>NC_141699.1:954475958-956975958 GCF_964263255.1 Lissotriton vulgaris
GAGCAGCGCTGCAGGCCCACTAGTAGCATTTACCTTACAGGCCCTGGTTATATGGAATACCACTGTACAAGGGACTTAAAAGTGACATACATATGCCAAACAGGGGTAAACCAACAATACAATGTTTAAAGGACAGAGAATTTGCAATTTAGCACTGGTCTACAGTTGTAAGGTGCCCAGAGCCATGAAGACAACAAAAAGAAGGTCAGAAAAGTAGGTGGAAGAAGGCAAAAAGTTTGGCAATAACCCTTCGAAAAAGGGCCAGATCCAACAGGGAAGGTAGAGGTAAAGTGATCAGATAGGAAGACGAGAGCGAGAGTGAGACTGGATCGGTAGAAAGAGATAGATTGTGAGAGAAGATGAAGTGAACATGATGGGTTGAACATTTTCGCCAGGGCTGCCTTTGGTTCCCCAGTCCGGCTCTGAGTATAGCATATAAAAGGAAAACTAAAGTACTTTCATGAAGGTGATCTGTTGTTATTTTCATCTTCTGTACATGAAATAAAAAATAATGTGGGGCAGAATCACTAAAATGTCATGAAACACCGAGCAGCAACCAAAGTTATGATGCTGGTTTCCTCCCTCCCTGCACTGGTGCACTTTAGGCTGCCATGTCACGCACCAGGTCTCCACTCTTTTAACTTCAATCTTTCAACTGCCCTCTAGCAGTTGTGCCTACTCCCAGCGCTCCCTTCTTCCAACCCCCTGCCAGTACTCCCTTTCCCCTTTGCCCCTTTCTTCCAGGCTTCCTGCCAGGTCTCCCTTCTTTCAGGCTCTCTGCCAGCACTTCCTTCATGCAGGTGGTGTACCAGTGCCCCCTTTTTCAGGCTGTCTGCCAGTGTCTCTTTTTCAAGGCTCTTTGCCAGCATAACCTTGTTCCAACCCTCCACCAGACACCCTTCTTCCAGTGCCTTTTTATTTCACTCTTTTTTACGACCGATCCCCTCTTCCAGCACTTCTTTGTCTCAGGACTACTGGTGGAACTCTTCTTCCAGGACCTTTTTACCAATGTTCCCTTCCACCAGGATCCTGTCAGCTCTCCTTTTCTTTCCTTAGTGTCTCTGCAAGCTCACTCCCTCACCCCAGAACCTTTCTGCAGAATCCTGATAGCACTGCATTTCTTTTTTCGGGTTTCCTTCCTGAAGGACACTGTGACATCTCTGTCTCTTTTTTCTTAACAGCCCAGATGACGTTCTGTGTTTCCAGATCTCCTACAGCATTCATTGCCCCCTGATACCAGCCAGCAATCCTTTCCATCACCATTCTCTTTTTTCTAGTTCCTTAGCAGTGCCCGTTCCCGCACTTCCTTCCTGAGTCCCAGTGGTGGCTGATATAATTTTAGAGTGCGGGGGGGGGGGGAGGAGGGCAGGGTGCAAGGGGTCGCAGGAAGGGCGTGTGTGGGGGGAGCACACAGGTGATTAATGAATAAAAACGTACCTCATGATGACTACGTCCTCGCCTCTTGCTGCTTCTCTGCGGCTCTCAAGGGCAGCATCACGGACTCCCAATCCAATCCCTGGGATGCTCTCGAACATGTGAGCAGCGTGGGCATTGGCCGGAGCGGGCTGAAAAAATGCTCACTCAGGCACAGGGAGTCTGTGCTGTTTCTCCAACCCGGCTAAACAATCCAGCCCGGTAGGAGACATCAAAGTGCGAATGTCAGTTTGGCCGGAGTGACATGCACACTTACAAGTGCACAAACCAGACCACCTAACCCCTTCTAGGCACGGACCCACCACTCACTGCACACACTGGCTCAGTGCCAAAAGTTAGAAAAGAAAACAATAGTAAGGTATTGTTTTCTTTTTCAGCTGCTGGCACTAAGGCAGTGAGGCGATGCTCCTCCGCCATTGTGTAAGAGCCGCCGCTGAGTCAGTCCCCTTCCAGTCCTCCTGTTGTATTCTGCAGCTCCACAATCCCTCGTTCCACCAAGCTCCAGTGTAGACCACTTTCTTTCGTACTTTTCTGCAGGGCAAAGCCATAATGTCCTTCTTTTAGTCCCTCTCAAGCTACAACTAGATATTTCTCTTGTCTGTCCCCGTGGAACTTCTCCCCTGTGCTTGGGGGATGCATTGGAGTTGTGGACAAAGGCTGCTGGTGCTGTTGCATTGAAATCCTAAGAGCCAATTAAAACTAAACATTTTGCCACGTGAAAAGTGCCCTGGAAAAGCATAGTCTGTTGTAAAGAGACCTGTTTACTTTTTTAAAGCATCTTTCCAAAAATCCCTTTCGCTCTGCTATTTGTCTATGGACTTAAATGACTTTTAGAACCAAAATGAATGCATTGCTGCCACCTAGAGGCCGTCTCTGCGCAGGAACTGAATATATCCGTTTTATCAAAGTAACCACAACAACTTTGACACCTATACCCAACTTATTTAATTTATGTTGCACTGTACATATATGATAAATTTGTAACTTTGTTTGGACTTTTTGTATTCGTTATTTTCTTAATTGTACTTATTTTTGGTTAGATTATCGCATGTTAACCACATATTTGTTTTTGGAGGAAAGCTCTGATGCTTCAGCCAAGATAAAAACGGCAAGCCAGAGATTCTTTAGACAAACGGAAGCGCAAGGCTGCACCCTATTCTCAAGAGTATGGTGCAGCAGGCGTTTCCCCCTGCAATGCCGCTAAGTTTCACGACTTAGCACCAACGCAGACATCCTGCACCAGAGTGCAAGGGTGTCTGTGTGCGGGGGAGGGTTGTTCATGTACAGGAAGGTGCCCCTTCATGCACATGAACATTCCTGAAATACCATTTTGCAATTCCTGTGTGTGCTGCACAAGTCAGCACACATGGGAAAAGCAAAAACGAGGAGAAATATAGCATTTCTTCTCGTTTCGCCTATTTAAGTCCAGGGTTTTTCTGGTCTTAAGTTCGGCGCTGCCACCCATTATCGCCGCCCTTGATAATAAGTGGCAGCGTTGATCACAATTGGTGGTGGAACGCCCACCGCAACACCCACTGCATGCCCCATTCACGCTAAATTTAGCATGAAGGGGGCCTTATTCTCAAGGCAGCGGTAAGCCACTGAACATGGCTTAAAGCCACGTTAAGTAAGGTGAACGCTGCCTTGAGAATAAGGCGCTGACCCTATCGCCACAGGAATGTCAGAAAAAGTGGAATTCCTGTGGCGATAGGGGCTTGAGAATATGTCCCTAGGTTGCTTGAGCACCATGGGAGCACAGGGAAAACTCACACTGTGGGGTCTATTATAATAGTGGGCGGATCGCCACTGCCCGTATGGCGGTGGCGTTCCGCCGGCCATTATCTACCGCCCGCCTCCCATTTCCCCCGCCATATTATGATGGCGATGTCTGCCACAGAAAGACCGTCTGCCGGTTTTCCGCCCATCGTCGGAGATGTGCCTTTCCATAGCGGTGTTGCCATGGTTGTGGGGGCCCGTTGCAGGCTCCCTGGGTATTGGGGGCATGGGGGTGCACATGGGGGTACCTATAGTACCCCCTTGCATTTTCATGCACAATGTGGCAGACACCACGCATTGCCTACCACGTTGTGCATGCAAATGGACAAGGTGCATCCACAGCATTGTGTGGATGGAGGATGTTGCTGGTGCGGGACCGCCGCACCACTGGCGGCCGGTCCCAGCACCGCTAGGGTGGCGGGCGGACTTTCGTTCGCCAACCATCCTAATAGTCCCCTAAGAGTGTGGTCTTTCTCTCCCCTTTGACAGACTGGAAAAGATCAGGAATAGCTCAGCAGAAGCCTTAATTAACTCATACATTTCAAAGGAGAGTGATAACTTTGGCTTCAGTTAAAAATCAATTTTGCACTAATTTACCACCATACAAGTAGCTTAATTGGTTTGGCTTGACATTCGTTTGGTAAGAAACCTTCTCTAAACTTATTAATGTGGAAATATGTTGTCCCTGCAGATTTTCTATGGTTGTAAATTCGATCTGCTGATGTAAATGATTGTAGACACTCGGTCATAGACACATGATTTTTCACTTGCACTCGAAGGGAAGAGTTCAGAATGACCTACAATTGCAATTTTTCAAGATTTCACATTTGATTGTCACATTTATTTGACATTCAAAAGTATAACAGTTGTACAAAAAATTAAAAAAAAGGCTGAGAAATAATAATTTTACATGCAACGCAGCATAGCATCCAAATTTACTGCACTGCATTGCACATTTGTAAAGCGCAAGTTAACCCGTGGGTACCTTGGCACAGATTAACACATGTTTATTGTTACCCAACTCAATGGTACTGATTTTATCGACCTCAGATGGATGAAAGGATGAAAGGACTCACTATGATTTAAACGTGTAACCATGAGGTCGAACACATGCCCCTGCAATGGAAGCATTAGTCCACTGAACCACCAGACCCAGCTCCACAGAACCACCAGACATAAGGAAATGCATGGTGGAGACCCATATTTATGAAGAGTGATTTGCTATAGATATAATTCCATGTAGTGGCACCCAAAAAAGCCTGTCTTGGTCGATGCGCAGCCTTGTCCCATAGTGCTGAGGTAAGGGTGTGTTGCCTTGCAAAACATATATACTGGAAGTATTTCCTTCCAGTACAAACTCATTTACAAAGACAAAATCATTGGATGTGTGTGGTGCACTGCAGCACATTTGCAATAGGTCTCTTTTTTGAGAAATGAATGCATTTCCCCTTGTTTGCTCCTGCTATTATTTGGAAGTAGCTTTTGACATTTTTAGACAGAATTGGAGACTCATAAGCTTCATACAGTACTGTGCAAAGTAGCACTACAGTAGTATTACTCACCTACTACAAAATGCATTCCATAAACCTGCGGCTGAAGTCCTCGCTTTATGTGTCTCTTATCTTTTTTTTGTGTAGATCAGCACCATGGTGGTGGAGATCACACATGTAGGGGCGTGATTCATAAAGCGAAATTAACACTTTTGTAGAAGGCCGCTTGTGCAAGGACAGACCTATCTCTTTATGTGCGGAGTTCTCCACCTCGACTAAATAGTCTCAGCAGTCGTAAACTTCCTAGCGTTGGTAAATAGCAAAAAATAGTAAACTTACAGAAAAGTGTGAATCGGGCCCCCAGTGAACATTGATATGCCCCATTATTAGTTATTTTACCCATTTGAGTTTCATCATAAGAAAATCTACTACAGACATCTGGTCTAGTTGAGTGCGGTAATTATTATTATTATTATTATAAAGCTGCCCATGTGACTTTATTGATCATCAATAAGGCTCCCTGTTATCCGTTTTTACAGATTTTTACAGATAAATACAGACAGAAAACAATGTGTTTTCTGTCTACATTTATTTTTAAAAGTGGATAAATACAGAAAATTGGGCTCTTTTTAAGTGACTCTCCGTGCTGTCTTTTTGCATTATAGGTCTGCAGCTGTGAATATGGACAGCATGGAAAATTACAAAACAGGCTGAATTTCTTTAAATAATAGCATATGTCAACATATATTTATGGGTATAATGCTAGCATTTACCGGTGGATGTACTGGTATGTAATCTTTGACAGCTTAAACAGCTAAAACACAACAGACATAAAACTGTGAGTATGCCTCTATCAGTTAAATAAATATGGAAAATACAGTTTTTCATCTTCATTTATACGCAAAACACAAAATAAATATGGATAAATACATTTGAAATGGGCAAAAAATAAATATGGATAAATACAGACGGAAATGTTGAAAAAATAAATACCATAAAACCGAGAGCCCTAATCATCATCTACTAATTAGCATATTTTGAATTTTGAAATAATTTACGCTTAATAAAGAAATGGAATCGAGGTTACATGTGAACTAATGTGTGCTATTGACATGTAGTTAACACTATTTATTTTGTTACCTTTTTTATTGCATTGTAAATAATATTTCTTACATTGTTTTTAAAGGTAGTTAGTCGTCTAGTTTTGTGTTTATCTTCTCATTGTTGCCTCATCGTTAATGTTGCCTTGTCTTTAATATCTATGCGCTTGGTAATGTTCCACTTTCTTATTTTGTAGCTTTGGTAAGCACAGATAAAGTGACACTTTTAATATTTTTTTCCAGAAACACGTGTTGGCCTTGGTCCTCTTAATATTCTTAATCATTGCTGGACTTGATAGAACAATCAATAAACATTCAATTTTGTTATCACAATTTTGCCACCAATCGATTATTCTCAATACTTCAACACTCTCTGCATTTGTTTTCATTAGGTAGTGCTTGGAAGGGGTTTTATATCTTAGAGGCTCACTAGCAGGTCTGACTCTGAATCTTCCCTCCTACCAGTGTCTCTTTAAACACAAAAATGATTTATTCCTATGTTTGTGCATTGCTGAATTTTTATCTCCTTACCGAACCAGCCTATATTGCTTTGCCTCATTACCATGAGATTAATGAGCTAAAAGGGAAACATGACCCCTGGTTACATGAACCCAGGTACTGGGGCTTCAGGACACCAGAGAAGGATTATCATTGACACAATTGGGCCCAATAGCTACTGACTCCACTTAGACACCCTGAACAAGATTTCTCACAAACGACTGGAAGGTATTTTGCATTCTGTACTCTCTGATACCTACAAAAGGCAGATCTTTTACACTGTAAGGCCCTTGACAAAGACTTTGGAAAGACCTTTACATTGTGAATTCTGTGACAAACTCAGAAGGAAGGGATTTTTCATTGTGAACTTCTTGACAAGTGCAGTAAAATGGGGGTGGTCAGCTGTGACAAATACAACAGGAAGGGGTTTAACATTTGAAATCTATATGAACTTCAATAAGAGATTTTTCATTATGAATGGTCTGACAGCTGCAATAGGAAAGGTTAAAAAAAATTGGACCCTATGACGAACTCCCTAAGAAAGTGTGTGGCATTTTGAACTCCCGGACAGATACAATAGAATGTGTATTACATTGTGATCTGTAAAAAATGTGATTGAAATCAGTTGTACATGGGCCTCTATCTTGCAAATATGATGGCAAGGGTGTATTTGTGCAGGAATGTCCTCTGCAAGGTAAACATATATGTACCTCTGCCTTGAATGCCCCACTGCCCGTGAACATGGCATATTGACTTAAACTTTAAGCCTATTGCCACACTAATTTAGCAAGTATGTAGTATCTCCGATAATGAGCTACCTAGAATCTGTTCTGTGACCTGGGGTGCACCAGGCATGACCTCATAGTTGACACTGGCCTTTTGCCAATGCCCTGGTTGCATCACATAAAGCGGTTGTGGCAGCATACCTTGTTTTGCAAATCTTTGATGTGACCAGAAATTTTTCTTTATGACAAGGAGATGATCCTCTTGAGTAAAGCTCAACTATTATGTGAGATACAGAAACTTGCACTGCATTTCCGTGCACCTGTTGAGTGAGTGTATTTGCAGTGAGTGTGTAACACACATATACTAGGAGCCTCTTTGTCCTGTGTCAATTTGAGCATTGGGGTAAATGGGAACCATTTTGGATGCTCCTGGTTCAGCATGGCACAAGATCGAGGATAATGACAGCGTCCCACAGACAGAGGAAATGCAGTGCCTGCCTGCCAGAAGGAGGACATAGCAAGGATGTATAAATTCACTGAGGCTGCTATTGGTTCTTCCCAAGCACTGTCATTTGGTATATAATAGTGGTGAGTGGTGGGAACTGTAGATTCGGTGCCTTATTTATGAGGGCGTACGTCACTTTTACGCCGCTGGTGCGTCACTTTTCGTGATGCACCGGCAGCGTAAAAAATGTGCCTTGTTGTGCCATATTTACAAAGTGACACATCTAGGTAGATGCGTCACTTTGTGAACCCCTGCACCACATTATACCTGCGCCAGGTATAATGTATGCAGGGGGGCGTTCTGACACAAAAAGGGTCATAGAAGTGACGCAGTGAAATCTATAAGATTTCACTGCGCCACTTCTAGGACGCAAATGCTTCAATTTCTTATGCCTGCCTCACAGCAGGCGTAAGACGGGCGCAGGCCCTTTCACATGGGGCTTGCCCCATGTGAAAGGACACATTGCTGGAGTTGCGTCACTTTTATGACGCACTCCACAATGCGCCACTTTTGCGCCATACAGATCCGACAGAAATACTGACGTATCTGTAACTCTTTGCGACATGATGCGTCATACAGTAAATATGACACATCAATCATGTCGCAAGGAGGGCACACTGAGAAGTGACGCATCGCTGCTTTCACGCAGCGATGCGTCACTTCTCATAAATGAGGCCCTTAGTTTTTGAAGGTGAGGATTCAATGCCCATTTGTCTGACCTAGTTTAGAGCTCCAGGAAGACTGGTGACTGCCAATCGTGGAGATCAACACTTCATTATGCCCATGATAAGCATACTCTCACTTGGAGCCGGCCCATTGCTATCAGCTGGAAAGCCATCACCATGCACAAAGCTGCTTCCGAGGAACAGTCAGAAAATGATATTTGAAAGAGCACTGCCCCAACCTGGTTCTGAAACAGACAGTAGATCCACAGTTTGGGCTTGACTGTTCCCACAGAACTGGGTCAAGGCTGATTTGCATATGGCAGGGTCCAAGTTGAGATATTATGGTGTGCAAAAGTATGATGACTAGGTCCAAACTGAGGTGGCGAGTAATTACGAGTAGCTGAGATTACTTCAAGCATTCCACCCATCACTTTTTTGTACACTGTAATGTGCCATTCTAAGTGGGGGGAGGGGAATCAGTCATGGGTTGCTTATGTTCTGGTTCAGGAAGGACCTGGTTTGGCAGCTTGGACTTCACTGTTCCCAATGGAGGATGGTCAAAATTATTTTGCATATATGGCCCATGGTAGTGTCAGCTAACCATGACACATAAACAGGTAATGGGGCCTCACACAAAAAACTAGTGCAGACACACATGACTTATTTTACAGCAGGAAGAGTGGCTGGCAGCTAAATAATCACTTCATTTTGGCACAAACTCTCCAATATATTGCGACTTGCTCCAAGTCAGTGGAGATCTTGTGAACTGCTCTTGGGCCTGATGTGTGCCTATGACTTAAACTGAAAAGTTATTGGCACTATAGCAATTCTTAGAACTGGAATAGGACACCATAACAGGTGTGTTGCTTTACTAGGCACTGTAGTTGCAGATGCAATCTTTAGCCTGAGCCCCGTTGAATTGTGTTGTATTATATTTTCCTTTCATAATAAGTTACTGTCTTTTTAGTAAGATAAGCACGGGACCGGACAATGTAATTGTTCGCTCTGTTGTTTGATAATTGAGTTCTAAGCTCTTGTCCCCACACTATCTACCCGGCAATGATTTGACTGCTTGCCTTTGCTACCCTGAGAATCAAATGTGGAAAATTGTCTCCCTAGTTTGCAAAGCCATAGTAAAACGGACCCCAGGAAACCAGTGGCAAATGACCTCCCCACCACATTTGGGGTGCTGTTGACCTTCGCTGCCCTGAGGCCTCTGAGCAAGTTGTGTGACATTAATTTGCATTGTGAATTCCAGGACAATCACTATAGGAATTTGTCTGATAATTACATTTGAACTGTCTGACACATACAGTAGGAAGAAACGTAAATTGTGATCTCCCTGACAAATGCAATAAGAAATGGTTTAATACGTAAGTCTCTTTTCTTGGTATGGCAGCAGAAAAGACTTGAAAACTTCAATGAGGGATTTAAGGTTCATGTCAACGTATACTTTGAGGGTTCCATGTTTGATGGGTTTCTTAATTCAGTGAGAACATTGTTTATTGTTTGCTTATTAAAAAGCGTGCATTGATATTTGTAATTTTGGTCAACACGTATAAGCTGTCTCATGGAAATTTCGAAAAGGAAAAAACTGAGGGCCTCATTTATGAGGCTGTGTGTCACTTTTACGCCGCTGGTGCGTCACTTTTTGTGACGCACCAGTGGCGTAAAAAATGCGCCTTGTTGCGCCATATTTACAAAGTGACGCATCTAGGTAGATGCGTCACTTTGTAAACCCCTGCGCCACATTATACCTGCGCCAGGTATAATGTATGCAAGGGGGGCGTATTGACGCAAGAAAGGGTCGTAGAAGTGACGCAGTGAAATCTATAAGATTTCACTGCGCCACTTCTGGGATGCAAATGCGTCACTATCTTACGCCTGCCTCACAGCAGGCGTAAGACTGAGGCACGCCCTATCACATGGGGCTTGCCTCATGTGAAAGGACGCATTGCTGGAGTTGCGTCACTTTTGTGACACACTCCAGCAATGCGTCACTTTTGCGCCATACAGATACGTCAGAAACACTGACGTATCTGTAACTCCTTGCGCAATGATGCGTCATACTGTAAATATGACGCATCATTGGTGTTGCAAGGAGGGCGCAATGAAAAGTGACGCATCGCTGTTTTCAGGCAGCGATGGGTCACTTTTCATAAATGAGGCCCAGAATCTTTTATTTTGAGTGGATCTGGGAATTCTAAAAACCGAGCGGTTTTACTCAATTACACTAGATGGCGCAATCTACCAGTTTACTATTACATTGATTTCTACGTTTAATAGGTAGGTTTTCGGAAAAAAACAAGTTGTTTCCTTCTTTTGTTTTCAAAATGATTAATTGATTTCCTTCGTTTTCCATTCATCAATTTCACTCAGCCAGCCGGTCTAACTTGAAGGGGGAATTCCCTGACACGAACCCCAATCTTGAGGGGTCTAGTGGCTAAAGGTAAATATCATGAGTATATGTATGCGGATCTTTCTCTCTCTCTCGAAAAACCGAGGGGCATATTATCAAGCCCATTATCGCCGCTTTATCGGCCGTTTTCGGCCGATAAAGCGGCGATAATTATAGCGCACAGGCTTGATAATATGCCCCCGAGTTTCTGTCTGAGTCTGCCAAAGTAAGAGGAAAGTACCAAGATGCAAGGAAGTCTGTCACCAGCCTCTCCAGGATACTGTCATTTATAGTGCAAGCGATGATGCCTTAGACAGCACGAAGAGCTGTCAGACAAAAGCCTACAAAAACGGTACTTCAAGCCCATGCATTCTGGATTTCAGCACAAGCTAAAATTGCTGCCTTAATATCATCCAACATGTCCTATGATTAGGGCATAGGGACATATGTTTATTAGTCTATGCAATTGAATAAACTTATTCTATAGGTCAATTCATGGTTTTAGTCAGGGCTTTTAGTGGGAGGGAAAACTGGGGCTTCTCTCATAGGGGTGTGGCTTAAAAGTACGAACGCTAAAAATCTGTGCTTAATATAGTGTGCAATATATTATACAACAAGTAACATTGTACCTACAACAAGCCAGGACTATTGGCTTTGTCAATGGTTATTAGTTGCATAAGAAAAATAAGCAGCAACTGTAGCTTGTATAAACATTGAAAAATCTTCCACTTAAACCATGGTGACACCACGACAAGGTTGCTGCTCCTGAATTTAAAAAAGAGAAGGGAAATCCAGAGCGAAAATGACTCGCTTTAAAGGATTTCTCTTCCCTTAAAACGGTCACCTGGCATGACGTCATGCCATAACTTTTCCACTAGTGAGAAGTGAGCAGTGTGAGCATGCACAAATCGATGTGCCTGCTGTCACTGCAGTCCAGGAAAAAATGGACCACCTGTGCCAGGGCACAAAACAGAGCCCGATAGAGACCCGTTTCGAGGCCCCCTTTAAAAAACTGCCAGTGCTCAGCACCAGTGAGAGCCGGCACACTTAAAGCCCTGTTTTTTTTACAGGGCTAGGTCCGGTGTGAAATGTGAAGTTGCATTTCATAAAGTCACAGGTTTCAGTGCTTGAACTGTCTTTGGGATTTTACATAACAGCAATGCTCCTTCACAATGCCAAAACGTCTACTTAGTTAGTTCACATATCATGAACAGCTATTCACAGAGGTACTACCTCCCTCCGCTGTTGATCGCGAAGGGATTACTTTGATTTACAGCACCGTCATGCCCTTGGACAATAGAGGAAGGGCCAGATTTACAAACATTTTGCGCTGTGTTTGTGTCACAATTGAGGCTGGGCTGAGTTCGCAACAATATGTGTCAAAAAAACTTCACCACGCTACGCGGAGTTACGCATGTGGCGGAGTGGGTTACCTCGTGCCGTTCGCACAAATATTTTGTGACAGGTTTTCGTCCCACTCAGTAATATCAGTACGAACTTCATCTCACACAGTGCAAGAGGGCGCAGCTTCTTTCTGCCACTCGAGTAGAAGTTCTACTCGAGCCTCAGCTTCCTCAATGAGAATGGAATGTTTCTCAACGCAAGCTTTAGCGTCCATCAAACAGCCCGCGTTGAGAAATCTCGCTGGGAAGTGGTCTAGAATTGGATTTTCCTCGCTCGCGCTTTCCAAATGACTGTTTTTAAGAACTCCTTAGAGCGCAGGGTGCAGAGTACGAAAAAGTCAGCAAACTCCACGAACGGAGCAGACTTCACCACCCAGGCTTAGTAACAATAGTGATGCAAATCAACGTTAAATGGGCTTCATTTTTGTTTTTGAGCTGGAAAGTTGTCTAAAAGTAATGCAAAGCTGCGCAAAGCACTGTTTTGCATTACTTGGCGTGAAGGTGGCATTGCATGTGTGGTACATGGGTTTCCCAAGCTACCACCCATGTTCTTTGATGGAAAAACCCTATCCACTAACAATTGTAGGAAAGGTTTTGTGTCAAAAATTAACGCCACTTGGAAGTAGGTGTTAAAAGGAGAAATGTTTTCAGTTCTCCTCTCTTTTCTGACTTTGCATATGTGCTTCAATATATAGCACCCAAAGTAGGAAAAGTTTTGAAAATTGTCTGGGCATAGTATTTTGTACTGGAAGGGTACCCTTCAAGTACAAAACCTGTGCTAGACTCATGCACAAACTTTTGCACTCTTGTGCAAAGGTCTGTGTGTGTGGTGCTCAGCAGCAAAAGTCTGTGCTAAGGAGAGGGAAAAAGAAAGCCATATCTCTGTAGATATGGTGCTCTTCTCCTCTTTCCCGTCATGCAGTCCAGCATTTTTGGCTGCTTTGATTGACACATTTATAAATTTGGCCTGAAGTCTCATTTCAACAGCTTGCTGCAGCTTCAAATTTGGATGCTTCATTAGAACAGAGGAACACTCCTTTTTGAAGAAGAGCAACTAGTGAGAGATAGACAGTAGATCCATAATGAAAGAGCTGCCATGAGGAAACAGGCTCTCCAGGTATGCATACATGAATGCAAAGCCTTCCATTTCCAATACAACACTGGCTTTGTAATTTCTCTGTGGCACAACCCTATTTTTTTTATACATTTATTGAGATTTTTGTGGGACATTATGGCTGGGGCTGAATACATAAAATCAAGTTGAAATATGTTACAGAATAGCATCAGTTTATCCGAACATCAACAAGAGCCTGTGAATGCACAGACCAACAAAACAACCTTGGCACAGGCTACACACTTCGCTCCCCCATTGTGAGAAATGTCCTTTGATCCAGTGTATATGGCCGAGTCTATCGATCATGAGTGTATACATAATTAAGTGAATGTATTGCCTGTTTATGAAGGGTCTAGGGATTGTAAGGGGGTAGGTATATACCTCTGTAGGCTGCCCAATGAGACCAAATCTTCCTAAGCTTTTGCGGACAACCTTGTGCTTGAAACACAACTATTTCTATCCCCATGCACATGTCAATGGCCCGCCTCCACCCACCTATCGATGGCAGAGAGGTCCCCTTCCAGGGTCGGGCAATATGCTGCTTGGCTAGGGTGAGGCCTAGGAATAAGAGTTGCTGCTTATAGCGGTTTCCACCAATCCCCTCTGTACTGTGTAATAGAAATAATTTGGGTTCAAGGGCTAAACGCCAGGATAGAACCTGTTCCAAACAGGAGGACACCTTCCGCCAGAACATCTGGAGTGTCCCACAACTCCAAAATGTGTGCCGGAAGGTCCCTTCTGCTTCACCACATCTAAGACACATGGGGGATGACACCCATACGCCAGAGGCGACAACGTGTATAATGTGCCTTGTGAAGATACTTACGTTGAATTAAACAGTATTGTGTGGCTATAGTGGCACCTCAGGGCTGGCTAGAGCCTCTGTCCAATCATCATCTGTGAGGTCTGGGACATCTGCCTCCCATGCTGTACGTGTTGTGTTTAACCCCTTGCCCGTGGCCCGAATTTCGCTCCTGTGCGGCACATTCCGATCGCAGGCGTGGTCATGACGGCTGGGAGCCGTCATCAGCACACAAGCACTGTGTGCCCATGACGGCTCCCGGCCGACATCAGCATGGAATGGGTTAATGTAATTTGGTTATTGATGATTAATGTTTGGTAGATTTGCCGAATTTTGTGGCCACCAAGGTCACCTATCAATAAGCGTCCTTCTAGAGAGTGAAACACGGCAATCCTTCTATAGAGCGGATTAATGGTGCCAGGGCATGCTTAAGCTGCGGGCATCTGTAGAATTGAGTACAGTGGAGGTGGTATTCTGTCTGTAGCTGCTGAAAGAACTTAAGTTCTGTCTCTTGCATTCTGTCTCCTAGCTTTGAGATGCCTATACAATCCCACGCATGAAAGCCTGGTAGCGCAGCGACTGGTTGTAGGTAGGTCCCGTGCCACAGTGGGGTTGTCTATGTCAGGCGTCCTCTCCAACCCATCTTCCTCACTATGTGACACCATAACTGCACATTTTTTACACGCTGGTGGGGGATGTTTGAGGTTTATTTGGCTATAGAGGAAGTCTAAGAGAGAGGTATTGCTCATTCCAAGTCTCTCCACTGTGAAACCTAGGTCCGTCTGTGAGCCATACCAACACTCATTAATGTTTAGTAAATGTGAGGCTGCATAGTAAGAATATATATTTCGGCTGCGGCAATCCCTCCACAATATGTAGATTGTGTGCAGGTCCACAGCGCAAGTCGAATAGCGCTGCCCCCCACAGAAAATGACTGAGGAGTGAGTTTACTTGTGTAAACCACGCTTGTGGAATAGTATAGAGGACATTTTGGAGATGATATAGGATGCATGACAGGGAGACCATTGTAAAGATAGTGGAGCACCTGAACAGGGATCGAGATGGGGTGATCAACCCTTTGTTTCCTCTCCGAGAGGAGGTAGCAGGGGTTGTATATCATGTTACCAGGATGTCATGGAAACATGGTGAGATGTATACACCTAAGTATTGAAAGCCCTCCGATGCATTCGATAGCTGGGTTACCATGTACCTCGCCACTGGTCTCCGCAAACTTTGAATGGCACGAGCTAGCCGGGTAAGTTCAGAGACCTTATGTTTTCCCAAACAAGTGAATTAGCTGTAAGATTCGCGGGCTAGAGAACCCAGGGTCTGTTAGGAATAACAACACATCATCTGCGTATAACGCAATCCTGTTGGATACCTCTGCTGTTCAATCATATCCCGCACCACGGGGTCCCGCCTCACCCAAGCCACCAGTGGTTCTATTGCTAAAGCAAATAATAGAGGGGAAAGTGGGAAGCCCCGTTCTCATACCCTGATTGATAAGAAATCACACTGATCGTACTCCAGCCACCCTTATGGAGACAGAGAGATCCATATATAAGAGTTGTATATTGGACAAAAAACACGGTCCAAAATTGAAGGCACGGAGGAGTTAGAATACATAATCCCAACTGAGGGAGTCAAACAGCTTGTAGATGTTGGCTAGCAAAAGGGCCACGGGGCGACCAAGTTCTGGGGCCTTCACAGTGGCGTTATGGACTCATCTAATGTTGTGTCTGGTGGATCGGTGTGTGGCATAAAGCCAGCTTGGTCGAGATGAACAAGCTTGTAAATGTATGTGCGAAGGCAATCAGCCGGAACCTTGCCCAAGAGTTTAGATTCAAAGTTTGGAGAGAAATTGGCCGTAGGATGAGGGTTCTTTTAGGGGACATCCTGGTTTGAGGAACCCCACAATTTTGGCATGGCGCAAGTCAGGAGGAAGACTGAGTTGTTATAAGGCTTCATTGAGTGCATCCAAGAGGTTTGGGCCTAGTTGGGACATATGAGATCATAAGAATTCACTCTGGAATCTATTAGGAACCAGTGCCCAGCTGGGATGTATGCACAAC
This sequence comes from Lissotriton vulgaris, assembly GCF_964263255.1. Taxonomy (NCBI): domain Eukaryota; kingdom Metazoa; phylum Chordata; class Amphibia; order Caudata; family Salamandridae; genus Lissotriton; species Lissotriton vulgaris. Next base: position 954,491,941 of record NC_141699.1, read on the forward strand.
AAGGTCACACCAAGCTCCTCTACCGTGATTGGTGTGTTTAGTTGATCCCGGATATGATTAGGAAATGCTTTAGGTGGTATACCTCTCAGTAATTCTCCGATTTGATCAGAGGATGTAATTTCCTTTTTAGCATATAGAGATGAGTACTAGGATGCAAACGATTGGGCGACAATGTCTGGGGTGGTACATAAAACCTTTTCCGTGTTTTGCAGTACAGGCACCGAGGCAGGTGACTGCGCAGCCTGACAAAGGTGATATAATACCTTATTCATCTTATTACCCCATTGGTAAAATCTAAATTGGATGGCTTGCCGCATTTCTTGGGATTTGTTAGTGAGATGTTGGTGCAATTTCTGCTGTGCTAGGAGGAGACAGTGCTTCACTGCGGGGCCTTTGACCTCCCTCACCTCGGCTTCCAGAGCCCGCTGGCAGTTTTCCAAGTCCTGGGCTGTTCTTGTGCCAGGCGGCGGCATTTTTTTCTCCTCCGCGATAACTGAATTATACCTAAAGGAGCAGTATCTGCATTAGATTGCAAATAGTGTGTGATCGCCTATCGTAGGGTGGATTGATATGTTGGATCGTGTAGGTGCCAAGGGGACATTCGCCATCTGAAAGGGGGTTTGTGAGGCCTGATAAGTAGCTTTAGGATGACAGGTGAATGATCCGAGAGACCCCTGGGTAGAATGAAAACGGATGAGGCCCTGTGAATGTAGGTAAGTGGGAGAAAAAGGTAGTCTAGCCTGGAAAGGGATCCATGTACTGCTGAGAGGAAAGTGAAGCCTCATTCTGCCGGATGGTACGTTCGCCTTACGCCCAGCCACCCCAGGGTAGAGGCTAAATGATGCAGTTTGGATTCTCCCATTTGGGGACTGTGGTCTGTCTCACGCCATCGATCAATGTACCCCATAGTATCATTCCAATTGGCACCCATCACAGATAATCTGTCGAGGATTTCCCCTCATAGCTGTGTTACTCTATCTACGAAAGTGTGTCCCGGGGGGTATAGAAGCTACCCAGCATCAGTGATTCCCCATATAGTGTGCCTGGCACTGTGGTGTATCTTCCAACGGCTTTGGACCAGGTTTTGGATGGACAGTAGGGAACCCTTTGGTGTAGGAGGATAGCCATGCCTTGTGACCCATGTGTAAACAATGAAAGATAAACCTTTTCATAATTGAAGGAGACCAGGCACGGTGCTTTGTTACCCATCATGAGCGTTTCCTGTAAGAGGAGGATTTCAACCTCCAGTTGCTTGGCTTACCTGAGGATGGCTCCCTGTTTGGTTTATTCAAGTACCCACGAACATTCCAAGTCATAATATCGTGCCCTCCAGGCAGGGAATTTGTAGTATTTGTGGCCATCTACATTTCAAGTGGGATGCCAGATGCAAAGAGCGTGCAAAGAAGTGGTTGTGTCACTGTACCGGTGTTTTAATATACAACCCTTGTGAAATGTGGGTACTAGTCTAGGATATTCTGTAATGCCTAAAATATATGGCCAAGCTCTGTTGATAACTGCTGCAAATTCGCCTTAACTGCATGGTCAACTTTGATTTTCAATCTTTTTCTGGACCCTATTTTTGATGGTATTAGAATCCTGTATCCTAGGTGACCCTGCTTCTTAGTGCAACAGTGCATGTGCCATGGCGTTCAAATGGAAGTAGAACATTTTTCATCTAGTTGGTCTATTTAACTATCCTATAAGGCTAGTGTAGATGGCACAGAAGATTGGCTTACTCAAGGACTCCTAACTCAGGTTAGAAATACTCTCCAAGAGTCAAGGGGTAGGCTTCATGTTTGCCTGCTTAAATGATACAAAAAGCAGACTGATTCTTCATCCTAAGAGGGACTGCTGACCACAGAGAATTGGTCACTGCAAGAAACCTGCCCAAAGAGAGAGATCTGTCTAAAGAGAGAGCCTGCTCTGAGTAGCTAGGGACTACAGGACTGACCAAGAGGAACCGTTCCAGCACTTGGAAAAGATTTGAACTCAGTCCTTTTTTCCACCTCTGGAGGACTGGGAAAAGCTGGTTAAGCTTGTCCCAGGAGTTTATACCCAAGATAAGAAAGAAAACCATGTGGGTCCCTGCTCAGAGCTTTCAGGAATGCTGAAAACCGGTTCAGCATGGCCTTCCAGTGAAGGCATCTGACATTGCGACACCTTTTCCATATAGGGTTTCTATCCTTGACCCAGATGCGGATTTTGATTTTTAAAAAGTTTAAGTCCAAAGATAAAACCTTGGAGCTGGCAAGGCGGCAGATCTATCTAATTTGTCAAGTGACCTCAGTAGCTTCAAAATTCTAGTTTGTCAGAGCTCTTGGAGGCAAAACAAATGAATTCAGCATTTTACTATTCTCCATTGAAGTCGGCCTGACATCACATCTAGATCTTGGTCAACTTCAAAATGTGACTTTTGATTGCTGCTATACTTATTTCGTCACATTTTGTTCTAAAACTGTACAAAAATGACATATCCAGTTCCTCTAGCCTACTTTAATCAGCTTGTCTTTTTGATCGGGAAATTATTCTGTTGTACAAATTTGCAATACTTTTGTGCTGTTCTCTTTACTTTAACATTGTTAGAAGTGCTTGAACTTAACACACACTTCTGTGGGGATTGACTGCTGCTTGTGCCATAGCTACCATAGGTTGTACAGATAATGTCTCAGAAGTTTGTTTTGACCCAATAAGAGAGGATTTATTAAGATGGTAAGGGTACCCCTTCCCAAATTCTTAACCCTATTTCTGACTATAACTTTTAAAGATGTTGTGTTGTTTTATGTTATGATAACTTATGTTATGATGTTTTATATTGTATTGTGTTGTTATGTTATGTTGTGATGTTATATTATGTTATGTAACATTACTGTATGTGATGTTGCGTTATGTTATGATATTATGTTATGATGTTGTGTTAGGATGTTATGTCTACAGGTACCCTGGCAGTGGAAATGAATTAAATAAAAGACTAGCAAATTCAGAATGACTATGAACTGGGGAATAGCTACCATTTTTTCAAAAAAGGAAGACGTTTTCTCCGTATTCAAAGGTGGAAGAGGATTCAAAGTTTTTTTGGCAAATTATGGAAAAAGACCATCCTCTGACCCTGGCCGTCTGGTTCTTCTGAAAGGACAGTAACCTGGTGGAAGAAAACTTTAGATTGCAGGAAGTTTTATAGAGGCTGAATTTTTGTAGAATGTATCTCGGTCTCCATAAATGGATGGCTCGTAACGTAGGTGTAAAGAAACACACTTTCTGCAGGTTTCCCCCACTTTTTCTCACATTTGAACTATTGCTGCTGCTTTTTTGACTTTGAAAGTGCACTGAGGCCTGTTGTATGGACCTCATTGACAGTATTCTGACCCATTGCAAAAGGTATGTCAATTTGGATGACCCCTATTGGCAAGTCCTGACTTACTTATAAGTCCCTAGTATATGGTACACAGAGTACCAAGGATATGTAAGGTAATGAGTCCACCCAGGGCTGAAACACTGTTTGTTCAACCCTGCATGTGACAAGGTACAAAATGGCTCCCAGCCTGCCACTGTAGACTGGAAAGCAATGGCTACATTGCAAATTCGGCTGTGCTATTCCCAATAATGGCACAGCCACCCCTTCCCGTAATATTATATAGGTTTACATATGTCTCAGCAACAAAACCCCTAAAGTTGTTGTTTTGATGCGGAAAGCTAGTAGCCCTATTGGCTAACACAGGGTTGCAGGCTGATATCCCACCTCGCTAACTTCTAAATGGGACTACCTAACTAGGGGGCATATTATCAAGAAACAGCGTTAACATTATTGCCGCTTTAGCGGCAGAAAACTGCCGCTAAAGCGGCGATAATGGGCTTGATAACATGTCCTTGTGAATTCCCATAGAAGCCCATGTTCTGTTGTGAACATGGGCTTCTAAGGGAATTCTCTACGGCGTATTATCAAGCCCATTATCACTGCTTTAGCCGCAGTTGTCTGCCACTAAAGCGGGGATAATGTTAACGTAGGGCTTGATAATATGACCCCTGGTACTGTAAAGTATCAAATTCATTGTGGCATTAAATCCAACTTGATGCCCCAGTCGTGATTTATATCCCTATTGAAGTTAAGCAACGTTTAGAAAGTTGAAGCTCTGTTCCTAAGCTAGTTCAGTGGCCTCTCAAAGACCCAGACACTCACGCAAGTTTCTGCCCTCCCTGGGGAGATGTGTGAATGACTCCCAGGCTCAGTAACAAAGGCAGTGGTCGCGGAGTGAGGTGTACCTTCCTCCCCCAGGAAGGTTGTTCGGGATGTTAGCCCAAAAGGCAAGCTTCAAAGATGAAGCCACCTTTAAAGGGCCTTCTGTGACCGCACACCCGAGTAGGCTGCCTTTTCTGGTTTTCTCATCAGCAGGCAGCCCTTAGGTGGTCACACACCTGAGGTAGGCTACCACGCACCTTACAGCGGAGGAAGAGTTCAGAGATTTCGAGAGTGGCAAGAATATTGCAGTCTAAGGTTTTCAAATACCACAAATCACTGGAACTTTCTCACCAAAGAGTAGGGGACCTACTAACCTATTGGCTAGTTACCGTGTTGTCCCCTCTTGGCACTTTCCTGGGATATAATGGGCACCCATAGCACCCTGAACTTCAGTTCACTGTGGATGTGGAGAGAGGACCAAGAGAGGAGTGTGCTATTGCCTTTTAACCTGCACAACTAGAGACTGCACAGTCGGAAGGACTGCACTTGCTGCACTTGGGATTGGACTGTGTTTATGGTTCCTGGCTCAGGGAAAAGTCAATTTTTGGTCCGAGATCGAAGCAGTGACTCAAAAGGACAGTAGGCTGCCCCCTCTGGAACAGCACCAGGGAACTCAAACCAGCAGTGTAGTAGCCACCCCTGAGTGATCGCCACTGACCATCCCCAGACATGCCAAGTACCCAATCCAAGATAGCCAAACGTTGCACCTGTGACTGTAAGACTCAGGAGTGCTATCATAACGTGGATTTGTTACCTAGGAGGGATATGAGCCCACACCAAAGTTATTTGCTGTGATCGCTGTGTCACGAGATCGGAAGCCCTGCCGTAGCTGGTCTTCTACTGTCGCAAAGAGTATGTTGTGGGGCCCGAGGTGCCATGGTCAAAGTCACCTCAACCCACCCATGGACTGAAGGATTACCAGTACTTTACCCTTGACGATCGCACAGCTCCAAGCGCATCAGTGAGCATCTTTTCTGCCTGCATCCGCAGCCTGAGAGCCACGTCATTGTCGTCTTTGGCAATCATTTTCTGAAGGTTGGAACTAGACCTGAAACGGCTCTGGAACAGTCCAAAGCAATCTTACTGAATTCCTAGTCATCTGGCCTGTGAGATTTGGTCATCCAAGTCGAGCCAGAGTTGTCTAACTAACTGTTTCAAGCTATTCAAAAGTATCCACATTTTTGGTTGACCAATGCTTATTTATGGATGCATCTAAAAATGTTTATTTCTTCAAAAATCTGTTTCTCCAGAACCCTCTGAGGGATTTTGATTATCAAGTACTCTAAAGATCCATAAAAATATGCTCTATTGTTATACATTGTGGTTGTGTCTCTTTCTGGATGTGTGACTTTCTTATGTCATTGCTTAGTGCTGTTAAAAGCTTTACACACAGTACCTTTGTTTAGCCTTGCTGCTTATAGCCACAGGTACCCAGAGTTGAGTTTAAGGTTTACAAATAAGCCTGACTGGACCCAAGACATGTTTTGCTAGTGTATTCCATGATAAAGCCCCACAGCCATATCATATAATACACCCAAATGCACATAGTAGGTCATTTTGTAGAGCAATAAATATGCACCAGCAGTAGAGTTATGAACCCCAATGTACCCCAATATAGGCCTAGGTAGTAACACAACCTTTTATCTACATCTGCCCTACCATTGTTTTATTTTACATAACGGGTCTGGCGCTGACCTTTTACCTAGTTAGGTGCTACATGACTGTCATGTGGTTTTCTCCAAAAAACTAACGTCATGTATTATGCATTAGGATTCTCAGTATCACAGCAGGATTACCATCTTCTGCATAATAACCCTGTATAAGGGTCACCTCTATCATCATGCTTGCCCGAGATGCCAATAGTAAACTTCTACGTAGAATACCTTTCGGGTATATAAGTACTACATCTCCGCTGGGCAAACTAGAGGACAAAAAACCTTCAATACTGACACGCAGACATGAGATGTGAGATGCTGAGGTTCGTGCACGCAGACATTCCAGCACGCAGTAGTCTGACATCACTCATGGGGTGTCCTTGAGAACAAGACGGGGTCCTTCACTTTCCCACCTCATTTAACGGGGTTGTCTTTATCTTAGGAGATTCTTGGCTATACATCTGCATACATGCTAGGTACACTTAGGTATATCTAGTTAGGGTTGTATCATAGAAGTACGCATTATTATTGTCATGTATTTATATGCCTGCATATATCCATTGTTTTAGCACTATGGTAGAATTCTACCTTTTCTTTACTCTGCTGGCACTCATAATCGTATATGTCTGTTTTTGACTAATGATTTTTGCAGCACACTTATTTTACACTAGAATGACGCTGGTTCAATAAATGCCTATTGAAAATGCCCCCACCATTTATTCTGTGTATCCCTCTGACACAACGTGAGCACGAGTGACTGAGCGAAAAGTACTGTACTGTTTCCAGGAACTGTGAGTGGTCAGGGTTGTGATGGAGCGAGCTTTAGAAAATATTTTATTCTGGCTCGTGATGTCATACTCTCATAACTTGAAATAATATATTAATGAGTGTTTGCATGATTTGTTATAATTAAACCAATCTAGAGTAAGATTCCACATCATTATACAGGACTAATGTGCTTTATGTTGCATTTGCAAGTCTGTTTTGTAACACATAACTAATATTGTTTTGTCTGTTATGTCTGTCCTATTGTCTTTGTCACTATTAATATGCGGCTGATCATTCATGACATGTGCTTTAATATATGTGCTTACATGTTTGTCCTATAATGTGTTTGTCTGTCTGTGTATTATTTAATCATCTTTTTACTCTTTCAGAAACTTAAAGCTGAACATGATGAAGAATGGTAGATTTTAAATGTGCTGCTTTTCTGTGTGCTTCTGCTAGGTGACTTATACTAATGGGTTAACATTAGCTATGTAGGTTGGAAACAGAATGTCTTTCATTACCTGAATTAATTATTGTTTTGTGTTTGTTTAAATAATAGTTTTCTGGAAAGTGACATGAGCTAAAAGTGGCCAGTGACGCAAGCAAAAGTGGCGCAGAGAATTGATGCTTTCTGAAAAGAGGCCTGCTGTTGTTGAAGGCCACATGAGAAAACCTTATTTTGAAGTGGATGAAAAGCCTATGAACTTTTATTGCGAAATGGTTTGAAAAGAACTGCAAAAGGCACTCTGTGGAGTGGTTTGGTTGTGCCACGGAAAGCTCAGAACGGACAGGCTCAAGGTTGAAAGGAAGAGACGTGACAGATTTTGTATTGCTTGAACATCTTTGCTACAAAATGTAGCAGACTAAGGAACTGTCGCCAGGATTCTGTGCATGAACAATGGCTCTGTGTAAAAGCCTGGTCTCGTGGTGGAAGATGTCACAGTTTACTGTGGCGTGAAGTGGTTTAGCCAATGGAGAGCCAGAATTCAGCTGTTGGAATGTGAAATTAGATAGTTTAGCTGTAGTTTTAGGGTATAAGAATTAGCTCAAGGAGCAAATCTTTGGCTTACGCTTTTTGATTCCAGAGGGACGTGTTCTGCTGTCCGATGATTACACGTAAGGAAATGTAACTTTTTAAGACTTTGTTTTCAGGCGATGAGGGTAGAGACAGAGAGTTAGTTAGGTTTGGAAATGCTCTTTTCACTTATTTCTGCTAATGAATAATATTTTCTTGAATTAAGCTCTCTTTATAAATGCTGAATAAAACTTTTTTATGACTTTTTCTAATGCTTGCTTAATAAAGTTCCAAACCTAAGTTTTCTTAAATATGTTTTAATAAACTTTTAAAATGACAAGCTGGTCTTGTTTATTGTAAATAGTTTAAACTACAACATATTAGATCCATTCGCCTCATGATTCAGCTGCTCTGTTATTTCTATGGGCCTGGTATTGATTGGTAAGTATGGTGGTTGATAGTGACATCATTTATGCAGAATTTTAGTAAGAGCGCTGGATCAATTTGGTAGCTTCAGACGGTTATATGTTGTTTTTGACATGCATGTTACATATATGCTGGTATAGTCATAGGATTTATGTTTAACAAATGTTACGTTTTTGATTATGTCAGATTGTTATATGTAGTCTTAAGGAATTTTTTCCAGCAGTGTGAAAAATTTCTGGTTAATTGCCGGCAAGGTAGTGTGACTAGAAGAGTTACACAGTGCATTTGTCTGTTTCAAAATTGTGGTATAGAATATATCACGTGTTGTGGACGTACAACACAAGTTTAGGGACCTTAGATTGTCTGGTTGAATGTATAGTGAGGATTGCCTATGAAATTGTGCATTAAGCAGAGGGACCTGGTGAGCCTCTTTTAAAGCTTTCTGTGAAAAGAGTAGTAGGATTTATTCAAGCTTGAGTGAAGGGTGAGATAGCGTCGTCTATTCTTATCAACGCTTGACGTTTTCTGTGGTTGGTTCAAGTCCTGCCAAGAATTTGTGTGTGGATGATCAGGGTTTTCTTGTTTGAAAGAGTGTGAATGGTTTGTAAACTGAAGGGTAGGGTCAGAATTACTCTATTTGCAATTGAAACTATTCTGTGAGAATAGCGTCGTCTATTCCCTGCTGAGAATACTTGAATGAATGTGGAAAACTATCTCTTTGTTAGAGAAGCAGGCAAATGGTTTGTTTTCATGTAGTTATTATTTGATTTTTTAAAAAGTATTTGGAAATTGTTTTAAACCCTTCTGGGTGAAATAAAAGCATTGAAAGGGGTTTTGCGCTATTTAAATACCTTCAAAAAGCATTGCGCGCTATTTAGATTAATTAAAAGGTGCCCCGATCGAGAATTGTGAGGGAGGGGCTATTTTTGAGAGTGAGAGCGTGTGGGGAGAGCCTGCAGCTGCAGCTGCTGCATACGTCAGAGCCCGCCGCGCTCTGATTGGTTGATGTCCCTGGAGCGTCAGAGCAAAACAGCGCTCTCATAGGTTGAGGCGCGATCAATGTTCGAAATACTGTTTATTTTATAAGTATTTCTTCCTGTTCTGATTTTTGTCTTTCTCTCGCAAATTGCGCTATTTTAGAAAATTCTGGTTTGTTTGGTGAAGCGTGCTTAAGTGGGCTCGATCCCATCCCCAGATTTTCTGTTGGTTGCTAAACTGCTGCGTGTGCTTTCCTTCCATTTAGCTCACACGCGGTGTTGTATGGTGTCGGAATCGGTGACACGAGCTTCCTGCTGTTTGCGCTCCCTCTTTTGACAAATTTCTTTAATAAGCTTGAGCCCCTGATCTTCTTGACAACGCGCCTGGCTACACGCGCTCATTCTGCTTGTTTTGTGTTTATATTTGAACAGCTGGCAGATTGTTTTGTTCCTCGCTGAGTTTGCGCATTGACTGTTTAATTTTTCAATAACACAGATAACTGTGTGCTGAGCAATTTTTGTGAAGGAGGGGGGCTGCTAAGGAGCGAGTGAGAGAGCTGTCAGCTGCAGCGGCTGTCTATGTCAGCCGCCGCGCTGTCATTGGCTAAAGGGCTGACGTGTCATACACAGAGCCGCGCTCTGATTGGGCGAAGCTCCGTGTGTTGTCTAAGTCACGGAGGAGAGCCGCGTTCTGATTGGGCGAGGTTTGGAGTTGTATTCATAATGTCCCCGTATTAAATTGTTGTTTCTGGTGGTCTTCTCGGTGTGTGTATTGCCTTGAGGTGTGGCGCGCATTGAGAGGAGCGCGTGTGGAGGGAGACTGAGTGCGCGTGTCATAAAGGGAGACGCCCTTCGTTCCGACGTGTCAGAACAGGGTCGTGCACCCATTGGTTGGTGACGCGCATCCCTGTTTAGGTCCCCCGTCGCGTCATCAAGGAGTCGCTTACCCATTGGCTGGTGACGCGCTGACCTGCTGTGCTTTAATTTGCTGAAATCGCGCAGTGTCATAGAAGGGCCGCGACCGGATTGGTTGAGGCTCTGGCGGGCATTGTGGTTAGCTGAGCGCTGTGCAGCCACACGCTGATTGGTCAAAACACTTGTTGTGCTGATGCACATTGTTTACTTTTTGCCGAGTGCTTAATTTTCTACGCTGGTGATGCCTAGAGCTTTGTATTTAATAACTGATCGTTTTTTTAAATATTTTCCACAACATTGGGAAGTGGAATTTGGTGTAAATTAAAGGATAACATAGCAGGTATCCTGATTAAGACAACAGAAGCAAAGGTGACTAGAGCTTACACTGATTATTACAAAATTAAATAAATAAATATTTACAAGCATTTTGCTAGTTACTGTATTAATTACTGGAGTAATTATAGTGTCCATAAAGCTGCATATAAATTATTAACAGCAGCTAGCAGCAATCCTGTTCAAAGGTGGTCACGCACACAGAAATATAATATTAAAAAGTATACGCAATCCTTGTTTTGTTTTCAGGTGGTTCTGTCCCTTGTTTGATTTATTAGTTAGATTACTTACTGCCATTAGTGATTTTTGTGTGTTAGTTAGCTAGTGTTGCAAGGTTAATAAGGTAAACAAATTTTTAAAATTGAGATTAATTATTAATAAAGGTGAGTATTTTAAAACATGGATAATTATTATTCAAAGAAGAAGAAAACGTTTTTCTGCCATCAGAAAATGAAAAATGTATTTAAAAAGGTTAAAAAGGTTGTTGATACATGTGAGAGCAAATTAATGAATAAACAGTTGAGTAATGAAGTAACTAGTAAGCATAATAAAAATACAGATGCTAAAGATGCAGTTTTAAACGACACATATTCTGAAAGAATATCACCTCCCCCAATAGAAATCATTTTTAATGAGAATTTGATTCCCAAATCAGCGAATGTAAATAATAAACCTGTCAGAGAAGAATTTATTGATCAGTGTAAAAATGATGTTGTAAATACAGATCAGGACAGAAATTTAAGTAGACTCCCAGAACAGATTAATGTAACGCCAAGAGTCCCAGTTCAGATTAATGGAGTCCCAGTCCAGACCCTTTCTCAAGGTGTCACAACAGGTAGGTATGATGAGATGTCTAGTACTTCTGAAATTAATATTCCTGATCATGTAAGTTCTACAAATGATTTAAAGGAGCAGTTAACGTCAGACATGGAAGCAGTGACAGATCCTGTGACAATTGGACCTGTTCCCCCAGTGTTTAAAAAAGATGAAACTAGTCCCACAGCTTTAATGGTCACATTGAATTGTGAAATTCAAAAGTTTGCTGAAAAACTTTATTCTAATGTACCTGAAAATCAGCTAGTAATGATTCCAACTAATAGAGAGTGATGACTCTAGTTTCACCTAGTGAAAACTCTGACGTTGACCTGATTGACCTGACACAGCCTGGTGAGTACTAATTACAGGATAATACAATCAGTACAGACAGATTAAAAAGATTACAGGATGATGAGGACATTGAAGGCTTGAACAATACAGGTAGGATTGCCTCTGTCCATATAAAAGATTTAATTTGGGCTTTGAGAAAAAGGGGTAGTCTGAATAAATGGAAAACAAAATGGACAAAGAAAAAGGAGAAGAAAAAGCGACTTTAGCTTTTGAAGGAGAGTGTAAAAATCCACAGATGTAGAATGAGATAAATCAGCAGCAACAGTTACTGAATGAAAAGCTACAAATTCAGCGACAGGTGGTGATTCAGCAGAATGAGATACCTTCGCCGCCATTTCCAAATTGTGTTAATGAGCAGAAATACAATACAGATACAGGATTCAGTGGAGACAAGGAAAATAGACCAGATTCAGTTAAAATTGCAAACAAGCAGGGAAACTCATTTCCTAATGTTCCACAGTACAAGATGAAGTCAGAAACAATTCCTGTTAGTGAAAAATTCATTAAGCAAGGTGTCCTAAAAGAGATTGAGAACAGTCTTTGTGACTCACCAGATATGGGAATTAGAAAGCCAGGTGAAAGGTACAAAATAGTACAGGACCTGAAAAAAGGTTAACAAGATAGTTATCCCTTGTTGTCCTATTGTGCCCAATCCAGCAGAGATCCTTTGTCAGATACCACATGATACTGAGTGGTATTGGGTCCCAATGCACCCAGAGAGTCAAATAATTTTAGCTTTCAGGTTCCAAGAGAGAATTCCCAGACAGGTAACTATTATGATTCAGGCAATGGAATAACCTAAGACGCAAAAACAGGTAAGAATGTTCCTAGACATGGTTGGATACTGTTGCCAATGGATTAATGGTTTCTCAGTAATTATGAGGCCATTGCAAAGTCTGACAAAAGCAGATGTAAAAGACCAAATTGTCCTGACAGAAATTAAACTTGTAGTCTTTGAGCAATTTATAAAGAGTTTGAGTGAAGCTCCTGTTCAGGGCAAGCCAGACGTCAACAAAGAAATTGAGCTTCTTGACAAAATAGCAGTGATAAAATGTGCTGGAGAGAAAAATGATCATGTCTCAAAAGGCAATGAGAACGCAGGTACCATTGTTAAATTTTGTGCTCAGGAGAGGGTTGCAATCAATGGGGAAAAATTCAATGAACATGTTTCAAGCATCCTCATACTAATCTTTGCAATTCAGACATGGCAAGAATTAAAACAATTACAAGATGAGGCACATGATGAGGAGAAAAACACATGGCTCAAAGAAGGTTTCAGACAGCAAGAGGAAAATGAAATTTGCTTTTACAAAGATGACAAACCTGTTATGCCCAATTGCATAATTGCTGACATGGCACGGATGTACCATGGTCCAATTGAGAGTTTGGGAACCATAGGCCGGGAGGGTGGTTCATTTACAAATATTCAAACAGATCTTTTTGAAATGCCCCCACATAACAAACTGAGATATGTCCTAGACATCATTTGTTTATTTTCAAAATGGGTAGAAGCTTTTCCAACAAGAAAAAATGATACAGTTACTGTATTCCATCAGTTAGGAACAGATGTGGAAAAGGAGCAGGCTCATGATCTATTGCCAAGAGACTTGGTCAGAACAAAGGTTCATCGGAGGAGAAACTGTCTAGTACCCAGGTGGCAGAAAGCAAGTCAGGTGACAACAGATACTGGATGGATGCATATCAGTAATACCCTTTGTGTACCTGAACCTGATAACACTGATGAAGTTAGTAAAGATACTACAACTGATTCAGACTCTGAAGAAGAAATTTTTAAAGAAAATCCAGATCTTGAAGATCGACAAGGTGGTCTACATCTGGATGATGATGTCAATGTGAATGAAACATTGAATGAAGAAGATCTAGAGATTGTGATTCTAGATTCAGAAAATGATGAGAATATGCCAGAAAAAGAATCTCAAGAAAAAGAAGAAGATTCAGAAGTAGAAAACTCTTAGCAAGACGAAAATCTAATCCAGGAGATTGAAAGGCAAAGGAGTAGCTCTGTATGCAGGAACAAGAATCCTGAAACTGGGAAGCTGAAGGTGATCCCTGAAGAAGAGGAAGAATTACCAAGTACCAGCTGTAAGGATGATGTTCCTAACGAAGTGAATTTGCCGAGTAAAGAAGTTCCTAGGTACAGATTTGAAGTCTCAGAAACAAATACACATGGGAGTAATGAAGAGTCTGAAATAAGAAAATTCAGAAAAAGGGCTTGGAAAGCTGAATGTAAAGAAAACAATCCTAAGAAGAAACTATTGAGAAAAGGTGATGTCTGGCCTAAAGATTTAAAGTTCAAATTCGAAGTGTCAAGTCAGAAGAGTGATTCAGACAAAAAAGAGCAAGCTGGAGAAAACATTGAAATTATTACCAGGAAGAGCAAAAGACCATTGAGACCAAATGTAAAATACAAGTTTCCAGAATGGGCCTACATAACTATCACTCCAATAGTTGAGGAGCGCAGTAGCAGTCAAAATGGTGACAATGACTAGGTTTAGTTTTCTTTAAGTTGAGGTTTATTTTTGGCATAAGGCTGAAGAAAGTTTGTTAGGGTGACACAAGGTCGAAGAAATTGTGTTAGCTGGAAACACTTTTATGTAAGACGCAAGGTCGAAGAAAACATGTTTAGACTTTAAAAAAAAAAAAGAGGGGGTATATACTATGCACTAATTTTTCAAAAATGTTCAAAAATTTACTTTTTGTTTTTTGTTTTGTTTTATACTACTCAGATTGATATTTGTTTTGTTGGTGCAATTCAAAATGTAGTTATGCAATTTAAAACTTAGTTCCCTAAATTCATTGGGGGTTGGGGATTCAAAGGTGGAAAGGATCCAACTTAGCTGAATAAAGAAAGGGTAAAGGATACAGAATTAGTAAGATGTAAGACTCAATACTAATTATGAGATAGATGAAATTAGAGCTTAAAATACTAATCCAGAGTAAGCCTGAAACATGTTCAATAGATAAAATTTTAAGTAAAATGTTTGGGTGTTGTTTGGTGATTTTGAAATCACCAGATGAGGGAGTTGATGGAGCGAGCTTTAGAAAATATTTTGTTCTGGCTCGTGATGTCATACTCTCATAACTTGAAATAATATATTAATGAGTGTTTGCATGATTTGTTATAATTAAACTAATCTAGAGTAAGATTCCACATCATTATACAGGACTAATGTGCTTTATGTTGCATTTGCAAGTCTGTTTTGTAACACATAACTAATATTGTTTTGTCTGTTATGTCTGTCCTATTGTCTTTGTCACTATTAATATGCGGCTGATCATTCATGGCATGTGCTTTATTATATGTGCTTACATGTTTGTCCTATGTTGTGTTTGTCTGTCTGTGTATTATTTAATCATCTTTTTACTCTTTCAGAAACTTAAAGCTGAACATGATGAAGAATGGTAGATTTTAAATGTGCGGCTTTTCTGTGTGCTTCTGCTAGGTGACTTATACTAATGGGTTAACATTAGATATGTAGGTTGGAAACAGAATGTCTTTCATTACCTGAATTAATTATTGTTTTGTGTTTGTTTAAATAATAGTTTTCTGGAAAGTGACGTGAGCTAAAAGTGGCCAGTGACACAAGCAAAAGTGGCGCAGAGAATTGATGCTTTCTGAAAAGAGGCCTGCTGTTGTTGAAAGCCACATGAGAAAACCTTATTTTGAAGTGGATGAAAAGCCTATGAACTTTTATTGTGAAATGGTTTGAAAAGAACTGCAAAAGGCACTCCGTGGAGTGGTTTGGTTGTGCCACGGAAAGCTCAGAACGGACAGGCTCAAGGTTGAAAGGAAGAGACATGACAGATTTTGTATTGCTCGAACATCTTTGCTACAAAATGTAGCAGACTAAGGAACTGTCGCCAGGATTCTGTGCATGAACAATGGCTCTGTGTAAAAGCCTGGTCTCGTGGTGGAAGATGTCACAGTTTACTGTGGCGTGAGGTGGTTTAGCCAATGGAGAGCCAGAATTCAGCTGTTGGAATGTGAAATTAGTTAGTTTAGCTGTAGTTTTAGGGTATAAGAATTAGCTCAAGGAGCAAATCTTTGGCTTACGCTTTTTGATTCCAGAGGGACGCGTTCTGCTGTCCGATGATTACACGTAAGGAAATGTAACTTTTTAAGACTTTGTTTTCAGGCGATGAGGGTAGAGACAGAGAGTTAGTTAGGTTTGAAAATGCTCTTGTCACTTATTTCTGCTAATGAATAATATTTTCTTGAATTAAGCTCTCTTTATAAATGCTGAATAAAACTTTTTTATGACTTTTTCTAATGCTTGCTTAATAAAGTTCCAAACCTAAGTTTTCTTAAATATGTTTTAATAAACTTTTAAAATGACAAGCTGGTCTTGTTTATTGTAAATAGTTTAAACTACAACATATTAGATCCATTCGCCTCATGATTCAGCTGCTTTGTTATTTCTATGGGCCTGGTATTGATTGGTAAGTATGGTGGTAGATAGTGACATCATTTATGCAGAATTTTAGTAAGAGCGCTGGATCAGTTGTCATGTTCAATAGTTGCCAGAAACTATTTGCTCCTTGGTAAGAGGGGAACGTAGTGCCACAGTGAGCTAGCTGGTCTACAGGCGAACATATCCTGTGGGGGTATCTGGAATCAGTCTGGACACCAAACCCTTAGTTTATGTTGTCTAAACGCTCAGATCCTATATAGATTTATATGAAAAACACAACAGTAGAATGCCTCTCTATGGGTGTATAGTTACTACTTTGGGGTATTCACAAACATTACCAAGAGTTTTCCTGGGAAGCTTTCCCAGGTGCATGTTTCCCTCAGGCTCCTATTCCACCTGTGCAGAAAACTACTTAACTTAAACTAAAGCACAGGGAAAATTAAATCCCAGATGCACATGCATGTTTTCTTTTCCTCCACACTGAAAACATTTCTTTCCATGGAAAATGCCCTTCCTTCACAGCCCCAGCAAAACTGAGGTGATGTGTTCCCTTTTACACACACTTAACCCTAGGGTATGCTAGGGGGGGTCTAAAGGCAACAGGCATTCAGGGTGAGATGGCCTCCAAGTATAATATGAACACACAAAATAAGCTACCTTTCATAAATCTCTGATTCTATGTGCAAAAGCACTACACTTATTTAGGTGAGGTGTGTGGCATCTCAAAAAATGTGAAGAACTGTCCTCACACACCACCAGGTGTCATGCTTCATCATTGGCAGTCCTTGCTCTCTGGAAACCGCATTTGGTAGAGAGCAGGCCTACACCTGGAGAGAGGGAGACACTTATAAGAACTAAGTGGGGGCCCGTGATAAAGTGAGAGGTTAAAAATCAAATTAAACACCAAATATCATTTATTCCTCAGATGTTTGCATGATATTACAAATCACAATAGTAAATCCAACTTTACCTTGATGATGAACTTTAGGACTATAGAAGTGAAAATTGGTTCAGGTGATTACCTAATTATATACATAGCGCAACCAGTTGACAGCCCATTGGCACCTATTGCTTCTAAGCGCTGGATTTTTTTTATTCTTTAAAACTTCAGAACTTGACTTTCAGTTATTGGATTTTTGTCATTTTGGTATTGATTAATTTATTAAATGATTATCTTGTTCTGAACCAGTGGGGAATCTTTTTGTGGTGTGTTCATTGTATTACTCTGTGTGTGTGTGTGTGCGTGTGTGTGGGTGTGGGTGTATTGCACAGGTACTTTACACATTGCCTCTTTAGATTAGTCTGACTGCTCTGTGTCAAGCTACCAGAGGGTGAACACAGGTTAACTTTTAGTTTATATCTAGCTTACCCTGACTAGACGGATGGTCCCTAGTTGGGTAGGGTATATACCTTTGCCAAGTGGGACCCCATTTCCAACACCTGAATTTTAGAAATTGACCATCTTGGCATTTTCAGTACCATAACCACAGTCCCAGGACTGGTGAGACACCACTTGGGGGGTTCAGGATTCCCTCAGGCCGGGTCCAGGTGAGGGGTCAAGATGGTGGGAGCCTTTTGTGTCCTTGTGACTCTGAACAAGAGGTCAGCAAACTAGCAATTGGTGTCACTCGGGTAGTCATGGGTTCAGGTGATGATGCAGGGCTCAACAGCAGGGCACCCCTTTCTGAGTGTTCAGGAAGGCTCAAGGCAGCAAAGCAGCCCTTCCAGGTTCAGCAAAGCAAACTTGCAGAGTGCACAGAAGGGCAAAGCAGCAGGCAGTCCCCTGAGAGTCCTTCCAAAGGGCCCAAGAGTGAACTGAAGAGTTGGTGTCTAAGGTTCTATTTTTTTTTATACCTTGGGGCCCTCCTTCGGGAAGGTGGGAGAAGAATCTAGACAGCAGCTTAGAAGTGCATGGAATTTACTGACTCCACTGCACTTGCTCCAAACTGGCTTCAGTGACAATGTGGAGGTGATAGGTCCTTTGAGTAAAGGCAGAGGACACCCTATTCAGTTGCAAGTGGGGCTGTGCTCATCTCTGCCCCATCCTGCCAGTTGGCCCATTAAGTCACACCTAATCCCTCAATTGTATAATATCTGGGAGGAATCCACCAAGTCTAACTGTCAGTTACACTTAGTCATGTGACCCAAGGCAGGCTACAGGCACATACGGGCTAAGGGGAGACACATGCTAACTTTCTAAAAGTGTAATTTTCAAAATTGTATTAAAAAACCCAACTGTATCATTAAATAGGATTTTTCATTACAATTCCAAAGCCACCTGCTCCCAATTGGAAATTATAGCTTATTAAATGTAATAAGGAATCGCCAGTTTTATCCTATGGAAGGGATAGACCTCACAATAGTAAAAAACTATTATGCTTTTGCTGAACGGATTTTTCACTACAGGTACATTTGAAACCTAAACACACATGGACAACCTTTTAATTACAATGCACCCTGCACTATGGGCTACTTAGGGTATCCCTTACTGGTGACATATGTAATAAAACAGGAATTTAAGGTTTGGCCAGAGGGACTTCTTGCCAAGTCATCATGGCATTTTAAAACTACATTCAGGTAGCTGTGGCAGGCATAGAACATGTTTTAAGGTGTCACTAAAGTTGGTGGCACAGTAGGTTTTGCAGGCCCACTGGTAGCATTTAATTTACAGGCCATGGTATATGGTATAATGCTTTACAAGGGATTCATAAGAAACTTAAATATGCCAATTGGGTTAACGTCAATTTAACCATGTTTTAGGAGAGTGAGCAAAAGCACATTAGCACTGGTTAGCAGTGGTAAAGTCCACAGAGTCCAAAGGCCAACAAACATATATCCAGCAAACATGGATGAGGAGAGTAACACATATTTTGGGGAAGACCACCCTAAGTCTTACAGGTCTAACATGCCATAATGTTTGTTCGACTGAAGCTTTTAGCAGTGATGTTTTTGTGTGTTTTCTAATCGGGTAATTTGTACAGAGCAAGAGGTCCATAGGATATGGGCAAACGCCTTGCTCCATTCTCCAAACATACCAGGCCCAGATTTATCAAACTTTGACACAGCAAAATACAACAAGACAACTTGCTGCACTGGGTCAAATGGAGAGGGCTGGAAAGCACCATATCTATAAAGTTATGGTGTACTCCTGCTGTCTCCTTATGCTAGGGTGCTTGTGGCTGACTAGTGCCAATGCAGGCACTCTTACACTGTGGTGCAAGTGTGCCTGCATTTCAAGCACGAATATTTTTGTGCAGCAGGGGGCACTTTCCTCCACAAAAACAATCTTAGAGTTGTTTCCCTATTTCTATTTTTGCTGCAGAATGCAGTACACTCACAAACAGTAAATAACTTGGAAAAGTAAAAAATGTTCTTCTCATTGCACTTCTATAAGGAAGGAGTACAATTATGATGTATTCCAAGGTTTCCCAGTCTTGATAAATGTTGGAATGCACCAAAAATAAATGGATGGATGCATGCTCCACCCATGTAACACCTTCCCAGTGCAGGGTAACGCAAGACAGTGACTTGCACTTCCTTGCTTTATTCCAGATTTATCAAGACATGAAGGGCAACACAAGATGGCCGTGCATGGCTTGGTAAATATGACTTAAGGATTTGGTTGCCCTTGTGTCATCTTGTGTGATGCAAGGACATTGCAATCCTATGATATATCTGGCTCCACATATAGAACATTGCCTTTGTTTTCTAGTGCCCTGCCTACAGTAAATGTAGGTTATGTGGTTCAGCCATGTCAGAGTGTGATTCCCATATAGAATCCTACATGACATTCTTTTCATCCGTGGACTGTATACTGTACTAGTGTGCAGTCATCACCAGGCGCACAACAACATATTTAGCCTTTTGCTTACCTCAAAAGCAATGTATGCAGAGACCAAGAGAATTGCCTGATGCTATACACCTGTGGGTAAATGACATAAGGGATCAGCAATGCCCTTTGCATTTTACCCTTACTTGCAGAACCTACCCTAAATGCAGGGTGCGCTGCATTACCTTTCACCAGGACCTTTGCCAAAAACATATCACTGGAGCACAATCTACTTCAGACCCTGTGCTCAGTGGTTATGACTTCACCACCTGCAGGGCATGGCCATAGCCCATGTCTTGCAGGTACCAAACAAAAGGTAATGCACTGGTATTGGTAGTAGAACTTACAGCACAATATAACCTGGAATCAACATAGAGCTGTACAATGGGGGGGTCATTTACAGTTGATTCCATAAGCCGGGTATCTGTTGGATACAAACTATGAGACAAGAGGAGCTGTTAAGAACTTATTAATGGGGGATAAGATATTTTTTTAAACAGGAGCATCCAAATAATTTCTGAGCAGGACAAGAGTGAGTCCAATCTATGGCAAAATATTAGTCCCGACCCTAAATATATTGCTTGATAAAACATGATTTTGGATATTTGTTTTCCATCTTATTTGGTAGTTTGGGCTAAACTGTTCCAATTGGAGCAGCGGTAAGATTGATTTGCATATAGCTGGGTTTAAACAGAGGTAGCATGGTGTGCAAATTAACAATAGATTTGGATGTGGCCCTGAGTTACTACCAGTGTCAGAGATTAATTCAAGCATTTCATCCTTCACCTTTTAGTATACTTCAGTTTGTCACCCTTAGTGGGACGGGTATGCCCAGACATTGGTCCTGTGCAGACTGTATCACTGGAACCAAGCTGTATCCATCTGATGAGCCCGGAACTAGTGTGAAACTGGTCCTGGGTTGCTTGTGTCCCGGTTCAGGGATTACCTGGCTTATTATTTCAGGCTAGACTATTCCAATGGGAGTAGGGTCCAGACGGATTTTCATGTAGCTGGATCCAAACTGAGGTGGAATGCTGTTCAAAATAACAATCTATTAGGATGTGGCCCCAAGTAATTTCCAGTGGTTGAGATTAATTCAAGCATTCCAGCCATCACTTCTTTTGTATTCTTCAGTTTGTCACCCAGACGTGGGTCCCATGCACACTGTGTCACTGGAACCAAACTGTACCCAGCTGACTTTCCCATAACTTGGGCAAAATCAGTCCCGGGTTGCTTGTGTTCGAGTTTAGGGAGGAACTGGTTTGACAATTTGGGCTAGAATGTTCCAACTGGAGCACAGTCAAGACTGATTTGTATATATAGCCGGGCCCAATCTGAGATGGCATGGTCTCAAAATAATGATGGATTTGGATGCAACCCAATTAATTACCAGTGGTTGAGATTAATTCAAGCATTCCATCCATCATTTTTTTGTTTACTTCAGTGCATCAGAAATATGGCTGATATTATAACAGGTATTTCTTTGGGCATTTCTTCACCCATCTTCATTCATATTTTGGGGGTGATTTTAATATTCAATTGTCAAAACTTTGTCCTAGCATTATGTGTTGTAGCAGGAGAGCATTTTTTACATCTTGATTATTTTCCGGAATTCAAGAGCAGGGAGCGGATTTGTGTAAACTCCATTACTTCTTTTGAAGTTGCGAAGTTTTTGAAATTCACAAAGCATGACCCGCAAATTTCTTTTTTTAGAATAACTCTCTAATTGAAAATGTCATTCTTAAAGGATTTTTATTACAATTATTTTCATTCCGTTTTTTTAACTTTCTGAGCTTTATGGAGTTTTAAAAGTTGGGGGAGTTTTAAAAGCAAGAGGGCATAAGCAAAATAGGTAAACTTTACACACCCTAATGTGAAATTTTTAGTATACTTCATTGCATCAGAAATATGGATGATAGTATAACAGGTGCTTCTATGAGCATTTGTTCACCCATCTCCGTTCATATTTTGGGGTGACTTTAATATTTAATTTGACAAAACTTTGTCCTAGCATTATGTGTTGTAGCAGGAGAGCATTTTTTACATCTTGATTATTTTCCGGAATTCAAGAGCTGGGAGCAGCTTTGTGTAACTCCATTACTTCTTTCGAAGTTGCAGAGTTTGTGAAATTCACAAAACATTCCACACAATTATTTTTTTCAAATAACTCTCTAACGGCCACATGCATCAAGGTATTTAGGAATCGCAAACGGTGCAATTCGGTAAAATCGGCTGTTTGCGATTCCTAAATATCTTTTGACTATGTATCAATCATTTTTGGAAAAACCGCTATTTTTAGCGATTTCCAAAAATGCGATTGCTTCTAAGGAATCGCAAATTTGCGATTCCTTAAAAGCAATGCATGATTGTTTTTAAAATTGCGAATTCGCAATTAGGGGGGGGCAAATTACCACGAGGGTGAACCTCGTGGTAATTTGCGAATATGATTTAAAATGCTCAAATTAGCATTTAAAACACTGTCATGTTACAGACACACATGTCCTTAGGACATGTGTGTGTGAAACATGCACTTTATAATACATTTCAGGGGTGCAGGGGGGGTCCTTTGGACCCCCCCTCCTGCACCCATGGAATGCATTAACATTTTGCGAATTCTAATTTGCGAATTCGCAATTCCCATTGATTCCTATGGGCCTTTTGGCCCATAGGAATCAATGGGAATTGCGAAATCGCAAATTGGAATTCGCATAATATTTGCGATTCAGTATAAATTGCGATTTTTACCGAATCGCAAATTTTATGCATTTTTAATCATGCATCCTGTTTTGCGATTCCTTATTTGCGATTCCCTAAAAATCGCAAATAGGGAATCGCAAAAACGGACTTTGATGCATGTGGCCGTAAATGTTTTTTTTAAAGTTTCTGAGCTTTATGGAGTTTTGAAAGTTGGGGGAGTTTTAAAAGCATGAGGGCATAAGCAAAATAGGTCAACTTTACACACCCCAATGTGAAATCTCTTTGGAGGAGAGATATAATTAATTTATCCTCTGAATACTGTGAAGCAAACCTGTTTATAAACTAGCTAAAAAGTATTATTTTTTGTAGGTGTAAGGGAAAAATATGCAAAAAAGGCTTTGTATGTGTTGATAGGAATCGATGAGTGTTTTACAGGTCCTGGTCGATCTTCTGAATAATGGATAGGTCAACTCCTTTTTGTGTGGCCAACTGTGGGGAAGAAATCTGAAGTTTTTTGGTGTGAATTTATCACATGAATCAGGAGGAGATTGGTGTCATGCAGAATTTACGGCCAGATTCATCAAGCTTAATTGCGCTCGCAAAGGGCCAGATTCTGAGAATCTGGCCCTTTGCGAGTGCAATTTTTGCATTTGGGATTCATCATCCCAATTGCAAAATTTGTTAATAAAGAATTCGCACATTTGCGAGGAATTGCATTTAAGGAATCTCTATTTGAGATTCCTTAAATGCAATTCATGAACCATTTTAAAATTGCGAAATCGCAATTTTGGGCCGCTATTTACCGCGAGGTCAAACCTCGTGGTAAATAGCGAAAACTTAGAAAAAAGCGTTTAAATGCATTTTTCTAAGTTGCATGTTACACACACACATGTCCTTTGGACATGTGTGTGCGCAACACCAATGTAGATTACATTTTAGGGGTGCTACAGGGTGTCCTTTGGACACCCCTGGCACCCTTGAAATCGCATCCTTATTTGCGATTAGAAAGTTGCTAATCGCAAATAAGGAATGTGTAGGAATCGCAATTTATTTAGCGATTCCTACATGAATCCCGTTTTGCAAGTCCTTAATAGCGATTCCTTAATAATCGCTATTAAGGACTTGCAAAACGGGACTATCATGAATCTAGCTGTAAGGGCCATATGTATCATCAAAATATTTTGCATTTCCTAAATAGCGAATTTTAAGGAATCGCTATTTAGGAAATGCAAAATGGTATGTATGAACAAAATAGCATTTATTTTGCGATTCCTTAAGCTTCCTTAATTGCGAATTCGCATTTTGCGAATTCGCAATTAAGGAATGTTTTCCAATGCATTCCTATGGGCAAGGAGGCCCATAGGAATGATTTCCAAATAATTCTCAAATTGCGAATTCGCTAATTGCTAATCGCAATTTGAGAATTTTTGCAAGGGTGCAGGGGTGTCTCAAGGACACCCTGCTGCACCCCTGTAAATTACATGTGTGTGCATATGGCGCACATACATGCCCAATGGGTATGTATGTGCGTCATATGCCACCCTCACAAATGCACAATTGTGCATATTTACAAGAAATCGCAAATTACCACCAACTACAAGTTGGTGGTAATTTGCGATTCCTTAACCAAAATTCGCTAGCCAAAAATGCTACATACATAGCATTTAAGGAATCGCAAAATTGCGATTCCCTAAATACTATGGCAAAATAAGGAATTGCACAAGTTTGCAATTCCTTATTTTGGGAATGTTTCATACATCCCAAAACATGCAAAAAGGCCGTTTGCGATTCGCAAAGGCCGAAATTCTGCAAATTTCGCCCTTTGCGAATCACAAAAGGCTTCATACATATGGCCCTTAGTGCTTAAAAGTGCATCTCATTTTTTCTGTGGGCTGACATCCACTCCGTATAAGGCATGTCCAATACCAAGCATGATTCAGTGAGCATTATTGAGATGGCTTGGTCATCTTTGACTTTTTTAATTGGTATGTCATCAGTAATGGTTTGAGATGATGTTGAAATGTGTTGCGTGTATGAATCTGTTTATAGTGGAGTATGTACTAGGACTGAAATTGGACATATGGTAGGGGAGTTTAAAAAACACGGGCAAGTCCTGTTATATAATTAACAAAGGCTGATTCTGTACATTTGCATGTACTCACACATACAAAGTGGAAAAGCATTTAATTTAGTCTGAGCATAGCATTTTGTACTGAAGGGTGCCCTTCAGATCAAAACTTAAGCTAAACTGACATGCACACATTTGCACTATGGTGCATGGCACTCGGCCGCCAGAAAGTGCTCCATCACTAAGACAAAATAGCAGCGCACCATAGCTTTGGAGACATGGCACTATTCTCCTCTCCCCCTTTCACGCAATGTAAAACCGCAACTTTGGTTGCTGCACTATAGTGAGTGAATACTAGTACATTTACCCGTGGCAGTTTAATGTGGAACCTTTCTGGGAACCTTTGCTCTCAGCTCATGCACTAAACCTCCTAATTTTCAAGCTCTGTCTCCTCTAATTCTATGTATTTTCCATGATTAATGGAATTTCTATGCTACATTTCTTCTGGCATGCTTCACTTGCTCACATAGGATACTTTAATTTGCATAAGGCTTTAAACTCAAAATCTGCGTTTTATTTACAGAAAAGTAATGACAATATATATTGATTTCCTATTGAGCAACTAACTGAAGAGGGTTATAGACAGGGAAGAGCTTGGTTCCAAAGCATTGAATCCATCTGTAATGTCACCCATTTTAGAGGCTTGTGCTCAACTCCCTTGGAGTGTACTCCTGGGGAAAGCCTAAATGGGATCAGACAAAAAGGAGGCCAGACTTTGAAGGGTTAGGGACTTTTCCCAGACAGTGCTATTGGTGATTCCACAGGTATCCCTCTCCCACCCATCCACTCCAGAGGATGAATTGCCAGGTAACCAATCTAACCACGCCAGGCCGACGGTAGTCACCTATCCACGCATAAATGACCTCCTGCCATATTATTATAGCTGGGGGATCCATGGCGGACGGAAAGACCGTCCACTGCATTTCCACCCCTCGACGAGTCAACTGGGCGGAAAAGGGATCTAACATGGTGGCGATGTCTGCAAGACACCGCCATCCATATCAGAATGCAGGCGGAGATGTGCCTTTCCATGGCAGCGTTGCCACCATGGAAAAACATGCAGTCTTTGGCAACGGGGGCCCGTAGTGGGCCCCCAGGTAGTTGGGGGGATGGGGGGTACCTATGGTACACCCCAGCAATGGCATGGACAAAGTGGCAGACACCGCACTGTGCCTGTCACCTTGTGCATGCAAATGCACAGCGTACATTCCCAGCATTGTGGCGGGTGGTGCTGTGAGCACCGCCCTCCACAATGCTCGGAATAGGGGATGCCACCGCCACAGTGGCGGTGTCATCCTGATTGCAGATGTGGGACCGCTGCACCCCTTGCGGATGGTCCCACATTCCGTTATGGTGGCAGGCAAACTTTGTCCGCCCACCATCGTAATAGACCCCTTAGTTGTTTTCCAACCCCCTGAGTAAACCCTTGTTTGCGCAGCTGTCAAAAGTTTGGTTCTATTTAAGGCATCTGCTAATTATCAAATGTGTTAAATACCTCAACCATGTAAAATTTGTACTCGTTTGACCTGCAGATATTAACAGGGGAAAAGTATATGGTATATACTGTATCATGCGGATGTTGGTGCATTGACCCCTTCGCTGCGGCGCTAAGGTGGTGGGGCGGCCGCGTGGCGGCTCCATACTAGTGACGGAACCGCTCCATCACGGCTCGCGGGTGAGCTGTGCTTGTGACGGAACAGTTCCGCCACGAACCCGCCCGCCCATTAAAGCGTCAGCGCAGGCGCGAAATCAGCGCCGCGCAGGCGCGGCGAGCGGTCCGTGACGGAACCGTTCCGTCACAAGCACAGCTCACCCGTGGCTTGTGACGGAGCGGTTCCGTCACAAGCATGCAACGGGTTAAACACCAACATCTGCATGTTGTTTTCCAATTGCTCATAATAGTCTCTATGTATTGCACCTGATAGATAACGTAGCCTGAGGTATTGCTATTTATGAGGTGAAGTAAATAGTACTTTGTCAACAAACCACTTATAATCAGGGCCTCAGTAAATATTAAATATGAAATAACAGCATTTGTAAAGCGCACAGCTACCTCCGGAGAGGTGTCATGGTGCTATGGGACCTCAGGAAGATGAAGCTAGCTATTGCCCAGAGTCACACGGTGCTGGGCTAACCTGCCACCGGTGTCGGGGATCGAACCGTGAACCCGCTGGTACGAAGTCAGGCACCCTGGCTGCTGTGCCACACCTCTTCCACACGCTACCAGCACACGAGGCACAAGGTATTTATTGGGTGCAGTAAACACCCTCTTGCTCCCCATTGGAAAATGAAACTAGTATATGGAATTTGGTGTTTATCAACCAAATTCCATATGTGTCAGGATCCCAGTGCCCAGTATCAAATATATCAGTATCTTCCACGCATATTCACCCGGGGAAATTTCAGCTGTTGTGGACTGCTAAAGTTTCGTATGGTGCAAGGGTGCCTGTGTTGGCGCTATCAAGCTACATTTAGCAACACTGCTAGAGAAAACCCAGGATTTTGAAAATGTCGGGGAAGGACGCTGTCAATTTTGGCGCAGCTACGCGCTCCGACATTTTCTCGTAAATATGCCCCCTAATTAGCAATTGCTTGCTGCTGAAAGTCAGCTTCGGTTATGAAGGCAAAGCATTAATGAAAGCAATGCAGGAAATCACGATGTTGTAAGGGAAACATTTTTGCATCGATCGCCACAGACCTACTGGGTAATCATTTGACAGTCATGTTTTTTTTTTGTTTTATTAACAACAACATGCATTTCATGCTTTTCTCCTTACTATATCAACCGTTCTAAGTCACATGCCTGTGTTTTATTTTTACTATTTTATTGTTTAATACAATTGGAAACTTGCCTACAGATGTTATTCTTGCAACAGGCTCTATCACTCATATGGGTGAATACATTGATAAAAAATGAACAAAAGTTTCTTCATGTACTATATTACATCATATTATTCACTGTACATAAAACACAGCTTTCTTAACACACAGCTCTTGCAACACATTATTGCACAAATTCTAAATGCATCTTCTTTGTTTCATTCTGAGGTCTTCGTTCCTACAAAACAAATATTATATTAAAATCAGAAAGCATACAAGTAACAGAATGATCATGTTTCTTGATTTATGAATTCCCACTTATGTTGCACTGTACCATTTGACTTACTGTGTCAGCTGAAAATGACATACACCATCATTGCACACCCCACAATCCAGGCAGTTATGAGCAGAGCAGGAACAATAAACTGTTTGTATGGGACTTCCCCTACAGAGAAATAAGATTTGGTATGTAATACTGCAGCTCGTGAGGGATCAGAAAAAGTACAGAAAAACATGCAATACATATTTCAATTGGTCAAGGTCGTATTACAAAAGCATGGTACATAATGGGCACTGTGCTTCACTAATTCCCCTAAGCAATAGTGCTGACTTTAGATCACCCTACATTTCCGAGGATACACATGGGGCAGTATTAGAATGAAGCAATTCTCCCCTCTTACACAGCAGTTTCAAATCAGCTTCATTCTCATCCTAAAGAAAGTTTGTAGGCCAACAGCAACCTTTGTTTCATCATTAAAATCAATGACTCCATTCTGGAGTGATACAAAATGGAGAAGCTCCCTCGAAGAATGTGAGGGGACCACTGATGTCCCCATGTACCACAAATATGATTGGCGTTTGGCTGGATGCCCTGCCCCCTGAAGTGTTGGGGGTTCCACGCTGCAGTGGCTGCAGGGGTCTGTTTTACGCCTCCGGAACGGGGTGGATCTTGATCCTCTGTAGCTCCCTAGCTAGACTACGCATCGCTAACTATTTCAAATGAACTCCAAACCTACTTACAACTATATTGCAGTTGTTACTTCATATACCAGGGGTCTCCACCTGGAGTGTCTCTACAATCTATTTACAAGTCTCCCAACATCTATATGTCAGGCAGAATTTTCTTCTCTCAAAATACATTAGAGTTCGCTGTACGCTCACAATATGACACAATATCCACAGAGATACGAGGAACTGTCAACATAGCTCCTGGGTCTAGATGTATTTAGGGTTGTGGGGGGCTTGCTTGCTGCTGCACACTTTTGTGTTGTTCCCACGTGTCTTTTTAATGGTAAGTATATCAACACAATGCTTTGCATCACTTTGTGCTGTATTGTACCACACGGCCGCATTGGAAGACTATAGTAAATAACCTCCTTAGTGTCAGAGGTAATGTCCTGAGTGACAATAGTTTATCATACAATAGGGTGCCAGTATCCCTAATTATACACATCTGTCTTAGGTATTCTCTGTGCAGCTGTATATCACCATTATTCCATCTTGTCATCCATGCGTCACCAGTATTCTCCACATGGCCGCCAATCTCACCATGTTTACCACCAGAACAGAGTCACTTTTTTTTCTACAAAACTCTTTACATTGAAATTAGCACTCATCATACAGATTATACAGGACATGAACACTGCTTTACATTTTACGTTTAGCGAAAGAAGGTACAACATGTGATAGCTGCGTTCGAGACTACAATCAGGGTGCTGCTTGTACGGCCAGTGCACACTTCGTAAGAGAATCATTATTTTAAACACAACACATAAGAAACCTCCCTCCACCTTGAACAACAGGGCCACTGGTCAGGATCCATTGAAGGTACACCAGGCTCCCCAGATTTCGCAAAAAAAAAATTGAATTTGTACATACATACCAATTTGCGATTCAAAATAGCGATTTCTAAAAATTTGCTATTTCAGAATCGCAAATCAGATTGATCATACATATGGCCCCTGATTCCCAGTCTTGAGTGCTGAGGGAATATTCTTGCCCCATGCCTGGGCAATATTGTGCTTCGCCACCCATGTTTCCAGCACCAGCCAGACATTCTGGTGTTTCGACTAGGTTCCCTCATCCCACACCATAAGGTGGAGCCTTTTAGCGTCTAAGAGGATGGGTGAAGACAGAACCTGGGACATTACGCAGTGACACCTGTTATGATGTCTTCTTATCGGTCTCATGAGTATTGCATGTTTTGCATTCTGTATTCTGTTGCTTTATCGAATGTTAGGCTGACGGCACTCAGCAGTTGGCAGTTGCACTGGACTGTCGAGTTGGTCAGATGCCAAGTTGTGCATCAGAATTATACTTACTCAAATCGTCCTGTTTCGAGATTCATTTCTCCACGAAGTTTCACAACAATTTTGGTGACGATCTTGTGCCGTGCTGTGTTTTCCCTGGACTCATCGCACAACCTGGTAATCAGCAATCGCCTCATCTGTGTGCTTCTTGTCAGTTTCCTCCAGTGTTTCCTGGCTTCTGGATTGTGTTTTCGACGTTTCCTGGTTTGGCTGCTGTCTTTCATGGTCTTCAGGTACTGTTTCTGCATTTATCCTATTTGCGCGTCTGTGCTGGTGCGAGTCGCGATCTCTCCTGCGAACTCTTCAACATTTTAGCTGAGCCCTCGTCACTGGAACGCATACCGCGTCATTGGAACGCATAGTGAACGTTTTCACTTGCGTATGCGCAATGTACTTCGTCATTGACGTACCGCCATTTTGGATTCTCATTCAGTCGCATTTTCTCACAGTGCTGTGCTTCAGAAATCCTTCAGCAGCCAGAGGTATTTAATGTTTGGATTTCAAAGGAAAGTTTTGTCTTTTATTTGCAATTTCTACTTTGAACGCTGGTGCAAGTCCCTTCACGGTGATTTGCACACCTTATTTTTTTCGAAGTTTCTTCACGGTAATTTTTATACAACGCTCGTGCAAGTCTCTTCACAGTAATTTGCACACCTCTGTATAAACTCCTGATTTTGGTTTTATTTTCATTTACACTTATTAGCCATTAAGCAATTATTTTTTTCTTCCTACATTTTTGGGTATTTGGTATTTGTAATGTTATTTAGGTATACTATTACATTACCCTGCTACCTTAGTACTGCACACCATCACATCCGTCCTGATTTCTAATGTTGTTACACCTCCTATGTTTCTCCCTCTTCTGGACACTCCTGTCATAGATTGAGAAGATTGGGTAGAAATGCTTGGATAATCATATTGTTACTCTTGATGGTAAGAACTTTCATCCTGAAAGGAATAAAGCATTAGCACTCAGTACTCTGGGTAGTGAAGGTCAGTGAATTTTTAAATACTTACCTGTAGCAATGGGTCCTAATGGTCATCCCATGGACGATGTATATGAAGAAGCGCTCAAGAGACGTGAAACAAGGTTTGCCAAAGAAGTTAATTTAGTTATGGCCAAGTATAGATTTTATACTCAACCCCAAGCTGAGAATGAGAGCATTGATGACTTTGTTTCTAGACCACATGAACTTTCCATAAAGTGTTGGTTCGGAAACATGACTGATTAACTAATTTGGGATCAGCTTATAGTACAATTTCGTCGTCACAGGAAAATACAAGAGAGGCTTTGGGCTTCGAAAGATCCTTCTTTAAAGGATGCTATAGACATGGCTAAAGTAATAGAGGAATTCCAAAAATTCATAAAGGACTTAGAATGTTGAGATAAAAATCCATCTCAGATTGGTAACATTGAACTTGATGTCAAAGAGGATTGTTTTGATGTTAATGCAGTTGCTAAAGGATTTAACAAACATAATATTGCCTCAAATTTTCCTGCCAAGATCAAAGGGAAGGAGTGGTGGCGTTGTGGTAGTCAGTTTCATCTTGGTGATTTCAAGAAATGCTATCAACACAACAAGTGGTCCTGAGCATACGAGAATGAGGAAAACAATTGATATATATAGATCACAATGGAGTTCTATATAGTTCAGGATTCCTTGACCAGCCGGCCAGGGAATATTTATTGGGTCAATAAGTTTATGATCTCAAAAATACAACAAATAACCCAAGAAATAAGGGTTACATTGGGGCACAGTCCTGTGCCATACAAGGAGGAGAAAGGTGAGAGAGTAAAGGTAAGTGAAGAAAATTATCAGGCAAACAGAGTGAGCTTGCAGGTCACTGATATTAGTTATACATTAACAGTGTATCCTGGAGTCATTCATACAAACAATAGTATCGAGGAAATACATGTATGTATTACTCTAAGGTCGACGTTTCGACCCCTAGCTCGGGTATCACGGGATCATCATCAGGACAAGAAAAATAGTTTTGCCTGAACAAAGTTATTTACAACACCTAGTCGGTGGCTTGAAGTAGGATTAGCTTCAGTTGGGAAGGTCCTTTTTGGGTCACCCACGCGATTCGTCCTTCGTAGGTGAACCGTTCCTTAAGATGCGGTTGGATTGGGGATTCTGTATGGGCGCCGGGATTGATATATGGGTGAAGCCCAATCTTTTGGATTGCAAGGTAGTAGAGCACCGAAATAACGGGTCTTGCAATTGGTCAGTCAGGGACATCTGATCCTATGCGTTTATCTTGCATATTTTGGTGAGAGGTATCGGTGATTTACAGAAGTCCGTTTCAGTTAATGAGACTACAGTATAGCTGCTCTCAATGGAGCGTTCCATTGAGAGCAGCTCCAGTGACCGGCGCCTGCGGAGAATTGTTTGCTCCAACCGCGGACCAGTTATTCGTCTGGCCGCACCTCCTAACTCGGCGCTATCCTAAGATTCTGGAGGACGGCGATCCTGCCCTTAAGGCATCCGAGGCCAGCCAGAGAATTGTGCTCCAAGTAGATAGACTATACTGTAGTCTCATTAACTGAAACGGAACGGTTCACCTACGAAGAACAAATCGCGTGGGTGACCCAAAAAGGACCTTCCCAACTGAAGCTAATCCTACTTCAAGCCACCGACTAGGTGTTGTAAATAACTTTGTTCAGGCAAAACTATTTTTCTTGTCCTGATGATGATCCCGTGATACCCGAGCTAGGGATCGAAACGTCGACCTTAGAGTAATTCATACATGTATTTCCTCGATACTATTGTTTGTATGAATGACTCCAGGATACACTGTTAATGTATAACTAATATCAGTGACCTGCAAGCTCACTCTGTTTGCCTGATAATTTTCTTCACTTACCTTTACTCTCTCACCTTTCTCCTCCTTGTATGGCACAGGACTGTGCCCCAATGTAACCCTTATTTCTTGGGTTATTTGTTGTATTTTTGAGATCATAAACTTATTGAACCAATAAATATTCCCTGGCCGGCTGGTCAAGGAATCCTGAACTATATAGAACTCCATTGTGATCTATATATATCAATTGTTTTCCTCATTCTTGTATGCTCAGGACCACTTGTTGTTCTGATAAATACTTGCTACCCATGGTCCCGAGCGATTTAATGGGTTCCCCTTGTCCCTTCTTGATGATTCAAGAAATGCTATGCCTTAGACCAAATTTGTAGGAAATGTGGTCGTAAAGAACACTATTCTAGGATGTGCAAACAAAGTGAGAGTTTAGACAAGAACAAGTCTAAAGTTAATGTCATACAACAATTCTCGGATTCTATACTAAACATTAATACAGTGTTAGTTGTAGAAGAAGTTACTGATTGTATTGTTTGGGAAGTCAATGCTGATGCTCGTAGATTAACAAGACCTTCTGCGGAATTCATTGTGTGCAGGCAGAATGTGTCTCTTATGGTAGACTCAGGCTCCTTGTTCACGATAATTCCTGAAATGTTGTTCACTTCAGTGTGAGAAGGTGTTTCTCTATCCAAAAAAGACATTAGTCCGGTCGGTTATCAAGGTCAGACCATTGATATTCTAGGTTATATGTTTGGCACTATTACTTCTGGCACTAGGAGCGTTGAGGGGAAGGTATATGTTGTACAGTGCTTTGCTTCTTCCTTGGGCCAGCACTCTAGATCTCTCCTTGTGTTCTGGGTTCTGGAGTTCTCCTTTGCCCTGTTGGCAGTTGGAGCTCTGGTTGGACGGGGGGTTGACCTACCTATACCTGTGCTGCATTAAAGCCATTACTTCACTTACCTGCTTGTGGAGTCATCTTTCATTTACAACATTTGGCGACGAGGACTGGTGGAGCGTCCGACCATTGCCTCTCCGTGTGTTGCTGCAGCCAAGGAAACCATTACAGTGCGGTAGAGCTCAAGAGCCCCTCAAGAACCCCGTGTGGACAGCGAGGACGCAGACATCGTCTTCAGTGCTGGCGGTGACTATTTTATCAAAAATAAAAATAGTCCTTCGTGGAGTTTCCTGCCTCTATGGTCATTTTCTTCCTGGCGGTGATTGACGTCATACTCTCCAACGTCTCAGAACCCTGGTGAGTTGCTGTCTAATACGAACACATCACTACAACACAAGCAGCAGCATCATCACGCAGGCGGCAGCGTCATCACCAACTCAGGCGGCAGCGTCTCCAGCGTCACCAATCCCGCTCAACACGACTAGCGTCACGGAAACGCATAGCAACGTGAGTAGCGTTTCTCAAGCGCAGCCTCCTTGCGCGTAGACTCTCACTGTCAAGAACGTCTGACGTGTCAGTTACACGCACGACGTAATCGGCCATTTTAAAAGTATCCTTCTCTAGTGTTGACTGTTTCCAGGGATACGATCAGCGCGGAGCGCGTACAATATCGTTACTTGCCATTGGATCTTCACTACGTGTTGAAGTAAGCACACATTTAAAAACGTATCTGCTCCTTACTGTGTGGTGAACTTTATTCTGCCCTTTACTCCATTTGTGGTCGTTATAGAAGTTCCTCTATCCATGGCTCAATCAATTAATGTCGCCCTTCCTCCTCAATTTTTATCAGAGCCAGGCAATCCACCTATAGCCTGGGAGGACTGGATAGTCATGTTCAATAACTATATTGAAGCCCTAGATGGAGAGGACTATTCACCCAAACGTAAAAAAGCGCTATTAATGACCACTTTGGGTAAAGAAGGACAGCGCCTTTTCAGATATTTACCACAAGTGCTACCTGCAGGGTCACAAGCTGATCTAGATGAATTTAAAGAGGCAGTAACAAGGTTAGAAATTCGTTTTGGCAAGGAAGAGAACCTTATTCTTCAGAGATATAAATTTTATAAAAATAAGCAATTGGCTGATGAAAGCATTGATGAATTTGTAGCAAGACTGCGCGAATTATCGATTAAATGTAACTTTGGCCAGATGGCGGACGAATTAATTAGAGACCAGTTAGTTGTCCAAGCCAACAATAGAAAAGTTCAAGAACGCTTGTGGGCGGCCAAGAATCCAACATTGAAAGATGCCTAGGAACTAGCTAAGGTCGTGGAAGAAAGCGAAAAGTGTATGAAGGAACTGCAGAAAAGTGGTCTTGAGACTAAAGTGGCGGAAGTCTCCAATAAGAATATGCTT
Organism: Lissotriton vulgaris; assembly: GCF_964263255.1. Taxonomy (NCBI): domain Eukaryota; kingdom Metazoa; phylum Chordata; class Amphibia; order Caudata; family Salamandridae; genus Lissotriton; species Lissotriton vulgaris. The sequence goes on from NC_141699.1 coordinate 954,526,775, forward strand.
AGTGATAACAGCGATGATGAAGCTACAGCCATTGCAATTGTTAGGAAAAAAAGATATGTTCTTCAGAAAAAGAATGTGTTACAGTCATCTTTTAGCAAAAATAGTCAAAAAATGTGCTCTAGGTGTGGTAGTTTTTCTCATTCTTCTGATGGGAAATTTTGTTTTGCAAACAACAAAGAGTGTCTGCGTTGTGGTAAGGTAGGACACTTCGCAAAAATGTGTAGAAATAAGAACAATTCAAGAATTACAGTCATTAATGAATGTGATGATTTGAGACGTGATGTTAACAAAATTTTGGTTTTGTCTGACACGGTTTGTTCGTGTAGCAACCAGAGAGGTAATCCTTTTAAGGATGACTTTGTTATTGATGGGAAAATCATTTCTCTCATGGTTGACACGGGTTCAAAATGGACCATAATTCCTTCTTCTCTATTGAAGAGTGTGTGGGGTGAAAGGGTACTAGAGACGTGTGACATCTTCCCGTCTGGCTACCAAGGTGAAAAGATTGATATGCTAGGCTTCTTTGAAGCTAAGATTGACTTCAAAGGCAGATCAGCCTATGGTAAAATATATATATATCAACGGATGGACCAGCAATCTTAGGTCGTCACCATCAATATGATCTGCACATTGTCGTTGATCCTAGATCTGATAATCCCATTTCGATTGTTGAGACCTCATCCTTGGAGGACATATTGGCCAAATATAGAAACGTTTTTAGGGACCAGTTAGGTGAACTTATAGGCTACTCACATCGCATAATTCTCAAGGAGGGCAGTTTACCTGTTCAACACAAGGTAAGGAGAGTGCCCTTTGCTTTACGGAATGAGGTCAAGCTCACCCTGGAGGAAATGCTCCAAGGGGGAATCATTGAACCCATTGAAGCATCTCCTTGGGTTTCGCCTGTTGTGATCTCGCAGAAACCGGACAACAAGATCAGGTTCTGTGTGGATCTTCGTTCCCTAAATAAGTGTGTTGTAGCCGATGTCTTCCCTCTACCAAACATTGGTGAATTGGTATCAACCCTTAAAGGGGCAAGGTTCGTCAGTAAGTTGGACCTTAAACACGCCTACCATCAAATTTGTCTGGATGATAGCTCAAAGCATTTAACTGCTTTTATCACCAGTGAAGGCACATTCCAATTCACTAGGCTACCCTTTGGGCTAGTCTCAGCCGCTAGCATATTCCAGAGACTTGTCTCTGAAGTTTTTAAGGGTCTTGATAAGGTGCTGTATTTTCAAGACGACATCTTGATTTATGGTGATTCTCTACAAGAACACAATAAAATCTTACAAGATGTGTTACTTAGGGTGGATGAGGCTGGTTTAACATTAAGAAAAGAGAAGTGTGCTTTTCTGTTGAAAGAGATAGAGTATTTAGGATTTTGTTTGTCGGAAGAAGGCATTAAACCTAAGGAAAACTTACTTGAAGCCATTGAGCTAGCACCCTCCCCAGTTGATAAGGATCAACTTCGGTCCTTTATGGGCTTGATCGAGTTTTATTCGAAATTTGTAAGAGATTTCTCATCCAAGACTGCTTCCCTGAGATCCTTACTAAAAAAAGGGGTCAAGTTTTGTTGGACTGCTGAGCACGAATCCTGCTTTAAGTTGATCGAAGGGGAACTTAAATCTGCAAATGTCCACACCCCTTTTGACACTGCTCGGTCCTCCATCCTGATGGTTGACGCCAGTGCCATTGGCCTTGGTGCAGTTCTCTTACAAAGACATGGTAGTGTTGAGAAGACCATAGCATTCGCGTCTAGGCCTCTGTCCACCTCTGAGTCAAACTACTCCGTAATAGAGCGTGAGGCTCTTGCCGCAGTCTGGGGAACAAGTTACTTTCGAACCTACTTGTGGGGTTACAAGTTTGTTCTGCGTACAGACCACAAACCTCTTTTAAATGTTCTAGCTCCTGGTGGGGCTGGTAAGGGTTCTCCAAGGTTGGCGAGACTGGCCTCTCGCTTACAGGACTATCAGTGTGAGATCGAATTTGTTCATGGGTGGAAGAATATCCAAGCAGATTGTCTGTCTAGGCTCCCTATTCCTTCCACTTGTTGTTGTTCTGAGATCACGTCCGATGATCTTGCTGTTGCCGTGATGGAGGATGTTTTGTTGGTGGGCGGTGGTTCTTTTTCCCGTGATGAATGGTCCAAGGGCATGGAAGAAGATCTGACTTTGAAGGCTGTTATCAGTCTTGTTTCTAATGGAACAAGGAGGGAAAGTACTGTTAGTCCTTCAGTCAGACCCTTCTTGAAAATTTTGGATGAACTTTCTTTAGAGGGAAAAGATGTTTTGATGCGAGGTGATCGCTTTGTCCCTCCTAATCTATTAAGAAGGAGGATTCTAGACTTGGCCCATGAGGGACACTTGGGTCAAAGTCTCACTCAACGCCGTGTCAAACAGAACTTTTGGTGGCCCTCTATTGATAATGATGCAGTTGATTGTGTTTTGAAGTGTAGTTTCTGCAGGGAAGGCGAGAAGCGCCTCAAAGTTTTGGGCTCTCAGTCCACACATAAAATTGTCTTTGAGAATACTCCCTGGCATAGTGTCTGCATAGACTTCATAGGTCCCATGAGTGAGCTACCTACTGATCATCGTTTCGCAATTGTTCTAATCGATTGTTTTTCAAAATGGCTGTGTGTACAATTTGTAAAAGAGATCACTACTGATGCCACCATTAAGTTTTTGAAGAGTATTTTTATCAACGAGGGGTATCCTTCTGTCCTCATTTCAGACAATGGGACTCAACTCACGTCCTCGAGAATGACTTCTTTTGTTAATGATTGTGGCATCAGGCATCAGAAGACTAGTCTTTACAACCCACAGGGTAATAGCCTTTGTGAAAGAGTGAATCGCCTCATTAAGGGTGTGATTCAGATGTTTGTAGAGACTGGTTGTTTTTCAGATGAGCGTGTCCAGGAGCTGGTCTGGGCTTACCGCTCCACACCAAATAAGAGTGGTGAAAAGTCTCCTTTTGAACTAATGCGTGGTCGCACACCAGTAACTAAATTGACCCCTGCTTGGTTGAAGGGCTCTGGTGGCGATGTCCCCTTAATTCATGACAGTACCCCCTTGCCCATCTCCGTGGGTGACCTGGTTAAGGTTAAGCCGGGGAGACTCGCTAAGGGTCTTAGCAAGTTTAGGGGTCCCTACAGAGTCAAGAAGGTTTTTCCTCACTTCATTGTCTTGGCCAATGGTGAAAGTTGGAACTATCGGAGGGTAGCACTCTACCAGAAACGTAAAGATTCTTCTTCTGATGACCTGTTTCCTACTCAGCTTGATGGTTGTAATGGTTATTTACTGTCCTCTGGTGGTCCTTCCTCTCCCATCCCCTTGCCAACTGGACGGGGGGAGGTGGGTGGTGGCGATGCCTCCACATCTTTATGTACATATCATAGTGGTTCTGTGGTTGATTCCGCTCCTGCCTCTCTTGTTCCTGCTTCTGTACCTCGTGCTCCTGTTTCTCCTTCCTCTTCTTTGGTTGATGTCGGTTTGAGGAGCTCTCGCTCCCGTCGCCCACCCATGTACTTGAATGACTATGTGCATTAATGTTTCTTTCCTTTTCCTGTGTTTTCTTTCCTTGCAAAGGGGGGAGATATGTTGTACAGTGCTTTGCTTCTTCCTTGGGCCAGCACTCTAGATCTCTCCTTGTGTTCTGGGTTCTGGAGTTCTCCTTCGCCCTGTTGGTAGTTGGAGCTCTGGTTGGACGGGGGCTGACCTACCTATACCTGTGCTGCATTAAAGCCATTACTTCACTTACCTGCTTGTGGAGTCATCTTTCATTTACAACAGTATACATTGCCAAAGATGGTCCACCTATTTCACGTTGGATGTACCAATTTGATTTGCATATTATCATTATTCCTAGGGCACCCAATCTTATCATGGTGGTTGATGATGAAGTGCAGATTGGTGATATTCTCAATGATTCCCATGGAGTTTTTGAAGATAAATTGGGCTGTGTTAAACATTATCTCCACAAAATTATTTTAAAACCCAATGCAACTCCGGTTCGACTTAAGCTTAGGAAAGTACCTTTGTCTGTAAGACAAGGTCTCAAAGACTTGCTGCAGGACTTATTAAAATCTAAAGTTATTGAGCCAGTTGAAGCATCCCCATGGATTTCTCCAGTTGTTTTGACGCTTAAATCTGATTGTTGTTTAAGATTTTGCATTGACCTTAGGTCACTTGACCGTGACATAGTTACTGATACCTTTCCCCTCCCCAATATCAATGAATTGTTGCAATCTGTAGGTGGCGGTAGGTACTTTTCGAAAATAGATCTAAGAAGTGCGTACCATCAAATCAGATTGCACACTGAGTTCAAACCACTTACCGCCTTCATTACAAGAGAGGGCACATTTCAATTCACTCGTATGCCATTTGGCCTGGCCTCTGCTGCAAGTCTTTTCCAACGTATGATGTCTAATATGTTTGAAAGGTTATCAGGCGTAGTCTATTTCCAAGATGACATTCTGGTGTCGGGGAAGACTGTTAATGAACACAATGCTATTTTATGTCAACTATTGTGGAAATTGGAAAACACTGGTTTAACAGTCAACAAAGATAAGTGTGTATTTCTAACAGAACAGATTGAGTACCTAGGCTACACCATTTCTAGTGGTGGTATTTCCCCAAGAGGAATTTGTTAGATGCTATCAAAAAGGCCCCTCCACCTAAAGACAAAGATCAACTCAGGTCCTATTTGGGCCTGGTTGAATATTATTCAAAATTTGTTACAGGGTTTGCGGACATTTATGAGCCTTTGAGAGTTTTATTACGTAAAGGTAATATGTTTGTGTGGGAACGACTGCAGGAAGAATCTTTCCAGCGCATTAAGAATGATATTTGTAATGCTGGGAATTTGTCTCCTTTTGATCCAACGGGCAAATCTTATCTGACTGTGGATGCTAGTCTTACATGAATTGGAGTTGTATTCTCACAGTTACAACGTGGTGTTGAGCAGACCATTGCACTTGCTTCCAGGACTCTTACTCAGGCTAAAATAAACTATTCAGCAATAGAGTGTGAAGCACTTGCTGCAGTGTGGGGTGTTGAGCATTTAAGAGTGTTTTTGAGGGGAATGAAATTTGTTTTGAGAACTCAAGACAAGCCTTTAATGAAGATTTTGTCGGCTGGTGGAGCAGGGAAAGGCTCTGCATGCCTAGCCAGATTTGCAGCTAGATTGCAAGAGTATCTTTATGACATTGTATTTATCCAGGGTTGGAAAAATGTGCAAGCAGACTGTTTATCTCAGATGTCAGTGAATTAGGAGAGTGTTGATGAAACTCTTGCGGACAGCTTGGACACTGAGGAGGCTGTATCTTCAGTGAATGATGTTCGTGAATGCTCTTTGGGAGCTTTTTCTAAAGCTCAGTGGATGAGTGAAATGCAATTGGATTCCACTTTAAAAGAAGTTATATTGTTGATAAGGAAGGGTGCTTCCCAGGAGAGTATGGTGTCTTTTCCGGTTAGACCGTTTTGGAAACTGCTAGATGAATTGTCTGTGTCTGGTACTGATGTAGTAATGAGAGGAGATCGTTTTGTGCCGCCTTGTGGTTTAAGACTACACATTTTTAAACTAGCACATGAAGGACATTTAGGCCAAGGGATGACCATCAGAAGGATTAAGCAAGAGTTTTGGTGGCCGGGAATGGACCATCATATTAAAAGTTGGGTAGAATCCTGTAATTGTTGCAAAGAGAGTGAGAAAAGATTGAAAGTTGGCAGTCAAAGTAATATGGGTCAAATCACTGATCCACGGAAACCATGGTTCAACATTTGTTTGGATTTTATAGGTCCTCTCTCTGTATTACCTGGTGACATGCATTTTGCTGTTGTTGTTGATGTTCACTAACAATGGCTGTGTGTTTAACTCATGAAAGATATCAAACTAAGTCTACTATTGAAGTGTTAGGGGATCTCTTTTTGCAAGAAGGTGTTCCACATATGATTTTGACTGATAATGGCACACTGTTAACTTCTAATGAGATGAGATGTTTTTTTGAAAAGTGGGGAATTGAACATTCTTGTACTTCTCTTTATATTCCCATGCGCAACTGTATTGTAGAAAGGTTGAATAGATTAATAAAAGGCACAATTCAACTTGCCTTAGGCAAAGATTTGTCTCTCAGGCGACTTGTTGAGGAGATGATTTGGTCATATCGCACTACCATTCAAAATGTTACGCAAAGGTCACCTTTTCAACTGATGCGAGGACGCCTTCCAGGTTCCAAATTAGTATCTGCATGGTTGAAGGATTGGGTGCGTTCTGGAGGTGAAAGTTTTCCTGATGATGTTTGTGCTAAGGTGATTGGGTTAAATTGAAGTCTGGCAGAACCAAAGCTGGTTTGAACACATTTAAGGGACCTTTTTGTGTTGTCAGCGTGGTTAAGTTCTTTGTTGTTGTTGAAGGAGGTGAGAGGTGGAATTTACGGAGAGTAGCTTTGTATCAGAAAGAAAGATCTTGTGTCAGACAAGCATCTGAGGAATGGATGATGAATGTTCTGGTGCCATGTTTATTCCTGATACTTTCTCCAAAGATTGTTCTCAACTGTCCAGTGAAACGCTTTCTCATGATTCGCAGGATGGGGCATGAGTGATGTTAGCAATTCCGAGAGTGGTAGCAGTGTTAGTGTAGGGCATAGGGCTCGTAGACCGCCTATGTATCTCAAAGATTATGTTACTTTTTAAATTTTGTTTTATTCATCTTTCTCTTTGTTGTTGTTTTGTTTTGTTTAGTAAGGAAGAGGATGTGTTATGAGGTCTTCTTAGCGGTCTTGTGAGTATTTTATGTTTTGCATTCTGCATTCTGTTGTTTTATCGAATGTCAGGCTAACGGCACTCAACAGTTGGCAGTTTCACTGGACTGTCGAGGTGGTCAGATGCCAGGCTGTGCATTAGAATTAAACTTACCTCAAATCATCCTGTTTCGAGATTCATTTCTCCACGAAGGTTCACAACAACACCCCACCAAAAGGCCTGTATCAGTGTGCACTCCCATGTGAAATAAAAGAAGGTGCCCGCCTGGTTGCATCCCTGGAGGCATAGTGGTGTGTCTGCTCTACCCATTTTGTATCGGAGGGGCCTTGAATATTAAAACCTATATTAAACTGACCAAAATCTGGCTCTGGATACCCTCCACCTAATCAGCGTCATCCAATTCGCCCAGATCAGCGGTCCATGCATCCCCCAGTGTTCCCAGTAGATCAGGGGATATGTTGAGTGTTTTTTTTATATTGTGCAAATCCCTTTTTTCGAGAATGGGATTAAAGAGCAAACGGCTCTCAGTTAGCATCTCACCTCCTCTCAAATGTGGCTCAGCAGCACGTGCCCTAATCATAGATATCTACAGTACTCCGCCTCCAACATATTAAATTCCCAGCAAAGGGTCTCGAAACGTATCATGGCCTGACCCCTCCAATGTCTCCCAGGAGTTCTATCCCAATTAATGCCAGAGAGTCACTGTTGTCCTCTGCCTTTGTACTTGGCTCTCTGTTTTGTTAGAATTGTATCTCCATCTTTGAAACCCCCAGTTCCTCTTTGCAGCTACAATGTTTCCTACAAAGTTTAGCAACTTGGTTTCCTGGACATTATTGTAAGGGTGATTTCAGTTGCATGCATTAATTGGCCTGAATGCTTGGGAGGCTAGCTGCTTAATTTAGAAGTTAGTTTTGTAGCTTTTTTCTAATTGTCATAAAGTATGTGGTGTCTTTGAACATACTCTAGGGACTATTTTTACAATACGTAAGGAGTACTACTAAAGAATTTGCGCCTAGTGTGAGCTTTCTAGCACCCATGGTTTTTGTCGGGTTTATTTTTTATTCTTGTAAGTGGGATTCCAAGCAAAATGCACTGTGGAAAACAAATTGATTACAGATTATAGATTAAAATCACGTCCAGTGTCTTTGATACACTGCTGAGAATATTTGGCCTCCATTTATAGTATGTGAAAGGATTCTTGTCGATGAGTTCAGCTAGTACTCAAAACTTTAAACATGAGCTCAACCTTTGGAAGCTGTAGCACAGTGCAAACAGGCTAACTTTAGTAGAAATGTGTAAAGCATGTATCAGCACCAAAACAGCTTAAAGGCAGGAAAAAAACAACACAATAAATATCCCACTCCAATTTATAAAAAAAATAGAGAAACATTTAATCTGCAAATAGACGGCAAAACAAAAAAAATCGGATGTAGAGAACCACAGATGATTTTTTTCAAACTTTCAGGTGTTTCTTGCACCAAAAGGCGCAAATTATCAATCATGAGTATATAATCGATCTAACCAGATCAAAGTCAAAAGTTAAGGCCAATCTCAATGGAGAGCAGGTCAAACACAGAAACTAGGTTTGGCCTGATGGAAAGTTTACCTTGTGACTTAATCCTTTTCTTGGAGAAAATCTTTGTCAGGAGCTCAGGAAGTAAGCTGGATTGGAAGAAATGCTTGTCATTGTCCGCCGTCTGGAGTGCGGGACTTTGGTGGGAGCCTTGGCTTTGATGTGACATTCAAGGCTTAAGACATCAATGGGTGAAAAGTTCCAAACGGGTAAAGTCCAAAGTATGTTCCCAGGAAGGTTTGTTTGACCACAGCTGCTCCTCAACAGTGGTCTAGGAGGATTCCCTCTGGACCAATGGTCCAGGACCTTGTGGGCACCACTTGTGGGGTTATGACTGCAGGAAGCCACCAGAAGGGCCCAGGGAAAATCCAGTTGAACGGGTCAGCTGGGCTTCTGTAGTTGCAGGATTCTTGCAGCTTTGGGTTCCTGGAACTTAACAGGAGGCTAGCCAACAAGCCCTTGAAGTCCACTCTTCTGTCCTGGATTAAAGTGGGAGTAGGTCCAGGCTTTGGTAGTTCTCTACACAGGTTACGGTAAGGGCATTCCTATCCTATTTCTGAAGTCCAAAGTGTTCAGTAGGTGCAGTTATTGAATCATGGTTCTAGCTATCCCTTACCTGAAGTTATACATAATATGGGGGCATATTACCAAGCAATAGCGATAATTATCGCTATTGCTTGGTTAGAGACAAAAATTTATCGCCGACCTGCGGCGATTTTTATCGCAGATAAACCTTGGTATTACCAAGGTTTATCGCAAATGCGATAAAAATCGGCCGCAATGCATGAATATCGCTGAAAAGTCAGCAATATTCATGCATTACCGAGCTAATGCTCTTAGCCATGTTATCCACCTCCCATTGGATAACATGGCTAAGAACTGCTCAGGGCAGGTGTTAGCTTTTGGAGATATTCGCGCTTACCGCGAATATCTTCAAAAGTTTGTAATAGGAGATAGCGATGTTAGCGACTGTTTCCAGTCGCTAACATCTTGGCACGCCCACTTTGCATGTCATTAGTGATACATTTCTCTGACATGCAAAGTGGGGCCTAAGATGGTCGCTATCTCCTACTAGCTGTCGCTAACTGGTGTTAGCGACAGATAGGTAATAGGGAGATAGTTTTATCTCTGCTTTCTTGGCTTTTAAAGCCAAAAAAGCGGAGATAAACCCCCTTGATATTATGCCCCATGGTGTTTTAATGTAACCCAGGGCTTTTCTGTGGGAGAGCCAACCTTGCTACAGGGAAAAAACAACTCTGGAGAGTTTCCACTTCTGGGACACATAGAACTTAAGTACACATGCCCTACTGATCAAATACAGTGCATCTTGGCCTGGGGCATTTAGGATCTACCTTATGATTGATATATGCATTTTAAAAAGAAAGGTTTAGGCCTGACAAATATTTATTCTAGGAGGTTGAAATTGCAGTTTTAAAACTGCACACTCAGGCTGCCGGGCAGGCCTGAAGACTTACTTTGCCTTTTCACTTTAGTGGTGGTACAATAGGTGCTGCAGTCCAATTGTGGCATTTAACTTTCAGGCTCTTGATACACAGAGTACCATATTCTAGGGACGTATGAGTAAGTTAAATATGCCAATAAGGAATTATCAAATTCTTTATGTTTTAAGGGGTCAGAGCACATACATTGGGTGCTAGGTGGCAGCACCCTAGTGTTCAGAGTTCACACATAAGCAAAAAAAAGTCCAGCACAAAGTTGGGGGATAGCCACACATAAAGAGTGTTTTCTTACACTACATACCCAAGTATGCTAGCAATAGTAAGCAAGCACTATACTTGTAAACCGAAACTCCGGAGTATGTGTGAGATCGGTTAACTTCAGCTGTTGCTATTCTGCCCGAGTACCATAGTGTAGGTTCTAGGTCCAGTGGGTCTCTACCATCATTCTCAGCTGCAGTCAATAGATGGTATTTTGACAAACATAGCCTCGCCTCAACGAGCCACATGATGAGTGCGGTAGTGGGTGAAGCTGGGAAACTAACTAGTGTATTGGAGTCGGCTGAAAGTTGCCTCCGGGATGAGTGGAGAAGTGGCAGGCCTAGGAGTAGCTGCAGCATTAATAGTAAAGAAGACCTGAGCACTGGAAGCAGTAGACAGCAGGTGGTGAACGTCTGGGGGCTGCAGTGATATGGGTTTGCTGTGCACTTGAAATGACATTGAAACCCCCAAGTAACTGAGCAGCTGTAGGCGGTGGCAGGTTTGTAGCCATGGACACTGTAAATGTACAACAAGCAAACCCTTTGGGAGGGGTGCCCAGGCTGTTCTATTCTAGGAGGACTCAGAAGCAGGTTTCTCTTCTTCATTATCTTCATTTCTCAACATTGACCTTTTTTCATCTGTTGGGGAATTACTGTTGGAATTGGACCTGAATGAACTGAATGTGAAAGTAGCATTTAGGCCCCTGGAGGAATAGTCCTGATTGCTGTAGTTTTCAGCCTGCCAGGTGGACTAGGTGGGCTAGGTTTAGTATAGCAGCATGTGCCAAATAAGTGGGTGTTTATGGAAATAGGAGTGTGTTTTCAAACATGCAAGGAGGGAAGGGTGAATGTATTATGAACTTTACATGATCTATGCCTAGACCCTGTCTGTTCAAACTAGGGGATTAGCATATGAAACTGCTGTCCATTGCATCCCACAGACTCTTCCTTGAGTATATGCCTCCAAAGCAAAGCAGAGCAAAAGTGTTGAAGTGTGGAAAACACCAACAGGCAGCTGTTTCTAAATTACCATCAAGTTTCTTTACCCAGATGCAGGATATTAAGGGTCAATATGGACAGCTTGCCTCCACTGCCACAGCCACCCTGACAGATTTAGCGCTCACCCCGCAGTCATCTCAGATGTCACAAATTTGGCGTCAAGAACAGAATACCCACTCTTCAGATCAGAGAGCAGTGTATTAAGACCATGGGGAGACTGCGTAAAGGGTAGTAGAAATGTCTAAAGTCATTGCAAGCAGGGTACTTGGAATCCTGACTCTGCAGGTCAAAGAGAGTTGAAAGAACCTGGGCATTTTTTAAGGAGTTGCCTAATTGTTTCAATGCATCTAATGTATCATTATCAGGCAATGGCTTGGGTGTTAATGTATCTGGGCAGGTTTCAAATCTCGACGTCAATGCGGTTAAGGAACCCTGCCTGACTGCACAATTAAGATATGTGATGTCCTCACCAATAATTCTACCTCTCCTTCCCTCGGTCACCATACCTATGTCAGAAACTGAGGTTGAATTTCCAGTGAATTAAGCTATTCTAGAGGCATGAAGCCAATGATAAGCTAGTGTGCAATGAATCTGGAAATTCAAAGTATGGCTGGCACTCAGTTTGGAGAGTCCATTCCTCCACTAATCCTGGATATGGGGCGGTAATGAATGGTCCCAGCACCCTGATGATTTTGCTCAGAGAAGTTCTGGGTGAAATTAAGTCGTAGAAACACCAGGCAGAATCTGCAAGTGAGTTTAAGCAGCGAGTTGGGGGAATAGAGGGTCAGTTATCACAATTTATAGATCGCTGCGATGAGTTACGACTATAAATCTCAGATTGTGAGGATAAATTAGAGGCTGCTTCATCTAGTCAGTGCAGTTTGAGAAAGAGATTAAGCTCCTGCTTGAAAAGCAGAAAAAGCTCAAGAACCACTCAAGATGCTTGAACCTGCCCTGTTGCCTTGAGGGACCACTAACTTACTGCCTGCAGCATCGCTGGAACTTGCCGCCACCGCCAGAGAGTTCTGCCGCCAGCGCGGCCACTCCGGTACTCCAATTCCCGGCAGCCCCAGCGGCGAGCGCGGTGCGCACATTGTCCACGACAGAACCAAGCGCCAGGAGGGATATATAACGAACACAAGGCTCCCGCATCGCGGGTAGTGCGTGGGCAGCACCGGGAGAAGCCTGGAACAAGGGCGGACCGTCTGTGGCCATCCAGGGTCGGACAAGGCCGGGCTGGGCCACCCCATTTGGCTCCTTTGAAAGCAAACACTGGGACTCCTTTTTAATCCTTTTTTTATTTGGTGTGGTAATTACTCTTACTATATTCAGTCAAAGCTAGGCCTTACAGTTTTTGGTTTTTGTTCATTGCCTATAGAAATTCACGTTAGGCCTTATTATCTTATTATCTTTTATCGCCTTTTAAATAGATTTCAGTGTTTGAAATATAAAATATAATTAGGTACTTACCTAGAGCACGATGGGTAAATCCAATCCCCCAATTTCTCAACCCTTGACAAAGCAAAAAGGGGCAACAATTGACCCATTGCAGAGACTAACAGCTATTGACAAAATGCTCCAAAAGACAATAGGGGTTGTGGCGTCGGCCATAGAGAACACCGAAAGACGACTTTCTTTTACTCCCGCTATCCCCCCTCCTCTGCCTACTGGGGATCTTTCCTTAGCTATGGTTAATTCTCCTGATTCAATATTAATGTCCTCTTTTGTTGATCTACCATGTGCACAGATTGTACCAGATGATAGTGTTTCTATTGATCCTGTAACGTCCCCAGCCCCCCAGGTATGCAAAAAGGTACATAAACCTCACTGCAAATCTAAGAAGTCGAAACCTGTTAAAAAAGTAGTTAAAAGACCTTTACCTACACCCGATTCTCCATTGCCTGAACCAGGCCCAGTTTTTACTTCCCTTGCACCACCGGTCTGGGCTACCCACTTATTAATTGATTTTCGGGCCCAAATGGAACAGCTCATCAACTCTCATTTTAAAATCCTGTTATGTAGCATGGATAAGTTAGTTTCACTGATAAATATCAAAGTTGCAGGGGGCGTACAACTACCAACTTCAGCAGGGAATAATGCAGCGAAAACGGCTGCAGGTAAAACTAAGCAGGCCACTAAAAAGTCTAGCCCTAGTAAAGGGGTTTGTTCTGATAATTTACCACAGGATCTAGTCCCTATGAATACGCAGATAAGTACCTTTACCCCTGCCATGATTGTCCCTGGCCCAGCTACCCAACCCACAAGGCTTCCAGATACATCTAGCGTGATTCCCCGAGTCACCCCTTCTTACTGCAAAAGCCCCTGGCTTACAGCGCTGGAGCCTTGCAGGCCCCTGTACAATCCCGCTTTGAAATCTACTGAAAATGGAACTCAAAATCTCCCTCCTTGCCCCCAGCTACCACCCGAAGCTTCTCCCTATGTGGTGGTTTTAACAGGAGTTCCTTTGCTGGTTAGATAGCGAGGGGAAACCTTCCCAGAGCTGAAGAACAAAACCATATTCTGGCTCAATAGATACAGACCTTTAATGGGTGCAGGCCAGAGGGAAATCCTATTCGCTAGAAGAGTCAGTTGGCTAGGGACTAGGCCAAAAGACATTAGGGGGATTGTGTAATTGTTAATTTTAGGGACCCCGGAGTGCTTGACCACATCTTAGATCATGGAGGTCCCTTTAATGCGGGATCAATCAAGACCCTCCACTTGTGGTATTTTTACTCTCAAGCATCAGTACTGGGGGGTCCTGTCCAAACCTATCTTTACCAAAACGGACAGGAGCTAGAATATAATATGCCTGTAGCTAACAGTTACAGTGTTTTGAGCAATGTAGATTGACTATCCCTCTACTGGGGCTCGATGAGATGGTCCCAAATTTAGCTAAGAGTAATTTAGCTAGGAGTAATTTGGAGATGGGTGTGAGCAATAAGGCGGGGCTACCGGTGTTGGCTATTAGGAAGAAGGCGGCGGGTATGGTAACTTCTCCTCCAAATCCAACTAGTAGCCAGAGAGGAGCTGGAAGGGAGCTGGACATTTACACTAACACAGGTCCCCCCCCCCTCCGAATGAGTCTCATCCTACAACAGTCATCACTGATAGAGCTGAGATTCGTAGATCCCTAATTGGGTCTTGGAATGTAGCCGGGATAGGGTCCAAGCTGGATAACCCAGACTGGGGAGAACTGATGGACAGGCATGACTTGTGTTTGTTTCAAGAGACATGGTCATTGTCTGCCCCTGCTAGGGTGGGCTATGCTACATTTCACTCCTCAGCTGTACAGGGACCTAGGGGAAGGTTGTGCACTTGGGTGGCCTCACAATTGGGGTGTTCAGTTAAGGTAATAGACATTTTGTGCATTGCGCTTACATTTTTGGATGGTTCATCGTTGGTAGTGATCAACAAATATTTACGCCTGACACCTTATCAATTGGCTGTATCTGTGTTAGAGGCCCTTGAGGAACTTTTTCTCCTATTTCCGCCTCCGACCCCTAAAATCATTGGGGGTGATTTTAATTGCCACTTTGAACCGCTTGCTGGGATCCCCTCTGTAATTTCAGATGAGGATTCCATTTGGCACATTTTGGAGTGCTCTAGGTACCCGGTTAAGCCCATATCGCCTTTGGCGCTCCAGATTAATAAGCTAGTAGTAACCCACTATCTCAGGGCCTGTAATGGTAGACTGCTTCATGACATTCCCGGTACAAGTACCTATAACAGACCAGGGAAACGCACGACAATTGATTACATCTTGGTTAATGTGGAATTCTGGGCCCAAACGAGAGCATTCACCGTTACCCCAAGGGTAGATAGCCACCATAACCTTTTGTCTCTAGAATTAAACTGCACACTGGGACAATATAATGATTTGGGGTCATCAGAGACTCATATTAATGCCAATCTAGTCAGAGTGGCAGGTGGCAGACGCATTAGGTGGGCAACGGTCGCGCTAGCCCCAGATAATCTAGCTGAGTTATATAAATTTGTTCCCTGCTTTTTAGCAGAGGTTTGCGATCTTGTGGGCTCCAATTGTGACTTATCTTACGCCCAGGAGTTACAGCATATACACATTAAGCTATTTTCCACTCTAGCAGATTACTTTTATACCACTGATAATGTGCGGCCACGGGTAAAAAATCAGGCCCACTGATATAATAAAAATTGTAGGGCGGCTAAAAAAACACCTGTAAAGGAGGTAAAATCTGGGTCTGTGTCGAGTATCAGATTGGTGAGGCAAATCTATAAAAGAATGAGTACGGAGGATAGGTCAGAGTGGGAAGCCTCTAGGTGGGAAAGTCTAAAAGTAGCCCTGGACGGACGTGATTACAGGGCTTTTTGGAATCTAGTGAGATCAGGAACAGCATAGGGGTAGTCAGCTATTATCCCTAACCTAAGCGAAGAGGTCTGGCTAGCCCATTTTAAACCCCTCTATTCCCTTAATGATCCCACACTCCTAGTAGAGCTAGTTCCCCTAAAGAATTCATTTGATTCAGTTCTCCCGGATGCAGTGGGCTCTGATTGTCCTCCATGTACCATACTTGAAATCCAGGCGGCCCTTAAAAATGTGTCTTCTGGGAAAGCACCGGACCTGGATACGATCCTTGGAGACTTATACCTGAGCGAACAGAAGGTATGGGCCCCCTATATTTGGGTGTATTTTAATGCCATTCTACAGGGTATGGAGATTCCCCAATCCTGGTTGGGTGCAGAAATTATCCCTATTCATAAAAAGGCTTCCCCTCTGGACCCAGCTAACTACCGCCCAATTACTCTCATTGATGTCCTTCAGAAATGATTTGCCCGCCTTTTACTATTGAGGTTGCAGAGCTGGATGGATGAACATCACATCTTAACCTCCCTCCAAGCGGACTTTCGAGCGAAGGTCTCTACTATCGACCAACTGTTTAGACTTCACTTGGTTTACTGGAAGACAGTATCTCTGTGGGCGGGTAGTTTGTACTTGATCTTTGTGGATCTCCGATCCGCATTTGACCTGGTTCAGAGGGATAGGTTCTGGTCAATACTATTAGAGAAGGGTGTCCCGGTGTATTTGTGTTACCTATTTAAACATATGCACGAAGGTACCTACGGAGGGGTGAGGTACGGGTGGAACGGGGAGCTTTCGGCCCCATTTGCAGTGGATATGGGAGTAAGGCAGGGGTGCATGTTGGCTCCCACGTTTTCCTCCCTCTTCCTCAACTGGCTGATTGAACATCTATTGGGTGCAAGGGATTTAGATTCTCCGCCCTGGCAGGCCGCAAGATTCCAGCCCTGATGTTCGCTGACGATACCCTTCTTCTTCTATCAAAATCGTCGATGGGTATCCAGCGAACATTGGAGGCGTTTTGCTCCTTTTGTAGATCAAGGAACCTCGAGATTAACCTCTCCAAAACTAGGTTTATGGTTTATACCGCCAAATCTTCCAATTGTCCCCATCCTCATTTGGGTGGCATGGCTTTGGAACGAGTCTCTACCTTTGAGTACTTCGGTTAACTCTAAACGATAGTATGAACTGGGGGTCCCATAGGAAGGAAGGAAGGGGGACTTATAACCCGCAACTTAGCCCAAGGGCATCAAGGCGCTAAACAGCAACCAAATGTCTTCAGATCACCGAACCCACGTCTACGAGTAGGCCTCATGAAAGGACCAGGTTTTCAGTTCTTTACGGAAGCGTGCCAGAGAGGGTAATCTCACCAACTCAGGAGGAAGAGAGTTCCGGGGCTTGGGGACCATGGTGGTGAAGGCTTTACCTCCCCATTTTGCTTTGGCAAATCTAAGGACTGATAGAAGATTTTTGGAGGATGAACGAAGGGCTCTACTAGAGTGCTTTCACATGTACAATCCAATGCTAGCTCCCCCAGATTATATTGGTTTACTTTTGATGACCATCAGATAAAAGAAAAGATCTTGACTAAAAACATCGAGGAGAAATCTTTTGCAGCGAAAAGTGAGTTTACTTTTCAGCTGTTCTCTGATATGACTTTTTAAATGGCCCAGCGTCGGAGAGAATTTAAACGAATGATATTTCAGATAGCATAGGCCAAGGCTTCTGCAGTCCACATGGCAAAGTTGAAAGTAGTGCTTAAAGGGTGTTGTCATCTGTTTTCTCTGACAGTAGAGGTGGAAGCCTTTCTAGCTGTGATAAACTGTGAGTCCTCATCTGCTTCAGCTGCTAGGAGTCTGGGGATCATTCTTAAGTATAGAACATTTAAAAGGATCACTGAAATAATATCGAGGGACAAAATATCGACTTGCAAAAATATCGTGGACAAAATATCGACAGACAGAATATCGAGTTTGTATCTACAAACAGGTAAGTACAAAAATATCGAGTACAAAATATCGTTTACAATAATATAGTTTTAAAAAATATCGACTTTATTAAAAATAGTGTTAAATTAAATTAATATTAAAATTTAATTACTAAAATGTACTTAAAAATACTTTAATTAACTTATAATAATTAAATAATAAATGAAATTAATAAAAATACATTTTTACAATCATATTTGTTAAAACATATATATATAGTAACATACTAAAATTAACTATTATATTACCGTACAATAGCAGAAGTGTAAAAAATACTATTCCCACTCCAAAGAGTGCAATCGTAGGGAAAGCGTTGGATAGCGTAGGGGTTAAAATTACTATTCCCACTCCAGTGGGTGCAACAGTAGGGAAAGCGTTGGATAGCGTAGGGGTTAAAATTTATATTCCCACTCCAGTGAGTGCAACAGTAGGGAAAGGGTTGGATAGCGTAGGGGTTAAAATTACTATTCCCACTCCAGTGGGTGCAACAGTAGGGAAAGCGTTGGATAGCGTAGAGGTAAAAATTACTATTCCCACTCCAGTGGGTGCAACAGTAGGGAAAGCGTTGGATAGCGTAGGGGTTAAAATTAGTATTCCCACTCCAGTGGGTGCAACAGTAGGGAAAAAGTTGGATAGCGTAGGGGTTAAAATTACTATTCCCACTCCAGAGAATACAACATTAGGGAAAGTAAATACTTCATAAATAATTATAAAATGTATTATTGAATATCAATTAATAATTAATTAAAAATAATTAATATTTGTATACAATTCATTAATTAATATATTATATTTACTAATTAACAATAATTATTTATATTGATCACCTATTAATACTAATTAATACAAATATTTACTATTAATTATTTAATAATGAAAAAGTATTTAACAATTATTTGAAATTAAATAAATATAAATAAATGTAATTAATCAATTATTTATAATTTAATCACTTCCCACCCAATTCCCCTATAAACTCACAACCCGCTACAAAAATAATTTAGTAAAATTTACATATGTACCAATTAATCAATTAATTAAAATTAATTACCAATTAAAATTTAATTAATTAACTAATATAAATGAATTAAGTATTAATTTATATTTACTATCAATAAATACATTTAAATATTTAATTAATTATAATTAAAATACTTCCCACCCTATTCCCCTATAAACCCACAACCCGCTACAGAATTAAATTACGCAATGATTATAAAAACAAAAATCATTAATAAAACTTATTTATAACATAAATACACACTTTTCACACATATTATTCCATAAAAATACACTATAAAAAATTCGATATTATTACAAATTCGATATTTTTTACTATCTATATTTTTAACAGTCGATATTATATCACTTACCTTAAAAATGATATTTTGGTCATCTATATTCTGTCCTGTCGATATTTTGTCCAGTCTATATTTAAAAGTCGATATTATGTCCAGTCGATATTTTGGAGTCGATATTATGTCTGTGCACCCATTTAAAACAATGTATGCTTGAGAGTGGGTTCAAATAAATAGAGAGTATTTGGGCTGGGGGTTGGGGTCTTTGTCAGGAGGCGGACAGTGACAACAACAAGTCATGGTGTTGGCTGCCTTAGAGTGCAGGAGAGGATGCTTGGGGCTGGATGAATGGTGGTTCTTTGTCTTTGGCAGAGGAGATTGATGGGTGTAATGGAGAAAATTAGGTACAGAAGATGGATTTCAGTATAAGATTCTGGAAAATGGACTTATCAACCTGAAGGGCACCCCTCATCAATATAACGATAGTAGGTTGGGTTTGCAAGGTGGAGAATGAAAACTAAAACAGGTTAGATTGGGCTGGCTTTGATTAGAATTGCACAGTTTTGTTCACATATTATGCCCTGTACAAGTTTTCTACTTTCGGTTGCGTATCAGTCGGGTAGGCGGTTGTGATTTGAGAACTACTGGTTATTTCTGCTATATTAGAATGTACTTTAGTCTTGCATACTTCTATATTTATCATATTTATTGAAGGGCAGCCAATTTAAGACTGAGGTCTATTGTTTACAGATTTGCACATAAATGCATTTTTAGGCTAAGCTATGACATATAAGTTATATAAACTTTGTGAAAGGGAGGGCATGGTGAAATGTTTTGTTAAGTTCAAACATGGGTGGGATGTAAATGCTTTTTTTTGGAGGGAGCTACACAGAGGGATAGCAATTTATATTAATATATATATTAACAAGAGTGCCGAAGAAAATAAACATACATTGTCATGTGTCCCAGTTAGGCCTATTAGGACACATTACCATTTTGACATGTTCACAGATCTTTCCTAAAGTTTTCTTCACTTTCCACATTGAAGTTTGACACACATTTGCATTTGTGATACCTTGGGTTTGTTTCCTGGAAACACAAACATTGCTTAGACAAATCAACTTCACAAGGACACTATCATATTGCCTTGGCATTGTGTACAAGGCCTACACATACGTTGTGCACTATGTGTTTGTTATTTATGTCCATATGGAGACACAGCTATCTGTAGAATGCAAACTATGGCAGCTTGATCACAATCTCGGGCCAAGGCAAGGATGCCTTTTTCTATACATAAACATTTGTTTCTGGGTATAGTGAGAGGAGGCACTTCAGCTGATTTTGAGCGGTCTCTACAATCTGAAGCTATCGCCCAGCAGATGACTGGCATCTCTGTGAGGGTTGTCCAGTTTGTGACCAAGGCAGTGTCCTACATTCTTACCCACCAGGTAATGGGGTTGGATCATCCAGTAAGGGATTTCTTGGAAGAACAATCACAAACACCCTAGACAGGTAGATTAGGGTTTTGTTTAATAGGAGTACCCCAGATTGGTACATTAGTTCATATGCTTGCATATATATATATATATATATATACACTGTCTCAGCACAATGGCGGAACCTTTTTTTATGTTCACTGTCCTGACGCTTATTATAACTTTCATCTGTTTCTGTCTATTGATCTTTGCAGTATATATATTCTATACAAGAATCATTTTGGTTCAATAAACATTGAAAACGCTCCTTTGTGTATTCTTTTAATATTTCTCTGAGCAAAAGAGAGCACAAGTGTATGAGCAAAGGATCTAGGTCTGTCACCGCTGTTCCTGAGGGGACAGGTTTGTCATGTTTAGTGGTTGCCAGAACTGTTTGCTCCCTGTCTGGGTTTATGTGGGCCTATGGTGACACTGTGAGGTATCTGGTCTAAGAGACAACATATCCTTCGGGGTGTACACAATCAGTCTGGCACCCTCTCAAAGTCTATTTCATCCATAAATGTGCAGTTTAGACTGATTAGTGGAAACTATACAACAACATGGCATGCTGATACTGAAGGTTAATGGTGTGAAGTGAGCTTGTTGGTAAGCTCCTTATAACTGACATTAGTTAATGTTTATGCCCCAGTTGAGTTTGGCTTATGTCCTTTTTCTAGACTGTTTGAACCATTAGCCACAACTGAAAGAGAAATCATTATGGGAGATGATTTTAACTTTCTACAAAGTCAGGGACTAGTCACAATAGGATGAACAATATGAAGCAACATACACCCAAGATAGCAAAGGCTCTCGAGGAGTTTATAAGAACTTATGGATTAGTGCATCCTTGGGGAATGGTGTTTCCCGTTATATTTGAGTCTACCTGCTTCTCTAGTAGACCTTTATATAATGAGAGAACAGGATCCATACAACAAAGATGGGTCTTTAATAAAAATATACTTGGAGGATGAGAGCTGGATTGGAGCATGTAACGTAGAGATTTAAAGTTTTTTCAAAGTAATAAGGGTACAGCCTCAATTAGAACAGTATGGGGTGCCATGAAAGCTTCTTTGCAACTTTCTTGTGATCTAGAGATATAGCTCGTTTTAAGCATTGAAAGTGGAAAGACATTTTTGAGGTCAGAATCAAAAGAAAAAATGAAATCATTGAAAGAAGCAAAATTCAGTAGTATTTTCATACTAAGAACTATGTACAAAACTCCACTTACCTACAAAGGATATAGGAGGAGAGTGACTTTGTAGGGAAGTATGTGGCATGGCAGGCCCATGAGCAAAGTGCAAATAATACTATTAGCTCTGTGAAATGCCCTAGAATAGGGGCATTATGAACCTCCAATAATGAAATTGATAATACTTTAAAAAAATATTTTAAGAACATATAAGGAATATCTCCTAATGTAGATCTTTTCGAATTGGCTCCATTTCTGGATGGTATTTCTCTCCCAGTATTATCAGAGGTGATCAGAGCTTTATGGATGTCATCCTCTCTTTGCAGGAATTGGAAGAGGTGGTGAAAAACCTATTGGGGCATGTTTTGGGCGGCCAGATGCGCCCCCCTTTGAATTCTATAAAGTGTATACAGAAGTTTTAAATCCTCATCTACTGGAAGTTGCCAATTGCTATGTCTTTTGGTTTCAGGGAATGTGGTTTGCTTTGTTAAAAAGGGCCAAGATGCCGCAGATTTAAATTCTTAATGGCCCATTAAACTTTTAAACTCTTACTATAATATTATAATGATACTGATTGCAAATAAAGTTAATAAATAAGCACCTAAAAATTGATCTATGGGAACCAGAATGGTTTCATTATGAGGCAACAGCTGTACACGAACACAGAATATTTAATTGAATCTTTGGATGTATTTGCTATGAATTGGGTCCCGGCATCAATTTTTTTTTGCTGAAAATGCTTATTATTTTGTGATCTAGGACACTCTATTTTTAATATGGTTTTTCAGCTCAGACCACAGGATTCATTGGAAAGGGGCATTATAATGCTGAAGCCAAACTAATTTTAAATGCAGCCAAGGCTGGTGCATTTAAAGTCCGGCGAAGAACTAGGCAGAGCTGATCTCTTTCTCCGCTCCTTTTCGCTTTTTTTATTGAACCTCTAACTCATACTATTGAGACTGATAAAGGTAATAATGTGACTATTCCCCACGTGGCAAAAATTATACTTTACGGTAATGATATTATGTTAATATAAACCCTCGAAAATGAAGTACAGGAGAAAGTATTTGACCTTTTCTACACATTTAGGGGTAGATTAGGATCGCGGTTTTCCCGCATCCTCCGGGCCGGCGGAAGCCACCGCTGGCCCGGAGGATGCGGGAAAACCGCTGTTTAGCCACTAAAGACCCACCGCCATATTAGGATGGCGGTGGGTCTGGAAATCTGTCCGCAGCTCTTCCGCCGCGGTCGACTTCCGACCGTGGCGGAAAAGCTTTAACATGGCTGGCGGTGTCTATCAGACACCGCCAGCCATATTAGCATTGTGTAAGATGTATGCTTTTCCGCGGCGGCTTTTCCTCCATGGAAAAGCATACGGACCTTTACTTCGGGGGCCAGTTGCGGGCCCTCTGGGTGAAGAGGGGTGGGGATGCACATGGGGGTACCTATGGTATCCCCCTGCGTTTGCGTGAACAAAGCAGCAGGCACCGCGCGGTGCCTGCCGCTTTGTGCATGCAAATGCACAACTTACATTTTTAACATTGCAGCGGGTACTGCTTGAAGCAGCACCCGCCGCAATGTTAAATATACAGGATGTGACCGCCAGGGTGGCGGTCACATCCCAATTTGCGCGGAGGGACCGCCGCTGCCCCTGTGGACGGTCTCTCCTACTCTATGGTGGCGGACGGACTCAGGTCCGTCCGCCATCATAATCGGGCCCTTAATGTTTTAGATGGGTACAAAGTTAATATGTCTAAGACTGAAGCAATTATCAGCAACAGACGGAAAGAAAATTTGTTTCCAGAATTCTGGGGTATGTGCACACCCGACCAAAATGTTACTTGTGGGTTCTTAAACTGAAGGGATCAGAGAATTATATGATATAAATTACAAGTCAAAGTCAAAGGCTTGTTAGCTCGGTGGAAGTTGCACCCTTTAATGCTTCTTGGTAGGGTAACCTTAAAAAACTGGCGGCTCTCCCTTTGTTATCTTTTTATTAGCCGCAGTTCCATGTGTTTTGTATTCTCTGTTCTTTATGCTGTTGACTGTATGTTTTAGATTGTTAGTGGATAAACAGAGCCCAAGACTAACACTAGATACTTTACATAGGAGTATGGAGGAAAGAGGCTTGGCAAAAGATAAAATCCTTTTACTTTGCACAATTGCAAAAACATTTTTTGGGTTTCAGAAAATCTGCACTTTGAGTGGTTATTTTCAGTATGATGTTTTACATATGATGATGATGATGATGATAGAAAATCAAATCCGAGATCCTTTAAGATTAACCAAATCCCCCAAAGAGATAAGATATAAGGGTCTGATTATGAGTTTGGTGGTCATGGAGTGGGCTGCCACGCCAGTGCCCTGCGACAAGACCGCCAAACTGGACTGCCGGCCACCTACCAGATTACAAGTTATCTCGTGGTCTGGCAGGCAAGGCAAGGCCAGTCCTGTGGCGGTCCAACTGCCGTATTCGTGATACGCTGAGTAGCCTTCAGTCAGGCATTCCAGACACCGCCACCATGAGCTCATCATCAGTCCCAAACTCTTTGAAATGTTTTTTTAAAAGAAAGATGCCATTTTTAGAGAGTGTGATGTTCTTTATGTGAACTCAGAAACTTACATGTTTCAGATTGAGTTGGATAGGGGGGCCACCAGGGAGTCTGCCACTGTCCGCAGATGGAAAATGAATGCTATTGTTAAGTTAGCGGATTTTTTTGTGAATGACAAATGGAAAACCTTTGAAGAGATACAGATGTTAATTTGGCACAGCAAAATGTGGCTGCAGTGATCCTATAGAGCTCTTCATGGCATTTTATTACACACTAGCAGCCCGTCCCGACGTTGTCCGGGTATGAATTGCTGCTGGCCAGTAGTATATTGTTTTGTAGGATTTCGTTTTGATAGCATTTCTTATCTGTGACAGGCCTGTGAAAAGCTCAGATTCACAGTGCACTGCTGATGCACTTAAGAGTGCGCGTTCAGTAGTGTGTGAACTCGAGTTTCCCTACTTTATTTTTCCTTGCAAAATTATATAGCACGAACTCGACAACATGGCATTATCACAATTTACATTACAGAAGAACACATTAATTTGTGGTAGGCACGGTGAGACAAAGCGATTTGCCTGGAATCATAGGATGTTGAGCTGATGCAGATATTCAAACCTAGCTCCCCAGCTCTAAAGTTCGCAATTCTAGAACATGTGGCGGGAGGTGTGTCTAAAAGTGTATGTCCGTGCTGGCCATCAATGAGAGAGACCTGTGCATTTTTCAAATGGGTGGTGAAAAAATATGAGTATGTGGCTGGAGATGTGAGTCGCCGTGCCACCAATGTACTTACTGGAGGAGGGTAAACACCCATTATTCCGCAACTTTCTTTCCGCATACCATCACTCCGCATACTTTCGTTACGAAAGTACCATGACTCCGCAATGCCATTATAACGCATGGCATTACATTTTATATGCTTTTACCACGCATACATTTACAACAAAATTCGTTGTAAATGCATGAATGGTAAAAGCATGTTTTCTTTAAATGTTTGGATAAGGTAAGTATGGGAATAGGGGTATATGTTTTGGGGTACTGAGGTATATGTTTTGCGGTGTTTGGGTATTTTAAGGGTTCAGATATAGTTTTGGGTTATGGGGTACAGGTGTAGTTTTAGGGTTTAGGGATAGGTATGGGGTTTGGGGTACAGGGATATTTTTAGGGTTCAGGGCTAGGTTTGGGTTTTGGGGTACAGAATTTGTTTTGGAGTTCAGGGCTAGATTTGGGTTTTGAGGTACAGGGGTCTTTTAGGGTTCAGGTGTAGGTTTGGGTTTTGGGGTACAGGGTTATTTTTAGGGTTCAGGGCTAGGTTTGGATTTTGGGGTACAGGGGTATTTTTAGGGTTCAGGGGTAGGTTTGGGTTTGGGGTACAGGGGTATTTTAAGGGTTCAGGGCTAGGTTTGGGTTTTGGGGTACAGGGGCATTTTAGAGTTCGTGGGTAGGTTTGGGTTTTGCGATACAGGGGTATTTTAAGGGTTCAGGGCTAGGTTTGGGTTTTGGGGTACAGGGGTATTTTAGAGTTCAGGGGTAGGTTTGGGTTTGGGGGTACAGTGGTATTTTTAAGGTCCAGGGCTAGGTTTGGGTTTTGGGGTACAGGGCTAATTTTAGGGTTCAGGGGTAGGTTTGGGTTTTGAGGTACAGGGGTATTTATAGGGTTCAGGGCTAGGTTTGGGTTTTGGGGTACAGGGGTATTTTTAGGGTTTAGGGAAAGGTTTGGGTTTCGAGGTACATGGTATATTTATAGGGTTAAGATGAGTTATGTTTATGGGGTGCCAGGGTATTTAAAGGGAGCAGGGTGGGATTAGCACACGATATGAGACATGGCAATAAGGGCGGAACGTACCACACGCCCCCAACGTTTGTCACACCCCCAGCACACGCCCACAGCACAACCCAACAAACGCCCAAAAGGGACTACTTTGCTGGCACGGTTCTTTTACCTTTTAAATGTATATGGTGGGCGTCTGCATAGCCTATGTCCTTCTGCTGCAACTGCCTTTCCAACACTGTATTGGGTGTTGTGATTGGTGCTGTGGTTCCTAAGATTACCCGCTTCAAAGGTTTGGGCTCTCTCTTTATTATATTAGTATAGATAGACACTAAAAATACAGGATGGAGCTAGTTCAACATTTAATGAGTACTCCCCAGAAGAAGAAAAAATGTGGGTTCTGGAATAGATATTTTCAGTCAATGAAGTGAGCTGATGTTTTTAGCCGGACTTCCAGCAAACAGCTAAGAGAAGAGGCTAAGAGAGTATTAGGTAGGGACATTTGCAGAAAAATGTATCCATTGAATTTTAAAATGTTAAGAGGGGTGACATTTTGCAACGTACAATTCATTTCCAGATAGTTAATTTACAGGACCTCTTC
Organism: Lissotriton vulgaris; assembly: GCF_964263255.1. Taxonomy (NCBI): domain Eukaryota; kingdom Metazoa; phylum Chordata; class Amphibia; order Caudata; family Salamandridae; genus Lissotriton; species Lissotriton vulgaris. The sequence goes on from NC_141699.1 coordinate 954,553,029, forward strand.
ACTAAATAAGAAGTGCCTTAATAAGTGCGTTTGGTGTGATTTATTGGGAGACGGAAATTGGTCACATATTATTTGGCAGTGTAGAAAATTGAACAAATTTGGGAGCAGTAATTTAACATTTTTGGAAAATCAGCTCCAGATTCACATTCCTGAAAATCCCATACTGGCAGTTCTAAGGTATTGCCCTATGTCAGGTGTTGAAATAAGGCATTAGAAATTGATATACATTTAGACATTAGCGGCACGATCACTGCTTCTACAGAAATGTTAGTCTAAGCCGGTTCTGAGCTTTCATGATGGGCTCTTAAAAGCCTTGTAGAAGTGACACATTGAAATCTATGAGATTTCACTACGTCACTTCTAGGATACCGTTGCGTCAAAATCTTGCGCCGCCTCACAGCAGGCGTAAGACTGACGCAGGCCCTTTTGCCCCATGTGAAAGGACGCATTGCTGGAGTTGCGTCACTTTTGTGACACACTCCAGCAATGCGTCACTTTTGTGCTTACAGATACGTCAGAAATACTGACGTATCTGTAACTCCTTGCGACATGATGCGTGATACATTAAATATGACACATCAGGTATGTCACAAGGAGTGTGCACTGAGAAGTGAGGCATCGCTGATTTCACGCAGCGATGCGTCATTTCTCATAAATGAGGCCACTGGGACCTTCCTTTGATTTTGCTGAGAGGGAGCCGACTCAGCCAAAAAAGATTAGAGGAAGGAAAACATTGTTATACTTTCGTGGTTGATTGGGCATTCTGTGGTTCAGGTCCATAATTAAGGAGAGAGTCATTAACAGTCGTTATTGCCCAAAGATGCATAGTGTATTACACAAAATAGGTCAACATTTCCATGTAACAGTGTACTGAAAAGTGCTACACAGATTACGTGAAGATGCTTGAACCATATTCAAAACTCTGGGTTTAATCCATAATCTAACACTATAGGGCAGATTACACTGTGGCCCATATAGGCACTGTATTGTAATGTGCTGCTCTGCTACCTGCCTGACCGCCTCATTATAATGGAGGCCGTCGGAAAGGAAACCAGCTGGTCATTCCGGTTGGCTTCTGGCGGGCTCAAAGAGCCCGTCCGCCAGTCGGAAGCCGGCTAGTATTCTCAAGGGCGGGTCTTTCCACCCTTGAGATTACAGTGCACATATCCAACATGGTTTCCATGCCGGCCTGGCCAACATGGAAACCATGTCGGAAATCGTGTTTGGGGGCCCCCAGCAGGGCTCACTTTGGTGCACGGCCTCCAGTTGGAGGCCAACCTATTGATGCCTGCACCATTTGGCAGGCACCTTGAGGTGCCTGCCACGGGGTGCAGGGATGAACCACACCTTCCATTTCACTGTGGGAGTATGAATTACGGCGGTTTACAGCCGTAATGCTTGCTCCCATAGTGAAATGAAGGGATGCGACCGAACAATGTTCGGTCACATCATAATGAGGCAGTTGGGACCGTCGTTCAGGTGTTGGTCGGTCCCAGGACAGAGTCAGTGTGAGGCGGAAGGAATTCCTTCTGACATCAAAATAAGCCCCTATATCACTACCATCTAGATCAAGACAAAAGTCTCACAATTGTGCATGCAGTTAGCGTTCACACCATTATGAAATTCCAAAACAAAAATATGCCCTTAATTAGGAGAAAATTTTACTTTTGGGATACTTTAAACAACTTTCCATTGAGAGAAAGCCCGTCACCCAACTACTCTTCTGCCACTCACAACATCAGTTACATTTAAAAAAAGCGACTGTTCCATATACAGTCTGTACATCACAACATAGGGCTGTGGTCAAATCTTAACTTAACCCCTTGAATGCTCATGACGAATGTAGGAAGGGGGAGGCTCTAGTTGGCGCAGTGCAACACTAGCGACAAGCAGGGACTCTCGCTTCCTCGTCAGGGCTGAGGGTTACCTTCCAGACAACCTCTGCTTACCCTCTAGGTAGTGTGGCTTAAGCAGTCGTAGGCTAATCTTTGGGGCACATAGGGTTAAACACTCGCAATAGTACACCTTTACAACCAACCCACTACACAACGAGACCAGACTGTATTCTGTAAAAATATATATCTTTATATAGATTTTAAGCAGGCTTGTGAATACAGTCAATATACTTTATGAGAACGGTTGCAGATTACTTCATTCGGGTTACCACAGTTCTTATGCAGTTCTCTTGAGGCCCGTAGGCCGGTGTTACTCAAAGTTCTTGTGGAGCCGGCGGCTTCCAGGGGATCTGTCCCACGTCGCGTTGCCTTCCCGGGGTCGCTGATCGGTGCGGCTCTTCAGCCGAGCAGGTCACTGGTCATCCGGGGCAGCGGTGTTCTGTGGCGGCAGGGTCCTCTCCTCGTCGTCCGCTCCGACCCTGGAGGCGGCGGTTGTGCGGCGGTGACAAGTGGCAGTACGGTCCCCAAGTGCAGGACGTACCCAGCCAAATGTCGGTGCAGCTGTGGGCTCACAGCTGGGCTGTCGGGCAGGCTACCGACTTTGCGGAGTCTCGTAGGGCAACTGTCCGTCTTTGCAGGTGAGTGGCTGCTCGCTATGCAGTCACCTCGTGAGCTCGGACCGGACGGGTCCTCCTTCCCTTTGCTCTCGGGCTCCCGGTGCAGTTGCGGTCATGGTGTTCGGGCCAGCGGCGGCTGGTCCTTACTTTGCTCTCGCTGTTGCTTTGGGCCCCGGTCACGGTGGTCGGGATGACGTTGATGCCTTAGAGGAGATTCCTCTGTCGATACTGCGGCGATGGTCAGCACCCGCAGTCGCTTTCTTCCAAGGGGGTAGCGTCCACTGGTCCTGGGACGCTGGTCAGGGGGCAAGTTCCGTTGCAAGCCCTTGGAGATCTCTTTAGCAGAGTTTGGCACAAGTAGAGCAAAAGTCTTTTCGTAGTCTTTTCTTCTTCCTCTCCTTCCGCAGCAAGGCACCAGACACAGGCAAGAGTCAGCACCCTTCCTTGTCTCTCACGGTCCTTCTCGTAGGGCAGAGTCCTTCTGTGGCCCAAACCGGATCTAATTTTCAAGGAGCAGGGCTCCTTCTTTTATAGGCCAATTCCTTTATTCTCGCAGGCCAGGGGGGCCTTTGCATAGCCACTCTCAGTTCTGGAGTACCCCGGCGGGTGTACTCCGGCTTCTGCTTTCAGTGTGAGGGGCAGGCGCATCAGACGCCCCACAGGGGGTGGAGCCAGCATTGTCCGGACAGGGGTGGCCAGAGTACCTTGTTGATGGGGGCTTCGCCCTTCCTGGGCCAGGTGCCGGCAGAGTCATCCGCCGCTCCCCATGAGGGTGGAGCCAGCATTGTGATGGCCAAGCACAGTGACAGTTCGAGTCAAGAGGCACTCCTACCTCCCACTAAGGTGTAATCTGCGCATTCACCACCTGTCATCCCTCCAGCCCTGTCACTCACACATCCCAGACAGACAGATACACATACCAGCAGAGGCGGCTGAAATGGTTAAGCAAGCAAATGCTAACTTTCTAAAAGTAGCATTTGCAAACCCAGGATACTAAAATAAACTTGACTACAAGAAATATCTCATTATCCTGAGTTCAGGCATACTAAACATGACTCACTACCATGCTCCTTGAGCCTGCGGGGATTATAGGGTGTAATAATCCTCGCAGCTCAGTCTGGCCTAATGGAGCAGGTAGCCTTCAGTAGTGAAATACGGTCTTCGTTGTAAGTCACTACTAGGACATGCCACGCACATCAGGGCTTGTCCTACCTTACACCTACAACGCACCCTGCCCGCAGGCCTACCATAGGGGTGACTAATATGTAGTTAAGGGAAGGGTCGGTGCTGGCAAGTGGGGACACTTGCCCAGCTAGCGTGACAGTACGAGACTGCACGCGGGTTCTGCGGTCGCAGTTCCCAGACACATCTTTACGGCTGCTTCGGTGGGTGGCGCAACCAGCGCTGCAGGCCCACCAGCAGTATTGGCATCTACAAGCCCCGGCACTCTCTCGTGCACTTTACTAGGGACTAACAGTAAATCCAATGCACCAATCATGGATACCAATCGTATGTACAATTTACAGTAGGGAGCACTTGCACTGCGGCACGGATCAGCCGTGGCGCAGTGCCCCGAGTATCGGAAAACCAGCAAAACATCGGAGGCACATCAGCAAAAAGTGGAAGGGAGACTCACGCCAAGGTGCCAGGTCTAACAACGAGCTGAGCTCATCATGAGCCACGGCGCTCCGGTGCTCATGACGAGCTCAGCTCGTCATGAGCCGTGGAATGCTCGCATGTGGGGAGAATTCCCCTGCTGTGTTGAGCGTTCCACGGGAACGGGTGTGGCCATGAAGATCTGAGCTCGTCATGAGCACAGGAGCGCCATGCCTCATGACGAGTTCAGCTTGTCATGAGCATGTGAGGGCTTTGCGTGCCCCCCTCCCCCCAGCACAGCGGGGGAATATCCCCCGCAGCGAAGGGGGTAAGCCACCAACCCAGAAACCAATCGCACAAAGGGCAGCCCACGGCCTCTACATATAAAAACTAAAGACTCTCTAGCAAGAACTCTAAGCTACCCTATTCCCTCTCTAATTATTCTGAACTTGGATGTATGCCAGCTCCAAACATCTCTGCTTACCCCATTATGTTGATACTGTTGTATTTACTCCTTTCCTATTGTGATTCTCATGGTTTGCCTTGCACAAAACAAAACATATCAACAAAAATGTCCATTACATATGTTGCATGTATGCTTGTTGTCATCAGTGTTTATCATGATTACAATTTTTACCAGTATCAAAAGTACTGCCCTGCACTACAGGCAAAGCAGTCTTAATTGGCCTGTCTTCAGGCTGTCAGCATTAGTAGTTGTCACTAGTATCCCTAAATTCAACGTGTCATAACTATTTTCTATGAGCCAGATGACAATGTTAGAATGCAGAGTGGACCGTTGTTAGCTGGCCAACCAAACAGAATAATCCCTTTGCTGACTACAGTTGTTACAGGCCAAAAAAAAGAGCATTCTGTGTCTGATCAGCTGCCAACCTCCATCCTGTGTGCTGTGAGCAAATAGGTAGCCCTCTGGGAGCATCAGCAGCTTCTCACCTCAATGTTTTAGTGGAAAACCAGCTGCTTCTTTCCGCAGCATTCCATTAGTCTCTCCTCGAGCAGCGGCTGACTGACACACAGCTGACTGAGCTCCTCTCCTTGCTTTAGCTGAGAGAGAAGCCCAATCAGCCAACGAAAATTAGAAAAAATGTAAACAAGTGTTTATTAATTTTCTTTGGTTGATTGGGCTTCTCTTCACGTGAATCAAGGTGATGAGCCCAAACAGCCGTCCGTGAATCGGTTGTTACTAGAGAAAAGGCTGCGGTAACGCTGCGAGAAGATAAAGCTGTGTTATTCGCCCAAACATTCAGGTGCGGGGGTGCTCATGCTCCTGCAGCGCTCACTATTTTGGGTGGGGATGGGTAGGGGAACTAAAAGCTGCATTATCCGCACCTGAAGGTAAATAACTGCTATTAAGTCCCCTCCACCCGTCATGCTCCCTTGATGGTTATTTGGGCCTATCACCATGGGGATTGTTCGCAGGTGTGGGCAATACCACTTACTTACAACATTAGGAAGTTGAGTGCTCCACTGAAGACAGAGGAGTGGCTCAGAGGCAATGATGGCTGGTGTTATATCATGCCATAAACCCTCAACAGAATGTCTCTGCACATAGCACTGTCCTGTTACTAGTGTAATAAAACCATCACAACTTTCACTAAGGTACTTCAAAATTGCAGATATTCTCCATAGCCTCTTAAACCTCCTAACCCTCCCCCCCCCCCCCCCCAACACCTCAAGGCATCAGCTCAATGCTACCACGCTCCTCCACATTTACCATAAATTACAACATGCCAGTCTGTTGTAAAAATATGTTATCATTAGCATTATCAAATACAGCAGGTCTAAAAATAGGAATTTGAAAAACTAAAATAAGCAGGTGCCAGAGAAGGGTTGAGCGATAGAGGCATGATCACTATTTATGAAAATAAAAATATTTTTTATGCGGGAGACACTGTAGTACTGGCACCTATAACATACTAATACGGTTGTCTTGCCTTATGCTGGTCTTTGTTTGACTATACCTTATTTATTATGGCTTGCTTTAAAGTCTGAGATATAATTAGCATTATTAAATAGCCCTACAATAGAGGTATAAATGCCGTCAACATGTTAATCATATATGGAGTTATCTTGTATTATCCCGTATGTATATATAAAAAAACAAAAGCTGCTGTAACAGGTGCCTCATGAAATTAGTTTGCCCACCAGGTCCTAGTGCAGTTGTTAAACTGTTTCGACCTCTGAGAGAAGTCTTCGGACTGCAAGTTTGCTAAAGTTTGCCATTAGTACCATGGTTCGGAATTTCTCCATATCAGTGATATGTTGGCATGAAACACAAACTAAGTGTGAAATGCCTTTAGGTCTATTTATACCTACAATACGCACAGGACATTGATAAACAATGTCCTGTACAGGATGAGTCTTCAGTCTACAGAGAGCTCTTGAATTTCGATAGGATGACACATCAGAGATGTAAAAGCAGTCACTTCACTGGAAATCCAGTTGCGATAGGATAGCCTTCTAAATAACGTAAGGGTTTTGTCTATTGTCAAAAACCATCACTTTGTGTGGGCAGATTTCCTGAATATTCAGGTCAAGAAATGTTTGTCACCATCTTACCTTTAGTCTGAAAAACTTGAAAGAAAATTTAGAAATTCACTTGTATAAAAATGTTTTCTATAAAATAAAACATAATGTTCTCGTGTAGATAGAGACCTCGAGCACTGTGGTCGACATTGCCCCTTTGGAAAGTATGGGGAAATTAAAAGTGTATTAATCTTTCAGAGAAATCATGAAAATCTGTTGATATAAAATATTAATGTACAATAAGCATATATGGTCATTTTAAAGCTAGATTTAATAGCATGAAATGTTACAGCACTTTTACCCTAAAAGTGAATTAAATATATGATTAACGAAAATATATTTATTTTATAGCAATATTTAATAGATAGTTTAATAATAAAATCCAACCTATAATATGGGCCTCATTACAATGTTGGTCGGAAAGCATTCCGACCAACTCCTTGTGTGAATTGGTTCTTACCAACTTGGGTTCAGGTCGGCCGACTGACCGATTACAATGTTTCTGAACACTGTTCGGTCGAACTCCGATTGACTTCAATGAGAAACTGTGATCTGACCAACAACACAGGCTCCCATTGAAGAAAGGGGTGGTTGCGGGAAACCTTGCACCTTATGGTGGGGAGCCCATGGTGCTTGTCACACTGTGCATGGTTGTAAAGAGGTGACCCATGGATACCCCCACGGGCCCCAACCGTAGGGCTATGGGTGAAGAGGGGCCTGCTATGTGCCCCTTAAGACAGTTTCCGACATACTTTTCAGGTCATAGAAACTGAGTCTTAAAGGTTGCCCTCATCCAACATCAGAATACGTCTGTCAGAAACGTGGTCCATAGACTTGTACAATTCGTTTCCGACGGACTTGGAGTCTCTAAATGCTGTTCGCGACCAAGTCACACAGACCAAACAGTTACCTTCCATCGTAATTGGTCGATCAAAAATGTTTCAGAGTCAGTCAGAAACATGGGTTCCGACTCGGGTTAGGAAAAGCCGAATGCTGTTTGGAGCCTTTCTGACCGACATCACAATAAGGCCCTAAATGTTTAGTTTTGTTTGATATGCAGTAACATTTACTAAAAAGGATCTATAGAATACTTTTAAAGTATCTTAAATATTACAGCAAAGTTTAACATTTTAATTATTTTTTTTATTATATATACTGTGCCTGGAGTAGTAAAAGGCTTTGGCCAGTTTACAGCTCGGCAAGAATAGCACTGTACTAATCCTATGCTTAGAATCTTTGCTGTAGAAATGGTAAAAGACTTTGTCTATTTCTATCTTGGCATGGATGGCACTGTCCTAATACTACTCTTAAAGACTTTGATAGAAAAGTCGACATTTGAGGTGAGCACATTTAGAGTGTCGTTGGTGTTGAGAGTCCTCTATACAGGAGCTGCTTTCCACCTAAACTTAAGAACTACCCAGATTTCTCTGCTTTTTTGTGCATAATTTATGCATCATTCTATTCCTGAAATCGAATTCTTTTGACTTCTACTGGGTGTTCCCTTGTGTCTGGAGAAAGCTAAACCTCTCTGAAGAGCTCTGAGAGCAAAACATGTGTTAGGGGTTGCTTTTATTCATTTCAGGTTGGCTTTGATGGTATTTACCAACCCAAAGATGTAATACTGTGCCTGCAGTGGTAAAAGGCTTTGGTCATTTTACGGCTTGGCAAGGATAGCACAGTGCTAATCCTATGCTTAAAAAATTCTGCTGCAGAAATGGTAAAAGATGTAATACTGTGCCTGCAGTGGTAAAAGGCTTTGGTCATTTTACGGCTTGGCAAGGATAGCACAGTGCTAATCCTATGCTTAAAAAATTCTGCTGCAGAAATGGTAAAAGACTTTGGGGCATATTACCAACAACTAGCGATAATTATTGCTATGTTGGTTTAGCAGCGATATTTTTATCGCCGAGCTGCGGCGATTTTTATCGCTTAGGAACCTTGCTATTATCAAGGTTTATCTCCTAAGCGATAAAAATCGGCCAAAATGCATGAATATCGCTGAAAATTCAGCGATATTCATGCATTACCGAGCTAATGCTCTTAGCCATGTTATCCACCTACCTTTGGATAACATGGCTAAGAACTGCTATGGGGCAAGTGTTAGCTTTTGGAGATATTCACGCTTAGCGCGAATATCTCCAAAAGTTGGTAATAGGAGATAGCTATGTTAGTGACTGTTTCCAGTCGCTAACATCTTGGCACGCCCACTTTGCATGTCATTAGTGATAAATATCACTGACATGCAAAGCAGGGCCAAAGATGGTCGCTATCTCCTACTAGCTGTCGCTAACTGGTGTTAGCGACAGCTAGGTAATAGGGAGATCATTTTATAAACCCCCTTGATAATATGCCCCTTTGTCCCTTTCTATCTTGGTATGGATAGCACTGTCCTAATCCTGTTGTTGGTGTTGAGAGTGCTCTATACTGTAGCTGCTGCTTTCCACCTCAAGAAAGATTAAAGATTACGCCGACCAGAGGTCACAAGCTCAATTCCACACCAGCGTACTGACAGACAGAGCGGTGCCCCTTTCCTGAGCGGTCGCCAGGTAGAGGTGTGGTGACTTACCTAGTAGTAACAGATAATGTTCTTCATCAAACAGACACAGTAAGAAAACTCTTGTCCCTGTATCCTTTTTGTGTTTTATCACTTATATACTCTCTTCTGCAGCAGCATCATAGGTCCTGATGAAAGCTCAGCCTACTCATAGGCTACAAGGCTGAAGCATGTTGACCGATGTTCACCATTGCAGATTGTAATTTAGACCACTGGTGCATGGCATTTTTAATCCTGGCAAAGAACATCTCACAATAAAGATTTTTTGGGGGTCCTTGAGCTAGTTTTAAAGTCACTCTCTTCACAGTTTTGATTTCTTTTGCGCTGCGCCCTCAGCCATCCTGTCATCTCTTTATTTGTGGATTTAGAATATCCGACTTAACACACAAAACATCCCTGACCTCCTCCCTCTCAGAGAGGGGGTCATAGCCCCCCGGAGGAACTAGGTTTTTCCTCTAGGAGGAGAATCCCAAATGATGAAGCATGTCACCTTTGGTGAGTGAGGGATTTCGTCCTTAAAATGGAAATGCCCAAATTTAGTTTTGTTGGGCGTAGTCACTGGTTCTGTTTCACACTGTACTTTTCATCTTGATAAACCAGCCAGTAGTGTTTTTCAACAATTTCCAAACACTATTGTAGTTCTCCAGATTTTGTACTGTTGATTGTTTTAATATTGGGGAGTAAATCCTGTGTGGTCGTAAAACCTTCCCTAGGACCCCCCGGCTTTGAACAGTTTATTGTTATAGCACCCCCTCTTACACCAAGAGGAAACACCTTTTCCCTCAATGAAATAATGGCGGCGATTCATGGGGTACAAACAGCCCTGGAGGGACGTATTGACACTGTCACAACAGAAATATCCCTGATACGTGCCGTCATCCAAAATATTGGAACCAGAATCCAGGAAGCTGAAGACACAACAGCAACCCTTCTTCAGGACACCAAGCCCTCAAAAACTAGGTTAGCAAACTACAAGTGACCACAGCGAGCCTGGAAGCAAGACTTGAAGATTATGAAGGCAGATCCCGCCGAAACAACGTTTGCATTTTGGGAGTCCCAGAATGGGCTGAAGGGCCCGCTACAGACCTATTCATTTAGGAACTCATCCTCAAGTACCTAAACCCCCGTGCCTCATCAAAATTCTTTTTGGTTGAGCACAGGGACGCAGAGCCCACTCTGGAGGACCACCCAGGCATAATCTGGCTCATCTCTTCCACTTCAGGGAAGTAGATGGAGTGTTGCAAACAGCTCGTGCAGCCCCACCAGTGCGTTAAGAAAATGCCCATATAACCTTCTTACCGAACTTTACCCTGAAGGTACAAAGACAGAGACGCAGATTCCAATCCATAAAACAAGTGCTAAGAAATAAAGGAGTGAAATATTCAATGCTCTTTCTGGTGAAGTTGCACATTGAGGACAAGGGCAAAACATGGTTCTTTGATACACTGGAGGAAGCATGGACGTGGCTTGATGGATGGCACACCGTCGGGCCCCTTCTCCAAGTCACAACGAGGGAGATGGCATGGAGAAATATCAGCCTCATCTGTTAACATTGCAACATAATTGGTGCGAGGAGATGACGAGTTCTCCACAATTCATCAAGGGGACAAAGCTCCAGAATTGATTTTGGTCTTTGAGACATGGAATACGCCTGGCAGGGCATTGTACAAATTGACAGCTTGCCAGGCCCGAACAGAAGGTACTTTTTGGGTCCCTAGAGGGTGATTGATAATGGGCAAAGCTGAAGTCCAGATGAAAGTGAAAGCAAAGTGGCTCCATGATCAACTTAATTATTGTTCTGCCCTAAGAGCATAAAGGTCGGTGATTTTATTTGCTTTCTGGGGTGGGGGCTGGAAATTCAGAAGTCCACAAACCCCTAAAGTTGGAGGGACAACAGGCACTCTGCTAAGTTGGGGGAGGCGGTCAATATTGGCTCCGTCAGGCAGGAATGCATGGAGGGGGGTTTTTCTTAGGGGAAAAAGGCTAGAATGGGATTTAGTTAACTTCTTAGGTTTAGACTGTACAATACTTAAGAGACACTAATGCACAACATTATTACTAAAGGCCAGCATGCAAAAACAGGCAAATCAGATATCCATATCAGGAGGAATAGATCCTCAAAATGAACAAGGTAGATAATCTCAGGGTCCCAAGTCACTTATCCAATAGTCTCTACTCCACATGGCAAATAAAAATATCCCGGAAATCTGTCTAGTGGCTTAGAGCGTTAATGGCCTTGTAGATCAAATTAAACGTGGCATAGTACTCCAATTTCTGAAGAGACACTCCCCAGATGTAGTCTGCCTGTAGGAAACCCACCTCCTAGGCAATGCATGCAAAGCACTAGACCACTGGGGCTACAAAATGGTAGTGCCCGCTGGGTTCATCTCATAGTTCAGAGGCGTTGGGATAAACCTTAAGAAGTGTTTCCCATTTATTGTAGAAAGAACATGGATGGACGGGGTGGGAGATACACAATGTGACGCTTCCAGACCTAGGGACACTCATGTTGGAAGTGCCACTGTGACACCTCTTCCTGGGTGGAAATTTCAACATGACCCTAAGTGATATATTGGACTGGCTAACAGCAGGAAGACACATGTGACGCAAACATGCTTCGTCAAATTCCTCAGTTCCCTGGGTCTGGTCGATATTTGTAGAATGCTTAACCCTACCATGAGAGAATTCACGTTTCACTCTAGCGTTGACGGAAACCTCTCTTGAATTGCCTTCTTGGTTTCATAAGAATCTCAACTTCCTGGCTTTGGAGACATAAGACACCTGTCTCTGGGAATATCTGACCACTTCCTAATCTGGGCGATGTACAGTATTGGAAGGGAGCAATCCAGCAATACAATTGCCATTAACTCCTCATGCTTTAAGATACTGAGGTTTAGAAAAGAACTCACATGGGCGCCAAACCAGTATTTTTGGGAGAATGAACAGTCAGTCGCCTCAGCAGGAACTCTGTGCGAGGCATATAAAACAGTGATAAGAGGCAAGCCCTCTCCTTGATGGTGGGGCATAGGAGAGACAAACGGAAAAAGGTAGAGCAGTTAGAATGGAACAGCCTGGAATTAAAAGCTCAATTGATTAGACTAGACGATGAGGAAATGAGGCACTCACTAAGCCTTAATCAGCAACAATATAAGGACTTGATGACAGAAGCCGCCAATCTGCAAACAAATTGGTGCACCACCGGATGCATAAGCAGGGCGGCAAGGCAGGTAAACTTCTTGCCTGGGTTGATAAACAAGAAAGTGCTAGCCAATGGGTAGCAGCTATCCAACCGACAGAAGGAGAAGGTCTCACTGATCCGCAAGTAATAGTAGAAACATTTGCTGCCAATTATGCGCATATTTATTCCTCTGGGGTGACATCAACCACCAAAGACCCCTTGGATCTTCTTGTGGACAGATTCCTCCCAGCACTTACAACTGTTGATACTCAGCTCTTAGATAGTGACATGACACCTGAGGACGTGACACAAGCAATTACAGTGCTTAAGTTGGGGAAGGGACTGGGTCCTAACGGTATACCAATAGAATAATATAAAACTATGGCCAAACATACAGTGTCCCACCTGCTCAAGATGTATAAGGAGAGTGGCATGCTACCTAAAGACCAATGACTGGCCTTGATTGTAGTAATCCATAAGGAAGCGAAACCGCCCAACCAATGTGGATTGTATCAACACATAGCCTTACTTAATGTAGAGACAAAAATCCTGGCCAATCTGCTTGCCCTCTGCCTTGTCCCAATTATACCCAGACTTGTACAGCGCCTTCATGGGCTCTTGGAGCGTACAAACAGAATCCAAGAAGATGCAGTAGTTCTATCACTTGATGCCAGTATGGCCTTCAATACCATTCAGTGGCCATATCTATTTGCAGTCCTTAAGCATCTGGGTGTGTGACCCCCAGTTCCTGGCCTGGATTTGATTCCTATATAATACTCCGTTGGCACAGCTTATAGTGAATGGTAGAGTGTCACAGATTTTTCTGCTTCATCGGGGAACCAGACAGGGCGGCCCCCTCTCACCCCTACTATTTGCACTTGTCTGAGCCATTGGTGGCCTGGATCTGAGGTGACTCACTGATCCACCGTCTCCGATGTACGGCAGATTGGGGCGACAAAATATCACTATATGCAAACAATTTTCTTCTGTATGTGGCATCGCCCCAATCCGCTATCTCTGAATTTTAAATATCCTTTCCACATAAAGGAGATATTCTGGATTCACGTTTAATTGGTCCAAATTAGTGATCTTCTTACACAGACAGACACCATGAATGCTGAAGGATTGTGAAGCACAAGAGACGATGGAGGGATTCAGATACTTAGGAATCTTTGTCACATCCCACCAGGATTTATTCACCATTAAAAATCTCCACTCCCCACTTAATACGACTGAAGGGTGACATGCATTACTGGCACTTACTCCCCCTCTCCTTACTGGGTAAGGTAGCCCTCTTTAAAATGATGGCATGGCCGTGCTTTTTATATATTTTACAGAACACACCATTTCCTTTACCCGATACCTATTTTAGAGCCATAGAAGGTGAGGTCAGAACCCTGCTGTGGGATGGTAGGGCCCCTAGAATTGCTCTTAAGAAATTAACCTTTGGATGGCACGATGGCAGAATTGCACTTCCAGCGCAATTGACAGTGACCAACCAATGGGAACATGAACCTATGACAGAACCAGACTTCCATATGGATCACTTGGTCTTACAGCCAGGGGAACATTTATGTGCTCTGTATACCAAACCGATAAATTGGCCCATGGAGGAACCCACAGCCCTGACGATTCAAATGTGGCACTCTGCACTCAGTAAGCTGGGATGGAACAAGAAGATTACTTTGGTGATACAATTGTGGGGTTCAGACCTCTTGGGGGACATGGGCAAGAGGCATGGGTTTGATAAATGGGACCTTTTGGACATTTCGATGGTGGGAGACTTATATTCTGGAAAGGGAATAATACCCTTTGTAGACCTACAAAAACATACAACTTCTCCCCCACTGAGGCGTTCCGATATACACAACTTTGGCACACCCTCTGGGCGAGAATACCCAGAGGAAAAACCCAGCTAGAATCATCACCCCTAGAAAATAGACTACTTGAGGAGCATAGTTCCCAAAGGGCGATCTCACTAACATATAAAAAACTTGTGAACAGTGCCCCAGATATGTTAAAATGGCTGCAAGAAAATTGAGAGAGAGATATCACAGACATGCACGGGGATGAGTGGCCCGCAGCCCTGGCTTCCCCTAGTGAGGCAGCTACCAGGTTCGCTACCGCCTAATACAACTCAAATTATTACAAGGGGATTATATCTCTTGCACTGCATTGGTAAAGATGGGGAGGTGACCGGACCCACTCTGTCACAGATGTTGCGGACATGAGGGAATTTATTTTTCATACAATATGGGCTACCCCTTAAATTCAATCTTATTGGGACCTGATAACACAAAATTTGAGCAAGGTGCATTAGGTGGTGCTGCAATTATCCATCAAGGGGTGCCTGCTTAATGTTTGGGATGCAATGGATTTGAGGAGGGGAGAACGGATTGGTGTAACTCTAGGCTTGAGGATTGCAAAAAGAAATATAGCACACAAATGGGGGGCTGAAGTGGCACCATTCCTTAAAGACTGGGAGAGGGCTATGGATTGGTGTAGGGTCACCAAAAAGACTATCTATGAAAACAGAGGTTGACCTCAAATGTGGGGAAGGGTGTGGAACAAATGGAATGAATACAGAGACTTCCCTTGCACTGCCCGGAGTCCCAAATAAGACACTCTATATTGGATGATGATGATGGATAAATGAGGGTCCTGGAGTGAGATTGATGAGCAAACAAAGTATAAGATGAAAAACCAAATAGATTATGCCATGTTGCAAGTTGAATTTGATACATAATGGTGTAACACAAACTATGGTGCAATGTAATGTACTACCTGTTCCTCCTCACTAAAAAGAAGTAAAAATAAAAAAGCTAGTAGCTTCAGGGGCATAGTTTGGGGAAGGGGCAGTGCGCCCCGGGTGGTGATGTTTTTGGGGGCGGCATAGGTGAGCAAGTCAGGTCTGTCACCTTCCACCATACCCTGCCTCCCAGGAACAAGTGGTCCGTCGGCCGCCAACCCAAACTTGCAGGAAAAAGTTGACCGTCGGCTGCCACCCGCGCTTACCTGCAAATATAGGGGTCGCCCTAGTTGGCAGTAGACCTAGCTACGTCACTGACTAGTTGACATAGGTATGAAGGATGTTTGGGAAAACCCAACGAGTAAAACAATTTTCACATCAGAAACATTGAAATACCATTATTGGCTATGGATTTGGCAATGTGAAGCTCATGCAGTGGATAGTATGTCACTGACAGGAAGGGTCTTTGAATTAAAATGCCATTCTTTATTGGAATCTTACTGAGACATTATCGCTGTACCTCTTGATTCAAAGCTCTATTCCTAATTAATGGTTGGAACTTTGCCTTTGAAATGCTTCAGTAGCAAATGGGTCTCAAGTGCAGAAATTGTGTGCCCTGGATGTAATGTTTTTACTGAAACTGTGGTTCATGTTTTGTTTGCCTGCTCTGGCTGTGCAGGTCCTCACTTAAAAGGGATGAAACCCTGTTGCAGGTTACTGAGGACCAGACGCTTTATTACCGCATTCATGGACATATGTACAAGCCCCTATCGCCACAGGAACTTCACTTTTTAGGACTTTCCTGTGGCGATAGTGGCTTCACCTTATTTACAAGGCAGTGTGAAGTCTCTTAAGAAGGCTAACAACAAGCTCCGCCGCTTCCCTTTTAGATATGGTGCTCAGAATCTTAAAATCTGACACTCAGTCATTGGTTGCAAGCTCTTTTGCCATGTTTTTAGGGTGGACGTGGGTCATTATATCTAGGACCTTAATTTCAAGCCCGCCAATCGACCCCTCCCGTGTCCTCTGATTAACTTGGGGGCTACCCTCAGATCTGGGCTATGACTTACATTTAAAATGTTCGATGAGGAAGCACTATACGGATGTATTTGATTTGTTCTCTGACAACTCATTGGACGTTTTGTTTATCACAGAGACCTGGCTGGATTCCTCATCCAACCCCATGGTCGCGTTGGCGACCCCCGCTGTTTTTAACATTTACAGTGTTAATCGCCCAGTTGGCAGAGGCGTTGGCCTGGCTGTTGGATGACTGGGCCTTTTTTAGTGAGCCATCCAGCACTTGGGGAAAGTGTGAAGTGTTGGATTTCAGCATCCAGTTTTCATCCCATTTCACATTAGGTGGGTCCCTCATTTATCGTCCCCCTGGTCTTGCTGACACCTTTCTTAAATCCTGTGGGGACGCTATGGCTGAGCGAGCTTTGTATTTTTCCCATTACCTGGTTTTGGGTGACGTGAATCTTCATCTTGACCAATCTGAGGCCGGTGGCCCAGCTGATTTCCTTGACTCCCTCCAATTGGCCCATCTCTCCCAATGGGTCACCCACCCCACTCATCAAGGGGTCCTTATTCTGGATCCTATTTGCTCCAATTTTCCCATTCAGATGGATAAGCCTTCTCCGGTCCCTTGGTCAGACCATTTTCTCATATGCTTTGCCTGGGAACTCACATGTAGAGGTACTTGTATAGCCCACGACTACCCGGAGGCATCTCGGCGCTTGTACGAATACCGCTGAGGAACCCTTCCTGGCCTATCCCTGTGAAGTGCCCACTCCTGGGCACCCCCAAGGTGAAGCCAGGCATCCTAGCATTGTTGGGGCCATTGTGGAGATTAAGCAAGCTATTGCCCAGAGTTGCAGAGTGGGACCTATGATTAGAATAGGCACTGAGGCGAGAATTAACAGGTCCGAAGAAATTGAGCCCAAGACCCGCCGAGGCGGGAATTGAACCCTGGTACCGGGCCAGACTTCTGTATCAGGGTCTGCCGCTCAAACCATTGAGCCACACTTCTCCACCTGTTAAACGGGTCGGCAGTCATCGCCCCCCACTTTTAACAAAATTGACCCTTACAATTCATCAGCTCTCTAAATGCTTCCCAGCCTTCGCCCCACCATAATCTGGAGGAAAAGGTGGCAGCTTCACAAACTGGATTTCCGACTCAGTAGCTGCTCTCTCTGCATCGCCTCGGCCCAAGCTAGCAAGAGAATCTCCCTCCAAACCATGGTTCTCTTCGGAGCTGAGATCATTGAAACATGAATGTAAAATACTGGAGAGGGCATGGCGCTCTAGCGGCTACTCCTCAATGTCTAAGCATACACTTAGAGTAAAACAAAAAAACTATTATACCGCTATTGCAGCAGCAAAAATTTGCTATTACTCCTCCCGTATTGATCAAGCTAACAACAATTCTAAAGAAATGTTCTCGATTTCGCAAAGTTTTATGCCTCCCAGTGCCCAGACACGTGCTGCCCCAGTTTCGGAGCACTGGTTCAATACTCTTGCCAAGTTCTTTCAGGAAAAAATATGCACCATGCAAGCTTCTTTTTCTTCTTGCACTATGGTGGACACAGCTCCCTTGAATGCCCAGTTCATAGCTGCTCCTGCTAATATGCTGTCAGCCTTTGCTCCCATAAATCTGGCCAGCACTCTTAAAATTTTAAAAGCCTTGAAGTCAGGATCTTCTACAGACCACTGCACTGCCAGATTACTGGCCACCGCAGCAGATACTATTAACCCTAAAGTGAACCAAATTGTCAACAAGTCACTGCAGGAAGCCAATGTCCTTGTTTCTTGGAAACTGGCACAAATTCTCCTTCTCCTTAAGAAACCATCCCTTTACCCGCTAATACCAGGTAACTGTCGCCCAATCTCACTCATGCCAAGTCGGGCTAAGGTTTGTGAGAAGGTCGTTACCAATCTACTGACCAACTTTGTAGAGGCCTCGGGTTTGTTTCACCCGGCCCAATCCAGATTCCAGGCCTCATATAGTATGGAAACAGCTCTCCTGGAGGTGTCAGAGGCTATTCGTGGTTGTCTGGATGCCGGCGGGAGAGCCGCATTGGTTATGCTAGATCTCTCGGCAGCATTTGTCCCGGTGCCCCACTCTCTGCTCCTGGACCCCCTTTCAGAGATTGGTATATCAGGCTCTAAATGGGACTGGATTGGGTCCTTCCTGGAAGGCCAATTGCAGCAGATCTGGCTCACCCCATGTGCCTCCCTGCCCCAGCGGGTGACCACTGGGGTCCCTTGGGGGTCCCTCAGGAGTCTTTCCTAAGCCCCCTTGTCTTTAACATCTATGACACTCCGCTGATTTATCTAGCGGAGTCTTTATGGGCTAAGGTGATGGTGTACGATGAAGACACCCAGCTTTTATTCTCCTGGAGTAGGGATGATGACTCTGTTCTATTGGCTCAACACTGCCTGTCCTCTGTCTTTCGTTGGCTCGCTCAGGCCAGCTAAAATGTAATGAAGAGAAATCTGAGGTCCTCTTATACGGCACATTCCCTGACAACTTTAGAGAGAGGATATGGCCCCATGGCTTCCCTTTGACTAGTGCAATGGGTAATGCGGTAGAAAATGTTGGGGTCTGGTTCAATGAGAACCTGTCCTTTTCAACTCAAGTCAAGAACCTGTCCTGGACCTGCTTTGGCACTTTGAAAGCCTTGAGGAAATTTCTTCCTCTCCTTCCGAAACCTGCCAAAGAGACAGTTGTTCGTGCCTTGATTCTGTCCCATTTGGACTATGTTAACGCCCTTTATGTAGGTCTAACCAGCTACCTCCTGAACAAACTTCAGGTTGTCCAAAACTCGGTGGCCAGATTGTTGTTCGGGTTGTCTAGCAAATGTACTGTGCAAGCTCATTTACGCTCCTTACACTGGCTCCCAGACGAATTACGAATAAAATCCTGGCTATTGTCCACAGGGAACTCTATGGCCCAGGTCCGCCCTATTTGCAGAAGAGGATTGTTTTTTACAACCCTATGAGACAGTTGCGGTCCTCTTCTCAACTTCTGGTACGGACCCCTAGGTGTAAATGTCAAAGGCTCGGGGGGAGTTTCTTTGTGTGAAAAGCCTCCCTAGCCTGGAATGCTTTGCCCTTAGTGCTGCGCAGCATCCAAGATCCTGCAACTTTTAAATAAAAGCTTAAGACCTTCCTTTTTTAGAATTTCTGGTTTCTGTCTGCTTCCTTTGAGCACACGCAGGGACACTCTTGAGTATCCGTGCACGGTATAAATTCCTCTAACATAACATAACGACATAACATCTGAGAAGATTTACCTGAGACATTGGAATTTGCACTAATATAACACTTGTTCTTTATGGTAATTCTCCTATAATAAAGCACACATATTATTTCTATTTTAATTAATATATTATGTAGATGTTTTAATCAACACTACTGAGCATTATTTGAGGACAATCGATTATGCTCAGATTATGAATTCATTCTCCTTGTATGCTGCAATGCTCTCATACAATCAAAAATAGTATGCATGTATTTTATGTTATGTTTTAAATAATTTTAACAATTTGTTATGTAGAATGTTAATATGTAAAATGATTTGATGACATGAATTGTCAAAATAAAGCTGAATTCAATTTGGACTTGCTCTCTGCTTTGCTGCTGAAAGTATATAGTTTTTAGATCGCAATTGTCAACTCTCTTGTTCAACACACAAGATTGTGGCTAAAGCTAGAACTCAGAAAGTTTTGAATATTGTAAGCAATGCAGAATTGTGTCACTCATTTGTGAGATTTTTAGAACTGTATTGAATGTTGGTGGAGAGTGGATAACTTTGATTCATTGAAATGGTTAGTTTTAAAAAAATGGAATGGCAATCTCTTTTTTGTGTTCATGTTAGCAACTAGTTCTAAGTAATTGAAAAAAAAACACTCACCTGCTGAAGTATTTCCAGCTTTGTCTTTCTCACCTGGCAAAAGAGAATATGAAAGCATTTCAGTGGTGAGCTTATTAATTTAAATGCCAATAAAATACATATATTCGTTCATTCAAACAGTTCAACTTGAATGGCAAATATTTTAAACATAGAACACATGTTTAAAAACATCTATTTGCGTCTAAAATGTAAGAAGTAATTGCGGGTGTGCTTTCAGTCAATAGAACTAATATAGTGAAATGTACCTAGAATTACACCAACAGAAACACATAGACACTCACTGGACAGAACCACACGGAAGCCTGAACAATATTTAGTATGGAATCAAAGTTAATTTACAGATATCAAATGTTAGAGGATGACACAGTCATTGATAGTGTGAAAAACCTTTGCACATTCCAACCTATAGTTTATAGATGTATATCAAAAAGCATGGTTACTAGGTAACATTTCTGGGTTGGTCATCCGCTGGACTACAAATTGATAATGAATGAGTTGCCTAGAAAAAAGATTTCCTGACAGGAATTACTAAGTTTTGCTGCTATGCCCATGTTATTTTGTCATTAGGCAGAATGTCAAATCTAGTGAAATAAGACATTAAAGTTCTATCAGTCAGATTTAACCTTGTACCAGATGTTGAACTCCAAGAAAGGAGTATATACTATTTCAATACCAGATTCACAAAACATTGACATTTACCCTTGTAGGGTTCCTCCTATGTAGGAAACTAAAGATCTTTTTTCTGAATTTGTAAAGGGATTTCAGGAGAAAGCCAGGGAATCTATATCAGTTGCAGGTTCCAAAGTAGTATCAGTTTGAGTATTTCTTTTCAATCCAATACACATGTATGTCTGCATGCCAAATTATACACTCTGTATATTTACACATAGTAAAAAGTCCCCTATATGTGTAAATGCACTTAAAAAGTTGTTTTCTTTATGGGAAAATATATTACCCCATGCTAAAATCCATTCTCAAGAACATCCACCAATTTTGGTAGTGTTATCCTGCCATTCCCAGGTGGAAATACATTATTTTGCTGCCCTTGAAAGTGATACATTCATTTCTAACTGTGTCATGCATATGAGCTGGCCAAGAAATACGTATTGCCTACAAAAAGGTGTGTTTGTAGGAGGTCCAGCATTTTCAAAGCATTCCTTCCCAGAAAAGCCCACTGTCAGCGGATGGTGGAATATTTACTCACTCAAAGATAAATGTATACTATGTGTATCAATGTACTAATGTAAAACCACAATTGATGAATAGCAAAATTGTCTTTACACTTATAAGAAAGACTATTATAGTGTGTAAGATAAAAACTTAGTGTAAAAAAAAAACAGTCTCTCAAGTACTTTTGCAAAGTTTGGTATGTGTCTGTCTCTCTTTGCTCTGTTAAGTTACATATACATTTCCTTCTGTCGGTATATTATACAATGTAATTTTGGGCATGTGATGTTTATTGTCATTTGTTTATTTTTGTGAATAAGTTAAAAATCTAATGTATAAAAAACTCTCTGAATCAGTGAGTGGGTATGTGGGTGTGTAAGTACTGGTATGGTTCTGTGTATTGCTTTGTGAATGGCTGTGTGGGAGTGGGTATATGATAGGTTCTGTGGGGATGTAACTGGATGATTTAGTGATTTTGTGACTCACTGATGATGTCATCCTCAGTGATGACATTTGACATTTGAGATGTAATGAGTGATGTCACTGACCATGTCATAAGTGATGTAATATGTGAGGTAATAAGCAGTGCATTGAGGGGGAGCAAGGTATAGTTAGCACAGCTAACTGCTGAATTTCACTGGTGTTGTAAGAGTGAAACCTAACCCTAACTATAATATCCCTATAAACCTTTTACGTAAATTTCTAAGGTTTTTTAAATTGTATTTCCTAACTATAATATCCCTGTAACCTTTGCTTTTTTCTGTGAATTTCTAAGGATTATTAAATGCTAATTCCTAACTATAACGTCCCTGTAACCTTTGGTTTTCTGTGAATTTCTATGTTTTTTTTAAAGTAGTAATGGCCTTTGCAGAGTGGTGGAGAAAGTAGGTGGGCCTCTGACCAGCTATCAGGAATCCCGCTGTGTAGAACTCACTGAAAGTATGAGGAGGACTTCTTGTCCCCCAAGGTCAATTAGCATCCAAGAGGACTTCATTCCCCAACCAGCAGTGCGTCAGGAGATGAGTTTGCAGAGTGGTGGAGAAGGGGTGTTGCCTCCAAAGACCTCTTAGCTATACAGCTGTGTGGGACTTACTGGAGGTAACAGGAGGGGTTGTCTGCCCCCAAGAACCCATAGCAGCCAAAGGGACTTCATCCCCCAACTAGTAGTGTGCTGAGTTGCAGTGATGTCTAAACTCCCTATGGGAATATGCATCGGTAAACATGATTTGGGGTCCCCCTTTATCTGGGCCCCCACTTGTAGAAATCCCGGAATCGTTCAAGACAGCAGCTGCAGTGAGGAGCAAATTAGTTTTGCAACTTTTGTGCAGATTTGTCAAACTGTGCCAAAGTTATTAGCAAAAGAAAACATGGTAGTCCTATGGAAGCCAAGTCCTAACAATAACTACCTCTAGAGAACATCTAAGACATTATCAAATTTGGTAAAGCTTCGAAAGATAGTCATTATACATTTCACAAAATTGCTTCTGGTATACCAACACAAATATCTTTGCACATGCAACTCCAAAACCACTGAATGGGTAGTCATCAAATGAAAATAGTGCTATTTTCTTTCAGCCATTTTGTGCCTTTTTTAGGTTTGGTAAAAGCTAGCTCAGCCCTTTACAGATATGTAATGTTTGAGGTTCTACTGCGGATGTCAAAGTGTGTATATTTTAAAAAAATTGTGTGTACATTCAACCAGAAGTGGGTAAAAAATTGCATCTGTGGAATGATTAGTGACAATGTACATTCACAAACCCAACATAAAAGTAAACATTAAAGGAAACACGTAATTGGGGTGGGTGTTCCCTGATGTTTGCATGGGCAAAGAAAACACGTAACTGGAGTGGGTGTGCCCTTATGTTATCATGGGTAAAGAGAATTTTGGCTAACAATTAGGATTCATGCAAAACATCTCACTCGGACAAATCAAGTTTCAATTTAATAAAATATTGAATCCGAACCATCAAATAACCATAATATGATGGTAAAATATAGTGACTACAAAACTAATGTAGACAAAAATATCCAAGGCAAGTATGATGTTTTAAAACATTACTCTAATATTGAAGTTTAAAATATCACTTAAATTATTTGTACTTTAGTATGTATTAGATTATTTTCTTTTTTTAAATGGTAATGTATATATTTTTTTAAAATATCATTGTAATGTATGTATATATATATATATATATATATATATATATATATATATATATATATATATATATATTCTCAACACACAGTTCCCATCCGTGGAGCTGCTACGCAAATGAGGACACTCCAGCCCAGTTTTTCGATCTCCGCTTATAGATTTATTTCCTGCGCACACACACAGCTAACAAGCAAACGCGTTTCGGCGTTGCCGCCTTCGTCAGTGCTCGCCAACGGAATCATTTCTTAGTGTTTAAATAAAGTTAACATTCAAAAAACATCACGTGTTAAAAAATAGTAAACATAAAAGAGGCACACTAAATTCATTTACATTCGGCAGCCATCTTTGAATGGTTAATTCACCATCCGCATTCTAATGTTTTGCTAAGGATGTTTCCTCATTTACTAGAGTTGCGTTATTTTATATAGCATGTTAAGACTTATATACATTTTCATAATCTCATTTTGGAACACTTTATCCATATTGCTCTTATTGTATATCTGCGGTATGTTTCCCCGTGTTCCTATGCCTAGTTGAGGATACAGTCTCAATATTCCAGCCCTGGATGGGCATACTAACCCATTCTTAATGCAGAATGCGTTAGAGAACATTTGTGCCTCAGGGTATCCTAGTAATTATAGTGCCCTGGATGGGCTTGTAATAGATTCCATCTATCTTGGAAAGATACCCTCAAATAAGGTGATTGGGGCAGCGTGCAGTGTCATAGTTTCTAGATGAATTTTACAAAGAGTATTCAGCTCGGGGGGTTCTGTGCAATTAGTGAAGTTGGGCCAATCCTATAGATGTGCCCACATCTCCTCTTCGTTGTACCGGGTACTCTGAAAAATCTATTTCTAATATTAGAAAAGACATATGAGAAAGAGATACGAAAGTGGTGGGAGGCCACAAGTCTTCAGAAGTACCTGGAAGTGGGGAGAGTCCCGAGAGGACTAAGAATTTTTATAGTCCCCTCCTACGAGAGCCCGAACAAAGAACTTCTTGAGGAATGGTCAGAGTTTATGAAAGGAACAACTCATCAAATGCTAAAAATCCTCGTGAAACACGCATGGGCTGACAGAGTCAAACTCCAAGAAGAAATCAAGGAGATTGAGAAAAAAATAAGCGAGGATAAGGATGCTAAAAAAAGCGAAGACCTGCGTAAGCAAATGAAACAGCGACTAATAGACTATGAAAACACCATAAAGAGAAGGAAACAGGAGAAGTATATACGAGACGAAAAAGACTACGCGAATGGTCGTATTTTAACATTCGCGAAAAAATATGACGCAGCACGTCTGAATCTACAACAAGCCAGGAGACAAGCACAAACTCCTACTGAACTGAGCACTGAAGAATCGGAAATATCCGAGAACGAATCTGCGCAACAGCGCAGACAACAGGATTCTAGAACCACTGAAAGGAATAGCGCCTCGACAGAAGAGGTTCCATTAACCTCAGAAGATTCGGTTTTTTACGAATACGAGGTGATGCGAGGTCTGAGACAGAGACCTACACCACGAACCCACCCACCTGCAGCCGCAAGAGGAAGACAAGGAGGGGCAAAAAAGGCAGAAGTGGGCCGTTCCACCCCTATTGTGACCCGCAGCAGACGAGGGGGCAGATGGCAATAGAGAACGGAGATATAAGGGTTGAAACCGAACAAACAATTGTCAACCTTTCGGATAGAGTGCTGACAGAAGAGGAAAGCAATATACTTCTCCTGGGACTAACCTTCTGTCCTACGCCAGCATTTGATTATACGCAAATACGTATTGACCTCTTCAAGTTCATACGAAAAGTAAAACTGATGAAGATATTTAAACTACACCCTAGAGGGCCGACAGTGACAACCACCACAGAAGAGGCGAATATGGATACTTTGGTGGGAACAGACATTGAAGCACTGATCACGGCACAGGGACTACTCGAAGGAGCGGGATCTCAGGATGACCCAAGGGAAGCCTTGACACAATTCCTGGAGGAAGGGGGAATTACACAGAAAGGCTGCAAGAGCAGTATGAAGATCAAGTCAAGAATCAATCCGAGAGGAACACATGATTCAATAGACACCTTCCAAGAAGTGGTGATCGAGAGCTTGAAGAACTTACAAAAAAAGAAATTTAACGGTGCCAAAAGGAACTTCAACAAATCAGAGTGGGATATGATGAATGATCTCCGGGATGATGATAGAATCGTAATTAAACCCAGTGACAAAGGGGGAAATATCGTATTACTCAACAAACAGCAATATGAGGATGAGGCCTTCAGCCAATTGAAGAAACCTGAACACTATGCTCCAATCAAAAGAGAACAATATGCTGAGAGCATAACAAGATTCCATTCACTGATTGCGGATTGGAAAGATAAGGGCATCTTAGATCCTAAGGACTGGGCAAATTTGAAGAACGAACATCCTCAACTGGCCACCTTTTATCACTTGCCAAAAGTGCATAAGAGCAAGGTCTGGCCACCAGGAAGGCCAATAGTGTCAGCGATAGACAGCCTACTGGAGCAGACATCAATTTATATTGATACCTTTTTGGCGCCGTTAGTGAAGGACTTAAGTTCTTACCTGAGGGACACACAGGATTTTCTAAGAATGATACAAGGTGTGATGTGGGAAGAGGACTTATTACTGATCACATTAGACATTACAAGCCTCTACACATCAATCAGGCACAATGATGGACTAGAAGCATTGACTTTTTTCTTGCAACGAAGGGAACTTAAGTACAGGACGCATAACCATATGATTATTGCACTTACAGAATTTTGCTTAAAAAACAACATTTTTCTGTTCTCAGGCCAGTTATACTTACAACTGCAGGGGACCGCGATGGGCACGTGCTTCGCCCCCAGTTACGCAAATTTATTTGTGGGCTGGTGGGAGGAGCACGTGGCCTGGGCGGGGCCCAACGAAAAGTGGGTGGAGAAAATCTCTTTGTGGACCCGCTACATTGATGATCTCTTCATCGTGTGGCGGGGATCACATGAGGAGGCCGAGGAATATATTAGAAGCCTCAATGAGAACAATCTCAATTTGAGATTTACTAGCAATATCAGCAAAGAGGAGGTCTTCTATCTAGACCTAAGGGTCTATATACAGGACAACAAAATAGAAACATCCCTGTATAGGAAGCCGACCGCCGGCAACACGATTCTACATGCCGGAAGTTGCCACCCACGCTCGGTAGTCAACAACATACCATTGGGGGAGTTCTTACGCATCAAGCGGAACTGCTCCACAGATCAGGAGTACAAAAAAGCCAAGAAAGAGTCCAGAGAAAGATTTGAGAGAAGAGGCTACTTCAGAGGGATTCTGGATGAGGCAGAGAGAAGAAGTGACGCACGACCGAGGGAGGAACTCCTGGTAGATAAAGTAAAGACAGGAGATACATCGTTGAGGTTAATAACCAACTTCAATGATAAGTCATCGGAGGTATTCCAAATCCTACGCAGGAATTGGAATATATTGAAATCAGACAGCACAGTGGGGAAGTCACTATCTGACTACCCACTGATTACCTACCGTAGAAGTCACTCATTGAAGGACCATCTAGTAAGTAGCCACTTCGAGAGCAAAAAGAAGAAGAGAGCTCCTGCACTGGGTTTCTACCCATGCATGAAGTGCAAGGCCTGCAAAAATTCACAGAAAGTGAAAGAGTATGAGGTACCGGGAAGGGGGCAAAAGAAGAAGAAAATTTTAAAACTTTTAAACTGCAATTCTGAGTTCACGGTTTATTGCTTGGTATGCCCATGTGGAAAGAAATACGTGGGCAGCACCATCAAGCAAACCAAGTTGAGGGTCCTCGAGCACATGAGGGCCATCAACCTGAAGGATCAGGCATACCCAGTGGCTCGCCACTATGAAAAAGAACACCAAAGCAACAACAATCTGCTATCCTTTTTCATACTGGATCAGCTGGTGAGGACAGAAAGAGGAGGAGACTGGGTTAGGAAGCTGAGAATGTTGGAATCTCGCTACATTATTATGCTGCAGACTAAGACCCCGACAGGCCTGAACAACGAAGAGGAGATGTGGGCACATCTATAGGATTGGCCCAACTTCACTAATTGCACAGAACCCCCCGAGCTGAATACTCTTTGTAAAATTCATCTAGAAACTATGACACTGCACGCTGCCCCAATCACCTTATTTGAGGGTATCTTTCCAAGATAGATGGAATCTATTACAAGCCCATCCAGGGCACTATAATTACTAGGATACCCTGAGGCACAAATGTTCTCTAACGCATTCTGCATTAAGAATGGGTTAGTATGCCCATCCAGGGCTGGAATATTGAGACTGTATCCTCAACTAGGCATAGGAACACGGGGAAACATACCGCAGATATACAATAAGAGCAATATGGATAAAGTGTTCCAAAATGAGATTATGAAAATGTATATAAGTCTTAACATGCTATATAAAATAACGCAACTCTAGTAAATGAGGAAACATCCTTAGCAAAACATTAGAATGCGGATGGTGAATTAACCATTCAAAGATGGCTGCCGAATGTAAATGAATTTAGTGTGCCTCTTTTATGTTTACTATTTTTTAACACGTGATGTTTTTTGAATGTTAACTTTATTTAAACACTAAGAAATGATTCCGTTGGCGAGCACTGACGAAGGCGGCAACGCCGAAACGCGTTTGCTTGTTAGCTGTGTGTGTGCGCGCAGGAAATAAATCTATAAGCGGAGATCGAAAAACTGGGCTGGAGTGTCCTCATTTGCGTAGCAGCTCCACGGATGGGAACTGTGTGTTGAGAATATATTACGCGCCCCACCGCGCGTTGAGGAGGCACCCGGAGTAAAGTGGAGCGGTTGGAGGTGGTTGGAGTTGTGGATATATATATATATATATATATATATTTTTTTTTTTTGGCTGGACAACATCATGATCTGGTCGAGATATATCGACGACTTGTTTGTCGTTTGGCGCGGCGACATCTCCTCTGCTGAGGAGTATCTGGCAGTGTTGAACAACAATGAGTTGAACCTCAGATTTACTAGTACAATGAGTAGGACATCTGTACATTATCTCGACCTTGAGGTCTTTGTCAAGGAGAGTTCCTTACAAACCAGGCTCTACCGCAAGCCTACGGCTGGCAATACCGTGTTACACGCGGCGAGCCACCACCCGAAAAGCATGATTAAGAATATCCCATTCGGAGAATTACTACGCTTAAAAAGAAACTGCTCAGACTCCAGCGATTTCAAGCAAGCACGGGAAGGGGCGATAGCCAGGTTTAGAGAGAGAGGGTACTCAAGGTCACTCCTCACAGAAGCAACTAGGCGAGTAGACCTCATTGACAGAAAAGACCTCATACAGACCATCCCGAGGGAGAAGGTAGAAGACTGTACAACAAGGATGATCACCAGTTTCAGTATGAGATCAAATGAGCTGGTGCAGATATTTAATCGAAACTGGCACATCCTAGGTACAGATCCAGTAATGAAGAGAATAATACCGACAAGACCGTCTATTACTTATAGACGCTGCCAGTCCCTCAGTGACCAACTTGGTGGCCAGCGGCCATGGGCACTCCTCCCTGTCCCACGGCCAAAGTTAGAAACTTAGGTGTCACCTTTGACAACCAGCTCAACTTTATGGCCCATGCGAATAAGGTGGCTGCCAATGCTCACTTTAAGCTGCGAATGGTAAGAAAAATCACGCCTTACTTGCCAGAATCAGCAGCAAAAACACTGGTTTCTTCATTAGTGTTGTCTTCATTGGACTATTGTAATGGTCTGCTGCTCAATGCCCAGAACAGAGTCATAAAAAGACTACAGACAGTGCAGAATGCCGCTGCCCGAGTGCTTTCAAAAAAACCCAGATTTGCTCCCATCTCGGACACGCTAAAACAATATCACTGGTTGTCCATTCACAACCGGGTCAAATTTAAAGCGCTGTGTATTGTCTTTAAATCGCTCCAGGAACTAGGACCCAGATTCCTTAGAGAGCAACTGATCCCCTACAACCCCCCGAGAACGCTCAGATCCACCTCTCTTAATCAATTGGTGATACAACGCAGTCGAACAGTTTCCTGGGGCGATCGCCGCTTTTCAACTGCGGCCCCTAGACTCTGGAACACTCTGCCTATCCACATAAGAACTAGTTCCACTCTTCTACAGTTCAGAAAAAACCTGAAGACTTGGCTGTTCAATCAGTGATTTCCATCTCCGCATTTCTGTTCCAGGGTGAAACCTCAATGCAATTTCAGCGCCGAGACGCCTAAGGGTATTTGTACGCGCTCTATAAATGGCATTAAATAAATAAATAAATAAATAAAAAGCCATTATGCAGATCCCCCCAGAACCCTTAAAACTAAACCCATCAATGGTTTTTTCCCATGCATGCAATGCAAAGCATGCAAATACAGTAAAAAAAGAACCAAATACGAGGGGAGAATGAATGACCCACGACCAATGAGAGAGATAAAGAAATTTCTAAATTGCAACTCTGAGTTTGTAATTTACTGCCTGGTATGTCCATGCGGCAAAAGATACATTGGGAGTACCATCAACCAAGCCAAGAAACGCATCCTGGAACACATGCGTGCCATCGCCAATAAGGATAAGAACTATCCGGTGGCACGCCATTTCTAGACCCACCATGGAAGTAATAGGGACCTATTATCCTTCTACCTAATAGATCAGTTGGAGAGAAGAGAATGATGTGGGGACAGGATCAGGTTACTGAGAGCGATGGAATCCAGGTATATTATTGACCTTCAGAGCATGCAACCGAAAGGGCTTAACAATGACAAAGAACTTTGGGTTCATCTAGAATAGACAGTACTCACCCCCAAGTCGGTTCAGGAAGGGAAATTTAAACTGCAAAAAGAATAACCCAATATGTAAAACTAACATGGGTAACTTTCCAGTTGGCAGCAACTAATCTGGCACCAATGGATGATTATGACATGGATTCTTGCCCATACAGGGCAGCATTACTTGTGCAATGCTGCAGGGTAGAAAAAGTAAAAAAACAACTGTCCATTGAACCCATCCAGGGCACAATTTTGTATATAAATGAATGATTTTGTAAATATATTTGATTCTTCTTGTACATAGGAGAAGGAGAGTACATTGTGAAATGTTGATGCAAAATATGCATATTGATACACTCAATGGACATTGTCAGCTACATACCCTGTCACTTGGCTTTTGTTTCAAGGAATTTTTTCTTTTATTTATGTTTTCGCACTAGCACTTTTTTCCAAACGTCATTTATTCCCCTGTATACACTGTAAATAGTGTTATATGTGATATGCTGAATTGCACGTTCAAACATGGCCGCCGTAAACACCCTGGCGAGTATCAGTCCACTGCCTATGTTGTGTGAAGTGGTTGGGGATATAATGACGTAGCGCACAAAGAATGGCTGACACTGAGGAAGCCAAAAAGGTGAAACGCGTTTGTCGAGGGGGCAGGGGGTCTGCCAAATAAACCATCTTGGTCAAAACGCTGATTTGGAGTGCCGTCCTTTTTTGACTTCTGGACAATCTTGGAGGTTTGTGAAAACATATATATTTATATATATATATATATACATTATATATCTACTCAGTAGTTTAGTTGGTACCCAAGCCACTTCTGACGGCAGGCTTGCGGCTGGGTAGCAGACCCCAAATATTCCACACTCCTTCCGTGACCAAGTCGCTACGGTCGAACAACCAAAGAACTACCAGTTCTGCGGCCACTTTTCAATCAACTTGTTTATTTGGCAACACAAAATCCCCTTAAACAATCCACATTAAAAGGATTGCCAATGTCCCCGCAAGCACCCCGCAAGTAAAAGGCACCTCCCGTACCACAGTAAGCTGCCCAAATGAGGTAGCTGTGGACCCGCAGTTTGTCCGCGGTAGTGCAAACCCGCGAGCGGGCCGGCCGCTAACAAATGGAAGAAAAAGTTGCCACCTAGGTGGGAATGCACTTACAGGTGGGAATTAATGCCAACGCCTGTGTATAATCACTGTGGGTATTTACTGGTGCTTGCAGCTTGCCGTCATGTCACATGGTCTGCCACTGAAGAGGGCATTGGCCCGAAACGCGTCTGGCAGGAAAAGGACTTTGTTCGCAGCTCGCGCCCTTGCATTGGCATTAATTCCTACCTGTAAGTGCATTCCCACCTAGGTGGCAACTTTATCTTCCATATATATATATATATATATATACATATAAATAAAACGATAGGTTCTAGGGACAATATAGTTAGCTGGACAATTCACTGGTACAAAACCATAGAAATTCCCCCGTTATAGTTAGTTCAGCTAGTTAAGCTAGCTGAACTACCTATAACAGGGGAATTTTTATGGTTTGTACCAGTATTGCCCAACTAACTTTAACGTCCCTGAAACCTATGTTTTTTTCAGTGAATTTCTAAAGTATTTTTAAATGCTAATTTCTAACTATAATGTGCCTGAAGCCTATGGTTTTTTCAGTGACTTTGAAGGTTTTATTAAATGCTAATTTCTAACTATAACATCTGTAAAACCTATGTTTTTTTAGTGAATATATATATCGGCTCGCAGAGGGAGAGCTATGGGCCGTCAGGATTGATAGCAGAGACAGAACTACTAGCTAACCGGATGGCTCACAGTGGTAGAGCTGTCGGCCCGACGACTCGCTGGCGCACAGCTGTGAGCTGATGCACTGGTTTCCAAAGGCATAGCCGAGAGCCGCAATTGATTCTGACCATGATATAACACACATACATCATCCTCTAAAATATTAACAACACAATGTTGTGTAATCACACTTATTTACTATGGAATAATGAAAAATGCTGCTGCTTCTTAAAATGTATTTCATACATTATGACCATGTCACAACGTATAGTTTGCTGTAAAAACATACTGTTTCCTCCCTCACAGGGCCGTTTTGATACCTAGATTTGGCCTTCCATTCTGACCTTGAAGGCAGACTTCCACAAGCTTAGCCGAATAAGAGCCTTATTGTCCCAGAAAGAACTTTCTTTCACTTCTGACCCTGAGACTTCTGTCCTGCAGGTGGTCAACACGACAACACAAGTTCATAATCTTTTAAACACTAATCTCCCACAACATTTTCCTGAACTAATTCATTCTTTTTTCAATGCTTCGCATACAACAAGGCTAGTGTGTTTTTTTAGCTTCTGAGATCTGGCCTTGTAACGTGTTTTCAATCTATTTTTGGTGTGATCTCTGCTTTCATTTATTCTATTTTCTCGAGTGTTTTTGGCAGGTTGCCACTTTGACTAGCTTTGGCTGCAAGAGTTTTCCTCTTGATCTGCATGCTCAGAAATGGCTGCTCCACTTGTGCTCGTTCACAACCCAGCCCTACTACAGCTACTTTGCAACCACATGCTTGACTACTATTGTATCTTGCAGCTGGCCACTCTCAGCATGGCTTACAATTTGTCTTTCCGCTATCCCTGGTATACTTGCATCCAGCGAGTTTTCTCATGCATGTGCTGTCCCTTCCAATGGGCGTTGGATCTATGCCTCACATACACAGCATTGCCTGAACTGGATTTTCCTTTACTGATGAACCCTTTGGTGAATCATGAGAGTGAATATTCGGGTATTGGTTTTATGGCATATGCTGCTGCACTTGGTGTACTAGCTCAGTAGGATGTATGTATGGCTGCACAAGATTTTCTCCAACGGAGTTACATTGAGTAACGCACAAGTTGCCCTGCTATGGTGCTGGAAGCACCGATAATCAATTAGCATGTTTGCTTCTTCAAATTGCTGAATTAGATGGCGTCTACTTTTGCAGACAAAAATAATGATTTCCTGTTGGAAACTGTTGCAGCGTACTGCTCTTACACACTGATGGAATAATTTGGCCTTGCCACATATGTTTGTCGTGGGAGTTACAAGGTGCCAACGAACATTCCTAAGTTAGCATGAGTTCGGACCTTTCATCACATCCATTTTTTCACCGCTTTTTCCACACAACTGTAAATGCATTGCTTTTTGTAAACCCTTCTGTTTCCACTGCTTCGCTTGAGAACTGTCTGCCTTTCACTATTTCTCCTGTGCACTGAGTTCTCGTCTGTTCACCGTATTCAATTGCAGAAAATAACATTGCTGGTTATTCAGCTTTGGCCCGTCGCACGCACATATAAACATAACATAGAACAAACCTCCGCTTCTGAAATTTGGAGTGCTTTTAATATTGCACAGGATGCAAATAAAACACACTTAGACAACAATCTTTCCTGAGAAAGAGGTGTGCTTGTCCGGAGATGTAAATCCAATCATATGAGACTTGAGGTAGGGGGTTCCACTGTCCGAGCCCAGAGGTCTTCCACTGATATAATAAACATGGCTTGTAGTACGGGGAGGGTTGTAAGTGCTTTTTGGCTTAATCCACTGACATTAAAATATACTTTCCACATTCGTACTTTATGCAATTGTAACTATGCTAATTATATTGTGTACATGCATTTCTTTGCTCACCTTAGCATGTGTAGAACTAATTTACAGAGCTCATTAGTTGAAATAAACATTTTAAACTATACAAAGACTCTAAATACTCACATTGTGAACAGGTATCACTGTCTAAGCGAAAGACTGTCTTGTTCCCTCAAATTCTGAGAGAACATCAGTCGCATTGTTCTAGGATATCTGATCATTGATAGCTCCACTGTAGTGCGGAGAACAAATCATCCAGAGGTCTTCCACTAATATAATAAACATAGTTTGTAGCATACAGATGGTGTTAAGCGCTATTTGCCTTAATCCACTGCCATTACAATATCTTTTCCCAATTCGTACTATATGCAATTGTAACTATGCTGATTGTATTGTTTACATGCATTTCTTTGCTCACCTTACAGAGCTCGTTAGTTGAAATAAACATTTTAAACTAGACAAAGTCTCTGGTTACTCACATTCTGAACAGGTATGAGTGTCTAACCTAAAGAGTGTCTTGTTCCCAAGAATTCTGAGAGGACATGAGTCGCATTGTTCTAGAATATCTAATCATTGGTAGCTCCGCTGCAGTACGGAAAACGAATTACCTACTATAGCTAGCCGGATTGGGGTTTCTGTCCGCTGAGGCGTGTTTTTGGTCCACCACAACATACCAAGGTTCTGGTTTCCGGTGACATGGGGAGCGAGCTGTGAGCAGGTGATGTGGGGAGAGGGACCTTAAAAGGGGTATCTCACACAGACAGAGCTGCGTTATATTTTGAGTGTTGCCTAACATAGGTAGAACTACGGCCCTGATGGCTTGTAGAGGAAGAGATGCCAGCTCACAACCTGAATCACAAAATGGCTAGCAACACTTCCTAGTTTCAACTGTTCACAGCCAATCAACCTCAAGCTCGTGCTCATAACCCCTAAGCCAATCACATGTCACAATACCCAAATATCGATATCTGTCAAATTAGACTTTTCTCAAAAACTACTGAATGGATTTACACCATTTAAACAAGAGCTTACTTTCTGGACCAAGACCTTTTTCCCTTCCAAATTGTGCATAATGCCGTTCAGCAGTTTAACCTGTAGCCTTGTCCAAAGTTTCCTATGGAAAATGCATTGAGAAAACCCATTTTGGGACCCCCCCTTTTTTCTCAGCCCCCCTTTGACCAATCACCCCCAAACTTTCAATATAGGAGCTGATAAAAAAAGAGAAACTTTTTGGATAATTTCGTAAAGATTTGTCAAACAACATCAACATGGTCAGTGACATCACTGATGACATGAATGATGTAATATGTAACATCATCAGCAGTGGATTGCGGGCGCGCGAGTTATAGTGAGTCCAACTGACTATAACGTGGGAATTTCAATGGTTTTGTATGAGTGAAATGTTCAGTAACTATAACTGGTGTGAAACCTATGATTTTTTCAGTGAATTTCAAAGGTTTTTTAAATGCTGATTCCTAACTATAACGAGTGTTAAACCTATGGTTTTTCCAGTGAATTACAAAGGTTTTTTAAAAGCTAATTCCTAACTATAACAAGTTTGTAACCTACGGTTTTTTAAGTGAATTATTATGTTTTTTAATAGCTCTTTTTTATAGCTATTAATTATTTTAATTTTAATAAAATTATTTAAAAAATGTTTATTTTTCTAACATTAATTTTTCAATGTATTTTTTATCTTGTTACCCCGGAGCGCTCAGGGTACGCGCACCCGTAAACGCACCCGTACATGTAGCAAGAGCGCTATTCCCACGTACGAAAAAATATATAATTATGTATTTAAAGTAAATATTAATGCAAGACATTCAGTAGCATACTCATAAAAGTAGTATTTTTTATTTTTATAGACTGTATTTTGACTCTAAGCACATTTCCGAAAATCAAGTAAAACGTCATTGTAACGCGCCGCATAAGCGCCCCCGGAAGCGCCTCCGTAAGCGCCTACATACGTGCCACATAAACACTCCGGGAAGCGCGTAGCGTAAGTGCATCAAGCCATGTGGCCTTAAAACAACACTTTTTATTGGTTTATAACAGTTTTTTTTCCAAATATTGAAAGCCCCCACCCATTTCCCTCACTACTACTTTGAACTTGGAGAGAGCAAAAGCATGCACCCTAATTTTCAGTGGAGAATTTTAAGAAACCACCAATCATTTCTGCTTTTTCAAGTGCACTGAATCTCAACCACTTTTTTTCATAACTCCTACTTTAAAACTGCCATTTCATTTCCACAACTCATCTGAATACAACCACATCTACCTTCAAGATACCTAAAGTCTGGATTGTGGGTCATAGCTTTGTTCACTGGAGTGAAAGATATGCAGCAAACAGTAGTATTCACAACCTTGATTTACCAAATGTGGAAATTATGTGGATTGGCCAGAGAGGTATGAGATGTCACCAATTCATACCATTGGTAAAATCCTTTATGCATCTACCACACCCTGACCTCTTAATTGCGCACTGTGGTGGCAATGACCTGGGCACTTTGAATGGGGTAGGAAATGCTTTTAAAGGACTCCATTGGGCAATTGATGTCACTTTTTCCAAAAACTGCCTTGGTATATTCTAATATATGCCAAAGGCAAACATGGAACTGGTCCAACCAATTTTGTCCACAGATTGAGAAAGCAAGGAAACATGTGAATAAATCTGTTTCTGCTTTTCTGAGAGACTACGGTATGAGTTACATATACCACAATAACTTGTGTTGCAAAGTGCAAGGCATCTATAGAGATGGTGTACATTTTACAGATGAGGGGAACAGAATCCTCCTCTTGAATTTTAGACTCTGCATCAGTACCTACTTGTAGGTACTTAAATCACCCACATAACACAACAGCTCATTTCAGAGCTACCCTACCTCTAAGCACTCTAAATTATTTTTTACTCTAATTTTTTGCACTGTTTTTCCCTGTGGTGAGCTCAGGGTAAACGTAACGCCTGTGTAAGCGCACCCTGAGCTTACTCCGCGAAATTTTCAACAACAAAAAATAATAGTGTTTTTGCCCTTCAGGGTCCTCCTAGGCCCCGCTAAGAATACCTAGGGTGTCAGGGGGTCTCTATCCTACCTCCTTTGGGTAGGTTGAAGATTATGTGAGTTTGAAAGTGTTGATATGTATAACCAATTAAAATGTTAGTTAGAATTAGTATTTGTGTGTGAAGAAATTTGATTGGTTAGGGACGGGTATAAGTGTGAAGAATGAGAGGGAATGACGGCCATTTTGTGATAGCAGGGTCTGAGGTAGATTTGTGAGTAGTTTTTGGTTTTCAGTTTCTGGTGCGAGAATTTTCAACAGCATTCTAAAAGGTTAGTTGTTAATTTGTAAGGGGTACTATGTTGTACACGTTAAGTTAATAAGAATAATGTTTTTTAATATAAAAATGTCTTACTCTCACTGTCTTTCTCTCTCTCTCTTTTTATACTACCTTAACAGCAATGATGGATCTTAATGAGGAGTCATTTGTCATTGTTTTTGAAATTTGTTCCACTAATATAGACAATTTGAATGATCCAGTTGATGTGAATACATATAATGAAGACCTTATTGAAGAAGGAGATGGCATGGGGGATTTTTACGATGAATCTTTGGATTCAGAACTAATTGAATATTTGGAGTTCATTGAGTTCCAGGATTCTTCTTTGGAGACTACCAATGACGAAATATCTGACGAATTAATGTTAGAAGTTCTTTCAAATTACGAAAATTCAGAACAATACATTTATATTTTGTAATTAAAAATTATTAAAAATGTTTCTTTTTTAAAAATACTACTTGTAGGTACTTAATTCACCCAGATAACACAACAGCTCTTTTCAGAGCTACCCTACCTCTAAACACTCTAAATTCATTATTTAAACTACATATTTCTCTCTGTTTTTCCTCGTGGTACGCGTACCTGTACGCGCACCCGGAGCGGACTCCGCGAAAAAAACAAACGTTTTTTTGCCCTTCATGGTTCTTCTAGGCCCCCCTCAGAAAACCTAGGGGGTCAGGGGTGTCTACCCTGCCCCCTTTTAATCATTCCCCCTTTTTTTCACCTCTTGTGTCTCTATTCTACCGAGACACAAGATGGCGGACTCTCCGGACTGTTTGGAATGTTGACAGACACCCGAGAGCCAATCATCTTTCTGCTCGCGTACTTCCGTGGCGCGCCGGGTGCACTCCCCGGTATGCATACCGGTAAGCGCTCGAAGCGCGCATATAGATATACATGTGTTTTTAAATGTACTTTTCATAAAAACCACTGTAGCAATTTTCAACAAATATAGAAAAGGCACTTCTGCGTACCAGTCCCTAAGATTTTACCAAGTTTGCTGTAATTCTGTTCAGCGGTTCAGGCTGTAGCCGTGTCTAAACGTCCTATGGAAAATAACATGGGGAAAACATGTTTTGGGACCCCCCTTTTTTCACGGCCCCCACATGACTAATCCCACCGAAACTTCCAGGGAAGGAGCGGAGCGGAGCTGGCTAAATTTTGGAAAATTTCACATTCATTCCTCAACAGGAAATTTTGGGCTTGAATATTCATTTTAGTTTTTGTCATAGGTTTTAATGTAAATGTTTACAATTATTTTTATTTATTTACTGAATTTCAACTTCAGGTTGTTGAGTTTATTAACATATTTGGTAATTTGGTAGATGTTTTTATTAGATTTTAATTTAATGATAATAAATGTGTTAATTATGTGATATATTATAATTGTTAATAAGTTGTTAAATTGTTTAAAACATTTTTTGTAACTTTTTTTTATTTTAACTTTGGATTGTGGGTGTTGTGAATTATTGGCTGGGTTTCGCCAACTATATAATAATAATTTTTAATTGATTTAGATGTTATTTTATTATGCAAATCGCTTTTTATGTTTGAATATATGTTTGAATATAAAATATTTTCATAATTAATTGATTAATTGATTTAATTTTACATTTAGGATTTGACTTTTTTGCAGGATTGTTTTTTGTTTAAACTAGTTAGCCATTTAAATGGATTCACATACTACTTATGATAATTTTTAAAGTGCTAATAAACTATTTGTATTTGAATTAATATACCAATTTGAAAACAGTTCTTAATATAATTTTTAAAACCATTTTAGTAGTGTTTTTGTTTTATGGGTGACTTTCAGATATACTTTTTATTCATGTGTCATTTATTTTTTTAATTATTTAAAGTTACAAATATTTAAAACTAATGATGAAATATAACAAAGAAATGCTACTATTTTTTTTAAACATGTGCATTCCATCAATTCTTGGTATACTGATGTCAGAATTGTAACTTGGGATCCTAAAATCTGTGCACTTTCCCCAATGTTTGGCGGAAAACTAAATCTAGCCCTCTTCCTCCCATTTATTATTTTACCCAGGCTTTGTTATACTGGATTAAGAATATTACATTGGACCCTACTCCAAATGTATAGACTTAGTACAGTATTCGTTAGACTGGAGTCAAAATTGTAAATGTAACTACTGTCCCAATGTATGCACTTTCCCCAATGTTTGTTAGACTGACACGTAGTGAAGCTGACTCTAATGTATGCATTGACTCCCAATGTTTGTTATACATGAATTAAAATAGCAAATCCGAATCCCCCAACACACAATTCATGCACTTTCTTCAACATTTGATGTACTTGAAATAGAATAGAAATTCAGATCCTTCCACTATCTATGCTCATTTCTCATGTTTTGTTAAACTGGAGTTAGAATAGTAAATCACCACCCTCCCCTCAAATTGTTCCAATTTTCAAAATGTTGGTTAGACTGAAGTATTATCAGTGTATTTGGCCACCCCATAAATGCATTTATAAGAAGAAAACAAAGAAGAAAAGAAAAACCGAATAGGAATAAGATAATAACATAATACAATAGATGGGCACATGGAAAAGAAGAAAATATAAATATGTCTATGCCTAACGCTTGAGCCAATTAGACATAGGCAACCAGAGCTTCTCCCCTTTCTCTCTAGCCCGCCTTACTCTCCTCTTCACCACTGCCATTTCCCAATTCTATATAGACAATAATTTTTTAAGCCAAACATAATCACTCGTAGTGGTTACATCTAGCCATACTGTGGCTATACATAGGCGATATACAGCCATGGCAACAAATGCAAGTTTCTTATAGTTTTCATCCATTTATTGGTTGGTAATACCGAAATGACAGTCAATGGGGTAAGTATCAGAGAAAGACCCAAAATTACCCTCAGCCTAAGTTCAATTTTAGATAGTAATTGAGAGAGTTTTGAGCAGGTCGCGAACATATGGGTGCTATCCGCAGCCACCTCTCCACAACGCGGACAGCTAATACCAGTGGTACCCCCCCCCTATGTATTCGGGCCGGGGTAACATACAAATTACACCAAGTTTTGAAGCACTGTACTTGCAAATTGGCAGATATACATGACGTTTGACTATAGTAAAGAGAGTCTTCACAGTCCCCCTGGCCAGCCTGTACCCGTGCTTGCCATCGTTCAAAATGTTTAGCTAAGTCATCCCCCATTCTTTCCGTAATGACTTTATAAATAGCAGCTGTTTGTGGTATTGTATTTCTGAACATTTCTAACAAAACCCTAACTTGTAGAAATTTAAAGAAATCCATGGTCCCAATCCCAAACCGTTCCTTGAGTACATCGAAAGAAAGTATACAGTCCCCGGACAAAAGATCCCCAATACAATAGATCCCTTTCTCCCTCCACCTGCGAAAGTAGCCATCATTAAAATATCCAAACAAAGAGTGGTATTACTGCCAAAAGGGGAATACCTCTGCACCCAGGGGATTCCAGTCTTTTTTCCTGTCTGCAGTCCAGACGTTATATAGGCTGATCAGCAACTTGAACTTGATCCTCTTAAAATAAGCAAAATCAATCTGTCGCAATAACAAACCCCTGGCCTATACCCCACAAAGAAGTTGAAAAAATTGAGCATCCAAAGTCATCTGAATTAGCACCATTTATCTGTTCGGCAGAGTACTTCAAAGTGGTGGCCCAATAATAGATCTGAAAATTAGGAATGGACCAGCCCCCCCATCTCTCGGCAAAGTCATATATCATAAAGCCCGTCTTGGGCGCTGCCCTGCCCATAAAAACCAAGAAATGACTTCATCAAATTTCCTTAATCAAGCTTTACTAAATTCCAGAGGGATAGCCCTAAAATAATAAAGAATTTTGGGAAAAAAAATAATTTTAATGACGTTACTTCGCCCCATAAGTGTCAAGTGTAGATCACTCATTCTCTTAGTATCAGTTTTCATTTTTCTTAAGAGTGGCACGAGATTTAGATCCACAATTGTGGCTGGGTCGGAACTAATCTCGACCCCGAGATATCTTGCTCTAGGTACAATCCGTGGATCGGCCATATCTACCTTCTCATTAATCACTATTTGAGTTTTGCTTTCATTCATATGGTAGCCAGAGATTTCCGATATCAGAATGTAATGGCCCCAAGCTCAGCTAGAGTCTCCTGTGGAGCTGGAGTAACTATTGCTAGGTCGTCAGCATATCCTAACAGTTTTACCTCCCCTCCTGGAGCACATACGGGTTGAATTGCCCGGCTCTCTTGTATTAATCTGATTAGGGGGTCAATATAGATTGCAAATAGCAAAGAAGAGCAGGGGCAGCCTTGCCTGGTACCCCACTCTATGCTGATCTCTCCAGAATAGACTCCTTTTAGTGCTATCTTGGCTACAGCATCTAAATACATGCCTTTTATAGACCGAATATAACCTTCCCCAATTCCATAGTGTTTCATAACTGCCCATAAAAAGGGCCAGGAGAACCTATCGAAAGCTTTTTCAGCGTCAAGTAGAATTAACGCCATAGGGTCTCCTGTCACCTTGGTGTAATCAAATAAAGTTATGACTCTACGGATGTGGTCTATAGGTTCTCGACCCGAAACAAAACCATGTTGATTATATGATACTACTTTTTTTAATGACAGAGGCCAGTCTATTCGCAAAAATGTTAGAATACATTTTGACGCCGTTATTATCAAAGCAATTGGCCGGTAAGCTCCTAGGTCAGTAGCTGGCTTGCCTTTCTTTAAAAAAAAAACAATTTTAACAAATCTCCGTCAATCAGGTGGAGATTCCCCCGCCTGAATCAAACTAAATAGTTCCAACAAGACTGGGGCGAGCTGCATGGCGAATTTTTTAAAGAATTCTCCTGGCAAAAAATCAAGCCCAACAGCTTTACCGGATGGAATTGATTCTAGAGCCTTACCAACCTCAGCTAAGGTGATTGGTGCTTCCAGGATATCCAAATCTATGGAGGACAAATGTTCAAGTGGAACTCGATCAAGGAATCCCACAATCT
Source organism: Lissotriton vulgaris (assembly GCF_964263255.1). Lineage (NCBI taxonomy): Eukaryota > Metazoa > Chordata > Amphibia > Caudata > Salamandridae > Lissotriton > Lissotriton vulgaris. The sequence continues at coordinate 954,595,146 of NC_141699.1, forward strand.
CATCCTGCAGAGTTAAAGTATCAATCCTTTCCTCTGAGTATAATCTCTGGTAGAATTTTTCAAAAGCAAGAATAGCATCAGAATCTTTTACAAAACCAATATCTGGATCATTGATTCCCATGATCTGGGCTTGAGCATCCTTTTCGCTAACACGTAGAGCAAGGGTATGTCCTGTTATCTCATTGCTTTCGTAAATTTGCATGCGTCAGGCAAGATACCTGGCAGCTGCCTTACTAGCTGAGATCTTGGTTATAGCAGCTCCAGAAGTTGCAATCTGCGTTTGTGCTGCCTCAATATCCCCTTTATCCAGAATCACCTGGCCCAGGTTTACTTCTGGCTCTGCTCAATTCCGCATATACATTATTAATCTTATTCTTCTCTTGTTTTTGAGCCTGCCATCCGAACTGTGTCGTCTCCCCTCTAACCCTGGCTTTTAGCGCGTCCCAAACAAATTGCGGACTAATGCTCCCACGATTTTCCGCAAAAAACCTAGTGATCCAGATGCCTATATGTTCCACATATTGGTTATCACTCAGAAGAGTCCGATTAAAAGTCCATCTGGGCCTGTTCTTTAAACACTTGAATGAGAGTTCCAGAACCAACAGATTATGATCGGACATAACATTGGAATATTTCTGAATGTTGCAATCCGCCACCAAATTATGAGAAATGAAAAAATGGTCTAGCCTGGAATGTGATTGATGCGGACAGAGTAATATGTAAACCCATCTTCCCCGCTTCTTAGTGCAGCCCACACATCTAATAGCCCATGGAGCTCTCTCATTTGGCATAAAGACCTAAAGACCTTCAGTTTCCGCCCATGGTAACCGGCTTCGGATAAATTCTGTACAGCCCAGCCCAAATTTATATTAAAATCGCCACAAATAATCAGTGGGAGCGGCCAGCCCGCCAATTCTGGGTTCAGCCAGTCATATACCTCAGTAGCATCCAACACCGGGCCATAAACAGAGTAAAGGGTGAAAACATTATTATCTATAACAGATTGAGTTATGGCTCATCTACCATATTTGTCTGAGATCCAGCGTGGGAAGTTAGTAAAACCCCTGCGGTCAAATATAGCAACCCCCCTAGTCTTGGCCTCCTGTTTTGAACATCTCACCAATTGAAACCCATCTAATTTCAAAATTTGACTTTTACTAGCTTGGATATGAGTCTCCTGGAGACAGATAATATCGGCCCGGAGAATTCGAATGTCCTCTTTAATCCTGCCCCGCTTGACTGGGTCATTCAAACCACATATATTGATTGTGGCTATCCAGACACCCCCCATTGCTTATATATATATTGTAGCAACAATAAACACAGCGAAGACCTATACAAAGCACATAAGTTCTGATAGCTACTTTCCACATGCCCATTGTCATACCCCCCTTACTAAGGATCCGCCCACCCCCACCCCGGTCCCCCCATCACATCGGCAAAAAAAGACACCAGACCCTTGTGATGCCTCCCACGTTGTGCACCCCTGCTGCTCCCTGACCCAAAAAAAAGAGAATAATAACAAAAAAATAAGGCAAATGCCTTGGCTGGGCCTATATCAAGAAAAATACAGCCCCCAGATCCCCACTCCATTAACACTTGAAGTCTCCATCCAATAGAATACATCAAGAATCACAGTGGAGTACAAGAGGTCAAAGTGAGGAAGATGGATAGACAAAAAACAAATAAATAGCTTCAAACAAGATAAAATAGTCACCATACGTCAGAGAAAAAAGTACTCCGTAGAAGTAGAGGTGGGGGGAAACAAGAACACATTGGCCCCATGGCCCTCTTTCCCTATCTTACAAATCCCTATAACCCATCCAGTGCTCCCCTTGCTCCCCTTTATTATTATTATTATTAAATTTATAGAGCGTGCAGCTACCCAAAGGATTCCCGGCGCTATGGACACCGAAGGATGAAGAGATTCAACAGTGATGGTAGAAGGGCTACTGATTAAACAGCTAGGTTTTTAAGTAATTGCAGAATTTAAGATAGTTGTGTTCTATACGTAAGTGGTAGGGGCGAGAGTTCCACAGGGAAGGGGCAAGATACGAGAAGTAGCGTCCGTCCATTCTAGCTCGCTTTATCCTGGGTACTTGGAATTTGGGTTGATTGGAGGAGCGGAGGTGGGGGGATTGGTGATACTGGTGTACTAAGGTTTTTAGATATTGGGGAGCCGTGCCAAAGTTGATTCTGTGCATGTAGCATAGGGCTTTAAACTTGGTACGGCTGTCGATCCGGAGCCAGTGTAAGTTACGCAGTGAGGCTGAGGTGGAGGATTTATTTGGAAGTTTACAGAGTAACCTCATTGCCGTATTTTGTACCACCTGAAGTTTACTCATTACTTCCCTGCTAGCACCGAGGTATAGAACGTTCCCGTAGTCCAGTCTGGATGTTATCAGGGCTTGGACTACGGTTTTTTGTGTGGATGGAGGGAGCATCCATAGGATCTTCCTAAGCCATTTAAGGATGATGAAACAAGTGGAGGCAACTTTGACCACTTGTTGTTTCATGGTCAGTTGGTCATCGATAATGATGCCAAGGTTGCGGACAGTTTTAGAGGGAGATGGTGGTGGGCCCATCTGAGGAGGCCAGTGAGGGGGACCCCACAGAGCAGTGTTGTTGCCAAAGAGAAGGAGTTCGGTCTTTTCACCATTCAGTTTAAGTTTATTGTCAGGCATTGAGTTAGCGACATCAGTGAGTCCAGATCGGAGTGAGGATACCTTGGAGTTGGGGTTCGATGAAAGTGAATAGATGAGTTGGGTGTCATCAGCATAGGAGTATATAGTTAGCCCGGCTTGCTCGGCTATTGCTGCTAGGGGTCTGACATACAAGTTAAAAAGCAAGGGGCTTAGTATGGAGCCGTGAGGGACTCCATATTGTGACTTATGTATTTTGGAGGTGGAGGTGGGTGAAAAGACTTGAAAAGTTCTATTGGCTAAGAAACTAGATAACCACTCAAGTGCGGAGCCAGTAATACCGCATGAGTGAAGCGAATTGAGAAGAATGGAATGGGAAACCTTGTCAAACGTGGTAGTTAGGTCTAACAGAATAAGTGCGACGGTTTCCCCTTTGTCGACCTGAGTACGTATAATTTCCATGACACCCAGTAGCGTTGATTCTGTGGAGAAACCTGCCCTGAACCCAGACTGGGATTTATGAAGGAGGTTTCTTGACTCTGAGAATTTAGTGAGTTGGTTGTTAATATGTTTCTCCAGGATTTTAGAGAAGACTGAGAGAAGGGAGATAGGGCGGAAATTAGCTGGTATTTCTGGGTCAGAATTAGCTTTTTTTAACAGTGGCATGATCATGGCATGTTTCCATGCTGCAGGAAGCTTTGTTTCATTTAAGGACATATTGAGTAGTTCCAAAATTAGATTGAGGGTGGGGGTGTCTAATACTTGGAATACATGGGGGTGGATAGGATCCATAGGGGACCCGGATTTAATGCTACTGATAATGTTACGAAGTGTGGCAATATTGAGTGGGATCCATGTCACTAAAAGCGAGTCACTGTTAATGGAGGTGGGTTCCTGTGGGACCGATTTAGGAGAGCTTGCAAGTTCAGGAAGTGTCGGTTTATGGGTAAGATTGTCATAATCAGAATAAATATTGTCGATTTTGCTGACAAAGAATTCCGCCAAAACGTTACATTGTGTAGAGTCCAAAGATGGGGCTTTGGGCTGACAGGTGGCACCAGAGAGATCCTTTTTTAGTTTTAAAAAGTGCTTTGGGGTGGTTTTATGCATTCAGAATCGTTACATTGACATGCTCAGCCCTAGCAGTATTACAAAGTGATTGATATTAATTTAGGGGTGCTTAATATAATAGCTTAATGCTGGGATCATAGAAGATGCGCCACCGTCTCTCCAGGTCTTTACATTTGGTTTTTTCCATTTTGAGTGCTTCAGTGAACCAAGGGGCCGGTGGGTAGTGGTGGTTGTAATTCTTCTTACTCGGGGGGAGACATGCATAGGTGGCGGAGCTGAGCCATCTATAGATGACCGCTTCATCCTCTATATTGGTGATGGTAGTTACTGGCCTGGAATTTCCTAAACACCGGTTGAATTTGTTTATGTCCAGATTTTTCCAGTTTCTAGCCACCCTGGGTCCAGTTGGGAAAACCTGGGTTTTAGAGGATGGTTGGATTTTTATTTGGAATTCTACCAGAAAGTGAGCTGACCATGGGATGGGAATGTGGGGTTTACATGAGATAGAATCAAGATTTGAGAAGATGGGGTCTAATAAGTTTCCTGGTTTGTGTGTGGGGCCAACATTGTGAAGGGTGACATTCAAAGCAGCTAGATCTGCGATAAGATTAGCACTGGTGGGACAGGATGGCTCGTTTAGATGGATATTGAGGTCCCCAAAAATCAGAAAATTGGTGGTGTGCAGAAGAGGAGCAATGTGCTCAGGGAGTGAGGAAGCCCATGAGCTATCAGGTCCTAGGGGGGTGGTAGATAAGAGTTCCAGAGAGGGTAAAATTGGGTGACAGCAAGAGTTTAAAGAGTCCGGCTTCACAGTTCTGGATATCTAAGTCATCCCATTTACATTTGTTGGATTTTTTGAAAATCATTTCTATCCCTCCTCCCCCTTTACCCATCCTGTTTCTTCCAAGGTATGTGTAGTTGTCGGGAAGTGCTGTCGCAATATCAGGACCAGAGCTATCATTTAGCCAGGTCTCTGTGAGGAAAAGTGCGGCTGGTTGAGAGGTTGCGAGCAGATCAAAAATGTCTCTTTTGTGCCTAGGAAGTGAGCGGCAGTCAAGAATGAAAAAGGAGAGTTCAGGGATCGGGATTATACTCTTGTCGGTATGAGACATTAGAGATGAATCTGAGGTATCTATCTTGAGGGTGGAAGGGAGGGATAGAAGAGAGAGGTTAAAACCTGGGCATTTGCAAAGGCCTTGATAACAGCTAACGGGCGTGGCCTGAGTGCACTGCGTGGACTGGAGGGATAGAAGGGCTTCTCTAGAGTATTTCTGCGGTTCTGAAAACAATTGGGCATGAGGTCTGGCCCCCGGCCTCGTCCAGTCGCGGATGGGCGCAGACGTGCTTCCCATCAGCGTGCCCGCTGCGCGCGTCCGCTGCACGACTGGAAGTGTATTGAAATAAAGGACGAAGGGGTGTCAGCTGCTGGCTGCTGATTGGCTGCTAGGCAGGAAGTAGTTAATCACTTCCTCCGGTGGCTAGGTTCACGTCCCTCCACACAATCCAAACTTTTGGCGGTGGACCGGGGAACTCGAACTCTGTGTAATTAATTATTTAAGGTGAGTCCGGCGATTTTAAAATAAGACAATGATAACAGAAAAAGAACGAACAATTGTTGAAAAAGTTTCAGAGCCTTTACCCAAGCTCTCTGAGGATCGGGAGTCACAGTATCTGTTCTTTCATTCAGCGCGTCAACAGCGCGACTGGCTGAGCAGTGTTATAAAGGTAAGGGGTGCCAGCTGCTGGCCGTTTATTGACTGCTAGGCAGGAAGTAGGTAATCACTTCCTCCGGCGGCTAGGTTCACGTCCCTCCACACAATCCAAACTTTTGGCGGTGGACTGGGGGAACTCGAACTCTGTGCAATTAATTATTCAAGGTGAGTGCGACAATTTTAAAATATGACAAAGATACCAGAAAAAGAACAGCCATTCCTCAAACACCCAGTCCTATTCACCCGATAGCTCTTTCAGATAATCCCCACCTTGGATCTCAGACGTAAACACCCTTGTCCGTCCCTGAAAGATCACTTTCAAGCGAGCAGGGTGTGACATTCACCAAAGGAGCACGTAACACAGGGTGGTGAATGAACTTCAAGGTTTATTAGAAGTACGAACTCCTGTGACCTCAGCCACAGCCTTCCTCGCAGCTGCCGCCTCCGAGTGTCCCCGGCGCTCGCCTTGGAACGCTGGTCGCGGTGACATTCTAAGTGATGTCACCGCGAGCAGCAACCATCACACGCGTAGCCGCCGGGGGTAGACAGAGGAGGGAGATACCACACATCCCCCTTCCCTGCAGAAATAGAAAACATAGGATAGAACAATAAACAAGAGGAATCAAATTGGAGAGAAACATACTTTAGGCAGAATGGCAATAGTTACATCATTACATATTGGTCAAAGTGTCTAGGAGGCCTGATCACTCTCCTGTTGGGCCTGCGACCCGGGAGGGGGATACCAGACGGCCTCTTGCTGGCGGGGCTGCTATCTAGTCTTCTACCACTCTTCCCCCCCCTTTCACCATCTTGGACTACAACAGGAGGGTGGTATTTTACAACTCTCCCTAGATTCCATATCTTTCCTTCTTGTGTCTTGACCGCATTCTTGAATAGTTTTGTGATTTTTGTGGGACTGCTGTACTCTGACCAACTCGCCTTCCCTGTGGGAGCTCTGATTTTGATGTTGTCTCCAACCTTAAAACCGACCTCCTGTGCGGCCTTGCGTTGGTCGTAACCTTCTTTCCTCACCCTCATGGCTTGTTCATGTCTCCTCTCACCTTCCTTTTCTTTAGTACGGTCAGACCACCCCTTGTGCCATTCCATCCACCCCGGGGCAAGTTTTGTGTTTGGTGTCCTAGCGCGGAGCAATTCGAAAGGAGTGACGCCTGTTGTCTGATGAGGCGTGAACCTGTACGCTTCCAAACGCCTCCATACCTCTTCTTTCCAACTTATACCACTTGCTTTGGCCAGCTGGATGCTCTCTTTGATGGTTTTGTTAAAGCGTTCGACCATGCCATTGGTTTCTGGGTGGTATAATGCGCATCGCTTGTGCTTGATGCCTCTTTCTTCCAGGAAGTCCTCCATCTCTTTTGAGCATAGTTGCACTCCGTTGTCAGTGAGGATGTTGCTGGGAAGCCCCTCACGAATAAATACTTCTTGCAAGAACCCGATGACGGTCTTGGTCGTGACTTCGCTGACGATTTTAATCTCTGGCCACCGAGAATACAGATCCACGAGCACCAAAATATAGGGTGTCCGCAGTTCCCCAGACATCGGGCCCAAGATGTCTAAAGCCAACTCGTCCCATGGTCCGGACGGGGGTGGCCTACACACCATGGGTGGTGTCTGTTGTTTCAGGACCTTGTCGCTATTGCAGCACGGGATGCACTCCCTGATCCTTCTTTCTGTGATCAGGTCCATGTTCGGCCACCAATAGCTCTCTCTGAGCCTTTGCTTGGTCTTGGTGATTCCTAAGTGCCCCTCGTGAGCTATCTCGATCAGGTTGTCTCTCACAGTAGCTGGTGGTATGAGTCTTGTTCCCCTGAACAGGCATCCGTCAACAATGGTCAACTCGTCCTTGACAGCCTGGAAAGGCCGCAGGTCTTCATCACGTTTGTCCCCGTGCTTCCACCCCTCTTTCACTCTTCTGCATACCTCTTCTATGATTTTGTCCTCTTCCTGTGCCTTTCTCCACGTTTCTTCACCCAACGCCCTCTGGATGGTGCAGACATTCTCGACCATGAATCCTTCCTCGTCTTCATCGGTTTTGTCTTGCTTCTCGCTTGCTTCCACATCATTGACCAGTCTGGACAGGCAGTCGGCTGCAAGGTTCTGTGTTCCTGGGACATACTCGACTTTGAATGTGTACTCTTGGAGACTGACCACCCAACGTCTTATCCTACTGGAGATGGCATCCAAACCCTTCTTGCTGAACACTTCTACTAGCGGTTTGTGGTCGGTTCGGAGGGTGAACTGCGTACCCCACAGGAAGTCTCTAAATTTTCCCACTGCCCAGGATACCGCCAATGCCTCTTTTTCAATAACTGAGTAGTTGTTCTCAGAATTTTGGAGTGACCTTGAGGCAAAGGCCACGGTTTCTTCCCCTTCTACACCTTCCTGGGTAAGAACCGCTCCCAACCCTTTTGCGCTAGCATCAGTGGTGAGGATTGTTGTCCGGCCGGGCATGTACGACTTCAAACTTGGGGCTTCCGCAAGAGCTCTCTTTACATCTTCGAATTCCCTCTGGCATTCTTGGCTCCATTTGAATTCACATTCTTTCTTCAGCAACAGCCTGATGGCGTAAGTCCTGCCTGCTAAGTTCCTAATGAATTTTCCATAAAACTCCAACATCCCCATGAATGATTTGATCTCGTCCTTGCTTTTGGGGGGTGAAAGGTTCACAATGGTGTTCTGCAGCTCGGTCTTGGGACGTATGCCTTCTGCAGTAATCTTGTGACCCAGGAAATCCAACTCGGCACAGCCAAAAACACATTTGTTCTTCTTCACAGTAAGGCCCTGGGACAAAAACCTCCTCAGCACACATCTCAGTCTCTCATCGTGATCTGCTTGGTTCTTAGCGAAGACCAACACGTCATCCTGGTAACACATGACGCCAGGGATGCCCTTCAGGATGTTGCCCATGATTCTTTGGAAAACGGCAGCCGCCGAGACTAGACCGAAAGGCATCCTTTTGAACTTGTAGGCACCCATGGGTGTCACAAAAGCAGTAAGTTCCTGAGATTCTTCGTGAAGTTTTATCTGGAAATAGGCCGAGGTGAGATCGAGGGTGGAAAACACCTTTGCACCCTCCAGCATGCTCATCATTTGGGTGATGTTCGGCAAGGGGTACCGGTCAACGACGACCTCTTTGTTGAGTGCCCTCAAATCAATGCAGAGCCGGACTGACCCATCCTTTTTCTTCGCTGCCACGATGGGCGCCAACCATTCGGTCGCTTCCACAGGTTCGATAACTCCAGCCTTGCACAGTCTCTCCAGTTCCAATCTGACTTCTTCCTGAATGGCTATGGGGAGTCTTCTGACTTTTGCCACAACAGGCTTGGCATCCTCCTTCAATTTGATTTTGTGACTGTAATTCCTCAAACACCCAAGCTCTTCCTTAAACACCTCCTCGAATTCTCTTGTGATGTTAGCCTCACCCTCCTGTATCTCCTGTATCAAAATCTGGGGATTGCTGTTGGGATTGAGGTACACTCCTAACCCCTTTTGAGCACGCCACCCCAAAATGTTGTCCCCTACTGTGGACACATATACTTTGGACACTGTAGACCTGTTTCTGTACTGAATTTTGCTCAGGAAGTATCCTTTCATGGAGATGGGGCGCCCTGCATACCCTCCTGGTCTAAGGTCCAACTTCCTCAAAACTATCTTGCCCTTGGACACACGTGAGAACTCCTTGGCATTAATGATAGTTATTCTAGAACACGAGTCAAACAATGCATCTAGGTCAACATTCCCAACTTTTATAGTGTCTTTAGGACTATCAACTTGTTCTTCTTCAATCTGTGCTGTAACTTCTTTGCATAAGGGGTTACTGGGGCCTGGCGCCTTCAACTCTGTTACTTGCACGACACACTCGTCGCTCACCACATTTGTTCTGTCTCTATTCTGTCTACTGGCCCCCTGCCCACTCTTGCAAAATTGCTTGAAATGGCCCTTCTTGCCACACTTATTGCACGTGAACCTGAGGGCGGGACACTCTTTGTCGTTGGCTAGGTGACCCTGTTTACCGCACCTATAGCAGGTACCTTTGTATGACCCACCCGGTCTACTTTCCTTCTGCTCTTTGCCCACTGTCTTTTGACCCCTTACTACCGACAGTCTCACATTCGGCCACCACCTCACTTACATTGGCCTTGTCATCGTTCTTCTTCTCCCCTGCGTCTTGCTTAATCTCCTGGACACACTGCAACATATGCTCTACCTGCTTGGCTATAATGAGAACTTCTCTCAGTGGCGGGTCATCTTTAAGCCAAAGCTCCTCTCGCACTCGCTCCATCCTGCAGGTCAAAACGAACTGGTCCCTGATTCTCTCTTCACTCGCTCCCCCAAACTTACACGTGGCAGCTAACTTCCTTAACCCAGACACAAAATCTTCTATAGATTCACCATCTTTTTGTGCCCTCTTACCAAAATGGTACCTCTCCATAATCGTGCTGGTCTTGGGGAGGTAGTGTAAATCTAACTTCTTTAGACTAATCTCAAATTCATTGAGACCCCTAGCTTCCTGTGCCCCTAATTCTGGGAGGTGATCTAGAACTTCTTCTCCCTCTGCGCCCAAGTAATATGCCAACAATGCAACCTTCCTTTCTAGTCCTAGGTTGGGCCCACATACAGTAGCGTAGTTAAGGAATACTTTTTTCCATTTTTTCCACAGGATGGTGGGATCACCTGGGCTTGTTAAGAAAAAAGGTGGGGGGGTCACACTTTGCATGTTTGCTGCACAATAGACAGAGAGAAACTTTACTCAAAACTGTGTAAATGAAACCCACCCTTAACAAATTCAATGTTCAATTACAAGGTTTTTTTTTTCTTAAAAGAAAACCCAAAAAAAAAAAATTATCACTTAAGTTTTCGTGGTGCGGTCTCTCAACACATCCAGGACATCTCTCTTAAGGGCGATACAGTTCCCCCAAAGTATTTTCTCCTTCAACTGCTCCACAGGGCACAGTTAGTAAAAACTCTCACAAGTGCAGGGGAAAACCCGGAGGGAAACACAGGTAGAGCACAAACTTCCTCGTGCAGGTTACCCTTGAAGCTTCCAGTGCTGGTAGATCACAGAGGAGGCAGACGACTGCTACATTACTGAGGCGTCCATCACCACGCTACGCCCTCAAACCAATGTGACCTGGCATAGGCTACCAGAGATGGCAAATCAAAAACCAAAACCCAGAATCAAAGGTGCACAAGGACGAACACTTCAACACAGAACCTGTGTACAATCCAGGTAGTTCCCAAAGTAGTGCTCCTGTGGAGTAAAACACACCACGTTGTCTTCCCTAGGCTTTCTCAGCTTCCCACGCTGCGCTGGCCGATCAACCTCCAGTCATACAGGGATGTGGCGATAATCTGTATAAGAGCACTCTCACACTGTACTCCTATGCTCTATTTTATACTCTCTCTACGCGCTCCAATAGGTGTCTCCGTCACGATCTTAAAACAACCTAAGCGCTCTTTCCTTCTTCATAGCGCCGGTAGGTCAACTTCTTTCAACAGCCAAGCGCCTTGTTAAGTAGGGAAGATAATCCCTCCGCTCCGCTAATTTTCGCACCTCGCGCTGCCCTGAGGAGAGAGGATCTTTCAAAGTGCGGGACAGTCCTCACACCTCTGCGTCGTCTACACGATACTGCTCAGTCATTAGAGAAAGGGGCGCACGGTGTAAATTTCTGGCGGGGCTGGGAGCAACACGCCAGGCTTACGCTTACAGTTCAGCACTGGCGGCGCTACGATCGTCCGCTGACAGGCTCTGACAGAACAGGGAGATTCCTCACCTAGTGAGCCGCTGAAGTCAGGGCTCGCCACACGAACGCGGCGGAATGCTTTGCACACCTCACCTCAAGTATTCTCGTCACGCGTTCTTCCCCTGGCATCTACGGTCACACTGTCCTCCTTCAAGCCGTCTGCACGTCCTTCCCTTGAGTCTTTTCTCACAACGCCGGCACTTCGCGTCTGGGTTTCAATTCGACTCGTTTCTTTTCCAGTTTCAACGTCAGCAGCTGTTGTTTCCTTTCCTTCCCACGGCTGTGTTCCTCAAGTCAGTTACTGCTTCGCTGACTTTTCTTCTTCCGACCGCATACTTCTCAGCGTGTTGAGGTCACAGGCTCTTGACCCTCGTCGCCAGTGTGACATTCACCAAAGAAGCACGTAACACAGGGTGGTGAATGAACTTCAAGGTTTATTAGAAGTACGAACTCCTGTGACCTCAGCCACAGCCTTCCTCGCAGCTGCCGCCTCCGAGTGTCCCCGGCGCTCGCCTTGGAAGGCTGGTCGCGGTGACATTCTAAGTGATGTCACCGCGAGCAGCAACCATCACACGCGTAGCCGCCGGGGGTAGACAGAGGAGGGAGATACCACACAGGGTTCATCAAATAAATTTCACAACCAAGTTTCTGGAATGATGGAATCATCTGCCTCAGACGCCACCGTCTCTCCACCGTGGTATGGCAGAAGTTTGGCCTCACAAAGAAAGTCTGCCCTTTCTTGGTGTCTGGTCTAGCCTTTTCAAAGACTGCCTGTCGCAAAAGAAAGTTCCCCAAAAAAATAAGAATGACTCATGGCCTCTGATCTTGCCCAGAATTTTTCTTGAGCGTTAGGGAGAACCGATGAACACGCTGGATCTCAACTTCCCAGTTCTAGGATGATAACTCCGGGAAAGCAGACTTGAAAAGCTTGATTACAAAGCTGCGTATGTCCCCCCCTCGGCATTCTCTTCAATACCCAACAGGCGCAGATCGTTTCGCCGCTGTCTATTCTCCGACTCCTCAAGCTTCCACAAAACGTCCATCATTCTGGCATTGTTAGCAGATGTCTACTATTCGGAGCTCTCAAAGCCAGCTTCAAGGCCCCCCACCCGTTCCTCCAGCGCCGTTGTACGAGCCATGACTTCAGTACAGGCTTTTGTAGTCTTTCTGATTGCCCCCTGAATTTTTTTTGTCGCCATTTGGGCCGTTTCATGTTCTTGGCGGGCCTCCAATTGCATCGCTTTAAGAGTTGCATATATAAGAGCCATTAAAGGTCCCTGCCCATTCTTAGTTCCAGATCCCTGTGTGTTCTCTTGAAATCCATGCCCTTCTTCTTCCCCTTCATGGCCGAGATTAATGTTAGAATAGTCCAACTGTAGATGTTGATCCGAATCAGATTGGGCATGGGTGGTTTTTTGGCGCCCACCCCCCGTCTAGCATAGGTGCCAGCCTGTCTGAGTGTTTCTGCGGTATTGGGTGCACTGTCAGTATCACAGGCATCTGCTGACCCTTCCCCTCAGATGACTCTATGTCCAGATCACTTTCCGTGGCAGATTCTGATTCCTCTGCCATGGAGAAAATATTATCTCCATCCGGGGTACCGGGTATTGTGCCCCCTCCATCCTGCGCCTCTGAGAGAGAGTTCAGCTCTGGTTCTAGGCATCTTGAGTCAAGGCCAGCATTCTCCCCTGTCTGACTTAAGGCTTGAGTCGAGAGAATAGATAAAGCAGGACTATTGTTCTCTGACCCTAGTACATCAGTTAGCCCCATTGATGCCATGGCAGGGGGCACTGGCGACATAGCTTGGACACCTTCACATAAAGAAATAGCGCTGGCAGGGTTTGACGAAATACTCGGTATTTGAATAGAGTCAGATCCAGAGCCAGGGGTCTCTGTCACACTTGTGGCTTCTGCACCCCCCACCCCCCCTTGCATAAAAACAGTGGCATTTGTAATTATTTTCTTACTCCTCAATAGAAAAGGCGTACGTTCGGCGATACCCTTGGGCTGTGGTAGGGGCTTTTGATTTACCGGTTTTCCTGAAAACATGCCAGGGACCGTCAGAGTTTTCCTCTTGGTTCCTGGATCTGGAGTGTGATCCGTGCCAGGTTTTCCAGCATCCGTTATGCTGCCATCCTTGCTGCTGGGATGCAAATCCTTGGCCCCTTCCTTAGCCACATCCTTAACCCCCATCCTTAACCCCACGAGGGGGGCCATTTGTTGCTGTCTGAAGAAACTCGAGTGGAAAGCTGTAACACACTGCCTCCACCCGACTTCGCTCCATAAAGTACATAAGCGGAGTTCCGCCAATGGTGTCCTGGCAATCCACAATGCAACCATCCACCCTGCACAGCCGCAAAATTCTCTTGAAGCCTCAACCACTGCGGAGCCGCAAAACCGTCAGGGGAGGGAGACAGCCGCCACCAAACAGAGAAGGAAAGCTAAAAATCCAATCCGGCTAAAATCCGCTCCGCTCCAGCCGCCACTCTGAGGATGCAGCACGCCCAGGAGAGCCGCGGGGTGAGCCTCGGGCGAGCCGCAGGAGCCACTGGAGAGCCGCGGGAGCTGTTGGAGAGCCATGGGAAAGCCGCGAGTGCGTTCACAAGGTAGGGCAGACCGTTTTCCCTCTTCCTGGTTCAGGTAGCCGGTTGCTGTCAGTTACAGGCAGGTCAGCCAAGGCATTAAACTAGCAGGTCAGGGAGCAGTCCTTCGTGCTACCTCACGCGGTCGCCATCTTGCCCCTCACGCGCCCGCCATCTTGCCGATGGCCATTCCTTTCCAATGTACACACATCCCATGACACGCACTACACCTCACTGTGAAATATTTGGTTTCACTTTGCACCCAATATTGTTGCACGCATTTCATTGCTGGCAAACAATGGTTCAATAAACTGCTTGTGAAAATGAAAACAAACATGAATAATAAGACACAAAGATATTTTGAAAAAATATTTTTTTTAACTAAATTGTGCTAAGGGATAAAGATAAAGCTGTACTGCAAAAAGGAAACTCTCATTAGGAAAGTGATGTAAGAGATAATACCAGTTACCATTAAAAAATGATAGATTGAAAAAATCGGATTCTTTAAACACATGTAAGAAACGCATTGCTCCCCTCTAGGCACATGTGTAGAGGAAGTGAACATTTTAAATCATTTACAACAAATATATACATATAATAAATAGAAGTAAATGAATATTATTTGCAAGTAATAAGAAACATTCCCGTTTGAACCAAAAACTATTTTGAATGAATAAGAAAATGAACAAAGAGGATGCATGTGTCATCCAAAATCCACATAAGTATGAAACAAGGGAAATTAGTATGATAGGATTTTTGTTTTTATAACATAACCTGCAAATGGGTCAACTCATTGAAATAAATACACAGACAAGTATATAAACTCTTTAATTTATTGACATGTAGTTCAGCATGGTTATTTGCAAACCACTACTACAACGGTTGTCTTTTTCCCAAACATTAACCTATGATTACATCCACATAAAGATCACATAGCATATTCAAGTATTGGATGTACAGAAGAAGGATCACAAACAAGTGAAGCAAATCAGCACAAGGGCTTGCATTAGGATTTACTTGCTAGAACTTTGCTTCAAGGGGGCATCCCACATTGGGGCAAGAGAGTTCCCACAAAAACACCCATGTTTTTTTTATGAAAATTAAAAATTATAAAGAAAGGTAGACAAGGATTTTCACCCAACATTCACACTGCCTCAAGGCAGGTGTAACGTTGGAGTAAACATTTCTTTTCTCCAAACTGTTTCAACTTTGAATTTGTGCTGTGCAGCACACATACAAGTTTGGAGATTTTTAAACTAAACCTAAGCACAGTGTTTTGTACTGGAAGACTAGTCCTCTAGTGCAAAGCATATGCTAGACATCAGTCAAACACTTGCATTTTCATACAAGGGTATGCAAGTGTCGTCAGGCTGCCTAAAGTGTGCCAACGTAGCGGAAAGAGAAACAGTACCATATCTGTATAGATATGGTTCAGCTTTTTCCCTTCAGACGTGATGCAGTGCAGCAACTGTGGACATTCATAACACTCTTAGGTAAGTAAGAAATTCTAGAAGTTGACTAATGTATTAATATGTACTTCACTTTACAAACTAAAATGTAATTTCTAAATGAAGGTGCTACCTTGGCTCTATGTCCAAAACCAACAATACAATGTTAACATTAACCCTGATCCCATATGTATTCTTTGCAATATCACACACAATTCAAAGTGAAAGTTACACACTACAGAGCCAATGCCTACACCACCGTTTTTTATCAAACATTCAACATCATACATGACCACACCCACCATAATATGCAAATAGACTTACCTTCAAAGGTGTATCCACCCACCACCAAATTAAAACACACCCACCACCCCACATTATATACCTGCACACATCCATCAAAATGTGTCCATATAAACAACAGTATTTGGAACCAATAGGATTGTGCAAAGATGTTAGCCAACCACAACACTGTATGTGGGCCTGAGGGGTTGGCAAACCTTAGTTGAGAGACATCTAAGTTGCCAAACATCCCTCAGGTACAGTTAAAATGTCTGAGGAAAAGGTGGATTTGCAGTTATTTGTGAAAGTTGTGAGCTAAGGGAATAGTACAGAGATCTGGTGAAAGCAAATATTCCAGATTCAGGTGCTGCTGACACAGAAAGATTGTTTTATACAACATTAATGTTTAAATGTAAGAGGCTCAACGAGAACAGTTGTATATTTGTTGGTCATTGGAGATACATCAATGCACATACAGCCACCATGGTACAATGACACACCTACTATAAAATGTTAGCATACCCAACATCTTGACACCGTCATATGTCAACAGCCATTCCTTCATGAATCCACATTCTCACCAGAGCAAGCGTTCACAACAACCATAACAAACTCACATATCCACCATCATGTGCAACACATAAGCATCATAAAACCATAAAACTATCATTTAATATATTCTAGTCTGTTACTCCAAGAAAGTATTCACACAATCACAAGCTTAGTGAAGTTATAAAAACCATCACATAACACACTGATACAATTATATGCCAGAAAAACTACCATCACAAATCCAAACACACACCATTGTACATAAACACAACTAGCCTCATGTGCCTGCACCGCCACCATTTAACAATATGGCAATAAACCAACCGTCCTGCACATACAACCACCATTTAACAATGTCTACTGTATCACTTAAAAAGATTACTCACACCAAAAGATTACTTATAGTTTTTATGGAAAAACAGCTTTTAACATATTGGTCAACCTTCTTAGCTTCCTTTCAACTTTAGTTGTGTAGGGGGTAAATAGATAGATAAATAGATAGCTGGATAGGTAGATAGCTGGATAGATAGATAGATAGATAGATAGATAGATAGATAGATAGATAGATAGATAGATAGATAGATAGATAGATAGATAGATAGATAGATAGATAGATAGATAGATAGATAGATTTGTATCTTTAGCTTTCCCTCTCACAAGTTCTTTTTTTAAACATCTTTCTCTTTTCTCTTTCTTATGTCTTGGCAAAACAAAATCATGGAACTACATATACCAACACATAAAAAAATGTACAATAAGTGCCGAACTGTATTATTATCCATGTCTATAAATGACTTCTATCTCTTGATTAACATTTCTGAAATGAGCATCCGTTGCCTTGTGAAATGGCAAAAAAGAAATACTTTCACACTTTCCTGTGTCACAAAGTCAGCATGTGTGTAAAGAGCTAATGTTTATCAAGCAAAAATGTACTCATATCATCGCAGTGGGAAACCAAAGTGCACTGAACATCGATCTGAAAAAGTTTACGGAAAAGTT
This sequence comes from Lissotriton vulgaris, assembly GCF_964263255.1. NCBI lineage: Eukaryota > Metazoa > Chordata > Amphibia > Caudata > Salamandridae > Lissotriton > Lissotriton vulgaris. The sequence goes on from NC_141699.1 coordinate 954,612,196, forward strand.
CAGTTCGCACATTCTCTGAATTTGGAAAACTAATAACAAACGTGCTTCAGCGTGCATAGTGTAGGTTGGCCTCACCCTATGCAAAACCAAATCGAAATTAAGTGATTTATAAAAACAACTTTTCAGAATACAAGAAAATGGGACTTTATAAAATGCTGTATGCAAAATGTGAGTATTTGTTTCCATCTGATATTTTCACGTTCAAGATAGAATAAAACAGTGCAGGGATACAAGCAAGAACTTTTGACGTTTTTGTAGGGACCTATTATTGTACGTGCCACTTTTGCGTCACTTTTCCCATGTTGAAAGTGACGCAAAAGTGGCGCAAGGGCCTTGTAAACCTGCCCCTCAGTATATTGTTGCCAGAGCAGAAAATACTAATAAAGGCTAATACTGCATTTACATATAAATAAGAAATGCTGCCCGTTCCTACCTGGCTCTGCCATGCCTCTGCTTGTTGAGTCTATTGTAAAGGACTGAGTCTAGCCCCTCCTTGTCGGCCTCCTTTGAGCGCCTGGCTTCTTTAAATAGAGTCCATCCTGGAATGCTTTGCAGCTGCCTTCTCAGTAATGCCAATGTATTCCAGCGTCTCACTGTTTTTTTTTTTTTAAAGGGCAGGATTGTGGTACCGTGTGCAGCTTATGTTCTAGGTATTCCAAAAATACACCATGAAAACAAGCACTGTCAAAACCAACAGGTCTTGCATTTGAAACCTATTGACTTTGACAATGACTTTTCATTGTGCGCTACAAAAAAATAGAAAAAAGGCACAATGGTGTGGTGGCTGCTGATGGCCACGTCATTCCATAGGCACATGCATACATCATCGCGCATGCAGGCTCCCTCAAAATGATGCCTGTGCCATTTTTTATTTACAGATCCGAGAAGGATCAATAAATTGCAACAACAAAAAAAATGTAGTATGGGAATAGTGTTTTTATGGGTTGGGCCTGCTGTAATTTGCTGTCTGGTTCTCCAAAAGTAATAAATAGAAAAAAGGGCAGGGGTGATGGGAGGGGTCAATACCAGAGTGGGTGGGAGGAGCAAAAAAATACAAATGAAGCTAGGTGGATGAAGGAGAGGAAAAGCATCCCATAAGGGAGAGAGCAACATAGCGGCAGAAGCATTTTAGGGATACAGAAGCACATAGCATACGGCAAGGGAGTTTGGCTTGGAGAAGCAAATGGAAAAGCGAGAAGCATAGAGTGCAATGGGAAAAGCACTGGAGGGAGAGAGCTGGAAAACACATGCACTCTCACAGAGTGCGTAAATAAAAAGGAACACTTGGGCTAGATTTTCAAAGAAGTCACACAGCGCAGCCCCGAAAGAGGCTGGGCTGCGTTGCAGGACAGGGAGGGAGCAGGAGAGCGCAATATCTTCAGAGATATGGCTCTCTCCTCCCCTTACCTTAGCACAAGTGCTGATTTCAGCCTGCCGTGCGCCACGCACACACCTTAGCGCCTAGCGCTAAGGTGCATGCCTGAATCTAGCATAGGTATTGTACAGGAAGTGTACCCTTCCGGTACAAAATATTATGCCTAGACAAGTTTCAAAGCTATTCCCAATTTGTGTGCTGCACAGTACCGCACGGGTGCAAAGTCAGAAAGGCACAAAGAAATGAAAATATTTCTCCTGTTAGTGCCTCTTTTGAGTTGGCGTCAACTTTTGGCACAAACCCTGTCTGCAGTTCTTTGTAGATACGGTTTTGCATCAAAAGGCATGGGTGGTTGAATGGGAACGCCCATGTACCACCCATGTAATGCCGCCTTCAATATTTACAGATAGGGAAGACAGGACAGTCAATATGAAAATCAGAACTTATTCCATAGGAGGGTCCTCTAAAGGGCAGTCTGCCAAGGAGAGGACATCTGCTGCCACCTGTTAACTGTTGTGTGATTGATTGTGATCTTCATGGGTCAACAGTTCTTGGAAAATATTTGATTTTCCATTATGCTTTAACATCATTCCATATAAGCTTAATATGAATTGATAACGTAATTAGCATATTTTCCTACCAGGCCAAATCCCCTGCAGCAATGTAGGCCAATGCTTCATACACATATATCTCTGGTGGTGATAGCTGTGATGGAACAAGGTGTTTTATAGGTAAACTTGTGCGTGCAAAATTCAAAAATATAATACATGCTCCCATTAAAGATTAAGGGCATGGCCTATCTAGAAAAAAATAATTTAAAGGATAGAAATTACAAATACAGCCAGATCTTAATACAATGATCAGGATTTTTTACAAGATCAATTATCATTTCAATTGCCCACGTGCCCGGATAAGGAATGGATCTAAAGTGAATTATGCAACGGACTGTGATATATCATGCCCAGCCCAGATCATAGCCGAGTTGCCAGAACAGACCATTATAATTACCTATTGCACGCTAGCCCAGATAAAAAAGTTTGGTACCTTCTAAGATCCACTGTAATAGTTATATGACCAAGACGCTGTCTCTACAACACAGCCACTCTAACAGACCTGGCCCAATTGAAACATCTTGAAAGTGCAAATACAATGGGTTCAGATGTGTTAGATTCTAAAAGGTGCCATGCCACCAGACATGAATAGATTATGACCTAGAGGGAGGATACACGTAGATCTAAGGATTTTATATTTGCGGAAAATTAATGTAAATAGTGCCTCAGTTTCTGACATGTTGGGGCAAAAAGGACAGTCCTCCAAAGCTTCCCCCTCCTTGTCTCACTGAATTGTAGTGTACTAACTTGGAAACAAATGTACAACGTTTTTGCCACAGAGGGAGTGATTCTGTCAAGAAATAATTTGAATTGCGGGGTACATTTATGACTTAAAAATATATAGGTATAGGTATGGCATATCCTCATGCCATACCTTCTGGAGGACATGTTATAGTTTCTTTATCCAAGTTGGCTGAGTTACACCTCAACCTGCTGGGTCTTTCCACATGCTCTCAAGTTTTAGCTCACTGCACAGATTTTTCACGGCTTTACGCCAGGGTGTATTACAGCATTTGTCTAGCAGGGTTATTTCCTTCTATGCAGCTTTATAAGGGGCCAACTCATTGGTTGTCCAAATTCTAATCCAATAGTTCAGAATTTTCCATGATGTTCAATTGAGAAATCCGCTGCGAACCCCAGATTTCTGCCCCAAACAGTGTACCTCCCATGGCCGCAGCTCTGTACACCTCAAGGTTTGGAGGCATGGCCCTAATGATTGATGCTCTGTATTTCCTCACAATGATCTCTGGGATAGTATGGCATTACATTTTGACAACTCTAGTTCCCAAGAGCGTTTACCCATGAACCTAACTCCCAGATAATCAAAGTCCTTGACCTTGACAATGCATAAGCCATCAACAGTCATTTTGATCCTAAAATGGTTTAGCAATTCCTGCAGACCCATAGGTGTACAAGAGAGCAACAAAGTGATATCATCAAAAAGCAATAAAAGGGGTACAGGTGCTACCTATTTTAGGGACGTCATACTGACACTCATTCTCAGCTCCTATCAAGCAATTCATAAACCGAGAGAACTGCATGAGGGCCAAAACACCTTGTCTTACACCTCGTTTAACCCCTTCGATGCTCCCGTCGGCCATTAGCTGTCGCGAGCACTACCTGGATGGTGCTGCAAATGGCCAATGGCCGATGCGGCCCCACCCACTCCTCAGAACGCCTGCACTGCGCCGAAATAACGGCCGCGGTAACCGGGTTAATACGAATCCTAGGAGAGAAATCACCTTGCATATTCCACCTGACCTGAGAAAACATGTCTTGTGTGTAATCTAACATGTCTCTGGAATTTCCTTCCCGTTTGTTATAGCCTTACTCAACGTATTCAGATAGGGTACCCAAATATCTGACTCTGAGTGGAATAAATCCACTGGTATGCTATTGGGGCTTTTTTCTTCTTCATGCCTACAAGAGCAGCCTTTGTTTCCTCTAGTGCGAATACTGTTGGGAAAGCACTTAGGGGCATATTAGCAAGAACCTCCTTAAAATTATCGCCATTTTAGTGGCAGAAAACTGCAGCTAAAACGGCAATAATGGGCTTGCTAATATGCGTTATAGAATTCCAATAGAAGCCCAGGTTAGATGTGCAGGATCTCAAAATCCGTTTTTCGTCAACGGAACTCTAGCTTGCCAAAACACCACACACCAACTCACTCTGGTCTCTCATTATGAGAGGTGTGGATACATTTGAATCCGGCACACACCCCTGTTTGCACAGAGATTGGAATTACAAATTATGCAACCTTTTTTGCACCCAGGGATGCAGTCATCATCTCCTGTTAAATCATGGCAGATCTAACCTCCTGGAATTTAACAGGGGATAAATGCATTTTAATTATTGGGGGAACAGAATTTGTGTGGCACTTACCAAAATACACATTATTTCAACCCTATTGGAGACAATCTCTTAATATAGTGTATATAATAGCATCTAATGAATTTCGACCCTGCAGAGTCACATTTCATTGGCAGAGATACATATCAACTCGTTGTCGGAGCCAATCACAATGAGGGCCTTATTAGTCATTCCATTATCTCTAAGGCCATTTTTTTAAAACAATTATTAGTTTATGAAAAAATGTTAGCATTTACGGCCACATGCATCATTGTAGCTGTTTGCGATTTCTTAATTGCGAAAATTAAGGAATCGCAATTAAGAAATCGCAAACGGTTAAGCACCAAGAAATCGCAATTTCTTTGTGATTTCTTAAAATTCTTTAAATTGCGATTCACAATTTGCGAATCGCAATTTAGGAATCCCTTCCCATTGATTCCTATGGGCCTAGAGGCCCATAGGAATGAATGGGAAGTCATTCTCAATTTGCGATTAGCAATTTGCGAATCGCAAATTGAGAATGCAATTTCAAGCGTACGGGGGGGGTCCTTTGGACCCCCCCTGCACCCCTGAAATATAACTTTAAGTGCATTTTTAACACACACATGCCCCAAGGGCATGTGTGTGTGTAAAAAGAAACTTTCAAAATTGCACTTTTGTGCATTTTTGAAAGTTTTCGCAAATTACCATGAAGGTCAACTTCATGGTAATTTACCTCTCCCTATTTGCGAATTCACAAATTTAAAATGTTCTTGCATTGCATTTAAGAAATCGCAAATTGCGATTTCTTAAATGCAATCGCAATTTTAGAAATCGCAACATGATTGCGATTTCTAAAATTGCGAAAAACATGGTGCATCCTAATTTTGTCAATTGCATTCGCAAACGGCCGAAATTTGCGATTTGCACCGTTTGCGAATGCAAATGACAATGATGCATGTGCCCGCTAATTCCTTGTGACTTAATGCGAATATGGTCATAACATCAGCAGAATGGTGCGGTGGGATTGTTTAACATGATGTAACTCAATATAAATCATCAACATTTGATGAAACAATGTACGACAATATGTCAGGGGAAAAAGAATGTGAGTTATTGAATGTCAGGACCGTAAAAACTCATGTGGTTTAGGTAGAGCCTACGACCCACAAAAACCAAATGTGACTCTCAGGTAGACCTATGATCTATGACTGTTTGTGGATTCAACCAGTTTAATTATTAGAGAATCTTCCCCTATGATTGAGATGCTGAATGACTGCTTTTTTTATTCAAACGAAATTGTGTTGGTTTACTTTGATGTGTATTCATGCTATACTAAAATTCACCAGAAAGCAAGATAAGATGCAGCACAGCAAACGATGCAATTGTAACTTACTTTACTAAAAAGGTCCCCTCCGGAAATGACAAATAATTGACCATTCTGCACAAAGTAGGGGCCTCGTTTACTGTATTTCTAGGCACATTGGCAGAGCAAGCCTTCCTGCAGCTCTGCTGTGCATCAAATTAAGAGGGCAGGAATGCGCCATAACATACAGTGCATTCTAGTTCTCTCCGGTGCTGGTGCACAAAAAGCAGCTGTGCGCAAACGCAGACACCCTTGCGCCGTGATGCAAGGGTGCCTGCGCTGCCAGGATGATAGTTGCGGTGCAGGAAGGGACACCATACTGTACAAAAACAATAATTAATGGTGTTTTTCTCCTTCTATGTGTGCTGCTGATTGCAGGACACATAGAAAGAGCAAAAAACAAGGAGACATTAAAGTATTTCTCCTTGTTGCCCCACTCCTAGGCCTCCCCTGGGGAGGTGTAGGATTCTTCTGCATTCCCAGGTTTACGATACTTTGTAAATCCGGAAATGTGTCAGGTTCCATAGATTTTGCGTGGGAACACGCACAGCAACACTCATGGAACACCCCTTTCACACAGAATAATGCGTGAAAGGGGCACATATTTTCAAAGCGATGAAAAGTCACGCAGGGTGACTTTACTTGGTCTTGTAAATTTGGGCACACACACCTCACCGCTGGCGTGTCAATAAAAGTGACGGACTGGCAGTGGAATGGGCTTGTAAATAAGCCCCTATATGTGATGAAACGAGGAAATGACATTGAGTTTTTACTACAGAAGAAGCTCACAGTATTGCCTTTTTATGTCTCGATTAGAAAACAGTGCAAGCTATATGTTTTCAAAAAAACATATTGTCAGCTTACAGTGGGCTTAAAGCCCACCCATTGCTCACCACTGGTTGGCTTTAGGATCACTGTGATATGCTTGCTTATTTGTTAACATGCGTGGGCTTGGGTCGGGACTTGCGTTCGTCCCTCCCCTGATGCATGGTTGCATTACGTGTCCTACTTCTGCTCACTTTTCATCACTACTTTTTTCTTTTTGGTTACACACTCCAACCGACTGCATGGGTCTTATTTATGAAGGCCTTGCCCCGCCAGAACATCACTTTTCCCCCTGTTAAATGTGACGCAGCAGCGGCACAAGGCCTTCATAAATAAGGCCCCATTGGCCAGATGTACGACCATTTTATTTTGTGTCTCGCAATTTGCAACTAATTGCAAGTTGCAAATTGTGAGGCGCAAAATAAAATGTACAACAGTGTGTTTAACACTGTTTGAGATTCCCAATGGGGTCGCAAATTGCAAGGCTCATTAATTTTAATGAGTCTCTTGCAATTTGCAAGCCCATTGGGAATGGCAGACCCTCCCAGGGATGGTGGCCTGCTGGGCTCAGCAGACCACCAAGTCTGGGACTGCTTTTCAATAAAGCAGTTAAAGCAAACGGGATGCATTTAAAAAAAAAAAAAAAAAAATTTGAAGGACAGGCAGTTGTCCCTGGGACCACTGCCTGCCCTTAAAAAAATGTTCTGCATGCATTTGGAAAGGGGACGGAGTCCCCTGGGGACCCGTTCCCATTTGCAAATGCATTACCACCTACTTGAAGTAGGTGGTAAATGCGAGTCGCGAAACATTAGTACATGGTTTTGAGACTCGCTATTTGGAAGGGAAAGCCCCTTCCAAACAGCGAGTCGCAAAACATATTCAGCGAGTTGCAAATAAATTGCAACTCCCTAAATAGGCTTTGTACTCTTTTTGAGTAGCCGTGCGCTCTACAAAAGCCATTATAACATAACATAACATAACATAACATGGCCCATGATGTATTGCATGCGCAAACTGGTTCGCAAACCCATTGACGCTTGCAAAAACAGGCCGTACATCTCGCCCCATGTGTTTTCCAGCAGTCTCCCTCTTCTATTTCTCTTCCCCCTCTGCCGTGCTCTGTGCTGCTCTCCCGCACATGTGCTTCTCCCCACCCCTACTGTAATGCACTAGCCCTCATCAGTTTTTCTCCTCACCGGGGCCAGTTCTAGGATTTTCGAGACCCCAGGCGTAGCGGAATGTGCGAGGCCCCTCTAATTTACATAAGTGACACCTTCAGGTCTCTGGGAGCTGCTTTGAGCAGACTCCTACTGGGCTCCAGCTTCCCTCTCTGCCACCTAAAGGCACCTCTTTCACAGCTCAAATTGGACCAATGGTTTGAGAATAGCTTTGGGCCTGAGAGTTAAAATAGTGCAGACTGTAAAGTGCTGTCAATGGGTATCCCGCAGTGTCTCTCAATGGGCAGCCAGGCAGGTGGCCTAACTGCCGGACACACCTGCAATTAGGCCTCCTTGCAACTCGCAAGGATGAAGAATCTCCCTCCCCTAGGCCTCCCCACACCATCCCTGAGAGGCCCAGCGAGGGGGTCACCTCCTGTAAGCCCAATTGTAAACCGACACCTTTCTTCAAAAGGATCGGCAGGGGCAAAAGAGGATTGTTGGTGTGTTGCAATGGTGCGGGTCGGGTCGGACTAGGAACAGCAACCAGCCCTGGCAGGTAGCTTCTCGACTGGCCCTGGACTGGGAGGGGGAGGGTCAGGGGAGAGTTATAGCTGGGAATCACCGCTCCTGCTTTTCTTACAGAGGGCCGATATTGCAGCACTGCTGCAAAACCAGCACCGTGTAAGAAAGGTGGCCCCCTGAGGCCACAAAACTGGCCTCCAACCCTCCGGCCCAACCGGCAAATGCCCATGGCTCGCTAAGGCCAGTCCCGCTCGCTAAGGCCAGTCCGGCTCTGGTGCGGGGCCCCATGCTGGTGGGCTGAGAGCGAGGCCCTGGGCAGCTGCCCATACTACCCATGCCTAGCGCCGGCCCTGCTCCTCATGTTCCTTTCTCATCCTTGTCCTGCTCTAATCCAGCTCCACAGTGTTCTCTCTCTCTCGCCTATTTTTTTTATTTACAGATCAAACTTGTGTCCGTAAATAAAGAGAAAAAAGCAGAGGAATCATTTTGCAGCCATGCCCACGTGTAATGTGTGAGCCTACAAAATGACGTGGTGGCACGCATCACCTGCTTTTTTTATTCCTTTTTGGCCACGCTGACAATATCAAGGATGCTGTACAACAGAGCCAACGGGTCCCAAAGGTCATACCTATTGGCCTTGCCAATGATTGTTGACTACATTAGAACAGGTCTATATGAACACAAATACATTCTGGTTCAGACAAGACAATGGAAGTCAAATGGGGCTCTGTACTCTTCAGAAATGCTTCCTATGCAAACCTTTTACATTTGTAGATTAGAAAAAAATATCTGATATATTTTAGCAGATTTTTGCAGAGAATCAGTTCCTTTAGTTCATGCTACATCCATTCACTTCATGCTAAGATCATGTAAATTGCTCATATGTTAGTTTTCTTCCCCTTCAATTCTTTTCCTCAATATTAAAAGAACCCCTTTTACAAAGCCCTTCTCTACTTCTTTGTTGTGACACTAGACTGCAAACATTTTTATAAGGCCAAGGTGGACTGATGTCTCTCACATATTTCGCCATCTTCATACATCCTCCGCCATCCGTATGAACTTCATTTACTCTGAACACAGGAAGGATTCTGTTTCCCAGTCTCCTGGCAGAAATGCAAGCGTTGAATGTCATGATAAAGCATAGACTTACGGCCCGACTATTATTAGAGGGATGAAGCTTTTAGCTAACATGATCCTAAGCTTGTTAGGTCAGGAACTAATTTCAGAAACGTTTAGTGTGCTTATTGTATTAGTGATCAACCACCACAGAGCATGGGGCTCAGATCCCACTTAACACTAATTTAATTCACAAGCTAAATTGGTTGTTGGCATCTCTGTGATTATTAATACCGACCAGCCACTATTTATACACAACTAACAAAAATATCTCTGTTTGGTTCTAAGCAGCACTGCAATGAGAGTCCGCCATGTGAAAGTGCAGCTACTTGTAGAAATCAAGGGGCATATTATCAAGGGGGTTTATCTCCGCTTTTTTAGCTTTAAAAGCCAAAAAAGCGGAGATAAAATGATCTCCCTATTACCTAGCTGTCGGTAACACCAGTTAGCGACAGCTAGTAGGAGATAGCGACCATCTTGGGCCCCACTTTGCATGTCAGTGAAATTTATCACTAATGATATGCAAAGTGGGCGTGCCAAGATGTTAACGACTGAAAACAGTCACTAACATCGCTATCACCTATTACCAACTTTTGGAGATATTCGCGCTAAGCGCGAATATATCCAAAAGCTAACACCTGCCCTGAGCAGTTCTTAGCCATGTTATCCAATGGGAGGTGGATAACATGGCTAAGAGCATTAGCTCGGTAATGCATGAATATCACTGACTTTTCAGCGATATTCATGCATTACGGCGATTTTTATCGCATTTGCGATAAACCTTGGTAATACCAAGGTTTATTTGCAGTAAAAATCGCCGCAGTGCAGCGGTAAATTTTTGTCTCTAACCAAGCAATAGCGATAATTATCGCTATTGCTTGGTAAAATGCCCCCCAGTTAGGTAGTGAGGGTTACTCCTGTCATTTTACCATTCTGAATTCTGATATGATTAATTCCATATCAATCACTTTCGGTTCCATGCCTTGTCTTGACAATGGCCTACAACGCCACACCTGCAACATGTTAACCATAGCTCAATAAATGTTAATTCGCAAAAAAAGCAAACTTGACTTAATAGAGATGCTGTTCAAAAGGGCTAACTGGTGCCAACATAGGAAGGAATCCCTGGCATCAATTGGGGAAAGCATTACTGGTCCCTGCTCTGTTTACTATATTTTAACAAGTACATTTGGAGGAGGATGACAGTCCATGAAATGTCTGTATCATGTTTTTGATACCTTGTTCGGACGGGAATGCCCCAAGAATTGTACGCATGTCTATTCTCCTGCCCTTAGTGCCCGACAGCGTGTATCAGGTATCCTGATTTTTTATTTATTTTTGGCCCTGGCGCTATGCTAATTCAAGGATCGGCACAGAGGCCAGGCCTGTCCCAGACTGTGAGATATCATGGACTTGTCCTGTGGCATCGGAAGGTGAACTAAGCATGCCTTCATTTGTGATAGAAGACTGCTATTTGGTACATAGCACAGTGGTGGCAGCATAAGGAGCAACCGTGTGACCATACCTTTTTATGTAGGTCACCAGAGTGGAGGCCTTCCAATCGACCCACATAAAGGTCCACCTCTCTGCACTTGCCCAGTCCTTGTATTAACATTGCGTGTGCTAAACACGCTGTGTGCGTGAGTGAGTCTAAATAATGGAGTCCAGTGGGATCCATTTTGGATGTCCATGTCCTGGCCTTTTGCTAAATGGGGGGTGAGGACTGTACTCCCAGACAGTGGAAAGGTATGAACAGATTCAAACAGCTTGAGGTAGGAGAGCTAGGCACTGGCGTGAGGGGAATGGAGACAGCTCATTTGGATAATCTATGAGGTCATTTGGTTAGTTAGCAAGGAGCTGCTGATTAGTACTTTTGAGCACTGCCATTTCCTAGATGGCAGGGGAGAGGGATTGGGCTGCAGATTTGGTTGTGAACGGTGAGGAAGCCTTTAAGTGAGGCCTGCTCTACTGCCTTTCCCTAATTATTCCTTCATTTGAGCTGATGATAATCAGGGGAGGAACCTAACACTTCTTTCTGTCACGGGTATGAGTGTTCCTCTACACAGAAACTACCTCTGATTAATAGACTGCAAAAGACACTTGAGAGAAGAGCCTCCCCAAACCAGTTCTACAGTTTGAGACACTGGATTTACATTTCCTGTCTAAAAGCTGCTTATACAAATGTGATCCAATCACACTCTGTTCCAATTCGAGTGCTCTATTACCAAGGGAGCTAGTGCTTCACAGTGTACCGGTCTGATGTCTATCTGACAGCCAGTCTCTCAGAGGTGAGTGGGCATCACCTGAAGTCTGTTTATCTTGCTTGAGGTGCTCTGTACCTGCCTTTGAACCCTAGAAGTCTGCCTGCCTTGCTGAGAGAGTGAAGGAGACTTCTTGGTTCTTCAGGAGAAGAGATTGTCCCAGAAGTATCAAGCTCTCTTATGGCTGTGGGGTGCCCGAAAGAAATAGACCAAACTAGAATGATCCAGCTCCAGGAGGATACTGATTATTGAGGTCTCCCCAGAACCTCCTCTTCATTCCTGACAGACACCATGAAACCCACTGATTGCATGAATACCGAAGACCTGGTTGGGACTGTAATTGTGTGGTTGATTAAAGACCTCTGCAGGCCTGCATTTGTCGCAGTGCTGAAGGTTTCTGCAAGACTTCATCTGCCATTTTGCTGAAGGAACATGTGTGGTTATATCTGCAAAATCGCTGAAGCCCCCAAGCAGGACTGCATCTGCTGATGTATTGACGACAAAGTCAGGGGTTACCCCTACCCTCCAATCAGCCCGTACGTGTCTTCCAATTGGTGATCACAGAGCAATCCCCTGGCACTACACCTCTCTACAGTCCGGCCAGGACCACATCTTCTGAACTGTTTATAATCAGGCAACTTTCTGCAAATGAGCCACTCCCTACAGGCCGTCATGAAAGAAGGGCTGGGGGGGTCGTCTCGGAACAACTTGATCCTGCACCCAGCACTGTTGAACTCCACCGGAGATTGCCAGTGTGCTGAAATTCTCAGGAGAGACTGAGAGGGCAGATGGAGAGTAAGACAGTCCTCAAAAGGACTTGAGACTGAGTGCATTATAAACTATGGATGATTACACTACACCTGAGCATGTTTGTCACTACTCCTGAGCCTCACCAGAGAGAGGGGGTGAATCCATAGCCAATCAGAGAGAGCCTGGGACGGGGGCACATAGGGACTGGATTCGGTGTAAATAGTGAAAGAGATAGTGCCTAGATATACTGTCTCGTATGAGAGTATTGAAGTGTGTAGTGTTTAGTACAATTTGTGATTAAAGTACTTTTCTTTCTTGCAGAGCTGGGCACTGGGCGGTACATTCACTCTGTTGGGTCAGTTGGTTAATTGTTGAGCTCTGAGCTTGAGCACTCCCACACTAGCTTCATGAGAAACATGTGACTGCTCTCCCTCACTACCCTGAGAGTCAAGTGTGTAATGAGTTATATTTCTCTCAGTGTTCAGGGCCAAAGTAGAATGAGCCTCAGGGCACCAGAAGCATATGACCTCAACCCTCACAGTTAAGATCCAGTCACCGGAAAGCATGTTCTGCCATACCACTTATTTGTTTAAAAACTGGACCACTTTTACGACTTTGAAAAAAAAGTATGTAATCCATGCTGTGCTAATTTTTCTGCTTTTTTAATACCTTGGCAAAGTCATTCATAATTTACTAATACAAATTAAAAAGAGATTGTTGTCAATAAAATATCTCAGTGAATTAAGAATTAATAAAAAGTGTCTTTGAGCAAGGTGTTACTGTAAGCTGCAGTAATGTTGGACCCTGATCCTCTCTTCAAGGTCATCCCCAAATGTTTTGCCTTCACCTCTCCTGTTTCTGAGAATTTCTTTTTGTTGGCTTTATGAATCTGTGCCCTTTAGCACTGACAACCAGTGCTCCCGCAATAAAACTTGGTAAACGTGACATAAACCTGAATGGCATATTTAATTGACTTCTAAGTCCATAGTAAAGTGATACCATATGTACCCAGTGCATGTACATGTAATGCTACTAGTGGGCCTGCAGCACCAATTGTGCCACCCACTTAAGTAGCCTTTTTAAACTTGTCTCAGGCCTTAGATTGCTGCCTGTGTGTGCAGATTTAAACTACCAATATGACATGGCAAATATACCCCTTGACAGGCCTAAAAATCCCTCTGTAACACATTTAAATCACCCCTAGGGAAGGCTCTAAGAGACTATAGGGGAAGGTGCAATGTATTTAAAACGTTAGGCATGTACTTTTAAGCTTTACATGTCCATGCAGTGAAAAACTCGCAAATGTGTGTTTTTTTTACTGTGAGGAGTTCTACCGCTCCCATAGGACAACAATGGGTTACTTTATTAGATTTAATAAGTGATAACCTTTGATTGGGAGCAGGTAGAAATGCCATGTTTACCCTCAAATGAATCATCATTTAAATGGTAAAGTCAAATCTTAAGTCACAAATCTGAAAATGCCACTTTTAGAAGTTGGTATTTGCTTATCCTAACCATTTGATGCTTGTAGCCTGTTCCCGGTAACTTGACCAGGTGTAGTTGGACGTAGGCCAATGTGTATTCCTCCAAGATAGCCACACTATAGAGGAACCGGCTGTTGGTTGGATGGGCCATCCTCACTGGATGGGAGGGGCAGAGCTGTCATCTGTCACTCCCATTTGAAAGACACTGCCTGAGCCCAAGCACAAGAAACTTCACACTAACCATTTGTGTCCCCAGTAGAGCTTGGCCAGTGAGAAAGGAAATCCCAGAACCAGATTTGTCGGGGAGTCTGGAAGTTTCTCCCATTTCTAACTATCACCAGGTATAAATATTGGATCCTCAGACCAACTCCTCAGATCACGGCTGGACCTGTGGAAGACTCAGAAGAAGGACTGCTTTGCTGCCCTGCTTCTGAAAGGACAAGCCTGCTACCCTGTTGCAAGAAGGACTACATTGCTAATGTAGTCTGGGGAAGAAAGACTGGACCTGCTCCTTCAACCTAGAATCCCCAGACTGACTCCAAAAGTTAGCTACCTGCATCCTATTCTGAGCTACAGGGACATAACAAGCTCCCGAGACCTCTCCTGCATCTGCTCAGCTGCCCATACTCAACTGGACCTGCCTGTGCACTGATGCTGGGCTCTGCGAGTTTGAGTCCTGATTGCCAAGAGGTGCCCCCAGGTCCTAGACCATTGACACTCATCAGATTGTACACCTCCTGGCCCAACTGTGGGTTTCCTCAGAAACATAACAAAGCAACTTAGTGCAGGATCAGGGGTGTGGAATTTATTAAAATATCTACTAGTCCATGGGGCAAGTTGCTTCATAAATCTACTTGTCCTGTAACAAAATCCACTTGTCCCTTTGGTGCCATGTGGTTCGGCAACAAATTATGGCAGTAATCTCATTATATAAGAGCTCTTATATAGCCTCTCTGATTATGTCAGGGCTCATACCATAGTAGTTTTTGAATACTATCAATCCCTTTATGTTGCCACGTTTCTGAAGATCTACATACTGGGATTGAAGGAAGTGGTAAGCAATAGTTCCAGGGTTGTAATGCCCTTTAAGTCTGTGCAAATCTACTAACTTGCATGTTTTAAGGATTTTCAACAACTCTTCTCTAATCTTTTCCCATACTGAGAAATGTTGGAAATTTACTCCCGACAATGGCAGACGTAAACCTTCTTCCAAACACTCGGGTTTTCGCATGAGCAAATCTACACATGCATATTTGCTCATGATAAACTGCAGTTTTAAAATATTTTCCAGGAGTACATTTCTTGCCCTACTTCTATAAATTCTTGTAAATTCATGAAAGCCATACAGCTACACTTAATGCAAGGACATATACCAAGGGTGCACTTTTGAGACTTTCTTTAATATTTGGGCCCTAATTTGGTCTGTCATTAACCACAACCTTTTGTGTTTGTTAAAATTCTCTCTCCCTCTCTCTGTATCGGCTGGCTTCACTGTGAGTGACGGCATTAAGATCTTTCACAAGGAGTATATTGGTACACAAAGTAGTTGTGTTCAGTGGCAGTAACTAATGTGCCAGTGTGTGCTTTATTTAGACAAATTTATTTTTGCTTTAGCCAATGCTTGTTATGGTGAGGGCCCGGCAGCTCTCACATCAAGAAGGCTTTACAAAAACCATGCCAAAACGTATTGGCAAAACTAAAAAGCTGTTCACTAATTTCAGACCTACTGGCTTTGCCAATGCTTGTTTATTTTTGTTTCCCATAATCTTATATCTTACTAGCAGCCCGCCCCAGCGTTGCCTGGGGTAGAAGGGGGCTGGGGGCTGCATTTCAGGTTTGCGTGCTCTCCCGCCCAGGCCCCCGCCCGCCACGACATTGTCTGTGTCCCGGACAATGTTGTGGCGGGCGGGGGCCGGGGCGGGAGATCACGCAAACCTGAAATGCTGGCTTCCCCTACCCCCGCCTACCCTGACATTCCCCAGCAGCCCGTGCTCCGCCTGCCCGCCCCGACCCTGGCTGCCCCGGATGCTTACCTTGCCTCCGCTGCTCACACCGCCAGTCCATATTTCTCCGCTATGCCACTCACCACCTGTCCGCCGCCGCTCCTCCCCGCGCCATATCCGCCTCTCCGCTCCGCCGCTGGCCTCACTTCACCGCTCCTCCCCTGCGCGCCATGTCCGCCGCTCCTGGAACGCTGCTCCTCCCCTGCTCCTGACGTGACGACGCACAGTCGCGGCCGGCGCTACTTTGGGGGAACTACTTTTTGTAAAAATGTAACTTTTTATATAACGTTTATTTTTTTAATTTTTAAAGCCTATGACCATCTACACACCCTGCCGATTTCAACGGTGTATCGGGTGTGTAGATTGGCGCTGTGGTTCCCGAGTTTACCTTGCCTAAAGGTGCAAGTTCTCTCTTTATAATAGTAGTATAGATTACATTCTTAAGGAAAACCCGATGAGCGCGTTTTCGTCTCCCTCCCCCTTCCTGACAGGGAGCGCACCTGCCTTTAACTCAAGCGTCTGTTTGGGCAGTAAAGTGAAAATGGTTCTTATGGTCGTCACGAGTAGATGGCGTGAACTAATGTTTAATTGTGCATGTGTACTAAGAGAGCGTCCTTAAACCGTGGATCAAAACCATGCGTTAATGCACTCAATAAGACACCATGCATGAACACAGCGCTCATGTTTTCCCGTATTGCTGTTGCTGGTGAACTCCGCTCCTCGCCTCACGCAGACGCTCCTCCCGGCGCTCATGTCCTGACGCTACTCCCCTCACGCATACGTCGCGGCCGGCGCTACTTGCAAGGGACTACTTTGTTTTTATTTGTAAATATTTTAAACAACGTTTTTTTTTTTTTTTTTATGTAGCCTATGTCCTTCTGCTTGCCCTGAGGTTTTCTAAGATGTGTTGGGTGTTCAAATTGGAGTTGTAGTTTTCAAATTTACCTGGCTCAAAGGTGCAAGTTCTCTCTTTATAATAGTAGTATAGATTGTACTTTTTTTTGTTTTGTAACCTGTCTTGTAGCCTGCACACTTGTCACTGTTTCTTACGTAATGTTTATTGTTGTGCCTGAGTGTAGTAGCTTATGTTGCAGTATTAGACCTCTTATTGTACTTTGTTTTGTGTTGTAACCTGTGACTTGTTTCCTCCTGTCAGTGTTACCTTATCTTTTTTTTTTGGTCAGAATTATCACTTTTTTGTGTATCTTAACGTCTGCTTTTGACATGTAATGTGCTCCTTATGTTACTTGCACACACCACTTTTCCCTTGTAACACAGTATGCTACCACTCACATTTTGTTTGCTGTGTGCTATATTGCAGTATTGTACCTCTAATTGTAGTTTGCTTGGTGTGCACACTTGGTCTGACGCCTTTGGGTAAGGTCGGCGCTATGTAAAGAGGCCTTCGGCTAAGAATGTGTAGCATATATTGCAGTATTATACCTTTATTGTATTTTTTTTGTTTTGTAACCTGTCATGTAACCTGCACACTTGTCACTGTTTCTTACGTAACGTTTATTGTTGTGCCTGAGTGTAGTAGCTTATGTTGCAGTATTAGACCTCTTATTGTACTTTGTTTTGTGTTGTAACCTGTTTTATAACCTGTGACTTGTTTCCTCCTGTCAGTGTTACCGTATGTATTTATTTTGGTCAGAATTATCACTTTTTTTGTGTTTCTTAACATCTGCTTTTGACATGTAATGTGCTCCTTATGTTACTTGCACACACCACTTTTCCCTTGTAACACAGTATGCTACCACTCACATTTTGTTTGCTGTGTGCTACATTGCACTATTGTACCTCTAATTGTAGTTTGTTTGGTGTGCACACTTGGTCTGACGCCTTTGGTTAAGGTAGAAACGGGTCCGCGCTACCTAACCTGCACACTTGCTGTGCCTTTGTAATTGTATTTTGTTTGGTCTGCACTATCGAAAGACGCGCTGCTTAGGAACGGCTCTGCGCTATCTAAAGACGCGTTTGTGACATTTCCGCGCTCTTCCCAAGTTCTAAATGAATTATTGATGGCGTTTGAATTGCCTAAAGACGCGTTCGTGACATTTCCGCGCTCTTTCTAAGTTCGAAATGAAGCATTGCTCGCGTTTCTATTTCCGAAGAAATGCCGCCTTGTTTATTTCCTGTTTGGCCCCTTTATGACATCATTGGCCAATGGTTATCGTCTTGTGTTTTTTTGACATTGAATTCGTGTGTGTGTTTGAGTAGATGCGTTCAGATTGGTCAACAATGCGATTCAGCCTGCCCCCCTGTGTGACGTCATGTTAATGTTTTCATGTACTGAAGGCACGGCAGCTTTTGATTGTAATGGTACGAATGGTACGAAAGCGTCAAGGGTAACTTCAAGGAATGTGTTTCTGTCACAATATTTTGTTATAGTGCGCTGATCCTGCGCCGTTTTAAAAAATGTACTGATTTATGGTTTTGTCTGATTTTAAAATCGTGTGAAAGCGTATTTCGGTCTGGGTTTGCATGTAATGCCTGGGTCTGCATAATGCGTTATAAATTTGGTGAAAAAGTGCATAATTTGTGCATTTGTAGTGTATGTGTGCAATGTAAGCTCTTATTCACATAATTCGGCATTTGTGCTGTATGTGTGCAATGTAAAGTGTTGTTAGCAGTTGGCATGTCCCTGTAAACGCCCACACACGACCACGCTCCCAAGGGACTACTTTTACAGTTTTTACGTTTTTCTTTCTTAATGTATATGGTGTACATATCTATAGCCTATGTCCTTCTGCTATATCTCCCCTTTCAAATGGTGTATTGTGTGTAGTGATTGGTGCATTACTTTTCTAGTTTACCTGGCTCAAAGGTTTGTGTTCTCTCTTTATAATAGTAGTATAGATTGAAACTGGTTACACTGATTTTCCAATACGAATATGTTTGCAAAATACTAGCATGAATCAACACATTTTACTAAATGATGCTGCAAAGAAACGGTACCTGAAATTTCACAGTAGTTTCGCAAAAAAAATGTTTTCCTACTTTCATTTTTTTAGGAACATTTTATATTGAAAGCAAAGAGTCCTTAATCTTGCTCTCAAGCTTCTGCAAATATTTGCATTTAATCAGAGAGCATTCTGGGAGCATTATGCATAGCCTCATTGTGCTAAACTTTGAAACCGTGAGTACACATTTTTATACTGTAACCACTATCAGTAGTGCGATCACCCTAATAATAAAGGCTTTCAATTAATGAAACATGAACACAAGTTTGAACAGCATTAACATAGGCACACAAATAATAACTTAACTTCAGGCATTGCCCTTCCTTGGCCCTTAATGTGCTACTGCAAACTGGCAGCCAAAGGGTTTGTGCTGTAGGGGGTTGGGCCTACTTGTCCCAAGGACAAAATGCACATTAAAACTTGTTGCCCATGACCCCAAACAGTATGTCCTGGGCGTCGGGCTATAGGAATTCCACATCCCTGAGGGTGATGCAGAACCTTGCATTGCAGCACCTCACAGTCCCTGAATGATGGCCTCATCGGAGCCAATGCAGTGTGATACAACTCGATGCAGAGCCTCACATCGTAGCCCTCGCAGCTCCTCTCAGAACCCATCCCAGCACAATGCAACTCGATGCTGGACCTTGCATCACAGCCCTTGCAGCTCCTCATCAGTACTGACAAAGCCTGATGCAACCTGACACAGGATCTCACATTCTAGACCTTGCTGCTACTCATCAGAATCAACGCAACACAACCTGATGCAGGTCCTCACAACGCAGCCCTCACAGCTCTTCATCGAAACAGACACAGCAGGATGCAACACTCCTCATCAAGGACATAAGATAAACTAGATAACTAGATTCCTGTATCCAGCCTGTGCTCTATAGTATTTGGCCTGAAACCTGTGACTTTGTCCTGGTGTGGGACAACAGATAACAACAGTTGGCGCTTTGTACTTTTATGCGTTATACTTACCTTAATTAATATTAATATTTGCCATTTGTAGAGCGCCTGTTTACACCGCCGGCTAGTACCTGAACAGATATCCGTCCTTGAGGGTTAGAGACAGGGAGAGACAGAGCTCTGCCTCTGACCTGTAGACAAAAGGGTACAGGAAGGTCTAGAGACTAGCAGGTGGAAAGAGCAAGGTCTTCAGTCTTCTGCAAAAGGTAATTTCAACTGGCTCTGTTCTCATTTCAGCTGGTAGAGTGTTCCATTGTTTGCTGCTATGAATCTAAAAGAACGACCACCCATCCTAGCCTTTCTGATTCTGGTAATCGCCGCTAGTGCTTTATCCTTAGATCTTAGGTTTCTGTTGGGTATGTGAGTTGCTGGTTCATAGTGCACCCTCCAGTTTAGTGATCTGAAAGATAGTATATAGAGTTAGTAATAGCATAATACATACAACTGCACACATATATTTTTGGTTTATTCATTTGTACACTCAGGATACTGTATTACATCAAGTTCTACAGTAAGGAGGTGTCTCTGCACTGTTTTTTCCCAAAGTAGTATATCCCACTCATTCACACTGCATAGCTGTGAGTTCTCAATATTGCGTATCTAGACTGTTGCACCCCATTGATTCGCACAGCCCAGAGGTGAGTGTTTTTCTTGGGAAGTCAGAGGCTGATTTAGAAGCTCCTTGCGCCACTTTTCCTATGTTAAAAGTGACACAAAAGTGGCGCAAGGGACTTGTACATCTGCCTCTCAAACTGTTCTAACCTCTCTATTCTCACTGCCCGGAGGTGATTGTACATTCCTATGCAGTGAAGCTGCTGCACACTACCCACTCTCTCCTTCCACAGATGACTTGTTGTTACGGAAACAAGCTTCTTTGCTCACCTTGTGCCATTGGCCTGATTCAAAGAGGGTGCACCACATATCGAAGCAGCTTTCTCTGACGTTGTTACGATGGCCATGCATCATTGCAGAATCCTCGAACGTTGAGCTTGTGAGATGTTGGGGGGGACGCCAATTTGTGAAATACAACCTGTAAGATAAAAAGGAAGTTAACATTGTGTGTTATTTTTTATCAAAGGAGAGAGGAAGTGAGAGAGTGACTGCAAAGAATATTCGCAGCTAACCTTTCTGTCACCTGTGTGTTTTTCACCAAGTGCCGGGACATAAAGCACCCTGAAGCTCTACATATAAAAGATAGTAAAAGAAAGATGTTATGATTGGTGTTTGTTACTATCTTAATGTGAAGTTGAATATCATTGCACTCTTTTCACATTTTCCCTCTCGCATTTAAAAACATGTATTTGTATAGTTCAGATTACGGACGTTTGACTGATTATAAAAATGTTCCTGCTATTGGAAAAAAACTTTTTTAATGCAAAAAAATTTGGTATATAGGACTGCGTTCGTCTAAATCACTGCGTCAATTTTTGTATCCAGTCTGCTGCAGCCCATCGACTCCCTCTGATGCACACCCAGGCCTCGCTTGTCACCTTTTCGTGGACAGGATACCTCCTACACCATGCAGTCTCACTCTGCCAGCAAGAAGTCTGACATATGGTGCAGAGTCTTGATATTGGTATGGCTAACGACATACTCGTGCTCCCATTATCATCTTGCAGGTTCCTCACCCGCTCAGTCCTTCCGGTACCACTAACTCAGTGATCAAAGAGGCCACGCACCTAGTGGTGGACTGTTGAACTCGGTGGTTTGGGCCTATATGAGGCATTCGAACCACTGAATGGGCCATCACAGCGCTTGTGATGGAAGCAACTCTAAAATGGCGTACAGCACGTGCACCCAGTCTTTTGTATTGGTACGGTCACGTGTGTAGTGACGGATGCGCTGGATGGGTGTGGTTTGGGTGTATACCTGCCATAAGGGAGTGTGTGTGTGCCGTTCTGACAACTAGACCTGGAACTAAGAAATCACTACAGTGGAAATCTGGGCAATGTTTTGTTCTTGTGTTTTCCTGGAAGCGTAAGTGGAGTGGGCTGGCCTGATGTATGCTAGTGCTGCGCGAGGCTCTGAACCATGATTCCGGAGCTATGGTCATAGGCCCGTCGTGAGCTATATGAGAAATAAAGTGATTCGGGTGTCCATCTTGTAGTGCTGACGTCACCCGGGTCTTAAAAATAAATGTGTCATTATATCTGTGAAGTCCCACAACTTGCCCAAAAGGGAAGGTACGGGGTATCACTGACTCTATATTCGTTCATAGTTGCATACATAAAAGATGGTGTACATGACGCATTTCTGCGATTATGAAAGTTTATTGTACATTCAGTAGAGTGTTGTAGATGTAGTAATACAGGGCTGTGAAAGGTTTAAGTTGTAGTTTTTGGCACATGAAGGGCAGCTAATATATATACGTATGTGGTTATTCAGGTAGACCGTAGAAGTTGATGCTGGAAATCAGTGTTCGAGTCTCAGAGTTGCGTCAACATCCTGTTATCGTAGAGTAATGACGTAATGTACGCCTGCCTGAAAATGTATCGTAAATACGGTGCTCATGTAAATAGCTGATATAGTGTTGGGTTGATTTTGCACTATATAAATATGCTTAAAAAAAAGGGAGGAATAGCCCACACTTACTGTCACAGGTAAGATGGTTGCATACGCTATTTATAGCACAATATAATGTGGTAGGGCAGAGGAGCAGCATTTTACAAACACAATAAATACACAGAAACAGATAGATAGTTGAAGTGGGTACGGGCACGAGTGCTCAACTCCATTTTAATAGTCAAGTCAAGTCAAAGAATTTATATAGCGCACTACATACCCAAAGGGTCTCAAGGCGCTTAGGGAGGGGAGGAGGATTACTTGTCAAATATCCACGTTTTAAGTTGCTTTCTGAATGCTAGGTGGTTCTGGGTAAGGCGAAGGTAAGTGGGGAGTGAGTTCCATGTTTTAGCAGCCAGGTAAGAGAAGGATCTGCCTCCCATGGTGGTCTTGTTGATGCGAGGAACAGTGGCGAGGGCTTGGCTGGAGGAACGTAGTTGGCGGGAGGGGGTGTAGAAGGACAGTCGTGAGTTGAGGCATTCTGGTCCGATGTCGTAGAGAGATTTGTGTGCGTGGGTTAGCAGTCGGAAAGTGATCCTCTTATTGACGGGTAGCCAGTGGAGGTCTTTCAGGTGATCAGAGATGTGTTTGTTGCGCGGGATGTCTAATATGACCCTGTCTGAGGCGTTTTGGATTCGTTGGAGTTTCTTCTGGAGTTTAGCGGTAGTACCTGCGTAGAGGGTGTTTCCGTAGTCCAGTCGGCTCGTGACCAGAGCATGGGTGACTGTTTTTCTGGTTTCGGTGGGGATCCAGCGAAATGTTTTTTTGAGCATGCGAAGAATGTTGAAGCAGGATGAGGATACGGCGCTGACTTGTCTGTTCATTGAAAGTGAAGAGTCCAGGATAACGCCTAGGTTCCGTGCGTGGTCTGTCGGGATGGGAGCTTTTCCAAGGGCTTCCGGCCACCAAGAGTCGTCCCATGCAGAGGGGGATGTACCTAAGATGAGGACTTCTGTTTTATCTGAGTTCAGTTTCAGACGGCTGTGTTTCATCCATTCGGCAACTTCTTTCATTCCTTCGTGTAGGTTAGTTTTGGCGGTGCTGGGGTCATTGGTGAGAGAAAGGATCAGTTGAGTGTCATCCGCGTAAGAGATGATGTTGAGGTTGTGTTGGCGGGCGATGGCTGCGAGGGGGCTCATGTAAACGTTGAAGAGGGTGGGACTGAGTGAGGACCCTTGAGGTACGCCGCAGATGACTTCAGTAGCCTCTGACTTGAATGGTGGAAGGCGGACTCTCTGGGTTCTTCCGGTGAGGAACGAGGTGATCCATTCAAGTGCTTTTCCTTGTATTCCGATGTTTCTGAGGTGTTGTAAAAGGGTGCTGTGGCAGACTGTGTCGAAGGCTGCAGAGAGGTCGAGGAGGATGAGGGCGACTGTGTCTCCATTGTCCAGTAGAGTTCGAATGTCGTCTGTTGCTGCGATGAGGGCGGTCTCAGTGCTGTGTTTTGCTCGGAAGCCAGATTGTGAGGAGTCGAGGGATTTGTTGGCTTCGAGGAAAGCGGCGAGCTGGTTGTTGACAGCTTTCTCGATTACTTTGGCCGGGAATGGAAGGAGCGAAATGGGGCAGTAATTTTTGAGTTCGGTGGGGTCCGCTGTGGGTTTTTTCAGAAGGGCGGTGAGTTCAGCGTGTTTCTAGCTTTCCGGGAAGGTGGCGGAGTTGAAGGAGCAGTTGATGACGTCTCGGAGGTGCGGTGCTATGACGGAGTCTGCTTTGTTGAAGATGTGGTGAGGACATGGGTCTGTGGGGGATCCTGAGTGGATGGAGTTCATCAGGCGGATGGTGTCCTCAGTGGAGATTGGGTTCCAGTCATTAAGGGTGTTCAAGGGGGGAGAATGTTCAGTATATGGTTGGGTGGGTTGGTCTCCGGGTTGGTTGTCGAAGCTGTTGTGGATGTCTGCAATTTTGTTGTGGAAGAATGAGGCTAGGGAGTCGCAGAGGGCTTGAGAGGGGGTGATGTCGTTGGAGTTGGCCGAGGGATTGGTAAATTCCTTGACGATGTTGAAAAGTTCCTTGCTGTTGTGGGCGTTGTTGTCAAGTCGATCCTTGAATGCTGTTTTCTTGGCCTTTCGGATTAGTTGGTGGTGTGTGCGGGTGGCGTTTTTGAAGGCGTCCTTGGTGCTGGTGGTTGGGTCTTTTTTCCAGGCCTTCTCGAGGTAACAAGAATAGATATAATATACAGATATTTAATCATAAATGGTTTATGACTTCTGCTGTACAAAGGTAGGAGCATTGTATGTGAAATAATTATCGTGTGCTCACTCTGCGATGATGCGTGGTCTTTGCGGGCTGTACTGAAATCATTCACTGTTGCATACTGGACTATATGAACTTTGAGGATCGGGGAAAATCCTAGCATCGGTGGTTATCAATTGCTGTGCAAACTACGTTTACTGATTGCTCCCCATAACAAATTAAACGATTACACTTCACGCAGTGCAATCTAACTTTCACAAATTGGGGACGTATGTTTGGTGTCGATGTTGAAGGGATATCCCAGAGGTACTTGGTATTGCCGGTGGTGGAGGTACATTTTGGCGCAATCTTCTGCATTCTTTGTTATCATAGTTCACAGAATGCAGCGATTGAAGGTGCTTGCGCATACTAGCAGTGCAACAGCACTATTTTTTTCTCTGCATCAAATAACTTGAGGCTGAATTTAATGCTGTCTGTAGTGAAGATGAAAAGGTAAACTCAAGTTCTGAACCCAACTGTGCACAGTGTACATGGAAGCCTGTAGTCAGTACAGTTATAGAACAATGATTTTTTTCACTTATTTTAACAAAATCTGAATACATACAGTATAATTGTGTCTGCATTAAATAAATCAAGGTTGAATTCCCTACTGTCTATAGTTTAGATGCAAAGGAAAAGTTGTAAACCCTGCTGTCCACAGTGTACATCTCAGGGTGGAGTGCATCATCTGCAATAATAGTGGAAGAGAAAGATCGAACATGTATGCAGCGTGCATTTTATTATTCAACTAAATCTATAAGTGATATACAAAAAAAAAATGGAAGGAGGCATACTAAAGGGATATTGTGTAGGGTGTGATAGGTTTTATTTTTTGTTTGGTTTCCACTGCGTTAGTGGTACCTGAAACAACAAGGTTCTGTGGAACCTGCGATGATGTGTGGTCTGAGCAGGCCGTACTGATAGTAATATTTTTTGTATTGTGAATTCTGGCTTAGTGGCGATTTTGTGTCGGTTTGAGGGATGTTACTTGATTTGGTACGCACTTTATACATAATGAATGAAGAATCAGTTCAATTCTGCCTGAATACGGCCATGTGGCGATGAATTATGGTGCACTGAGTTAGTAGTTCCTTTGGGACTGAGCGTGTACGTAACCTGTGATGATGCGTGGTCCGGATAGGCCGCAATGGGGATAATGTTTTTTGACTACAGAATTTTGCCTTAATAAAGCCTCGTGGTGATTATTTAGGGTGTACTGAGTTAGTGGTACGTCTTGTGTTTAGCGTGTGCTCACCCTGAGATGATGCATTGTCTGAAGAGGCTGTACTCAAAGCATTGGCTGTTGCATACTGGACTGTATGTACTTTGAGGGGGAAAAACAAGTGCCATTGATG
The DNA here is from genome assembly GCF_964263255.1 of Lissotriton vulgaris. Lineage (NCBI taxonomy): Eukaryota > Metazoa > Chordata > Amphibia > Caudata > Salamandridae > Lissotriton > Lissotriton vulgaris. The sequence continues at coordinate 954,638,076 of NC_141699.1, forward strand.
GTTATGAATTCTTCAGCAACAAAATTATCAGAATCAGATGAGTCTTCCAGTGGTGAAGATATTTTTGCCTTCAAAAAATAAATTCAGGGTTCCAATGAAGAAAAAATGAGTTTCAAATTGTGAACTCTGCTATCCAGTGTAGACTATCATTAAGTCTAGCTTTGCACTTGCAGCGTGAAATTTATTATTCAAGTAAATCTATAAGTGATATAAAAAAAAGTTGGTAAAGGAAGCATAATAAAGGGATATTTTATAGGTTTTCATAAATGTTATACTTAGTTTGGCATTGTAGTTTGCAAATAATAAATCAATAGAGTAATTAATTGTGAGCTCTGATGACCGCAGTGTAGGCAGGAGGCAGAGGTTAGCAAGAGCCCACAACCACGTGGCATTGATTAGAGCTGCACAGTATTAGTAATTTAGTGTGTGTGCAGGCAGCGATGATAAGTGATGCAAAGAGTTAGTGGCACCTGAAGCAACAAAATTATGTGGAGCCTGCGATGATGCGTGCTCCGAGCAGGACGCACTGGTAGCAAAGTCCTTAAAATCAAGTTCTCGAATAAATATTGGTTGTCCTTTCACGGGAGTAAGTTGCAGTACATCTCCAAAAACTATAATATATTTTCTTCCAAATAAGAAATCGACTCAATACGGTCACATGGCAATGATTTTTGGTGCACTGAGTTAGTAGTATCTTTGGCGCTTAGCCTGTACGTACCCTGCGATAATGTGTGGTCGGGGGGAGGCACAGTAATTGAAGTAATGTCTTTTGTCGATTGAATTCTGATTGAATTCCATTTAAAAGTGATAGTATGCCTCATTGCGGACATAAAACTGTTCACTCTTCTTTGCGATGATTTATGGTGCACTCAGTTAGTAGTATCTTTGGCGCTGAGTTTGTTCGTACCCTGCGATAATGAGTGGTAAAGGGGGGCCGCATTCGAACCAATTTTGCTTGAATACGGTTGCGTGGCGATGAATTATGGTGCAGTGAGTTACTGGTAGCTTTGTTTTTTTAGGGAATGTATATAGTGTGCCTTCTTTGATTTCCTGCGCCTCCCGTGTTTGCCTGTGAACAAGGAGCATCACAGCTCCGAAACGCGTAAGGCTGAACTAATTTACCCGCGGGAAGGAAAGCCGCTGAGCCGTGATTAAGATTGGAATTCGAGTGCGCTTCGAAGCGCTGGTTCTTTAAAGAAAAAAAATATATATATATATATATAACCTCCACAGTGGTTCCTACGCGGGAGTTTGCGCAGCGCTCATGTATATGCGGTGTCCTGCGGCAGAACCAAGCCGCTATTTATTACCAAACTTCTCCAACCAGGGAAAACAACGTGCTTACCGGTGAGCCGATTCCTTTTTCTTCTTCACGCATGAGTGGATAAGGGTGTAGCGGCATTACAAAACAGAACGTCCGTAGTACCAAGAGTTCCCAGGTGAAAGGGAATTCTGCACTAAGGTTGCCAAGTATCATATGAGCAACCGCAATTAAAAACAGCGCCCATTAACAGCATTAACAGCATGTTTTCTGACACAGAGCGCATTAATGCAGCAAAGGATATGTTTAAGCGTAAGGGGACGCCTACGCAGGTGATGACCAAAACGACGCCCGAAGAAGTACCACAGGATCGCAAACTGAAAGAGACATTTGTGAAGTTGGAAAGACTACACGAGCGCGAAGTGCGCAAGTGATGGGAGGCCACAAGCTTAACAAATTATATAGAAGAGAAGAGAGTACCCAGGGGTCTGAGAGTCCATACGGTACCTTCCTATGAACACCCGGATCCCCAACTGCTCACGGACTGGTTCGAGCATACTGCCTCCTATTGCGAAGGCGCACTCAAAATTCTTGTAAAGTATGCCTGGAGCGATAGGGGGAAAGCGTTGGCAGAAATTGACTCGATTAATGAGGAGTTAGAAAAGGAAGCAGATACTGGGAAAAAAGCACTAATATCCCAGATAAAAGATCAGATGAAGGCAAGACTTGCAAAAGATGAACAAAAAATAAGAACGCGCAAGCAAGAAAAACGGTGTTTACTTGTTACAACGCATTTTTTACAACGCACTACTGTTACAACGCATCCATTACAACGCGGATACTGTTACAACTCATGTTTTTACAACGCATTTTTTACAACGCAGGTACCTTTACAACGCATACCATTACAACGTAAGTATTGGTAAGTATATAGTTATATTTTAAATGTTATATGTTTGGGGTTAAGGGGTATTTTTAGGGGTTAGGGTCAGTTTTGGGTTTTAGGGTAAAGGGGTATTTTTAGGGGTTAGGGTCAGTTTTGGGTTTTAGGGTAAAGGGGTATTTTTAGGGTTCAGGGTCAGTTTTGGGTTTTAGGGTAAAGGGGTATTTTTAGGGTTCAGGGTCAGTTTTGGGTTTTAGGGTAAAGGGGTATTTTTAGGGTTCAGGGTCAGTTTTCAGTTTTTGAGTAAAGGGGTATTTTTAGGGTTCAGGGTCAGTTTTGGGTTTTAGGGTAAAGGGGTATTTTTAGGGGTTAGGGTCAGTTTTGGGTTTTAGGGTAAAGGGGTATTTTTAGGGTTCAGGGTCAGTTTTGGGTTTTAGGGTAAAGGGGTATTTTTAGGGTTCAGGGTCAGTTTTGGGTTTTAGGGTAAAGGGGTATTTTTAGGGTTCAGGGTCAGTTTTGGGTTTTAGGGTAAAGGGGTATTTTTAGGGTTCAGGGTTAGTTTTGGGTTTTAGGGTAAAGGGGTATTTTTAGGGTTCAGGGTCAGTTTTGGGTTTTAGGGTAAAGGGGTATTTTTAGGGTTCAGGGTCAGTTTTGGGTTTTAGGGTAAAGGGGTATTTTTAGGGTTCAGGGTCAGTTTTGGGTTGTAGGGTAAAGGGGTATTTTTAGGGTTCAGGGTCAGTTTTGGGTTTTAGGGTAAAGGGGTATTTTTAGGGTTCAGGGTTAGTTTTGGGTTTTAGGGTAAAGGGGTATTTTTAGGGTTCAGGGTCAGTTTTGGGTTTTAGGGTAAAGGGGTATTTTTAGGGTTCAGGGTCAGTTTTGGGTTTTAGGGTAAAGGGGTATTTTTAGGGTTCAGGGTCAGTTTTGGGTTTTAGGGTAAAGGGGTATTTTTAGGGTTCAGGGTCAGTTTTGGGTTTTAGGGTAAAGGGGTATTTTTAGGGTTCAGGGTCAGTTTTTAGTTTTTGGGTAAAGGGGTATTTTTAGGGTTCAGGGTCAGTTTTTACTTTTTGGGGTACAGGGTAAAAATAAATTAAATTTAATTTTAATTTAAATTATTTATTAGCAAATAAATTAAATTAAATTACTTTGCATTATTTTTGGGGTTGAGGGTCAGTTTTGAGTTTTTGGGGTACAGGGGTACAGGGTAAAAATAAAGTTATATTTTTTTTTTATTTACAATAATTATTTTTAATAATATTAAAAAAAATTACTTTATTTTTTTGGGGGTGTTTAGGGTCAGTTTTGAGTTTTTGGGGTACAGGTGTACATGGTAAAAATAAAGTAACATTAATTTAAATTTAAATTAATTTACGGAAATTAAATTATTTAAAATTACATTAAATTATACTTTTAAAATTAAGTTACTATTATATTATTCTTATTAATATATACTTACCAATACTTACGTTGTAATGGTCTGCGTTGTAAAGGTACCTGCGTTGTAAAAAAATGCGTTGTAAATACATGCGTTGTTACATGATCCGCGTTGTAAAAACCGCGTTGTAACAGTATGCGGAGTAAAAGTCCGCATTGTAACATCATATATCCAAGAAAAACATGAGCGCGATGCCAACGATTATCTAACGGGACCCGTATTGACATACGCAAAGAAATATGATGCCCCCCGGAAGGCTCTTCAGAAAGGAACCACGACTACCACCGCAGGTGGTACGCCGGAAACAGAACCTGCCACTTCAGAATCAGATCTCACTGAGAACGAATCTGGGGATGAACAACGAAGACAGAATGACTCGGAAACACAAGATACACTGTTCGCCACACAAGGGGCCCGACCCAAGAAGACTCCTTTTCAGGAGGAATATGAAGTCATCAAAAAGTCCTGGCTAAGGGGCGGCAAAAACAAACCGCCAGATGTGGATGCAGATGCCACATCGACATTAACCAGAGGAGGAGGACGAGGAGGGCAGGCGGCGGGAAGAGGAGGCAGAGGAAATGCAAGAACCTCCTGATGGTCGAACCGCCAGGCGAACAAGAAGCAATAAGCGTAAACTACCGAGACACCAGTGACCAGGCCAGTCTGACAGTAGTCAACCTAACATCTAAGAAATTGACTGATGCAGAAATTGAAGTTCTGAGCCTTGGTCTTACATTCTGTCCAACTAATGACCTCGAGTATACACAGACAAGAATTGACTTGTTCCGTTTTACTAGGAAGTTGAAGCTCCACAAACACTTTAAACTGCGCCCCCATCTCAAAAGCAGTACCAAAAAAGGCACCAAAGTGAATGAAATGGATTCACTCAGCAGCAGAGATTTACCAGCTATTGAGGTACTCAAAGACTTGCGACTAGAACAAGAATCTGAACGAGAACTTGAGAACCTGACCATCGCACAACGAGCTATCCTCCAAAGGGTTGAGCAAGAAAGAGAGGAAAGCATGTTCAAACCCGTATCAACCTTTGTTCCACAAACACCATGGGACGCAGTGGATGTCTTCACGGAGGCCATAAAAGAGACCTTGTAATGTATAGAAAAGCGTAACAGTCAACCTCCGTGAGGAACATCACTGAATGTCAACGCCAAGCACTGAGGGGTCTGATCAACGATAAATCTTTGGTGATCAAGCCCTCGGACAAAGGGGGAAACGTGGTTTTGATGAGCAGAGATCAATACAAAGCAGAAGCATTGAGACAACTTGCAAACAGAAATTTCTATATGGAATGCACAAATGCAGTGTACCAAACCAGTATCACTAAATATGAGACACTAATACAAAAGTGGTACAACCTCAATATGCTTGGTAAAGATGAAAATCTCTTCTTAAGAAACCACACCCCCATGATACCTACTTTTTACCATCTCCCCAAATTACATAAGAACATGGAACATCCCCCTGGCCGTCCAATAATATCTTCCATTGGTAGCTTGACTGAGAACATGCCACGTTTTGTTGATAACATCTTGTTCACCTTGGTGATAAAGTTAAAATCTTACATAAGGGACACCAAAGACTTTTTGACTAAAATCCAGGAGCTAACATGGGACCCTGGATATCTGCTTATGGTTTTAGACATTACTAGTCTATACACTTGTATAGACCATAGGCAGGGTCTTGAAGCTGTCAAGCATGCTCTGGAGCAACGCCAAATGAAGTTCGCTAGACACAATGAAATGATCATAGAGTTCATTGAATTCTGTCTGACACATAACATTTTTCTCTTCGAGGATCAGTTATACATACAAACATCAGGGACGGCGATGGGCACCTGCTTCGCCCCCAGCTACGCGAACTTGTTCGTCGGCTGGTGGGAAGAGCGGCTGTCCAGGAGCTGCACAGTGGGCACAGACACAGGGCATGTGGTATGCTGGTATAGTTATATCGACAATTTGTTTATCGTCTGGAATGGAGGGATGGATACAGCGGAAGAATTTATCAGAGTTCTTAACATCAATGATCTCAACCTACACTTCTCTGGTTCGGTTAGTCCGGTGGCAGCGGAGTATCTGGACCTGAGGGTATACGTTGAGGGGAACCATCTTCATACCACCCTGTATCGAAAAGATACTGCTGGCAATTCGATACTTTTTGCCAGCAGTAATCATCCTACCCAGTTGAAAAACAGCATCCCCTATGGAGAACTATTAATACTCCGTAGGAACTGCTCTAAGGACTCCGATTTCGAGGCGGCTGCCTCGGAATGTCTAGCGAGATTTTCCATAAGGGGTTATGGGAACACCTTACTGAAAAACACCCTTAAGAAGGTGAGGAAGGTACAGAGAGCTACACTTTTGGCCACAGATGATCCTATTGTGGGAAGAAACAGAAAAGCCAACAAAAAGAATGGGAAATTCAGACTTATCACCCCCTACTCATCGGGTGTTAAGGATTTGAGAGCAATGCTGAATAAGAACCGGCATATACTGAAAACTGACAGTGTACTTAAGGATGATTTACCCACTCATCCTCTAATCACGTTCAGCGGGGCGAGATCACTAGGTGACATGTTGGTCTTGAGCCACTTAGAGAAACCAACTCCTAAAACCAATTCCTTGAAGCAACTAGCGGGGTTCTTTCCTTGTGGTCACTGCAAGGCTTGTACTGGTAGCAGACGAGTGCTATCATACATTATACCTGATACCGGTAACCAAGTGCCCATTAAGCAGTTTATTACATGCAGTTCCCAGTTTGTAGTCGATTGCCTAATCTGCCCGTGTGGCTTACGCTACATTGGCAGTACCATCAAGGAACTCAAACTGAGGATCCTGGAACATCAGCGGGCAATCGAGAAAGTAGACATTGCATATCCGGTTGCCCGGCACTTTGCAGAAGAACATAATAAAGACCGCACCAAACTCCGATTCTTTGGATTGGACATTGTTCCACCCAATGTAAGAGGAGGTGATCGGTTAAGGAGACTCCGTAGATTGGAATCGAGATATATTGTAGATCTCTCTACTAAATATCCAAGAGGACTAAACAGTGATGAGGAACTGTCATGTCATCTGGGAAAATAACATCACATTCATGACACACTCCTTTATAAGGTCCTGCTTGTAAACTGTCTCTCAAATAACAAACTGTATATATTGTATATATCGTATTTCTGGAACACTGAAGCTTTTTCCATTTGATGTTGGGATGAACTGAGTTAATTTACCTGCGTATAATAATTTTCCCTCCCCTTTACCCTTTTCTTAATCCTTTCCAGTCTCCCTTCCCCTTCCTACCCTTACTCCAATTCCTTCCCTTTCTTTTTCCTTCTTATCCCTCCGCTTATCTTTTCCCACTGCACTATATTTACCACTCATATGGTGCGTGCGGAGTGACGTGTAATGGCAGAATTGTAATTATGTAGATATGTATATATATATATATATATATGTGTATGTACAGACAGAACCTGCCAATAAAGGATAACGATTTGATTAGAAACAATTTTTCTATTTGGGTTTCAAAGAAGTGAAGTTAAAGTTAATTTTGATAAGCCTGATGATGAACTGTGATATCCCTTTGAGACCTTGGCTATTCTGGACAATTTGAAAACGCGTGTTACACATCAGGTCATATCCTTTTGGATGATTTTCCTCTTGATGGAGTAATTTTTGATGAATTTTTGATTAACCTTTCATGAATTGCTGTGAAATTTTGCCAGTATGCCTGCAGCAATTACCAGTGAACAAGGGCCACACGGGGCCTGAAACGCATTTGGTGAACATCGTGCTGTTGTGTTTTAACTGATGCCCCGACTATCTGCACAATTAAAAGGAGAAAATAACGCTTGTGTGTGGCGCCTCAATTTCAGGGCAGCTTCAAATAGATATATAGCGGCCCGGCTCGGGTCACGAGGTGCCCCGATGTGGAAGAGCAGCTCCAGCTGTGAGGGGTCCACTATGTTTGGTGAAGGAAAGATGGGAGTTACCTCTCAAAAAGCCTAAGCTAGATATTGTGGACTATGTACTTGGTCACCGCTCCAGGATGCCTGAATACATGGAGAGAGCATTCAAAAACCTGGAGGCCAGTCAAGAATTACAGAAAGCTTGGCATTACCAAAAGGCTGTTCTGGTTGAGTTCCAGCCAGGGCAGATGGTGTGGGTGTTGGAGCCAGTGGCCCCAGCAGCACTCCAGGACAAATGGACTGGGCCCTACCCTATTGTTGAGAAAAAGGGAGAAGTCACCTATGTGGTTGACTTTGGAACCCCTAGGAGCCCCCACAGGGTGCTCCATGTGAACAGATTGAAAGCATTTGTTAACAGGGAGGACATGAGCCTGCTCATGGCCACAGAATGGGAACAGGAGGAAGAGAGTGACCCTCTCCCAGACCTGCTTTCCCAGAACCCTGATGATGGTTCAGTTGAAGGAGTAGCCTTGGCAGACAGCCTTACTGAGCAGCAACAGGTGGACTGCAGTCAGGTGTTGCAGGCCCACAGACATATGTTTTCTCTCACACCCAGTCAAACTAACTGGTGCACTCATGAGGTGGACACTGGTGACAGTCTGCCTGTGAAGAATAAGATCTACAGGCAACCTGACCATGTCCGGGATTGTATAAAGGCTGAGGTGCAAAAGATGCTTGAACTTGGAGTGATTGAGCCATCAGAGAGCCCATGGGCCAGCCCAGTAGTCCTGGTGCCAAAACCTCATACCAAAGATGGAAAGAGAGAAATTAGGTTTTGTGTGGACTACAGAGGTCTCAATGCTGTCACAAGGACAGATGCTCATCCCATTCCAAGGGCAGATGAGCTCATTGATAAGTTGGCTTCTGCCAAATTTCTGAGCACATTTGATTTGACTGCTGGCTATTGGCAAATCAGGTTAGCTGAGGAGTCTAAAGCCAAAACAGCATTCTCTACCCCTAGTAGACATTATCAGTTTGTGGTGATGCCCTTTGGTTTGAGGAATGCACCTACCACCTTCCAAAGGTTGGTGAATCAAGTCCTTGCTGGGTTGGATGACTTTTGTGCAGCATATCTAGATGATATTTCTGTCTTTAGCTCCACCTGGGAGGATCACCTGATCCACCCGAAGAAGGTTCTGGAGGCCCTGCAAAAGGTAGACCTGATTATCAAGGCTACTAAGTGCCAGATAGGGCAGAGCAAGGTTGTGTACCTGGGCCACCTAGTAGGTGGGGGTCATGTTCAACCACTGGAGAGCAAGATCCAGACCATACAGGACTGGGCTCCTCCAACGACCCAGACACAAGTCAGAGCCTTCTTGGGCCTGACTGGGTATTACAGAAAGTTTGTGAAGAACTATGGGTCCATTGTGACACCATTAAATGACTTGACATCCAAGAAGATGCCAAAAAAGGTTCAGTGGACAGTTAGCTGTCAAAAGGCATTTGGGGCCAGATGTAGGTAATTCCTATTTACCGACTCTTAAATACCGAATTTTACTGATTCGGTATTTAAGAGTCGGTAAATAGGAAGGGGGAGATGTAGGTAATTCTAATTTTAGAATTACCGAATCGGTGGGATTCGGTATTTACCGATTCGGTAAATACCGAATCGGTATTGCCCATTGATTCCTATGGGCCATGAAACCCATAGGAATCAATGGGCAATACTGATTCGGTATTTACCAAATCAGTAAATACCGAATCCTGCAAGGGTGCAGGGGGTGTCACTTTGACACCCTCTAGCACCCCAATTCCGGGCTTGTGTGCCATGTGGCACACATACATGCCCTAAGGGCATGTCTGTGTGTCACATTGCACAGGTGTGCATGCACAGATGTGCATGCACACCTGAATTCGGTATTTTACCACCCAATAGGATTGGGTGGTAAAATACCGACTCTTAAGGGCCTGTGGCACTCTTAGGAGTGCCACCTAAATATGGATTTACCAAATCGGTAAATATACCGATTCGGTATTTTACCGATTCTGTGATTTACAGAATCGGTAAAATATAGGCCCCCTACATATGGAAACCCTAATACCGGTCGGTACCGGCCGAATTCGGCCGTTACCGACCGGTATTAGGGCTCCTACATCTGGCCCTTGATGACCTGAAGAAGGCCATGTGCTCTGCACCTATCCTGAAGAGTCCTGACTACTCCAAACAGTTCATTGTACAGACAGATGCTTCTGAGTTGGGGGTGGGAGCTGTGCTTTCACAACTTAATATAGATGGTCAAGACCAGCCCATTGCTTTCATTAGCAGAGGGCTGACCCCCAGGGAGAAACGTTGGTCAGCTATTGAGAGGGAGGCCTTTGCTGTGGTTTGGGCCCTGAAGAAGTTGAGGCCATACTTGTTTGGAACTCACTTCCAAATTCAGACAGACCATAAGCCCCTCGTGTGGCTAAGTCAGATGAAGGGCGAAAATCCCAAACTGCTCAGGTGGTCCATTTCCCTACAGGGGATGGACTTTACAGTGGAGCACCGCCCAGGGACTGACCATGGTAATGCAGATGGTCTCTCCAGGTACTTCCACTTAGAACATGAAGACTTATCTGGTCAAGGTTAAGTTTAAAGTCCCTGCGTTTGGGGGGGGGGATGTTGTGTAGGAGAGTAGGGTCTGCTATCCTATGGTCACCCCACATTTTTGCTTTTTGCTTCACTGGTTTTCGACTTAATGTGGCTGTGGGCCTGCTAATCAGACCCACAGCCTGCTGTTCTCTCTCTAGATTCACATACATGTACTATAGGTACATAACCCAAGCACTATAGGTGCTCAGGGCATAGGTGCCAACAAGGCCTACCAGGGGCTGCAGCATATCTTTTGCCACCCCTGGCTGGTACTTAAATCGACACAACCGGACGATCACTCAGCTGGAGTAAGGTGGTGTAATCACCCCTTGCTTAGATATAGTATTCTTATATCTAAACCTATATCTGGACACATATATACCTATAAGTCACTCCTATGGCAGGCCTTAACAATCCTGGAGGCAGAGTGCTTGGTTTTATGTGAGATGGAGCTCTAGCATGAGCTGAGCCTGTCTGCAGCTGTCGGGACCAATTCCCTAAGCTGTTCCGGGATAATGCCATACCATATACTATTAAGTGCATTATAATCCATCGCAGTTATGTGCCAACTTTGGTTTTACATTATCAAAACATGTCGTGTTTGGTGTCATACGTTTTGGAATACTACCCCCTCGCCAGTCCTGGCGACTGGGGTAGCATTCCACCCTTCTAGAGGGAGAAGACATGTTACTTTACTGAAACGTGGTTGATTTTTAAAAGAGCCTCAGCATCACAAAATGGACGCTTCTGCCACAGACACGAGTCTGACCTCCTGCTGCTGACCGAAACTCAGCCGAGGAGGCCTGGACAAAGGCTTTCCTGTCACGGGGAGGTGTCACACCACCCCAGACAGGAGATAGTGGATTGTAGCAGGGAGGTTTGAAAGAAACCAGACAGTGCCTGGGGAGCACAAGGCTTCCCCTTGCATAATCCAGTCAAACCGGTTCTGGGGCTCACCAGCCCCAGTCCCAGCACGACCCTGGACAAAGGGAAAGGGGTGTAACCACCCCCTTTCTGGGTCCCACTCATAGGAGGGACCTAGCAGGTAATCCAGCCCACCAGATTGGTATAAGAGTGGGAGCAATGCCCAAGCATTCAGATTATCCTGACTGAAACTTATGAAACAAACCTCTGGACCCTTTGACATCCTACTCGACGTAGAAGACTGAAGAATATCCCTTGTGGTCAAGAAGTGACCACCCTGTGCAAACAGGCACCATCCATCACCTCAACATTTGCGTTGTTGCAGTTCCTGCCGGAACTCGAGCAACAGAGATCAACAAGACCCAGCGTTCCTGCCTTCTAACAGCCCGATCCACTGTTCCTGCAAAGCTGAGACCCGTGGAGGCGGCCTGAAGCGTGGGGCCAACCATCTTGGAAAGACCACGAGGCGCTGACCGTGCAGCTCCTGAGGCATCCTTGAAGCTGTGCATTGGGGTTTGAAAAGCCCCAGCCCTGAGCCATTCCTGCCCCGAAGCTCACCCCTCTACACTCTTCGAGTGCTGCGTGGGGCCCTTCTGCAACTATTGGCTCAATGCGTTGGTCCGGTCATTTGCCCGTTGGCTTGTGGCCCCAGAATCGACAAACCTTTAAATTTACACTGCTGGTCTGGTTGCTCTAGACTGGCCCTCACTCCCCTGAAAAGGAGCAACCCCACTGACTTTCCGAGTCCGAGCAAGAAGTGATCTTTGAATCCTGCGTTGGTTGCCTTTGCCAAGGCTTGTTAGCTCCAATCCGGAAGCCAACACCGCCGACAGTGAGAACCTTTGTGGGACAGCTTGTGATCCACTCCTGGACGTCGCAGATGCCCTAGAGTCCACATGGCAGCGGAGACAAGCTTCACAACAACCGCCTGATTGCACCCGACACTGCCTGGTTCCTTCCTGGTTCCACCCTGGTCACTGCTGAGTGACCCAGACTCTGTCCCCTCTGCTTTCAGGTACTCTACATCTTCAATCCACCCTTGGATCACACCGGACCCTTCTCCTCCCGACGCCTGCAGCATCTTCATCTTCAGGCACCATCGACCTGCGTGGCGAAACCCGACACTATTTCACACCTGTGCACCCGCTTCCTGTGGGTGAGGTAACTCAGCAACGCCGGTGTTCCTACACTGGTACCCACCTCTAGTGTATGTGTTTAAAGTTTTGTCCTTCTAGGTCAGTGGGAAGGTTCCTAAAACAGTAACTTCGTAACCATTGACTTTGCAGTGGTGCATGTGTGTGCTTTAAGCGCTGCACCCGAGTCCCGCTGGCTTTTCCCGACTTCAGCATTGCCAGTCCCAATTGGTCCCAGCGATTCCCTAGGCCCTAGGCCTAACCACTGTTCAATTGGTATCTCTTATACCACTTTTTTAATATATGGTTTGTGTGGCCCCCCGGCCTCATCCATAATTGTGCAACTTTCATATGTTTAACTGTGCTTTTGTTTAAACGCTTGTGCCTCTAGACTCATAAAGAGTATAGAGGATTATTCTAGTAATAAATACATATATTTTTATAATATATAACTTGTGTGGTGTCCTTTCATTTGATATTACAGGATTGTGAGTGGTAAAACAGCTCGCTTAACACGACCTCTTAAGTTAAGCCTTTAAGACTGCTTAGTTCATGCTACCATTAGGATAGCTTGTCTAATAAGGTTGACGTACAACCAGACACCATAAGGGTTGTTTGGACTGATACAAGGTGCCCCCAGAATTGGACACATCATATATCAGGCCAACTTCTCACACCGTTTGATAAAAGTAATTAGTAACTGGGTGCATCCGGATCAGTCCGGATTCATTCCACACCGCAATACAGCACTCAATCTGAGGCGCTTGCACGGGGTACTTGCGAGGGTAGCGTCACTGCGTGAACCCGCCATTTCGGTTTCTCTGGATGCCACGATGGCCTTCGATACGGTGGAATGGCCGTACCTCTGGGCCGCACTTGCGAAATTTGGATTCGGTCCTGGTTTCATTGGTTGGGTGAAACTTTTGTATGAAAAGCCAATGGCACAGGTGGTAGTGAATGGTCGAGTGTCTAAGCCCTTTGTTCTCGGGAGGGGTACACGCAGGGCTGTCCATTGTCTCCGCTTCTTTTCGCCCTTGCCTTGGAACCCCTGGCTGCCTGGCTGCGATGGGAGCCCTCGATGAAGGGTATTCGATGGACCCTGGACCTCGAGGATCGCATATCGCTCTATGCTGATGACATTTTGTTGTACCTCACATCCCCTCGTAAGTCGTTGAATGTGTTGTTTGATGTGCTCACCTCGTTCGGAAGGAAATCCGGCCTTGTGATCAATTGGACCAAGTCCTGTGTGTATGTGATTTCAGGTGATACCCCCCTGCCGCGTTGTTGTCCTATCCAGGTGTCACTGTCGGGATTTAAGTACTTGGGCATTTTTATATCTTTGGATCCGGTGGCTCGATATAACCGAAATTTGCTCCCTCCTCTTCAGAGGTTAAAATCGGACGTTGTGGGCTGGCTCAGGCTACCACTCTCACCACTTGGGTGCGCAGCTCTTTTTAAAATGATTTCCTTACTGCGTTTTCTATATGCGCTCCAGAATACGTTTGATATTATTCCCGCCAGTTATTTTCGTGAGGTGGAGAGTTTGCAGAGACGATTGATCTGGGATGGACGCTCGCGTATTGCCCTCGCCAAACTCACGCTTCCTTGCTATGAAGGAGGTATCGCACTTCCGAGTATCAAGCGATATTATTGGGCCTCTCAGTTGGGAGCGATTAATCATGGAATGTATGGACCAACTCCCAATCCCGCATTTGAGATGGATAAGCATCTGTTGCCGGGTGGAGATTATAACAGAGCTCTTTATTCCAAGGCAGAGGGGAGGGAACTGTCGGGACCGACTAAGATAGCAGTTCGAGTATGGCATGATGCGAATGCGGCAATGGGATGGAAGGATAGACTGACCCGTGCTTCTCCGCTTTATGCGTCTAAGAGACTGGGATGCCTGTGGAAAACAAAAGGATTTGAAAAGTGGGATATGATTGGTATTAGTAGGGTGAGTGGTTTATGGGTCAAGGGTAAATTCAAGACTTTCGATACACTGAAGGTAGAGTATGAGCCGAGTGATAGAGAATTATTCTCCTATGCACAGATTACCCACGCGCTGAATTTGGTTTTTCCCAAGGGTATTGACATCCCCGAATCCTCCCCATTGGAAGATCGGGTGCTTGACGGCCACGTGCCAGACAGCACTATATCCTTGATATATAAGAAATTCATTAATAATCGCACGGATCTGTTGGCACAGCTCAGAGAGGTCTGGACCAAAGATGGTTTGGAGTTGGACGATGAGGATTGGCAGTTAGCGTTATCCTTGCCGAAGGAGTTTGCCATCCCGGCCCGCCTCCGACTCGTTCAACTTAAAATTCTACATCGGATATATGTCACTGGCCCGCGCCTGATTCATATGGGTTATTCAGTGGATGGGTTATGTAAGCGTGGTTGTGGACTGGTTGGAACCTTCCTCCATATAATATGGGAGTGCCCGAGGGTGGCGGTGTTCTAGAGTCGTGTGCATGCAGTGATGGAAAGAGTCACGGGGGTGTGATTGTTACCTGAAGTGTCTGTTGAATGTCTGGCAACCGAATGACTATGATGTTGCACAGATGCAGCGGGTGACCCTCGGTAATATGATTGCTAAAAGAGACATTGCACAGCTGTGGGGTTCCCAGCGGCCGCCCACGGTCTTGGCATGGAAGGAGAATATGGACTGGTGTATGTTCAGGGGTAAACCCAGAAATTGGAATAAAATTTGGAGCCAATGGAACTCCTTCCGTGGAAATATATGCACGCCTCCATTCGTTGAAACCCCAGAGGTTCCCCTTTCCCCTGACCCGGCATTCCAAGTTTGGTTTAGCCTTTATGAACATAGACCTTGTTTCCTCACTCACACCCCCCCTGGAATTAATGATGTCTGTTTTGTATTGTACTGCAGTTTCCTTCCCCCTTGAACACATGTCCGACTGTATTGTTTTATTGCCTTGTATTTCAATTTCTTTTCTAATAAAATAAAATTATACCAAAAAAAAAAAAGAATGGATACATTTGAGGAATCTATGTTGGCATTTCCCAGTAGACTGCAGGAGGCGGAGACTAGGATCTCCATCCTTGAGGACAAGGTAAACTTGGTTGTGGGTGAAGCTAGGGAGGCAGCTAAGAAGAAGGTCTCGCTAGAGCACAAACTTGAAGAGCTTGAAAATCACTCGAGAAGATCGAATCTAAGAATAGTAGGGGTTCCGGAGGGAACAGAAGGCTCCGATACTATCCAGTGGGTCTCCTCCTTTATTCATGACTCAGTTCTTCCCGAGTTTGAGGGGGATTTGACAATTACAAGGGCTCATCGGGTTCCAGCACAACGTTTTGCAAATTCACCATTTCCTAGAACGATACTCTTAAATTTTGCTGATTTTAGGATTAAGGAGAAGATTCTGTCCAAGGCATATCAACAACAGCAGTTCTCTGTGTCAGAAACAATAAAATGCAGGATTTTCCCGGATATGACTGCTGTGGCGGCCATAAGGTGCAAGGAGTTTGTCAAAATCTTGCATTTATTTAAAGTCAATGGCGCCCAAGCATCGATTGCACAGCAATCAAAGTTAAAGGTCCTGGTTAAAGGGAAGTTCTATATGTTTTCTGATATTGAAGATGCACAATCCCTCCTCAAAGAGATTTCTTCTGGGTCTAATGCTTGAAAATGTTGAAGGGGAAATGATGTTTCTTCTCTTGTACCTCTGCCCGATTATGCAGAAATAATTAGAGAGATGGGGGTGTTCCTGGGTTAACGGGTTACAACAGGGTGTAGCAAGAAGACACCCAAAGAAGAAAGAAGAGGGAGGAATGTGGGCAGCGTGGATGGGGAGGGGGGCTCCACATTCCGGGGGGGTTTAGGGTGTGGGGGGTAAACTCAGTAAAAAGGAACATATGCAGTAGGTTTAGTAACTTGATTTTTATTAATGGTTGGTACAGAATATGCAGAAGATTTTACAAGCTTCTAGATGAAATATAACTCGTGTGATATCCTGTTCATAAATGCGAATGGATTGCTGAATAAGCAGAAGTATGGAGCTTTACTGAAATGGGTAATAACTTTTAATCCGCAGGTGGTCTTTTTTCAGGAGACGCATCTGAAGTCAAATGCCCCGAAATTGTTTTTGCCAAGATATTTCTCCCATGGGTTCTTCTCCTCAGCAGGGATTGCCCAGAGGGGAGTTGCTATTTATTTTGCAAGGAACCTTCCTTGGAAAATCCTACAGGTTCAAAGAGACTCTAGAGGCAGGTGGCTTTGGGTTGCAGCAAAGTTGCTGGGGAAAATATTTAATTTTGTGAATTATTACGGCCCCATCCTCGAAGATATCTCGGGCCTGATGGAAATTAGTGAAGTTTTAAGGGGCACTCCAGGGCAGATCATACTAGGAGGAGACTTCAATTATATTCAGGATTTGAAGAGGGACACTTCTAACAAGACCAAAAAGCAATTAAAACCTAAGACAAAATGTGTGTTTGAAGCACTTCTGGCAGAATACCAATTACGTGATCCCTGGCTTTTCTTGAATGCAGATAAGGAGGACTACACTTGCTATTCCAATAGGTTTCAATAAGCATCCAGAATAGATTTTATTTTGATATCTAGATCACTTCAGATCTGTAGAACTTTGATAGGATGTAATCCGTTTTCGGATCATGGGAGGGTCGAAATTGAGCTTGTGTTAGGAGGAATGGAAAGGGAGCGCCCCAGGTGGCAGCTGGATCGCACCCTTCTTATTTATTTATTTTATTTATTTTTTTTGCACTTATAATGCGCACAGATACCCACAAAGGGTTTCCCGGCGCAAAGGAGGTGAGAGCTGAAAGAAACACCGACAGCGCAGAAAACAACCTGTTTGAAGCCTGCAATTATTTATCAAAGAGCCAAGTTTTTACACCTTTCTTAAAACTGGCGAGGTTTACCTCCTTACGCAGGGCTAAAGGCAAAGAGTTCCAAAGAACTGGTCCCAGATGGGAGAAAGACTTTCCCCCCATACGGGCCAGTTTAAATCTGGGAACCACAAAGTTGGCTCCATTTGAGGAGCGGAGGTTTCGTTCAGGAACATAGGGCCTAACCAGATTCTGAAGGTACTTTGGGGCGGTCCCTGCCTTGATCCTAAACATGTAGGTCAATGCTTTGAACCGGACACGGTTCTCAACCCTAAGCCAGTGAAGGTCCTTAAGGTGTTTTGATATTCTGGCAGTCCTAGGGATCTTACAAAGAAGCCTGGCGGCGGAATTTTGGACCAGTTGGAGCCGCCTAATCACAGCTAGATTGGAGCCCAGGTAAAGGATGTTACCGTAGTCAAGCCTAGATGTAATCAGTGCATTGACTACGGTCTTCTGGGTATCCATAGGTAGCATCCAGATGATCTTCCGTAACCACTTCAGGATGGTGAAGCACATACCAGCTACTTTGTTTGCCTGCTGTTTCATTGATAGCGAGTCATCAATGCATACCCCTAGGTTTCTGACTTGAGTTGCCGGGCGGGGGAAAGCACCCAGGGAGGATGGCCAATGGATATCCTGCCATAGATCTCTCTTTTTCCCTAGGATAAGAATCTCCGTCTTCTCCCCGTTAAGCTTCAGCTGATTAGTAGACATCCAGCTGAAGACTTCCTGAAGGCCTGATTTCAATGCAGAGGGGGATGAAGGCTCTGCGTTGGTAAGGGAAAAAATAATCTGCGAATCATCCGCGTAAGACATAAGTTCTAAACCGACTCGCTCAGCTAGATCGGCGAGTGGGCGGAGATACAGATTAAAAAACAGCGGGCTCAGAACAAGGATTGGGTTTCCGGTTTTATGGAGTGGGTGACAGATTTTTTTTCAGTAAATAAAGATTCGGCTGAGCCTTTTTCTGTATGGGGCGCATTCAAAGCAGCTGCCCGGGGTCAGATCATTACATTTTCCAGCAAGAAGGCAAATGATCGTAAGTTAAAAATATTCGATCTTCAGACTACTGCCGAGAGGGAATATGCTCTAAAACTTAATCAGCAGCCGAATCAACGGGAGCCGGCTAAAGCACAATTAAGGGATTTTTTCACTCTAGAGGAGATAAATAGTTCAAAGGCCTTTCAGCAAAGGGTCTACGAAGACAGTCAACTGGTGGGAAAGCTTCTGGCTAACTCTATAAGAAAGAAACAGGAGTTATCCATCATTTTGAAAATTCGAGATCATCAAGGCGGTGTGAAAACACAGATTGACAGAATTGCAAAAATTTTCCTTGATCATTACGAGAGAATTTACTCCACGGAATATCAGGTGGAGGAAACAATGATTCAGGAATATTTTGATAACCTAGCAATTCCCAAAATCTCTGACACTCAAAGTAAACAAATTGGGTGTGAAATTAGCTCCATCGAAATCCACGATAGCATAAAGGCAACATCGGGAGCAAAGGCTTCCGGTACAGGATGGGTTCTATAATTCTATAATTCTATAAGGTCTTTATTAAGGAACTTGAAGAACCTTTGAAAAATGTATTTATTCATATTAGAGTAGGTAGAAAGGTACGAGCAGAATTCAAAGAATCCACAATTATTAGCTTCGTAAAAAAGGATAAAAATCCAGAGGACGTGAATTCTTATAGACCGATTAGCTTATTGAACTCTGATTATAAGATACTTATGAAAATCTGGGTGCAAAGATTTGTATTTGCGGCTCAGGAGGTAATCCATTAAGATCAGACGGGGTTCATTGCGGGTCGGTATATGGCAGCGAATACAGAATTTCTGATACAGACTTTAGACTATTTTAATATTAACTCGATTTCTGCATGTATTCTATTGATTGATGCAGAAAAGGCATTCGATTTCGTTAATTGGTCAGCGCTTTTCTTTTCTCTGGGCCATTTTGGATTCCCTGCTCCAATTATTCGAATGTTATATAATATTTATGCAGGGGCATCAGCCCAGGTAATTATCAACGCTAAACAAGCTGGGAAGATTAGAATAAATCGGGGAACAAGGCAAGGCTGCCCATTGTCCCCCTTGCTTTTTACGTTCTTTATTGAACCTTTAGTAACAAGAATAAGGAACACTGTTGCTATCCTACCCCCCATCGTCGGGATGTCTAAATTAACATTGTTTGCCGATGATATTATCCTCTATCTGGCTCCTGAAAAGGATAACATCATACGCCTCATAGGGGAGCTCAAGGATTATGAGAAGATAGGGGGGTATAAGATTAATGAAAAAAAAACTGAAGTTCTTGTATTAAACACTAGTATAGATTTTCTTCCTATTTATCTTCGGCCTCAAGCAGTAAAAAGGGATCCGATCAGATACTTAGGCATATATGTGACCAGAGAGTATGAAAAACTCTTTCCCTTGAATTATATTAAAATGAAGAACAAAATTAGGAATCTGCTAGATCAATGGTGTTTACTTCCTTTGTCATTGATTGGTAGAGTGTCACTAGTTAGTCAAAATGACAGTATTGCCGGTACTTATATTTTTGTTTAGCAATATTCCAATCAAAGTCAATATTGTTTTTTTTAAAGAACTTGAATCTATGTTGAGAGGATTTATTTGGAATAAGAAGGCCTCAAGAGTCAAGCTTCCGGTGGTCCTACTTTCTGTTAATCAAGGTGGCCTGGCTCTTCCCCATTTCAAGACTTATTATGAAGCAGCCTTTTTTGACATTTTGCCAGGATTATTAAGGATTAGACAGGCAAGAGATAATTTCTTTCTTGAAATAATGATACAGGAAGCAGGTTCTCAAATTCCTATCTTTTTAAAAACTGCAAAGCTCACCAAGAAAACAAGATATAAGACATTGAAAGGGTATACATCAAGATTACTGCTCCTTTTTAAAAAATATGGCTCTGATGGTTCTAATTATTTGAGCTTGATGAAATGTGCCAAAATGGGTCTTAAGATAACCTCGAATCATCTGAAGAATTGGGAACTTGCCGGATTTCGTGAATTAAGACATCTGTTTGTACAAAATAAGGTAATTAGCTGGCAAGAGGTTTTAGCCAGAACGAATAATCCCTGGCGGCTCAGGTTTTTTGAATATTTACAGATGGTCTATTTTATTAGAAAGGAGATAGGTGGCTTGTTTATTTCTCCCACTGCCTTGATATCGGCTCTGTATGGAGATAAAAATAAAGGCATAGGATTTTGGTATAAAAAGTTTTACTTTTCTAGATCATCTCCTGTAATCGATAGACATCTAGAGAAAATAAGTCTCTCGACACAGTGCGTTTTTTCAGGTAAGGATAGGGAGGTATTGTGCCATCTGGGAAACAAAGCACTCAGGGCGGCTAACTACAAGAGAATGTCTTTTTTATCACGCTGGCTGGCGTATTATACACCGGAGGCCCTGGAGAGAATGTTCCCTGAAGTCGAGAATAAGTGTTTTAGATGTAAAGCTATGGGCCAGGGAGGATGGTATCGTATTTTCTTTTCCTGCCCGAAGTTAGAATCTTTTTGGAAGGGGATATTCGCAGATATGGAGTTGACAACCGGGAAAGTATTTTTGCCGGAAGCTGAGGTGGCCCTGTTTGGTATTTGTAAAGAGAGGAGCAGGTTTAACAATACAGAAGAAGTATTTATTTATATTTCTTGTGTAGTTGCACAGTCTCTGATTCTTCAAAATTGGAAATCCGGGGAGATTCCATCACAGTTAAAATGGCTCAATAAAATGAGAAGAACATGTAACTTTGAAAGAGCTAATGCAGCCAGGGTGGGAGCCATTGCAAGATTCAAAAGAAATTGGAAATATTTTGAGAATCTGGAATTGTTGAAGGGAAGATGATGAGGAAGGAGAGCAGAAAGAGAATATTTGTACTTTTTTTGGTAGTATTGCTGCTTTATATTAGCTGTTTTTGCACTATATTGGACTAGCACTTTAAAATT
Source organism: Lissotriton vulgaris (assembly GCF_964263255.1). Lineage (NCBI taxonomy): Eukaryota > Metazoa > Chordata > Amphibia > Caudata > Salamandridae > Lissotriton > Lissotriton vulgaris. The sequence continues at coordinate 954,659,106 of NC_141699.1, forward strand.
GCACTTTATTGGATTATATCTTATCTTACAGTTGCACTTTATTGCAGTTTTTGCACTTTTTGCAGTGGTACTGTTTACTTACAATTGCGGTTTTTGCACAAGGAATGTTGTAAGTTTTTATAATGGCCTCTTTCTTTTTTAATCCTCTCTTTTTAATCCAGTTTTGTCTCTTGTAAACTGTCTAAAAATGGTCCTATTGCTAAAAATTTGATGTGAATAATGTCTAGTTTTTTAATTCTGTACCAATGACTTCCTATTGCTTTGTTCAATAAAATAAAAAAAAGACTCGTTATGGGCTGTATGAATATTTGGTCATGCCGTTTGGCCTTTGTAATGCCCAGGCGCCTTTCAAATTCTTCCTAAACGATATCTATGTGGACCACTTCCTTGTGGTCTACATTGACAACATCCTGGTTAATTCCATGGAGAAGTCATGCCACACTGAAAAGGTCTGCAGGGTTCTTGGGAAACTGCGTGAGCATAGGTTGTTTGTGAAGTTGAGCAAGTGTGAGTTTGGTGTATCAGAGGTGGAGAACCTAGGGGTGGTGCTCAGTCCTGAGGGTTTACATATGTCAAGGCACAAGGTCCAGGCAGTGCAAGACTGGCCAACCCCAAGGAATGTGAGAGAGGTCCAATGTTTTCTTGGCTTCGCGAACTATTAATGCAGGTTTATCCTTCATTTTTCTCAAGTGGCAGTCCCTATCACTAGGTTGTTGAGGAATAGGGTGCAATTTGTGTGGTTCTGTGAAGCTGCAGATGTATTTGATTACTTAAAGAGGTCGTTTGTCATGGCTCCGGTGCTGTCCCATCCCAATCTGGAGCATCCATTTGTGGTAGAAGCTGATGCTTCTGACGAAGCCATAGGGGTAGTTCTATCACAGAGGGACCGTAACTCGGGGCAACTCCACCCGGCGGCCTACCTGTCTAAAACGCTGAGTCCGCGGAGGTTAACTACACCATAGCCGAGAAGGAACTCTTGGCTATCAACAGGGCATTCCAGGAGTGGAGACATTACCTTTGGGGGGCATGTCATCCAGTCACACTCTACACTGACCATCGCAATCTGCAGTGTATGAAGTCCGCCAGGCATCTTACGCAAAGGCAAATGCAGTGGATGCTTTTCTTTGCTGAATTTGATTTTGTAGTGACATTTAGACCAGGCAGTGATAATCGCAAGGCTGATGCGTTATCTAAGCAGGAGTTTCTGGCCGTACCCCGGAGTGAGAGTACCCATGCCATCATTCAGCCATCCAGGGTGGTTTGTGTTGTTCGAGCTGAGACATTACTGGAGGAAAGCCGATGCCATCAAACCAGAGGTGCATGGGATGCTTTGGTCAAACAGAAAGAAGTATGCTCTATGGAACAGGGCTTGACTTTTCATGGCAATAGACTATATTCACCTACCAGAGAGTTACAGAAAAAGGCTTTGGTGTCATGTTATCCCAATGGCAGGACATCCCGGTGTACGTAAAACACAGCAATTAATCCGGAGACATTTCTGGTGGGAGTCTTGGTTTAATGACGTGGCCGTGTGGGTTGCACGCTGTGAGGAATGTGCTAGAGCAAAAGAGGAAACCACTAACAAGAAAGGGAAACTCCTGCCAATGCCTACCCCTCAGCTTCCTTGGCAGAACATTAGTTTGGATTTTGTGACCGGACTACCGGCTGATCAGGGTTGCTCTGCCATACTAGTGACGAATATGGGGCATTTCATTCCATGTAAGAATCTCCCCATCGCAGGGCAGACTGCTCAGTTGTTGGCCCGCAATTAATAGCACATTTTTGGAAGATGTGGTGTAAAGCGTTGCATATTGACTCAACCCTATCAACCAAATTCCATTCTCAAACCGATGGTCAGACAGAGTGGTTGAATCAAACGTTGAAAAAATATCTCCAGTGTTATTCCAAGGAGGCCCAAGACTCTTGGGTGGAGCTGCTGTGGCTAGCTGAACTTGCATATAACAATGCTTGCCACTCTCTACAGGGGTGTCTCCTTTCAAGGCTAACTACGGGTATGATGCAATGACCTTGCCGATAACTCTGCCCGATGACCTCAGGAATCAACCCTCAGTGTTGGCACATGTAGAAAAACTACGGAGGGTGCATAGAGGTATACGGACACATTTGTTGAAGGCCAAGTAGGTGTATAAGAAATGGGAGGATCGCTACCGCATCAAAGGGCCTCAGTTTAACGTGGGGGAAAAGCTTTGGTTGTCTACTAAGAACATCAGATTCAAACTCCGTAGAGTGTTTCATCCTAGATACATTGGACCTTATTCAATAGTGAAACAGATCAATCCTGTGGCTTACAAATTGAAGTTGCCTGGTTCCTTATGCATTCACCCAGTGTTTCACTGCCACCTGGTTAAGCCTGCTCTTACGTCCAGGTGGAGGGTGCCTCCGCCGGTGGTTTGTGATGGTGGGCTGGAGTATGAGGTTAAATGCATCCGGGACTCCAAGCTTCAGGGTGGGGGGCTTTGGTATCTGGTGTCCTGGAAAGGATACCCGGTGGAGGATGATTCCTGGGAACCTTGGCGTAATGTGCATGCACCGAGTGCTGTTCGTTCCTTCAATCGGAGGTTCCTGGCCAAGCCTGGTCCTAGGAGGTGCTTGGCGGGTGGGCCTACTGTCAGGTTTTAGTGCAGCCGCGCCTACCTGGCCCTCAGAAACTACATTTCCCAGGAGGCATGGGCCAGGAAGTGGTGACATAGGTGGGCGGCCCGGAACGTGATTGTGCGTGATTTGTCGTTTTCGGTTCTTCATGAGGCTCGGGGAAGAGGAGCATTGCACCTTTGTGTCTGAGGATTCAGGCGTGTTTTCTCAACCTTGTTATTCGAGCCGCTCCGAGCCTGCAGAAGCTCACAGGGAGGACTGCTTCAACTGTGAGTAGAGCGAGAGCTAGGCGGTGAGGATTCCTGTCTATCTCTGTTATTTTTTAGACTGTTGCAAATAGTTATGGCTGTAACTAAAGTAGAGAGAGAGTGGGAAGCAGTGGTTAATCCCACATTTTACCACTACGAAGAAAGGGAGTGGATACTTACCTCATAATGGTTTATGAACCTATCTAGTTTGATATACTTGCCAAAGCGGAAAGCAGTGGTTAACCCTACGCTTTGCCGTGTTTGGTAGACTTGTTTCTTTTGGACTTCTTGGTGATGTTAACGCTCGGAGGGAACTAACATACCTGGTGGATTATAAGTGCCAAGTCGGAGAGCGGTGGTTAATCCTACGCTTTGCCGTATTTGGTAAACGGTGTTTGGAGCATGGCCATGTATCTTTGCTCATGATGTGGTGATGCAACCACGGAATAATTTAATTCTGTTTCTTGACTATGCTGTGGAAATATCCCTTCTTTTGTTTTATTGACATCAAGAGAAATACATCTATTACTATGCTCATTTACTTTATGTTGGATCAGCCTTATGGAAACTCTTTGCTAGGAATAGAGTGCTCACTTTAGAAACTATGACATTGGGGGTATGTTGCATTTAATATACACTACACATAGTATTGCTGTTAAATGCTATATTGCTCCTAACCCATATGTTTATTTCTACAGTGGTTGGGAAGTGCTTGAGAGTCTGGGTTGATGCTTGCAAGAGCAGGGAAAACAGCAAAACACACAAGATGATGGGCGGAATGTTGCACAATGGCAAAACATTCACCCCCAGTCACAGATCTGGGTTTAATTCATCGTTATTTTGCTCACCAAGCCACCCCAGTTCAGACATGGCCATATGCAAATCAGTCTTGACCCTGCGCCTCATGGGAACAGTCCAGCCCGAACTGCCAAGCCATGTCTTTCCTGGACCAGAATCAAGCATCCTAGGACCGGTTTCTGGCTATCAGCCGTCTTCAGCCTGATTGACTCCGGTGGCTTACCCAGGAACCTCAAGGTAGTGGATGAGGCCAAGCCCCCTTTCTTGCTCCACTTTTGGTGGGAGATTAGTTAGATTAGGATGAGGGTCCCCTCAGCCTGCCCCCCAGGCAGGGTAGGTGAGGTGAACCCCTCTCCTGAATTTTCAGCATCTTGACATGGTGAGAAAACCTCCAATCAGGGATAGGGTAGTGCCTCTTCCCACATGAAGTAGTCACTAGAGGGTGTAGACACCCTAAGGGGTAAGTTGCCCAATGGTTACTATTTGTCTCCCCTTGTAGTGTCCCTAAATTCAGTATTTAGGTGGCTCCCCAAGATCTGAACCTCAGATTCATCAGACCAAAGAAGAAAAGGACAAAAGAAGACTTGCTAAATGAGAACAGAAGCTCTGCTGCAGACAGAAAGGGTGACAACTCTGCCAGCTGCAAGAGGAACTCGACAATCACTGCTGCTCAGTCTACCGAGGCACAAGATGGCTGCCAACAATTTCTGTTTTGGAGTGTTGACAGACAGTGGCAGCCAATCAGCATGCCTTCCCGAGAAAGCTGCATGCTAATTGGCTGTCAACATGTTGCGTGTTTATCTAGGTTCCTGATCGATACTGTAACCTTATGCCCCTATTCGGCTATAAATCCATTTATTCCCGATATTGGCATAACCGTTCAAGTGCAATATTCAGAAAGTCATCTCTGGCCTCACACGAACAGAACCACATTCCAGAATAGCTCTCTGCCACTTCCTTTGCAACCAATTAGTGCAATGACAGAGCAGAAGTCACTATCTGATATTCCTAGATTAACACTCCGAGTTCTTAAACAAGATAAAAACTCAGCAAACCTGGAAATCCCCGCTTGCTGTGTTTTGATTAGTAATGGAACTCTAATGAGCAACTGATAGCTATCACTTCCTAGTGACATCTTTAATTGACGTCTTATGTCCAGCAAACTTGCGTCAAACCAGGCACCTGCCAGGTATAAATACTACCAACGTTGCCTTAAGCAATTGCTGGTGTCCCATTGCTGTTGTATGCTGTATGCAGTACGCTGATGCTGCTGCTGTCCCTTTGGTGGGGAAGCTACTGATACCATTATCGCTGCTAAAGCGCGAACGATGGTGTGGTGAGCTTAGGAGCTGAACAGCCGTCCCTCTGCGAAGAGCCCAGCAGATTCCAGCTGCCGCGGACGCTGTGCCCCCGCCTCGTCCTCGACGCGCTGAGAAGAGACGCTGCCTTTCTCCTGCAGAGAAATCCAGCTCCAGCGTTTCTAGTCTGCCCTCGCGGGTGACTGGGATACCGAGTTCCTCCTGAAGGAGATACCAGACCTCCATCATTCTATTCAGAGGTATGGTGTTGACTAAACCCTTATTGAGAATTCTTGAAGCAAACCTTGGCAAAACCAACTTAACTTAAAGCTACTTACTTACTCCCCTTCCACGTGTTAGGCTTGGGTCAGGCACACTGGGGTAGGCGTAGTTAGAAGCACCAGTTGAGTATTTTAGCCTAATGTATATATGAATGTATATATGTTTTATTACTTTTAAACCATTGTATGGCTAAGAAACCATATCAATGCTTTTACAGTATTATTTCGCAATTCTTATCTTACTGTACGTACTTTTTATAATAACAAGTCTTGCAATTGTGGCAATACATTTCTCTTGTACGAGAAGAAAGACTGTTCAATAAATGTTAACCCTTTATTGACAAACGCCTGTCTCTCTATTCTCTACATATCGTGAAAGTAAACTGCACTAACCTGACTGAGTGAAATACCTGTCTATTGTTTCACACGACCCTAGAGATTGACTCTTGATCTGAGGAGCAAAGTTGTCATGTTGCACGGTTGTTGGAAAACTGAATCCCTTCTTGTCTGTGCCAGGGAAGCTGATCACTTCCCATGCAGAGAAGAAAGTTTCCAGTGACCTCTGAGCTAGTTGGTAACAAACCCAATTAAGTTTAGCATAGTCAGTGGAGGCCTGGAATATCCGCAGTTCCACATCGATACTACTTTTTTTGTTATTCCAATGCGCAGGGCCTAGTGGGAAACTAGGAACTACACTACATGGCGCCCAACGTTTGGTAAGGCGATAAACTAACGCAAGACGTTAGAGTAACTCAGTCGTGCATATTTCACACAGACCCCTTTCTCCCGTAAATACTCCAATAGACGTCTGGAGTGGGTGAAAGGTTAAAATCCGCCCGACCTTAGTAGGAAGAGATTCCTATGTAAAGCTCTGGTTTATTCAACGTTGAAGGATACAGTGTTCCAAAATATTGTGCACCTAATCTTTGTCTCCTTGGAGACCTACTCTGCAAAGCCTGCATTTATAAAATGTCAGACAGTGAAGAAGAAAGGGAAGCAGCTAGGCTGGCAGCCCTACTAATAGCGGAGGACTCGAGTCTCCTACACACAGACCCGGATGCAATTATCATCCCGGTCCACTTAAGAAAATCTATAACTTTAAAACTTATAGAAAACGGACTGACGCCACAAGGTGGTACAGTAATTTTCGTGATAGAGGCTCACGAATATCGGCAGACAGAGGTATTCTATTCATGGATAAACTTTCCAGCGGCAAACGCTACAACAAAAGAGTTTCACTATTACAAAATAGAGGAACCTCCGGAAGAGTATGCTCCTTTCGAGGAGACTGAAATCCCACTAAAATTCCAAGAGCACCTGCTCTGGTTTAATGGCGCCCTAAAACATAATGATCACATAACTAGGCTCGGTCCACTAGGTAGACCAGGAGCAACATGGCCGGTTCTAGCCAGCTACACACCACATCCGGACATTGGAAAAATGTCAAAAGAAGATCTCTTAGTTAACATAGGAGAATTAACAAAAGCTTATAGAGAGTTAGTAAAATTATTTATTAAAAATAATTCAAACACTCCTAAAAAGAGCTGGGATGGAAATAAACAATCCACTCCCACGGAAAAAGTTTTCCAGTCCAGAGGAAGGTCTCCTCGATTGAGGGAAAGAACTCCGACTCGAGAACACCAGTCTCCCCAGAGGGAGCCCTCTGAGAAAAGATATAACCTTAGAAATAGGGATAATCTGAAAAAACCTGATAGATATCAAAGTATTGATAGACGTCCCTCTCGATCTTTTCCACAGAAATCGGAAAGAAGAGGACGGTCAGACCCAGGAGAGCACACCAAGTCCAAAGACAAGGAACCAGCTCAAAATAAGAAACCACAATTTCCTAAAAAGAAGGTAGCCAGTATTAGAGTAATCAACCATGCCGAGAATACTGAGGACACAGTTGAAAAACGGGGAGTGGGCATTGACAATGTTGGACAGTGCAGCAGAAATCAGTATAGCGCGCAAGATCTTGATGAGTCATCTGGAGACAGTGGACACGAATGAATACATTCAGGCTGAAACTGCCGACACCAGACTTAGCGAGCCCCATAAGATATACAAAATAACATTGCGTATAGAGGGTGATAAGACTAGGAAAATAAAGGGTCTATTTTGGGATAAACTCTCAAAAGGCTATGCTATTCTGTTAGCTGAAAAAGATTGGCCCCCAGAGTTTGTCAGGGAGTGCCCTCGTGGCGAAGAAATGATTATGCCTGCCTTCTCGAATCGCATTCCGATTCACAAGAAATATACATATGCAAGGAAATGGGCAGTGGCCCAGGCACCTGCATTATATAAAAATCATGTAGGATGGGATGAGGACTCAACTCCTCACAAAATCCAATTAAAAAGTGAACCAACTGCCCAACGGCAGTATCCCATAAAGCAAGAAGCTAAAAAACAGGTCAGAGAGATCTTCGATCAACTTGAGTACCAGGGGGTGATTGAAACATGCACCTCTCAAATGAACAATCCTTTGTTTCCTGTCTCCAAGCCAGACAATTCATATCGTCTAGTTTTGGGCTACAGACACCTTAATACATGTTGTAAAACATTTGCAGTACAAAACTCGCATAGTGCAGCCCTAATGAATAACATAGTTAGGAAAAAATATAAAACGACATTAGACATATCTAATGGTTTCTTTTGTCAAAACATTGCAGCAGAAAGCAGATATTTGACTGCTTTCTCAGCATTTGGATCGCAGAAAAAATTCTGTCGACTCCCACAGGGGTCACAAAAACAGTGACAGAGTGCACACCAATTTGCTCCATGTTTCAAACAACTTTCATATTTTGCTCTGTTTAGCGTGCCGGCCCGGGATCGTGGACTGCCCAGCCACGTAATTGTGAACTCAGTGAAAAAAGTGGGGCAAATTTTCACCCCACCCCGGGCGCAATGCGTTATTGATGCATGATAAAGATGCACAAAGTTAGTCAAATTCATCACAAATGTTTATTTCCTTTTTATCCATTCCATGTATTGCGTTTTTTTCATAGTTTACTCAGTCACAAGGTGGACACACTATGTTCACATGGGTTCAAGAACAGCCCAGGACGATTCTCAGCTAGAGTAACAGAGTTACTACAAATATATGATGATGAAGCATTATCTTACGTAGATGATATCTATCTCACAGACGATGACTTGGATACTCACTTGAAAAGAGTGAACACCATTATACTTGGGTTTGCAGCAGAGGGTTACAAATTCAACTTTAAAAAGTCTTGAATTGCCCATCTGACAGTACTATTTTTAGGGTACGAATTATCAAGTGAAGGGAAAAGCCTAGCGGACAACTTCTTAGAGAAGTGCGCTGTACTCTAAGCTCCAAAAACGCTGAAGAATTTACAATCCATTCTAGGTTTTCTGAATTTCGGAAGAACTTACATTCTAAATTACGCAGAGAGGGTTAAACCTCGCTACGAACTAATTAAACCTGATTTTAAACAAATCAATTGGACTCAAAAACACACAGAAATATTGAGATCACTGCAAACAGACATGTTAGCTAAAACAAAATTAGATACACGTGACAACACACGTGATCTTGTAATCCGAGTCATCCCAGGAAGATGCGGATTCACATACCTAACCTCTAATGAGGGAGAAAAGGTACCAATCTCAGTTAAATCTCACTTGTACACACAATCAGAAAAAACATTCAGTCACACAGAAAGAACTGTGAAAGCAGTGCAAATCGCATTAGCAAATGAACAAGAACTAGCACACGGCAAACGGATTAATATCCTTACAGCGGAATTCGCCTTCAAAGCGCTATTCAGCCCAGTAAACCTCCCTACAGTGTCACTGGATCCGAAATGGATACAGTGTATAGATTCTCTAGGAGCGAAAGACGTGAAATACTACTTTTTGAAGAACTGAATGATTTAGAATATGAAGAAGAATATCCTCTGCCAATCGAAATTCTGCCTCTCCCACAATACGCATGTATAATCTATACAGATGGATTTGTACAGCATTTCAACGTAGAGAGAAAATCCTACGATGCAGCATGTGCGATCATTAAAGGTCGTTGGCTGTGCGGTAAATTCAGACCGAAAGTAACAAAAACTGAATCTGTAAGAAACTGTTGGGTTCAGAGAACTGAAATCAGATGTTTGAAGATGGCGCTCGAAAATGCAGAACGTGAATTCCCGACACTTATCGTGTGCGATTCTCATTTTTGCGTCAACTCTTACAACAATAAGCTGCAGAGTTGGATTGAAAACGATTACAAAGATGACACAGGTGCCACAATAAAGCATAAATTACTCTGGAAACAGGTAGCTCTTTTACACAAAGAACTACAAAAGACTCACGTGATTCACGCACAGAGTCTTCAACGTGATGGCGTTCACGTTGCAGGGAATTCATTGGCTAATACAGCCACAGCGGAAGCAACTAAACCGGCTTCCGTAGCCACAAAAAAGCGTACAGATAAATACATAGACGGGGAAACCATGCTGGCAGTAAAAACGACAGTAAAAGGCGACTGTGCAGCACTACCCGTGAACTATCCACTCAATTATGCATACGTAATCGATGCAAACTCCGTTCCTTTTGCTCGAATCCCTGGAGTGGGGGACAGAGTAATTCCAAACATGAACAGGAGAATATTTTTAATAGCAGACGCACATATGGGTTTGGGTGCTAGGCACAGAAAGATCAAGGAATCCCTGACTGAATTACAATCAGTATACTGGTGGCCGGGAATGAGTGTAGAACACCAAATATATGCAAACAACTGTGAAAACTGCAATAGGGATCGCAGTAGTGAACCTTGCTACCGGCTACCAATCAGAAAAAGCGTAACGCTGCCTACACCCCATCCTGAGTCCTATTAAACAGTTAAGGCTAAACACACTGAAAAGATGAGGCCTCCAGCGCTCGGCTGACGCTAGAACGGTTATAAGAGGTTTGCGAGTCTTTATCGGCACATACGCAATTACCACGTTCCATTCTGACCAGGGTCCTGCTTTCAGCTCTCGAGCCTATAAGGAGGCCATGGCCAGCATGGGAATTGGGTTGCGGTATTCTTGTCCGTCGCACCCCGAAGGGAATAGTGTGGTAGAAAGAAAAAACCGTGACATAAAGCAATCTATAACAGCGAAGGTATTAGGTTCAGGCGCTGGGTGGGTCAAACATTTAATAAGTGTCCAGACTAGTCTTAATAACTTGCCAAGAAATTCTCTAAAAGGTTTCAGCCCATACGAACTATTGTTCGGAATTAGAATGAACATTCAGGACCTCGATAGTCAAATGTCAGTGGTACAAGAAAAAACAACAAACTTTGACATCAAAGATCGTTTGGCTGTTTTACAGGAACTGAATGAAACAAGAAAATCCTTAAGCAACGTAAAGTTAAAGCAACAGCCATCTACCACTGACGAGGCACCACCAGCAACAGCCCCAGCAAGGCCTGTCTGGATTCCAAAGATTGGGGATCTAGTCAGAGAAAAGATCGCGGTGAAGAAGGAATTTGGGCCATCTTACAGAAAAGCAGTACCTGTCTTGGCAGTCACCGGAACAAGATCAGTTGTACTACCGCCCCTTGCTGGTAAAAAGGAGAACAGAGTCGTGTCTATCGATCTGGTAAAACCACAAGCATGTGGCCTATAATCAACAGTAGGCCCAGTGGACTCCCAAGAAACAACAGAATACCCAGACTTGCAACAATCCAAGAGGTTCAAACTGAAAGACTAATCACATTCGATCAGCCTGCAGTGCACAGTGAAGGACTATGCAATAATGCCATGGAACTCGTGCCTCTTGAGACACAGATTGAAACAGTTCGTCAAGAAACAACACCAGTCTACACTAATGTGGCATCAGAAAATGCTACCGAAAGACAGATTGAAAGAACAATCCCATCAATTAACAGAACTGCCTCTGGTTATTTCATCAACTTCGACAACTTCTCTGAAGATCAAAACGACCCCGAAGTGATGCCAGAAACAAAAAAGACTTTTAAAGAAAAAGCAACGGAACTCTTTCATCAACTGAAGGAAATCTACCTTATTTCCCCTTGGCTAGAGTTCTGGTTCGGTCTAGGTGTATTTTTCCTCCTACTTTGACTCATCATGGTACTTTTTTGGGGAAAATTCATTGAGGGAAAATATAGTACAATGGACACAGCAAGTCAGAACATCAACCTAGTCCTGAAACCACACAGATCATCCCATCTGAAGAAAAGAGAACTGTCAACAGTAAACGTCACAGCCATTCCAATACCTGGTGGGGTAGTATGGGAGAAAACAGACTATGAGATATATGGTCCGGTCGAAATCCTGAAGTATCCTCCTCAACTGAAGGTTTCCTTCAGTGACTTTGTAAAACCTAGTACATTCTCTGATGATTGGGACATTAACAGTATTAATTACATGATGTCTGATTTAGTAATGTCAGCTAGATTCACAGATCATGATTATTTACAAGGTTCATCTAGCTATGAGCAGTTATTCTGTTACACACACTATGGTGATCACTATTTGCATAAATCTGCACAGCCTAGAAATGTTTTTATGTATAATCAATGGGAACATTGTGCTACGCCACCTAAAAGCAGTTCTAAAGCATTTTTTGAGAAATTCAAATACTTCACAGGGTTTAACACCAGTAATGCAGAAACGTTTTATTACACACTGTTACATAAAACAGGAATGAAAACAATGCTGACAAATTCTAAATTGATATATTCAGAAGCATTTTATGACAAAATGATGACATTTGGTTTTGGATATTGGAAAAATAACATTGAAACGAAAACAATTTGGGGTACAAAAGATTGGCAGGTACAAGGCATTGAAGCACTATTCAGAACCTGCATGATACCAGAACAAATGTTGTTTTTAAATGACACAATACACCAAACATCCTGTCTTGGCCTAGCTAAGATCAAAGAACCTAAAAAAAACGTCTATACCAAAGCCAATACCTGAGAATACAACTGCAGATATTGAGTTAGACGTGTCAAAAATTTTACATTTTAACAGAACACATCCTGATTGGAAAAAGTGGTTAATCTGGCCTACTGACACAAACAACTGTCAAGATAGATTCCTGAACAAAACACAGGGGTTAAAAATGACCAGACTAGACCCGAGATACTCCCAGAGACAACATCCAGGGATAATAACAACATACAGTGTAGGGAAACTCTGCCTTGAATGGCTAACATCATCCACACTGGCTGAAATTAAGCAACACTTGTCTTTACTAAAAGATGGTGCTGATTTGCGCGATTTCATTCTTGGACCACGCAAACAGCGTCAAAAGCGTTTCATAGCGACCAGTATCTATGCTGCTTACAACGAGGATTGGAAAGTCAAACAAATTGAAACAGCAGAAAAAATACGAGAAACTGATCGTATTAATTTTGAAAAATCACTTTCTGTAGTGGACAATGGGTTAATGACTCTGTCCTCCAGAATATATTCGTTGGACAATATTGTATCCTCTGCCTTTGATGTGATAGACAGAGACTTGCTAATTTTACAACATGGCCAATCTCAATTACGTTCTATTATAGAATTAGGCTGGACGCTGCAAAATCTTCGTTCAGGCTATGTGCCTTGGCGTTTAATCAACACAACGTCATTATTTTTCATTTTTTAACCTTACTGATAAACAGGTCAGTTTGGCACAGAAAGGAGCAGACTATACAATCCTGAGCATCGAAAAACTTGAGAGATTACCATTGACAATGTCAGAGAGTCCTGTCATTGAATGGATAATACACGGAATTATCACTATTCCGATAACAACTTTCCGATTTAAAAAGTGCCTTGAGTACATACCTGCTGGCCAGTATGAACGATTGGGTAAAGGATATGTAAAATCAGAATGGAAATTACCATACACACATTCTTGCTATAGTGACAGCGACAAAAATGTATTTCTTAGTGGTGAAAATTGTAAACATTCACTAAGCGGTATACTTTTGTGTCAGGGTATTAATTTACACGGAGTTTGTGATGGAAATTCTAACAACCTTTCATGCCACCAGCTAGTCACACCTGCAACTCAGATAGAGCCCTTCTTTATGCAACTTGCAAACGGGAGTTACATTCTTAGAACGGATCACAGATGTTGTGGCCTTGTGCCAGGGAAAAGTTATCTAGTAAGCGTAACATCCATGGTCAAATGTTGTATGCAGGCATTGTTTCCGAGTGGGCCTGCAGACACAGTGACTCCCATCTGGCCTCGTCTGAATCTCTATTCTATATGAATTGATACTTTAAGCAAAATGAAGTCTGTGCTTTTACAGACAACAGTGCCTATAACGTCATCAAAAGAGACGTATGATCTTCTAGTTGCAAGGACAGCTACTGAAGTTCATGAACTTTTATCAACAAATTGCCCCGTGCATTTTGTAGAAATGCTTAGCCAACTCCTTAACATGTCTAGTGCCACAAGCATGCCAGGCATATTTAAGTCGATTTTTACGGGACTGCTAACACCTTTTCAAGCAATTTTGGGAATCGTTCCTAATTTTGTACACTCTGTTTTTGGCGGCATACCATTATTTTTGGGACTTGTAGCAGGGATTTTATTTTTCTCCGTCCTGCTTCGTTATGGCAAACCGAAACTCAGACATAGCTCCCATGGGAATGGAAGAGACAATCCTAGCAATGCGCTACCGGGACAGGATAACTAACGTCCTCGGATTGGCCAGGCTGAGAGATCTAAACATGACCTGGTTCCTTTCATTCAGACCTATATGGCAGAACTGTATCTTACCGGTACTTCGATGTATGCTATGCGGCGATGAATGCGTGTTGGACATCTGTCTTCACTTCCATCAGCAGTACCAATGGACGTCGATACTTTGCTCAGTCCAATAACGGCTCACGCATTGTGTTGTCCCCAGCGGCTACCAATCCTGATGACGGCATTCGTTGAGACTCCTGTGCTACGACTAGGTGGTAACAGTGGAGCAAGTGACAAAAGCAACATCACCCAGGTACGACCATCTGTGAGCATTGCTGATCCTGACTATGATGACAGCAATCATTCTCACACCTGCCAAGTTACAGCGCTATCGAATTTGGTTGAACTGTCACCTGATTTTGTAGACCAATTCTTTGAGAGCCTGTCTGATACGATGTTCTCACCCGTACAGAAACAATAACTTTCGAGAAGCTTTCCGACACACAGCGTCCCCATGAACTCTGAATTCGGCCTTCAGTTTTGAACAACAAAAACTGCTAAAAGCGTTGGAACTCTATTTCCCCGTTCAAGCATTAATTCTTTTGAATTGGACATTTTTTAATATTGACCTTTTTTGGCACGAACAATTCTTTGCTTAACGTAAAAACTATTCTTAGAGAACAGAAGCTTCAAACTTCTATTTCTACACACATCTAGAGACATAATAACTTACATCAGCCTCTAGCACATTTATTGCAATGCATTTATATGTGATGATTTATCTCGCCCTTCTTCTGTTCAGAGATACTTCATGTAAAATTCTTTTTGCATAATCGTTCATTGATTTCATATGCAATAATTTTTGAATGATTTCTATGCTTCAAAAACGTACAGTACCTGAATTTCACGTATTACAATATACGCCTATTTCGAATGCATTTATGTATTTTGGGGTGGGCAATGTTACACATGTATCTAATTGCTCTAGTTTTAGTAATTTGATGGACATGAAAACGTGGAGTGGGTGTTGCGTGTTTATCTAGGTTCCTGATCGATACTGTAACCTTATGCCCCTATTCGGCTATAAATCCATTTATTCCCTATATTGGCATAACCGTTCAAGTGCAATATTCAGAAAGTCATCTCTGGCCTCACACGAACAGAGCCACATTCCAGAATAGCTCTCTGCCACTTCCTTTGCAACCAATTAGTGCAATGACAGAGCAGAAGTCACTATCTGATATTCCTAGATTAACACTCCGAGTTCTTAAACAAGATAAAAGCTCAGCAAACCTGGAAATCCCCGCTTGCTGTGTTTTGATTAGTAATGGAACTCTAATGAGCAACTGATAGCTATCACTTCCTAGTGACATCTTTAATTGACGTCTTATGTCCAGCAAACTTGCGTCAAACCAGGCACCTGTCAGGTATAAATACTACCAACGTTGCCTTAAGCAATTGCTGGTGTCCCATTGCTGTTGTATGCTGTATGCAGTACGCTGATGCTGCTGCTGTCCCTTTGGTGGTGAAGCTACTGATACCATTATCGCTGCTAAAGCGCGAACGATGGCGTGGTGAGCTTAGGAGCTGAACAGCCGTCCCTCTGCGAAGAGCCCAGCAGATTCCAGCTGCCGCGGACGCTGTCCCCCCGCCTCCTCCTCGACGCGCTGAGAAGAGACGCTGCCTTTCTCCTGCAGAGAAATCCAGCTCCAGCGTTTCTAGTCTGCCCTCGCGGGTGACTGGGATACCGAGTTCCTCCTGAAGGAGATACCAGACCTCCATCATTCTATTCAGAGGTATGGTGTTGTCTAAACCCTTATTGAGAATTCTTGAAGCAAACCTTGGCAAAACCAACTTAACTTAAAGCTACTTACTTACTCCCCTTCCACGTGTTAGGCTTAGGTCAGGCACACTGGGGTAGGCGTAGTTAGAAGCACCAGTTGAGTATTTTAGCCTAATGTATATATGAATGTATATATGTTTTATTACTTTTAAACCATTGTATGGCTAAGAAACCATATCAATGCTTTTACAGTATTATTTCGCAATTCTTATCTTACTGTACGTACTTTTTATAATAACAAGTCTTGCAATTGTGGCAATACATTTCTCTTGTACGAGAAGAAAGACTGTTCAATAAATGTTAACCCTTTATTGATAAACGCCCGTCTCTCTATTCTCTACATATCGTGAAAGTAAACTGCACTAACCTGACTGAGTGAAATACCTGTCTATTGTTTCACACGACCCTAGAGATTGACTCTTGATCTGAGGAGCAAAGTTGTCATGTTGCACGGTTGTTGGAAAACTGAATCCCTTCTTGTCTGTGCCAGGGAAGCTGATCACTTCCCATGCAGAGAAGAAAGTTTCCAGTGACCTCTGAGCTAGTTGGTAACAAACCCAATCAAGTTTAGCATAGTCAGTGGAGGCCTGGAATATCCGCAGTTCCACGTCGATACTACTGTTTATGTTATTCCAATGCGCATGGCCTAGTGGGAAACTAGGAACTACACTACAAACACTTCAAACCAGGAAGTGTTGGCGTCCATCTTGTGCTCGGTAGATCGAGGCACAAAACAGTAGAAAAACAAACGTGTAGAACACAAAAAGGGGGCAGGGTAGACACACCCTGACCCCCTAGGCCTGCCCAGGTGGTCCCACAAGGACCCCCAAGGCCCATTTTTTTTTTAAACCCGGTCTGTTTTTTTCAAATTACTCCCCGGGGGGACTAAATCGCGGGGCATAGTGATAAAGAAGTGTGGGGGGGTCCCCATTCCCCCCACACTGCTGCATGGATCACTGCTCCCCGTAGCCAAGAAACGCAGCCCCCTGGCGCATACTGGAGGCTCCTGGTGGGCTAGTTGGCCCCTAGTATGCAAGGGGAATTAGTTCCCTCTCTGCAAACACGCCAGGGGGCTGCGTTGCAGAGAGGTGTAAAAAGGGGCATAGCTTCATTACACCTCTCTGCAATGCAGGCCCCTGGCGCACACTGGAGGTTCCAGGTGGGCTACTTGGCCCCCCAGGACTCCCAGTATGTAAGGGGAATTAGTCCCCCCTCTGCAAACACGCCTGTGGAGTGCGTTGCAGAGAGGTGTAAAAAAGGGTGTGGCCTCATTACACCTCTCTGCAATGCAACCCCCTGGCGTATACTGGAGGTTCCAGGAGGGCTAGTTGGCCCCCAGGGACCCCCAGTATGCAAGGGGAATTAGTTCCCCCTCTGCAAACCGCCAGGGGGCTGCATTGCAGAGAGGTGTGAAAACATTTATTTTTTATTTATATTAAAAATATGTAATGTAACTTAAAAAATAAAATATCTCAAAATAAATTATTTTAAATAATGTAGTAAATCAGTATAAAAAATATAACAATTAATACATTTAAAAATGATCATTTACAAAACCATTGAAATTCACAAAAAAACACATAGTTTTCAGCCACGTTATAGTTAGGAATTACCATTTAAAAAACCTTTGAAATTCACTGAAAAAAACATAGGTTTCAGCCACGTTATAGTTAGAAATTAGCATTTAAAAAACCTTGCAAATTCACAGAAAAAACCATAGGTTTCACACACGATATAGTTAGGAATTAGCATTTTAAAAACCTTTGAAATTCACTGAAAAAACCAAAGGTTTCACACCAGTTATAGTTAGCCGGTCATTTTACTCATACAAAACCTTTGAAATTCCCCCGTTATAGTTAGTTCAGCTAACTATAACTCGTGCGCCCGCAATGCACTGCTGATGATGTCACATATTACATCATTCATGACATGGTCAGTGACATCACTCATGACATCACTGATGACATCTCAAATAACATCACTGATGACATCATCCAGTGGATGTGTGTCTTTCTGAAAAATAGTTTTTTTTCTATATGTATATCTAAAGGTCGATGGAAGAATAAACCGGTAAGTAAGTGTCTAAATGGATGACTTTTTTGTAAAATTGATTGTATAAATATAACGCGGGTGAAACCTATGTTATTTTCAGTGAATTTCTAAGGTTTTTTAAATGCTAATTTTTAACTACAACGTGGCTAAAACCTATGGTTTTTTCAGTGATATATAGATATATATATATATATATATATATATATATATATATATATATATATATATATATATATATATATATATATACTAGCAGCCCGTCCCGACCTTGTCCGGGAGCATTCAGGTTTCCCCTACCCCCGCCTGCCCGACATTGCCCAGCAGCCCGGGTCCCCGCCCGCCCCGTCCCCTGCCTGCCCCGACCCCCGGCAGCCCCAGTGTAAGGTGCGTTCACCTGTCTTCGTGGTGGGGTCTACTACCAAGTAGATTCTGACAGTGAATGGGAAGACAGATGAGGTGGTGATTGTTATGCCCCCGATACTCTGACTTTCGCCTCTGTACTCCATAAAGACACAGATGCATCTATTCATTATTAAAGTGTGTTGCAGGAACCCCAAATGCTAGCAGGAGTATCTGTGCATCCCAACATCTCATCACCCACCTGGCCCGACATACCACAGCGTGTTGCAGTAACCCCAAATGGAAGCAGGAGTGTCTGTGCATCTTGTGAATTTTCCTCAGCCGATCCTTGTCCCCCGCCTCGCCCGACACCCGCCTGCCCGGACATTGTCCCTGGAGGCTTACCTGATCCG
The DNA here is from genome assembly GCF_964263255.1 of Lissotriton vulgaris. NCBI lineage: Eukaryota > Metazoa > Chordata > Amphibia > Caudata > Salamandridae > Lissotriton > Lissotriton vulgaris. Next base: position 954,677,649 of record NC_141699.1, read on the forward strand.
CCGCTCCTCTGTTTACCGCTCCTCGCCTCTCTGCTCCTCACCGCCTGTCCTCCGCCGCTCCTCCCCCGCGCCATGTCAGCCTCTCCACTGCTCGCACCGCTGCTGGCCTGTCCGCTGCTCCTCAGGTCATCGCTCCTCCCCCGCGCCATGTCCGCCGCTCCTCCCAGTGCTCCTGACGTGAGCACGCATGTCGCAGCCAGAGCTTCTTTGGAGGGACTACTTTTTTTTTATATAAATTTTCTAAATAACGTTTATTTTTTAAAATTATATAGCCTATGTCCTTTTGCTTGCCCTGACGTTTTCAAACATGTATTGGGTGTTTGGATTGGTGGTGTACTTTTTGAGTTTACCTGGCTCAAAGGACACAGTTCTCTCTTTATAATAGTAGTATATATATATATATATATATCATCAAGGGCAGTTCCGTTTTGCTGGGGGCCACCGGTCCTGCAGGGCGGGCTCTGTGCCAGGAACGGAGATCCTGGAAGGCTGCGGGTCAAACACAAACAAAATGAAGAGCCCCACAGTGACTGATGAAGCAGCCGACTTTTATTCGTCATTTCATGTGCACCAGCGCTCGTACTCCTTACGCGTTTCGACGTCACTGACGTCTTGTTCACAGGTGAGCGGAATATCAAAACCAAGTGGTGTGTGCCTGCATATTACTTCAGGTCCCAGAATGCACCAACGCTGTTTGTGGGAATGCGCCTGTTGATTCTATTACTGCTTAATAGCGTCATTTTTAATTTAGTAGGCAATGTTCTCCCAAGTTCGTGCATTCAATATGAAACTGCATAGTGCTGATGGTTGCTGCATGATATTGAATATGCGCTGCTTCTGCACTGTTCCAAAGAGAGGAATCTTCCTCTCTCATCACCCTTTCCCCTGCGTCCTTGCCAAATTACTGCGGTGCGTCCATTTGAGCTGGCAAGAGGCGAGGAGCGGTCCATGCCCCCTCGATAAACATCATCAAGGGCAGTTCCGTTTTGCTGGGGGCCACCGGTCCTGCAGGGCGGGCTCTGTGCTAGGAACGGAGATCCTGGAAGGCTGCAGGTCAAACACAAACAAAATGAAGAGCCCCACAGTGACTGATGAAGCAGCCGACTTTTATTCGTCATTTCATGTGCACCAGCGCTCGTACTCCTTACGCGTTTCGACGTCACTGACGTCTTGTTCACAGGTGAGCGGAATATCAAAACCAAGTGGTGTGTGCCTGCATAATACTTCAGGTCCCAGAATGCACCAACGCTGTTTGTGGGAATGCGCCTGTTGATTCTATTACTGCTTAATAGCGTCATTTTTAATTTAGTAGGCAATGTTCTCCCAAGTTCGTGCATTCAATATGAAACTGCATAGTGCTGATGGTTGCTGCATGATATTGAATATGCGCCGCTTCCGCACTGTTCCAAAGAGAGGAATCTTCCTCTCTCATCACCCTTTCCCCTGCGTCCTTGCCAAATTACTGCGGTGCGTCCATTTGAGCTGGCAAGAGGCGAGGAGCGGTCCATGCCCCCTCGATAAACATCATCAAGGGCAGTTCCGTTTTGCTGGGGGCCACCGGTCCTGCAGGGCGGGCTCTGTGCCAGGAACGGAGATCCTGGAAGGCTGCGGGTCAAACACAAACAAAATGAAGAGCCCCACAGTGACTGATGAAGCAGCCGACTTTTATTCGTCATTTCATGTGCACCAGTGCTCGTACTCCTTACGCGTTTCGACGTCACTGACGTCTTGTTCACAGGTGAGCGGAATATCAAAACCAAGTGGTGTGTGCCTGCATATTACTTCAGGTCCCAGAATGCACCAACGCTGTTTGTGGGAATGCGCCTGTTGATTCTATTACTGCTTAATAGCGTCTTTTTTAATTTAGTAGGCAATGTTCACCCAAGTTCGTGCATTCAATATGAAACTGCATAGTGCTGATGGTTGCTGCATATATTTATATATATATGTTGCATGCTTGCACACACCCACTGAAAAAACAATGGTTACAGGGACGTTTTAATTAGGTTCAGATTTTATGCACGCAAAACCATAAAAATTCAACAGTTATAGTTAACTCAAGTTCCTATAACTCATTCCATAAGGAAACTAGAACTCGCACCCCTACCATTCACAGTTTTTTCATCGATAATTTCACAGCAAACACAAACAGATGATGGGCGGAGCGCTGAAACTTTTCACAGTCACAGATCTGGGTTAAATCCATCATCGTTCTTTAGTTCACTTCGCCAGCTCAATTCAAACCCAGCTATATGCAAATCCGTCTTGACCCTGTGCCTCATGGGAACAGTCCAGCCCAAACTGGTTGGGTTCAAACTGGAATGGCATGGGGAGCAAAAAACAATGGATTTGGGCTTAGATCTCTGTACTGGGGTGAATGTATGACATTCTGTCCATCAATTGTTCTTTTCTGCGTTTGTCACCCCGAGTGTTACGGGTATGCCCAGACTTGGGTCACATTATCTCCATGCCACTGGAGTTAAGCTATCCTGGTTGATGAGGGGTGAAACACCGAAACCAGACCTAGGATGCTTGTTACCAGCCCAGGGAGGACTTGGCCTAGCAGTTCGGGCTGGACTGTTCACATTGGGTGCAGGGTAAAGACGGATTTGCATATGGCTAGGTTCAAACTGGAATGGCATGGGGAGCAAATCAACTATGGATTTAGGCCCAGATCTATGTACTTGAGTGAATGTATGACATTGTTCTGCTTTCTGTCCATCAATTGTTCTTTTTGCCTTTGTCACACCGATTGGGACGGGTATGCCTGACGTGGGTCCCATGCTCTCCATACCACTGAAGTCAAGCTATCCTGGCTGATGAGGGGTGAAACCCCGAAACCGGTCCTAAGATGCTTGTTTCCAGTCCAGGGAAGAATTGGTCTGACAGTTCTGGCTGTACTGTTGCCACTGGATGCAGGGTCCAGACTGATTTGCATACGACTGGGTTCAAACTGGAATGGCATGGGGAGCAAAAAATGATGGATTTAGGCTCAGATCTCTGTACTGGGGTGAATGAATTACATTGTTCTGCATTCTGTGTGGCCAATTGTTCTTTTTGCATCAATAATTTCACTGCAAATGTTGGAGAAATATTACCAATGATGTCAAAGAAGATGTCAAGAGTGAAGTAATATGTGGGGAAATTAGCAGTGCATGGCAAGGGAGCGAGTTGTAGCCACCCTAGGGCACAGGTTTCTTACTCCATAAGTTGGTATTACTCATGTTCCAGAAGGAAGGATCAATCCATAGAAGTCACATTTTCAGGCATAACAGATCCATTGTCACTATGTATTCATTGTGATAATTGTGTCCTTCTTCCAGGAGCACAGCAATGTTTTGTTGCAGCCATATCAGAAGATCCAGTAGTACATCAGCAATGGCTGTATGATGCAACCACTCATGCAATTATATTGTATACCTTAAAACATGGTCTTTACTAGGACTGCGTCTTCAACACACATGCCTTTACAATGGATGCCTTTACAATGAATTTTGTTGTAAGGTAAAGGCAAGTGTCTGGTAAGGATTACACACCAGCCCCGCACTCTAAGCCCTAAAACCCGACCACCAGTTCTAAGAACTACCCCGACACCACGCCCCTAACACCGGGCTCCCACCTTAAAAATTACCACAACCGTAGCACCCCCACCCTGAGCCCGTAAACTGGTCACCAGCCCTAAAAGCTACCCGAAGCCCTGCCTTAGCCCTAAAACCCAGCCGTACTTGTCAAGCAGTGCCTTGATCCTTCCTGTTCCTCCTTCCATTCTCCCCACTCATTCGCTCTTAATTAAGACTGCTGACTGTCTTATGCATGGTAAAGGCATATGCGTGGTAAAGGCAAGCATGGCAACGTTTGCGGGGTAACAGAACGCATGGTTCCGCCAGTGTTATAAATACTGGTTCCCATCAACAATCTCTAAGGTGCCATCCATTCAGAATGATACAACATATGCATTAAAATTCTTGATATGTTGTCACAGTGCCAACTTTTATTTGATGTCCTTAAGCCAACTTCATGTGTTTTGTTGTCCAAATCGATTATGCATTAACATACACCTCGATTCAGGGTTAGACATAGCTATTTTATGTTTAAAAGTTGCCTCATCAGTCCTGGATCACCTGTTACCAAGCACTTCCACCTCATAAAATGCCAGACCTATTCGCTTTCTATAATGCTAGTTTTTTTTAATAACACTAACATATTCAAACATGGCATGTAACTCTTTGGCTAGAGGCACCTTTTTTTATTTCTAATCTCTGTTGTATCCGAAACACACGTCCTAATGTCTTCATTAGTAATACCTTCTTGTATTGGTAGCTTAGTGTGACACCACTCCCAGCCCTGGACTTTTGAGTCAAACCTTCAGGTATTCGGGGGTTTTGCTCTGGTGCTCAATGCCTTATGAGTGAAAAGTTCAGGCCGGAGATAGTGTCCGTAATGACCTGCGAAGAGTGGTTAACCCAGCCAGCAGTGAACTACAATCGCAATGCTTCAGATAAATATATACACCACTTACATAATGGAAATTATTTAAAGCATGAAGGGCGCGTTGCAGGCAAACGCCGTGACCTTATGAGATGGGAACAGTCCAGACCTCGTTCTAAAGAACAAGGGCAAACAATCCTGCTGCATTCATTTGTATCACGGTCACCCAACTGAGCGCAAGCAGGCCTAGCATCATTGAGGCCTCAAGTTACGTGTAAACTAAAACTAAGATGGCACAAACGTAAATTGAAATATACAAAAACCATAAAGGCAAAATATGCCCAGTAGAAAATAGGGGACATTAAAGTGTTTGGGACGCACATGTGCGCACACAATGACCCTGAATAAGGCAGCAAAAGGAACAATGACGCACATGTTGAGTGGAATCTACTAACATGTATAAATAGTAGGAGGCAGAGAGAGGGGCAGAGCACGAGGGACAACGCGAGAGAAAGCAGGGACTGCCAAACAATTACAACAGAAGGCGACACTACTGGTCAAATCATTTGCACCTGCTTATTTGCATAGCCGTTGGATGCTATTTATTTATGTTGGATATTTTTCTTGTACTGAATTCAAAATAAAAAAGGTATTTGTAGAGTGTGTCTTGTCACCCTTGGGGGGGGGGAATGGGGGTCTCCAGGGGGAAACATCCTTTACAACGCAACTTTTACCACGCAGTGCCTTTACATCGCAACTTTTACAACGCAAACCCTTACAACGCAATGTGCTGGGGGCGCTCTAGGATAGGGAATAGATTTAATTTAGTATCCAACACCTTCCCTACTATCCACGGGGACTGGGGTTGGAATAGTAAATTAAACTATTCACTATCCAGCACCCCTCAACGCTATGCGTTGTAAAGGCATGCGTTGTAAAACTTGCGATGTAAAAGCATGCGTGGTAAAAGCATGCGTTGTAATGTCATACATCCGTCTCCAGGTGCTGTGCTGTAGGTTTCAGTTGAAGAGCCAGGTCTTGAGTTCCTTCCTGAAGTGCTTAAGGGAGGGTGAGGTGTGGAGGTAGCGAGGGAGTGTGTTCCAGGCTTTGGCGGCGAGGTGAGAGAAGTAGCGTCCCCCGGTGCGGCTGCAACAGAGGCGCGGAGTCTGTGCTTTTATTGCGCTGTCTGCAAGAATCAGTGGTAGGTTCCGTGTTTGGAATTGCTTGAGGAAGTTTTAAGGAGCCTCTACAACCTGTAAAGGGGACGTATCTGAAACGGACGCACTGTGGACCACCACCGTGAGCTAGACCTACTAGCCCCCTTCTCAGATTCAGTTACAGGCACTGCCCCAGGTGTCATTCCTCACTAAAGTCAACGTAAACCAGGCAGCTGTCGCTTTGGAGAGACATTTGGCAGTATAAGAAATAAGGTGGCAATGTGACTCATATTGTCATTGTAATTGTGTCATATATAAGTGGCTAGTGCAAGGTACTCAACATGGGCAATGTGGTGCCCTCATGCCTTGACCACAAGAGTCTCAGCTGTGGGCAGGCTTGCCCAAAGCTCAGAACAAGAGCACAACGAAGTTCATGAGACCCGGATTGAACATGTCCTCATTACAGTAGAAACACTTTCTGGGAAACTATCGATATCATGGAGTTCTGTTTTTTCCACAGTGTTGTATTATGCCCCCATTTCAACCTCTGAGGGCGAAAATGGGGAATTATTGGGTAGAATTGCATATTTCCACAGCGTGGTTGCCTGACTATCTGCCCCCTCACCCCCTACACTAAAAGGTCATGCCCAGCCATCACACTCCCTAGCCAAGCAATTATATTTTCCAATAGGCTTTAATTACCTAACCTAGTCAGGTGGACCCCGTCTTTTAAGATTCACCGTTCCCCCCTTGACACACCCATGCGCTATGTTTTGTAACTGAGGGGATCTGAACAATTTCCCTATTTTATTGTTGATCCTCCTTACCGAGTGATTCAACGCCTTCACAGAATCTCCCCCCTCCATTTGAATCTGGGGATCATCTGAGACCAAACTATGGTGCAGCCTTGGCATGCCTTAGCTAAACAGCCTACTTCAGAGATTATGTGATGGATATAGTGTAGCCAGACATGACAGACCCATAGGAAGAGGTGGCGGTCTCGCTATTATTTACAAGGACAAATATCGTACCACCTTGGATCCCATAAATGCCGCCAACTGTGAAGCAGCTACCTTTGCTATTAGCATTAACCCCAAACAAGCCCTGAAAGGTATATTACTATACCGGCCTCCTGGCCCCCGAAACCCCTTTCTTTCCACTTTTTCTGACTTAAATGATCACATCATAAGCTCTGAGAAATATATGGTATTAGGAGACTTTAACTTCCATTTGGAAGAGCAGGACAACCACGACACAATCCAACTTACCGCTGATCTCTCCAATCTGGGATTAGCATAGATGCCTGCGATGTGGGCAATTTGCGCTATATAAATACATGTACATTTACATTTACATTTACATCAACTGGTCAAGGGCACCACACATCAGGCAGGACATACCTTAGATGGTCTGTTCACTAATGATCCTGACGTTTCTGTACTGGACACCATTCCTATCACGTGGTCAGACCATGGGGCCATTATATTTCAGCTATCTATCCGGGTCGCAAATCCTTCATTACCCAGGCCACGAACCAGGGCTGGGACTCGTGCCTGGAAAAATGCGGATATCCCTAAGATGTTAAATTCCTTGGCCTTCTCCTGCCCTCAGGAAGGAGATACCCCTGCACTATCAGCCTCAGATTTCCAGGATTGGATTTGAAGTGCCGCTGATCTAGTGGCCCCGGAGAACCTCACGAGACCTAATAGAGCATCTCCGTCGGCCGCTTGGTATACTGAAGATCTCAGACTTCACCGCCAACACTGCAGGAATCTAGAAAGGCGCTGGAGGAAAGTTTATTGCCCCATAGCCAAACAAACTTATAATGATGCTCTCAGAATATACAAAAAGGCGATTATTGCCCAAAAAACTGTTTTTTTCTCTGCACAAATAGAGAACTCCGCAAATTCTGCTAGAGAGCTGTTCTCTGTCGTTACGACTTTGTCCACCCCTTCCACCGGACCCGGGGTCGAACCCTCACAGATCTTCTGTAATCAATTGTCCACTTTCTTTACCACAAAGGTGGCAGATATATATGCATCTTTTGAAGGGGATACCACCACTAAACATAGAGTCTGTACCGGGGAAGAAATAATTTCTGATCGTAATCATGATACTTTTCCCTGCTTTACACCCACCTCACAGGATAACATTATCAGACTCATTTCTACCATCAAGTCGGGTTCCCCTCTGGACCCTTGTCCACCTTCCGTGATGGCAAAACTCACAGAAGTGATCTCACGTCCACTTATGGAAATTTGCAACACTGCATTCCAGACAGGTCAATACACCAGCCTGTGGAAGAAGGCTGTCATAAAACCCCTTTTAAAAAAACCTTCCCTAGACCCTACAGCTGTGGCCAGCTACAGACCCATTGCGTGTCTGCCCTTTCCTGCCAAAGTATGCGAATTCCTGATGAATAGACAACTCTCAGAGTTCGTCGAGGTTCACCAACTCCTCGACGAAACGCAGTTTGGTTTCAGGAAAGGGCATGGAACTGAGACCGCCTTGATAAAAGCCTCTGATGAGATCAGGGCGATCATGGACCAGGGAGGGGCGGCTGTCTTGATCCTGTTGGATCTGTCGGCAGCCTTTGACACGGTCGACCACACCATTCTGGTCGACCGTGTCACAGCCCTGGGGATAAACGGTTTGGCCAGGGACCTCATTTCATCCTTCCTGGAAAACCGTACCCAGACAGTGAGGCTGGGAGAGTTCTATTCCCCTATCTCTGCACTCCCTTGTGGAGTCCCACAGGGCTCCTCGCTAAGTCCCATTTTAGTTAACATCTACGTAGCGGACTTGGCGAGAGTAATAAAGGCCCATGGGGTACGGCTTACATCTTACGCAGATGATACCCAGCTGGTCCTGGCTATCCACAGAGATACCCTACTGTGGCAGCCAACTTCCAAAGAGCCATGCATGAGGTCAGCACCTGGATGGCCTCGAACTGTCTGAGGCTTAACTCGGACAAGACCGAGATCATGACCTTCGGCAGGCTCTCCCCGGAATGGTCTTCCATCTGGTGGCCTGAAAAGCTGGGCCCTCCACCTGTCCCAGTGGAAAAGGCCAGAAACCTGGGAGTGATCTTTAACAGTAAGCTGTCCTTTGACCTTCACACCAATAAGGTTGTCTCTTCAGCATTCTTCATTTTGAAAAAAATTAAGAAATTACTGCCTTACCTCCCTACCTCAGCTGGAAAAACTCTGGTCTCTACCTTAGTCTTCTCAAAAAAAGACTATGGGAACGCTCTCTTTTTACACACTCAGAAGCGTGTCCTAATGAAGTTGCAGTCTATCCAGAATGCGGCCGCAAGGATTCTTTTAAATATCCCTCGCCGCAAGCCCACCACCCCTGCCATCCGCCACCTCCACTGGCTGAGAGTCGAGAGCCGCATTAAATTTAAGGCCCTCTGCATTGCCTATAAGGCAGTACATGGCATAGGACCCAGGTTCCTTACCGAAGCTTTTCAGCTTTATACTCCCAAGAGGCAATTAAGATCGGCTAACACCAGTCTCCTCCCTGTACCGCGTACAAGAACTGCCACCTGGGGAGACAGGCGTTTTTTGGTGGCCACTCCAAAACTTTGGAATCTTTTGCCACTGGCCATTAAGACCGCCCCGAACCTGATGAGCTTTCGCAGGCTCTTAAAAACATGGTTGTTCAACCAGTAAGATGACGGCTGATTCTAGTAGCTCCACAGGGCCGAGACACCCCAGGGTATTTGTTGCGCTATAAAAATCTCGAAAATAAATGTCTTCCATCAAGACCGTTCTCTCCAGATTTACTAGATCGTTCCCACCCAAATGCAAGATAACTATTGTGGGTGGAGGGCTGTGTCTACTCAACAGATCTGTAACAAAACCCCTAAACTGACTGAGGCAGAGATCCTCTTTACCATGGAAAGAAACCTTGAAACCATCCTGCTCAGCTCTTTGTCTGTAATTGCCTGAAGGAAAAACAGATTTCATGCGCGTATATAAAAATGACCAATGACCCATACAACATGTGCTCTCTTGAACTGTGGATGTGGCCGACTTTGTGAAGAATCTTGCTGGTGATGCGCCGATGGCAGTTTCCCCCCTGTGTGACAGGTTCGAGAAGCTAAAATGCAAACAAACAAACAGGACAGGCATCAGTCCACAATTGCATTGCCACCTTCACAACATGTGCAGCCGCACATAGCGCTTGTAACAATTAGAAGACCATCTTCCAATCCTCTTCACACTGTTGCTATGCAACCCTCCAGCTGTTGCCTCTGTGGCAGCCCCTATTCTGAATGAATGAGTCCCAAAGTCCTTTGGATTCAAACCTGCCCTGTCGATCGCCATGGCCAATACCCTTTTAAAGTGGAACCTGATAAGTGGGGTACTGTCAGCATGCAATAATAATGTCCCCCCTACCGCACTATTCCTCTGTCGGAGTAAGGCTTCTAGGTGGATGTATGGCGTTACAAAGCATACTTTTACAACGCATACCTTTACAACGCATTTTTTACACCGCAACATCCATTACAACGCATTCCATTACAACGCATGCCATTACAACAAATTCTTTGAAACTACCTTTACAACGCATTCCACTACAACGCATACTACATTTACAATGCATACCATTACATTGCATGTATGGTAAGTATTGGATAGTGTAGGGTTAAAAATTACTATTCTAACTCCAGGGGGGTGCAACAGTAGGGTACGTGTTGGATAGTGTAGGGGTAAAATTTACTATTCTAACTCCAGGGGGGTGCAATAGTAGGGTAAGTGTTGGATAGTGTAGGTATGCGTATCTTCGCATACTCCAGCTGGAGCCCACCTTCCACATCCTGTTTGTTGCACGCCACCAGTTCCCCCACCCTAAATGCCCGATAAAAGGCCAGTGCAAAGGTAGCTCTGAATAGTAATGCCTCCCCTATTGAACTGCAAATGCCACCCAGGGCTGTTAGCAGTGATGTCAGCCGCTCCAAGCCAATGGGCTGTCTTGGGTCAGGAGCAGCCCCCTGGAGGTGCCGTTAACCCTTTAGTGCCTTCCTTACAATTAAACTATTCGTGGCGTCCCTGGTATCCTTGATCTGTGCAAAGAAAGAAACCGCTGCCACATGTCGCCTGGCTGTTGCCGCAGAGCACCCTTCTTTATTCAAAGTGTCTAAATACTGGAGGAATGCCCCAGACTTATGCCAGCTATCCACCCAATCCTGCCCCAAAGAAGCGCTGTAAGACCAAAACGCCCCTTCGTAAGCCTTCCTTGTCCTGGGCGATATGCTAGCTGCCACAAGGTTCTGTAGCTGGGGGCACAAATCTGCCGGAGTACTTCCGGGAAGTGTGTTGGTGTCGCCTGTGCAGACGGTAGGTGTTCCCTGAAAACCTGCATCTTGAAACGAGAGAGTGCATTAGCAGCATTATTCAGCACCCCCAGGACATGTTTAAACTTAAACTGTATGTTCAGCTTCATACACAACAGCACTATCTCTTTCAACAGGCGGAGGGTCATTTTACACGGGGCAGCCTGCTGGTTGATGCATTTCAGCACTGTCATATTCTCTGTCCAGAAAATTACAGTTTGATTATGCAAATGATGAGGCCAAACCATCAGTGCTACCCAGATGGGAAAGAGTTCCAGGAAACCTATATTGACTGTCAGCCCACTCTCAACCCACCAAGCCAGCCAATGTTGAGCCACCCACTCACTCCCGAGTATGGCACCAAATCCCACACTGCCCGCAGCATCAGTCCATAAACCTAACTCAGCTGAAGTAGTGGGGGGACCGGGCCACACTTCCCTGCCATTGAAACCCTCCAGAAATGTGATCCAAATACGCATGTCCTGGTGAACCTCAGGCGACAGTCTTGTGTGATGGTGTTTTTCCTGCAGGCCTGTCATGGCCTGAGCGATGGAACGGGAGAACGGATGTGTCATAGGTATTACCCTTAGTGCAAAGTTCAACTGACCAACTGTCTGTTGTAGCTGATGTAATGTTACCTTATCTTTTGCCAAACATTGCCTGAGTACTGCCCTAAATTTCTATATTTTTTCTTGAGGTAACCGAAAAATACCCCTGTACAGAGTCCAACTCAATGCCTAAAAATTCTATTGTGGTTGCTGGACCCACCGTCTTCCCTGGTGCAAGAGGGACCCCAAAAGCATGCATGAGCACGCAAAATTTCTGCAACGCCCGAGCTCATTCCCGGGAGCCCGCCGACCCCAGAAAGAGAAAGTCATCCAGATAATGCTTGCCATATTGGTGCCACATTGCCTGTCTCAAAACTCATTCCAAAAATGAACTGAATTTTTCAAAGTAAGCGATGGAAACAGAACAAACTATGGGCATGCACATATCCATGTAGAATTTGCCCTGGAATGAAAAGCTTAGAAGGTGTTTATCTAGAGGTTGTACAGGCAGCATCCGGAAGGCAGATTCAATATCTGATTTGGCTAGCAAGGCCCCTGGTGCCAGCACCCTTAGTATATCCACTGCCTGGTCAAAAGAGGCATATTTCACACTACAGATTTCTTCATTGATGGCGTCATTTAATGAATTGCCTCTAGGAGCTGACAGATTATGAATCAACCTGAACCACCCTTCCTCTTTCTTCGGGACCACCCCAGGGGTGACAAAGTTGTGCACAGGAATGCCCAGTCGCAGTACTTTTGCGATTTTTTCTGCCACTACCCCTGGATTGGTCCTCACAGACAGCTGATTTTTACACTCTGTTATCCCTGTGTAATCAACTGCCGGAATCCTAAAGCCATATAAAAAACCTTCTTGTAAAATCCTAGCCGTGGAATGGTCTGGGTACCTGTTTAAACAAGGAGTCATTCCCAGAACGTCAATGGATGAATGTGTTACCATTTGTACCTCCTCCTTATTCATGTTTCTTCCTACCCCTATTTCCTGAGAATGTGTTACCTTTCTTGAGGCATTTTTTTATTGTGGGTGAGAGGGATAATTACATATGGAGCATGCATGTCTGAATTTACAAGTGCCTTGGGCCCTGGTGCATGTCCGTCTATTAAAATCCCAGCATGCCCCTTTCTGCCCCCCCCGCTCCCTGGACTAGGGTCTGTGCCCCTGGTTTTTGGCGGCAGAAAGGGCTGAGAGGTTGGGAAGTGTGACTCTTGTTCCAGTTTTGCACTGCATTGCCCGGCTGTCCTGGGCTAAACTCATCAAACCACGAGATTAAGTCAACCCAGGCCCAGGTAAGTGATGGGTCAAATTTAAGTATGGGCAAAAAATTTGTTCAGCTCGCGGAATTTGCGGATTTTTGACAATTTCGCGACCCACGAATCTCGCGAAATTGCCGAAAAATCCGCAAATTTCGCGAGCGGAAGGATTTGTTTTAGAAGCACCGCTCTTTGGCCCCACCGCACACACAAGTGGTGTGCACCGTTTTCCCACCCTGACCCACTATGATGGACAGCTCACTCAAGGGATCCCAGCGCTGGGCAGGTGTGCTTTCTCCCCGGATCTACTGTTGAAAAGTAGGTGTGATCCCGGATGGAGCCCTCTGCATCCTTGACTTTTACGAGTGCAATCCCCGTGACCAGGAGCTTCTTTCTCCTCATCTGCTGCTCTGATCGGTCTCTGACCTTTTATACAAACATGAGGCATGTGAACTCGCATAGAAGCTCGCTCTTTGGCCCCGCCACACACACTAGTGGTGTGCACCATTTTCCCGGCCTGACCCACGATGATGGACAGCTCACTCAAGGGACCCTGGCGCTGGGCAGGTGTGCTTTCTCCCCATATCTACCGTTGAAAAGTAGCTGTGATGCCAGATGGAGGCCTCTGCATCCTTGACTTTCACGAGTGCAATCCCTGTGCAGTTCCCGTGACCAGGAGCTTCTTTCTCCTCGTCTGCTGCTCTGATTGGTCTCTGACCTTCTATACACACAAGTGACATGTGAACTCGCATAGAAGCCCCGTTCTTTGGCCCCGCCGCATACACTAGCAGTGTGCACCGTTTTCCCGCCCTGACCCACTATGATGGACAGCTCACTCAAGGGACCCCAGCGCTGGGCAGGTGTTGTTTCTCCCAGTATCTGCCGTCGATGTAGTATCTGCTGTGATGCTTGATGTCTTTCACGAGTGCAATCCCAGTGCAGTTCTGTGACCAGGAGTTTCTTTCTCCTCATCTGCTGCTCTGATTGGTCTCTGACCTTTTATACGCACAAGAGGCAAGTGAACTGGCATAGAAGCCCTGCTCTTTGGCCCCGCCCACACACTAGTGGTGTGCACCATTTTCCCGCCCTGACCCACTATGATGGACAGCTTACTCAAGGGACCCCGGCGCTTGGCAGGTGTGTTTTCTCCCAGTATCTGGCGTTGATGCAGTATCTGCTGTGATGCTTGATGGAGGCCTCTGCTTCCTTGACTTTCACGAGTGCAATCCCCGTGCAGTTCCTGTGACCAGGAGCTTCTTTCTCCTCATCTGCTTCTCTGATCGGTCTCTGACCTTTTATACACGCAAGTGGCATGTGAACTCGCATATAAGCCCTGCTCTTTGGCCCCGCCCACACACTAGTGGTGTGCACCGTTTTCCCGCCCTGACCCACTATGATGGACAACTCACTCAAAGGACCCCGGCGCTGGGCAGGTGTGCTTCCTCTCCGTATCTACCGTTTAAAAGTAGCTGTAATGCCTGAGGGAGGCCTCTGCATCCTTGACTTCTACGAGTGCAATCCCCGTGCAGTTCCTGTGACCAGGAGCTTCTTTCTCCTCGTCTGCTGCTCTGATCAGTCTCTGACCTTTTATACACACCTTAGGCATGTGAACTCGCCTAGAAGCCACGCCCATTTAGCCCCGCCCACACACTAGCGGTGTGCATCATCTTCCCGCCATTTATCCACTATGATGGACAGCTCACTCAAGGGACCCCTGCGTCCTTCGGCGCGATGGCATAGTAACACACACATGGTCACTGAAGACAACTCTTCTGGCCCTTTACGCAGCTGCATTGTAGGAAAAGCACTATAAATTTACCCAACGAGGTAGCACTTACTGATTAGCCAGTAGAAGTATAGAAAGTACAGTCTATGTGTGCAACACTGCAAATCCACGAGAACTCACAGATTTTCTTTGCAATTTCACGTGAATTTGCGGACAGCAAATCCACAAAATTCGCCCATTCTTAGTAAAATTCCTTAGCTTTCATGAAATTCATGTTATAATCCTTCCAACCTACACCCCCATATTTATAGTGAGTCATAGTAACCCTGCTCTGGTAACACGCCATTTCTGCTTGCAGATTAGGCGGATGCTCCACTATTATAGCCATGAACACAGAGAAAGCCCTAATCCAGTTGTTCAAAGTCTCCTTCACCCTGAATCTCCACATTTCCACACACCATTCACTAGGGAGCATCCAATCCTTCTGCTTCCTGGCATACTCCATTTCCCTGTTATCCACCAGCAAGGAGAACATATTACTGTAAGCACCAGCCGATACAAATTTCTTCACCTCCTGTGTTACATGCCTAGCCAGATGTTCCCTCCTAGTTGGTAGCACACCTACGCCGAACGGTGGTAATAACACTTCCTTACCTATTGCCCCAGCTCCCGCCGGCTCTGTCATCTTGTCTTTTCCAGTGCCGCTCTCCTGTAGCGCTGGTTGGGGTAGAATGGAAGTACCTGGCCCTGGGTCTGGCACCCCGCTTGGGGCAGCAATAATCTTCACCACCATCCTCTGTGCCTCCACTAAAGGGTCCTCCCCTACTTCCTTTGCACCCACTGAAGACGGTAACATTCCCCCCTTCCTAACCAAGGGAGAACTGCCGCTATCTGAGCCGCTAACTCCGGCGGTCTGACTAACCCCTGGTGGTACTAGGACCAGAGTGGGTGCCACTGGATTCAGGACAGGAACCCCCGGGAATGATGCGGGGCTACGTGTGGGCACCACAGGGATTATCATTGGGACCACCGGGATTGATGGGGAGGCACCGAACTTGGTGTAGGCACAAGCGGGGAAGGTGCAGGGATCAATGGGACACTTGCCGGTATCTCTGGTATAGGTGTAGGGCTCACTGGTGTCACTGGAACTCCTGAGGGACCCTCCCCCGAAGGAATCTCCCCTAAAGGCTGCCTTGGTGTGAGATCTTGATTCTTCCCTTTCCTGGGTCTAGTTCGCCTGGAGAGTGGATCCAGTTCCCCTCTGGGTTTTGGAGGGGGAGATGGAGATTGGATGGATGGAGAGATGTACATGGGATGGAGAGATGGAGATGGGATGGAGAGATGGAGATGGGGGATGGAGATGGGATGGAGATGGAGATGGGGAGGAGATGGAGATGAGATGGGGAGATGCAGATGGGATGGAGATGGGATGGGGAGATGGAGATGGGATGCAGAGATGGAGATGGGATGGCGATGGGATGGAGATATAATGGAAATAAAGTAGAGAGATAATGAAGATAAACTGGAGGTACAAAAGAGATAAAACAGGGATAAAGTGGAGATTAAACGGAGATAGAAGTGGGATAAAACAGAGATATAATGATGGTATAATGGAGATATAATAGAGATATTATGGGGAGATTACATGGGGAGATGGGGGAGACCGATGGACAGATTGGGGAGACAGATGGGAGAAGGACATGAGTTGAGGGAGATGAGGGAGAGGCAGATGAGGGAGAGACAGATGGAGAGAGGGTAGAGAGGGAGATGGGGACAGGGTGGAGATAGTGAAGACAGATAAGGAGGGACATGGGATGATGGAGATGAGGGAAAGAATGATGGAGGAGAGATTATGAGGGAGAGGGAGATGAGGGAGAGACCGATTGGGAGAGGGTGAAGATGGGGGAGATGGAGAACAGGAGATGTGGAGTTGGAAATGGGATTGAGATGTGGAGAGGGGGAGATGGAGATGGGCTGAGGATGGAGAGATGGAGATGGGGAGATGGAGATGGAATGGAGTTGGGATGGAGATGGAGATGGGGAGATGGAGAATGGATGGGGAGATGGAGAAGGGGAGTTGGAGATGAGATGGGGAAATGGGGATGGGATGTAGAGTTGGGATGGCGATGGGATGGAGATATAATGAAAAAGAAGTAGACAGATAATGGAGATTAACCTGAGATAAACTGGAGATTAATTGGGGATAAAATGTAGATAAAATGTGGATAAAGTGGAGAAAAATGGGGATAAAGTGGAGATAAAATAGGGATAAAGTGGAGATAAAGTGGGGATAAAGTGGAGAAAAAATGGGGATAAAATGGAGCTAAAGTGGGGATAAAGTGGAGATAAAATGGGGATAAAATGGAGCTAAAGTGGAGATGAAATGGGGTAAAGTGGAGATAAAATGGAGGTAAAGTGGAGATAAAATGGGGATAAAGTGGAGATGAAATGGGGATAAAACCCGGATAAAATGGAGTTTAAGTGGGGATAAAATGGAGCTAAAGTGGAGATACAATGGGGATGATACAGGGATAAAATGGAGATTAAGCAGGGATAAAATGGGGATAAAACAGAGCTATAATGGAGGTATAATGGAGCTATAAGGGAGATATTATGGGGAGATATTATGGGGAGATGGGGGAGACAGATGGGGGACACAGATGGGGAGACAGATGGGGGAGACCGATGGTCAGATTGGGAAGACAGATCGGAGAAGGACATGGGATTAAGCATGGGCGGAAAATCCGTTCCGCTCGTGGATTTCGCGGATTTTTGGTAAATTCGCAATCCGCGAGATTCGCGAATTTCCCGCAAAATCCACGAACGGAACAGATTAGGTGACTTTTGTAACTCTTTTAGAATGGCGCCGGCAAGCTGCCAGAGCCATTCTAAAATAGTTACAAAAGTCAGCTTCAACAGGAAGCTCTAATAGAAAAAAGTAAAGCTTTAATAGCCATGGGTAAGATACCAGTAGAGAGGCACGCCTAGAGTAAATAGTCCAAAACTGGGTGCTAAAAAAGAAAAAAATCCAGGCGGATTAAATGAGCAGAACCCATTTCTCCTCAATATGAAGTACACTCCACACGTTGAGTAGCACAGACAATAAAGATAAAAAATACACATAAACCTCCTACCTCTCCTAATCCTGTAGAACAGTTTCCTAGGCATTCAAATTAGTGCAACTTCAAAGAGAGAGCCAGGTCAAAAGTTCATAAACCAAATACTAGTGTATAATAACAATAAATTCCATTAACAATACACCTGTTCTCTTATAGACTGCACACAAATTGCAGAAACCACTACCATTGGCACCATCTTTTATCAAATGAGAGCTTACAATACGAACATCAGCTACCAACAACCTAACCCATTGTTAACCTGAATAAAAAGAACTAAATAGAAGTCTAGGTTTCACAATTTTTTCTTTAATATTAACTACATGCTATTCCAGACCTTTATGCTTTCTGATGCTAACTCCTCTTGTTACTAGCAGCAGCATATAGCAACATGGTTCACGTCTGGATTGTGGGTCACAGTCTTATATTCTGGATGAGGGAGTATGTAAAACATTGTGGAATTTACAAGTTTCTAGGAGTTTCACAGGTTAGCCTTAAATGGGTTGGCCACAGATGTATGAAATTACATCGGCTATTACGTGAGGTGAAAAGCATTTCGAATTATGAGGACCCAGACCTAATGATTGTGCACTATGGGGACAAGGGCTTGGGCACAGTCTCAGAGGTTAGAATTAAAATTTATATGAAAGAGATTTTGGCCCACTTGATGTCTCTCCTCCCTCATTATGCCTTTGTGTATTCCTACATATGCATAGACAAGGTAGAAGTGGCAGGTGTAAAAACAAGTTTCCCCAAAAGATTGAGAAATCCAGGAAACAAAGCAATGTTGTCATTTGTTGGTAATCATGGAATAGGCTCTATATTCTACAAAAGCATCAGTTTTGACAAGCCAGGTCTCAACCATCAAGATGGAGTTCACTTCCTAGAAGGAAAAAGGATCTTCCTTAATACTATTAAGGAACGTATCTCATTCTATATCTTAAGCATTCCTATCACATTATTATTAGGATAACAATTCTTCTCAGAGCCACCCCACATACCAATCATATCATTTTTTTCATTTGAAATCCTTTGATTAAATAAAATGTATGTCCTGCTGGCCTCCTGTTGATGCGATAGCGTAAAAAATATCTGTGTTTTATGGATTTATATCTAGTTCACATGGAGTCCAATTCCATAACTGTACAGAATAAACACACCAAAATTCCCATTGAAAGAATATCTAGTGTATGTATGGTAGGGTGTGGCAATGGACTAACCTCTCTACACAAACCTCTTCCCAGGATGGCAGGTGTATATTATACAGTGTGAGGTGGAATGGTCCTTTTCAAATAAACAGCTTCCCAAGCTGACAGTTTGCGCAGTAGGCGGAGGGAAGGGACTGGCCTCTCCGCTTAGTATGTGGTAAGTCAATGGCATCTCCCCAACACCTCTTTCTATAAAAGCTGTCTTGCATAGTAGAGTGTAATGAGGAACTGGCTTCTTCACTCACACTGCATCCCAGGGCAATGGGCATGCATGGTGGGGTTTAGCAAGGGAGTGCATTATCTGCTCACACTGCTTCCAGGGGTGATGGACATACATAATAGGGTGTGGAAAATCATAAAAGGGGTCTCTTTCCTCAGGGTATACCATGGGACTGTCTTCTATGCTCATACCACTTTTCAGGGTGACAGGAGTGCATAGAAAGGTGCAGTGAGGTATCAGCCCCTCAGCTCAGAACTCTTTTAACTGCAACAGTTATGCATAGTAGGACTTGGCAAAATACTGTCTTCTCCTCTCTCCCAGGGAAGAAAGTATGCATAGTAAGTTTAAATAGAGACTGGCACAGTCCCCTTCCATGAGCAACAGGCATAGTAGGGTGCAGCAAGGGACTAGCTCTCTGCACAGAGCATGACCAATGGCAATGGACATGCAGACTTGGATATGAAGATTGGTGACTACTACCATTCACAAACTGCTTTCCAGTGTGAATAGTGTGCATAGTAGGAAAAGGCAAATGACTCTCTAGTTGCTCAGACAACTTAACAGGGTGATTGGTGTGCTTAGTAGGGTGTGGAGAGGGATAGACTTCTGTGCTCAGACCACCATCTATAGCGACAACTATGCGTAGTTGAATGTGGTGAGAAACTGGCCTCTCCACTCAGACTACTTCCCAGGATGCACATAATGGGATGAGGCAAGAGACTGGTCTCTCCTCTGAGACTACCTCCCAGGGCAATATCTGTGTGTAGTAGGGTGTGGTGATGAATTGGGCTTTCTGCCCAGACTGCTTTCCAGGGCAAAGTGTGTCCATAATAGGGTGTGGTAAGGGACTGGCCTCCCCATTGAGACTGATTCCTGGAGGACGGGTGTGTGAAGTAGAATGTGGCAATACACTTGCCTCTCTGTCAGACTGCTTCTTCCCATGGCGATAGATGTACATAGTAGGTTGTGACAAGGGACTGGCTTCTCTACCCAGTCCTCTTTCCAAGGACAAAGATTGTGCATAGCAAAGTGTGACAAGCCCCTGGTCTCTCCAGACACAACTCATTCCAAGACAATGTAAGTAAGTAAGTAAGTAAATGTTTATTGTTTAGTTAATTAAAACCATAACAATTTAAGACAAGAAAGTAGCACAAAAAAAGAAAAAGGCCGATGTTATAAAGACAAGTTAAAAGACTAATTATATAATACATTCATTTCATCTCATCTTAAAACTTCTAAAATACATTAATAGCTAAAATTCAGTGCAGTGGATTTATCCATTTTCCTCATTTGCCGAGGTTCAGACCCTTTTAGCTTAACTTCGTGAATGCTTTGAGGAATTTAATCAGTCTACCGTTCAACGGTGGGTCTGAGGGGTTTAGGCACGTGATTATTACCGCTCTGCAGGACCTGATTCCTCTTTCATTAAAGCTGGGTTTTAGAAAGGGTACTCGTTCGTTTTACAGTTTCTTGCATATGCAAAATTACGTGGATAAAATCTTCTTTATGAAAGTTGCACAGCCGACATGATTTAGGGCCTGTGTGCACCCAAGCAGGCTTGTCCGCCAAGGATGGTAGTGACCCGAAGCGTAGAGCCATAAGCTGCTTTTTTACGTTAATTGAGAATGTTTCGCTCAGATATGATGCCGGTTCAAGGGACTTTATTTGTTTATCACCATCCAAGCATGCAACCGTGGTCTAAAAATATTTTTATCCAATTGAGATGAATGATTTTTCGAAACTTTATTTATGGCTTGTTTAAAAGATTGGTACGGCAGGTTTTTGTTCCACAATTCTGTTGTACATTTGGTTACAAGTGATTTCATAGGTATTTATTAAAAGGAGAGGTTTTGTCCTCGCTTACTTCAGACCAAAGTGCTTCGTTGATTTCTGATGTGGCTACATTTAGTTTCGAGCGATACCAAGTTTTCACTGTCGCGTGCATTCTGCCAATGTCTTCATTTATTATTCCAAATTCAAGGCGAACCTGCGCTGGGGAGGCCGACCTTTGTGTCTGGAATACTTTTTTATAGATGGAAACCATTAATTGATTTAGGACATCCCCGTGTCTTCGCCATGGAAGGCAGCACTGGCATATATTAGTGTTGGCAGAATGTTTGCTTTCATTACAGCGAGCAGGGGTTTATATGAAGGGCCCTTCAACTTTTTAGCCAGTAAGCTGAGGGCAAAAATGAGGGCACTTGTTCTCTGTGTCATATACCTTTTTTGCTCCGTGAGGTTTCATGAATTATCAATGTAGAGTCCTAGGTACTTGTATTTTTTTACCTCCTCTAGTTGATTGCCATTGAGCCAGATAGTCAGTTTACTTTTCTTTTGACTCGCAATCACCATTTTTTTGGTCGTGGATACATTTATTTCAAGTTTGTTTTCTGAGATATAAGCTGACAATTTGTTCAAGCTTCTTTGGAGACCGATCTTTGTTTGGCTCAGTAACACCACATTGTCGGCGTATGAGAGATGAGAAAGACTTAATTTGCCAAGCTTCGGTGGATGAGAGTTAGTACAATCCAGCCTTTGAGAGAGGTCAGACAAAAAGAAATTAAAAAGATGCGGCCAGAACACACCCTTGTTTGAGGCCTCTGGTGGTTGTCGGCTTCCTTGATAGTCTGGAACCATCACCTATCTTGATTGTTAACCACATGTTTGAATAAAATAACAATATGCCTTTTAATAGCCTTTCGGGAATATCCCATGCACGCAGCGTTTTCCACAGGAGGTGACGATCAACGCTGTCAAAAGCGGCTTTTAGGTCTTCTAAAGCAGAGGTAAAGATGTTGTTTCCTCTGTTTACACTTGCTTGCAATTAGTGATAGATCTAAGATGTTTGTTGTCGTCCCTAACCCTTGCCTGAAGCCTGTCTGGTTGGGTGGGATAAGATTGAAATTGTCGGACCATTCCTTTAGCTCTTCTAGCACCAGAGACGCATAGTATTTGGCCTCTACATCCAGCAGGGCTATCAACCTGAAGTGTGCTGGATTTGATCTTTCTTCTCTCTTAAATATAGGGGTCAGGATCGAGCCTTGACAATTTACTGGTATATCATTTAGGCGCTCTGTTTCCTGGTATAGGTTAAAGAGGTGATTTCCCCAAAACAATGTGTTGTGTTTAAAAATTGCTTGAGGGATTCCATTGGGTCCGGGTACACCGTAGTTTCTGCCTTTCTTAATTATGCGTCTGACTCTTGAAAGGGATAAATAAGTTGTCGCTGATATCGGGAAAGCATTTTCCTCCGTTGGATTTGTACCAACGTCCGGTTGCTCTATCTTATGAGGAGTTAAGGCGACTACTTGACTGGTGGTATCAGTGGCCCCTTTGGACTTGTTTTCTCCCTCCGCTAGAGCATAGGGGTTTCCTACCGATGTTTCTTGAGTTGATGTTTCTATAAACCTCATGGTTAAGAATTCCACCCATTCGGATTCTTGTATATTTGAGGATAATACATCGCTGGTCTGTGCAATTTATTTATGATTACCCAAAACTGTTTTGAATTGGATTTCTTAAAGCTACAAAGTAGTTCTGCCCAAAATGTGTCATTGTTCTTTCTTTTGTCTTCCCAGAGGTCTTTTTTGTAGCGTTTCCTTAGCTGCCTTATCCTGTCCCAAGCCACTGTGTCAGGTACTGTTCTTTTTAGCCTCCTTATGGATTTTTTGAGTTTGCATTTCAAGGCTCTCTGCCCTGCCTATGTTGTTTTTCCAGAGTCTTTTATTTGGCCATGAACGTTTGTCTGTTTTTGACCAGTTGACGTTAGAGAAGTTAGGTCCGCCGTGAAGTTTCCCCAAGCTTGAATTTTAGTCTGTGCCCCAGCTTTGCTTGCGGTTATCTTCTTTTTTATTTTTGACTGTAATATTTCCATTGTTTTATTTGTCAATTTTAGGCATTTTAAGTCATCCGTGTGTATGTTTCCTTCGACTTCTACATTTGCCTCATGTTTTATCATTTTCAACCTGAAGTGTATCAGCTGATATGAATGATCGCTCCTGGTTGTAAACTCTATCGAGAAGTCGGAGAGGAATGGCATCAAAGATACTGAGATGGCTGTGTAGTCCAGTCTTGATCT
The DNA here is from genome assembly GCF_964263255.1 of Lissotriton vulgaris. NCBI lineage: Eukaryota > Metazoa > Chordata > Amphibia > Caudata > Salamandridae > Lissotriton > Lissotriton vulgaris. The sequence continues at coordinate 954,700,743 of NC_141699.1, forward strand.
AGTCTTTCCTCCATGGAAGGTATGTTTAGGTGAAAAATCGTCTGGAGTTCCACCATTTAATACTCTTAACCCAAGAAACTCTAGGGCATTTACCAACCCTTGGCCTACGTAATCCATGTTTGACCTCGTTGGCTGGTATTGTTGTGGGACCCTCCAAAATATTTTGTCCGATTCTAGAGATTCGTCTTCATCCGGGGTATGGATTAGGTTGGAATTAAAGTACCCGTTGAGTATCAAATCCCATAAGGGAAAGGTGCTCCTAATATTTGTAATGGTTGCAATTAGTTGTTTGTTGTGGGCCGATTTTTTACTGACCAAGGGATGAGCGTACGAATTTATCAACACAACCGTTTTTATTCTACTAGCAGACCCAGATGTTAATTTGATCAATTGGATGTTAGGTCCTGCCGAGTCCATCTGTTCGGTTTCAATTTTTAACTTTGAAGATATGTAGACTGCCAGGCCCCCTTTTGGCTGGCCCAAAGTTTTGGTTTTGGTGGCTTGAACTGTGTAATGTATGTAGTTTATCAGGGGGAGATCTTCTAATGCCCAGTTTCCTGCAATGCTATTATATCATAATTTTCCCATGTGTTTGGATGGGACCCGTTCTCCAGCCATTTTTTTGCCCCAGCGATGTTCCATGAGAGCATTTGTATGTTGCTCAAGTCTTGAACTGCTAGCTTTTTTCCATTGGTCAATGGCAAGAGTTCGAATTTAGCACTCCTGGCAGCCAGCCCCAGTTGCCCTTTGTCCAATCCATTATGTATGCCTGATCATTATATGGCTCTCTTTTCTGTGCTATTGGAAGGCCGCTACATATTGCACCTTTAAGGAGTGTTTGAACGTTCAGCTTCATTTCTTTTTGCCTTTGTCCATTGCTATTATTGGGGTTCAGATTGCTATTTAGTGGGCCAGGGTAGCCTGGTATCTCTGGCTTTACCAATTTAATTCCCCAAGCTTCAAATTGAGCCTTAGAATTCATAATGTGCGGAGCGTCTTCTTCAGTCAGCCAGGTTGTCAATGTTTGCTCCTTATTTTTTTGGCATTCCGTTTTTATGAATTCTACTGACAATATGTTCGCTGTGGTCAATTATTTTAAGGGAGGGATGTTTGCTGTTGGTTTCAGTATATTCCCTCTATTCAGTATATCATGTTGCCCTTTTGAGTCATATTCTGGAGTTAGCAATATTTGCCGTTTCGCAGGAGCATTGCAGTGATCTGGCTGAAGCATTTGGGTTTTCTGCCGTATTTCCAACTTGAATTTGCTTTTTGGCGTCTTTTATTTCCACTTTTATGTTTACATATTGGGTTTTATCTCCGCCCGCAGTGGGTAAGACTTGGGTATCGTCCGAACAGCCTACGGAACTGTGGGTAGTTTCTACGTCCTGGACCGTATTCCTCTGGGTGGGTTCACCTTTCTGTTTCAATTGAGTATTCCTTAGATTTTCCAACATTGGTTAGGTTTAACCGGAACCGCGTACTCTGGCTTTTGAGGTGACAATTTTCAGGCCTACTGTCATGCAGTCTCTGCATTTTTGGGTCCCCAGGTTTGGGGTTTCTTGTTTGTTGTGGACCTTTGTTGGCTCTCGCCCTCCATTCTCACAGATTTCTCTAGTACCATAGCCCATTTTTTTTTAAGTTGTCCTTGGTTATTTGCAGCTTTATTTCCCAATGTTTTTTCTGCAGAGGCATTGTGAGCTGTTGGCTTGCTGGTCGTAGGACCTAGTTGCTCATGGCTTATCGGGTCTTCTTTGATGGTATCAGTACGTTGATTACTTTTATTCTGTGGGTCTTTAGGGTCCTTTATCTTCGTTGTTTGTTGGTTTCCAATTATATTCCCTCCTCAGGAGACCTTTTTTTTTGGCCCATGTTTGTTGTCTCCTTTTCTTTATGCTGTTTTATCTGTGTCTGCCGTTTCAGTGATAACGATACTAGTCGAGAGGTCATCTGTAGAAATGACCAAGTCTGATGTTGTGTTGCCTGTCTTTGATAAGCAGAACATTGGGTAAATCTTCAGCTGCTCTGTAGGTAAGTGTGTTTTGTTACGGGCTTTCCTGTCACGTTTTTTTTGTTTGCGTGACAGCTTTTGGTCTTTATTGCTTATTTTCGCCTGGGTATTTATTTCATCGTCTACGCGAGGTTCTGGGCTTGAGTGAGCTAGGTTGTTTTCTATTTTAACTTTTTTTTTTTTGTCAATCTATTTTAACTTTTATTGATTCTTCTTTTTTTTCTTTCCCTCCTAAGGAAGTTGTATTAATTAGTATTATCTGTTCAAGAGAGTGGTCAAAAGACTTAATTTGTCAATTATTGGGCTGCATGCACACTGAGCAGAATATTTTGCCTGGACTCTTGAAATCAGTTTGTTCATATTGTTCAGTTTGGTATTAATCCCTGCAATTTGTTTAGCTATGATGTTCATGAGGTCTATTTGATTGTCCATTTTATCACTTTGCATATTAAACGCCATTATTGTTGTCTGTAGTGTTTTCAGTAAGGATTTAGATATCTCTGAAAAAGCGCTTTGGTTAGTAGCTGTCTCTCCTTGTTGGTACTGCGATTTTAATTCCTGGTGCAGTTTTTGGTCTTGATCTCGATTAACCTGATAGCTATTGTCATCGGTCGCCCTAAAGGGGTTGTTGTTAGTATTTCTTTGAGTGGTTTTGAGGTCTTGTAGAACCATGTTATTTTCCGAGTTGACATAGCGCTTGCTGCCCAATTGGGCAAACGTTTCGGAGACCAATATTTGTATGGTATCTTTAGTGGTTACTGACATTCTTTCTGTCGGCCAAACGTTGACCGTGCCTACTTGAACGTCTTGGGCCACCTGGTAGACATAGGCGGATATTTGGAGCCTTGTTGTTCTTGCATTGTTCGTTGCTGGCTTGGGGGTGGTAGACGTATGGTCCCCTTGCGATGTTTTAAGGATTGTTGTTGGGGAATAGGATTTTTCCCTGTAGCTTAGTGCCCTTTGATTGAAGTTTTGCGAACCTACTGTTTGACTCATTTGATGCATTTGTTCTAGGTTTTCTTCATTGATGTTGAATACGAAACCCTCATTTTTTGTCCTGTCCACTTGGAGGAGGTCGTTGCTCAGGCGTGTGTCCTCATTGTGTGTCATACCTATGCTTGTACAATTAGTCAGCTCCGCAATATCTGCCGGGTTCAGACCGGGCTTTTCCTCACTATGTCATGTTTTATGCAAGAGCCATTGTTTGATTGTGCTGCTTAAATTCAGTGCCTGTTTATTTTGTGCTTTGTTTTTTCCGATCCATGGCGGGGAAAGTGTCTGGGGAGCTAGAGGAGTCATAAGGCCTGGGATCTCCGCTGATGTAGAATAAATAGTAGCTCTGGGATCTTTAAGCAGTAGCAGTCTGTCGCTCGGGGCAGGCTTCCTTTTGGTGCCTTTCTCTGTGTTTCTAAACATTGTTATTATAGGTGATATTAGAAGGCTTTTTTGCTTTGTATTACAAATTTCTGATTTTACACCTTGTTTTTTCCTTTTGTTTTGCTTTTCACTCTTGGATTTCTGATTTGGGGTGTGTCTAACTCTTCCGGATCTCATTTCTCAGTTTGGTTACCTTCGAGGATCGGGCGGCTGGCCCGGGGGCGGAGGCTGGAGGAGCAAGTGATCTGACACACGCTCTCCCCTCTCTTTACCCCTTTTACCACTCCTGTGCGCCCTCTTGTATGCTGCCGTTTACAGAGTCCTGGAGCCCAGATGTCCTGCCTAGGCTCTTGGAGCCAACCAGTGCCCCCTACAGGCACTTCGGCACTCGAGTGAGGCGAACCAAAGGGGGGCACCCTCGTTAACTGACTTCGTCAGCAGTGGCGACCCCCGCTATGAGTACCAGCTGCAAACTGGCGCCCACCCACCAGCAACTGCAGATTGCGGGTTTAACTCACTGTTTTCTGCTCTCGGCTATCTCTGCTCTCGCAGTGGCAGTGGTGATGACCGTATCAGTAGCCAGTGTTCCCTCTTTCTGCCACTCTTACTGCCACTCCTCGCCTCACACTTGGGTCCCCCTTACACCTCACACCACGCGGAAGCGAGGGGGTGTTTTGTGGCAGAGGTCGGATGCAAACGACCTGCTCGAACGGCTCTTCTTGGCTACGGGCTGCAGGTTTCACTAGGAGCAGCTGAGCAGTCAGGTAGATTCTGCAGACTGCCTTCTCTGGGCTCCTCTCGGCTCCTCTAGGCACCACGGCTCCAGCTCCAGCTCCGCTCCTCTCAAAAGCTCACCTGGAGGCTGGAGGCTCACTCCCAATCGCCTCGCACCGCACACCACTCACCGCCGGTAGCTCCTGGTTCTGTGGGTGGAAGGTGCTCGGACACAGGTACAGAATCAGGCAGGTTCTGGTTGGGCCCACAGCGACAGACTACCGCGGTCCTGCTCCGGTCTGGACAAACAGCGCCGCAGCACCGCAGCGTCGCAGCGCTGCAGCACGACACACAACACGGCTCGGCTCAGCCCAGCCCAGCCCCACCGCAAATTTCTGAGTCACTCAACCGCTCAGCCAAAGTCGTTTTTGTTTCGTTCACGGTGCCAGCTTCTGCCAGGTCAAAGATTTTTGGCTTTTCTGGCTTCTCGCGCCCATTGTGGCCACCGCCACTGCTCTCCCGCTCTCTGTTTCTCCTCTCAGTCTCCACCCTGGAACACCCAAACAATGGCCCTTCCTAATATGGTGAGGTGAAGCCATGCAACTTAGCTGCATTCAAGCAGTAGACTCTTTAAAGTAGAACTGAGGTTGTTCACCACTTTGGGTTTTTACAAAATCCTGTGAGACTCTCGCAAGAGCCAGTGCAACCGCTTCTGCCCCTAAAAGACTCCTGCCAAATTGGTTGTTTATTTTTAAAAGAATTCTATCACAGTTTGGCCTCAGAGGGAAACTTCTAGGACCCTCACGAACAAGTGCCAGAGAGTCAGGGTACCTCTACCCTGCCCCCTTCTATGCTATGTACCTACAGCCAGTAAAGGTATTTGCCACATTTCTATTTGTGTTGCGACCGGCCAATCAGTGCAGGCACTCTTGCAGGAGCAAACATTTCACAAAAGTCCTATGAGAGCAATGTGGTCAACAGTAAAAAAAAGAAAACCTTAGCCAATCAGTTTGTTCTCTTTTTTTTAAGTTGCATGCTTTCAGGACTACCACAAAAGTCCTGCAAGACCAACAGTCTAGGTATCTAAACATTTTTAACCTTAATTTCCCCCAAACTATTTAACAGATTTACAGCAATTCACAAAAAGCATAATTTCTGGGTTAAGAGCTACATTTATGTCAAATCTGGTGCAATTCCGTTTAGCTGGTTTGGCAGTAGCAATGTCTAAAATTCCATATAGAAATTGAATGGGGAAATTGTGTTTTGGGTTTTCCCCTTATACTTTCAAGGAAGGAACTGAGGGGGATGACATTTTGTCGGGGAAAGCTTTGTGAAGTTCCATCAAACAATGTGTATGTTATTTGGGGAAAAAAATAAATTTCCTGTGCTAACTTTATTCTAAGTAGGGGTGAGTGTATCTCTTGTAATTTGCTGCAGCATAATTATGTAAAATTTAAGGAAACGTACTTGCATTTATGTAGAATTAAATGAAGTTTGTAACCCAGCATTTAGCACAAATGTATCAGCGCAAAATGTGCCCTTTAGTCAAAATCATTTACTAGTAAATCATGCATAGCAATACTAACCAATCTCACAGAAATATTGAAAATAAAGCATTTTTTCTCAAAACAAACAAACATTCATTTGAGACTTTCTTAAACACTCTTCAGGCCACAAAATGCAGCCACAGGACCAACCACAAGCAGTCGGCGCACTCCGACTGAAGAGTATACAGCCCCAGTTTGGAGTGCTTTAAAAAAGATGGTAAGCTCTTCTGGGTCATGTATTCCATGACCCATGAGACTTACAGCAAGATTTTGTAATGCTTCTAGAAGGCTGCTGTACTCCTTGCAGTCCATCACAACCTTTAAATAAATATTGGCGCCTCGGTCCCTTCTAGGGGTACCATTAGGAAACAAATATATAAATAAAAAGCCCTCACAGGGCACTAGGGGGTCTTTCCCTGCTGGAACAGTGAATAAGAAATAAGTGGCTATTCTGCTCACATCATGTTCCTGCCAGATCAACTGGTATCACCCAACAACTATCCAGTGTTGGGGGCCGAGGAGTAAAGGCCATAGCCACAGCAGCCCCTTAGCCTCCCTGCCATTAGCAAATGTAAAAATCAATGTTCTATGGATACCTGGTTTTAACTACATCATACATATATTGCACACTGGAAATTGCAACTGTGTAGCTAGGGTTGGGAATGGCCCATAGGAAACAGTTTTTTTGGTTTGTGTTGGACCCGGCCCTTTTGGCAGGTTCACCCCGAAACTTTTTGCTTTTTCCTAGCCTATTTCTGTAACCTGGTGTTGGTGATTTTAGGCCTCAGCACACTTTTTCACTGTGGTCCAGTGTAGAGTGCGTGCGCTCTCGGTGTATGTGTGGAGAGAGTGACATGCCTTCCCATAGGAATGCATGGGGAATATGTGTGACTATGGTAGTTCCTGATGTGTGGGGTGTGCAGGGTCGAGTTTGATATGTGCGAACTCGTGAGATTGACTGCTGTGCGATGATGTGTGCGGCGTTCATGTGTCTAGTGTGGAAGTGCCACTTCTAGAAGTTGGCATGTTAGTGTAATTTGTGTCCGGCCTGTGATTGGCTGGAGCTGGCTGGTGAGCCTGGTTCCAGATGTCAGGATGGGTCTGCCCCAATGGTGAATAGATGTATGTCGTTACTACGCATGCTTCTACAACGCATACCTTTACCACGCAGGTTTTACAAGGCAAGTCATTACAACGACTTGCGTTGGGGGGCGCTGGATAGTGAATAGTTTAATTCACTATTCCAACTCCAGTCCCCTTGGATAGTAGGGAAGGTTTTGGATAGTAAATTAAACTATTCCCTATCCTACAGCGCCCCCCAGCGCAAGTCGTTGTAACCACTTGCTTTGTAAATGTTGCGTTGTAAAGGTACTGTGTGTTAAAAGTTGTGTTGTAAACGCTGTTCCCCGTGATGAAGGGAGAGATTAGCATGCAGATGTGTGGGAGGGGTACCTGGAACCTGAATAGGGCTGGTCCTTCCCTCCACAATGCTGGCTCCACCTCCTGTGGCGCGTCTGATGTCCCTAGCCTGGCCAGTGAAAGGGAGTTCCCCATAACCAGTTGTAGCTGGTTCTCCCTTGCCTGCACCTTTTACAACAAAGGATTTTGCTGTATAAAAAGGGGGCTGTGACCCCATGAAGTTGTTCTTGTTTTTCCTAACTTGAATCTGCCAGGGGCGTGCTGCTGCTGGGGCCCAGGGTAAGGCTTGCCTCCCTGGGCCCTGCCCAGCCCCTGGATGACTGATGGACTCTCCCTGGGAACCTTTGTTCCCCTGCTTGCAGACTTCTGGGACCTTTTTCTTGCCTTTTCCCAGGCTTGTTGAAACCTAAGCCCCATGGGAGCGCTTTTTAGGAAGAAGGCTCGTGACTCTGCCCTGATATAAAGGACCTTGGGGGGACTTTAGGCTTTGCTCCTTGCCTCTAGCACTGCAGGAGGCGCTATTCCTTGTGGCCAAGAGAGGAGCGTGGCTACTCGACAACATGAAGCTGAGCCCAGGATTTATGGCGATTTTATTTTCATGGCGATGTGCTTTTATGGATGAGCAGGAGCCTACCCTGCATTTTGCCTGTATTTTTTTGGTGCCCTAATTGATTGGGTGCTAACCCGCTGTGTATTTCTGAGGATGAGGGAGCCTACCCCTCACTGTGCCCGCCGTAGAGAATCACCGCCATCGGCCCGGGCCCGCGATCATCATCGGAGCGGCCACGCTGTGATTGGCTCGCTCTGGGGGGCTCGACTGGAGAGGCTGCGCTGTGATTGATGCACCGCTGTAGACTGCACTGAGGAGCCGCGCTATTATTGGTCCACCGTGAGAGGCTTGCCCAGAGAGCCGCGCTAGGATTAGCCCAGCGCAGAGAAGAAGGGCGGTGGCATAGGGGGCTCGTCTCGTGAGCCGGGCACGGATTGGCCCAGCGCTTGTGCCCTATCCGTGAAGGAGCCCATCAAGGAAGTGACGCACGGAGTTCGGGAGGTGCCGCGTGACTGCGAGCCCTCACGGAAAAGCCAAGCCCCAGGTAAACGCTCGGAAAAGAAGTCCTGAGCCCTGGTGTGTCCTTGCCTGGGGGGGATTGAGTATTGAGGGCTGCCCTGCCGCCCTAGTTGGCCGCAACCGCGCTGTAAGCACCGAGTGCTTTTGGGGGGGCTGCTGTCTGTGTTCGGCCGTATGGCCCGTGTCCTGTCCTCCGTTTTGGGGGCATAGTTGGTGCATTTAGGGAGGCCCCGGATGGCAGTGGGCCGCCCCAACATTTTATTAGTAATTTAAGAGCCAGCGCACTCTAACAAGAGGGGACAGGGTTCCTTTTCAATTGTATTGGCCTCACAGTTTCCCGAACCTTGGTGGCTCCAACGCTGGCCCGTTATTGTTTTCAGAGCCAGAGAGCTCCAGTTTTGGGGGCACTTGTATTTGTTTAGAGAGCCTGTGTGGCTCTGACTGGGCCACAGGTGTTTTAAGGGCCCTGGGGGGTCCTCAGGGGTCCGTGCCACTCCAGTTGGCGCATACCTAGTAAAGGAGCCAGAGTGCTCCATGGGACATGTTTATCTTCAGAGCCTCAGGGCTCCAACGATTTGGCACAGTTGAGTTCAGAGCCAGAAGGCTCCAATGCCCCCATGCTCCTTTCCAGAGCCTAGAGGGCTCCCATGGTTGGCGCAAGTTATTGAAAGGGCTACTGAGAGCCCCCTGCTACAGTTTACCTCCTACAGCTACCTAGCAAGTAGTGGGCAGCCGAACCGTTTAGGCGCAGCTTGGAGTGAGAGTCCCTGAGAGGGACAGAAGTGGCACAGAGGTGCCAGGCCTTCCACAGCTGCACAGCACTTAGTGCCAGCTGCAGCGTTTAGGCCCTGTTCTTGTCATCAGTTGCCCAGCAAGTAGTGGGCAGCTGCAACGTTTAGGTTTGCGCCAGTGGTACACCCCTGACTGGCGCTGCGATGGCAACGCGTCCTGACATTATGGACACAGGGCATTTGAGCCCCTTCTTGAGATGGCCAGTTGGCCAAGGGGATTGGTATATGGATAGGGCGCAAGGCCCTAATGTGATTTTTGCGCAATGTGATTACTAGGTGTGTGATAATAATTGCCTAATGTGATTCATGTGCTTTAAATGTGGTGCTAGGAAATGTAATGCATTTAGTATGTTTTACGCACCATGTATTGATACCTCTAGAGATGGTTTTACCTATGGAAGTTTATGTTAGTGAGATTATGTTTCACTGTGAGTTACGCCCCTAAATGTGATTTATTCTTAGGAGGCAGAGTCTAATGTGTTTAGACTAATGAGAGATTGCCTACTGTAGTTATGCTGTTTAGGCCTAAATGTGATTGCTGCGTAATGTGCTTTGCCTTTATGCTTGTGTTATACCTCTAACTGTGTTTTCATGTTTAGGAGGTTGTTTTTCCTAGTATAGTTTATACTAGAGAGGTTATGTGTCCATGCGTGATCTATGCCTATGGTTATTAGTATTGCGTAGTGTGCACCTACCTGTTACCAGTAGTTACTGGTTGTGATCTATAATTGTTATTTGGTGTGACAGTTATTCTAAGTGCTAGTTCTACTAAGTGCTGATTCTGACAGTGGCCCACGTGGCCCTGTTCTGCTGTAAATTATTCCTTGTGAATATTGCCCGTGCCAGTTGGCACCATGTATATTGTGTGATTACTATCTGATGTGTTTTGACAATACAAAAGTTATTTTTATATAACCTTGTGTGGAGTTCCTTTTGTGGGGTGCCTAGGATGTTGTTGCTGTTGTGCGCAAATGCTTTACACATTGCCTCTGGGATAAGCCTGTCTGCTCGTGCCAAGCTACCAAGGGGGTGACCCTTGGTTATCTTGGCATGTGACTCCCTTGCCCTGACTAGAATGGTGGTTTCTGCCTGGCTTTGGCGTACGCCTTAGCCAACCAGAAATCCCAGTTCTAACAGTTTGCATAAAACTTCCCACATTTTGATGAATCTTCACATAACATTCTCCATATAAGGTTAAGACAACTCAGCACCTCTGTTTCAGGGTCCCGTAAGTGGGAGCCAAGAAAAAAAGGGGGCTGTCCAAAACACATTTTCCCCATGAAGTTTCCCAAAGGAAAATTGAACAGTGCTGCAGCCAAACAGGCTAAACAGAATGACACTAAATTTGGAAGAAAGCTGGATATTTACACAGAAAAAATCCTTTTTTGAGATTTGGTGTAAATCTGATAGGAAATTCATAAGAATTTACAGTTCAAAATGTATGTGTATGTAGCAATGTGTTACTACTGCAGTACTGCTACAAAGTACTTTCATACAGCAAGCTCAAAACACAGATCTGATTGTCCGGCAGCAACATGAACGGAGAGTTGCCACTCTTTCATGACCAGAGGAGCTGGTCTGCTTGTCATGGAAAACAAATAAAAAATAAGGAATAAGCTGGGTGGGTAAGCAAACCTTGCCCCCTGGCCATTGTAGGGGGGGGTCCAGGAGGACACCCTATAGGGCCAAATTAAAAATACCTTTTTTGTGGCACAACCGTATTGCGGTACTATTTTTGGGAACTAGCTCAGCCCCATAGAAATTTCTGGTTGCATTACAGTATGGGGTGCTGCAATTGTTTTTTTAAAAAGGGTGGGTCATTGGGGCGATGCAAGTCTATGAGGGTTGGCTAGCACCGGGGCCAGTAGTGTCATTTAACATGTCATCAGTGATGTAATATGTGAGATCAGAAGCAGTGTATAATGGGGCACAAGCTAGAGTTAGTTCACTAAACTTAATCTAGCGAATTTCAGTGATATGTACACCCAAAACCACTGCATAAGCTTTATTTTGCTGTGTTTCTGTGGCATAAAAGCACAACAGAATAAAACAGACATTACAATACCATTAAATCATATATAGAAGAATAGGGCTTATTATATTGCATCTTATACCGTTAAGATTAAAAAGTGAGTATAAAATCTAAAATACAATACTCAAGGTCTGACATCAAAGTTAATAAAAGAAGTAGGACATGTCCTCAGTGCATAAGCTGGTCAAACATGGATCTCACAGATTGATAAGAGTCATCTTCAGTGAATTGCTCGCTTTCGTAATTTTAATGACTGCCATATGAACAAAGCAACTGCATAAAATTTCACAAAAATTTAAAAAAAACAACAACGCCGGTCTACACTGACTAAATTCCTGTACTCCACAAATAAGCATTACAATTTAAAAAAAAAGCATGATCTGCAAGGTAGATTGAATGGAAACACTATTACAAGGGCACGGAATCAAGCCAACAATAGAGTTTTCCTGCTAAGGTTGCTGTAAACTGCTATAAACCTCAAGTTCCCCCTACCTGGGGCAGCTTGGTTCCAACACTGATTGCGGGGCAAAGCTGTCACAGGATGCAACTGCTGGGAACTACACGCCCCAGCATTCTCCCACACCCTCACCTGTTTTCCATCAGCAGTATTTAACCCACTCAGGGGTCCGGCAGCGCTGAGAGTAGCGCTGTGAAGTTGTCAGAGGCTCGGGATTTACTGCTAAGGTTGCTTGGGGGCCGCAGTAAACGATCAGTCCTCCCTACCTGGAGCTGCTTGGCTCCAACACCAATTGTAGTGCAAAGCAATCACAGGACGTGACCTCTAGGGACTACACGTTCAAGAATTCTTCCTTGCCCTCTCTTGTTTTCCATCTGCAGTACTTAACCTATACAGAGGTCCAGCAATTTATTTTGGGTGAACGTCATATGGTCTGATTTTTAGTTTATAAATTGGGAAAAATTAAGTATACGGCTCTGGAGAAGGGGCGGGGGAGGCCCCTTAGCGAAATATCTTAACAGGGCTATGGATGCACTAAACAAGGGAATAATTACCACAGAGGCTTAACTGAAGGCCACCAGAAAAGTAGTTACTGCAATGATAGAACTCCACCCTGAAACTCCAGCTACTTCTCTTGCATCCACATCAAGGGAAATGGCGAGGCCTTGGTACTGCCAAATTGCACCAGTCTGGGGCAGTTATCCCTTAACGGCACCCAGGTGTCTGCAATGTCTATCCCCTCTACCCATGAAATGGGCTCCCCTCCCAAAAAGAGGTAAAAAACCAAGCAGAAGTGGCCATGTATCACGGTAGAAAAGGACTTCCATCAACATAATAATCTGGACTAGAGCTGGGGGCAAATACCTAATATATAAATGTCTTTACTGGGCGTAGAAGATAGGCTTTTCATCGTTATAAAGAATTACTTGTTGCTACGGAGCAGCGTTTGATGTCTGCATTAAACTCTATTATTAATAGACTCATTGCTGTAGAAACTTTGATGAACTCTGGTGTTGGGCGCCTGATTCAAATGACTAACACCGAACATGTCCCAAAGAGAGTCTGTGATTATTCATTTTCAAAGTATAGTTCTTATCTCATTTCAACACCTAACTATAAAGCCACATTAAACCTTGTTTTTTCAGTGAACATATATACATATATAAATTTACAGAAACAAAATCACATTAAAAATTGAGTTACAGTTCATGTCATATTTGAGAGCTATAATTTGCAGAACAAACATAACTCATCTAACCCTTTGTACTGCATATGACATCATATTTAACATCCTTGAGGACATCACAACTGACATTATTGAAGACATCACTTATGACATTACTGATGGCATTAATGCTTTTTGTTACAATGTGTTTTGCTGTTGGTGTTTCAACCCAAGGTACCTTCCTCTGCAGGAGCGGTGCCCAGCTCCCACTGCACAGCTGCCCTGCCCCTGGGCACTGAACCGATTCCTTTCTGGGTGATCCTCGGGCTCTGCATGCACTTCATAATGAAGTAGTGTGGCTCACTAGTTAGAGGCGGCAGACCCGAGAGCAGAGGACGGCCCGGGACCAGGGTTCGATTCCCGGCGCGGCAGGTTTCTGGACCAGGGTCAGCGGACTCGATAATTCTCTCGCCTCGGTGCCCACTCTGATCAGCGATCACACTCGGCAACTCTGGGCATTAGCTTGCCTCATCTTCACTAACGGCCCCACCAGACCGCCGGGGATGCCTGGTCTCACCCTGGAGATACCCATTAAGGGACCATCTCTCAGGGAAGCCAGGAAGGGTTTCGCAGCGGTCGAAGCGCCTTGGGACCCTACGGGTAAGTAGTGCGCTATATAAATGCCAATACACACACACACACACTGCTCTGAGGGGCTGTGCTTGGGCAGAGCCCCGGGTCCTGGCATACTCCCCAGACTGTGCAGTCATGCAGGCAGCCCAGTTAAGATTCCTAGGTCAATGCTTGAAGTCTCTCCAGTCCGGGTTTTTTATTTTATTTATTTTTTTGTTATTATTCTGGCTCACATAATCGCGTGTGTTCTTCTGTGGACCAGGTTCATCATTTCAAAGACTTTATTCAAAAACACTGTGTATCCATGAAAGTATTCTTGCATTATTGGAGTAAGCTTGGCAAGTGAGCTGTGCAGAAGTGGGCCAGTTGGTCAGGGGGGAGCTTGTGCACAGATGAGCTCCCCCGCTTCACAAACAAGATTACACCCCGCCAAATGCATATTTCATTTGATAATAAGAAGACAACCACTCCCACCCCTTAGCATAGAAGTGAGATGATTTTAATTCAAAATTAGTGGTAAGGAAAGGGAGGATTTGTGTGGTGTGATATGTGAGTCAGAGACATTCTCTCAACGACTTGGTACAGTCCAACTAGCCAAACAATCACTGAATACAATTGCATACAGTCTCTCATCCTTATAACAATCAAACAAAAGTTAAATCTAAACAAATGTCAATGTTATTATTCTGGCTCACATAATTGTGTCTGTTCTGCTGTAGACCAGGGTCATCATTTCAAAGACTTTATTCGAATAGTGTGTATCCATTAAAGTATTCTTGCATTTTTGGAGTAAGCACAGCGAGTGAGCTGTGCAGAAGTGGGCCAGTTCGTCAGGGGGGAGCTTGTGCACAGATGAGCTCCCCCGCTTCACAAACAAGATTACACCCCACCACATGTGAATTTAATTTGATAATAAGAAGACGACCACTCCCACCCCTTAATAATATAAGTGAGATGATTTTAGTTAAAAATTAGAGGTATGGAAATGGGGGAAATGTGTGGTGTGATATGTGAGCCAGAGACAGTCTCTCGAAGACTTGGTACAGTCCAACTAGCCAGACAATCACTGAATACAGTTGCATAAGGTCTTTCATCCTGAAAACAACCAAACAAAAGTTAAAGCTGAACATATTCCAATATAAAAACAGAACAGATCTCAGTTATAGCAACTCAGACAAGAGGGGAGCGCACAAAAAGGAAAAGAGGAGAAAAGAAACGGAAACTAATTTATCACAATTAAGAGTAGAAAAAAATGAGGTCGGGAAAACTCAAAAAACAGGTGGTTGGAAAAACACCAAAAAAAGCCACCAGGAAACCCAAGGATGCTCTGGAAACTCAGACAAAATCATGCCAAGTTACACCAGGCCCATTAATATAATCAATGCACTCGCTGTTTGAGAAAATGATCACCAAGAAATTATTCATGTTTATAAAGGATCCAACCACAGTTTATTTACTCAAAAAGGGGAAAAACAGAGGTCCACTGACATCTCAAAAGATGATTACAGCCATATCACATGATTCTAAGATTAAAAGTAATCAAAATAAGGCTGCCGGTGATGATCAGCCAAATAGCAGTCGGCTAGTGATCCAGGCACAAGTACACATTTTGGATTGTCCACATTCCACACCAAAATCAGTGCCAAAAGAGGGAGCACCCAAATTATTGCCAGAAGATGAAGTTTCACAACCAGTCATCTTAGGTAACAACCAGGCCTCAAAGGATCAAATAAATAATTCTTGGCTCCACTCAATATCATTAACGAGCAATACAGACCTCCTACAGGCAGCAGAGGTCAAAACCATAAATCAATTGGATAATCTGATGAATAATGCAATCAGTGATTATATACAAGGTCACTCGCATTCAATAATTGAGATATCAAATGCACCGGAACAGATTACCCAAACTGAGACTCGGAAAAGACATAAACAGGAGGGAAATGAACCAACCTTATAACATAGATGCCATCACATACTAATCCTATTGAAACAAGGGTGATAGGGAAAAAATCATAACAACAAAGGAACCAAAGGAGCAGAATACTATTTCAAAGAACACACTGAGGTTGTTCACACACAGGAAACAAAAACAGAGAACTAGTCAATGGTGCACCCTCACTGCTAAAAGTCTTAGAAACAACAATAACTGGACTCCACATGCAGTCGGATAAGCTTGACATACAGATAGATCTGATGGACATAATAACTTTATATATTGCTGGAGTAAACACAAAATTGGAAATACTGATGGACCTAATAACCAAGGAACAAGAAATAAACATAGAAGCAATCAGGGAGCGTGCATGTGGTCCAATGATAGAGAAGTTGAGTACAGTGCCAGCCATTCTAAAAAGTATTCCAACTGAAAGGCAAATAAACTGTAAAAAACAGATAAAAAGCACAAGATCTGATGTGAAGTGGAAGCTCAACCAAAAATGACCTTTCATTGAGCAATCAAAGACACTGGACATAACTGAAACGTTTGGGAATACCAAATGAGGGTTAGGAGTAGAACCCAACAACAGTGAGCAAGTAAAACAACAACTTGACCAGTTAGGTGAACATGAGAATTCAAAAATATGCATGCAAACTAAGAGACAGAAGAAACGAGCTAGGAAAACCAGAAAGAATAACCAGTGTATAAAAAAAGATACTCACTGTGGGAAGAGATTGTTCCAGATTTTTAATATAAAAAAAGAACAACCAGCTTCAGAAATGCTGAACACTTATACAAAGCAAGTGATGAAAGATGAGAACGAGGTAAACCTAGAACAACTTTCATTGTGGAACTCATTAAACCTTAGCCCACTAACTGACGAATCAAGGATACAACATGGACTAATCAAGAGAAAGTACAGATGCAAAGCAGATTAACTGAAAATAATCAATCAGAAATAAAAACCAAGAAATTCTGCTGTGCAACCTACACAAGAATTTGGAACAGAAAGGAATGTACAACATGTTAGGCAGGAAGATTCATACGCCAGCATAATTACAAAGCAGAAGTGCAGGAAGATCAAAATGCACCACATTAAACATTCAAGTAAAGAAAAAGGGAATATCCAAACATAATTAATGTTAATCGGATCTCTCAGTCACTAAACAAATAACAGCCATAGCAAAAAATAATAATCCGAACAAATATTGGCCTGAGAAGGCCCAGCAGAGATGTTCACAAATAGAAAATGTTCCGAATGAACAGATTGTAATAAAAGTAAACTTACAGAAGGACAGTGGAGGAGGAACACCTCCTAGATAGGTGGTGCAACAATCTCTTCCTATACCTCCAATATCTGATAAAAACCGATATAGTTGTCTGAACGAGCAGATCATACTAACACCCCATTACATCTCACAGGGGAAACAAGATCTCTTCGATAAAGAAAACAAAATGAGATTAATTGCTGAAATTCCTGCACTAAAACATCTCACTTCAACAGACCTGATATAAATTAAATTAATTCCCCAGAAAGAAAAGATTCAGATGGAAAACACCCTCTTGACTTGGAGAACTGAGGAAATCGTGACATCTATTATGAGCGGCAGACATCAGTTTGAAGCATGGGGCAGTACACTTTCAAAACCTTTAAGACCATGTTACCTTCACCTTTGACAAAGCCATCTAAGAGGCATAGCCCTGACCCAGAAAATGCTCCAGTATACCCAGTGCTACAAAATGCTGGAGGAAAAATGGAGATACCAAAAAATAAAGAACAGACAAATACAGGAACAGGATACAAACAAATGGAAATCCTTAACTCTCAATGCCCTGAGAAGTGAATGACTTCCTACACAAAGAAAAAGCATTGTTAATGATTTGTTAAAGCTTTTATCTTGGAACATTGCAGGGGCAAAAAGAGAAATACAGGATAATGTCCACTCCACAAACTGGAACAACTTTGAGACCATTGTGCTCCAGAAGACTTGGCTAATTTAGCCAAAGGAAGTGGCCAGCTACTCACTCATCATATAAAAGCTATAAGAGTGCATTGGTACAGGAGACCAAATGGCAGCCTTGCAGTGTATGTATCTAGAACACTGTAAATTAGGTCAGAACAGCTTGCAGTACTACATCAGACCTACAAGTAATCAAATTGGATCATTGGTCTAGCTACCAACGATAACAATAATACTAATAAATGCCTACATGCATCCGAATGCGAGGAAAAATGTATTACAATATGACAAGTTACTTTCTTTATTAACAATTTTTAGATTTGAGAACCCAGCTTGGAAAATAATAGTAACAGGTAATTTCAGCTCAAACTTAATTTTCACCCCGGATGAAGAGGAACATTTAGTAGCACACAATGTGTTCTGGTCAGTACCTCAACAATCATCCTCAGCAGCAAAACATCAGGATTTGAATGAGCAAAAGATAGTTCCAGCCCTGAACATCTAGTCTGAAAAAATGGAGTGTGGCCCTCCTACTCTTAGAGACAAGGGGCCATATGTAGGTGGCCAAATACCAATCGGTAACACCGAAAATGGGTCATTTTCGGTGTTACCGACAAATATTAAGCCACGTGAGATGTACGTAATACCGATTTGAATCGATAATAACGAATCAGTATTAAACATAAGTTACCGACTTGAAATTACCGAAACAATGAATACCGAATCGGAAAAAACGATTCGGTAAAAAGCCCAAAAATGCTATGTAGCTAACCTCGGTAAAACCGATTTTGGCCAAAATCGGTAATAACGAATCGGTATTTAGCACGTTTCAGGAGCATGTGGTAATCAGGAGCAGTCTATATAAACAGACCCAAAATGCATCAGTGTGAACACAATGGCAGGCCTCTATGTCATTGCAAGGCGGCTACGCCTGAGAGCAGCAGGAATGAGGATCTGGAGACGTGAGGAGCGGGTGTACAGATTACGCATCACTTTGTTCCAATTGACAGACCCAGAAATACATGAGAGATACAGATTGCACCCAGACACCATCCTGGAGCTAATACGGGACCTAAGACCCTATCTGGAGCATCAGACGCCAAGGGCCCATGCTATCCCCACCCATGTGCAGGTACTCTGCTGCCTGCACCTCCTTGCATCAGGAAGTTTTCAGGGTGTGATAGCAGCAGTCGGTGGAGTGTCACAGAGCTGTCTATCCCGTTTCTTCACCACCTTCCTGGATGCCATGATGGACAGAATGGAACATTACATTTCCTTCCCAGTACACAGGCGGAGCTGCAGAGAACCAAGCTGGAGTTCTATCAAATTGCCCATTTCCCCCAAGTGATTGGCTGCATCGATAGGACCCATATTCCCATCTGCCCACCTGCAGCAAGTGAATACATTTACAGAAACCGGAAATCCACCCACTCAATCAATGTTCAGGTGATCTGCAATGCCAAACACATAATAACAGACATCGTGGCAAAATACCCCGGGAGTAGCCACGATGCTTACATCTTCAGGAACAGTGGCATACATACACGTCTGCTTGCTGGTGAATTTGCCGACGGATACATACTAGGTAAGTAAATGTCACACACCCTGATGTACACCCTGGCACAAGCTGTTGGGCCCACCAATCAATGCCACTTACTTCTTTTCATAGGTGACAGCGCATATGCCCTCCGGCCGTATCTACTCACACCATATCTGAACCCAACCACCCGAAGGGAGAGTAGATACAATGTTGCACATAGGAGCACACGCAACGTGGTGGAGTGCACTTTTGGTTTGCTCAAAAGCAGATTCCGTTGCCTCCACAAAACAGGAGGTGCGCGCCTGTACAGCCCCATCAAATGTTGCAAGATAATTGCTACGTGTGCAATGCTACACAATCTGGCCACTAAAAAAGGAACAGCAATGGAACTAACAGAGTCAGAGGACGAGGACGAAGACAACCCTCAACCAGAGCCCAGCGCGGCTGGTGCTGCTATTGAACATGATGGGAGACAGAGACGGGCAGAGATTACATCTAACTATTTCTGAGTGAGTAACGACACTGAGCCATTTCATGTTACATGTAGAGGTGTTTATTTGGCACACCTCCAGCATTGTGAGCATTGTCCAATTGGACATGGGTTACATCACCCATCACATGCATGTGGACAGCCATTGTCCTTCACTTCTTGCGTCCCCGTGTTGCACGTGCACGTTCCCCATCGACACTGTCTTGTGAGTTTGACCGTTCCTGTGCTGGGACGTTTCGCCCACTACGCTTCCTGCACTTGGTGGGTGATGGTGTAATGCTACCACGGCTGGTAGCCTCCTCACTGTCCCCCCCCTTCAATATTAGAGGCCTTGGAATTCTGCATGAGCTCCAGCACAGAGGTCATGGACACCATCCCCCTGGCCACATCCCTGCTGCAATGCGCCAACTCCTCCTGCATGGCGATGGACCGGCAACACATCAGTGATGTCGAAGCGGACAGCCGGTTCACCGACTTGGTATAGTCCTGGAGTCTCAGTCTCTACCGGCGCATGCCAACACGGTCCTGCTCCAGCTGGCTGCAGAGGTTGTCCACCGAGGTAGCTACCCTCTCCATCCCTGCAGACAAATGCTCCCCCATCTTGTGCATATGTCTGTTAATGTTTGCCACCTCCCTGTGTAATTTCTTCATCTCCCTCCATTGCAGGCGCTGGACCTTCAGCATGTTGCCTTCCAGTCCAGCAAACACACTCTCACCCTGCTCAGATGCCACTGGACTGTCTGGCCTTGCCCTGCTGCGTCTTGATGTGAAGAGGGCGCCTTCGGATGCAGGACCAGCCCGCACCCTGTTGGATCTTTCTACGCTAGGACTTTGTTCGCGCTGTCTGCCCTCCTCTGACGACTCCTCCATCTGCTGGAGGGTGATCACGGCATGCCTCCTGCGTGACAGTGGTGGTGATGGTGGTGGTGGGGGTGGTGGTGTTGGTGAACGTCGCAGTGGGGACTGAGTGAGAGAGGATTGCGGCCCTCCCTGGCGCTGTGGTGATGTCTGTGGTGGAGGATTGGCTGGCTGCGATGGCGCAGAGCTTGTGTTCCCTGCAGGCATGCTGTCTTCATCCTGTTCACTCCCCTCTGGCCTGGCTGACCTGCCTCTGCTGCCCTCAGCTGCACTGCGAGATGACTCGCCTGAAATGACACAAATGTAAATATACTCAATGCTCTGTCTGCATTGCCATTGCATTAAATTACATGCCAACAGTGCACAGTGGTTGTCCTGACCTATCCATTTCAGTTGCCATGCTATTGTGTTAGCTGCCTTGACAGTCCTGATCATGAGTTCACACTGACTACATCACCCAGAATGCATTGCAGGTAACCAGTAAGACATGATGTGGAGTGGGAGCACTTTTACCACTATGGGGGTTGGGGTTGGGGAGGGGGTAGGGCAACATGCTGGGCATGCTTCTTACCTTGTTTTCTAGCTGCTCTGGCGGAGCTGTCTGCGTTTCCCACGCCACTCACACTCTCCCGCTGGATGGTGGACTCCACCATCTGTTCCAGTGGTGTTGGTACTGGGGCTCGATTTTTTCCTCCACCAGTTTTCCCTGCCAGCCTATGTCTCTCTGCCATCCTCTGTTTAGCAGTTTTTCTGAGGTCGTACCACCTCTTTCTGATGTCCTCTATGGTGCGCAGGGTCACACCTATGGCATTGATCTTGTCCCGAATGCCACTCCATATTTGCCTCTTCTGTGCCTCTGGCACTTGGTGGGACTGGGCTCCAAACAGCTTGTGGTAATCTTGGGTGACATCCTGGATCAGGATCTCAAGCTCCTTGTCGCTGAACTTGAGTTTCCTTTTTCTTTCACCTCCCTCCTTCTCCCTGTCCTGGCTTGCCATTTCAATGCTTGTTCAGTGCTTATTCTTCCTTTCTTATGGCTGTGTTGCTGCTGGCTCCTCTGCTCTCCTGCCTGCCTGCCTGCCTCACAGTGAGCTCCAGGCCCTGTGCACCTGGCTGGGTGTGGCAACTTCCTGTTTGGGAAGTAATTGGGTGTGTCAGGATTGGCTGATTCACCAAAACGCTATTTTTTAAATTACCGAATCGGTATTACCGAATTTGGGTGTGGATTCGGTAACACCGATTCGGTAATAGCCTTTCGGTATGTATTTTTATTACCGATTTGTTCAAACTCGGTATTCAATACCGATTTGCAACAAATCGGTATTGTTTAACGAATTTTTACCTACATCACGTTTACCTCATTCTTAATACCGATTCGGTATAATTCGGTATTAAGGATTCGGTATTCCCTATTTACCTACATATGGCCATAAACCAGAAATATTACAAAAAACAAACTCTTGGAGGCACAAGCAGACAACTCAGTTTGACAAGAGTTTCTTTTTTGTAATATTCCTGGAACATATAGGCCTGAGAGCAATAAACAGCAGAACTAAAGATAACACACACCCCCACAATGGACTTTATCTATATCTTATCAAATACACAACACTAAGAGACCAATTAAAAATAAACCCTCCTAAACACCGGCCAGCCCCCACAGATTTGGGGCAGTTAGCAACAACTAATATGAAACATATACGATGGTCGGCAGATACTCTACCAGAACTAACAATGCTAGCTAAAGAGATAATAGAAGCAAACACAATTTCAGAAAGCAGTCGAGTTGTGAATTGGACAACTTTCATAATGAATTTGGTAATGCAGGCACCAAAAATTGATTTTGCATGGAAGTCACTGAAAAAAGACACTTCAATCCTCTCATGAAAGGCTTCACATTAAGAAAAGAACTGAGAAAGGTGGTCAGAAAGAACAAGACACTCAATGCACTAAACGCATCAAAACAAAAATAAAAAATCTTAGGAAACTATACAAAAAGCAAATTTGGGAGGATCAGAAAATGAAACAGGAAATGTTCTAGACAAAGCTCCTCTTCTGTGATAAACAAACCACCAATAGAACCTTTCGGGAAGTAACAAGTGGGATAAAGAGATCAACACTAATTATAAAAAAATAATGCATGATAGAGTCACATTGGGTAGCTCACCAAAGTAAAATATTCAAAAGAGCCATACCATTGTTTGTGGTGAACAGGAGATGGCGCTATTGTGAGCGTTTCCTCTACCGGCTGCCACAACCACTCGCCACACAAGGGAGTCCTGGCTAGTAGGATTCTGTGATCTGCTGGTAAACCTGACTCAACCGTGAAGGACACTTACATGATAGATGTCTGTGGCAGTTTTGGAGGCGGCTACACCCGAGCTCCGGACACCCAGAGCCCTTTCCATGTCTCGAGTGGCAACAGAAGCACAAAACCGCAAGCCTGGGTCTCCACTACATTGCGCTACTATTGTAGTGCGGGCCTTGCTAATGATAAGGTTCAAACTGCTGCCATATTTGCTGAAGGGATCTGGGATTGTTTAAGGCTGCTGGGGGCAGTGTTTGCAGAAAAGGTGGAAAGGCGCTTGAAACCTTGATTTTAAAGCGCAGCAGCTGCGAGTACGGAATGACACCCGCGGACAGAAGACTCTTAAGTTAAAGACCACAGTAACCCATGAGGAATTAGGGGAAAAAGATCAAATGGAGAAAACTGCGGACAAAATGGACCCTCCACCTAAAGGTAAAAGGGATGTAGGGACAAACAAGAAAAATATGGGGAGGCTTGGAGGAGCAAGTTGTTTAAAAGAGAATACAGCGGGAAGTGCTGGGGGCTCTCCATCCATTGTTAAACAATTCACTGTTCTCAGAATGCCACCAACACCTCCAATGAATTAAGCAGACCAGCTGGGGTTAACTTAGATAACTCAAGGCCACCCAACTTAAAGCCACCTGACCGGGTGAACTTAGATCAAGGGGCCATACAGTCAACCCCGCGAACCTTGCAAATAGCCTTGGATGATGTTGGTGGAGAGACTGCTGCAAGCGAGATCGAAAAGACATCGGAGCCTACTCCCTGTGTCCAAGATACTGCTGCTGCTACTGATGCCCTCACCATTGCCACCACTGCCCTTGAGGATGAAGCCACAGGGAAGACTCTCTGGAGGCATAAGGAGGCTGAGGAAAGGGGTCCCGAATACCTGATCCCCAGACCGATAGACCCACGGACCCCAGATCTAGTTAATGAAAACTTCTTCTCTGTCTCAGATGAATCTCTATCTGTATCAGGAAATGATTCAATGAGCTAAACAGAAAGCAGCAATTCTGAAGGGAAAAATCCGACTCAGTTTCTAGAACTATTTTTTAAAAAAAGGCTAGGAGCAAAAGACATAGCCAGTTGAAGTGGGATTATTCAGACTCACATGGACTTCTACCTGTGGGGGCTCCCAATTTGCAACATGGAGTAAGCCTGCTACTAACAATCGAAAACCCGCTGAGCCCTCCTTGTCATCAATTCTTGAGTCTATCATGCAGTTTCAGGAAGAAGTAAGAAAAGACAGCCTCGCTGCTAAGGGGGCGTCCAAAAAACTTCACGGCAGTATCAAGAAATTAAACAAAATCTGTACTGATATTGGTGATCGGGTCTCAATGGTCGAAGGACGAACAGAAACGCTTGAAACTGTAATAGCCCAAGTAAAAGAGCAAGGAGTTTCCCACGAGGCCTGCCTCACTGATTTGATGATACATTGTTAAATTACTTCGGGCAGCTTTTCCTTCACAGACCAGCTGGAACTGGGATCAGGATATCCGAAGGGCTCACCGTTTTCCTTTTAATTTGAAGCAAAGACAGGATGGTAGTAACTTTGGCAATTAGAAACCTAGAGTTTTGGGTTTTTTTTTCAGGAATTTTCTTTTGAGGCAACTAGTATATGATCAGGACAGGCCTAATTCCCAGAAAGCAGTAGATGGAATAAAGTTTTTCTCTAAACCAGACTTCTGCCACACAACAGTCAAGCGAAGCCACTGACCATAGTCTAAATCTCCTAGACAACATTTTCCCCATCATTAAAGAACGAGTGGACAATAACCAAGCTGCCTTCCTATCCACCCCCACCACCACTACTCCTGATGCCCCCACCCGAACGCCCTTCGGCCTCTCCCCTAATCCACTCTCCCGACCATCAAGGGCTTCAGACACATCCACCCCTTCCACCCCACTACCCTGACGTCTACCCCCACTAATACACTTAGCAGCACCTCAACAAAACATCTCACGCTTCCCCTTCCCACCATTGCAGAGACTTCATTTGCACCACTCCTGGCACCCAAAACCACTCAAGGCCCGACCATAGCTCGTCATCCCTCCTTCACCATCCCCTCCCTCATCTTCTCTCCCCCTACTCTTAGCACACCTCACAATACCACACTCAACACTGTCTCCTCCCACCTCAAACTTTCCCCCATAATAGGACCAAATCTACATACATATCCCTATCAGCAAATCAACCCTCTCCTAATACTCCTCACCCCGCCCACACAACCCCTCCCTTATCCATCTCTCCACCCACTCCCTTCATTTACACTCCCAATTCGAATTACACCCAGAGCACTCCTAATCGCACCTCACACACCCGCACACCAACAATAGAAACCCACTACTCAGTCACCTACATCTACACCCCTCCTACACACACATCCACCTACACATACTGACTCACTCACTCGGGCTCCAGCCCATACACCCAACCAGTCAAAACCTCAGACACACACACTTCCCTCACCTGCTCACTCCCCTATCATAACCACACCTGACACCAGATTAGATGAGATCATGTCCATGCTCCATTTTATCAAATAGGATCTCCACACCTTTAAGGCTATGCTATTGAGTCATCCATGGTGCCCCAGATCATACAGAACCAGTTTACCTAGCAAATCCCCTACCCGTCCTCCCAGCACCCCCAAACACAACGCTCCCCGTTGGAAATCTATTCCCTCCCGTAATCTATCCTCCCGGCCAAAGCGTACCAACAACCCTTTTTCGGAGACCGATCTTCGCACTCTCCTGCTCTCCTATGAACCCTTCTGTATGACCCCCGTTGCACTCACATACATGCCTATCTCCGCTATCCCCACCAACCCTCACAGGCCCTCCACTTACAACAACAGGCGAATCACCGACAATACTCTCTGTAAAGTCCCAATCATACAGGAATTCACCACTTCCCGCACCACACCCCGGCTTAAATGCACACTCCTGAATGGCAGATCGGCCTCTAAACACGCCACCGACATAGCCAATCTCATTACCTCCACTGATATGGACCTGATAATTCTCACTGAAACATGGCTCACAGAATCCTCCCTGCCTCTCTCATCGACATCCTAGTACCCCCAAACTATGATATCATCAGGCTCGACAGGACTGGTAAGATTGGAGGAGGCATTGCATGCATACACCGGAGCAACATCACCGTAAACAGAGCTATATCCTCGGCACTACCTTCCTCTGAATACATAAGCCTCGATATCAGCAGTAATGGCAAACCCGTCTGCTCGCTACACATCATCTATCACCCACCTGGTGACAACCTCCTCTTCACTGAACTCCTCATGGACTTGATCACAACTCACACTCGTCGACAAAACACCCACATTTTCCTGGGCGACTTTAACCTCCACTGGAACAATCCCAACAACTCAGTGGTCAACAGTCTTAAGAACTTCCTGAACACCTTAGACCTCAACCAAATTTACAACAGCCCTACACACAATAAAGGCACTACTCTGGACTTAATAATCTCTAAGAGCGAGTCCATTCACTTGGAGTCGATCCTCCCCTGTGATTGGTCAGACCATAACATCATCCCCTTCTTCATCAATGAAACAGTCAAACTTAATGCGGCCCAATCCACAAAACCTAAAGTATGGAAACGAGACTGGAAAAAACTCATCCCAAACACGCTACCTACTTCAAGCCAGAACCTACTTCTACCCCCACTGGGTCCTCCAATGTACATGATCTCACCAACCACTACCTCAACTCTATGACCTCGATTAATAACAAATTTGCTCCTCTGCAGCTAAAAAGACTTTCTACTAAAGTCTCTAAACCTGGTTCAATGATCTTCTTAACGAGGACAGACGCTCTCTTAGAACTGCTGAATGCAACTGGAGATCGGTTCCATCCGCAAAGCTCCTCATGTCTCTAAAAAGAAAGAGAAATTCCTACTATCGAAAGGTCAAGCGGACCAAAGCAGTCTTCTTCAGTCAGCAACTTGACCAGGCAAAAAAAGTCCCAAAAAACTCTTTGAATTAATCAAAACTCAATCTAAGGACCAAGCTCGACGCCCACAAGATCTAACTCAATATCAACCCACATGTGAAGACTTTTCTAATCACTTCAATACTAAGACTGAGAACATCAAGAAAGATCTCATCAATGATCTAAACTCTCACACCTGCCTGCTTACCAAACCTTCCCTACCCACTAACTCAACGCAACAAATCCTGTCTAAATTGCTCTAAAAAATGACGCAGCATGGTCATATTTTTACTCCTATTCTGAAGACGCTATTGGCAAATTTCTCAGTGCCCTGAAGCCTTCCAATCACCTCAGTGACCCCCTACCCGCACATGCGGTTAAAAATATTATCCCATTGCTACTACCTCTCTGGACCAAAATCATAAACAGTTTTCTTCTACAAGGGTGCATCCCTGACTGCCTAAAGGTGGGGCAGGTTTCTCCCATCCTTAAGAACCCCACAGCTGACCCCTCGGACCTAAACAACTATCGCCCTATCTCCAATATTCCCACCCTGGCCAAACTTCTGGAAAAATGGGTTCACCATCAAGTGACAAATCATATTGATCACTTCAACCTTCTCAATAATCACCAATCTGGCTTCCGGGCAAACCACAGCACGGAATCAGCCATGACACACATCATTGATGATGCTCTCCAAATACTGGATCAAAACGAAGCGTGCCTTCTGATCCTACTAGACCTCTCCTCAGCGTTCGACACGGTCAAACACGAGAGCCTGATTGACCTGTTGACGTACAGAATGGGGCTATAAGGATCAGTGCTCAACTGGTTTACTTCTTTTCTGCAAAACCGGACTCAAAAATTCAAAGTCAACAACACCCTGTCCAAATCTGTTCCAGTTATGCTAGGAGTCCCACAAGGTTCCTCGCAATCCCCTACACTCTTTAACTTATTCATGGAATCACTCACTGATCTATTACAAGCGTTCAATGTGCAATTTCACATGTACGCTGACGATTCTCAACTGTACCTCAAGATCAACACCCATGATGACATTAATCTGCTTAACACCACTCTCAAGTCCAATCAAACATGGCTCGCAGAAAATCACCTCAAATTGAATTATTTCAAAACTGAATTCCTCCTAATTGCCCCACCCGCCAAAGTGCCGATAATGCACAATTGGATCAAACACCTTACAGCATTCATCGTTCAACCAACCATTGTGGATTCAGCGAAATCACTGGGTATAATTCTGGACTGCAACCTCAATATGCAGAAACACATTAATAACGCAATGAAGGGAGCAAACTTTCAGATAAATACACTAAAGAAGTTGAAATCCTTCCTACCGCCCAAGGACTTCAAGATTGCGGTTCAAGCTCTAGTTCTACCACGGTTGGACTATGGAAGTGTCGCACTATGCGGTTCCCCAAAGCCACTACAGCTCCCCTAAGAGTCGCCACCAATGCAGCTACAAGACTCATCACTGGCTCGGAAAGAAGGTCCCATATCTCCCCTGACCTAAGATGTCTAAACTGGCTGCCATTTGAAGCCAGAATTCACCTGAAAATAGCCTGCATGACTCACAAGGCCTTACATCACAGTGCTCCCAGCGATCTCACACAAAACTCACAATATCCGGGGGGAACAGATCCACAAGCAATGCAGAAAACCTCCTTCTGAAGCCACAAAAGTTCAACAAGAAAAAAATGTACAAACAATTTTTCTCAGGAATGGCATCCAGGATATGGAATGCCCTTCCACCGGAAACAAGACTGAACCCCTCCCCCTCATCCTTCAAGTTGGAAGTAAAAGGAATCCTCATGGCAAAATTCACCTAACCATAATCCCAAGTTCTCATGACCTTGCTTCGTCAGCCCCCCTGGCTCTGCACCTTACCGCTTTGCTGTTTTATACTCAATATTCTACTATGATTCACCAGGCCATTCCTGTTCTGCATCATGTTGTTTGCCTTTGTCTTCATGAATAATGCTGTGCTCTATGGTATGTTAATGTATGATATATAACCAAACTCATCTACTGTAAAACGCTCTGATACCCACAAGGGTCTTGTCAGTGCTCTATAAAACTTACAAATAAATAAATAAGTAAATAAATAAACAAGGGGCTCAAGTATTTTCGATGAATCCAGCAAGACTGAGAGTAATACATGAAGGATTGACCCGGGTTTTCTTATCTGAGATCATAGCTCGAGAGAACCTAAAAGAAATTGTGGGGAGAAAGAAAAATCGAGGCATCAAGCCTATGACTTTAACATGGACTTTCTAAAATTAAATATAATGTGGTGGGGGTCCCGATTGGTTTTCTTAATCAAAAAGAAGAAATAGTTATTTTTGCATGTTTTCTTCGTTTCCCTCATATAAGATTATCTGTCTTTTTTTTCTTTTTCCTATTTTTGGAAGGTCAGGTTATCCCAATCTTGGTGATTAATGGATACAATACTGAGTGGGGTGGTGGCTGGGGCCTCACACTTGCTTACCATTATTCAGGTTTCCCTGACTGTTATTTTTTGGGGGGGAGGGAGGCGGGGTCCGCAATGAATGCAGTGGCACTAAAGGTTGAAAGGCTGGTCTTGTTTTTAGCCAAAAATTTGTGACTTGATATCTTAATGGAAAAATTATACTTGCAAGGTTCTGCAGGGGAGCGGGATGTGCGGGGAGGGATAGGGGTGGGTACCGGGGAGGGGGTGGTAGGCTGGCGGGACAGGGGACGGGGGGACCTGGTCCTTGAGAATCACATACAGGACATGATTAAAATAAAATAATGAACCCATCAAACAAACTTAGAATTGTTTCGTTAAATATCTGTGTTCTGAACGATTCTCTAAAGAGACAGAAAACCGCTGAGGCACTACGACTGATGGAGGCGGATATAGTATGTCTCCAAGAGACTCACAAAGAAGAGGCCAGAAATCTTTGTTGAATTCTCTGGGATTTAAAAATGTTGGGGTAACCTCGCTTTTTTAGCAAAACACAATACCTCAGTCACCATTGATCACAATGAATTTTTCACAGACGTCTCTTTTATTGACTCTTTACTTATTTAGCTCGGGTAAATGGAGTTGGGATCCTGGTGCGGAAAACACTACCTCTAGTAGTAAATCAGGTCAAATCTGACACACTAGGGAGATGGGTTATTGTAAGGTGTTCTTTACACTCTAATCTTGTATTTGTTCTGTCAATGCAAGTAATCTAGATGATCCAGGGGTAATAAACTATGTAAATGAAGAACATGTGCATGGCCGCTCCCGGAACTTTTATGTGGCGACCTAAATTTAAATCTGGTTAACACCTGGGACTCGGATGAATCTTGGAGCTATGGAGGTAGGAAGCCTAAAGTTTTTCGGGCCCTGCTTAATCTAATAAACACTCTTGCTTAAAAGATGTCTGGGCTCATTTGAAACCTGATCAAAATGGTTTCACTTTTTTCTCAGCCCCTCACCTGTCGTTAGCAAGACTTGATTATTTTTTGTTTCATCTGCATTAATTCATGGCTGTTCCATTGATGCCGCCCCACGACTATTGTCGGATCATAACCCTCTCATTTTAAATTTAGAGGGCTGGGCCAACCAGGGGGAAAGTTCGAATTGGACATTTCAAAAGGCACTGCTATGCGATATTAACTATCGAGACTATATGGCGGGCTGCATACTGGAGTTTTTGATATAAATGTAGGGACCGCATCTACAATGGTGGTTTGGAATACTCTTTAAACAGGTATAAGGGGGAGACGTTACACTTATCAATTAGGAGGAACAAAAATGAAGACACAAATTAACCTACTACAAAGACAGATGATAGATGAAGAAGACAAAATGCTGGCGGTTCAGGCAGGAATAGGAATAGAGGAGGCACAGACAATGGTTTCGGTCACCAAATCGGAGATGGGAACTGTTTTAGCAGAGAAAATCAATACTAAATGGGCAGCATTGAGTGAAAAGTGCTATGAGTGGACCAAACTTATTGGCCACCAACTTGCCATCTGTACTAGACAACAGGTAACCGCAAACACTATGACCTCAATTAATATAGACACCAAGGGGATAACCACTGATCCTAAGAAAATAGAGGAAACTTTTAGGAAGTTTTATGAGAAGCTGTATTTAGAAGAGAGGGTAGGATCAATCGGAGATAGAGAAACTAAGATCAGGGAATATTTAGAGACAACACGGATAGCTAAACTCGATACTGATACACAAGAAATAATTGAAACACTTCCAGTTTGGGAAGAGATCGCAGTTGCATTAGCTGGTCTCCCAGATGGTAAAGCTTCCGGCATGGACAGCATACCAGTCGAATTTTATAAAGTCTTCTCACAGTAAATAAAGGACTTCTTTACTGATGTAGGAAAATATATTTTTGAGGGGTCCTCTTCACTGAATTTCTGGTCATTTCGCTTAAATTGTGATATTTCCCAAAAAGGATATATCACCCTTGGAGATGTCATCATACAGACCCATAACGTTAATTAACACTGACTCCAAAATTTTCTCTAAAGTTATTGCCTCTAGACTATCTTCAAAAATCGAGCCACTAGTATCTAGCTGGCAACATGGGTTCATCCGAAAAAAGGCACTACGGAACATGTCTGCTGGACCATCACTCTAGTTGATGCCGCAGAAGTGACAGGAGACCCAATATCACTAATCCTTCTAGATGCTGAAACAGCATTTGATCGGGTCTCCTGGCAATTCCTTTGGGCTATCATGCAGTGTATTGGCTTTGGACTGAGGATGGTTCAGGCACTACAGGCATTGTATCAAAACCCTACAGCCAGAATACTAATCAATAGACACCAGTCAGAACAAATTAAGATGTTATGTTATGTTATGTTAATTGATTTGTAAAGCGCGTCTGCTACCCGAGGGTGTCCTGGTGCTATCTGCTATCTATACCGAAGGTGAGTTGATGGATCAGGAAAAAATTCTAAAACAGCCAAGTTTTAAGCATTTTTCTGAAGGGGAGTAGTTCAGTACAACTCCTCAAATGAAAGGGGAGCTGGTTCCAAAGTCTTGCTGCACCTACCACAAAGCTCTTTCCACCCCACCAAGCCTTTTTCACCGGTGGTACTATTGCTAATTTTTGAGCTGATGAGCGCAGAGTTCTTGATGGTAAGTCCCTTTGAAATTGGTGCTGGAGATAGTGTGGACCCTGGTTGTGAATTGACCTGAAGACAAGGCACCGAGATTTAAAATGAATCCTTTGTCTCACAGGTGAATTTTACTAGAGATGGGGGAGAATTTGGGTAAGCCGGAAATCAGCCTGGCCGCTGTATTCTGCAGCAACTGGAGCCTCTGCAACAGCCTCTCTTGGATATTTAGATAGAGGCTGTTGCAGTAGTAAAGTCTTGACATAACAAGTGCCGTGACCACAGTCTGCCGACTTTTCTTAGGCATGAAAGGGAGAATTTTCCTGGTGGTTCTAATAGTAAACATCGTAGATGACACCACCACAATAATTTGTTACCTCATATCAAGTCTGTCATCCAGATAAACTCCCAGATTTTTCACCTGTGTAGAGGGGACAGGTAAGGGTCCGAGGGAGTCTGGCCAGCATTTTGGAGTCCGAACGTTAATGTCATTACCAAATAGGATGACCTCAGTCTTGTCTGAGTTTAATTTCAGACAATTTCTGGCCATCCAAAGTCCAACAGCTTCCATACAGTCGTGTAGATTGTGGCTAACCGCCCCTTCCTGTCCAGGGAGGAGGGATACCACTATCTGCGTATCATCCGCATATGATGTAAGCTGGAACCCGTAAGATCTTATCAATGGGGCCAGGGACGATACATACACATTAAATAGGGTTGGACTCCGTGGTGAGCCCTGAGGGATCCCAGAAGGCAGATGAAAAGGAGTTGAACAGAAATCTCCAAGGGCAACTATCTGCCTACGCGCCGCGAGGAAAGATTTTAAAACCTTCCAGGCAGCGTTTTTTACTCCGCAGGCTGACAACCGGTCCATCAACAAAGCGTGATGGACCGTGTCAAACGCTGCGGAGAGGTCAAGCATAATCATTGCTGCTTTACCCCCCTGATCTAGCCTTTTCCTAATCTCGTTGGTAGAGTTTATGAGAGCAGTTTCTGTACTATGACCCTCCCGGAAGCCATATTGAGTACAATCAAGAACCTCAGCCTCGTACAAATAGCTGGTCAAATGTCTATTTATCCATTTTTCCAGCATTTTCGCTGGGAAGGGTAGGCGAGAAATAGCCCTGAAGTTACGGACATCTGTAGGATCCAGATTTGGTATCTTTAGCAACGGGATCAAGGAAGCCGTCTTCCAGCATACTGGAAAAGTGCCCTTCCCCAGTACCCTATTAAAAAGGGGAGTCAGTGCTGATGTAATTACCTGGGGAATCAATTTAGCCATTTTACCGGGCAAGGGTCATAAGGAGAGCCAGATTTTCAGATTTAGCAGAAGTGCGGCCGTATCAGTATTAGTCATAACAGGGAATTCCATTAATGTTGTGTTTGCGAGGTGAGATTTATATCCCTGTCTAG
Organism: Lissotriton vulgaris; assembly: GCF_964263255.1. Taxonomy (NCBI): domain Eukaryota; kingdom Metazoa; phylum Chordata; class Amphibia; order Caudata; family Salamandridae; genus Lissotriton; species Lissotriton vulgaris. The sequence continues at coordinate 954,733,533 of NC_141699.1, forward strand.
TTCATAAGAATGACAATTGTTGGCGTTGATGAAGGTTGAGAAAATGACTTCGACTTTATCTAAGACATGCTTAGCAATTTTGTCGCATAATTCCTGACTCTCTACTACTTTAGACGAATGAGGATTGGTCAATTGACAAACAATTTTAAAGAGTTCCTTTGCTGAGTTCTCAGCGAACTTAATTTGACTCGCAAAGTACTCTTGCTTAGCTGTAAGCAACAACTGCTTATAGGCCCGTAAGCTATCTTTATGCTTTATTTTGTCCTCGGCCTTATAGCCCTTCCTCCATTTCCGTTCAGAGTATTTACAAATACATTTCTGAGCCTTTAGCTTAGAGCTATACCAAGGGGTAGAAGGATAAATCCTTTTACTGTCAAAACGCTTTTTGGGGGGCAAGCTTATCACAAGCTTCGTTTATCCAGTCATAAAAACTAGTAATGGCTGTATCCACCTCGCCCCCTAGAGCCGGAACGGTGGATTCCAGGAGGTCTGACAGTTCCTTAGCCTCAATCTTATTCCATGCGCGAGTAGCTAGCTTTAGTGGCTGCTTTAACGTTGTTCTGATTTTCTATACAGGCTATCTCAAATAAAATGGCCGAATGGTCCGACCATTCTGCCGGGTACACATCCATCACTGACAGCTGTGGGTAATTTGATAAAAATCCCATCAAGCGTATGTCCCACTATGTGGGTGGCTATCAAGAGGATATCAAGAGGAACGAGGCAGAGGTGTCCCTGCTCGCCTCTACTCTTTTCCCTTAATATCAACCCCTTGATTAAAAGAATTGAATTAAATCCCGTAATTTTAACAATGAGCAGGTTTAGTATAGATACAAAGATCATAACTTACGCCCATGACGTAGCTACAATAACCCGAGTCAACTATCAGGGCCTGGAGCAAGAAGCCCAAGAATTCGGAGCGATTTCTGGGTATGCCCTGAACAGAATAAAATCGCAGATCGTTATTAATGAAAAAATAACTTGTGCGGATAACAGAGCTAACAAGAAAGCTAAATATTTAGGAGTTAATATAGTGTCAGATTTAGATACGTTGGTTGCAGAAAACTATGTTGACATGAAGAAATCACACCGGAAATTGATAACTTACATCTCACTATTGTAGGGAGATGTAATGTTTTAAAAATGACTTATTTTTCTAAGCCATGGTTAATAATCACATACTTCCAGTTTTTGAGCAAATTGTTTCTCAGTTCATTTGGGCCTATGCACAACCGAGAAGGGCTTTTAACCTTCTCTCTTCACCTAGGGATAGGGGAGGCTAGGCTCTCCCCAATTTAAAACTATATTACTGGGCTGCTGCCCTACAATACAGCTGTGAATTATTGCACAAGGATTGTACTATAAGATCCTCAGGATTGCCTTCTCCTTATCTTTTAATCCTAGGGGAAAATATAAGAGAGTTTCTTTGGCGACATTGGGAATTCAGCTATTACAAGCGAGTTAGATTTAAAACAATGATTAGTGCTTATCGGGTCTTTTGTAATATTCGTAAAGTATTTGGAATAGCTAAACTGAATTATTATATCCCCATCAGGAATAACGACAATCTGCCATTAATATTTAAAAATACATATCTTCAACAGTGGCATTTGGCAGGTATTTGTAGATTAGGAGATCTGATTAGCTCTTGCCACATTCGGCCATTTGAAGATCTGAAAACTTGTTATAGTTTGAATAATAATCAGATGTTTCAGTATCATGCTATCATGAGATATTTAACAAATAAAAACTGGGGGACCAGCTGGGTTTGCAGCGGATAAATTACTCAGCTCTAATTTACCAAGGATAGGAAACATACTTTATACATTGAATGAACAACGACCTGATGATTTAAGTAAAACAGATGCGAAATGGCAGTTGAAACTAAATACACCACCTAATGCCTTTTGTTCAGCTTTGGGCCTTGCGCAAGCATATCTGTTAGCACCTAAATTGCAAGCGCAATTTTACAAGACAGGCTATTTTATGTATATAACTCCTAACAGAATCGCTAAAAGGGCAACTGGTCTTGGAACTACCTGCCCGCGCTGCACGGAATATAGTGCGAATTCCAAGCATATGTTTGCTACATGCCCAAAGCTGGAACCATTATTGAAAGAGGTACAACGGTTTTTAAGCAGAGTTCTCTTTTTAGATATCCAACTCCCACCAATCACTATTATGCTAAGGCTTAATGATCAGATTGATCCTAAGGAAGGGGGTGCACTACTGTTTGTTGCAATTACCATTTTGTGGATATTGATCGCTACGTATTGGAAAGATCTGAACACCCCCTCTTTTGGTCAATGGCAGGCTAGATTGCTTGCCACCTATAGATTAGAGAGGGCAATATTCGCCAAAAAGGGCAGACGGGCAAAAAGAAAAGGCCTGGTGGTCTGGGATCCTCTGACCAGATGGCTTGACACCTTGAATACTTAGGAAGTATAATGAACTGTTCTCTGCTGTGTGACTCCCTTTCTCGGCCCCCCCACCTCCGGCTCCCTCTTGCCCGCTCATCCCTCCCCATCTTCTCTTGATGTTTCTACGCTCCCGCTCTTCTCTCTAAAAGTAAGATATCTTCTTTTCTTTTGTTGTTTCAATATTGTTGAAATTCTTACCAATATTGAATGATTGTGCATCCCTGCGTGTAAATATAATATGTATTGTTAGTATTTTTCATTTCTTGGACCCGGGGCGGGGGATGGGGGGACGATGTCGATGATGAACTAATCGACTTTGTAACCTTTTGGTAAAGCATAAAATAAAAAAATAAAAAAAAGAGCCATACCAATTGCAAACAAAGAGATGGATAACTACCAAAAAGCTTTGGAGCCCAAGATATCAGAAAATACCATTATTAGATCTCAAAACATTAGACAGGCGTGCATAGTTTAAGAGTCCCCAATAGCCCTGGATAGCCAATGCTATGCAGTAGAAAAGGTCTCCAAATTAATAAAATCGAGATGAAGGGATGGGGCTCCCGGGTTAAATGGCATTCAACTGGCCATGTTTAGGAGTGATCCAGACTATTGGATGATGCTGCTGTTGGAGCTCTATAAAGAGGTAAGAACAGCAGACACTCTTTCTAGGAGTTTTAAAGGGTCAACAATCAACCAGATATTTAAGGGAGGTGACAGGTCTGATACGCCAAACTGTAGACTAATCTCACCAATTGATGCTGAAGCAAAATATTATGCATCATTAATCCTGGAGGATCTGGTGGAATGGTCCAATAACAACAAGTTGATTCCACTTAACCAGACAGGGTTTTGCAAAGGGTTTGGTACAACAACAAACAAACTAGCCTGGCCTTAATAGCAGTAAAGCTCTTGCAAAGAAAATTACAACTATGCTTTATTGATTTTACAGCTGTGTTTTACTGTGTAGACCGTGGCTTGTTGTGGAGTAAACTAAAGATATTGAGTCTACCTGAAACAATAATACGATCCATAATACAATTGTATATGGGTATGTGGATTCATGTAAAAATAGTTAATGGTACAAGACGTCAAGGGAAATGCAGACCAAGATAGGACTGAAGCAAGGCTGTGTATTAGCTCCTCATCTGTTCGATCTATTTATGGCTGACCATTCACCGATATTAAATCAGGTTAACTCCCAACCACAGCGCCTAGGCCCTCTATCAATAAAGCATCTTTCTTATGTTGATGACATAGTCTTGCTTAGCCTAACGAGAGTTGGCATCCAAAGAGCACTTAATTAATTATCAACTTTTAGAAAGACCAATGCTCTTGTAATTAACATAAAAAAAACAAAAAACTATGTCTACCAGGAATCAACCCAGGCATCAACCCCCAATTAAGCTGGGAGAAACAACTTAGGCGTAGTCAGTACTTACAAATATTTGGGACTGTACATTGATGATCGATTGAATTTCCAAGTTCACAAACAATACCTTGAAAAAAAAGGAAATGGTCTAATCTATGCATTCCGTGCTCTTGCAAAAATATTAAGGGGTCCATCTTTTAAGCCAATAGTGGCAGTTATGGCCACCAAAATATTGCAGACAGTAGATTATGCAAGTATTGTTTTAAATAGTAAAGATGTAAAACTTTTAAATCATTTTCAAACAAAAAAGTGTTTGACCTACCACAGAATGTATTCCCGGCACAGGTGCAACTGGAATTTGGTTTTATTCGAAAAGAGATAGGAAAAAATTATGCTGCTATCAAAACATGGAATAAAATCTGGTTAAATCGATCTAATGGCTTACATGATGCCTTGTGAATGGCCAGGAAGAAGCTCATCATTCAAGTTACTGCAAATTCTTGAAAACAGCACTGGAGGAAACAAATACACCAGAACTCTGGTCTCAGAACTTCTCTTTCCCAGTTTTTCACACAAAACTGCCAACTTCTACTCACTACTAGAAGACAAATTAGATTAGTCATGCGGTCACATGCCTTGAGGGTTCTATAATTCTACACAACAGCATGTCTGGCTGAATGCTTAAACACTACATATTCACTTTATCTGAAATAAAAGTTAATGGCTACCAGGTTGGGGTGACTACCAAGTTTGGCCGATCAACCAAAAAGGACGTATAATGGTCCCAGGAGATGTACCTTGTGTGGTGCAGCGATGCAAGATTTTATTCATCTGATCTGTTTATGTCCTTTTTTTAAATCTATTCGGGTTTTGCTATTGAAATAATCTTTTAACAATAGTGGCATTTCGTTCTGAAGATCAGTTATAATTAAAAGTCCTGATCCAACAGCCCCCCAACTGTCCTGTAAGATGATGAAATTATTGAAGCTCAACGAAAAGATAATACGGACCAAGAAAAGACACTGCTCTGTGTGGTCCACTGACAAAATAATGATCACATAAGCCCTTGCATACTATGAATTATTCCTTAGACGATTTAGTATACCCAGTAACTAAGCCCTTTGTTACAGAAGCAAATTTTGATGTGATAGCAATATGGTAGACTGTTTATTTATATGATATAGTAACACGTTTTTCTTTGGTTTGTTTTAGATGATACTAAAGTAATTGTACATGTCTTTTGAAATGAATTGTCTTTCAGAATATTGTAATGGTTTTTATTAACTTAAACAGTAAAGTACTGTATGTATGTATGTACCGTACTGATGACATCAATGCTTTTTGTGACAATGTATTTTGTTGTAAGCTTTTTCATTATATTTTAGCTCTGAATTGTATAATGTTTCTTGAAGGTGCTGAAATAAAATTTAGTAAACTGGTCCTGATTAGTGTGGAAACTGTGGTTTAGCCGATTTATACATTGTTGATGGAGGTCAGCGTTCTATGTTGTTAATTATTTCTTTCGACAAATAGAAACATTTATTTGAAAAAGCAATTGTGACAGAAAAATAAACTGTGAAATATAAAACATAGACACTTCAATACAAGACTTGAAAGAGAGGAAGGGCTATTAAAGCTAAGGGGAACTCCTTTTTTGGAGGGTGGCAATAATCCAGGCTTTGGAAGGAAAACTAAACCCTTACATAGTTTAATAGTAAAGGTGTGACAGGCTCAAATGCAAGGATGGAAATAGCACGCACACTCATTTCCTTGGTTTGGAGTAAAAAAAAAAGCTATGTTTGCAATCCAGTGGTCTCCTCACACACCTGGTCCCCTGTACAACTGCAACTGCTCCACGGCTGAGAACTACGCTTCGTCCCTCACCTGTGCCTCTTTGAAGAGAAAGGCCACTCATTTTGTCTTTGTGGATTTTATTCTGAACTTTAAGCAATACAGTGTTTGCTTTCACTATAATAAATGTAAATATCTTATATTAGTTTAATTAAAAATAAAATTCAAACTCTTTATTTGCGTTAATAAAAACCCATAAAATGCAACAATATATATAAACGATACATAAAACAAAATTCATTAAAAAGCCTGTACACAGTAACATCACACACAAGGAAGGTAAATATACAAGTGCTAAAATATGTTTTTACCCATCCCGGATGCTCAGTATAAAAACTACAGCTTGTACAGAACTTACAATGTTTGCTATGAGAAGTTCATCTGGGAGCATATGTAAACATAAAGAAGCAAGGTGAACTTGCAAAAAAACTCTTCAGTTTATAATAGGTACAATATAAACTCTCCTAGGTTCCGCATGAAAAGTAAAAGACACCATCAGTGCAAGGAATCCTGAAGGGATTTTTTATCATAGTCACAAGAACCAAAAGATTTTAAATCAAAACATCCTTTTGGAGTAGCAAATATCAGATGCAATAGATTAAATCTAAGTCTTGCGATTAGATATCTGTCCCCACTTTTTTGAACAATAGTTAGGTACGGCGCCATATACAGCGTGGTAGTTGTTAGAATATACTTCCTAATTGAGGGTTTCAACAAACCTACCTCTTACCTAGAGAGTTTTGCCCATTCCATAAAATGGTCCCTTACCCATTTATAATCTCCTATGCAAATTTCCTCCCTCCTTCCCAGGTTAAAGCGAGAGTCCCTTACATACCTAAGCCATGGTATTTCATGGGCTTGATCAACGGCTGTGTAGTTTCTGATAATTAGTCGATTCAAATCCAGCTGCTCCTTAGACAAGATCCCAACTCAAATCAGCACAGGATGCAAGACGATCTGGTCATTTAAATACCTGACCGCCAACTCTTCATGTACCCAAAAGGTCAATGTACTTTAAGGCACACAGAGTAAGCACATGAGGAATTTATTTTCCTCCAACTGGAGTTCAGTTGGGGCCAGAAAGCCCCAAATGTTACGCCCATGCAAGGCTTTAGACACATATTTGTCTTGATAATTCTTGGCAAATACTTTGAGGAGTCTACTTCCAAACCTCGCAGCAAAACTAAAAACTGCTCCTATAGTCTTCCTGAGTACCTGTCCTTTGGCCAAGACCAAGGGTTTCTAGCACAGGTTTGAGTCAAATAGCACTCCCAAATAAGAGAAACACACAACCTTTGCAAAAAGTGCCAATTCAAGCTAAAGGTCTTCGATCTAGGTTTCTTAGTCCTCACCACCATGATGTAGGATTCACTGAGGTTGACTGAGAGGTCTAAACCCCTCATAAAAAAAAGTGTTCAAAAGGGTTTGCAGACTATTGACCATTCTCGCCATCAGCACCACATCATCTGTGTATAATAACACTGTTAGGGAGCCTAAGCCAATTAGAGGACAGTCTGCCGTTGCAGCAATTAGGACCTGTTCCAATCCGTTAATACAACAGGGAAAATAAAAAAGGGGCAAGGACACACCCTTGAAAAGCTCCATGACCCATTTTCACACTATCTGTACAGAGTCATTAGAATACCTAACTCTAGAAGATGTCTCAACATGAAGCACACAGAGGAAATACACTATAGTATGATCCACATCCACACCTAGAAGGATCTGACACAACTTGTCACTATTAATGCCATCAAACGCCACCCTAAGATCAATAAAGGCCAAGTAGATTATTCCCGGTTGCGCAACTGTATATATATTTTTTTATGCCAGGAAGCTCTGCAGGAGTATAGATCTGGAGTACGCCATCATACTCACGGTATTGATGGTATCCATGTAAAAGACAGCGCACTTCATTAAAAATGTCTTTGTGCTCTAAAATTGATAAAAACAACAGTTGGGACTTCCTTGTCTAACAACAACATATGTGTCTGTGGACAGTTTAAAAGACAGAGGTTGCATTCAATTCAACCTACACATGGGCTCCCTGACAAACAATACACTATTTTGGTTGAATTAGAAGAATTTATACATAAAGCCCTGGAGAAGTCTTTGTGATGAAACGCGTTGGCTACATTTTAGTTGCACTAAAACTGCATTGTGAATTGCAATAAAGAAGATAAAAATTCTTCAATCAAAACTAGGAATATGAACATATACAAATAAAGGCTATATTTGAAGTGCACTAAGACTACATTTGAATCTCACTAAAGAAGATAATTATTTTATCAAAACTAGGAAGATAAATAAATGCAAATACAGAAAAATCCTTTTTTGAAATAATCTATGAATCTATGGAGTCTATGCATTGTGTTTGATAAGAACTAAAACTGTGAGAAACAATATAATTTTGTATATTGAAATGTTGTGCTGGATTACAGGTGTTTTATCATTTGTAAGAGGAAAGTGCTAGTTTTTCTTTAAAAAGGGGGGAGAAAGGGGCTGGCCCAGTCCTTGCACCAATGTTGTACAACACAAAGTACAACACAAAGGTCAGATTGGAACACACGAAATGTCCGGCAACCAAAAGTGACAGAAAGTTAGTGCATCGCACTTCTCACAAAGTGGAGGCACGGACAACGGAACTAAGGGCACAAAGGAAAGAAATCTGAGAAAAGGAACAGATCTTGCATATGGGAACACAAACTGTGAACACCGAACCGAGAGGTTGAACACTCCTAATACAGAGCCTCTGACCCGGAGAGACATTAAAGGAATACTGACACAAATTGACAACATGTCACAAGACATCCTAAACACAATGAAAACAATGGAAAAGATCCTGAAAATCACTGTAGGCACACACTCCAAAGTTGAGCACATCCAAGAATTAATGCAGAAGTCTCTTGAGAAAAGGAATGAGATGGCCATGCCATTAACAGATAGGCACAATCGACCAGATAGAACTCTTAGGTACATAACAGAAGAAGAAACCCTGTCCTTACTACAAACATACTAGCCCACAGAACACAGTAGAGGGGAGATAATTAAAACAGTTCTGATTGATGCTAATAGAACATCCAGACATAAGGTAAGGAAACCAGACCTAAACAACTTACATCAAGTCCAGCTATCCACTAACCTGCCTGAACGGGACCCTAGCAACGCAAGAAAGCCTCTGAAATGCCTACTGCTCAACTGTAGGTCAGCAGTAAAACATGCATCAGACATCGCTGCACTTATCATTAACCAGGAAATTGACCTAGCGATCCTAACAGAAACATGGCTTTCGGAATCATCATCTCCATGCATAGATCTGTTAGTGCCCCCTCATTATAACATAGTGAGACTGGATAGACCAAAAAGATCGGAGGTGGGATAGCATGCATCCATCGATCAGACATAGAAATCAACCAAATACAATCCGATCCTCTGGAGTCGTGTGAATACCTAGGTCTTAATATACGATCAACAGACAATCAAAGATGCAACCTGCATGCCATGTACCATCCTCCAGGAAATAATGCTATTTTTATAGACCAGTTAATGGACATTTTCATGGATAACTCTAACTCTCACTCTAACGACATATTCCTGGGTGATTTCAACTTGCACTGGGACGACGGGAAGGACAAACTGATTAACGCTCTTAAAGACTTCTTGACTGAGCTAAACCTTACCCAAGCCTGCACACAGCGAACACACTCAAAAGGAGGAACGCTAGACTGTATATTATCAAGAAACAAGAACATAGTGATCCACTCAGTAATGCTGTGCGACTGGTCAGATCACCATGCCTTAACCTTCCTAATACCAACACTGAGAAGGAAAAAGATCGTGCAGCCTATTAAACTCAAAAAGTGGACCCGGGACATTAAAGACTCGAATATTGAACGGTTAGTAGAAAATTGTGAGAAAGATCTGAATCCTCCGAACAACTTGCGGAATGTGAATGATCTAACTGACCACTTCATTACGACAGTAGCAAATATAGCTAACACCACTATGCCACTAAAGCTGAAAAGAGTCTCGGAAAAGGACAAAAACCCTTTGTGTAATGGTACACTGAATGATGATAGGCGGAAACTAAGAATGGACGAAAGAAAATGGAGACAACACCCTGCAACACCAGAGCTGAAGTCACTCAGAAAAATCAGAAACGAGTACAACAAAAAGATCCTCAAGTCCAAAAAGAATATATTCGATCAGAATTACATAATGCCAAAAACAGGCCACGGAAACTATTTGAGATTTTAAAGCAACAATCAAACAAATTGGCAAAATCGGCCCAAGAAACCACTAAAACTCAGCTGAGCTGTGAAGAATTCTCAAATTTCTTCACCAACAAGGCAAACACTTTGGAAACAGAGCTCAAGATGGCAGTGGACAACCTGCCCAACCAACCACACAGACTGAACAATACCACTCTGACGTCCGACCCAGAGGAAGCAAAAAACAAAGCTCATTGGGATACTTTCAAGTTATATGATCAGAATACCATCACTAAAACACTAGCGGATATCAAACCGAATAACCACTATAATGATCCACTCCCCACCAAATGTCTACAAAACATTAACCACATCATCATCCCAATAAGGAGAAACATTATAAATGCCTCGCTCACACAAGGGATCCTTCCAGAATGCTTAAAAACAGTCCAAGTTGTCCCGATCATCAAGAAACCAAGAGCGGGCCCAGCAGATCCTAATAACTTTCACCCAGTTACCAACATTCTGTTGCTGGCCAAACTAAATGAGAAATGTGTACAAAACCAACTGAGCCAACACTTCGCTAATTTCATTCTATTGGACGACTGTCAATCGGGATTCAAAACAGGCCACAGCACGGAAACAGCGATCCTACAAATCGTCGATGACGCAATACAGGCCCTGGATCTCAATAGAACATGATTACTAGTCTTTCTTGACCTGTCATCTGCATTCGACACTGTAAATCATGAAAAATTACTTGACAGACTAAATAAAAGATGGGAATATCGGGAAATGTGCTGAAATTGTTTGAATCCTTCCTTCAGAACCAATCTCAAAGATTCTTGGTCAACCAGACACTATCCCAATCTTGTCCGAACTCGATCGGAGTCCCTCAAGGATCTACACTATCTCCTTCACTTTTTAACTTATATGTCGAACCTCTGACAGAAATCCTACGAGATGCAAACATATCCTATCACATGTACGCGGACGACACGCAGATTTTCATCTAGGTCGCATCTATGGAGAACATCAAGTTAATCAATGAGGCTTTAAAAGAGACAATAAGCTGGTTAACCAGTAATCACCTGAAGCTAAATGCACAAAAAAACGAATTCCTATTAATCTCACCACCAAAGAACCACACAGAGGCGATGGAATGGACCAAATTGATCACAGCACTGAACTGCACCCCTACGCTAGTGGACTCAGCCAAATCATTAGGAATCACATTGGATAAGAATCTAGACATGAAAGCCCACATCAAATCAATGGCAAAAAATGCCCGCTTTCACTTGAACTACTTAAGGAAAGTGAAACCATTCATCTCGTCGGCAGATCTCAAACTGGCAATACAATCATTAGTTATCTCAATGATTGAATACGGATGTACAACCTTAGCAGGCCTACCAAAAATCTCCACAGCACCAGTAAAAGCATGCCTCAATGCAGCAGCAAGGCTCATTACCGGATCGAGGAAATTCAACCATATCTCACCACACCTAAAAGCGTTAAACTGGCTACTATATGAAGCCATGATTCAATTTAAAATAGCATGTATCACCCACAAATGCAAAAACCACAGTTGATTGACATAATGCAGAACAATGTCATACAGTCACCCCAGTACAGAGATCTGGGCCTAAATCCATCGTTTTTTGGCACTCCACACCACCCCATTACAGACGTTGCCATATGCAAATCAGTCTGACCCTGTGCCTCATGGGAACAGTCCAGCCCGAACTGCCAAGCCATGCCTTCCCTGGACCGGAAACAGGCTTTCGAGGACCGGTTTCTGGCATTCCAGCCGTCTTCAGCCCGGCTTGCTTAAATCCAGTGGTGTGGAGAGCATGGGACTCACGTCTGAGCATACCCATCTCACTCGGGGTGACAAATGCAAAAACCACAGTTGATGGACAGAATGCAGAACAATGTCATATATTCACCCCAGTACAGAGATGTGGGCCTATATCCATCGTTTTTTTGCACTCCACACCACCCCAGTTCAGACATGCAAATCAGTCTGACCCTGTGCCTCATGGGAACAGTCCAGCCGGAACTGCCAAGCCATGCCTTCCCTGGACCGGAAACAAGCTTCCGAGGACCGGTTTCTGGCATTCCAGCTGTCTTCAGCCCGGCTTGCTTGAATCCAGTGGTGTGGAGAGCATGGGACTCACGTCTGAGCATACCCATCTCACTCGGGGTGACAAATGCAAAAACCACAGTTGGTGGACAGAATGCAGAACAATGTCATACATTCACCCCAGTACAGAGATCGGGGCCTAAATCCATTGTTTTTTTGCACTCCACACCACCCCAGTTCAGACATGGCCATATGCAAATCAGTCTGACCCTGTGCCTCATGGGAACAGTCCAGCCCGAACTGCCAAGCCATGCCTTCCCTGGACCGGAAACAAGCTTCCAAGTACCGGTTTCTGGAATTCCAGCCGTCTTCAGCCCGGCTTGCTTGAATCCAGTGGTGTGGAGAGCATGGGACTCACGTCTGAGCATACCCATCCCACTCGGGGTGACAAATGCAAAAACCACAGTTGATGGACCCCTAGATTGTATACAAAGTACCACTAGTGCTAGGGCAAGACAGATGTGGTCACTAAGTGTTTGCTGAGAAATATTAGATTCACAGCTTGCCTGGCACAGGACCCAGCAGCCTGTCTACTACAATAAAGTGCCAAAGGAGTACTACTGCATCATCTTTAATATCTGAATTTCTGAAAACAAATAGTTGCCTGATGGGAGCCATAGCCATATTTTGGGAGTGAAAAACCCCCAGAATGTCTGAGCACCAGGGACAGACTGACCTACATGGCAAGCTGGCAATACCGGAAGGACTGGTCGGTATGTGGGGTAGTTTTTGGGTGTTTATGGGCCTTTTAAGGGTTTGGAAGGCCACTTTTTACTTCGGATTTCTCTGAAATTACTGCAAATATTTCCATTAGCAAGTGCAAATGCATTCAGAATTCCATTCCTGCAAAGCACTTTTACAGCAAAAAATGCATACAGGCTTCCTTAGCATTCCTCAGGCTTCTGAACTGACAATATGTGTAAATATGGGCCACTTTTCTAGGCATCTGAAAAACCTTTATCCAAGGGGGTTCAGCTTGCGATTGGGGATGGCCAACCCGCAGAGTGTGTGTGCATTATTTGGTCTTCCCAAGAGGTGTGTTCTCCTCGGGGAGCAATTGTGTCCACCCTTTGAGGAAAATAAACATTTCTCAAAAAAAAAACTGCACAGGGTTGGACAAAATATTAGGGGGGGTTGAAACCCCAAAACTCATTGTCTCTGGTGGGCCAGAGACCTTCCCTGATGTCTATAGTGGTTTCCTGTTTATAGATCATAACACATCCATGTTCAATGAGCAGACAAATATTTGAGAAAGGTGTCACTGGGAAGGAAGACACTTCCCTTCCAGCGATCCCTCAAAACTGTGAAGTCTGCTGAGGGCCTAAAATCCTCACTGGCCATGGGGAAGAACACTCACCTGCTACTGCATTTATTGGGTATTTGTGACATTGGCATGCCTTGTGGAGCACTGACGTCACAGATAGACAGAGGGGTGTGGTAGATGAAGCAGAAGACATTCCGCCTCACCACCACCCTAGCAATTGAACAAAAGAAACCTTTGGTGCAAGTAACAGACATGCTGGTAAAACTCTCCTCAGCATGAGCAGTCAGTCCATGTCAGCACTGGGGAGGTAGTGCAGTTATCAGCTAGTTGCTGACATCTGCACTGAAAAGGTTAAACTACAAATGAACACTAAAATTAACCAGTGTTATTTAATGAGCTAACTAGAACTTGGTCCCCCCCATGCCCATTGTTGTCATCAATAATGTCATTTGAGACTTTATCATTGGTGTCATTAATGATATCATTGAACATGCCATGAGTAATGCCATCTGTGCAGTCGTAAGCAGAGCCAAAAATTACATGGTGAATAGTAGCATTTTTGTTTTAGTTTAAAATGTTACATTTCAACTGACATGTAATTTTAAATATAGGGTATTTATTTTTTCAGTGGATCTCTACATTTGAAAAAAAAGTTAAGTAAGATATTATTACCATACCTAACAATAACATCAATTTATCCTTTGATTTTATAATACATTTCTAGGGTTCCTAACGTAAAGTAAGATGTTACTACCATACCCACCAATGAGGGCTGACCATCCCACCACCAGACATTACCTATACCAAGTAGCCTCAGCCAGAAATTGCGGGTGCATAATTTCTTCTTATGTTGCAGCCCGCCAATCAGAGAGCTCTCTCCCACAGGACCTATATCTATCCCACAGGTGTGAAGTGATAAAGAAAGAGCTTGTTTCAACAATCACAAAGCATATTTAAAATTCCTACTCCTGCTGAACTTCTGAAGAAGTCCAGAGAGCGACTAACGAGGGACCAACTCGCAATATAGCTTAAAATATATTAACCTTAATTCCCCAAATGTACTGAATGGATTTACCCCTGAATAAAGATTAGCTTCTGCCAAATTTGGTATATTTCAATTCAGCCATTTATTCTGTATCATCCTCTAATTTTCACTACAGAAATTCCATGGGGAGCATTTAGGGAGCCCCCTTTTTTCTCTACTCCCACCTGACGGATTAAGTTGAAGTTTTCAATGAAGGCATTGATGTGGATGAACTTTTTATTGAAAATTCATCACATTGTTGCAAAGTTATTAGCAAAAATGTTCTTCTTATGTAAAATCTGGCCTATCTATGACTACACAGTGTCAATTTGTTTAGTGAAACAAATCAAAGGTTAAAGTGGCATTATAGTTAGCTATGAAAGAAAACATTAACGTACATGAAAAGAACAGACATTCACCAAAGCTAAACAGATATAGTTAGGTGTGGGAAAAACTATTAACAAACAGGAACTCGGAGGAGGAGCTTAGCGCGCATCCAAGATGGTCGCGTGAGCACAGGGCTCCTTGGACCCTCGCCACTCTTCGCAATTGATCCTGATGATATCCGGAATTCTTGGACGGATTCTCGAAGATGAACCTCGACTGAGTCCATAACTCTTTTCAGAATGTAATTCGGACTTGGTCAACCGAAACTACAGCGATTTTAACTTTTGGGGCCCACCTTGAGATGAGCCGGGGACTTGGCGACTTGTGGATCCGGGACGAAGTTGAACAACAAGGGCAGTGGGGTCTCCTTGGCAGCCATACCTCAACTTTCGGTTTCGTTTCTGAATCCTGGCATGGTCTGATTGCGAGACCATTTCGCTCGGTTGGGGCCAATCCAGCCTCCATTTAGTGTAAGCACTGCTTAATCATCACAGCCTTTTGGGTCAAGTCGTGACTTTGTCTTGGCCGTACGAGCCAGCTTTTGTGGTTTGTTGGTGCCCTGCCCGCAGGCGGCCATTTTCACTAGGTCTCGCGGGCCCCTCCGGGGCGCAGCTTCCAGCATGGCAGCCAGGGGTGAAGCCGAGAAGCGGAAGACCAAGACGCCTCTTCGTGGGGGACGGGTCCAGACAAATGTTATGGACCGGTACACTCAAGCCAAAGGATCCCCCGGGCTCTCCAGCCGTACCCCGGAGGACGCCAGAGAGGACCCGTCCGCTCCTGTCGATTTGTCCCTGCAGGACATTATGGGCGCCATCACCAACATGAAGGAGACCAGCGGCCAGCAATATGAGGCTCTGGCTCATAAAATTGACACGGTCGCCATTGATGTCACTCTGATCAGGGCTGACCTGTCCAAGACCAATGAGAAAGTGAAGTCACTGGATCTGAAGACTTCCAGCCTCACGGCCGATGTGTCGGAACTTCAAACCGAGCTTGGCAATTTGAAATCGGCCAATGACCTGATGTCCCATCGGCTGGAGGATTTTGAGAACAGGGCAAGACGCAACAACATCCGCGTCATAGGTGTTCCAGAAAATCCAGAGACTCACACGGTTGACCTCCTGGTTGAAGATCTAGTCCTGAACCATCTTGCCCCTTCTGGACTGAGCAAGTGTTTTGCAGTGGAGCATGCACATCGTGTTCCGGGTGGTAAACCCAAGCCGGGCGCTCCTTCGAGGCCTATCATCGCAAAACTTTTTCACTTCAGAGACCGTGATGCGATCCTGCAGGCATCGAGAGTGAGCGGCCCGGTAAAATTTGAAAACTCCTCTGTCAATTTTTTTCCTAGACTTTACTCAACTTGTCCAGAGACAAAGGATGGGCTTTCAGGGGGTTAAACAACGTCTCCGGGACTTAGGACAAAAGTACGCAATGCTTTTCCCTACTAGGCTTCGAGTGGAATATGAGGAACAGACCTTCTTTTTCGATCGACCGGACAATGTGAGTGACTGGTTGGATTCCCTGCCTGGCCAAAGCGATCGGACGGAGCACCCTGGCGGTGCCGAGGGTGGTGAGCCTACACAGAAGTGACTTTCGGTCCCTGACTTCCGAACATCGGACATTGCTCAGCTGGGTGCTATTTCTTTTGTATATTATGTCTTATTGTTGTCCACGTCCGGGTGGCGGGTGGAGACGGGCCTCTTTCCTCCTCCGGGGTCTTTTTGTAGAATGGGACTGTTAGGGCGACAGGCACACTGCATGTTGGGGTGGCTTCTTAGTCTATAGCAGGGGTGCAGAGAGGGGGGAGTTGTAACGGGTTTTGGTTGGGGGGATGGGGTCTTTGTGTATGTGTTTTTCTTTCTCAAGCCGACATATTGGTTTCTTCTCTGCTTTAGGTGTCCTGCTCTTTGTGGGGTGACTCATGCATCACTTGTGGGGATGGGGGTAGTGGGTTGAGGTTGATATCTTGGAACATCAATGGATTGGGGGATCGTATAAAACGGGGTGTTGTCCTGCAGTATTTGCGTCGTTTGTCTCCTGATGTGGTACTCTTGCAGGAGACGCATTTGGTGGGCAATGTGTGTCATGCTATGAATAGGTGGGGTTATTGCTTGGTTGCACACTCCGGGTTCACCACTGGTTCCAGATCGGTTGGTATTCTGGTCCGGTCTTCTCTCCCTCTAGAGATTGATAACGTACTCCTTGACGCCAGAGGGCATCACTGGTAGGTGGGAGGGTAAGACTCTTTCATTGGTTACTGTATATGTTCCCCCGGGTCTCCAGACCTCTACTTTCTCGGATGTTGGCCGGATGATGCTGGAGCTCCCTGATAGTCTTCTCCTCATGGGTGGGGATTTCAATTCTGTCCTTTCTGGCGGTTTGGATCGCCACCCCCCCCAGGGATCTTCCCAATTCCCAATCATGGCTCAGTGGGTTCTTGGACCCTTTGGTCTGGTGGATTGCTGGAGGTTAATGCATCCGACACAATGTCAATACACCTTTCACTCCGGGGCTCATGGGAGTCTCTCCAGGCTTGATTACATCCTTATGCCTGCTGTCCAGTCTTCCTCCGTCGGGGAGATCAGACACTTGGCCCGGGGCATTTCGGATCATTCTCCTTTGTGGCTTAGTTTCAATACGGGGATACACGCTGTGGGGCGGATCGCCCCTATCAGTCCTTGGTACCTGCACAATCCCAAGACCCGTAACAGTCTGATAAAGTCGCTGGATCACTATTTCCTGGAGAACGAGGGGTCCGTTTTGTCCTCAGTGTCCCTGTGGGAAGCCTTTAACACTGTTATTCGTGGACAGGCCCTATCTTTAATAGCTGAGACCAAGAAAGCTAGGAATAAGGAGGTCGTGAGTTTGGAGGCGGAAATACTAGAGTTGGAGGCTGACCTAGACTTAGGCGTCACCCAGGATAGACTCCACGCCCTTGGTTTGAAGCAGTTTGACTATAAATCCCTTGTTACGGATGCTGCCAAGACAATGTACAGGGAACAGCAAGGTAGGCTGTATGATGTTTGGGATAAGGCGGGTAAATTGATCGCCTGGCTTGATAAGAAGGAAAGAGCGAATTGTGTGGTCCCTGTGATTCAGACTTCGGATGGTGTGAATGTGACTTACCCTGGCGAGATTGTGGAGTGTTTTGCTGACTATTTTCGTGTGGTCTACTCCGCAGTGTCCAATAGAGATGAGGATGACTCCCGTTTATTGCTGAGGGACATTGCGCTGCCCTGCCTGTCTGAGGAGGATTGAGAGTGCATGGAGGCCTCGTTGCCGGTAGACGAGATTGCGACCGCAATTCGTTCCCTCCGTTCTGGCAAGGCTATGGGCCTAAACGGCTTGCCTATTGAACTGTACAAACTGCGCCCGGACAAAGTTGCATCATATCTTCGCGATATGTTTATGGAGTCACGTGATCTTGGCACCCTCCCTTGTGACCAGCGTCTGGCAACGATCGTAGTAATTCCCAAGGAGGGCAAGCCTCGTGATCGTTGTGCGTCATACAGGCCTATCTCCCCACTGAATGCTGAGCCGAAGATTCTCGCCAAGGTCCTTGCTAATCGTCTACTCACTGTAATTTGTGACCTGATCCATCCGGATCAATCTGGTTTTATTCCGCACCGGAACACTGCTCTCAATTTGCGGCGCTTACATGGCATTGTCGCTAGGGCGGAGTCTCTTCCGGAGCCGGCCATCTTGGCTTCCTTGGACCCCACGATGGCCTTTGATACGATAGAATGGCCATATCTCTGGGCCACTCTGGCGAAGTTCGGTTTCGGTGCAGAATTTATCAGTTGGGTGAGACTTTTATATACGGAACCGCTGGCTCAGGTGGTCGTCAATGGTAGAGTGTCCCAGTCCTTTGCTCTCGGGAGGGGTACTAGGCAGGGGTGCCCGCTGTCCCCCCTGCTCTTTGCTCTTGCTCTAGAACCGCTTGCAGCCTGGCTCCGATGGGAGCCGTCGATAAAGGGCATTCAGTGGGCCCCAGATTTTGAAGATCGAGTCTCGTTGTACGCCGACGATATCCTTTTGTACCTCACCATCCCTCGTAAATCCCTTAACGTCCTGTTCGACGTTCTCACTTCTTTCGGCAAGAACTCTGGTTTGATCATTAATTGGTCTAAATCGTGTGTGTACGTCATCTCAGGCGGCCTTCCCCCCTTACCGAGTAGGTTTCCCATTCAAATTTCACAATCCGGCTTCAAGGATTTGGGGGTCTTTATACCGTTAGACCCAGCTGCCCGCTACGAGCACAATCTCCTTCCTCCTCTCCGACGATTGAAGTTGGAAGTGGCTCGGTGGCGTAGATAGCCGTTGTCGCCACTTGGTCGCACGGCACTCTTTAAAATGATGTCCCTGCCTCGATTTCTCTGCGCACTCCAGAACTCTTTCGACGTTATTCCGGCGGGCTACTTTCGGGAGGTGGAAGGTTTACAGAGAACGCTTGTTTGGGATGGTTGCGCACGCATCACTCTTGCAAAACTAACTCTCCCCTGGTATGATGGGGGCATCGCGCTCCCGGACATCAGGAGGTATTATTGGGCCTCCCAGTTGTCTGCCATCAACCACGCAACGTATGCACCCGTTCCGAATCCGGCTTTCGAGATGGATAAACATCAGTTGCCCGGCGGTAACTTCAATAGAGTGCTCTACTCTCGGACGGCGGGAAGGAACCTAACGGGACCCACCAAGATTGAGGTGCGTGTGTGGAAAGATGCAAATGCGGCCATGGGATGGAATGATCGATTGACACGAGTGACCCCTTTGTATGCTTCTGAAAGACTGGGATGCCTCTGGACAACGAAAGGTTTTGAGAACTGGGATATGATCGGCATAAGCAGAGTGGGTGATCTCTGGGTGAAAGGCGTGGTGAAGACCTTTGCGGTGCTTCAAAGTGAGTACGAGTTGAGTGAAAGGGAGTTCTTCAGGTATGCGCAAGTTCGCCAAGCTTTGATGTCGGTCTTCACAGCCGGTGTTAATGTTCCTGAGTCTTGCCCACTCGAGGACCGTATACTTGATGGTCATCTGCCCGATAGTACGAACTCCTTGATTTATAAGAAATTTATTAACAATCGGGCAGATCTCCTTGTGCGTCTCAGGGAGGCCTGGAGCGGAGACGGGTTGGAGTTGGATGACGAAGACTGGCAGTCCGCACTATCCTCCCCGAAAGAGGTCGCCATTCCCGCCAGTCTCCATCTCGTCCAGCTCAAAATTCTTCATCGTGTGTATGTTACGGGTCCTCGTTTGGTTGCTATGGGTTTTTCCTTGGATGGGTTGTGTAAGCGCGGATGTGAAATGAGTGCCACCTTTCTTCATATCCTTTGGGAATGTTGTGAGGTAGCGGCGTATTGGCAACGTGTGCTTGCGGTAATGGAGTGTGTCACCGGGGTCGCTCTGCTGCCTGAGGCTCGTAGATGTTTGTTGAATGTGTGGGAGCCGAATAATTACAACGTTGCCCAGGCCCGGTGGGCGGCACTTGGGAACATGATCGCAAAGAGGGATATTGCGCAGCTGTGGGGTTCACAACGGCCTCCCACCGTGTCAGTATGGAAGGAGAATATGGACTGGTGCATGTTTAGAGAGAAGACGGTATATTTGGCTAGGGGCAAGCCTAGGGCGTGGAATAAAATTTGGGGTCAATGGAACGCCTACCGAGGGAACATCTGTACGCCCCCATTTGAGGACACTCCAGACATTTCTCTGTCCCCCTGATCCTGAGGTTCCTGAAAGAACTTACTCTTTTTCCTGATTGTCTGACTTCCTCACTGCCTCCCCCCCTGGTCATCGCTATTGCCCTCCTGATTCTCTATCCGATACTGCAGGTCCCCCCCATCGGAGCCCGACCTTGTCTAGAACGCTTTTCGCCTTGAGTTTTGTTTTTCTGTTTTTTCTGTTTGTTCTTTTT
Source organism: Lissotriton vulgaris (assembly GCF_964263255.1). Taxonomy (NCBI): domain Eukaryota; kingdom Metazoa; phylum Chordata; class Amphibia; order Caudata; family Salamandridae; genus Lissotriton; species Lissotriton vulgaris. The sequence continues at coordinate 954,754,116 of NC_141699.1, forward strand.
CTAAAAAATTAAAAATATCTATATCCTGACTACATCTTGTGTTGCTGAGAAATGTATCCTGTACTCTGCTGGACCTCTAGGGGATCAGTCGCTGCTTTGTGAGGTCATATAATTGCTTTACATGTTCTAGCGGCCGGACCCTGTGGTTGTAGGCCCATACTTGTAATGATTAAGCATGGGCAAATTTGGGAATTATTTGCGGATTTGCGAATTCGCGATCCGCAAAATTCGCGAATTTGCGGATTTTTGTTTTTTTGCGTGTTCGCAGGGTTTTTTGCGTGTTCGCAGGGTTTTTTGGCGTGTTCGCGGGGCTTTTTGCATCTTCGCGAGCCGCTTGCATAGCGAAGTTACCAATGCAGTCGTTTATGGGAGAGGGAGAGATATATAGATAGATAGATAGATAGATAGATAGATAGATAGATAGATAGATAGATAGATAGATAGATAGATAGATAGAGAGGGAAAGAGAGAGGGAGAGAGAGAACGAGAGAAAGAAAGAGAGGCCGGATCTCTGAAGGGCCAGATTCCTGAGTTGCCCCTACAGAACATACAGCTTTTTATTTTTAGCAAAATGCATATGAATATTGTGCTGTAAAGGTCTCTTTTAGTTTAACCCCTCCTGACAACTCAAAATGGGTGTATTTGCCATCCTCTCCCTTCTTCCTGTTTTTTATATCTGTAAGTGCTTCCTGATGAGGTTTAATTCCTTGGACAGGTGCCTCGTTGCCTACTTGTAACTATTCTCTGACCCTGCTTCAAGGGTCAGATAATAGTTGCAAGTAGGCAACGAGGCGCCAGGAAGCAATTAGCAGCAGGTGTACAAGTTGAAGTTAATTTGTTTGTAACCCTTTTGTAAAAGGTTACAAAGAAATTAGGTTCAACTTTTGCACCTGCTGCTGTAACCCTTGCTTGGCTGAAAATTCGTCCCCGCTGATTCGCGGATTTTACCGCGATTTCGCGAGATTCGCGGATCGCGAAATCACGGAAAATCCGCAAATTCGCCCGCGAAACGGATTTTACGCCCACCCTTAGTAATGATATTGGTTTTGCACAATAAAGTTTAAAAAAAAACAAAAAAAAACAAACATGAACTCAAACAATTCAATAAAATAACAAAGGTTCAGGTGACGTTAAAGTTGGGTATGATAATAAGATCTTACCTTACGTTACAAAAAACCCCATAGATTTATAGAAAAAGCCAAATGGGTAAAGTGAAGATATAGTTTGGCACCTTAAACACCTTAACATATGTAGAACAAAAACCTCAGATAGTAACTGAAAAGAACAAAGGGTAAAGGGATGTTATAGTTAGTTGACAAAGTCGCATACAACTTAATGTTTAAAAACTGAAAAAATACTGACATTTTCCAGTTATACTTCAGTTAGGTAACTGTAACTTGGGCCCCATCATGTACAGCTTATGACCTCACAAATAACATCACTCCTGGCATGGTAATTGACAACACTGATGACATAACTGATGACATGGAAGGAGTCATGATACCCCTCCCTCAGCAATGATAATAAATAGAATATTATACGTAGCAGATCTCCATATATGATATAATTCATCTGTACTTGTTTTAATGAAAGGGATTTTTAACCAAAACCAAGCTGCGAAAAATTAAATGTGTGCTGTGATAATAAGCATGGTTATTTTTCCGAGGAAAGTCATTATACCATGCTTTCAAAGTAAATTTACGATTACCCTGTAGATCTGAATGTTGCTGTATAAATAACATGAAACCAACCAGTGTTTTTCCCTGTTGACAGTGCTGAAGACTGTGCTCAATACTGATTGCAAAAACTGGGAACTGGGGATAGAAATATGAAAGAAGGCAGACAAGAAATGGCATTGTTTTAAATCCTATTGCTAGCCTTGTCAAATGGAGCCTCTCTCAGATGTTTTGTAGCCTATCATGAGTGAAATTTATTTCATTCTAAACACTAGGCATTCCTACCATTACCCTTTGCTCTTACATCAAATTCTATCACATTGCAGTCTTTTTTTATTTGAAGGATTTCACATGAATGAAGACATTCTTCTTTAACTGGAAACACAATTCCAAGAATGGGAGAGGATGTTTCCATTTGGCTAGAGCGGTCGATCTCGATGCTGGGGAACTGGGTTTGAGTCTCGGCAACGACGCTCAACATCCTGTGATTCTGGGCAAATCACTTAACCTCCCCGTACCTACAAAAATGAATGTGCCCATTTGTAACGAAACTGGTGCTCATGTAAAGCACTCTGATAACTGATATCTTCGGGTCTAGTTTGCGCTATATAAAACTAAAAAAAAAAGAGTATCTCTAGTAACAGGTGGCTATAACAAACCCTCAGCATATCAATGGCACAGAACCTTTATTTTGCTGGAGCCAATGGACCTGTTGTAAGACCAGTCCTATTCTGATGTTCTCTACACAGTTGTTAATGCTTCACAGCAAGTTGAGGCAACAAACAGACCAAAAGCTCAGTCAGGATTTGTAAATAAATCTGTGAAGGCTAAAAGATAGTTCATACAGCACAACTTAGGCGGTGAAGCAGAGTAACAATTCATTAGGTGCAAGGTCCAGTTTAAGAATACAACAGTAATTTTAGAATGCAAATTAAAAATTAAAAAATCTCTCTAGCTAAACGTTAACCTTAGACCTATGAAAACAGTGTTGGAAGAGGTCAGAGAAAAACACTTCTTGCCACAATCAGAAAACTTCAGAGAAGAGGATTTGGCCTTCGGGTTGATGGTTTTTTCAGATCAAAAGCTTGGAACACAGTTAAAGAGAGGAGACCAAGAATAGTAACACAAATGAAGAGCAAGCAGGCCAGAAGTAGTAGCTTCCTTTCTTCAAACCAGTGGAAAGCCATGCACTTGGCCGTGACATGGTAGTGGGTTTTATATATGTGTATATATATATATATATTTCGCTCAGGACTCTTCTCAGTCTCACAAGAAAGAGGCAGCACTCATAATCCAAGAGTTAACCAGCGATTTAATTTTTAGGGAACAAAAAAGCACAGACGCGTTTCGGCGTGAGCCTTCGTCAGTGTGTCACTCGTCAATTTCAGACGTCCCATTAAGTATAGAGGTTAATGAACATTGACATAAACATAGGACTATACCCCTTATGCCTCTATGGGCGCCATATTGGAAGGGTGTTCTATCCATACAGGGGTCTTATCTAATTCATTCGTGTATTCTCACGTTGAAATAAAGCCGTGGATCGGCTAGTGTCCTATGATACAATGTACAATGTCATATTTATAAATAACCAAACAGTGCAAATCTTGAGGCAAACCGTAAGACACAGAGAAAGAGTGACATCAAGTTTCGTATAAAATTAATCCAAAATTCATCATGGAAATTCATCAAATTATAACAAGAAGATTCATTTCCTTCAAGCATATAACAAAAAATTACTACTTCAAGACAATAAGCATTCCAAGGAAAGAAAAAGGCATAATCCGGAGTGTGACATGCATTAATGGTATAGCCAGATTGGCCAAAAAGAACTCCAAGGACTCTAAACTTCAGTTGATTCAAGAAGCTAATAGGTACATCACAAGACCTCATTCGGCCGCTCCGTAATACATTGCATAGTGATGCTAAAAAGCCCACGATAAGGAGTTCAAATCCCAGGAGACAGTTTATACCAGGCCGTACTACCATGTTGGCCAATTCTGTTTCTGTATATACACATATTATAATGTACATATCTACATATTTACATCCCTCCGGTAGCCTTTCAGGATAGGCAAGGGGGTAAAAGAAAAGAAAAGCAAGAGACGGAAAAAATAAAAGAAAAGTGAACAAAGACGGAGATGAGAAAAGAAGTAGAGAAGAGGGTCAGCAGACCAAGAGAAAAATAGAAAGAATAAGAAAAAGAAAAAGAAAGAGAAAAGTATTCATCAACGCAGTTACATTAAATAGTTCATTCCAACATCAAGATCAAAATCAAAATCAAAATCAAAATCAAGACTTGGGAAATTCAGTGTTACAGGAATACAGTTTAAACACTATAGACACAATATACATATTATTCCTGGACTGGCAGTGAGTGTACGGGGCCTCCTAAGGGAGTTCCTTATTCCTATAGCCTTATTTACCCAGATGACATGCTAATTCCTCGCCGCTATTCAGTCCTCCCGGATATTTAGTGGAATGATCTACAATATATCTGGACTCGAGTCTGCGGAGTCTCCTTAACCTATCACCTCCTCTTATGTTGGGTGGAACAATGTCCAATTCAAAGAATCGGAGTTTTGTGCAGTCTTTGTTATGTTCCTCTGCAAAGTGCTGGGCAACCGGATATGAGATGTCTACTTTCTCGATTGCCCGTTGGTGTTCCAGGATCCTCAGTTTGAGCTCCTTGATAGTACTGCCTATGTAGCGTGAGCCACACGGGCAGACTAAACAATAAACTACAAACTGGGAGCTGCATGTGATAAAGTGCTTGATCGGCACTTTATTACCGGTGTCTGGTATATCATATGATAGCACTCGTCTGCTACCACTACAAGCATTGCAGTGGCCGCAAGGAAAGAAGCCCGCCATTCGCTTCAAGGAATTAGTTTTAGGGGTTGGTTTGTCTAGATGACTCGAGACAAGCATGTCACTAAGTGACCTAGCCCTGCTGAACGTGATTAAAGGATGAGCGGGTAGGTCATCCTTAAATACACTGTCAGTTTTCAGTATATGCCAGTTTTTATTAAGCATGTCTTTCAGATCTTTAGCTCCCGTACAATACGGGGTAATGAGTCTGAATTTCCCATTTTCTTTGTTGGATTTTCTATTCCTCCCCACAGTGGGATCGTCTGTGGCCAAGAGTGTAGCTCTCTGTATCTTCCTTACCTTCTTCAAGGTGTTTTTCAGTAAGGTGTTACCATAACCCCTCATGGAGAATCTCACTAAGCATTCCGAAGCAGTCGCCTCGAAATCGGAGTCCTTGGAACAGTTCCTACGGATTCTTAATAGTTCTCCATAGGGAATGCTGTTTTTTAGCTGGGTGGGGTGGCTACTGCTGGCAAAGAGTGTCGAATTGCCAGCAGTATCTTTTCTGTACAGGGTGGTATGCAGTTGGTTACTCTCAATATACACCTTCAGGTCTAGGTACTCCGCTGCCACCGGACTGACCGAGCCTGATAAGTTGAGGTAATTGATGTTAAGAATTTTAATAAATTCTTCTGCTGAGTCCATCCCTCCATCCCAGACGATAAACAAATCGTCGATATAACGATGCCAGCATTTCACATGCACTGTGTCTGTACCAACTGTGCAGCTCCTGGATACCCGCTCCTCCCACCAGCCAACGAACAAGTTCGCGTAGCTGGGAGCGAAGCAGATACCCATCGCCGTCCCTGATGTTTGTATGTACAGCTGGTCCTCAAAGAGGAAAATATTGTTAGTCAGACAGAATTCTGTGAACTCTATAATCATTTCATTGTGGCTCGCATACTTCATTTGGCGTTGCCCCAGAGCATGTTTAATGGCTTCAAAACCCTGCCTGTGGTCTATACAGGTGTAAAGACTAGTGATGTCTAAAACCATTAGCAGGTACCCAGAATCCCATGTTAGTTTGGATCCTGGTCAAGAAGTCTTTCGTGTCCCTTATGTACGATTTCAACTTGATCACTAAGGGAAACAAGATGTTATCAACAAAACGTGACATGTTCTCAGTCAAGCTGCCAATAGATGATATTATTGGGCGGCCGGGGGGATTTTCCATGTTTTTATGTAGTTTGGGGAGGTGGTAAAAAGTAGGTAACAAGGGGGTGTGGTTCCTTAGAAAAAGATTTTCATCCTTCCCGAACATGTTGTGATTGTACCATTTTTGTACTAGTGCATCATATCTAGTGATGCTTGTTTGGTACACTGCATTCGTGCATTCCTTGTAGAAATTTCTGTCTGCAAGTTGCCTCAGGGCTTCAGTTCTATATTGGTCTCTGCTCATTAAGACCACAATGCCACCCTTGTCCGAGTGCTTGATCACTAAGGATTCATCGTTGATCAAACCCCTCAGAGCTTGGCGTTGACATTCAGTGGTGTTATTCATTGAAGTAGACGGTTGCGATTTCCTGTATGTTATCAAGTCTCTTTTCATTGCCTCCGTAAAGACATCAATTGCGTCCCATGGTGTTTGTGGTACAAAAGTCGATACGGGTTTGAACAAGCTTTCTTCTCTTTCTTGCTCAACCCCTTGGAGGACAGCTCGTTGTGCAATAGTCAAGTGTGTAATATGTGACGTCATCAGCAGTGCATTGCAGGCGCGCAAGTTATAGTGAGTCCAACTAACTATAACGTGGGAATTTCAATGGTTTTATGTCAGTAAAATTTCCAGCTAACTATAACTGGTGTGAAACCTATGATTTTTTCAGTGAATTTAAAAGGTTTTTTAAATGCTAATTCCTAACTATAACTGGTGTGAAACCTGTGGTTTTTTCAGTGAATTTCAAAGGTTTTTTAAATGCTAATTCCTAACTATAACTGGTGTGAAACCTATGTTTTTTTCAGTGAATTTCATAGGTTTTTTAAATGCTAATTCCTAACTAAAACTGATGTGAAACCTATGGTTTTTTCAGTGAATTTCATAGGTTTTTTAATAGCAAATTTCTATAGCAATGAAATATAATATTTTTTTTTAATGAATCCTATATTGTATATTTATGTAATACTATTTTTTATATGTATATTCTTCTTTTTTTTTTTTGCCCTGGAGCGCTCCCGGTGCGCGTCCCGGTGAGCGCACCGGTAAGCGCAGTCTTGCGGCGCGCCCCAGGGCGCGTACCGGTGAGTGTCCCGTTAGCGCTATTGCCGCGAACGAAAACATCATCAAGATGTATCGCGTAGCCGTGTCCGCGCGATACGCTCGGCGTAAGCGCACCCGGAAGCATCCACGCGCATATGTACGTGCTATGTAAGCGCCGCCGGGTGCGCCCCGGGGCGCGTAGCGTAAGCGCGTCGGGTCATGTGACCTGAAAATAACACTTTTCATTGGTTCAGAATAGTTTTGTTTTCCAAATGATGGAAGCCCCCACCTTTTTTCCTCATTCTCACTTTATTCTTTGAGTGAGGAAGACCTGCTTCTATTGATAGAGAAATGGCTACAGTAGCAGCAGCAGCTGTAGCATCTGCACCACCACCACCACCACCACAAGGACCCCCACAACATCACATTGGTGGTGAAGAAGAAGAGGAGGGGGAGGAGGAGGAGAGAAGGCAGTTCCTGCCTGAAGGCAATCCCCCATATAAACCTAAGGAGCACTTTATATGGGAGTTTTTTAAAATCCCAAGGGGTTTCAAAAAAGTTAATGCTGCAAAGGTGACCTGTCTCATCTGTGGCGCTGAACTTTCCAGGGGGAACCCTGCAAAAAAATATTCATTTGGGAATCACACAATGCTACGCCACATGCAACGAAAGCACCCCAATAACTATTCTGCAGCAGAGGTCAGAGAACTGACCAGAAACCCTCCCCAATCTTCTACGAGCACCTCTAAGCAACCCACTCCATCGGGTCCTAAAACTAGAGAGATGGTCCCATGCATCCAGCGCCAGTTTGGAGAATACAAGATTACTTGTATATTTTGTGGGACTACCATTTCTTATGTGGAGCAGAGCATCAAACTTATAAACCGTGCTGGAGACAACCACCGGTGCCTAAAGAAGCCTTAATTTTTTCCTGTTTGTTTTTGCTCCAGTTGAGCTGTTTACAATTCCCTGTTTTTTGTTTGTGCCCATAAAAAATACAAAAAAAATATAAAACTGTTCATAAAAGCCAAAAAAAGTATAAAATGTTCCAAAAAACATATAAAACAACAAAAAGAAGAAAAAAACTGTTCTTTTTAGAACTACCTCCAATTTATAAAAAAAGGCTAAATTTTTTAAAGCTCTGTCATTCTTTTTCCCCATGGTATGCTCCCCGGTCCGCTCCCCGGTGCGCGCAAATCGAAAAAAAAAAAAATTCTTTGCCCCGCTGGGCCCTTTTATGGCCCCCACATCAAACCTAGGTGGTCAGGGGCGGTCTATCCTGCCCCCTTTTGGTCATTTCCCTCTTTGTTTTTGCCACCTCCTGTGTCTCGATCCTACCGAGACAAAAGATGGCGGCCGCTCCGGACTGTTTGGAATGTTTACAGACACCCGAGAGCCAATGAGCTTTCTGTGCGCGAACTCGCGTATCGCGCTGGCTCGCGCCCCGGTGCGCGTACTGGGCGCGCTTATAGATTTATATATTTTTTTGAACCTAAATTACTCAAAATCCACTGGAGCACATATCTTGAGACATAGCAAAGGCACATCGGGCTACCAGTCCCTACAATTTTGCCAAGTTTCGTGGAAATCCATTCAGCCTTTCGAGCTAAAAGTGAGGTCGACCGCCCTATGGAAATTAACATGGGGAAAACACGTTTTGGAACCCCCTCTTTTTCTCGGCCCCCGCTTGACGAATCCCCCCAAACTTTCAGGCAAGGACCGGAGCGCCGCAAGGCAATTCGAGGACATTTTCAGGCAGATTCCTCAACCAGCGCCAAAGTTATTCCCAATAGAATGTTGCGATTTCCCTATTGAAAATAATCCTAACTATAACTACCTACTGGCGACCGCCAGTAGGTAATACATATATATATATACATATATACATATATACATATATATATATATATGTATATATATATATATATATATATATATATATATATATATATATATGTATATATATATATATATATATATATATATATATATATATTACCTACTGGCGATAGCCAGTAGGTATATATAGTTAGGATTATTTCTCTATGGAACTTTTGAAAATTCTATGTCTAATAACTTTGGCGTTTGTGGACGGAATCGGCTGAAATTTTCAGGAAAATGGCACATTTTGTTTCTGAGCAGCCCCTGAAAATTTGGGGGGGGGGTTCGTCAAGGGGGGGGCCGAGAAAAAAGGGGGGTCCCAAAACGCGTTTTTCCCATGTTAATTTCCATAGGGCGTTTGGCCTCACTTTTAGCTTGAACGGCTGAATGGATTTGCACGAAACTTGGCAAAATTGTAGGGACTGTTAGCCCGATGTGCCTTTGCTGGGTCTCAATATATGTGCTCCAGTGGATTTTGAGAAATTAACGTTTTAAAAAATTTATATATCTGTGACAGCGTCCCAGATAGCGCTCCAGATCGCGTACTTTTCGCGTCACGGAGCTTTGCGAAGCGATGCTGATTGGCTCTCCGGTGTCTGTCAACATTCTAAACAGTCCGGAGCGGCCGCCATCTTGTCTCTCGGTAGGATCGAGAGACAAGAAGAGGTGAAAAACGAAGGGGGAATTTAATGAAAGGGGGCAAGGTAGACCCCTCTTGACCCCCTAGGAATGATGTTGGGGTTATTAAAGGGTCCCGTGGGGAAAATTAAAAAAAATTGATTTTTCACGGTAGAAGCGCTTCTCGGTTTGCAAATTAACGGCTGAATGGATTTGCACGAAACTTGGCAAAATTATAGGGACTGTTAGCCCGATGTGCCTTTGCTGGGTCTCAATATATGTGCTCCAGTGGATTTTGAGAAATTAACGTTTAAAAAACAGGTATATCTGTGACAGCGTCCCAGATAGCGCTCCAGATCGCGTACTTTTCGCGTAATGGAGCTTTGCGTAGCAAAGCTGATTGGCTCTCCGGTGTCTGTCAACATTCTAAACAGTCCGGTGCGGCTGCCATCTTGTCTGTCGGTAGGATCGAGAGACAAGAGGAGGAGAAAAACGAAGGGGGAATTTAATGAAAGGGGGCTAGGTAGACCTCTCTTGACCCCCTAGGAATGATGTTGGGGTTATTAAAGGGTCCCGTGGGGCAAATAATAAAAATGTGATTTTTCGCGGTAGAAGGGCTTCTCGGTTCGCAAACTGGTAGCGAAACGTGAATTCGCCATTTTGTGTTTCGATTTCATTAAATTACTAGGTATAAGGGGGTACGGGAGACGTATCCTGACCCCTTTTGTTTTCTGAGGGTGGCTGAGGAGGCTCATATATGTTGATACATGTCTTCCAGCGGCTGTGCGTGAGCGTTTTTTTTTTGTTGCGTGACGTCTGTTAACGTTCGATTCGATGGAAATCAGGAACTGTTGACCGCCATTTTGTCACTGCGAGTAAATATTTTGTTTTGAATAATTGTTATAAATTAATCCTTATTGATAAACATTGTCTGCGCCATCTTGTCTTTTTTGCAATGCCACACTTTTGTTGAGCACAGCAGCCATTTTAGATGCCTTGACCAGACCCACTCTCTGCACGCTGCCGATCCTCAGCATGGCTCCTCACCCTCGCAAGCATCTCCCCCACGCACTGGTCACCCCCGCTCTCTCTCTCTCATGCATGGGCCAGAAACCTCCTCCCATGTGCGCTGCTCTTCCCTGAGAATCACACCCTGTGCCCGCCCGACACCACCCTTTCACCCTATTCACTACCGCACCCTCTGACACTCTTCTTCCTCTGTGTCCGATTGTTCAGGCCGGTCCCAGGCTATCACCTAGCCCTGCAGATGTAGTTTATGGCCCCAGCTGTAGAGAATCACCCCTCTTCAAAGGAGTTACAGTAGATCTGTCACACCACACGCGTTCCTACTATCTGATAACCATCCTGTATTGTGCTTGGGGAGGGGATTCTCACTGTGAGGGTGTGTGGGACCGAGCCTGAAGCGGAAGATTCCAGGGATGCCTCTTTGTACATCAAAGTTTTTACAATTATGTGTCACATTATAAATATATAGCACTCCAACAAAGTAGGATTATAACACTTTAATAACTTTTAAATATATAGAATGCAACAAAAACAGTAAATACATTTAAACATTTTTTTGAAAAAAGAAGCAACAATGGTCAGTAGCTGTGTTTTGTGCGAATAGTCCCAAGGCAGCACAACGTGCTGAGTTCTGGAGGGCACCCAGGTGATGTTACCTGGGTGCCGCACTGGTTTTTGGTATCCTACAATGCAGCTCTGAAAAACGGCGTGGGGCGTCCCGGGGGGTGCGCGGGGAGGCCTCGTCAGTAGCGGTCTGTTGTGCGAATAGTCCCAAGGCAGCAGAACGCGCTGAGATGTGGATGGCACCCAGGTGATGTCCAGTAAGTTGTCGCACTGGTTTTGGCATCCTACAATGCTGCTCCGAAAAACGGCGTGGGGCGCCCCGGGGGGGGGGGGGTGGGGGTGGGGGATGAGGCGGCGTGAACGGGTCTCACCAGGTGGAGGCTCGTCGGCTGTACTGGGGCGCCCCTTTACCGTTTCAGTTGCCATTCCGCCCGCTTTTGCTACACTGTGCCTCATCCGCCATTCAGCTGTTTATCGTCCGCTCTTGCAGCTACAGCGTCTCGCTCACCATGTAGTTGAGTTGCGCCCACTCTTGCGGTGCAGCGATAGGCGGCTGCCACAGGACTCTTAAAATGGCGGACGGCTCTTCGGATTTGGGCCTGGTCCACTAACATGGCCCTGGGACACCTTGGAACTCGGACGTCCCCTGAGCCTTGATGATTTTACAAAAGTCTTGGGGGCTCCCGACTCCTGCAGGCTTCCGGTGGGGAGCGGCTGCCATGATTGCTCGCGGAATGACCACGACGGAGCCACGAGATGGTGGTGCTCTCAGGCTGACGCCAGCTTTAGTCTGAAACATCTAGAAACAAGGTGGGGCTTTCATCGTTTGGGAAAAAAAAATGTTTTAATCCAATGAAAAGTGATATTTTTAGGTCATATGATCAAGCCTTCCATCATTAGGAAACCAAAAGTAAAATGAACCAATGAAAAGTTTTATAAAGAAGTCACATGACCTGTTATGCTTACGTTACGCGCTGCTATAAAAAGCGTAGAAAATCCGTTGGCACGTGAGGCGGCGTCAGTAGCGGACCGATGTGCGAATAGGCCGAAGGCAGCACAACGCGCCGAGATCCGGATGGCACCGAGGTGGTGTCCAGCAATTTGCACTGGTGTGGCCATCCTACAATGCTGCGCCGAAAGTCGGCGTGGGGTGCCTGGGGGGGGGGGGGGGGGGGTGGCGCAAACTGGCCTCTCTCGCCTCCCCAGGTGGAGGCACCTGATGTGCAGTGCGGCGCCCCTTATCTTTTCCTTCGCCGTCCAGCAGAGTTGCGCCTGCACTTGCTGCTACAGTAGGCCGAAGGCAGCACAACGCGCCAAGATCCGGATGGCACCGAGGTGGTGTCCAGCAAATTGCCGCACTGGTGTGGCCATCCTACAATGCTGCGCCGAAATTCGGCGTGGGGCGCCCCGTTGGCCTGTGAGGTCGCGTCAGTCAGTGGGGGCTGTTTGAGAAAGCAATGTGATGCTGTGCGTCGCCCCCAAGATGGAGGCTCTGGCTGCAGTGGGGCGCCCCTTGGTGTTTCACTCGCTATCCAGCTGAGTTGCGTCCGCACTTGCGGCTACAGTAGGCCGAAGGAAGCACAACGCGCCGAGATCTGGATGGCACCGAGGTGGTGTCTAGCAAGTTGCCGCACTGGTGTGGCCATCCTACAATGCTGCGCCGAAAGTCCCATGGTCCGGCGGAACTTTTTTCCTTTTCCTTTCTGCATCTTGTCCCACAATCCGTTTAACCTTTAGACACGACCAGGTCCCTGAATGTGTGCAGGGGGACGCTATTGATTGAATCAAAATGGCGGCTTCACACAAAGCTGACTCAAGCGTTGCTGGTGATGCTATACAGACAAAAAATGGTTTTCAGTTTGTACATTCTTCAGGATTTTTCCATCCAAGTCTGCTTGAGAGTTTGTTGAACAATGGCTTTAGATCTTGCCCTCCCCTCTTTTGACTGTTGGTCTTGTTGCCTATCTCTTCTGTTGTCATTTAACTGAACCTTTTTTGACTGCCGAAAGGGGTTCTGGTCCGACCGCTGGTTGGTGGAGATATTTTGACTATATCCTAGACCTGCCCGGCCTCGCCCAAAATGGCGCCGGTATAAATGGGACTCGTAACTTCTTGTTGTGTACTGGTCGCACAACCTTGATATCACGAGATACGTATGCAGTTTTGAAGCACATGGCGGGCGGGAATGAGAATTGATTGAATATTTCGACATCCCTATTGATATTAAGTTCTGATGTGTTATTGATTACTGTACTATTGAAAGTTCGAATTAACGTCACCCATGGTACTTGCCCGCAAATGTATATCTAGATAATTTTATTGTAAGTGGCCCTGTCGTATTTTACTTACAAAATATACGTCCATCGATTCCGCAACTGTTAGACACCTTAGTTCTTGCAACCTAATGGCCCGCTTGTTGCGTTCCTCTACAGTGTAAATGTCTCCTCATCATATACGATTCCAGTTTGCTCCGTGGCCGGCCCACGTGGTTATAGGCCCGTATTTGTATACTGACATTTTCACAATAAAGGTTTTTAAAACAAAACATGGTAGTAGTATTTACATTGGTAACGTTTTTAATTTTAGTTTCTGTTTTCGAATCAGTAAAAGGCAAGTGAAATAAAGCAGTCCAATTACATGACGGATAAAAGGTATAATACGCAGGAACGCAGTAAAGATAAATGGTCAAGGGCTGTTGTGTTTTTTACTCCTGCAACATAAAGTGATCGATAAGAATCTGATATTCAGGCGTATCGGCGACTAAGACAGCAGGCCGAGCATCTTTTGCTCAACGGCTCCATCATGGGACGAAGAAACGCCCTTTTGCTAGAAAAAGGAATATATTTTACTTGCAGGACAGTTGTAAATTTTCCGGGAAAATACATTAGCCTGAAACATTATAACATATATGTTTAAGAAAAAATAATGTTCGAAAGCAATAAAAAGCGTAATTTTTAGGTCATATGACCAAGCCTTTCATCATTAGTATAACAAAAGTAAAATGAACCAATGAAAAGTTTTATTAACAAGTCACATGACCTGTTATGCTTACGTTACGCGCTGTGCGCCGTGCCCCGGATCCCTTCCGGGAAGCTGCGCTTCGCGCACTGGAGTACTTCCGGGTGCGCTAACGCGGCGTGTCATATAACGCATTACGCGACAACGTAGGTCCAGAATATAGTCAAAATGTCTCCACCAACCAGCGGTCGGAACACAACCCCTTTCAGCAGTCTAAAAAGTTCTGTTAAATGACAACAGAAGGGACAGGCAACAAGAACCATCAGTCAAAGAGGGGAGGGCAAGTTCTTCCCTACCGGGTCACGTTGGGGCGCTACCGGAACTGATCGAATTGGTAGTCTACAGTGTTTCTGGATGTTTCAGACTGAAGCTGGCGTTAGCATGAGAGCACCACCACCTCGTATCTCAGTCGTGGCCATTCCACAAGCAATCATGGCAGCCGCTCCCCACCAGAAGCCTGCGGGAGTCGGGGGCCCCCAAGACTTTTGTAGAATCTTCAAGGCTCAGTGGACGCTTTCGAGAATGGGGCCCAAGCCCTAGCAGACAAGCGTCCGAGTTCCAAGGTGTCCCATGGCCATTTTAGTGGACCACGCCCAAATCTGAAGAGGCGGCCGCCATTTTGAGAGTCCTGTGGCAGCCGCCTATACTTTCATCGCAAGAGCGGGAGCAACTCAACTACATGGTGAGCGAGACGCTGTAGTCGCAAGAGCGGGCAGTAAACAGCTGAATGGCGGAAGAGGCACAGTGTAGCAAAAGCGGGCGGAATGGCAACTGAAACGGTAAAGGGGCGCCCCACTACAGCGTGTCTTCAGGTCAAACGGATTGTGGGATAAGGTCCAGAATGGAAGAGTCATCAAAAGGCAAAAAGTTCCGCCGGACCCCGGGAGCCGGCCGCCTATGTCGGGGGCGATCTTAGGCCACGCCAGGGCAACACGACTTGGGGAGGGGGCAGAAGTCAAGCGCACCCTCCCAGTCCGCGCCACCACACCGTATGTTGAAAATCTGAAGCCATCGTTCTACAAACTCTCAACCAGCCTTGGATGAAAAATCTTGAAGAATGTACAAACTGAAAATCAGTTTTTGTTTGCATAGCATCAGCAGCAACGCTTGCTATCAGAATGCATGAGTTTCATGCTCGATCGATTGAGCTAGCCGGATCAGGCAACAAAAAGTATAAAATAGTTATGTAAATAGTTATTTAATAAAATGTTTTACCCTGTTACTTTGCTGGTGTGTTGTATATATTTATAATATTTGCATAGAGTTTATCGTTATTTTGGGCGGGGTGGGTGGCGGAGACGAGCTGTCTTGCAGCCATCATGGTGTGGAGCTCAGTTCATCTCACTAGTTTCGTATTTCTCATGAAGGGTTGTTCCTAATGTTTCTATTTTAGCGAGGTCAAAAAGAGATCCCATTAGTGGCCTACTAATTTTGCTCGATTATTTTTTTTTTTTTAACACGATTTTTCACTATCTGCAAAGACTAAACAGAGTATTGCGGCTTTGTGCTTGTTAGTAAATAGAGAATGAACCAAAGAGAATAAATTCTAAAATAGTAAATGCTTGGATAACAATCAATCAAATGGAGAGACAAGCAGGCACGACGGATTACAACGGGGGCAAAGGCCTGCGTTAACTACCCTTCACTATCTGCAAAGAGAGAGTACTTCTAAGAGAAAAGAGGGGGGGGCAGCGTTTAAAGCACATCAGCGTGCATAAACACGAAAATGTTTTTACCTATCACGTACTTGACATTTGACAGCTTTTGATATTTGTTATTAAAAAACCATTGAAATTCAAGGAAAAAACCATAGGTTTTAGCCCATATATAGTTAGGGATTAGCATTTTCAAAACCTTATTTTACTCGCATAAAACCATTGAAATTCGCATATATAGTTAGATGCGCTAACTATATATCGCGCACCCGCAATCCACTGCTGATGATGTCACATATTACATCATTCATGACATGCTCAGTGACATCACTGATGACATCACTGATGACATCTCAAATGACATCACTGATGACATCACTGATGACATCTCAAATGACATCACTGATGACATCACTGATGACAACATCCAGTGACTGTATGTTTCTGTAAAGATAAAATATGTCTTACATATTGAAGAATGAGTGGATGTATAAGTGTCTGGATGAAGGATTTAGTAGGTGCATGACTGACTGTATGAGTGAGTGATTAAATGTGTCTCACTGAGTGAATGGGTTAGTGACTAAACTGTCTTAATTTGTGCATCATTATGTCTGTTGTTCTGTAAACTGCTGCATGTGTTGATCAGTAGCTATATGAGTAACTATATGGGTTATTGATTGGTTGCCCAAGTATTTGTATGGGAGACTGAGTGTGTGTGGGTGGCTGGGAGGTGTATGACTCTGTGCATAGATGTGTGAGCAGTTGATTCACTAGATGTATGGGTTCAAAAGTGCATGTGGAAACAGCTGTATGGGCGGTTGACTGTGTGCATGAGTGTATTGGTGAGTGAATGGATATCTCAGTGCTACATGTCAAAGTAAGTACATATGTAAAACACAGTACATGTGAGAGTTGACATATATAAATAACTGTGCATAAGAGCCAGTGAATGTGTGAGTGGCTGTATGGATCATTGTGAACTTGTATCAGGGATTGAATAAGAGAGTAAATATGTGTTAGTATATGTTTGAATAAGTAAGGTGTGTATAACTGTATAGTAGAGGAAATGGAGGTGTGATTGATTCTTTGCATGACTGACTAGGTGTGTGAGTAACTCCATGGATGAGTGACAGTCTGTGAGTGTCTGTTTACACTGAGTGTATCTAAGGTTATATTAGAGTCTGAAGAGGTTTATCGTATTATCACATGAATGGTGTCATTAGTGATGTGCTCAGTAATGTCAAATGAGATGTCAAATGAGATGTCATCAGTGATGTCATTTGAGATGTCTTCAGTGATGTCATCAGTGATGTCATCAGTGATGTCATTTGAGATGTCATCAGTGATGTCATTTGAGATGTCATCAGTGATGTCATCAGTGATGTCACTGAGCATGTCATGAATTATGTAATATGTGACATCATCAGCAGTGGATTGCAGGTGCGCGATATATAGTTAGCGCATCTAACTATATATGCGAATTTCAATGGTTTTATGCGAGAAAAATAAGGTTTTGAAAATGCTAATCCCTAACTATATATGGGCTGAAACCTATGGTTTTTTCATTGAATATATATATATATATATATATATATATATATATATATATATATATATATATATATATATATATATATATATATATATATATATATATATATATATATATATATATATATATATATATATATATATATATATACGTATATGTCCAAGAACACTTCCTAAAACAAGAAAGTCTGAGGCCACTTAGGGGGAACACAACGGAAAATCTTTTTGTAGAAAAGCACAAAGGCGCGGACGGGCCTATGCATTTCAGCCTTGTGGCCTCTTCAGCGCCCAGCGTGTTTCACAGGAGAATGATGTGCCGCTCACCAGTTCTGCCCCACCCGATTCAGGTATATGCTGTGGTTAGCTCCTCCACCAAGCTGTAATCTGTATCACCTGCTTGGGTTCTATGGTGTAATGACAAACTACTGATCCCAGCATGTAGTAAATTGCCAGGATCACCATGTTTCTGCAGGAATAGCAGGACTGTTTGGCAGCTTTCTCCTCATGTCCCGCACTGCCTGCCACAAAAAGGAACTCCTTGTGTCCCCCAAGACTGCACCACCATCACATTCAGGTACGTTTATCCACAGGGGCTGTGTCGCCCAGTGCAGAGTTCCATTACTCCATCACCGCTTCTATTCCTCCCATCTGCAGTGGTGTGCTTGATCCTTCCATTAACACGGAATTGAAAGAAGGTTGTGCCACAGCACAACGCCGCCAGTGAAGATCGAGTCAGCTTGTGTGCAGGGGCCCTAGTAGCACATCGCTGGCTTGAAGTGCAAAATATGTCCAAGAACACTTCCTAAAACAAGAAAGTCTGAGCCCAGATAGAGGGAACACAACGGAGAATCTTTATTGTAGAAAAGCACAAAGGCGCGGACGGGAGTATGCATTTCAGCCTTGTGGCCTTTTCAGCGCCCAGCGTGTTTCACAGGAGAATGACGCGCCGCTCACCAGTTCTGCCCCACCCGATTCAGGTATATGCTGTGGTAAGCTCCTCCCCCAAGCTGTAATCCGTATCACCTGCTTGGGTTCTCTGGTGTAATGACGAACTACTGATCCCAGCATGCAGTAAATTGCCAGGATCACCACGTTTCTGCGGGAATAGCAGGACTGTTTGGCAGGTTTCTCCTCATGTCCCACACTGCCTGCCACAAAAAGGAACTCCTTGTGTCCCCCAAGACTGCACCTCCATCACATTCAGGTGCGTTTATCCACGGGGGCTGTGTCGCCCAGTGCGGAGTTCCATGACTCCATCACCGCTTCTATTCCTCCCGTCTGCAGTGGTGTGCTCGATCCTTCCGTTAACACGGAATTAATTTTATATATATATATATATATATATATATATATATATATACATATATATATATATCCATACTAATAATATAAAGAGAGAGCCCAAACCTTTGAGGCGGGTAATCTCAGGAACCACAGCACCAAACACAACACCCAATACAGCGTTGGAAAGGGCAGTTGCAGCAGAAGGACATAGGCTATACAGACGCCCACCATCTACATTTAAAAGGTAAAAGAACCGTGCCAGCAAAGTAGTCCCTTGTGGGTGTGTCTGCGTTGTGCTGTGGGCGTGTGCTGTGGGCGTGTGCTGGGGGCGTGATAAACACTGGGGGCGTGTGGTACGTTCCACCCTTCATGCCATGTCTCATATTGTGTGCTAATCCCACCCTGCTCCCTTTAAATACCCCTGCACCCCATGATCATAACCGACGCTTACTCCTTAAAATACCCCAACACCCTTAAACACTAACCCATCTTAACCCTATAAATATACCCTGTACTCCAAAACCCAAACCTATCCCTAAACCCTAAAAATACCCCTATACCCCAAAACCCAAACCTAGCCCTGAACCCTATAAATACCCCTGTACCTCAAAACCCAACCCTACCCCTGAACCCTAAATAGACACCTGTACCCCAAAACCCAAACCTAGCCCTGAACCCTAAAAATACCACTGTACCCCAAAACCCAAACCTACCGCTGAACCCTAAAATACCCCTGTACCCCAAAAAACAAACCTAGCCCAAACCCTTAAAATACCCCTGTACCCCAAAACCCAAACCTACCATGAACCCTAAAAAATACTCCTGTACCCCAAAACCAAAACCTAGCCCTGAACCCTAAAAAAACCCTGTACCCCAAAACCCAAACCTACCCCTGAACCCTAAAATACCTCTGTACCCCAAAACCCAAACCTAGCCCTGAACCCTAAAAATACCCCTGTACCCCAAAACCCAAACCTGGCCCTGAACCCTTAAAATACCCCTGTACCCCAAAACCCAAACCTAGCCCTGAACCCTAAAAATACCCCTATACCCTAAAACCCAAAACTATATCTGAACCCTTAAAATACCCCTGTACCCCAAAACCCAAACCTAGCCCTGAACCCTAAGCATACCCCTATACCCCAAAACCCAAAACTATATCTGAACCCTTAAAATACCCCTGTACCCCAAAACCCAAACCTAGCCCTGAACCCTAATACCCCTGTACCCCAAAACCCAAACCTAGCCCAGAACCCTAAAAATAGCCCTGAACCCCAAAACCCAAACCTAGCCCTGAACCCTAAAAATACCCCTGTACCCAAACACCCAAACCTAGCACTTAACCCTAAAAATATCCCTGTACCCCAAAAACCAAACCTACCCCTGAACCCTAAAACACCTCTGTACCCCAAAACCCAAACCTAGCCCTGAACCCTAAAAATACCCCTGTACCCCAAAACCCAAACCTAGCCCTGAACCCTTAAAATAACCCTGTACCCCAAAACCCAAACCTACCCCTGAACCCTAAAAATACCCCTATACCCCAAAACTATATCTGAACCCTTAAAATACCCCTGTACCCCAAAACCCAAACCTAGCCCTGAACCCTAAAAATACCCCTGTACCCCAAAACCCAAACCTAGCCCTGAACCCTAAAAATACCCCTGTACCCCAAAACCCAAACCTACCCCTGAACCCTAAAATACCTCTGTACCCCAAAACCCAAACCTAGCCCTGAACCCTAAAAATACCCCTGTACCCCAAAACCCAAACCTAGCCCTGAACCCTTAAAATACCCCTGTACCCCAAAACCCAAACCTACCCCTGAACCCCAAAAATACCCCTATACCCCAAAACCCAAAACTATATCTGAACCCTTACAATACCCATGTACCCCAAAACCCAAACCTAGCCCTGAACCCTAAAAATACCCCTATACCCCAAAACCCAAACCTAGCCATGAACCCTTAAAATACCCCTGTACCCCAAAACCCAAACCTACCGCTGAACCTTAAAAATACCCCTATACCTCAAAACCCAAACGTAGCCCTGAACCCTAAAAATACCCCTGTACCCCAAAACCCATACATATCCCTAAACCCTAAAACTACCCCTGTACCCCATAACCCAAAACTATATCTGAACCCTTTAAATACCCTAACACCCCAAAACATATACCTCAGTACCCCAAAACATATACCCCTATACCCATACTTACCCTATCCAAACATTTTAAAAAAACATGCTTTTACCATTCATGCATTTAAAACGAATTTCGTTGTAAATGTATGCGTAGTAAAAGCATATAAAATGTAATGCCATGCGTTATAATGGCATTGCGGAGTCATGGTACTTTCGTAATGAAAGTATGCGGAGTGATGGTATGCGGAAAGAAAGTTGCGGAATAATCGGTGTTTACCCTCCCCCGGTAAGTACATTGGTGGCACGGCGGCCCACATCTCCAGCAACATACTCATATTTTTTCACCACCCATTTGAAAAATGCACAGGTCTCTCTCATTGATGGCCAGCACAAACATACACTTTTAGACACTCCTCCCGCCACAAGTTCTAGAATTGCGAACTTTAGAGCTGGGGAGCTACGTTGGAATCTCGGCATCAGCTCAACATCCTGTGATTCCAGGCAAATCGCTTTGTCTCCCCGTGCCTACCACAAATGAATGTGTTCTTCTGTAATGTAAATTGTGCTTATGCCATGTTGTCGAGTTTGCGCTATATAATATTGCAAGGAAAAATAAAGTAGGGAAACTCGAGTTCACACATTACTGAACCCGCACTCTTAAGTGCATCAGCAGTGCACTGTGAATCGGAGAGTTTCACAGGCCTGTCACAGATAAGAAATGCTATCAAAACGAAATCCTACAAAACAATATACTACTGGCCGGCAGCAATTCATACCCGGACAACGTGGGCACGGGCTGCTATCAACAATGAAATCATAAACCAAGGACTTATAGAAACTGAAGACTCACTGTATCTATTAAGCAAGAAGTCCTTACAAGATTTCAGCCTGCCGCCAGCGGTCCGAACTAACCTAACTGGATACCACAATATCGCTACCGCACACAATATTCCAGAGCTAAATAACTACCTTGCTCAACACTTGCCTAACTTAGTTCCCGATCAACAACTCGCCTACAACACCATAGTTGATAGTGTTGAAAAGAAGCAAGGCAAACTATTGTTCATAGACACCCCCGGTGGCACAGGAAAGACTTACCTAATCAACCTCATACTTGCCAAAGTTCGATCTTCTGGGAATTTGGCTCTAGCTGCTGCTTCATCTGGAATAGCGGCCACTTTGCTAACAGCTGGGAAAACAGCACATTCTACTTTTGAACTGCCTCTAACAGTTTCCCTTGAAAAGGATTCAATATGCTCTATTCGGAAAAACGGACCTTTGGGGACACTGCTTCAAAATGTGTCTCTTATCATGTGGGACGAATGTACAATGACACACCGCTCAAATATTGAGGCAGTTGACAGAACTCTCAAAGACATTAGAAATTCATACAACATAATTGGTGGTGTTACTTTTGTGTTTGCTGGTGACTTCCGACAAACTCTTCCTGTGGTGCCTACAGGAACGCGGGCTGATATACTAAAAGCATGCTTAAAAGCATCACACCTTTGGAACTCTGTACAATCTATTACCCTGCGCACTAACATGAGGACACATTTAGGAGGTGGAGATATACAATTTGCAGATCTTCTAATAGAAGTGGCCAACAGAGACATACCTGACACAAATGGCTTTATCAACATACAAAACGTAGGTAAGCGTCTCTGTACCCTACATGAACTCATACAACATGTTTACCCAGACATCAAGCATCTTCTCAGCAAAGATTACACATGGATTTGCGAAAGGTCTGTAGTTGCCGCCCGAAACTCTGCACTGCATCATATTAATAAACACATACTACAACTATTCCCAGGCGAAACCACAATATATAATTCCATTGATACAGTATTAGATACACAAGACGCTGTGCATTATCCCCAAGAATTCCTCCACTCACTTAACCCTTCAGGGCTTCCCCCTCATACACTCCAAATGAAAGTAGGTGTTCCTATCATGTTATTACAAAACCTACATCCACCAAATCTCTGCAATAGGACGCGCCTACAAGTTAAATCTCTTTTACCTTATTTAATAGAGACTACTATTCTCACTGGCCCTGCTGCAGGACAGTTAGCCCATATTCCCTGGATACCCATGTTCCCTACTGATCTACCATTTCAATTCAAACGCTTACAATTCCCTATTAACATTGCTTTTGCATCCACCATTAACAAATCACAAGGTCAGACATACAAAGTCATTGGGATAGACTTACGAGAGGACTGCTTCACTCATGGACAATTATATGTCGTGCTATTGAGATCGGGGAATTCCGACAACCAATTTATTCTACTTCCTGATTCTCATGAAACATGAAGTGTGGTGTACCATGAAGTTTTGAAGTAAATGTTATTTTCAATACTAAAACCATTGCTGCCTAGCCTTTTTTTACCCGGACAACGTCGGGACGGGCCGCTAGTATATATATATATATATATATATATATATATATATATATATATATATATATATATATATATTCACTGAAAAAACCATAGGTTTCAGCCACGTAATAGTTAGGAATTAGCATTTACTCACATATCCACTCACAGACCCACATACCTACAAACACACTCACTCACACACCCACTCACACAACCACTTACATACCCACACAACCACTCACACACCCATACAGTCACTCAGACACCCACTCACAGACCTGTACAACTACTCAGATACCAACACAGCCACTCACACACCTATAACGTCACTCACACACCCACTCACACACCCACAAAACTACTCACACACCCACACAGCCACTCACATACCTGCTAACACATCCAGGCTACAGGGACATTATAGTTAGGAAATAGTATTAAAAATGGTAGCAATTTACTGAAAAGAACACAGGTTACAGGGACACTATAGTTAGAAAATAAGATTAAAAAAACTTTTGGAATTCACTGAGAAAACAAAGGTCACAGGGCCATTATGCTTAGGTTCAGATTTTACACACACAAAGCCATATAAATGTAGCCGTTATAGGTATTGCATGTACGTATAACTTGTGCCCTAAGGTAACTATAACTCACACTTTGCCATGCACTGCTAATTACCCCATTTATTACATCACCCATGACATCTTCAATGACAACATTGATAATTTCACTACAACATTTGCAGTAAAAATATTGACGAGAAACCTGTGCATTCCAGGAGTTATAGTTGCCTTAGGGTAGGATCTACCCCCCTTGGCTGCATATGATATCATACATATTGTCCTTGAGGACATTATATCACTTACAACATGACTGGTGGCATTAATCTTGTTGTTACAATGTGTTTAGTTGTAAGTTTCTTACATTTTATCATTACATCTCAGTTCTGAAGTCTATAATGTTTTTTGAAGTTGCTGAAAATTAATTTTAGAAAAATTGCCCTGGTTAATGTGATTACTGTGGTTTAGCCAATTTAAAAATGGTTGTTGAAGGTGAGAGTTCTATATTGTTATTAAGAATTACTTTGGACAGATAGAAAAAGGTTTTTTACCCTGCAGTTGTAACATATAAAATTAACTGTGAGATAAACAACATACACAATTCAATAAAAGCCTCAAAAGTGAGGAAGAGCTAATAAATCTTTATGCAGTGCAAAAATAATCAAGTTTATGTTTATGGCTAAACAAACCTTCACACAATGGCATAGTAAAGATACCACAGGCTCTAATGCAAGGAAGGAAATACCCCCCCACCCCATTTCTGTGTTTTCAGTAGCCCTCACATTTGGCGTTTTGAAGAAACAGACAGAGAAAGACAACTCAGTTTGTGTTTGTAGCTTTTGCTCTGAAGTGCAGAGAGTCAAACTTTAAGAAATACAGCGGTTGCTTTGCCTATAATAATTTAACATATACTATAACACTAGAATTAGATTCTACCTGCACAGCACCCTGCAGTCTGTTTGCTACAATAAAGCACCCATGGAGTAAAAGAGCATTACATTTAACTTTCTGATATCTTTGAAAAAAAAAGAATAATTATTGCAGGGGTCAACTCATGTATCGGGAGGGCTGATCCTCAGAATGTATGAGTGCAAGGGTCTAACTGGCATATAGGGCACTCTGGCAATACAAAACACTGTCCAGATTCCTGAATCCATCATGTTGCACCCAAGATCCTTCTAAATCCAAGGAAAACCATAAAATAAAAAAAAATAGAAAATACAAATTGCCATGCAATCGGTGAGCCTGTCTTTGACGGTGAAGCGGCGGACGGACTTTGAGTCTGCCACGGTACCCACCGCCATCTTAATTCGGCAGTGGGTAATAGGCTTGATGTTTGCAGAAGGTCCGCCACTGCCAGCCCGGCGGTGGCGCTTCTTCCGCCATCAAAATGACCCCCCCCAAGACTGTAGAAACAGAGGCAGAAGCAAGTAAGCATCCTTGAAATTAAAAAGAAAAAAGATAGTTTTGCCATTTAAATTAAATATATAAGCATGGGAAATTGTTTAAAAAGTACTTTAAACTGAGGAAGTTAATGTTTTACATTATTACATTATTTTGTTATATACAGAGTTTTATAACATTAAAGCATTCTTATTGAATTAAAAAAAAATCTTAAATTAATAAAAATAGTTAGCTTCCAAAACATTATTTTTTATGAATGCATTTATAATTAAAAATATATTTTAATGATTCATATGGTTTAAAAAAGGTTTGATAATTTTAACAGCTTTTTATTATTTTAAAATTAAGTGTTCGTTTTCATATTTTTCCTAATCTATTTTTATGCATTGCTTGTAATTAATATTGATTATAATGCTTGAGTGCTGATACACTTCCCCACCCAGTATCCCTATATCTCTTTAATCCATGCCTAAAAGGTATTACACAATATAATTACATTTTTTTCATCAATATATTTTATATTTTTAGAATGAATATCAGGTTAATATCACTTAATACCTGAGTGTCAATACATTCCCCACCCAACACCACTATATTTCTTGCATCCGTGCCTAAAATTTAATATAAATTATAATGAAATTCATTTAAGCAATAACTGTAATAATGGTTTCCATTTTTATTAATACTAGTATTAATGTTGTTTATACCTGGATATAGACACCCTTTCCTACCCAATACCCTTATATCCCTTGCAGCTTGTTTTTAAAATGTAATATACATTTTCTTTGAATTTGTTTAATCAATAAATGTAATAATATATTGATTTTGTAATCATTAATTTTCTAGTATAAATAATTAATACCTAAGTAATACACTATCCCATGCAATACTCCTTTACCCCTTGCATCCTGCTGAAAATGTATCATACTATTTTAAAAATTATTGTATTTTTAAATTTAAAAAATCATTAATCATGAAACACACATGCGTGGAAAAAGCAGGTGTGTTAATGAAACACCCATTTCAAAGACTAAATC
This sequence comes from Lissotriton vulgaris, assembly GCF_964263255.1. NCBI lineage: Eukaryota > Metazoa > Chordata > Amphibia > Caudata > Salamandridae > Lissotriton > Lissotriton vulgaris. The sequence continues at coordinate 954,779,984 of NC_141699.1, forward strand.
ATGAAGGTTTTTCATGGTAAAGACTGCGTAGTAAAGGTTGTTCTCATCCCCCCACCTTGCTGAAGATAGACCCACCGCCATGCAGAACCTATACAATGTCCTCGTCCGGTAATAGCTGGTTGCAACATTTTTTTTATGTTGCGGATCACCAATCAGATAACTCGGTCCCACATAACCTATCTTGGTTCGCCTGGAGTGAAGTGACTAACGGGAGAAAGAGCCTGCTTTGCTAATCACAAGACATTGCTTTTTAAATTCCTGCTCCTGCAGACTCCTGAGGGATCAGTTGTCAATATATCTCTAATTTTTTTACCTCAATTTCTCCAAAACTACTGAATGGATTTACACCTGGATAAAGATTAGATGACTGTCAAATTTAGTGTGATTCTGTTCAGCGGTTTTTTAAGTATTGTTGTCTAATTTTCTCTATGGTATTGCATGGGGAACGTGAATTTTAGGACTCCCCTTTTTCTCGATTGCTGCTTGAAACTTTTCCGGTAGTATTTGAAGTGAATGAACTTTTTCTGGAAAAGTTTGTGAAGATTTGTCAAATTACAGCAACATTAGTACCAAAACAAAAAACGCTCTACCCACGGAATGTCTAACCTACCTATAACTAGACAGAGGTTAAAGTGGCACTATAGTTTGGAATGAAAAAACTGATTAAGTTCCACAAAAACAGAAATTCGATGAAAAAAACAAAGGTTAAAGTGACATTTAAGTTAGGTATGGAAAAAACTCCTTAATTAACATAAACACTCAAAACATTCTATGAAAAAAACAAAGGTTAAGATGACTTTATAATTAGGTATGATAATAAGACCTTACCTTATGTTAAAAAACAGACATTTACTAAAAAAGCCAAAGGCTAAAGTGGAGTAATAGTTAGGTAAAGAAAACACTCCCTAACATATATAGAACAAAACCTAAGATATTCCCTGAAAAATATAGATTTTGAAGCAATGTTATAGGAACTAATTCAAATGTCAGATGGACTGCCATTGACAGGTTGTCAGTGGAGGTCTGACCGACAACATCACCCCTGCAGTCCCACTACTGCATTATGATTCAGGCGGTCGGACCCTTGTTGGATCTGGGACAGACCACCAATCCTGATAGGATCTTCTGATCCCGACGGGGCAAGGGTCATAATCGTAATCCCTATCGATGGTGATGCAAAGGCAGGCACCGCCATCTGGATAACACTGTGCCTTGCTGTCAGAAAGGGACTTGGGGGGTTCCAAACAGGGCCACTTCAAAGTGACCCATGGGAAGCATGTAGTGCCCTCACGCACACCCATGCATGGAGTGCCACGCACCACATGGTGCATGGCACAGGGTGCATGGATGTGCACAAAATGCTCTTTTACACCGTGGCTTGTGCTGTGGCCCTTTTCCAGGGCAGAAGCATCTGTGTTAAAGAGAACTTTTCCTGCCACCAGCCTGGTGGTCACATAATAATAGGGTGGTTGGACCACTAACTGCGTGTTGGTTGGTCTTCTGACCGATGTGATAGCAGGCGGAGGTTCGACTGCCCAAAAATATTTTGGCAAATGGAGAAATATCCATTGGCCTGGCAGAAGACTTAATATATGTCAGGCCAAGACAACTTGGGCTGCCAAATTTAGAAATGACTGCTAAGCAGACAGTCATTTCTACAGCATTGGCAGGAACACTATTAAGGCAGTCCCTGTCAATGCTTTTTGAAATTTGTTCAACAACTCCATCAACATAACAAAGCCGTCCATCAATACCAAAGCGAGATTCTTTTTTAAAACAAAAAAGAAAATGTGCCCCTCTCCCTGGGAGTTATCGCGCATAACAAAGGGAGCATTATCACCAGGGTTTTCCTGGTGGTGGTGGGCAGCGAAAACTGACCTCCAATTCCACTGATCTAAATTAGGTGGGTGGAATTAGAGGTCTGCCTCCAAGAGCCCTAATTTCCTAGGGCCTTTGACAAGGTTTAATCTAAGATCTGCTAACAGAGAAATCTGATGGGCAGACCACAGTTGAGGCAAAATGTACACTTGGTTACCATTGCCCTGGAGTACCCATAATGCCAAGATATAAATCAGGCCCAAACTCACATACAATGTAAAGTTTAAAGTCTGAAAAATCATTACATTCTCCAGTTATTGTTCAGTGAGCTAACTATAACGTAAAGCTCTGCCATGAACTGCTCATGACTTCACATCACTCATCACTCATTACTCATGACATGTTAAATGAAATAATTGTTGACGTGAATGAGTCATGATGTCCCTCTATCAATATTGGTAATAAATAGAATACTATACCTAGCATATATGCATGTGTGTTTTATGTTGAATGATGTAATTCACCTGTACTTGTTTTAGCAAAAGTCTATTGGTTGGCTTGGACACCGTCACTCCTTTGTTTATGTTTACTTTTACATGAGTTTATGTTTAACTTGGTTCACACTCCATGTTTCTTCTCCTTGGTGTCCAACTATGACTTGAACAGTTACCGACTAGACGCTGTGGAGACAGGGATTATTGCAGTAAACTTCACTTGGAAACTTACCTGGCCCTCATCTTCAATATTCATTACCCCCTACATATTTGGCAATTAACGATGGTAGTTTTGGGAACCCACCGTCTTTCGGCAACACTTTTGGAGACTTTGTGGATTTCCTCTGCTGATGCTTGCAGTGGATTGTTCCACTTGTAAAGGACACCTGACTTTCTTCTCCAACCTGCTGGGATCATGAAGGGTCACAGAAGCACTTTTATTAGGTACTTTGTCAAATTGCAGTGCTGACCCAAATCTTACGTGCACAATGCGGGGCATACAGTGTTATTGCAAGCGGTCAGTGCGGCTCGTGGTGGGTGTGTCAGCCAACACTCACAATGCGACGTCTTAAATTAAAGCATTGCATCACATGATGGCCATCTTGAATTGGGCCCAACAACATTGGATTACATGAGAGAAGCTTTTTTTTCTTTTTTTTTTAAAGAGCGAGTCAGATCTTGTTAGCTCACTTTTTTTTTTAAAGTTTGAGTTTACTAAAGAATAAAGAAAACAGAACATGAACATAAACATAAAATGAAGAAACAGATAAAATGATAAGTCAACGGGTTATACAATAATAAAGAGAATTATGGAATTTCAAAGTATATATGAATATATACGAAATGCAATCAAAGTGAGTATATAGAGAAAACAACGTAAGCATATCAATATTGAAGAACTGACAAGATTATGCAATACATTATTATAAAAGCATTTAACAAGTTATATTAAGAAAAATCAATGGGAGAATCAAGGTGGTTTACGTACTTCAACAGATCTACAATTGGAGGTAATGACTGAGGGAGCAGATGAGGAAAAATAAATTGCCAAAGGGGATCTCTTTCAATTGATAGGGAGATGGGGGAGACATAATTAGTATCAAGTCGGTAATAAAAGCAAACCGCATTCCACCAAGCATGAAATGTAACGTTAGTAGCTTGTTTCCAAATAGAGGTAAAAACCAATAGCGATCAAAATATCTATGAACATGTAGTTTTGATGGGATTGAGGGAGAGCAGGAGATAAAGAACCTAGAAAAATGTGAGTATCGGAGAAGGAGATCTGAAACTGAAAAATCTTTTGGATTTGGAGCCAAACCAGTTTCCAAAATTGGAGTATAGGAGGACAATCAAATAACATATGTTTCAAATCAGCAGAGGGACAAGGGCATGACCAGCAAGCAGAGGGAGTGTCTGAGGAAAAAGTTGAGAGGGTTAATGGGGTAAACAAAATTCAATTATAAATAAAATAAAGGGTTTGAGTAGTATTAGCAGCTCTAGAGGTCTTATGTATTTTAGACAAAATCTTATCCCAAAATAGAACCGGCCAGTCTTGTAAAAGATCTTGTTCCCAAGGCAATTCAATCTTAGACTTAGGTCTGTCTAGGGAGAGGTAAAAGGATTTATAAAAGAATGATGCAGGGCGAGAGGAATCTAATGCAGAGGAAATAGATTGATGAATGATAGGGATGTCATTAGAATGTGGCAGAGACTAAAGGTATTGAGTAAGAATGGGGAGTAGCAAGTTGTATTGAGAACGAAAACTGGAAGGTGGAGAGAATTGAGATTGAAGATCTGAAAATGAAAGAGGATGGTTGTGAGAAAGGAGTTGGAAATACATCGCAGACCTTGGGTATGCCAAGTCTTCCAGGAAAAGGAGTGATTACGGAGTTTGAGTTGTTTATTATACCAAATAGGTTGAACATGTGTTGAAGAAAGAGAAGGATAGGAACAAGACAAGAAAGGGAGAAGGAGTTTACGAGAGTGAGAAATAATGGGATTTCGTTGACAAGTCAGAGTAGACGTAAAAGATAAGATTTTGCGGAAATCAAAGGGAGAAATAAAAAAGGATTCTATTTTCAGCCAAAGAGGAGGATAAAAAGGGAGATCAGTGGAGAGCCAACGGGATGCCTGTTTTAAGGAAAAAGCACAATGGTAAGCTCTAAAATCAGGGAAACGTACTCCAGCATGGGATTTGTCCTTTTGTTAGAAAGCAAGAGCAATACGGAAACATTTACTGTTCCATAAGAATTTTAGCAAGAGAGAATCAGTAATAGTCAGAAATATGAGTAGGAATCATGGAGATGGTATAAAGTATAAGAGGTGATAGCATCATTTTTATTGGGTTGAGGCGCCCCACCATGATAAGAAGAGATGATTCCATCGAGAGATGGCTGCATCCAATTTCTTAGATATACAATCAAAATTTATTTTAAGAGTGTCAGACAAAAAGGTAGCAAACCCTAAATATTTAATCTTGGATGGTTGCCACGAAAAACCAGATTGGTCAAAAAGATGCTTTTTACAGAGAGGGTTTAGGGGCAGAATTTCGAATTTGTCAGCGTTAAGACAATATCCAGATACAGCAGAAAAGGAAGAGACTTGTTGAAGAAAAGAGGGAAGAGAAGAAAGGGGATCAGAACAGTAGAAAAGAATGTCATCGGCATAAACCGAGAGTTTAACTTGTTGGGGACCATATTGAAAACCAGAAATGGTATTGTCCTGTCGAATATTGGTAAGTAAAGGTTTCAAAGCCAGGACAAACAATAGAGGAGATAACGGACAGCCTTGTCGAATGCCTCTTTGAGGATCAAAATAATCTGAAACCGTACTGTTAACAAAGATCGACGCTTGAGGTCCAGAATATAGTAAGGAGATAATAGAGATAAATTTGGGTGGGAATCCTGCCCATTTAAGAACCTTCAAACATGAAATCCCAACTAATCGTGTCAAAAGCTTTCTCGGCGTCTAAAGAAATAGCAGCTAGAGGGAGGTCTAAAGAAGATGCCTTACTTAGAATGTCAAAAAAGACTTGTAAGTTATCAGAAGAAAGACAGCCTTTAACGAAACCAGATTGTTCAGGACCAACAAAGTTGGGTAAAAAAGGGTCCATTCTAAAACCCAAAATCTTGGCCAGAATTTTGTAATCAGTGTTAAGCAAGGAAATGGGTCAGTAGTTCTTACATAAAGAATGGTCTTTATCTTCCTTAGGAATCAAACATATTAAGGCTCGTTGAAATGAGCCACACGACAAACCCGCATCCAGAAAAGATTGAAACAGAAGTAAAAGTTTTGGTAAAAGAAGAGAAGCGAAATGGTTATAGAATTCAATAGTGAATCCGTCAGGACCAGGGGCTTTCCCGTGACGTAACTTCGAGACAGCTTGGGAGATTTCTGCAAGCAAACTATCATGTTCCAGAGCTCCAAAGTCCTCATGGACAGAAGAAGGTTGGGGGATAGATTGAAAGTAGGAAAGAAGATCAGCTGAAGTAGGAATGATTTCCGGAGTATAAAGGGTTTTGTAAAATTTGACAAATTCATTTAGAATATCTATGTCTTTGAACAAAGCATCACCAGAAGAAGTCCGGATTAATTCAATTTTCGTACTTTCTTGCCGCACCTTCAAGTAGTTGGCAAGCAATTTCCCCATTTTATTCTGAACGCCGTAATAACGTGAATTACATTTTAATAAGAGATTGGAGGCGGCGTCAGTGGTAAATTTGTTGAATGTGATTTTGGCATCAATGAGATCCTTAAGAGAGGATTGAGTATTAGAGGAGTGGTAAGTGAGTTCGAGATGTTTAATTTTAGTAAGAAACTGAGCAGATTTAGCTTCCTTTAATTTTTTCTTCTGTGATACAAAGTTTATGATAAAACCTCTAGAAGCTGCTTTGAAAGAATCCCATACCATAACATAGGAGGTCTCGGAAGTTTGGTTTAGTAAGAAGAATTCCGTGGTGAAAGTAGAAAATTGTGTGCAAAAAGAGGGGTCGAGAAGTAAAGAATTATTAAATCTCCATCTGCCGGAGTGAGGGGAAAAGGGGATGAGATCAATATCAACAATAACAGGAGCATGATCCGAAATTAAAATGGAGCCAATGTCAGAATGTATGGCTAAAGATTTGCTTAGAAAGATATAGTGAATGCGGGATTGTGAATGATGGGATGGGGAGTAAAAACTGTATTCTCTAAGGTCAGGATTACATAGCCTCCAAATATCTACTAATGCATTATGATGAATTGCGTTAGTGAATTGGGAATGCATTTTAGACGGAGAAAATTTTACCTTGGAGTGTCTGTCGAGAATAGGACCATAAATTTGATTACAGTCACCACCCAAAATAATATAATCTTCAGTAAGTGTGGCCAATTTGTAAGAGATGGAAGGCCAAAAGGATTTGTCAACGCCAGTGGGAGCATAAACATTGCAAATAACAATAGGAATTTTATCTACAAGTAATCTACCAATTACCCAACGACCATTAGCATCGCACCCATGAGAAACTGTAGAAACATTTAACTTTTTATGAAACAAAATCGCAACACCATTTTTCTTGCCCGTAGCAGGAGAATGAAATACTTGTTCCACCCAATATCGTTTGAGTTTCAAAGCTTCTGATTCTGAGAGATGAGATTCTTGAAGAAGGGCAACATCAGTTTTAAGTTCAGTAAGATGGGATAACACCCGATGCCTTTTAATCAATTATTTAAACCTTTAACATTCCAAGTAGTAACCCGGAAGGTGAGTCAAAGAAAAAGTATATAGCAGTAGTATGCTTACTTAAAATTGAAAAGAGAAATGTAGGGAACAAAGCAAGAATAAAGAAAATGAAACCAGGAAGTAAAGTAGGAGAAGGAAGAGGACAGGGAAAAGAAAGAAGAAAAAAGAAAATGAAAGTAAAGGAGTAAAAGAGGAAGAATCATTGATGAAAGAAGAAAAGAAGAGAAAGAGATAAAGAACAAGAAGACAGTAAAGATCCAAAACAAACAACTGTAAAACATACTTACGAGTACAAACAAGAGAAGGGGTGACGGCGTCAAAAGACGACGGCGACAACAGCGAGAGCGGACAGCAAACCTCCGCCATAAGAACTTCAAAAAATCACGAAGACAATGTGACACAATCGGGATAGGACGGGGAAAGGGACATCTGGAAAAAAGAGAAAGAAAGTGTTATATAAAGAAAAAGAAATATGAAGTCAGGACATTACTGTACAAGGGGTAATGAAAAAGGGTAAAAGATAACAACAAATTAGAACAGGAATAACAAAAATGAGCAGGATCAACAAGACCAAATTGTTATAGAATCCACTTAAACATTCCTGGAGGTGTCCATAACGTCTGCTCCATGATGACGAAGGAATTCTTGTAGCGCTACAGGATCTTCAAATGTGGTAGTCTTATCTTTGTAAGTAACTTTGAAAAGACACGGGTGAAGGAGACCACATCTGGCATTGAGAGCTCTCAGTTGGGGACGCATGTCTAGAAATGTCTTCCGATGGTCAGCGGTTGCCTTAGCTAAATCTTGTGACAGGACAAGACGATGACCTTCCCGCATAATTTGCTTCTTGGCCTTGGCAGCTGAGAGAACTTGAAGAAGATCTGTATATTGGAGAAACAGCATAATGACACCTCGAGGTTTGGTAGAAATCTTGGGACCAAGACGGTGTGCCCTTTGAATATTAATGGAAGAAAGAGCAGGTGAGTCCAAGATTTTTGGAAGAAAGGATTGGGAAAAAGCAGTAGGGTTTGACCCCTCTGAAAGTTCGGGAAGACCATACAGGCGTAGGTTATTTCTGCGATTTCTGTTTTCCAAATCCTCTGCCTGTCTCTTTAGTAGGAGTATGTCAGCCTCCATGGATGGGATACGAGAACAGGAAGTTTGAAGAGACTCAGTCGATTGCTCTACAATCAGAACAGTAGAGTCCAAGGATGACCATTTGTCATGCATAGTTTGGAGGGTCTTAGTGGTCATTTCCATAAATGGCTTAAGGGCTCGTATCTCCTCCAAAATAAGGTCCATAGATGAGGAGGAGGAAGCATTACCTGGTGAGGGAGGGTCTTTCTTGAGGCGCTTAGTTGACGCTGAGTTAGTTGGAAGTTTACTACCATTGTGAGTTTTAGGAATTCTCCCAGATGCCATTTAGGGTTTTGACGGTGTACTTTCTTCCATGTCCTGTAATGTGGAATCGGAGTCTGAGCAGACAGGTATTTTTGTAGTAGTAGAGAGTTTCAGAGTGCAAAGTCTCCCCATGAGAAAGCCAAGAAGGACTATTTATCTAGTGCGCAGGTCACCAAAAGTCATTCCGTGAGTGAGAAATTATTCAAAAATAAAAGAGGAAGAAGTATGAAGCATGAGGGAAAAAGAAAATAGACAATATGGCGGCCAGCCCAGATGAGATATGACCTTCGGGGTGTAACTAAGCAGAAAAAAACCATGGAGCAGTATAGGACATTAAAAACAGTGTTCAAAGTAGAAATGATGCCGGAAAAATCATCTGCACAGTGAGAAGTGACTGATAAATAGATGAGCTTCATTGCTCCTCAGAACTCGAAATCGTGTGAAATGAAGATTTAAAATGGCGGCGGGACCGGGAGGTCCGATTTGCTGCAGAAATTGAGGTCCCACGGCCGCAAAAATGGAGAAACTTAAGGGCACTGGGCTCACTTCATCCTCGGAACTGCGGTGTGGCGTTATATTGCCAAGAAACACCGGTTGTGCCTCTGGGAGAACGGGAACGATGGAGGTCAGCGCCGGAGCTTCACTGTTATGCCGCCATCTTAGGTGATGCGTAGCCACGCCCCCCGGTAGTCCGCTTTTTGCACAGTTAAAACAGCGAATGAGATAATTCAGGAGCAGAGTGTGAGTTATTTTAAGGAAAAGAGAAGAAATTTGATTTTCCTAGCTATACAGTTTTATAATATTGTTTTTACAAAACGAAAGAGGGAAGTCTGACTGAAAGTCTCCTGATCTTACTGAAAGTTTCCTGATTGGTGATGTCTAACCTACAGCACTTTGTTCAAATTGAGCCATTCCTACAGAGTCCTGGTAAACCTCCACTATGAAATAAGTGGTTCAAGTCTTTTGAAAATGTTATTGTGGCCATGGGTGCAGAGAAATTCCCATTCCATTCCATTAAGGCCCTCCTTGACAAACTGGTTGCAGAAGATGTTCTTTCATACATGGACACTTCGGAGTGGGTAAGCCCCATTGTCATTGTGCAAAAAAAAGGATGGAGACATTAGACTTTGTGTAGATTTGTGCACCCTAAGCAAATATTTTGTAGTGGATTGCCACCCTCTGTCCAAGAATAATGATCGTTTAGCAAACATAAGTGGGACCAAGTTGTTCTCCTTGTTGGATCTCTGCTCTGCATCTTATCAAATTCCGCTTGATGCAGATTCTCAAGACCTCATCACTTTTGTTACCGATCTATAGCAAGTGTGATTCAGAACTTGATAGATACTATTTTAACCAATATACCGGGTTCTCAGACTTAACAATATGATGTTCTGTTTCTTACCAACACAGTGGCAAAGCATAACGTTATACTCAACGAAGTCTTGGAAATATTCAGAGAGTTGGGAATTACACTCAAGCCAAAGAAGTGATGTTTATTCGAAACAAAAATTTAATTATTTTGGACACCATATCTCTGACAGGGTTTAAACCCAAATTCTTGTTGATTCAAGCAATACAGGACATAGCTCCTCCTAATGACAAAGACAGCTTGAGGTCTCTCCTTGGTATGAGTGAGTACTATTTTAGGTTCATCCAAGGGTTTGCACTAGTTGTTCAACCACTCCACCAATTACTGCATAAAGGTGTACAATTTAATTGGGATGATGTTGCTGATCAAGCCTTTCCTAGGACAAAGAGTCTTAGAAACTCTTGGCCTCATTTAGACCGCAAAGCTAATGCATTCTCACAGTAGATGCTAGTCAAGTTGACATAGTGGCTGTTCTCTCAAACTTTTGTAAAAATAAAGAACACACAGTGACTGCTTCCTGTTCATTGAGACCCCCGGAGTCATACTAAAGTACCATTGAGAGGGCAGCGTTAACCTGCTCATGGGCGAATGAGACGTTTCTTTGGGGTATGAATTCGAATTATTTACGGATCACAAGCCCCTTATACATTTACTTAATGACATTTACTTATTGGCAATAGATCAGGAAAGGCTTCACGCAAGGTTGGTCAGGCTTCTCTCCAGTTTATAGGATTACAATTTTAAAAATGGATTACCTACCTGGAGACAAAAATTCCAGGGCAGATTGCTTTTTTAGGATGCCAGTGGAAGGTATAGATCAAACACAGGTTTTTGATGAAAATGAATCTGTTATAGCCACATTAGATGACATTTTGAGCTCTTCAGGACTAGTTTCCCATGATGAATGGTTGAATGCTCTCAAGTCTGACAATGTGTTGACAACGGTTATGGACTTTGTTGAAAAGCGCTGGCCCAAGGAGAGGTCTTTGACTACATCTCTCTAACCTTTTGCAAATTTGGAGGATGCACTGTCCATTGTAGATGGTATTCTGTTATGTATTGAAGTCACTGTTTGGTCAATTTGGAGTAGGAGCTGCTTGTAAAAAATTTTAAACCATTTTTTGGGTTGCCCTCATTAGATATCCAAATTGTGAGTTTGGTTTCAGGGTGGAATACATGTTTACCTTCAGTTAAACATCGGATCATACACACAACTCCATTACACATAGTCCCTTTTCTTAGTGATGTGTGGTACAAGGTTTTTTTAGACTTTGCAGGACCTTTCAAACTATTACCTTCTGACAAAAGATTCCTACTAGTTCTAGTGGACTATTTCTCCAAATGGGTATATTCCAAATAAGTGAGTGCAAAAACTACTGCCACGGTCATAACATTTTTGAAAGAGGTATTTGATATAGAAGGATCTCCAAAGGAATTAGTTACTGACAGCAGTACAAATTTTGCATCATCACAAATGAAGGAGTTTGTCCAAAAGTATTGCGTCAAACATTTGAAAGTGGCTTTGTACTCGCCAACTTTGAATTGTCTAGTGGAGTGGATGAACAGGTTCCTAAAGGAAGGTATACAGTCTGTATTTGCTAGGAGACTTTCTGTAAAAGATTTTCTTAGCAAAAAGGTTCGGGCTTATCATCTCACTCCACATTCTACCATGGTGATTTCACTTTTTTGTCTTTTAAGGAAAAGACAACCAAGATCTGACCTACGTCCTGACTGGGTTAATAACTTTATGACAGAAGTAAAAAATTGTCAATGGAAAAATAATAGCATGGTCAAAGAGAGAGTTGTTGCAGTGTAATCTGTGCATAAAAACTATTATGACACAGTGCATGGTGTGAAAAATGTGGATCTCAATATTAGTGATTGGGTGTTGATCAAGCAACCCATCAGAGTGAAAAAGGATGAGTCAAAAGTCTCAGATCCAGTCCATGTTGTCAAGTTTTCATGTGACTCAATTATGCCTAATGGTAGAGGTTGGTCAAGCAAAAGCTAAAAAAAATTATCGTACACAAAACTGGTGAAGATTCTCATGATTGGTTTTCTTTGGAAAGCTTCAAATGTCATCCAGGTGGCAGGTGGGGTTTATCTTTCGCATGGAGGCAGGTCTCCTATGTCCACTCTGTCCAACACTTCAGATTTAGGTACGGATTCAAATATTACTGAGGAGAGTGGAGCTTCCTCCCGCAATGTATCTATGCCGGTACAGTGTAAGGATTTTTGTATGCACTAATGTTCTCACAGAGTAGCAATGCCTGTAAAGAGTACGAATTTTCATTTGTTTCCAATTTTTATGTGAGCCATTGCTTAATTTGTTTTTTATAAGGGCTAAGATGATGTAGTGGTGGGCTTGGATACTGTCAGTCCTTTGTCTATTTTTTGGATACATTGTGTTATGGCTGTAAGTAGTGGTGAACCATGTTTACTTTCACATGGGTTTATGTTTAACTTAACTCACACTCCATGTTCCTTCTCCATGGTGTCCAACTATGACTTGGAAAGCTACAGACTAGACACCGTGGAGACAGGACATGAGGGGCATGCGCCCCCCTTTGTTACCACTAAACTTTAGACCTGAATGTTGCTGTAGGAACAACATGGAACCAGCCAGTCTCTTTCCATGTCAACAGTGCTGAACACTTTAATACATACTGTCAGAAAAGAGTGGGAAATTGGGATAGAGAAGGCAGACAAAAATGGCATCGGGTAGTAGACCAATAGCTAATCTTCTCAATGGGCCCTCTCTCAGATGTTCTGCAGTCTCTCGTGGCTTAAGGTTCTTTTATTCTAAACAGTAAATAAGACTACTGTTACTCTTTGTTCTTACTTCAATATCTATTCACAGAGTTTTTTCATTTACGTTGAATTCACATGAATGGTAGAGCTCTACTGAAACTGAAAGTAATTCCCAAGAATCACCCTAGCAACATGTGCATTATAAAAAAATGAAATATCAATAGCACAGTACTTTTGTCTTGCCAGAGCCAAGGGAATTGTTGTAAGACTAGTCCTTTTCCAATGCTCTATGCACAATTGTCAAAGCTCAACAAATTAAGGCACCAAACACAAACAAAAGTTCACACAGAATTTGTTAATAAAACTGGGAATGCCTAAGAGAAAGTTGTTACAGCACAACTTATCCACCCTCCACAGGATGATACAGCATGCCAATTCATTAGTGCAAGTTGCAGTTAAGGAATCCAAACAGTAGTTTAAGAATACAAATAAATAAATCAAACTCTCCTTAGCTAATCACTAACATTAGGCATCTAAATACAGCCCTGGAGGAGGTCAAAGAGTTCCAAGGATGCAGGGGAATTGTTTGAAGATTTTCAAGGATGCAAGGAAGTTCTTTGAAGCAACACTGTAGAAGAAATTCTGAGATTTCCCACAGGCAGAAAACATCTGAAAAGATGAACCCTGTGTTCAGTTTGAAAATTGTCTTACATGAGGAGTCAGGAACACAGTTGAAGAGAAGAACCCAAGCAGAGTAACAGTGATGAACAGCAGGACAGAACCCGGGGATTCCTCTCTTCAACAGAGAGGAAAGCCATACAGATGACCATACTCCTTGAATCTTTAAGTGAACTTAGAATCCTAGTGTTGATCCTTAAACCCTGGAGTTCTTTAATCCTACAGTAGATCTTTAAATCCCGCTGTGGACTGCAACTCAGATGGGGCATACTTTTTCAGCTTATGGAGTGCCTGCATGGGAGACTAAGCGTTGCTGATGTTGGGTAAGTCGCAACAGTGCAGCAGACAGATAGTAGCTACAATTCTGGGCAGTTTGATTCTCATCAGAACAGTGTAGATAACATTCATCTGGGGCGTACTCTATTTTCTTTCTATGCATGCACATGCATGCATAATATACCTCAATGATGTGTAAGACTGTAAGCCATTTATTAACAACTGTCTTTTTAAAAATTATGCTAGTGGTTTTGGTTTAATGTGAATAGCAGAATAAAGGATGATGTAATTTGAAATGTTATCAGTGAAGTCATTTAACATGTCATCAGTGGTGTAATATGTGAGGTCACAAATAGTGTGCCCGATTCACAAAGGTAAACTAAGATGTTTGGTCTAAACTTAGGCCAAAAGTCTAGGTTTAAGACTTTCACAAAGGGTATTTATGAGTGATATCTTTATGTTTGCAGCCAGGGCGGAGATATGTCCCGAGTGTGGACATAAAGATAGTACCCATAAATGCCCTTTGTGAATTCCCAAAGTCTTAAACTTAAACTTTTGGTCTAAGTTTAGACCAAACACTTACTTTTATGAATCAGGCTCACAGTGTAATGGTGAGTAGTACATTAACCATATGTTCCCGTTTAGCAATCATTTCCTCCTCTTTGGACTAATACCGAGCCTGCCAGACTAATCCTTTTTTAATGTTTTTTTTTATGTTTGAATATCTTTATTCAGTAAAAATTGTTCACCATAAAAGAGTACATATACACAATAAAAGTACATTTCCCCCGCTAAAACAATAATAAAATATAACAGTATAATTAATATAGACCTTGGCCAAAACATCCTCAACAGTTCACTAAGTTAAATAGGAGAGCCATCAATTACATACAGTCAATCAATTGGTAGCCTAGAATGCAGCTTCAATATCCTTGAGCGCGTCAGCCATGCACTGCTCAAATATTTTGCCACCCCGCATATCATGGCAGTGGATGATGAGTCAGTAGAGAGTACACGTAAGGCCAGTCTGTGACACCTCAACCCCAACTCCCTGCATACAGGTTTCAGCCAGATCTTCCGAGCCACTTTGTAGGTGGGGCAGGCAAAAAGTAAGTGGGCCACAGACTCCTTAGGGGCTGCGCAACCAGGGCACGAACACGAAGGACCACCAGAGTTGGACCACCTCGCGGTGAATTCATGCACCGGGAGGGTCCCGTACCTTAGTTTTAAATATAACGCTCTGTCTAGAGGTTTGGTTATAAGATCAAAAAGGGGTTCCAGCTTTCTAGCCCATTTGAACTCTAAAAACCGATCAGTGAGTGAACCCCCAACCACACCGCGTATTGCCTCGCCCTGTACCCAATCCCAGTATAACTTCTTGATCACTAGTTTGGGCGGCGACATTTGGGTCTCCCATACATCTCTCAATCCCCGTTGGAAAACCAGGTGTCTCACGTTGTTCAGCCATCCAATCTTGTTGCCAATATCAAGCAATAATAGGTCATCCAACCCTTCAGCATATTTGGCAAGCTCCTTAGTCCTTCTTAAGCGGACCCAGAAGAGCAATGGACGCAGCCTCACTAGGTCCTTTAGGGCTCGTCTGCCCAAATCTAGTCGCAAGGGGATCAGCGGGGTAGAGGCGTGGAGAGCCACCACCTCCCTCAAAAACTTATTTTCCGCTAAGGAAAGTTCCAAAACGTTTTCGAACCCCCAAAGCTCAGAGCCATATAATGCAGCCGGGAGTATCTGGCCCTCATAAATGGCCATGACCGGGGACACAGGTTTACTTGTTGACTCTCGATACTCCCTCAGAGTCACCCCAGTTACTCTTTTGTGACCAAGTAACATTTTAGCCAAGTGGTCCTTCCAATTCATTCGACTATTTATCCGCACCCCTAAATAATCGAACGAATCGACCATCTCCAGGGGGGCCCCATTAGGCGAGAAATTGTTTTTAAATCTTTTGGAGGGTGAGAAAGCCATCAGCTTGGTTTTCGAGGTGTTGATGGTTAAGCCTCTATCTATGCAGAAGGAGCTAAATCGATTCAAAAGCTTTTGCAATCCCACTGGGGATTTGGAGATCAGTATAGTGTTGTCAGCGAAGAGTAGAGTGGGGATTCTTTCCCCCGCCAGGGATGGAGTATCTGACTCTTCCCCTCTCAGATGATCCACCACTCCGTTCACAAACAAGGAGAAAAGAGTCGGAGCCATGTCACAGCCCTGGCGTACTCCACTCCTCACGGGGACCCTATCAGTCAGCTGTCCCTGGGTACCCCATCTGATCCTCGCATAATTCCCCTTGTGGAGCTTTACAATTAAACTCAAGAGTCTACTGGGGAAGCCCATCCTTCCAGAATCTCCCACAATTTAGCCCGAGGGACCAGGTCAAAAGCTGTTTTGAGATCTATGAAGGCCATATATAGACTGCCCTTTTTGATGGTAACTGTCTTCCAATAGATAACAAAAAAGCGAAAGACCTGGTCCATCGTGCCTACTTTTTGGCGGAATCCAGCTTGGAGGTGGGAGAGGATGCTAGCCTCCTCCATCCAATCGCCAACC
Organism: Lissotriton vulgaris; assembly: GCF_964263255.1. Taxonomy (NCBI): domain Eukaryota; kingdom Metazoa; phylum Chordata; class Amphibia; order Caudata; family Salamandridae; genus Lissotriton; species Lissotriton vulgaris. Next base: position 954,796,050 of record NC_141699.1, read on the forward strand.
CTTGAGATAATGACCCTGCCAACCACTTTCTGGATTACATCTATCAAACTGATAGGTCTGTAATTGGCAGGGTCATCTCTTGCCCCCTTCTTATACACAGTTACCACCTCAGCCCCCTTCCAAGAATCTGGCACAGGATGGCCCCTTACAATCAAATTCATTATTATGGCAATTAAGTTGGCCCAGGCCATAGGTTCCGCGATCAAGAGGTCCCCTGGGATCCCGTCCGGACCGGCCGCCTTCTTGGGGGTCAAGTGTCTAATAGCCACTGCTACTTCAGAGGCCGTAAATGGAAGCTCGTCATCCCCTGTAGGTTCCCCACCCCCACCGCTGGCTACCACGGGGCTATTTGTATCTTCAGTTCCGCCATATAAAGCTGAGAAGTGATTAAACCATTGCTGGCTAGTTATATGAGCAGCTAGTGGTTGCGATCTCCCTTGTCTAGCTCTATTGATTAAGTCCCAAAATAGGTTCGGGTTCCTCATGCTCACAGCATCTGTTACATCCTGCCAATGCTGTTCCTCCCATTCGCGTTTAGCCAGCGCTAATACTTTCAAGTAATCCTTTCTAGCCGCTCTAACTAGTAAAGGATCCCTTGAAAGAAGGGCTTCTGTCAGGTTTTTCCTTTTACCCTTGCACTGGTCCGAATACCAAGGGTTGCTTGAAATAGGGGGTGTGTTGTTCTTTCTACAGCTTTTCCCTTTAAAGAGAAAATAGTGACTTACTTGCTCTATTGTGGCTTTGTAGACTGTATCAAGGGTAATGGGAGGATTCTGGCTACTCCCGTTTTCCCGATCCCAAACCTCCAGATCCAAATGCAGGCCCACCACAAGGGATTTAATGGTCCCTAGTTGGTCCTCCTTCAAGTTTGCCTTATCCCATTTCAGTCTACGATTATTGTTATATGGGATAATCTCTTTAGTTAGCTTCGTGGGGGCACTCACCCCCCTATCTTTAGAGTTACCCCACTTAAACTTGCTGCACAAGGGGTTATGGTCACTATCCTGAGTATATACCACCTCCATATCAATTAGGTCAGTCCACATACTAACGTCCATTAGGATGTAATTGATTCTGGACGGCCCTATGAACCTATTAAAGGTCATCGCACCTGCCCGGTCGGACATGGTCCTACCGTTAAGTGCTCTTAGTTTGTGATCCCTGGTAAGTGCATTAATTTGAATTGCCCTAGCAGACCATTTTCGAATGGGGGGTAAAGACAAGGGTGGGATGGACCATTTAGAATCTTCTTCTTCGATACCTAGGGGATCATCTCCGAGGAGAGGTTCGAACGTACAATTGAAATCCCCCCCCCACAATAATTTTAGCTGCAGGAGGACAATTGACTAATGCTGAATCTAGACTTAGTATAGTTGCTGAAGTGGTGTCCCCCGGGGCCCCTCGGGCATACACGTTGAATAATTCAAGCCTACATCCCTCAATATGACCCCTGAAGGAGAGATGTAGTATATCACTACACTCCGAATCGTGGTGGATCACATCCCTGTCCAGATCAATTTTTATCCAGACCGTGAGGCCTCCCGCCGGTCTGCCCTTCCCTCTGCTTACTGCTGGATAAAAAAAGGTAGTATAACCCGATTTATTTATTGATAGCAGGCTCCAGGTTTCCTGGAACAGACAAACATCGAACTTCTCGATGAATGTATGCCATTCCGGTATATCCATCTTCCTTTTTAACCCCGCTACATTCCAAGATAACAGGTTTATTACCCGACGGCCCTTAAGAACTTTGGCATGGACCCCCTTGCTCCCCCCATCAATACCCGCCTTAGTCGTGCAGCTATCCGCCACCCGGATAGAATCCTTTTTTTTTTATCAATAGGGCCTACAATAACCGGTGATTACGTGCATAAAACCAAAAGCCAGGTGTGGCTCTATCACTCACTGCAAGGAATTGGTGAGTAAGGCATTAAGCATGTGACCCCTCATTAACATACTGCTCCTTGGACAATTACCAAGCCTCTGAGATGAATCCATCTTTCATCAATAGGCCCTAATGTATACGGTGGTTACCGTGATGAATAAAACCAGGAGCTTGGTGTGGCTCTATCATGATAAGGGTAAGCAATCCCCTAAAAAACACCTATTCACTTGTGTTTACCTCACACTATCTCATTGTTAATACATCCCTTCAATGTCATTAAAAGGAACTAGACACCCTGAACTACAAGAAAGATCCTGAATTAAATTAGGAAGATTCCTGCATCCTGGGCACGCCCTAAGTGTTGCTCTGTAAGCATTTTGCCCATTTTTTATCCCTAAGCCCACAGAAATAAAATGCTCAAATGGCACTAAATCTATTTCTCCTCAGTCCCCAGAATTCCTGTCCTGAAGAGAGCCCATACCACGAGAGGGTTGAAACGTTGTTGGCTACTTTAAAGAGATAGCCCCAGCTAAACTATAAAGTTGCCTATGAAGAACTGACTGCATCATTAAAAGGGCTCCTCTTTTAGATACCAATAACCATTTTTTGTCTCTTAATAGCACTATATGTATTGCATTGTTTGGTTATGGTCACTACACTGGGGTTCACAAAACTACTTCCATCTGTTTAAATATACATAGTGTAATTACACACTAAAATATTTTTACATGAGAAATTGTTCTATGAAATAAAATACACCCACTTTAGCTGAAGTGAGTAATACAATTATTCATGCTCTTTGGGGTTCTATATATCTTGGGCTATAATGTTGATAAACCTAAATTGAATTAAGGTTCTACTATATATTTTTCTGCTCTTTGCTTTAATCGCGCAAGATATATTACTACTTGCTGAAATCTTTATTTATTCACTAATGAAATGAGTTCCTTGTGAACACTGTTTCTACATATTAGCAATACCCAGTTCGCAAGGACATATGGGTTGCTCTTGTTTTGTATAATAATCACAGTGTAATGGGGCACAATTTAGGTTTAGCTCTCTAATCTATAACTGGCGAATTTCAGTGGTTTTTATTTTTAAACGTTAGTTCTCATTTCATTTCATCACCTAAGAATAATGTCACTTTAAACTTTGTCTTTTTCAGTGACCCTGTATATGTATATAGCCACAGAAAAAAACACATTTAGAAATTGAGTTATAGTTCATGTTCAAACATCTAGTCACTGATATTTGCCAGCTATCATTTATGGCACAACAATATCTCGTTCATCTCTTATGTCATCATTATAGCATCAATTCTTGTGGTTACAACGTGTTTTGTTCTATGCTTCTTAAATGTTATTCATATATTTCAGTTCTGAAGTAAGCAATGTTTCTTGAAGGTGCTGAACTACATTGTTCACTGGTCTTTGTTAGTGTGATAACTGTGGTTTAGACAGTTTAGAAATATTTATTAGAAGTCAGAGTTCCTTTATCGAAATATCTTTGGGCCCATAGAAAAAGGTTTTTGTTTGTACATGAAGAATATGGTGAACAACAGGCGCAATGTATGATGTTTGCATGTAGAGGACTATAATATTCTGAAATGGTAGTCTGTTTCTCCCTTGCCTAGTGTCAATGGTTGCTTATTTTGTTTTTTCTTCTCTTTTTAATTGTTTGTTTAATTTATTTTATGTGACTGGTTTCTTTTTATTGATTTCTTCAAACTACCTCCACTTTTCCCTTCCATTTTAGCAAAGAATAACATTCCACCCTCTTGGTGAGGATCGATTCTTGTTCCAATCTTCAAAGGAGGGGACAAAAAATCCCCAGGCAATTATCGGTTAGTCGCTCTTATCGATAATGAAGCGAAGTACTTTGCAGGGATTTTGCTGAATTCATTGCGGGATTGGGAAGAGGAACACTCAATAATTCCTCCAAACAATACTGGTTTACCCAGAGGAACTGTCACTGCAGTTAACCTTATGAGTCTCTTGTGTCTGATAGATCAGACGAAGTTTAGTACCAGACCGTTTTACATGGGATTCATAGACTATAGTTCGGTGTTTGATAAAGTCAATAGGGCCAATCTATAGCAGAAGCTTTTCGCACTGAACATCCCGAATAGTTTACTAAGAGCCCTACAGCTACTGCACAAGGACACATGGGCCAGGATTAAGATTTGCGACGGTTCCAGACTATCACAACCAATTTTTACAACAAAAGTACTCAAACAAGGATGCATCTTGGCCCCTACACTTTTTAATCTATTTTTATCAGATCTCCCGGAAGCACTAAACACAGTCAACTCTCATGCTCCTAAACTAGCCAGCTTACAGCTGTCAAATCTATTATATGCCAACAACTTGGTTCTCCTAAGTAGCACAAAGATATGCTTACAAAGGCTTATGGACGCAACTGCTGGATACTCAAATAAGAACGAGCTCCAGATAAACAACAAGAAAACAAAAATCTTGGTGGTTCGCCCTGGAAGGCCTTAAAAGCTGGCATAGATCCTAAAGTCGGTAAGCATTATAGAATCCAAATGCCACAAATATTTAGGAGTCTTCTTCAACAACAACAGAAGATACAAAAGCCACCTGGGAGAGCAAAAACAGAAAGGAACAGCATTAGCATTTGCTCTCAGTTCCATCCATAAGAAATTACTCGCCCCAACATTCGCTCCTACACTTCAGGTGGCACTTGCAAAAGTCATCCCAACCCTAACATATGGAAGCGAGGTGCTAAAAGGATTGGACAGCGGCCAATTAGACACAATCATAGCAAAAAAAATTAGAACAGTCTTCCAGCTACCATCTCTCACGTCACCAGCACAAATCAGGCTGGAACTGGGCATCTGTAAACAATCACTGGGCAGAATGACAAATTTCTTAATGTGCTCCCACAAGCTGAGGTTATCAAAAGAAGGCAGTTTAGCGGAACACCTATGGTCCAATCTGAATACAAAACAATGGCAAGCAGGGCATCGCTATCTGTCAAGCGGGCTAAAAACCCTAGGTCTGGGCAATGTTTGGGACCTACACGTTAGCCAAAACTAGTTCAAAAGGCTACCAAAAATAAGCACAAAAAAGCTCTCCTCAATGGAAGACAAGGCGAGTCTTGCAGGAAGAAGCCATGGTTGGATGACCCTCACTTCATGCAATCAGGTGACTCCTCAGAGCTCCTTAACTTGCACTTTCAATGCACACACTAAACTATGTTTTTTAAAACAAAGATTGGGGGTGATCAACCTGTCCTGCCATCTTCCCAAATGGAAAGGAGAACAAGCTTTGGAGCCATGTCGATTTTGTGGCAACTATAGGGAAGACATATTTCATGTTCTGTGTCTGTGTCCAAGCCTCCTGAAAGAAAGAAGGACCCTCCTATGGAGGACCTGGATCAACAAGGAAGTTAGAACATGCAGATCTGCAGTATTGGCCTGCTTCGACCCACGGAATACACACTTAAACTGCGCACTAGTGAGGTTTATGGGCTGCGCAGTAAAAAAACTATGGGAGGGGAGATGTTGACCCCTACCTCAACTAGAGGAGCAGATCCACTGACCTCCTTAATAACGGGAAATTTTGCCTTGCGGGCACCCTGATACACGAAAATCCGGCAGAATTGTCAAAGCATAACTTACACAAAAAAGGCATGGGCGCACAGGCTGGACACCTTTGGGTCTTAAAACACAACCTTGGACACAATTGCCTTGAACGGATAATCATCAATGGCACCTGCAATGCAGCGCACCAACAAGAGAGTTCAGAAATGTGGGGGGCCGGGTGCTTTTTAACACTGAAACCAGGGTTCTATTTTTACCAAACCTAATGAGTGTTATATTTTTATCAATTTAATAAGTGTCAAAATTTCATCTCTTGTACCTTGCAAAGGTTTCTTTTTAAATCATGCAATAAAGATTATTACATATTACTAATTTCTTTTATATAATGTTTTTCATCCATTTAAAGGTTTTGAAGGTTCTCATAGTAGTCAATGACATTTGCATTGACAAGGCATCAGTAATTTTGTTCTTTAATATTTTTGTAATTTTTTTAAGTCAACCATTTCTTCCATTACCGTGTTGTTTGTAAAGTAGATGCCCTAACAGTGACACGTATGCCTCAATGTGGGTGCCATGCTCACAGTGCCATAGTACTCAAGCTATACCTCACTGATGAGACCTAAGTAGGTTGAAACCTGTCTGGGGATGCGTGTGCTCCCATCTAGAGATGATCTGGCCTGGGAGTTTGGGCTGGTCTGTTCCTGCTGAGCAGAAACAAGACTAATATGCATGAGACGGGTATCTGTCTAGAATGGCACAGTGGGTGAAAAACAATGGCATGGAATGTGGCTCAGAGAGACTCTAGTGGCTGGGATTAATTCAAACAATTCTTCAATTATCTTGTTCTTTTTACCTTTATTTAACCAAATGGAGAAATAGGATATAAGATACTTGTAGGTGCCTTACCATTGTATAAAACGTATGCAAATCCTAGAATTAACCTAGTGAAAGAGCAAATAACTAGAAGGTGCACAGAAAAAGAAAGAGATACAGACAAAGATTTGTATTAATGTCAAAATGAGTGTGTTTGACGGATTTGTCTTCCAAGAATGTTGAAACGTGGTTATTTAGAGATTGGATTAATCGGAGAAATGCCTGAAATTAACTATTCTCCCACTCAGTCAAACTCCTATTTATAAAAGGATGAGTCACTGGATTTATTTAATTGAAAAAAAAAAAGATCCAGTAGCTAATCAGCCAAAGAGGCATCAAGACATTGTGGCAGAGGCCCCTCCCCCCATTTATACCTTGGTGTCTGCCTCTGATTGGTCCTGCTCGGCCCTCCACAAGATGCATAACAGCCCTGCACATGAAATTAACAAAATGTCCCAGAGATGCTCAGATAAAAAGTTCACTTAATTTCAAAGACAAATGTGTTGCTTTTTAGAAACAAACTTCATGTAAAAAAAGGCATTCCAAGTAGACTGCACCAACACAGCATTCTGCTTTGTAAAAGGGGCAGCTGCTGTACCAGTATATGGACATCTGTCACTGAGATCCCCATGAAGAACATGGGGAACTCTAACTTTGGTGGGCAGAACTCTGCTGGCGTTAAGAGAGTGAGACAAGGTTGGTCTTTGATGGGTTATGGTCACCCCATTAACCTCCAAAATCAACCATCACTATTAACTACATAACCTTTTGTATTTCTGACCATTTTTCAGCAATCAGAGAAGTGTAACTTATCTGGTGGACCTGATAAGTTCACTGCTGCAAGGTCACCTGACCCCAGTGCATCAACATGAGTTTCCAGGTTCAAACCTGAATCTGGACACATGTACTGCAAACTAGCACCTTTGCACTCCTCCAGAGAGCTCCATATAGGACAAGATGGGATTGAGGAATTGAATTACAGCAAAATGTGATGATGTACAGCACCTAAAAAATAACCACATTGTGCATATTGCATTTGGACGTGAAACGTTGGGTAAATGATCCTGCAATTGTGACATATAAAATGAACTGTGAAACATCATCCACACTTCAACAAAAGAAGCGATAGAGAGGAAGGGTTGCACAATCTAAGCAGCACTCATTTGATGGAGTGCGACAATAATCCAAGCTTTTGACGGATAATCAAACCCTCACACAGTGGCTTAGTAAAGATGCCACAGGCCCTAGTGCACGGACCAAAATATACCCACCCCATTCCTTTATTTGGCCAAAAAAGCTACATTTGGGATCCAGTGGTCTTCTTACACCCCTTTTCTCCGGTGCCACTGCACCTGCTGAACTTTTGACAACTACACTCCGGACTTCACATGTGGCTAGTACAGAAAGGCAGCTCATTTTCCTTGTGTGGCTTTTGTTCTGAAGGGCCCAGAATACGCTTAAAGGAGTGCAGTATTTGTATTTACCATGTTCCTATAGTTAGATTCATCCCTTGCTTTGAGCAGCACCCAGCAGGATGTTTACCACACTAAAGTGCCCAAGGGAGCAAAACATCATTATGTAGGGGTCGAAATTATCATTTCAGCTCACACAGACTAGACACAAACAGACAGCGCAATCTTCAAAGAGCACAAAGCAAACAAGAAAGCAGAACGTGGGCACGTAAGCAAACTGCACCTGTGGAATATAACGGGGCAAAAATTCTCACAATGCATAGCACTGGTGGCGTGGAATTCAGAGTCACGGTCCACCAACAAGTCTATAGTCAGAACATGGAGCCGGGCTTAACATGGACATCTATCTACCAGAAATATTTTGATGCCGAGAAGGCTCTTACCGAGTACTATACTGCAGACTCTGAATTCACGGATGAATCAGTGATACAGCCAATGAGACAACTTGAACAACTCTTGGCTTCTGGTAGGTACCGCACACAGTATTGCTATAGCATTTTTTACTTATTTATGGATTCAATGTTGTGAACACGTTTTTCAAATATTTAGATGTGTCCAATAGGAGTCTTTTTATTTAAACTGTTGATTTGAGTTTAATAAAATACACCACACACAGACTCTGAAATATTCTCTAAATGATACTTATACAAAGTCTAGTATAAGCCGCATTTAAAAAAAAAAAAATTAAACAATTACAGGTGATCAACAGTGCAAGACTTTAAATTGTCAGCAAACATCAATTACTTGCATACCTGCTATATATTGCCCAGGTTTACTAACATTTGCTTCATGGCAGCTCCACATTTTTTGGCTCAGCCTGGATGCAAAATGATAGTTGGTACGTACTAACCCACGTAAAAGCCGACTTGCGTCCCCATGCATGGCTTCGTAAAGAAAATGTAACGCAACATAGCCCCTTGAGCTGCACTTTATCACACTGTGGCTTGGAGGTTGAGCATGGATGGATCTTGGGCATTTCCCTGCAGCCACCCATGGATTTTGGCGCACTCCGAGATTTACTAAGCTAGAAATTCTGGAAATAGATCAAAATGCCACACCAGTTAGGCATAACCAGGAAAAATATTTTTATTTCTCCTTGTTATTTCCTCTGCATCACACATAGAAAGAGGAAATTGACTTACAAGGAATTTTTGTGTGCAGGAAGCTATCCCTTCCTGCAGAAAAACAATCCTGCCCATTACTCAGGCACCCTTGCAGCATAGCACATGGGTGCTAGGCAGCACAGAGTGCACCAGCAAAAGCAGGGTGTTGACAGTACCATATTTCTTCTGCAAATCAGGTGGCCATCTTAAATTGGCCTCAGTGCCCATAGGAATGGGCTATTCCCAAGCAGTCACTGAAATAATTCAGTAGTGCACTCCCCCTATTCGCCTACCCCTCATTTTAGCCCCTTAGCAGAATGGAGTTCTCAGGTCAACATATTTACACCATCAAGAACCCCCTAACCTCTCAAAAAAAGCAGCAAACATTTTAAACATTCGCTGCTAAAAACATATCCCGAGACACCAATATCAGACACCTACCACTCTCTAAACAAGGGCTCTTTAACCAATGACATAATTTTTTACACAAAGAGAAGATCTTAATGGAGGAAGCATTCTACCCCCTGTTCTCTGTTTCCTCATCAAGGAAAACAGTGCACGGTCTCAAGACCTCTATCATCCCCTTCCCGCTTTCTAGGGCATCAGCTAAAATCACCATCTTTCATACTGGGATCATTCTCTTGCAATGTTCTGACCAAAATGTTATCTTGCTCGACAACATCTTTCCGCTCATCATAGATAAAGTCCTTCATCCTTTACCCCCGCCACAGGCACCCCTAACTCCATAATTCCCCCCAAGTCCACGCCGACATGCTCCCTTGGCACTCACCTTCAAACCCATCTTTTCATACTCCCACCCCGATGCCAGGAGATATCCAAGCTTTTGAGAACCACACCCACAACTCCTACATCACTACCCCTTCACCTAGGATTCAAACAAGTAACTTCCCTTACAATAGTCCCCCAAACAATAGGAACCCTCACATGCCCATAACCTCGATGCACACCCCTCCGATACATACCTCCTCCCTTTGTTTACTCCCCCCCTTTCTCTACTTCCACATCTCCGGACAGCCAGACTCATAGTTCTCACTACGCAGATGCAGACTACTGCTACCCTCCAATCCACATCCCAAACCCTCCCACCCCCTACTCCTAGACCACATTATTAACACCCCTCCCACACCAGACCCTAGGCTAGACGAAATCCTACTTTCACTACAATATATCAAAGATGACCTCCATAAGCTACGGAACCTGACCAGACAGCAACTCAAGATCAGACGACATGCGGTTAATAAGAGCAGGATCCCATACAGCAAAAGCCCCACACCCCAGCACCAGTTGCAACTACTATCCCCTAATCAACCGCCCCCAAGATGAAGAACATTTTCTTACTGCAATTCCACAACCCGTCCGATCCGCAGGAAGAATACTCTATCTGCTAAAGATATACACTCCCCACTCATCTCCTACGATCCCCCCACCCAGACAGTCCACAGTAGATCTGAACAAGCAGAAGCAACCCTCCCTATTCAAAACTCAACTCAGTACACACAGAGCCCCTAATCGCAACTCCAGAGGTATAAACCTGGAGAATCTTATGCAAGTTCCATTAACACTGGAACCTCCAACGACCTCCAAGCCGTGTACCAAATGCATGCTACTAAACTGTACATCAGCCTCAGCACACGCAGATGACATTGTTGACCTTATACTCACTCACGAACCGGAACTCCTAATCCTAACAGAAACTTGGCTAAATGAATCATCCAGGCCAATACTAGACATACTGGTCCCTCCCAATTATGACATCACCAGACTATATAGACCTATTAGACAAGGAGGTGGTATTGCCTGCATACACTGGAACAGCCTCTCAGTGTGCTGCTCACCCTCACCGGATCTTTCCTCATGTGAATATCGTTGCTTAGATATCACAGGTAATAACAAAACAATTTGTTTGCTGCACACATTTTACGACCCACCAGACGATAACCTCACCTTCATCGAGCAACTCATGGGTATCGTGACCAAACATACTGGTCAACAAAATACCCAAATATTCCTTGGTGACTTCGATCTCCATTGGAATGACCCTAAGGACCTGGCAGTAAATTGCCTCGAAACATTCCTTTCGGACTTTAACCTCAACCAAATCTGCAATAGCCCCACACATGTCAAAGGCTCATCCCTTGACTTGGTGATTGCCAACCCAGAGGCCATTCAGCTTAACACAATCCTCCCCTGTGATTAGTCTGATCACCAAAATATGGAAGAGCATCCTAAAAAAAACTCCCTCACAGACCTATTCACTTCCGCCAGTGTCAGCCTCCTGCTACCCCCGGAAGACCTAACAGATGTTTATGCTTTGACACAACACTACTTTAACTTCATGACCATAATTTTAGATACAACAGCGCGTCTACAACTGAAGAGGCTCTCCACAAAAGATTCTAAACTTTGGTATGATGATAGACTCAACGAGAACAGACGAGCCCCAAGATTAGCTGAACAGAGATGGAGGTCATCACCATCCACGGACCACCTTAAACATCTCAGATCCTCCAGAAAATCGTATTATAGAAAGATCAGACAATCAAAAGCTAACTATTTAAAAAAATCAACTAGACCAAGCCAAGAACTGACCCAAGAAAATATTTGAACTAGTCAAAACTTAATCTCTTGGCATAGCTCACCCTCGCCAAGATGGTCTATGTTCTCCACCCAGCTGCAAATAATTTTCTTCCTTCTTCACAATAAAGAATTAACTCCTGAAAACAGACCTACTTAAGGCCTCATTAGCTCAGACTGACTCTCAGAAGGACATGCCATCTCACACGCTAACAACCCAAGGTACCTGCACAGCTAAGCTCGCCCTAAAAAATAACACCTCCTGGGCCTCCTTGACTACCTACAGCGAAGAAACAATCCTAAAAGTACTCACGTCCTTGAACCCCTCTAACCACTTCTCTGACCCCCTCCCTGCTAACTACCTCAAAGATCTCATACCGGCGCTATTGCCACTTTGGACAAAGTTCATCAATGCTGCCTTAGTCCAAGGAGTTATTCCTCATATTCTCAAATCGGGACAAGTTTCCCCCATCCTGAAAAATATGACGACGACCCACTGACCTAAACAACTACCGACCAATTTCCAACATCTCAACTCTGGCTAAACTCTAAGAAAAATGTGTTCTCAGCCAGTTAGACTACCACACCACCAACTTCCACCTGCTCAATAAATTTCAATCTGGCTTCCGGACAGGGCAAGTACGGAGTCGGCCATGACCCACATAATAGACGACGTACTAAAAAGCCTAGATCAGAACGAAGCCTGCCTACTCATCCTACTTGACTTATCTTTGGCATTTGATACCGTCAAACATGATAATCTACTAGACCTCTTGCAATACAGAATGGGCCAATCAGGGTCAGTTCTAAATTAGTTTACCTCTTTCCTCCAAAATAAATCCCAGAGTCAAGGTCAACCAATCCCTGTCCAGGACCGTCCCAGTCACATTAGGAGTCCCACAGGGCTCCTCCCTCTCGCCTACACTGTTCATCCTATTCATGGAGCCACTCACTGAGATCCTCTACTCAGCTAATATCCTCTTTCACATGTACGCAGACGACACACAACTATATTTAAAGATAAACTCTCCGGATGACATCAAAGCTCTCAATCTGACTCTACAAAAAACTCAGCCTTGGTTGACTTAATACCACCTCAAATTAAACGCCCTCAAAACCAAATTCTTACTAATCGCCCATCTAACCAAACAAACATCATACAAGAATGGCTTAAACATCTTACAGTGCTCAACTGACAGCCTCTTATTATAGATTCAACAAAATCACTGGGAGTAACTCTGGACAGTAACCTAAACATGCAAAAACATATCAGTGCCGCAGCAAAAAGGTGAAATCTTTCAGATGCCCACCTTGAGAAAATTAAAACCCTTCCTCCCAGTAAACGACTTCAAACTAGCAGTCCAAACACTAGTAATTCCCAGACTAGAATATGGTAGTGCAACTCTCTGTGAACTCCCTAGATCCCTAGATCGACAACTGCCCCGCTAAGAGCATCACTCAACTCAGCGGACAGGCTCCTCACAGGCTCCAAAAGACATTGCCATATTTACCCCGACTTCAAAGCGCTTAACTGGCTACCCTTCGAATAAAAAATTCATCTACAAATTGCTTGCATGACACACAGAGCCCTAAATCACAACACCCTGAGGTACCTGACCCAGAAACTGGAGCCCTCGTGTGGAAACAGATCCTCCAGGAGCGCCAACAACCTTCTTTTGAAGCCTCAGAGATTTGCCAAGAAGAAAACATATAATCGCGCCTTCACTGGAATTGCGCCAGGTATTTGGAATGCACTACCTCCAGAAATCAGACTCAACCCATCAACTGCCTCCTTGAAAAAAGAAGTTAAATCTCTTCTTATGACAAAATTCATTTGAACATTATTTCGGACTAGTAGAACAACCAGCTGTAACATAAGTCTTTATCTCGAAATACTATGTTTCTTTGTACATTGTCTCTTTTGTTTGACTACCTTACTTGTAAAGCACTCTGATACCATGTTCGCGTTATATAAATCCTTCAAAAAATAAAGATGGTGCTGTACAGCTTTCTCCATTTGAAGCAACTCAGCGTAGCAAGTGGCCTTGCTGCATTGTGCCAAATGGTATTTAATGTGGCCCATTATGAGTGACTGGCATGTTGGATAATGCACCTGAGTTCAATCCACATAGGTAAAATGGTTTCTGTTACATTTCTTTGGCTCACCTTTGGTGGCTCAGTGAATGTGGCTAAGCGAATGCAGCAAGTCTAAGCTCAGAGAAAATGTGTGTGGTATAATATGTAACTGCACAAACAAACAACAAAATAAGTATGAAAGAAAGATGAAAGGTCCACATCAACATTAGCTAAAGAGGCAAGCAAATCTAGATTTTTTGAAAAAGGTTGGAATAGTATCTAAGAATACATTTTGTGGTGGGCAAAAAAATAATAAAAAATAGTAATCAATAGGTATATTTACTATTTATTCATGAAACGTTGCACAGCAAGGGAACTTGCTGCGCTGCGTTGCATAAATGAGAAATCAATCAATCAATCAGAGATTTGTATAGCACACTACTCACCCATGAGGGTCTCAAGGCTCTGGGGGGAGGGGGGTTTCGGGCCGTTCCGGTCATCCAAATAGCCAGGTCTTGAGGCTCTTTCTGAATGTTTGAAGTGTGGGGCTTCGTCTGATGCTGAGGGGGAGTTTGTTCCAGGTCTTGGCTGAGATGTAGGAGAAAGGATCTGCCTCCCGTCCTAGCTCTGTGGATGTGAGGGATTTCGGACAAGTGTAGGTCAGTGAAGCGTAGATTTCTTTTGGGGGAATAGAATAGAAGGAGGTTCTTTCATTGAGGTATTGGGGTTCGGTGTTGTGGAGGGCTTTGTAGGCATGTGTGAGCTGCTTGAAGGGCACTCTTTTTTCAATGGGGAGCCAGTGGAGGTCTCGTCGGTGCTGGGTGATGTGGCCTTGTTGTGGGATACTGAGGACAAGCCCGGCTGTTGCATACTGGACAGTCTGGAGTTTGTGGAGTAGAGATGTATTGATTCCGGCATAGAAGCTATTCTCGTAGTCCAGCCTGCTGGTGATGAGTGTTGGTGTGACAGTCTTTCTGGAGTCGGGGGGGGGGGGGTCCATTTAAAGGCCTTGTGGAATAATAATAATAATAATAATAATAGGGAGTTTTGTAGAGCGCATGGTGACGCCAGACGGCGTGTCCCCGCGCTGCGATACTAGCACTAGCAGAAGAGGTGATAAGGTGGACCACTATTGGGCAGAGTGTTGATACATGTGGAGGATACTGCGTTGAGGGCATGGTCCATGAGTGTGGGAGGGCTGCCAAAGGCGGGGACCACCTGGTGTCGTCCCACGTGGAGGGGTGGATCTGAGGATGAGGACTTCCATTTTCTCAGAGTTGAGCTTCAGGCAGCTGCTGTTCATCCAGGATGCGATGTCTTTCATTCCTTCCTGTAAATTTTGTCTGGTGATGTCAGGTGCGTTAGAGAGGGAGAGGATGAGCTGGGTGTCGTCGGTGCTGTGGTTGCTGCGGAAGCCGGATTGAGGAAGTAGTTGGATTCGATGAACTTTGTTAGCTGGATGTTGACGATCTTCTTGGTGACTTTGGCTGCAAAAGGGAGGAGAGAGATGGGCCTGTAGTAGTTGCGGTCTGTCTGGCCTGTGGAGGGCTTCTTGAGGAGGGGTTTGACTACTGCGTGTTTTCAGTCGTAGGGGAACATGCCTGTTTGAAGGGTACAGCTGATTGTCTGTCGTAATTCTGGTGTGATGCTGGAGCCAACCCTGTGGAAGAGGTGCTGCGGGGTGTATACTCCTCATGGTTTTTGCAGTTTCTTCTGTGGTGACCGGGGTCCAGGAGAGGATGGTCTGTTGAGTGGCATTGCTGGTGGGAGGTGTTGGGTCGGTGCCTTGGTCTTGTTCGGCGAAGTTGTCGTAGAGTGTCCTGATCTAGTAGTGGAAGAAGGAGCCGAGTTTGTTGCAGAGGTCCTGGGAGGGAGAGATGACAGAGGTTCTGCTGGGGGGGTCTGGTGAATTCTTGTATGATGTTAAAGAGTTCCAGCAAGTTGCTGGAGTCTGAGAGGATTCTGTCCTGAATGAAGTTTCTCTTCGTAGATCTTATGAGTTGGTGGTTTGCTGTAGTGGCGATTCTGAAGGTGGTGCATGCTTCCAGGGTATTGCTGTTCCTCCATGCTTTCTCGAGTCGTCGGCATGAGCGCTTGGATTCTCGGCGGTCCCTTGTGAACCAGGTGGCTTTTGTGGTGTGTTGTCTGAGTTCTGGAGGGGTGCGTTGGGACAGTTGGCAATCAATTTGTGGAGTTCGGTGGCTGCTGAGTTGGCATCGATTATGGTGGGGAGGAGTGCAACAGAGGGCAAAGGCGAGGTGCTCTTCAGTTTCTGCATGGGTGTGTGCCATTGGCTTGTGTGTTGTGGCTTTTGAGAAGGAGAAGTGAACACAGTGGTGGTCCATCCAGAGGGGTTGCATTGTGTGACTGAAGTAAATGTTGATTCCACCAGTTAAGATGGGGTCTAGGGTGTGTGCCGCCTTGCGAGTGGGGGTGGTGACAAGTTGCTTCAGTCCGATGTTGGCGAGGTTGTCTAGGAGGATGGTGGAGTTTGGGTCACTGAGCTTCAGGTCTCTAAGCAGGGCATGGGGCGCGATGTAGTCTGAGATGGTGTTATTGAATGTGGTGCGGGGTCCCGGAGGTCTGTAGGCGAGAGTTGTTCTGGGGTTAACCTGGATCCGGAAGTGGATGTGTTTCATAGGGGGTGAGGAGTCATTTGATATTGAGGTTTTCTGTCAGAGGGAGCTTTTGTGGACTATGGCGAGGCCTCTTCCAGGGTGGTGAGGTGGTCTTTCCTCTTAATCTTGTACCCATTGGGGATGGCGGTTGCAATGACAGGTGCAGAGCTGGCATTGGTCCAGGTCTTTGTGAGGAAGGCATTCATGCCAGATGGTGTTGAGGAGGTCCCAGATTTCTACTGCATGTCTGTGCAGGGAGTCTACATTGAGGAGAATGTTGCTTAGAGGCTTGGGTGCAGTGGCGTCTAGTGGGTTGGGGGTAGCTGTCGGGGTCTCGAGGTGAGTGAAGGTGTGGCAGCAGTGTCGGCAGGAGAATGGGCCTTGGGTGATGCCGGGTGTTGTGACCTGGCAGTTGCTGTTGCACCCGAGGTTGGGTGTGTGGAGGGTTACTGAGTCGTAGCGGCGGAGGGGTCGGAGGACCAGGGTCCCTGCCGCTGGTCGCAGTTGAGTCACAGACGGGCACAGACAAGCTTGCCTTTGGCATGCTAGCAGCATGCCAGTGGTGCACACTGTGCAGTAGCCGTCATTAAGTAGGGGGAGGAAGAGCAGCTGGGAGGTGGGAGAGGGATAATGCAGGAGGGGAGGGGCCAAGAGGTCAGCAGTGGCGGGAAGGGGTAGGAAAAAAGCAACAGGAAAACCAAAACAAAAGTGAAAACAGAAACAGAAATGGCAGAGACAGACAAAAGGCACAAAAAGTTAAAAGGTGTGGACAAAAGGCACACACTTATAAAGAGGCACAACAGATAAAGAGGCACAAACATGTAAAAAGGCATAACAGGTAAAAAGGCACAACAGATAAAAAGACACAACAGATAAAGAGGCACAGACAGACGAAAACAGAGAACACAAAAAGTCTGGCAGAGCAGACCAGCAGAGTCCCAAATATCTAAACAATCCCACTGGCCATCTTTCCTCCACTCTTCTTCACATTCAATTAACTTTTAAACACCCTACTGAGCAGAAGGTGCCTTACCAGGTAGATTACTCAATCTGCATTAACAGAAACAGGCTCGGTACAAGAAATGTACTAAACTCAAAATACAGCTGTTTCACAGCTATCACAATGCTTAAGTCTCCTTAATTCACATCACATTTCTGAATATCAGTTACTTTCCTTGTTTTATATATCCTTTCTATTGATTTATATTTCTCTCATTCTAGATTCAGCTACATTGCACGAATGCATCTCACTGAACTAAATGTCATCTTCCCTTTCTAAGACTTGCCTTGTTTCTGTCACTTTCTCCATCTTTCTGTCCATCACCATCAATCAAGTAATTTATTCGGTTAGAATGTATAACCATAAAGGCATAAAACAACAAGGCAATAAAATTTACTTTACAATATAAAATACAAGTTTTCCCTATGGATACGCATTTCAAATTATCCATATTAATTGGAAAAAATAGGATCATTCATTACATGTTGGAAAAGAAGAGAAAACAATTTTGTTTAAGGTAATGACCGTATCTGTTCAGTTCATCAGAATTAGACCGAAATTATGTCAAAACGATTGAGGGTGGGAATGGTGTAACCACTTGAGACAAGACTACTTCTACCCAGGGAACGGTTACTCACTACATATGGTTTCAGAGGGGGGAAGAATGATGCTCTCGGGTAAAAATCACGAAGATTCCAGGTGGATATGGGGCCATCTCCTATTCTTGGCTGCCAGTTGTGTAGGTGTTGGACAATGTGTTTGTTCCTGAAGTTGACTAAAACTAAGTCCCCTGGTATATCTTTACGAAGGGGACCCAGCCAGCCCACCCTTCTGACACTTGCTATTCTACCATCGATGTTAGCAGGTAGGGGTCTGTTTTTAGATAACCAAAACACAACCTTATTTCTTAGATCCTCTTGTTTTTCCGATTTTCCATTTGTAAGTGCTAGCACTCCCGAAAGTATACACACAAATGGAGCGGCCTCTGGCAGTAACTGTATATGATTAGCTTTTTGTGTCATGATGCCACGGTTTACAGCTCTCTCCTTATGGGATGTGGGATCTTTATTCAACCCTACTCTGGGGGAGGTGCTCAGTGCTCTTGGGGGTTTTATTAGAGCCTTCAGAGGTTCGCATCTGCGCTGCTACAGGGTGATTTTTAACAGTGTTACCACATGCAGTTGTTATGGGCACTTCCCTGTCAACTAAAGACTGTGGGTGGCTGAGGCCTCCCATGATTTTTAAGTGTGGCAAATTGGCTTTAATCATTTCCTCTAAACCTGTCAGCCTGTCCCCTAAGTTGTTTATTTTTTTTAGCAAGGGGGATATTATGGGTTTAACCATATTTGCAATTTGGGCCAAGAGTGTTGGCTGAATAGGGGGTACAGGAGAATCTGGGTTAGCAAGTACCCTAGAGGGTTTTGGGGTGGTAGTGATGGGCGTTGGTGGGCTTAGGTGCAGCTTTTGTTGTTTAGGTTGGCTCCCCGTGTGGTTAGCCTCTGATCTCTTTATTTTAATGGAGGAAACCTGCGGAGACACTAAAGGTTGCCTAATAGCTTTTACTGGTAATAAGGGGAGAGCACCCGACAATCTTACATTTGGTTGGGAGGGGGTAGTAGTCTTGGGACTTGTGTTATCTGTGGAGCAGGTGGGAGTGCTGGGAGTTCTAGTCTGCATACTTCCTGCCTCCACAGGAACAACCGTAGATTTACATAGAATGTTTAGTTCCTCTAACCAAGATGGAATTTCTGCTAGGTCCGTTGTCTGTCGAGAAGATCTCATACTAGGTATGCTCTCGGCGGACGGGCATCGTAGTGGACTCTCTAGTTCACAAGCAATGGGAGGTGTTGCCCTGTTCACATAGTGGTCCAGTGTCCCCTTGCGCGAGACCCTCTGAGGGATTGTATATGTGGGCACCCCCTTACAAGTCATGATGTAGTAGTTTTTCGCAGGTTTGTAATGAGAATGGCAACAGCACCTAAGATGTTCAATGTTTCACATAATAGTGCCCCTTGGGTATGAAGCGAAAGTAGGTGTGTATAGATGAGTCTATTTTACCTCCTTCTGTCGTGGGGAACCAAGGGGGGTGGCCCGTCCCGTCCTCCTCTGGCCTCCGAGGGCCACAGAGGGCCCTCACTTTGCCCGGGCTTAGCCCGCGCGCGGTCCCGCGACACGGGGGCTCTCTCCAAACTTAAGCGCCTCCGGGCGCGGTGTGGGCGGTGGCAGCTATCCCTGCTAAGACTCCTGGTAGCTGCAGTCCCCCCCTCGGCCGCGCTGCACTGATGGAAGGTGCTGCAGCGGCAGGGGGACCGGCGAGATTACCGGCGGGACACGGGAGGAGAAACGCTGATTGCCCTTTGAAGCCCCCAACAGCTGAACACAGAGCCCTGCTCCACCGGGGCTCTCTCCAAACTTAAGCGCCTCCGGGCGCGTTGTGGGCTGTGGCAGCTTTCCCTGCTAAGGCTCCTGGTAGCTGCAGTCCCCACCTCGGCCGCGCTGCACTGATGGAAGGTGCTGCAGCGGCGGGGGGACCGGCGAGATTACCGGCGGGACACGGGAGGAAAAACGCTGATTGCCCGCTGAAGCCCCCAACAGCTGAACACAGAGCCCCGCTCTACCGGGGCTCTCTCAAAACTTAAGCGCCTCTGGACGCGGTGTGGGCGGTGGCAGCTTTCCCTGCTAAGGCTCCTGGTAGCTGCAGTCCCCCCCTCGGCCGCGCTGCACTGATGGAAGGTGCTGGAGCGGTGGGGGGACCGGCGAGATTACCGGCGGGACACGGGAGGAGAAACGCTGATTGCCCGCTGAAGCCCCCAACAGCTGAACACAGAGTCATCTTTCTGTCGTATATTTCCCCATTATCTAATCAAAAACTTTGTTTTCACTGTCTCTGATTTGTGCCTTCTTCCTCTTCTTGTAGTGTAGTTCCTATATTCCTTATAGGCTCTGCGCATTGGAATAACATAAACGGCAGTTTAGAAGTAGGACTGAGGTCGACTAGGTCTCTACTGAATATGTTAGACTTAATTAGGCATGCCAGCTAGCTCAGAGGTCCCTAGAAACTTTCTCAAATGAACAGGGAGGAGTTAACTTCCCTGATTAGACAAGAAGGGATTAGCTTCTGACAACCGCTTAAACATGACAACTTTGCTCCCTCCAGAATAAGGAGTATATCTCCATAGTCGTGTGAAAACAATAGATAGCTATTTCACTCAGTCAATCGTGCATGCTTAGTTTCACCAGAGTGCAGAGAAATAGAGAGACGGGCGTTTTCAATAAAAGGTATTATTTATTGAGCAGTCTTCTTTCGCATGCAAGAGCAGTAGATTGCCACAATTGCAATACTTGTCATAAAGTAAAGTGCGTACAGTAAAAGGAGTATTATGAAATAATACTGTAAAAGCATTGATATGGTTTCTGAGCCATATGATACTTAAAACGGATAAAATATATACAATTATATACAATGATAAAAGTTGACTAAACGTACTCAACTGGTGCTTCTAAATACGCCTACCCCAGTGTACCTAACGTAAGCCTAGTACGTGGGAAGGAGTAAGGGAGTTGCAGTTTAAGGTAAGTTAGTTTTGCCAAGAATCTGAATAGAGAATTCTCTAAGGTTCTAATCAGCTCCGTAGGATCTAATCAGCTCCGTACCTTGGTTTTAGAATGAAGGAGGTCTTGTATCTCGTTATCAGGACTCAATTTCCCAGTTACCCGCAAGGGTGGCTGGAAACACTGGAGCTGGATTTTCTCGGCAGGAGAAAAGACAGAGTCTTTCTCAGTGCGTCAAATGGGTGGGATGGCTTCCTTCGGCACTCGCATCAGCTGGGCTTTGGGTAAGTAGATATCCGCTCTGCTCCAAACCACCGTGTGTTGCTTAAGGCAAACGCTGGTATATTTATACCTGGAAGGTGCCGTGTTTGACGTAAGGTTGGACATAAGACGTCAATAAAAGATGTCACTGAGAACTGGCAGTTCTTTCAGGACTCGCAGGAGTTCTAGGACAAATAAAAACAAAAGCAGGGGGAATTCCTGGGTTGCTGGAGGTTTGGTATGTCTAAAGAACTCGTTTTACTTTCTAGGAGTCTAAGGAAGTAGGCTTGCCGTATTTGGACTGCATTGGCTATTACTAAATATGAATATGATTCTTATGCCTTTATAAGGATAGGATTTGTTATAACCACATAAGGGCATAAGTCGGGAATATTTAATTAGGGTCCTAGATACGTTCACAACACCCACTCCACGTATAATGTCCATCATTACTAAATGCTAAGCAATATATAAACATATAAGTATGCATGTGTTTTCCAGCTCACCCCAAAATACATCAAATGCATTTGAAATGGTATAGATAAACAAAAATGAGTATTATACTGTAAGCTTTAAAGCTGTGGTATCATTCAGGTAAAATGTTGTTCATTTAGAATGTTGACTGAATGAATCACGAAATTTACATTCATGAAATGGCTCTTATTACAGAAAAAAAGGTTGAGACCATTTCATCACATATTCATACAAGATTGTACATGTGCTAGAGGCTGATTTCAAAATATTGTCTCTAGAGTCTCTAATAATAGAAGTTCTGTTCTCTAAGAATAGTTCTACTTTAAGCAGAGTATCATGTGCCAAAAAAAATATTTAGGAAATTGGGAAAAAATAATTTTGCTTTCATGGGAAAAAATAGTTCTAAACATTTTCAGCAGTTTGGATTTGCAGTTTGCAGTGTTTATCAAAACTGAAGGCCGAATTCAAAGTTCAGGGGATGCTGTGTGCTCGCTATTTCAATTAGTATTCTCGTTGTTAGGAGAGAACATTACCTCAGATAGGCCGGTAAAAAACACGTCTACCACAGTAGGTGAAAGTTGGGCCAACTCCGAAAAAGTTGAAATAGTGCATATATGCGAAGCATTGCCATCATCGGTGTCTAGATCAGCAATGTTCACGGAAGGTTGTACCTGTATGGTGCTGCTTTCATCTCGTACTTCACCGCCACCTAATCGTAATGGTGAAGTCTCAACGAATTCCCTCATCAGAATAGGTAGCCGCTGGGGACAACACGTTGCATGAGTCGTTACCGGACCGAGCAAAGTATCGATATCCATTGGTACTGCTGATGGTAGTGTAAGACAGACGTCCAACACGCATTCTTCTCCGCATAGTAGACATCGAAGCACAGGTAAGATGCAATTTTGCCATATTGGTCTGAATGAAAGAAACCAGGTAGTATTCAGATCTCTTAGCCGGGCCAATCCGAGGACCTTAGAGATACGGTCTCGGTATCGTATTGCTAGGATCGTTTCTTCCATCGTAGCCTGAGTTTTGTCTGTGACTTGGCTTGCCAGATCGGAGCAGAAGGAACAAAAATAATATTCCTGCTACGAGTCCCAAAATAAGAGGCAGGCCACCGAAAAGAGAATGCACAAAATTTGGGAAGATGCCCAGAACTGTTTCAAAGGGTGCTAACAGTCCCAAAAAAATTGTCCTAAATACATGTGC
The DNA here is from genome assembly GCF_964263255.1 of Lissotriton vulgaris. Lineage (NCBI taxonomy): Eukaryota > Metazoa > Chordata > Amphibia > Caudata > Salamandridae > Lissotriton > Lissotriton vulgaris. The sequence continues at coordinate 954,818,736 of NC_141699.1, forward strand.
GATGCCACTGGTATCTGACATGTTTAAAATTTGGCTTAACATTTCTACGAAATGCACGGCAATTAGTCGATAATAGGGTATGTATCTCTGCCACTGTCCTTGCAACTTGCAGGTCATACGTCCTTTGGACAAGGTTAAAGGCACAATTGTTTGTAAAAGAATAGACTTCATTCTGCTTAAAGTATCAATTCGAATAGAAGAGATATTAACAGAAGGCCATATTGCTGCCTCCATGTCTGGATTGCTGTTTGGATACAATACTTGCATACAACAAATGACCCTGGAAGTAACGCTCACGAGATAGGCTTTTCCTGGCATCATGCCACAACAGCTGTGGTCACTTAATATAATGTAACTACCGATGGAAAGTTGTCTGAAAAAGGGCTCTATCTGTGTAGCAGGGGTGCCTTGCAGATGACATGAAAGGTTGTTTTGTGAACCTTCGCAGGCTCTATACAAGTTAATACCTTGACACAGAAGTGTACCGCTTAGTGATTTTTCACAATTGTTACCACTGAGAAATACCTCTTTTTTCCCTCCACTATAACATTTACGTATAAGGTAAATTCCAGGTTGATTTGATGTATCCTTTACCCAACCTTTCATACAGGCCTTCTGGTATATACTTTTGTCAGTATTGAAACTGAAAAGTTGTTATCGGGATTGTAATGGTGCCATGTATTATCCATTTAATGACAGGTCTTTCTGACATTGTCAATGGTAATCTTTCTAGCTTTTCAATGCTCAGCACCGTATAGTCTGCTACTTTTTGTGCTAACAAGATTTGTCTATTAGTAAGGTTAAAGATAGAAAATAATGACGTTGTGTTGATTAGACGCCATGGCACGTAGCCTGAACGGAGGTTTTGTAATGTCCAGCCTAGCTGTACAATAGAACGTAATTGGGACTGGCCATGTTGTAACATTAGCATATCCTGTTCTATTATATCAATAGCAGATGATACAATGCTGTCCAGTGAACAAATTCTGGGGGACAGAGTCGTTAAACCATTGTCCACTACAGAAAGGGATTTTTCCAAATTAATACGATCAATTTCTCGTATTTTTTCTGCAGTTTCAATTTGTGTTACTTTCCAAGCTTCATTGTAAGTTGCGTATATACCGGCGTATGTGAAACGTTATTGACGCTATTTGTGAGGTCCCATTATGAAATCTCGTAAGTCAGCGCCTTCTTTAAGTAAAGTTAAGTGTCGCTTAGTTTCGGGAAGTGTGGATCTCTGTAGCCAATCGAGGCATAGTTTTCCTACACTGTATGTTGTAACTATCCCTGAATGTTGTCGTTGGGAATATCTTGGGTCTGGTCTGTTCTGTTTAAACCCCTGTATTTTGTTCAGTAATCTATCTTGACACTTATTAGTGTCTGTGGGCCAGATCAACCATTTGTTCCAATCAGGAATTGTTCTCTTTTGTTTTAAAATATAGGACACGTCTAACCGCTCATCTGTAGTGGTGTTTCTATCAGGCATAGACTTTGGTATAGACGGGTTGATTAAATCTTTTATCTTGGCTAAACCAAGACATGTTGTTTGTTGAATGGTGTCATTCAAGAATATTATTTGTTCTGGGATCATGCAGGTTCTAAACAATGATTCTAGACCTTGTACCTGCCATTCTTTTGTACCCCAGATGGTTTTTGTCTCAATGTTATTTTTCCAAAATTCAAAACCCAATGTAGACATTTTTTCATAACATTTTTCAGAATAAATCAGTTTAGTATTTGTCGACATGTTTTTCACTCCTGTCTTATTTAACATCTTGTAGTAAAACATTTCTGGATTAGTGTAATTAAATCCTGAGAAGTATGGGATTTCTCAAAAAATGTTTTTGAACTGCCTTTTGGCGGAGTTGGACATGTTCCCACTGATTATAACTGAAAACATTTCTAGGATTAGCAGATTTATGCAGGTAATGATGCCCAAAGTGATTGTAACAATACATTTCCTCATAATTTGATGAACCCTGTAAATAATCATGGTCAGTAAATTTTGCTGACATTTCTAAATCTGACAACATATTATTAATATTTTCAAAGTCCCAATCTTCTGAGAAGGTACTAGGTGATACAAAGTCACTTAAGGAGATCTTAAATTGGTGTGGATATTTCAAGAGCTCAACCGGGCCATAGATTTCATAGTCAGTTTTGCCCTATGCTATACCACCAGGTATAGGGATGGCTGTGAAGTTCACTGATGAAGTTCTTTTTTTTTTCGATGTGAGAGGATCTGTGTGGTTTCAGGACCAAGCTGATGTTCTGACCTGCTGTGTCCATTGTGCTATATTTTCCATCAATACATCTACCCAATCTTAAAACCAAGATGAGCCGTAGAAGGAGGAAAAGTACACCTAAAAAATCCATAATTTAATCCATGGTGAAGTTAGATATGTTTCTCTGAGTTGAAGAAAGAGCTCTGTCATTTTCTTTTTGAAAGTTTTTGTTGCTGGCTTGTCTCCATGTTCACTTGGATCATCGGAAAAGTCATCAAAGTTGATAAAGTAGCCAGATGCAGTTCTGTCAATTGGTGGAATTGCTTCCGGATTTCCATTGATCTTTGGATTTTCTTTTGTTACATTTGTATAGTCTGAGGTTACATCGTTGTAGACTGGTGTTTCTTGACGAACTGTTGCAATTTGGGTTTCAAGAGGCACAAGTTCCATGGCTTTGTTGCATAGTCCTTTTTTATTCACTGCATGTTTATCAAAAGTGATTAGCCTTCCGTTTGAACCTCTTGGTTTGTAGCAAGATTTGGTCTTCTGCTATTTCTTGGGAGTCCACTGGGCCTACTACTTTTATTATTATTGGCCACATGGTTGTGGTTTCACCAGGTCGATTGATACAACTCGGTTCTCCTTTTTACCACCAAGGTGCGGTAGTACTACTGATCTTGTTCCGCTGACAGCTAAGACAGGTACTGCTTTTCTGTAAGAAGGCCCAAATTCCTTCTTCACCGCAATCTTTTCTCTGGCCAGATGCCCAATCTTTGCAATCCAGACAGGTCTTGCTGGGACAGGTGGTTTTTCTTCAGTGGGCGTTGGATTTAGCTTTTCGTTACTCATCTTTTTCTTGTTTCATTTAAGTCCTGCAAAACAGCCAAACGATCTTTGATATCAAAGGTGTTTTGTTTCACCACTGAAGTCTGACAATCCAAATCCTGGATGATCATTCTAGTACCAAATAAAAATTTGTGCGAACTGATACCTCCTAGAGAATTTCTTGGCATGTTATTAAGACTACGTTGGACACTTATTAGCTGTTTGACCCACCCGTCACCCGAACCTAATACCCTCGCTGTTATAGATTGCTTTATGTCACGTTTTTTTCTCTCCACTATGCATTTCCCTCGGGATGAAATGGACTAGAATACCGCAATGCAATGCCCATGCTGGCCATGGCCTCCTTGTAAGCTCGAGAGCTAAACGCAGGACCCTGGTCAGAATGTAGAACGCCAATTGTGTATGTGCCGATAAAGACTCGCAAATCTTTTATAACGGTTCTGGCGTCAGCCGAGCGCTGGGGCCACATCCAAATAAATCTCGTCTTAATAATTATGTGATCGCATTTTTCCGTCTGGATGTCTGCGCAAAGATTGCCTGATGCTGTCTAATAGTGGTGTCCGGGCAGATGTCTGGTCCGGTTCACAACTGCGATCTCTGTTGCAGTCCTCACAATTCATTGCAAAGTTATAAATTTGCACGCTCATCCCCAGCCACCAGTATTGTGATTGTAATTCTAGTAGAGATTTCAGGATCTCTTGGTGCCTCAGACCCAATCCCATGTGTGCTTCTTGAATCAAGAAGATTCTCCGGTTCGTGTTAGGAATTACTCTATCCCCCACTCAAAGGATTTGAGCAAACGGAATGGAGTTCGCATCAATTATGTATGTATTTCCAAGTGGATAATTTAGAGGTAACGCCGGATAATTGCCTTTCATTGAGGCTTTTACTGCAAGCAGCGTTTTGCCATCTATTTGTTTTTTTGTACGCTTTTTTTGTGGCTACGGAAGCCGAGTGATCAGCTGCCGCTGTGGCTCTGTCAGCCAATTAATTCCCTGCAACGTGAACGCCATCTCGTTGAAGACTCTGCGTATGTATCACGTGGGTCTTTTGTAGTTCTTTCTGTAAAAGAACTACTTGATTCCATAGTTTTTATGCTTTATTGTGTCACCTGCCTCATCTTTGTAACCGTTTTTAGTCCAGGTCTGCATGGAATTATTGTAAGACCGGACGCAGTAATGCGAATCGCACACTATTAGTGTCGGGAATTCGCGATCGGCATTTTCAAGCGCCATCTTTAAAGATCTTTTGTAGCAAGAGAATTTTCCCATTGTATCCATTTTGGATCTAGAGCTATAGCATTTGGAATGCCTGGTCTTGTTACTGCCTCAAGGACTGATACTGCTGTTAAAACAGATATCCTTTTCCCTTGGGCTAGGGTTCTTTCTTTTGCTACAGCAGTTTGAACCGCATTTAGAATTTTTTCAGTAGAACTGAATTTTATTTCAGCTTGTGTGTACAAGTGTGATTTGTAAGCTATTGGTACCGTTTCTCCCTCATTAGAGGTCAGGTATGTGAATCCGCATCTTCCTGGGATGACTCGAATTACAAGGTTGCGTTCGTTTGCGCTTGTTTGCAGTTTTGTTTTAGTTAACATGTCTGTTTGTAATGTTCTTAAAATTTCTGTATGTTTTTGAGTCCAATTAATTGGTTTGAAATCAGGTTTTATTAGTTCGTAGAGAGGTTTAACCCTCTCTGCATAATTTAGAATGTATGTTCTTCCGAAATTCAGGAAACCTAGTATTGATTGTAAGTTTTTCAGCGTTTTTGGAGCTTGGAGTACTGCACACTTCTCTAAGAAGTTGTCTGCTAGGCTTTTACCTTCACTTGATAATTTGTATCCTAAAAATAGGACAGTTAGATGGCCAATTCATGATTTTTTAATGTTCAATTTGTACCCTTCAGATGCGAACCCAAGTATTATGGTGTTCACTCTTTTCAAGTGAGTCTCTAGGTCGTCTGTAAGATAGATGTCATCGACATAAGATAATGCTTCATCATCATATATTTGTAGTAACTCTGTTACCCTTGCTGAAAATAATCCTGGCCTTTTCTTGAATCCCTGTGGGAGACGGCAAAATTGTTTTGGGGTCCCCATGCTGGAGAAAGCGGTCAAATATCTGCTTCAGGTGCTATGTTTTGACAGAAGAAACCATTTGAAATATCTAATGTCGTTTTATATTTCTTACGCACGATGTTATTCATTAATCCTGCACTGTATGAGTTTTGTACTGCAAAAGTTTTACAGCAGGAGTTTAGGTGTCTGTATCCAAAACTAGACAATATGAATCATCTGGCTTGGAGACAGGAAACAAAGGATTGTTCATTTGTGAGGTGCATGCTTCAATCCCCCCTTGATATTCAAGTTGATCTAAAATTTCTCTCACTTGTTTCTTAGCTTCTTGCTTAACAGGATACTGCCTCTGTGCAGTAGGTTGATTTTTTAACTGGATTTTATCGTGAGGAGTATCCTCATCCCATCCCACATGATTTTTATATAATGCAGGGGCTTGTACCACTGCCCATTTTCTAGCAAGTGTGTATTTTTTATGAATTGGAATGTGATTTGAGAAGGCAGGCATAATCATTTCTTCGCCATGTGGGCACTCCCTGACAAACTCTGGTGGCCAGTCTTTCTCTGCTAAAAGGATATCATAGCCTTTAGATAGATTCTCCCAAAAGAGACCTCTTATTTTCCTAGTTTTATCTCCCTCTATAAGTAATGTTATTTCATATAGTTTATGGGGCACGCTCACTCGGGTGTCTGCAGTTTCCACTTGAATGTATTCATTCGTGTCCACTGTCTCCAGAAGATTCATCAGGATCTTGCGAGCTATGGTCACTTCTGCTGCGCTGTCTAGCATTGTCTGGGCTCACTCTCCATTTTTCAGTTGTGTCCTCAGGATTCTCGGCATGTTTTATTTTAATACTGGCTACCTTCTTTCTGGGAAATTGTTTTTTTTTTTTACTTTGATGAGCAGGTTCCTTGTCTTTGGACTTGACGTGCTCTTCTTTGTGTTCTGACCGTCCTCTTCTTTCCGATTTCTTTGAGGAAGTCTGAAAAGATCGAGAGTGACGTGTATCAATATCTTGATATCTGTCAGGTTTTTTCAAATTGTCCCTATTTCTAAAGTTGTATCTTTTTTCAGAGGGCTCTCGTTGTGGAGACTTGCTCCGCCCTAATGGAGATTTATTTCTTCGTTGGGGAGACCTTCCTCTGGACTGAGACTGTTTTTCTCTGGGAGTGGTTTGTTTATTACCCTCCCACTTCTTCTTTTAATAATTGAGATTATTTTTAATGAAAGTCCTTTCAGGATTTTCTATTAGTGTTTTTAGTGGGTAGGTTGTACCGTCAAACTGTTAATTGAACTAAATCTCTATATGCTTTTATTAATTCTTTTATTTTAACTAATAGTTCTTCGCTTGACACTTTTTCAATGTCGGGGTGTGGTGTGTAGCTGGCTAGAACCGGCCATATGGCTCCTGGTCTACCTAGTGGACCGAGCCTGGTAATGTGATTTTGATGTTTTAGGGCGCCATTAAACCAGAGCAGGTGCTCTTGGTATGTTAGTGGAATTTCAACTTCCTTGAACGGAGAGTATTCTTCTGGAGATTTCGCTATTTTGTAGTAGTGGAACTCATGTGTAACAGCATGTGCTGCTGGAAAATGTATCCAGGAATAGAATACCTCTGTCTGCCGAAATTCATGTGCCTCTACCACAAATACGACTGTACCACCTCTTGATGTTACTCCATTCTCTATAAGTTTTATAGTTATGGATTTTCTTATATTGACCGGGATGATTATTGTACCCGGGTCGTTATCTCGGACAAGTGTGTCGTCCGCTAAGAGTTGAGCTGCTAGTCTAGCTCTCTCCCTCTCGTCCTTATTGTCTGACATTTTTACTGACAGAAAGTTTGCAGAGCAAGTTTTCAAGAAACAAAGAGTAGGTACACAATATTTTGGAACACTATATCCTTCAACGTTGACTAAACCAAAACTAATACATAGGAATCTCTTCCTACTAAGTTCTGGCGGATATTAACCTTTCACCCACTCCAGACGTCTATTATAGGTTTTACGGGAAAAGGGGTCTGTGTGAAAAGCACGACTGAGTTACTCAAGTATCTTGGTTTAGTTTATCGCCTTACCAAATGTTGGGCGCCATGTAGTGTAGTTCCTATATTCCCAATAGGCTCTGCGCATTGGAATAACATAAACGGCAGTTTAGACGTAGGACTGAGGTCGACTAGGTCTCTACTGAATATGTTAGACTTAATTAGGTATGTCAGCTAGCTCAGAGGTCACTAGAAACTTTCTCGAATGAACAGGGAGGAGTTAACTTCCCTAATTAGACAAGAAGGGATTATCTTCTGACAACCGCATAAACATGACAACTTTGCTCCCTCCAGAATAAGGAGTATATCTCCAGAGTTGTGTGAAAAAAATAGATAGCTATTTCACTCAGTCAATGTGCATGCTTAGTTTCACCAGAGTGCAGAGAAATAGAGAGACGGGCGTTTTCAATAAAAGGATTTATTTATTGAGCCGTCTTCTTTCTCATGCAAGAGAAGTGGATTGCCACAATTGCAATAATTGTCATAAAGTAAAGTGCGTACAGTAAAAGGAGTATTATAAAATAATACTGTAAACGCATTGATATGGTTTCTGAGCTATATGATACTTAAAAAGAATAAAATATATACAATTATATACAATGATAAAAGTTGACTAAACGTACTCAACTGGTGCTTCAAAATACGCCTACCCCAGTGTACCTAACCTAAGCCTAGTACGTGGGAAGGAGCAAGGGAGTTGCAGTTTAAGTTAAGTTAGTTTTGCCAAGAATCTGAATGAAGAATTCTCTAAGGATCTAATCAGCTCCGTACCTTGGTTTTAGAATGAAGGAGGTCTTGTATCTCGTTATCAGGACTCGATCTCCCAGTCACCCGCAAGAGTGACTGGAAACACTGGAGCTGGATTTTCTCGGCAGGAGAAAAGACAGAGTCTTTCTCAGTGCGTCAAATGGGAGGGACGGCTTCCTTCGGCACTCGCATCAGCTGGGCTTTCGGGTAAGTAGATAGCCGCTCTGCTCCATACCACTGTGTGTTGCTTAAGGCAAACGCTGGTATATTTATACCTGGAAGGTGCCGTGTTTGACGTAAGGTTGGACATAAGACGTCAATAAAAGATGTCACTAAGAACTGGCAGTTCTTTCAGGACTCGCAGGAGTTCTAGGACAATTCAAAACAAAAGCAGGGGGAATTCCCGGGTTGCTGGAGGTTTGGTATGTCTAAAGAACTCGTTGTACTTTCTAGGAGTATAAGGAAGTAGCCTTGCCGTATTTGGACTGCATTGGCTATTACTAAATATGGATATGATTCTTATGCCTTTATAAGGATAGGATTTGTGATAACCACATAAGGGCATAAGTCGGGAATATTTAATTAGGGTCCTAGATACGTTCACAACATTCTCTGTTCCCCTCATTTCTCTTTAAGACATCTATCTGGTTCTTAGAGAGCTAAGATTCAGCAGATTCTGGGCTTCATGTACGAAAAAATGGCACAGTGCAGCGCTGCAAGCCATTTTGCTGCGTCAAGCTGCATCATTTTAAAAGCACAGGGATGTGTCATATTACCAACAATATAACACATGCATGTTTTTTCCCCTGCGCTGGTACACAAATGGGTGCCGTGCGCCAACGCAGGCACTCTTCTGTCATGTTGTAAGGGAACCTTCATTGCGGGATGATTGTTTTTGTGCAGGAAGGGACACCTTCCTGCGAAAAACAATCATTGATGGTATATTTCCTCTTTCTATTCATCTTGTAGAATTAGGAAAAAACTAGGAGAAATAAAAGAATTTCTTCTCGTTGTACCACTCCTACGCATCCCCTGGGGAGGTGTAGGATTCTGACGCATTCCCAGCTTTACCGAATTCTGTAAATCTGGGATTATGTCAGGTTCAATGGATGTTGCGTTGTAACACCCATAGGAACACCCAAGGAATGCCTATTTCATGCAAAGTAATGTGTGAACGGGGTCCATACTTACAAGGCCATACAAAGTCATGTAGGGTGACTTTATTTGGCCTTGATATCTGGGCAGGGACACTGCACCGCAGGTGCATCAAAAACATTGATACACGGGCGGCGCAATGGCCTTGTAAATGATGCCCTTTGTTTGTATCTCCTTCTGACTCCCACCTTTGCTCATCTCATTGTTTCAAGCCCTCCACGATTCAAACTCTTTGCTTTGCCAAATTTATACTCCTCATGTTTGTCTGAAAGAATTCATTATGAATATCCATTCAAGAGTTCACTAATTATCTTAGTTCTTATGAAAGCCCCTTGTTCAGTGTAAGAGCAATCCATCTCAATTGTTTAGTTACATGTAGAGTGTGCTGACTCCATTTTGATTATGCTGTGCTGTATAAGCAAGTTAAATAAATTAAGAAGCAAATATAAATAAGCAAAAGAAATTACTATGAATTATGTGAGGAACATGCCTCGGCAATGTTGAGCCATTGGTGCTGAATTTGGAACAATGTAGAAGAGTCTGATCTGTTACTGATTTAATGCAGACTCTGGCTGATGGAAGGGGAGAAGAGAGAGGATACTTACTTAAATGGAAATCTATGTTGGGCGTTGCCAAAATAGTGTCCGTGGTGGACGTATAACTCTGAGCTCCGTATTGGGCCCGATAGTTATCCTGCATTTATCCCCCGCATCCGAGTTATTCACGGCCCGAGTTACCACGACTCCCTGTGTCGCCTGTCGGGAGAATATGACTGGCGTGCATGGCTGACCATTTCCACAATAATAACAAAGGTCCCTAGCTGTTGTCATCGCAATGGCGAAGGAGACCAGGCCTGCCAATTGGGCTCGGCCATGGGCATTTGAGGCAGGATCCCTGGGGTGCCCTGCCAGGCAAGGTGGCTTCTGGACTTACTCCAAGGCTTTGGAACAGCCCAGAGCTAGGGACACGCCCCAGCCTGTGACCCGGATTGTACTGGGCCTGGGGCCGCTGTGGGGGACAGTGAAGAGTGGGGGGTTATCGGCCTACCTGCCATCTGTTGAGCAGTCGGCCCCTGGACCCTGGGGTGTTGATGGACTGGGAAGGTGCTTTGAGGAACTGAGGCAGAGATGACACTGGATCGCCTCGAGGACCTCTACCCTTCTTCGTCGTCACTGGAACTGATGACGCTGGCAGAGGTAAGAACACTGATGGTGTCCCTCTGCCCCCTCCACCCCTAGCCTGACTAGGCCACTTTGAGGAGGCCTGGACTGACTGTGCAGTTCCTGGGTCCACCCTGATGCTGCTGGAGGTGGCTGCTACTCCTGAGGGGAGCCTGTCTGTGGTTATCTACCAGGCTCATCGGCCCTGGCTACGACAGCCTGGATCCCCAATTGTAGAGGTTGGTCCGTGGCCCCATGCAAGTCAGCAAGGATCGTCTGTGGGCCCAAAAAAATTTACAGAAAAGGAAGAGAAAACTGGAGGAGGTGTGAGCTACTGCACCCTAGTGCACTGAATGCTTCCAAATTTGAATGACTGCCTCACAACATACTGGCCCATGCTTGCAAGCCCACCACGAGGAACTGAAGTGGGCACAATAAGAACTCAAAGATGAGGTGACAGAGTGGACTCCTACCTAATCTGGGGTTCAATGGGGCCCTTTTCACTTCCATCCCATCCCCTACTGAATGGGGGACAACTTGCACACTAGCGCAAATTACCTGTAGCATATGGACTCCTTGGATGCCCAGGAACCCGGACACTGGCTGCTTCACTGCTGTACTCAGTTCTGCATCTGCAGTGCTCCATCCCATGCATGTCATTGAGGGGACTCCTGGGGAACGTGACCTGTTGTATGAGAGCCTCCCTTGGATGCTGAAGCTGCGCCTCCGAGACACCCCCCTGAGCTATGGGTGATTCCCAAACACGGGGGCAAACACACAGTGTGCCCCCACAATGAAGTGATACAACCTGCTGTCTTGTGGACACAGGAGGGTTTAATGATGACTAATGATGGTGAAGCCAAAGTCCAACAAGTCACTGCTGCCAGGAGGCAAGAGAAACAGCCATTACATAGCAACTAAAACAACGCACTACCATTACAACAAAACTTTTACAACGCAGGATCCATTACAACGCATGCCATTACAACGCATGCCATTACAACGCAGCTGCTATTACAACACATGCCATTACAACATAAGTATGGGTAAGTATTTAATTACATTTTAACCCCTACACCATCTAAAACTTACCCTACTATTACGCCCCTATGGAGTTAGAATAGTAATTTTAACCCCTACACTATCCAACACATACCCTACTATTACACCCCCTGGAGTTAGAATAGTAATTTTAACCCCTACACTATCCAACACTTACCCTACTATTACACCCCCCTGGATTTAGAATATTAATTTTACCCCCCTACACTATCCAACACTTACACTACTATTACATTCCCATAAATTTAAAAAAACATACTTACCCATACTTATGTTGTAATGGCATGCGTTGTAATAGCAGCTGCGTTGCAATGGCATGCGTTGTAATGGCATGCGTTGTAATGGCATGCTTTGTAATGGATCCTGCATTGTAAAAGTTCTGTTGTAATGGTATGCGTTCTGAATGTATGTGTTGTAACGTCATAGATCCGGAGGCACAGATCCAAAGGCGGATGCCCCCCCGTGGACAAGACTCTTTGCAGCCTGCAGCACCAGAAAGAGATGCTCCTTGCACACTCTGCCAAATTTAACAAGGTTCTCCAAGCCCCCCTAGACACTAACACCTCCTTGGAGACCTGTATAGACTTTGTCACACTGGAGGTCAACTTATTGCGGGCTGAGCATCGCAGACTAACAGAGTGAGTGGGTGTGGCTGAGTCCACATTGGCAAAAATGCGGCCTTGCATGCAGGATGTGCAGGAACGTTTGAAGAAGGTGGGAGCTGAGGTTCTCACCCTGCATCACAGGGCGGAAGAGGCAGAGGGCAGGTCGAGATGTAATAACACCAATCTGATGGGACTACCTGAACAATCGGTGGGCCCCAGTAGGAAGCTGTTTCTGGAAGAACGGCTGATGAGCAAAGGTCTGGATGGTAAGGTGCACACCAGGATGACCCCCACACATGGGACCCCCACGCCCTATCACAGCACAGCTCCTCAATTACCATGATTGCATCTTGCATTTACAATTCTTTCACACCATAGGTCACATATCCAATGAGAATGATTAAATTACGGAGTATCCCGACTTCACCATGAAGGTGCAGCAACAATGAGGGTCGTACTCGCCTGTTAAACAACGTCTCTGAGAACTGAACCTGAAGTACACGTTTATACCCTGCTAAGCTACTCGTCGTTGATGGGGATAAGATTCCCATCTTTTACTCACCGGAGGACGTGTGGACATGGCTTCACACAACGGATATGCTACCTTCTCCTTCCTCGGAATGGCACGAGGATGAATGGTTGCTAACCAAGCCAAGAAGATACGGGCAATTCACAAGAGGGTGCGACCATCCAGAGATTAGGCTGCTGAGGAGAGAACCCAGGCTGTAGCGGAGGACTCCCTCCAGATCACACATTAATTTGCCCCTTTCCAAACTGGTCGCCCATCAGAGTAGGGCTCGGACTCGGGCAAATCACTCCCTTCCATGATCTGCAAAAGTCAGGGCCCGAAGATCACCCCCAGATTGGCAGATGGCCTGTGAATGTGCACTCAGGACTGTCACTGCTCAGGTGTCAAATTGAACAGGTGCCTCACCTGATGGGCCGGAAGCCGGCAGGTAAGAGGTGGTGTGTATGAGACTGCAGGGCACATATGAACACAAGGCCCACACTGAGGTCTACCAGCCAAAGATGACCCTTGTCTTTGATTTTGGCACCATGTCACCCCATTGTTTCCAAGTGGACTCAGCATTGAATGTTTATACTTTACTTGTGCTTTTCTCTTCTTTTTTTCTTAATGTATGGCTGTTGGTGCATAGTTTGTGTGTACTTTTATGGACGGACCTTCTCACGGCAACTGTCCCAGGGGAAACAGTTTTTGGGATATTTTAGATATATGCAGTGTTTACCTGATGCATACATGCCACCTGTGGGGTGAGCCGCAGGGCTATGGGGTTCTCATAGAATGCATGGCATGACGAGTGACTTACCAGACACCTGTGTCCTTCAGTACCGCATAATCCCCTAGAATGTGCACAGTAAGCCACTCCTTCCAAGCAATATCGATGTTATGCCTCTCTTAAATCGAATCAGATGCACAAAGCCACGTTCCAAGAAACAGACCTCAACATTACTGAGTTGCACAAGCACCATGTAAAGTGAAAGGAACAGCTGCATGGCACTCTTTAGTCTTCCTTCACTAGTGGGATCTGCATTTGGACGGCCCAGGGGTACCTTACACTTTGGTCACTCAGAGGGTGGACACAGCGGGCGATTTGTGATTTTGGATGGGCAACTAGATGGTGAACCACTCACTCTTGCTGTAATCTATGCACCCAAAACACAACAGGGTGAATTCTTGGACACCCTCACACTGGCGCTCCTTGGAGACCCCTCTTCCCCTGGACTTCGAGGTAGGCATTTTAATTGTGTCCCAGATGTGATGCTTGATTGCTCCACCCCCCCCACTCAGAGCGGCAGCCACAAGACGAACCGCACAACACCTTACTCAATAGCTGTCGCGCATGCACCACTTGGATGCATGGCGCCACCTACATCCCTTAGACCATGAGTACTCCTATTATTTGCAGTTCAACAAAGTGCACACCAGAATTGATCTGTTTCTCTGTGCGACCTGACTTGGTGCACGGTTAGATGAGGTAAGGTACCTGCACACGCCTTATCGGACCACAGGCCCCTATGACTTTTACTGTCCGAGGTACTTATTCAAGTGGCGGTGGCGCTGGACAGAAGAAAGCGTTTGACACCTCGAGGTAGGACTACCTTCAGCTGGTTCTCGCCAAAATGGGGGTTGGACTGGGATTCTTGGGAGGAATTCACCCCTTATACACCAGCCCCACAGCGAGAGTGAAGATGGGACAGGTTATCTCGGACAGGGTGGATATCTGTGGGGGACAAGACGTGGTGCCTGCTGTCCCCTCTTCTGTTGGCACTGGTAATGAAGCCCCTGGCCTGTCAACTCTGTTGGTGGGCAGAGGAGTGGGGCATCAGGGAGCAGCATGTACGCCACATTATATCACTGTACGCTTATGACAACTTAATTTACCTCTGAAAACGTGGATGTGTTGCTCAGCGGTCCCATATGAATATTGCAACCTTTTGGTGATATCCCTGGGCTGCGCGTGAATTGGGATAAGACCTGCATGTTTCCTCTGGAGGACCAGGTGGACCCCATGGGGACCCACCTAAGATGGTGCTATGACACCTTTCAATATCTAGGTATACAAATTTATCATACTGAGAAAGACCTCAACGAAGGAAATCTGGAGAAGGCAGTTTTCTCCATACGTCAATCCCTATCTTTTTGGTGCTCTCACCCTTTGTCTCAACCCGGTCAGGTGGCGATAACCAAATGTTGGTTCCCCCTAACTGTTGTATTTCTTTGTTGCCCTCCCAATTGTGCTCCCCAGTAGCTTCTTTCGGTAACTGAACGAGTCAATGCACGCACTGATATGGGGCTCAGGACAACATAGGGTTGCTTTTAACACGATACAACACCCATTCAATGAGGGTGGTTTAGGGGCACCCCATTATGAGCTCTATTATGCTACTGTGCAGCTGCAATGGCTGTTGGTGTGGTTATACAACTTAACCTACCATGAAACCATCTTGGTGTGCGCACTGCAGATGGAAGTGTGCACCTACACCTGGCTGACTGATTCTGTATCCCACGCACGACATGTGTTTAGACAGATGGTGGTAGCGTGCACTTGTTGTCTTTAGATACATAAATCCCAATGGTGCCGCCTGAGCCACCCTTGATTCGCAGCGGGTCTCCGGACAAACTTTTACAGAAAACAACAAAGTGAGACGTCTGACGGTAAAGCTTTTCTCCCACAAGATATCATTACAAAGTGAGGGGTGGGAGAAGCATGTACTCAATGGGACAGCCGAGGCTTGCCTAACTGTCAAGAGCGGTATGAGGGCCCGAGTGTAGAAAGCACATGTGACAGCGTTGGAATGTGTGTACAAATGTGCACGTTGGCCTGATTGCATGCTCTATTCTAAAAGCATACCCCCAAGATGGGTGAGTCACGCACTAGTGTTACAGTGCATGCTATGATGTACTGAGAAGCGAACCAGTGTAGTGGCGTGTCCGGTGGATAGCAATAATTACAATCTACTAAGAGGCATGGGGGCCTCTTCACACACATTTGGAGAATAAAGGTTAGATCCGAAAAGGACAGATAGTGAAGATATTCTGCACATAAACACAAAATTCATTAAACATTTATGCTACTGTATCAAGGTTCTGATAGTATTAAATGATATAGAATAATCTTACAATACAAATTGAATTTGTTTTTGAAAAAAAACATTGGTTGTCTTTTACTTCTCTCTCTCGCTAAGATCCATTGTCTGGATCATTAATACATGTATTAACAGCGTATGTTTAGCCATGAGGACCCTTATGTTTGTATAGCACTATACCCAGGTCCTGTGGCTCACCTTGGATTATCCCATGAATTTGGTAATGCTCTGAAACAATGAAAGCTGATGGATACTTAATATGGAGTGTTACACTAGAACTAAGACCTGAAACTGGCCAATCAACTTTTCAGTGAAAGAACTCAGTGAAAGAACTCGTCATATGATAGATTTCAGAATCTTTTCTTATATTCTTGTCATTTCAAACCTGCTGGAAGGTATTTCCATAGGTCTACAACCTCTATAAAGACTGAACTCCATCCGTGACCTCATCCAGTTAAATCAAAGGTTCCGAATTATGGTATGACAGAAATGGTCAGGATTCTTTCTAGTATTCTTTTCCTACAAGTAGCCAAACCCAGTGGGCATATATTAGGTATCTATGACTCCATGATTATGCCCGAAAATGCTTCTTCCCTGTTTGTTTAGGGGCAGTAATCCCCCCAAACGCCAAAATATTCCTTTTCAATGCCAACATGTTGTGTCTCATTCAATCACGAACATTCTTTTTACAGCGACCCCCACCACGTGTGTTATTTTGCAGTGTTGGCACAATGCCATCTGAGAATCTAGGATGTTTATAGCAAATTGTTAGTCACTAAATTGTCACATTTCTTACTGTTTTCTAATTTAGTGTGACATAGGATGCAGTACTTTCCAACATCTATTTTTAATGGTACTGTTTTCTAAGAATGATTTCATTAATGTTGCATGCAGTCTTTAGTCACAGAATAGTTATTGTTTTGCCTATAACCTTTGGGGACCCTCTTTGTTTTGCTTAACTGATTTTGTCTTATCTTACTTATTATGTTTTCAGTTCTTTGTTTTTGACTTTACTAATATGCTACTGACGTCAAGCTAAGGAGTACAATCACAAAAGAGGGGCGAGGGTTAAAGACAGTTTATACTCCGCCACCCCGAACCCCCAGAGACCTATAGTGCACACACAAAAGGGGTGGGAAGAGTAAATAATAACACCATATATACTAATACGGTGCAAGATAGAGCCAGCCCCAATAGGGCAAATCACTATAATTGAAAAAACTGCCCTCACTCACATACCGAAGTATGTGACATGCTTCATCATTGGGCCTGCTTACAATACGCCCTGGTGTACCCCACACAGGACGGAGCATAAGGGAGGGGGAAAAAAATTATAAATTCCACTTAACACAACATATAGTCAAACAAACTAAACAGACACAACACTTAACACATCCAATGAGGTGAAAATAGTGCAAACACCATGTGTTTCCAAACCGAAAAGTGCGACAAAGAAATTGTGCAGTATGAGGAGTGATTTAAAACTGATTAAAGGTGTCAACCAGAAAACAAACTTTATTAGACTTTACTTGGCACCTCTACCAGGATTAAAAAATGAGAGAACATGAGACTCGAAGGTGCTAATGTGATCAAATTGGATCCATTTGAAACGCTTATTGTGGGACCCTAGTGGTGTGATTCTGACTATACTTTTCCAGTATGCGTCGCTAACTTTCCTCCGGATTACGGGGGTACCCTGAGACAAACCGAATGCGACGGTCCTGACGAAGACCGGAGTGACCATACAGGCGCATCAAGAGCGGTTGAAACATGTTGACTCTGGCAGTGGTAGGAGGGAAGCCTTGAGGTTCCTAATTATCTCCTGAAGGCATTTTCCCATCCTCTGTTCTCTCATTGGATGTGTTAAGTGTTGTGTCTGTTTAGTTTGTTTGACTATATGTTGTGTTAAGTGGAATTTATAAAAAAAAAATCCCCTCCCTTATGCTCCGTCCTGTGTGGGGTACACCAGGGCGTATTGTAAGCAGGCCCAATGATGAAGCATGTCACATACTTCGGTATATGAGTGAGGGCAGTTTTTTCAAATAGAGTGATTTGCCCTATTGGGGCTGGCTCTATCTTGCACCGTATTAGTATATATGGTGTTATTATTTACTCTTCCCACCCCTTTTGTGTGTACTCGTCAAGCTAAGGAGATCAGACAGAGAGTTCTCTCATTGAAACCTGCTACCCATACCAATTGGATGGTGGGCCACTCCCAACATTTCAGTTTATCACTTTGTATTGTAGCCATTATGTCCTGTTAGCAGAACAGAGGGAGTTTTCACTAATTTCAGTAAGTATACCATTGCCAGTTTCAGTTTTGATCAGCAGTGTATCATTCACAGTTTCATTTATGGTTTGCTAGGAAAGCATTGACATTTTCTGTATAACTATTTAGCACATCACAGCAGATTCCATCAGGCCCATTGAGCACATTTTGACCAGTTACCAATTTGTAAAATTGGCATTTGTAGGTCTGTTTCCTTTAGGCATGCTGGTAATTTTCCATTATTCCAAAGTTGCTCTTCATGCTTAGTACAGTACGCAAGCTAAAACAATATTGTCAATTTAATTTATGTCCAGTTACTGTGGAATGCTCAGTTATACAGTTTGTTACCACACCATTGTCAGTTTTCACAAGAAGAAATAAGTTTATTATTGACAGATGACATTACACCAGCTTAACACATCGTCCATTTTTTTCCACCGTGCTAAATTAGTATATAATTTTAATTATCCATGACTTAGAACAGCATTGCCAGTTTTGTTCATGACCAATTGGAACAGCATGGCATGATTTCCTTACACACATTTTCCACACTATAACCAATTTCAATATTAACCAGTTATTATTTGATTTGGCATTACACATGTTCTCCTCACAGCTTCCATTATCTTATTCTCGGGGAAAATATGGATGGGAAGAAGCTGGCTTTCAGTTGACTGAAGTAAGACGGAGTCTAACCACAGTCAAACGCAGACCTGGATGAGGGAGTTGTAAGAGCCGCCCTACCAAAAAGGAAGAGAGACTGAAAGTAGAGGAAATGGGATACACCCTCCCTCTACAGACTAATAGCTTGCCAAAAAGTATCCCATACCTAACCTACTGTCATGAGGAAAAAGATTTGGCATCAATGTATCATGCTGCTGGCGAAGAAAACACTTTTTTTTCTTTGTTGGACCCTCACCCACTCCAGTAGTGTCATGGTTCATCAATGGGTCTCATCCTGGTCCCTAAAAACTAGGCTCAACCATATTCCAGAGAGCACATTAATTATTTCTCTAGCCGGGGTTTCCCTAATAAAAATACCATCAAAAAATCAAGGTATCCCTTTAGTAGCAGTTGTTTGTGTATGATTAAAAGGTTGTTTTACGGGGGTAAGGATATAATGGTCCAATTGTTCTAGAAAATGTTCAACATATTTCAGACCCTAAAACGAACCCTCTTGGGTAAAGGGCTTTCATCAGGAAATAAAAAATGCAATTGAAAGTTTTTTTCATTCTGTTGTTCATTGCTTTCAATAGAACAGGAGCTTTGGTCATAACCGTGTGCCTACTTCACATAAATAAATGAAATTCTGTAATTCTTTAAATTGTTTCAGCTCTAAGAGAGTGATAGGGAACCACCAACCTAGATACACAGTGCCCTCTCATGCTCCTCTTTCAGAAGAGCATTGCCAGAGCAGCACAGAAGCACTATCAGAACTAAATAAATGCTCTAGAGAGTGATGTAGAAAATACTCTTCTTTAGATTTAACACTAAGAAGACAATAGAGCAATATTGGTCAAAAAATGAACAAATCTCCTCTCAAGATACATTTGTCGCAAGTGACAGATCGCTTATAGCACTCTAAATTGTATGGGTGCACTATACTCATGGTTTAAATGCACTCATATGTATTTTTATCATTTGCAGTGTTTCATGAATATTAAGATGCATTTATTCGAGTTATATTAGCATCAAAATGTAATGTGCACATTTAAGTAGGCCTTTGTATGTATTAAAGAAATTTATTTTTCCTGTATGTGTAATGTGCAGGTTGAAATTATACTTGTGTAATGTATTTGTATTTAGTATAAGTTGACTGAATTGTAGGCCCAAAACTGTAGGTTGTTTTGAGTTTCATTTCTCCTTGGTTGCTCAAGAATTGTAATTAAATGAATCCTTAGTGTGCTCGAAGATAGTATGTTTGTCTATATAAAGGGGATGATTCTTTAAGGAGACAGGGGTTTGAATCAATTAAACTTATAATACAAAAAGGAATACCCCTGACACCATAAATCACACAATTGATTTGCTAACAGAAGCCTTTTTAATCGACTCCGTGTTATCAAAAACTGTTTTACTACTTATTTTATATATATTTTCATTAGTGATGCACACTTATTGTTCAGTTTCTATATAATACATCTACAATATTTACACCTTATTCATCATACTGTACATATATCTACATCCGTTCGTCAGAGCAGGAAATCAACAATTTTGTTAACTCAAACGAAATCTTACTTTAACTGCAATTTGCAAGGTTATACATTCTCTTAGTTCATATTTGCTTTCAATGTATACAACCAAAAAAGTCCTACTTTTTTAATCTTGTCAAGATTAACTCCTTTCTTGATCAAGTCCACATATGTGTCTAATGGTCCTTTTGGCATTGTAATCACCACTTTGGAGTTTACATTAATAATTCATAATACATGTAACCGGGAATCAGTCTTTTGTTCACCAGATATTAGAAAAATTGTTCACATTCACTTGTGATTATATGCACATTTATAGTCTCGCCGACGCGTTTCGACCTTATTGGTGTTGGACCTTCATTATCACGTTTTGTTAAGGTCTTCCTCAGGGCTGTATTTTTGTGTGGTGTAGGACAACTTTATATCTATAAAAGATAATGATAAATATATCTCTTTTAGTAACTCGAATCTGCATCTTAGTCATAGTACATTGTATATATTATTATACATGTCGTTTCCTGTGTTTGTTTAACATACATACCCGCCTTCTTGTTGTTGGGGGGGGCGTGTTTGTCAATTGTCACCTGAGAGTCAGAACATACTTGTTTTAGTCTCGGAAGTATCTTTTTGGTCAGCTTCCAACATCTGTGTTTATATGTATGAATGCATTACATACCCTTCCTGTGGTGTACTTCAATGAGCGGTATGTCCGATGTTTTATTTTCTTTCAAGGGACTTAGTCGTGAGAGTCTTGCACTCAATTTATGTCTTTGAGCTGTTGGTAAAAACGACAGTTGTTGTGAATCTGTCTAGAAACGGACCTCCTCTAGTCTTATATCGATTGTCTTGTCGATTTTTGGTAACATTCTCATTAAACTAGGTTGATTAATATGGACTTTCGTGTGCACAGGGCGAGCTTTGTACAAAATGTTGCGCATTGCTACTGGCTTGTGTTTCATCTCTTCGCCACGTCATTTTCAGTGCGTACAGGGCATGTTGTGTACAGAGTATTGCGCATTGCTCCTGGCTTGCGTTTCATTTTTTCGCCAAATTTCAGGTGCAACTTCATACCTTATTTTCGCATGATGTCTCTTGTTCTCCGCTTCACTGCGTCTCACGAGGCTCTCCGTCTCCTCTCTTTCGGCGTACCACCGGCACTTTCTGTCTCCTTTCCGCTCCTTCGGCGTCCTCGTCTTCTTAGCTGATTGCTTCCGTGTTTGATGTCACGTGATTCATTGGACGTGATTTTCCTTGAATCGTTTTTTCGGGCCGCTGGGTATTGGAGTTCTTTCAGCTTTGGCTTGTATACTGACGGGCGCTTCCGTGTACGATCTCACATGTTTTCCTTAGGTCGTGATTTCTCTTCCTATACATTGTGTTGTTCTTTCGGGCCGTTGGATATTGGCTTGTATGCATAAGGGGTACGATTCCATTAACATTTCCAGGAGCCTTGTTCACATTGTCCATGTCGATGTTTTTTGGTCAATATTACATTGATTGTTTTTTGGATTTTTCCATCTGATTTAAAATGCTGATTCTGATTACATACAGTGTGTAAGTTCTGACATCTCATTCAATCCGTTTTCTATTGTGTTCAAGTATAAGATAATTTTTGCCTCAAAATTGGACATGACGTTTTCCACGTTATTACCCACAATATGTTTAAGTACTGTCCACTTAATGTCTTTCTCCGAATGTCCCATCTCAATGCAGTGTGCCACCATCGGAGCATTTTGAGTTTTACATTTGATACGAGATCTGTGTTGTGTAATCCTTTTTCTTATTTGCTGGCTTGTTTTGCCTATATAGGCTTTCATGCAGGGGCATAGCACACAATAGATTACATTTTGCGTATTGCAATTTGTAAATTCTTCATGGACAATGTATTTTGTTCCATATTGGAATTTGGTTCCTTCTATGGTGTTTTCACATGAAACACAATTCCCACATTTTTTGTGTCCTTTCACTGGTGGTAGCGATAACATAGATCTCAACGATGTATCTTGTCTTCTTATATTTGTGTTAGCTCTTACAAGTTTATCTTTAATGCTTGAATTTCTTTTTAATGCGAAGATAGGCAGATTTTTGAACTGCTCAATACTTTTCACTGTGATCCAATTTTTTCTTATGATCTTTTGGATTTCATTTGTCACTCCAGAGAAGGTTGTGACGCAAACCAGCGGAGAATTTTCTTCTTTGTTTTTTGGAGTTAACAGAGATTCTCTTGGAACATACCACGCTCTTTTCATAGCTTTTTTTAGAAGTTTTTTTGGATAACCTCTTGTTTGTAGTTTTTCTACAAGAATTGTGGCATTTGTGAAATAATCCTCCTTTTTTGTACAATTCCTGTGAATTCTCATAAATTGGCTAAAGGGCAAGTTATCTCTTAAATTTCTTTGGTGGAAGCTGCCATAATGTAGAAAGGTGTTTCTGTCTGTAGTTTTGGTATAGAGAGTCGTGTATATGTGACCTTCTTCGTGTTTAATTAGAAGGTCTAAGAAGTTCATCTCAGTTTTGCTCTTGTTGACAGTGAACTGTATGTCCCGGTTCCTATCGTTCAACCATCTGGTGAAATCTGATAGTTGTTCCTCACTTCCTCGCCATAGCATGAAGACGTCATCTATGTAACGGTACCACATTTTTCATATGGGTTATTAAAGAAGATCCATCTTTCTTCGAACATTGCCATGAACATTATAGCCATTTCTGGGGCAAAAGGACACCCCATCGCGGTGCCCTTGACTTGAATGTACTTACTGCCATTGAATGTGAAAAAGTTATTTTTCAAGCATATTTCTGCCAGTTGCAGAATGAAGTCTGTTGGCACATTGTGTGGACGATCTCTTTTCTCTAAGAAGATTTTCATCACCTCTAACCCTGCTTCTTGTTGGATATTAGAGTAAAGGCTTACGATATCCAATGTGACTAAAAATTCTTCTTCCTCCTCAAACGGTTGGTGCTCTAGAATGTTAATTGCCTACATGGTATCTTTAATATAGCTTGTTGTGCCAGATACGAGAGGTTTTAGGAAGGTATCCACATATTTAGCTGGACGTTCTAGTATGGAATTTACTCCAGATATTATTGGCCTTCCCGGCGGATTCCTTTGGTCCTTATGAATCTTGGGTAAAATATACATAAGTGGTGTCCTTGGGTTTTCATTAATCAGGAATTTTGCTTCCTTTTTTCATAGCCATCCCTCATTTTCTCCGATGTTCTTTAATGTCTCTAATTTGGACTTTATTTTGTTGTTCCAATCTTCATCCGTTCTTCTGTAGTACTGTTGATCACTTAGTTGCCTAAGTACTTCGGCTTCATATTTTTCACGTTGGAGTATCACCACTCCCCCGCCTTTATCGGCTGGCTTGACGATGATTGTGTCATTCTTTTTCAGATTTTCCAAAGCCAGTTTTTCTTGTTGTGGCATGTTCCATTTAGTAAAAGTTCTTTTATTCTCTAGGTTTGCCAGATCTCTTAGTACATTTTTCTCAAAAGTCAATAGCTCAATTGGCATATTGGTAGCATTTGGAAAGAACGTGGACTGGTTTTTTAATCCAGAGTAGTTACGCTCCACATAGTTAGGTGTATCCTCAAAGAAGATTTTCAATCTCATTTTTCTAAAGAATTGTATGATTTCTAATTTGGTCAGTCTTAAATCTGGTCTTACTGTGGGTATAAATGACAGCCCTCTTCGTAGCACATTCATTTCTTGCGGTGATAATTCATACTCCGATATATTGTAGATTGGACTTTCTTCTGTGATCACCAGCGGTAGACATTCCTCCTCGTTTAATTTGTCCTGGTTGAGGATTGTACCATCTTGCTCTGCCTCTGGGTCGGCGATTTCCTCTGCCTAAAAAAGGTGCCGATTGATAGTTTTGTCCCTGTTGGTTTGTGGCTGCACTTGTTGATGGATTTGTGTCACTTGAGCTCTCTGACGACGAAGAAGCATCTGAAAAGGTCAGAAATTGTCTTCTGCTTCTTCCTCCGTATGTGCGTAATGCTCCTGTGTTTTGAGGTTGTTTATAGAGATCCTTGTCTAAGTAAGGGTAGGTCTTGTTTTCAGAGAAGTTACTGATGTCTTTTTGGAGTTTGAATTTTTTAGCGTCTTCTGTTGTTTTCTTGAATACTTCGTTTTCTTTTTGTAATTTTAATAGTAGTGCTTGTGCGTTCTCAATTGCTGTGTTGTTTTTCAGGGCCTCCTCCAGCTCTTGGATTAATTCAAGTACTTTAAGACTCAAGCGTTCTGCTGTTTTAATTGAATGGAACATCCAATCTCTTGAGCATTTTATTCCTATATGGCTGAAACCCTCTAGATATTCAGGTTGATCAACAAAAATCACCGGAACATTTTTGACTTGCAGACCTACTGGTATTGTTCCTGCTCTCATATGTTCAAAGAGGACTTCCCCATGTAGTGCGGTTCTTATTTGTTTCTTTTTAAGTCTAGTTATTTTCTCGACCTCGGATTGTTGACTGGGATTAGTGGCTTTAGTTCCTGGGTTAAGTGTGGACGGTCTTTTTAAGAATTCTTCAATATCTTCTTCTCTGAAACTTAAGGTCTTAGGTTCTGACATTTATATACAATGTAATGGTGTTCTTTGCTGATTGCTGCTGACTCGAAATTGCATTTGGAGAGGATCATTTCTGTAATTCTAATCTGAGTAGTCCAATTTAGGGACTGTTATGTGTGCCTCTAACTTTCAAAGCCCGGATCAAACAAATATCCTGCTCAATGTATATACTTTTACTTTTTTCTGTACAATTCCCTCGTAGACGTGGTGTCTACCCCGAAATCTGTCTATATAAAGGGGATGATTCTTTAAGGAGACAGGGGTTTGAATCAATTAAACTTATAATACAAAAAGGAATACCCCTGACACCATAAATCACACAATTGATTTGCTAACAGAAGCCTTTTTAATTGACTCTGTGTTATCAAAAACTGTTTTACTACTTATTATATATATATTTTCATTAGTGATGCACACTTATTGTTCAGTTTCTATATAATACATCTACAATATTTACACCTTATTCATCATACTGTACATATATCTACATCCGTTCGTCAGAGCATGAAATCAACAATTTTGTTAACTCAAACGAAATCTTACTTTAACTGCAATTTGCAAGGTTATACATTCTCTTAGTTCATATTTGCTTTCAATGTATACAACCAAAAAAGTCCTACTTTTTTAATCTTGTCAAGATTAACTCCTTTCTTGATCAAGTCCACATATGTGTCTTATGGTCCTTTTGGCATTGTAATCACCACTTTGGAGTTTACATTAATAATTCATAATACATGTAACCGGGAATCAGTCTTTTGTTCACCAGATATTAGAAAAATTGTTCACATTCACTTGTGATTATATGCACATTCATAGTCTCGCCGACGCGTTTCGACCTTATTGGTGTTGGACCTTCATTATCACGTTTTGTTAAGGTCTTCCTCAGGGCTGTATTTTTGTGTGGTGTAGGACAACTTTATATCTATAAAAGATAATGATAAATATATCTCTTTTAGTAACTCGAATCTGCATCTTAGTCATAGTACATTGTATATATTATTATACATGTCGTTTCCTGTGTTTGTTTAACATACATGCCCGCCTTCTTGTTGTTGGGGGGGGCGTGTTTGTCAATTGTCACCTGAGAGTCAGAACATACTTGTTTTAGTCTCGGAAGTATCTTTTTGGTCAGCTTCCAACATCTGTGTTTATATGTATAAATGCATTACATACCCTTCCTGTGGTGTACTTCAATGAGCGGTATGTCCGATGTTTTATTTTCTTTCAAGGGCCTTAGGCGTGAGAGTCTTGCACTCAATTTATGTCTTTGAGCTGTTGGTAAAAACGACAGTTGTTGTGAATCTGTCTAGAAACGGACCTCCTCTAGTCTTATATCGATTGTCTTGTCGATTTTTGGTAACATTCTCATTAAACCAGGTTGATTAATATGGACTTTCGTTGTGCACAGGGCGAGCTTTGTACAAAATGTTGCGCATTGCTACTGGCTTGTGTTTCATCTCTTCGCCACGTCATTTTCAGTGCGTACAGGGCATGTTGTGTACAGAGTATTGCGCATTGCTCCTGGCTTGCGTTTCATCTTTTCGCCAAATTTCAGGTGCAACTTCATACCTTATTTATGCATGATGTCTCTTGTTCTCCGCTTCACTGCGTCTCACGAGGCTCTCCGTCTCCTCTCTTTCGGCGTACTACCGGCACTTTCTGTCTCCTTTCCGCTCCTTCGGCGTCCTCGTCTTCTTAGCTGATTGCTTCCGTGTTTGATGTCACGTGATTCATTGGACGTGATTTTCCTTGAATCGTTTTTTCGGGCCGCTGGGTATTGGAGTTCTTTCAGCTTTGGCTTGTATACTGACGGACGCTTCCGTGTACGATCTCACATGTTTTCCTTAGGTCGTGATTTCTCTTCCTATACATTGTGTTGTTCTTTCGGGCCGTTGGATATTGGCTTGTATGCATAAGGGGTACGATTCCATTAACATTTCCAGGAGCCTTGTTCACATTGTCCATGTCGATGTTTTTTGGTCAATATTACATTGATTGTTTTGTGGATTTTTCCATCTGATTTAAAATGCTGATTCTGATTACATACAGTGTGTAAGTTCTGACATCTCATTCAATCCGTTTTCTATTGTGTTCAAGTATAAGATAATTTTTGCCTCAAAATTGGACATGACGTTTTCCACGTTATTACCCACAATATGTTTAAGTACTGTCCACTTAATGTCTTTCTCCGAATGTCCCATCTCAATGCAGTGTGCCACCATCGGAGCATTTTGAGTTTTACATTTGATACGAGATCTGTGTTGTGTAATCCTTTTTCTTATTTGCTGGCTTGTTTTGCCTATATAGGCTTTCATGCAGGGGCATAGCACACAATAGATTACATTTTGCGTATTGCAATTTGTAAATTCTTCATGGACAATGTATTTTGTTCCATATTGGAATTTGGTTCCTTCTATGGTGTTTTCACATGAAACACAATTCCCACATTTTTTGTGTCCTTTCACTGGTGGTAGCGATAACATAGATCTCAACGATGTATCTTGTCTTCTTATATTTGTGTTAGCTCTTACAAGTTTATCTTTAATGCTTGAATTTCTTTTTAATGCGAAGATAGGCAGATTTTTGAACTGCTCAATACTTTTCACTGTGATCCAATTTTTTCTTATGATCTTTTGGATTTCATTTGTCACTCCAGAGAAGGTTGTGACGCAAACCAGCGGAGAATTTTCTTCTTTGTTTTTTGGAGTTAACAGAGATTCTCTTGGAACATACCACGCTCTTTTCATAGCTTTTTTTAGAAGTTTTTTTGGATAACCTCTTGTTTGTAGTTTTTCTACAAGAATTGTGGCATTTGTGAAGTAATCCTCCTTTTTTGTACAATTCCTGTGAATTCTCATAAATTGGCTAAAGGGCAAGTTATCTCTTAAATGTCTTTGGTGGAAGCTGCCATAATGTAGAAAGGTGTTTCTGTCTGTAGTTTTGGTATAGAGAGTCATGTATATGTGACCTTCTTCGTGTTTAATTAGAAGGTCTAAGAAGTTCATCTCAGTTTTGCTCTTGTTGACAGTGAACTGTATGTCCCGGTTCCTATGTTAGCAAATCAATTGTGTGATTTATGGTGTCAGGGGTATTCCTTTTTGTACGAAGATAGTATGTTCTCATCCTACTTCAGGTGCCGGAATTTGCCCTCGTTATTCTTAGATGTAAGGAGATACTCGGAATGTCTTTGAAGAAGTCTGGGAGGCAAAAATGGAGGGCACTTTCATGTCTGGCCTCTCTCGGAACCAAGGCCACTGGAAAATAATTAATTTAATTAAAGGCTTCTCTGGAAACTAACTGAAGGATGGTGTCAATGAATACGACGTATTGTGGGTTGAACATTGTCTTTTTGTATGGTGCGCAGGGACAGATTATGGAGACTTCTGCCTATTTCGGAGGAGAAGGAGCATCTTAGAGCGAGCGCCATAGCTTTAAGACCATTGGACGTGAGTAGTTCTTAAGAAGTCAACACGTGCTTTCACCTTTGGGATAGGATATTGGGGAAATAGTTAGGACTCTCATTTAGAGCAGAGTAGGGAAAGATACTTTTGTTTTTATCTCAAATGAAAAGAGAATTGGACTCAGCTTCTATCCTTTGTTGAATTTTGATTTTGGAGTTCATTATATTAAGTCTCTTATGCCGAATGATTTATATACGTAGACTTGGATCTGTATTGATTTCTATGTATCTATATACCCTGATATTGACATGTGTTTATATTCAATTATTTTTGGCCTTATAACCAAAACTGGAATTCGGAGTCTGTTGTCCTATAACGCATGTCTAATTGAAAGTATAATATTGAATTGTTTTACTCCCGTCCATACTATTTAGCAGGCAATAAAAGACCATCTGCCTTGAACTTAGTAGGGAAGGTAAGGAGCAAATTTAGCGTCACCACATGGATGAAGTTATGCTGCTGTGGGTGCACAATTGAACCATATTAATTCTTCAAACCAGTTTGTAGAAATGAAACATTTCTAAACCCCTTCCCAAAGTTATATCAACAATTCCCAACACATTTTCTTTTGCCAAAAAGCCCCCCTAATATTTACAATTGAAATGGGCAATAAGATTTGGCATCTGATTCACCATGTTCCTAACATGAAATACAGATTTGGACAATTTACTAGTGAAAATTAAAGATATCAAAATACTTGGAGAGGCTGAGCCCATCTGGTCTCTTTATATATGTATTTGATTAGGTATATAAAGAGACCAGATGGGCTCAGCCTCTCCAAGTATTTTGATATCCTTAATTTTCACTAGTAAATGGTCCAAATCTTGGGTATGGGGATTTCCATATATTGAACGTTGATACAAAGCTAGACAATTCTGTGTAGATTGGATGTAAAATAAAGGAGTGTAGAGAAAAAGGCCATGGGAGGGGATGGAGGCAGGGCAAGGAAGGTTATCAGCTTTTACCAATCAACCAGAAGGTTACCTGTATATAAGATGGCAATTAAGGAGGAGTTTCTTGAGTGAGCTTGCCACATCTGAGTTGCAAGGGAGTATGAATCAAATAATTACTTTTGCAAGAGTTACACATAACCTATGAAATGTTATTTGGAATTATTTAAGGAAGGATTATCCGATGTAATTCCAAGTGGACCATATTCAGGCCAGATATAAAGAATGACCAATGGGGACATAAATGAGAATCACTTAGTTTGACTGGATGTAAGTTTATCTCATAGAGGTATTTTGACAATCTAGCATGGATTTGGTCCTTCTGAATCTACGCTATAATTCACTAATGTATGACTTTCTCTCTCTACTTACAATATGCATTACATCATTGGCATAAAATAATAGACAATGAGGCATAGAAGCAATGATTGGAATATCAGCAGACACATTTACTAGCTTCTCATACAGATTGAATACATAGATCATATGCATAGAGATGACTAGCATGCAGCCTTGGTTAGCCACGGTAGTAACAAGTACTGATTAAGTTATCAGGGACCATTTGTCATAAGAAATAGGTTGAGGTTTTCAGAAACCCGACAGCTTGAGCTAGAGCTTGCTTCACCCAGAGATACAGAGAAATAACATGCAAATGTGTTTATAATAAAACTTTTAAAAATTATTCTTTTTCTATCATACCCATTATTTATCATTTTCAAAGTATGAGTTTTAACATTCACACTTACCCCTAATGTAAGTCTTAACATGTTGCTCATTTCTTTTATAGGATCTGTGAAGGGAGACACACTGGTCTTATATGGGGTTCTCGTAAATATTCATCTGCTTTTCCCAACATGTGCATACTTCAAGGAGATCACTATCATGGAGTATTTAGACACCAACCTGCAATATATAGATAACTGGCTTAAAAAGCAACCAAAAGCATTTGACTGGACCCAGTGCTTCAAATCTATTCAAGAAAATCAGGAAGAGAGGTATGAAATATACTGTTTAGTCATCCATCACATTATAAGGATCATTTCCCACTATTATGCCTGTTTTTATTGTTACATTCTAATACTACACTGGTTTAATCTAAGAAATAATGTCTATCAACATCAAGTGGTGGCTTTGAAACTGTACTGCATGTATTCGTTTTTTTGAAAACGGATTTTACTAAGTTTTACCATCTTACACATCACATCCGTAAGCACAAGTTCCCAATACCACTGTAGTCTGCCATGGACTGAGAAGGTGCGTGCAATCCTGCTTATCCAATGAACTCTGGGAATCCTACAGTTCTAACATGGTGATACTGCTTAATAATGAACCAAAGCAATGAACAATAATTTAGAGTCCCGCCAAAGGGTGAGGGAGAATGACATGATATGTGATGCAAAGTAAGTGCGGGGATTAGTCCCCGGGGATACATGCAGTCATGGAATTTGCTTGTGGCAAGTTAGTAGGGAATGTGGGTGAGCAAGTGTAGGCCAATTCATACTGTGTGGGGGCCCCCGCCCATTGGCGCTCAAGAGACACCACACCACAAGATGCCAGATTTTACTTAACCCTCTTCTCCCACAGAGTGGAATGTCAATCAATATGAGGTTACAGGCCTAGTCCAACTCCTGGGTTGCAATCCCCTGTTAGGCTCCTGCTATAGCGCAACTCCCTCACAGCCAGCTCATTTGCAAAGTTCCATCACCCATGAGTGTACAGTGGAGCTGCCAGAGGACTTCCATACAAGTAGAATTTGGCACTGACAAGTATGAGCACCAAGCCTATACATTTGTTTGTAACTGTACCTGCCTTACGGCAGGTAAACCATCCCAGCAGGAATGCCCCTGGAGAGCCTATAAACTGCCTCCCCATTGCTGTTGATATTATTGTTTCCACCCCTGTCCAGAATGGTTGGATGACTGGGCAATCTCATACCATATGCAGATATATGTCAATATATTCACCACATCTAGGGCAAG
The DNA here is from genome assembly GCF_964263255.1 of Lissotriton vulgaris. Taxonomy (NCBI): domain Eukaryota; kingdom Metazoa; phylum Chordata; class Amphibia; order Caudata; family Salamandridae; genus Lissotriton; species Lissotriton vulgaris. Next base: position 954,849,692 of record NC_141699.1, read on the forward strand.
TGTGTTCTGTTAACCCCTTCACAGCTGGGCAAATTCCCCTGCTGTGCTGGGGGGCGGGGGGGGGTGGTGCGCACAGTGCCCCGTGCTCATGATGAGCTGAGCTCGTCATGACCACACCCGTTTCTTTAGAACGCTCGCACAGCAGGGGAATTTGCCCAGCATGCGAGCGTTCTAACAGTCATGACAAGTTCAGCTCGTCATGAGCACACGAGCACCATGGCTCATGACGAGCTGAGCTCATCATGAGACTCGAAGGTGCTAATGTGATAAAATTGGATCCATTTGAAACGCTTATTGTGGGACCCTAGTGGTGTGATTCTGACTATACTTTTACAGTATGTGTCAGTGATTGGTGTCCCCATTGTTTGCTCCCAGTGATCTCTTAGGGCCCAAGCCCCAAATTAGCCTAGTCCTGTGGAACCCTATAGAAAAGTGACATCCCATGATGCCTCCTGGGGAATCTCACAAATGCACTGCAGCCCCTGTGCATCTGGGGCTTCGGCAGCCCTGCCCGTCACCCTTGTTTGATGTTCCTTGTAAGTGCCCCATGAAACAAAAAATCACTAGCGGGAATGTCATATTGCTCTCAGATGCACTGAAAATCCACTATCACAGCATTAACAGAAAGGTTGTCTGCTGTTGTAAGACTCAACTCCAGTAAGTTTCTAAGTCTGTTCCAATTGCCACCATGTGGTATGGCAATCATGTGCCATGTCGGGAGCTCCCTGACATACGGTACCCTGGTCTGTGTCTGCTGAAGTTCCCTCTTTCAAACCTGGTTATCAGAAGCCATCCTCTAGGCCCACCTGGAAAGCCCAACAAGGTCAGCAGCAGTCTTGCCATATCTCTCTCTCTGTGGGGTGAACCTTGAGGCTATCATCTCAACAATCCCCCTGTCAGAAATTGGGTTCCTGGTTGGCACCCTGTCTAAGCAGGAACCACAGTATGGGTAAGCCACAAGCACACTGTAGATTAACCTGTACTCCCTCCCTGGTAGCTTGGCACAGACCACTCAGGCTTAACTTAAGAGGGAATGTGCAAAGTATATGTGCAAAGTATTTGTGCAACACTTCAAACACTAAAGCAGGGAAAGCACCACACAAAAAGATACCAAACCTGGTTAGAATACCAGAGCTTAATTTAATGAAGAGAACAAGACCAAAATGACAAAAATCCAATTAGCAGAACCGAGGTTATGACTCTGGAATGGATAGCTGAAATGTTGTGCTTAAAAGCATGAAGCGCCAACTGAAGCTATCTGGGTGCACTAGACCGGGTCAAATACAAAAGGTCAGGGTAACGACGATGGAGTGCAGGTCGGATACAGTAACCAGCTTTGGCCCCCCTCTGCAAACTAGTTGCAGATACAGGGCGCAGGTGAGGTGATGGGTAGTCAACGGTCCATAAAGGAAGACAATGCTGCATTTTCAAGCCGTGCAATGGTGATGATGCATAGGGAATGAAGTCGATCTGCCATGCAGTCCGCGATGCACCATTGTCAATCCTCGCAATGGCGGTGATGCGTCTGCAGTGGAAGTGATTGACAGGTTCAGAGTACTCGCTCCAATAGCAATGAGTGGATTCTGCTGGAGCAGCACTTCAAATCAACTTCCAAGGATCCAGGACTGGGTTGGCGCCACTTGGCAGGGCAGACTCACGGAAGGCAGAGTCCAGGTGCTGTAGCAGTTGAGTTGGAACTCATTTATGTCCCCAAGACTTGAATCAGGAGGGAAGCCAGCAAGTCTTTGGAGTCACTCTGATTCTTGGTTCAAGTGATGTGGGTCCAGTCCTTATCACCCAGGCAAGTAAGGCAGCAGGTCAGCACAGCAAGGAAACAGTTCTTACAGAGCACTGTCCAGCATAGTGGCAGTCCTTCAACAGCACAGCAGTCCTCTTTCCTGGAAGAGTATCCACAGGTCCAGAAGTGCACCTAAGCGGTAGAGTCGAAAGTCCAGTCCTTATATCCACTGGCGCCTTTGAAGTGAAATGTACTTCAAGGAAGGGCTTTGAAGTGCACAGCGGCCTTCCCTTCCTGCCTTGGCTCTGGCCTCACTACAGGGGATATGCAGCCCTTTGTGTATGGACAGGACAAAGGCTATTCAGGTGTAAGTGTGAAGCTGTGCCTAGCTCCAACTTCTCATCCTGCCCAGGATGGCCCATCAGGTGGCACCTAAGCTCCCTTTGTGTGTGCTGTCTACAGTTGGACGGAAAATTATGCTACGCTCGTAGATTGTGCAACTACGCGCTAAGCGAATTGCTCATAGCACAGTGCAAAAACACGTAGCGTAGCATAGTTGGCATTTTTTGTTCGCGGTCCTCAACATCAAGTTGCGACCGCGAGCGAGCAAAATGAAATCCCGGTGAGACTTTTTCCTCATTTGTGTTCAGCAACATGAAGTTGCTGATCGCGAGCGTGGAAAATAAACCTCCTGGCGAGATTCTCAACCCGGGGAGGTCAGGTTTTTCATTGCAAGTGGTCGCGTATGCTCGCGACCGCTCGCAATGAGAAACTATCAGTCTGCTTTGAGAAAGCTGCCGCTCCAGTAAAAACTACTTGAGCGGCAGAAAACGACCACTTGCACTGTGCAAGATGCCATTTGCAATGATTGCACAGTGCCCACTGTGAGTGCACCACTAACTATTACAGATGGAAAGTCTGGTACTTGTTGTAAACTCTCCTCTTACCACCCTCACCCTCGCATCCTTCCCTCTCCTTTGGTTTGCCCCTGCCTCCCACCTCCTTTCCCTCCTCCTTTGGTTCTGTCCAGCATGAAGGCAATTTAGAACGTTCGCTCTGAGTGAGATTTAAGCTCAGCAGGGCATGTTAGAGGAGCTTGGAAACTGACGTAATAAATATCTTCTTTTACCTCATCTGGTGTGGACCTTCATCACTACAAATTTGGCGACGAGGACTCCAGAGACGAGGGAGTAGCTGTGTGGGGGACGGCGTCAGTTTCCCCCCCTTTTTGTCCATTATCTCCTCATTGTTTTTGCCTTATCTTCAAGGCATTTGAAGTAATGTGCAAGATGCCATTTGCAATGATTGCACAGTGCCAACTTTGAGTGCACCGCTAACTATTACAGCTGTAAAGTCTGGTACTTGTTGTAACCTCTCCTCTTACCACCCTCACCCTTGCATCCTTCCTTCTTCTTTGGTTTGCCCCTGCCTCCCCCTCCTTTTCCTCCTCCTTTGGTTCTGTCCAGCATGAAGGCAATTTAGAACGTTCGTTCTGAGTGAGATGTAAGCTCAGCAGGGCATGTTAGAGGAGCTTGGAAACTGACGTGATAAATATCTTCTTTTACCTCATCTGGTGTGGACCTTCATCACTACAAATTTGGCGACGAGGACTCCAGAGACGAGGGCATAGCTGTGTGGGGGACGGCGTCAGTTTCCCCCCCTTTTTGTCCATTATCTCCTCATTGTTTTCGCCTTATGTTCAAGGAATTTGAAGTTCGGTCTCCAGATTTTAAGCGGAGGTATCTATTCGAGGCCTCTCTTCACCCTGGACACTCTTCTAAAATCCACGATCCGACTGTGCTGACTCTCCTCTGCTCTGGGAAGCTCTGTTGCACCTCTAACCTTCGGCGGTGTGTGTTGTCTCTATATTTAGGTGGCCAACTCTCCCCTGCCTGTGGGAGCGCTTTGAGTCTTCACCTGTCATTGCGGTGAGTGCCGTCCCTGAGGTGCAGGAAGCCAGTTTGGATCACAATCTCCTTTGCCTTTGGGAGTGTTTGTAGGCACCGTTTTTCCTATCGGAGCCAGTGCCGGTGCTGAGGTGGAGGCGTGTTCGTCTTCGCTTTTCGGATTTTCCTGTCACGTGATTTACGTGTAGTGGCATTTCAGGTGCATGCGAGTTTGCCTGAGTTATCGTCACGTCTTCTTCAGGAGAGTAGCGTCCTGCCGCGTAGAGAGACCTGTGTGAAGAGAGTGGTGTCTCGACCTCTGGAGGGAGCAGTTTCATTTGGCTTATGGAATCGTCGCGCGTCATTCTTCAGGAGAGTAGCATTAAAACAAGCGCCTGCCTGGTGAAGAGATCTGTGTGAGCAGAGTGGCGTCTCTACCTCTGGAGGGAGCAGCTTCATCGTGGGGCAGTGATTCCTTCTCCTGACATTTCGCCTCAGTGCATCTTCATTTGAGGGATTGGCGTTTTGTAAGCGCTGATTTGGTACTGCTGTTCTACTACAAGTATTTCCCTCCACTGTAATTTAGCGGTTTGTGCCTCATTATTTCCTTCCATTCTAAATTATCATTCTGCCATTTTACTTTTCGACTGCTTTTGGGAACCAGTATTTCTATCCCAATCAGAAGAGGCATCAGCAGTGCTATTCCAGTTCAGATGATTTTTTTTTCTCTTTTTCTTAGCATCTTATATTCTTCGTCTCTCTCTCTCTCTCTCTCTCTCTCTCTCTCTCTCTCTCTCTCTCCTGTACCCTCCATATTTTCTCTTTTTCCTGTATTTCACACTACATTTCTATACTGTTTCTGTCTTTCGCTACTGCTCATATCTAATTTTGGTACTTTACTACTACAGTTCAAAATGTCGGTGGCAAATATGAACCAACCACCACCTTTCTTAAATGATGAAGGAGAACCTGAAATACCATGGGACAGATGGGTAAAAATGTTGCACTCCTACCTAATTGCAATTGGGGGTGAAAAGTTTTCCTCAGTTTGGAAACAACACATTCTACTTCACAACAAAGGTACAGAAGCTAGGAAAGTGTATGAGGATTTGGCTGATGGGGAGGAGGAAGGAGGTGAGGGGACGAAGATGTGTTTACAATTACATTAAGGAAATTGAGTTTACATTTCAAAGATAAGATCAATGTTGTGTTAGAAAGACACACGTTTTTTAAGAGAGCTCAAGGTAAAAATGAAAAAGTTACCTCATACATAGCAGACTTAAGAGGTCTCGCAGCAACTTGTGATTTTGGGGTGCTTACAGATTCTCTTATAAGAGATCAGTTGGTACGCTGTACCAATGACCATAAGGTGCAAGAGAGACTGCTAACACTAAACCCTGATTTAGATGAAGCTATAACAATAGCAAAAAGCATAGAGCACACAGCTTTCTGTGTTAAAGAAATGAGAACCAGTAAAGATGTTTCTCAAGAAGAGAACAAGGTGAATGAGATTAAAAGATGATGTAAATGTTTTAAAGGTCACAAAGGGAAATGTGGCAGGCAAACCCAAAATGCAGAAAGTATTGTACAAATGTTTTCGTTGTGGCAACACCAATCATCTTGCAAATCTTCCCAGATGTCCTGCAAAAAGTGTCACTTGTAGGATATGTAATAAGGTGGGTCATTTTTCCAAATGTTGCAACACAAAAGATACTAAGAATGATGTGCATGTAGTATATGACGAACAGGAATCGCATAGTAGTGAAAATAAGCTTATTTTTCAAATAAAAGACCAAGAATAATTAGAGGAGGAAATTAATTACCCTGTTTGTGAGATTCTACTGGGTGGTAAAAGAATTCATGCCTACGCTGATTCTTGTTCACCGTATACGCTTGTTGATGAAGAGTCATTTAATAAGTTATTCCAACAAGATGAATATACATATGAGAAACCAGATATACACCCAGGGTGATACAATAAGGATCTCATTCCTCTTACAGGCATGGTGAAGATGCGTATTTCATTTAAGGATAGACACACATTTGGCAAAGTGTACATCACTGAAAAAGGGAGCAACTTGTTGGGGTGGAGACACCAAAAGGACTTAGGAATTACGCTAGACCCCAACAATAAAGATCAAGTTCTGTTAGTGGACAGATCCTTAACAGGAGGGAATATTTGTGAAGAGTTTCCTGAAGTCTTTTCAGACCAGATAGATGTTTTGAACAACTATTAACACAGAATCAAACTCAAAAAAGATGCCATTCCCATTGCCCATAAAACTAGATATGTTCCACTACTCTTAAGAGAACCACTTAAAAAAGAATTGGAGAAGTTGGTGAAACAAGAAATCATTCAAGCCATTGAATACTCGGAATGGGTCGCCCCCATAGTCATTACTTCTAAAAAAAATACTGCAGACATCCGTTTGTGTGTGGACCTTAGGAGTTTGAATGCCAGCATATGGGTGGATAGGTTTCCTTTCCCAACATAAATGAAATGTTGTCTATCATCAATGGTGCCAAATGTTTTACAGTTTTAGACCTCACGTCAGCTTACTACCAGGTGCCATTACACCCTGAGTCTCAATCTCTGACGGCCTTCACCACACCTTTTGGCACATTCAAATTTGTGAGGATGCCATTTGGTTTGGCTTCGGCCACATCTGCATTCCAAAGAATTATGCAGCACCTATTAGCAGATATTGATAAAACCTTGTGCTTTCAGGATGACATCCTCATCTACGGGTCAAATGAGGAGGAACACGATTTCAATCTCAGAAAAACTTGCAATAAACTTAAAGTAGCAGGCCTTACTATAAAGAAAAACAAATGTAAATTTGGTGTAGCTTCTGTGGAATTCCTAGGGCACACACTCTCATGTGAGGGTATCAAACCTAAATTAGACCTCATAGAATCAGTGGTGAAAGCTCATACTCCCACAAACAAGGAATAAATCAAATCATTCCTAGGTTTGGCAGAGTATATGTCAAAGTTTGTCAAGAACTTTGCTGATGTGGTCCAGCCCATTAGAGATCTATTAAAAAAGGATGTTAGATTCTCATGGCTGCCCGTACATGATCAAGCATTTGCCAACATCAAGAGAGCTATAACCATAGCACCATGCATTGGCAACTTTGACAGTACCAAGGATACTTTCCTCACCACGGATGCTAGCAAAAGAGGTTTAGGTGCCACGCTGTCTCAACTACACAATGGCAGAGAAAGCATCATAACCTTTGCCTCCAGAACTTTGAAGGAAGCAGAGTTAAATTATTCAACCATAGAAAGGGAAGCATTGTCTTGTTTCTGGGCCACTAATCACTTTAAGTATTTCCTATGGGGTATACCATTCAAACTTAAAACTGACCATAAACCCCTAGTTTCGTTGTTTACCTCCAAAGACATTGAAAAAATCTACACCCAGGATTGGGAAATGGCTGGTGTCCTTACAAAATTATAACTATACCATGGAGTACGTGCCAGGCAATAAAAATATAGGAGCAGATTGTCTCTCTCGCCTTCCCATTGACACACCTTGCGAGAACAACAAAGAAGATTTTGAAGTTCTCATGGTATCTGTCCCAGCCGTACTGGAAGATGAGTGGAATTCTTCTTACAAAGAAGATAAAGTACTTAAAACCGTGGGAGACAAAATTCAGAATGGGTAGCCTGACAAATGTGGTGAGCTCCCAAGTGAGTTGCAAACTTACTGGAACGTAAGAAATGAATTATCCGTTGTAGGGTCTTATATATACAAGAATGACAAGTTTATACCTCCTGAATCCCTAAAGAAATAAATTAGTGATCTTGCACATGAAGGTCATTTAGGAAGGAATTTAACCAAAAGCAAACTACGTGCTGAATACTGGTTCCCAGGAATGGACTCTTCCATTGAAGAATTTGTTAAAGGGTGCCATGCCTGTGGAGCTAGTGACAAAGTTAAATGTACTAGAAGGACACCATTAGAACCAGTTCATGTTCCCATGAAGGCATGGAAAAAGTTGGGCCTAGACATCATTGGGCCTCTGCAAGTTCAGGGTTTACAAGAAAAATTCATCCTGGTGTTAGTGGATTACTTTTCAAAGTGGGTCACCATTAAGTTTGTAAATGGGGTCGACACCAAAGCCATTAAAGTATTCCTCTCTGACACCTTTGCCAATGAAGGTATTCCCCATACTCTTATAACGGACAATGGGGTACAGTTTGTTTCAGAGGAGATGAAGGAATTCCTTGTTAGTTTGGCCATAAAACATGTATCCACACCCCTTTACTGTCCACATGCCAATGGATTAGTGGAACGCTGCAATCGCATGATAAAAGATGCTTTTCAACTTGCTGTAGCTTCCCACAGACCCATAGTGCAGTCTATCAAAGTCATGTTATGGTCCTATGCTACAACGCCTAACAGTGTAACAGGGTACTCGCCGTTTTGTTTGTTGAGAGGGCGCAAACCAGGGTCAAAACTCACACCCAGTTGGCTTTTTGAGGACAACACTTTTGTGTGGGACAAAACTACCACACAAAAAAAGATACTGTGTCACCGAGACGAATACAAACAAGACTATGATCGTAGCTGGAAAACTAAGCCCAGAAAATGGGAAATTGGGCAATGGGTCTTTGTAAAAAAATCTGTCTCGAGTGCCAATAGGTACAACAAATTTTACAGTCCTCAAAGAATAAGTGAGGTTGGGAAGAACGTTGTCACCATGGCTGATGGCAAGAAGTGGAGCATGGACAGGTTAGTGAAGTGTTCTTCACAAACAACCACTTCCAAGCCAAAAAATGCTTCAAATGTTGGGCCCACCAATGCTAATGTTCCAGAGGCTAGGAGAGTTGTCAAGTCTCCAACTTGGCAGAAGGACTATGCACTGTATTGAACTGTCTACTTACCGTTTCTATTGTGCCTTGCCTATTTTAAAAAAAATGTTTAGTCTGTACTTAACTTAGCAATGTAATCTGTTCATCTTTTCTTTTCTGTAGAAAGGGAGATATGTTGTAACCTCTCCTCTTACCACCCTCACCCTCGCATCCTTCCCTCTCCTTTGGTTTGCCCCTGCCTCCCCCCTCCTTTCCCTCCTCCTTTGGTTCTGTCCAGCATGAAGGCAATTTAGAACGTTCACTCTGAGTGAGATGTAAGCTCAGCAGGGCATGTTAGAGGAGCTTGGAAACTGAAGTAATAAATATCTTTTTTTACCTCATCTGGTGTGGGCCTTCATCACTACAGTACTACCAACCCCCCCTGCAGTTTTGCCAGATTTCCCTCCATTGCCCCATATAAGTTGGATGAGCAACACATCAATAGTTAGAAACACTGTTCGTTTTTTGATATTGGGAGTGCTGTAAAGTAGTAGAGTATCTTGGAAGGATTACCATCCCAAACAGTGCTATTTAGAACATAACTGACAAGGGCAGCATCAGCCAGAATCTAACTGCGAGTCACAAGGAAGCCACCACTACCAGGACATTCCCAATTAAGAGTTTTTCCAGTGTGCAGGAGATATGGACACCCAGATACTTTATTGTGTCCGACACCCATGTCAGTGAGTGCCTTACGCCAGTGGGCATGAGGCTCCCTGTGCAAATGCCAAGGGGAAAGCCACAGGACTTCTCCCAGTTAACCCTCAATCCCAAAAGGCACCCAAATTGTTCCAGGGCTCCAATCCTCCCCTGCACACACAAGGAGGCCTCCTTCATGTAGAGTAACATATCATCGGCACAAAGGGACAGGTAAATGGAGACCCCAAAAATCCTAAAACCATGGTAATATATAACCCATCTTAGTGTGTTAGCCAATGGCTCCAGCGTTATCACAAACAACACTGGCAACAGTGTACAACCGTGTCTGGAGCCACGCCCCACCAGGTAAGTGCAAACAAAACAGGTGATGGACCGAATGTGGATCAATGTCACACATTCAACCCAGTCAAAAGATCTGGGCCCAAATCCATCGTTTTTTTGCACTCCACACCACCCTGGGTTAGACAATGGCGATATGCAAATCAGCTCTGACCCTGTGCCCCATGGGAACAGTCCAGTCCGAACTACAAAAGCCATGTCCTTCCCAGAACGGAATCAAGCATCCGAGGACCGGACCGGTTTCGAGGTAAGACCTCTCATCAGCCCGGCTAGCTTGACTCCAGTGGTGTGGAGTGCCTGGGACCCACGTCTGAGCATCCCCAGCACACTTATGGCGGCAATTGCAAACAAAACAGGTGATGGACCGAATGTGGATCAATGTCACACATTCAACCCAGTCAAAAGATCTGGGCCCAAATCCATCGTTTTTTTGCACTCCACACCACCCTGGGTTAGACAATGGCGATATGCAAATCAGCTCTGACCCTGTGTCCCATGGGAACAGTCCAGTCCGAACTACAAAAGCCTTGTCCTACCCAGAACGGAATCAAGCATCTGAGGACCGGACCGGTTTCGAGGTAACACCTCTCATCAGCCCGGCTAGCTTGACTCCAGTGGTGTGGAGTGCCTGGGACCCACGTCTGAGCATCCCCAGCACACTTATGGCGGCAATTGCAAACAAAACAGGTGATGGACCGAATGTGGATCAATGTCACACATTCAACCTAGTCAAAAGATCTGGGCCCAAATCCATCGTTTTTTTGCACTCCACACCACCCTGGGTTAGACAATGGCGATATGCAAATCAGCTCTGACCCTGTGCCCCATGGGAACAGTCCAGTCCGAACTAAAAAAGCCATGTCCTTCCCAGAACGGAATCAAGCATCCGAGGACCGGACCGGTTTCGAGGTAACACCTCTCATCAGCCCGGCTAGCTTGACTCCAGTGGTGTGGAGTGCCTGGGACCCACGTCTGAGCATCCCCAGCACACTTATGGCGGCAATTGCAAACAAAACAGGTGATGGACCGAATGTGGATCAATGTCACACATTCAACCCAGTCAAAAGATCTGGGCCCAAATCCATCGTTTTTTTGCACTCCACACCACCCTGGGTTAGACAATGGCGATATGCAAATCAGCTCTGACCCTGTGCCCCATGGGAACAGTCCAGTCCGAACTACAAAAGCCATGTCCTACCCAGAACGGAATCAAGCATCTGAGGACCGGACCGGTTTCGAGGTAACACCTCTCAGCAGCCCGGCTAGCTTGACTCCAGTGGTGTGGAGTGCCTGGGACCCACGTCTGAGCATCCCCAGCACACTTATGGCAGCAATTGCAAACAAAACAGGTGATGGACCGAATGTGGATCAATGTCACACATTCAACCTAGTCAAAAGATCTGGGCCCAAATCCATTGTTTTTTTGCACTCCACACCACCCTGGGTTAGACAATGGCGATATGCAAATCAGCTCTGACCCTGTGCCCCATGGGAACAGTCCAGTCCGAACTAAAAAAGCCATGTCCTTCCCAGAACGGAATCAAGCATCCAAGGACCGGACCGGTTTCGAGGTAACACCTCTCATCAGCCCGGCTAGCTTGACTCCAGTGGTGTGGAGTGCCTGGGACCCACGTCTGAGCATCCCCAGCACACTTATGGCGGCAATTGCAAACAAAACAGGTGATGGACCGAATGTGGATCAATGTCACACATTCAACCCAGTCAAAAGATCTGGGCCCAAATCCATCGTTTTTTTGCACTCCACACCACCCTGGGTTAGACAATGGCGATATGCAAATCAGCTCTGACCCTGTGCCCCATGGGAACAGTCCAGTCCGAACTACAAAAGCCATGTCCTTCCCAGAACGGAATCAAGCATCCGAGGACCGGACCGGTTTCGAGGTAACACCTCTCATAAGCCCGGCTAGCTTGACTCCAGTGGTGTGGAGTGCCTGGGACCCACGTCTGAGCATCCCCAGCACACTTATGGCGGCAATTGCAAACAAAACAGGTGATGGACCGAATGTGGATCAATGTCACACATTCAACCCAGTCAAAAGATCTGGGCCCAAATCCATCATTTTTTTGGCACTCCACACCACCCTGGGTTCGACAATGGCGATATGCAAATCAGCTCTGACCCTGTGCCCCATGGGAACAGTCCAGTCCGAACTACAAAAGCCATGTCCTTCCCAGAACGAAATCAAGCATCCGAGGACCGGACCGGTTTCGAGGTAACACCTCTCATCCGAGCTGATTTGCATATCGCCATTGTCTAACCCAGGGTGGTGTGGAGTGCAAAAAAACGATGGATTTGGGCCCAGATCTTCGGACTGGGGTGAATGTGTGACATTGATCCACATTCTGTCCATCACCTGTTTTGTTTGCAAATTCCGCCCTAAGTGCGCTGGGGATGCTCAGACGTGGGTCCCAGGCACTCCACACCACGGGAGTCAAGCTAGCCGGGCTGATGAGAGGTGTTACCTCAAAACCGGTCCGGTCCTCGGATGCTTGATTCCGTTCTGGGAAGGACATGGCTTTTGTAGTTCGGACTGGACTGTTCCCATGGGGCACAGGGTCAGAGCTGATTTGCATATCGCCATTGTCTAACCCAGGGTGGTGTGGAGTGCAAAGAAACGATGGATTTGGGCCCAGATCTTCGGACTGGGGTGAATGTGTGACATTGATCCACATTCTGTCCATCACCTGTTTTGTTTGCAAATTCCACCCTAAGTGCGCTGGGGATGCTCAGACGTGGGTCCCAGGCACTCCACACCACTGGAGTCAAGCTAGCCGGGCTGATGAGAGGTGTTACCTCGAAACCGGTCCGGTCCTCGGATGCTTGATTCCGTTCTGGGAAGGACATGGCTTTTGTAGTTCGGACTGGACTGTTCCCATGGGGCACAGGGTCAGAGCTGATTTGCATATCGCCATTGTCTAACCCAGGGTGGTGTGGAGTGCAAAAAAACGATGGATTTGGGCCCAGATCTTCGTACTGGGGTGAATGTGTGACATTGATCCACATTCTGTCCATCACCTGTTTTGTTTGCAAATTCCGCCCTAAGTGCGCTGGGGATGCTCAGACATGGGTCCCAGGCAATCCACACCACTGGAGTCAAGCTAGCCGGGCTGATGAGAGGTGTTACCTCGAAACCGGTCCGGTCCTCGGATGCTTGATTCCATTCGGGGAAGGACATGGCTTTTGTAGTTCGGACTGGACTGTTCCCATGGGGCACAGGGTCAGAGCTGATTTGCATATCGCCATTGTCTAACCCAGGGTGGTGTGGAGTGCAAAAAAACGATGGATTTGGGCCCAGATCTTCGGAATGGGGTGAATGTGTGACATTGATCCACATTCTGTCCATCACCTGTTTTGTTTGCAAATTCCGCCCTAAGTGCGCTGGGGATGCTCAGACGTGGGTCCCAGGCACTCCACACCACTGGAGTCAAGCTAGCCGGGCTGATGAGAGGTGTTACCTCGAAACCGGTCCGGTCCTCGGATGCTTGATTCCATTCTGGGAAGGACATGGCTTTTGTAGTTCGGACTGGACTGTTCCCATGGGGCACAGGGTCAGAGCTGATTTGCATATCGCCATTGTCTAACCCAGGGTGGTGTGGAGTGCAAAAAAACGATGGATTTGGGCCCAGATCTTCGGACTGGGGTGAATGTGTGACATTGATCCACATTCTGTCCATCACCTGTTTTGTTTGCAAATTCCGCCCTAAGTGCGCTGGGGATGCTCAGACGTGGGTCCCAGGCACTCCACACCACTGGAGTCAAGCTAGCCGGGCTGATGAGAGGTGTTACCTCGAAACCGGTCCGGTCCTCGGATGCTTGATTCCGTTCTGGTAAGGACATGGCTTTTGTAGTTCGGACTGGACTGTTCCCATGGGGCACAGGGTCAGAGCTGATTTGCATATCGCCATTGTCTAACCCAGGGTGGTGTGGAGTGCAAAAAACGATGGATTTGGGCCCAGATCTTCGGACTGGGGTGAAGGTGTGACATTGATCCACATTCTGTCCATCACCTGTTTTGTTTGCAAATTCCACCCTAAGTGCGCTGGAGATGCTCAGACGTGAGTCCCAGGCACTCCACACCGCTGGAGTCAAGCTAGCCGGGCTGATGAGAGGTGTTACCTCGAATCCGGTCCGGTCCTCGGATGCTTTATTCCGTTCTGGGAAGGACATGGCTTTTGTAGTTCGGACTGGACTGTTCCCAAGGGGCACAGGGTCAGAGCTGATTTGCATATCGCCATTGTCTAACCCAGGGTAATGTGGAGTGCAAAAAAACGATGGATTTGGGCCCAGATCTTCGGACTGGGGTGAATGTGTGACATTGATCCACATTCTGTCCATCACCTGTTTTGTTTGCAAATTCCACCAGGTAAGTGGCTGCTACTTTGCAGCCTTTTTTCACCCAGGCTACTGGGTTAGAGTAAAGCAATTTGTCCAATGAATAAACACACTGCGCAGATCTATGCTCGCCATCACCACATATAGGAAACCCCCACAACAATGTGTAAAAGGCTTTCTAAATATCTTTGGACAATGTCAGGGCCCATTGCGGCAGTATGGCGGAGCTTTCAACGATATGCATCAACTGCTGTACATTCTGAAAGGTTTTACATGTACCGATGAACCCCACCTCAACCAGGTGTATCAGCGTATATATTCTGGGCACCAGCCTGCCTGCCAAGATGCCACTGAGAATTTTATAGTCCACATTCAATGGGAGAGCGGTCTGTATGACCTGACCTCCTCAATGTGCCTCCCAGGTTTGAGCACTGATGTTACGAGTGCCTCCTGTATTCTATTTAGAATTTATCTCTTATCCCTGGCTGCAATCTACAGTTCAGTCAGGCGAGGGGCTAGGCGGTCCACATAAACTGCATAGAACTCCACCGGGAGGCCTTCCGTATCTGGCATCCTCCGCTGCTCCATAGCCCGGATCGCTCCCGCACTTCCTGCTCTGACTTAGCCGTGCACCGCGGCTGTCTGTCTCTGTTAGCCAGTGTTCCAGAAAAAGTTCATCATTAGGTTTAGAGAAATCTGGTACTATCTCATTTGATCAATGACATGGTGTGACAGGTTACACTCATCAAAAACATGGTGACAGCAATGTGCAAACAAACGAGGAAAACATGGTAATGTTTTCAGCACAGATATTCCTCAGTTCTTTGCACAATCATAGGATTATACGCAACAAACATTTCTACCACCTTGAGGTATTACTCGTGGAGTTTGCACATGCCTCTAAATAAACCTGCTAGTACTTTAAAATTAACTAAATATGTTAAATTCACTTGTTAAATGTGACACAAAAACGAGTGGTTTGAAAATATGATTTCCTTAACTCAACTGGGAGGTCTGTATAATACTTTTTGCATTTTTTTCCAGGCAAAAGTGGATTGAAAATGAAGAGAAAACGAAAAGAATCATCAAAAACATCATGAAATTAGAGGTTTCTGAAAGTGGTCCGGTAGCACCTAAATCCTTCCCTCAGGTTGATTGCCTGCTCATCCCATACACTTTGATAACACTATGCAAGGACCATGTCTCCTTCATCAGCAGTTTGAAAGATTTGTCATCATTGTTGAAGAGTGGGGGTCACTTATTAATGTTTCTGCTTCTGGAATGCACATACATGTATGTAGCCGATTTCAAGTTTCCAATGTTATGCGTCGATGAAGATTTTGTGAGAAAAGTTTTGAACGAGCAAGGCTTTATGATTAAAGAAGCACAAGTAAAACCTAGACTCAACCAAACAAAAATTTCAATCATGGATTATTCTTATGTTATGTTCATTCATGCTGTTAAAGTGAAGGATGTGCAAAAATGTAAAACATCAGCAATAGAAAGCTCGAAGTGTGAATAACTTTGTTCCTTATCAAAGAATCATTTTAGTTTGTTAAATATGTAACTCGTGCTTTCTGTGCTTTTGAGCCTTTTGTTGACAGGGATTGATCATTTGTCTTGATTTTTACTTTCTGTCTAGCTTCCTCATCAGTTATTTATTGCTGTTAAAGTCATGTATGATGCAGGGTTGTGCTTTATTGAATTGACCTTATAGAAAGGAAAGGCTATTGTTGCAAAGGGCAACTTTTGAGCTTTGAGATATATATATATATATATATATATATATATATATATATATATATATATATATATATATATATATATATATATATATATATATATATATATAGAAATATATATATACTGTATATTAAGGACGGACGGTTGGAAACAAGAATATACCGCAAAGCCACCGCGGGTAACAGCATTTTACATGCTGCAAATGCACACCCAGCTCATCTCATCTCCAGCAATCCGTATGGTGAAATGCTGCGCATGAGACGAGTGTGCAGTAACCCTAGTGATCTGGAAGTGGCCCAATGTGAGAGCAAGAGTAGATTCTTGGAAAGGGGCTACACTGAACAACTCATTGAGAGGGCCAGGATTAAATCCATGATTAAAACTAGGGAGGATCTCCTTACTAAATGCAGTAATACAGATCATTCAGTGCTGCAGCCAGTTGAAAACAAGAGACACAATGATGAAACTAAGAGCTTCAGAATTATCACTGGCTACAGTAAACAACATAAAGAGATCTATAGGATTGTCAACAGAAACTGGCCCATTGTGGCCAGTGACCCCATTATTGGTGCCACTTTGGCAAAGAGGGTGTCATTAACTTACAGCAGGGCGGCCTCACTTAGAGATCAACTGGTAGATACCAGCCCTGAGACTATTGACAGAACTACGTGGCTGCAGAATAACAGGGGATTCTTCAGGTGCAAAACCTGTAAGGCCTGTGGCCATGGTGTCAATGTAAAAACGTTCACAGATGGTTTTAGTGGAATAGAACACCCAATAACTCAGGTTTTAACATGCAAAACTGAGTTCGCCATATATGTATTGCAGTGCCCATGCCCACTTAAACATGTGGGCAGTACCAAGTTACCGGTACATAAACGTATCCTCCAACATCTTCGGACTATTACAAATGGGGATAACACGTACCCGGTGGCGAGGCATTTTTGAGACTGCCATCAAAGTGTAACTACAAGCTTAAAATACTTTGTCATTTATGCAGTCAAGGCCAACAGGCGGGGTGGAGACAGGGAGGCCAAACTCAGGAAATTGGAAACCCAGTACATTCTCCAACTTGACACCAAGGTACCGGGGGGATTGAATGTAACTGAGGACATGTACACTTGCCTCCCATAATCAATTCCACTTTACTTATGACTGTCTTATCTGCTTACTGCTATGTGTGTCTTTTTTACTTCCTATAGTTGGTTGGCGACCAGGTACTTTGATTGGAGGTTTGACCCGGCTGGGAAAACTTCCCTCCTATGATTGCCAGTTGATGCCCAAACACAATGATATTGACGGAAAATTTCGCTACATTTATTTGTTTTTGATCAGGATCTGTTGTGTGACTATGCTGCTGCTGTTGACTAGAGCAATATTTAATGAGAGAATTGTTCAATACATCATTCAGACTTTACAGGTTCTTATTCCCTAACAGTCTTACTTATATGATGCTTTCCATAATTTATAATATTCACATTTTTCATTATTTCACTACATGGAGAATAAATAGAAGCCAGGAATAGAGACAACTGGGGTCGTTGTGAGAAACACAGAGTAAGGTTCTTTGTAAACAGAGAGCATTGGTGTATATAGAATATGAATTTTAAATATTTTTATCAAGTTTCGGATGAAATATTCCTTGCAGTTTTTTAATGTTTGTACCTACTAGAATTGTTATTTGCACATATTAGCGAATGGCTAATTCGGCAGTCTTTGCTCAGATTTGATAAAATTTGCACATTGGATGTTATCAACATCTAGATATGTTATTTGCACTATTGCGTAATTTGCACATAATTTAATGCATTTGCACTTTAGTTAGACTGAGTTGATATCTAGTACGGTATGTTAAATTATTGAAACGTTCACTGCTCTACCCTACAACATCATTTGGTTCAGTCGGAACAGGTATTTAACCACCATTTTTTTCTAGAAAACCACTTGACTCTTGTGTTCCCCATTTTCCTACTATTGACTCACACGGATTTTATAGTATTTTACTATAATTGTATTTATTTGTGTCAATTTACGCAAATGTTTAAACATTGACCCATGTAACATTTCTGGTTGACTAACATGTCAAAGTATTTTTTCCATGTTAACTCTCAGGCACAATCGCGTGATGCTATTGCATCCAATTACTGGCGCTTTAAATTGAGCATTTTTCACCCAGAACGTTGTCATGTGAGCAAGGCTCATCAGAGCCGAAATGTCATGCGGCTGAATTTGCACGAATAAAATTTAGCACTTAACTGGTCCGTGTCCGTGCTGTCTTTGCCAGCTGTAAGAAGTTCTGTGTACTGGGTGTGAGACGCGGCAATCCGATATATATATATATATATTCACTGAAAAAACCATAGGTTATAGACCATATATAGTTAGGGATTAGCATTTAAAAAACCTTATTTTATTTGCACAAAACCATTGAAATTCCATATATAGTTAGTTGCACTAACTATATATCGCGGACCCGCAATCCACTGCTAATGATGTCACATATTACATCATTCATGACATGGTCAGTGACATCACTGATGACATCACTGATGACATCTCAAATGACATCACTGATGACATCACTGATGACATCTCAAATGACATCACTGATGCCATCACTGACATCTCATTTGACATTACTGATTACATCACTGATGATATCATTTATGTGATAATACATCTTCAGACTCTAATATAACCTTTGATACACTCAGTGTAAACAGGCACTCACAGACTGTCACACATCCATGGAGTTACTCACACACCTATTCAGTCATGCAAAGAATCAATCACATCTCCATTTCCTTAACTATACAGTTATACACACCTTACTTATTCAAACATATACTAACACATATTTACTCTCTTATACAATCCTTGATACAAGTTCACAATGATTCATACAGCCACTCTCACATTCACTGACTCTTATGTTCAGTTATTTATATATGTCAACTCTCACATGGAGTGTGTTTTACATATGTACTTACTTTGACATGTAGAACTGAGATATCCATTCACTCACCAATATACTCATGCACACAGTCAACTGTCCATACAGCTGTTTCTACATGCACTTTTGAACCCATACACCTAGGGAATCAACCGCTCACACATCTATGCACAGAGTTATACACCTCCCAGCCACCCACACACACACTCAGTCTCCCATACAAATACTTGGGCAACCATTCAATAACCCATATAGTTACTGATATAGCTACTGATTTAAACATGCAGCAGTTTACAGAAGAACATAAATATTGATTGCCAATTTAAGACACTTTAATCACTAACCCATGCACTCAGTGAGACACATTTAATCATTCTCTCATACAGTCAGTCATGCACCTACTAAATCCTTCATCCAGACACTTATACATCCACTCATTCTTCAATATGTAAGACATATTTTAACTTTACAGAAACATACAGTCACTGGGTGTTGTCATCAGTGATGTCATCAGTGATGTCATTTGAGATGTCATCAGTGATGTCATCAGTGATGTCACTGACCATGTCATGAATGATGTAATATGTGACATCATTAGCAGTGGATTGCGGGTCCGCGATATATAGTTAGTGCAACTAACTATATATGGAATTTCAATGGTTTTGTGCAAATAAAATAAGGTTTTTTAAATGCTAATCCCTAACTATATATGGTCTATAACCTATGGTTTTTTCAGTGAATTTTCAAGGTTTTGTAAATGCAAATTCCTAACTATATATGGTCTATAACCTATGGTTTTTTCTGTGAATTTCATTGGTTTTTTAAAAGCTAATATCTATAGCTGTAAAATATATTCTTTATTAAGTGACGTATCACGTAGCCCGTGAGACGCCTCATGATGCATCGCATAACCGTGACGTATCGTCTCTGCAGCGCAAACCAAACCCAAAACGTAAGCGCGCCAGAACACGCTTACAGATATATATATATTTTTTTAACCTTAATTAGACAAAATCCACACGTGCACATATCACAAACGTTCAAAAAACACAATATGTCGGACTCCCGTTACGCTGCCAGTTAGCTGCCCGGTTAACGTACCAGGAAGCACCTTTACCGCGAAAAATCGCAAATTTTTTTTTTCACCCCCCATGGAACTTTAATAGCCCCCTCATCAATCCTAGGGGTTCAGGAGGGGTCTGCCTTACCCCTTTCATTCATTTACACCTTTTTTTTTTCCACCTCTTGTCTCTCGATCCCACAGAGAGACAAGATGGCGGCCGCTCCAGACTGTTTACAATGATAACAGCCAATCAGCTTCTCCTCAGACTATCGTTACACTGCCGATTAGCTTCCCGGTAGCTGCCCGGTTAGCTGCCCAGTTCGCGTACCAAGACGCGTCTCTACGGCGAAAAAATCGGATTTTTTTGTTTGTTTTTTTTGGGCCCCACGTGGCTTTATAATATCCCCCTCATAAATCCTAGGGGGTCAGAAGGGGTCTACCTTGCCCTCTTTCCTTCATTTCCCCCTTTGTTTTGGCCTCCTCTTGTCTCTCGATCCTACCGAGAGACAAGATGGCAGCCGCTCCGGACTGTTTACAATATTGACAGCCAATCAGCTACTCCTCAGACTCCCGTTACACTGCCGGTTAGCTTCCCGGTTAGCTGCCCGGTTAGCTGCCCGGTTCGCGTACCAAGACGCGTCTCTACGGTGAAAAAAACGAATTTTTTTTTTTTTTTGGGTTACACTGCCGGTTAGCTTCCCGGTTAGCTGCCCGGTTCGCGAACCAAGACGCGTCTTTACGGCGAAAAAATCGGATTTTTTTTTTTTTTTGGGTTACACTAACGGTTAGCTTCCCGGTTAGCTGCCCGGTTAGCTGCCCGGTTCGCGAACCAAGACGCGTCTCTACGGCGAAAAAATCGGATTTTTTTTTTTTTGGGTTACACTGACGGTTAGCTTCCCGGTTAGCTGCCCGGTTAGCTGCCCGGTTCGCGAACCAAGACGCGTCTCTACGGCGAAAAAATCGGATTTTATTATTTTTTTTTTTTTGGGTTACACTGACGGTTAGCTTCCCGGTTAGCTGCCCGGTTAGCTGCCCGGTTCGCGAACCAAGACGCGTCTCTACGGCGAAAAAATCGGATTTTTTCTTTTTTTTTTTTGGGCCCAGCGTGGCTCTATAATATCCCCCTCATCAATCCTAGGGGGTCAGAAGGGGTCTACCTTGCCCCCTTTCCTTCATTTCCCCCTTTGTTTTGGCCTCCTCTTGTCTCTCGATCCTACCGAGAGACAAGATGGCGGCCGCACCGGACTGTTTAGAATGTTGACAGACACCGGAGAGCCAATCAGCTTCGCTTCGCAAAGTTCCGATACGCGAAAAGTTCGCGAACCGGATCGCTGCCCGGAGCGCTGTTACAGATATATATCTTGATTTAAACGTTAATTTCTCAAAATCCACTGAAGCACATATATTGAGACCTAGCAAAGGCACATCGGGCTAACAGTCCCTACAATTTTGCCAAGTTTCGTGGAAATCCATTCAGCCGTTCGGGCTAAAAGTGAGTCCAACCGCCCTATGGAAATTAACATGGGAAAAACGCGTTTTGGGACCCCCCTTTTTTCTCGGCCCCCCCTTGACGAACCCCCCCCAAATTTTCAGGAGCTGCTCAGAAACAAAATGTGCCATTTTCCTGAAAATTTCAGCCGATTCCGTCCACAAACGCCAAAGTTATTAGACATAGAATTTTCAAAAGTCCCATAGGAAAAAAATCCTAACTATATATACCTACTGGCTATCGCCAGTAGGTAATATATATATATATATATATATATATATATATATATATATATATATATATATTCCTTGCACTAACCATACCATGAAAAATTAGGCTTGTTCTATTGGGTAACTATGGGCAATGTACCATATCTGTATTCATACAGTTATTTTCTTGTATTCCATATGTAATCCCAGCTTAATGTTAATAGAACATCAGGATTTATCTCGTTATTTTGCACTATCTGATGTGATTCTTATATGTAATGTTGTTTAAAATTATGAGCAATAACAAGACGATATTTAAATATGCCTAGATATTTCTTCTATGTCTATGAACATGTGATCGCTGATGCCACCACTTAGGCTGTTTCACATTAAAAAGCATATGTATAAAAGCAGTAGTTCTCATAAAATCTTCAGCTTGACAAAGGGCGAGTAAGCCCGAAACGCGTTGCTTTTTTCGTGAATAAATGTAACATCCCTGCTGTACTTGGCTGGTCCGTCTCCTTCCTTTGGCATCACGCCGTGCTGTGCCAAGCTGTGTGGAGCCGAATATATATATATATATATATATATATATATATATATATATATTCACAGTAAAAACCATAGGTTTTAGGCCATATATAGTTAGGGATTAGCATTTACAAAACCTTAATATACTCGCACAAAACCATAGAAATTCGCATATATAGTTAGATGCAATAACTATATATCGCGCACCCGCAACCCACTGCTGATGATGTCACATATTACATCATTCATGACATGGTCAGTGACATCACTGATGAGTAAATTAAGGTTTTGTAAATGCTAATCCCTAACTACATATGGCCTAAAACCGTTGGTTTTTTCTGTGAATTTCAATGGTTTTTTAATAGCAAATATCTATAGCTGTAACATATATTTTTTTATTCTAATTCACAAATATTTTTTATATATTTGTATTATATTTTTTTAATTCAATTTATATTATAGTTTAAATTATTTTTTCTTGTTTCGTTGCCGGTCCGCGAATCGGTAAACGTTCCGTTAGTGTAAATACTGCGTTAGAAAGGCACATCGTGATGCGTTCCATAAACGCAACATATCGCGTTACTACGTAATGCCCCTTATGACGTGCTGCGTTAGCGCACCCGGAAGCGTTCTGGAACGCGAACAAAGGCGCGAAACGTAAAGCCCCGGAATCGATCTAAGGCGCGGTGCGGAACGCGGAACGTAAGCATAACAGGTCATGTGACTAGTCAATAAATATTTTCATTGGTTGATTTTACTTTTAGTTTCCTAATGATGGAACGTTTGATCATATGACGTAAAACAAACACTTTTCATTGGTTTAGAACATTTTGTTTTCTCAAATGATGAAAGTCCCACCTTTTTTCCTCACTCCGACTTTCATTTTTATGAGAGAAAGACCTGTTTTTGTTTGCTAAGACATGGCATTTCTATTAGCTGCAGCTGGTGGATCTCCACCACCTCCACCACCACCAAAGAACACAGGACCGACTAGCCAGGTCATCTTCGACCAGGAAGAAGAAGAGGAAGACGAGGAACAGGAGCAAGGGACAAGTGGCTTTCTGAAAGAAATGCCAAGAACGTCCCGTGAGAAAGTGAATTTTATCCTGCAATTTTTTTCTTTTCCTTCTCATGAAAAGAAAGTTAATGCTAGGTACGTTACCTGCCTCATCTGCAAAAAAACACTCTCGAGAGGGACCGAAAAAAAATATAGCTTTGGTAATCATACCATGCATCGGCACATGGAGACTTGGCATCCTCTTAATTATTCTAGAGCGCAACTTCGAGATTTGGTGGATAACCCCCGACCGGCAAAAACATCCACCAATGACTTTACAATAAGTGAGGCAAGGGAAACGATTCCAAATCTACAAAAGAACTTTGGGCAGATGAGATTGACTTGTGTACAGTGTGGAAAATTAATTTCATGCGGAGAAATGAGTATTACTTTAATAAATAGATCATTTGAAAATCATCAATGTCCAAAACGTCCTAGAAAGTAATTTTTTTTTTGTTGCTCCTGTTGAGCCCTTTGAAGTAAATCATTTTTGTTTCTCCTTCCTCAAAAAAAACAAAAAAAATATAAAACATCAAAAATAAAAAAATAAAGTTCTTTTCAGAACTACCTTCCCTTTTCCAAAAAAATTGCAAGAATGTTTAGCACTCTAGCATCCTCTATTTCTATTGATACGCTTCCCGATTAGCGTCCGAGTACGCGAACCGGGAGCGAAGTAAAAAAAATATTTTTAAAAAAAAAGACGAATTAATAAACAGAGAGTAATGTGAAAACAGAGAAAAATAGAGTGAATAACACACAGTTACTGTAGAAAGAGGAACTGATAAAAGAAGTGAAAAGAGTAGTATAAATAAGTAATAGAAAAAGAAATAAAGGAAGTAGCAAAGACAGGAAACTAAGGGTTACAAAAAAGAAGCAGAGGAACTAATAAAAGTTAAATCTGATAGACATGTAACGTAAAAAGTACTAAACGCTTACCTTATAATTGTCATTACCGTACTGTATTGTCATTTTCATACTTTTTATCTATGTAAAAAAGAACAAAAAAATTTGAATTAATACAAGATGGTAAAAAAAGAGTGAGCATAAGACAAAATGACTGTTAAATGTTAAATGTGGTATACTAGTAAAGCGTACAGCTGACCCAGCAAAGAAGCGTCCCGGCGCTGTATTTTGCTGGGGAACCAATCCTGGCTTTCCATGTGAGATAAACCCTGCTGAGCATCCCCAAGGTGATGCCAGGCATCCCCGGCGCTGATGGGGCTGTTAGTTGAGATTAAACAAGCTATTACCCAAAGTTGCTGAGTGGGACCCATGGTTGGAGTAGGCACCGAAGCAAAAATTATCAAGTCCGCTGACCAAGGCCCAGGCCGACCTCTGCTTCTGGGTCTACCGCCTCTAATCAGTGAGCCACACCAATCCATATACATATTACAAAATCACAATTCAAAGTAGAAAATTAATTAAACATATTTAATGGTTTATTTTTGCTGTTATCAGAAAAAATCAAATTTCACTGAAAACAGTGAGTTGAAGGTATTCATCATATAACAGCGGGGAAAAAAAACACAATCAAAATGATTGTGTTTAAAAAACCCAAATAATATAAATAAACAGAAATAGGAACTTCTCCAAAGTAACTTACTTTCTATGACGTCAAAGGATATCCTATGAACAGCTTATACTCAGTTGTGCTGTTACTATTTTCTGCCCGCCACTTTCTGAAAAATAAACTCAATTGTTTTAAGAAAACTGAGACATACAAAGCAATTTGAAACAGCACACTAAGTTACAGCAACACCTAGAATCATTGTAGTCCAATTACCTACCCTAAATTCTGACTTAAAAAATCAAGTTAAAAGGCAACATTGCTTCATACTCAATTAGTAATGTTTGCTGAAAGAATAGCCATTTTTAAAATTTTAAATAAGCTGTGTAATATCCAGATGTTGTCAAAGTACCAGCATATTATGTAATAACTGCAGTTGCAAATGTTCTTCCTGAAATCGATGACTGTGTAGCAAAAACATTTTTAATTAGACTGGACAACTTATTTTCTTCTAGTTTATGTAGTTGAAATTATAAAATGACGTTTCATCCATAAATTTTCAAAAATAATGTGGACAGCATTGCAGACTTACATTTCCTCTACTCCTTTTTTTGATCTGCTGCTTGACTTTGCTTATAAAAACAAATAGTTTTCGCTCTGTACTACAATTATCCACAAGGCCATATATAGTAGGAGCCATTAGAACCTCTGTAAATTCCTCTAAACAAATCCCAAGCTTCCTTTCCTAAAATTTTGGTTGTAAGAACACCAGGTAAGAATTTTGAAGGTGGAAAGGCAATCTTTTTTTAAAAGTTAAAACAGAATCATTGCAGAATGACCATCCGTTTCCAGATTTCAAATAAGCTGTGTAATGTCCTGAATTAGTTGAAGGACCGTTATGATATATAATTGCAGTAGTTTTAAAAGTCCTTCCTGATATTGACAACTGCGAAGCCACAAAATTATTAATTAAAGTTGTCAATTTAGTTCCATCAGGCCTACATCGTTGCAACATTAAAATGACATACTGGCCATAACTTCGTAAAATTAACGTGGACAGCATTCCAGACTTACATTGCCTGCACTCCATGTTTTGATCGGCTGCATTTACTACCTTATTGAAGGATACTGATTTACTGTCAGGCAAAGTTAAATATATAAATCTTTCTGAGTCTACACTAGTAGTACTTGATAGCCTACAGTTCTCGCAGTCATGCTGCCATTGATAAGAAAGGCCAAATAGATAATCTACATCTACACCCTCATCTTGCATTACATCAAGCATATACATTAAAAACTCCTGACAATCCTGCTGAATATTTTCAGAGAATTCTGTTTGACCTGAACATTCCTCTAACAGAAAACGAATTTCAGACACACTTTCTACTCTCGTTTTATCAGCACTACATTTCTCTAACACATAATTCAACAAACAGCATAAACTTTGTTCCGAATTGATCACAATCTGTTCTTTGAAAGTCTCTAGTGAAAAGAGAACATTAACAACTACATTAGCATAGCAGTTGACACCAGAACTATTTTCAAATTTAAAACCAACAACATTTTCAACAGAATTCATTTTATTCCTGCTTCCACTTTTGGGTTCATCGACTTTTGCTCTTTTTGCTACAATCTCCCTACTATTACTGATATTTATTCATTTCCGGCCTACCACACATTTCTCAATCAAAGGATATTGAGGCAAATGTGGCGCATACTCTCTTCTTAACCTATTGTATTCCTTAACACAATCTAGATCTGCACAAATGTTTGTGACATCACAGTCAATCAAGTACAAACCCGATAACGTTTTGACTCGTGACAATGCTACATAAGCCATACCCTCTTTGAATACAGAACTGCCAATATTCACTAAAGCAGTGTCTACACTTAAACCTTGCGATTTATGAATTGTCACCGCATATGCCAAGCAAACAGGAAACTGCTTACGACGAACATATAAGTCTTGAACAAGCAAAAACCTAGCAGAGCAACGACCAATTAGCTGTACTTCCTCAATGCCATCAAATTTAATTTTTAAAAATTCATTTCCATCTCTATTTCTGTCTTTCTCAAAATCAACAACATTACCCATTGATCCATTTACCAGACCTCTTTCAAAATGTAAATTCCTTCTCAAAATGATTCGGCAATTTAAACACACATTCAAAGTCTTTTCAAAACCCGCAGTTTTAGATATAGTCTTCTCTAATGAATCCAATTTAGATTTCAAATTCTCTGACAAAATAATTGTTGCTCCCATATGCTCTATTTTGTCAATAGCTTCAAGTTTTACAATCTCTTGTTTTTCTAAATTCAACATTTTGTTGTTGAAGATGGAACATTCTGCAAGAGTTGGCATCAAACATATTCCAGATTTCTTCACAGTAATTTTCTGAAAAATATCCTCTGGCAAAACGTCTTCTTCTGGATATAAATTTGACAGTAATCGTGCATGTAAAGCTTGTTTACCACACTCAGTCACTCTCCCGATTCTAATATCTTGTAGAATATTCTTGTAATCTTCGTCCTTCGCCTGACGCATATTTTCACGCAGCTCAGCATAACTGAAGTTTAACCATATGTTAACGTTGCCAATGCTCCCTAGGCACTTCTTGGTATCTTCATGTGTAAGCAGTTTAAACACTGGTTGTCCTTTCACTGGTGTCAGCTGCAGAAGATCACCAAAAACAATGATGTGTTTGCCACCGAATAACACATCATACTCTGTTTTAAGAACTTCCTGCATTCTTAAATGCACAAAAGCAAGCATGAGATTGGAAACCATGCTTATTTCGTCAATGATAAGAAGTTCCTTCTTCTTCAAAACTCGAGATACTTCACAACAAGCATCTCCAGATAACTTGTGGTATTGTAATTTGTTATCATGCTTCACTGGCAGCATCAGTAACCGATGCAAAGTAATCCCTTTAATGTTATGAGCTGCCAGTCCAGTTGGAGCGGTCACAACACAAGACAGTGATGAATCAGTCCTTTTCTGCATATAACATGAAATTGCTTTAATAAGGAAACTTTTTCCAGTTCCTGCTTCTCCACTCACGTACAGTCGGACAGGCTTCAACGACGTACATGAGCACTCTTTCTTCTCATGACTTAATCCATGCTCAATTTGGTTGGTAACTTCGACATATATTTTCCTCTGCTCAACGTTAAGTTGTCTTTCCAATTCTTCTAAGTTAACTGCATCCTTCTGAGCATATGCCATGGCTCTTTCCACTTCAATCATGGCAGTAGCAGCTTCATTTTCAATAACAGGTTCTCCTAGTGGATCCTGACTCAATGAAACAGAACTCTGACTGTCCTGAGAACTGTCTCTAGCAATCTCGGCTGCAATTGTTGCTTCCTGCTCAATTTCTGCATTCAACATTTGTAGATATTTTGGAAAAACAGGACATTCTATGGACTCCTTGGCTGCATTGAAAGAGTCTTCATAACAGAGGAAATCTCCAAGCAGTTCCTCTTCTGCACGCCAAGGCTTGAAAAGTTGCAAAAGAGCTAAATAGAAAAACTCTTTTCTTTCGGGAGATTCGCAATCCAATTTCCGATGATTTATCAATTGACATTTTTTTTGCTTCACCAGACATCCCTCACTTCCAATTACAGCATACACACCTATATCAATATCTTCTTTGATGTTCCTCTTGAAAATGTAATTTTGAAGAACTTCATACAGACAAGCATTCTCCAGGTGACTGCTTCTATTTGGATAATATGTATCCAACATGTTGCTCTTCAAAATATCTGTACTGTTTGGCTCCTTCTCCGCCAAATACTCAATTTCCCGTACAGGTTTCAGAACTCGATTACGCGTTGCAGCAAGACCAAGACTCGCCCAAATGACACTCCTAGATTTGGCATAGAGACTTGCTGAAGATAACCGGTCAGAACATTCATAAGCTCCAATTTCTCGATGCGACAACATCTTCAGACTGAAACTGTACAACTTCTTACTGAGGCTCTTTTCATGGGAAATATCCTCCCACATATCCTTCAGTTCTGTCTTTTCTTTTTTTGTGATGTAAGACGTCACATACCGAGCAACAGCCATACAGTTGTCAGCCACAAACTGTATATCCATGTTAGCATTCCACATGGACAAAATCACTGGGTTGTAGTCGTTGATGTACTTGGACTCTTCGTTTCTTTTCAAATTGTATGTGTTTTTGGGTGATTTCCTCGTCACATTATGTCGCAGCGATGACATCAAATTGTTAACTCTTCCTTTAGATATCACCGACCGTGGAAATGAAAAACGACATTTGGTGTAGTATTTGTCCTTGTTTCTGAATTTTCGACGACAGTACTTTCCACAACGATGACTTTGAAACCGTAAGACTTGTTCTCTTAGACTTTTGTCTTCATTTGTCTTTGGAACAGCACATGTTGCATACGGTTCTATGAAACTCATCACTAAGTCATCCGGATCTGTTCCAAATTTAGGTGCATCTTTGATCCATAGTAGCATATGTATATGAGGAGCACCTCTTGCTTGATACTCCTTTCTCCAGAAGAAATCCAACACCTCTCCAAGAGGTGGATTTTTCTTGTTCGTAATGAAAGACATCATAGCTTCAAATCTATGATTGAAGTACCTGCAAACATTCACAGGATCCAGAGAGCACAGTTCTCCAGGTGTCTTAAATTCAATATTTTCAATGTTTCCATTTACCTCTCGTAGAAATTCAAGTAAGTCTTCCCAGCCATACTCAGCACAGCTGAGAGTGAGGAACCATGTGGGAGTTCCTAAGTTCCTCAGCATACATTTTAAATCACCATGACGGCGGTACCAATACTCATTAGTACCACGCTGACAAGCCATGAGATTAATCAGGTGAGAATCCAAAATACTGTCTTGCACATTGACTTTATCCATAAAGTCCTTTGCCGAGATATTTCGCAGTTGTATACCACTTTTCAAGATGTGGTTCACTGCATAAGACAATCCAGAGAGATCACTTTCAAACAATAGATGAAATAAATAGGGAATGCATTGTCGAAACCTAGGATCTTCTGTATACAATCGTAAAGTCCGGTATTCTGAAGCAGGAATTTGAACAGGTCGCTCATCATAACGTCCTCCTCGACCTGTGGGAAATAACTGTGGGAAACACCGAGCTTCCAAACTTTCCTCCCAAACACTAATAGGACTCCCTTTGGCTTGTTTCACTTGAAACAACTCAATAGCATTCCCCATGACTTCCTTGGAATGCAAGGGATGAACACTATAATGTTCATATATTTCTTCCTTTTTAGAGGATTCTATTTTCTCAATTTGACCAGGACACAAATCGCTGTCCTCTTCTTCACTTACTTCCTCTTCTGCAACACATACATTCTTGTAGTACTTATTATTTTTTATCAAATACAATGTTGCCTTTTTAACTTTCCTAACATCCACTAAATCTTGCCAGATGTTCTTACTTTTTGTCGGAACACCATTAACTATGATAACCAGAGGTTCCTCTTCCACTTTCTCTACTCCAATTGTATTAATGTTTTTCTTCAAATCCAAAGGCAAATAAACAACCCTTCCCTTTAATCCTCTCTGTAAATCTGATGGAGGCAACTTCCCTGTCTTTGGCTCCATTCGTACAATAGCCTGGAAGGGATGGACATTTTGAATCAAAATAGATTCATAAGTATTTAAATCCTTCAATCCATAAGGAATGTCATCTAAATCCAGATTATTATAAACCGCTCTAGCAGGCATCTGGTTTTGGTTTAATTTGTTATAGCAATAAGTACACATACGTTGGTCTGCTCCCAAATCAAAACAATTTTCTACCATCAAGTATGTGGCAAAACCCTTCCATTCACTATTGTTTTCCATATCACTCTTTGCATATATATCCACTAACTTACTCTGATTCTTATAATAAGTCCGTCGACAACACACACAAGTGAAATTAGGCCTCTCACTTGATTTCACCATAAACGTGGAAATTTCCTTGTGAAACTTATCTGTACTGAAAATCTGTTCACTGTCTTCCACATTACCATCTTCTAGTGGTTCAATATCAACATTGTTCTCTTTACCAGCAAAATAACAGAACTCAATTTCTTGACAAATATTCTTCACATCTACTTCAGAACCATGCAAAAGAGCTTTGCTTAATTTTTTAAGCATAATTGCTGGACTCTTAGCATAATACAACATTCTAACTAATTTCCTCACTTTATTATGATGCACTGCAAGCATCCTGAAATGATGGAATACACTCTGGCATACTCTCCTAGAAAGACAAGCCAGTGAATGACCACGCAAACCTGTCACTTGTCTCACTCTGCAAGGATCTAATTCTTGCAACAACTTTATTTTTTGCTTTACACTTTTCTTATGAAATGTCCGTATAAAATCACAAAGCAAATGATAGAATCCTGTCGCACACTGCAAATAGAACTACACTTCCAGGTGTACACTGGTCCCTTAGGACGTCTCCCTAAAACCTCATCACTTAGCGCCTCTTCTGCATCTGCAGACACAAGTATTTCTTTTTCAACCGGATGACCATCTTTTACCTCATATGCTCGACCACTGCTGTCAACTGCATGCACCAAAACATTGTCCTGAAAATAACTCTCCTCATTAAAAAATGCCTCACTATTTGAACTATGCATCCATTCTCCTAAGAAAACTTCACAAAAATTACTCCGATTAACGTCTCTCTTCCATCTACTATTAGATTTGAAAACATAGATTACCTTGTTTAGTTTCCTAATTCTATTAATTACCAAAATAAATAACTTTCGCTTGATTTCGAAAGCCTGATCAATAATTTTCTCTACATTTTTCTTTTTCTTATAAAATGACACTTTCTGTTGACCTTTTTTAAATTGTTTTACCAAATTGACAATTACCCTGTTACGGAACATTCGCTTACGAATGTCCCTGAAAATATTTGCCCTTCTACTGCCATGCACAGAGTTATCTCCTGCTCTAGCACAAACTTTTTTGACGGGCCTTTCCTTTCCATTTAAATTGGCTCTCTTTTTCTGGACTAAAACTTGTTCTGTAGTTATACTTTTGTTTCTACAAATGTTTTTAAGGAATGATTTAGTTCTCTTACCCGGTGTTCTCTTCGTCCGTTGAGATAATATTAAAGTAGAGGACTGCTGCAAAATATTTGGTAACTGCTGTCTTTGACGTTTTGTAGCCTTTCAAATTCTATCCTTAGACGGCATTGTCTAATTCCCAAATAATCTGCAGTTGAATCTGTGGTGAAATATAATAAATAATGTTATTAACCACTATTAACAAACAGTAAATCAATAACAGTAAGAACTAGATTCGACAATGCTATAAAAAAAAAAAAGTATGCACAAGGGTGCAGGGGGTATCACTTTGACACCCTCTGACACCCTCAAAACAGGCACAGGTGCCATGTGGCAAGCAAACCAGCCCTAAGGGCATGTCTGTCTGTCACATGGCATAGGTGTGCATTCACACATGTGCATGCACACCTGGATTCGGTATTTTAACACCTAATTGGATTGGGTGTTAAAATACCGAATCTAAAGGGCCTGTGGGACAGAAAGTAGTCCCACCTACATCCCAAATTTAAAAATCGGTAAAATTACCGATTCGGTATTTTTGCGATTCGGTAATTTTACCGAATCGGTAAAATACCGAATCGGACAAAAACAGGTCCCCTACATCTCAGTAGGCCAAATACCGGTCGGAAACGGCCGAAATCGGCCGTTTCCGACCGGTATTTGGTACCTACATCGGGCCCTTTATGTAAAACACCTAGGGCCAGATGTAGGTAAATCACATGTACCGATTTTGAAATACCGAATATTACCGGTATTTCAAAATCGGTAAATGGGATGTAGGCACCAACATCTGATTTATTACTGATTCCTTAAAAATTCGGTATTTACCGATTCGGTAAATACCGAATCGATATTTGCTATTGAATCCTATGGGCCTTGAAGCCCATAGGATTCAATTCAAATACCGATTCAGTATTTACCGAATCGGTAAATACCGAATTTGTCAAGGGTGCAGGGCGTATCACTTTGACAACATCTAGCACCCTCAAAACGGGCATGTGTGCAATGTGGCACACAGACATGCCCTAAGGACACGTCTGTCTGTCACATGGCATATGTGTACATGCACAGATGTGCATGTACACAGGAATCGGTATTTTACCATGGATTTGTATTCCATGGTAAAATACCGATTCTGAAAGGCATGTGCCAATGGAAAATTGGCTACCCACATTTCAATCTTGCATTTTCGGTAAAATTACCGAATCTGTAAAATTACCGATTCGGTAAAATTACCGAATCGGAAAAATTACCGATTCGGTAAAATTACCGAAAACGCAACATTTAAGGGCCCCTACATGTCAATGCCCATTTACCGGTCGGTAACGGCCGAATTTGGCCATTACCGATCGGTAAATGGCTATTTTCAGCCACCTACATCTGGCCCCTACATTCATGGGGAACAGACTTAAAATGCCCTAATACACATGAAAACGTTTTTTTAAGGAACTTGCACCTTTTTTTCAATAACTTTTAACATGGCTATGTAACTCAAACAATCAAAATTAAAATTTGCCAGGCACACATGGGGGCGTATTTACAAGGGCCTTACACTACAAGGAAAACGACTTCAAATGACCAGACACACATGGGGACGTATTTACAAGGCCCTTGAAACCGGGGGAAGTGACTTGAAATTGCAAAGCACACATAAGAGAGTATCTACAATGCCCGTGCAACACTTATGCATAATTTTTTACATGTACACCGTAACATTAACAACACAATTACATCATATATCTGTTCCGTAAAAGCGACGCATTGCAGGAGTCACATCATTTTACCATCAAAAACAATTTCTCCGATTCTGTAAATGTAAATTTACCTACATGTGACCCTGGATTTAGGCGCCTACATACCTTTTCGCCATTTACAGGTCGGAAACGACCGTAATCGGCCGTAACCGGTCGGTAAATGGCCTAAACGACCACCTACATCGGGCCCTAAGTGTGCATGCATTTGATTTCAAACAAAGTTTTAAAACCTTTTATGTAAAACAATTATACACCTACATTCATTTAAGGGCAGGTCTGCCTTTCACATGACATACGAGTGCATGCACAAATGTGCATGCACACCGGAATCAGTATTTTACCATGAAGTTTGATTTCATGCTAAAATACCGATTCGTTAAGTCATTTGAGACTCAGAAGACTCCCCCCTATATAGCAAATTTACAGAATCGGTAAAATTACCGATTCGGTATTTTTCCGAACCAAAAATGTTTCCGATTCTATAAATGAAGAATGCAAAACCGCCTTTGAAAGCAGAATGCAGACACTTAACGCAAAACATCATTTTAAATACACAGCTGACTTTCTTATTTACGCAAAAAAGCATACTACTCTTTAACTAAAATATATAAACGATAACTCACCTTTACAAATTCTTTTTGAAATTGAAAACAGTCTCAGAAACACACCAATTATTCTGTACCACTATTAAAGGTATGCACTCCAGAGGCTGGAACCAACAAAGGCACCGAAACGCTGATATTCAACACACATATCTCTCATGTCAGCCAATAAAAACTCTTCCCTCACTTTTTTCAAATCAACACCCTTCCCCCCTCTGCCCTTTCTACCTCTTTTCCATAGCAACTACCGCCTGCCTGACCTGTCATGGCCACAAGTTCACACAACAAGGTTTCAAATGAACTCTGAACTCTCAGTACACATGCTAATCCACTGCAATCTTTCATAACAACATTTTTAAATAACCATTCAAAATACATCTTTCAAAGAACACATCCATGCACCCTAACTTTCTGTTTTCAGCAATGAAAATACACCAATCACTGCTAATGAATCATTTACACTTAAACTCCACAGTTTTTTACATTACAAACATCACTATTTCAACTGCCATTTCATTCCCACACTTCATCTGACTGCAGCAAAAACTCCTCTAGCCATGTTTTCAGTCTGGATTCTGGGACATAGCTATATCCACTGGGCTCACAGGTATGCTGAAAACAGAAATTTACACAACCTCGATTTACAAAATGTGGAAATCAAATGGATTGGTCGAAGAGGATTGAAATGTCACCAATTGATACCATTGGTGAAAACCTTTTTAAATTTGCCAACCCCATACCTCATAATAGTGCACTGTGGAGGAAACGATTTGGGCACTTTGACTGGGGTAGGACTGGAAATGCTTTTAAAGGACACCTTTGAACAATTGATGACACTTTTTCCTCAAACTGCCTTGGTATATTCCAATATATGCCAAAGACAAAAATGGAGGTGGTCCAATCAATTTTGTCCACAAATTGAGAAATCGAGGAAGCATGTAAATAAGTCTGTTTCAGCTTACATGAGGGACCATGTAATGGGCTGCATCTACAACAATAACTTGGGTTACTACATTCAAGATATCTACAGAGGAGATGGCATGCATTTCTCAGATGAGGGGAACAGAATTTTCATACTAAATTTAAGAATGTGTATTGGTTCCTACTTATAACTTTCTAGAACATACACAGAACCCAAAAGCTCTTTTCAGAGCTACCTTAACTTAGTGTACTCTTTTAAAATTTCGAATGAACCTTTTTTTTCCACTTAATTTCACCTATATTCGCTTCCCGGTACGCTACCCAATTCACGTACCTGTAGCTAACCACACGAAAAAAAATATATATGAGCCTCCTCAGCCACGCTCAGAAAACTTAGGGAAACAGCATACGTCTAAAGTACCCCAATCTTTCCATTCTGAACATTATTTACCCTCCATCTTGTATCTCAATTCTACCGAAACACAAAATGGAGGACTCCCGTAACACTGCAAGTTCGCGTACTGGGAAACGCACTGACAAGCACTCGCACAAAAAAGGTGGGAAAGTAATTTACAGAAAAACCACTGGAGACACTTTCACCAATTAAACAGTAGCTCATACTACATACCAATCCCTACCATTTTCACAAATTTAGTTGGAATACCATTTAGCCATTTAGCATGTAGAACTCTCTAAAATCCCTGAGGTAAATTACTTCACAAAAAATATCGAAAGTGTTGGAAATGACAACCAATTAAAATATTACTTTCAATTTCTACTACTATATCATGACATTTGATTGGTTATGTACCTGAATATATATAAACAAAGAGAAAGAAACACAGCCATTTTGACTACTACTTCGTGAAGTGCAGAACAACAAAAAATCAACTGATAACTTCAAATTATATTTAAAAGGTAAGATATTATTTTTAAAACTGAGGGTGCGCCAAAATGCTGGACAATGGGCCCCCCACAGTGTCTGTGAATGGTCTCCTTGCAATTGAGGGAACGTCTCCTTCTCCCTCCCCCATACCTCCTGACACCATCCATGAGAGGCCCAAGGAGGGGCCCCCGCCAATGGACCTTAATTGCAGGCGACACCTTTCTTTGTGATAGATCTTCAGGAAAACAAAAGGACACATCACCTGTGTGTGGCCCCATGCTGATGGGCTGAGTGCGAGGCCCTGACTGGCAGCCCACGCTGCCCATGCCTAGCGCCGGCTCTGAGTTAAGGATAGAGTTAGACTTCTCTAGTATAATTCAGAATTGACTAAGAGTTTATTTGATAATTTTCTTCATATTTCTACTTCCAATTTGATACCATACACTGCCCAAAGAAAAAAACACTGTATAAATAACCAAACTACCTGTCTGTACTGAAACCCAACAGTGCCCTATCTGTACTGATATATTTTTTAAAAATTCATTTTTCAGAATTCAAAATGGAAGGAGAAGTAAACAACTTTAAAACTGAAACAGAAAAAAAAATGAGACAGAAGTTGACATGGATTTCTACGACGACACAATAAACAATGAACTTGTGCAATGTGTAGATGCAGTAGATTATCTACTGAAAAATGAAGAAAAAAATGATCACGATTTTTTAAATTTTCTTTTAAATTTTGAAAAACAATCTGAAAAATAAATTTTAATTTCTTAATTCAAAAATTGTTTGACACATTATTTATTTTTATATATATATTGAAAACTAGTAGCAAATTTATTATAACGTGAAGTCAGACTTTAAATATACTGTGCAACTTTTTGGTGTTACATACTAACTTTGTACATAGTTACTTCCTTTCTCCCACTATATTATCTCCAATGTGTATTTGCAAAAACAACAAGTGACAACATCAACAACATCTCTTTATCATCTCCTGCCTCCATGTTGTTTCGGCTTTCCAGACAGACTATGGTATGAATTCCATATACCACAATAACTTCTTTAACAACAAGCAACATATCTACAAAGG
The DNA here is from genome assembly GCF_964263255.1 of Lissotriton vulgaris. Classification (NCBI taxonomy): domain Eukaryota; kingdom Metazoa; phylum Chordata; class Amphibia; order Caudata; family Salamandridae; genus Lissotriton; species Lissotriton vulgaris. The sequence goes on from NC_141699.1 coordinate 954,886,411, forward strand.
AGACAGTGTTTATTAAATTATACACTCTACATTGATACCTACATGTAGCTACGTAAATAAAAATAAACAAAAAAAACAACAAAACGAGCAATCAATAAACATACAATAAGTTAAAAGTCAATCATTCTTGTTTCCTTATACTACGCTCCCCAGACCGCTTTCCAGTACGTGAACCGGGCGCACCCCATGAAAAAAACAATTTTTTTTTTTTTTTTGGCCCCGCGGGGCACTTTAATATCCCCCTCATCAATCCTAGGGGGTCAGAAGGGGTCTACCTTGCCCCCTTTCCTTCATTGTCTCTCGATCCTACCGAGAGACAAGATGGCGGCCGCTACAGACTGTTTAGAATGTTGACAGACACCGGAGAGCCAATCAGCTTCGCTTCAAAAAGCTCCGAAACGCGAAAAGTACGCGAACTAGTTCGCTATCTAGGACGCTGTCACAGATATATCTGTTTTTTTAAACGTTAATTTCTCAAAATCCACTGGAGCTCATATATTGAGACCCAGCAAAGGCACATCGGGCTAACAGTCCCTACAATTTTGCCAAGTTTCGTGTAAATCCATTCAGCCGTTCGAGCTAAAAGTGAGGCCAAACGCCCTATGGAAATTAACATGGGAAAAATGCGTTTTGGGACCCCCCTTTTTTCTCGGCCCCCCCTTGACGAAACCCCCCCAAATTTTCAGGGGCTGATCAGAAACAAAATGTGCCATTTTCCTGAAAGTTTCAGCCAATTCCGTCTACAAACGCCAAAGTTATTAGACATAGAATTTTCAAAAGTTCCATAGAGAAAAAATCCTAACTATATATACCTACTGGCGACCGCCAGTAGGTAATATATATATATATATATATATATATATATATTTCGCTCAGGACGATTTGTTTATTGTCTGGGATGGAGGAATAGACTCGGCAGAAGGATTTATTAAAATTCTTAATAACAACGATCTCAATCTGCGCTTCTCGGGCTCGGTTAGTCCGGTGAGAGCGGAGTACCTAGACCTGAGGGTGTACATTGAAGATAATCAGATGCATACCACCCTGCATAGAAAGGACACTGCTGGCAATTCTACACTCTTTGCCAGCAGTAGCCATCCCACCCAACTCAAGAACAGCATTCCCTACGGAGTGCTATTGAGGATCCGTAGGAACTGCTCTAAGGACTCAAAAACTCAGAAATTCGAACAAGAGTGATGGCAAATTCAGACTCATTACTCCTTACTCAAAAGGAGCAGGGGATCTGAAAGACATGCTTACAAAAAATTGGAACATTTTGAAAACAGACAGCGTACTTGCAGATGACCTACCTGCTTATCCTCTAATCACATTTAGCAGAGCTAGGTCACTTAGCGATATGCTTGTCTCAAGTCACCTTGACAAACTAACACCAAAAACTAACTCCCTGAAGCGGATGGCAGGCTTCTTTCCTTGCGGCCACTGCAAGGCTTGCAGTGGCAGCAAACGGGTGCTATCATTTGACATACCTGATACCGGGAAGAAAGTGCCGATTAAGCACTTCATTACATGCAGCTCCCAGTTTGTGGTTTATTGTTTGGTCTGCCCGTGTGGCTTACGATACATAGGTAGCACGATCAAGGAGCTCAAGCTGAGGATCCTGGAGCACCAACGGGCGATCGAGAAAGTAGACACCTCATATCCGGTCGCCCGGCATTTTGCAGAGGAGCATAGTAAAGATCGCAAGCAACTCCGATTCTTCGGATTGGACATTGTTCCACCGAATGCAAGAGGAGGTGATAGGTTGAGGAGACTCCGCAGACTAGAGTCTAGATACATTGTAGATCTTTCTACAAAACAACCTGGTGGGCTCAATAGCGGGGAGGAACTAGCATACCACTTGGGAAAGTAACACCATAGGAGGAGTAAACTCCCCTTTCGATAGGAAGCTTAGTACACTAAAATGAAAATCCAACTAGAATATGTATGCTCCTTGAGGATCAAAACAACGTGAACACTACAAGATCAGATATACTCTTCCAAGCATGTTCTTCCGGTATGTTTCCAATTTTGACACCCACGATCTTGATTTATGAATTTCAGTATCCTAATGTTGAACATCAATTATGACAAAAATGCAAACTGTGATATATTTTTGTCCCCCGTTGCAGTTGAGGATAGACTACCATAGGTGTGTAAATATGTAAATAGATGTATAATCCAGCTTGCATATATATGCACTGAATATGACAAGCATGCAACTTACCTTGCATATGTATGTACAGATAATAGGATTAATATCATGAGGTTATAATTTTGAACAAAGGTTTGGTCTTTATCACCATGGATGATACTGCATTGCAGGAGAACCAGGATCTTGATGTAGATACTTGAATCTAGACAATTACAAACAATGTGTGTCCTGAGAGTATCCGTTTTGGTAACCTATCTTCATTATTTATCTCAAAACACACCAGACCGTGGTTTAGTCTAACTGGAGTTTTGTAAATATTGTAAACACATTTTTCCTTTGCGAGTTCCCTGAACCAAAAGAATATTTTTCTGCTATATATTTCGTAAATAGCAATGTCTAGTAATTATGATAAATTATGACGAAATAATTTGGTTCAATTCCACTTAAAGGATAGGAACACAATCATCTTTTGTCATGTGCCTGATGACCTTCCTTACTTCTTATGTTTTTTGCACTGTTTTGATTATGTTAACATTGCATAAAAATGCCATAGGACACAAGCCGATCCACGGCTTTATTTTCAAGCGTGATAACTTCATGTTTAAATCAGATAAGACCCCTATCTGGATAGAACACCATTCCAAGATGGCGCCCATAGTGGCCTAAAAGGGTATTGTCCTATGTCTATGACAATGCTCACAAATTGTTTGTTTATATAATAGATTGTATGATGTGGATGAATGACACACTGACGAAGGCTCAGGCCGAAACGCGTCTGTGCTTTATTGTTCCCTCCAATTAAACTCTGGTTTACTCTTGGTCCGCGAGTGCTGCCTCTTTCTTGAGGATTCTAAGGAGAGTCGAGCGTTAATATATATATATATATATATATATATATATATATATATATATATATATATACTACTATAATAAAGGAAGAACTTTCAGCCTTTGAGGCGGGTAAACTCGGGAACCACAGCTCCAATCCACACACCCGATACACCGTTGGAATCGTCAGGGTGTGTAGATGGTTATAGGCTATATAAATTTTTAAAAATACGTTATTTAAAAAATGTACAGTAAAAACAACAGTAGTCTCTCCGAAGTAGCGCTGGCCGCGACTTGTGTGCTCACGTCAGGAGCGCGGGGAGGAGCGGTGTCCAGGAGCGCGACGCGGAGCGGCGGACATGGCGCGGGGGAGGAGCGGTGACGTGAGGAGCAGCAGACAGGCCAGCAGTGGTGCGAGCAGCGGACAGGCTGGAGGAGCGGCGGCTGAGGTAAGGGAGCGGCGGGCATGGCGCGGGGGAGGAGCGGTGACGTGAGGAGCAGCGAACAGGCCAGCGGTGGTGCGAGCAGTGGACAGGCGGGAGGAGCGGCGGCTGAGGTAAGGGGACCCATGTTAGGGCAGGCGGGGGACGGGCTGCTGGACAATGTCGGGGCGGCCGGGGGGCGGGGAAGCCTGTTCCTCCTGGACAAGGTCGGGACGGGCTGCTAGTATATATATATATGTATATATATATATATATATATTAACGCTCGACTCTCCTTATAGTTAGCTGGAAATTTTACTGACATAAAACCATTGAAATTCCCACGGTATAGTTAGTTGGACTCACTATAACTTGCGCGCCTGCAATGCACTGCTGATGACGTCACATATTACATCACTAATGACGCTCCCGGGGCGCGTACCGGTGAGCGCGCCGGTGAGCGCAGTCTTGCGGCGCACCACGGTGCGCGTACCGGTGAGCGTCCCGTTAGCGCTATTGCCGTGAACGAAAACATCATCGTGACGTATCGCGTAACCGCATCCGCGTGATACGCACCCAGGAGCACCCGCGCGCATACGATCACGCTACGGGCGCGCCCTGGGGCGCGTAGCGTAAGCGCGTCGGGTCATGTGATCTGAAAATAACACTTTCCATTGGTTCAGAACAGTTTTGGTTTCCAAATGATGAAAGCCCGAGTCATGTGACCTGAAAATAACACTTTTTATTGGTTCAGGACAGTTTTGTTTTCCAAATGATGAAAGCCCCCACCTTTTTTCCTCATTCTCACTTTGTACTTTGAATGAGGAAGACCTGTTAGCAGACCTATTTGTACCTATTTGTACTGAAAAATGGCTACAGTAGCAGCAGCAGCAGCAGCAGGAGCATCTCAACCACCACCACCACCACCACCACAAGGACCACCAGAACACCACAGTGGTGGAGATGAAGAGGAGGAGGAGGAGGAGGAGGAGGAGAGGCAGTTCCTGTTTGAACATACTACCCCCTATAAGCCAAAGGAGCACATTGTCTGGGAGTTTTTTTAAATCGCAAAGGACCTCAAGAAAGTAAATGCGCCAAAGGTTACTTGTCTGATCTGTGGCATTGTACTTTCCAGGGGGAACCCTGCCAAAAAAATACTCTTTTGGCAACAACACCATGATTCGCCACATGCAACGCCGGCATCCAAACAACTATGCTGCGTCAGAGGTCAGAGAACTGACCAGAAACCCTCCCCAATCTTCTCCCAGCACCTCCCAAAGTAAACAACCCACTCCATCGGGTCCAGAGACAAGGGAGATGGTCCCAAACATCCAAACCAAGTTTGGAGAATTCAAAATATTTTGTATATTTTGTGGAAAAACAATTACCTATGGAGAGCAAAGTATTAAACTTATAAACCGTTCTGGAGACAACTACAAGTGCATAAAGAAACCTTAATTTTTTCCTGATTTTTTTTGCTCCAGTTGAGCCGTTTACAATTCCCTGTTTTTTGTTTGTCCCCATAAAAATTACAAAAAAAATATAAAATTGTTCATGAAAGCCAAAAAAAGTAAAAAATGGTCCAAAAAACAATAAAAAAATATAAAACAACAAAAAGAATAAAAACAGTTCTTTTTAGAACTACCTCCAATTTATAAAAAAAATGCTACATTTTTAAAAAAAATCTGTCATTCTTTTTTCCCCATGGTACGCTCCCCGGTACGCTAGCCCCCCCCCCCCTCCCCCCCCCCCCCCCCCCAGCGCATATCAAAAAAAAATGAAAAATTGCCCCGCGGGGCCCTTTTATGGGCCCCACATCAAACCTAGGGGGTTAGGGGGGGTCTACCCTGCCCCCTTTTGGTCATTTCCCCCTTTGTTTTTGCCACCTGTTGTGTCTCGATCGTACCGAGACACAAGATGGCGGCCGCTCCGGACTGTTTGGAATGTTGACAGACACCCAAGAGCCAATCAGCTTTCCGCTCACGAACTCGTGTAGCGTGCTCCGGTGCCCGTACCGGGGCGCGCTTATAGATATATATATTTTTTTAACCTAAATTACTCAAAATCTACTGGAGCACATATCTTGAGACATAGCAAAGGCACATCGGGCTACCAGTCCCTACAATTTTGCCAAGTTTGGTGGAAATCCATTCAGCCGTTCGGGCTAAAAGTGAGTTCAACCACCCTATGGAAATTAACATGGGGAAAACACGTTTTAGGACTCCCCTTTTATCTCTGCCCCCGCTTGACGAACTATAACTACCTACTGGCGACCGCCAGTAGGTAATATATATATATATATGTATATATATATATATATATATATATATATATATTCACTGAAAAGCCATAGGTTTCAGGGACGTTATAGTTAATAATTAGCATTTAAAAAACCTTAGAAATTCAATGAAAAAAGATTTCAGTTACATCATAGTTAGTTGGGCATTTCACTCGTACAAAACTAGAGAAATGCTACCATTATAGTTAGTTTAGCTAACTATAACGTGTGCATCCCTAGACTCACATGGTAGCCTCCCTAGACTTACATGGCAGCCTCTGTCTGTACAGCTTGTGCTCACAGCGTCAAGGTCAAATAACAATGTATGCTGTTGATTCAATGTGATCGGCCCACACTCTAGACATAGCATGCATCCAGCTGCAAGAAGCTGAAATTCGAGTGCCTTTGATATTACACTGCATGCATGTTTACAGGCACTTGGAGAAAAACCTTTCCATCTACAAGAGAGCTGGCTGATCCTTTTGATGTGATTCACCAAAGCTGACCTTTGAGGTATGGAGTTCCCTGTTAAAACCTAAAGACCTTCTATTATTATAAAACTTAGCTTTGAGCAAGGGGAGGGTGGTACACAAGGCGCTATATGACCTGTTTCCACTATCAGTATAATATGATTTCTCCCTTTGTGTTTTATGGAATTGTAACAATGATGTCTGTTTTATTTCTAATCATATGCCTGCTTATGTTAACCAAAATACTGCATCTTAGAGCACGTCGTTAAAATAAACATTTTAAACTTTTATTGTGTCTCTGATTACTCACGTCGTGGATGGGTATAAGAAATATAAATGAAAAAGTGTCCTTGATGTCCACCATTCCTGAGAGTATTCTAAGTCGCTGGTTCTGGTTTTTCTAATCATTGGTAGCTTTGTGGTAGGACGAAGAACGAATGAGACACTGATGCCAGTCGGATAGGGGTTCTGGGTACTGAAGCGAGTTTCTGGTACACCACATGTCACTGAGGTCCTGGTTTCCCACGCACAATTCCGTGCACACACAGAATCCCTGCAACAAGGCGAACCTAACGTTTGGTCTTATTTCCTAGACACTTTAGTAGTTAATGCTTCTCTTAGTCCACAGCACCCTCACTTCTGTTTCCGGTAGACAGTTGTGACGGTTTAACCTACCTATACAGATTAAATATAGGTTAATTCAAGATTGAAGTTTTCAAAAAGGTTCACATTTCATGAACTACTACCCTTTTTTGAGCTACAATTAGTATAGATTGTTTTTTTTCTCTGTGTCCTTATGGGTGATATTGATATAGCTCAGCATAGTCATGCACCGCTCTTGCTATGTTTGAGGTGCCTGACAATGGTTTGGCGGTTATCTTTGTGATGAGTGCTGATGTAGCCTTCCCTTTTGAGCTTTTTTACTCTTGGGTTACGTTTCCTGCTGTAAATGCAGATGATAATACATTCAATACATATTTTCACACCGCAATGCCAGTGAATTATGTTCCATCTAGGACACTAGAGATTCCGATTTCTGCATGGCAGCATTGTGTTTGGTTTAAGGGCGCCCTTCCTCACGCTGTGACTCCGGCTCGGTTATGTCCCATGTCAATTCCTGGGGATACTTCACCAGTCTTGGCCGGTTTCACACCACATCCTAACTATTTGCAGGTCCCTGTTGCCGACTTACAGCTACTTTATACCTCTGTGATTGAGGTACATAGGGCTCTAGTACAATATGTTACACGCAACCTCCAGGTGGGGGCATATGGGGTTGCAGCACATCTAGTTTGACCAGCCGGGATGAAGATTAGTCCCATCATGGTTAATTCGATTATGGGCACTTGACCCCAAGATAAGGACAATATGCCTTATTGGCTTGCTGAGAAATTTGAACAATTGGAGTCAGTATTTCCGAATAAAACTCCTATGGAGGAACACTGGATCCTGACCATTAGTTTGCAGAAAAACTTGGGGCCTGAGGTAACCGATTGTGATACTTAGGGCAAAATATTTGCAGCAGTGTATTCAAAGTGCTTCAGCACACTGTCTATGACTGTCCTGCCCTCCGTAATCAAGCGTGTTCAGGATCAACACGGACCGGAGGCGGCTGTCGAGTTTAGTATGAGACTTGTCGGAGTGTTTGACGTAGTTTCTGATCTGATCCTTGCCAATGTCAAGAGGATGCCGTTAACTTTCAGGTGTCTAATGCTTTGCGCCTTGTCTCAGACGCGAGAAACCCCAGAGGTTACCAAAAATAATTGTGGAGGCTTATAAGACCGTTGTATGCAATAGTTTGGGTGTTAAGCCTTTTGCTAAGACAGCAGCGCAACCGCAAACGCAGACAGCTAAGTCTAATAAAGACGAGGTCCTAACTTTCCGAGGCAAAATTGGGAGGGTAAAAACCAGGGAAAGCAGCAATAGAAACAGGGGTCGCGTCCTGCATCGCCAATTGCGGTGACAGTTGAACGCACATATGATTTGCACGACCGTACATAAATTAGGTCTCCTGATAGATTTCAGGTTCCTGATCAACGTTCTCCTCGTTCTTCACAGGAAAAATCAGGCTCACCAGCCGGTGGTGGAGAACATGGCAGAGGTCGGGGCACCCCACAAGGACATGATAAGCCCCACCCACCTGAGAACAAAGGCAAGCAGGACGACTTTAGACATCAAACAATCAATCAATCAATCAATCAATCAATCAAGAATTTGTAGAGCGCACTACTTACCCGTGAGGGTCTCAAGGCGCAGGGGGAAAAAAGGGGGAGGGGCGCTACTAGCGAACAGCCAGGTCTTGAGTAGCCTCCTGAAAGTCAGCAGTTCTTGGGTCGTAGGCTCAGTGGGAGGGTGTTCCAGGTCTTGGCGACGAGGTGGGGGAAGGATCTGCCGCCGATGGTTGTTCTTCGGATGCGAGGGAAGGTGTGGTGGCGAGGGTGAGGTTGGCGGAACGGAGCTGGCGGTTGAGGATGTAGAAGAAGAGTCATCTGCTGAGGTAGGCTGGGGCGGTTTTGTGGAGTGCCTTGTGTGTGTTGATGAGGAGCTTGAAGGAAATCCTCTTGTTGATGGGGAGCCAGTGCAGGTTTCCAAGGTGGGGGGTGATGTGGCTGTGGCTTGGTACATCGAGGATCAGGCGTGCAGAGGCGTTTTGAATGTTTTGCAGTTGTTTGATGAGCTTGGCCGGGGCTTCCGCGTAGAGTGCGTTTCCATAGTCGAGTCTGCTACTGACGAGGGCCTGGGTGACTGTTCTTCTTGTATCTGTCGGGATCCACCTGTAGATCTTGCAGAGCATGCAGAGGATGTTGAAGCAGGAGGAGGAGACTGTGTTGACTTGCTTGGTCATGGAGAGTGTTGAGTCTAAGATGACTCCCAGGTTGCGTGCGCGGTCGGTGGGTGTTGTGGCTGCTCCCAGTGCTGTAGGCCTCCAAGACACTGTTGAATACAGGGGAACCCTACTCACAAAGAACCAGGGTATTAGTTTTATACTTGGAGACAGTGGTTCTAGCGAAAGTGATAACTAATATTTTAAATCATATACATTGCACAATGGAGATACATTTGTAAGGGACAAAAATAATGTAAGTGGACAAAATGAGTTCTCTACACAGCTAGATCTGATAGTTATTTATATATACACAGTAGAATTATAAATCACTTTCCTAAATTCAAAAACCAGTATACTTTGTGCAGTGTATCCCCAAGTGAGACATGGAACCATAAGTCAATATATACAGTGAGTTGCATTGCAAAATGGTTTCCATATGTACAAGAAGTGACCATTCAATTATACATGGTAACAGCCTGAGTATATGGTAACACTGGCTGTTTAAAGGTCCTTTCTGTACTGGTGTCGACGACTATTCAACCCTCTATCGGATATGGGGGTCTCTTCAGGATGTATGTTGTGGGGATATCTGGATTACCAAGAGCGCAGCCTACGTGAAGTGGTGGTGTCCCGTGTGTGGTGAAGGTAAGGAAAGGTGAACTCATGTGAGTACCCGGCCGGGTGCTCACAGTGAAGAGGTGCAGGCTGCCTCTTAATGAATGACCAAACCGTCATCGCACCAGGAGCCGCATTAACCGGCAAGACGCCACACTACATCCGAGTGGGTGGCACCACCACTATCGAGACGGAGATTGATCCCAAAACCCCAACATCACTGAATGTCGAATTGCAAACGACATCCAGCCATCAGAGAAGGACTAGAAGAGTCCTCCACCCAAAAGTAACAGAGGCAGCCTGCACCTCTTCACTGTGAGCACCCGGCCGGGTACTCACTTGAGTTCACCTTTCCTTACCTTCACCACATACAGGACACCACCACTTCACGTAGGCTGCGCTCTTGGTAATCCAGATATTCCCACAACATACGTCCTGAAGAGACCCCATATCGGATAGAGGGTTGAAACTTCGTCGACACCAGTACAGAAAGGACCTTTAAACAGCCAGTGTTATCATACACTCAGGCTGTTACCATGTATAAATAAATGGTCACTTCTTGTACATATGGAAACTGTTTTGCAATGCAATTCACTGTATATATTCACTTATGGTTCCATGTCTTACTTGGCGATACACTGCACAAAGTTCAGGTCTCCGAGCAGGATGTAGTCGGTGGACATCAGGACGTGCATGCTGATGAAGTCGGAGATGGAGTCGCTGAATTGGGGTCGTGGTCCGGGGGTCTGTAGATGAGGTACCTCTGAGGGAGGTGTTGGGGTCTGTGCGGATCTGGAAGTGCATGTGTTCGGCGGTGCTGAGAGTGTCGTCGGTGAGGGTCGAGACCCAGAGGCTGTTCTTGTGAACCTCCGAATCCGTTGGTGCAGTCTCTGCAGGTGATCTTGTTGCCATCTGGGATGGCTATGGCAATGTCGGGTGCGGAGGAGTCGTTCATCCAGTTCTCTGTCAGAAAGGCGACATCCGGGGATGATGTGTCGAGCAGGTCTCAGAGCTCAACAGCGTGCTTGTGTGCGGAACGGGTGTTCAGTATGATGCATCGGAGGTGGTTGAGGTTTTTCTTGGCGGGTGGTTCGGCGGCTCTGACGCTTGTGTAGCTGCAATTCAGCCAGGTGAAGGGACCATGTGTGCATTTCGGTGCAGCCTTAAAGCAGGTGTGGGTCCATCCGGGGTTGAGGGCGTGCAGTGTGGTGGCATCGTATTAGCAGTGGTCGTCGTTGTGGGCACGGGGGGCAGGGGTTCTGGCACTGGGCATGGTCCAGGCACGGACGTGCACAGACTGGCTTGTCTTAGGCACGTCTTCAGCGCGCCAGCGGTGCAGACACGCAGCAGCCGCCATATATGGGTAGGTGGGGTGGATGAACTGCTTGGAGGCGGGAGGCGGGGCAGCGAATGGGCAGTCAGGGGGTGGGGCTGTGGGGACGCAATGGCGGGATAGAAGAAAGAGCACAGAATCCCAGGGGCAACGGAGGGGACAGAAGAAGACAAAGGCACAGAATCACGGGGGCAGCGAAGGGGACAGAGGGAGAAAAAGGCAGAGTCACAGGGGCAGCGAAGGGGACAGAAGGAGAAAAAGACAGGGAGGCACAGGCAGTGCTGTGTGGAGGGGAGCAACCTACCTGGTGGGGTCAAGGGTTGCACGTCGAAGACCTTAGTTTCAGAAAAAGAAGGTTGCTGTATTAACCGCGAGGTATGCCACAGATAGTGAGAACACAGCTTCGGAACCTGATGGGCATTCACGCTGCTGGACAGCGCAGCCGAGGTTAAAATAGTGTGGCAAGCACTGCGTCCATATCTGAAGGCAACAGCAACTGACACTAGAGCGGCTCCCCCTGACTGACTATATGACATAGTTATTTTAATTGAAAGTGACATACAGCGTGTAATAGTAGGGATTATTGGGGAAAATCTGACTTCTACATATGACATTTTGTTAGCAGAGGCAGACTGGCCCCCGCCTTTTGTTTTGGCTGCTCCGAGAGGGGAGGAGGTAATACTCCCTAGTTTCGCGCACACTGTGCCCAAGGAGAAAGCAGTTAATTTTGCAGAAGAGTGGGCTCAGGTGCTTGCACCGGTGTTGTACCATACTCAGGTGGGGTGGAATACACTTTTACCCAATCACGAGATTTCCTTGCGGTTTATGCCACAACCCCAATATCCCATGCGGCGGGAGGTGGAGGCTCCTGTGGCTGAAATCCTTGAACAATTAGAATATCAAGGTGTAAATGAAACCTGTGTGTCTCCGATGAATAATCCTCTTTTCACTGTGACCAAGCCTGATGGGGCGTACCTCCTTGTTTTGTATTATCGACATTTGAACTCTCATTGTTGTACATGCACAGTACAAAATACTCACAGTTCTGCTCTGGTTGATAGTCTCATGAGAAAATGGTTTAAAACCACACTTGACATTTCCAATGGCTTTTTTAGTCATATACTGTCCCTTCTTAGTTGCCAATGGACAGCGTTTACTTCTGGCGGTAAACAAAAACAGTTCAAAAGGTTAACCAAGGGCTCCAAAAATAGCCCAGGCATCTTTGCTGCCTGTGTCTTCTCATTGTTGGACAGCAAAGACCCGAATGCATACTCGTGTGTGGATGATATTTATCTCACAGACGACGAATTATGGCTGCATCTGTATCCCATTGACCGCATTATTGTCATGTTTGGGGACTTTGGTTACAAATGTAACTCTGCAAAATCTCACATTACAGAGCACACAGTGTTGTTTTTGGGCTATGAGCTCAACAACGAAGGTCGATTTTTGGCACCTCACTTCCTGGAGATGTGTGCACGTTTGCGTGCTTCAAAAACTCTGAAAACAGTACAATCTTTACTGGGTTTTTTAAATTTTCGGGCATACTTACATTCCCAATTATGCCCAGCGTATCAAGCCGATATATATGCCTTGATACAACCTACTTTTACCAAATCATGCTGGCTTCCTGAACATTCAGCTATCCTGCAATATTTCAGGAGCAGAGTGTGAGTTATTTTAAGGAAAAGAGAAGAAATTTGATTTTCATAGCTGTACAGTTTTACAATATTGTTTATACAAAACAAAAGAGGAAAGTCTGACTGAAAGTTTCCTGATCTTACTGAAAGTTTCCTGATTGGTGATGTCTAACCTACAGCACGTTGTTCAAATTGAGCCATTCCTTCAGAGTCCTGGTAAACCTCCACTATTGGATAAGTGGTTCAAGTCTTTTAAAAATGTTATTGTGGCCATGGGTGCATAGAAATTCCCATTCCATTCCATTAGGGCCCTTCTTGACAAACTGATTGCAGAAGGTGTTCTTACATACATGGACACTTTCCGAGTGGGTAAGCCCCATTGTCATTGTGCAAAAAAAGGATGGGGACATTAGACTTTGTGTAGATTTGTGCACCCTAAGCAAATATTTTGTAGTGGATTGCCACCCTATGCCCAAGAATAATGATCGTTTAGCAAACATAAGTGGGACCAAGTTGTTCTCCTTGTTGGATCTCTCCTCTGCATCTTATCAAATTCCGCTCAATGTAGATTCTCAGGACCTCATCACTTTTGTTACCTATCTATAGCAAGTGTGATTCCGAACTTGATAGATACTATTTTAACCAATATACCAGGTTCTCACACTTATCAATATGATGTTCTGCTTCTTACCAACACAGTGGCAGAGCATAACGTTATACTCAACGAAGTCTTGGAAATATTCAGAGAGTTGGGAATTACACTCAAGCCAAAGAAGTGTTGTTTATTCGAAACAAAAATTTGATTATTTTAGACACCATATCTCTGACAGGATTTAAACCCAAATTCTTGTTGATTCAAGCAATACAGGACAAAGCTCCTCCTAATGACAAAGACACCTTGAGGTCTCTCCTTGGTATGAGTGAGTACTATTTTAGGTTCATCCAAGGGTTTGCACTGGTTGTTCAACCACTCCACCAATTACTGCATAAAGGTGTACAATTTAATTGGGATGATGTTGCTGACCAAGCCTTTCCTAAGACAAAGAGTCTTAGAAACTCTTGGCTATATCCTCATTTAGACCAGAAAGCTAATGCATTCTCACAGTAGATGCTAGTCAAGTTGTCATAGGGGCTGTTCTTTCAAACTTTTGTAAGAATAAAGAACACACAGTGACTGCTTCCTGTTCATTGAGACCCCCGGAGTCATACTAAAGTACCATTGAGAGGGAAGCGTTAACCTGCTCATGTGCGAATGAGAAGTTTTTAAACTTTTCTTTGGGGTATGCAATTTGAAATATTTACGGATCACAAGCCCCTTATACATTTACTTAATGACATTTAGTTAATGACAATAGATCAGGAAAGGCTTCACGCAAGGTTGGTCAGGCTTCTCTCCAGTTTATAGGAATACAATTTTCAAAATGGATTACCTACCTCGAGACAAAAACTCCAGGGCAGATTGCTATTTTAGGATGCCAGTGGAAGGTATAGATCAAACACAGGTTTTTGATGAAAATGAATCTGTTATAGCCACATTAGATGACATTTTGAGCTCTTCAGGTCTAGTTTCCCATGATGAATGGTTGAATGCTCTCAAGTCTGACAATGTGTTGACAACGGTTATGGACTTTGTTGAAAAGGGCTGGCCCAAGGAGAGGTCTTTGACTACATCTCTCTAACCTTTTGCAAATGTAGAGGACGAACTGTCCCTTGTAAATGGTATTCTGTTATGTATTGAAGCCACTGTTTGGTCAATTTGGAGTAGGAGCTGCTTGTAAAAATGTTAAGCCATTTTTTGGGTGGCCCTCATTAGATATCCAAATTGCGAGTTTGGTTTCAGAGTGGAATACATGTTTACCTTCAGTTAAACATTGGATCATAAACAAAACTCCCTTACACATAGTCCCTCTTCTTAGTGATGTGTGGTACAAGGTTTCTTTGGACTTTGCAGGACCTTTCAAACAATTACCTTCTGACAAAAGATCCCTACTAGTTCTAGTCGACTATTTCTCCAAATGGGTATATTCAAAACAAGTGAGTGCAACAACTACTGCCACGGTCATAACATTTTTGAAAGAGGTATTTGATATAGAAGGATATCCAAAGGAAATAGTTAATGACAGCAGTACACATTTTGCATCCTCACAAATGAAGGAGTTTGTCCAAAAGTTTTGCGTCAAACATTTGAAAGTGGCTTTGCACTCGCCAACTTTGAATTGTCTAGTGGAGTGGATGAACAGGTTCCTAAAGGAAGGTATACAGTCTGCAATTGCTAGGAGACTTTCTTTAAAAGAATTTATTTTCGAAAAAGGTGTGGGCTTATCATCTCACTCCACATTCAACCATGGTGGTTTTGCTTTTTTGTCTTCTAAGGAAAAGACAACCAAGATCTGACCTACGTCCTGACTGGGTTAATAACTTTATGAAAGAAGTAGAAAATTGTCAATGGAAAAATAATAGCATGCTCAAAGAGAGAGTTGTTGCAGTTTAATATGTGCATAAAAACTATTATGACACAGTGCATGGTGTGAAAAATGTGGATCTCAATATTGGTGATTGGGTGTTGATCAAGCAACCCATCAGAGTGAAAAAGGATGTGTCAAAAGTCTCGCACTCAGTCCATGTTGTCAAGTTTTCATGCGACTCAATTATGCCGAATGGTAGAGGTTGGTCAAGCAAAAGCTAAACAAATTATCATACACAAAACTGGTGAAGATTCTCATGATTGGTTTTCTTTGGAAATCTTCAAATCATCCAGGTGGCAGGTGGGGTTTATCTTTCACATGGAGGCAGGTCTCCTATGTCCACTCTGTCCAACACTTCAGATTTAGGTACAGATTCAAATATTACTGAGGAGAGTCAACAGGGATTTCTGATGATTATGTAGACCACAGTCCTGCTTAATGTACCAATACGACAAAACCTCCTATTACTGTTGGAGCTTCTTCCCGCAATGTATCTATGCCGGTAAGGTGTAAGCATTTTTGTATGCACTAATGTTCCCACAGAGTAGCAATGCCTGTAAAGAGTACGGATTTTCATTTGTTTCCAATTTTTATGTGAGCCATTGCTTCATTTGTTTTTTATAAGGTCTAAGATGATGTAGTGGTGGGCTTGGATACTGTCAGTCCTTTGTCTATGTTTTGGATACATTGTGTTATGGCTGTAAGTAGTGTTGAACCATGTTTACTTTCACATGGGTTTATGTTTAACTTAACTCACACTCAATGTTCCTTCTCCATGGTGTCCAACTATGACTTGGAAAGCTACACACTAGACACCGTGGAGACAGGACATGTGGGGCATGTGCCCCCCTTTGTTACTGGAATAAACTACAATTTGAAACTTACCTGGTCCTCATCTTCAATATTCATTACCCCACTACAAAAAGGTAGTTAACCGAAGTCAGAATGCACAGAGTTAAGTTTGCTGCGTGGGAAAATCTAATTGAAGACACCTAATGACTATTAGGAGAGTTGTTACCCTGAGTAAAGTGATTGTAGATTGCAGTCAAAGTTAAATTACCACTAAACTTTAGACCTGAATGTTGCTGTAGGAACAACATGGAACCCGCCAGTCTCTTTCCATGTCAACAGTGCTGAAGACTTTAATAAATACTGTCAGCAAAGAGTGGGAAATTGGGATAGGAACAGTGGCGGCTGGTGACATTTGAAAGTAGTGGGGCGTAAAAGTTTGAGGTGAGTGCTTGGTGGCGAGTGAGCCTAGTGAGTGAGTCTGACTGCCATAAGGTGGGTTTGCGGGACATTTTGTGGTTTTGTAGCCAAAACATATGGATGGTTTATGCGGCTTAGGAACAATGTACATACCACTGCACTAAACGTTTCTTACTTAACACACAAGTTCTCCGTCCTGGGACACTACAGCGCCACAGCCCAGCACTGCAGAACACTCTCTACCCTGGGGGCACCACACAGCCCAGCACAACGCTCTCTATCCTGGTAACACCACAGCGCCACAGCCCAGTACAAATCTCTTCATCCTGGGACACAACACCACCACAGCCCGGTGGCGCAATGCTCTCTGTCTGACCTGGTAACACCACAGCATCACAGCCCGGTAAAATTCTCTCCATCCTGGGAAATAACGTCACAGCCCAGCACAATTCTCTCCATCCTGGGGACACCCCAGCTCCACACCCAGCAGAATGTTCTGCATCCTGGGGACACCACATCGTCCCAGCCTAGCATAATGCTCTCCATGCTGGGAACACCACGGAGCCACAGCCCTGCACAATATTCTACATCCCGGAGACCCCGCAGCCCAGCACAATGCTCTGCATCCTGGGGACATCATTAAGCAAGCCAGTTCATGAGAAGTGTTTACTTCGGCATTCTTCGGCAAACAGCCTGTTTTTCAATCCCTGAAGGAAAGTGAAGTAGTTCTTAAGAGGCAATCGTGGCTCCATGACCGGACACTGAGAACAGGATTAAGCATGTTCCAAGCTCATTCAGCGCCCACAGAGAATAAAACTCTATAAATAAATATAAAAAACTTACCTTGGCAATGGCTTCCCGAGTTCCCGCTCTGAAGAGTCTTGAGTCCCGAGACTGCTCCCGCCATCCTGAAATTCGAATGCCTCCGCTCTCGTCACGGAAGGCTGCAGGCAGCCTCCCTCCCCTCCATGGCAGCCGGCGCTGATTGGTTCGGCCGGCTGCCCTAAAAACGTCATTCCACTTAGTCTGCATCCTGCAGAACAGAAAGTGGGAGGAGGCTTGGGGGAGCGGCTTGCCCTCTGTTGCTAATACTGTCTGTTTGGACTGCCTCTCAGGCTGTCCAAACAGTCCGTATTAACAACATTGGGCAAGCCACTCCCCCAAGCCACTCCCCCCTTCCCTGAGACTCGAGTCGAGTTAGTAACCAGGAAGGAAGTTCTGTTCTGCTGACTGTAGTGTTTTCTCGCCGTGCGAGAAGGGCAGGCAGAAACAAATGGTAGTTATAAATAAATAACTACCATTTGTTTCTGCCTTCTTCTCGCACGGCGAGAAAACAGGGGGGGCGGCGCCCAAACGCCCCAATGGGGAAACCGCCACTGGATAGGAATGTCAGAGAAGGCAGACAAAAATGGCATCGGGTAGTAGAGCAATAGCTAATCTTCTCAATGGACCCTCTCTCAGATGTTCTGCAGTCTCTCATGGCTTAAGGTTCTTTTATTCTAAACTGTAAATTAGACTACTGTTACTCTTTGTTCTTACTTCAATATCTATTCACAGAGTTTTTTTTCATTAACGTTGATTTCACATGGATGGTAGAGCTCTACTGAAACTGAAAGTAATTCCCAAGAATCACCCTAGCAACATGTGCATTATAAAAAAATGAAATATCAATAGCACAGTACTTTTATCTTGCCAGAGCCAAGGGAATTGTTGTAAGACTAGTCCTTTTCCAATGCTCTATGCACAATTGTCAAAGCTCAACAACTTGAGGCACTTAACACAAACAAAAATTCACACAGGATTTGTAAGTAAAACTGGAGGCGAATACACGGAGGCAAGATGGCGGCCGTGTAGGACGGCCGGGAAGCAGTGAGGCCGAGGAGATGCGGATTTTATGCAGCTCGAGAGCTTGAATTAGGACGCTACAGGCTACACACCCATGTACCTACACCAACGAGGACGGTGTAAGATGTCGGATTAATTTGTGTTAAGGGAAAAAAAAAACGGCAGAGTAATCAAAGCGGACTGAACGATTGCCGTATGCTCCTTACCTGCCGCCGGCCGTTCAAGCGGCTCCTGTTGGAACTGACGCAGGCACTGAGGTTGCTCACATCGGGAGACGTACCGAGAGCAGGCCTGCTAGCAGAGCTTGTGGAGCGGAGTTCACGGATCGGGCGGAGCTCACGGCTTAGGAAGCAGCAGTGGTATCAGCAGACAAGTTTGCAGCAAAAGACGTGGCAAAAGTCACAGAGCATCCTGGAGACTGTGGAGGCTGTGGAGGCAGAAAAGAGAAGGGGGAGCAATCAACTGGACATTAAGGAGCAATTCGGAGATAAAGAACGGAGGAGGGAGATTATGGCTCCTAAAACAAGTGCAAGTGCCAAAGCAGCTGCAAGAATGAAGGCTGCAGCGGAGTTGGCAGAGATAACAGCGGAGAAGGAACTAAAAGGTAATAAAAAGAAAAAACAAACATCCCCTGCGAGGAGAATAGTGCAGCAACAAGCAGCAGCCAAGGGCAATCAAGGTACTACCCCTATTTCAGACATTTTTCAAAAAATTATTAAAGAAAAGGTTCTTAATAATGAGGCCGCTGCTGAGGTGTCGGAGGGGGTTGGTTGCTCTAAAGACTATGGTGGGGCTACAGAAAATATAGTGGACACCCCAGCTCAGTTAAATGCTTCAACAAACTTAGAAGAGAACTTAAAAGAGAAAGCTGGTTTTCTGGGGGAAGTTGAGGATAATATTCCTGTGACTTTGATTCTGGACACAGACATAGCCCCCCCGGTGTTGGAAGATGAGACTGGTGATGATACAGGCGATAAGAAGGAAGCACCTAGCGAGGCTTTCTTCTCAGTTTCAGAGGGGGGGGGGGATGGTCTAAGGAAGACGACAGTCTGGAGCAAGAAGCCAGTGGCTCGGTTACCGACAGTGACCTGGAGAAGGAGGATTTCAGCCCCCCAACAACGGTGGTGAAATCCAATACAGGAGCAAAAATACAAGGACAAAAATGGGATCATTCGACTATTAACCCCCTTTTAGAGAGCCCGGGAGGGAAAGCGGCACAGATGTCACTTCTGGAGGTGATACACCAGGAGATAACCGCGCACAGGGAAGAGGCTCGCCAAGAAAGTCGCAAATCACAGGCAGCGGTGAGAAAAATGCAAGGGGTAGAAAGGAAACTGACTAAGGTGTGTGTGAATCTGGGAGAACGTGTCACTAATTTGGAGGAGAGAGTGGTATCGACTGAAGCAGAGACAGCGGCTGCCTCTAGCAGGGTAGATCTACAGTGCGTACAGATGATAGATGTGCAATGGAAGCTGGAGGCGTTTGAGAATAGGTCTCGACAGAATAACCTACGCATACTGGGGATACCGGAAGGATCAGAGGGTACAGACATGAGAGCTTTTGTGGTCAAACTATTCGAGCATGCTTTCACAGTATTGAAGGGCAAGGGAGATCCAAAGGGCGCATCGCACTCCCTTCAAAATTCATAAAAACGCCAAGGAGGGGGATAAGCCCAGAGCAATTCTCATATTTCTGGGTAACTATAATCTGAGGCAGGCAATATCAGAAAGGGCAAGACCGGACCTGAAAAAGAACGTGGATTGCTTTACTTTTTTTGTTCGCCCAGATTTCTGCCATGTTACTGTGGAGAGGCGCTGGAGACTAAGGCAGATGATAAAACCATTTCAAGACAAGGGTATGCAGGCATACCTGATTAATCCTGCACAGCTAAAAATAATCAACGGTGGGAGAACCTTGTACTTCTCCTCCGAGGTGAAAGCTAAGGAGTATTTGGACACACAAGGGGTTTAGGAATATTCTGTAGAGTAGATCAAAGATGACTTTTTGATCGATGGGAAAAGAGGGGAGGAAAAAAAAAAAGTGGGTGGAATGGATATCAGGAATGATGTGTGGGGTGTGGTGTGGTGTGTAGGGTGGTGGGGACATGGGTGTCACAGGTACTAGGCTAGGTTATGTTTATTTTCTCAACTCTCCTGTAAGGGTTTTCTTTTGAAAGTTATCAGAAATCTCCTGGGTTTCTACTGCGAACCATCACGTGCACAGACCAGCAGGTCTGAGCGCCTCTGAAAAGAGGGGATGGGGGGGTTGGAGGGGTCAGAGGGGGTGAAGGGAGGGAAAGTAGGGAGGAGGAGGGGGGGAGGAGAGGGAGGAGAGGGGAGAGAAAAGAAAAAAGATTTGAGATGGTAATGGGCAGGAAGTCGGCATTTAGCAGAATTTAGGATAACAGACAGATCGGAAGTAGCAGTAATATTAACGATGTCACACATTAAGATATGTACCATCAATGTAGGGGGGTTAAAGGACTGGAAGAAACGGCAGAGATTGAATTACTTCGCTAAATTTAATAATATAGATATATTGTGCATACAGGAGACCCATTTGCCTTGGGCTAAAAGGAATCTACTGAATATGAATGGTTATGTAATGCTAGGTTGCTCATCGCAATCCTCAATGATAAGGGGGGTTGCCATCATGGGGAAATGTAATGTGGGGGGGGTGAGACGCACCAAGTCCGATGGGTCTGGTAGATGGGTTCTAGCAGAACTGAACCTAGGCATTACATTGTGTGTGGTCTATGGATCAAACGAGGATGATCCTGTAGTATTTGACGAGTTGGAAGAGGAGCTGGCAGATTGGGGCACTCCCATTGTTTTCTGCGGAGATATGAATATTTCGGGCGATTGGAGGCAGGGAGTTAAATATACGGGACGTAAACCTAAGGTATTTCAGGCATTAGGCTCCTTACTGCAGTCGCATGGGTTAGCGGACGTTTGGGGGGAAAAAGAGCCCGGTGATCCAGGTTTGACTTATTTCTCACATCCTTCTCAGAAATATTCTAAGCTGGATTACTTCTTTGTCTCGGTAGGGGAGCTATGCAATGTTAGTATCGCCAAGCTTCCTAGAACAGTCTCTGACCATAATCCTCTGATATTACTATACAAGGTGCACAATATTTCAAGGAAAGCAACAAGGTGGACATTCGAAAGGAAATTGTTAAATGATGATAGGTTTGTAAAACACCTTAAACAATGGGCGAAAGAGTTTTTTGATGCCAACAGATACAGCTCATCCCGTAATGGGGTGTGGGAAGCCTTCAAGGCCTCCTTAAGGGGGGAGACGATTAGCTGTTCCACCAGGCTAAGGAAGGAGGATAGAAATATAGTGGAGAAGCTCATCTCAGAGTTGGCGATGACAGAGAAACGGCATATAGAGGAAATAGGGTTAGGCAAGGATGGTAGTGAAACGGCGAGAACTATGGCTCTGATCAAGGGAGACATCCTAAAGGTGGTTACACAGAAAGAAACCAGAGAATATCAGGCGTCAAGAGCAAGGCGCTACGAGACAGGGGAAAAAGCTGGAAGAGCACTAGCACTGTGGATTAGACAAGAAAACAATAAAAACAACATCCCCAGAATTGAAGATAATGGGATAGAATATTCAGACCCGAAAGAGATAATGGGAGTGTTCCAGAAATTTTATCAAAAACTATATGATCAGGAGGCGGGTGGGTCACCCTCTTGTAAGGGGCTCGGGCCTGCATGCCCGGTCCTAGACGATAAAAATAGGGAGGAGTTGGAAAAAGATATAACTCTGGAGGAGATAAAGAATGCAATACAGGATTTAGCAGCAGGTAAAGCTGCAGGCCCAGATGGGATTCCGATGGAAGTCTATAAGATCTTAGGGGAGGAAATTGCTCCATTACTGCTAGATCTATTTAATGGCATAATCTGCTCCGAGGAGATTCCTGACTCCTGGAAAGAGACCAACATAGTGGTATTCCACAAAAAGGGGAAACCAGAAAAAAACCCGGGCTCCTATCGGCCAATATCGCTGATAAATGCTGACACCAAATTATATTCTAAGGTGTGGGCAAAGAGATTGGGGGGGATCATTGGCCAACTAGTCTCCCCGTGGCAGCATGGATTCGATCAGGTAGAGGTACAACGGATCACACCTCGCGTGCGATCTCACTATTTGATGCTATGGCTGTCACGGGGGAGAAATGGCCATGATCCTCCTAGATGCGGAAAAAGCCTTTGACCGTGTGGTTTGGGAATTTCTATGGGATGTTCTGGTTAGAAGAGGCTTTGGAGAAAAGTGTATGAAAGCAATCAAGGCAATGTACTCAGATCCGGTAGCTAGAATTACAGCTATGGGTTTGCGTTCGGAAGAGGTGGTAATTAGAAGAGGTACCCGTCAGGGATGCCCTTGCTACCCTATACTTTTTTCACTTTATATAGACCCCCTAATTAGGGAAATCTTAGCCTCAGATAAAATTTCCCCCGTAATAGTAAATGGTCACACTACCAAATTATTGGCATATGCAGACGATTTGGCAATTGTTACCACTAATCCGCAGACAACAATGGTGGAATTGAGTCAACTGGCCAACGCATATGGGACCCGCTCTGGGTATAAGCTGAATGAAGAAAAAACATTAATAATCAGTACAAACAATATTTATAAAGCCGATCAGAGGTATGTGGAGTCTGCAGTATATGTTGGGGTGAGGATTAATGCGAATGTCGATAAAATTATACAGGAGAATTATGTACCCTTGATTGCCGCAATAGACAAAGAACTAAGAAGAATAGATGTATTACATTTATCCCTGATTGGTAGAGTGAATGTATTGAAAATGTCAATGTTCCCGAAACTACTGTACTTATTCCGTGCCATTCCTCTTTTAGTTGAAGAGGGTCTGTTGAAGAAAATGGAAGCTGTTTTCTCCCAATTTGTGTGGCAATATGGAAAAATACGTAGATCTCTGGCCCGATTATCTGCACCTCTGGAGGGAGGGGGACTGTCTGCACCAAATTTGAGGCTGTATCACTGGGTTTGTTTAATGATGCAGATGAATGTCCTATTTAAATATGAAGAAATAGGTTTGTTGACTGGTATGTACAGAACCCCAACCATATACGAGCTGTTAGTAGGTGAAAGAGCATTGGGGCTCCTTACACGAGAAATCAACTGTAGATATTATAAAAGGAGTAAAAGTAAAGTGATGCTTAGTGCATGGGGTACTTGGAAGTCAATAATGAGATTCTTGAAGATACCGAAAATCAATAGCACATTAGATCTGTGGAAGACAAACCCATTTGTTCATCTTGGCCAGAATAGCAATAGTAGGTTATGGAAGGAGCTGGGTATTAGTTGCCTGGGGGGTGTCATGGTTGAGGAGGAATTAATGGGGTTTCATATACTTCAGCAAAAGTATGGTATACCAGCTAGCCAATGGCTATTATATAGACAATTGGAATGAACAGTTAAGTCAATCAGACCCAGGATGTTAATCCAGGAGACTAATCCAATTGTGGACTATGTAAGGAAAGGTGACAAGAAGATTAAAATTGGGTATAGTTATCTCTTGCAGGGTCTGGGAGATGACATTGAAAAAATTGAATCGGCTTGGGCTCAAAGAATTGGGGATCCAGATGTAGACATCGATTATGCGTTAGTATTGAATAAGAAAATATTAAGAGCGTCAAATTTGAAGGCTCAGCACTATAAGACCATTTTTAATTTGTACTACACGCCTGCCAAGCTGTTCATGTGGGGTATGGGAGAAAACGACAGGTGTCCTAGGTGTGATCAAGGTCCTGCAGATTTATCCCATATGTTTTATCATTGTCAGAGTCTTACTCCAGTTCTCAAAGAAATCGAAAGGTTTTTAATGGGGCTGCTAGAGCAACAGATTACTCTATCCCCAGCGACTGTTTTGATTGGCAGGGATGGGAACTTAAAAATAGAGCAAGATGCCGAAGCATTTATTTTTCTGTTCATGGCAGTTTTTTGGATTTTAATTTCGGCTGGTGGAGTTCTGGACTTTTTGGTTCCGTCCAGAGGTGTCAGGGAACAACACCCAAAGACCCCGGAGTTCCACCTGCCTTGGTGCACAAATGAACAGAAACACGGGCTTCTCGATGGTGGCGTCAAAGACCAAAGGTTTATTACTGCAGGGACACAGAAGTCACAGAAACTACGCATGGGCAGTAACTAGGAGCCTGTTCGATTTGTACAAAGAGGGTTGCTCCTTATATACTAAATTTTGGCCTTTAGGCGAATTCTTCACATGTTAGTACATTCCCAAACCTTTGTGTCATGAACAATAAATATTTGGTGTACACAGGAATCGTCGACAATATCTGATGTCAAAACATTACGAACGAGGGGTTCCCACTTTTCCATCATAATCTCATGTCAACTTTTCATTCAAGACCCGGACCGCCTCATCGTAAATTTCGATACCTCCCCCTAATAAAGGCCCAGAAGGAAAGGAGCAGAGCCAGGTGCAGAAGATAGAAAAGCAGGATAAGGGATGTTTGTGGGTTGTAAATGGGCAAGGCTACCGGCTTCGGCCGCCTAATCGTGATCAGGACAATGGACACGAAGACCAGTTTAGCAGGACTGGCCTCGGGCAGAGGAGGCAGCCTTTGTCGAGTCATGCAGCTACAGCGTGATCTGGTTTAAGGTGCACGTGTCATGAAAGAGGTGAATCTCCGGCTAAGGCTACATGTCCTTAATCGAAATGAAGTGATCAGAGGTTATTGCGTATGTGAGGGCAAGAAACACAAAATGGCGGCCATGATCTAAGATGGATGCCGTGGGTAGATCAGAAATGTGTTTATAAAAGGAGTGCTCTTGCTCGTAGCGTAGCGAAAACACCAGGATATGCTAAATGGATCATTTGCGGTTCGCTGATACCAATATTATGTATTTCCGACAATATTGAAAACACGGGTTCAAATCGTCACGGAACCTCAGACCCTCCTTTTGCCCTTACATAGGCAATTACTCAGTCTATGTCAGAGTCTAATTCTATGCTCATCAGGTCAGTGACATGCTGTTGTATCATCATCCTTTCTCGTGCCTTTTCTCCAAACGCAGATGGTTTTCTAAAACAAGTTGCAGCACAAAGACTACACAGAGCAGGACCACACTGGATAATCAGGCAACATGAGAACAGGAATACTAAGATGACACCAATGACCATTAGAACCTTCCATCCCCACGCTGAGATCAGAGTCCAAAACCACTCCATGAAGGACCAGTTTCCCTTGTCTACATGAATAGAGTCGGAAATCTTGTGTAGCTTAGAGATCGCCTCATAGACTGTTGGAGCATTATTAGGGATAAAGACACAGGAGCTCGATTGGATCATTCTGCATACCCCACCTCGATCTGCAAGGATAACGTCTAGAACCATACGGTTCTGCAACGTCATGAGTCTATCCGCCTGAAGCTCAGCTGTCAAATTGCTAAGGGCACCAGCAGTTTCGGTAATAGTAGATTCAACTACCCGTGTTAGCTGACGTATGTTTCTACTATTGGCCATAGGCCCCCAGAACAGAAGGAAGCCTTTGAAGAAGTCTCCAGCTTCCTGACCAGCAGTATCTTCCTTGCTGAAGACACCTCTAGCTACTCTGGTTCTGTGGTAATCAGATGAAGCAGTGTATGTCGGAGGCAACAATCGAGCAATATAGCATGATCCTGAAAAGTCGGCAGGCAACCATGTATAAGCTCTATCTCGACAGATGAAGTAGGTACCCCTAGCAGTAAGAAAGGCAGGGGAATAGTTAGCCGGAAACACATAAGTCTCTACGCACTCACTCCTCCCTAGCTGAGCTCTCGGATTTCTCCCATTCCCTTGCAAACAGACCTGACCTCGGTGAGGTACGACCCAGATTGGAGTTGAGCTTTTACGCTTGCTTTCTCCTAAACTAAGGCGATACTCTGAAGTATTCCAACTTAAATACACTCGCAATTCGTCTCTAGGGTATGATGGAGTATTATTGACGTCCTTGATCATGTCAATAATTCCCTGGACTAAAGCTTTGTTGGCAGAGTTATATTTAGTGGAACGTGGTGGACGTGGAGGATAGGTCTCAAGGGCATAAGAAAAGATGGTTTGAAGGGCCTGAAATGATCCATTGTAGCTGAAAGGCAAAACCAGATAAGGAATACCTTTATCCATAGTGTGGGGTATCAAGCCACACACCCAGCAGTCTGTAGTGTTAACTACCAGTTGGTGTTGATGCAAGAGCTGTACAAAAGTGTTGTTAATGAACTCTGAGCGTCGGGCTTGCTCATGTTCAGGAAACGAATGAAAAGAGTGTATAGAAGAAACAGTAGAAGTAACAGGATCAAGGGGAGGTACTGTAGTAACTGGCACAAAAATTAATTTTATACTGAAGACGATTCCACCCACCAACGTTATCAAAATAATCAAGAATGTAATGGCACATTGCATCAAAAAGCATTTGCTATGAAGAATTCTATAAAGTCTGTTTCTGAGAACATAAATCACATTTTCTCGTTGCAGCGCAGGAAGCTCCATCTTCTACAATCCGCTCGCGACCACTGATGATGTGTACGTAGATGAAAATGCCTCTATCAGCCATGGGAGTTCCCAGAACCAACAGAAAGATCGACCTTGTGTCAGACCCCTGCAGATTCAACTAGGCACACAGCCACGACCCTACGGCTACCCAGACGGCAAGGCAATTTTAAAAACAACAAAACAATAGCAAACTTCCTGGCTGAAGGCAAAAGTTCAAAAATTTCAAAATATCGCAATAGGCAGTTGCCTGCTTTATTTGTCCATTTTACGGTTTCGTAAGTTATATCTCTGCTTCGCAGGTACTGTCTGATCAGCAAATAACGTTTCACTGGTAGCTGTTGCAGTGTTCAAGTTCGCAGATGACAGAGTTCTTTCTGATGCAGGGGACAAATGTTCAGTGTTCAAAAGAGTCTTTTCTGGAGGAGAGTCAGAGCTTGGAGTGTCAGTGATCAATTCGGCATCGCTGAAAGGGATGAATTCTGGCGTGCTTTCAAATTCGGAGGAACCAATTCCCTTCTTCACCCAGTCGTCGTAAGGAAGTGGCAAAGGCACACGCTTTACATGGGATGCATGCACCCAGTGCTTGCGTCCAGCCACACGAACCGCTGTTCTCGTTGCAAGTAGGATTTGGAAGGGGCCGACAAATCTCGGCTGAAGGTTCTTCGTCCTCGCGAAATTTCTGATAACCACAAACTCGCCTGGTTTCAGCTGATGCCCTGGACTCTCCCGAGGCTTTGGCAAAGCATCGAAAACCTGTTGGTGAATAAGACTCAATTTAGCAGTCAAGTCGTAAAGGTAGTCTATCAACATAGGATATTCTAGAGAACAAAACTTTTTAGGCCTTGGCACACCCCAAATATTTGCCGGGCGGCCAAAAACTATTTCGTAGGGGCTAAGCCCCACTCTAGAATGTACAGTTGCTCTCGTTGATAACAAAGCCAAAGGAAGTGCGTCTGGCCAGGCTAAACCTGTGGATGCTTGTATTTTAGCTAGTTTTAGCTTAAGGGTGCCATTATAACCCTCCACTAAACCAGCAGACTGGGGATGGTTCGCACTGTGGAATTTTTGTTTCAGCCCTAGACCGGCACACACACTCTGCATAACTTTCCCTATAAACTCACTTCCGTTATCTGACCATACAATCCGTGGCATTCCATACCTAGGGAAATATTCTTTGAGAAGAATCTTGGCAGTTGATAGGGCAGTATTGTCCTTTAGTGGATATGCTTCGATCCACCTGGAAAAAGCACAAACTACCACCAGGACATATTTCAAATTATTACAGCGATCCATGTGAATGAAGTCTAACTGAATAACTTCAAAGGGGCAGGAAGGAGGAGCGAAATGACCAGCTGGAGTTGGAGTTCCCTTGCCAGGATTATGCATCAGGCATACCATACAATTTTTCACCACTCTCTCTGCACACTTACTGATCCCATCATTCTTCCAGACTGGAGCCAACATCTTACAAATTCCTTTAGAACTTATGTGCGCTACTCCATGCGCCATTGTCACCACTGCAAGCACATACGCGTCAGGCAGCATCCAACGCTGCTGTTCTGTCAAATCAATCCAACATCCATTCGAATCCAACTTGCCCATACTTTCTCTCCATACACGTTTTTCTTCCTCAGTTGCTTCTTTCTGAATCTCTTTCACACTTTCCATAGTATCCTCACACATTCCAGAGTCAGCAATCCATCTTGCAGACGTAGCAACATACATTCTGCTCATCGTGTCTCTAGCTGTCTGTTTAGCAATTTCATCAGCAAAAGCATTCCCACGACCAACATCATCCGTGATTGCTTTATGAGCACTGCACTTTACAATCGCAACTTCAGTCGGCAAGGTTAGAGATTCCAACAAGTCGTTAACTAGCTGACCATGTTGGATCTTAGTCCCATGGGACGTAATGAAACCTCTTTCTCTCCACAAACGGCCAAAACTATGGGCCAAGCCAAATGCGTACTGACTATCTGTAAAGACATTCACTCTCTTTCCCTTAGCTAAAACACACGCTCTTGTTAGAGCTATTAATTCTGCAGCTTGGGCAGAATTCTGACTCACTCTTGCAGTCTCCACAATCGTCTTCAAAGTCGTTACTGCGTAAGCAGCAGTCACATCACCATTCTCCAATTTAAAACATGACTCGTCCACATACAGCGTACCATCTGGATCGGATAACGGAGTATCCTTTAAGTCGATGCGTCCTTTTGTCTCTTCCTCCGTTTTAAAACAACAATCATGTGGCTCGGAATCACTCGACTCTTGATCAGTCGGCAACAGCGTTGCTGGATTCAATACATTACATCTTTTGATCTGAATATGACTCGCTAGTAATGTCAGCTGGTAACCAGATAGTCTCGCACTGGTAAGGTGTTGTGTCTTCGTTCGATTCATGAGTGTATCCACTGCATGAGGAACCATGACTACTAGCATGTTGTTCATCACCAAACCAGCAGATTGTCGAATGGAAGCCGCAGCTGCCGCTGTAGCTCTCAAACAACTAGGCAACGCTCTAGCTACCGGATCTAATGTTGATGAAAAATACGCACAAGGGCGTTGTTTATCACCGAACTTCTGTGTCAGAACACTCAACGCGCAACCTTCCCTCTCATGAACATAGAGCGTGAATGGCTTACTGTAATCAGGTGTACCCAATACAGGAGCTGAACACAATGCTTTTCGTAATTCAGTAAAACTTTCTTGACATTCATCAGACCATGGCACCGGACTCGGAACATTTTTCCCAGTCAAAGCTACCAACGGTTTTGCTAAAAGAGAAAAATTTGGGATCCACTGCCTACAGTAAGAGGTAATGCCTAAAAAGGCACGTACTTCTCTCTGCGTGCGAGGAACACTCATCTGCGTAATTGCTTTTATTCTCTCTGGGGTCAACTTCCTTCCCTCCTTTGACAAGAGATGACCTAGGTAGGTCACTTCTTGGCAGCAGTATTGCATTTTCGAAGGTGACACCTTGTGATTCAAATTAGACAAATGATGCAATAACGAAATCGTAGCTGCTTTGCAAGTTTCCTTGTAATCGGCAGCCACTAGAAGATCGTCTACATACTGTACTAGAGCAGAACCTGGAGGAAGGACAAAGGAATCTAACTGGCTTTTTAATGCTTGACTGTAAATAGATGGGCTCTCACAATAGCCTTGTGGAGCGCGTTTAAATCTGAAACTGCGACCTCCTAGACAGAAGCCGAAAATATCTCTGCTTTCTTTGGCTATCGGAATGCTGAAAAAGGCATTCTTCAAGTCGATGACTGAGAACCAAGTAGCTGTAGCAGGAATCAGTGTTAACAAGGCAGTAATGTCTGGCACTACAGGAAACTGCGGGACCACAATTTTATTAACCTCTCTAAGGTCGATAACAAACCTATAAACTGGAGGCTTGGTAGGATCAGTTCGTTTCAAAATCGGTAGTACAGGACTGTTACAGACATTTCCTCTCGTTTCTTCAACCACACCTTTCTTAATCAAATCTTGCACAATCAATAAAAGTGCACGCTCACCTTCACTAGATATTTTATATTGAGGAATTCTTGGAAATTTTACATTCGCTTTTAAAGTTACTACATATGGTGGTATTTCTAAAAGGCCTACATCATTAGGACCAGTCGCCCAAAGAGAATCAGGGAGTGAGCGTAGCTCTGGCGGGAGTGCATCCATTGACAAGTACATCGGAGAAGTGATATTTTTACCCAACGTAAGCTGTACTCCTTCCGGAGAACAGTACAATGTCGCATATAGTCGTTTTAACAAATCTAAACCAAGCAGATTTTCATTACAACCTGTTGTCAAAATCAGAGGTGCTTTCAAGTGACATGGTCCAACAGAAATAGACAAAGGACCAGATATCGGGTTGTAAACAGGGGCGCCTGAAAAACCTACAGAAACATTTGTTGAGCCGGACAAAGGTGCGCCAGGGAGTTTCGCATGAATGATAGAACTTTTTGCGGCACCAGTATCCAACAGAAACGGTTCGACTACACCTGATGTTGCTACTGCGACATAAGGCCCACTCTGATCCACTGGAACTGATACTACTCCCTCTCTTTGTCCATGGCTGTCCTAGTACCCATTTTGGTGAAATCCCTCATCCACTTCACAATAGTCTTCAACAAGATATTGTTGAGATCTATTTTGCTGAGTAGACTGTCCATTTCGTTGATCAAAGTGATTTGAAGGGCGATCATTCGTTTGTGGAGGCATAGCACCTCGCCCTCGACCTCTAGAATTTTGCACAAAACCACCACGACCTCTCTGAGCTGCTGCTGCATTATTTTGCGCTAAGATCGGACATTCATTTTTGTAGTGACCCTCTTTCTTACAGTACGCACATTGGTTCCACTGATATTGAGGTCTTGATGTACTATAATCTGTTCTTTGATACGAACCCTGTTGCATATTAGTCTGATTCGTGCGAGGCGGATACGCCTGCTGCAAAAGAACTTTAGTCTTTAAATCCTTCGTTTTCTTTTCTGATTTCTCCTTTTCCTCTTTATCCCTGTTTTCGTAGTACTGTGCAGTCGCAAGTATTTGCGCAGTTGTGGACACAGCCCACGCACTCTCTGAATCTTTTAATTTATTGCATAATTCAGGTAACAAATTATGCACAAATTTATCGACAAACAGTCTTTGCCCTCCTTCTGTGCTCATGTCCTGACCACTATGATCTACAAAAGTCTCTTCAAACCTCGTGAAGAAGTCAGAGACACTTTCGTCTTTCTTCTGCCTGCATGCTGATAACTTGTCCCAATTAACACGCAATGCGGGCATCAGAGTCTTCATTAAATCAATTATTCTACCTGGAAGATTAGCAATTAGGGGTTCGGGTTTTGCACCACCTACTTGCTGACCATCCGCTGCAGTGATAGCTGCCCAGTCACCACCTAAGGCAACTTGATGATCCTCTCTACGAATTTTAGCCCACACTGGTTGCGGAACTACGTTGCCAAATAACATATCGATGTCTGCTAAGTTCATTATACAAGCCTCAACTGTCTGTGTTAATTCCTTGTAATATCCAGCAGGATTCTTACGTGGATCTGGCAAGGCCTGCTTCACTGCTAACACTTCAGCTCGCTTCCACGGAATGTGTATCCATACTCTTTGGAATTGGGCTGGAGCGGCTACAATACCATTATTATGATCGGCTTGCACAGCTTCGCGCCAAATTGGAGGAACCTCCCTCATTGGATATTGGCGACTTAATTTCGTCTTGCTTTTCTCTAAATCTCTCGGTGAACGAAGTGATGGATCATTCCTATAACTTAAAATCAGTTCCATCGCTTCTTCTATATTATCACCCACTATCATTCCTGCAGCAAACTCTTTCTGAACCTTAACTAAGTCTTCTAAATTTGATTCAACATCGTCTTCTTCTATCTCCTCACGTAACAACGAGCACATCTCGTCAAAGACATACCGTTGCGTTGGTTCTTTCCACTGCATAAACGTGTCTAGCACATCTCTCGTACTATATCTCCTACTCTTCGAAATCCATCTGAGAGCGGTGGAATTTAAAATTCCCCGTTCCTCAGTACTCGGAAGCTGACTACGTCTCTGAACAGAGTCAGAAGTAGGAGTCTTGATTAAAGTTTTATAGAAAGGAGACAGCATATTAGATACAGAATCAGTAATTCGTCGACGAACAGAAAGTGGAGTCAACACACTTGCAGACGCAGAGAACACAGTAGAGGTAGGAACAGATAGCGGAACAGTAGAAGTATCAAGGAAGATAGTTTGTGGAACAGTATGTGTAAGCGAGACAGATACAGGTATAGAAGTCGGCAATCCAGGAGGAGGAGGAGGAGCCGTAGGAACATTTACATTGACCATAGGAGGTACGGGAGCTTGATTCTGAGGGACAGGAGCAGGAATACCTGGTTGTCCAGCAACCGGCAATTGTACATTCGGTAAAGGTGGAGCCGTAGCACCTTGTGCATACGGTGGAGGTGACCGTAACAAATAAGATAGCAGAGGATCGTTTTCAGAGTCCTCTAGTATCTTAGCTGTTTTCGATGGCAAGGCTGGATAGCACTTGTCGATCGCTAAATTGTGCTCTCTAATGGCCACCTCTATGGCTTTCTCTGACTCGTTAACTTGCAGCTGCTTAGCCGCTTGCTCCAGAGTCAACTCTTCTTGCTCTTTTTGTTCTTTCTTTAACCTTTTCATTTCTCTCTGTTTGGATTCTTTTCGCCAGTAACGGAAAGAATCAAACATTGCCGGCCGGGCTTTCTTCCTAAACAATTTCGCTTCTAAATTGTCGAGAATTTCGGGTTCAAAACTACCATGCAGTGGCCAACTAAGGACACCATCCTTCTTAGTGTAACGGACCCACACCTCATTATAAGATATAGGACCCACACCATATTTACAATACAAGTCATACAGGGGAGTCCCAATCAGAGGAACCAGACATGAGTCCTCCAATCGTGAGTCACTGTTGCAACTAAAACAGGACAACATACAGTTTTTCCGACTTACCATTTTCAGTCCGGAACACAAAACAAACAAAACACGAAACAGATATGTGCACTCGAACCAAGAACTTAGGCCTACCAAAACGAACTGATGTATCGATACCCAAACTAAACCAAATAGATTATCGTAACTAGAACAACCAGTGATAATCTTACGAGACCAAAAAAAACCAAGAACCAAAAAGGATCTTAACAACCCTTACAAAGTAACCAGCTAGCTATCACTAAATACTTAACTGAGGCACTGAAGACGTCACCACGGAGAAACCCGTCACGTTTCGCTGTACTAAGGACTGCACCTCGGGTCCAAGACAGGGCGACAGTCAAGGCAACGGCCCACTGCAGCCGTCCTGAACGGGAACCCTCGTGGAAGAGAACGTCGGGCCACTTTTGCGATATGCCGGGATCGATGAAGTGGGGCGCCTCCCTCAGGAATCTTCACACGAAGCTTCTCGAACTCTTCAGGCTTTTGGACCGGTACCGAATGACGTCGCCCCACGTGGGCGCCAATTGGAGTTCTGGACTTTTTGGTTCCGTCCAGAGGTGTCAGGGAACAACACCCAAAGACCCCGGAGTTCCACCTGCCTTGGTGCACAAATGAACAGAAACACGGGCTTCTCGATGGTGGCGTCAAAGACCAAAGGTTTATTACTGCAGGGACACAGAAGTCACAGAAACTACGCATGGGCAGTAACTAGGAGCCTGTTCGATTTGTACAAAGAGGGTTGCTCCTTATATACTAAATTTTGGCCTTTAGGCGAATTCTTCACATGTTAGTACATTCCCAAACCTTTGTGTCATGAACAATAAATATTTGGTGTACACAGGAATCGTCGACAATATCTGATGTCAAAACATTACGAACGAGGGGTTCCCACTTTTCCATCATAATCTCATGTCAACTTTTCATTCAAGACCCGGACCGCCTCATCGTAAATTTCGATACCTCCCCCTAATAAAGGCCCAGAAGGAAAGGAGCAGAGCCAGGTGCAGAAGATAGAAAAGCAGGATAAGGGATGTTTGTGGGTTGTAAATGGGCAAGGCTACCGGCTTCGGCCGCCTAATCGTGATCAGGACAATGGACACGAAGACCAGTTTAGCAGGACTGGCCTCGGGCAGAGGAGGCAGCCTTTGTCGAGTCATGCAGCTACAGCGTGATCTGGTTTAAGGTGCACGTGTCATGAAAGAGGTGAATCTCCGGCTAAGGCTACGTGTCCTTAATCGAAATGAAGTGATCAGAGGTTATTGCGTATGTGAGGGCAAGAAACACAAAATGGCGGCCATGATCTAAGATGGATGCCGTGGGTAGATCAGAAATGTGTTTATAAAAGGAGTGCTCTTGCTCGTAGCGTAGCGAAAACACCAGGATATGCTAAATGGATCATTTGCGGTTCGCTGATACCAATATTATGTATTTCCGACAATATTGAAAACACGGGTTCAAATCGTCACGGAACCTCACTGGATGGAAATAATCTGTGGCTCCCACTTTTCAGATGTGGATACCGAGGCTCCTGGGAACTCATAATATAGAGGAATGTCTGTATGATTTTATAGGAAAGAGGTCGAAGGAATTTGGTAATAAAATATGGGCTCCCCTTAGAAAATGGAGAGAAGTTAGATAAATAAGATTGAGTAGATTTATTGGTGTGATGTAATCTAACTCCTTATATACAGTATTGTGTGACCTTTGTGTCTTTTAAAACCTGTTTTTTTATTATTGCAAATGTAAGATGTATGTATCAATTTCAATGTCTGATCTTATCCTGTTGTTTTATGTATTTTGATACCCGGAACCATCTCAATAAAAAAAAATATTAAAAAAAAAGGATTTGTAAGTAAAACTGGGAATGCCTAAGAGAAGGTTGTTACAGCACAACTTATCCACCCTCCACAGGATGATACAGCATACCAATTCATCAGTGCAAGTGGCAGTTAAAGAATCCAAACAGTAGTTTCAGAATACAAATAAATACATCTAACTCTCCTTAGCTAATCACTAACATTAGGCCTCTAAATACGGCCCTGGAAGAGGTCAAAGAGTTCCAAGGATGCAGGGGAATTGTTTGAAGAGTTTCAAGGATGCAAGGAAGTTCTTTGAAGCAACACTGTAGAAGAAGTTCTGAGATTTCCCACAGGCAGAAAACATTTGAGAAGATTAACCCTGTGTTCAGTTTGAAAATTGTCTCACATGAGGAGTCAGGAGCACAGTTGAAGAGAAGAACCCAAGCAGAGTAACAGAGATGAAGAGCAGGACAGAACCTGGGGATTCCTCTCTTCAACAGAGAGGAAAGCCATACAGATGAACATACTCCTTGAATCTTTAAGTGAACTTAGAATACTAGTGTTGATCCTTAAACCCTGGAGTTCTTTACTCCTACAGTATGTTATGTTATGTTATGTTACGGAATCTTGTATAGCGCATGGCTACCCCAGCAACAGGGCGTCCCAGCGCTTGCGGACATGCCTACCACTAATACGACAGAGGGTGTATTAGATGGATGCAAACAACCAAGTTTTTATAAGTTTGCGAAATAACAGATGATTTGAGGTGGCTCGAGCTTTTAAGGGGATGGAATTCCAAAGTTTAGGGGCCAAATACCTGAAGGAGCGGCCACCAGCTCTGCTCCTCCGTATCCTAATGGTACGTGCTAGGAAAAGGTCCGCTGAGCGAAGTGCGCGCGTAGGGGTATAAAAGGAGCATAGTCCTTGAAGAGTTTGGGGGCCGGCGCTATACAAGATTTTATGGGTAAGACAGAGGGTTTTGAATTGAATGCGTTGCTTTATAGGCAACCAATTTAATCGCCAAAGAAAAGGGAAAGTGTGACAGGTTTTGGGCAGAGCAAATAAAACACGAGCAGCGGCATTTTGCGCTCTTTGCATCCTATTTATTGTAGTCGTGTTGGATCCTAGCATGAGAGAGTTGCAATAGTCCAGGTGAGAGAGGACTGACGCCTGGACTATGAGTTGACGAGTTGGGGGTTTGAAGAACCCCAAGATGGGTCTGAGAGAGCGCAGGCGCCCGTAGCAGATGCCCGCCACTTTTTTGGCATGGGAGTCCAAATTGAGCGAGTTGTCAAGCATCACTCCTAGATTTTTTACCAGCTCCTTGGGTATGGGAGCTGGTCCTAGCGCATGAGGCCACCAGTGCTCATCCCATGTCTGTGTGCCATTGCCAATCAGAAGTACCTCTGTTTTGGAGGAGTTTAATTGAAGACAGTTGTTAGATAGCCATTTAGAAATGGCCAAAATGTCTTCTTGAAACTTCATTTGGTCTGTCACATTGTTGTTGGAGAAGTTAAAGATAAGTTGTGTATCGTACGCATATGATATTAATTGTATCTTACGTTCCCGGGCCATCACGGCCAGGGGGCGGACGTACACATTAAACAATGTGGGACTGAGCGCAGACCCCTGAGGCACCCCACATTGAAGGGGGAGCCTACTGGATGAGTACGGGGGGCGTGCACCTGGAAGGAACGGTCAGATAGAAATGACACGAACCAATCCAGGGCCGTTTCCCTGACTCCGATCTCCCACAGTCTCTCAAGCAGTATCTTGTGGGAGACCGTGTCGAAAGCCGCACTCAAATCCAGCAGAATCAGAATGGAGGTTGCGCCCATATCCAATGAAGCTTTTAGATGTTCTGTAGCTGTTAGCAAGGCCGATTCCGTGCTATGGTTCGCACGGAACCCATTTTGGGACTCATCCAGGATCCCATTGAACTCCAGGTAGGTAGTCAAGGTGTGGTTGACATGTGCTTCTGCCACTTTTGCAAGGTAGGGAAGCAGTGATATGGGGCGGTAGCTGTCAGGCCGGGAGATGTATAAAGATGGTTTCTTCAAGAGAGGCACCACTTTGGCATGCCTCCATGATTTAGGAATCGAGGCTAGCTGAAAGGACTTATTGATCAAGTCTCGTCCAGCCTGCAGGGCGGAATCACGTAGAGATCTGAACAGTTCAGGTTTAATAGGGTCGTCTGGGGATCCTGATTTTACTTTAAGTGTAAGATGTTCCATTTCTGTCCACTCTAAAGATGGTATAATAGAGAGGGAGTGAGAGAGAATAGCTTGATCACTAGTAGGATTGGAAAGCCCCAGGGGGCCATCTAGTTGTAGGGTGCCGCTCGCAGTCGTAGTGTGGAGAAGCCTTTCTGCCCTGTATTCCTGAACCAAAGGGAACTTGCCCGTGACTTGGGAGCCCGTGTGCTCAGTCACCAACAGCCGCGAGGAAATCACGCCCTGTGACCGGGAGCGGGACTGCGAGGACCAGGAGTGCTTGTGCAATACCATCCCGCGCACCTGGTGACTCTTCCCGCCCCCTCCTCCCTGTGAGCTTCAAAACGACTTGCGGCCCCCGCTTCGCGGATGCCGCTCGCAGTCGTAGTGTGGAGAAGCCTTTCTGCCCTGTATTCCTGCACCAAAGGGAACTTGTCCGTGTCTTGGGAGCCCGTGTGCTCAGTCACCAACAGCCGCGAGGAAATCACGCCCTGTGACCGGGAGCGGGACTGCGAGGACCAGGAGTAATTGCGCAATACCATCCCGCGCACCTGGTGACTCTTCCCGCCCCCTCCTCCCTGTGAGCTTCAAAACAACTGCCGGCCCCCGCTTCGCGGGAGCCGCTCGCAGTCGTAGTGTGGAGAAGCCTTTCTGCCCTGTATTCCTGCACCAAAGGGATCTTGCCCGTGAG
This sequence comes from Lissotriton vulgaris, assembly GCF_964263255.1. Classification (NCBI taxonomy): domain Eukaryota; kingdom Metazoa; phylum Chordata; class Amphibia; order Caudata; family Salamandridae; genus Lissotriton; species Lissotriton vulgaris. Next base: position 954,924,202 of record NC_141699.1, read on the forward strand.
TTGGGAGCCCGTGTGCTCAGTCACCAACAACCGAGAGGAATTCACGCCCTGTGACCGGGAGCAGGACTGCGAGGACCAGGAGTGCTTGTGCAACACCATCCCACGCACCTGGTGACTCTTCCCGCCCCCTCCTACTCCTACTTAGTCCAGCCCCCTGACGCGAACGCGGGACGCGCGCGGACGGAGGCGCGGGCGAAGACCGGGCAAAGAGCGGGCCGTTTGAGGCCGTTCGAGTACGGCAGAGTCCGGCCCGGGCCTACATCCGCTGCCCGATCTTGATGCACCTAAGGTAGGCGGATTACATAGTACCAAAACCCTATGGTAATGTGCGTTTGGACATAAGAAATAGCATACCGATTGTGAGGGCCATAAAGTTACCAAAATATCTTGTTGATCAGTGTGTTAGGTCCAACGTAGTTGCAGTTGGTCCCAATTAGATACTACCATGCCTTTAAGATCAGGCAAAGAACGCACAGTCCAAATTCAACCAACTAAGGGAGTTGTCTCGGGTCCGCTGGATGCTTTCATCACACGAGCCACGGGGATATTGGAAAAAGAAATCGCGATGGTGGAAAAAAGACTCTCGCTTGATCTTGTTAGTGGGAAGCGCTCCTCGCTGGGTGGGTTGGCAACTACTACCAGTCCTGTAGCACACGCAGCATTCAACTGTATACACTCTGTCACCACCGAGGCAATAGTTCATATAGATAGTGTGGGGGAGGGCCCTTCTGTCCGCTTACTGGATAATGATGAACACAATTTAGATGATTCCCAAGTTAGTGTGGGGGATGGATCCCAGGTAAGTGTGGAATCTGAACTTAGTTTGGAATCCAGTCACTCACCTCCTAATGCCACCAACACTGTATCCAACTCGCTAGTTGAGGCAGACCCTCTAGGCACAGATATAACATCTAGAAAGAGAAAGCAAGATTCGAGCCTTTTGGGGGGGAGAGAATGTAAGATGCCCAAAATAAAAGATTCATCTGGCAATGAAATCCCGGTCCCTGGGCATCCCATAGATACACACACACCCTGTGTATTCCCTAATGTGCTATGCCCTTCCCTCATCTCTTTGGGATCTTCCAACCCCTGCCCAATGTGCCTCAATAGTGATGAGGCCTTGTTAGTAAAAATGGAGGCCATGATTAAAACCCTCCTACTCCCCGTTTTGGAGCGGACTAGGTTGATGACTTCAAAAATAGACACTCTGGAGGCTGTAGTGAGCACAAATTTGGGCTTGCTACAAAAATTAACCAGCACCAGCTCATTGGGAGGTATTACTACACAGCTAGCACCAAAGACAACAAGCGCTAACAATACTTCCACCAGTAATTCCACCAACCTTAAATCAACAGGGGCAGTTACCAATAGGCCTACTGGGGGGGGGAAGGCCAAAAACTACTTCCAGCAAGGTAACTGAGGGCTCCTTATCACATGCCCCTAAGACGAAGGCCACTGACAAACCTAATTTTGTTAGACCTCAAACCACCAGGCCACCCCACAGGCAAAACCCAACCCTAATACTCCCCGACAGCCTTTTCACAGGCATTCAGTTAACTACCGAAGCACTACCAACCCAATGGTGGAGAAACACACCAGGCATACCATCCCACGCGCTGATCTCCCCACGGAGGCAACACAATATACAATAGTATTAACTGGTGTTGCTCCCTTAAAACCCGGTAGTAAGGAGTCGTATGGGGACCTACGCAACAAGGTGATCTTTTGGCTAAATAAAAACCGACCCCTGCCCCCATCCTCGCCACCCGAAAACCTCTTTGTAAGGAGAGTTGATTGGGTGGGTCATGGCACCAAGGACCTGGAGGGTGATTGTATTCTAATCTTGTTTAAGGATCCCTGGGTGGTGGATACTATTCGAAGAGAAGCCAGGTTTGCTAGACAGGGGGATGTCCAAACTTTGGGGCTATCATATTTCTATCCACATAGACAAAGCTTTATCCCAACAGGCCCTAACTTTAGGCGACCCCCTGTTAGGAGGCATCCCATGGAAATGACACCCCAAACCCAGCCATTCCCACGTCTCTTCAACCACTTTGGTCCTCTATCTGATCTTGAGGCCATAGATTGACATCATATACCATCTAGGTTGATCAATCCTGTTGGAAATGTTGGGTACCAGGCAGCGAGGCGGAGTCAGGAGGCCCCACAGCCTATATATAACGTAGAGGAGTGCATGGGGGATTCAGTTACGACAGAGGTTACCATATTAGTACCCAAGGATGTAACAGAGACCCTGAAGGCTGGGAACATCCCAGATAATCGTAGGAGTATTGAGAATAGGCGGGGTAGTGGGGGTGAACAGGCAACTTCTGTAGCTCCAGTTCCGATGGTCCCCCCTGTGGTCTCCACCACAGAAAAACTCAACATAGTGTCCTGGAACGTTGCTGGGGTTAAGGGCTGAATGCTCTCTGAAGATTGGTTGGAGTTTGTGGATAAAATCGACATCATCCTATTTCAGGAAACCTGGGCACCTGATCCAATCTTTAGGTTGGGATATGTTAACTTTTTTAAACCTGCGATCAGAGGCGGTAAAGGGCCCGCATCAGGGGGTTTATTGATCTGGGTGAAGCAGTCATTGGGATACTACCCTACAGAGCTAATTGTACAGAACCCGGATCTTCTAATAATTAAGCTGAGTAAGGCTGGACATTGGGATTTGATTGTGTTTAATATATATGCTCGAGGCCTACCTGGTGGTCGCTGTCCTGCCTTGTTGGATGTACTGGACTATAACCTTGCTGGCTTGGGTAGCGAAAATGTTATCCTCCTAGCAGGTGATTTAAACTGCACCTTTGAGCCGCTCTACGACTTAGGGGACAGCTGGGGTTCAGCAGAGGACGCTGCATGGGATATTCCTGACCTGATGTCTGTCAAAATTGTTAACGCGACTGAGGCAGCAGTGAACTGGATGGCTCTTTGTTTAACCCGGGGATTTTGGGCCAGCAATGGCCGCACAAGATCAGACCAAGGAGCCAATTACACTTTTGATAATGGCCTAAGGAGAAGCTGTATTGACTATATTTTGCTAAAATTGGAATACTGGCCTATGTTGGTAGACATGGAAGTAGTATCCCGCCCAGTAAGCAACCACAACCCCTTGTCACTCCAATTAAGGTTACCAGGAATAAAGAGACTGGAGGAGCCTAGTACCTCACGGACAGGGGATGTCCTCTTAACTAACGACAGGAAGAGGTTAAAATGGTCTAGGATCGTGGAGGATGAAACCCTACGGGACAATGTTAACACTGTGGTTACAAATATGCTTAATGAAATGCTGACACATGATTTGCTGGGGGGTAGTCTTGAAATGGCAAATAATATCATTAATCTCCATGACCGTTGTTTCGACCAGTTAAAGTCTCTACTTTCTCTTCCGTGTCGGAAGGGAGCCACTAAAGTAAATGTCCCCCACCAGAAATGGTATAACAAAAAATGCAGGGAGGCCCATACTTATCTTATTAAAGCAGTCAAATCCCGGAAAATGGGTGCAGTTAAAGTAGCTAGGCTGCAATATAGGAAAACACAGTGGGAAGCCAAACGGGAGTGGGAGGACAAGTATTGGCCGGAGCTTCTGGATGCCTCCATCTCGAATAATCCGACTAAATTTTGGGATTTAGTTAAGTGAGGGAAGGATCCTGATTCACGCACCCCCGCAAATCATGTACCTCCCGAAGAGTGGGTGATTTTTTACTCGGCTCAATTTAGTGTCGAGAATCCCAAACCCCCATACACCCTGGGCGAGGCACCCCTGTTACCTACCTATGGGGAGAAACTCATCTTCTCAGAAACAGAGGTTGCGTTAGCACTAGGCTTGACCCTGCGAGGGAAAGCGCCGGGGATGGATCTCATCCCCGCCGATCTGTTCAAAGCTAGCCCCGCTCTTTGGTTGCCCTATACAACCAAGATTGCCAACTCAATAGCTAAAGGAGAAAGAATCCCCAAGTCCTGGAAGGGGGCAGAGATACTACCAATATATAAAAAAGGCGATAGGTCTAATCCAGGCAACTACCGCCCGATTAGTCTCATCTACTCCATACAAAAAATCATTGCGCGCATGGTCCTGGGCAGGGTCCAAGGCTGGATCGAATCAGAGGACATACTATCTCCTATGCAGGCGGGCTTCAGATCGGGAATGAGCACCATCGACCAGGTGTTCAGATTCTGTCTGATCTACTGGAAGGTGGTCCTGCTTGGTGTTGGCACCATCTTTGCAGCGTTCATCAATCTGAAGTCCACCTTCGATCTAGTGCCGAGGGACAAATTGTGGGGAGTCTTGAGGGAATTAGGAATACCTATGGAGCTACTTGACCTAATAGTTAAACTGCATGAGGACAACTATGCGAGGGTGAGGTGGGGAAGCCAGGGACAAGTGACAGAATCCTTTCCCGTAACTCGAGGTGTCCGTCAGGGGTCCGTCCTGGTGCCAACACTTTTCCTTTTATTTATTGATCAAGTGGTCAAATTCTTTGCAGACACTCCCACTGATGCCCCAATGTTGGCCGGGTCAAGGTTCCCAATGCTCATCTTTGCCGATGACACCCTACTCCTCTCTAGAACATGTTGCGGATTACAGCGGGCATTGGACCGTTTCGAGGAGTTCTGTGCCATCAACGATCTCAAGGTAAATGTGGGCAAAACAAAGTTTATGGTCCTTACGAGGAACCATCCTGTCCGGAGCTCTGTAAGCATGAGTGGAGTCAACTTGGACCAAGTTGAGACTATGACATACTTGGGGGTCACTCTAGATAGCCGTTTGAGATGGAAAGACCAAGTCGGTGCACAACATCTTAAGCTTGCCCGACTCACTGGCTGCTTAATAAGTGAGCAAAAGAGATCTATCACTAAGCGGGTCACCCCAGCTCTCAAGATCTATGACGCCAAGATTAATTCAGCAATCTTATACGGTGCAGATCTCTGGGGTTACATGGACCTCTCAAGTCTGTTTAAAACTCAGTGTAAGTTTCTACGGAATCTAGTAGGACTGCCACAGTCGTCCCCATCCATTCCCCTTTGTTTAGATATGGGATGCTCTCCGATTAATGAGATGGCCAGATTTAGATTGGTGGCCTTTTGGAGGCGTTTATGGACCTCCCCTGACCTCACTCTATTTGCAAAAGAATTAGCAGAAGTCATGTCAATTGGGGGTTCTGGGAAAATCCCTTGGCTACAAACGGTAAAAACCATCTTGGCAGACATGGGGTTAGAACAGTTATGGACATCCCCTTCTACTAGCGCCTTTCCCTCCAAACAAGAATTCAAAGCATTGTATTGGGCCACGCTCCGCCAAACTCGAGTTACTGCCTCCAGCTCTACCAGTCTCACGGGTAGGTTCCTGACCTTCAAGTTGGATCCGTCCCGTGAACCTTACTGGGATGTTATCACCAAATCGCTGGACAAGAAACTCTACCACCAGTTACGGGTAGGAGCCCTGCCACTGAACACTTTTACAAATAATTGGTCCATTGGTGCCACGGATCTCTGTAGATGGTGCTCAGGTCAGAAGGAAACAGAAGACCACTTCTTGTTTGCCAGCCCTAGCTACTCAGCGCCGCGAATCAAATGGCTAAAACCGCTGTTCCAGCCCCTGCCTTTTAGAAAATCTGCAGAGGCCATCTGGGCGCTAAAAACTAACACCTCTGAGGTGTTTGTAGTGAGCCTAGCCAAATATCTAGGGTGGGCTTGGATTATCAGGTCAAAACATCAGACAAATCCCTGATAGTGACCTCTGATGCCCCATTAAAAGGCCGAATGCTTTTCTCTCCTGTAAATATATGATTGCATCTTATGCATCTTACATTTGGAATGTTTTTTTATTAAATGTTGTTGTTTGGAATTTAATTGCCAATTTTTATTATGTCTGGGTCAGGTTTGTCTTTCTTGATGTTTAATATCATTTTAAATTAATTTTTAAAAAGTGGTTTAGTTTAGTATTGTATAGTCTACTTCAGTTTAGTTCACTTTAATTTAGTTTTACTTTAGTCTTGTTTTGCCTTGTTTATATAAACGAATTAAGCCGTTGCTGTAGCGGTATTTTAAACAATAACAACCATAATTGTATATGGATAAGACTAGCTAAAACTATGAAATTTACTTATAAATGTGTGTTACAATGTGTCTTTTATGATTTTTTAAATCGAAATAAAGACTTTAAAACCTGAAACCTGAGTCGTATATCCCTTTGACCTTATTAATAAAGAAGCAGGATAGTTCCTCACACTGTGTATCTGACACTATCGGGTTGCCCATACCGTCCGGGGCCTTGGTCATTTCTTTTACCAGGGAGAAGATAGTTTTGGAGCGGTTGGTACTAGACGTGATCAGATCAGTGTAGTATGTGGCTTTGTTTTTTCTTATAAGTTTGTGGTATGCTTAAGTGGCCAGCCTGAACTCGCTATTGGCCAGCGGGTCGTACGAACGTCTCCAAATACGTTCTAGCCGTTTACATTGTTTTTTGGTATCAGCAAGCATCTCCGAGTACCAAGGATGAGAGTAGTCTCGTTTAGGCCTTGAGCATTTTATGGGGATGAGATGATCCAGAGAGGTGTTTATCCACTCTCTGTATGCAGAGTCTGCCTCCTCCATATTGTTCGACCAAACAGGGCGTGACTGGATCAGTTTGATTTCTAATACAGCATTATCTAGGCTATTCCAGGGGTGCCTCCATATGGGAGGGGGAGGATTCTCCTTGCGGCTTACTCGGGTCTCAACTGAAACAGAGACCAAGAAGTGATCGGTCCAGCTGAGAGGACTAGGGGGTTCAGCCGTGGCTTCCTCTATGTTGGTAAAGACAGGATCCAAAAGGTGGCCTGCCTGATGAGAGCGACCCACAATCAGCTGGTGGAGCTGACATGCCTCCAAGTCACCCAGAAACTTTGATATAGCAGAAGAGTCTTGGCGTTCGAGATGGAGATTAAAGTCTCCGAATACGCTAAAATTGGCTGATTGGAGCGCTAATAATAAAATCATTGATACCAACGACTCTTGGAATGCACTCGCTGGTCCTGGGGGACGGTAGATCAGAAGCCCTGAGAAGGTGTAAGTTTCAGAGACCATTATCTTGAATAATGCACATTCCCTGTTTGCTATATTAATGGGTTCAGAAGTGCAGAAGAATTTGGACTTGTAAATCACCGCTATTCCACCTCCCCTGCCTATAGGTCTGTTCTGAGCACAGATGCAATAACCTGGGGGAAGCGCCAGGGCTAAAATGGCCGAGGAATCTTCGGTTAACCAGGTTTCTGTTAGAAACAGGACATCAGGGGATTTATCGGAGAGGAGCTTGTGGATGTCCTCGTGATGTTTCACAAGGGATCTGCAATTCAGGCTCAATATATGTAGTTTAGAAGAGCCAGTGGTCACTGAGGAAGCAGAAGGTAACGATAAGAAGGCCGTAGAGATATTGAAGCCACACAGATTACATTGAAAAATGGGGGAGTTAGGATACCATGTGTGAGCCAGGCAGTCAGACTGATATCTAAGAGTGAGAAGCTCTTCCCGGGCATATGGCGCCATCGCTAGACGAGCAACCAGAGTTTTTGGGCAGCGGGCTGCGGTCTGGCGCGGACGGGCGCAGATGGGCACAGATGGGCTCGCTTTTGGCGCCCCGCCGGCTACCCGCCGCGCGCGTCCGCTGAGCGGGAGAAAGTGAAGGAATCTATATAGGCACCGCCCCGCCTCTGGTGCAGAGTGACACCCTCAGGGGGCGTGCCCACGGTCAGAACACCCTCCACACAAATGGCACTTGCCGCGGTGGACTTGGGCCACGACCGGGAAGCAGAAGGGAGCACAAAGGTCAGTGCAAAATAAGCAGTACACAGAGTAAAAAAGCTTTCAAAATGCTTAAAAGTGCTTTCGCGCAATTTCTGTTTAAAATTATCGAGGCACGGTTCCAGAGTGCTTTCAAAGTACAAATTAATATGAAGGAGCCCTTCCCCTGCAGCAGCGTGTCACCTATTAGATCAGACTCGTCCGCTGCGCGGGAGAAAGTGAAGGAATCTATATAGGCACCGCCCCGCCTCTGGTGCAGAGTGACACCCTCAGGGGGCGTGCCCACGGTCAGAACGCCCTCCACACAAACGGCACTTGCCGCGGTGGACCGGGGCCACGACCGGGAAGCAGAAGGGAGCACAAAGGTCAGTGCAAAATAAGCAGTAAACAGAGTAAAAAAGCTTTCAAAATGCTTAAAAGTGCTTTCGCGCAATTTCTGTTTAAAATTATCGAGGCACGGTTCCAGAGTGCTTTCAAAGTACAAATTAATATGAAGGAGCCCTTCCCCTGCAGCAGCGTGTCGCCTATTAGATTAGGCTCGTCAGTAGATCTTTAAATCCCGCTGTGGACTGCAACTCAGATGGGGCATACTCTTTCAGCTTATGGAGTGCCTGCATGGGAGACTATGCGTTGCTGATGTTGGGTAAGTCGCAACAGTGCAGCAGACAGATAGTAGCTACAATTCTGGGCAGTTTGATTCTCATCAGAACAGTGTAGATAACATTCATCTGGGGCGTACTCTATTTTCTTTCTATGCATGCACATGCATGCATAATATACCTCAATGATGTGTAAGACTGTAAGCCATTTATTAACAACTATCTTTTTAAAAATGATGCTAGTTGTTTTGGTTTAATGTGAATAGCAGAAAAAAGGATGATGTAATTTGAAATGTTATCAGTAAAGTCATTTAACATGTCATCAGTAGTGTAATATGTGAGGTCACAAATAGTGGGCCCGATTCACAAAGGTAAACTAACATGTTTGGTCTAAACTTAGGCCAAAAGTCTAAGTTTAAGACTTTGGGAACTCACAAAGGGTATTTATGAGTACTATCTTTATGTCCGCAGCCTAGGCGGAGATATGTCCCGAGTGTGGACATAAAGATAGTACCCATAAATGCCCTTTGTGAATTCCCAAAGTCTTAAACTTAGACTTTTGGTCTAAGTTTAGACCAAACATTTACTTTTATGAATCAGGCTCACAGTGTAATGGTGAGTAGTACATTAAACATATGGCCCCGTTTAGCAATCATATCCTCCTCTTTGGACTAATACCGAGCCTGCCAGACTAATCCTTTTTTTTATCAATAGGGCCTACAATAAACAGTGATTACCGTGAATAAAACCAAAAGCACGGTGTGGCTCTATCACTCACTGCAAGGAATTGGTGAGTAAGGCATTAAGCATGTGACCCCTCATTAACATACTGCTCCTTGGACAATTACCAAGCCTCTGAGATGAATCCATCTTTCATCAATAGGCCCTAATGTAACCAGTGGTTACCGTGATGAATAAAACCAGAAGCTTGGTGTGGCTCTATCATGATAAGGGTAAGCAATCCCCTAAAAAACACCTATTCACTTGTGTTTACCTCACACTATCTCATTGTTAATACATCCCTACAATGTCATTAAAAGGAACTAGACACCCTGAACTACAAGAAAGATCCTGAATTAAATTAGGAAGATTCCTGCATCATGGGCACGCCCTAAGTGTTGCTCTGTATGCATGTTGCCCATTTTTTATCCCTAAGCCCACAGAAATAAAATGCTCAAATGGCACTAAATCTATTTCTCCTCAGGCCCCAGAATTCCTGTCCTGAAGAGAGCCCATACCACGAGAGGGTTGAAACGTTGTTGGCTACTTTAGAGAGATAGCCCCAGCTAAACTATAAAGTTGCCTATGAAGAACTGACTGAATCATAAAAAGGGCTCCTCTTTTAGATACCAATAACCTTATTTTTCGTCTCTTAATAGCACTATATGTATTGCACTGTTGGTTATGGTCACTACACTGGGGTTCACAAAACCACTTCAATCTGTTTAAATGTACATAGTGTAATTACACACTAAAATATTTTTACATGAGAAATTGTTCTATGAAATAAAATACACCCACTTTGGCTGAAGTGAGTAATACAATTATTCATGCTCTTTGGGTTTCTATATATCTTAGGCTATAATGTTGATAAACCTAAATTGAATTAAGGTGCTACTATATATTTTTCTGCTCTTTGCTTTAATCGCGCAAGATATATTACTACTTGCTGAAATCTTTATTTATTCACTAATGAAATGAGTTCCTTGTGAACACTGTTTCTACATATTAGCAATACCCAGTTCGCAAGGACATATGGGTTGCTCTTGTTTTGTATAATAATCACAGTGTAATGGGGCACAATTTAGGTTTAGCTCTCTAATCTATAACTGGCGAATTTCAGTGATTTTTATTTTTAAACGTTAGTTCTCATTTCATTTCATCACCTAAGAATAATGTCACTTTAAACTTTGTCTTTTTCAGTGACCCTGTATATGTATATAGCCACAGAAAAAAACACATTTAGAAATTGAGTTATAGTTCATGTTCCAACATCTAGTCACTGATATTTGCCAGCTATCATTTATGGCACAAAAATAGCTCGTTCATCTCTTATGTCATCATTATAGCATCAATTCTTGTGGTTACAATGTGTTTTGTTCTATGTTTCTTAAATGTTATTCATATATTTCAGTTCTGAAGTAAGCAATGTTTCTTGAAGGTGCTGAACTACATTGTTCACTGGTCTTTGTTAGTGTGATAACTGTGGTTTAGACAGTTTAGAAATATTTATTAGAAGTCAGAGTTCCTTTATCGAAATATCTTTGGGCCCATAGAAAAAGGTTTTTGTTTGTACATGAAGAATATGGTGAACAACAGGCGCAATGTATGATGTTTGCATGTAGAGGACTATAATATTCTGAAATGGTAGTCTGTTTCTCCCTTGCCTAGTGTCAATGGTTGCTTTTTTTGTTTTTTCTTCTCTTTTTAATTGTTTGTTTAATTTATTTTATGTGACTGGTTTCTTTTTATTGATTTCTTCAAACTAGCTCCACTTTTCCCTTCCATTTTAGCAAAGAATAACATTCCACCCTCTTGGTGAGGATCGATTCTTGTTCCAATCTTCAAAGGAGGGGACAAAAAATCCCCAGGCAATTATCGGTTAGTCGCTCTTATCGATAATGAAGCGAAGTACTTTGCAGGGATTTTGCTGAATTCATTGCGGGATTGGGAAGAGGAACACTCAATAATTCCTCCAAGCAATACTGGTTTACCCAGAGGAACTGTCACTGCAGTTAACCTTATGACTCTCTCGTGTCTGATAGATCAGACGAAGTTTAGTACCAGACCGTTTTACATGGGATTCATAGACTATAGTTCCGTATTTGATAAAGTCAATAGGGCCAAGCTATAGCAGAAGCTTTTCGCACTGAACATCCCGAATTGTTTACTAAGAGCCCTACAGCTACTGCACAAGGACACATGGGCCAGGATTAAGATTTGCGACGGTTCCAGACTATCAGAACCAATTTTTACAACAGAAGGACTCAAACAAGGATGCATCTTGGCCCCTACACTTTTTAATCTATTTTTATCAGATCTCCCGGAAGACCTAAACACAGTCAACTCTCATGCTCCCAAACTAGCCAGCTTACAGCTGTCAAATCTATTATATGCCTACAACGTGGTCCTCCTAAGTAACACAAAGATAGGCTTACAAAGGCTTATGGACACAACTGCTGCATACTCAAATAAGAACGAGCTCCAGATAAACAACAAGAAAACAAAAATCTTGGTGGTTCGCCCGGGAAGGCCTTAAAAGCTGGCATGGGTCCTAAAGTCGGAAAGCATTATAGAATCCAAATGCCACAAATAATTAGGAGTCTTCTTCAACAACAACGGAAGATACAAAAGCCACCTGGGAGAGCAAAAACAGAAAGGAACAGCGTTAGCATTTGCTCTCAGTTCCATCCATAAGAAATTACTCGCCCCAACATTCACTCCTACACTTCAGGTGGCACTTGCAAAAGTCATCCCAACCCTAACATATGGAAGCGAGGTGCAAAAAAGGATTGGACAGCGGCCAATTAGACACAATCATAGCAAAAAAATGTAGAACAGTCTTCCAGCTACCATCTTTTACGTCACCAGCACAAATCAGGCTGGAACTGGGCATCTGTAAACAATCACTGGGCAGAATGACAAATTTCTTAATGTGCTGCCACAAGATGAGGTTATCAAAAGAAGGCAGTTTAGCCGAACACCTATGGTCCAATCTGAATACAAAACAATGGCAAGCGGGGCATCGCTATCTGTCAAGCGGGCTAAAAACCCTAGGTATGAGCGATGTTTGGGACCTACACGTTGGCCAAAACTAGTTCAAAAGGCTATCAGAAATAAGCACAAAAAAGCTCTCCTCAATGGAAGACAAAGCAAGTCTTGCAAGAAGAAGCCATGGTTGGATGACCCTCACTTCATACAATCAGGTGACACCTCAGAGCTCCTTAACTTGCACTTTCAACGCACACACTAAACTCTGTTTGTTAAAACAAAGATTGGGGGTGATCAACCTATCCTGCCATCTTCCCAAATGGAAAAGAGAAGAAGCTTTGGAGCCATGTCGATTTTGTGGCAACTATAGGGAAGACATATTTCATGTTCTGTGTCTGTGTCCAAGCCTCCTGAAAGAAAGAAGGACCCTCCTATGGAGTACCTGGATCAACAAGGAAGTTAGAACGTGCAGATCTGCAGTATTGGCCTGCATCGACCCACGGAATACACACTTAAACTGCGCACTAGTGAGGTTTATGGGCTGCGCAGTAAAAAAACTATGGGAGGGGAGATGTTGACCCCTACCTCAGCTAGAGGAGCAGATCCACCGACCTCCATAATGAAGGGAAATTTTGATACAAGAAAATCCGTCAGAATTGTCAGAATTGTCAAAGCATAACTGACACAAAAAAGGCATGGGCGCACAGGCTGGACACCTTTGGGTCTTAAAACACAACCTTGGACACAATTGCCTTGAACGGATAATCATCAATGGCACCTGCAATGCAGCGCACCAACAAGAGATTTCAGAAATGTGGGGGGCCGGGTGCTTTTTAACACTGAAACCAGGGTTCTATTTTTACCAAACCTAATAAGTGTTATATTTTTATCAATTTAATAAGTGTCAAAATTTCAACTCTTGTACCTTGCAAATGTTTCTTTTTAAATCATGCAATAAAGAATATTACATATTACTAATTTCTTTTATATAATGTTTTTCATCCATTTAAAGGTTTTGAAGGTTCTCATAGTAGTCAATGGCCTTTGCATTGACAAGGCATCAGTAATTTTGTTCTTTTATATTTTTGTAATTTTTTAAGTCAACCATTTCTTTCATTGCCGTGTTGTTTGTACAGTAGATGCCCTAACAGTGACAAGTATGCCTCATTGTGGGTGCCATGCTCACAGTGCCATAGTACTCAAGCTATCCTTCACTGATGAGACCAAAGTAGGTTGAAACTGGTCTGGGGATGCGTGTGCTCCCATCTAGAGGTGACCTGGCCTGGGAGTTTGGGCTGGTCTGTTCCTGCTGAGCAGAAACAAGACTAATATGCATGAGACGGGTCTCTGTCTAGAATGGCACAGTGGGTGAAAAACAATGGCATGGAATGTGGCTCAGAGAGACTCTAGTGGCTGGGATTAATTCAAACATTCCTTCAATTATCTTGCTCTTTTACCTTTATATAACCAAATGGAGAAATAGGATATAAGATACTTGTAGGCGCCTTCCCATTGTTTAAAACGTATGCAAATCCTAGAATTAACCTAGTGAAAGAGCAAATAACTAGAAGGTGCACAGAAAAAGAAAGAGTCGCAGACAGAGATTTGCATTAATGTCAAAATGAGTGTGTTTGACGGATTTGTTTTCCAAGAATGTTGAAACGTGGTTATTTAGAGATTTGATTAATCGGAGAAATGCTTGAAATTAACTATTCTCCCACTCAGTCAAACTCCTATTTATAAAAGGATGAGTCACTGGATTTATGCAATTGAAAAAAATATTGATCCAGTAGCTAATCAGCCAAAGAGGCATCAAGACACTGTGGCAGAGGCCCCTCCCCCCATTTATAACTTGGTGTCTGCCTCTGATTGGTCTTGCTCGGCCCTCCAGAAGATGCATAACAGCCCTGCACATAAAATTAACAAAATGTCCCTGAGATGCTCAGATGAAAAGTTCACTTAATTTCAAAGACAAATTTGTTGCTTTTTAGAAACAAACTTCATGTAAAAAAAAGAAATTCCGAGTAGACTGCACCAACACAGCATTCTGCTTTGTAAAAGGGGCATCTGCTGTCCCAATATATGGACATCTGTCACTGAGATCCCCATGAAGAACATGGGGAACTCTAACTTTGGTGGGCAGAACTCTGCTGGCGGTAAGAGAGTGAGACAAGGTTGGTCTTTGGTGGGTTATGGTCACCCCATTAGCCTCCAAAATCAACCATCACTATTAACTACATAACGTCTTGTATTTTTTACCATTTTTCAGCAATCAGAGAAGTGTAACTTATCTGGTGGACCTGATAAGTTCACTGCTGCAAGGTCAATCAATCAATCAATCAATGACATTTATAGAGCGCACTACATACCCGTAGGGTCTCAAGGCGCTGGGGGAGGGGGGGTGCCGCTACTGCTCGAACAGCCAGGTCTTCAGCTTCTTCCTGAAGGAGAGGTGGTCTTGGGTCAGGCGCAGGTCGGTCGGGAGGGGGTTCCAGGTCTTGGCGGCCAGGTAGGAGAAGGACCTTCCTCCTGTAGTCGCTCTTCGGATGCGGGGGACGGCGGCGAGGGCGTGGTTGGCTGATCGGAGGTGGCGTTTGGGAGCGTAGAAGTTGATTCGGCTTTTGAGGTAGCTCGGGCCTTGGTCGTGTAGGGCTTTGTGTGCGTGGGTGAGGAGGCGGAAGGTGATTCTTTTGTTGACGGAGAGCCAGTGAAGGTCTCTCAGATGTCCGGAGATGTGGCTGGTTCGTGGGATGTCGAGGATGAGTCTGGCTGAGGCGTTCTGGATCCGCTGGAGTCTCTTCTGGAGCTTGGCGGTGGTGCCGGCGTAGAGGGCGTTGCCGTAGTCCAGTCGGCTAGTGACGAGGGCCTGGGTGACGGTCTTCCTGGTCTCGGTGGGGATCCACCAGAAGATCTTCCGTAGCATGCGTAGGATGTTGAAGCACGCCGAGGAGACGTTGTTGACTTGCCTGGTCATGGAGAGGGAGGAGTCCAGGATGAAGCCCAGGTTGCGTGCATGGTCTGTCGGTTTGGGTGCGGTGCCCAGGGCGGGAGGCCACCAGGAGTCGTCCCAGGTGGAGGGTGAAGAGCCCAGGATGAGGACCTCCGTCTTGTCAGAGTTCAGTTTCAGGCGGCTGGTCGTCATCCACTCGGCTACCTCTTTCATCCCTTCGTGCAGGTTGGCTCTGGCGGCGGCGGGGTCGTTGGTCAGGGAGAGGATCAGCTGGGTGTCGTCGGCGTAGGAGATTATGCTGAGGTTGTGTTGGCGTGCGATGGCCGCAAGGGGGCTCATGTAGACGTTGAAGAGGGTGGGGCTCAGAGAGGATCCTTGAGGGACGCCGCAGATGACTTCGGAGGCCTCTGACTTGTACGGTGGTAGGCGGACTCTCTGTGTTCTTCCGTCGAGGAAGGAGATGATCCATTCCAGCGCCTTGTCCTGGATTCCGACGTTGCTGAGGCGCTGTACTAGGGTGCGGTGGCAGACAGTGTCGAATGCCGCGGAGAGGTCTAGGAGGATGAGGGCCACTGTTTCTCCGTTGTCCATCAGGGCTCGGATGTCATCGGTGGCAGCGATGAGGGCGGTCTCGGTGCTGTGATTGGCTCGGAAGCCTGACCCCAGTGCATCAACATGAGTTTCCAGGTTCAAACCTGAATCTGGACACATGTACTGCAAACTAGCACCTTTGCACTCCTCCAAAGACCTCTATATAGGACAAGATGGGATTGAGGAATTGAATTACAGCAAAATGTGACGATGTACAGCACCTAAAAAATAACCACATTGTGCATATTGCATTTGGACGTGAAACGTTGGGTTAATGATCCTGCAATTGTGACATATAAAATGAACTGTGAAAAATATACATCATCAACACTTCAACAAAAGAAGCGAAAGAGAGGAAGGGTTACAACATCTAAGCAGCACTCATTTGATGGAGTGCGACAATAATCCAAGCTTTTGACGGATAATCAAACCCTCACACAGTGGCTTAGTAAAGATGCCACAGGCCCTAGTGCACGGACCAAAATATCCCCACCCCATTCCTTTATTTGGTCAAAAAAGCTACACTTGGGATTCAGTGGCCTCCTCACACCCATTTTCTCCGGTGCCACTGCACCTGCTGCACTTTTGACAACTACACTCCGGACTTCACATGTGGCCAGTACAGAAAGGCAGCTCATTTTGCTTGTGTGGCTTTTGTTCTGAAGGGCCCAGAGTACGCTTAAAGGAATGCAGTGTTTGTATTTACCATGTTCCTATAGTTAGATTCATCCCTTGCTTTGAGCAGCACCCAGCAGGATGTTTACTACAATACAGTGCCCAAGGGAGCAAAACATCATTATGTAGGGGTCGAATTTATCATTTCAGCTCACACAGACTAGACACAAACAGAAAGCGCAATCTTCAAAGAGCATAAAGCAAACAAGAAAGCAGAACGCGGGTACGTAAGCAAACTCCACCAGTGGGATATAACGGGGCAAAAATGCTCACAATGCATAGCACTGGCGGCGTGGAATTCAAAGTCACGGTCCACCAACAAGTCTATAGTCAGAACATGGAGCCGGGCTTAACATGGACATCTGTCTACCAGAAATATTTTGATGCTGAGAAGGCTCTTACCGAGTACTTTACTGCAGACTCGGAATTCACGGATGAATCAGTGATACAGCCAATGAGACAACTTGAACAACTCTTGGCTTCTGGTAGGTACCGCACACAGTATTGCTGTAGCATTTTTTACTTATTTATGGATTCAGTGTTGTGAACACGTTTTTCAAATATTTAGGTGTGTCCAATAGGAGTCTGTTTATTTAAATTGTTGATTTGAGTTTAATAAATTACACCACACACAGACTCTGAAATATTCTCTAAATGAAACAAAGTCTAGTATAAGGCACATTTTTTTTTTAACCTAAACAATTACAGGTGATCAACAGTGCAAGACTTTAAATTGTCAGCAAACATCAATTACTTGCATAACTGCTATATAATGCCCAGGTTTACTAACATTTGCTTCATGGCAGCGCCACATTTTTTGGCTCAGCTTGGATGCAAAATGATAGTTGGTACTTACTAACCCACGTAGGAGCCGACATGTGTCCCCTTACATGGCTTCGTGAAGAAAATGTAACGCAACGCAGCCCGTTGAGCTGCATGTTATCACACTGTGGCTTGGAGGTTGACCATGGATGGATCTTGGGCATTTCCCTGCATCCACCCATGGATTTTGGCGCACTCTGAGATTTACTAAGCTGGAAATTCTGGAAATGGATCAAAATGCCACACCAGTGAGGCATAACAAGGAAAAATATTTTTATTTCTCCTTGTTATTTCCTCTGCATCACACATAGAAAGAGGAAATTGACTTACAAGTAATTATTGTGTGCAGAAAGCTATCCCTTCCTGCAGAAAAACAATCCCGACCATTACTCAGGCACCTTTGCAGCATAGCACATGGGTGCTTGAATTGGTGCTAGGCAGCACAGAGAGCACCAGCAAAAGGAGGGAGGTGATCAGTACCATATTTCTTCTGCAAATCAGGTGGCCATCTTAAACTGGCCTCAGTGTCCATAGGAATGGGCTATTCCCAAGCAGTCACTGAAATAACTCCCCCTATTCGTCTACCCCTCATTTTAGCTTCTTAGGTGAATGGAGTGCTCAGGTCAACATATTTACACCATCAAGTACCCCCCTAACCTCTAAAAAAAGCAGCAAAACATTTTAAACATTTGCTGCTGCGAGACCCCAATATCAGACACCTACCACTCTCTAAACAAGGGCTCTTTAACCAACGACATCATTTTTTACACAAGGAGAAGAGCTCAATGGAGGAAAGCATTCTACCCACTGTTCTCTGTTTCCTCAGCAAGGAAAACAGGGCACGGTCTCAAGATCTCTATCATCCCCTCCCGCTTTATAGGGCATCAGCTACAATCGCCATCTATCATACTGAGATCATTCTCTTGCAATGTTCTGACCAAAATGTTATCTTGCTCTACAACATCTTTCCGCTCATCAAAGATAAAGTCCTTCGATCCTTTACCCCCACCACGGGCACCCCTAACTCCATAATTCCCCCCGAGTCCACGTCGACATCCCCCCTTGGCACTCACTTACAAACCCATCTTTTCATACTCCCACCCTGATGCCAGAGATGTCCAAGCTTTTGAGAACCACACCCACAACTCCTACATCACTACCCCTTCACCTAGGATCCAAACAAGTAACTTCCCTTACAATAGTCCCCTAAACAATAGGAACCCTCACATGCCCATAACCTCGATGCACACCCCTCTGATATATACCTCCCCCCTTTGTTTACTTTCCCCCCTTTGTCTACTTTCACATCTCCGGACAGCCAGACTCGTAGTTCTCACTACTCAGATGCAGACCACTGCTACCCTCCAATCCACATCCCAAGCCCTTCCACCCCTCTACTCCTAGACCAGATTATTAACACCCCTCCCACACCAGACCCTAGGCTCGACGAAATCCTACTTTCACTACAATATATCAAAGATGACCTCCATAATACAGGACCTGATCAGACAGCAACCCAAGATCAGACAACATGCGGTTAATAAGAGCAGGATCCCACACAGCAAAATCCCCACACCCCAGCACCAGTTGCAACTACTATCCCCTAATCAACCGCCCCCAAGATGCAGAACATTTTCTTACTGCAATTCCACAACCCGTCCGACCTGCAGGAAGAATACTCTATCCGCTAAAGATAAACACTCCCTAAACAGTTTTTTTTAATATTTTAGATATATGCAGTGTTTACCTGATGCATACATGCCACCTGTGGGGTGAGCCATAGGGCTATGGGGTTCTCATAGAATGCATGGCATGACGAGTGACTTACCAGACACCCGTGTCCTTCAGTACCGCATAATCCCCTAGAATGTGCACAGTAAGCCACTCCTTCCAAGCAATATCGATGTTATGCCTCTCTTAAATGGAATCAGATACACAAAGCCAAGCTCTAAGAAACAGACCTCAACATTACTGAATTGCACAAGCACCATGCAAAGTGAAAGGGACAGCTGCATGGCACTCTTTAGTCTTCCTTCACTAGTGGGATCTGTATTTGGGTGGCCCAGGGGTACCTTACACTTTGGTCACTCAGAGGGTGGACACAGCAGGCGATTTGTGATTTTGGATGTGCAACTAGATGGTGAACTACTCACTCTTGCTGTTATCTATGCACCCAAAAGACAACAGGGTGAATTCTTGGACACCCTCACACTGGCGCTCCTTGGAGACCCCTCTTCCCCTGGACTTTGAGGTAGGTATTTTAATTGTGTCCCAGATGTGATGCTTGATTGCTCCACCCCCCACTCAGAGCGGCAGCCCCAAGACGAACCGCACAACACCTTACTCAATAGCTGTCGCGCATGCACCACTTGAATGCATGGCGCCACCTGTTTCCCTTAGACCATGATAACTCCTATTCTTCGCAGGTCCACAAAGTGCACACCAGAATTGATCTGTTTCTCTGTGCGACCTGACTTGGTGCACGGTTAGATGAGATAAGGTACCTGCACATGCCTTATCGGACCACTGCCCCTATGACTTTTACTATCCGAGGTACTTAGTCAAGTGGCGGTAAGGCTGGGCATAAAAAAGCGTTTGACACCTCGAGGTAGGACTACCTTCAGCTGGTCCTCGCCAAAATGGGGTTTGGACTGGGATTCTTGGGATGAATTCACATCCTATACACCAGCCCCACAGCGAGAGTGAAGATGGAACAGGTTATCTGGGACAGGGTGGATATCTGTGGGAGGCAAGACGGGGTGCCTGCTGTCCCCTCTTTTGTTGGCACTGATAATGAAGCCCCTGGCCTGTCAACTCTGTCGGTGGGCAGAGGAGTGGGGCATCAGGGAGCATCATGTACGCCACATTATATCACTGTACGCTTATGACAACTTCATTTACCTCCGAGACGTGGATGTGTCGCTCAACGGTCCCATGTGAATATTGCAACCTTTTGGTGATATCCCTAGGCTGCGCGTGAATTGGGATAAGACCTGCATGTTTCCTCTGGTGGACCAGGTGGACCCCATGGGGACCCACCTAAGATGGTGCTATGACACCTTTCAATATCTAGGTATACAAATTTATCATACTGAGAAAGACCTCAAGGAAAGAAATCTGGAGAAGGCAGTTTTCTCCATACGTCAATCCCTACCTTTTTGGTGCTCGCTCCCTCTGTCTCAACCAGGTCAGGTGGTGATAACTAAAATGTTGGTTCCCCCCAACTGTTGTATTTGTTTGTTGCCCTCCCAATTGTGCTCCCCAGAAGCTTCTTTCGGTAACTGAACAGGTCAATGCACGCACTGATATGGGGCTCAGGACAACATTGGGTTGCCTTGAACCTGATACAACACCCATTCAATGCGGGTGGTTTATGGGCACCCCATTATGAGCTCTATTATGCTACTGTGCCGCTGCAATGGCTGATGGGGTGGTTATACAACTTAACCCACCATGAAACCATCTTGGTGTGCGCACTGCGGAAGGAAGTGTGCCCCTACACCTGGCTGACTGATTCTGTACCCCACGCACATGTGTTTAGACAGATGGTGGTAGCGTGCAATTGTTGCCGCAGATACATACATCCCAATGGTGCCACCTGATCCACCCTTGATTCGCAGCGGGTCTCCGGACAAACCTTTACAGAAAACAACAAAGTGAGATTTTTGACGGTAAAGTTTTTCTGCCACAAGATACCATTACAAAGTGAGGGGTGGGAGAAGCATTTACTCAATTGGACAGCCGAGGCTTGCCTAACTGTCAAGAGCGGTATTAGGGCCCGAGTGTAGAAAGCACATGTGACAGCGTTGGAATGTGTTTACAAATGTGCACGTTGGCCTGATTGCATGCCCTATTCTAAAAGCATACCCCCAAGATGGCTGAGTCACGCACTAGTGTTTAATGCATGCTATGATGTACTGAGAAGCGAACCAGTGTAGTGGCTTGTCCGGTGGATAGCAATAATTACAATCTACTAAGAGGCATGGGGGCCTCTCCACACACATTTGGAGCATAAAAGTTAGATCGGAAAAGGACAGATAGTGAAGATATTCTGCACATAAACACAAAATTCATTAAACATGTATGCTACTGTATCAAGTTTCTGATAGTATTATATGATATAGAATAATCTTACAATACAAATTGAATTTGTTTTTGAAAAAAAACATTGATTGTCTTTTACTTCTCTCTCTCGCTAAGATCCATTGGCTGGATCATTAATACATGTATCAACAGCGTATGTTTAGCCATGATGACCCTTATGTTTGTATAGCACTATACCCAGGTCCTGTGGCTCACCTTGGATTATCACATGAATTTATTTATTTATTTATTTATTTATTTTATTCGATTTATATAGCGCGTTATAACCCAGGGGTCTCTAAGCGCTTGTCCGGTAAGCACAGCAGAAATCCTGAAAGGGCCCTTCCCAGGAGTTATAGCCCACCCCAGGCCTCCTGGAAAAGAACAGTTTTCAACTTCTTCCGGAAGGACAACAGATTTGGTTCCTTACGCAGATCCGCCGATAGATTATTCCAGACTGCTGGGAGGGTATTAGAGATGGCACGACCACCCACTGTCGCCAATCTGAAACGTGGTTGGGTAAGAAGGGTTGCTTCAGCAGATCTTAGCACCCTACCCGGTTTGTATGGAATCAGGCGGGTCTTAATGTATCTTGGCGCCTTGCCATAGAGCGATTTATGTGCAATACATAACCCTTTGAAGAGCACCCTCTGCCTCACTGGGAGCCAGTGCAGCTCACGCATAAGTGGGGACACATGCGTGCTCCTGGGTTTCTTATGAATAAGCCTAGCGGCATCATTCATCACCAGCTGAAGTTTGTCCAAGAGTTTTTGAGGCAATCCTAAATAAAGCGAATTGCCGTAGTCCAACCTTGCTAATATCATTGCGGAGACCGCCCGTCTCAAGGTGGAATAGGACAATAGTGGCACAATTTTCCTAAGTTGACGGAGCAGGCCAACACAAGTCCCTACCACCGTGGTGACTTGCTTCCGCATGGATAGTTTATCATCCACATGGATGCCTAGGCTTTTTACTGCCACTGCCGGCTCCGGGGGCGGCCCAAGTTCCCTAGGCCAGAACCCGTTGTGCCATGGATTGCCAGCGATGGTAATAGGTAGAACCTCCGTCTTGTCCGGGTTGATTTTTAAGGAGTTCAGTGACATCCAATTAGCTGTATGCTTAAGAATAGTTTGCAGATTTGCTGACGCCCCAGGGGCATTATCCATCTGGATAATGATTTGGGTGTCGTCAGCGTAGTTATATACCTGGCAATCCATTTGATTAAGGAGTGAAATCAATGGTTGGAGATATATATTGAATAACAGGGGCGACAAGGCCGACCCCTGTGGCACTCCACAGGAAATTGGTGTTGCAGTAGAGAGCAATTCTCCCAGCTGAACTCTTTGTGTCCTCCCTTGTAGGAAAGAAGCAAACCAGGCGTGGGCTGTGCCCTGGATGTCGAAATCCCTCAGCCGCGACAGTAGTTGTTTATGACACACGGTGTCAAACGCCGCGGAGAGGTCTAACAACACCAGGGCACCAGGTATCTTCTTATCTGCCCTATTCCTGAGCTCATCCACGATAGACAGCATGACCAGTTCCGTGCTATGATTCGCACGGAACCCCGATTGATTTGGTTCCAACAGACCGTTCCTTTCTAGATGGTCAGAAAGATCGGACAGAACGTGCTGTTCCAGCACTTTGGGAAGGAAAGGGATCTGGGAAATAGGCCTGAAGTTTTTTAGGCATTTCACTTGTGCCCCAGTTTTTTTTAGCAGAGGGATCAACCTTGCCTCCTTAAAGGCTGTAGGAACCTTGCCTAATACTAAGGATGAGTTCAAGAGAGTCAAAACCTCCTCTTCTATTCCTGGCATGGCCAGTTTGAATACTTCAGGGGGACAGGGATCAGCCTGGGAGCCGGACTTAACTCTCCCCATAAGCAGGGACAGTTCCTCTTTCGTGATGGGAGGAAGAATGTCCAGAGGTCTGTCCACCAGCTTCTTAGCCGACGTGGTCTGTGGGGGGCAGGCATGCATGGGAGTGCAGGCAATTTCCGAAATAAGGTCTTTAATTTTGCTAGGGAAGAAGTTCTGAAACCTCTGACAGTCCTCTAAAGTGAACTCCGGCCTTTGTTCTTTTACTTTCCTGAGTTCATTTAGGACTCGGAAGATTTCTTTCTGAGGATCTTTGGCTGTGATGATCCTTTCCTCATAGAAATCCGCCTTCCTAGCTATTATTGCCCGTTTATAGTTCGCTAATTCTAGCATGTAGAGACTTCTCGCCTTAGTATCGTAGGCTCTGCGCCAAGCTCTCTCCATCTTGCGTAAAGCTCTCTTCTTCTCCCTTAAAGAGTCATTGTACCAAGGGGACCCTGGGCCTCTATTTACTAAATTGACCCTGCGTGCTGGCGCCACATAGTCGGCCGCCCTTCGAAGTCTATCATCTAGATTACTGCAAAGAGCATCAGGATTCTCATCTTGACGGTTCTGAGATGGATTCGCTAAGAGATGTGCCACCATTTTGTCTCCATTGATGTTCTTCCATTTCCTCACCAACCTCTGGCCTTCTACAGGTTTCGTTTTATGTAGGTTCATCAGGAGATCTCCCTTCAGTAGGTGGTGATCCGACCAGACACACGGTCGCGTGATCGTCGCTCCCTGTACCGGAAGTGACGTCCACACCAGATCAAGCGTGTGACCTTTCACATGTGTCGGCCCCTTTACTTGTTGGGTTAAACCTAACGACGATAATGCCTCATCAATATGGCTAGCCTGCCCTTCTCTTGGGGTAGTTTCCCCAATGATAATTAAAGTCTCCCAAGATGACCAAATTATCATACCTCAAGCGCAGATCCTGCACTAATTTCAAAAATAGGTCCGGGAACTCCGGATTGGCCCATGGAAGACGATACACTACCAGGACAGTCAGGCAATCTGTCCCCAGTCTAAGTTTAACACCAAGAACCTCCGCCCCACCCAAATCTTCAGCCAAGATTGTTTCTCCACGCATACGATCAGCAAAGAAAAGTGCCACCCCTCCGCCTCTTTTCTCTCCCGCTCTATTACAATGTAGGACCGAGAAATTTGCTGGTAAGGCAGCCACAAGATCCGGTAGCGAGGAATCCTCCAGCCACGTCTCCGTGATCCCCAACACATCAAATTCCCCGTCCTCCAACAATGAGAACACCTCTCCGTTATGTTTTTGGAGGGAGCGGGTATTTAACAGCCCATAATGCACAACCCCCGCTTTATGAGCATGAGGCCAACCAGAACCTTTCTCCTGAGTCCTGAATTTGTAATGCTCTGAAACAATGAAAGCTGATGGATACTTAATATGGAGTGTTACACCAGAACTAAGACCTGAAACTGGCTAATCAACTTTTCAGTGAAAGAACTCAGTGAAAGAACTCAGCATATGATAGATTTCAGAATCTTTTCTTATATTCTTGTCATTTCAAACCTGCTGGAAGGTATTTCCAAAGGTCTACAACCTCTATAAAGACTGAACTTCATCCGTGACCTTATCCAGTTAAATCAAAGGTTACGAATTATGGTATGACAGAAATGGTCAGGATTCTTTCTAGTATTCTTTTTCTACAAGTAGCCAAAACCAGTGGGCGTATATTAGGTAGCTATGACTCCATGATTATGTCCGAAAATGCTTCTTCCCTGTTTGTTTAGGGGCAATATTTCCTCCAAACGCCAACATATTCCTTTTCAATGCCAATATGTTGTGTCTCATTTAATCACGAAAATTATTTTTACAGCGACCCCCACCACCTGTGTTATTTTGCAGTGTTGGCACAATGTCATCTGAAAATCTAGGATGTATATAGCAAATTGTTAGGTACTAAATTGTCAAATTTCTTACTGTTTTATTATTTAGTGTGACATAGGATGCAGTACTTTCCAACATCTATTTTTAATGGTACCGTTTTCTAAGAATGATTTAATTAATGTTGCATGTAGTCTTTAGTCACAGAATAGTTATTGGTGTTATTTTTGTTTTGCCTATAACCTTTGGGGACCCTCTTTGTTTTGCTTAACTGATTTTGTCTTATCTTACTTATTATGTTTTCAGTTCTTTCTTTTTGACTCTACTAATATGCATCACTGAGGTACGCCTTTGTACTGACATCAAGCTAAGGAGATCAGGTAGAGAGTTCTCTCATTGAAACCTGCTACCCATATCAATTGAATGGTGGGCCACTCCCAAAATTATAGTTTATCACTTTGTACTGTTGCCATTATGTCCTGTTAGCAGAACACAGGGAGTTTTCACTAATTTCAGTAAGTATACCATTGCCAGTTTCGGTTTTGATCAGCAGCGTATCATTCACAGTTTCATTTATGGTTTGCTAGGAAAGTATTGACATTTTCTGTATAACTATTTAGCACATCACAGCAGTTTCCATCAGGCCCAGTGAGCACATTTTCACCAGTTAACAATTTGTAAAATTGACATTTGTAGGTCTGTTTCCTTTAGTCATGCTGGTAATTTTCCATTATTCCAAAGTTGCTCTTCATGCTTAGTACAGTACACAAGCTAAAACAATATTGTCAATTTAAATTATGTCCAGTTACTGTGGAATGCTCAGTTATATAGTTTGTTACCACACCATTGTCAGTTTTCACAATAAGAAATAAGTCTAATATTGACAGATGACATTATACCAGCTTAACACATCGTCCATTTTTTTCCACCGTGCTCAATTAGTATATCATTTTAATTGTCAATGATTTAGAACAGCATTGCCAGTTTTCTTTATGACCAGTTGGAACAGCATGGCATGATTTCCTTACACACATTTTCCACACTATAACCAATTTCAATATTAACCAGCTAGTATTTGATTTGGCATTACACATGTTCTCCTCACAGCTTCCATTATTCCTATTCTCGGGGTAAATATGGATGGGGAGAAGCTGGCTTCAGTTGACTGAAGTAAGATGGAGTCTAACCACAGTCAAACGCAGACCTGGATGAGGGTGTTGTAAGAGCCGCCCTACCAAAAAGGAAGATAGACTGAATGTAGAGGAAATGAGATACACCCTCCCTAGACAGACTAATAACTTGCCAAAAAAGTATCCCATACATAACTTACTTGTTATGAGGAAAATGATTTGGCATCAATTTACCATGCTGCTGGCAAAGAAAACACTTTTTTTTCATTGTTGCACCCTCACCCACTCCAGTAGTGTCATGCTTCATCAATGGGTCTCATCCTGGTCCCTAAAAACTAGGCTCAACCATATTCCAGCGAGCACATTAAATATTTCTCTAGCCGGGGTTTCCCTAATAAAAATACCATAAAAAAATCAAGGTATCCCTTTAGTAGCAGTTGTTTGGGTATGATTAAAAGGTTGTTGTGCGGGGGTAAGGATATAATGGTCCAATTGTTCTAGAAAATGTTTGACATATTTCAGACCCTAAAACGAACCCTCTTGGGTAAAGGGCTTTCATCAGGACACAAAATGCAATTGGAACCATTTTTTTTCATTCTGTTGTCCATTGCTTCAATAGAACAGGAGCTTTGGTCATAACCATGTGCTTACCTCACATAAATAAATGAAATTCTGTAATTCTTTAAATTGTTGCAGCTCTAAGAGAGTGATGGGGAACCACCAACCTAGATACACAGTGTCCTCTCATGCTGCCTAACTTAGAAGGATTTTCCATCTCCTGCCTTCTTTTAATCTAGGGTTGCAGAAAGCCGCATTACCTCCATTCATGCCCTGTTGGTAAGCACTGGCTATTCTTCTTTGATAAGGATAATAATCACAACACTTGAAAACCTCTTTCAGAAGAGCATTGCCAGAGCAACACAGATGCACTATCAGAACTAAATAAATGCTCTAGAGAGTGATGTAGAAAATACTCTTCTTTAGATTTAACACTAAGAAGACAATAGAGCAGTCTTGGTCAAAAAATGAACAAATCTCCTCTCAAGATACATTTGTTGCAAGTGACAGATCCCTTATAGCACTCTAACTTGTATGGGTGCACTATACTCATGGTTTAAATGCACTCACATGTATTTTTATCGTTTGCAGTGTTTCATGATTATTAAGATGCATTTATTCGAGTTATATTAGCATCGGAATGTAGTGTGCACATTTAAGTAGGCCTTTGTATGTATTAAAGAAATTTATAATTCCTGTATGTGTAATGTGCAGGTTTAAATTATACTTGTGTAATGTATTTGTATTTAGTATAAGTTGACTAAATTGTAAGCCCAAACTGTAGGTTGTTTTGAGTTTCATTTCTCCTTGGTTGCTCAAGAATTGTAATTAAATGAATCCTCAGTGTGCTCGAAGATAGTATGTTCTCATCCTACTGCTGGTGCTGGAATTTGCCCTCCCTATTCTTAGATGTAAGGAGATACTCGGAATGTCTTTGAAGAAGTCTGGGAGGCAAAAATGGAAGGCGCTTTCATGTCTGGCCTCTCTGGGAACCAAGGCCACTGGAAAAGAATTAATTTAATTAAAGGCTTCTCTGGAAACTAACTGAAGGATGGTGTCAATGAATATGACATATTGTGGGTTGAACATTGTCTTTTTGTATGGTGCGCAGGACAGATTAGGGAGACTTCTGCCTATTTCGGAGGAGAAGGAGCATCTTAGAGCGAGCACCATAGCTTTAAGACCATTTGACGTGAGTACTTCTTAAGAAGTCAACACGTGCTTTCACCTTTGGGATAGGATATTGGGGAAATAGTTAGGACTCTCATTTAGAGCAGAGTAGGGAAAGATACTTTTTTTTCTCTCAAATGAAAAGAGAATTGGACTCAGCTTCTATCCTTTGTTGAATTTTGATTTTGGAGTTCATTATTTTATTTCTCTTATGCCGAATGATTTATATACGTAGACTTGGCTCTGTATTGATTTCTATGTATCTATATACCCTGATATTGACGTGTGTTTATATTCAATTATTTTTGGCCTTATAACCAAAACTGGAAGTCGGAGTCTGTTGTCCTATAAAGCATGTCTAATTGAAAGTATAATATTGAATTGTTTTACTCCCGTCCACACTTTTTAGCAGGCAATAAAAGACCATCTGCCTTGAACTTAGTATGGAAGGTAAGGAGCAAATTTAGCATCACCACATGGATTAAGTTATGCTGCTGTGGGTGCACAATTGAACCATATTAATCCTTCAAACCAGTTTGTAGAAATGAAACATTTCTAAACCCCTTCCCAAACTTATATCAACAATTCCAACACATTTACTTTTGCCAAAAGCCCCCCTAATATTTACAACTGAAATGGGCAATAAGATTTAGCATCTGATTCACCATGTGCCTAACATGAAATACAGATTTGGACCATTTACTAGTGAAAATTAAAGATATCAAAATACTTGGAGAGGCTGAGCCCATCTGGTCTCTTCATATATGTATTTGATTAGGTATATGAAGAGACCAGATGGGCTCAGCCTCTCCAAGTATTTTGATATCCTTAATTTTCACTAGTAAATGGTCCAAATCTTAGGTATGGGGATTTCCATATATTGACCCTTGATACAAAGCTAGACAATTCTGTATAGATTGGATGTAAAATAAAGGAGTGTAGAGAAAAAGGCCATGGGAGGGGATGGAGGCAGGGCAAGGAAGGTTATCAGCTTTTACCAATCAACCAGAAGGTTACCTGTATATAAGATGGCAATTAAGGAAGAGTTTCTTTAGTGAGCTTGCCACATCTGAGTTGCAAGGGAGTATGAATCAAATAATTACTTTTGCAAGAGTTACACATAACCTATGAAATGTTGTCTGAAACTATTTAAGGAAGCATTATCCAGTGTAATTCCAAGTGGACCATATTCAGGCAAGATATAAAGAATGACCAATGGGGACATACATGAGAATCACTTAGTTTGACTGGATGTAAGTTTATCTCATAGAGGTATTTTGACAATCTAGCATGGATTTGGTCCTTCTGGATCTACGCTATAATTCACTAATGTATGACTTTCTCTCTCTACTTACAATACATCATTTGCATAAAACAATAGACAATGAGGCATAGAAGCAATGATTGGAATATCAGCAGACACATTTACTAGCTTCTCATACAGATTGAATACATAGATCATATGCATAGAGATGCCTAGCATGCAGCCTTGGTTAGCCACGGTAGTAACAAGTACTGATTAAGTTATCAGGGACCATTTGTCATAAGAAATAGGTTGAGGTTTTCAGAAACCCGACAGCTTGAGCTAGAGCTTGCTTCACCCAGAGATACAGAGAAATAACATGCAAATGTGTTTATAATTAAACTTTTAAAAATGATTCTTTTGCTATCATACCCATTATTTATCATTTTCAAAGTATGAGTTTAAACATGCACACTTACCCCTAATGTAAGTCTTAACATGTTGCTCATTTCTTTTATAGGATCTGTGAAGGGAGAAACACTGGTCTTATATGGGGTTCTCGTAAATATTCATCTGCTTTTCCCAACATGTGCATACTTCAAGGAGATCACTATCATGGAGTATTTAGACACCAACCTGCAATATATAGATAACTGGCTTAAAAATCAACCAAAAGCATTTAACTGGACCCAGTGCTTCAAATCTATTCAAGAAAATCAGGAAGAGAGGTATAAAATATACTGTTTAATCATCCATCACATTATATGGATAATTTCCCACTATTATGCCTGTTTTTTTTGTTACATTCCAATACTACACTGGTTTGATCTGAGAAATACTGTCTATCAACATCTAGTGGTGGCCTTGAAACTGTACAGCATGTATTAATTTTTTTGAAAACGTATTTTACTAAGTTTTAACATCTTACACATCACATCCGTAAGCACAAGTTCCCAATCCCACTGTAGTATGCCATGGACTGAGAAGGTGCGTGCAATCCTGCTTATCCAATGAACTCTGGGAATCCTACAGTTCTAACATGGTGATACTGATTAATAATGAACCAAAGCAATGAACAGTAAGTAAGAGTCCTGCCAAAGGGAGAGGGAGAATGACATGATATGTGATGCAATGTAAGTGCGGGGAGGTGTCCTCGGGATACATGCAATCATGGAATTTGCTTGTGGCAAGTTAGTAGGGAATGTGGGGGAGCAAGTGTAGGCCAATTCATACTGTGTGGGGGCCCTCATTGGCGCTCAAGAGACACCACACCACAAGATGCCAGATGTTACTTAACCCTCTTCTCCCACAAAGTGGGATGTCAATCATTATGAGGTTCCAGGCCTCTCTCCAACTCCCGGGTTGCAATCCCCTGTTAGACTCCTGCTATAGCGCAGCTCCCTCACAGCCAGCTCATTTGCAAAGTTCCATCACCCATGAGTGTACAGTGGAGCTGCCAGAGGACTTCCATACAAGTGGAATTTGGTGCTGACAAGTATGAGCACCAAGCCTATACATTTGTTTGTAACTGTACCTGCCTTAAGGCAGGTGAACCATCCCAGCAGGAATGCCCCTGGAGAGCCTATAAACTACCTCCCCATTGCTGTTGATATTATTGTTTCCACCCCTGTCCAAAATGGTTGGATGACTGGGCAATCCCATACCATATGCAGATATATGTCAATATATTCACCACATCTAGGGCAAGTGTGCTCTGTTAACCCCTTCACAGCTGGGAAAATTCCCCCGCTCTGCTGGGGGGCGGGGGGGGGGGGGGTGCGCACAGCTCGTCAGCTCGTCAGCTGAGCTCGTCATGACCACAGCCATTTCTTTAGAACGCTCGCACAGAAGGGGAATTTGTCCAGCATGAGAGCGTTCTAATGGTCATGAGCACACGAGCACCGTGGCTCATGACGAGCTGAGCTCATCATGAGACTTGAAGGTGCTAATGTGATAAAATTGGATCCATTTGAAACGCTCATTGTGGGACTCCTAGATTCTGACTATACTTGTCCAGTATGTGTCAGTGATTGGTGTCCCCATTATTTGCTCCCAGTAATCTCTTAGGGCCCAAGCCCCAAATTAGCCTAGTCCTGTGGAACTCTATAGAAAAGTTACATCACATGATGCCTCCTGGGGAATCTCACAAATGCACTGCAGCCCCTGTCCATCTGGGGCTTTGGCAGTCCTGCCCGTCACCCTTGTTTGATGTTCCTTGTAAGTGCTCCATGAAACAAAAAATTACTAGCGGGAATGTCGTATTGCTCTCAGATGCACTGAAAATCCATTATCACAGCATTAACAGAAAGGTTGTCTGCTGTTGTAAGACTCAACTCCGGCAAGTTTCCAAGTCTGTTCCAATTGCCCCCATCTGGTATGGCAATCATGTGCCATGACGGGAGCTCCCTGACATACGGTACCCTGGTCTGTGTCTGCTGAAGTTCCCTCTTTCAAACCTGGTTATCAGAAGCCATCCTCTAGGCCCACCTGGAAAGCCCAACAAGGTCAGCAGCAGTCTTGCCATATCTCTCTCTCTGTGGGGTGAACCTTGAGGCTATCATCTCAACAATCCCCCTGTCAGAAATTGGGTTCCTGGTTGGCACCCTGTCTAAGCAGGAACCACAGTATGGGTAAGCCACAAGCACACTGTAGATTAACCTGTACTCCCTCCCTGGTAGCTTGGCACAGACCACTCAGGCTTAACTTAAGAGGGAATGTGCAAAGTATTTGTGCAACACTTCAAACACTAAAGCAGGGAAAGCACCACACAAAAAGATACCAAACCTGGTTAGAATACCAGAGCTTAATTTAATGAAGAGAACAAGACCAAAATGACAAAAATCCAATTAGCAGAACCGGGGTTATGACTCTGGAATGGATAGCTGAAATGGTGTGCTTAAAAGCATGAAGCGCCAACTGAAGCTATCTGGGTGCACTAGACCGGGTCAAATACAAAAGTTCAGGGTAACGACGATGGAGTGCAGGTCGGATACAGTAACCAGCTTTGGCCCTCTGCAAACTAGTTGCAGATACAGGGTGCAGGTGAGGTGATGGGTAGTCGACGGTCCATAAAGGAAGACAATGCTGCATTTTCAAGCCGTGCAATGGTGATGATGCATAGGGAATGAAGTCGATCTGCCATGCAGTCCGCGATGCACCATTGTCAATCCTCGCAATGGCGGTGATGCGTCTGCAGTGGAAGTGATTGACAGGTTCAGAGTACTCGCTCCAATAGCAATGAGTGGATTCTGCTGGAGCAGCACTTCAAATCAACTTCCAAGGATCCAGGACTGGGTTGGCGCCACTTGGCAGGGCAGACTCACGGAAGGCAGAGTCCAGGTGCTGTAGCAGTTGAGTTGGAACTCATTTATGTCCCCAAGACTTGAATCAGGAGGGAAGCCAGCAAGTCTTTGGAGTCACTCTGATTCTTGGTTCAAGTGATGTGGGTCCAGTCCTTATCACCCAGGCAAGTAAGGCAGCAGGTCAGCAGAGCAAGGAAACAGTTCTTCCAGAGCACTGTCCAGCATAGTGGCAGTCCTTCAACAGCACAGCAGTCCTCTTTCCTGGAAGAGTATCCACAGGTCCAGAAGTGCACCTAAGCGGTAGAGTCGAAAGTCCAGTCCTTATATCCACTGGCGCCTTTGAAGTGAAATGTACTTCAAGGAAGGGCTTTGAAGTGCACAGCGGCCTTCCCTTCCTGCCTTGGCTCTGGCCTCACTACAGGGGATATGCAGCCCTTTGTGTATGGACAGGACAAAGGCTATTCAGGTGTAAGTGTGAAGCTGTGCCTAGCTCCAACTTCTCATCCTGCCCAGGATGGCCCATCAGGTGGCACCTAAGCTCCCTATGTGTGTGCTGTCTACAGTTGGACGGAAAATTATGCTACGCTCGCGTAGATTGTGCAACTACGCGCTAAGCGAATTGCTCATAGCACAGTGCAAAAACACATAGCGTAGCATAGTTGGCATTTTTTGTTCGCGGTCCTCAACATCAAGTTGGCGACCGCGAGCGAGCAAAATGACATCCCGGTGAGACTTTTTCCTCATTTGTGTTCAGCAACATGAAGTTGCTGATCGCGAGCGTGGAAAATAAACCTCCTGGCGAGATTCTCAACCCGGGGAGGTCAGGTTTTTCATTGCAAGGGGTCGCGTATGCTCGTGACCGCTCGCAATGAGAAACTATCAGTCTGCTTTGAGAAAGCTGCCGCTCCAGTAAAAACTACTCAAGCGGCAGAAAACGACCACTTGCACTGTGCAAGATGCCATTTGCAATGATTGCACAGTGCCCACTGTGAGTGCACCACTAACTATTACAGCTGGAAAGTCTGGTACTTGTTGTAACCTCTCCTCTTACCACCCTCACCCTCGCATCCTTCCCTCTCCTTTGGTTTGCCCCTGCCTCCCACCTCCTTTCCCTCCTCCTTTGGTTCTGTCCAGCATGAAGGCAATTTAGAACGTTCGCTCTGAGTGAGATTTAAGCTCAGCAGGGCATGTTAGAGGAGCTTGGAAACTGATGTAATAAATATCTTCTTTTACCTCATCTGGTGTGGACCTTCATCGCTACAAATTTGGCGACGAGGACTCCAGAGACGAGGGCGTAGCTGTGTGGGGGACGGCGTCAGTTTCCCCCCCTTTTTGTCCATTATCTCCATTGTTTTCGCCTTATCTTCAAGGCATTTGAAGTAACGTGCAAGATGCCATTTGCAATGATTGCACAGTGCCCACTGTGAGTGCACCGCTAACTATTACAGCTGTAAAGTCTGGTACTTGTTGTAACCTCTCCTCTTACCACCCTCACCCTCGCATCCTTCCTTCTTCTTTGGTTTGCCCCTGCCTCCCCCTTCTTTCCCTCCTCCTTTGGTTCTGTCCAGCATGAAGGCAATTTAGAACGTTCGTTCTGAGTGAGATGTAAGCTCAGCAGGGCATGTTAGAGGAGCTTGGAAACTGACGTGATAAATATCTTCTTTTACCTCATCTGGTGTGGACCTTCATCACTACAAATTTGGCGACAAGGACTCCAGAGACGAGGGCGTAGCTGTGTGGGGGACGGCGTCAGTTTCCCCCCCTTTTTGTCCATTATCTCCTCATTGTTTTCGCCTTATCTTCAAGGAATTTGAAGTTCGGTCTCCAGATTTTAAGCGGAGGTATCTATTCGAGGCCTCTCTTCACCCTGGACACTCTTCTAAAATCCACGATCCGACGGTGCTGACTCTCCTCTGCTCTAGGAAGCTCTGTTGCACCTCTAACCTTCGGCGGTGTGTGTTGTCTCTATATTTAGGTGGCCAACTCTCCCCTGCCTGTGGGAGCGCTTTGAGTCTTCACCTGTCATTGCGGTGAGTGCCGTCCCTGAGGTGCAGGAAGCCAGTTTGGATCACAATCTCCTTTGCCTTTGGGAGTGTTTGTAGGCACCGTTTTTCCTATCGGAGCCAGTGCCGGTGCTGAGGTGGAGGCGTGTTTGTCTTCGCTTTTCGGATTTTCCTGTCACGTGATTTACGTGTAGTGGCATTTCAGGTGCATGCGAGTTTGCCTGAGTTATCGTCACGTCTTCTTCAGGAGAGTAGCGTCCTGCCGCGTGGAGAGACCTGTGTGAAGAGAGTGGTGTCTCGACCTCTGGAGGGAGCAGTTTCATTTGGCTTATGGAATCGTCACGCGTTATTCTTCAGGAGAGTAGCTTTTAAACAAGCGCCTGCCTGGTGAAGAGATCTGTGTGAGGAGAGTGGCGTCTCTACCTCTGGAGGGAGCAGCTTCATCGTGGGGCAGTGATTCCTTCTCCTAACATTTCGCCTCAGTGCATCTTCATTTGAGGGATTGGCGTTTTGTAAGCGCTGATTTGGTACTGCTGTTCTACTACAAGTATTTCCCTCCACTGTAATTTAGCGGTTTGTGCCTCATTATTTCCTTCCATTCTAAATTATCATTCTGCCATTTTACTTTTCGACTGCTTTTGGGAACCAGTATTTCTATCCCAATCAGAAGAGG
Source organism: Lissotriton vulgaris (assembly GCF_964263255.1). NCBI lineage: Eukaryota > Metazoa > Chordata > Amphibia > Caudata > Salamandridae > Lissotriton > Lissotriton vulgaris. The sequence goes on from NC_141699.1 coordinate 954,959,214, forward strand.
CATCAGCAGTGCTATTCCAGTTCAGATGATTTTTTTTCCTCTTTTTCTTAGCATCTTATATTCTTCGTCTCTCTCTCTCTCTCTCTCTCCTGTACCCTCCATATTTTCTCTTTTTCCTGTATTTCACACTACATTTCTATACTGTTTCTGTCTTTCGCTACTGCTCATATCTAATTTTGGTACTTTACTACTACAGTTCAAAATGTCGGTGGCAAATATGAACCAACCACCACCTTTCTTAAATGATGAAGGAGAACCTGAAATACCATGGGACAGATGGGTAAAAATGTTGCACTCCTACCTAATTGCAATTGGGGGTGAAAAGTTTTCCTCAGTTTGGAAACAACACATTCTACTTCACAACAAAGGTACAGAAGCTAGGAAAGTGTATGAGGATTTAGCTGATGGGGAGGAGGAAGGAGGTGAGGGGACGAAGATGTGTTTACAATTACATTAAGGAAATTGAGTTTACATTTCAAAGATAAGATCAATGTTGTGTTAGAAAGACACACGTTTTTTAAGAGAGCTCAAGGTAAAAATGAAAAAGTTACCTCATACATAGCAGACTTAAGAGGTCTCGCAGCAACTTGTGATTTTGGGGTGCTTACAGATTCTCTTATAAGAGATCAGTTGGTACGCTGTACCAATGACCATAAGGTGCAAGAGAGACTGCTAACACAAAACCCTGATTTAGATGAAGCTATAACAATAGCAAAAAGCATAGAGCACACAGCTTTCTGTGTTAAAGAAATGAGAACCAGTAAAGATGTTTCTCAAGAAGAGAACAAGGTGAATGAGATTAAAAGATGATGTAAATGCTTTAAAGGTCACAAAGGGAAATGTGGCAAGCAAACCCAAAATGCAGAAAGTATTGTACAAATGTTTTCGTTGTGGCAACACCAATCATCTTGCAAATCTTCCCAGATGTCCTGCAAAAAGTGTCACTTGTAGGATATGTAATAAGGTGGGTCATTTTTCCAAATGTTGCAACACAAAAGATACTAAGAATGATGTGCATGTAGTATATGACGAACAGGAATCGCATAGTAGTGAAAATAAGCTTATTTTTCAAATAAAAGACCAAGAATAATTAGGGGAGGAAATTAATTACCCTGTTTGTGAGATTCTACTGGGTGGTAAAAGAATTAATGCCTATGCTGATTCTTGTTCACCGTATACGCTTGTTGATGAAGAGTCATTTAATAAGTTATTCCAACAAGATGAATATACATATGAGAAACCAGATATACACCCAGGGTGATACAATAAGGATCTCATTCCTCTTAAAGGCATGGTGAAGATGCGTATTTCATTTAAGGATAGACACACATTTGGCAAAGTGTACATCACTGAAAAAGGGAGCAACTTGTTGGGTTGGAGACACCAAAAGGACTTAGGAATTACGCTAGACCCCAACAATAAAGATCAAGTTCTGTTAGTGGACAGATCCTTAACGGGAGGGAATATTTGTATAGAGTTTCCTGAAGTCTTTTCAGACCAGATAGGTGTTTTGAACAACTATTAACACAGAATCAAACTCAAAAAAGATGCCATTCCCATTGCCCATAAAACTAGATCTGTTCCACTACTCTTAAGAGAACCACTTAAAAAAGAATTGGAGAAGTTGGTGAAACAAGAAATCATTCAAGCCATTGAATACTCGGAATGGGTCGCCCCCATAGTCATTACTTCTAAAAAAAATACTGCAGACATCCGCATGTGTGTGGACCTTAGGAGTTTGAATGCCAGCATATGGGTGGATAGGTTTCCTTTCCCAACATAAATGAAATGTTGTCTATCATCAATGGTGCCAAATGTTTTACAGTTTTAGACCTCACGTCAGCTTACTACCAGGTGCCATTACACCCTGAGTCTCAATCTCTGACGGCCTTCACCACACCTTTTGGCACATTTAAATTTGTGAGGATGCCATTTGGTTTGGCTTCGGCCACATCTGCATTCCAAAGAATTATGCAGCACCTATTAGCAGATATTGATAAAACCTTGTGCTTTCAGGATGACATCCTCATCTACGGGTCAAATGAGGAGGAACATGATTTCAATCTCAGAAAAACTTGCACTAAACTTAAAGTAGCAGGCCTTACTATAAAGAAAAACAAATGTAAATTTGGTGTAGCTTCTGTGGAATTCCTAGGGCACACACTCTCATGTGAGGGTATCAAACCTAAATTAGAACTCATAGAATCAGTGGTGAAAGCTCATACTCCCACAAACAAGGAATACATCAAATCATTCCTAGGTTTGGCAGAGTATATGTCAAAGTTTGTCAAGAACTTTGCTGATGTGGTCCAGCCCATTAGAGATCTATTAAAAAAGGATGTTAGATTCTCATGGCTTCCCGTACATGATCAAGCATTTGCCAACATCAAGAGAGCTATAACCATAGCACCATGCATTGGCAACTTTGACAGTACCAAGGATACTTTCCTCACCACGGATGCTAGCAAAAGAGGTTTAGGTGCCACGCTGTCTCAACTACACAATGGCAGAGAAAGCATCATAGCCTTTGCCTCCAGAACTTTGAAGGAAGCAGAGTTAAATTATTCAACCATAGAAAGGGAAGCATTGTCTTGTTTCTGGGCCACTAATCACTTTAAGTATTTCCTATGGGGTATACCATTCAAACTTAAAGCTGACCATAAACCCCTAGTTTCGTTGTTTACCTCCAAAGACATTGAAAAAATCTACACCCAGGATTGGAAAATGGCTGGTGTCCTTACAAAATTATAACTATACCATGGAGTACGTGCCAGGCAATAAAAATCTAGTAGCAGATTGTCTCTCTCGCCTTCCCATTGACACACCTTGCGAGAACAACAAAGAAGATTTTGAAGTTATCATGGTATCTGTCCCAGCCGTACTGGAAGATGAGTGGAATTCTTCTTACAAAGAAGATAAAGTACTTAAAACCGTGGGAGACAAAATTTAGAATGGGTGGCCTGACAAATGTGGTGAGCTCCCAAGTGAGTTGCAAACTTACTGGAACGTAAGAAATGAATTATCCGTTGTAGGGTCTTATATATACAAGAATGACAAGTTTATACCTCCTGAATCCCTAAAGAAACAAATTAGTGATCTTGCACATGAAGGTCATTTAGGAAGGAATTTAACCAAAAGCAAACTACGTGCTGAATACTGGTTCCCAGGAATGGACTCTTCCATTGAAGAATTTGTTAAAGGGTGCCATGCCTGTGGAGCTAGTGACAAAGTTAAATGTACTAGAAGGACACCATTAGAACCAGTTCATGTTCCCATGAAGGCATGGGAAAAGTTGGGCCTAGACATCATTGGGCCTCTGCAAGTTCAGGGTTTACAAGAAAAATTCATCCTGGTGTTAGTGGATTACTTTTCAAAGTGGGTCACCATTAAGTTTGTAAATGGGGTCGACACCAAAGCCATTAAAGTATTCCTCTCTGACACCTTTGCCAATGAAGGTATTCCCCATACTCTTATAACGGACAATGGCGTACAGTTTGTTTCAGAGGAGATGAAGGAATTCCTTGTTAGTTTGGCCATAAAACATGTATCCACACCCCTTTACTGTCCACATGCCAATGGATTAGTGGAACGCTGCAATCGCATGATAAAAGATGCTCTTCAACTTGCTGTAGCTTCCCACAGACCCATAGTGCAGTCTATCAAAGACATGTTATGGTCCTATGCTACAACGCCTAACAGTGTAACAGGGGCCTCGCCGTTTTGTTTGTTGAGAGGACGCAAACCAGGGTCAAAACTCACACCCAGTTGGCTTTTTGAGGACAACACTTTTGTGTGGGACAAAACTACCACTCAAAAAAAGATACTGTGTCACTGAGACGAATACAAACAAGACTATGATCGTAGCTGGAAAACTAAGCCCAGAAATTGGGAAATTGGGCAATGGGTCTTTGTAAAAAAACCTGTCTCGAGTGCCAATAGGAACAACAAATTTTACAGTCCTCAAAGAATAAGTGAGGTTGGGAAGAACGTTGTCACCATGGCTGATGGCAAGAAGTGGAGCATGGACAGGTTAGTGAAGTGTTCTTCACAAACAACCACTTCCAAGCCAAAAAATGCTTCAAATGTTGGGCCCACCAATGCTAATGTTCCAGAGGCTAGGAGAGTTGTCAAGTCTCCAACTTGGCAGAAGGACTATGCACTGTATTGAACTGTCTACTTACCGTTTCTATTGTGCCTTGCCTATTCAAAAAAAAATGTTTAGTCTGTACTTAACTTAGCAATGTAATCTGTTCATCTTTTCTTTTCTGTAGAAAGGGAGATGTGTTCTAACCTCTCCTCTTACCACCCTCCCCCTCGCATCCTTCTCTCTCCTTTGGTTTGCCCCTGCCTCCCCCCTCCTTTCCCTCCTCCTTTGGTTCTGTCCAGCATGAAGGCAATTTAGAACGTTCGCTCTGAGTGAGATGTAAGCTCAGCAGGGCATGTTAGAGGAGCTTGGAAACTGATGTAATAAATATCTTTTTTTACCTCATCTGGTGTGGGCCTTCATCACTACGGTACTACCAACCCCCCCTGCAGTTTTGCCAGGTTTCCCTCCATTGCCCCATATAAGTTGGATGAGCAACACATCAATAGTTAGAAACACTGTTCGTTTTTTGATATTGGGAGTGCTGTAAAGTAGTAGAGTATCTTGGAAGGATTACCATCTCAAACAGTGCTATTTAGAACATAACTGACAAGGGCAGCATCAGCCAGAATCTAACTGCGAGTCACAAGGAAGCCACCACTACCAGGACATTCCCAATTAAGAGTTTTTCCAGTGTGCAGGAGATATGGACACCCAGATACTTTATTGTGTCCGACACCCATGTCAGTGAGTGCCTTACGCCAGTGGGCATGAGGCTCCCTGTGCAAATGCCAAGGGGAAAGCCACAGGACTTCTCCCAGTTAACCCTCAATCCCAAAAGGCACCCAAATTGTTCCAGGGCTCCAATCCTCCCCTGCACACACGAGGAGGCCTCCTTCATGTAGAGTAACATATCATCGGCACAAAGGGACAGGTAAATGGAGACCCCAAAAATCCTAAAACCATGGTAATATATAACCCATCTTAGTGTATTAGCCAATGGCTCCAGCGTTATCACAAACAACACTGGCAACAGTGTACAACCGTGTCTGGAGCCACGCCCCACCAGGTAATTGCAAACAAAACAGGTGATGGACCGAATGTGGATCAATGTCACACATTCAACCCAGTCAAAAGATCTGGGCCCAAATCCATCGTTTTTTTGCACTCCACACCACCCTGGGTTAGACAATGGCGATATGCAAATCAGCTCTGACCCTGTGCCCCATGGGAACAGTCCAGTCCGAACTACAAAAGCCATGTCCTTCCCAGAACGGAATCAAGCATCCGAGGACCGGACCGGTTTCGAGGTAACACCTCTCATCAGCCCGGCTAGCTTGACTCCAGTGGTGTGGAGTGCCTGGGACCCACGTCTGAGCATCCCCAGCACACTTATGGCGGCAATTGCAAACAAAACAGGTGATGGACCGAATGTGGATCAATGTCACCCATTCAACCCAGTCAAAAGATCTGGGCCCAAATCCATCGTTTTTTGCACTCCACACCACCCTGGGTTAGACAATGGAGATATGCAAATCAGCTCTGACCCTGTGCCCCATGGGAACAGTCCAGTCCGAACTACAAAAGCCATGTCCTTCCCAGAACGGAATCAAGCATCCGAGGACCGGACCGGTTTTGAGGTAACACCTCTCATCAGCCCGGCTAGCTTGACTCCAGTGGTATGGAGTGCCTGGGACCCACGTCTGAGCATCCCCAGCACACTTATGGCGGCAATTGCAAACAAAACAGGTGATGGACCGAATGTGGATCAATGTCACACATTCAACCCAGTCAAAAGATCTGGGCCCAAATCCATCATTTTTTTGCACTCCACACCACCCTGGGTTAGACAATGGCGATATGCAAATCAGCTCTGACCCTGTGCCCCATGGGAACAGTCCAGTCCGAACTACAAAAGCCCTGTCCTTCCCAGAACGGAATCAAGCATCCGAGGACCGGACCGGTTTCGAGGTAACACCTCTCATCAGCCCGGCTAGCTTGACTCCAGTGGTGTGGAGTGCCTGGGACCCACGTCTGAGCATCCCAAACACACTTATGGCGGCAATTGCAAACAAAACAGGTGATGGACCGAATGTGGATCAATGTCACACATTCAACCCAGTCAAACGATCTGGGCCCAAATCCATCGTTTTTTTGCACTCCACACCACCCTGGGTTAGACAATGGCGATATGCAAATCAGCTCTGACCCTGTGCCCCATGGGAACAGTCCAGTCCGAACTACAAAAGCCATGTCCTTCCCAGAACGGAATCAAGCATCCGAGGACCGGACCGGTTTCGAGGTAACACCTCTCATCAGCCCGGCTAGCTTGACTCCAGTGGTGTGGAGTGCCTGGGACCCACGTCTGAGCATCCCCAGCACACTTATGGCGGCAATTGCAAACAAAACAGGTGATGGACCGAATGTGGATAAATGTCACACATTCAACCCAGTCAAAAGATCTGAGCTCAAATCCATCGTTTTTTTGCACTCCACACCACCCTGGGTTAGACAATGGCGATATGCAAATCAGCTCTGATGAGAGGTGTTACCTCGAAACCGGTCCGGTCCTCGGATGCTTGATTCCGTTCTGGGAAGGACATGGCTTTTGTAGTTCGGACTGGACTGTTCCCATGGAGAAAATTACAAAAAACAATTTGATGGACAGAATGTAGATCAATGTCTTACATTCACCCCAGTACAATGATCTGGGCCTAAATCCATCGTTTTTTGCACTCCACACCACCCTGGGTCAGATAATGGCTTTATGCAAATCAGCTCTGACCCTGTGCCCCATGGGTACAGTCCAGTCCGAACTACACAGCCATAGCTTTCCCAGACCGGAATCAAGCATCCGAGGACCGGACCGGTTTCGAGGTAACACCTCTCATCAGCCCGGCTAGCTTGACTCCAGTGGTGTGGAGGCTCTGGGACCCACGTCTGAGCTACCCCAGTACACTCAGGGAGAAAATTACAAAAAACAATTTGATGGACAGAATGTAGATCAATGTCTTACATTCACCCCAGTACAATGATCTGGGCCTAAATCCATCGTTTTTTGCACTCCACACCACCCTAGGTCAGATAATGGCTTTATGCAAATCAGCTCTGACCCTGTGCCCCATGGGTACAGTCCAGTCCGAACTACACAGCCATAGCTTTCCCAGACCGGAATCAAGCATCCGAGGACTGGACCGGTTTCGAGGTAACACCTCTCATCAGCCCGGCTAGCTTGACTCCAGTGGTGTGGAGGCTCTGGCACCCACGTCTGAGCTACCCCAGTACACTCAGGGAGAAAATTACAAAAAACAATTTGATGGACAGAATGTAGATCAATGTCTTACATTCACCCCAGTACAATGATCTGGGCCTAAATCCATCGTTTTTTGCACTCCACACCACCCTGGGTCAGATAATGGCTTTATGCAAATCAGCTCTGACCCTGTGCCCCATGGGTACAGTCCAGTCCGAACTACACAGCCATAGCTTTCCCAGACCGGAATCAAGCATCCGAGGACCGGACCGGTTTCGAGGTAACACCTCTCATCAGCCCGGCTAGCTTGACTCCAGTGGTGTGGAGGCTCTGGGACCCACGTCTGAGCTACCCCAGTACACTCAGGGAGAAAATTACAAAAAACAATTTGATGGACAGAATGTAGATCAATGTCTTACATTCACCCCAGTACAATGATCTGGGCCTAAATCCATCGTTTTTTGCACTCCACACCACCCTGGGTCAGATAATGGCTTTATGCAAATCAGCTCTGACCCTGTGCCCCATGGGTACAGTCCAGTCCGAACTACACAGCCATAGCTTTCCCAGACCGGAATCAAGCATCCGAGGACCGGACCGGTTTCGAGGTAACACCTCTCATCAGCCCGGCTAGCTTGACTCCAGTGGTGTGGAGGCTCTGGGACCCACGTCTGAGCTACCCCAGTACACTCAGGGAGAAAATTACAAAAAACAATTTGATGGACAGAATGTAGATCAATGTCTTACATTCACCCCAGTACAATGATCTGGGCCTAAATCCATCGTTTTTTGCACTCCACACCACCCTGGGTCAGATAATGGCTTTATGCAAATCAGCTCTGACCCTGTGCCCCATGGGTACAGTCCAGTCCGAACTACACCACTGGAGTCAAGCTATCCAGGCTGATGAAGGCTGATAGCCAGAAACCGGTCCTTGGATGCTTGATTCCGGTCTGGGAAAGACATGGCTTGGTAGTTCGGACTGGACTGTTCCCATGAGGCACAGGGTCAGAGCTGATTTGCATATAGCCAGTGTCTAACCCAGGGTGGTGTGGAGTGCAAAAAAACGATGGATTTAGGCCCAGATCCTTGTACTGGGGTGAATGTATGACATTGTTCTACATTCTGTCCATCAACTGTGTTTTTTGCAATTTGTTCCCATGGGGCACAGGGTCAGAGCTGATTTGCATATCGCCATTGTCTAACCCAGGGTGGTGTGGAGTGCAAAAAAACGATGGATTTGGGCCCAGATCTTCGGACTGGGGTGAATGTGTGACATTGATCCACATTCTGTCCATCACCTGTTTTGTTTGCAAATTCCGCCCTAAGTGCGCTGGGGATGCTCAGACGTGGGTCCCAGGCACTCCACACCACTGGAGTCAAGCTAGCCGGGCTGATGAGAGGTGTTACCTCGAAACCGGTCCGGTCCTCGGATGCTTGATTCCGTTCTGGGAAGGACATGGCTTTTGTAGTTCGGACTGGACTGCTCCCATGGGGCACAGGGTCAGAGCTGATTTGCATATCGCCATTGTCTAACCCAGGGTGGTGTGGAGTGCAAAAAAACGATGGATGTGGGCCCAGATCTTCGGACTGGGGTGAATGTGTGACATTGATCCACATTCTGTCCATCACCTGTTTTGTTTGCAAATTCCGCCCTAAGTGCGCTGGGGATGCTCAGACGTGGGTCCCAGGCACTCCACACCACTGGAGTCAAGCTAGCCGGGCTGATGAGAGGTGTTACCTCATAACCGGTCCGGTCCTCGGATGCTTGATTCCGTTCTGGGAAGGACATGGCTTTTGTAGTTCGGACTGGACTGTTCCCATGGGGCACAGGGTCAGAGCTGATTTGCATATCGCCATTGTCTAACCCAGGGTGGTGTGGAGTGCAAAAAAACGATGGATTTGGGCCCAGATCTTCGGACTGGGGTGAATGTGTGACATTGATCCACATTCTGTCCATCACCTGTTTTGTTTGCAAATTCCGCCCTAAGTGCGCTGGGGATGCTCAGACGTGGGTCCCAGGCACTCCACACCACTGGAGTCAAGCTAGCCGGGCTGATGAGAGGTGTTACCTCGAAACCGGTCCGGTCCTCGGATGCTTGATTCCGTTCTGGGAAGGACATGGCTTTTGTAGTTCGGACTGGACTGTTCCCATGGGGCACAGGGTCAGAGCTGATTTGCATATCGCCATTGTCTAACCCAGGGTGGTGTGGAGTGCAAAAAAACGATGGATTTGGGCCCAGATCTTCGGACTGGGGTGAATGTGTGACATTGATCCACATTCTGTCCATCACCTGTTTTGTTTGCAAAATCCACCAGGTAAGTGGCTGCTACTTTGCAGCCTTTTTTCACCCAGGCTACTGGGTTAGAGTAAAGCAATTTGTCCAATGAAGAAACACACTGCGCAGATCTATGCTCGCCATCACCACATATAGGAAACCCCCACAACAATGTGTAAAAGGCTTTCTAAATATCTTTGGACAATGTCAGGGCCCATTGCGGCAGTATGGCGGAGCTTTCAACGATATGCATCAACTGCTGTACATTCTGAAAGGTTTTACATGTACCGATGAACCCCACCTCATCCAGGTGTATCAGCGTATGTATTCTGGGCACCAGCCTGCCTGCCAAGATGCCACTGAGAATTTTATAGTCCACATTCAATGGGAGAGGGGTCTGTATGACCTGTCCTCCTCAATGTGCCTCCCAGGTTTGAGCACTGATGTTACGAGTGCCTCCTGTATTCTACTCAGAATTTATCTCTTATCCCTGGCTGCAATCTACAGTTTAGTCAGGCGAGGGGCTAGGCGGTCCACATAAACTGCATAGAACTCCACCGGGAGGCCTTCCGTATCTGGCACCCTCCGCTGCTCCATAGCCCAGATCGCTCCCGCACTTCCTGCTCTGACTTAGCCGTGCACCGCAGCTGTCTGTCTCTGTTAGCCAGTGTTCCAGAAAAAGTTCATCATTAGGTTTAGAGAAATCTGGTACTATCTCATTTGATCAATGACATGGTGTGACAGGTTACACTCATCAAAAACATGATGACAGCAATGTGCAAACAAACGAGGAAAACATGGTAATGTTTTCACCACAGATATTCCTCAGTTCTTTGCGCAATCATAGGATTATACGCAACAAACATTTCTACCACCTTGAGGTCTTACTCGTGGAGTTTGCACATGCCTCTAAATAAACCTGCTAGTACTTTAATATTAACTTAATATGTTAAATTCACTTGTTAAATGTGACACAAAAACTAGTGGATTGAAAATATGATTGCCTTAACTCAACTGGGAGGTCTGTCTAATACTTTTTGCATTTTTTTCCAGGCAAAAGTGGATTGAAAATGAAGAGAAAACGAAAAGAATCATCAAAAACACCATGAAATTAGAGGTTTCTGAAAGTGGTCCGGTAGCACCCAAATCCTTCCCTCAGGTTGATTGCCTGCTCATCCCATACACTTTGATAACACTATGCAAGGACCATGTCTCCTTCATCAGCAGTTTGAAAGATTTGTCACCATTGTTGAAGAGCGGGGGTCACTTATTAATGTTTCTGCTTATGGAATGCACATACATGTATGTAGCCGATTTCAAGTTTCCAATGTTATGCGTCGATGAAGATTTTGTGAGAAAAGTTTTGCACGAGCAAGGCTTTATGATTAAAGAAGCACAAAAAAAACCTAGAATCAACCAAACAAAATTTTCAATCATGGATTATTCTTATGTTATGTTCATTCATGCTGTTAAAGTGAAGGATGTGCAAAAATGTAAAACATCAACAATAGAACAGCTGAAAGTGTGAATAATTGTGTTCCTTGTCAAAGAATCATTTTAGTTTTTTAAATATGTAACTTGTGCTTTCTATGCTTTTGAGCCTTTTGTTGACAGGGATTGATCATTTGTTTAGTTTTTACTTTCTGTCTAGCTTCCTCATCAGTTATTTATTGGTGTTACAGTCATGTATGATGCAGGGTTGTGCTTTATTGAATTGACCTTATAGAAAGGAAAGGCTATTGTTGCAAAGGGCAACTTTTGAGCTCTGATTATATATATATATATATATATATATATATATATATATATATATATATATATATATATATATATATATATATATATATATATATATATATATATATATATTCACTGAAAAGCCATAGGTTTCAGGGACGTTATAGTTAGAAATTAGCATTTAAAAAACCTTAGAAATGCAATGAAAAAAACATAGGTTTCTGGGACGTTATAGTTAGAAGTGCCATTTAAAAAAAAACTTTGACATTCATTGAAAAAACATAGATTTCAGTAATATCATAATTAGTTGGACATTTCACTCGTACAAAACCAGAGAAATTCTACCATTATAGTTAGTTGAGCTAACTATAACCTGTGCCCCCATAATGCACTGCTGATGACGTCACATATTATATAATTCATGACATGGTCATTGACATCACTGATGATATCACTGATGACATCTCAAATGACATCACTGATGACATCATCCAGTGACTGTGTGTTTCTCTCAAGTTTAAAAATGTTTTATATATATGCCAAGGTGAATTGAAGAACGAGTGGGTGTATAAGTATCTGGAAGGAGGATTTAGTAGGTGCGTGACTGTCTGTATAAGTGAGTGATTAAATGTGTCTTACTGAATGCATGGGTTAGTGACTAAACTGTGTGAATGTCTGTATCAGTCTGTCTGCTGTGTAAACTGCTGCATGGGTTGGTGAGTAGCTACATGAGTGTCTATATGGGTTATTGATTGGTTGCCCAAGTATTTTTATGGGTGCCTGAGGGTGTGTGTGGGTGTGTTGGTGAGTGAATGGATGTCTCAGTGGTAAATGTGCGAGTAACTACATATGTAAAAGGCAGTATATGTGATTGATGGTGTATATTAATAACTATATGTGAGAGTGAGTGATTGTGGGAGTGGCTGTATGGACGAGTGTGTACTTATACAGTTATACACACACCACCTCACTTATTCATATAGAGACTAACCCATACTTACTCTCTTATACAATCACTGATACAGGTGAGTAAATAGAAGTGTGATTTATTTTTTGCATGACTGACTAGATGTGTTGGTAACTCTGGATGAGTGATGGTGTGTGAGTGTTTGCATAGTTGTATGAGTGCATATGATAGTGTTGTGTTGATCAGTGACTGCATGGGTCAATGAGTGGATGTGTTTGTAGACCTAGGAATCAGTGCGTATGTAGTAACTGGTATTGGTGTGTCTATTGTTTCGAAAATGGTAATCTGTATTTTAGAGTGGGTGTATCAAAGGTCATATTGGGGTGTGAGGAGGTGCATCAGATTTCCACATGGATGATGTCATCAGTGATGTCATTTGAGATGTCATCAGTGATGTCATCAGTGATGTCACTGCCCATTTCATGAATGATGTAATATGTGACGTCATCAGCAGTGCATTGCGGGGATGCAAGTTATTGTAGTGAAGACCGATTTCTGCCTGCACACATTGCTATGTTAGCATAACTGCATTAGTAGTTTAAACACCATTTTGCAACTTTGCCGCTTTTGCACACAACACTTCATATATCTGTTATTGTAAGTTAACTTGCTTAATTTTCTTCACATGAGAACGGTCTGCTATCCACATCCCTAGACTAACATGGTAGCCTCTGTCTGTACAGCTTGTGCTCACAGCGTCAAGGTCAAATAACAATGTATGCTGTAGATTCAATTTGATCGGCCCACACTCTAGACATAGCATGCATCCAGCTGCAAGAGGCTGACATTCGAGTGCCTTTAATATTACACTGCATGCATGTTTACAGGCACTTGGAGAAAAACCTTTCCATCTACAAGAAAGCTGGCTGATCCTTTTGATGTGATTCACCAAAGCTGATCTTTGAGGTATGGGGTTCCCCATTGAAACCTAGAGACCTTCTATTATTATAAAACTTAGCTTTGAGCAAGGGGAGGGTGGTACACAAGGCGCTAAATGACCTGTTTCCGCTATCAGAGTATTATGATTTCTCCCTTTGTGTTTTATGGAATTGTAACAATGATTACTGTTTTATTTCTAATAATATGCCTGCTTATGGTAGCCAAAATACTGCATCTTAGAGCACGTCGTTAAAATAAACATTTTAAACTTTTATTGTGTCTCTGATTACTCACGTTGTGGACGGGTATGAGAAATATAAACAAAAGAGTGTTCTTGATGTCCACCATTCCTGAGAGTATTCTAAGTCGCTGGTTCTGGTTTTTCTAATCATTGGTCGCTTCGTGGTAGGACGAAGAATGAATGAGACACTGATGCCAGTCGGATAGGGGTTCTGGGTACTGAAGCGAGTTTCTGGTACACCACATGTCACTGAGGTCCTGGTTTCCCACGCACAATTCCGTGCACACACAGAATCCCTGCAACAAGGCGAACCTAACGTTTGGTCTTATTTTCTAGACACTTTAGTAGTTAATGCTTCTCTTAGTCCACAACTCCCTCACTTCTGTTTCCGGTAGACAGTTGTGAAGGTTTAACCTACCTATACAGATTAAATATAGGTTAATTCAAGATTGAAGTTTTCAAAAAGGTTCACATTTCATGAACTACTACCCTTTTTTGTGCTACAATTAATATAGATTGTTTTTCTTCTCTGTGTTCTTATGGGTGATATTGACATAGCTCAGCATAGTCATGCACCGCTCTTGCTACGTTTGAGGTGCCTGACAATGGTTTGGCGGTTATCTTTGTGATGAGTGCTGATGTAGCCTTCCCTTTTGAGCTTTTTTACTCTTGGGTTACGTTTCCTGCTGTAAATGCAGATGATAATACATTCAATACATATTTTCACACCGCAATGCCAGTGAATTATGTTCCATCTAGGACACTAGAGATTCCGATTTCTGTATGGCAGCATTGTTTTTGGTTTAAGGGCGCCCTTCCCCACTCTGTGACTCCGGCTCGGTTATGTCCCATGTCAATTCCTGGGGATACTTCACCAGTCTTGGCCGGTTTCACACCACATCCTAACTATTTGCGGGTCCCTGTTGCCGACTTACAGCTACTTTATACCTCTGTGATTGAGGTACATAGGGCTCTAGTACAATATGTTACACGCAACCTCCGGGTGGGGGCATATGGGGTTGCAGCACATCTAGTTTGACCAGTCGGGATGAAGATTAGTCCCATCATGGTTAATTCGATTATGGGCACTTGACCCCAAGATAAGGACGATATGCCTTATTGGCTTGCTGAGAAATTTGAACAATTGGAGTCAGTATTTCCGAATAGAACTCCTATGGAGAGACACAAGATCCTGACCATTAGTTTGCAGAAAAACTTGGTGCCTGAGGTAACCGATTGTGATACTTAGGGCAAAATATTTGCAGCAGTGTATTCGAAGTGCTTCAGCACACCATCTATGACTGTCCTGCCCTCCGTAATCAAGCGTGTTCAGGATCAACACGGACCGGAGGCTGCTGTCGAGTTTAGTATGAGACTTGTCGGAGTGTTTGACGTAGTTTCTGATCTGATCCTTGCCAATGTCAAGAGGATGCAGTTAACTTTCCGGTGTCTAATGCTTTGCGCCTTGTCCCAGACGCGAGAAACCCCAGAGGGTAAAAACCAGGGAAAGCAGCAACAGAAACAGGGCTCGCGTCCTGCATCGCCAGTTGCGGTGACTGTTGAACTCACATATGATTTGCACGACCGTACATAAATTAGGTCTCCTGATAGATTTCAGGTTCCTGATCAACGTTCTCCTCGTTCTTCACAGGAAAAATCAGGCTCACCAGCCGGTAGTGGAGAACATGGCAGAGGTCGGGGCACCCCACAAGGACATGATAAGCCCCACCCACCTGAGAACAAAGGCAAGCAGGACGACTTTAGACATCAAACAATCAATCAATCAATCAATCAATCAAGAATTTGTAGAGCGCACTACTTACCCGTGAGGGTCTCAAGGCGCTGGGGGAAAAAAGGGGGAGGGGTGCTACTGGCGAACAGCCAGGTCTTGAGTAGCCTCCTGAAAGTCAGCAGTTCTTGGGTCGTAGGCTCAGTGGGAGGGTGTTCCAGGTCTTGGCGACGAGGTGGGGGAAGGATCTGCCGCCGATGGTTGTTCTTCGGATGCGAGGGACGGTGCGGTGGCGAGGGTGAGGTTGGCGGAACGGAGCTGGCGGTTGAGGATGTAGAAGAAGAGTCATCTGCTGAGGTAGGCTGGGGCGGTTTTGTGGAGTGCCTTGTGTGTGTTGATGAGGAGCTTGAAGGAAATCCTCTTGTTGATGGGGAGCCAGTGCAGGTTTCCAAGGTGGGGGGTGATGTGACTGTGGCTTGGTACATCGAGGATCAGGCGTGCAGAGGCGTTTTGAATGCTTTGCAGTTGTTTGATGAGCTTGGCCGGGGCTTCCGCGTAGAGTGCGTTTCCATATTCGAGTCTGCTACTGACGAGGGCCTGGGTGACTGTTCTTCTTTTATCTGTCGGGATCCATCTGTAGATCTTGCAGAGCATGCAGAGGATGTTGAAGCAGGAGGAGGAGACTGTGTTGACTTGCTTGGTCATGGAGAGTGTTGAGTCTAAGATGACTCCCAGGTTGCGTGCGCGGTCGGTGGGTGTTGTGGCTGCTCCCAGTGCTGTAGGCCTCCAAGACACTGTTGAATACAGGGGAACCCTACTCACAAAGAACCAGGGTATTAGTTTTATACTTGGAGACAGTGGTTCTAGGGAAAGTGATAACTAATATTTCAAATAATATACATTGCACAATGGAGATACATTTGTAAGGGACACAAATAATGTAAGTGGACAAAATGAGTTCTCTACACAGCTAGATCTGATAGTTATTTATATATACACAGTAGAAGTATAAATCACTTTCCTAAATTCAAAAACCAGTATACTTTGTGCAGTGTATCCCCAAGTGAGACATGGAACCATAAGTGAATATATACAGTGAATTGCATTGCAAAACGGTTTCCATATGTACAAGAAGTGACCATTCAATTATACATGGTAACAGCCTGAGTGTATGGTAACACTGGCTTCACTGTGAGCACCCGGCCGGGTACTCACTTGAGTTCACCTTTCCTTACCTTCACCACATACAGGACACCACCACTTCAAGTAGGCTGCGCTCTTGGTAATCCAGATATCCCCACAACATACGACCTGAAGAGACCCCATATCGGATAGAGGGTTGAAACATCGTCGACACCAGTCCAGAAAGGACTTTTAAACAGCCAGTGTTACCATACACTCAGGCTGTTACCATGTATAAATGAATGGTCACTTCTTGTACATATGGAAACCGTTTTGCAATGCAATTCACTGTATATATTCACTTATGGTTCCATGTCTTACTTGGCGATACACTGCACAAAGTTCAGGTCTCCGAGCAGGATGTAGTCGATGGACATCAGGGCGTGCAAGCTGATGAAGTCGGAGATGGAGTCGCTGAATTGGGGTCGTGGTCCGGGGGGTCTGTAGATGAGGGTACCTCTGAGGGAGGTGTTGGGGTCTGTGTGGATCTGGAAGGGCATGTGTTCGGCGGTGCTGAGAGTGTCGTCGGTGAGGGTCGAGACCCTGAGACTGTTCTTGTGGACAATGGAGATTCCTTCTCCGAATCCGTTGGTGCAGTCTCTGCAGGTGATCTTGTTGCCAACTGGGATGGCTATGGCAATGTCGGGTGCGGAGGAGTCGTTCATCCAGGTCTCTGTCAGAAAGGCGACATCCGGGGATGATGTGTCGAGCAGGTCTCAGAGCTCAACAGAGTGCTTGTGTGCGGAACAGGTGTTCAGTATGATGCATCGGAGGTGGTTGAGGTTTTTCTTGGCGGGTGGTTCGGTGGCTCTGAGGCTTGTGTAGCTGCAGTTCAGCCAGGTGAAGGGACCATGTGTGCGTTTCGGTGCGGCCTTAAAGCAGGTGTGGGTCCGTCCGGGGTTGAGGGCAGTGTGCTGGCATCATAGTGGCAGTGGTCGTCGTGGTGGGCACGGGGGGCAGGGGTTCTGACACTGGGCATGGTCCAGGCACGGACGTGCACAGACGGGCCTGTCTTAGGCACGTCTTCAGCGCGTCAGCGGTGCAGACACGCAGCAGCCGCCATATATGGGTAGGTGGGGTGGAGGAACTGCTTGGAGGCGGGAGGCGGGGCAGCGAATGGGCAGTCAGGGGGTGGGGCTGTGGGGACGCAACGGCGGGATAGAAGAAAGAGCACAGAATCCCAGGGGCAATGGAGGGGACAGAAGAAGATAAAGGCACAGAATCACGGGGCAGCAAAGGGGACAGAGGGAGAAAAAGGCAGAGTCACAGGGGCAGCGAAGGGGACAGAAGGAGAAAAAGACAGGGAGGCACAGGCAGTGCTGTGTGGAGGGGGAGCAACCTACCTGGTGGGGTCAAGGGTCGCACGTCGAAGACCTTAGTTTCAGAAAAAGAAGGTTGCTGTATTAACCGTGAGATATGCCACAGATAGTGAGAACACAGCTTCGGAACCTGACATGGGCACTCACGCTGCTGGACAGCGCAGCCGAGGTTACAATAGTGTGGCAAGCACTGCGTCCATATCTGAAGGCAACAGCAACTGACACTAGAGTGGCTCCCCCTGACTGACTATATGACATAGTTATTTTAATTGAAAGTGACATACAGCGTGTAATAAAATGGATTATTGGGGAAAATCTGACTTCTACATATGACATTTTGTTAGCAGAGGCAGACTGGCCCCCGCCTTTTGTTTTGGCTGCTCCGAGAGGGGAGGAGGTAATACTCCCTAGTTTCGCGTACACTGTGCCCAAGGAGAAAGCAGTTAATTTTGCAGAAGAGTGGGCTCAGGTGCTTGCACCGGTGTTGTACCGTACTCAGGTGGGGTGGAATACACTTTTACCCAATCATGAGATTTCCTTGCGATCTATGCCACAACCCCAATATACCATGCGGCGTGAGGTGGAGGCTCCCGTGGCTGAAATCCTTGAACAATTAGAATATCAAGGTGTAAATGAAACCTGTGTGTCTCCGATGAATAATCCTCTTTTCACTGTGACCAAGCCTGATGGGTCGTACCGCCTTGTTTTGTATTATCGACATTTGAACTCTCATTGTTGTACATGCACAGTACAAAATACTCACAGTTCTGCTCTGGTTGATAGTCTTGTGAGAAAATGGTTTAAAATCACACTTGACATTTCCAATGGCTTTTTTAGTCATAAACTGTCCCTTCTTAGTAGCCAATGGACAGCGTTTACTTCTGGCGGTAAACAAAAACAGTTCAAAAGGTTAACCAAGGGCTACAAAAATAGCCCAGGCATCTTTGCTGCCAGTGTCTTCTCATTGTTGGACAGCATAGACCCGAATGCATACTCGTGTGTGGATGATATTTATCTCACAGACGAGGAATTATGGCTGCATCTGTGTCGCATTGACCGCATTATTGTCATGTTTGGGGACTTTGGTTACAAATGTAACTCTGCAAAATCTCACATTGCAGAGCACACAGTGTTGTTTTTGGGCTATGAGCTCAACAACGAAGGTCAATTTTTGGCACCTCACTTCCTGGAGATGTGTGCACGTTTGCGTGCTTCAAAAACTCTGAAAACAGTACAATCTTTACTGGGTTTTTTAAATTTTCGGGCATACTTACATTCCCAATTATGCCCAGCGTATCAAGCCGATATATATGCCTTGATACAACCTACTTTTACCAAATCATGCTGGCTTCCTGAACATTCAGCTATCCTGCAATATTTCAGGAGCAGAGTGTGAGTTATTTTAAGGAAAAGAGAAGAAATTTGATTTTCATAGCTGTACAGTTTTACGATATTGTTTATACAAAACAAAAGAGGGAAGTCTGACTGAAAGTTTCCTGATCTTACTGAAAGTTTCCTGATTGGTGATGTCTAACCTACAGCACGTTGTTCAAATTGAGCCATTCCTTCAGAGTCCTGGTAAACCTCCACTATTGGATAAGTGGTTCAAGTCTTTTAAAAATGTTATTGTGGCCATGGGTGCAGAGAAATTCACATTCCATTCCATTAAGGCCCTTCTTGACAAACTGGTTGCAGAAGGTGTTCTTACATACATGGACACTTTCGGAGGGGGTAAGCCCCATTGTCATTGTGCAAAAAAAGGATGGGGTCATTAGACTTTGTGTAGATTTGTGCACCCTAAGCAAATATTTTGTAGTGGATTGCCACCCTATGCCCAAGAATAATGATCGTTTAGCAAACATAAGTGGGACCAAGTTGTTCTCCTTGTTTGATCTCTGCTCTGCATCTTATCAAATTCCGCTCAATGTAGATTCTCAGGACTTCATCACTTTTGTTACCTATCTATAGCAAGTGTGATTCCAAACTTGATAGATACTATTTTAACCAATATACCAGGTTCTCAGACTTATCAATATGATGTTCTGCTTCTTACCAACACAGTGGCAGAGCATAACATTATACTCAACGAAGTCTTGGAAATATTCAGAGAGTTGGGAATTACACTCAAGCCAAAGAAGTGTTGTTTATTCGAAACAAAAATTTGATTATTTTAGATACCATATCTCTGACAGGATTCAAACCCAAATTCTTGTTGATTCAAGCAATACAGGACAAAGCTCCTCCTAATGACAAAGACACCTTGAGGTCTCTCCTTGGTATGAGTGAGTATTATTTTAGGTTCATCCAAGGGTTTGCACTGGTTGTTCAACCACTCCACCAATTACTGCATCAAGGTGTACAATTTAATTGGGATGATGTTGCTGATCAAGCCTTTCCTAAGACAAAGAGTCTTAGAAACTCTTGGCTATATCCTCATTTAGACCAGAAAGCTAATGCATTCTCACAGTAGATGCTAGTCAAGTTGTCATAGGGGCGGTTCTTTCAAACTTTTGTAAGAATAAAGAACACACAGTGACTGCTTCCTGTTCAATGAGACCCCCGGAGTCATACTAAAGTACCATAGAGAGGGAAGTGTTAACCTGCTCATGTGCGAATGAGAAGTTTTTTAACTTTTCTTTGGGGTATGCAATTTGAAATATTTACGGATCACAAGCCCCTTATACATTTACTTAATGACATTTACTTAATGACAATAGATCAGGAAAGGCTTCACGCAAGGTTCGTCAGGCTTCTCTCCAGTTTATAGGAATACAATTTTCAAAATGGATTACCTACCTCGAGACAAAAACTCCAGGGCAGATTGCTATTTTAGGATGCCAGTGGAAGGTATAGATCAAACACAGGTTTTTGATGAAAATGAATCTGTTATAGCCACATTAGATGAAATTTTGAGCTCTTCAGGTCTGACAATGTGTTGACAACGGTTATGGACTTTGTTGAAAAGGGCTGGCCCAAGGAGAGGTCTTTGACTACATCTCTCTAACCTTTTGCAAATGTGGAGGACGAACTGTCCATTGTATATGGTATTCTGTTATGTATTGAAGCCACTGTTTGGTCAATTTGGAGTAGGCGCTGCTTGTAAAAATGTTAAGCCATTTTTTGGGTGGCCCTCATTAGATATCCAAATTGTGAGTTTGGTTTCAGGGTTGAATACATGTTTACCTTCAGTTAAACATTGGATCATACACACAACTCCCTTACACATAGTCCCTCTTCTTAGTGATGTGTGGTACAAGGTTTCTTTGGACTTTGCAGGACCTTTCAAACAATTACCTTCTGACAAAAGATCCCTACTAGTTCTAGTGAACTATTTCTCCAAATGGGTATATTCCAAATAAGTGAGTGCAACAACTACTGCCACGGTCATAACATTTTTTAAAGAGGTATTTGATATAGAAGGATCTCCAAAGGAAATAGTTAATGACAGCAGTACACATTTTGCATCCTCACAAATGAAGGAGTTTGTCCAAAAGTTTTGCGTCAAACATTTGAAAGTGGCTTTGCACTCGCCAACTTTGAATTGTCTAGTGGAGTGGATGAACAGGTTCCTAAAGGAAGGTATACAGTCTGCATTTGCTAGGAGACTTTCATTAAAAGAGTTTCTTTTCGAAAAAGGTGTGGGCTTATCATCTCACTCCACATTCAACCATGGTGGTTTTGCTTTTTTGTCTTCTAAGGAAAAGACAACCAAGATCTGACCAACGTCCTGACTGGGTTAATAACTTTATGACAGAAGTAGAAAATTGTCAATGGAAAAATAATAGCATGGTCAAAGAGAGAGTTGTTGCAGTTTAATCTGTGCATAAAAACTATTATGACACAGTGCATGGTGTGAAAAATGTGGATCTCAATATTGGTGATTGGGTGTTGATCAAGCAACCCATCAGAGTGAAAAAGGATGAGTCAAAAGTCTCGGACTCAGTCCATGTTGTCAAGTTTTCATGTGACTCAGTTATGCCTAATGGTAGAGGTTGGTCAAGCAAAAGCTAAACAAATTATCATACACAAAACTGATGAAGATTCTCATGATTGGTTTTCTTTGGAAATCTTCAAATCATCCAGGTGGCAGGTGGGGTTTATCTTTCACATGGAGGCAGGTCTCCTATGTCCACTCTGTCCAACACTTCAGATTTAGGTACAGATTCAAATATTACTGAGGAGAGTTCAACAGGGATTTCTGATGATTATGTAGACCACAGTCCTGCTGAATGTACCAATACAACAAAACCTCCTATTACTGTTGGAGCTTCTTCCCGCAATGTATCTATGCCGGTAAAGTGTAAGCATTTTTGTATGCACTAATGTTCTCACAGAGTAGCAATGCCTGTAAAGAGTATGGATTTTCATTTGTTTCCAATTTTTTTGTGAGCTATTGCTTAATTTGTTTTTTATAAGGTCTAAGATGATGTAGTGGTGGGCTTGGATATTGTCAGTCCTTTGTCTATGTTTTGGATACATTGTGTTATGGCTGTAAGTAGTGTTGAACCATGTTTACTTTCACATGGGTTTATGTTTAACTTAACTCACACTCAATGTTTCTTCTCCATGGTGTCCAACTATGACTTGGAAAGCTACACACTAGACACCGTGGAGACAGGACATGTGGGGCATGTGCCCCCCTTTGTTACTGGAATAAACTACAATTTGAAACTTACCTGGTCCTCATCTTCAATATTCATTACCCCACTACATAAAAGGTAGTTAACCGAAGCCAGAATGCACAGAGTTAAGTGTGCTGTGTGGGAAATCTAATTGAAGACACCTAATGACTATTAGGAGAGTTGTTACCCTGAGTAAAGTGATTGTAGATTGCAGTCAAAGTTAAATTACCACTAAACTTTAGACCTGAATGTTGCTGTAGGAACAACATGGAACCCGCCAGTCTCTTTCCATGTCAACAGTGATGAAGACTTTAATAAATACTGTCAGCAAAGACTGGGAAATTGGGATAGGGATGTCAGAGAAGGCAGACAAAAATGGCATCGGGTAGTAGAGCAATAGCCAATCTTCTCAATGGACCCTCTCTCAGATGTTCTGCAGTCTCTCATGGCTTAAGGTTCTTTTATTCTAATCAGTAAATAAGACTACTGTTACTCTTTGTTCTTACTTCAATATCTATTCACAGAGTTTTTTTTCATTAACGTTGATTTCACATGGATGGTAGAGCTCTACTGAAACTGAAAGTAATTCCCAAGAATCACCCTAGCACCATGTGCATTATAAAATACCAATAGCACAGTACTTTTATCTTGCCAGAGCCAAGGGAATTGTTGTAAGACTAGTCCTTTTCCAATGCTCTATGCACAATTGTCAAAGCTCAACAACTTAAGGCACCAAACACAAACAAAAATTCACACAGGATTTGTAAGTAAAACTGGGAATGCCTAAGAGAAAGTTGTTACAGCACAACTTATCCACCCTCCATAGGATGATACAGCATACCAATTCATCAGTGCAAGTGGCAGTTAAAGAATCCAAACAGTAGTTTCCGAATACAAATAAATAAATCTAACTCTCCTTAGCTAATCACTAACATTAGGCCTCTAAATACAGCCCTGGAAGAGGTCAAAGAGTTCCAAGGATGCAGGGGAATTGTTTGAAGAGTTTCAAGGATGCAAGGAAGTTCTTTGAAGCAACACTGTAGAAGAAGTTCTGAGATTTACCACAGGCAGAAAACACCTGAGAAGATTAACCCTGTGTTCAGTTTGAAAATTGTCTCACATGAGGAGTCAGGAGCACAGTTGAAGAGAATAACCCAAGCAGAGTAACAGAGATGAAGAGCAGGACAGAACCCGGGGATTCCTCTCTTCAACAGAGAGGAAAGCCATACAGATGAACATACTCCTTGAATCTTTAAGTGAACTTAGAATACTAGTGTTGATCCTTAAACCCTGGAGTTCTTTACTCCTACAGTAGATCTTTAAATCCCGCTGTGGACTGCAACTCAGATGGGGCATACTTTTTCAGCTTATGGAGTGCATGCATGGGAGACTATGCGTTGCTGATGTTGGGTAAGTCGCAACAGTGCAGCAGACAGATAGTAGCTACAATTCTGGGCAGTTTGATTCTCATCAGAACAGTGTAGATAACATTCATCTGGGGCGTACTCTATTTTCTTTCTATGCATGCACATGCATGCATAATATACCTCAATGATGTGTAAGACTGTAAGCCATTTATTAACAACTATCTTAAAAATTATGCTAGTGGTTTTGGTTTAATGTGAATAGGAGAATAAAGGATGATGTAATTTGAAATGTTATCAGTAAAGTCATTTAACATGTCATCAGTAGTGTAATATGTGAGGTCACAAATAGTGGGCCCGATTCACAAAGGTAAACTAAGACGTTTGGTCTAAACTTAGGCCAAAAGTCTAAGTTTAAGACTTTGGGAACTCACAAAGGGTATTTATGAGTACTATCTTTATGTCCGCAGCCAGAGATATGTCCCAAGTGTGGACATAACGATAGTACCCATAAATGCCCTTTGCGAATTCCCAAAGTCTTAAACTTAGACTTTTGGTCTAAGTTTAGACCAAACATTTACTTTTATGAATCAGGCTCACAGTGTAATGGTGAGTAGTACATTAACCATGTGGCCCTGTTTAGCAATCATATCCTCCTCTTTGGACTAATACCGAGCCTGCCAGACTAATCCTTTTTTTATCATTAGGGCTTAGAATAACCAGCGATTACCGTGAATAAAACCAAAAGCCTGGTGTGGCTCTATCACTCACTGCAAGGAATTGGTGAGTAAGGCATTAAGCATGTGACCCTTCATTAACATCCTGCTCCTTGGACAATTACCAAGCCTGTTAGATGAATCCATCTTTCATCAATAGGCCCTAATGTAACCGGTGGTTACCGTGATGAATAAAATCAGAAGCTTGGTGTGCTTCTATCATGATAAGGGTAAACAATCCCCTAAAAAACACCTATTCACTTGTGTTTTCCTCACACTATCTCATTGTTAAAACATCCCTACAATGTCATTAAAAGGAACTAGACACCCCGAACTACAAGAAAGATCCTGAATTAAATTAGGAAGACTCCTGCATCATGGGCACGCCCTATGTGTTGCTCTGTAAGCATTTTGCCCATTTTTTATCCCTAAGCCCACAAAAATAAAATGCCCAAATGGCACTAAGTCTATTTCTCCTCAGTCCACAGAATTCCTATCCTGAAGAGAGCCCATACCACGAGAGGGTCGAAACTTTGTTGGCTACTTTAAAGAGATAGCCCCAGCTAAACTATAAAGTTGCCTTTGAAGAACTGACTGCATCATAAAAAGGGCTCCTCTTTTAGATACCAATAGGCATTTTTTTTCATCTCTTAATAGCACTATATGTATTGCACTGTTTGGTTATGGTCACTACACTGGGGTTCACGAAACCACTTCAATCTGTTTAAATGTGCATAGTGTAATTACACACTAAAATATTTTTACATGAGAAATTGTTCCTTGAAATAAAATACACCCACTTTGGCTGAAGTGAGTAATGCAATTATTCATGCTCTTTGGGTTTCTATATATATTGGGCTATAATGTTGATAAACCTAAATTGAATTAAGGTTCTACTATATATTTTTCTGATCTTTGCTTTAATCGCACAAGATATATTACTACTTGCTGAAATCTTCATTTATTCACTAATGAAATGAGTTCCTTGTGAACACTGTTTCTACATATTAGCAATACCCAGTTCGCAAGGACATATGGGTTGCTCTTGTTTTGTATAATAATCACAGTGGAATGGGGCACAATTTAGGTTTAGCTCTCTAATCTATAACTGGCGAATTTCAGTGATTTTTATTTTTAAACGTTAGTTCTTATTTCATTTCATCACCTAAGAATAATGTCACTTTAAACTTTGTCTTTTTCAGTGACCCTGTATATGTATATAGTCACAGAAAAAAACTCATTTAGAAATTGAGTTATAGGTCATGTTCAAACATCTAGTCACTGATATTTGCCAGCTATTATTTACGGCACAAAAATATCTAAAAAATATCTCGTTCATTTATGTTGCACATTCGTACATGACTTCCTCAAAGGCATCATAAGAAACATCAATGAGGACATCTCATGTCATAATTATAGCATTGATTCTTGTTGTTACAATGTGTTTTGTTCTATGTTTCTTAAATGTTCTTCATATATTTCTGTTCTGAAGTAAGCAATGTTTCTTGAAGGTGCTGAACTACATTTTTCACTGGTCTTTGTTAGTGTGATAACTGTGGTTTAGACGGTTTAGAAATAGTTAATGGAAGTCAGAGTTCCTTTATCAAAATATCTTTGGGCCCATAGAAAAAGGTTATTGTTTGTACATGGAGAATATGGTGAACAACAAGCTCAATGTATGATGTTTGCATGTAGAGGACTTTAATATTCTGAAATGGTAGTCTGTTTCTCCCTTGCCTAGTGTCAATGGTTGCTTATTTTATTCTTTCTTCCCTTTTTAATTGGTTGTTTAATTTATTTTATGTGACTGGTTTCATTTTATTGATTTCTTCAAACTAGCTCCACTTTTGCCTTCCATTTTAGCAAAGAATAACATTCCACCCTCTTGACGAGGATCGATTCTTGTACCAATCTTCAAAGGAGGGGACAAAAAATCCACATGCAATTATCGGTTAGTCGCTCTTATCGATAATGAAGCGAAGTACTTTGCAGGGATTTTGCTGAATTCATTGCGGGATTGGGCAGAGAAACACTCAATATTCCCTCCAAACCATACTGGTTTTACAAGAGGAACTGGCACTGCAGTTAACCTTATGACTCTCTTGTGTCTGATAGATCAGACGGAGCTTAGCACCAGCCAGTTTTACATGGGATTCATAGACTATAGTTCGGCGTTTGATAAAGTCAATAGGGCCAATCTATAGCAGAAGCTTTTCGCACTGAACATCCTGAATGGTTTACTAAGAGCCCTACAGCTACTGCACAAGGACACATGGGCCAGGATTAAGATTTGCGACGGTTCCAGACTATCACAACCAATTTTTACAACAGAAGGACTCAAACAAGGATGCATCTTGGCCCCTACACTTTTTAATCTATTTTTATCAGATCTCCCGGAAGACCTAAACACAGTCAACTCTCATGCTCCCAAACTAGCCAGCTTACAGCTGTCAAATCTATTATATGCCTACAACGTGGTTCTCCTAAGTAGCACAAAGATATGCTTACAAAGGCTTATGGACGCAATTGCTGCATACTCAAATAAGAACGAGCTCCAGATAAACAACAAGAAAACAAAAATCTTGGTGGTTCGCCCGGGAAGGCCGTAAAAGCTGGCATGGGTCCTAAAGTCGGAAAGCATTATAGAATCCAAATGCCACAAATATTTAGGAGTCTTCTTCAACAACAACGGAAGATACAAAAGCCACCTGGGAGAGCAAAAACAGAAAGGAACAGCTTTAGCATTTGCTCTCAGTTCCATCCATAAGAAATTACTCGCCCCAACATTCGCTCCTGCACTTCAGGTGGCACTGACAAAAGTCATCCCAACCCTAACATATGGATGCGAGGTGCTAAAAGGATTGGACAGCGGCCAATTAGATACAATCATAGCAAAAAAATGTAGAACAGTCTTCCAGCTACCATCTTTCACGTCACCAGCACAAATCAGGCTGGAACTAGGCATCTGTAAACAATCACTGGGCAGAATGACGAATTTCTTAATGTGCTGCCACAAGCTGAGGTTATCAAAAGAAGGCAGTTTAGCCGAACACCTATACTCCAATCTGAATACAAAACAATGGCAAGCGGGGCATCGCTATCTGTCAAGCGTGCTAAAAACCCTAGGTCTGGGCGATGTTTTGGACCTGCACGTTAGCCAAAACTAGTTCAAAAGGCTACCAGAAATAAGCACAAAAAAAGCTCTCCTCAATGGAAGACAAAGCAAGTCTTGCAAGAAGAAGCCATGGTTGGATGACCCTCACTTCATACGATCAGGTGACACCTCAGAGCTACTTAACTTGCACTTTCAACGCACACACTAAACTCTGTTTTTTAAAACAAAGATTGGGGGTGATCAACCTGTCCTGCCATCTTCCCAAATGGAAAAGAGAACAAGCTTTGGAGCAATGTCGATTTTGTTGCAACTATAGGGAAGACATATTTCATGTTCTGTGTCTGTGTCCAAGCCTCCTGAAAGAAAGAAGGACCCTCCTACGGAGTACCTGGATCAACAAGGAAGTTAGAACGTGCAGATCTGCAGTATTGGCCTGCATCGACCCACGGAATACACACTTAAACTGCGCACTAGTGAGGTTTATGGACTGTGTAGTAAAAAAACTATGGGAGGGGAGATGTTGACCCCTACCTCAGCTAGAGGAGCAGATCCACTGACCTCCGCAATAACGGTAAATTTTGCCTTGCGGGCACCCTGATACACGAAAATCCGTCAGAATTGTCAATGCATAACTGACACAAAAAAGGGATGTGCGCACAGGCTGGACACCTTTGGGTCTTAAAACACAACCTTGGACACAATTGCCTTGAACGGATAATCATCAATGGCACCTGCAATGCAGCGCACCAACAAGAGAGTTCAGAAATGTGGGGGGCCGGGTGCTTTTTAACACTAGAACCAGAGTTCTATTTTTACCAAACATAATAAGTGTTATATTTTTTATCAATTTAATAAGTGTCAAAATTTCATCTCTTGTACCTTGCAAAGGTTTCTTTTTATATCATGCAATAAAGATTTTTACATATTACTAATTTCTTTTATATAATGTTTTCATCCATTTAAAGGTTTTGAAGGTTCTCATAGTGGGCAATGACATTTGCATTGACAAGTCATCAGTAATTTTGTTCTTTTATATTTCTTGTAATTTTTTAAGTCAATCATTTCTTCCATTGCCGTGTTGTTTGCACAGTAGATTCCCTAACAGTGACAAGTATGCCTTAATGTGGGTGCCATGCTCACAGTGCCATAGTACTCACGCTATCCCTCACTGATGAGACCTAAGTAGGTTGAAACTGGTCTGGGGATGCTTGTGCTCCCATCTAGAGGTGACCTGGCCTGAGAGTTTGAGCTGGTCTGTTCCTGCTGAGCAGAAACAAGACTAATTTGCATGAGACGGGTCTCTGTCTAGATTGGCACAGTGGGTGAAAAACAATGGCCTGGAATGTGGCTCAGAGAGACTGTAGGGGCTGGGATTAATTCAAACAATCCTTCAATTATCTTGTTCTTTTTACCTTTATTTAACCAAATGATAAATAGGATATAAAGATACTTGTAGGTGCCTTACCATTTTATACAACGTATGCAAATCCTAGAACTAACCTAGTGAAAGAGCAAATAACTAGAAGGTGCACAGAAAAAGAAAGAGTCGCAGACAGAGATTTGCATTAATGTCAACATTAGTGTGTTTGACGGATTTGTCTTCCAAGAATGTTGAAACGTGGTTATTTAGAGATTTGATTAATCGGAGAAATGCCTGAAATTCACTATTCTCCCACTCAGTCAAACTCCTATTTATAAAAGGATGAGTCAATGGATTTATTTAATTGAAAAAAATATGGATCCAGTAGATAATCAGCCAACGAGGCATCAAGACATTGTGGCAGAGGCCCC
Source organism: Lissotriton vulgaris (assembly GCF_964263255.1). Lineage (NCBI taxonomy): Eukaryota > Metazoa > Chordata > Amphibia > Caudata > Salamandridae > Lissotriton > Lissotriton vulgaris. The sequence continues at coordinate 954,988,492 of NC_141699.1, forward strand.
TCCCACCATTTATACCTTGGTGTCTGCCTCTGATAGTTCCTGCTCGGGCCCTCCAGAAGATACATAACAGTCCTCCACTTAAAATTAACAAAATGTCCCTGAGATGCTCAGATGAAAAGTTCACTTCATTTAAAAGACAAATGTGTTGCTTTTTAGAAACAAACTTCATGTAAAAAAAAGAAATTCCGAGTAGACTGCACCAACACAGCATTCTGCTTTGTAAAAGGGGCGTCTGCTGTTCCAGTATATGGACATCTGTCACTGAGATCCCCATGAAGAACATGGGGAACTCTAACTTTGGTGGGCAGAACTCTGCTGGCGGTAAGAGAGTGAGACAAGGTTGGTCTTTGGTGGGTTATGGTCACCCCATTAACCTCCAAAATCAACCATCACTATTAACTACATAACCTTTTGTATTTCTGACCATTTTCCAGCAATCAGAGAAGTGTAACTTATCTGGTGGACCTGAAAAGTTCACTGCTGCAAGGTCACCTGACCCCAGTGCATCAACATGAGTTTCCAGGTTCAAACCTGAATCTGGACACATGTACTGCAAACTAGCACCTTTGCACTCCTCCAAAGAGCTCTATATAGGACAAAATGGGATTGAGGAATTGAATTACAGCAAAATGTGATGATGTACAGCACCTAAAAAATAACCACATTGTGCATATTGCATTTGGACGTGAAACGTTGGGTTAATGATCCTGCAATTGTGACATATAAAATGAACTGTGAAACATCATCCACACTTCAACAAAAGAAGCGATAGAGAGGAAAGGTTACAAAATCTAAGCAGCACTCATTTGATGGAGTGCGACAATAATCCAAGTTTTTGACAGATAATCAAACCCTCACACAGTGGCTTAGTAAAGATGCCACAGGCCCTAGTGCACGGACCAAAATATACCCACCCCATTCCTTTATTTGCTAAAAAAAAAGCTACACTTGGGATTCAGTAGTCTCCTCACACCCCTTTTCTCCGGTGCCACTGCACCTGCTGCACTTTTGGCAACTACACTCCGGACTTCACATGTGGCTAGTACAGAAAGGCAGCTCATTTTGCTTTTGTGTTTTTTTTTCTGAAGGGCCCAGAACACGCTTAATGGAGTGCAGTGTTTGTATTTACCATGTTCCTATAATTAGATTCATCCCAGCAGGATGTTTACCACACTAAAGTGCCCAAGGGAGCAAAACATCATTATGTAGGGGTCGAATTTATCATTTCAGCTCACACAGACTAGACACAAACAGAAAGCGCAATCTTCAAAGAGCACAAAGCAAACAAGAAAGCAGAACGTCGGTACGTAAGCAAACTCCACCTGTGGGATATAACGGGGCAAAAATGCTCACAATGCATAGCACTGGCGGCGTGGAATTCAGAGTCACGGTCCACCAACAAGTCTATAGTCAGAACATGGAGCCGGGCTTAACATGGACATCTGTCTACCAGAAATATTTTGATGCTGAGAAGGCTCTTACCGAGTACTTTACTGCAGACTCTGAATTCGCGGATGAATCAGTGATACAGCCAATGAGACAACTTGAACAACTCTTGGCTTCTGGTAGGTACCGCACACAGTATTGCTATAGCATTTTTTACTTATTTATGGATTCAATGTTGTGAACACGTTTTTCAAATATTTAGATGTGTCCAATAGGAGTCTTTTTATTTAAACTGTTGATTTTAGTTTAATAAAATACACCACACACAGACTCTGAAATATTCTCTAAATGAAACTTATACAAAGTCTAGTATAAGGCGCATTTAAAAAAAAAAAAAAAAACAATTACAGGTGATCAACAGTGCAAGACTTTAAATTGTCAGCAAACATCAATTACTTGCATACCTGCTATATATTGCCCAGGTTTACTAACATTTGCTTCATGGCAGCTCCACATTTTTTGGCTCAGCCTGGATGCAAAATGATAGTTGGTACTTACTAACCCACGTAAAAGCCGACTTGCGTCCCCATACATGGCTTCGTAAAGAAAATGTAACGCAACATAGCCCCTTGAGCTGCACTTTATCACACTGTGGCTTGGAGGTTGAGCATGGATGGATCTTGGGCATTTCCCTGCAGCCACCCATGGATTTTGGCGCACTCCGAGATTTACTAAGCTAGAAATTCTGGAAATAGATCAAAATGCCACACCAGTTAGGCATAACCAGGAAAAATATTTTTATTTCTCCTTGTTATTTCCTCTGCATCACACATAGAAAGAGGAAATTGACTTACAAGGAATTTTTGTGTGCAGGAAGCTATCCCTTCCTGCAGAAAAACAATCCTGCCCATTACTCAGGCACCCTTGCAGCATAGCACATGGGTGCTAGGCAGCACAGAGTGCACCAGCAAAAGCAGGGTGTTGACAGTACCATATTTCTTCTGCAAATCAGGTGGCCATCTTAAATTGGCCTCAGTGCCCATAGGAATGGGCTATTCCCAAGCAGTCACTGAAATAATTCAGTAGTGCACTCCCCCTATTCGCCTACCCCTCATTTTAGCCCCTTAGCAGAATGGAGTTCTCAGGTCAACATATTTACACCATCAAGAACCCCCTAACCTCTCAAAAAAAGCAGCAAACATTTTAAACATTCGCTGCTAAAAACATATCCCGAGACACCAATATCAGACACCTACCACTCTCTAAACAAGGGCTCTTTAACCAATGACATAATTTTTTACACAAAGAGAAGATCTTAATGGAGGAAGCATTCTACCCCCTGTTCTCTGTTTCCTCATCAAGGAAAACAGTGCACGGTCTCAAGACCTCTATCATCCCCTTCCCGCTTTCTAGGGCATCAGCTAAAATCACCATCTTTCACACTGGGATCATTCTCTTGCAATGTTCTGACCAAAATGTTATCTTGCTCGACAACATCTTTCCGCTCATCATAGATAAAGTCCTTCATCCTTTACCCCCGCCACAGGCACCCCTAACTCCATAATTCCCCCCAAGTCCACGCCGACATGCTCCCTTGGCACTCACCTTCAAACCCATCTTTTCATACTCCCACCCCGATGCCAGGAGATATCCAAGCTTTTGAGAACCACACCCACAACTCCTACATCACTACCCCTCCACCTAGGATTCAAACAAGTAACTTCCCTTACAATAGTCCCCCAAACAATAGGAACCCTCACATGCCCATAACCTCGATGCACACCCCTCCGATACATACCTCCTCCCTTTGTTTACTCCCCCCCTTTCTCTACTTCCACATCTCCGGACAGCCAGACTCATAGTTCTCACTACGCAGATGCAGACTACTGCTACCCTCCAATCCACATCCCAAACCCTCCCACCCCCTACTCCTAGACCACATTATTAACACCCCTCCCACACCAGACCCTAGGCTAGACGAAATCCTACTTTCACTACAATATATCAAAGATGACCTCCATAAGCTACGGAACCTGACCAGACAGCAACCCAAGATCAGACGACATGCGGTTAATAAGAGCAGGATCCCATACAGCAAAAGCCCCACACCCCAGCACCAGTTGCAACTACTATCCCCTAATCAACCGCCCCCAAGATGAAGAACATTTTCTTACTGCAATTCCACAACCCGTCCGATCCGCAGGAAGAATACTCTATCTGCTAAAGATATACACTCCCCACTCATCTCCTACGATCCCCCCACCCAGACAGTCCACAGTAGATCTGAACAAGCAGAAGCAACCCTCCCTATTCAAAACTCAACTCAGTACACACAGAGCCCCTAATCGCAACTCCAGAGGTATAAACCTGGAGAATCTTATGCAAGTTCCATTAACACTGGAACCTCCAACGACCTCCAAGCCGTGTACCAAATGCATGCTACTAAACTGTACATCAGCCTCAGCACACGCAGATGACATTGTTGACCTTATACTCACTCACGAACCGGAACTCCTAATCCTAACAGAAACTTGGCTAAATGAATCATCCAGGCCAATACTAGACATACTGGTCCCTCCCAATTATGACATCACCAGACTATATAGACCTATTAGACAAGGAGGTGGTATTGCCTGCATACACTGGAACAGCCTCTCAGTGTGCTGCTCACCCTCACCGGATCTTTCCTCATGTGAATATCGTTGCTTAGATATCACAGGTAATAACAAAACAATTTGTTTGCTGCACACATTTTACGACCCACCAGACGATAACCTCACCTTCATCGAGCAACTCATGGGTATCGTGACCAAACATACTGGTCAACAAAATACCCAAATATTCCTTGGTGACTTCGATCTCCATTGGAATGACCCTAAGGACCTGGCAGTAAATTGCCTCGAAACATTCCTTTCGGACTTTAACCTCAACCAAATCTGCAATAGCCCCACACATGTCAAAGGCTCATCCCTTGACTTGGTGATTGCCAACCCAGAGGCCATTCAGCTTAACACAATCCTCCCCTGTGATTAGTCTGATCACCAAAATATGGAAGAGCATCCTAAAAAAAACTCCCTCACAGACCTATTCACTTCCGCCAGTGTCAGCCTCCTGCTACCCCCGGAAGACCTAACAGATGTTTATGCTTTGACACAACACTACTTTAACTTCATGACCATAATTTTAGATACAACAGCGCGTCTACAACTGAAGAGGCTCTCCACAAAAGATTCTAAACTTTGGTATGATGATAGACTCAACGAGAACAGACGAGCCCCAAGATTAGCTGAACAGAGATGGAGGTCATCACCATCCACGGACCACCTTAAACTTCTCAGATCCTCCAGAAAATTGTATTATAGAAAGATCAGACAATCAAAAGCTAACTATTTAAAAAAATCAACTAGACCAAGCCAAGAACTGACCCAAGAAAATATTTGAACTAGTCAAAACTTAATCTCTTGGCATAGCTCACCCTCGCCAAGATGGTCTATGTTCTCCACCCAGCTGCAAATAATTTTCTTCCTTCTTCACAATAAAGAATTAACTCCTGAAAACAGACCTACTTAAGGCCTCATTAGCTCAGACTGACTCTCAGAAGGACATGCCATCTCACACGCTAACAACCCAAGGTACCTGCACAGCTAAGCTCGCCCTAAAAAATAACACCTCCTGGGCCTCCTTGACTACCTACAGCGAAGAAACAATCCTAAAAGTACTCACGTCCTTGAACCCCTCTAACCACTTCTCTGACCCCCTCCCTGCTAACTACCTCAAAGATCTCATACCGGCGCTATTGCCACTTTGGACAAAGTTCATCAATGCTGCCTTAGTCCAAGGAGTTATTCCTCATATTCTCAAATCGGGACAAGTTTCCCCCATCCTGAAAAATATGACGACGACCCACTGACCTAAACAACTACCGACCAATTTCCAACATCTCAACTCTGGCTAAACTCTAAGAAAAATGTGTTCTCAGCCAGTTAGACTACCACATCACCAACTTCCACCTGCTCAATAAATTTCAATCTGGCTTCCGGACAGGGCAAGTACGGAGTCGGCCATGACCCACATAATAGACGACGTACTAAAAAGCCTAGATCAGAACGAAGCCTGCCTACTCATCCTACTTGACTTATCTTTGGCATTTGATACCGTCAAACATGATAATCTACTAGACCTCTTGCAATACAGAATGGGCCAATCAGGGTCAGTTCTAAATTAGTTTACCTCTTTCCTCCAAAATAAATCCCAGAGTCAAGGTCAACCAATCCCTGTCCAGGACCGTCCCAGTCACATTAGGAGTCCCACAGGGCTCCTCCCTCTCGCCTACACTGTTCATCCTATTCATGGAGCCACTCACTGAGATCCTCTACTCAGCTAATATCCTCTTTCACATGTACGCAGACGACACACAACTATATTTAAAGATAAACTCTCCGGATGACATCAAAGCTCTCAATCTGACTCTACAAAAAACTCAGCCTTGGTTGACTTAATACCACCTCAAATTAAACGCCCTCAAAACCAAATTCTTACTAATCGCCCATCTAACCAAACAAACATCATACAAGAATGGCTTAAACATCTTACAGTGCTCAACTGACAGCCTCTTATTATAGATTCAACAAAATCACTGGGAGTAACTCTGGACAGTAACCTAAACATGCAAAAACATATCAGTGCCGCAGCAAAAAGGTGAAATCTTTCAGATGCCCACCTTGAGAAAATTAAAACCCTTCCTCCCAGTAAACGACTTCAAACTAGCAGTCCAAACACTAGTAATTCCCAGACTAGAATATGGTAGTGCAACTCTCTGTGAACTCCCTAGATCCCTAGATCGACAACTGCCCCGCTAAGAGCATCACTCAACTCAGCGGACAGGCTCCTCACAGGCTCCAAAAGACATTGCCATATTTACCCCGACTTCAAAGCGCTTAACTGGCTATCCTTCGAATAAAAAATCCATCTACAAATTGCTTGCATGACACACAGAGCCCTAAATCACAACATCCTGAGGTACCTGACCCAGAAACTGGAGCCCTCGTGTGGAAACAGATCCTCCAGGAGCGCCAACAACCTTCTTTTGAAGCCTCAGAGATTTGCCAAGAAGAAAACATATAATCGCGCCTTCACTGGAATTGCGCCAGGTATTTGGAATGCACTACCTCCAGAAATCAGACTCAACCCATCAACTGCCTCCTTGAAAAAAGAAGTTAAATCTCTTCTTATGACAAAATTCATTTGAACATTATTTCGGACTAGTAGAACAACCAGCTGTAACATAAGTCTTTATCTCGAAATACTATGTTTCTTTGTACATTGTCTCTTTTGTTTGACTACCTTACTTGTAAATCACTCTGATACCATGTTCGCGTTATATAAATCCTTCAAAAAATAAAGATGGTGCTGTACAGCTTTCTCCATTTGAAGCAACTCAGCGTAGCAAGTGGCCTTGCTGCATTGTGCCAAATGGTATTTAATGTGGCCCATTATGAGTGACTGGCATGTTGGATAATGCACCTGAGTTCAATCCACATAGGTAAAATGGTTTCTGTTACATTTCTTTGGCTCACCTTTGGTGGCTCAGTGAATGTGGCTAAGCGAATGCAGCAAGTCTAAGCTCAGAGAAAATGTGTGTGGTATAATATGTAACTGCACAAACAAACAACAAAATAAGTATGAAAGAAAGATGAAAGGTCCACATCAACATTAGCTAAAGAGGCAAGCAAATCTAGATTTTTTGAAAAAGGTTGGAATAGTATCTAAGAATACATTTTGTGGTGGGCAAAAAAATAATTAAAAATAGTAATCAATAGGTATATTTACTATTTATTCATGAAACGTTGCACAGCAAGGGAACTTGCTGCGCTGCGTTGCATAAATGAGAAATCAATCAATCAATCAGAGATTTGTATAGCACACTACTCACCCATGAGGGTCTCAAGGCTCTGGGGGGAGGGGGGTTTCGGGCCGTTCCGGTCATCCAAATAGCCAGGTCTTGAGGCTCTTTCTGAATGTTTGAAGTGTGGGGCTTCGTCTGATGCTGAGGGGGAGTTTGTTTCAGGTCTTGGCTGAGATGTAGGAGAAAGGATCTGCCTCCCGTCCTAGCTCTGTGGATGTGAGGGATTTCGGACAAGTGTAGGTCAGTGAAGCGTAGATTTCTTTTGGGGGAATAGAATAGAAGGAGGTTCTTTCATTGAGGTATTGGGGTTCGGTGTTGTGGAGGGCTTTGTAGGCATGTGTGAGCTGCTTGAAGGGCACTCTTTTTTCAATGGGGAGCCAGTGGAGGTCTCGTCGGTGCTGGGTGATGTGGCCTTGTTGTGGGATACTGAGGACAAGCCCGGCTGTTGCATACTGGACAGTCTGGAGTTTGTGGAGTAGAGATGTATTGATTCCGGCATAGAAGCTATTCTCGTAGTCCAGCCTGCTGGTGATGAGTGCTGGTGTGACAGTCTTTCTGGAGTCGGGGGGGGGGGTCCATTTAAAGGCCTTGTGGAATAATAATAATAATAATAATAGGGAGTTTTGTAGAGCGCATGGTGACGCCAGACGGCGTGTCCCCGCGCTGCGATACTAGCACTAGCAGAAGAGGTGATAAGGTGGACCACTATTGGGCAGAGTGTTGATACATGTGGAGGATACTGCGTTGAGGGCATGGTCCATGGGTGTGGGAGGGCTGCCAAAGGCGGGGACCACCTGGTGTCGTCCCACGTGGAGGGGTGGATCTGAGGATGAGGACTTCCATTTTCTCAGAGTTGAGCTTCAGGCAGCTGCTGTTCATCCAGGATGCGATGTCTTTCATTCCTTCCTGTAAATTTTGTCTGGTGATGTCAGGTGCGTTAGAGAGGGAGAGGATGAGCTGGGTGTCGTCGGTGCTGTGGTTGCTGCGGAAGCCGGATTGAGGAAGTAGTTGGATTCGATGAACTTTGTTAGCTGGATGTTGACGATCTTCTTGGTGACTTTGGCTGCAAAAGGGAGGAGAGAGATGGGCCTGTAGTAGTTGCGGTCTGTCTGGCCTGTGGAGGGCTTCTTGAGGAGGGGTTTGACTACTGCGTGTTTTCAGTCGTAGGGGAACATGCCTGTTTGAAGGGTACAGCTGATTGTCTGTCGTAATTCTGGTGTGATGCTGGAGGCAACCCTGTGGAAGAGGTGCTGCGGGGTGTATACTCCTCATGGTTTTTGCAGTTTCTTCTGTGGTGACCGGGGTCCAGGAGAGGATGGTCTGTTGAGTGGCATTGCTGGTGGGAGGTGTTGGGTCGGTGCCTTGGTCTTGTTCGGCGAAGTTGTCGTAGAGTGTTCTGATCTAGTAGTGGAAGAAGGAGCCGAGTTTGTTGCAGAGGTCCTGGGAGGGAGAGATGACAGAGGTTCTGCTGGGGGGGTCTGGTGAATTCTTGTATGATGTTAAAGAGTTCCAGCAAGTTGCTGGAGTCTGAGAGGATTCTGTCCTGAATGAAGTTTCTCTTCGTAGATCTTATGAGTTGGTGGTTTGCTGTAGTGGCGATTCTGAAGGTGGTGCATGCTTCCAGGGTATTGCTGTTCCTCCATGCTTTCTCGAGTCGTCGGCATGAGCGCTTGGATTCTCGGCGGTCCCTTGTGAACCAGGTGGCTTTTGTGGTGTGTTGTCTGAGTTCTGGAGGGGTGCGTTGGGACAGTTGGCAATCAATTTGTGGAGTTCGGTGGCTGCTGAGTTGGCATCGATTATGGTGGGGAGGAGTGCAACAGAGGGCAAAGGCGAGGTGCTCTTCAGTTTCTGCATGGGTGTGTGCCATTGGCTTGTGTGTTGTGGCTTTTGAGAAGGAGAAGTGAACACAGTGGTGGTCCATCCAGAGGGGTTGCATTGTGTGACTGAAGTAAATGTTGATTCCACCAGTTAAGATGGGGTCTAGGGTGTGTGCCGCCTGGTGAGTGGGGGTGGTGACAAGTTGCTTCAGTCCGATGTTGGCGAGGTTGTCTAGGAGGATGGTGGAGTTTGGGTCACTGAGCTTCAGGTCTCTAAGCAGGGCATGGGGTGCGATGTAGTCTGAGATGGTGTTATTGAATGTGGTGCGGGGTCCCGGAGGTCTGTAGGCGAGAGTTGTTCTGGGGTTAACCTGGATCCGGAAGTGGATGTGTTTCATAGGGGGTGAGGAGTCATTTGAGATTGAGGTTTTCTGTCAGAGGGAGCTTTTGTGGACTATGGCGAGGCCTCATCCAGGGTGGTGAGATGGTCTTTCCTCTTAATCTTGTACCCATTGGGGATGGCGGTTGCAATGACAGGTGCAGAGCTGGCATTGGTCCAGGTCTTTGTGAGGAAGGCATTCATGCCAGATGGTGTTGAGGAGGTCCCAGATTTCTACTGCATGTCTGTGCAGGGAGTCTACATTGAGGAGAATGTTGCTTAGAGGCTTGGGTGCAGTGGCGTCTAGTGGGTTGGGGGTAGCTGTCGGGGTCTCGAGGTGAGTGAAGGTGTGGCAGCAGTGTCGGCAGGAGAATGGGCCTTGGGTGATGCCGGGTGTTGAGACCTGGCAGTTGCTGTTGCACCCGAGGTTGGGTGTGTGGAGGGTTACTGAGTCGTAGCGGCGGAGGGGTCGGAGGACCAGGGTCCCTGCCGCTGGTCGCGGTTGAGTCACAGACGGGCACAGACAAGCTTGCCTTTGGCATGCTAGCAGCATGCCAGTGGTGCACACTGTGCAGTAGCCGTCATTAAGTAGGGGGAGGAAGAGCAGCTGGGAGGTGGGAGAGGGATAATGCAGGAGGGGAGGGGCCAAGAGGTCAGCAGTGGTGGGAAGGGGTAGGAAAAAAGCAACAGGAAAACCAAAACAAAAGTGAAAACAGAAACAGAAATGGCAGAGACAGACAAAAGGCACAAAAAGTTAAAAGGTGTGGACAAAAGGCACACACTTATAAAGAGGCACAACAGATAAAGAGGCACAAACATGTAAAAAGGCATAACAGATAAAAAGACACAACAGATAAAGAGGCACAGACAGACGAAAACAGAGAACACAAAACGTCTGGCAGAGCAGACCAGCAGAGTCCCAAATATCTAAACAATCCCACTGGCCATCTTTCCTCCACTCTTCTTCACATTCAATTAACTTTTAAACACCCTACTGAGCAGAAGGTGCCTTACCAGGTAGATTACTCAATCTGCATTAACAGAAACAGGCTCGGTACAAGAAATGTACTAAACTCAAAATACAGCTGTTTCACAGCTATCACAATGCTTAAGTCTCCTTAATTCACATCACATTTCTGAATATCAGTTACTTTCCTTGTTTTATATATCCTTTCTATTGATTTATATTTCTCTCATTCTAGATTCAGCTACATTGCACGAATGCATCTCACTGAACTAAATGTCATCTTCCCTTTCTAAGACTTGCCTTGTTTCTGTCACTTTCTCCATCTTTCTGTCCATCACCATCAATCAAGTACTTTATTCGGTTAGAATGTATAACCATAAAAGCATAAAACAACAAGGCAATAAAATGTACTTTACAATATAAAATACAAGTTTTCCCTATGGATACGCATTTCAAATTATCCATATTAATTGGAAAAAATAGGATCATTCATTACATGTTGGAAAAGAAGAGAAAACAATTTCGTTTAAGGTAATGACCGTATCTGTTCAGTTCATCAGAATTAGACCGAAATTATGTCAAAACGATTGAGGGTGGGAATGGTGTAACCACTTGAGACAAGACTACTTCTACCCAGGGAACGGTTACTCACTACATATGGTTTCAGAGGGGGGAAGAATGATGCTCTCAGGTAAAAATCACGAAGATCCCAGGTGGATATGGGGCCATCTCCTATTCTTGGCTGCCAGTTGTGTAGGTGTTGGACAATGTGTTTGTTCCTGAAGTTGACTACAACTAAGTCCCCTGGTATATCTTTACGAAGGGGACCCAGCCAGCCCACCCTTCTGACACTTGCTATTCTACCATCGATGTTAGCAGGTAGGGGTCTGTTTTTAGATAACCAAAACACAACCTTATTTCTTAGATCCTCTTGTTTTTCCGATTTTCCATTTGTAAGTGCTGGCACTCCCGAAAGTATACACACAAATGGAGCGGCCTCTGGCAGTAACTGTATATGATTAGCTTTTTGTGTCATGATGCCACGGTTTACAGCTCTCTCCTTATGGGATGTGGGATCTTTATTCAACCCTACTCTGGGGGAGGTGCTCAGTGCTCTTGGGGGTTTTATTAGAGCCTTCAGAGTGTTTGAGGTTCGCATCTGCGCTGCTACAGGGTGATTTTTAACAGTGTTACCACATGCAGTTGTTATGGGCACTTCCCTGTCAACTAAAGACTGTGGGTGGCTGAGGCCTCACATGATTTTTAAGTGTGGAAAATTGGCTTTAATCATTTCCTCTAAACCTGTCAGCCTGTCCCCTAAGTTGTTTATTTTTTTTAGCAATGGGGATATTATGGGTTTAACCATATTTGCAATTTGGGCCAAGAGTGTTGGCTGAATAGGGGGTACAGGAGAATCTGGGTTAGCAAGTACCCTAGAGGGTTTTGGGGTGGTAGTGATGGGCGTTGGTGGGCTTAGGTGCAGCTTTTGTTGTTTAGGTTGGCTCCCCGTGTGGTTAGCCTCTGATCTCTTTATTTTAATAGAGGAAACCTGCGGAGACACTAAAGGTTGCCTAATAGCTTTTACTGGTAATAAGGGGAGAGCACCCGACAATCTTACATTTGGTTGGGAGGGGGTAGTAGTCTTGGGACTTGTGTTATCTGTGGAGCAGGTAGGAGTGCTGGGAGTTCTAGTCCGCATACTTCCTGACTCCACAGGAACAACCGTAGATTTACATAGAATGTTTAGTTCCTCTAACCAAGATGGAATTTCTGCTAGGTCCGTTGTCTGTCGAGAAGATCTCATACTAGGTATGCTCTCGGCGGACGGGCATCTTAGTGGACTCTCTAGTTCACAAGCAATGGGAGGTGTTGCCCTGTTAACATAGTGGTCCAGTGTCCCCTTGCGCGAGACCCTCTGAGGGATTGTATATGTGGGCACCCCCTTACAAGTCATGATGTAGTAGTTTTTCGCAGGTTTGTAATGAGAATGGCAACAGCACCTAAGATGTTCAATGTTTCACATAATAGTGCCCCTTGGGTATGAAGCAAAAGTAGGTGTGTATAGATGAGTCTATTTTACCTCCTTCTGTCGTGGGGAACCAAGGGGGGTGGCCCGTCCCGTCCTCCTCTGGCCTCCGAGGGCCACAGAGGGCCCTCACTTTGCCCGGGCTTAGCCCGCGCGCGGTCCCGCGACACGGGGGCTCTCTCCAGACTTAAGCGCCTCCGGGCGCGGTGTGGGCGGTGGCAGCTTTCCCTGCTAAGACTCCTGGTAGCTGCAGTCCCCCCCTCGGCCGCGCTGCACTGATGGAAGGTGCTGCAGCGGCAGGGGGACCGGCGAGATTACCGGCGGGACACGGGAGGAGAAACGCTGATTGCCCTTTGAAGCCCCCAACAGCTGAACACAGAGCCCTGCTCCACCGGGGCTCTCTCCAAACTTAAGCGCCTCCGGGCGCGGTGTGGGCTGTGGCAGCTTTCCCTGCTAAGGCTCCTGGTAGCTGCAGTCCCCACCTCGGCCGCGCTGCACTGATGGAAGGTGCTGCAGCGGCGGGGGGACCGGCGAGATTACCGGCGGGACACGGGAGGAAAAACGCTGATTGCCCGCTGAAGCCCCCAACAGCTGAACACAGAGCCCCGCTCCACCGGGGCTCTCTCAAAACTTAAGCGCCTCTGGACGCGGTGTGGGCGGTGGCAGCTTTCCCTGCTAAGGCTCCTGGTAGCTGCAGTCCCCCCCTCGGCCGCGCTGCACTGATGGAAGGTGCTGGAGCGGTGGGGGGACCGGCGAGATTACCGGCGGGACACGGGAGGAGAAACGCTGATTGCCCGCTGAAGCCCCCAACAGCTGAACACAGAGCCATCTTTCTGTCGTATATTTCCCCATTATCTAATCAAAAACTTTGTTTTCACTGTCTCTGATTTGTGCCTTCTTCCTCTTCTTGTAGTGTAGTTCCTATATTCCTTATAGGCTCTGCGCATTGGAATAACATAAACGGCAGTTTAGAAGTAGGACTGAGGTCGACTAGGTCTCTACTGAATATGTTAGACTTAATTAGGCATGCCAGCTAGCTCAGAGGTCCCTAGAAACTTTCTCAAATGAACAGGGAGGAGTTAACTTCCCTGATTAGACAAGAAGGGATTAGCTTCTGACAACCGCTTAAACATGACAACTTTGCTCCCTCCAGAATAAGGAGTATATCTCCATAGTCGTGTGAAAACAATAGATAGCTATTTCACTCAGTCAATCGTGCATGCTTAGTTTCACCAGAGTGCAGAGAAATAGAGAGACGGGCGTTTTCAATAAAAGGTATTATTTATTGAGCAGTCTTCTTTCGCATGCAAGAGAAGTAGATTGCCACAATTGCAATACTTGTCATAAAGTAAAGTGCGTACAGTAAAAGGAGTATTATGAAATAATACTGTAAAAGCATTGATATGGTTTCTGAGCCATATGATACTTAAAACAGATAAAATATATACAATTATATACAATGATAAAAGTTGACTAAACGTACTCAACTGGTGCTTCTAAATACGCCTACCCCAGTGTACCTAACGTAAGCCTAGTACGTGGGAAGGAGTAAGGGAGTTGCAGTTTAAGGTAAGTTAGTTTTGCCAAGAATCTGAATAGAGAATTCTCTAAGGTTCTAATCAGCTCCGTAGGATCTAATCAGCTCCGTACCTTGGTTTTAGAATGAAGGAGGTCTTGTATCTCGTTATCAGGACTCAATTTCCCAGTTACCCGCAAGGGTGGCTGGAAACACTGGAGCTGGATTTTCTCGGCAGGAGAAAAGACAGAGTCTTTCTCAGTGCGTCAAATGGGTGGGATGGCTTCCTTCGGCACTCGCATCAGCTGGGCTTTGGGTAAGTAGATATCCGCTCTGCTCCAAACCACCGTGTGTTGCTTAAGGCAAATGCTGGTATATTTATACCTGGAAGGTGCCGTGTTTGACGTAAGGTTGGACATAAGACGTCAATAAAAGATGTCACTGAGAACTGGCAGTTCTTTCAGGACTCGCAGGAGTTCTAGGACAAATAAAAACAAAAGCAGGGGGAATTCCTGGGTTGCTGGAGGTTTGGTATGTCTAAAGAACTCGTTTTACTTTCTAGGAGTCTAAGGAAGTAGGCTTGCCGTATTTGGACTGCATTGGCTATTACTAAATAGGAATATGATTCTTATGCCTTTATAAGGATAGGATTTGTTATAACCACATAAGGGCATAAGTCGGGAATATTTAATTAGGGTCCTAGATACATTCACAACACCCACTCCACGTATAATGTCCATCATTACTAAATGCTAAGCAATATATAAACATATAAGTATGCATGTGTTTTCCAGCTCACCCCAAAATACATCAAATGCATTTGAAATGGTATAGATAAACAAAAATGAGTATTATACTGTAAGCTTTAAAGCTGTGGTATCATTCAGGTAAAATGTTGTTCATTTAGAATGTTGACTGAATGAATCACGAAATTTACATTCATGAAATGGCTCTTATTACAGAAAAAAAGGTTGAGACCATTTCATCACATATTCATACAAGATTGTACATGTGCTAGAGGCTGATTTCAAAATATTGTCTCTAGAGTCTCTAATAATAGAAGTTCTGTTCTCTAAGAATAGTTCTACTTTAAGCAGAGTATCATGTGCCCAAAAAAATATTTAGGAAATTGGGAAAAAATAATTTTGCTTTCATGGGAAAAAATAGTTCTAAACATTTTCAGCAGTTTGGATTTGCAGTTTGCAGTGTTTATCAAAACTGAAGGCCGAATTCAAAGTTCAGGGGATGCTGTGTGCTCGCTATTTCAATTAGTATTCTCGTTGTTAGGAGAGAACATTACCTCAGATAGGCCGGTAAAAAACACGTCTACCACAGTAGGTGAAAGTTGGGCCAACTCCGAAAAAGTTGAAATAGTGCATATATGCGAAGCATTGCCATCATCGGTGTCTAGATCAGCAATGTTCACGGAAGGTTGTACCTGTATGGTGCTGCTTTCATCTCGTACTTCACCGCCACCTAATCGTAATGGTGAAGTCTCAACGAATTCCCTCATCAGAATAGGTAGCCGCTGGGGACAACACGTTGCATGAGTCGTTACCGGACCGAGCAAAGTATCGATATCCATTGGTACTGCTGATGGTAGTGTAAGACAGACGTCCAACACGCATTCTTCTCCGCATAGTAGACATCGAAGCACAGGTAAGATGCAATTTTGCCATATTGGTCTGAATGAAAGAAACCAGGTAGTATTCAGATCTCTTAGCCGGGCCAATCCGAGGACCTTAGAGATACGGTCTCGGTATCGTATTGCTAGGATCGTTTCTTCCATCGTAGCCTGAGTTTTGTCTGTGACTTGGCTTGCCAGATCGGAGCAGAAGGAACAAAAATAATATTCCTGCTACGAGTCCCAAAATAAGAGGCAGGCCACCGAAAAGAGAATGCACAAAATTTGGGAAGATGCCCAGAACTGTTTCAAAGGGTGCTAACAGTCCCAAAAAAATTGTCTTAAATACATGTGCGATGCCACTGGTATCTGACATGTTTAAAATTTGGCTTAACATTTCTACGAAATGCACGGCAATTAGTCGATAATAGGGTATGTATCTCTGCCACTGTCCTTGCAACTTGCAGGTCATACGTCCTTTGGACAAGGTTAAAGGCACAATTGTTTGTAAAAGAATAGACTTCATTCTGCTTAAAGTATCAATTCGAATAGGAGAGATATTAACAGAAGGCCATATTGCTGCCTCCATGTCTGGATTGCTGTTTGGATACAATACTTGCATACAACAAATGACCCTGGAAGTAACGCTCACGAGATAGGCTTTTCCTGGCATCATGCCACAACAGCTGTGGTCACTTAATATAATGTAACTACCGATGGAAAGTTGTCTGAAAAAGGGCTCTGTCTGTGTAGCAGGGGTGCCTTGCAGATGAAAGGTTGTTTTGTGAACCTTCGCAGGCTCTATACAAGTTAATACCTTGACACAGAAGTGTACCGCTTAGTGATTTTTCACAATTGTTACCACTGAGAAATACCTCTTTTTTCCCTCCACTATAACATTTACGTATAAGGTAAATTCCAGGTTGATTTGATGTATCCTTTACCCAACCTTTCATACAGGCCTTCTGGTATATACTTTTGTCAGTATTGAAACTGAAAAGTTGTTATCGGGATTGTAATGGTGCCATGTATTATCCATTTAATGACAGGTCTTTCTGACATTGTCAATGGTAATCTTTCTAGCTTTTCAATGCTCAGCACCGTATAGTCTGCTACTTTTTGTGCTAACAAGATTTGTCTATCAGTAAGGTTAAAGATAGAAAATAATGACGTTGTGTTGATTAGACGCCATGGCACGTAGCCTGAACGGAGGTTTTGTAATGTCCAGCCTAGCTGTACAATAGAACGTAATTGGGACTGGCCATGTTGTAACATTAGCATATCCTGTTCTATTATATCAATAGCAGATGATACAATGCTGTCCAGTGAACAAATTCTGGGGGACAGAGTCGTTAAACCATTGTCCACTACAGAAAGGGATTTTTCCAAATGAATACGATCAATTTCTCGTATTTTTTCTGCAGTTTCAATTTGTGTTACTTTCCAAGCTTCATTGTAAGTTGCGTATATACCGGCATATGTGAAACGTTATTGACGCTATTTGTGAGGTCCCATTATGAAATCTCGTAAGTCAGCGCCTTCTTTAAGTAAAGTTAAGTGTCGCTTAGTTTCGGGAAGTGTGGATCTCTGTAGCCAATCGAGGCATAGTTTTCCTACACTGTATGTTGTAACTATCCCTGAATGTTGTCGTTGGGAATATCTTGGGTCTGGTCTGTTCTGTTTAAACCCCTGTATTTTGTTCAGGAATCTATCTTGACACTTATTAGTGTCTGTGGGCCAGATCAACCATTTGTTCCAATCAGGAATTGTTCTCTTTTGTTTTAAAATATAGGACACGTCTAACCGCTCATCTGTAGTGGTGTTTCTATCAGGCATAGACTTTGGTATAGACGGGTTGATTAAATCTTTTATCTTGGCTAAACCAAGACATGTTGTTTGTTGAATGGTGTCATTCAAGAATATTATTTGTTCTGGGATCATGCAGGTTCTAAACAATGATTCTAGACCTTGTACCTGCCATTCTTTTGTACCCCAGATGGTTTTTGTCTCAATGTTATTTTTCCAAAATTCAAAACCCAATGTAGACATTTTTTCATAACATTTTTCAGAATAAATCAGTTTAGTATTTGTCGACATGTTTTTCACTCCTGTCTTATTTAACATCTTGTAGTAAAACATTTCTGGATTAGTGTAATTAAATCCTGAGAAGTATGGGATTTCTCAAAAAATGTTTTTGAACTGCCTTTTGGCGGAGTTGGACATGTTCCCACTGATTATAACTGAAAACATTTCTAGGCTTAGCAGATTTATGCAGGTAATGATGCCCAAAGTGATTGTAACAATACATTTCCTCATAATTTGATGAACCCTGTAAATAATCATGGTCAGTAAATTTTGCTGACATTTCTAAATCTGACAACATATTATTAATATTTTCAAAGTCCCAATCTTCTGAGAAGGTACTAGGTGATACAAAGTCACTTAAGGAGATCTTAAATTGGTGTGGATATTTCAAGAGCTCAACCGGGCCATAGATTTCATAGACAGTTTTGCCCTATGCTATACCACCAGGTATAGGGATGGCTGTGAAGTTCACTGATGAAGTTCTTTTTTTTTTGATGTGAGAGGAACTGTGTGGTTTCAGGACCAAGCTGATGTTCTGACCTGCTGTGTCCATTGTGCTATATTTTCCATCAATACATCTACCCAATCTTAAAACCAAGATGAGCCGTAGAAGGAGGAAAAGTACACCTAAAAAATCCATAATTTAATCCATGGTGAAGTTAGATATGTTTCTCTGAGTTGATGAAAGAGCTCTGTCATTTTCTTTTTGAAAGTTTTTGTTGCTGGCTTGTCTCCATGTTCACTTGGATCATCGGAAAAGTCATCAAAGTTGATAAAGTAGCCAGATGCAGTTCTGTCAATTGGTGGAATTGCTTCCGGATTTCCATTGATCTTTGGATTTTCTTTTGTTACATTTGTATAGTCTGAGGTTACATCGTTGTAGACTGGTATTTCTTGACGAACTGTTGCAATTTGGGTTTCAAGAGGCACAAGTTCCATGGCTTTGTTGCATAGTCCTTTTTTATTCACTGCATGTTTATCAAAAGTGATTAGCCTTCCGTTTGAACCTCTTGGTTTGTAGCAAGATTTGGTCTTCTGCTATTTCTTGGGAGTCCACTGGGCCTACTACTTTTATTATTATTGGCCACATGGTTGTGGTTTCACCAGGTCGATTGATACAACTCGGTTCTCCTTTTTACCACCAAGGTGCGGTAGTACTACTGATCTTGTTCCGCTGACAGCTAAGACAGGTACTGCTTTTCTGTAAGAAGGCCCAAATTCCTTCTTCACCGCAATCTTTTCTCTGGCCAGATGCCCAATCTTTGCAATCCAGACAGGTCTTGCTGGGACAGGTGGTTTTTCTTCAGTGGGCGTTGGATTTAGCTTTTCGTTACTCATCTTTTTCTTGTTTAATTTAAGTCCTGCAAAACAGCCAAATGATCTTTGATATCAAAGGTGTTTTGTTTCACCACTGAAGTCTGACAATCCAAATCCTGGATGATCATTCTAGTACCAAATAAAAATTTGTGCGAACTGATACCTCCTAGAGAATTTCTTGGCATGTTATTAAGACTACGTTGGACACTTATTAGCTGTTTGACCCACCCGTCACCCGAACCTAATACCCTCGCTGTTATAGATTGCTTTATGTCACGTTTTTTTCTCTCCACTATGCATTTCCCTCGGGATGAAATGGACTAGAATACCGCAATGCAATGCCCATGCTGGCCATGGCCTCCTTGTAAGCTCGAGAGCTAAACGCAGGACCCTGGTCAGAATGTAGAACGCCAATTGTGTATGTGCCGATAAAGACTCGCAAATCTTTTATAACGGTTCTGGTGTCAGCCGAGCGCTGGGGTCACATCCAAATAAATCTCGTCTTAATAATTATGTGATCGCATTTTTCCGTCTGGATGTCTGCGCAAAGATTGCCTGATGCTGTCTAATAGTGGTGTCCGGGCAGATGTCTGGTCCGGTTCACAACTGCGATCTCTGTTGCAGTCCTCACAATTCATTGCAAAGTTATAAATTTGCACGCTCATCCCCAGCCACCAGTATTGTGATTGTAATTCTAGTAGAGATTTCAGGATCTCTTGGTGCCTCAGACCCAATCCCATGTGTGCTTCTTGAATCAAGAAGATTCTCCGGTTCGTGTTAGGAATTACTCTATCCCCCACTCCAAGGATTTGAGCAAACGGAATGGAGTTCGCATCAATTATGTATGTATTTCCAAGTGGATAATTTAGAGGTAATGCTGGATAATTGCCTTCCATTAAGGCTTTTACTGCAAGCAGCGTTTTGCCATCTATTTGTTTTTTTGTACGCTTTTTTTGTGGCTACGGAAGCCGAGTGATCAGCTGCCGCTGTGGCTCTGTCAGCCAATTAATTCCCTGCAACGTGAACGCCATCTCGTTGAAGACTCTGCGTATGTATCACGTGGGTCTTTTGTAGTTCTTTCTGTAAAAGAACTACTTGATTCCATAGTTTTTATGCTTTATTGTGTCACCTGCCTCATCTTTGTAACCGTTTTTAGTCCAGGTCTGCATGGAATTATTGTAAGACCGGACGCAGTAATGCGAATCGCACACTATTAGTGTCGGGAATTCGCGATCGGCATTTTCAAGCGCCATCTTTAAAGATCTTTTGTAGCAAGAGAATTTTCCCATTGTATCCATTTTGGCTCTAGAGCTATAGCATTTGGAATGCCTGGTCTTGTTACTGCCTCAAGGACTGATACTGCTGTTAAAACAGATATCCTTTTCCCTTGGGCTAGGGTTCTTTCTTTTGCTACAGCAGTTTGAACCGCATTTAGAATTTTTTCAGTAGAACTGAATTTTATTTCAGCTTGTGTGTACAAGTGTGATTTGTAAGCTATTGGTACCGTTTCTCCCTCATTAGAGGTCAGGTATGTGAATCCGCATCTTCCTGGGATGACTCGAATTACAAGGTTGCGTTTGTTTGCGCTTGTTTGCAGTTTTGTTTTAGTTAACATGTCTGTTTGTAATGTTCTTAAAATTTCTGTATGTTTTTGAGTCCAATTAATTGGTTTGAAATCAGGTTTTATTAGTTCGTAGAGAGGTTTAACCCTCTCTGCATAATTTAGAATGTATGTTCTTCCGAAATTCAGGAAACCTAGTATTGATTGTAAGTTTTTCAGCGTTTTTGGAGCTTGGAGTACTGCACACTTCTCTAAGAAGTTGTCTGCTAGGCTTTTACCTTCACTTGATAATTTGTATCCTAAAAATAGGACAGTTAGATGGCCAATTCATGATTTTTTAATGTTCAATTTGTACCCTTCAGATGCGAACCCAAGTATTATGGTGTTCACTCTTTTCAAGTGAGTCTCTAGGTCGTCTGTTAGATAGATGTCATCGACATAAGATAATGCTTCATCATCATATATTTGTAGTAACTCTGTTACCCTTGCTGAAAATAATCCTGGCCTTTTCTTGAATCCCTGTGGGAGACGGCAAAATTGTTTTGGGGTCCCCATGCTGGAGAAAGCGGTCAAATATCTGCTTCAGGTGCTATGTTTTGACAGAAGAAACCATTTGAAATATCTAATGTCGTTTTATATTTCTTACGCACGATGTTATTCATTAATGCTGCACTGTATGAGTTTTGTACTGCAAAAGTTTTACAGCAGGAGTTTAGGTGTCTGTATCCAAAACTAGACAATATGAATCATCTGGCTTGGAGACAGGAAACAAAGGATTGTTCATTTGTGAGGTGCATGCTTCAATCCCCCCTTGATATTCAAGTTGATCTAAAATTTCTCTCACTTGTTTCTTAGCTTCTTGCTTAACAGGATACTGCCTCTGTGCAGTAGGTTGATTTTTTAACTGGATTTTATCGTGAGGAGTATCCTCATCCCATCCCACATGATTTTTATATAATGCAGGGGCTTGTACCACTGCCCATTTTCTAGCAAGTGTGTATTTTTTATGAATTGGAATGTGATTTGAGAAGGCAGGCATAATCATTTCTTTGCCATGTGGGCACTCCCTGACAAACTCTGGTGGCCAGTCTTTCTCTGCTAAAAGGATATCATAGCCTTTAGATAGATTCTCCCAAAAGAGACCTCTTATTTTCCTAGTTTTATCTCCCTCTATAAGTAATGTTATTTCATATAGTTTATGGGGCACGCTCACTCGGGTGTCTGCAGTTTCCACTTGAATGTATTCATTCGTGTCCACTGTCTCCAGAAGATTCATCAGGATCTTGCGAGCTATGGTCACTTCTGCTGCGCTGTCTAGCATTGTCTGGGCTCACTCTCCATTTTTCAGTTGTGTCCTCAGGATTCTCGGCATGTTTTATTTTAATACTGGCTACCTTCTTTCGGGGAAATTGTTTTTTTTTTTTACTTTGATGAGCAGGTTCCTTGTCTTTGGACTTGACGTGCTCTTCTTTGTGTTCTGACCGTCCTCTTCTTTCCGATTTCTTTGAGGAAGTCTGAAAAGATCGAGAGTGACGTGCATCAATATCTTGATATCTGTCAGGTTTTTTCAAATTGTCCCTATTTCTAAAGTTGTATCTTTTTTCAGAGGGCTCTCGTTGTGGAGACTTGCTCCGCCCTAATGGAGATTTATTTCTTCGTTGGGGAGACCTTCCTCTGGACTGAGACTGTTTTTCTCTGGGAGTGGTTTGTTTATTACCCTCCCACTTCTTCTTTTAATAATTGAGATTATTTTTAATGAAAGTCCTTTCAGGATTTTCTATTAGTGTTTTTAGTGGGTAGGTTGTACCGTCAAACTGTTAATTGAACTAAATCTCTATATGCTTTTATTAATTCTTTTATTTTAACTAATAGTTCTTCGCTTGACACTTTTTCAATGTCGGGGTGTGGTGTGTAGCTGGCTAGAACCGGCCATATGGCTCCTGGTCTACCTAGTGGACCGAGCTTGGTAATGTGATTTTGATGTTTTAGGGCGCCATTAAACCAGAGCAGGTGCTCTTGGTATGTTAGTGGAATTTCAACTTCCTTGAACGGAGAGTATTCTTCTGGAGATTTCGCTATTTTGTAGTAGTGGAACTCATGTGTAACAGCATGTGCTGCTGGAAAATGTATCCAGGAATAGAATACCTCTGTCTGCCGAAATTCATGTGCCTCTACCACAAATACGACTGTACCACCTCTTGATGTTACTCCATTCTCTATAAGTTTTATAGTTATGGATTTTCTTATATTGACCGGGATGATTATTGTACCCGGGTCGTTATCTCGGACAAGTGTGTCGTCCGCTAAGAGTTGAGCTGCTAGTCTAGCTCTCTCCCTCTCATCCTTATTGTCTGATATTTTTACTGACAGAAAGTTTGCAGAGCAAGTTTTCAAGAAACAAAGAGTAGGTACACAATATTTTGGAACACTATATCCTTCAACGTTGACTAAACCAAAACTTATACATAGGAATCTCTTCCTACTAAGTTCTGGCGGATATTAACCTTTCACCCACTCCAGACGTCTATTATAGGTTTTACGGGAAAAGGGGTCTGTGTGAAAAGCACGACTGAGTTACTCAAGTATCTTGGTTTAGTTTATCGCCTTACCAAATGTTGGGCGCCATGTAGTGTAGTTCCTATATTCCCAATAGGCTCTGCGCATTGGAATAACATAAACGGCAGTTTAGACGTAGGACTGAGGTCGACTAGGTCTCTACTGAATATGGTAGACTTAATTAGGTATGTCAGCTAGCTCAGAGGTCACTAGAAACTTTCTTGAATGAACAGGGAGGAGTTAACTTCCCTAATTAGACAAGAAGGGATTATCTTCTGACAACCGCATAAACATGACAACTTTGCTCCCTCCAGAATAAGGAATATATCTCCAGAGTTGTGTGAAAACAATATATAGCTATTTCACTCAGTCAATTGTGCATGCTTAGTTTCACCAGAGTGCAGAGAAATAGAGAGACGGGCATTTTCAATAAAAGGATTTATTTATTGAGCCGTCTTCTTTCTCATGCAAGAGAAGTGGATTGCCACAATTGCAATAATTGTCATAAAGTAAAGTGCGTACAGTAAAAGGAGTATTATAAAATAATACTGTAAAAGCATTGATATGGTTTCTGAGCTATATGATACTTAAAAAGAATAAAATATATACAATTATATACAATGATAAAAGTTGACTAAACGTACTCAACTGGTGCTTCAAAATACGCCTACCCCAGTGTACCTAACCTAAGCCTAGTACGTGGGAAGGAGTAAGGGAGTTGCAGTTTAAGTTAAGTTAGTTTTGCCAAGAATCTGAATGAAGAATTCTCTAAGGATCTAATCAGCTCCGTACCTTGGTTTTAGAATGAAGGAGGTCTTGTATCTCGTTATCAGGACTCGATCTCCCAGTCACCCGCAAGGGTGACTGGAAACACTGGAGCTGGATTTTCTCGGCAGGAGAAAAGACAGAGTCTTTCTCAGTGCGTCAAATGGGAGGGACGGCTTCCTTCGGTACTCGCATCAGCTGGGCTTCGGGTAAGTAGATAGCCGCTCTGCTCCATACCACCGTGTGTTGCTTAAGGCAAACGCTGGTATATTTATACCTGGAAGGTGCCGTGATTGACGTAAGGTTGGACATAAGACGTCAATAAAAGATGTCACTAAGAACTGGCAGTTCTTTCAGGACTCGCAGGAGTTCTAGGACAATTCAAAACAAAAGCAGGGGGAATTCCCGGGTTGCTGGAGGTTTGGTATGTCTAAAGAACTCGTTGTACTTTCTAGGAGTATAAGGAAGTAGCCTTGCCGTATTTGGACTGCATTGGCTATTACTAAATATGGATATGATTCTTATGCCTTTATAAGGATAGGATTTGTGATAACCACATAAGGGCATAAGTCGGGAATATTTAATTAGGGTCCTAGATACGTTCACAACATTCTCTGTTCCCCTCATTTCTCTTTAAGACATCTATCTGGTTCTTAGAGAGCTAAGATTCAGCAGATTCTGGGCTTCATGTACGAAAAAATGGCACAGTGCTGCGCTGCAAGCCATTTTGCTGCGTCAAGCTGCATCATTTTAAAAGCACAGGGATGTGTCATATTACCAACAATATAACACATGCATGTTCTTTCCCCTGCGCTGGTACACAAATGGGTGCCGTGCGCAAACGCAGGCACTCTTCTGTCATGTTGTAAGGGAACCTTCATTGCGGGATGATTGTTTTTGTGCAGGAAGGGACACCTTCCTGCGAAAAACAATCATTGATGGTATATTTCCTCTTTCTATTCATCTTGTAGAATTAGGAAAAAACTAGGAGAAATAAAAGAATTTCTTCTCGTTGTACCACTCCTACGCATCCCCTGGGGAGGTGTAGGATTCTGACGCTTTCCCAGCTTTACCGAATTCTGTAAATCTGGGAATATGTCAGGTTCAATGGATGTTGCGTTGTAACACCCATAGGAACACCCAAGGAATGCCTATTTCATGCAAAGTAATGTGTGAACGGGGTCCATACTTACAAGGCCATACAAAGTCATGTAGGGTGACTTTATTTGGCCTTGATATCTGGGCAGGGACACTGCACCGCAGGTGCATCAAAAACATTGATACACCGGCGGCGCAATGGCCTTGTAAATGATGCCCTTTGTTTGTATCTCCTTCTGACTCCCACCTTTGCTCATCTCATTGTTTCAAGCCCTCCACGATTCAAGCTCTTTGCTTTGCCAAATTTATACTCCTCATGTTTGTCTGAAAGAATTCATTATGAATATCCATTCAAGAGTTCACTAATTATCTTAGTTCTTATGAAAGCCCCTTGTTCAGTGTAAGAGCAATCCATCTCAATTGTTTAGTTACATGTAGAGTGTGCTGACTCCATTTTGATTATGCTGTGCTGTATAAGCAAGTTAAATAAATTAAGAAGCAAATATAAATAAGCAAAAGAAATTACTATGAATTATGTGAGGAACATGCCTCGGCAATGTTGAGCCATTGGTGCTGAATTTGGAACAATGTAGAAGAGTCTGATCTGTTACTGATTTAATGCAGACTCTGGCTGATGGAAGGGGAGAAGAGAGAGGATACTTACTTAAATGGAAATCTATGTTGGGCGTTGCCAAAATAGTGTCTGTGGTGGACGTATAACTCTGAGCTCCGTATTGGGCCCGATAGTTATCCTGCATTTATCCCCCGCATCCGAGTTATTCACGGCCCGAGTTACCACGACTCCCTGTGTCGCCTGTCGGGAGAATATGACTGGCGTTCATGGCTGACCATTTCCACAATAATAACAAAGGTCCCTAGCTGTTGTCATCGCAATGGCGAATGAGACCAGGCCTGCCAATTGGGCTCGGCCATGGGCATTTGAGGCAGGATCCCTGGGGTGCCCTGCCAGGCAAGGTGGCTTCTGGACTTACTCCAAGGCTTTGGAACAGCCCAGAGCTAGGGACACGCCCCAGCCTGTGACCCGGATTGTACTGGGCCTGGGGCCGCTGTGGGGGACAGTGAAGAGTGGGGGGTTATCGGCCTACCTGCCATCTGTTGAGCAGTCGGCCCCTGGACCCTGGGGTGTTGATGGACTGGGAAGGTGCTTTGAGGAACTGAGGCAGAGATGACACTGGATCGCCTCGAGGACCTCTACCCTTCTTCGTCGTCACTGGAACTGATGACGCTGGCAGAGGTAAGAACACTGATGGTGTCCCTCTGCCCCCTCCACCCCTAGCCTGACTAGGCCACTTTGAGGAGGCCTGGACTGACTGTGCAGTTCCTGGGTCCACCCTGATGCTGCTGGAGGTGGCTGCTACTCCTGAGGGGAGCCAGTCTGTGGTTATCTACCAGGCTCATCGGCCCTGGCTACGACAGCCTGGAGCCCCAATTGTAGAGGTTGGTCCGTGGCCCCATGCAAGTCAGCAAGGATCGTCTGTGGGCCCAAAAAATGTTACAGAAAAGGAAGAGAAAACTGGAGGAGGTGTGAGCTACTGCACCCTAGTGCACTGAATGCTTCCAAATTTGAATGACTGCCTCACAACATACTGGCCCATGCTTGCAAGCCCACCACGAGGAACTGAAGTGGGCACAATAAGAACTCAAAGGTGAGGTGACAGAGTGGACTCCTACCTAATCTGGGGTTCAATGGGGCCCTTTTCACTTCCATCCCATCCCCTACTGAATGGGGGACAACTTGCACACTAGCGCAAATTACCTGTAGCATATGGACTCCTTGGATGCCCAGGAACCCGGACACTGGCTGCTTCACTGCTGTACTCAGTTCTGCATCTGCAGTGCTCCATCCCATGCATGTCATTGAGGGGACTCCTGGGGAACGTGACCTGTTGTATGAGAGCCTCCCTTGGATGCTGAAGCTGCGCCTCCGAGACACCCCCCTGAGCTATGGGTGATTCCCAAACACGGGGGCAAACACACAGTGTGCCCCCACAATGAAGTGATACAACCTGCTGTCTTGTGGACACAGGAGGGTTTAATGATGACTAATGATGGTGAAGCCAAAGTCCAACAAGTCACTGCTGCCAGGAGGCAAGAGAAACAGCCATTACATAGCAACTAAAACAACGCACTACCATTACAACAAAACTTTTACAACGCAGGATCCATTACAACGCATGCCATTACAACGCAGCTGCTATTACAACACATGCCATTACAACATAAGTATGGGTAAGTATTTAATTACATTTTAACCCCTCCACCATCTAAAACTTACCCTACTATTACGCCCCTATGGAGTTAGAATAGTAATTTTAACCCCTACACTATCCAACACATACCCTACTATTACACCCCCTGGAGTTAGAATAGTAATTTTAACCCCTACACTATCCAACACTTACCCTACTATTACACCCCCCTGGATTTAGAATATTAATTTTAACCCCCTACACTGTCCAACACTTACACTACTATTACATTCCCATAAATTAAAAAAAACATACTTACCCATACTTATGTTGTAATGGCATGCGTTGTAATAGCAGCTGCGTTGCAATGGCATGCGTTGTAATGGCATGCTTTGTAATGGATCCTGCATTGTAAAAGTTCAGTTGTAATGGTATGCGTTCTGAATGTATGTGTTGTAACGTCATAGATCCGGAGGCACAGATCCAAAGGCGGATGCCCCCCGTGGACAAGACTCTTTGCAGCCTGCAGCACCAGAAAGAGATGCTCCTTGCACACTCTGCCAAATTTAACAAGGTTCTCCAAGCCCCCCTAGACACTAACACCTCCTTGGAGACCTGTATAGACTTTGTCACACTGGAGGTCAACTTATTGCGGGCTGAGCATCGCAGACTAACAGAGTGAGTGGGTGTGGCTGAGTCCACATTGGCAAAAATGCGGCCTTGCATGCAGGATGTGCAGGAACGTTTGAAGAAGGTGGGAGCTGAGGTTCTCACCCTGCATCACAGGGCGGAAGAGGCAGAGGGCAGGTCGAGATGTAATAACACCAATCTGATGGGACTACCTGAACAATCGGTGGGCCCCAGTAGGAAGCTGTTTCTGGAAGAACGGCTGATGAGCAAAGGTCTGGATGGTAAGGTGCACACCAGGATGACCCCCACACATGGGACCCCCACGCCCTATCACAGCACAGCTCCTCAATTACCATGATTGCATCTTGCATTTACAATTCTTTCACACCATAGGTCACATATCCAATGAGAATGATTAAATTACGGAGTATCCCGACTTCACCATGAAGGTGCAGCAACAATGAGGGTCGTACTCGCCTGTTAAACAACGTCTCTGAGAACTGAACCTGAAGTACACGTTTATACCCTGCTAAGCTACTCGTCGTTGATGGGGATAAGATTCCCATCTTTCACTCACCGGAGGGCGTGTGGACATGGCTTCACACAACGGATATGCTACCTTCTCCTTCCTCGGAATGGCACGAGGATGAATGGTTGCTAACCAAGCCAAGAAGATACGGGCAATTCACAAGAGGGTGCGACCATCCAGAGATTAGGCTGCTGAGGAGAGAACCCAGGCTGTAGCGGAGGACTCCCTCCAGATCACACATTAATTTGCCCCTTTCCAAACTGGTCGCCCATCAGAGTAGGGCTCGGACTCGGGCAAATCACTCCCTTCCATTATCTGCAAAAGTCAGGGCCCGAAGATCACCCCCAGATTGGTAGATGACCTGTGAATGTGCACTCAGGACTGTCACTGCTCAGGTGTCAAATTGAACAGGTGCCTCACCTGATGGGCCGGAAGCCGGCAGGTAAGAGGTGGTGTGTATGAGACTGCAGGGCACATATGAACACAAGGCCCACACTGAGGTCTACCAGCCAAAGATGACCCTTGTCTTTGATTTTGGCACCATGTCACCCCATTGTTTCCAAGTGGACTCAGCATTGAATGTTTATACTTTACTTGTGCTTTTCTCTTCTTTTTTTCTTAATGTATGGCTGTTGGTGCATAGTTTGTGTGTACTTTTATGGACGGACCTTCTCACGGCAACTGTCCCAGGGGAAACAGTTTTTGGGATATTTTAGATATATGCAGTGTTTACCTGATGCATACATGCCACCTGTGGGGTGAGCCGCAGGGCTATGGGGTTCTCATAGAATGCATGGCATGACGAGTGACTTACCAGACACCTGTGTCCTTCAGTACCGCATAATCCCCTAGAATGTGCACAGTAAGCCACTCCTTCCAAGCAATATTGATGTTATGCCTCTCTTAAATCGAATCAGATGCACAAAGCCACGTTCCAAGAAACAGACCTCAACATTACTGAGTTGCACAAGCACCATGTAAAGTGAAAGGGACAGCTGCATGGCACTCTTTAGTCTTCCTTCACTAGTGGGATCTGCATTTGGATGGCCCAGGGGTACCTTACACTTTGGTCACTCAGAGGGTGGACACAGCGGGCGATTTGTGATTTTGGATGGGCAACTAGATGGTGAACCACTCACTCTTGCTGTAATCTATGCACCCAAAACACAACAGGGTGAATTCTTGGACACCCTCACACTGGCGCTCCTTGGAGACCCCTCTTCCCCTGTACTTCGAGGTAGGTATTTTAATTGTGTCCCAGATGTGATGCTTGATTGCTCCACCCCCCCCACTCAGAGCGGCAGCCACAAGACGAACCGCACAACACCTTACTCAATAGCTGTCGCGCATGCACCACTTGGATGCATGGCGCCACCTACATCCCTTAGACCATGAGTACTCCTATTATTTGCAGGTCAACAAAGTGCACACCAGAATTGATCTGTTTCTCTGTGCGACCTGACTTGGTGCACGGTTAGATGAGGTAAGGTACCTGCACACGCCTTATCGGACCACAGGCCCCTATGACTTTTACTGTCCGAGGTACTTATTCAAGTGGCGGTGGCGCTGGACAGAAGAAAGTGTTTGACACCTCGAGGTAGGACTACCTTCAGCTGGTTCTCGCCAAAATGGGGGTTGGACTGGGATTCTTGGGATGAATTCACCCCTTATACACCAGCCCCACAGCGAGAGTGAAGATGGGACAGGTTATCTCGGACAGGGTGGATATCTGTGGGGGACAAGACGTGGTGCCTGCTGTCCCCTCTTCTGTTGGCACTGGTAATGAAGCCCCTGGCCTGTCAACTCTGTTGGTGGGCAGAGGAGTGGGGCATCAGGGAGCAGCATGTACGCCACATTATATCACTGTACGCTTATGACAACTTAATTTACCTCTGAAAACGTGGATGTGTTGCTCAGCGGTCCCATATGAATATTGCAACCTTTTGGTGATATCCCTGGGCTGCGCGTGAATTGGGATAAGACCTGCATGTTTCCTCTGGAGGACCAGGTGGACCCCATGGGGACCCACCTAAGATGGTGCTATGACACCTTTCAATATCTAGGTATACAAATTTATCATACTGAGAAAGACCTCAACGAAGGAAATCTGGAGAAGGCAGTTTTCTCCATACGTCAATCCCTATCTTTTTGGTGCTCTCACCCTTTGTCTCAACCCGGTCAGGTGGCGATAACCAAATGTTGGTTCCCCCTAACTGTTGTATTTCTTTGTTGCCCTCCCAATTGTGCTCCCCAGTAGCTTCTTTCGGTAACTGAACGAGTCAATGCACGCACTGATATGGGGCTCAGGACAACATAGGGTTGCTTTTAACACGATACAACACCCATTCAATGAGGGTGGTTTAGGGGCACCCCATTATGAGCTCTATTATGCTACTGTGCAGCTGCAATGGCTGTTGGTGTGGTTATACAACTTAACCTACCATGAAACCATCTTGGTGTGCGCACTGCAGATGGAAGTGTGCACCTACACCTGGCTGACTGATTCTGTATCCCACGCACGACATGTGTTTAGACAGATGGTGGTAGCGTGTACTTGTTGTCTTTAGATACATAAATCCCAATGGTGCCGCCTGAGCCACCCTTGATTCGCAGCGGGTCTCCGGACAAACTTTTACAGAAAACAACAAAGTGAGACGTCTGACGGTAAAGCTTTTCTCCCACAAGATATCATTACAAAGTGAGGGGTGGGAGAAGCATGTACTCAATGGGACAGCCGAGGCTTGCCTAACTGTCAAGAGCGGTATGAGGGCCCGAGTGTAGAAAGCACATGTGACAGCGTTGGAATGTGTGTACAAATGTGCACGTTGGCCTGATTGCATGCTCTATTCTAAAAGCATACCCCCAAGATGGGTGAGTCACGCACTAGTGTTACAGTGCATGCTATGATGTACTGAGAAGCGAACCAGTGTAGTGGCGTGTCCGGTGGATAGCAATAATTACAATCTACTAAGAGGCATGGGGGCCTCTTCACACACATTTGGAGAATAAAGGTTAGATCCGAAAAGGACAGATAGTGAAGATATTCTGCACATAAACACAAAATTCATTAAACATTTATGCTACTGTATCAAGGTTCTGATAGTATTAAATGATATAGAATAATCTTACAATACAAATTGAATTTGTTTTTGAAAAAAAACATTGGTTGTCTTTTACTTCTCTCTCTCGCTAAGATCCATTGTCTGGATCATTAATACATGTATTAACAGCGTATGTTTAGCCATGAGGACCCTTATGTTTGTATAGCACTATACCCAGGTCCTGTGGCTCACCTTGGATTATCCCATGAATTTGGTAATGCTCTGAAACAATGAAAGCTGATGGATACTTAATATGGAGTGTTACACTAGAACTAAGACCTGAAACTGGCCAATCAACTTTTCAGTGAAAGAACTCAGTGAAAGAACTCGTCATATGATAGATTTCAGAATCTTTTCTTATATTCTTGTCATTTCAAACCTGCTGGAAGGTATTTCCATAGGTCTACAACCTCTATAAAGACTGAACTCCATCCGTGACCTCATCCAGTTAAATCAAAGGTTCCGAATTATGGTATGACAGAAATGGTCAGGATTCTTTCTAGTATTCTTTTCTCTACAAGTAGCCAAACCCAGTGGGCATATATTAGGTATCTATGACTCCATGATTATGCCCGAAAATGCTTCTTCCCTGTTTGTTTAGGGGCAGTAATCCCCCCAAACGCCAAAATATTCCTTTTCAATGCCAACATGTTGTGTCTCATTCAATCACGAACATTCTTTTTACAGCGGCCCCCACCACGTGTGTTATTTTGCAGTGTTGGCACAATGCCATCTGAGAATCTAGGATGTTTATAGCAAATTGTTAGTCACTAAATTGTCACATTTCTTACTGTTTTCTAATTTAGTGTGACATAGGATGCAGTACTTTCCAACATCTATTTTTAATGGTACTGTTTTCTAAGAATGATTTCATTAATGTTGCATGCAGTCTTTAGTCACAGAATAGTTATTGTTTTGCCTATAACCTTTGGGGACCCTCTTTGTTTTGCTTAACTGATTTTGTCTTATCTTACTTATTATGTTTTCAGTTCTTTGTTTTTGACTTTACTAATATGCTACTGACGTCAAGCTAAGGAGTACAATCACAAAAGAGGGGCGAGGGTTAAAGACAGTTTATACTCCGCCACCCCGAACCCCCAGAGACCTATAGTGCACACACAAAAGGGGTGGGAAGAGTAAATAATAACACCATATATACTAATACGGTGCAAGATAGAGCCAGCCCCAATAGGGCAAATCACTCTATTTGAAAAAACTGCCCTCACTCACATACCGAAGTATGTGACATGCTTCATCATTGGGCCTGCTTACAATACGCCCTGGTGTACCCCACACAGGACGGAGCATAAGGGAGGGGGAAAAAAATTATAAATTCCACTTAACACAACATATAGTCAAACAAACTAAACAGACACAACACTTAACACATCCAATGAGGTGAAAATAGTGCAAACACCATGTGTTTCCAAACCGAAAAGTGCGACAAAGAAATTGTGCAGTATGAGGAGTGATTTAAAACTGATTAAAGGTGTCAACCAGAAAACAAACTTTATTAGACTTTACTTGGCACCTCTACCAGGATTAAAAAATGAGAGAACATGAGACTCGAAGGTGCTAATGTGATCAAATTGGATCCATTTGAAACGCTTATTGTGGGACCCTAGTGGTGTGATTCTGACTATACTTTTCCAGTATGTGTCGCTAACTTTCCTCCGGATTACGGGGGTACCCTGAGACAAACCGAATGCGACGGTCCTGACGAAGACCGGAGTGACCATACAGGCGCATCAAGAGCGGTTGAAACATGTTGACTCTGGCAGTGGTAGGAGGGAAGCCTTGAGGTTCCTAATTATCTCCTGAAGGCATTTTCCCATCCTCTGTTCTCTCATTGGATGTGTTAAGTGTTGTGTCTGTTTAGTTTGTTTGACTATATGTTGTGTTAAGTGGAATTTATAAAAAAAAAATCCCCTCCCTTATGCTCCATCCTGTGTGGGGTACACCAGGGCGTATTGTAAGCAGGCCCAATGATTAAGCATGTCACATACTTCGGTATATGAGTGAGGGCAGTTTTTTCAAATAGAGTGATTTGCCCTATTGGGGCTGGCTCTATCTTGCACCGTATTAGTATATATGGTGTTATTATTTACTCTTCCCACCCCTTTTGTGTGTACTCGTCAAGCTAAGGAGATCAGACAGAGAGTTCTCTCATTGAAACCTGCTACCCATACCAATTGGATGGTGGGCCACTCCCAACATTTCAGTTTATCACTTTGTATTGTAGCCATTATGTCCTGTTAGCAGAACAGAGGGAGTTTTCACTAATTTCAGTAAGTATACCATTGCCAGTTTCAGTTTTGATCAGCAGTGTGTCATTCACAGTTTCATTTATGGTTTGCTAGGAAAGCATTGACATTTTCTGTATAACTATTTAGCACATCACAGCAGTTTCCATCAGGCCCATTGAGCACATTTTGAACAGTTACCAATTTGTAAAATTGGCATTTGTAGGTCTGTTTCCTTTAGGCATGCTGGTAATTTTCCATTATTCCAAAGTTGCTCTTCATGCTTAGTACAGTACGCAAGCTAAAACAATATTGTCAATTTAATTTATGTCCAGTTACTGTGGAATGCTCAGTTATACAGTTTGTTACCACACCATTGTCAGTTTTCACAAGAAGAAATAAGTCTATTATTGACAGATGACATTACACCAGCTTAACACATCGTCCATTTTTTTCCACCGTGCTAAATTAGTATATAATTTTAATTATCCATGACTTAGAACAGCATTGCCAGTTTTGTTCATGACCAATTGGAACAGCATGGCATGATTTCCTTACACACATTTTCCACACTATAACCAATTTCAATATTAACCAGTTATTATTTGATTTGGCATTACACATGTTCTCCTCACACCTTCCATTATCTTATTCTCGGGGAAAATATGGATGGGAAGAAGCTGGCTTTCAGTTGACTGAAGTAAGACGGAGTCTAACCACAGTCAAACGCAGACCTGGATGAGGGAGTTGTAAGAGCCGCCCTACCAAAAAGGAAGAGAGACTGAAAGTAGAGGAAATGGGATACACCCTCCCTCTACAGACTAATAACTTGCCAAAAAGTATCCCATACCTAACCTACTGTCATGAGGAAAAAGATTTGGCATCAATGTATCATGCTGCTGGCGAAGAAAACACTTTTTTTTCTTTGTTGGACCCTCACCCACTCCAGCAGTGTCATGCTTCATCAATGGGTCTCATCCTGGTCCCTAAAAACTAGGCTCAACCATATTCCAGAGAGCACATTAATTATTTCTCTAGCCGGGGTTTCCCTAATAAAAATACCATCAAAAAATCAAGGTATCCCTTTAGTAGCAGTTGTTTGTGTATGATTAAAAGGTTGTTTTACGGGGGTAAGGATATAATGGTCCAATTGTTCTAGAAAATGTTCGACATATTTCAGACCCTAAAACGAACCCTCTTGGGTAAAGGGCTTTCATCAGGAAATAAAAAATGCAATTGAAAGTTTTTTCATTCTGTTGTTCATTGCTTTCAATAGAACAGGAGCTTTGGTCATAACCGTGTGCCTACTTCACATAAATAAATGAAATTCTGTAATTCTTTAAATTGTTTCAGCTCTAAGAGAGTGATAGGGAACCACCAACCTAGATACACAGTGCCCTCTCATGCTCCTAACTTGGAAGGATTTTCCATCTCCTGTCTTCTTTTAATCTAGGGTTGCAGAAAGCCTCATTACCTCCATGCATGTCCTGTTGGTAAGTACTGGCTACTCTTTTTTGATAAGGATAATAATCACAACACTTGGAAACCTCTTTCAGAAGAGCATTGCCAGAGCAACACAGAAGCACTATCAGAACTAAATAAATGCTCTAGAGAGTGATGTAGAAAATACTCTTCTTTAGATTTAACACTAAGAAGACAATAGAGCAATATTGGTCAAAAAATGAACAAATCTCCTCTCAAGATACATTTGTCGCAAGTGACAGATCGCTTATAGCACTCTAAATTGTATGGGTGCACTATACTCATGGTTTAAATGCACTCATATGTTTTTTTATCATTTGCAGTGTTTCATGATTATTAAGATGCATTTATTCGAGTTATATTAGCATTAAAATGTAATGTGCACATTTAAGTAGGCCTTTGTATGTATTAAAGAAATTTATTTTTCCTGTATGTGTAATGTGCAGGTTGAAATTATACTTGTGTAATGTATTTGTATTTAGTATAAGTTGACTGAATTGTAGGCCCAAACTGTAGGTTGTTTTGAGTTTCATTTCTCCTTGGTTGCTCAAGAATTGTAATTAAATGAATCCTTAGTGTGCTCGAAGATAGTATGTTTGTCTATATAAAGGGGATGATTCTTTAAGGAGACAGGGGTTTGAATCAATTAAACTTATAATACAAAAAGGAATACCCCTGACACCATAAATCACACAATTGATTTGCTAACAGAAGCCTTTTTAATTGACTCTGTGTTATCAAAAACTGTTTTACTACTTATTTTATATATATTTTCATTAGTGATGCACACTTATTGATCAGTTTCTATATAATACATCTACAATATTTACATCTTATTCATCATACTGTACATATATCTACATCCGTTCGTCAGAGCAGGAAATCAACAATTTTGTTAACTCAAACGAAATCTTACTTTAACTTCAATTTGCAAGGTTATACATTCTCTTAGTTCATATTTGCTTTCAATGTATACAACCAAAAAAGTCCTACTTTTTTAATCTTTTCAAGATTAACTCCTTTCTTGATCAAGTCCACATATGTGTCTAATGGTCCTTTTGGCATTGTAATCACCACTTTGGAGTTTACATTAATAATTCATAATACATGTAACCGGGAATCAGTCTTTTGTTCACCAGATATTAGAAAAATTGTTCACATTCACTTGTGATTATATGCACATTTATAGTCTCGCCGACGCGTTTCGACCTTATTGGTGTTGGACCTTCATTATCACGTTTTGTTAAGGTCTTCCTCAGGGCTGTATTTTTGTGTGGTGTAGGACAACTTTATATCTATAAAAGATAATGATAAATATATCTCTTTTAGTAACTCGAATCTGCATCTTAGTCATAGTACATTGTATATATTATTATACATGTCGTTTCCTGTGTCTGTTTAACATACATACCCGCCTTCTTGTTGTTGGGGGGGGCGTGTTTGTCAATTGTCACCTGAGAGTCAGAACATACTTGTTTTAGTCTCGGAAGTATCTTTTTGGTCAGCTTCCAACATCTGTGTTTATATGTATGAATGCATTACATACCCTTCCTGTGGTGTACTTCAATGAGCGGTATGTCCGATGTTTTATTTTCTTTCAAGGGACTTAGGCGTGAGAGTCTTGCACTCAATTTATGTCTTTGAGCTGTTGGTAAAAACGACAGTTGTTGTGAATCTGTCTAGAAACGGACCTCCTCTAGTCTTATATCGATTGTCTTGTCGATT
The DNA here is from genome assembly GCF_964263255.1 of Lissotriton vulgaris. NCBI lineage: Eukaryota > Metazoa > Chordata > Amphibia > Caudata > Salamandridae > Lissotriton > Lissotriton vulgaris. Next base: position 955,025,414 of record NC_141699.1, read on the forward strand.
TTTGGTAACATTCTCATTAAACTAGGTTGATTAATATGGACTTTCGTTATGCACAGGGCGAGCTTTGTACAAAATGTTGCGCATTGCTACTGGCTTGTGTTTCATCTCTTCGCCACGTCATTTTCAGTGCGTACAGGGCATGTTGTGTACAGAGTATTGCGCATTGCTCCTGGCTTGCGTTTCATTTTTTCGCCAAATTTCAGGTGCAACTTCATACCTTATTTTCGCATGATGTCTCTTGTTCTCCGCTTCACTGCGTCTCACGAGGCTCTCCGTCTCCTCTCTTTCGGCGTACCACCGGCACTTTCTGTCTCCTTTCCGCTCCTTCGGCGTCCTCGTCTTCTTAGCTGATTGCTTCCGTGTTTGATGTCACGTGATTCATTGGACGTGATTTTCCTTGAATCGTTTTTTCGGGCCGCTGGGTATTGGAGTTCTTTCAGCTTTGGCTTGTATACTGACGGACGCTTCCGTGTACGATCTCACATGTTTTCCTTAGGTCGTGATTTCTCTTCCTATACATTGTGTTGTTCTTTCGGGCCGTTGGATATTGGCTTGTATGCATAAGGGGTACGATTCCATTAACATTTCCAGGAGCCTTGTTCACATTGTCCATGTCGATGTTTTTTGGTCAATATTACATTGATTGTTTTTTGAATTTTTCCATCTGATTTAAAATGCTGATTCTGATTACATACAGTGTGTAAGTTCTGACATCTCATTCAATCCGTTTTCTATTGTGTTCAAGTATAAGATAATTTTTGCCTCAAAATTGGACATGACGTTGTCCACGTTATTACCCACAATATGTTTAAGTACTGTCCACTTAATGTCTTTCTCCGAATGTCCCATCTCAATGCAGTGTGCCACCATCGGAGCATTTTGAGTTTTACATTTGATACGAGATCTGTGTTGTGTAATCCTTTTTCTTATTTGCTGGCTTGTTTTGCCTATATAGGCTTTAATGCAGGGGCATAGCACACAATAGATTACATTTTGCGTATTGCAATTTGTAAATTCTTCATGGACAATTTATTTCGTTCCATATTGGAATTTGGTTCCTTCTATGGTGTTTTCACATGAAACACAATTCCCACATTTTTTGTGTCCTTTCACTGGTGGTAGCGATAACATAGATCTCAACGATGTATCTTGTCTTCTTATATTTGTGTTAGCTCTTACAAGTTTATCTTTAATGCTTGAATTTCTTTTTAATGCGAAGATAGGCAGATTTTTGAACTGCTCAATACTTTTCACTGTGATCCAATTTTTTCTTATGATCTTTTGGATTTCATTTGTCACTCATGAGAAGGTTGTGACGCAAACCAGCGGAGAATTTTCTTCTTTGTTTTTTGGAGTTAACAGAGATTCTCTTGGAACATACCACGCTCTTTTCATAGCTTTTTTTAGAAGTTTTTTTGGATAACCTCTTGTTTGTAGTTTTTCTACAAGAATTGTGGCATTTGTGAAATAATCCTCCTTTTTTGTACAATTCCTGTGAATTCTCATAAATTGGCTAAAGGGCAAGTTATCTCTTAAATTTCTTTGGTGGAAGCTGCCATAATGTAGAAAGGTGTTTCTGTCTGTAGGTTTGGTATAGAGAGTCGTGTATATGTGACCTTCTTCGTGTTTAATTAGAAGGTCTAAGAAGTTCATCTCAGTTTTGCTCTTGTTGACAGTGAACTGTATGTCCCGGTTCCTATCGTTCAACCATCTGGTGAAATCTGATAGTTGTTCCTCACTTCCTCGCCATAGCATGAAGACGTCATCTATGTAACGGTACCACATTTTTATGTGGCCGTCATATGGGTTATTAAAGAAGATCCATCTTTCTTCGAACATTGCCATGAACATTATAGCCATTTCTGGGGCAAAAGGACACCCCATCGCGGTGCCCTTGACTTGAATGTACTTACTGCCATTGAATGTGAAAAAGTTATTTTTCAAGCATATTTCTGCCAGTTGCAGAATGAAGTCTGTTGGCACATTGTGTGGACGATCTCTTTTCTCTAAGAAGATTTTCATCACCTCTAACCCTGCTTCTTGTTGGATATTAGAGTAAAGGCTTACGATATCCAATGTGACTAAAAATTCTTCTTCCTCCTCAAACGGGTGGTGCTCTAGAATGTTAATTGCCTACATGGTATATTTAATATAGCTTGTTGTGTCAGATGCGAGAGGTTTTAGGAAGGTATCCACATATTTAGCTGGACGTTCTAGTATGGAATTTACTCCAGATATTATTGGCCTTCCCGGCGGATTCTTTTGGTCCTTATGAATCTTGGGTAAATTATACATAAGTGGTGTCCTTGGGTTTTCATTAATCAGGAATTTTGCTTCCTTTTTTGATAGCCATCCCTCATTTTCTCCGATGTTCTTTAATGTCTCTAATTTGGACTTTATTTTGTTGTTCCAATCTTCATCCGTTCTTCTGTAGTACTGTTGATCACTTAGTTGCCTAAGTACTTCGGCTTCATATTTTTCACGTTGGAGTATCACCACTCCCCCGCCTTTATCGGCTGGCTTAACGATGATTGTGTCATTCTTTTTCAGATTTTCCAAAGCCAGTTTTTCTTGTTGTGGCATGTTCCATTTAGTAAAAGTTCTTTTATTCTCTAGGTTTGCCAGATCTCTTAGTACATTTTTCTCAAAAGTCAATAGCTCAATTGGCATATTGGTAGCATTTGGAAAGAACGTGAAATGGTTTTTTAATCCAGAGTAGTTACGCTCCACATAGTTAGGTGTATCCTCAAAGAAGATTTTCAATCTCATTTTTCTAAAGAGTTGTATGATTTCTAATTTGGTCAGTCTTAAATCTGGTCTTACTGTGGGTATAAATGACAGCCCTCTTCGTAGCACATTCATTTCTTGCGGTGATAATTCATACTCCGATATATTGTAGATTGGACTTTCTTCTGTGATCACCAGCGGTAGACATTCCTCCTCGTTGTGATTTGTCCTGGTTGAGGATTGTACCATCTTGCTCTGCCTCTGGGTCGGCGATTTCCTCTGCCTAAAAAAGGTGCCGATTGATAGTTTTGTCCCTGTTGGTTTGTGGCTGCACTTGTTGATGGATTTGTGTCACTTGAGCTCTCTGACGACGAAGAAGCGTCTGAAAAGGTCAGAAATTGTCTTCTGCTTCTTCCTCCGTATGTGCGTAATGCTCCTGTGTTTTGAGGTTGTTTATAGAGATCCTTGTCTAAGTAAGGGTAGGTCTTGTTTTCAGAGAAGTTACTGATGTCTTTTTGGAGTTTGAATTTTTTAGCGTCTTCTGTTGTTTTCTTGAATACTTCGTTTTCTTTTTGTAATTTTAATAGTAGTGCTTGTGCGTTCTCAATTGCTGTGTTGTTTTTCAGGGCCTCCTCCAGCTCTTGGATTAATTCAAGTACTTTAAGACTCAAGCGTTCTGCTGTTTTAATTGAATGGAACATCCAATCTCTTGAGCATTTTATTCCTATATGGCTGAAACCCTCTAGATATTCAGGTTGATCAACAAAAATCACCGGAACATTTTTGACTTGCAGACCTACTGGTATTGTTCCTGCTCTCATATGTTCAAAGAGGACTTCCCCATGTAGTGCGGTTCTTATTTGTTTCTTTTTAAGTCTAGTTATTTTCTCGACCTCGGATTGTTGACTGGGATTAGTGGCTTTAGTTCCTGGGTTAAGTGTGGACGGTCTTTTTAAGAATTCTTCAATATCTTCTTCTCTGAAACTTAAGGTCTTAGGTTCTGACATTTATATACAATGTAATGGTGTTCTTTGCTGATTGCTGCTGACTCGAAATTGCATTTGGAGAGGATCAATTCTGTAATTCTAATCTGAGTAGTCCAATTTAGGGACTGTTATGTGTGCCTCTAACTTTCAAAGCCCGGATCAAACAAATATCCTGCTCAATGTATATACTTTTACTTTTTTCTGTACAATTCCCTCGTAGACGTGGTGTCTACCCCGAAATCTGTCTATATAAAGGGGATGATTCTTTAAGGAGACAGGGGTTTGAATCAATTAAACTTATAATACAAAAAGGAATACCCCTGACACCATAAATCACACAATTGATTTGCTAACAGAAGCCTTTTTAATTGACTCTGTGTTATCAAAAACTGTTTTACTACTTATTTTATATATATTTTCATTAGTGATGCACACTTATTGTTCAGTTTCTATATAATACATCTACAATATTTACACCTTATTCATCATACTGTACATATATCTACATCCGTTCGTCAGAGCATGAAATCAACAATTTTGTTAACTCAAACGAAATCTTACTTTAACTGCAATTTGCAAGGTTATACATTCTCTTAGTTCATATTTGCTTTCAATGTATACAACCAAAAAAGTCCTACTTTTTTAATCTTGTCAAGATTAACTCCTTTCTTGATCAAGTCCACATATGTGTCTTATGGTCCTTTTGGCATTGTAATCACCACTTTGGAGTTTACATTAATAATTCATAATACATGTAACCGGGAATCAGTCTTTTGTTCACCAGATATTAGAAAAATTGTTCACATTCACTTGTGATTATATGCACATTTATAGTCTCGCCGACGCGTTTCGACCTTATTGGTGTTGGACCTTCATTATCACGTTTTGTTAAGGTCTTCCTCAGGGCTGTATTTTTGTGTGGTGTAGGACAACTTTATATCTATAAAAGATAATGATAAATATATCTCTTTTAGTAACTCGAATCTGCATCTTAGTCATAGTACATTGTATATATTATTATACATGTTGTTTCCTGTGTTTGTTTAACATACATACCCGCCTTCTTGTTGTTGGGGGGGCGTGTTTGTCAATTGTCACCTGAGAGTCAGAACATACTTGTTTTAGTCTCGGAAGTATCTTTTTGGTCAGCTTCCAACATCTGTGTTTATATGTATAAATGCATTACATTCCCTTCCTGTGGTGTACTTCAATGAGCGGTATGTCCGATGTTTTATTTTCTTTCAGGGGCCTTAGGCGTGAGAGTCTTGCACTCAATTTATGTCTTTGAGCTGTTGGTAAAAACGACAGTTGTTGTGAATCTGTCTAGAAACGGACCTCCTCTAGTCTTATATCGATTGTCTTGTCGATTTTTGGTAACATTCTCATTAAACTAGGTTGATTAATATGGACTTTCGTTGTGCACAGGGCGAACTTTGTACAAAATGTTGCGCATTGCTACTGGCTTGTGTTTCATCTCTTCGCCACGTCATTTTCAGTGCGTACAGGGCATGTTGTGTACAGAGTATTGCGCATTGCTCCTGGCTTGCGTTTCATCTTTTCGCCAAATTTCAGGTGCAACTTCATACCTTATTTTTGCATGATGTCTCTTGTTCTCCGCTTCACTGCGTCTCACGAGGCTCTCCGTCTCCTCTCTTTCGGCGTACTACCGGCACTTTCTGTCTCTTTTCCGCTCCTTCGGCGTCCTCGTCTTCTTAGCTGATTGCTTCCGTGTTTGATGTCACGTGATTCATTGGACGTGATTTTCCTTGAATCGTTTTTTCGGGCCGCTGGGTATTGGAGTTCTTTCAGCTTTGGCTTGTATACTGACGGACGCTTCCGTGTACGATCTCACATGTTTTCCTTAGGTCGTGATTTCTCTTCCTATACATTGTGTTGTTCTTTCGGGCCGTTGGATATTGGCTTGTATGCATAAGGGGTACGATTCCATTAACATTTCCAGGAGCCTTGTTCACATTGTCCATGTCGATGTTTTTTGGTCAATATTACATTGATTGTTTTTTTAATTTTTCCATCTGATTTAAAATGCTGATTCTGATTACATACAGTGTGTAAGTTCTGACATCTCATTCAATCCGTTTTCTATTGTGTTCAAGTATAAGATAATTTTTGCCTCAAAATTGGACATGATGTTTTCCACATTATTACCCACAATATGTTTAAGTACTGTCCACTTAATGTCTTTCTCCGAATGTCCCATCTCAATGCAGTGTGCCACCATCGGAGCATTTTGAGTTTTACATTTGATACGAGATCTGTGTTGTGTAATCCTTTTTCTTATTTGCTGGCTTGTTTTGCCTATATAGGCTTTCATGCAGGAGCATAGCACACAATAGATTACATTTTGCGTATTGCAATTTGTAAATTCTTCATGGACAATGTATTTTGTTCCATATTGGAATTTGGTTCCTTCTATGGTGTTTTCACATGAAACACAATTCCCACATTTTTTGTGTCCTTTCACTGGTGGTAGCGATAACATAGATCTCAACGATGTATCTTGTCTTCTTATATTTGTGTTAGCTCTTACAAGTTTATCTTTAATGCTTGAATTTCTTTTTAATGCGAAGATAAGCAGATTTTTGAACTGCTCAATACTTTTCACTGTGATCCAATTTTTTCTTATGATCTTTTGGATTTCATTTGTCACTCCAGAGAAGGTTGTGACGCAAACCAGCGGAGAATTTTCTTCTTTGTTTTTTGGAGTTAACAGAGATTCTCTTGGAACATACCACGCTCTTTTCATAGCTTTTTTTAGAAGTTTTTTTGGATAACCTCTTGTTTGTAGTTTTTCTACAAGAATTGTGGCATTTGTAAAATAATCCTCCTTTTTTGTACAATTCCTGTGAATTCTCATAAATTGGCTAAAGGGCAAGTTATCTCTTAAATGTCTTTGGTGGAAGCTGCCATAATGTAGAAAGGTGTTTCTGTCTGTAGTTTTGGTATAGAGAGTCATGTATATGTGACCTTCTTCGTGTTTAATTAGAAGGTCTAAGAAGTTCATCTCAGTTTTGCTCTTGTTGACAGTGAACTGTATGTCCCGGTTCCTATGTTAGCAAATCAATTGTGTGATTTATGGTGTCAGGGGTATTCCTTTTTGTACGAAGATAGTATGTTCTCATCCTACTTCAGGTGCCGGAATTTGCCCTTGTTATTCTTAGATGTAAGGAGATACTCGGAATGTCTTTGAAGAAGTCTGGGAGGCAAAAATGGAGGGCACTTTCATGTCTGGCCTCTCTGGGAACCAAGGCCACTGGAAAAGAATTAATTTAATTAAAGGCTTCTCTGGAAACTAACTGAAGGATGGTGTCAATGAATACGACGTATTGTGGGTTGAACATTGTCTTTTTGTATGGTGCGCAGGGACAATTATGGAGACTTCTGCCTATTTCGGAGGAGAAGGAGCATCCTAGAGCGAGCGCCATAGCTTTAAGACCATTGGACGTGAGTAGTTCTTAAGAAGTCAACACGTGCTTTCACCTTTGGGATAGGATATTGGGGAAATAGTTAGGACTCTCATTTAGAGCAGAGTAGGGAAAGATACTTTTGTTTTTCTCTCAAATGAAAAGAGAATTTGACTCAGCTTATATCCTTTGTTGAATTTTGATTTTGGAGTTCATTATATTAAGTCTCTTATGCCGAATGATTTATATACGTAGACTTGGATCTGTATTGATTTCTATGTATCTATATACCCTGATATTGACATGTGTTTATATTCAATTATTTTTGGCCTTATAACCAAAACTGGAATTCGGAGTCTGTTGTCCTATAAAGCATGTCTAATTGAAAGTATAATATTGAATTGTTTTACTCCCGTCCATACTATTTAGCAGGCAATAAAAGACCATTTGCCTTGAACTTAGTAGGGAAGGTAAGGAGCAAATTTAGCGTCACCACATGGATGAAGTTATGCTGCTGTGGGTGCACAATTGAACCATATTAATTCTTCAAACCAGTTTGTAGAAATGAAACATTTCTAAACCCCTTCCCAAAGTTATATCAACAATTCCCAACACATTTTCTTTTGCCAAAAAGCCCCCCTAATATTTACAATTGAAATGGGCAATACGATTTGGCATCTGATTCACCATGTTCCTAACATGAAATACAGATTTGGACAATTTACTAGTGAAAATTAAAGATATCAAAATACTTGGAGAGGCTGAGCCCATCTGGTCTCTTTATATATGTATTTGATTAGGTATATAAAGAGACCAGATGGGCTCAGCCTCTCCAAGTATTTTGATATCCTTAATTTTCACTAGTAAATGGTCCAAATCTTGGGTATGGGGATTTCCATATATTGAACGTTGATACAAAGCTAGACAATTCTGTATAGATTGGATGTAAAATAAAGGAGTGTAGAGAAAAAGGCCATGGGAGGGGATGGAGGCAGGGCAAGGAAGGTTATCAGCTTTTACCAATCAACCAGAAGGTTACCTGTATATAAGATGGCAATTAAGGAGGAGTTTCTTGAGTGAGCTTGCCACATCTGAGTTGCAAGGGAGTATGAATCAAATAATTACTTTTGCAAGAGTTACACATAACCTATGAAATGTTATTTGAAATTATTTAAGGAAGGATTATCCGATGTAATTCCAAGTGGACCATATTCAGGCCAGATATAAAGAATGACCAATGGGGACATAAATGAGAATCACTTAGTTTGACTGGATGTAAGTTTATCTCATAGAGGTATTTTGACAATCTAGCATGGATTTGGTCCTTCTGAATCTACGCTATAATTCACTAATGTATGACTTTCTCTCTCTACTTACAATATGCATTACATCATTGGCATAAAATAATAGACAATGAGGCATAGAAGCAATGATTGGAATATCAGCAGACACATTTACTAGCTTCTCATACAGATTGAATACATAGATCATATGCATAGAGATGACTAGCATGCAGCCTTGGTTAGCCACGGTAGTAACAAGTACTGATTAAGTTATCAGGGACCATGTGTCATAAGAAATAGGTTGAGGTTTTCAGAAACCCGACAGCTTGAGCTAGAGCTTGCTTCACCCAGAGATACAGAGAAATAACATGCAAATGTGTTTATAATAAAACTTTTAAAAATTATTCTTTTTCTATCATACCCATTATTTATCATTTTCAAAGTATGAGTTTTAACATGCACACTTACCCCTAATGTAAGTCTTAACATGTTGCTCATTTCTTTTATAGGATCTGTGAAGGGAGACACACTGGTCTTATATGGGGTTCTCGTAAATATTCATCTGCTTTTCCCAACATGTGCATACTTCAAGGAGATCACTATCATGGAGTATTTAGACACCAACCTGCAATATATAGATAACTGGCTTAAAAAGCAACCAAAAGCATTTGACTGGACCCAGTGCTTCAAATCTATTCAAGAAAATCAGGAAGAGAGGTATGAAATATACTGTTTAGTCATCCATCACATTATAAGGATCATTTCCCACTATTATGCCTGTTTTTATTGTTACATTCTAATACTACACTGGTTTAATCTAAGAAATAATGTCTATCAACATCAAGTGGTGGCTTTGAAACTGTACTGCATGTATTCGTTTTTTTGAAAACGGATTTTACTAAGTTTTACCATCTTACACATCACATCCGTAAGCACAAGTTCCCAATCCCACTGTAGTCTGCCATGGACAGAAGGTGCGTGCAATCCTGCTTATCCAATGAACTCTGGGAATCCTACAGTTCTAACATGGTGATACTGCTTAATAATGAACCAAAGCAATGAACAATAATTTAGAGTCCTGCCAAAGGGTGAGGGAGAATGACATGATATGTGATGCAAAGTAAGTGCGGGGATTAGTCCCCGGGGATACATGCAGTCATGGAATTTGCTTGTGGCAAGTTAGTAGGGAATGTGGGTGAGCAAGTGTAGGCCAATTCATACTGTGTGGGGGCCCCCGCCCATTGGCGCTCAAGAGACACCACACCACAAGATGCCAGATTTTACTTAACCCTCTTCTCCCACAGAGTGGAATGTCAATCAATATGAGGTTACAGGCCTAGTCCAACTCCTGGGTTGCAATCCCCTGTTAGGCTCCTGCTATAGCGCAACTCCCTCACAGCCAGCTCATTTGCAAAGTTCCATCACCCATGAGTGTACAGTGGAGCTGCCAGAGGACTTCCATACAAGTAGAATTTGGCACTGACAAGTATGAGCACCAAGCCTATACATTTGTTTGTAACTGTACCTGCCTTACGGCAGGTAAACCATCCCAGCAGGAATGCCCCTGGAGAGCCTATAAACTGCCTCCCCATTGCTGTTGATATTATTGTTTCCACCCCTGTCCAGAATGGTTGGATGACTGGGCAATCTCATACCATATGCAGATATATGTCAATATATTCACCACATCTAGGGCAAGTGTGTTCTGTTAACCCCTTCACAGCTGGGCAAATTCCCCTGCTGTGCTGGGGGGCGGGGGGGGGGGGGTGCGCACAGTGCCCCGTGCTCATGATGAGCTGAGCTCGTCATGACCACACCCGTTTCTTTAGAACGCTCGCACAGCAGGGGAATTTGCCCAGCATGCGAGCGTTCTAACAGTCATGACAAGTTCAGCTCGTCATGAGCACACGAGCACCATGGCTCATGACGAGCTGAGCTCATCATGAGACTCGAAGGTGCTAATGTGATAAAATTGGATCCATTTGAAACGCTTATTGTGGGACCCTAGTGGTGTGATTCTGACTATACTTTTACAGTATGTGTCAGTGATTGGTGTCCCCATTATTTGCTCCCAGTGATCTCTTAGGGCCCAAGCCCCAAATTAGCCTAGTCCTGTGGAACCCTATAGAAAAGTGACATCACATGATGCCTCCTGGGGAATCTCACAAATGCACTGCAGCCCCTGTGCATCTGGGGCTTCGGCAGCCCTGCCCGTCACCCTTGTTTGATGTTCCTTGTAAGTGCCCCATGAAACAAAAAATCACTAGCGGGAATGTCGTATTGCTCTCAGATGCACTGAAAATCCACTATCACAGCATTAACCGAAAGGTTGTCTGCTGTTGTAAGACTCAACTCCAGCAAGTTTCTAAGTCTGTTCCAATTGCCACCATGTGGTATGGCAATCATGTGCCATGTCGGGAGCTCCCTGACATACGGTACCCTGGTCTGTGTCTGCTGAAGTTCCCTCTTTCAAACCTGGTTATCAGAAGCCATCCTCTAGGCCCACCTGGAAAGCCCAACAAGGTCAGCAGCAGTCTTGCCATATCTCTCTCTCTGTGGGGTGAACCTTGAGGCTATCATCTCAACAATCCCCCTGTCAGAAATTGGGTTCCTGGTTGGCACCCTGTCTAAGCAGGAACCACAGTATGGGTAAGCCACAAACACACTGTAGATTAACCTGTACTCCCTCCCTGGTAGCTTGGCACAGACCACTCAGGCTTAACTTAAGAGCGAATGTGCAAAGTATATGTGCAAAGTATTTGTGCAACACTTCAAACACTAAAGCAGGGAAAGCACCACACAAAAAGATACCAAAACCTGGTTAGAATACCAGAGCTTAATTTAATGAAGAGAACAAGACCAAAATGACAAAAATCCAATTAGCAGAACCGAGGTTATGACTCTGGAATGGATAGCTGAAATGTTGTGCTTAAAAGCATGAAGCGCCAACTGAAGCTATCTGGGTGCACTAGACCGGGTCAAATACAAAAGGTCAGGGTAACGACGATGGAGTGCAGGTCGGATACAGTAACCAGCTTTGGCCCTCTGCAAACTAGTTGCAGATACAGGGTGCAGGTGAGGTGATGGGTAGTCGACGGTCCATAAAGGAAGACAATGCTGCATTTTCAAGCCGTGCAATGGTGATGATGCATAGGGAATGAAGTCGATCTGCCATGCAGTCCGCGATGCACCATTGTCAATCCTCGCAATGGCGGTGATGCGTCTGCAGTGGAAGTGATTGACAGGTTCAGAGTACTCGCTCCAATAGCAATGAGTGGATTCTGCTGGAGCAGCACTTCAAATCAACTTCCAAGGATCCAGGACTGGGTTGGCGCCACTTGGCAGGGCAGACTCACGGAAGGCAGAGTCCAGGTGCTGTAGCAGTTGAGTTGGAACTCATTTATGTCCCCAAGACTTGAATCAGGAGGGAAGCCAGCAAGTCTTTGGAGTCACTCTGATTCTTGGTTCAAGTGATGTGGGTCCAGTCCTTATCACCCAGGCAAGTAAGGCAGCAGGTCAGCACAGCAAGGAAACAGTTCTTCCAGAGCACTGTCCAGCATAGTGGCAGTCCTTCAACAGCACAGCAGTCCTCTTTCCTGGAAGAGTATCCACAGGTCCAGAAGTGCACCTAAGCGGTAGAGTCGAAAGTCCAGTCCTTATATCCACTGGCGCCTTTGAAGTGAAATGTACTTCAAGGAAGGGCTTTGAAGTGCACAGCGGCCTTCCCTTCCTGCCTTGGCTCTGGCCTCACTACAGGGGATATGCAGCCCTTTGTGTATGGACAGGACAAAGGCTATTCAGGTGTAAGTGTGAAGCTGTGCCTAGCTCCAACTTCTCATCCTGCCCAGGATGGCCCATCAGGTGGCACCTAAGCTCCCTTTGTGTGTGCTGTCTACAGTTGGACGGAAAATTATGCTACGCTCGCGTAGATTGTGCAACTACGCGCTAAGCGAATTGCTCATAGCACAGTGCAAAAACACGTAGCGTAGCATAGTTGGCATTTTTTGTTCGCGGTCCTCAACATCAAGTTGGCGACCGCGAGCGAGCAAAATGAAATCCCGGTGAGACTTTTTCCTCATTTGTGTTCAGCAACATGAAGTTGCTGATCGCGAGCGTGGAAAATAAACCTCCTGGCGAGATTCTCAACCCGGGGAGGTCAGGTTTTTCATTGCAAGTGGTCGCGTATGCTGGCGACCGCTCGCAATGAGAAACTATCAGTCTGCTTTGAGAAAGCTGCCGCTCCAGTAAAAACTACTTGAGCGGCAGAAAACGACCACTTGCACTGTGCAAGATGCCATTTGCAATGATTGCACAGTGCCCACTGTGAGTGCACCACTAACTATTACAGCTGGAAAGTCTGGTACTTGTTGTAACCTCTCCTCTTACCACCCTCACCCTCGCATCCTTCCCTCTCCTTTGGTTTGCCCCTGCCTCCCACCTCCTTTCCCTCCTCCTTTGGTTCTGTCCAGCATGAAGGCAATTTAGAACGTTCGCTCTGAGTGAGATTTAAGCTCAGCAGGGCATGTTAGAGGAGCTTGGAAACTGACGTAATAAATATCTTCTTTTACCTCATCTGGTGTGGACCTTCATCACTACAAATTTGGCGACGAGGACTCCAGAGACGAGGGAGTAGCTGTGTGGGGGACGGCGTCAGTTTCCCCCCCTTTTTGTCCATTATCTCCTCATTGTTTTCGCCTTATCTTCAAGGCATTTGAAGTAATGTGCAAGATGCCATTTGCAATGATTGCACAGTGCCCACTTTGAGTGCACCGCTAACTATTACAGCTGTAAAGTCTGGTACTTGTTGTAACCTCTCCTCTTACCACCCTCACCCTTGCATCCTTCCTTCTTCTTTGGTTTGCCCCTGCCTCCCCCTCCTTTCCCTCCTCCTTTGGTTCTGTCCAGCATGAAGGCAATTTAGAACGTTCGTTCTGAGTGAGATGTAAGCTCAGCAGGGCATGTTAGAGGAGCTTGGAAACTGACGTGATAAATATCTTCTTTTACCTCATCTGGTGTGGACCTTCATCACTACAAATTTGGCGACGAGGACTCCAGAGACGAGGGCGTAGCTGTGTGGGGGACGGCGTCAGTTTCCCCCCCTTTTTGTCCATTATCTCCTCATTGTTTTCGCCTTATGTTCAAGGAATTTGAAGTTCGGTCTCCAGATTTTAAGCGGAGGTATCTATTCGAGGCCTCTCTTCACCCTGGACACTCTTCTAAAATCCACGATCCGACTGTGCTGACTCTCCTCTGCTCTGGGAAGCTCTGTTGCACCTCTAACCTTCGGCGGTGTGTGTTGTCTCTATATTTAGGTGGCCAACTCTCCCCTGCCTGTGGGAGCGCTTTGAGTCTTCACCTGTCATTGCGGTGAGTGCCGTCCTGGAGGTGCAGGAAGCCAGTTTGGATCACAATCTCCTTTGCCTTTGGGAGTGTTTGTAGGCACCGTTTTTCCTATCGGAGCCAGTGCCGGTGCTGAGGTGGAGGCGTGTTTGTCTTCGCTTTTCGGATTTTCCTGTCACGTGATTTACGTGTAGTGGCATTTCAGGTGCATGCGAGTTTGCCTGAGTTATCGTCACGTCTTCTTCAGGAGAGTAGCGTCCTGCCGCGTAGAGAGACCTGTGTGAAGAGAGTGGTGTCTCGACCTCTGGAGGGAGCAGTTTCATTTGGCTTATGGAATCGTCACGCGTCATTCTTCAGGAGAGTAGCATTAAAACAAGCGCCTGCCTGGTGAAGAGATCTGTGTGAGGAGAGTGGCGTCTCTACCTCTGGAGGGAGCAGCTTCATCGTGGGGCAGTGATTCCTTCTCCTGACATTTCGCCTCAGTGCATCTTCATTTGAGGGATTGGCGTTTTGTAAGCGCTGATTTGGTACTGCTGTTCTACTACAAGTATTTCCCTCCACTGTAATTTAGCGGTTTGTGCCTCATTATTTCCTTCCATTCTAAATTATCATTCTGCCATTTTACTTTTCGACTGCTTTTGGGAACCAGTATTTCTATCCCAATCAGAAGAGGCATCAGCAGTGCTATTCCAGTTCAGATGATTTTTTTTTCTCTTTTTCTTAGCATCTTATATTCTTCGTCTCTCTCTCTCTCTCTCTCTCTCTCTCTCTCTCTCTCTCTCCTGTACCCTCCATATTTTCTCTTTTTCCTGTATTTCACACTACATTTCTATACTGTTTCTGTCTTTCGCTACTGCTCATATCTAATTTTGGTACTTTGTAAATGTAAATGTAAATGTATTTGAGCTTATATAGCGCACAGCTACCCACAAAGGGTTTCCCGGCGCTTGCTTAGGGAACCCGTCCTGGTATTCCCCTGTGAGATAACCCCGGCAGGGTATCCACAAGGTGAAAGCCAGACATCCCACCACGAGGGGCCGTTGTGGAGATTAAGCAAGCTATTGCCCAGAGTCGCAGAGTGTGAACCCATGAGTTGAGAAGGCACCGGAAAGAGAATTATCGAGTCCGTGGAATTTTTGAGCCTAAGACCCGCCGAGGAGAATTATCGAGTCCGTGGAATTTTTGAGACCAAGACCCGCCGAGGCGGGGAATTGAACCCTGGTCCAGGGCCGATCTCAGCTTCCGGGTCTGCCGCCTCTAACCCCTGAGCCACACTTCTCTACTTTACTACTACAGTTCAAAATGTCGGTGGCAAATATGAACCAACCACCACCTTTCTTAAATGATGAAGGAGAACCTGAAATACCATGGGACAGATGGGTAAAAATGTTGCACTCCTACCTAATTGCAATTGGGGGTGAAAAGTTTTCCTCAGTTTGGAAACAACACATTCTACTTCACAACAAAGGTACAGAAGCTAGGAAAGTGTATGAGGATTTAGCTGATGGGGAGGAGGAAGGAGGTGAGGGGACGAAGATGTGTTTACAATTACATTAAGGAAATTGAGTTTACATTTCAAAGATAAGATCAATGTTGTGTTAGAAAGACACACGTTTTTTAAGAGAGCTCAAGGTAAAAATGAAAAAGTTACCTCATACATAGCAGACTTAAGAGGTCTCGCAGCAACTTGTGATTTTGGGGTGCTTACAGATTCTCTTATAAGAGATCAGTTGGTACGCTGTACCAATGACCATAAGGTGCAAGAGAGACTGCTAACACAAAACCCTGATTTAGATGAAGCTATAACAATAGCAAAAAGCATAGAGCACACAGCTTTCTGTGTTAAAGAAATGAGAACCAGTAAAGATGTTTCTCAAGAAGAGAACAAGGTGAATGAGATTAAAAGATGATGTAAATGTTTTAAAGGTCACAAAGGGAAATGTGGCAGGCAAACCCAAAATGCAGAAAGTATTGTACAAATGTTTTCGTTGTGGCAACACCAATCATCTTGCAAATCTTCCCAGATGTCCTGCAAAAAGTGTCACTTGTAGGATATGTAATAAGGTGGGTCATTTTTCCAAATGTTGCAACACAAAAGATACTAAGAATGATGTGCATGTAGCATATGACGAACAGGAATCGCATAGTAGTGAAAATAAGCTTATTTTTCAAATAAAAGACCAAGAATAATTAGAGGAGGAAATTAATTACCCTGTTTGTGAGATTCTACTGGGTGGTAAAACAATTCATGCCTAAGCTGATTCTTGTTCACCGTATACGCTTGTTGATGAAGAGTCATTTAATAAGTTATTCCAACAAGATGAATATACATATGAGAAACCAGATATACACCCAGGGTGATACAATAAGGATCTCATTCCTCTTACAGGCATGGTGAAGATGCGTATTTCATTTAAGGATAGACACATATTTGGCAAAGTGTACATCACTGAAAAAGGGAGCAACTTGTTGGGGTGGAGACACCAAAAGGACTTAGGAATTACGCTAGACCCCAACAATAAAGATCAAGTTCTGTTAGTGGACAGATCCTTAACAGGAGGGAATATTTGTGAAGAGTTTCCTGAAGTCTTTTCAGACCAGATAGGTGTTTTGAACAACTATTAACACAGAATCAAACTCAAAAAAGATGCCATTCCCATTGCCCATAAAACTAGATATGTTCCACTACTCTTAAGAGAACCACTTAAAAAAGAATTGGAGAAGTTGGTGAAACAAGAAATCATTCAAGCCATTGAATACTCGGAATGGGTCGCCCCCATAGTCATTACTTCTAAAAAAAATACTGCAGACATCCGTTTGTGTGTGGACCTTAGGAGTTTGAATGCCAGCATATGGGTGGATAGGTTTCCTTTCCCAACATAAATGAAATGTTGTCTATCATCAATGGTGCCAAATGTTTTACAGTTTTAGACCTCACGTCAGCTTACTACCAGGTGCCATTACACCCTGAGTCTCAATCTCTGACGGCCTTCACCACACCTTTTGGCACATTCAAATTTGTGAGGATGCCATTTGGTTTGGCTTCGGCCACATCTGCATTCCAAAGAATTATGCAGCACCTATTAGAAGATATTGATAAAACCTTGTGCTTTCAGGATGACATCCTCATCTACGGGTCAAATGAGGAGGAACACGATTTCAATCTCAGAAAAACTTGCAATAAACTTAAAGTAGCAGGCCTTACTATAAAGAAAAACAAATGTAAATTTGGTGTAGCTTCTGTGGAATTCCTTGGGCACACACTCTCGTGTGAGGGTATCAAACCTAAATTAGACCTCATAGAATCAGTGGTGAAAGCTCATACTCCCACAAACAAGGAATAAATCAAATCATTCCTAGGTTTGGCAGAGTATATGTCAAAGTTTGTCAAGAACTTTGCTGATGTGGTCCAGCCCATTAGAGATCTATTAAAAAAGGATGTTAGATTCTCATGGCTTCCCGTACATGATCAAGCATTTGCCAACATCAAGAGAGCTATAACCATAGCACCATGCATTGGCAACTTTGACAGTACCAAGGATACTTTCCTCACCACGGATGCTAGCAAAAGAGGTTTAGGTGCCACGCTGTCTCAACTACACAATGGCAGAGAAAGCATCATAACCTTTGCCTCCAGAACTTTGAAGGAAGCAGAGTTAAATTATTCAACCATAGAAAGGGAAGCATTGTCTTGTTTCTGGGCCACTAATCACTATAAGTATTTCCTATGGGGTATACCATTCAAACTTAAAACTGACCATAAACCCCTAGTTTCGTTGTTTACCTCCAAAGACATTGAAAAAATCTACACCCAGGATTGGGAAATGGCTGGTGTCCTTACAAAATTATAAGTATACCATGGAGTACGTGCCAGGCAATAAAAATCTAGTAGCAGATTGTCTCTCTCGCCTTCCCATTGACACACCTTGCGAGAACAACAAAGAAGATTTTGAAGTTCTCATGGTATCTGTCCCAGCCGTACTGGAAGATGAGTGGAATTCTTCTTACAAAGAAGATAAAGTACTTAAAACCGTGGGAGACAAAATTCAGAATGGGTAGCCTGACAAATGTGGTGAGCTCCCAAGTGAGTTGCAAACTTACTGGAACGTAAGAAATGAATTATCCGTTGTAGGGTCTTATATATACAAGAATGACAAGTTTATACCTCCTGAATCCCTAAAGAAATAAATTAGTGATCTTGCACATGAAGGTCATTTAGGAAGGAATTTAACCAAAAGCAAACTACGTGCTGAATACTGGTTCCCAGGAATGGACTCTTCCATTGAAGAATTTGTTAAAGGGTGCCATGCCTGTGGAGCTAGTGACAAAGTTAAATGTACTAGAAGGACACCATTAGAACCAGTTCATGTTCCCATGAAGGCATGGAAAAAGTTGGGCCTAGACATCATTGGGCCTCTGCAAGTTCAAGGTTTACAAGAAAAATTCATCCTGGTGTTAGTGGATTACTTTTCAAAGTGGGTCACCATTAAGTTTGTAAATGGGGTCGACACCAAAGCCATTAAAGTATTCCTCTCTGACACCTTTGCCAATGAAGGTATTCCCCATACTCTTATAACGGACAATGGGGTACAGTTTGTTTCAGAGGAGATGAAGGAATTCCTTGTTAGTTTGGCCATAAAACATGTATCCACACCCCTTTACTGTCCACATGCCAATGGATTAGTGGAACGCTGCAATCGCATGATAAAAGATGCTTTTCAACTTGCTGTAGCTTCCCACAGACCCATAGTGCAGTCTATCAAAGTCATGTTATGGTCCTATGCTACAACGCCTAACAGTGTAACAGGGTACTCGCCGTTTTGTTTGTTGAGAGGGCGCAAACCAGGGTCAAAACTCACACCCAGTTGGCTTTTTGAGGACAACACTTTTGTGTGGGACAAAACTACCACTCAAAAAAAGATACTGTGTCACCGAGACGAATACAAACAAGACTATGATCGTAGCTGGAAAACTAAGCCCAGAAAATGGGAAATTGGGCAATGGGTCTTTGTAAAAAAATCTGTCTCGAGTGCCAATAGGTACAACAAATTTTACAGTCCTCAAAGAATAAGTGAGGTTGGGAAGAACGTTGTCACCATGGCTGATGGCAAGAAGTGGAGCATGGACAGGTTAGTGAAGTGTTCTTCACAAACAACCACTTCCAAGCCAAAAAATGCTTCAAATGTTGGGCCCACCAATGCTAATGTTCCAGAGGCTAGGAGAGTTGTCAAGTCTCCAACTTGGCAGAAGGACTATGCACTGTATTGAACTGTCTACTTACCGTTTCTATTGTGCCTTGCCTATTTAAAAAAAAATGTTTAGTCTGTACTTAACTTAGCAATGTAATCTGTTCATCTTTTCTTTTCTGTAGAAAGGGAGATATGTTGTAACCTCTCCTCTTACCACCCTCACCCTCGCATCCTTCCCTCTCCTTTGGTTTGCCCCTGCCTCCCCCCTCCTTTCCCTCCTCCTTTGGTTCTGTCCAGCATGAAGGCAATTTAGAACGTTCGCTCTGAGTGAGATGTAAGCTCAGCAGGGCATGTTAGAGGAGCTTGGAAACTGACGTAATAAATATCTTTTTTTACCTCATCTGGTGTGGGCCTTCATCACTACAGTACTACCAACCCCCCCTGCAGTTTTGCCAGATTTCCAACCATTGCCCCATATAAGTTGGATGAGCAATACATCAATAGTTAGAAACACTGTTCGTTTTTTGATATTGGGAGTGCTGTAAAGTAGTAGAGTATCTTGGAAGGATTACCATCTCAAACAGTGCTATTTAGAACATAACTGACAAGGGCAGCATCAGCCAGAATCTAACTGCGAGTCACAAGGAAGCCACCACTACCAGGACATTCCCAATTAAGAGTTTTTCCAGTGTGCAGGAGATATGGACACCCAGATACTTTATTGTGTCCGACACCCATGTCAGTGAGTGCCTTACGCCAGTGGGCATGAGGCTCCCTGTGCAAATGCCAAGGGGAAAGCCACAGGACTTCTCCCAGTTAACCCTCAATCCCAAAAGGCACCCAAATTGTTCCAGGGCTCCAATCCTCCCCTGCACACACAAGGAGGCCTCCTTCATGTAGAGTAACATATCATCGGCACAAAGGGACAGGTAAATGGAGACCCCAAAAATCCTAAAACCATGGTAATATATAACCCATCTTAGTGTATTAGCCAATGGCTCCAGCGTTATCACAAACAACACTGGCAACAGTGTACAACCGTGTCTGGAGCCACGCCCCACCAGGTAAGTGCAAACAAAACAGGTGATGGACCGAATGTGGATCAATGTCACACATTCAACCCAGTAAAAAGATCTGGGCCCAAATCCATCGTTTTTTTGCACTCCACACCACCCTGGGTTAGACAATGGCGATATGCAAATCAGCTCTGACCCTGTGCCCCATGGGAACAGTCCAGTCCGATCTACAAAAGCCATGTCCTTCCCAGAACGGAATCAAGCATCCGAGGACCGGACCGGTTTCGAGGTAAGACCTCTCATCAGCCCGGCTAGCTTGACTCCAGTGGTGTGGAGTGCCTGGGACCCACGTCTGAGCATCCCCAGCACACTTATGGCGGCAATTGCAAACAAAACAGGTGATGGACCGAAAGTGGATCAATGTCACACATTCAACCCAGTCAAAAGATCTGGGCCCAAATCCATCGTTTTTTTGCACTCCACACCACCCTGGGTTAGACAATGGCGATATGCAAATCAGCTCTGACCCTGTGCCCCATGGGAACAGTCCAGTCCGAACTACAAAAGCCATGTCCTACCCAGAACGGAATCAAGCATCTGAGGACCGGACCGGTTTCGGGGTAACACCTCTCATCAGCCCGGCTAGCTTGACTCCAGTGGTGTGGAGTGCCTGGGACCCACGTCTGAGCATCCCCAGCACACTTATGGCGGCAATTGCAAACAAAACAGGTGATGGACCGAATGTGGATCAATGTCACACATTCAACCTAGTCAAAAGATCTGGGCCCAAATCCATCGTTTTTTTGCACTCCGCACCACCCTGGGTTAGACAATGGCGATATGCAAATCAGCTCTGACCCTGTGCCCCATGGAAACAGTCCAGTCCGAACTAAAAAAGCCATGTCCTTCCCAGAACGGAATCAAGCATCCGAGGACCGGACCGGTTTTGAGGTAACACCTCTCATCAGCCCGGCTAGCTTGACTCCAGTGGTGTGGAGTGCCTGGGACCCACGTCTGAGCATCCCCAGCACACTTATGGCGGCAATTGCAAACAAAACAGGTGATGGACCGAATGTGGATCAATGTCACACATTCAACCCAGTCAAAAGATCTGGGCCCAAATCCATCTTTTTTTGCACTCCACACCACCCTGGGTTAGACAATGGCGATATACAAATCAGCTCTGACCCTGTGCCCCATGGGAACAGTCCAGTCCGAACTACAAAAGCCATGTCCTTCCCAGAACGGAATCAAGCATCCGATGACCGGACCGGTTTCGAGGTAACACCTCTCATCAGCCCGGCTAGCTTGACTCCAGTGGTGTGGAGTGCCTGGGACCCACGTCTGAGCATCCCCAGCACACTTATGGCGGCAATTGCAAACAAAACAGGTGATGGACCGAATGTGGATCAATGTCACACATTCAACCTAGTCAAAAGATCTGGGCCCAAATCCATCGTTTTTTTGCACTCCACACCACCCTGGGTTAGACAATGGCGATATGCAAATCAGCTCTGACCCTGTGCCCCATGGGAACAGTCCAGTCCGAACTAAAAAAGCCATGTCCTTCCCAGAACGGAATCAAGCATCCGAGGACCGGACCGGTTTCGAGGTAACACCTCTCATCAGCCCGGCTAGCTTGACTCCAGTGGTGTGGAGTGCCTGGGACCCACGTCTGAGCATCCCCAGCACACTTATGGCGGCAATTGCAAACAAAACAGGTGATGGACCGAATGTGGATCAATGTCACACATTCAACCCATTCAAAAGATCTGGGCCCAAATCCATCGTTTTTTTGCACTCCACACCACCCTGGGTTAGACAATGGCGATATGCAAATCAGCTCTGACCCTGTGCCCCATGGGAACAGTCCAGTCCGAACTACAAAAGCCATGTCCTTCCCAGAACGGAATCAAGCATCCGAGGACCGGACCGGTTTCGAGGTAACACCTCTCATCAGCCCGGCTAGCTTGACTCCAGTGGTGTGGAGTGCCTGGGACCCACGTCTGAGCATCCCCAGCACACTTATGGCGGCAATTGCAAACAAAACAGGTGATGGACCGAATGTGGATCAATGTCACACATTCAACCCAGTCAAAAGATCTGGGCCCAAATCCATCATTTTTTTGGCACTCCACACCACCCTGGGTTCGACAATGGCGATATGCAAATCAGCTCTGACCCTGTGCCCCATGGGAACAGTCCAGTCCGAACTACAAAAGCCATGTCCTTCCCAGAACGAAATCAAGCATCCGAGGACCGGACCGGTTTCGAGGTAACACCTCTCATCCGAGCTGATTTGCATATCGCCATTGTCTAACCCAGGGTGGTGTGGAGTGCAAAAAAACGATGGATTTGGGCCCAGATCTTCGGACTGGGGTGAATGTGTGACATTGATCCACATTCTGTCCATCACCTGTTTTGTTTGCAAATTCCGCCCTAAGTGCGCTGGGGATGCTCAGACGTGGGTCCCAGGCACTCCACACCACTGGAGTCAAGCTAGCCGGGCTGATGAGAGGTGTTACCTCAAAACCGGTCCGGTCCTCGGATGCTTGATTCCGTTCTGGGAAGGACATGGCTTTTGTAGTTCGGACTGGACTGTTCCCATGGGGCACAGGGTCAGAGCTGATTTGCATATCGCCATTGTCTAACCCAGGGTGGTGTGGAGTGCAAAGAAACGATGGATTTGGGCCCAGATCTTCGGACTGGGGTGAATGTGTGACATTGATCCACATTCTGTCCATCACCTGTTTTGTTTGCAAATTCCACCCTAAGTGCGCTGGGGATGCTCAGACGTGGGTCCCAGGCACTCCACACCACTGGAGTCAAGCTAGCTGGGCTGATGAGAGGTGTTACCTCGAAACCGGTCCGGTCCTCGGATGCTTGATTCCGTTCTGGGAAGGACATGGCTTTTGTAGTTCGGACTGGACTGTTCCCATGGGGCACAGGGTCAGAGCTGATTTGCATATCGCCATTGTCTAACCCAGGGTGGTGTGGAGTGCAAAAAAACGATGGATTTGGGCCCAGATCTTCGTACTGGGGTGAATGTGTGACATTGATCCACATTCTGTCCATCACCTGTTTTGTTTGCAAATTCCGCCCTAAGTGCGCTGGGGATGCTCAGACATGGGTCACAGGCAATCCACACCACTGGAGTCAAGCTAGCCGGGCTGATGAGAGGTGTTACCTCGAAACCGGTCCTCGGATGCTTGATTCCATTCGGGGAAGGACATGGCTTTTGTAGTTCGGACTGGACTGTTCCCATGGGGCACAGGGTCAGAGCTGATTTGCATATCGCCATTGTCTAACCCAGGGTGGTGTGGAGTGCAAAAAAACGATGGATTTGGGCCCAGATCTTCGGAATGGGGTGAATGTGTGACATTGATCCACATTCTGTCCATCACCTGTTTTGTTTGCAAATTCCGCCCTAAGTGCGCTGGGGATGCTCAGACGTGGGTCCCAGGCACTCCACACCGCTGGAGTCAAGCTAGCCGGGCTGATGAGAGGTGTTACCTCGAAACCGGTCCGGTCCTCGGATGCTTGATTCCATCTTGGGAAGGACATGGCTTTTGTAGTTCGGACTGAACTGTTCCCATGGGGCACAGGGTCAGAGCTGATTTGCATATCGCCATTGTCTAACCCAGGGTGGTGTGGAGTGCAAAAAAACGATGGATTTGGGCCCAGATCTTCGGACTGGGGTGAATGTGTGACATTGATCCACATTCTGTCCATCACCTGTTTTGTTTGCAATTTCCGCCCTAAGTGCGCTGGGGATGCTCAGACGTGGGTCCCAGGCACTCCACACCACTGGAGTCAAGCTAGCCGGGCTGATGAGAGGTGTTACCTCGAAACCGGTCCGGTCCTCGGATGCTTGATTCCGTTCTGGGAAGGACATGGCTTTTGTAGTTCGGACTGGACTGTTCCCATGGGGCACAGGGTCAGAGCTGATTTGCATATCGCCATTGTCTAACCCAGGGTGGTGTTGAGTGCAAAAAACGATGGATTTGGGCCCAGATCTTCGGAATGGGGTGAAGGTGTGACATTGATCCACATTCTGTCCATCACCTGTTTTGTTTGCAAATTCCACCCTAAGTGCGCTGGAGATGCTCAGACGTGAGTCCCAGGCACTCCACACCGCTGGAGTCAAGCTAGCCGGGCTGATGAGAGGTGTTACCTCGAAACCGGTCCGGTCCTCGGATGCTTGATTCCGTTCTGGGAAGGACATGGCTTTTGTAGTTCGGACTGGACTGTTCCCATGGGGCACAGGGTCAGAGCTGATTTGCATATCGCCATTGTCTAACCCAGGGTAATGTGGAGTGCAAAAAAACGATGGATTTGGGCCCAGATCTTCGGACTGGGGTGAATGTGTGACATTGATCCACATTCTGTCCATCACCTGTTTTGTTTGCAAATTCCACCAGGTAAGTGGCTGCTACTTTGCAGCCTTTGTTCACCCAGGCTACTGGGTTAGAGTAAAGCAATTTGTCCAATGAATAAACACACTGCACAGATCTATGCTCGCCATCACCACATATAGGAAACCCCCACAACAATGTGTAAAAGGCTTTCTAAATATCTTTGGACAATGTCAGGGCCCATTGCGGCAGTATGGCGGAGCTTTCAACGATATGCATCAACTGCTGTACATTCTGAAAGGTTTTACATGTACCGATGAACCCCACCTCATCCAGGTGTATCAGCGTATATATTCTGGGCACCAGCCTGCCTGCCAAGATGCCACTGAGAATTTTATAGTCCACATTCAATGGGAGAGCGGTCTGTATGACCTGACCTCCTCAATGTGCCTCCCAGGTTTGAGCAATGATGTTACGAGTGCCTCCTGTATTCTACTCAGAATTTATCTCTTATCCCTGGCTGCAATCTACAGTTCAGTCAGGCGAGGGGCTAGGCGGTCCACAAAAACTGCATAGAACTCCACCGGGAGGCCTTCCGTATCTGGCATCCTCCGCTGCTCCATAGCCCGGATCGCTCCCGCACTTCCTGCTCTGACTTAGCCGTGCACCGCGGCTGTCTGTCTCTGTTAGCCAGTGTTCCAGAAAAAGTTCATCATTAGGTTTAGAGAAATCTGGTACTATCTCATTTGATCAATGACATGGTGTGACAGGTTACACTCATCAAAAACATGGTGACAGCAATGTGCAAACAAACGAGGAAAACATGGTAATGTTTTCAGCACAGATATTCCTCAGTTCTTTGCACAATCATAGGATTATACGCAACAAACATTTCTACCACCTTGAGGTATTACTCGTGGAGTTTGCACATGCCTCTAAATAAACCTGCTAGTACTTTAAAATTAACTAAATATGTTAAATTCACTTGTTAAATGTGACACAAAAACGAGTGGTTTGAAAATATGATTTCCTTAACTCAACTGGGAGGTCTGTATAATACTTTTTGCATTTTTTTCCAGGCAAAAGTGGATTGAAAATGAAGAGAAAACGAAAAGAATCATCAAAAACATCATGAAATTAGAGGTTTCTGAAAGTGGTCCGGTAGCACCTAAATCCTTCCCTCAGGTTGATTGCCTGCTCATCCCATACACTTTGATAACACTATGCAAGGACCATGTCTCCTTCATCAGCAGTTTGAAAGATTTGTCATCATTGTTGAAGAGCGGGGGTCACTTATTAATGTTTCTGCTTCTGGAATGCACATACATGTATGTAGCCGATTTCAAGTTTCCAATGTTATGCGTCGATGAAGATTTTGTGAGAAAAGTTTTGAACGAGCAAGGCTTTATGATTAAAGAAGCACAAGTAAAACCTAGACTCAACCAAACAAAAATTTCAATCATGGATTATTCTTATGTTATGTTCATTCATGCTGTTAAAGTGAAGGATGTGCAAAAATGTAAAACATCAGCAATAGAAAGCTCGAAGTGTGAATAACTTTGTTCCTTATCAAAGAATCGTTTTAGTTTGTTAAATATGTAACTCGTGCTTTCTGTGCTTTTGAGCCTTTTGTTGACAGGGATTGATCATTTGTCTTGATTTTTACTTTCTGTCTAGCTTCCTCATCAGTTATTTATTGCTGTTAAAGTCATGTATGATGCAGGGTTGTGCTTTATTGAATTGACCTTATTGAAAGGAAAGGCTATTGTTGCAAAGGGCAACTTTTGAGCTTTGAGATATATATATATATATATATATATATATATATATATATATATATATATATATATATATATATATAAATATATATATACTGTATATTAAGGACGGACGGTTGGAAACAAGAATATACCGCAAAGCCACCGCGGGTAACAGCATTTTACATGCTGCAAATGCACACCCAGCTCATCTCATCTCCAGCAATCCGTATGGTGAAATGCTGCGCATGAGACGAGTGTGCAGTAACCCTAGTGATCTGGAAGTGGCCCAATGTGAGAGCAAGAGTAGATTCTTGGAAAGGGGCTACACTGAACAACTCATTTAGAGGGCCAGGATTAAATCCATGATTAAAACTAGGGAGGATCTCCTTACTAAATGCAGTAATACAGATCATTCAGTGCTGCAGCCAGTTGAAAACAAGAGACACAATGATGAAACTAAGAGCTTCAGAATTATCACTGGCTACAGTAAACAACATAAAGAGATCTATAGGATTGTCAACAGAAACTGGCCCATTGTGGCCAGTGACCCCATTATTGGTGCCACTTTGGCAAAGAGGGTGTCATTAACTTACAGCAGGGCGGCCTCACTTAGAGATCAACTGGTAGATACCAGCCCTGAGACTATTGACAGAACTACGTGGCTGCAGAATAACAGGGGATTCTTCAGGTGCAAAACCTGTTAGGCCTGTGGCCATGGTGTCAATGTAAAAACGTTCACAGATGGTTTTAGTGGAATAGAACACCCAATAACTCAGGTTTTAACATGCAAAACTGAGTTCGCCATATATGTATTGCAGTGCCCATGCCCACTTAAACATGTGGGCAGTACCAAGTTACCGGTACATAAACGTATCCTCCAACATCTTCGGGCTATTACAAATGGGGATAACACGTACCCGGTGGCGAGGCATTTTTGAGACTGCCATCAAAGTGTAACTACAAGCTTAAAATACTTTGTCATTTATGCAGTCAAGGCCAACAGGCGGGGTGGAGACAGGGAGGCCAAACTCAGGAAATTGGAAACCCAGTACATTCTCCAACTTGACACCAAGGTACCGGGGGGATTGAATGTAACTGAGGACATGTACACTTGCCTCCCATAATCAATTCCACTTTACTTATGACTGTCTTATCTGCTTACTGCTATGTGTGTCTTTTTTACTTCCTATAGTTGGTTGGCGACCAGGTACTTTGATTGGAGGTTTGACCCGGCTGGGAAAACTTCCCTCCTATGATTGCCAGTTGATGCCCAAACACAATGATATTGACGGAAAATTTCGCTACATTTATTTGTTTTTGATCAGGATCTGTTGTGTGACTATGCTGCTGCTGTTGACTAGAGCAATATTTAATGAGAGAATTGTTCAATACATCATTCAGACTTTACAGGTTCTTATTCCCTAACAGTCTTACTTATATGATGCTTTCCATAATTTATAATATTCACATTTTTCATTATTTCACTACATGGAGAATAAATAGAAGCCAGGAATAGAGACAACTGGGGTCGTTGTGAGAAACACAGAGTAAGGTTCTTTGTAAACAGAGAGCATTGGTGTATATAGAATATGAATTTTAAATATTTTTATCAAGTTTCGGATGAAATATTCCTTGCAGTTTTTTAATGTTTGTACCTACTAGAATTGTTATTTGCACATATTAGCGAATGGGTAATTCGGCAGTCTTTGCTCAGATTTGATAAAATTTGCACATTGGATGTTATCAACATCTAGATATGTTATTTGCACTATTGCGTAATTTGCACATAATTTAATGCATTTGCACTTTAGTTAGACTGAGTTGATATCTAGTACGGTATGTTAAATTATTGAAACGTTCACTGCTCTACCCTACAACATCATTTGGTTCAGTCGGAACAGGTATTTAACCACCATTTTTTTCTAGAAAACCACTTGACTCTTGTGTTCCCCATTTTCCTACTATTGACTCACACGGATTTTATAGTATTTTACTATAATTGTATTTATTTGTGTCAATTTACGCAAATGTTTAAACATTGACCCATGTAACATTTCTGGTTGACTAACATGTCAAAGTATTTTTTCCATGTTAACTCTCAGGCACAATCGCGTGATGCTATTGCATCCAATTACTGGCGCTTTAAATTGAGCATTTTTCACCCAGAACGTTGTCATGTGAGCAAGGCTCATCAGAGCCGAAATGTCATGCGGCTGAATTTGCACGAATAAAATTTAGCACTTAACTGGTCCGTGTCCGTGCTGTCTTTGCCAGCTGTAAGAAGTTCTGTGTACTGGGTGTGAGACGCGGCAATCCGATATATATATATATATATATATATATATATATATATATATATATATATATATATATATATATATATATATATATTCCTTGCACTAACCATACCATGAAAAATTAGGCTTGTTCTATTGGGTAACTATGGGCAATGTACCATATCTGTATTCATACAGTTATTTTCTTGTATTCCATATGTAATCCCAGCTTAATGTTAATAGAACATCAGGATTTATCTCGTTATTTTGCACTATCTGATGTGATTCTTATATGTAATGTTGTTTAAAATTATGAGCAATAACAAGACGATATTTAAATATGCCTAGATATTTCTTCTATGTCTATGAACATGTGATCGCTGATGCCACCACTTAGGCTGTTTCACATTAAAAAGCATATGTATAAAAGCAGTAGTTCTCATAAAATCTTCAGCTTGACAAAGGGCGAGTAAGCCCGAAACGCGTTGCTTTTTTCGTGAATAAATGTAACATCCCTGCTGTACTTGGCTGGTCCGTCTCCTTCCTTTGGCATCACGCTGTGCTGTGCCAAGCTGTGTGGAGCCGAATATATATATATATATATATATATATATATATATATATATATATATATATATATATATATATATATATATTCACAGTAAAAACCATAGGTTTTAGGCCATATATAGTTAGGGATTAGCATTTACAAAACCTTAATATACTCGCACAAAACCATAGAAATTCGCATATATAGTTAGATGCAATAACTATATATCGCGCACCCGCAACCCACTGCTGATGATGTCACATATTACATCATTCATGACATGGTCAGTGACATCACTGATGACATCACTGATGACATCTCAAATGACATCACTGATGACATCTCTAATGACAACATCCAGTGACTGTATGTTTCTGTAAAGTTAAAATATGTCTTAGATATTGAAGAATGAGTGGATGTATAAGTGTTTGGATGAAGGATTTAGTAGGTGCATGACTGACTGTATGAGTGAGTGATTAAATGTGTCTCACTGAGTGCATGGGTTAGTGACTAAACTGTCTTAATTTGTGCATCATTATTACTGTAGTTCTGTAAACTGCTGCATGTGTTGATCAGTAGCTATATGAGTAACTATATGGGTTATTGATTGGTTGCCCAAATATTTGTATGGGAGAGTGAGTGTGTGAGTGGGGGTGGCTGGGAGGTGTGTGACTCTGTGCATAGATGTGTGAGCAGTTGATTCAGTAGATGTATGGGTTCAAAAGTGCATGTGAAAACAGCTGTATGGGCGGTTGACTATCAGCATGAGTGCATTGGTGAGTAATTGGATTTATCAGTGCTATATGTCAAAGTAAGTACATATGTAAAACACAGTACATGTAAGAGTTGACATATATAAATAACTGTGCATAAGAGCCAGTGAATGTGTGAGTGGCTGTATGGATCATTCTGAACTTGTATCAGGGATTGTATAAGAGAGTAAATATGTGTTAGTATATGTTTGATTAAGTAAGGTGTGTATAACTGTATAGTTGATGAAATGGAGGTGTGATTGATTCTTTGCATGACTGACTAGGTGTGTGAGTAACTCCATGGATGAGTGACAGTCTGTGAGAGTCTGTTTACACTGATTGTATCTAAGGTTATATTAGAGTCTGAAGAGGTTGATCGTATTATCACATGAATTATATCATCAGTGATGTGATCAGTAATGACAAATGAGATGTTATCAGTGATGTCATCAGTGATGTCATCAGTGATGTCACTGACCATGTCATCAGTGATGTCATTTGAGATGTCATCAGTGATGTCATCAGTGATGTCACTGACCATGTCATGAATGATGTAATATGTGACATCATCAGCAGTGGGTTGCGGGTGCGCGATATATAGTTATTGCATCTAACTATATATGCAAATTTCTATGGTTTTGTGCGAGTAAATTAAGGTTTTGTAAATGCTAATCCCTAACTATATATGGCCTAAAACCTATGGTTTTTTCTGTGAATTTCAATGGTTTTTTAATAGCAAATATCTATAGCTGTAACATATATTTTTTTATTCTAATTCACAAATATTTTTTATATATTTGTATTATATTTTTTTAATTCAATTTATATTATAGTTTAAATTATTTTTTCTTGTTTCGTTGCCGGTCCGCGAATCTGTAAACGTTCCGTTAGTGTAAATACTGCGTTAGAAAGGCACATCGTGATGCGTTCCATAAACGCAACATATCTCGTTACTACGTAATGCCCCTTATGACGTGCTGCGTTAGCGCACCCGGAAGCGTTCTGGAACGCGAACAAAGGCGCGAAACGTAAAGCCCCGGAATCGATCTAAGGCGCGGTGCGGAACGCGGAACGTAAGCATAACAGGTCATGTGACTAGTCAATAAATATTTTCATTGGTTGATTTTACTTTTAGTTTCCTAATGATGGAACGTTTGATCATATGACGTAAAACAAACACTTTTCATTGGTTTAGAACATTTTGTTTTCTCAAATGATGAAAGTCCCACCTTTTTTCCTCACTCCGACTTTCATTTTTATGAGAGAAAGACCTGTTTTTGTTTGCTAAGACATGGCATTTCTATTAGCTGCAGCTGGTGGATCTCCACCACCTCCACCACCACCAAAGAACACAGGACCGACTAGCCAGGTCATCTTCGACCAGGAAGAAGAAGAGGAAGACGAGGAACAGGAGCAAGGGACAAGTGGCTTTCTGAAAGAAATGCCAATAACGTCCCGTGAGAAAGTGAATTTTATCCTGCAATTTTTTTCTTTTCCTTCTCATGAAAAGAAAGTTAATGCTAGGTACGTTACCTGCCTCATCTGCAAAAAAACACTCTCGAGAGGGACCGAAAAAAAATATAGCTTTGGTAATCATACCATGCATCGGCACATGGAGACTTGGCATCCTCTTAATTATTCTAGAGCGCAACTTCGAGATTTGGTGGATAACCCCCGACCGGCAAAAACATCCACCAATGACTTTACAATAAGTGAGTCAGAGGCAAGGGAAACGATTCCAAATCTACAAAAGAACTTTGGGCAGATGAGAGTGACTTGTGTACAGTGTGGAAAATTAATTTCATGCGGAGAAATGAGTATTACTTTAATAAATAGATCATTTGAAAATCATCAATGTCCAAAACGTCCTAGAAAGTAATTTTTTTTTTGTTGCTCCTGTTGAGCCCTTTGAAGTAAATCATTTTTGTTTCTCCTTCCTCAAAAAAAACAAAAAAAATATAAAACATCAAAAATAAAAAAATAAAGTTCTTTTCAGAACTACCTTCCCTTTTCCAAAAAAATTGCAAGAATGTTTAGCACTCTAGCATCCTCTATTTCTATTGATACGCTTCCCGATTAGCGTCCGAGTACGCGAACCGGGAGCGAAGTAAAAAAAATATTTTTAAAAAAAAAGACGAATTAATAAACAAAGAGTAATGTGAAAACAGAGAAAAATAGAGTGAATAACACACAGTTACTGTAGAAAGAGGAACTGATAAAAGAAGTGAAAAGAGTAGTATAAATAAGTAATAGAAAAAGAAATAAAGGAAGTAGCAAAGACAGGAAACTAAGGGTTACAAAAAAGAAGCAGAGGAACTAATAAAAGTTAAATCTGATAGACATGTAACGTAAAAAGTACTAAACGCTTACCTTATAATTGTCATTACCGTACTGTATTGTCATTTTCATACTTTTTATCTATGTAAAAAAGAACAAAAAAAATTAAATTAATACAAGATGGTAAAAAAAGAGTGAGCATAAGACAAAATGACTGTTAAATGTTAAATGTGGTATACTAGTAAAGCGTACAGCTGACCCAGCAAAGAAGCGTCCCGGCGCTGTATTTTGCTGGGGAACCAATCCTGGCTTTCTATGTGAGATAAACCCTGCTGAGCATCCCCAAGGTGATGCCAGGCATCCCCGGCGCTGATGGGGCTGTTAGTTGAGATTAAACAAGCTATTACCCAAAGTTGCTGAGTGGGACCCATGATTGGAGTAGGCACCGAAGCAAAAATTATCAAGTCCGCTGACCAAGGCCCAGGCCGACCTCTGCTTCTGGGTCTACCGCCTCTAATCAGTGAGCCACACCAATCCATATACATATTACAAAATCACAATTCAAAGTAGAAAATTAATTAAACATATTTAATGGTTTATTTTTGCTGTTATCAGAAAAAATCAAATTTCACTGAAAACAGTGAGTTGAAGGTATTCATCATATAACAGCGGGGAAAAAAAACACAATCAAAATGATTGTGTTTAAAAAACCCAAATAATATAAATAAACAGAAATAGGAACTTCTCCAAAGTAACTTACTTTCTATGACGTCAAAGGATATCCTATGAACAGCTTATACTCAGTTGTGCTGTTACTATTTTCTGCCCGCCACTTTCTGAAAAATAAACTCAATTGTTTTAAGAAAACTGAGACATACAAAGCAATTTGAAACAGCACACTAAGTTACAGCAACACCTAGAATCATTGTAGTCCAATTACCTACCCTAAATTCTGACTTCAAAAATCAAGTTAAAAGGCAACATTGCTTCATACTCAATTAGTAATGTTTGCTGAAAGAATAGCCATTTTTAAAATTTTAAATAAGCTGTGTAATATCCAGATGTTGTCAAAGTACCAGCATATTATGTAATAACTGCAGTTGCAAATGTTCTTCCTGAAATCGATGACTGTGTAGCAAAAACATTTTTAATTAGACTGGACAACTTATTTTCTTCTAGTTTATGTAGTTGAAATTATAAAATGACGTTTCATCCATAAATTTTCAAAAATAATGTGGACAGCATTGCAGACTTACATTTCCTCTACTCCTTTTTTTGATCTGCTGCTTGACTTTGCTTATAAAAACAAATAGTTTTCGCTCTGTACTACAATTATCCACAAGGCCATATATAGTAGGAGCCATTAGAACCTCTGTAAATTCCTCTAAACAAATCCCAAGCTTCCTTTCCTAAAATTTTGGTTGTAAGAACACCAGGTAAGAATTTTGAAGGTGGAAAGGCAATCTTTTTTTAAAAGTTAAAACAGAATCATTGCAGAATGACCATCCGTTTCCAGATTTCAAATAAGCTGTGTAATGTCCTGAATTAGTTGAAGGACCGTTATGATATATAATTGCAGTAGTTTTAAAAGTCCTTCCTGATATTGACAACTGCGAAGCCACAAAATTATTAATTAAAGTTGTCAATTTAGTTCCATCAGGCCTACATCGTTGGAACATTAAAATGACATACTGGCCATAACTTCGTAAAATTAACGTGGACAGCATTCCAGACTTACATTGCCTGCACTCCATGTTTTGATCGGCTGCATTTACTACCTTATTGAAGGATACTGATTTACTGTCAGGCAAAGTTAAATATATAAATCTTTCTGAGTCTACACCAGTAGTACTTGATAGCCTACAGTTCTCGCAGTCATGCTGCCATTGATAAGAAAGGCCAAATAGATAATCTACATCTACACCCTCATCTTGCAATACATCAAGCATATACATTTAAATCTCCTGACAATCCTGCTGAATATTTTCAGAGAATTCTGTTTGACCTGAACATTCGTCTAACAGAAAACGAATTTCAGACACACTTTCTACTCTCGTTTTATCAGCACTACATTTCTCTAACACATAATTCAACAAACAGCATAAACTTTGTTCCGAATTGATCACAATCTGTTCTTTGAAAGTCTCTAGTGAAAAGAGAACATTAACAACTACATTAGCATAGCAGTTGACACCAGAACTATTTTCAAATTTAAAACCAACAACATTTTCAACAGAATTCATTTTATTCCTGCTTCCACTTTTGGGTTCATCGACTTTTGCTCTTTTTGCTACAATCTCCCTACTATTACTGATATTTATTCATTTCCGGCCTACCACACGTTTCTCAATCAAAGAATATTGAGGCAAATGTGGCGCATACTCTCTTCTTAACCTATTGTATTCCTTAACACAATCTAGATCTGCACAAATGTTTGTGACATCACAGTCAATCAAGTACAAACCCGATAAAGTTTTGACTCGTGACAATGCTACATAAGCCATACCCTCTTTGAATACAGAACTGCCAATATTCACTAAAGCAGTGTCTACACTTAAACCTTGCGATTTATGAATTGTCACCGCATATGCCAAGCAAACAGGAAACTGCTTACGACGAACATATAAGTCTTTAACAAGCAAAAACCTAGCAGAGCAACAACCAATTAGCTGTACTTCCTCAATGCCATCAAATTTAATTTTTAAAAATTCATTTCCATCTCTATTTCTGTCTTTCTCAAAATCAACAACATTACCCATTGATCCATTTACCAGACCTCTTTCAACATGTAAATTCCTTCTCAAAATGATTCGGCAATTTAAACACACATTCAAAGTCTTTTCAAAACCCGCAGTTTTAGATATAGTCTTCTCTAATGAATCCAATTTAGATTTCAAATTCTCTGACAAAATAATTGTTGCTCCCATATGCTCTATTTTGTCAATAGCTTCAAGTTTTACAATCTCTTGTTTTTCTAAATTCAACATTTTGTTGTTGAAGATGGAACATTCTGCAAGAGTTGGCATCAAACATATTCCAGATTTCTTCACAGTAATTTTCTGAAAAATATCCTCTGGCAAAACGTCTTCTTCTGGATATAAATTTGACAGTAATCGTGCATGTAAAGCTTGTTTACCACACTCAGTCACTCTCCCGATTCTAATATCTTGTAGAATATTCTTGTAATCTTCGTCCTTCGCCTGACGCATATTTTCACGCAGCTCAGCATAACTGAAGTTTAACCATATGTTAACGTTGCCAATGCTCCCTAGGCACTTCTTGGTATCTTCATGTGTAAGCAGTTTAAACACTGGTTGTCCTTTCACTGGTGTCCGCTGCAGAAGATCACCAAAAACAATGATGTGTTTGCCACCGAATAACACATCACACTCTGTTTTAAGAACTTCCTGCATTCTTAAATGCACAAAATCAAGCATGAGATTGGAAACCATGCTTATTTCGTCAATGATAAGAAGTTCCTTCTTCTTCAAAACTCGAGATACTTCACAACAAGCATCTCCAGATAACTTGTGGTATTGTAATTTGTTATCATGCTCCACTGGCAGCATCAGTAACCGATGCAAAGTAATCCCTTTAATGTTATGAGCTGCCAGTCCAGTTGGAGCGGTCACAACACAAGACAGTGATGAATCAGTCCTTTTCTGCATATAACATGAAATTGCTTTAATAAGGAAACTTTTTCCAGTTCCTGCTTCTCCACTCACGTACAGTCGGACAGGCTTCAACGACGTACATGAGCACTCTTTCTTCTCATGACTTAATCCATGCTCAATTTGGTTGGTAACTTCGACATATATTTTCCTCTGCTCAACGTTAAGTTGTCTTTCCAATTCTTCTAAGTTAACCGCATCCTTCTGAGCATGTGCCATGGCTCTTTCCACTTCAATCATGGCAGTAGCAGCTTCATTTTCAATAACTGGTTCTCCTAGTGGATCCTGACTCAATGAAACAGAACTCTGACTGTCCTGAGAACTGTCTCTAGCAATCTCGGCTGCAATTGTTGCTTCCTGCTCAATTTCTGCATTCAACATTTGTAGATATTTTGGAAAAACAGGACATTCTATGGACTCCTTGGCTGCATTGAAAGAGTCTTCATAACAGAGGAAATCTCCAAGCAGTTCCTCTTCTGCACGCCAAGGCTTGAAAAGTTGCAAAAGAGCTAAATAGAAAAACTCTTTTCTTTCGGGAGATTCGCAATCCAATTTCCGATGATTTATCAATTGACATTTTTTTTGCTTCACCAGACATCCCTCACTTCCAATTACAGCATACACACCTATATCAATATCTTCTTTGATGTTCCTCTTGAAAATGTAATTTTGAAGAACTTCATACAGACAAGCATTCTCCAGGTGACTGCTTCTATTTGGATAATATGTATCCAACATGTTGCTCTTCAAAATATCTGTACTGTTTGGCTCCTTCTCCGCCAAATACTCAATTTCCCGTACAGGTTTCAGAACTCGATTACGCATTGCAGCAAGACCAAGACTCGCCCAAATGACACTCCTAGATTTGGCATAGAGACTTGCTGAAGATAACCGGTCAGAACATTCATAAGCTCCAATTTCTCGATGCGACAACATCTTCAGACTGAAACTGTACAACTTCTTACTGAGGCTCTTTTCATGGGAAATATCCTCCCACATATCCTTCAGTTCTGTCTTTTCTTTTTTTGTGATGTAAGACGTCACATACCGAGCAACAGCCATACAGTTGTCAGCCACAAACTGTATATCCATGTTAGCATTCCACATGGACAAAATCACTGGGTTGTAGTCGTTGATGTACTTGGACTCTTCGTTTCTTTTCAAATTGTATGTGTTTTTGGGTGATTTCCTCGTCACATTATGTCGCAGCGATGACATCAAATTGTTAACTCTTCCTTTAGATATCACCGACCGTGGAAATGAAAAACGACATTTGGTGTAGTATTTGTCCTTGTTTCTGAATTTTCGACGACAGTACTTTCCACAACGATGACTTTGAAACCGTAAGACTTGTTCTCTTAGACTTTTGTCTTCATTTGTCTTTGGAACAGCACATGTTGCATACGGTTCTATGAAACTCATCACTAAGTCATCCGGATCTGTTCCAAATTTAGGTGCATCTTTGATCCATAGTAGCATATGTATATGAGGAGCACCTCTTGCTTGATACTCCTTTCTCCAGAAGAAATCCAACACCTCTCCAAGAGGTGGATTTTTCTTGTTCGTGATGAAAGACATCATAGCTTCAAATCTATGATTGAAGTACCTGCAAACATTCACAGGATCCAGAGAGCACAGTTCTCCAGGTGTCTTAAATTCAATATTTTCAATGTTTCCATTTACCTCTCGTAGAAATTCAAGTAAGTCTTCCCAGCCATACTCAGCACAGCTGAGAGTGAGGAACCATGTGGGAGTTCCTAAGTTCCTCAGCATACATTTTAAATCACCATGACGGCGGTACCAATACTCATTAGTACCACGCTGACAAGCCATGAGATTAATCAGGTGAGAATCCAAAATACTGTCTTGCACATTGACTTTATCCATAAAGTCCTTTGCCGAGATATTTCGCAGTTGTATACCACTTTTCAAGATGTGGTTCACTGCATAAGACAATCCAGAGAGATCACTTTCAAACAATAGATGAAATAAATAGGGAATGCATTGTCGAAACCTAGGATCTTCTGTATACAATCGTAAAGTCCGGTATTCTGAAGCAGGAATTTGAACAGGTCGCTCATCATAACGTCCTCCTCGACCTGTGGGAAATAACTGTGGGAAACACCGAGCTTCCAAACTTTCCTCCCAAACACTAATAGGACTCCCTTTGGCTTGTTTCACTTGAAACAACTCAATAGCATTCCCCATGACTTCCTTGGAATGCAAGGGATGAACACTATAATGTTCATATATTTCTTCCTTTTTAGAGGATTCTATTTTCTCAATTTGACCAGGACACAAATCGCTGTCCTCTTCTTCACTTACTTCCTCTTCTGCAACACATACATTCTTGTAGTACTTATTATTTTTTATCAAATACAATGTTGCCTTTTTAACTTTCCTAACATCCACTAAATCTTGCCAGATTTTCTTACTTTTTGTCGGAACACCATTAACTATGATAACCAGAGGTTCCTCTTCCACTTTCTCTACTCCAATTGTATTAATGTTTTTCTTCAAATCCAAAGGCAAATAAACAACCCTTCCCTTTAATCCTCTCTGTAAATCTGATGGAGGCAACTTCCCTGTCTTTGGCTCCATTCGTACAATAGCCTGGAAGGGATGGACATTTTGAATCAAAATAGATTCATAAGTATTTAAATCCTTCAATCCATAAGGAATGTCATCTAAATCCAGATTATTATAAACCGCTCTAGCAGGCATCTGGTTTTGGTTTAATTTGTTATAGCAATAAGTACACATACGTTGGTCTGCTCCCAAATCAAAACAATTTTCTACCATCAAGTATGTGGCAAAACCCTTCCATTCACTATTGTTTTCCATATCACTCTTTGCATATATATCCACTAACTTACTCTGATTCTTATAATAAGTCCGTCGACAACACACACAAGTGAAATTAGGCCTCTCACTTGATTTCACCATAAACGTGGAAATTTCCTTGTGAAACTTATCTGTACTGAAAATCTGTTCACTGTCTTCCACATTACCATCTTCTAGTGGTTCAATATCAACATTGTTCTCTTTACCAGCAAAATAACAGAACTCAATTTCTTGACAAATATTCTTCACATCTACTTCAGAACCATGCAAAAGAGCTTTGCTTAATTTTTTAAGCATAATTGCTGGACTCTTAGCATAATACAACATTCTAACTAATTTCCTCACTTTATTATGATGCACTGCAAGCATCCTGAAATGATGGAATACACTCTGGCATACTCTCCTAGAAAGACAAGCCAGTGAATGACCACGCAAACCTGTCACTTGTCTCACTCTGCAAGGATCTAATTCTTGCAACAACTTTATTTTTTGCTTTATACTTTTCTTATGAAATGTCCGTATAAAATCACAAAGCAAATGATAGAATCCTGTCGCACACTGCAAATAGAACTACACTTCCAGGTGTACACTGGTCCCTTAGGACGTCTCCCTAAAACCTCATCACTTAGCGCCTCTTCTGCATCTGCAGACACAAGTATTTCTTTTTCAACCGGATGACCATCTTTTACCTCATATGCTCGACCACTGCTGTCAACTGCATGCACCAAAACATTGTCCTGAAAATAACTCTCCTCATTAAAAAATGCCTCACTATTTGAACTATGCATCCATTCTCCTAAGAAAACTTCACAAAAATTACTCCGATTAACGTCTCTCTTCCATCTACTATTAGATTTGAAAACATAGATTACCTTGTTTAGTTTCCTAATTCTATTAATTACCAAAATAAATAACTTTCGCTTGATTTCGGAAGCCTGATCAATAATTTTCTCTACATTTTTCTTTTTCTTATAAAATGACACTTTCTGTTGACCTTTTTTAAATTGTTTTACCAAATTGACAATTACCCTGTTACGGAACATTCGCTTACGAATGTCCCTGAAAATATTTGCCCTTCTACTGCCATGCACAGAGTTATCTCCTGCTCTAGCACAAACTTTTTTGATGGGCCTTTCCTTTCCATTTAAATTGGCTCTCTTTTTCTGGACTAAAACTTGTTCTGTAGTTATACTTTTGTTTCTACAAATGTTTTTAAGGAATGATTTAGTTCTCTTACCCG
This sequence comes from Lissotriton vulgaris, assembly GCF_964263255.1. Lineage (NCBI taxonomy): Eukaryota > Metazoa > Chordata > Amphibia > Caudata > Salamandridae > Lissotriton > Lissotriton vulgaris. Next base: position 955,065,102 of record NC_141699.1, read on the forward strand.
GTGTTCTCTTCGTCCGTTGAGATAATATTAAAGTAGAGGACTGCTGCAAAATATTTGGTAACTGCTGTCTTTGACGTTTTGTAGCCTTTCAAATTCTATCCTTAGACGGCATTGTCTAATTCCCAAATAATCTGCAGTTGAATCTGTGGTGAAATATAATAAATAATGTTATTAACCACTATTACCAAACAGTAAATCAATAACAGTAAGAACTAGATTCGACAATGCTATAAAAAAAAAAAATTATGCACAAGGGTGCAGGGGGTATCACTTTGACACCCTCTGACACCCTCAAAACAGGCACAGGTGCCATGTGGCAAGCAAACCAGCCCTAAGGGCATGTCTGTCTGTCACATGGCATAGGTGTGCATTCACACATGTGCATGCACACCTGGATTCGGTATTTTAACACCTAATTGGATTGGGTGTTAAAATACCGAATCTAAAGGGCCTGTGGGACAGAAAGTAGTCCCACCTACATCCCAAATTTAAAAATCGGTAAAATTACCGATTCGGTATTTTTGCGATTCGGTAATTTTACCGAATCGGTAAAATACCGAATCGGACAAAAACAGGTCCCCTACATCTCAGTAGGCCAAATACCGGTCGGAAACGGCCGAAATCGGCCGTTTCCGACCGGTATTTGGTACCTACATCGGGCCCTTTATGTAAAACACCTAGGGCCAGATGTAGGTAAATCACATGTACCGATTTTGAAATACCGAATATTACCGGTATTTCAAAATCGGTAAATGGGATGTAGGCACCAACATCTGATTTATTACCGATTCCTTAAAAATTCGGTATTTACCGATTCTGTAAATACCGAATCGATATTTGCTATTGAATCCTATGGGCCTTGAAGCCCATAGGATTCAATTCAAATACCGATTCAGTATTTACCGAATCGGTAAATACCGAATTTGTCAAGGGTGCAGGGCGTATCACTTTGACAACATCTAGCACCCTCAAAACGGGCATGTGTGCAATGTGGCACACAGACATGCCCTAAGGACACGTCTGTCTGTCACATGGCATATGTGTACATGCACAGATGTGCATGTACACACGAATCGGTATTTTACCATGGATTTGTATTCCATGGTAAAATACCGATTCTGAAAGGCATGTGCCAATGGAAAATTGGCTACCCACATTTCAATCTTGCATTTTCGGTAAAATTACTGAATCTGTAAAATTACCGATTCGGTAAAATTACCGAATCGGAAAAATTACCGATTCGGTAAAATTACCGAAAACGCAACATTTAAGGGCCCCTACATGTCAATGCCCATTTACCGGTCGGTAACGGCCGAATTTGGCCATTACCGATCGGTAAATGGCTATTTTCAGCCACCTACATCTGGCCCCTACATTCATGGGGAACAGACTTAAAATGCCCTAATACACATGAAAACGTTTTTTTAAGGAACTTGCACCTTTTTTTCAATAACTTTTAACATGGCTATGTAACTCAAACAATCAAAATTAAAATTTGCCAGTCACACATGGGGGCGTATTTACAAGGGCCTTACACTACAAGGAAAACGACTTCAAATGACCAGACACACATGGGGACGTATTTACAAGGCCCTTGAACCCGGGGGAAGTGACTTGAAATTGCAAAGCACACATAAGAGAGTATCTACAATGCCCGTGCAACACTTATGCATAATTTTTTACATGTACACCGTAACATTAACAACACAATTACATCATATATCTGTTCCGTAAAAGCGACGCATTGCAGGAGTCACATCATTTTACCATCAAAAACAATTTCTCCGATTCTGTAAATGTAAATTTACCTACATGTGACCCTGGATTTAGGCGCCTACATACCTTTTCGCCATTTACAGGTCGGAAACGACCGTAATCGGCCGTAACCGGTCGGTAAATGGCCTAAACGACCACCTACATCGGGCCCTAAGTGTGCATGCATTTGATTTCAAACAAAGTTTTAAAACCTTTTATGTAAAACAATTATACACCTACATTCATTTAAGGGCAGGTCTGCCTTTCACATGACATACGAGTGCATGCACAAATGTGCATGCACACCGGAATCGGTATTTTACCATGAAGTTTGATTTCATGCTAAAATACCGATTCGTTAAGTCATTTGAGACTCAGAAGACTCCCCCCTATATAGCAAATTTACAGAATCGGTAAAATTACCGATTCGGTATTTTTCCGAACCAAAAATGTTTCCGATTCTATAAATGAAGAATGCAAAACCGCCTTTGAAAGCAGAATGCAGACACTTAACGCAAAACATCATTTTAAATACACAGCTGACTTTCTTATTTACGCAAAAAAGCATACTACTCTTTAACTAAAATATATAAACGATAACTCACCTTTACAAATTCTTTTTGAAATTGAAAACAGTCTCAGAAACACACCAATTATTCTGTACCACTATTAAAGGTATGCACTCCAGAGGCTGGAACCAACAAAGGCACCGAAACGCTGATATTCAACACACATATCTCTCATGTCAGCCAATAAAAACTCTTCCCTCACTTTTTTCAAATCAACACCCTTCCCCCCTCTGCCCTTTCTACCTCTTTTCCATAGCAACTACCGCCTGCCTGACCTGTCATGGCCACAAGTTCACACAACAAGGTTTCAAATGAACTCTGAACTCTCAGTACACATGCTAATCCACTGCAATCTTTCATAACAACATTTTTAAATAACCATTCAAAATACATCTTTCAAAGAACACATCCATGCACCCTAACTTTCTGTTTTCAGCAATGAAAATACACCAATCACTGCTAATGAATCATTTACACTTAAACTCCACAGTTTTTTACATTACAAACATCACTATTTCAACTGCCATTTCATTCCCACACTTCATCTGACTGCAGCAAAAACTCCTCTAGCCATGTTTTCAGTCTGGATTCTGGGACATAGCTATATCCACTGGGCTCACAGGTATGCTGAAAACAGAAATTTACACAACCTCGATTTACAAAATGTGGAAATCAAATGGATTGGTCGAAGAGGATTGAAATGTCACCAATTGATACCATTGGTGAAAACCTTTTTAAATTTGCCAACCCCATACCTCATAATAGTGCACTGTGGAGGAAACGATTTGGGCACTTTGACTGGGGTAGGGCTGGAAATGCTTTTAAAGGACACCTTTGAACAATTGATGACACTTTTTCCTCAAACTGCCTTGGTATATTCCAATATATGCCAAAGACAAAAATGGAGGTGGTCCAATCAATTTTGTCCACAAATTGAGAAATCGAGGAAGCATGTAAATAAGTCTGTTTCAGCTTACATGAGGGACCATGTAATGGGCTGCATCTACAACAATAACTTGGGTTACTACATTCAAGATATCTACAGAGGAGATGGCATGCATTTCTCAGATGAGGGGAACAGAATTTTCATACTAAATTTAAGAATGTGTATTGGTTCCTACTTATAACTTTCTAGAACATACACAGAACCCAAAAGCTCTTTTCAGAGCTACCTTAACTTAGTGTACTCTTTTAAAATTTCGAATGAACCTTTTTTTTCCACTTAATTTCACCTATATTCGCTTCCCGGTACGCTACCCAATTCGCGTACCTGTAGCTAACCACACGAAAAAAAATATATATGAGCCTCCTCAGCCACGCTCAGAAAACTTAGGGAAACAGCATACGTCTAAAGTACACCAATCTTTCCATTCTGAACATTATTTACCCTCCATCTTGTATCTCAATTCTACCGAAACACAAAATGGAGGACTCCCGTAACACTGCAAGTTCGCGTACTGGGAAACGCACTGACAAGCACTCGCACAAAAAAGGTGGGAAAGTAATTTACAGAAAAACCACTGGAGACACTTTCACCAATTAAATAGTAGCTCATACTACATACCAATCCCTACCATTTTCACAAATTTAGTTGGAATACCATTTAGCCATTTAGCATGTAGAACTCTCTAAAATCCCTGAGGTAAATTACTTCACAAAAAATATCGAAAGTGTTGGAAATGACAACCAATTAAAATATTACTTTCAATTTCTACTACTATATCATGACATTTGATTGGTTATGTACCTGAATATATATAAACAAAGAGAAAGAAACACAGACATTTTGACTACTACTTTGTGAAGTGCAGAACAACAAAAAATCAACTGATAACTTCAAATTATATTTAAAAGGTAAGATATTATTTTTAAAACTGAGGGTGCGCCAAAATGCTGGACAATGGGCCCCCCACAGTGTCTGTGAATGGTCTCCTTGCAATTGAGGGAACGTCTCCTTCTCCCTCCCCCATACCTCCTGACACCATCCATGAGAGGCCCAAGGAGGGGCCCCCGCCAATGGACCTTAATTGCAGGCGACACCTTTCTTTGTGATAGATCTTCAGGAAAACAAAAGGACACATCACCTGTGTGTGGCCCCATGCTGATGGGCTGAGTGCGAGGCCCTGACTGGCAGCCCACGCTGCCCATGCCTAGCGCCGGCCCTGAGTTAAGGATAGAGTTAGACTTCTCTAGTATAATTCAGAATTGACTAAGAGTTTATTTGATAATTTTCTTCATATTTCTACTTCCAATTTGATACCATACACTGCCCAAAGAAAAAAACACTTTATAAATAACCAAACTACCTGTCTGTACTGAAACCCAACAGTGCCCTATCTGTACTGATATATTTTTTAAAAATTCATTTTTCAGAATTCAAAATGGAAGGAGAAGTAAACAACTTTAAAACTGAAACAGAAAAAAAAAATGAGACAGAAGTTGACATGGATTTCTACGACGACACAATAAACAATGAACTTGTGCAATGTGTAGATGCAGTAGATTATCTACTGAAAAATGAAGAAAAAAATGATCACGATTTTTTAAATTTTCTTTTAAATTTTGAAAAACAATCTGAAAAATAAATTTTAATTTCTTAATTCAAAAATTGTTTGACACAATATTTATTTTTATATATATATTGAAAACTAGTAGCAAATTTATTATAACGTGAAGTCAGACTTTAAATATACTGTGCAACTTTTTGGTGTTACATACTAACTTTGTACATAGTTACTTCCTTTCTCCCACTATATTATCTCCAATGTGTATTTGCAAAAACAACAAGTGACAACATCAACAACATCTCTTTATCATCTCCTGCCTCCATGTTGTTTCGGCTTTCCAGACAGACTATGGTATGAATTCCATATACCACAATAACTTCTTTAACAACAAGCAACATATCTACAAAGGAGACAGTGTTTATTAAATTATACACTCTACATTGATACCTACATGTAGCTACGTAAATAAAAATAAACAAAAAAAACAACAAAACGAACAATCAATAAACATACAATAAGTTAAAAGTCAATCATTCTTGTTTCCTTATACTACGCTCCCCAGACCGCTTTCCAGTACGTGAACCGGGCGCACCCCATGAAAAAAACAATTTTTTTTTTTTTTGGGCCCAGCGGGGCACTTTAATATCCCCCTCATCAATCCTAGGGGGTCAGAAGGGGTCTACCTTGCCCCCTTTCCTTCATTGTCTCTCGATCCTACCGAGAGACAAGATGGCGGCCGCTACAGACTGTTTAGAATGTTGACAGACACCGGAGAGCCAATCAGCTTCGCTTCAAAAAGCTCCGAAACGCGAAAAGTACGCGAACTAGTTCGCTATCTAGGACGCTGTCACAGATATATCTGTTTTTTTAAACGTTAATTTTTTCAAAATCCACTGGAGCTCATATATTGAGACCCAGCAAAGGCACATCGGGCTAACAGTCCCTACAATTTTGCCAAGTTTCGTGTAAATCCATTCAGCCGTTCGAGCTAAAAGTGAGGCCAAACGCCCTATGGAAATTAACATGGGAAAAATGCGTTTTGGGACCCCCCTTTTTTCTCGGCCCCCCCTTGACGAAACCCCCCCAAATTTTTCAGGGGCTGATCAGAAACAAAATGTGCCATTTTCCTGAAAGTTTCAGCCAATTCCGTCCACAAACGCCAAAGGTATTAGACATAGAATTTTCAAAAGTTCCATAGAGAAAAAATCCTAACTATATATACCTACTGGCGACCGCCAGTAGGTAATATATATATATATATATATATATATATATATATATATATATATTTCGCTCAGGACGATTTGTTTATTGTCTGGGATGGAGGAATAGACTCGGCAGAAGGATTTATTAAAATTCTTAATAACAACGATCTCAATCTGCGCTTCTCGGGCTCGGTTAGTCCGGTGAGAGCGGAGTACCTAGACCTGAGGGTGTACATTGAAGATAATCAGATGCATACCACCCTGCATAGAAAGGACACTGCTGGCAATTCTACACTCTTTGCCAGCAGTAGCCATCCCACCCAACTCAAGAACAGCATTCCCTACGGAGAGCTATTGAGGATCCGTAGGAACTGCTCTAAGGACTCAAAAACTCAGAAATTCGAACAAGAGTGATGGCAAATTCAGACTCATTACTCCTTACTCAAAAGGAGCAGGGGATCTGAAAGACATGCTTACAAAAAATTGGAACATTTTGAAAACAGACAGCGTACTTGCAGATGACCTACCTGCTTATCCTCTAATCACATTTAGCAGAGCTAGGTCACTTAGCGATATGCTTGTCTCAAGTCACCTTGACAAACTAACACCAAAAACTAACTCCCTGAAGCGGATGGCAGGCTTCTTTCCTTGCGGCCACTGCAAGGCTTGCAGTGGCAGCAAACGGGTGCTATCATTTGACATACCTGATACCGGGAAGAAAGTGCCGATTAAGCACTTCATTACATGCAGCTCCCAGTTTGTGGTTTATTGTTTGGTCTGCCCGTGTGGCTTACGATACATAGGTAGCACGATCAAGGAGCTCAAGCTGAGGATCCTGGAGCACCAACGGGCGATCGAGAAAGTAGACACCTCATATCCGGTCGCCCGGCATTTTGCAGAGGAGCATAGTAAAGATCGCAAGCAACTCCGATTCTTCGGATTGGACATTGTTCCACCGAATGCAAGAGGAGGAGTCTAGATACATTGTAGATCTTTCTACAAAACAACCTGGTGGGCTCAATAGCGGGGAGGAACTAGCATACCACTTGGGAAAGTAACACCATAGGAGGAGTAAACTCCCCTTTTGATAGGAAGCTTAGTACACTAAAATGAAAATCCAACTAGAATATGTATGCTCCTTGAGGATCAAAACAACGTGAACACTACAAGATCAGATATACTCTTCCAAGCATGTTCTTCCGGTATGTTTCCAATTTTGACACCCACGATCTTGATTTATGAATTTCAGTATCCTAATGTTGAACATCAATTATGACAAAAATGCAAACTGTGATATATTTTTGTCCCCCGTTGCAGTTGAGGATAGACTACCATAGGTGTGTAAATATGTAAATAGATGTATAATCCAGCTTGCATATATATGCACTGAATATGACAAGCATGCAACTTACCTTGCATATGTATGTACAGATAATAGGATTAATATCATGAGGTTATAATTTTGAACAAAGGTTTGGTCTTTATCACCATGGATGATACTGCATTGCAGGAGAACCAGGATCTTGATGTAGATACTTGAATCTAGACAATTACAAACAATGTGTGTCCTGAGAGTATCCGTTTTGGTAACCTATCTTCATTATTTATCTCAAAACACACCAGACCGTGGTTTAGTCTAACTGGAGTTTTGTAAATATTGTAAACACATTTTTCCTTTGCGAGTTCCCTGAACCAAAAGAATATTTTTCTGCTATATATTTCGTAAATAGCAATGTCTAGTAATTATGATAAATTATGATGAAATAATTTGGTTCAATTCCACTTAAAGGATAGGAACACAATCATCTTTTGTCATGTGGCTGATGACCTTCCTTACTTCTTATGTTTTTTGCACTGTTTTGATTATGTTAGCATTGCATTAAAATGCAATAGGACACAAGCCGATCCACGGCTTTATTTTCAAGCGTGATAACTTCATGTTTAAATCAGATAAGACCCCTATCTGGATAGAACACCATTCCAAGATGGCGCCTATAGTGGCCTAAAAGGGTATAGTCCTATGTCTATGACAATGCTCACAAATTGTTTGTTTATATAATAGATTGTATGATGTGGATGAATGACACACTGACGAAGGCTCAGGCCGAAACACGTCTGTGCTTTATTGTTCCCTCCAATTAAACTCTGGTTTACTCTTGGTCCGCGAGTGCTGCCTCTTTCTTGAGGATTCTAAGGAGAGTCGAGCGTTAATATATATATATATATATATATATATATATATATATATATATATATATATATATATATATATATATATATATATATATATATATATATATATATATATATACTACTATAATAAAGGAAGAACTTTCAGCCTTTGAGGCGGGTAAACTCGGGAACCACAGCACCAATCCACACACCCGATACACCGTTGGAATCGTCAGGGTGTGTAGATGGTTATAGGCTATATAAAGTTTAAAAAATACGTTATTTAAAAAATTTACAGTAAAAAAAACAGTAGTCTCTCCGAAGTAGCGCCGGACGCGACTTGTGTGCTCACGTCAGGAGCGCGGGGAGGAGCGGTGTCCAGGAGCGCGACGCGGAGCGGCGGACATGGCGCGGGGGAGGAGCGGTGACGTGAGGAGCAGCAGACAGGCCAGCAGTGGTGCGAGCAGCGGACAGGCTGGAGGAGCGGCGGCTGAGGTAAGGGAGCGGCGGGCATGGCGCGGGGGAGGAGCGGTGACGTGAGGAGCAGCGAACAGGCCAGCGGTGGTGCGAGCAGTGGACAGGCGGGAGGAGCGGCGGCTGAGGTAAGGGGACCCATGTTAGGGCAGGCGGGGGACGGGCTGCTGGACAATGTCGGGGCGGCCGGGGGGCGGGGAAGCCTGTTCCTCCTGGACAAGGTCGGGACGGGCTGCTAGTATATATATATATGTATATATATATATATATTAACGCTCGACTCTCCTTATAGTTAGCTGGAAATTTTACTGACATAAAACCATTGAAATTCCCACGGTATAGTTAGTTGGACTCACTATAACTTGCGCGCCTGCAATGCACTGCTGATGACGTCACATATTACATCACTCATGACGCTCCCGGGGCGCGTACCGGTGAGCGCGCCGGTGAGCGCAGTCTTGCGGCGCACCACGGTGCGCGTACCGGTGAGCGTCCCGTTAGCGCTATTGCCGTGAACGAAAACATCATCGTGACGTATCGCGTAACCGCATCCGCGTGATACGCACCCAGGAGCACCCGCGCGCATACGATCACGCTACGGGCGCGCCCTGGGGCGCGTAGCGTAAGCGCGTCGGGTCATGTGATCTGAAAATAACACTTTCCATTGGTTCAGAACAGTTTTGGTTTCCAAATGATGAAAGCCCGAGTCATGTGACCTGAAAATAACACTTTTTATTGGTTCAGGACAGTTTTGTTTTCCAAATGATGAAAGCCCCCACCTTTTTTCCTCATTCTCACTTTGTACTTTGAATGAGGAAGACCTGTTAGCAGACCTATTTGTACCTATTTGTACTGAAAAATGGCTACAGTAGCAGCAGCAGCAGCAGCAGGAGCATCTCAACCACCACCACCACCACCACCACAAGGACCACCAGAACACCACAGTGGTGGAGATGAAGAGGAGGAGGAGGAGGAGGAGGAGGAGGAGGAGAGGCAGTTCCTGTTTGAACATACTACCCCCTATAAGCCAAAGGAGCACATTGTCTGGGAGTTTTTTTAAATCCCAAAGGACCTCAAGAAAGTAAATGCGCCAAAGGTTACTTGTCTGATCTGTGGCATTGTACTTTCCAGGGGGAACCCTGCCAAAAAAATACTCTTTTGGCAACAACACCATGATTCGCCACATGCAACGCCGGCATCCAAACAACTATGCTGCGTCAGAGGTCAGAGAACTGACCAGAAACCCTCCCCAATCTTCTCCCAGCACCTCCCAAAGTAAACAACCCACTCCATCGGGTCCAGAGACAAGGGAGATGGTCCCAAACATCCAAACCAAGTTTGGAGAATTCAAAATATTTTGTATATTTTGTGGAAAAACAATTACCTATGGAGAGCAAAGTATTAAACTTATAAACCGTGCTGGAGACAACTACAAGTGCATAAAGAAACCTTAATTTTTTCCTGATTTTTTTTGCTCCAGTTGAGCCGTTTACAATTCCCTGTTTTTTGTTTGTCCCCATAAATATTACAAAAAAAATATAAAATTGTTCATAAAAGCCAAAAAAAGTAAAAAATGGTCCAAAAAACAATAAAAAAATATAAAACAACAAAAAGAATAAAAACAGTTCTTTTTAGAACTACCTCCAATTTATAAAAAAAATGCTACATTTTTAAAAAAAATCTGTCATTCTTTTTTCCCCATGGTACGCTCCCCGGTACGCTAGCCCCCGTCCCCCCCCCACCCCCCCCCCCCCCCCAGCGCAAATCAAAAAAAAATGAAAAATTGCCCCGCGGGGCCCTTTTATGGGCCCCACATCAAACCTAGGGGGTTAGGGGGGGTCTACCCTGCCCCCTTTTGGTCATTTCCCCCTTTGTTTTTGCCACCTGTTGTGTCTCGATCGTACCGAGACACAAGATGGCGGCCGCTCCGGACTGTTTGGAATGTTGACAGACACCCAAGAGCCAATCAGCTTTCCGCTCACGAACTCGTGTAGCGTGCTCCGGTGCCCGTACCGGGGCGCGCTTATAGATATATATATTTTTTTAACCTAAATTACTCAAAATCTACTGGAGCACATATCTTGAGACATAGCAAAGGCACATCGGGCTACCAGTCCCTACAATTTTGCCAAGTTTGGTGGAAATCCATTCAGCCGTTCGGGCTAAAAGTGAGTTCAACCACCCTATGGAAATTAACATGGGGAAAACACGTTTTAGGACTCCCCTTTTATCTCTGCCCCCGCTTGACGAACTATAACTACCTACTGGCGACCGCCAGTAGGTAATATATATATATATATATATATTCACTGAAAAGCCATAGGTTTCAGGGACGTTATAGTTAATAATTAGCATTTAAAAAACCTTAGAAATTCAATGAAAAAAGATTTCAGTTACATCATAGTTAGTTGGGCATTTCACTCGTACAAAACTAGAGAAATGCTACCATTATAGTTAGTTTAGCTAACTATAACGTGTGCATCCCTAGACTCACATGGTAGCCTCCCTAGACTTACATGGCAGCCTCTGTCTGTACAGCTTGTGCTCACAGCGTCAAGGTCAAATAACAATGTATGCTGTTGATTCAATGTGATCGGCCCACACTCTAGACATAGCATGCATCCAGCTGCAAGAAGCTGAAATTCGAGTGCCTTTGATATTACACTGCATGCATGTTTACAGGCACTTGGAGAAAAACCTTTCCATCTACAAGAGAGCTGGCTGATCCTTTTGATGTGATTCACCAAAGCTGACCTTTGAGGTATGGAGTTCCCCGTTGAAACCTAAAGACCTTCTATTATTATAAAACTTAGCTTTGAGCAAGGGGAGGGTGGTACACAAGGCGCTATATGACCTGTTTCCACTATCAGTATAATATGATTTCTCCCTTTGTGTTTTATGGAATTGTAACAATGATGTCTGTTTTATTTCTAATCATATGCCTGCTTATGTTAACCAAAATACTGCATCTTAGAGCACGTCGTTAAAATAAACATTTTAAACTTTTATTGTGTCTCTGATTACTCACGTTGTGGATGGGTATAAGAAATATAAATGAAAAAGTGTCCTTGATGTCCACCATTCCAGAGAGTATTCTAAGTCGCTGGTTCTGGTTTTTCTAATCATTGGTAGCTTTGTGGTAGGACGAAGAACGAATGAGACACTGATGCAAGTCGGATAGGGGTTCTGGGTACTGAAGCGAGTTTCTGGTACACCACATGTCACTGAGGTCCTGGTTTCCCACGCACAATTCCGTGCACACACAGAATCCCTGCAACAAGGCGAACCTAACGTTTCGTCTTATTTTCTAGACACTTTTGTAGTTAATGCTTCTCTTAGTCCACAGCACCCTCACTTCTGTTTCCGGTAGACAGTTGTGACGGTTTAACCTACCTATACAGATTAAATATAGGTTAATTCAAGATTGAAGTTTTCAAAAAGGTTCACATTTCATGAACTACTACCCTTTTTTGAGCTACAATTAATATAGATTGTTTTTCTTCTCTGTGTCCTTATGGGTGATATTGATATAGCTCAGCATAGTCATGCACCGCTCTTGCTATGTTTGAGGTGCCTGACAATGGTTTGGCGGTTATCTTTGTGATGAGTGCTGATGTAGCCTTCCCTTTTGAGCTTTTTTACTCTTGGGTTACGTTTCCTGCTGTAAATGCAGATGATAATACATTCAATACATATTTTCACACCGCAATGCCAGTGAATTATGTTCCATCTAGGACACTAGAGATTCCGATTTCTGCATGGCAGCATTGTGTTTGGTTTAAGGGCGCCCTTCCTCACGCTGTGACTCCGGCTCGGTTATGTCCCATGTCAATTCCTGGGGATACTTCACCAGTCTTGGCCGGTTTCACACCACATCCTAACTATTTGCAGGTCCCTGTTGCCGACTTACAGCTACTTTATACCTCTGTGATTGAGGTACATAGGGCTCTAGTACAATATGTTACACGCAACCTCCAGGTGGGGGCATATGGGGTTGCAGCACATCTAGTTTGACCAGCCGGGATGAAGATTAGTCCCATCATGGTTAATTCGATTATGGGCACTTGACCCCAAGATAAGGACGATATGCCTTATTGGCTTGCTGAGAAATTTGAACAATTGGAGTCAGTATTTCCGAATAAAACTCCTATGGAGGAACACTGGATCCTGACCATTAGTTTGCAGAAAAACTTGGGGCCTGAGGTAACCGATTGTGATACTTAGGGCAAAATATTTGCAGCAGTGTATTCAAAGTGCTTCAGCACACTGTCTATGACTGTCCTGCCCTCCGTAATCAAGCGTGTTCAGGATCAACACGGACCGGAGGCGGCTGTCGAGTTTAGTATGAGACTTGTCGGAGTGTTTGACGTAGTTTCTGATCTGATCCTTGCCAATGTCAAGAGGATGCAGTTAACTTTCAGGTGTCTAATGCTTTGCGCCTTGTCTCAGACGCGAGAAACCCCAGAGGTTACCAAAAATAATTGTGGAGGCTTATAAGACCGTTGTATGCAATAGTTTGGGTGTTAAGCCTTTTGCTAAGACAGCAGCGCAACCGCAAACGCAGACAGCTAAGTCTAATAAAGACGAGGTCCTAACTTTCCGAGGCAAAATTGGGAGGGTAAAAACCAGGGAAAGCAGCAATAGAAACAGGGGTCGCGTCCTGCATCGCCAATTGCGGTGACAGTTGAACGCACATATGATTTGCACGACCGTACATAAATTAGGTCTCCTGATAGATTTCAGGTTCCTGATCAACGTTCTCCTCGTTCTTCACAGGAAAAATCAGGCTCACCAGCCGGTGGTGGAGAACATGGCAGAGGTCGGGGCACCCCACAAGGACATGATAAGCCCCACCCACCTGAGAATAAAGGCAAGCAGGACGACTTTAGACATCAAACAATCAATCAATCAATCAATCAATCAATCAATCAATCAAGAATTTGTAAAGCGCACTACTTACCCGTGAGGGTCTCAAGGCGCAGGGGGAAAAAAGGGGGAGGGGCGCTACTAGCGAACAGCCAGGTCTTGAGTAGCCTCCTGAAAGTCAGCAGTTCTTGGGTCGTAGGCTCAGTGGGAGGGTGTTCCAGGTCTTGGCGACGAGGTGGGGGAAGGATCTGCCGCCGATGGTTGTTCTTCGGATGCGAGGGAAGGTGTGGTGGCGAGGGTGAGGTTGGCGGAACGGAGCTGGCGGTTGAGGATGTAGAAGAAGAGTCATCTGCTGAGGTAGGCTGGGGCGGTTTTGTGGAGTGCCTTGTGTGTGTTGATGAGGAGCTTGAAGGAAATCCTCTTGTTGATGGGGAGCCAGTGCAGGTTTCCAAGGTGGGGGGTGATGTGGCTGTGGCTTGGTACATCGAGGATCAGGTGTGCAGAGGCGTTTTGAATGTTTTGCAGTTGTTTGATGAGCTTGGCCGGGGCTTCCGCGTAGAGTGCGTTTCCATAGTTGAGTCTGCTACTGACGAGGGCCTGGGTGACTGTTCTTCTTGTATCTGTCGGGATCCACCTGTAGATCTTGCAGAGCATGCAGAGGATGTTGAAGCAGGAGGAGGAGACTGTGTTGACTTGCTTGGTCATGGAGAGTGTTGAGTCTAAGATGACTCCCAGGTTGCGTGCGCGGTCGGTGGGTGTTGTGGCTGCTCCCAGTGCTGTAGGCCTCCAAGACACTGTTGAATACAGGGGAACCCTACTCACAAAGAACCAGGGTATTAGTTTTATACTTGGAGACAGTGGTTCTAGCGAAAGTGATAACTAATATTTCAAATCATATACATTGCACAATGGAGATACATTTGTAAGGGACAAAAATAATGTAAGTGGACAAAATGAGTTCTCTACACAGCTAGATCTGATAGTTATTTATATATACACAGTAGAATTATAAATCACTTTCCTAAATTCAAAAACCAGTATACTTTGTGCAGTGTATCCCCAAGTGAGACATGGAACCATAAGTCAATATATACAGTGAGTTGCATTGCAAAATGGTTTCCATATGTACAAGAAGTGACCATTCAATTATACATGGTAACAGCCTGAGTATATGGTAACACTGGCTGTTTAAAGGTCCTTTCTGTACTGGTGTCGACGACTATTCAACCCTCTATCGGATATGGAGGTCTCTTCAGGATGTATGTTGTGGGGATATCTGGATTACCAAGAGCGCAGCCTACGTGAAGTGGTGGTGTCCCGTGTGTGGTGAAGGTAAGGAAAGGTGAACTCATGTGAGTACCCGGCCGGGTGCTCACAGTGAAGAGGTGCAGGCTGCCTCTTAATGAATGACCAAACCGTCATCGCACCAGGAGCCGCATTAACCGGCAAGACGCCACACTACATCCGAGTGGGTGGCACCACCACTATCGAGACGGAGATTGATCCCAAAACCCCAACATCACTGAATGTCGAATTGCAAACGACATCCAGCCATCAGAGAAGGACTAGAAGAGTCCTCCACCCAAAAGTAACAGAGGCAGCCTGCAGCTCTTCACTGTGAGCACCCGGCCGGGTACTCACTTGAGTTCACCTTTCCTTACCTTCACCACATACAGGACACCACCACTTCACGTAGGCTGCGCTCTTGGTAATCCAGATATCCCCACAACATACGTCCTGAAGAGACCCCATATCGGATAGAGGGTTGAAACATCGTCGACACCAGTACAGAAAGGACCTTTAAACAGCCAGTGTTATCATACACTCAGGCTGTTACCATGTATAAATAAATGGTCACTTCTTGTACATATGGAAACTGTTTTGCAATGCAATTCACTGTATATATTCACTTATGGTTCCATGTCTTACTTGGCGATACACTGCACAAAGTTCAGGTCTCCGAGCAGGATGTAGTCGGTGGACATCAGGACGTGCATGCTGATGAAGTCGGAGATGGAGTCGCTGAATTGGGGTCGTGGTCCGGGGTCTGTAGATGAGGTACCTCTGAGGGAGGTGTTGGGGTCTGTGCGGATCTGGAAGTGCATGTGTTCGGCGGTGCTGAGAGTGTCGTCGGTGAGGGTCGAGACCCAGAGGCTGTTCTTGTGAACCTCCGAATCCGTTGGTGCAGTCTCTGCAGGTGATCTTGTTGCCATCTGGGATGGCTATGGCAATGTCGGGTGCGGAGGAGTCGTTCATCCAGTTCTCTGTCAGAAAGGCGACATCCGGGGATGATGTGTCGAGCAGGTCTCAGAGCTCAACAGCGTGCTTGTGTGCGGAACGGGTGTTCAGTATGATGCATCGGAGGTGGTTGAGGTTTTTCTTGGCGGGTGGTTCGGCGGCTCTGATGCTTGTGTAGCTGCAATTCAGCCAGGTGAAGGGACCATGTGTGCATTTCGGTGCAGCCTTAAAGCAGGTGTGGGTCCATCCGGGGTTGAGGGCGTGCAGTGTGGTGGCATCGTATTAGCAGTGGTCGTCGTTGTGGGCACGGGGGGCAGGGGTTCTGGCACTGGGCATGGTCCAGGCACGGACGTGCACAGACTGGCTTGTCTTAGGCACGTCTTCAGCGCGCCAGCGGTGCAGACACGCAGCAGCCGCCATATATGGGTAGGTGGGGTGGATGAACTGCTTGGAGGCGGGAGGCGGGGCAGCGAATGGGCAGTCAGGGGGTGGGGCTGTGGGGACGCAATGGCGGGATAGAAGAAAGAGCACAGAATCCCAGGCGCAACGGAGTGGACAGAAGAAGACAAAGGCACAGAATCACGGGGGCAGCGAAGGGGACAGAGGGAGAAAAAGGCAGAGTCACAGGGGCAGCGAAGGGGACAGAAGGAGAAAAAGACAGGGAGGCACAGGCAGTGCTGTGTGGAGGGGGAGCAACCTACCTGGTGGGGTCAAGGGTTGCACGTCGAAGACCTTAGTTTCAGAAAAAGAAGGTTGCTGTATTAACCGCGAGGTATGCCACAGATAGTGAGAACACAGCTTCGGAACCTGACATGGGCATTCACGCTGCTGGACAGCGCAGCCGAGGTTAAAATAGTGTGGCAAGCACTGCGTCCATATCTGAAGGCAACAGCAACTGACACTAGAGCGGCTCCCCCTGACTGACTATATGACATAGTTATTTTAATTGAAAGTGACATACAGCGTGTAATAGTAGGGATTATTGGGGAAAATCTGACTTCTACATATGACATTTTGTTAGCAGAGGCAGACTGGCCCCCGCCTTTTGTTTTGGCTGCTCCGAGAGGGGAGGAGGTAATACTCCCTAGTTTCGCGCACACTGTGCCCAAGGAGAAAGCAGTTAATTTTGCAGAAGAGTGGGCTCAGGTGCTTGCACCGGTGTTGTACCATACTCAGGTGGGGTGGAATACACTTTTACCCAATCACGAGATTTCCTTGCGGTTTATGCCACAACCCCAATATCCCATGCGGCGGGAGGTGGAGGCTCCTGTGGCTGAAATCCTTGAACAATTAGAATATCAAGGTGTAAATGAAACCTGTGTGTCTCCGATGAATAATCCTCTTTTCACTGTGACCAAGCCTGATGGGGCGTACCTCCTTGTTTTGTATTATCGACATTTGAACTCTCATTGTTGTACATGCACAGTACAAAATACTCACAGTTCTGCTCTGGTTGATAGTCTCATGAGAAAATGGTTTAAAACCACACTTGACATTTCCAATGGCTTTTTTAGTCATATACTGTCCCTTCTTAGTTGCCAATGGACAGCGTTTACTTCTGGCGGTAAACAAAAACAGTTCAAAAGGTTAACCAAGGGCTCCAAAAATAGCCCAGGCATCTTTGCTGCCTGTGTCTTCTCATTGTTGGACAGCAAAGACCCGAATGCATACTCGTGTGTGGATGATATTTATCTCACAGACGACGAATTATGGCTGCATCTGTATCCCATTGACCGCATTATTGTCATGTTTGGGGACTTTGGTTACAAATGTAACTCTGCAAAATCTCACATTACAGAGCACACAGTGTTGTTTTTGGGCTATGAGCTCAACAACGAAGGTCGATTTTTGGCACCTCACTTCCTGGAGATGTGTGCACGTTTGCGTGCTTCAAAAACTCTGAAAACAGTACAATCTTTACTGGGTTTTTTAAATTTTCGGGCATACTTACATTCCCAATTATGCCCAGCGTATCAAGCCGATATATATGCCTTGATACAACCTACTTTTACCAAATCATGCTGGCTTCCTGAACATTCAGCTATCCTGCAATATTTCAGGAGCAGAGTGTGAGTTATTTTAAGGAAAAGAGAAGAAATTTGATTTTCATAGCTGTACAGTTTTACAATATTGTTTATACAAAACAAAAGAGGAAAGTCTGACTGAAAGTTTCCTGATCTTACTGAAAGTTTCCTGATTGGTGATGTCTAACCTACAGCACGTTGTTCAAATTGAGCCATTCCTTCAGAGTCCTGGTAAACCTCCACTATTGGATAAGTGGTTCAAGTCTTTTAAAAATGTTATTGTGGCCATGGGTGCATAGAAATTCCCATTCCATTCCATTAGGGCCCTTCTTGACAAACTGATTGCAGAAGGTGTTCTTACATACATGGACACTTTCGGAGTGGGTAAGCCCCATTGTCATTGTGCAAAAAAAGGATGGGGACATTAGACTTTGTGTAGATTTGTGCACCCTAAGCAAATATTTTGTAGTGGATTGCCACCCTATGCCCAAGAATAATGATCGTTTAGCAAACATAAGTGGGACCAAGTTGTTCTCCTTGTTGGATCTCTCCTCTGCATCTTATCAAATTCCGCTCAATGTAGATTCTCAGGACCTCATCACTTTTGTTACCTATCTATAGCAAGTGTGATTCCGAACTTGATAGATACTATTTTAACCAATATACCAGGTTCTCACACTTATCAATATGATGTTCTGCTTCTTACCAACACAGTGGCAGAGCATAACGTTATACTCAACGAAGTCTTGGAAATATTCAGAGAGTTGGGAATTACACTCAAGCCAAAGAAGTGTTGTTTATTCGAAACAAAAATTTGATTATTTTAGACACCATATCTCTGACAGGATTTAAACCCAAATTCTTGTTGATTCAAGCAATACAGGACAAAGCTCCTCCTAATGACAAAGACACCTTGAGGTCTCTCCTTGGTATGAGTGAGTACTATTTTAGGTTCATCCAAGGGTTTGCACTGGTTGTTCAACCACTCCACCAATTACTGCATAAAGGTGTACAATTTAATTGGGATGATGTTGCTGACCAAGCCTTTCCTAAGACAAAGAGTCTTAGAAACTCTTGGCTATATCCTCATTTAGACCAGAAAGCTAATGCATTCTCACAGTAGATGCTAGTCAAGTTGTCATAGGGGCTGTTCTTTCAAACTTTTGTAAGAATAAAGAACACACAGTGACTGCTTCCTGTTCATTGAGACCCCCGGAGTCATACTAAAGTACCATTGAGAGGGAAGCGTTAACCTGCTCATGTGCGAATGAGAAGTTTTTAAACTTTTCTTTGGGGTATGCAATTTGAAATATTTACGGATCACAAGCCCCTTATACATTTACTTAATGACATTTAGTTAATGACAATAGATCAGGAAAGGCTTCACGCAAGGTTGGTCAGGCTTCTCTCCAGTTTATAGGAATACAATTTTCAAAATGGATTACCTACCTCGAGACAAAAACTCCAGGGCAGATTGCTATTTTAGGATGCCAGTGGAAGGTATAGATCAAACACAGGTTTTTGATGAAAATGAATCTGTTATAGCCACATTAGATGACATTTTGAGCTCTTCAGGTCTAGTTTCCCATGATGAATGGTTGAATGCTCTCAAGTCTGACAATGTGTTGACAACGGTTATGGACTTTGTTGAAAAGGGCTGGCCCAAGGAGAGGTCTTTGACTACATCTCTCTAACCTTTTGCAAATGTGGAGGACGAACTGTCCCTTGTAAATGGTATTCTGTTATGTATTGAAGCCACTGTTTGGTCAATTTGGAGTAGGAGCTGCTTGTAAAAATTTTAAGCCATTTTTTGGGTGGCCCTCATTAGATATCCAAATTGTGAGTTTGGTTTCAGAGTGGAATACATGTTTACCTTCAGTTAAACATTGGATCATAAACAAAACTCCCTTACACATAGTCCCTCTTCTTAGTGATGTGTGGTACAAGGTTTCTTTGGACTTTGCAGGACCTTTCAAACAATTACCTTCTGACAAAAGATCCCTACTAGTTCTAGTGGACTATTTCTCCAAATGGGTATATTCAAAACAAGTGAGTGCAACAACTACTGCCACGGTCATAACATTTTTGAAAGAGGTATTTGATATAGAAGGATATCCAAAGGAAATAGTTAATGACAGCAGTACACATTTTGCATCCTCACAAATGAAGGAGTTTGTCCAAAAGTTTTGCGTCAAACATTTGAAAGTGGCTTTGCACTCGCCAACTTTGAATTGTCTAGTGGAGTGGATGAACAGGTTCCTAAAGGAAGGTATACAGTCTGCAATTGCTAGGAGACTTTCTTTAAAAGAATTTATTTTCGAAAAAGGTGTGGGCTTATCATCTCACTCCACATTCAACCATGGTGGTTTTGCTTTTTTGTCTTCTAAGGAAAAGACAACCAAGATCTGACCTACGTCCTGACTGGGTTAATAACTTTATGAAAGAAGTAGAAAATTGTCAATGGAAAAATAATAGCATGCTCAAAGAGAGAGTTGTTGCAGTTTAATATGTGCATAAAAACTATTATGACACAGTGCATGGTGTGAAAAATGTGGATCTCAATATTGGTGATTGGGTGTTGATCAAGCAACCCATCAGAGTGAAAAAGGATGTGTCAAAAGTCTCGCACTCAGTCCATGTTGTCAAGTTTTCATGCGACTCAATTATGCCTAATGGTAGAGGTTGGTCAAGCAAAAGCTAAACAAATTATCATACACAAAACTGGTGAAGATTCTCATGATTGGTTTTCTTTGGAAATCTTCAAATCATCCAGGTGGCAGGTGGGGTTTATCTTTCACATGGAGGCAGGTCTCCTATGTCCACTCTGTCCAACACTTCAGATTTAGGTACAGATTCAAATATTACTGAGGAGAGTCAACAGGGATTTCTGATGATTATGTAGACCACAGTCCTGCTTAATGTACCAATACGACAAAACCTCCTATTACTGTTGGAGCTTCTTCCCGCAATGTATCTATGCCGGTAAGGTGTAAGCATTTTTGTATGCACTAATGTTCCCACAGAGTAGCAATGCCTGTAAAGAGTACGGATTTTCATTTGTTTCCAATTTTTATGTGAGCCATTGCTTAATTTGTTTTTTATAAGGTCTAAGATGATGTAGTGGTGGGCTTGGATACTGTCAGTCCTTTGTCTATGTTTTGGATACATTGTGTTATGGCTGTAAGTAGTGTTGAACCATGTTTACTTTCACATGGGTTTATGTTTAACTTAACTCACACTCAATGTTCCTTCTCCATGGTGTCCAACTATGACTTGGAAAGCTACACACTAGACACCGTGGAGACAGGACATGTGGGGCATGTGCCCCCCTTTGTTACTGGAATAAACTACAATTTGAAACTTACCTGGTCCTCATCTTCAATATTCATTACCCCACTACAAAAAGGTAGTTAACCGAAGTCAGAATGCACAGAGTTAAGTTTGCTGCGTGGGAAAATCTAATTGAAGACACCTAATGACTATTAGGAGAGTTGTTACCCTGAGTAAAGTGATTGTAGATTGCAGTCAAAGTTAAATTACCACTAAACTTTAGACCTGAATGTTGCTGTAGGAACAACATGGAACCCGCCAGTCTCTTTCCATGTCAACAGTGCTGAAGACTTTAATAAATACTGTCAGCAAAGAGTGGGAAATTGGGATAGGAATGTCAGAGAAGGCAGACAAAAATGGCATCGGGTAGTAGAGCAATAGCTAATCTTCTCAATGGACCCTCTCTCAGATGTTCTGCAGTCTCTCATGGCTTAAGGTTCTTTTATTCTAAACTGTAAATTAGACTACTGTTACTCTTTGTTCTTACTTCAATATCTATTCACAGAGTTTTTTTTCATTAACGTTGATTTCACATGGATGGTAGAGCTCTACTGAAACTGAAAGTAATTCCCAAGAATCACCCTAGCAACATGTGCATTATAAAAAAATGAAATATCAATAGCACAGTACTTTTATCTTGCCAGAGCCAAGGGAATTGTTGTAAGACTAGTCCTTTTCCAATGCTCTATGCACAATTGTCAAAGCTCAACAACTTGAGGCACTTAACACAAACAAAAATTCACACAGGATTTGTAAGTAAAACTGGAGGCGAATACACGGAGGCAAGATGGCGGCCGTGTAGGACGGCCGGGAAGCAGTGAGGCCGAGGAGATGCGGATTTTATGCAGCTCGAGAGCTTGAATTAGGACGCTACAGGCTACACACCCATGTACCTACACCAACGAGGACGGTGTAAGATGTCGGATTAATTTGTGTTAAGGGAAAAAAAAAACGGCAGAGTAATCAAAGCGGACTGAACGATTGCCGTATGCTCCTTACCTGCCGCCGGCCGTTCAAGCGGCTCCTGTTGGAACTGACGCAGGCACTGAGGTTGCTCACATCGGGAGACGTACCGAGAGCAGGCCTGCTAGCAGAGCTTGTGGAGCGGAGTTCACGGATCGGGCGGAGCTCACGGCTTAGGAAGCAGCAGTGGTATCAGCAGACAAGTTTGCAGCAAAAGACGTGGCAAAAGTCACAGAGCATCCTGGAGACTGTGGAGGCTGTGGAGGCAGAAAAGAGAAGGGGGAGCAATCAACTGGACATTAAGGAGCAATTCGGAGATAAAGAACGGAGGAGGGAGATTATGGCTCCTAAAACAAGTGCAAGTGCCAAAGCAGCTGCAAGAAGGAAGGCTGCAGCGGAGTTGGCAGAGATAACAGCGGAGAAGGAACTAAAAGGTAATAAAAAGAAAAAACAAACATCCCCTGCGAGGAGAATAGTGCAGCAACAAGCAGCAGCCAAGGGCAATCAAGGTACTACCCCTATTTCAGACATTTTTCAAAAAATTATTAAAGAAAAGGTTCTTAATAATGAGGCCGCTGCTGAGGTGTCGGAGGGGGTTGGTTGCTCTAAAGACTATGGTGGGGCTACAGAAAATATAGTGGACACCCCAGCTCAGTTAAATGCTTCAACAAACTTAGAAGAGAACTTAAAAGAGAAAGCTGGTTTTCTGGGGGAAGTTGAGGATAATATTCCTGTGACTTTGATTCTGGACACAGACATAGCCCCCCCGGTGTTGGAAGATGAGACTGGTGATGATACAGGCGATAAGAAGGAAGCACCTAGCGAGGCTTTCTTCTCAGTTTCAGAGGGGGGGGGGATGGTCTAAGGAAGACGACAGTCTGGAGCAAGAAGCCAGTGGCTCGGTTACCGACAGTGACCTGGAGAAGGAGGATTTCAGCCCCCCAACAACGGTGGTGAAATCCAATACAGGAGCAAAAATACAAGGACAAAAATGGGATCATTCGACTATTAACCCCCTTTTAGAGAGCCCGGGAGGGAAAGCGGCACAGATGTCACTTCTGGAGGTGATACACCAGGAGATAACCGCGCACAGGGAAGAGGCTCGCCAAGAAAGTCGCAAATCACAGGCAGCGGTGAGAAAAATGCAAGGGGTAGAAAGGAAACTGACTAAGGTGTGTGTGAATCTGGGAGAACGTGTCACTAATTTGGAGGAGAGAGTGGTATCGACTGAAGCAGAGACAGCGGCTGCCTCTAGCAGGGTAGATCTACAGTGCGTACAGATGATAGATGTGCAATGGAAGCTGGAGGCGTTTGAGAATAGGTCTCGACAGAATAACCTACGCATACTGGGGATACCGGAAGGATCAGAGGGTACAGACATGAGAGCTTTTGTGGTCAAACTATTCGAGCATGCTTTCACAGTATTGAAGGGATGGGACTGGGCAAGGGAGATCCAAAGGGCGCATCGCACTCCCTTCAAAATTCATAAAAACGCCAAGGAGGGGGATAAGCCCAGAGCAATTCTCATATTTCTGGGTAACTATAATCTGAGGCAGGCAATATCAGAAAGGGCAAGACCGGACCTGAAAAAGAACGTGGATTGCTTTACTTTTTTTGTTCGCCCAGATTTCTGCCATGTTACTGTGGAGAGGCGCTGGAGACTAAGGCAGATGATAAAACCATTTCAAGACAAGGGTATGCAGGCATACCTGATTAATCCTGCACAGCTAAAAATAATCAACGGTGGGAGAACCTTGTACTTCTCCTCCGAGGTGAAAGCTAAGGAGTATTTGGACACACAAGGGGTTTAGGAATATTGTGTAGAGTAGATCAAAGATGACTTTTTGATCGATGGGAAAAGAGGGGAGGAAAAAAAAAAAGTGGGTGGAATGGATATCAGGAATGATGTGTGGGGTGTGGGGTGGTGTGTAGGGTGGTGGGGACATGGGTGTCACAGGTACTAGGCTAGGTTATGTTTATTTTCTCAACTCTCCTGTAAGGGTTTTCTTTTGAAAGTTATCAGAAATCTCCTGGGTTTCTACTGCGAACCATCACGTGCACAGACCAGCAGGTCTGAGCGCCTCTGAAAAGAGGGGATGGGGGGGTTGGAGGGGTCAGAGGGGGTGAAGGGAGGGAAAGTAGGGAGGAGGAGGGGGGGAGGAGAGGGAGGAGAGGGGGGAGAAAAGAAAAAAGATTTGAGATGGTAATGGGCAGGAAGTCGGCATTTAGCAGAATTTTGGATAACAGACAGATCGGAAGTAGCAGTAATATTAACGATGTCACACATTAAGATATGTACTATCAATGTAGGGGGGTTAAATGACTGGAAGAAACGGCAGAGATTGAATTACTTCACTAAATTTAATAATATAGATATATTGTGCATACAGGAGACCCATTTGCCTTGGGCTAAAAGGAATCTACTGAATATGAATGGTTATGTAATGCTAGGTTGCTCATCGCAATCCTCAATGATAAGGGGGGTTGCCATCATGGGGAAATGTAATGTGGGGGGGGTGAGACGCACCAAGTCCGATGGGTCTGGTAGATGGGTTCTAGCAGAACTGAACCTAGGCATTACATTGTGTGTGGTCTATGGATCAAACGAGGATGATCCTGTAGTATTTGACGAGTTGGAAGAGGAGCTGGCAGATTGGGGCACTCCCATTGTTTTCTGCGGAGATATGAATATTTCGGGCGATTGGAGGCAGGGAGTTAAATATACGGGACGTAAACCTAAGGTATTTCAGGCATTAGGCTCCTTACTGCAGTCGCATGGGTTAGCGGACGTTTGGGGGGAAAAAGAGCCCGGTGATCCAGGTTTTACTTATTTCTCACATCCTTCTCAGAAATATTCTAAGCTGGATTACTTCTTTGTCTCGGTAGGGGAGCTATGCAATGTTAGTATCGCCAAGCTTCCTAGAACAGTCTCTGACCATAATCCTCTGATATTACTATACAAGGTGCACAATATTTCAAGGAAAGCAACAAGGTGGACATTCGAAAGAAATTGTTAAATGATGATAGGTTTGTAAAACACCTTAAACAATGGGCGAAAGAGTTTTTTGATGCCAACAGATACAGCTCATCCCGTAATGGGGTGTGGGAAGCCTTCAAGGCCTCCTTAAGGGGGGAGACGATTAGCTGTTCCGCCAGGCTAAGGAAGGAGGATAGAAATATAGTGGAGAAGCTCATCTCAGAGTTGGCGATGACAGAGAAACGGCATATAGAGGAAATAGGGTTAGGCAAGGATGGTAGTGAAACGGCGAGAACTATGGCTCTGATCAAGGGAGACATCCTAAAGGTGGTTACACAGAAAGAAACCAGAGAATATCAGGTGTCAAGAGCAAGGCGCTACGAGACAGGGGAAAAAGCTGGAAGAGCACTAGCACTGTGGATTAGACAAGAAAACAATAAAAACAACATCCCCAGAATTGAAGATAATGGGATAGAATATTCAGACCCGAAAGAGATAATGGGAGTGTTCCAGAAATTTTATCAAAAACTATATGATCAGGAGGCGGGTGGGTCACCCTCTTGTAAGGGGCTCGGGCCTGCATGCCCGGTCCTAGACGATAAAAATAGGGAGGAGTTGGAAAAAGATATAACTCTGGAGGTGATAAAGAATGCAATACAGGATTTAGCAGCAGGTAAAGCTGCAGGCCCAGATGGGATTCCGATGGAAGTCTATAAGATCTTAGGGGAGGAAATTGCTCCATTACTGCTAGATCTATTTAATGGCATAATCTGCTCCGAGGAGATTCCTGACTCCTGGAAAGAGACCAACATAGTGGTATTCCACAAAAAGGGGAAACCAGAAAAAAACCCGGGCTCCTATCGGCCAATATCGCTGATAAATGCTGACACCAAATTATATTCTAAGGTGTGGGCAAAGAGATTGGGGGGGATCATTGGCCAACTAGTCTCCCCGTGGCAGCATGGATTCGATCAGGTAGAGGTACAACGGATCACACCTCACGTGCGATCTCACTATTTGATGCTATGGCTGTCACGGGGGAGAAATGGCCATGATCCTCCTAGATGCGGAAAAAGCCTTTGACCGTGTGGTTTGGGAATTTCTATGGGATGTTCTGGTTAGAAGAGGCTTTGGAGAAAAGTGTATGAAAGCAATCAAGGCAATGTACTCAGATCCGGTAGCTAGAATGACAGCTATGGGTTTGCGTTCGGAAGAGGTGGTAATTAGAAGAGGTACCCGTCAGGGATGCCCTTGCTACCCTATACTTTTTTCACTTTATATAGACCCCCTAATTAGGGAAATCTTAGCCTCAGATAAAATTTCCCCCGTAATAGTAAATGGTCACACTACCAAATTATTGGCATATGCAGACGATTTGGCAATTGTTACCACTAATCCGCAGACAACAATGGTGGAATTGAGTCAACTGGCCAACGCATATGGGACCCGCTCTGGGTATAAGCTGAATGAAGAAAAAACATTAATAATCAGTACAAACAATATTTATAAAGCCGATCAGAGGTATGTGGAGTCTGCAGTATATGTTGGGGTGAGGATTAATGCGAATGTCGATAAAATTATACAGGAGAATTATGTACCCTTGATTGCCGCAATAGACAAAGAACTAAGAAGAATAGATGTATTACATTTATCCCTGATTGGTAGAGTGAATGTATTGAAAATGTCAATGTTCCCGAAACTACTGTACTTATTCCGTGCCATTCCTCTTTTAGTTGAAGAGGGTCTGTTGAAGAAAATGGAAGCTGTTTTCTCCCAATTTGTGTGGCAATATGGAAAAATACGTAGATCTCTGGCCCGATTATCTGCACCTCTGGAGGGAGGGGGACTGTCTGCACCAAATTTGAGGCTGTATCACTGGGTTTGTTTAATGATGCAGATGAATGTCCTATTTAAATATGAAGAAATAGGTTTGTTGACTGGTATGTACAGAACCCCAACCATATATGAGCTGTTAGTAGGTGAAAGAGCATTGGGGCTCCTTACACGAGAAATCAACTGTAGATATTATAAAAGGAGTAAAAGTAAAGTGATGCTTAGTGCATGGGGTACTTGGAAGTCAATAATGAGATTCTTGAAGATACCGAAAATCAATAGCACATTAGATCTGTGGAAGACAAACCCATTTGTTCATCTTGGCCAGAATAGCAATAGTAGGTTATGGAAGGAGCTGGGTATTAGTTGCCTGGGGGGTGTCATGGTTGAGGAGGAATTAATGGGGTTTCATATACTTCAGCAAAAGTATGGTATACCAGCTAGCCAATGGCTATTATATAGACAATTGGAATGAACAGTTAAGTCAATCAGACCCAGGATGTTAATCCAGGAGACTAATCCAATTGTGGACTATGTAAGGAAAGGTGACAAGAAGATTAAAATTGGGTATAGTTATCTCTTGCAGGGTCTGGGAGATGACATTGAAAAAATTGAATCGGCTTGGGCTCAAAGAATTGGGGATCCAGATGTAGACATCGATTATGCGTTAGTATTGAATAAGAAAATATTAAGAGCGTCAAATTTGAAGGCTCAGCACTATAAGACCATTTTTAATTTGTACTACACGCCTGCCAAGCTGTTCATGTGGGGTATGGGAGAAAACAACAGGTGTCCTAGGTGTGATCAAGGTCCTGCAGATTTATCCCATATGTTTTATCATTGTCAGAGTCTTACTCCAGTTCTCAAAGAAATCGAAAGGTTTTTAATGGGGCTGCTAGAGCAACAGATTACTCTATCCCCAGCGACTGTTTTGATTGGCAGGGATGGGAACTTAAAAATAGAGCAAGATGCCGAAGCATTTATTTTTCTGTTCATGGCAGTTTTTTGGATTTTAATTTCGGCTGGTGGAGTTCTGGACTTTTTGGTTCCGTCCAGAGGTGTCAGGGAACAACACCCAAAGACCCCGGAGTTCCACCTGCCTTGGTGCACAAATGAACAGAAACACGGGCTTCTCGATGGTGGCGTCAAAGACCAAAGGTTTATTACTGCAGGGACACAGAAGTCACAGAAACTACGCATGGGCAGTAACTAGGAGCCTGTTCGATTTGTACAAAGAGGGTTGCTCCTTATATACTAAATTTTGGCCTTTAGGCGAATTCTTCACATGTTAGTACATTCCCAAACCTTTGTGTCATGAACAATAAATATTTGGTGTACACAGGAATCGTCGACAATATCTGATGTCAAAACATTACGAACGAGGGGTTCCCACTTTTCCATCATAATCTCATGTCAACTTTTCATTCAAGACCCGGACCGCCTCATCGTAAATTTCGATACCTCCCCCTAATAAAGGCCCAGAAGGAAAGGAGCAGAGCCAGGTGCAGAAGATAGAAAAGCAGGATAAGGGATGTTTGTGGTTGTAAATGGGCAAGGCTACCGGCTTCGGCCGCCTAATCGTGATCAGGACAATGGACACGAAGACCAGTTTAGCAGGACTGGCCTCGGGCAGAGGAGGCAGCCTTTGTCGAGTCATGCAGCTACAGCGTGATCTGGTTTAAGGTGCACGTGTCATGAAAGAGGTGAATCTCCGGCTAAGGCTACGTGTCCTTAATCGAAATGAAGTGATCAGAGGTTATTGCGTATGTGAGGGCAAGAAACACAAAATGGCGGCCATGATCTAAGATGGATGCCGTGGGTAGATCAGAAATGTGTTTATAAAAGGAGTGCTCTTGCTCGTAGTGTAGCGAAAACACCAGGATATGCTAAATGGATCATTTGCGGTTCGCTGATACCAATATTATGTATTTCCGACAATATTGAAAACACGGGTTCAAATCGTCACGGAACCTCAGACCCTCCTTTTGCCCTTACATAGGCAATTACTCAGTCTATGTCAGAGTCTAATTCTATGCTCATCAGGTCAGTGACATGCTGTTGTATCATCATCCTTTCTCGTGCCTTTTCTCCAAACGCAGATGGTTTTCTAAAACAAGTTGCAGCACAAAGACTACACAGAGCAGGACCACACTGGATAATCAGGCAACATGAGAACAGGAATACTAAGATGACACCAATGACCATTAGAACCTTCCATCCCCACGCTGAGATCAGAGTCCAAAACCACTCCATGAAGGACCAGTTTCCCTTGTCTACATGAATAGAGTCGGAAATCTTGTGTAGCTTAGAGATCGCCTCATAGACTGTTGGAGCATTATTAGGGATAAAGACACAGGAGCTCGATTGGATCATTCTGCATACCCCACCTCGATCTGCAAGGATAACGTCTAGAACCATACGGTTCTGCAACGTCATGAGTCTATCCGCCTGAAGCTCAGCTGTCAAATTGCTAAGGGCACCAGCAGTTTCGGTAATAGTAGATTCAACTACCCGTGTTAGCTGACGTATGTTTCTACTATTGGCCATAGGCCCCCAGAACAGAAGGAAGCCTTTGAAGAAGTCTCCAGCTTCCTGACCAGCAGTATCTTCCTTGCTGAAGACACCTCTAGCTACTCTGGTTCTGTGGTAATCAGATGAAGCAGTGTATGTCGGAGGCAACAATCGAGCAATATAGCATGATCCTGAAAAGTCGGCAGGCAACCATGTATAAGCTCTATCTCGACAGATGAAGTAGGTACCCCTAGCAGTAAGAAAGGCAGGGGAATAGTTAGCCGGAAACACATAAGTCTCTACGCACTCACTCCTCCCTAGCTGAGCTCTCGGATTTCTCCCATTCCCTTGCAAACAGACCTGACCTCGGTGAGGTACGACCCAGATTGGAGTTGAGCTTTTACGCTTGCTTTCTCCTAAACTAAGGCGATACTCTGAAGTATTCCAACTTAAATACACTCGCAATTTGTCTCTAGGGTATGATGGAGTATTATTGACGTCCTTGATCATGTCAATAATTCCCTGGACTAAAGCTTTGTTGGCAGAGTTATATTTAGTGGAACGTGGTGGACGTGGAGGATAGGTCTCAAGGGCATAAGCAAAGATGGTTTGAAGGGCCTGAAATGATCCATTGTAGCTGAAAGGCAAAACCAGATAAGGAATACCTTTATCCATAGTGTGGGGTATCAAGCCACACACCCAGCAGTCTGTAGTGTTAACTACCAGTTGGTGTTGATGCAAGAGCTGTACAAAAGTGTTGTTAATGAACTCTGAGCGTCGGGCTTGCTCATGTTCAGGAAACGAATGAAAAGAGTGTATAGAAGAAACAGTAGAAGTAACAGGATCAAGGGGAGGTACTGTAGTAACTGGCACAAAAATTAATTTTATACTGAAGACGATTCCACCCACCAACGTTATCAAAATAATCAAGAATGTAATGGCACATTGCATCAAAAAGCATTTGCTATGAAGAATTCTATAAAGTCTGTTTCTGCGAACATAAATCACATTTTCTCGTTGCAGCGCAGGAAGCTCCATCTTCTACAATCCGCTCGCGACCACTGATGATGTGTACGTAGATGAAAATGCCTCTATCAGCCCTGGGAGTTCCCAGAACCAACAGAAAGATCGACCTTGTGTCAGACCCCTGCAGATTCAACTAGGCACACAGCCACGACCCTACGGCTACCCAGACGGCAAGGCAATTTTAAAAACAACAAAACAATAGCAAACTTCCTGGCTGAAGGCAAAAGTTCAAAAATTTCAAAATATCGCAATAGGCAGTTGCCTGCTTTATTTGTCCATTTTACGGTTTCGTAAGTTATATCTCTGCTTCGCAGGTACTGTCTGATCAGCAAATAACGTTTCACTGGTAGCTGTTGCAGTGTTCAAGTTCGCAGATGACAGAGTTCTTTCTGATGCAGGGGACAAATGTTCAGTGTTCAAAAGAGTCTTTTCTGGAGGAGAGTCAGAGCTTGGAGTGTCAGTGATCAATTCGGCATCGCTGAAAGGGATGAATTCTGGCGTGCTTTCAAATTCGGAGGAACCAATTCCCTTCTTCACCCAGTCGTCGTAAGGAAGTGGCAAAGGCACACGCTTTACATGGGATGCATGCACCCAGTGCTTGCGTCCAGCCACACGAACCGCTGTTCTCGTTGCAAGTAGGATTTGGAAGGGGCCGACAAATCTCGGCTGAAGGTTCTTCGTCCTCGCGAAATTTCTGATAACCACAAACTCGCCTGGTTTCAGCTGATGCCCTGGACTCTCCGGAGGCTTTGGCAAAGCATCGAAAACCTGTTGGTGAATAAGACTCAATTTAGCAGTCAAGTCGTAAAGGTAGTCTATCAACATAGGATATTCTAGAGAACAAAACTTTTTAGGCCTTGGCACACCCCAAATATTTGCCGGGCGGCCAAAAACTATTTCGTAGGGGCTAAGCCCCACTCTAGAATGTACAGTTGCTCTCGTTGATAACAAAGCCAAAGGAAGTGCGTCTGGCCAGGCTAAACCTGTGGATGCTTGTATTTTAGCTAGTTTTAGCTTAAGGGTGCCATTATAACCCTCCACTAAACCAGCAGACTGGGGATGGTTCGCACTGTGGAATTTTTGTTTCAGCCCTAGACCGGCACACACACTCTGCATAACTTTCCCTATAAACTCACTTCCGTTATCTGACCATACAATCCGTGGCATTCCATACCTAGGGAAATATTCTTTGAGAAGAATCTTGGCAGTTGATAGGGCAGTATTGTCCTTTAGTGGATATGCTTCGATCCACCTGGAAAAAGCACAAACTACCACCAGGACATATTTCAAATTATTACAGCGATCCATGTGAATGAAGTCTAACTGAATAACTTCAAAGGGGCAGGAAGGAGGAGCGAAATGACCAGCTGGAGTTGGAGTTCCCTTGCCAGGATTATGCATCAGGCATACCATACAATTTTTCACCACTCTCTCTGCACACTTACTGATCCCATCATTCTTCCAGACTGGAGCCAACATCTTACAAATTCCTTTAGAACTTATGTGCGCTACTCCATGCGCCATTGTCACCACTGCAAGCACATACGCGTCAGGCAGCATCCAGCGCTGCTGTTCTGTCAAATCAATCCAACATCCATTCGAATCCAACTTGCCCATACTTTCTCTCCATACACGTTTTTCTTCCTCAGTTGCTTCTTTCTGAATCTCTTTCACACTTTCCATAGTATCCTCACACATTCCAGAGTCAGCAATCCATCTTGCAGACGTAGCAACATACATTCTGCTCATCGTGTCTCTAGCTGTCTGTTTAGCAATTTCATCAGCAAAAGCATTCCCACGACCAACATCATCCGTGATTGCTTTATGAGCACTGCACTTTACAATCGCAACTTCAGTCGGCAAGGTTAGAGATTCCAACAAGTCGTTAACTAGCTGACCATGTTGGATCTTAGTCCCATGGGACGTAATGAAACCTCTTTCTCTCCACAAACGGCCAAAACTATGGGCCACGCCAAATGCGTACTGACTATCTGTAAAGACATTCACTCTCTTTCCCTTAGCTAAAACACACGCTCTTGTTAGAGCTATTAATTCTGCAGCTTGGGCAGAATTCTGACTCACTCTTGCAGTCTCCACAATCGTCTTCAAAGTCGTTACTGCGTAAGCAGCAGTCACATCACCATTCTCCAATTTAAAACATGACCCGTCCACATACAGCGTACCATCTGGATCGGATAACGGAGTATCCTTTAAGTCGATGCGTCCTTTTGTCTCTTCCTCCGTTTTAAAACAACAATCATGTGGCTCGGAATCACTCGACTCTTGATCAGTCGGCAACAGCGTTGCTGGATTCAATACATTACATCTTTTGATCTGAATATGACTCGCTAGTAATGTCAGCTCGTAACCAGATAGTCTCGCACTGGTAAGGTGTTGTGTCTTCGTTCGATTCATGAGTGTATCCACTGCATGAGGAACCATGACTACTAGCATGTTGTTCATCACCAAATCAGCAGATTGTCGAATGGAAGCCGCAGCTGCCGCTGTAGCTCTCAAACAACTAGGCAACGCTCTAGCTACCGGATCTAATGTTGATGAAAAATACGCACAAGGGCGTTGTTTATCACCGAACTTCTGTGTCAGAACACTCAACGCGCAACCTTCCCTTTCATGAACATAGAGCGTGAATGGCTTACTGTAATCAGGTGTACCCAATACAGGAGCTGAACACAATGCTTTTCGTAATTCAGTAAAACTTTCTTGACATTCATCAGACCATGGCACCGGACTCGGAACATTTTTCCCAGTCAAAGCTACCAACGGTTTTGCTAAAAGAGAAAAATTTGGGATCCACTGCCTACAGTAAGAGGTAATGCCTAAAAAGGCACGTACTTCTCTCTGCGTGCGAGGAACACTCATCTGCGTAATTGCTTTTATTCTCTCTGGGGTCAACTTCCTTCCCTCCTTTGACAAGAGATGACCTAGGTAGGTCACTTCTTGGCAGCAGTATTGCATTTTCGAAGGTGACACCTTGTGATTCAAATTAGACAAATGATGCAATAACGAAATCGTAGCTGCTTTGCAAGGTTCCTTGTCATCGGCAGCCACTAGAAGATCGTCTACATACTGTACTAGAGCAGAACCTGGAGGAAGGACAAAGGAATCTAACTGGCTTTTTAATGCTTGACTGTAAATAGATGGGCTCTCACAATAGCCTTGTGGAGCGCGTTTAAATCTGAAACTGCGACCTCCTAGACAGAAGCCGAAAATATCTCTGCTTTCTTTGGCTATCGGAATGCTGAAAAAGGCATTCTTCAAGTCGATGACTGAGAACCAAGTAGCTGTAGCAGGAATCAGTGTTAACAAGGCAGTAATGTCTGGCACTACAGGAAACTGCGGGACCACAATTTTATTAACCTCTCTAAGGTCGATAACAAACCTATAAACTGGAGGCTTGGTAGGATCAGTTCGTTTCAAAATCGGTAGTACAGGACTGTTACAGACATTTCCTCTCGTTTCTTCAACCACACCTTTCTTAATCAAATCTTGCACAATCAATAAAAGTGCACGCTCACCTTCACTAGATATTTTATATTGAGGAATTCTTGGAAATTTTACATTCGCTTTTAAAGTTACTACATATGGTGGTATTTCTAAAAGGCCTACATCATTAGGACCAGTCGCCCAAAGAGAATCAGGGAGTGAGCGTAGCTCTGGCGGGAGTGCATCCATTGACAAGTACATCGGAGAAGTGATATTTTTACCCAACGTAAGCTGTACTCCTTCCGGAGAACAGTACAATGTCGCATATAGTCGTTTTAACAAATCTAAACCAAGCAGATTTTCATTACAACCTGTTGTCAAAATCAGAGGTGCTTTCAAGTGACATGGTCCAACAGAAATAGACAAAGGACCAGATATCGGGTTGTAAACAGGGGCGCCTGAAAAACCTACAGAAACATTTGTTGAGCCGGACAAAGGTGCGCCAGGGAGTTTCGCATGAATGATAGAACTTTTTGCGGCACCAGTATCCAACAGAAACGGTTCGACTACACCTGATGTTGCTACTGCGACATAAGACCCACTCTGATCCACTGGAACTGATACTACTCCCTCTCTTTGTCCATGGCTGTCCTAGTACCCATTTTGGTGAAATCCCTCATCCACTTCACAATAGTCTTCAACAAGATATTGTTGAGATCTATTTTGCTGAGTAGACTGTCCATTTCGTTGATCAAAGTGATTTGAAGGGCGATCATTCGTTTGTGGAGGCATAGCACCTCGCCCTCGACCTCTAGAATTTTGCACAAAACCACCACAACCTCTCTGAGCTGCTGCTGCATTATTTTGCGCTAAGATCGGACATTCATTTTTGTAGTGACCCTCTTTCTTACAGTACGCACATTGGTTCCACTGATATTGAGGTCTTGATGTACTATAATCTGTTCTTTGATACGAACTCTGTTGCATATTAGTCTGATTCGTGCGAGGCGGATACGCCTGCTGCTAAAGAACTTTAGTCTTTAAATCCTTCGTTTTCTTTTCTGATTTCTCCTTTTCCTCTTTATCCCTGTTTTCGTAGTACTGTGCAGTCGCAAGTATTTGCGCAGTTGTGGACACAGCCCACGCACTCTCTGAATCTTTTAATTTATTGCATAATTCAGGTAACAAATTATGCACAAATTTATCAACAAACAGTCTTTGCCCTCCTCCTGTGCTCATGTCCTGACCACTATGATCTACAAAAGTCTCTTCAAACCTCGTGAAGAAGTCAGAGACACTTTCGTCTTTCTTCTGCCTGCATGCTGATAACTTGTCCCAATTAACACGCAATGCGGGCATCAGAGTCTTCATTAAATCAATTATTCTACCTGGAAGATTAGCAATTAGGGGTTCGGGTTTTGCACCACCTACTTGCTGACCATCTGCTGCAGTGATAGCTGCCCAGTCACCACCTAAGGCAACTTGATGATCCTCTCTACGAATTTTAGCCCACACTGGTTGCGGAACTACGTTGCCAAATAACATATCGATGTCTGCTAAGTTCATTATACAAGCCTCAACTGTCTGTGTTAATTCCTTGTAATATCCAGCAGGATTCTTACGTGGATCTGGCAAGGCCTGCTTCACTGCTAACACTTCAGCTCGCTTCCACGGAATGTGTATCCATACTCTTTGGAATTGGGCTGGAGCGGCTACAATACCATTATTATGATCGGCTTGCACAGCTTCGCGCCAAATTGGAGGAACCTCCCTCATTGGATATTGGCGACTTAATTTCGTCTTGCTTTTCTCTAAATCTCTCGGTGAACGAAGTGATGGATCATTCCTATAACTTAAAATCAGTTCCATCGCTTCTTCTATATTATTACCCACTATCATTCCTGCAGCAAACTCTTTCTGAACCTTAACTAAGTCTTCTAAATTTGATTCAACATCGTCTTCTTCTATCTCCTCACGTAACAACGAGCACATCTCGTCAAAGACATACCGTTGCGTTGGTTCTTTCCACTGCATAAACGTGTCTAGCACATCTCTCGTACTATATCTCCTACTCTTCGAAATCCATCTGAGAGACGTGGAATCTAAAATTCCCCGTTCCTCAGTACTCGGAAGCTGACTACGTCTCTGAACAGAGTCAGAAGTAGGAGTCTTGATTAAAGTTTTATAGAAAGGAGACAGCATATTAGATACAGAATCAGTAATTCGTCGACGAACAGAAAGTGGAGTCAACACACTCGCAGACGCAGAGAACACAGTAGAGGTAGGAACAGATAGCGGAACAGTAGAAGTATCAAGGAAGATAGTTTGTGGAACAGTATGTGTAAGCGAGACAGATACAGGTATAGAAGTCGGCAATCCAGGAGGAGGAGGAGGAGCCGTAGGAACATTTACATTGACCATAGGAGGTACGGGAGCTTGATTCTGAGGGACAGGAGCAGGAATACCAGGTTGTCCAGCAACCGGCAATTGTACATTCGGTAAAGGTGGAGCCGTAGCACCTTGTGCATACGGTGGAGGTGACCGTAACAAATAAGATAGCAGAGGATCGTTTTCAGAGTCCTCTAGTATCTTAGCTGTTTTCGATGGCAAGGCTGGATAGCACTTGTCGATCGCTAAATTGTGCTCTCTAATGGCCACCTCTATGGCTTTCTCTGACTCGTTAACTTGCAGCTGCTTAGCCGCTTGCTCCAGAGTCAACTCTTCTTGCTCTTTTTGTTCTTTCTTTAACCTTTTCATTTCTCTCTGTTTGGATTCTTTTCGCCAGTAACGGAAAGAATCAAACATTGCCGGCCGGGCTTTCTTCCTAAACAATTTCGCTTCTAAATTGTCGAGAATTTCGGGTTCAAAACTACCATGCAGTGGCCAACTAAGGACACCATCCTTCTTAGTGTAACGGACCCACACCTCATTATAAGATATAGGACCCACACCATATTTACAATACAAGTCATACAGGGGAGTCCCAATCAGAGGAACCAGACATGAGTCCTCCAATCGTGAGTCACTGTTGCAACTAAAACAGGACAACATACAGTTTTTCCGACTTACCATTTTCAGTCCGGAACACAAAACAAACAAAACACGAAACAGATATGTGCACTCGAACCAAGAACTTAGGCCTACCAAAACGAACTGATGTATCGATACCCAAACTAAACCAAATAGATTATCGTAACTAGAACAACCAGTGATAATCTTACGAGACCAAACAAAACCAAGAACCAAAAAGGATCTTAACAACCCTTACAAAGTAACCAGCTAGCTATCACTAAATACTTAACTGAGGCACTGAAGACGTCACCACGGAGAAACCCGTCACGTTTCGCTGTACTAAGGACTGCACCTCGGGTCCAAGACAGGGCGACGGTCAAGGCAACGGCCCACTGCAGCCGTCCTGAACGGGAACCCTCGTGGAAGAGAACGTCGGGCCACTTTTGCGATATGCCGGGATCGATGAAGTGGGGCGCCTCCCTCAGGAATCTTCACACGAAGCTTCTCGAACTCTTCAGGCTTTTGGACCGGTACCGAATGACGTCGCCCCACGTTGGGCGCCAATTGGAGTTCTGGACTTTTTGGTTCCGTCCAGAGGTGTCAGGGAACAACACCCAAAGACCCCGGAGTTCCACCTGCCTTGGTGCACAAATGAACAGAAACACGGGCTTCTCGATGGTGGCGTCAAAGACCAAAGGTTTATTACTGCAGGGACACAGAAGTCACAGAAACTACGCATGGGCAGTAACTAGGAGCCTGTTCGATTTGTACAAAGAAGGTTGCTCCTTATATACTAAATTTTGGCCTTTAGGCGAATTCTTCACATGTTAGTACATTCCCAAACCTTTGTGTCATGAACAATAAATATTTGGTGTACACAGGAATCGTCGACAATATCTGATGTCAAAACATTACGAACGAGGGGTTCCCACTTTTCCATCATAATCTCATGTCAACTTTTCATTCAAGACCCGGACCGCCTCATCGTAAATTTCGATACCTCCCCCTAATAAAGGCCCAGAAGGAAAGGAGCAGAGCCAGGTGCAGAAGATAGAAAAGCAGGATAAGGGATGTTTGTGGGTTGTAAATGGGCAAGGCTACCGGCTTCGGCCGCCTAATCGTGATCAGGACAATGGACACGAAGACCAGTTTAGCAGGACTGGCCTCGGCAGAGGAGGCAGCCTTTGTCGAGTCATGCAGCTACAGCGTGATCTGGTTTAAGGTGCACGTGTCATGAAAGAGGTGAATCTCCGGCTAAGGCTACGTGTCCTTAATCGAAATGAAGTGATCAGAGGTTATTGCGTATGTGAGGGCAAGAAACACAAAATGGCGGCCATGATCTAAGATGGATGCCGTGGGTAGATCAGAAATGTGTTTATAAAAGGAGTGCTCTTGCTCGTAGCGTAGCGAAAACACCAGGATATGCTAAATGGATCATTTGCGGTTCGCTGATACCAATATTATGTATTTCCGACAATATTGAAAACACGGGTTCAAATCGTCACGGAACCTCCCTGGATGGAAATAATCTGTGGCTCCCACTTTTCAGATGTGGATAACGAGGCTCCTGGGAACTCATAATATAGAGGAATGTCTGTATGATTTTATAGGAAAGAGGTCGAAGGAATTTGGTAATAAAATATGGGCTCCCCTTAGAAAATGGAGAGAAGTTAGATAAATAAGATTGAGTAGATTTATTGGTGTGATGTAATCTAACTCCTTATATACAGTATTGTGTGACCTTTGTGTCTTTTAAAACCTGTTTTTTTATTATTGCAAATGTAAGATGTATGTATCAATTTCAATGTCTGATCTTATCCTGTTGTTTTATGTATTTTGATACCCGGAACCATCTCAATAAAAAAAAATATTTAAAAAAAAGGATTTGTAAGTAAAACTGGGAATGCCTAAGAGAAGGTTGTTACAGCACAACTTATCCACCCTCCACAGGATGATACAGCATACCAATTCATCAGTGCAAGTGGCAGTTAAAGAATCCAAACAGTAGTTTCAGAATACAAATAAATACATCTAACTCTCCTTAGCTAATCACTAACATTAGGCCTCTAAATACGGCCCTGGAAGAGGTCAAAGAGTTCCAAGGATGCAGGGGAATTGTTTGAAGAGTTTCAAGGATGCAAGGAAGTTCTTTGAAGCAACACTGTAGAAGAAGTTCTGAGATTTCCCACAGGCAGAAAACATTTGAGAAGATTAACCCTGTGTTCAGTTTGAAAATTGTCTCACATGAGGAGTCAGGAGCACAGTTGAAGAGAAGAACCCAAGCAGAGTAACAGAGATGAAGAGCAGGACAGAACCTGGGGATTCCTCTCTTCAACAGAGAGGAAAGCCATACAGATGAACATACTCCTTGAATCTTTAAGTGAACTTAGAATACTAGTGTTGATCCTTAAACCCTGGAGTTCTTTACTCCTACAGTATGTTATGTTATGTTATGTTACGGAATCTTGTATAGCGCATGGCTACCCCAGCAACAGGGCGTCCCAGCGCTTGCGGACATGCCTACCACTAATACGACAGAGGGTGTATTAGATGGATGCAAACAACCAAGTTTTTATAAGTTTGCGAAATAACAGATGATTTGAGGTGGCTCGAGCTTTTAAGGGGATGGAATTCCAAAGTTTAGGGGCCAAATACCTGAAGGAGCGGCCACCAGCTCTGCTCCTCCGTATCCTAATGGTACGTGCTAGGAAAAGGTCCGCTGAGCGAAGTGCGCGCGTAGGGGTATAAAAGGAGCATAGTCCTTGAAGAGTTTGGGGGCCGGCGCTATACAAGATTTTATGGGTAAGACAGAGGGTTTTGAATTGAATGCGTTGCTTTATAGGCAACCAATTTAATCGCCAAAGAAAAGGGAAAGTGTGACAGGTTTTGGGCAGAGCAAATAAAACACGAGCAGCGGCATTTTGCGCTCTTTGCATCCTATTTATTGTAGTCGTGTTGGATACTAGCATGAGAGAGTTGCAATAGTCCAGGTGAGAGAGGACTGACGCCTGGACTATGAGTTGACGAGTTGGGGGTTTGAAGAACCCCAAGATGGGTCTGAGAGAGCGCAGGCGCCCGTAGCAGATGCCCGCCACTTTTTTGGCATGGGAGTCCAAATTGAGCGAGTTGTCAAGCATCACTCCTAGATTTTTTACCAGCTCCTTGGGTATGGGAGCTGGTCCTAGCGCATGAGGCCACCAGTGCTCATCCCATGTCTGTGTGCCATTGCCAATCAGAAGTACCTCTGTTTTGGAGGAGTTTAATTAAAGACAGTTGTTAGATAGCCATTTAGAAATGGCCAAAATGTCTTCTTG
This sequence comes from Lissotriton vulgaris, assembly GCF_964263255.1. Classification (NCBI taxonomy): domain Eukaryota; kingdom Metazoa; phylum Chordata; class Amphibia; order Caudata; family Salamandridae; genus Lissotriton; species Lissotriton vulgaris. Next base: position 955,105,322 of record NC_141699.1, read on the forward strand.
AAACTTCATTTGGTCTGTCACATTGTTGTTGGAGAAGTTAAAGATAAGTTGTGTATCGTACGCATATGATATTAATTGTATCTTACGTTCCCGGGCCATCACGGCCAGGGGGCGGACGTACACATTAAACAATGTGGGACTGAGCGCAGACCCCTGAGGCACCCCACATTGAAGGGGGAGCCTACTGGATGAGTACGGGGGGCGTGCACCTGGAAGGAACGGTCAGATAGAAATGACACGAACCAATCCAGGGCCGTTTCCCTGACTCCGATCTCCCACAGTCTCTCAAGCAGTATCTTGTGGGAGACCGTGTCGAAAGCCGCACTCAAATCCAGCAGAATCAGAATGGAGGTTGCGCCCATATCCAATGAAGCTTTTAGATGTTCTGTAGCTGTTAGCAAGGCCGATTCCGTGCTATGGTTCGCACGGAACCCATTTTGGGACTCATCCAGGATCCCATTGAACTCCAGGTAGGTAGTCAAGGTGTGGTTGACATGTGCTTCTGCCACTTTTGCAAGGTAGGGAAGCAGTGATATGGGGCGGTAGCTGTCAGGCCGGGAGATGTATAAAGATGGTTTCTTCAAGAGAGGCACCACTTTGGCATGCCTCCATGATTTAGGAATCGAGGCTAGCTGAAAGGACTTATTGATCAAGTCTCGTCCAGCCTGCAGGGCGGAATCACGTAGAGATCTGAACAGTTCAGGTTTAATAGGGTTGTCTGGGGATCCTGATTTTACTTTAAGTGTAAGATGTTCCATTTCTGTCCACTCTAAAGATGGTATAATAGAGAGGGAGTGAGAGAGAATAGCTTGATCACTAGTAGGATTGGAAAGCCCCAGGGGGCCATCTAGTTGTAGGGTGCCGCTCGCAGTCGTAGTGTGGAGAAGCCTTTCTGCCCTGTATTCCTGAACCAAAGGGAACTTGCCCGTGACTTGGGAGCCCGTGTGCTCAGTCACCAACAGCCGCGAGGAAATCACGCCCTGTGACCGGGAGCGGGACTGCGAGGACCAGGAGGGCTTGTGCAATACCATCCCGCGCACCTGGTGACTCTTCCCGCCCCCTCCTCCCTGTGAGCTTCAAAACGACTTGCGGCCCCCGCTTCGCGGATGCCGCTCGCAGTCGTAGTGTGGAGAAGCCTTTCTGCCCTGTATTCCTGCACCAAAGGGAACTTGTCCGTGTCTTGGGAGCCCGTGTGCTCAGTCACCAACAGCCGCGAGGAAATCACGCCCTGTGACCGGGAGCGGGACTGCGAGGACCAGGAGTAATTGCGCAATACCATCCCGCGCACCTGGTGACTCTTCCCGCCCCCTCCTCCCTGTGAGCTTCAAAACGACTGCCGGCCCCCGCTTCGCGGGAGCCGCTCGCAGTCGTAGTGTGGAGAAGCCTTTCTGCCCTGTATTCCTGCACCAAAGGGATCTTGCCCGTGACTTGGGAGCCCGTGTGCTCAGTCACCAACAACCGAGAGGAATTCACGCCCTGTGACCGGGAGCGGGACTGCGAGGACCAGGAGTGCTTGTGCAACACCATCCCACGCACCTGGTGACTCTTCCCGCCCCCTCCTACTCCTACTTAGTCCAGCCCCCTGACGCGAACGCGGGACGCGCACGGACGGAGGCGCGGGCGAAGACCGGGCAAAGAGCGGGCCGTTTGAGGCCGTTCGAGTACGGCAGAGTCCGGCCCGGGCCTACATCCGCTGCCCGATCTTGATGCACCTAAGGTAGGCGGATTACATAGTACCAAAACCCTATGGTAATGTGCGTTTGGACATAAGAAATAGCATACCGATTGTGAGGGCCATAAAGTTACCAAAATATCTTGTTGATCAGTGTGTTAGGTCCAACGTAGTTGCAGTTGGTCCCAATTAGATACTACCATGCCTTTAGGATCAGGCAAAGAACGCACAGTCCAAATTCAACCAACTAAGGGAGTTGTCTCGGGTCCGCTGGATGCTTTCATCACATGAGCCACGGGGATATTGGAAAAAGAAATCGCGATGGTGGAAAAAAGACTCTCGCTTGATCTTGTTAGTGGGAAGCGCTCCTCGCTGGGTGGGTTGGCAACTACTACCAGTCCTGTAGCACACGCAGCATTCAACTGTATACATTCTGTCACCACCGAGGCAATAGTTCATATAGATAGTGTGGGGGAGGGCCCTTCTGTCCGCTTACTGGATAATGATGAACACAATTTAGATGATTCCCAAGTTAGTGTGGGGGATGGATCCCAGGTAAGTGTGGAATCTGAACTTAGTTTGGAATCCAGTCACTCACCTCCTAATGCCACCAACACTGTATCCAACTCGCTAGTTGAGGCAGACCCTCTAGGCACAGATATAACATCTAGAAAGAGAAAGCAAGATTCGAGCCTTTTGGGGGGGAGAGAATGTAAGATGCCCAAAATAAAAGATTCATCTGGCAATGAAATCCCGGTCCCTGGGCATCCCATAGATACACACACCTGTGTATTCCCTAATGTGCTATGCCCTTCCCTCATCTCTTTGGGATCTTCCAACCCCTGCCCAATGTGCCTCAATAGTGATGAGGCCTTGTTAGTAAAAATGGAGGCCATGATTAAAACCCTCCTACTCCCCGTTTTGGAGCGGACTAGGTTGATGACTTCAAAAATAGACACTCTGGAGGCTGTAGTGAGCACAAATTTGGGCTTGCTACAAAAATTAACCAGCACCAGCTCATTGGGAGGTATTACTACACAGCTAGCACCAAAGACAACAAGCGCTAACAATACTTCCACCAGTAATTCCACCAACCTTAAATCAACAGGGGCAGTTACCAATAGGCCTACTGGGGGGGGAAGGCCAAAAACTACTTCCAGCAAGGTAACTGAGGGCTCCTTATCACATGCCCCTAAGACGAAGGCCACTGACAAACCTAATTTTGTTAGACCTCAAACCACCAGGCCACCCCCACAGGCAAAACCCAACCCTAATACTCCCCGACAGCCTTTTCACAGGCATTCAGTTAACTACAGAAGCACTACCAACCCAATGGTGGAGAAACACACCAGGCATACCATCCCACGCGCTGATCTCCCCACGGAGGCAACACAATATACAATAGTATTAACTGGTGTTGCTCCCTTAAAACCCGGTAGTAAGGAGTCGTATGGGGACCTACGCAACAAGGTGATCTTTTGGCTAAATAAAAACCGACCCCTGCCCCCATCCTCGCCACCCGAAAACCTCTTTGTAAGGAGAGTTGATTGGGTGGGTCATGGCACCAAGGACCTGGAGGGTGATTGTATTCTAATCTTGTTTAAGGATCCCTGGGTGGTGGATACTATTCGAAGAGAAGCCAGGTTTGCTAGACAGGGGGATGTCCAAACTTTGGGGCTATCATATTTCTATCCACATAGACAAAGCTTTATCCCAACAGGCCCTAACTTTAGGCGACCCCCTGTTAGGAGGCATCCCATGGAAATGACACCCCAAACCCAGCCATTCCCACGTCTCTTCAACCACTTTGGTCCTCTATCTGATCTTGAGGCCATAGATTGACATCATATACCATCTAGGTTGATCAATCCTGTTGGAAATGTTGGGTACCAGGCAGCGAGGCGGAGTCAGGAGGCCCCACAGCCTATATATAACGTAGAGGAGTGCATGGGGGATTCAGTTACGACAGAGGTTACCATATTAGTACCCAAGGATGTAACAGAGACCCTGAAGGCTGGGAACATCCCAGATAATCGTAGGAGTATTGAGAATAGGCGGGGTAGTGGGGGTGAACAGGCAACTTCTGTAGCTCCAGTTCCGATGGTCCCCCCTGTGGTCTCCACCACAGAAAAACTCAACATAGTGTCCTGGAACGTTGCTGGGGTTAAGGGCCGAATGCTCTCTGAAGATTGGTTGGAGTTTGTGGATAAAATCGACATCATCCTATTTCAGGAAACCTGGGCACCTGATCCAATCTTTAGGTTGGGATATGTTAACTTTTTTAAACCTGCGATCAGAGGCGGTAAAGGGCCCGCATCAGGGGGTTTATTGATCTGGGTGAAGCAGTCATTGGGATACTACCCTACAGAGCTAATTGTACAGAACCCGGATCTTCTAATAATTAAGCTGAGTAAGGCTGGACATTGGGATTTGATTGTGTTTAATATATATGCTCGAGGCCTACCTGGTGGTCGCTGTCCTGCCTTGTTGGATGTAGTGGACTATAACCTTGCTGGCTTGGGTAGCGAAAATGTTATCCTCCTAGCAGGTGATTTAAACTGCACCTTTGAGCCGCTCTACGACTTAGGGGACAGCTGGGGTTCAGCAGAGGACGCTGCATGGGATATTCCTGACCTGATGTCTGTCAAAACTGTTAACGCGACTGAGGCAGCAGTGAACTGGATGGCTCTTTGTTTAACCCAGGGATTTTGGGCCAGCAATGGCCGCACAAGATCAGACCAAGGAGCCAATTACACTTTTGATAATGGCCTAAGGAGAAGCTGTATTGACTATATTTTGCTAAAATTGGAATACTGGCCTCTGTTGGTGGACATGGAAGTAGTATCCCGCCCAGTAAGCAACCACAACCCCTTGTCACTCCAATTAAGGTTACCAGGAATAAAGAGACTGGAGGAGCCTAGTACCTCACTGACAGGGGATGTCCTCTTAACTAACGACAGGAAGAGGTTAAAATGGTCTAGGATCGTGGAGGATGAAACCCTACGGGACAATGTTAACACTGTGGTTACAAATATGCTTAATGAAATGCTGACACATGATTTGCTGGGGGGTAGTCTTGAAATGGCAAATAATATCATTAATCTCCATGACCGTTGTTTCGACCAGTTAAAGTCTCTACTTTCTCTTCCGTGTCGGAAGGGAGCCACTAAAGTAAATGTCCCCCACCAGAAATGGTATAACAAAAAATGCAGGGAGGCCCATACTTATCTTATTAAAGCAGTCAAATCCCGGAAAATGGGTGCAGTTAAAGTAGCTAGGCTGCAATATAGGAAAACACAGTGGGAAGCCAAACGGGAGTGGGAGGACAAGTATTGGTCGGAGCTTCTGGATGCCTCCATCTCGAATAATCCGACTAAATTTTGGGATTTAGTTAAGTGAGGGAAGGATCCTGATTCACGCACCCCCGCAAATCATGTACCTCCCGAAGAGTGGGTGATTTTTTACTCGGCTCAATTTAGTGTCGAGAATCCCAAACCCCCATACACCCTGGGCGAGGCACCCCTGTTACCTACCTATGGGGAGAAACTCATCTTCTCAGAAACAGAGGTTGCGTTAGCACTAGGCTTGACCCTGCGAGGGAAAGCGCCGGGGATGGATCTCATCCCCGCCGATCTGTTCAAAGCTAGCCCCGCTCTTTGGTTGCCCTATATAACCAAGATTGCCAACTCAATAGCTAAAGGAGAAAGAATCCCCAAGTCCTGGAAGGGGGCAGAGATACTACCAATATATAAAAAAGGCGATAGGTCTAATCCAGGCAACTACCGCCCGATTAGTCTCATCTACTCCATACAAAAAATCATTGCGCGCATGGTCCTGGGCAGGGTCCAAGGCTGGATCGAATCAGAGGACATACTATCTCCTATGCAGGCGGGCTTCAGATCGGGAACGAGCACCATCGACCAGGTGTTCAGATTCTGTCTGATCTACTGGAAGGTGGTCCTGCTTGGTGTTGGCACCATCTTTGCAGCGTTCATCGATCTGAAGTCCGCCTTCGATCTAGTGCCGAGGGACAAATTGTGGGGAGTCTTGAGGGAATTAGGAATACCTATGGAGCTACTTGACCTAATAGTTAAACTGCATGAGGACAACTATGCGAGGGTGAGGTGGGGAAGCCAGGGACAAGTGACAGAACCCTTTCCCGTAACTCGAGGTGTCCGTCAGGGGTCCGTCCTGGTGCCAACACTTTTCCTTTTATTTATTGATCAAGTGGTCAAATTCTTTGCAGACACTCCCACTGATGCCCCAATGTTGGCCGGGTCAAGGTTCCCAATGCTCATCTTTGCCGATGACACCCTACTCCTCTCTAGAACATGTTGCAGATTACAGCGGGCATTGGACCGTTTCGAGGAGTTCTGTGCCATCAACGATCTCAAGGTAAATGTGGGCAAAACAAAGTTTATGGTCCTTACGAGGAACCATCCTGTCCGGAGCTCTGTAAGCATGAGTGGAGTCAACTTGGACCAAGTTGAGACTATGACATACTTGGGGGTCACTCTAGATAGCCGTTTGAGATGGAAAGACCAAGTCGGTGCACAACATCTTAAGCTTGCCCGACTCACTGGCTGCTTAATAAGTGAGCAAAAGAGATCTATCACTAAGCGGGTCACCCCAGCTCTCAAGATCTATGACGCCAAGATTAATTCAGCAATCTTATACGGTGCAGATCTCTGGGGTTACATGGACCTCTCAAGTCTGTTTAAAACTCAGTGTAAGTTTCGACAGAATCTAGTAGGACTGCCACAGTCATCCCCATCCATTCCCCTTTGTTTAGATATGGGATGCCCTCCGATTAATGGGATGGCCAGATTTAGATTGGTGGCCTTTTGGAGGCGTTTATGGACCTCCCCTGACCTCACTCTATTTGCAAAAGAATTAGCAGAAGTCAGGTCAATTGGGGGTTCTGGGAAAATCCCTTGGCTACAAACGGTAAAAACCATCTTGGCAGACATGGGGTTAGAACAGTTATGGACATCCCCTTCTACTAGCGCCTTTCCCTCCAAACAAGAATTCAAAGCATTGTATTGGGCCACGCTCCGCCAAACTCGAGTTACTGCCTCCAGCTCTACCAGTCTCACGGGTAGGTTCCTGACCTTCAAGTTGGATCCGTCCCGTGAACCTTACTGGGATGTTATCACCAAATCGCTGGACAAGAAACTCTACCACCAGTTACGGGTAGGAGCCCTGCCACTGAACACTTTTACAAATAATTGGTCCATTGGTGCCACGGATCTCTGTAGATGGTGCTCAGGTCAGAAGGAAACAGAAGACCACTTCTTGTTTGCCAGCCCTAGCTACTCAGCGCCGCGAATCAAATGGCTAAAACCGCTGTTCCAGCGCCTGCCTTTTAGAAAATCTGCAGAGGCCATCTGGGCGCTAAAAACTAACACCTCTGAGGTGTTTGTAGTGAGCCTAGCCAAATATCTAGGGTGGGCTTGGATTATCAGGTCAAAACATCAGACAAATCCCTGATAGTGACCTCTGATGCCCCATTAAAAGGCCGAATGCTTTTCTCTCCTGTAAATATATGATTGCATCTTATGCATCTTACATTTGGAATGTTTTTTTATTAAATGTTGTTGTTTGGAATTTAATTGCCAATTTTTATTATGTCTGGGTCAGGTTTGTCTTTCTTGATGTTTAATATCATTTTAAATTAATTTTTAAAAAGTGGTTTAGTTTAGTATTGTATAGTCTACTTCAGTTTAGTTCACTTTAATTTAGTTTTACTTTAGTCTTGTTTTGCCTTGTTTATATAAACGAATTAAGCCGTTGCTGTAGCGGTATTTTAAACAATAACAACCATAATTGTATATGGATAAGACTAGCTAAAACTATGAAATTTACTTATAAATGTGTGTTACAATGTGTCTTTTATGATTTTTTAAATCGAAATAAAGACTTTAAAACCTGAAACCTGAGTCGTATATCCCTTTGACCTTATTAATAAAGAAGCAGGATAGTTCCTCACACTGTGTATCTGACACTATCGGGTTGCCCATACTGTCCGGGGCCTTGGTCATTTCTTTTACCAGGGAGAAGATAGTTTTGGAGCGGTTGGTACTAGACGTGATCAGATCAGTGTAGTATGTGGCTTTGTTTTTTCTTATAAGTTTGTGGTATGCTTAAGTGGCCAGCCTGAACTCGCTATTGGCCAGCGGGTCGTACGAACGTCTCCAAATACGTTCTAGCCGTTTACATTGTTTTTTGGTATCAGCAAGCATCTCCGAGTACCAAGGATGAGAGTAGTCTCGTTTAGGCCTTGAGCATTTTATGGGGATGAGATGATCCAGAGAGGTGTTTATCCACTCTCTGTATGCAGAGTCTGCCTCCTCCATATTGTTCGACCAAACAGGGCGTGACTGGATCAGTTTGATTTCTAATACAGCATTATCTAGGCTATTCCAGGGGCGCCTCCATATGGGAGGGGGAGGATTCTCCTTGCGGCTTACTCGGGTCTCAACTGAAACAGAGACCAAGAAGTGATCGGTCCAGCTGAGAGGACTAGGGGGCTCAGCCGTGGCTTCCTCTATGTTGGTAAAGACAGGATCCAAAAGGTGGCCTGCCTGATGAGAGCGACCCACAATCAGCTGGTGGAGCTGACATGCCTCCAAGTCACCCAGAAACTTTGATATAGCAGAAGAGTCTTGGCGTTCGAGATGGAGATTAAAGTCTCCAAATACGCTAAAATTGGCTGATTGGAGCGCTAATAATAAAATCATTGATACCAACGACTCTTGGAATGCACTCGCTGGTCCTGGGGGACGGTAGATCAGAAGCCCTGAGAAGGTGTAAGTTTCAGAGACCATTATCTTGAATAATGCACATTCCCTGTTTGCTATATTAATGGGTTCAGAAGTGCAGAAGAATTTGGACTTGTAAATCACCGCTATTCCACCTCCCCTGCCTATAGGTCTGTTCTGAGCACAGATGCAATAACCTGGGGGAAGCGCCAGGGCTAAAATGGCCGAGGAATCTTCGGTTAACCAGGTTTCTGTTAGAAACAGGACATCAGGGGATTTATCGGAGAGGAGCTTGTGGATGTCCTCATGATGTTTCACAAGGGATCTGCAATTCAGGCTCAATATATGTAGTTTAGAAGAGCCAGTGGTCACTGAGGAAGCAGAAGGTAACGATAAGAAGGCCGTAGAGATATTGAAGCCACACAGATTACATTGAAAAATGGGGGAGTTAGGATACCATGTGTGAGCCAGGCAGTCAGACTGATATCTAAGAGTGAGAAGCTCTTCCCGGGCATATGGCGCCATCGCTAGACGAGCAACCAGAGTTTTTGGGCAGCGGGCTGCGGTCTGGCGCGGACGGGCGCAGATGGGCACAGATGGGCTCGCTTTTGGCGCCCCGCCGGCTACCCGCCGCGCGCGTCCGCTGAGCGGGAGAAAGTGAAGGAATCTATATAGGCACCGCCCCGCCTCTGGTGCAGAGTGACACCCTCAGGGGGCGTGCCCACGGTCAGAACACCCTCCACACAAATGGCACTTGCCGCGGTGGACCTGGGCCACGACCGGGAAGCAGAAGGGAGCACAAAGGTCAGTGCAAAATAAGCAGTACACAGAGTAAAAAAGCTTTCAAAATGCTTAAAAGTGCTTTCGCGCAATTTCTGTTTAAAATTATCGAGGCACGGTTCCAGAGTGCTTTCAAAGTACAAATTAATATGAAGGAGCCCTTCCCCTGCAGCAGCGTGTCGCCTATTAGATCAGACTCGTCCGCTGCGCGGGAGAAAGTGAAGGAATCTATATAGGCACCGCCCCGCCTCTGGTGCAGAGTGACACCCTCAGGGGGCGTGCCCACGGTCAGAACGCCCTCCACACAAACGGCACTTGCCGCGGTGGACCGGGGCCACGACCGGGAAGCAGAAGGGAGCACAAAGGTCAGTGCAAAATAAGCAGTACACAGAGTAAAAAAGCTTTCAAAATGCTTAAAAGTGCTTTCGCGCAATTTCTGTTTAAAATTATCGAGGCACGGTTCCAGAGTGCTTTCAAAGTACAAATTAATATGAAGGAGCCCTTCCCCTGCAGCAGCGTGTCGCCTATTAGATCAGACTCGTCCGCTGCGCGGGAGAAAGTGAAGGAATCTATATAGGCACCGCCCCGCCTCTGGTGCAGAGTGACACCCTCAGGGGGCGTGCCCACGGTCAGAACGCCCTCCACACAAACGGCACTTGCCGCGGTGGACCGGGGCCACGACCGGGAAGCAGAAGGGAGCACAAAGGTCAGTGCAAAATAAGCAGTACACAGAGTAAAAAAGCTTTCAAAATGCTTAAAAGTGCTTTCGCGCAATTTCTGTTTAAAATTATCGAGGCACGGTTCCAGAGTGCTTTCAAAGTACAAATTAATATGAAGGAGCCCTTCCCCTGCAGCAGCGTGTCGCCTATTAGATCAGACTCGTCCGCTGCGCGGGAGAAAGTGAAGGAATCTATATAGGCACCGCCCCGCCTCTGGTGCAGAGTGACACCCTCAGGGGGCGTGCCCACGGTCAGAACGCCCTCCACACAAACGGCACTTGCCGCGGTGGACCGGGGCCACGACCGGGAAGCAGAAGGGAGCACAAAGGTCAGTGCAAAATAAGCAGTACACAGAGTAAAAAAGCTTTCAAAATGCTTAAAAGTGCTTTCGCGCAATTTCTGTTTAAAATTATCGAGGCACGGTTCCAGAGTGCTTTCAAAGTACAAATTAATATGAAGGAGCCCTTCCCCTGCAGCAGCGTGTCGCCTATTAGATTAGGCTCGTCAGTAGATCTTTAAATCCCGCTGTGGACTGCAACTCAGATGGGGCATACTTTTTCAGCTTATGGAGTGCCTGCATGGGAGACTATGCGTTGCTGATGTTGGGTAAGTCGCAACAGTGCAGCAGACAGATAGTAGCTACAATTCTGGGCAGTTTGATTCTCATCAGAACAGTGTAGATAACATTCATCTGGGGCGTACTCTATTTTCTTTCTATGCATGCACATGCATGCATAATATACCTCAATGATGTGTAAGACTGTAAGCCATTTATTAACAACTATCTTTTTAAAAATGATGCTAGTTGTTTTGGTTTAATGTGAATAGCAGAAAAAAGGATGATGTAATTTGAAATGTTATCAGTAAAGTCATTTAACATGTCATCAGTAGTGTAATATGTGAGGTCACAAATAGTGGGCCCGATTCACAAAGGTAAACTAAGATTTTTTGTCTAAACTTAGGCCAAAAGTCTAAGTTTAAGACTTTGGGAACTCACAAAGGGTATTTATGAGTACTATCTTTATGTCCGCAGCCTAGGCGGAGATATGTCCCGAGTGTGGACATAAAGATAGTACCCATAAATGCCCTTTGTGAATTCCCAAAGTCTTAAACTTAGACTTTTGGTCTAAGTTTAGACCAAACATTTACTTTTATGAATCAGGCTCACAGTGTAATGGTGAGTAGTACATTAACCATATGGCCCCGTTTAGCAATCATATCCTCCTCTTTGGACTAATACCGAGCCTGCCAGACTAATCCTTTTTTTTATCAATAGGGCCTACAATAACCAGTGATTACCGTGAATAAAACCAAAAGCACGGTGTGGCTCTATCACTCACTGCAAGGAATTGGTGAGTAAGGCATTAAGCATGTGACCCCTCATTAACATACTGCTCCTTGGACAATTACCAAGCCTCTGAGATGAATCCATCTTTCATCAATAGGCCCTAATGTAACCAGTGGTTACCGTCATGAATAAAACCAGAAGCTTGGTGTGGCTCTATCATGATAAGGGTAAGCAATCCCCTAAAAAACACCTATTCACTTGTGTTTACCTCACACTATCTCATTGTTAATACATCCCTACAATGTCATTAAAAGGAACTAGACACCCTGAACTACAAGAAAGATCCTGAATTAAATTAGGAAGATTCCTGCATCATGGGCACGCCCTAAGTGTTGCTCTGTATGCATTTTGCCCATTTTTTATCCCTAAGCCCACAGAAATAAAATGCTCAAATGGCACTAAATCTATTTCTCCTCAGGCCCCAGAATTCCTGTCCTGAAGAGAGCCCATACCACGAGAGGGTTGAAACGTTGTTGGCTACTTTAGAGAGATAGCCCCAGCTAAACTATAAAGTTGCCTATGAAGAACTGACTGAATCATAAAAAGGGCTCCTCTTTTAGATACCAATAACCATTTTTTTCGTCTCTTAATAGCACTATATGTATTGCACTGTTGGTTATGGTCACTACACTGGGGTTCACAAAACCACTTCAATCTGTTTAAATGTACATAGTGTAATTACACACTAAAATATTTTTACATGAGAAATTGTTCTATGAAATAAAATACACCCACTTTGGCTGAAGTGAGTAATACAATTATTCATGCTCTTTGGGTTTCTATATATCTTAGGCTATAATGTTGATAAACCTAAATTGAATTAAGGTGCTACTATATATTTTTCTGCTCTTTGCTTTAATCGCGCAAGATATATTACTACTTGCTGAAATCTTTATTTATTCACTAATGAAATGAGTTCCTTGTGAACACTGTTTCTACATATTAGCAATACCCAGTTCGCAAGGACATATGGGTTGCTCTTGTTTTGTATAATAATCACAGTGTAATGGGGCACAATTTAGGTTTAGCTCTCTAATCTATAACTGGCGAATTTCAGTGATTTTTATTTTTAAACGTTAGTTCTCATTTCATTTAATCACCTAAGAATAATGTCACTTTAAACTTTGTCTTTTTCAGTGACCCTGTATATGTATATAGCCACAGAAAAAAACACATTTAGAAATTGAGTTATAGTTCATGTTCCAACATCTAGTCACTGATATTTGCCAGCTATCATTTATGGCACAAAAATAGCTCGTTCATCTCTTATGTCATCATTATAGCATCAATTCTTGTGGTTACAATGTGTTTTGTTCTATGTTTCTTAAATGTTATTCATATATTTCAGTTCTGAAGTAAGCAATGTTTCTTGAAGGTGCTGAACTACATTGTTCACTGGTCTTTGTTAGTGTGATAACTGTGGTTTAGACAGTTTAGAAATATTTATTAGAAGTCAGAGTTCCTTTATCGAAATATCTTTGGGCCCATAGAAAAAGGTTTTTGTTTGTACATGAAGAATATGGTGAACAACAGGCGCAATGTATGATGTTTGCATGTAGAGGACTATAATATTCTGAAATGGGTGTCTGTTTCTCCCTTGCCTAGTGTCAATGGTTGCTTTTTTTGTTTTTTCTTCTCTTTTTAATTGTTTGTTTAATTTATTTTATGTGACTGGTTTCTTTTTATTGATTTCTTCAAACTAGCTCCACTTTTCCCTTCCATTTTAGCAAAGAATAACACTCCACCCTCTTGGTGAGGATCGATTCTTGTTCCAATCTTCAAAGGAGGGGACAAAAAATCCCCAGGCAATTATCGGTTAGTCGCTCTTATCGATAATGAAGCGAAGTACTTTGCAGGGATTTTGCTGAATTCATTGCGGGATTGGGAAGAGGAACACTCAATAATTCCTCCAAACAATACTGGTTTACCCAGAGGAACTGTCACTGCAGTTAACCTTATGAGTCTCTTGTGTCTGATAGATCAGACGAAGTTTAGTACCAGACCGTTTTACATGGGATTCATAGACTATAGTTCGGTGTTTGATAAAGTCAATAGGGCCAATCTATAGCAGAAGCTTTTCGCACTGAACATCCCGAATAGTTTACTAAGAGCCCTACAGCTACTGCACAAGGACACATGGGCCAGGATTAAGATTTGCGACGGTTCCAGACTATCACAACCAATTTTTACAACAAAAGTACTCAAACAAGGATGCATCTTGGCCCCTACACTTTTTAATCTATTTTTATCAGATCTCCCGGAAGCACTAAACACAGTCAACTCTCATGCTCCTAAACTAGCCAGCTTACAGCTGTCAAATCTATTATATGCCAACAACTTGGTTCTCCTAAGTAGCACAAAGATATGCTTACAAAGGCTTATGGACGCAACTGCTGCATACTCAAATAAGAACGAGCTCCAGATAAACAACAAGAAAACAAAAATCTTGGTGGTTCGCCCTGGAAGGCCTTAAAAGCTTGCATAGATCCTAAAGTCGGTAAGCATTATAGAATCCAAATGCCACAAATATTTAGGAGTCTTCTTCAACAACAACAGAAGATACAAAAGCCACCTGGGAGAGCAAAAACAGAAAGGAACAGCGTTAGCATTTGCTCTCAGTTCCATCCATAAGAAATTACTCGCCCCAACATTCGCTCCTACACTTCAGGTGGCACTTGCAAAAGTCATCCCAACCCTAACATATGGAAGCGAGGTGCTAAAAGGATTGGACAGCGGCCAATTAGACACAATCATAGCAAAAAAAATTAGAACTGTCTTCCAGCTACCATCTCTCACGTCACCAGCACAAATCAGGCTGGAACTGGGCATCTGTAAACAATCACTGGGCAGAATGACAAATTTCTTAATGTGCTGCCACAAGCTGAGGTTATCAAAATAAGGCAGTTTAGCAGAACACCTATGGTCCAATCTGAATACAAAACAATGGCAAGCAGTGCATCGCTATCTGTCAAGCGGGCTAAAAACCCTAGGTCTGAGCGATGTTTTGGACCTACACGTTAGCCAAAACTAGTTCAAAAGGCTACCAGAAATAAGCACAAAAAAGCTCTCCTCAATGGAAGACAAGGCGAATCTTGCAAGAAGAAGCCATGGTTGGATGACCCTCACTTCATACAATCAGGTGACACCTCAGAGCTCCTTAACTTGCACTTTCAATGCACACACTAAACTATGTTTTTTAAAACAAAGATTGGGGGTGATCAACCTGTCCTGCCATCTTCCCAAATGGAAAAGAGAACAAGCTTTGGAGCCATGTCGATTTTGTGGCAACTATAGGGAAGACATATTTCATGTTCTGTGTCTGTGTCCAAGCCTCCTGAAAGAAAGAAGGACCCTCCTATGGAGGACCTGGATCAACAAGGAAGTTAGAACATGCAGATCTGCAGTATTGGCCTGCTTCGACCCACGGAATACACACTTAAACTGCGCACTAGTGAGGTTTATGGGCTGCGCAGTAAAAAAACTATGGGAGGGGAGATGTTGACCCCTACCTCAGCTAGAGGAGCAGATCCACTGACCTCCGCAATAATGGTAAATTTTGCCTTGCGGGCACCCTGATACACGAAAATCCGGCAGAATTGTCAAAGCATAACTTACACAAAAAAGGCATGGGCGCACAGGCTGGACAACTTTGGGTCTTAAAACACAACCTTGGACACAATTGCCTTGAACGGATAATCATCAATGGCACCTGCAATGCAGCGCACCAACAAGAGAGTTCAGAAATGTGGGGGACCGGGTGCTTTTTAACACTGAAACCAGGGTTCTATTTTTACCAAACCTAATGAGTGTTATACTTTTATCAATTTAATAAGTGTCAAAATTTCATCTCTTGTACCTTGCAAAGGTTTCTTTTTAAATCATGCAATAAAGATTATTACATATTACTAATTTCTTTTATATAATGTTTTTCATCCATTTAAAGGTTTTGAAGGTTCTCATAGTAGTCAATGACATTTGCATTGACAAGGCATCAGTAATTTTGTTCTTTTATATTTTTGTAATTTTTTAAGTCAACCATTTCTTCTATTACCGTGTTGTTTGTAAAGTAGATGCCCTAACAGTGACAAGTATGCCTCAATGTGGGTGCCATGCTCACAGTGCCATAGTACTCACGCTATCCCTCACTGATGAGACCTAAGTAGGTTGAAACTGGTCTGGGGATGCGTGTGCTCCCATCTAGAGGTGACCTGGCCTGGGAGTTTGGGCTGGTCTGTTCCTGCTGAGCAGAAACAAGACTAATATGCATGAGACGGGTATCTGTCTAGAATGGCACAGTGGGTGAAAAACAATGGCATGGAATGTGGCTCAGAGAGACTCTAGTGGCTGGGATTAATTCAAACAATTCTTCAATTATCTTGTTCTTTTTACCTTTATTTAACCAAATGGAGAAATAGGATATAAGATACTTGTAGGTGCCTTACCATTGTATAAAACGTATGCAAATCCTAGAATTAACCTAGTGAAAGAGCAAATAACTAGAAGGTGCACAGAAAAAGAAAGAGTTACAGACAAAGATTTGTATTAATGTCAAAATGAGTGTGTTTGACGGATTTGTCTTCCAAGAATGTTGAAACGTGGTTATTTAGAGATTGGATTAATCGGAGAAATGCCTGAAATTAACTATTCTCCCACTCAGTTAAACTCCTATTTATAAAAGGATGAGTCACTGGATTTATTTAATTGAAAAAAATATTGATCCAGTAGCTAATCAGCCAAAGAGGCATCAAGACATTGTGGCAGAGGCCCCTCCCCCCATTTATACCTTGGTGTCTGCCTCTGATTGGTCCTGCTCGGCCCTCCACAAGATGCACAACAGCCCTGCACTTGAAATTAACAAAATGTCCCTGAGATGCTCAGATGAAAAGTTCACTTCGTTTCAAAGACAAATGTGTTGCTTTTTAGAAACAAACTTCATGTAAAAAAAGAAATTCTGAGTAGACTGCACCAACACAGCATTCTGCTCTGTAAAAGGGGCGTCTGCTGTACCAGTATATGGACATCTGTCACTGAGAACCCCATGAAGAACATGGGGAACTCTAACTTTGGTGGTCAAAACTCTGCTGGCGTTAAGAGAGTGAGAATAGGTTGGTCTTTGATGGGTTATGGTCACCCCATTAACCTCCAAAATCAACCATCACTATTAACTACATAACCTTTTGTATTTCTGACCATTTTTCAGCAATCAGAGAAGTGTAACTTATCTGGTGGACCTGATAAGTTCACTGCTGCAAGCTCACCTGACCCCAGTGCATCAACATGAGTTTCCAGGTTCAAACCTGAATCTGGACACATGTACTGCAAACTAGCACCTTTGCACTCCTCCAAAGAGCTCCATATTGAACAAGATGGGATTGAGGAATTGAATTTAAGCAAAATGTGATGATGTACAGCACCTAAAAAATAACCACGTTGTGCATATTGCATTTGGACGTGAAACGTTGGATTAATGATCCTGCAATTGTGACATATAAAATGAACTGTGAAATATATACATCATCCACACTTCAACAAAAGAAGCGATAGAGAGGAAGGGTTACAAAATCTAAGCAGCACTCATTTGATGGAGTGCGACAATAATCCAAGCTTTTGACGGATAATCAAACCCTCACACGGTGGCATATTAAGATGCCACAGGCCCTAGTGCACGGACCAAAATATCCCCACCCCATTCCTTTATTTGGTCAAAAAAGCTACACTTGGGATTCAATGGTCTCCTCACACCCCTTTTCTCCGGTGCCATTGCACCTGCTGCACTTTTGGCGACTACACTCCGGACTTCACATGTGGCTAGTACAGAAAGGCAGCTAATTTTGCTTTTGTGGCTTTTGTTCTGAAGGGCCCAGAATACGCTTTAACCCCTTGGATGCTGATGATAGAACCGCTCCGTCATCAGCTACGGTTGGGCTGTGCTGATGACGGAGCGGTTACGTCATGGCCCGATCGGCGCGCCTGCGCGGCGCGAATTTCGCGCCTGCGCTGGACGTTCAATTGAGGGGGGCAGGCCATGACGGAACCGCTCCGTCACAAGCACAGCTCAACCGACGCTGGTGACGGAGCGGTTCCGTCACCAGCATGCGGCCGCCGCGCGGCCGCCCCGCCCCCTTAGCACTGCGGCGGAATAGCCGCCACAGTGAAGGGGTTAAGGAGTGCAGTGTTTGTATTTACCATGTTCCTATAATTAGATTCATCCCTTACTTTGCGGAGCACCCAGCAGGATGTTTACTACAATACAGTGCCCAAGGGAGCAAAACATCATTATGTAGGGGTCGAAATTATCATTTCAGCTCACACAGACTAGACACAAACAGACAGCGCAATCTTCAAAGAGCACAAAGCAAACAAGAAAGCAGAACGTGGGTACGTAAGCAAACTGCACTTGTGGAATATAACGGGGCAAATATGCTCACAATGCATAGCACTGGCGGCGTGGAATTCAGAGTCACGGTCCACCAACAAGTCTATAGTCAGAACATGGAGCCGGGCTTAACATGGACATCTATCTACCAGAAATATTTTGATGCTGAGAAGGCTCTTACCGAGTACTATACTGCAGACTCTGAATTCACGGACGAATCAGTGATACAGCCAATGAGACAACTTGAACAACTCTTGGCTTCTGGTAGGTACTGCACACCGTATTGCTATAGCATTTTTTACTTATTTATGGATTCAATGTTGTGAACACGTTTTTCAAATATTAAGATGTGTCAAATAGGAGTCTTTTTATTTAAACTGTTGATTTAAGTTTAATAAAATACACCACACACAGACACTGAAATATTCTTTAAATGAAACTTATACAAAGTCTAGTATAAGGCACATTTTTATTTAAAAAAAAATCTAAACAATTACAGGTGATCAACAGTGCAAGACTTTAAATTGTCGGCAAACATCAATTACTTGCATTACTGCTATATATTGCCCAGGTTTACTAACATTTGCTTCATGGCAGCACCACATTTTTTGGCTCAGCCTGGATGCAAAATGATAGTTGGCACTTACTAACCCACGTAAGAGCCGACTTGCGTCCCCTTACATGGCTTCGTAAAGAAAATGTAACGCAACGCAGCCCGTTGATCTGCATTTTATCACACTGTGGCTTGGAGGTTGACCATGGATGGATCTTGGGCATTTCCCTGCATCCACCAATGGATTTTGTCTCACTCCGAGATTTACTAAGCTAGAAATTCTGGAAATGGATCAAAATGCCACACCAGTGAGGCAAAACAAGGAAAAATATTTTTATTTCTCCTTGTTATTTCCTCTGCATCACACATAGAAAGAGGAAATTGACTTACAAGGAACTTTTGTGTGCAGGAAGCTACCCCTTCCTGCAGAAAAACAATCCTGCCCATTACTCAGGCACCCTTGCAGCATGGCGCATGGGTGCTTGCATTGGTGCTAGGCAGCACAGAGTGCACCAGCAAAAGGAGGGAGTTGATCAGTACCATATTTCTTCTGCAAATCAGGTGGCCATCTTAAACTGGTCTCAGTGCCCATAGGAATGGGCTATTCCCAAGCAGTCACTGAAATAATTCAGTAGTGCCCTTCCCCATCATTTTAGCCTCATTAGCAGAATGGAGTGCTCAGGATCCAAACAAGTAACTTCCATTACAATAGTCCCCCGAACACTAGGAACCCTCACATGCCCATAACCTTGATGCACACCCCCTCTGATACATATCTCCCCCCTTTGTTTACTTCCCCCCTTTGTATACTTCCACATCTCCGGACAGTCAGACTTGTAGTTCTCACTACGCAAATGCAGACCACTGCTACCCTCCAATCCACATCCCAAACTCTTCCGCCCCCCTACTCCTAGACCACATTATTAACACCCCTCCCACACCAGACCCTAGGCTTGACGAAATCCTACTTTCACTACAATATATCAAAGATGACCTCCATAAGCTACGGAACCTGATCAGACAGCAACCCAAGATCAGATGACATGCGGTTAATAAGAGCAGGATCCCACACAGCAACAGCCCCACACCCCAGCACCAGTTGCAACTACTATCCCCTAGTCAACCGCCCCCAATATGGAGAACATTTCCTTACTGCTATTCCACAACCAGTCCAATCCACAGGAAGAATACTCTATCCGCTAAAGATATACACTCCCTACTCCTCTCCTACGATCCCCCACCTAGCCAGTCCACAGTAGACCTGAACAAGCAGAAGCAACCCACCCTAATCGAAACTCAACTCAGTACACACAGAGCTCCTAATCACGACTCCAGAGGTATAACCCTGGAGAATCTTATGCAAGTTCCATTAACACTGGAACCTCCAACAACCTCCAAGCCTTGTATCAAATGCATGCTACTAAACTGTACATCAGCCTCAGCACACGTAGCTTACATTGTTGACTTTATACTCAGTCAGTCAGTCAAACAAGCTTTGTTCGGATCATACAAAATGTCCACAAAAGCATGCAATACAAAAAATCTAAAATCCATTTATAGTTAATAAAAAAAAAAACATATCAAGGTTAAAAACATCAGAGAACTTCAATTAATCACTTAATTTGAATGGGCACCAAACTAGACAGTTGAGCTTACGTTACTTCATAATTCAGTCTTTCTAGATGAACAAGTGTGGTCCTTTGTTTCATTGCCATCATTATATAACAGATTACTGCCTTACATACTAAAATATTATCCAGATGCCGAAGGTAATTAAAAGCAATTTCATAGGAAAACAGGCTATTCGTTTTAAAAATTGGACGGAGATATGGTTTTCTACTTTCTGTATAAAACCTAGAAAACAATAAAAAGTGAAAGGTGCTTTGTTTGGACCTGCCATCACACGGACAATTCGGCATGATGGAGCACCACTTACCCCTTTTAGGAAATGCAAATAAAAAGTGTAGAGTGCACAATCTTAATCTGGTTAGGTAAAATCTATGTTGTACATTGGTAACAAAAATAAGATATGGTTGTAAACCCGTGCCCACAGGACCCTCAAGATAAGAGATAACTGATTTCTTGGAATTAGATGCCTCTTCTCTACAGACGGCCCTTACGTTTAGAAAGCTCTTTTTTAATTCAGCCTTACTAATATATTGCACATCTCCCGAGGTAAAATCATTTACGTTTAAATTGCAATCCTCTAGAAGACTAGCAATATAATTTAGCCAGGGAATATTTTTACAACCATCTTGGGACATGCAATCTAAAATTATATCCCTCGTAAAATGAGTTTCATCCCTAACCCAGAGACGATGCCACAGTTTTAATGCAGCCATACAAATTAGATTGTTTATATACGGAGATCCTGTTTCCCTTGTGCAAAATATTCTACGATGTGGCACCAGGGACAGCTAGCAGGCGTTTTAGGAAGTTATTTTCAAGGATCTGTAGTGGAGATGTCTCAATCTGACCCCATAGAGCCCCCCCATAACAACACCCTGTAATACACTTCGCTCCGTACAGTTTAAGAATCTCCCGGACAGGTTTATCCCAATCTTTTGGGAGAATCTAAAAATAGCCTCCACGATTTTCACAAATTTCAACTTACTCAGGGTGATATGCTTATTCCAATTCCCCTTACTATTAAAAAAGAATCCCTAGGTAAGAAAATGTAAAAGTTCTCTCTGTCCGCGTCCCGTTGATAAAATGTTGTTTCGTTTTAATATTCCCTATACCACTTTATACTCTCTCACAAACCGGACCTCCTATTCCTAACCGAAACTTGGCTAAATGAATCGTCCACACCGATCCTAGACATACTGGTCCCTCCCAATTATGACATCACCAGACTAGATAGACCTATTAGACCAGGAGGTGGTATTGCCTGCATATACTGGAACAACCTCTCAGTGAGCCGCTCACTCTCACCGGATCTTTCCTCATGTGAATATCTTTGCTTAGATATCACAGGTAATAACAAAACAATTTGTTTGCTGCACACATTTTACCACTCACCAGACGATAACCTCACCTTCATCGAGCAATTCATGGATATCGTGACCACACATACTGGTCAACAAAATACCCAAATATTCCTTGGTGTCTTCGATCTCCATTGGAATGACCCTAAGGACCTGGCAGTAAATTGCCTCAAAACATTCCTTTCGGACTTTGACCTCCACCAAATCTGCAATGGCCCCACACATGTCTAAGCCTAATCCCTTGACTTAGTGATTGCCAACCCAGAGGCCATTCAGCTTAACACAATCCTTCCCTGTGATTAGTCTGATCACCATTCCATCACCTTCTCCATCAAGGTATCAGTTAAACTACTCTCAGCACAACCTACAAGACCTAAAATACGGAAGAGCAAACCTAAAAAAAACTCCCTCACAGACCTATACACTTCTCTGACCCCCTCCCAGCTAACTACCTCAAAGATCTCGTACCTGCGCTATTTCCACTTTGGACAAAGATCATCAATGCTTACTTAGAGTTATTCCTCATATTCTCAGTTCGGGAAAAGTTTCCCCCA
Source organism: Lissotriton vulgaris (assembly GCF_964263255.1). NCBI lineage: Eukaryota > Metazoa > Chordata > Amphibia > Caudata > Salamandridae > Lissotriton > Lissotriton vulgaris. The sequence continues at coordinate 955,127,072 of NC_141699.1, forward strand.
CCCTAAAAAATACGACGGCGAACCCCACTGACCTAAACAACTACCCACCAATTTCCAACATCCCAACTCTGGCTACACTCCTAGAAAAATGTGTTCTCTGCCAGTTAGACAACCACATCACCAACTTCCACCTGCTCAATAAATTTCAATCTGACGTTCCGGACAGGGTATAGTACGGAGTAGGCGATGACCCACATAATAGACGACGCACTAAAAATCCTAGATCAGAACGAAGCCTGCCTACTCATCCTACTTGACTTATCTTCGGCATTTGATACCATCAAATATGATCATCTACTAGACCTCTTGCAACACAGAATGGGCCTATCAGAGTCAGTTCTAAATTAGTTTACCTCTTTGCTCTGAAATAGATCCCAAAGTGTCAAGGTCAACCAATCCCTGTCCAGGACCGTTACAGTCACATTAGGAGTCCCACAGGGCTCCTCCCTCTCGCCTACACTGTTCATCCTATTCATGGAGCCACTCACTGAGATTCTCTACTTAGCTAATATCCTCTTTCACATGTATGCAGACGACACACAACTATATTTAAAGATAAACTCTCTGGATGACATCAAAGCTCTCAATCTGACTCTACAAAAAACTCAGCCTTTGTTGACTGAAAACCACCTCAAATTAAATGCCCTCAAAACCAAATTCTTACTAATCGCCCCACCTTACCAAACAAACATCATACAAGAATGGCTTAAACATCTTACAACGCTCAACTGCCAGCCTCTTATTATAGATTCAGCAAAATCACTGGGAGTAACTCTGGACAGTAACCTAAACATGCAAAAACATATCAGTGCCGCAGCAAAAGGTGCAAACTTTCAGATGCTCACCCTGAGAAAACTAAAACCCTTCCTCCCAGTAAACGACTTCAAACTAGCAGTCCAAGCACTAGTAATTCCCAGACTAGAATATGGTACTGCAACTCTCTGTGGACTCCCTAGATCGACAACTGCCCTGCTAAGAGCATCACTCAACTCAGCGGCCAGGCTCATCACAGACTCCAAAAAGCATTGCCACATTTCCCCCAACTTCAAAGCGCTTAACTGGCTACCCTTCGAATCAAGAATTCATCTAAAAATTGCTTGCATGACACACAAAGCCCTACATCACAACACCCCGAGGTACCTGGCCCAGAAACTGGAGCCTTCATGTGGAAACAGATCCTCCAGGATCTCCAACAACCTTCTTTTGAAGCCTCAAAGATTTGCCAAGAAGAAAACATATAATCGCGCCGTCTCTGGAATTGCGCCAAGGATTTGGAATGCACCACCCCCAGAAATCAGACTCAACCCATCAACTGCCTCCTTCAAAAAATAAGCTAAATCTCTTCTCATGATGAAATTCATTTGAAGATTATTTCGGACTAGTAGAACAACCAGCTGTAACATAAGTCGAAATACTATGTTTCTTTGTACATTGTCCCTTTTGTTTACCTACCTTACTTGTAAAGCACTCTGATACCTGCAAGGATCATGTTCGTGCTATATAAAACCTTCAAAAAATAAATATGGTGCTGTACAGCTCTCTCCATTTGAAGCAACTCAGCGTAGCAAGTGGCCTTGCTGCATTGCGCCAACTGGTATTTAATGTGGCCCATTTTATGAGTGACTGGAATGTTGGACAATGCACCTGAGTTCAATCCACACAGGTAAAATGGTTTCTGTTACATTTCTTTGGCTCATCTTTGGTGGCTCAGTGAATGTGGCTAAGCGAATGCAGCAAGTCTATGCTCAGAGAAAATGTGTGTGGTATAATATGTAACTGCACAAAGAACAAAATAAGTATGAAATAAAGATGAAAGGTCCACATCAACATTAGCTAAAAAGTCAAGCAAATCTAGATTTTTTGAAAAAAGTAGGAATAGCATCTAAAGAATACATTTGGGGTGGGCAAAAAAATAATTAAAAATAGTAATCGATAGGTATATTTACTATTTATTCATGAAACGGGGCACAGCAAGGGAACTTGCTGCGCTGCGTTGCATAAATGAGAAATCAATCAATCAATCAGAGATTTGTAGAGCGCACTACTCACCCATGAGGGTCGCAAGGCTCTGGGGGGAGGGGGTTTCGGGCAGCTCCGGTCATTCAAAGAGTCAGGTCTTGAGGCTCTTTCTGAATGTTTGTAGTGTGGGGATTCGTCTGATGCTGAGGGGGAGTTCGCTCCAGGTCTTGGCTGAGATGTAGGAGAAGGATCTGCCTCCCATCCTGGCTCCATGGATGTGAGGGATTTCGGCCAAGTGTAGGTCAGTGAAGCGTAGGTTTCTTTTGGGGGAATAGAAGGAGATTCTTTCGTTGAGGTATTGGGGTCCGGTGTTGTGGATGGCTTTGAAGGCATGTGTGAGCTGCATTTTCTCAGAGTTGAGCTTCAGGCAGCTGCTGTTCATCCAGGATGCGATGTCTTTCATTCCTTCCTGGAAATTTTGTCTGGTGATGTCAGGTTCCTTAGAGAGGGAGAGGATGAGCTGGGTGTCGTCGGCTTAGTATGCTATGCTGAGTCTGTGTTTTCTGACGATGGTTGCGAGCGGGCCATGTAGATGTTGAAAAGCGTGGGGCTGAGGGAGGATCCTTGGGGTACTCCGCATCTGAACTCAGTGGGTGTGAAGAAGAAGGGTGGGAGTCTTCTTCTTTGATTTCGGCCTGCGAGGAAGGAGCGGATCCAGTCATGGTGGTTCCGTTTATGCTGAGGTGGTGGAGTCTGGTAGCTAGAGTGAGGTGGGAGAAGGTGTTAAAGGCTGCTGAAAGGTCTAGTAGAATGGGGGCTGCACTGTGGCCTTGGTCAAGGAGAGTGTGGTTTTCATCTGTGGCGGCTAGGAGGGAGGTTTTGGTGCTGTGGTTGTTGCGAAAGCTGGATTGAGGAAGTCATTGAATTCCATTAACTTCGTTAGCTGGATGTTGACGATCTTCTTGGTGACTTTGGCTGCAGTACGGGAGGAGAGAGATGGGCCTGTAGTAGTTGCGGTCTGTCTGGTCTGTTTGAGGGCTTCTTGAGGAGGGGTTTGACTACTGCGTGTTTTCAGTCGTCGGGGAACATGCCTGTTTCAAGGGTACAGCTGATTGTCTGTCGTAGTTCTGGTGTGATGGTGGAGGCAATCCTCTGGAAGAGGTGCTGCAGGCAGGGGTAAGTTGGTGTTCCGGAGTGTATGCTCCGCATGGTTTTTGCAGTGTCTTCTGTGGTGACGGGGGTCCAGGAGAGGATGGTCTGTTGAGTGGCATTGCTGGAAGGAGGTGTTGGGTCGGTGCCTTGGTATTGTTCGTCGAAGTTGTTGTAGAGTGCCCTGATCTTGTAGTGGAAGAAGGAGCCGAGTTTGTTGCAGAGGTCCTGGGAAGGAGAGATGTCAGAGGTTCTGCTGGGGGGGCTGGTGAATTCTTGTATGATATTAAAGAGTTCCATGCAGTTGCTGGAGTTGGAGAGGATTCTGTCCTGGATGAAGTTTCTCTTCGTAGATCTGATGAGTTGGTGGTTTGCTGTAGTGGCGGTTCTGTAGGCGGTGCATGCTACCAGGGTTTTGCTGTTCCTCCATGCTTTCTCAAGTCATCGGCACGAGCGCTTGGATTCTCGGTGGTCCCTGGTGAACCAGGTGTGTTGGCTGAGTTCTGGAGGGTTGCATTGCAATTTGTGGAGTTCGGTGGCTGCAGAGTTGGCATCGATTGTGGTGGGAAGGAGTGCAGCTGAGGGCAAAGGCGAGGTGCTCTTCAGTGATCTTGCTTCAGTTTCTGCATTGGGGTGTGCCGTTGGCTTGTGTGTTGTGGGTTTCGAGAAGGAGAAGTGAAGGCAGTGGTGGTCCATCCAGAGGGGTTGCATTGTGTGACGGAAGTAAATGTTGATTCCACCAGTGAATATGAGGTTGAGGGTGTGTCCTGCCTTGTGAGTGGGGGTGGTGACAAGTTGATTCAGTCCGATGCTGGCGAGGTTGTCTAGGAGGATGGTGGAGTTTGGGTCACTGAGCTTTTCAAGGTGGAAGTTCAGGTCTCTAAGCAGGGCGTGGGGGGTGAGGTAGTCTGAGATGGTGTTGTTGAATGTGGTGCGGGTCTGGGAGGTCTGTAGGCGAGAGTTCTGAGTAGAGTTGTTCTGGGGTTAACCTGGATTTGGAAGTGGATGTGTTCCATAGGGGGTGAGGAGTCATTTGAGATTGAGGTTGTCAGTCGGAGGGAGCTTTTGTGGACGATGGCGAGGCCTCTTCCAGGGTGGTCGGGGTGATCTTTCCTCTTAGTCTTGTACCCATCTGGGATGGTGGTTGCAATCTCAGGTGCAGAGCTGACTTTGGTCCAGGTCTTTGTGAGGAAGGCATTCAGGGCAGATGGTGTTCAGGAGGGCCCAGATTTCTACTGCGTGTCTGTGCAGGGAGTGTACATTGAGGAGGATGTAGCTTAGAGGCTTGGGTGCAGTGGCGTCTAATGGGTTGGCGGTAGCTGTCGGGGTCTGGAGGTGGGTGAAGGTGTGGCAACAGTGTCGGCAGGAGGTGATGCCCGGTGTCGAGAGCTGGCAAGTGTTTTGCACCCGGGGTTGAGTGTGTGGAGGGTTACTGAGTTGTAGCAGTGGGGGGGGGGGTCAGAGGACCAGGGTCCCTGCCGCTGGTCACGGTTGAGTCACGGACGGGCACCGAAAAGCTTGCCTTTGGCATGCCAGCCGCATGCCAGTGGCACACCCACTGCGCAGTAGCCGTCATTAAGTAGGGGAAGGGGGAGCAGCTGGGAGGCGGGAGAGGGAAAAGGCAGGAGGGGAGGGGCCAAGTGGTCAGCAGCGGCGGGAAGGGGTAGGAAAAAAAGCAACAGGAAAACCAAAACAAAAGTGAAAACAGCAACAGAAACGGCAGAGACAGACAAAAGGCAAAAAAAGATGAAAAGGTGTGGACAAAAGGCACACACAGATAAAGAGACACAACAGATAAAGAGGCACAAACAGACAAAAAGGCACAAAAAGTAAAAAGGCACAACAGATAAAAAGACACAACAGATAAAGAGGCACAGACAGACGAAAACAGAAAACACAAAAAGGCTGGCAGGGCAGACCAGCAAACTCCCAAATATCTAAACAATCCCACTGGCCATCTTTTCTCCACTCTACTTGACATTCAATTAACTATTGAACACCCTACTGAGCAGAAGGTGCCTTACCAGGTAGATTGCTAAAACTGCATTAATAGAAACAGGCTAGTTACAGGAAATGTACTAAACATAAAATACAGCTGTTTCACAGCTATCACAATGCTTAAGTCTCTTTAATTCACATCACATTCCTGAAAATCAGTTACTTTCCTTGTTTCATATATCCTTTCTATGGATTTCAATTGATTCCAAATTTTTCTCTTATTCTAGATTCAGCTACATTGCACGAATGCATCTCACTGAACTAAATGTCATCTTCCCTTTCTAAGACTTGCCTTGTTTCTCTCACTTTGTCCATCTTTCTGTCTTATATTTCCCCATTGTCTAATCAACATCTTTGTTTTCACTGTCTCTGATTTGTGCCTTCCTCCTCTTCTCTGTTCCCCTTCTTTCCTCTTTAAGACATCTATCTGGTTCTTAGAGAGCCAAGATTCAGCAGATTCTGGGCTTCATTTACGAAAAAATGGCACAGTGCTGCGCTGCAAGCCATGTTGCTGCATCAAGCTGCATCATTTTAAAAGCACAGGGATGTGTCGTATTACTAACAATACAACACATGCATGTGCTTTCCCCTGCGCTGGTACACAATTGGCTGCCATGCGCCAGCGCAGGCACTCCTGTGTCATACTGTAAGGGAATCTTCATTGCAGGTTCATTGTTTTTGTGCAGGAAGGGACACCTTCCTGCGAAAAACAATCATTGATGGTATTTTTCCTCTTTCTATTCATCTTGTAGAATTAGGAAAAAACTAGGAGAAATAAAAGAATTTCTTCTCGTTTGTCCCACTCCTCCGCATCCCCTGGGGAGGTGTAGGATTCTGACGCATTCCCAGCTTTACCGAACTCTGTAAATCTGGGAATGTGTCAGGTTCAATGGATGTTGCGTTGTAACACCCATAGCAACACCCAAGGAATGCCCATTTCATGCAGAGTAATGTGTGAAAGGGGTCCACATTTACAAGGCCATACAAAGTCATGCAGGGTGACTTTATTTGGCCTTGATATAAGGGCAGGGACACTGCACTACAGGTGCATCAAAAAAAGTGATACACCGGCGGCGCAATGTCCTTGTAAATGATGCCCTCTGTTTGTATCTCCTTCTGACTCCCACCTTTGCTCATCTCATTGTTTCAAGCCCTCCACGATTCAAGCTCTTTGCTTTGCCAAATTTATACTCCTCATGTTCGTCTGAAAGAATTCATTATGAATATCCATTCAAGAGTTCACTAATTATCTTAGTTCTTATGAAAGCCCCTTGTTCAGTGTAAGAGCAATTCATCTCAATTGTTTAGTTACTTGTAAAGTGTGCTGACTCCATTTTGATTATGCTGTGCTGTATAAGCAAGTTAAATAAATTAAAAAGCAAATACCTAAATAAATAAACAAAACAAATTACTATGAATTATGTGAGGAATATGCCTCGGCCAATGTTGAGCCATTGGTGCTGAATTTGGAACAATGTAGAAGAGTCTGATCTGTTACTGATTTAATGCAGAATCTGGCTGATGGAAGGGGAGAAAAGAGAGGATACTTACTTAAATGGAAATCTATGTCGGGCGTTGCCAAAATAGAGTCAGTGGTGGACGTGTAACTCTGAGCTTCGTATTGGGCCTGATAGTTATCCTGCATTTATCCCCCGCATCCGAGTTATCCACGGCCCGAGTTACCACGACTCCTGGTGTCGCCTGTCGGGAGAACATGACTGGCGTGTATGGCGGACTATTTCCACAATAATAACAAAGGTCCCTAGCTGTTGTCATCGCAATGGCGAATGAGACCAGGCCTACCGATTGGGCTTGGCCATGGCCATTTGAGGCAGGATCCCTGGGGTGCCCTGCCAGGCAAGGCGGCTTCTGGACTTACTCCAAGGCTTTGGAACAGCCCAAAGCTAGGGACACGCCCCAGCCTGAGACCTGGATTGTACTGGGCCTGGGGCCGCTGTGGGGGACAGTGAAGAGTAGGGGGTTATCGGCCTACCTGCCATCTGTTGAGCAGTCGGCCCCTGGACCCTGGGGTGTTGATGGACTGGGAGGTGCTCTGAGGAACTGAGGCAGAGATGACACAGGATCACCTCGAGGACCTCTTCCCTTCTTCGTCATCACTGGAACTGATGACGCTGGCAGAGGTAAGAACACTGATGGTGTCCCTCTGCCCCCCCCCCCACCCCTAGCCTGACTAGGCCACTTTGAGGCGGCCTGGACTGACTGTGCAGTACCTGGGTCCTCCCTGATGCTGCTGGAGTTGGCTGCTACTCCTGAGGGGAACCTGTCTGTGGTTATCTACCAGGCTCATCGGCTCTGGCTACGACAGCCTGGAGCCCCAATTGTAGAGGTTGGTCCGTGGCCCCGTGCAAGGCAGCAAGGATCGTCTGTGGGCCCAAAAAATGTTCCAGAACAGGAAGAGAAAACTGGAGGAGGTGTGAGCTACTGTACCCCAGTGCACTGAATGCTTCCAAATTTGAATGACTGCCTCACAACATACTGACCCATGCTTGCAAGCTACCACGAGGAACTGCAGTGTGCACAATAAGAACTCAAAGGTGAGGTGACAGAGTGGACTCCTACCTAATCTGGGGTGCAATGGGGCCCTTTTCACTTCCATCCCATCCCCTACTCAATGGGGGGCAACTTGCACACTAGCGCAAATTACCTGTAGCATATGGACTCCTTGGATGCCCAGGAACCCGGACACTGGCTGCTTGACTGCTGTACTCAGTTCTGCAGCTGCTGTGCTCCATCCCAAGCATGTCATTGAGGGGACTCCTGGGGAATGAGACCTGTTGTATCAGAGCCTCCCTTGGATGCTGAAGCTGCGCCTCCGAGACACCCCCCTGAGCTATGGGTGATTCCCAAACACGGGGCAAACACACAGTGTGCCCCCACAATGAAGTGATACAACCTGCTGTCTTGTGGACACAGGAGGGTTTAATGATGACTAATGATGGTGAAGCCAAAAACCAACAAGTCACTGCTGCCAGGAGGCACGAGAAACAGCCATTACAACGCAACTAAAACAACGCACTACCATTACAACAAAACTTTTACAACGCAGGATCCATTACAACGCATGCCATTACAACGCAGCTGCTATTACAACGCAGCTGCCATTACAACATAAGTATGGGTAAGTATTTAATTACATTTTAACCCCTACACTGTCCAAAACTTACCCTACTATTACGCGTCTCTGGAGTTAGAATAGTAATTTTAACCCCTACACTATCCAACACTTACCCCACTATTACACCCCCCTGGAGTTAGAATAGTAATTTTAACCCCTACACTATCCAACACTTACCCTACTATTACACCCCCTGGAGTTAGAATAGTAATTTTAACCCCTACACTATCCAACACTTACACTACTAGTACATTCCCATTAATTTAAAAAAAACATACTTACCCATACTTACGTTGTAATGGCATGCCTTGTAATAGCAGCTGCCTTGTAATGGCATGCGTTGTAATGGCATGCGTTGTAATGGCATGCTTTGTAATGGATCCTGCGTTGTAAAAGTTCAGTTGTAATGGTATGTGTTTTGAATGTATGCGTTGTAACGTCATACATCCAGAGGCACAGATCCAAAGGCGGATGCCCCCCCGTGGACAAGACTCTTTGCAGCCTGCAGGACCAGAAAGAGATGCTCCTTGCCCACTCTGCCAAATTTAACAAGGTTCTCCAAGCCACTCTAGACACTAAAACCTCCTTGGAGACCTGTATAGACTTTGTCACACTGGAGGTCAACTTATTGCGGGCTGATCATCGCAGACTAACGGAGTGAGCGGGTGTGGCTGAGTCCACATTGGCAAAAATGCGGCCTTGCATGCAGGATGTGCAGGAACGTTTGAAGAATGTGGAAGCTGAGGTTCTCACCCTGCATCACAGGGCGGAAGAGGCAGAGGGCAGGTCGAGATGTAATAATATCAATCTGATGGGACTACCTGAACGATCGGTGGGTCCCAGTAGGAAGCTGTTTCTGGAAGAACGGCTGATGAGCAAAGGTCTGGATGGTAAGGTGCACACCAGGATGACCACCGCACATGGGACCCCCACGCCCTATCATAGCACACCTCCTCAATTATCATGATTGCATCTTGCTTTTATAATTCTTTCACACCGAAGGTCACATATCCAATGAGAATTATCAAATTACGGAGTATCCCGACTTCACCATGAAGGTGCAGCAACAATGAGGGTCATACTCCCCTGTTAAACAACGTCTCTGAGAACTGAACCTGAAGTACACGTTTATTCCCTGCTAAGCTACTCGTCGTTGATGGGGATAAGATTCCCATCTTTCACTCACCGGACGACGTGTGGACATGGCTCCACACAACGGATATGCTACATTCTCCTTCCTCGGAATGGCACGAGGGTGAATGGTTGCTAACCAAACCAAGAAGATGCAGGCAATGCACAAGAGGGTGCGACCATCCAGAAATTAGGCTGCTGAGGAGAGAACCCAGGCTGTAGCGAAGGACTCCCTCCAGATCACAAATTAATTTGCCCCTTTCCAAACTGGTCGCCCATCAGAGTAGGGCTCGGACTCGGGCAAATCACTCCCTTCCATGATCTGCAAAAGTCAGGACCCGAAGATCACCCCCAGATTGGCAGACGACCTGTGAATGTGAACTCAGGACTGCCACTGCTCAGGTGTCAAATTGAACAGGTGCCTCACCTGATGGGCCGAAAGCCGTCAGGTAAGAGGTGGTGTGTATGGGACTGCAGGGCACATATGAACACAAGGCCCACACTGAGGTCTACCCGCCAAAGATGACCCTTGTCTTTGATTTTAGCACCATGTCACCCCATTGTTTCCAAGTGGACTCTGCATTGAATGTTTATACTTTACTTGTGCTTTTCTCTTCCTTTTTTTCTTAATGTATGGCTGTTGGTGCATAGTTTGTGGGTACTTTTATGGACGGACCTTCTCACGGCAACTGTCCCAGGGGAAACAGTTTTTTGGATATTTTAGATATATGCAGTGTTTACCTGATGCATACATGCCACCTGTGGGTTGAGCCGTAGGGCTACGGGGTTCTCATAGAATGCATGGCATGACGAGTGACTTACCAGATACCTGTGTCCTTCAGTACCGCATAATCCCCTAGAATGTGCACAGTAAGCCACTCCTTCCAAGCAATATCGATGTTATGCCTCTCTTAAATCGAATCAGATGCACAAAGCCACGCTCCAAGAAACAGACCTCAACATTACTGAGTTGCACAAGCACCATGTAAAGTGAAAGGGACAGCTGCATGGCACTCTTTAGTCTTCCTTCACTAGTGGGATCTGTATTTGGATGGCCCAGGGGTACCTTACACTTTGGTCACTCAGAGGGTGGACACAGCGGGCGATTTGTGATTTTGGATGTGCAACCAGATGGCGAACCACTCACTCTTGCTGTAATCTATGCATCCAAAAGACAACAGGGTGAATTCTTGGACACCCTCACACTGGCGCTCCTTGGAGACCCCTCTTCCCTTGGACTTTGAGGTAGGTATTTTAATTGTGTCCCAGATGTGATGCTTGATTGCTCCACCCCCCACTCAGAGCAGCAGCCACAAGACGAACCGCACAACACCTTACTCAATAGCTGTCGCGCATGCACCACTTGGATGCATGGCGCCACCTACATCCCTTAGACCATGAGTACTCCTATTATTTGCAGGTCCACAAAGTGCACACTAGAATTAATCTGTTTCTCTGTGCCACCTGACTTGGTGCACGGTTAGATGAGGTAAGGTACCTGCACACGCCTTATCGGACCACTGACCCCTATGACTTTTACTGTCCGAGGTACTTAGTCAAGTGGCGGTGGCGCTGAACAGAAAAAAGCATTTGACACCTCGAGGTAGGACTACCTTCAGCTGGTCCTCGCCAAAATGGGGTTTGGACTGGGATTGTTGGGATGAATTCACACCCTATACATCATCCCCACAGCGAGAGTGAAGATGGGAAAGGTTACCTCGGACAGGGTGGATATCTGTGGGCGACAAAACGGGGTGCCTGCTGTCCCCTCTTCTGTTGGCACTGGTAATGAAGCCCCTGGCCTGTCAACTCTGTTGGTGGGCAGAGGAGTGGGGCATCAGGGAGCAGCATGTACGCCACATTATATCACTATACGCTTATGACAACTTAATTTACCTCTGAAACGTGGATGTGTCGCTCAGCGGTCCCATGTGAATATTGCAACCTTTTGTGATATCCCTGGGCTGTGCGTGAATTGGGATAAGACCTGCATGTTTCCTCTGGTGGACCAGGTGGACCCCATGGTGACCCACCTAAGATGGTGCTATGACACCTTTCAATATCTAGGGATACAAATTTATCATACTGAGAAAGACCTCAACGAAGGAAATCTGGAGAAGGCAGTTTTCTCCATACGTCGATGCCTACATTTTTGGTGCTCGCTCCCTTTATCTCAACCCGGTCAGGTGGCGATAACCAAAATATTGGTTCCCCCCAACTGTTGTATTTCTTCGTTCCCCTCCCAATTGTGCTCCCCAGGAGCTTCTTTCAGTAACTGAACGGGTCAATGCACGCACTGATATGGGGCTCAGGACAACATTGGGTTGCCTTGAACATGATACAACACCCATTTAATGAGGGTGGCTTAGGGGCACCCCATTATGAGCTCTATTATGCTACTGTGCAGCTGCAATGGCTGGTGGGGTGGTTATACAACTTAACCCACCATGAAACCATCTTGGTGTGCGCACTGCGGAAGGAAGTGTGCCCCTACACCTGGCTGACTGATTCTGTACCCCATGCACGACATGTGTTTAGACAGATGGTGATAGCGTGCACTTGTTGCCGCAGATACATACATCCCAATGTTGCCACCTGATCCACCCTTGATTCGCAGCGGGTCTCCGGACAAACCTTTACAGAAAACAACAAAGTGAGACTTTGATGGTAAAGCTTTTCTGCCACAAGATACCATTACAAAGTGAAGGGTGGGAGAAGCATTTACTCAATTGGACAGTCCTAAAGGGCCCGAGTGTAGAAAGCACATGTGACAGCGTTGGAATGTGTGTACAAATGTGCACGTTGGCCAGATTGCCTGCCCTAATCTAAAAGCATACCCCCAAGATGGCTGAGTCACGCACTAGTGTTTAATGCATGCTATGATGTACTGAGAAGCGAACCAGTGTAGTGGCTTGTCTGGTGGATAGCAATAATTATAATCTACTAAGAGGCATGAGGGCCTCTCCACACACATTTGGAGCATAAAGGTTAGAATGGAAAAGGACAGATAGTGAAGATATTTTGCACATAAACACAAAATACATTAAACATTTATGCTACTGTATCAAGTTTCTGATAGTATTATATGATATAGAATAATCTTACAATACAAATTGAATTAGTTTTAGAAAAAAAACATTGGTTGTCTTTTACTTCTCTCTCTCGCTAAGATCCATTGTCAGGATCATTAATACATGTATTAACAGTGCATGTTTAGCCATGAGGACCCTTATGTTTGTATAGCACTATACCCAGGTCCTGTGGCTCACCTTGGATTATCCCATGAATTTGTAATGCTCTGAAACAATGAAAGCTGATGGATACTTAATATGGAGTGTTACACCAGAACTAACACCTGAAACTGGCCAATCAACTTTTCAGTGAAAGAACTCAGTGAAAGAACTCAGCATATGATAGATTTCAGAATCTTTTCTTATATTCTTGTAATTTCAAACCTGCTGGAAGGTATTTCCAAAGGTCTACAACCTCTATAAAGACTGAACTTCGTCCGTGACCTTATCCAGTTAAATCAAAGGTTACAAATTATGGTATGACAGAAATGGTCAGGATTCTTTCTAGTATTCTTTTTCTACAAGTAGCCAAAACCAGTGGGCGTATATTAGGTAGCTATGACTCCATGATTATGTCCGACAATGCTTCTTCCCTGTTTGTTTAGGGGCAATATTTCCTCCAAACACCAACATATTCCTTTTCAATGCCAACATGTTGTGTCTCATTTAATCACGAAAATAATTTTTACAGCGACCCCCACCACCTGTGTTATTTTGCAGTGTTGGCACAATGTCATCTAAAAATCTAGGATGTATATAGCAAATTGTTAGTTACTAAATTGTCAAATTTCTTACTGTTTTATTATTTAGTGTGACATAGGATGCAGTACTTTCCAACATCTATTTTTAATGGTACCGTTTTCTAAGAATTATTTAATTAATGTTGCATGTAGTCTTTAGTCACAGAATAGTTATTGGTGTTATTTTTGTTTTGCCTATAACCTTTGGGGACCCTCTTTGTTTTGCTTAACTGATTTTGTCTTATCTTACTTATTATGTTTTCAGTTCTTTCTTTTTGACTCTACTAATATGCATCACTGAGGTACGCCTTTGTACTGACATCGAGCTAAGGAGATCAGGTAGAGTTTTCTCTCATTGAAACCTGCTACCCATATCAATTGAATGGTGGGCCACTCCCAAAATTATAGTTTATCACTTTGTACTGTTGCCATTATGTCCTGTTAGCAGAACACAGGGAGTTTTCACTAATTTCATTGCCAGTTTCGGTTTTGATCAGCTGCGTATCTTTCACAGTTTCATTTATGGTTTGCTAGGAAAGCATTGACATTTTCTGTATAACTATTTAGCACATCACAGCAGTTTCCATCAGGCCCATTGAGCACATTTTCACCAGTTAACAATTTGTAAAATTGGCATTTGTATGGTCTGTTTCCTTTAGGCATGCTGGTAATTTTCCATTATTCCAAAGTTGCTCTTCATGCTTAGTACAGTACACAAGCTAAAACAATATTGTCAATTTAAATTATGTCCAGTTACTGTGGAATGCTCAGTTATATAGTTTGTTACCACACCATTACCACACCATTGTCAGTTTTCACAATAAGAAATAAGTCTAATATTGACAGATGACATTATACCGGCTTAACACATCGTCCATTTTTTTCCACCGTGCTCAATCAGTATATCATTTTAATTATCCATGATTTAGAACAGCATTGCCAGTTTTCTTTATGACCAGTTGGAACAGCATGGCATGATTTCCTTACACACATTTTCCACACTATAACCAATTTCAATATTAACCAGCTAGTATTTGATTTGGCATTACACATGTTCTCCTCACAGCTTCCATTATTCCTATTCTCGGGGTAAATATGGATGGGAAGAAGCTGGCTTCAGTTGACTGAAGTAAGATGGAGTCTAACCACAGTCAAACGCAGACCTGGATGAGGGTGTTGTAAGAGATGCCCTACCAAAAAGGAAGATAGACTGAATGTAGAGGAAATGGGATACACCCTCCCTAGACAGACTAATAATTTGCCAAAAAAGTATCCCATACATAACTTACTTGTTATGAGGAAAATGATTTGGCATCAATTTACCATGCTGCTGGCAAAGAAAACACTTTTTTTTCTTTGTTGCACCCTCACCCACTCCAGTAGTGTCATGCTTCATCAATAGGTCTCATCCTGGTCCCTAAAAACTAGGCTCAACCATATTCCAGCGAGCACATTAAATATTTCTCTAGCCGGGGTTTCCCTAATAAAAATACCATAAAAAAATCAAGGTATCCCTTTAGTAGCAGTTGTTTGGGTATGATTAAAAGGTTGTTGTGCGGGGGTAAGGATATAATGGTCCAATTGTTCTAGAAAATGTTTGACATATTTCAGACCCTAAAACGAACCCTCTTGGGTAAAGGGCTTTCATCAGGACACAAAATGCAATTGGAACCATTTTTTTCATTCTGTTGTCCATTGCTTTCAATAGAACAGGAGCTTTGGTCATAACCATGTGCTTACCTCACATAAATAAATGAAATTCTGTAATTCTTCAAATTGTTGCAGCTCTAAGAGAGTGATGGGGAACCACCAACCTAGATACACAGTGTCCTCTCATGCTGCCTAACTTAGAAGGATTTTCCATCTCCTGCCTTCTTTTAATCTAGGGTTGCAGAAAGCCGCATTACCTCCATTCATGCCCTGTTGGTAAGCACTGGCTATTCTTCTTTGATAAGGATAATAATCACAACACTTGAAAACCTCTTTCAGAAGAGCATTGCCAGAGCAACACAGATGCACTATCATATCTAAATAAATGCTCTAGAGAGTGATGTAGACAATACTCTTCTTTAGATTTAACACTAAGAAGACAATAGAGCAGTCTTGGTCAAAAAATGAACAAATCTCCTCTCAAGATACATTTGTTGCAAGTGACAGATCGCTTTTAGCACTCTAAATTGTATGGGTGCACTATACTCATGGTTTAAATGCACTCACATGTATTTTTATCGTTTGCAGTGTTTCATGATTATTAAGATGCATTTATTCGAGTTATATTAGCATCGGAATGTAGTGTGCACATTTAAGTAGGCCTTTGTATGTATTAAAGACATTTATAATTCCTGTATGTGTAATGTGCAGGTTTAAATTGTACTTGTGTAATGTATTTGTATTTAGTATAAGTTGACTAAATTGTAGGCCCAAACTGTAGGTTGTTTTGAGTTTCATTTCTCCTTGGTTGCTCAAGAATTGTAATTAAATGAATCCTTAGTGTGCTCGAAGATAGTATGTTCTCATCCTACTGCTGGTGCCGGAATTTGCCCTCGTTATTCTTAGATGTAAGGAGATACTCGGAATGTCCTTGAAGAAGTCTGGGTGGCAAAAATGGAAGGCGCTTTCATGTCTGGCCTCTCTGGGAACCAAGGCCACTGGAAAAGAATTAATTTAATTAAAGGCTTCTCTGGAAACTAGCTGAAGGATGGTGTCAATGAATATGACGTATTGTGGGTTGAACATTGTCTTCTTGTATGGTGCGCAGGGACAGATTAGGGAGACTTCTGCCTATTTCGGAGGAGAAGGAGCATCTTAGAGCGAGCGCCATAGCTTTAAGACCATTTGACGGGAGTACTTCTTAAGAAGTCAACACGTGCTTTCACCTTTGGGATAGGATATTGGGGAAATAGTTAGGACTCTTATTTAGAGCAGAGTAGGGAAAGATACTTTTTTTCCCTCAAACGAAAAGAGAATTGGACTCAGCTTCTATCCTTTGTTGAATTTTGATTTTGGAGTTCATTATATTATGTCTCTTATGCCGAATGATTTATATACGTAGACTTGGCTCTGTATTGATTTCTATGTATCTATATACCCTGATATTGCCGTGTGTTTATATTCAATTATTTTTGGCCTTATAACCAAAACTGGAATTCGGAGTCTGTTGTCCTATAAAGCATGTCTAATTGAAAGTATAATATTGAATTGTTTTACTCCCGTCCACACTTTTTAGCAGGCAATAAAAGACCATCTGCCTTGAACTTAGTAGGGAAGGTAAGGAGCAAATTTAGCGTCACCACATGGGTGAAGTTATGCTGCTGTGGGTGCACAATTGAACCATATTAATCCTTCAAACCAGTTTGTAGAAATGAAACATTTCTAAACCCCTTCCCAAACTGATATTAACAATTCCCAACACATTTACTCTTGTCCAAAAAGCCCCCCTAATATTTACAACTGAAATGGGCATTAAGATTTAGCATCTGATTCACCATGTGCCTAACATGAAATACAGATTTGGACCATTTACTAGTGAAAATTAAAGATATCAAAATACTTGGAGAGGCTGAGCCCATCTGGTCTCTTCATATATGTATTTGATTAGGTATATGAAGAGACAAGATGAGCTCAGCCTCCAAGTATTTTGATATCCTTAATTTTCACATGTAAATGGTCCAAATCTTAGGTATGGGGATTTCCATATATTGAACCTTGATACAAAGCAAGACAATTCTGTATAGATTGGATGTAAAATAAAGGAGTGTAGAGAAAAAGGCCATGGGAGAGGATGGAGGTAGGGCAAGGAAGGTTATCAGCTTTTACCAATCAACCAGAAGGTTACCTGTATATAAGATGGCAATTAGGGAGGAGTTTCTTTAGTGAGCTTGCCACATCTGAGTTGCAAGGGAGTATGAATCAAATAATTACTTTTGCAAGAGTTACACATAACCTATGAAATGTTGTCTGAAACTATTTAAGGAAGGATTATCCGGTGTAATTCCAAGTGGACCATATTCAGGCAAGATATAAAGAATGACCAATGGGGACATACATGAGAATCACTTAGTTTGACTGGATGTAAGTTTATCTCATATAGGTATTTTGACAATCTAGCATGGATTTGGTCCTTCTGGATCAATGCTATAATTCACTAATGTTTGACTTTCTCTCTCTACTTGCAATATGCATTACATCATTTGCATAAAACAATAGACAATGAGGCATAGAAGCAATGATTGGAATATCACAGACACATTTACTAGCTTCTCATACAGATTGAATACATAGATCATATGCATAGAGATGACTAGCATGCAGCCTTGGTTAGCCACGGTAGTAACAAGTACTGATTAAGTTATCAGGGACCATTTGTCATAAGAAATAGGTTGAGGTTTTCAGAAACCCGACAGCTTGAGCTAGAGCTTGCTTCACCCAGAGATACAGAGAAATAACATGCAAATGTTTTTATAATTAAACTTTTAAAAATGATTCTTTTGCTATCATACCCATTATTTATCATTTTCAAAGTATGAGTTTAAACATGCACACTTACCCCTAATGTAAGTCTTAACATGTTGCTCATTTCTTTTATAGGATCTGTGAAGGGAGAAACACTGGTCTTATATGGGGTTCTCGTAAATATTCATCTGCTTTTCCCAACATGTGCATACTTCAAGGAGATCATTATCATGGAGTATTTAGACACCAACCTGCAATATATAGATAACTGGCTTAAAAATCAACCAAAAGCATTTAACTGGACCCAGTGCTTCAAATCTATTCAAGAAAATCAGGAAGAGAGGTATAAAATATACTGTTTAGTCATGCATCACATTATAAGGATCATTTCCTACTATTATGCCTGTTTTTTTGTTCCATTCCAATACTACACTGGTTTGATCTAAGAAATACTGTCTATCAACATCTAGTGGTGGCTTTGAAACTGTACTGCATGTATTAATTTTTTTGAAAACGTATTTTACTAAGTTTTAACATCTTGCACATCACATCCGTAAGCACAAGTTCCCAATCCCACTGTAGTCTGCCATGGACTGAGAAGGTGCGTGCAATCCTGCTTATCCAATGAACTCTGGGAATCCTACAGTTCTAACATGGTGGTACTGTTTAATAATGAACCAAAGCAATGAACAGTAAGTAAGAGTCCTGCCAAAGGGAGAGGGAGAATGACATGATATGTGATGCAATGTAAGTTCGGGGAGGTGTCCCCGGGATACATGCAATCATGGAATTTGCTTGTGGCAAGTAAGTAGGGAATGTGGGTGAGCAAGTGTAGGCCAATTCATACTGTGTGGGGGCCCTCGCCCATTGGCGCTCAAGAGACACCACACCACAAGATGCCAGATTTTACTTAACCCTCTTCTCCCACAAAGTGGGATGTCAATGATTATGAGGTTCCAGGCCTCTGTCCAACTCCTGGGTTGCAATCCCCTGTTAAGCTCCTGCTATAGCGCAACTCCCTCACAGCCAGCTCATTTGCAAAGTTCCATCACCCATGAGTGTACAGTGGAGCTGCCAGAGGACTTCCATACAAGTGGAATTTGGCGCCGACAAGTATGAGCACCAAGCCTATACATTTGTTTGTAGCTGTACCTGCCTTATGGCAGGTGAACCATCCCAGCAGGAATGCCCCCGGAGAGCCTATAAACTGCCTCCCCATTGCTGTTGATATTATTGTTTCCACGCCTGTCCAAAATGGTTGGATGACTGGGCAATCCCATACCATATGCAGATATATGTCAATATATTCACCACATCTAGGGCAAGTGTGCTCTGTTAACCCCTTCACTGCTGGGAAAATTCCCCTGCTGTGCTGGGGGGCGGGGGGGGGGGGATGCGCACAGCGCCCCGTGCTCATGACAAGCTGAGCTCGTCATTACCACAGCCATTTCTTTAGAACGCTCGCACAGAAGGGGAATTTGCCCAGCATGCGAGCGCTCTAACGGTCATGACGAGCTCAGCTCGTCATGAGCACACGAGCACCGTGGCTCAAGACGAGCTGAGCTCATCATGAGACTTGTAGGTGCTAATGTGATAAAATTGGATCCATTTGAAACGCTAGTGGTGTGATTCTGACTATACTTGTCCAGTATGTGTCAGTGATTGGTGTCCCCATTGTTTGCTCCCAGTGATCTCTTAGGGCCCAAGCCCCAAATTAGCCTAGTCCTGTGGAACCCTATAGAAAAGTTACATCACATGATTCCTCCTGGGCAATCTCACAAATGCACTGCAGCCCCTGTCCATCTGGAATCAAAAAAACACTAGCGGGAATGTCGTATTGCTCTCAGATGCACTGAAAATCCACTGTCACAGCATTAACAGAAAGGTTGTCTGCTGTTGTAAGACTCAACTCCAGCAAGTTTCCAAGTCTGTTCCAATTGCCACCATCTGGTATGGCAATCATGTGCCATGACGGGAGCTCCCTGACATACGGTACCCTGGTCTGTGTCTGCGGAAGTGCCCTCTTTCAAACATATAGCTACCTGGTTATCAGAAGCCATCCTCTAGGCCCACCTGGAAAGCCCAACAAGGTCAACAGCAGTCTTGCCATATCTCTCTCTCTGTGGGGTGAACCTTGATGCTATCATCTCAACAATCCCCCTGTCAGAAATTGGGTTTCTGGTTGGCACCCTGTCTAAGCAGGAACCACAGTATGGGTAAGCCACAAGCACACTGTCGATTAACCTGTGCTCCCTCCCTGGTAGCTTGGCACAGACCACTCAGGCTTAACTTAAGAGGGAATGTGCAAAGTATTTGTGCAACACTTCAAACAGTAAAGCAGGGAAAGCACCACACAAAAAGATACCAAACCTGGTTAGAATACCAGAGCTTAATTTAATGAAGAGAACAAGACCAAAATGACAAAAATCCAATTAGCAGAACCGGAGTTATGACTCTGGAATGGATAGCTGAAATGTTGTGCTTAAAAGCATGAAGCGCCAACGGAAGCTATCTGGGTGCGCTAGACCGGGTCAAATCCAAAAGTTACTTTGCAGCCTTTTTTCACCCAGGCTACTGGGTTAGAGTAAAGCAATTTATCCAATGGATAAACACACTGCGCAGATCTATGCTCGCCATCACCACATATAGGAAACCCCCACAACAATGTGTAAAAGGCTTTCTAAATATCTTTGGACAATGTCAGGGCCCATTGCGGCAGTATGGCGGAGCTTTCAACGATATGCATCAACTGCTGTACATTCTGAAAGGTTTTACATGTACCGATGAACCCCACCTCATCCAGGTGTATCAGCGTACGTATTCTGGGCACCAGCCTGCCTGCCAAGATGCCACTGAGAATTTTATAGTCCACATTCAATGGGAGAGGGGTCTGTATGACCTGACCTCCTCAATGTGCCTCCCAGGTTTGAGCACTGATGTTACTAGTGCCTCCTGTATTCTACTCAGAATTTCTCTCTTATCCCTGGCTGCAATCTACAGTTTAGTCAGGCGAGGGACTAGGCGGTACACATAAACTGCATAGAACTCCACCGGGAGGCCTTCCGTATCTGGCACCCTCCCCTGCTCCATAGCCCGGATAGCTCCCGCACTTCCTGCTCTGACATAGCCGTGCACCGCGGCTGTCTGTCTCTGGTAGCCAGTGTTCCAGAAAAAGTTCATCATTAGGTTTAGAGAAATCTGGTACTATCTCATTTGATCAATGACATGGTGTG
Source organism: Lissotriton vulgaris (assembly GCF_964263255.1). Taxonomy (NCBI): domain Eukaryota; kingdom Metazoa; phylum Chordata; class Amphibia; order Caudata; family Salamandridae; genus Lissotriton; species Lissotriton vulgaris. The sequence continues at coordinate 955,147,941 of NC_141699.1, forward strand.
ACAGGTTACACTCATCAAAAACATGGTGACAGCAATATGCAAACAAACGAGGAAAACATGGTAATGTTTTAACCACAGATATTCCTCAGTTCTTTGCACAATCATAGGATTATACGCAACAAACATTTCTACCACCTTGAGGTATTACTCGTGGAGTTTGCACATGCCTCTAAATAAACCTGGTAGTACTTGTTAAATGTGACACAAAAACTAGTGGTTTGAAAATATGATTGCCTTAACCCAACTGGGAGGTCTGTATAATACTTTTTGCATTTTTTTCCAGGCAAAAGTGGATTGAAAATGAAGAGAATACGAAAAGAATCATCAAAAACACCATGAAATTAGAGGTTTCTGAAAGTGGTCCGGTAGCACCTAAATCCTTCCCTCAGGTTGATTGCCTGCTCGTCCCACACACTTTGATAATACTATGCAAGGACCATGTCTCCTTCATCGGCAGTTTGAAAGATTTGTCATCATTGTTGAAGAGCGGGGGTCACTTATTAATGTTTCTGCTTCTGGAATGCACATACATGTATGTAGCCGATTTCAAGTTTCCAATGTTATGCGTCGATGAAGATTTTGTGAGAAAAGTTTTGAACGAGCAAGGCTTTATGATTAAAGAAGCACAAGTAAAACCTAGAATCAACCAAACAAAAATGTCAATCTTGGATTATTCTTATATTATGTTCATTCATGCTGTTAAAGTGAAGGATGTGCAATAATCTAAAACATCAACAATAGAAAGCTGAAAGTGTGAATAACTTTGTTCCTTGTCAAAGAATCATTTTAGTTTGTTAAATATGTAACTCGTGCTTTCTGTGCTTTTGAGCCTTTTGTTGACAGGGATTGATCATTTGTTTTGTTTTTTACTTTCTGTCTAGCTTCCTCATCAGTTATTTATTGCTGTTAAAGTCATGTATGATGCAGGGTTGTGCTTTATTGAATTGACCTTATTGAAAGGAAAGGCTATTGTTGCAAAGGGCAACTTTTGAGCTTTGATATTATATATATATATATATATATATATATATATATATATATATATATATATATATATATATATATATTGTTTACCAATCCGATTCCCATGCGATAGAAGGAAGGCACTGAGTCCGTGAATTTTACTCAAGAAAATTTAATCCGACATGCTGCATATATATATATATTCACTGAAAAGCCATAGGTTTCAGGGACGTTATAGTTAGAAATTAGCATTTAAAAAACCTTAGAAATGCAATGAAAAAAACATAGGTTTCAGGGACGTTATAGTTATAAATTGCCATAAACTTTGAAATTCACTGAAAAAACATAGATTTCAGTTATATCATAATTAGTTGGATATTTCACTCGTACAAAACCAGAGAAATTCTACCATTATAGTTAGTTGAGCTAACTATAACCTGTGCCCCCATAATGCACTGCTGATGACGTCACATATTATATAATTCATGACATGGTCATTGACATCACTGATGATATCACTGATGACATCTCAAATGACATCACTGATGACATCATCCAGTGACTGTGTGTTTCTCTCAAGTTTAAAAATGTTTTATATATATGCCAAGGTGAATTGAAGAATGAGTGGGTGTATAAGTGTCTGGATGGAGGATTTAGTAGGTGTGTGCCTGTCTGTATAAGTGAGTGATTAAATGTGTCTCACTGAATGCATGGATTAGTGACTAAACTGTGTGAATGTCTGTATCAGTCTGTCTGCTGTGTAAACTGCTGCATGGGTTGGTGAGTAGCTACATGAGTGTCTATATAGGTTATTGATTGGTTGCCTGAGTATTTTTATGGGTGCCTGAGAGTGTGTGTGGGTGTGTTGGTGAGTGAATGGATGTCTCAGTGGTAAATGTGCGAGTAACTACATATGTAAAAGGCAGTATATGTGATTGATGGTGTATATTAATAACTATATGTGAGAGTGAGTGATTGTGGGAGTGGCTGTATGGATGAGTGTGTACTTATACAGTTATACACATACCACCTCACTTATTCCTATAGAGACTAACGCACTCTCTTATACAATCACTGATGCAGGTGAGTAAATAGAAGTGTGATTGATTTTTTGCATGACTGACTAGATGTGTTGGTAACTCTGGATGAGTGACTGTGTGAGTGTTTGCATAGTTATATGAGTGCATATGATAGTGTTGTATTGATCAGAGACTGCATGGGTCAATGAGTGGATGTGTTTGTAGACCTAGGAATCAATGCGTATGTAGTAACTGGTATTGGTGTGTCTATTGTTTCGAAAATGGTAATCTGTATTTTAGAGTGGGTGTATCAAAGGTCATATTAGGGTGTGAGGAGGTGCATCAGATTTCCACATGGATGATGTCATCAGTGATGTAATTTGAGATGTCATCAGTGATGTCACTGCCCATGTCATGAATGATGTAATATGTGACGTCATCAGCAGTGCATTGCGGGGATGCAAGTTATTGTAGTGAAGACCGATTTCTGCCTGCACACATTGCTATGTTAGCATAACTGCATTAGTAGTTTAAACACCATTTTGCAACTTTGCCGCTTTTGCACACAACACTTCACATATCTGTTATTGTAAGTTAACTTGCTTAATTTTCTTCACATGAGAACGGTCTGCTATCCACATCCCTAGACTAACATGGTAGCCTCTGTCAGTACAGCTTGTGCTCACAGCGTCAAGGTCAAATAACAATGTATGCTGTTGATTCAATGTGATTGGCCCACACTCTAGACATAGCATGCATCCAGCAGCAAGAGGCTGAAATTCGAGTGCCTTTAATATTACACTGCATGCATGTTTACAGGCACTTGGAGAAAAACCTTTCCATCTACAAGAAAGCTGGCTGATCCTTTTGATGTGATTCACCAAAGCTGATCTTTGAGGTATGGGGGTTCCTCACTGAAACCTAGAGACCTTCTATTATTATAAAACTTAGCTTTGAGCAAGGGGAGGGTGGTACACAAGGCGCTATATGACCTGTTTCCGCTATCAGTATATTATGATTTCTCCCTTTGTGTTTTATGGAATTGTAACAATGATTACTGTTTTATTTCTAATAATATGCCTGCTTATGGTAGCCAAAATACTGCATCTTAGAGCACGTCGTTAAAATAAACATTTTAAACTTTTATTGTGTCTCTGATTAATCACGTTGTGGACGGGTATGAGAAATATAAACAAAAGAGTGTTCTTGATGTCCACCATTCCTGAGAGTATTCTAAGTCGCTGGTTCTGGTTTTTCTAATCATTGGTAGCTTCGTGGTAGGACGAAGAACGAATGAGACACTGATGCCAGTCGGATAGGGGTCTGGGTACTGAAGCGAGTTTCTGGTACACCACATGTCACTGAGGTCCTGGTTTCCCACGCACGATTCCGTGCACAAACAGAATCCCTGCAACAAGGCAAACCTAACGTTTGGTCTTATTTTCTAGACACTTTAGTAGTTAATGCTTCTCTTAGTCCACAACACCCTCACTTCTGTTTCCGGTAGACAGTTGTGATGGTTTAACCTACCTATACAAATTAAATATAGGTTAATTCAAGATTGAAGTTTTCAAAAAGGTTCACATTTCATGAACTACTACCCTTTTTTGTGCTACAATTAATATAGATTGTTTTTCTTCTCTGTGTCCTTATGGGTGATATTGACATAGCTCAGCATAGTCATGCACCGCTCTTGCTACGTTTGAGGTGCCTGAGAATGGTTTGGCGGTTATCTTTGTGATGAGTGCTGATGTAGCCTTCCCTTTTGAGCTTTTTTACTCTTGGGTTACTTTTCCTGCTGTAAATGCAGATGATAATACATTCAATACATATTTTCACACTGCAATGCCAGTGAATTATGTTCCATCTAGGACACTAGAGATTCCGATTTCTGCATGGCAGCATTGTGTTTGGTTTAAGGGCGCCCTTCCCCACGCTGTGACTCCAGCTCGGATATGTCCCATGTCAATTCCTGGGGATACTTCACCAGTCTTGGCCGGTTTCACACCACATCCTAACTATTTGCGGGTCCCTGTTGCCGACTTACAGCTACTTTATACCTCTGTGATTGAGGTACATAGGGCTCTAGTACAATATGTTACACGCAATCTCCAGGTGGGGGCATATAGGGTTGCAGCACATCTAGTTTGACCAGCGGGGATGAAGATTAGTCCCATCATGGTTAATTCGATTATGGCCACTTGACCCCAAGATAAGGACGATCTGCCTTATTGGCTTGCTGAGAAATTTGAACAATTGGAGTCAGTATTTCCGAATAGAACTCCTATGGAGAAACACAGGATCCTGACCATTAGTTTGCAGAAAAGCTTGGTGCCTGAGGTAACCGATTGTGATACTTAGGGCAAAATATTTGCAGCAATGTATTCGAAGTGCTTCAGCACACCGTCTATGACTGTCCTGCCCTCCGTAATCAAGCGTGTTCAGGATCAACACGGACCGGAGGCGGCTGTCGAGTTTAGTATGAGACTTGTCGGAGTCTTTGACGCAGTTTCTGATCTGATCCTTGCCAATGTCAAGAGGATGCAGTTAACTTTCAGGTGTCTCATGCTTTGCGCCTTGTCCCAGACGCGAGAAACCCCAGAGGGTAAAAACCAGGGAAAGCAGCAACAGAAACAGGGGTCGCGTCCTGCATCGCCAGTTGCGGTGACTGTTGAACGCACATATGATTTGCACGACCGTACATAAATTAGGTCTCCTGATAGATTTCAGGTTCCTGATCAACGTTCTCCTCGTTCTTCACAGGGAAAATCAGACTCACCAGCCGGTGGTGGAGAACATGGCAGAGGTCGGGGCACCCCACAAGGACATGATAAGCCCCACTTACCTGAGATCAAAGGCAAGCAGGACGACTTTAGACATCAAACAATCAATAAATCAATCAATCAATCAAGAATTTGTAGAGCGCACTACTTACCCGTGAGGGTCTCAAGGCGCTGGGGGAAAAAGGGGGGAGGGGCACTACTGGCGAACAGCCAGGTCTTGAGTAGCCTCCTGAAAGTCAGCAGTTCTTGGGTAGTAGGCTCAGTGGGAGGGTGTTCCAGGTCTTGGCGACGAGGTGGGGGAAGAATCTGCCGCCGATGGTTTTTCTTCGGATACGAGGGACGGTGCGGTGGCGAGGGTGAGGTTGGCAGAACGGAGCTGGCGGTTGAGGATGTAGAAGAGTCATCTGCTGAGGTAGGCTGGGGCGGTTTTGTGGAGTGCCTTGTGTGTGTTGATGAGGAGCTTGAAGGAAATCCTCTTGTTGATGGGGAGCCAGTGCCGGTTTCCAAGGTGGGGGGTGATGCGGCTGTGGCTTGGTACATCGAGGATCAGGCGTGCAGAGGCGTTTTGAATGCTTTGCAGTTGTTTGATGAGCTTGGCGGGGGCTTCCGCGTAGAGTGCTTTCCATAGTCGAGTCTGCTACTGACGAGGGCCTGGGTGAGTGTTCTTCTTGTATCTGTCGGGATCCACCTATAGATCTTACAGAGCATGCAGAGGATGTTGAAGCAGGAGGAGGAGACTGTGTTGACTTGCTTGGTCATGGAGAGTGTTGAGTCTAAGATGACTCCCAGGTTGCGTGCGCGGTCGGTGGGTGTTGTGGCTGCTCCCAGTGCTGTAGGCCTCCAAGACACTGTTGAATACAGGGGAACCCTACTCACAAAGAACCAGGGTATTAGTTTTATACTTGGAGACAGTGGTTCTAGCGAAAGTGATAACTAATATTTCAAATAATATACATTGCACAATGGAGATACATTTGTAAGGGACACAAATAATGTAAGTGGACAAAAGGAGTTCTCTACACAGCTAGATCTGATAGTTATTTATATATACACAGTAGAAGTATAAATCACTTTCCTAAATTCAAAAACCAGTATACTTTGTGCAGTGTATCCCCAAGTGAGACATGGAACCATAAGTGAATATATACAGTGAATTGCATTGCAAAACGGTTTCCATATGTACAAGTAGTGACTATTCAATTATACATGGTAACAGCCTGAGTGTATGGTAACACTGGCTTCACTGTGAGCACCCGGCCGGGTACTCACTTGAGTTCACCTTTCCTTACCTTCACCACATACAGGACACCACCACTTCAAGTAGGTTGCGCTCTTGGTAATCCAGATATCCCCACAACATACGTCCTGAAGAGACCCCATATCGGATAGAGGGTTGAAACATCGTCGACACCAGTACAGGAAGGACCTTTAAACAGCCAGTGTTACCATACACTCAGGCTGTTACCATGTATAAATGAATGGTCACTTCTTGTACATATGGAAACCGTTTTGCAATGCAATTCACTGTATATATTCACTTATGGTTCCATGTCTTACTTGGCGATACACTGCACAAAGTTCAGGTCTCCGAGCAGGATGTAGTCGGTGGACGTCAGGGCGTGCATGCTGATGAAGTCGGAAATGGAGTCGCTGAATTGGGGTCGTGGTCCGGGGAGTCTGTAGATGAGGGTACCTCTGAGGGAGGTGTTGGGGTCTGTGTGGATCTGGAAGTGCATGTGTTCGGCGGTGCTGAGAGTGTCGTCGGTGAGGGTCGAGACCCTGAGGCTGTTCTTGTGGACGATGGAGATTCCTCCTCCGAATCCATTGGTGCAGTCTCTGCAGGTGATCTTGTTGCCATCTGGGATGGCTATGGCAGTGTCGGGTGCGGAGGAGTCGTTCATCCAGGTCTCTGTCAGAAAGGCGACATCCGTGGATGATGTGTCGAGCAGGTCTCAGAGCTCAACAGCGTGCTTGTGGCGGAACGGGTGTTCAGTATGATGCATCGGAGGTGGTTGAGGTTTTTCTTGGCGGTCTTAAAGCAGGTGTGGGTCCGTCCGGGGTTGAGGGCGTGCAGTGTGCTGGCATCGTAGTGGCAGTGGTTGTCGTGGTGGGCACGGGGGCAGGGGTTCTGGCACTGGGCATGGTCCAGGCACGGACGTGCACAGACGGGCCTGTCTTAGGCACGTCTTCAGCGCGCCAGCGGTGCAGACACGCAGCAGCCGCCATATATGGGTAGGTGGGGTGGAGGAACTGCTTGGAGGCGGGAGGCGGGGCAGCGAATGGGCAGTCAGGGGGTGGGGCTGTGGGGACGCAACGGCGGAATAGAAGAAAGAGCACAGAATCCCAGGGGCAACGGAGGGGACAGAAGAAGACAAAGGCACAGAATCACGGGGGCAGCGAAGGGGACAGAGGGAGTAAAAGGCAGAGTCACAGGGGCAGCGAAGGGGGCAGAAGGAGAAAAAGACAGGGAGGCACAGGCAGTGCTGTGTGGAGGGGGAGCAACCTACCTGGTGGGGTCAAGGGTCGCACGTCGAAGACCTTAGTTTCAGAAAAAGAAGGTTGCTGTATTAACCGCGAGGTATGCCACAGATAGTGAGAACACAGCTTCGGAACCTGACATGGGCACTCACGCTGCTGGACAGCGCAGCCGAGGTTACAATAGTGTGGCAAGCACTGCGTCCATATCTGAAGGCAACAGCAACTGACACTAGAGTGGCTCCCCCTGACTGACTATATGACATAGTTATTTTAATTGAAAGTGACATACAGCGTGTAATAAAAGGGATTATTGGGGAAAATCTGACTTCTACATATGACATTTGTTAGCAGAGGCAGATTGGCCCCCGCCTTTTGTTTTGGCTGCTCCGAGAGAGGAGGAGGTAATACTCCCTAGTTTCGCGCACACTGTGCCCAAGGAGAAAGCAGTTAATTTTGCAGAAGAGTGGGCTCAGGTGCTTGCACCGGTGTTGTACCGTACTCAGGTGGGGTGGAATACACTTTTACCCAATCATGAGATTTCCAGCGGGCTATGCTACAACCCCAATATCCCATGGAGGCGGGAGGTGGAGGCTCCCGTGGCTGAAATCCTTGAATAATTGGAATATCAAGGTGTAAATGAAACCTGTGTGTCTCCGATGAATAATCCTCTTTTCACTGTGACCAAGCCTGATGGGGCGTACCGCCTTGTTTTGTATTATCGACATTTATACTCTCATTGTTGTACATGCACAGTACAAAATACTCACAGTTCTGCTCTGGTTGATAGTCTCGTGAGAAAATTGTTTAAAACCACACTTGACATTTCCAATGGCTTTTTTAGTCATAAACTGTCCCTTCTTATTTGCCAATGGACAGCGTTTACTTCTGGCGGTAAACAAAAACAGTTCAAAAGGTTAACCAAGGGCTACAAAAATAGCCCAGGCATCTTTGCTGCCTGTGCCTTCTCATTGTTGGACAGCATAGACCCGAATGCAGACTCGTGTGTGGATGATATTTATCTCATAGACGAGGAATTATGGCTGCATCTGTGTCGCATTGACCGCATTATTGTCATGTTTGGGGACTTTGGTTACAAATGTAACTCTGCAAAATCTCACATTGCAGAGCACACAGTGTTGTTTTTGGGCTAGGAGCTCAACAACGAAGATCGATTTTTGGCACCTCACTTCCTGGAGATGTGTGCACGTTTGCGTGCTTCAAAAACTCTGAAAACAGTACAATCTTTACTGGGTTTTTTAAATTTTCGGGCATACTTACATTCCCAATTATGCCCAGCGTATCAAGCCGATATATATGCCTTAATACAACATACTTTTACCAAATCATGCTGGCTTCCTGAACATTCAGCTATCCTGCAATATTTCAGGAGCAGAGTGTGAGTTATTTTAAGGAAAAGAGAAGAAATTTGATTTTCATAGCTGTACAGTTTTACGATATTGTTTATACAAAACAAAAGAGGGAAGTCTGGCTGAAAGTTTCCTGATCTTACGGAAAGTTTCCTGATTGGTGATGTCTAACCTACATCACGTTGTTCAAATTGAGCCATTCCTTCAGAGTCCTGGTAAACCTCCACTATTGGATAAGTGGTTCAAGTCTTTTAAAAATGTTATTGTGGCCATGGGTGCAGAGAAATTCCCATTCCATTCCATTAAGGCCCTTCTTGACAAACTGGTTGCAGAAGCTGTTCTTTTTTTTTTTTTTATCCTCATTTGCGTGCCTGGCTCCAATCAAAACTAAGAACTGCCACAGAGCAAAAGATTAGGTAGTGTTTGTGTGCTGTCTCAGCGTATAGCTGGCAGGAAATTCGTTAGAGAGGGGGGAGACCAGTTCCCAGCAGCACACTCACACATGCCAAGCGAGATCTTGCTTAGGGCTTTTAGTTGGTAGATAGTGCCAGAGATACCGAGGCCCCTATGGTGCCATGGCGATTTGCCATGGATGCAAGGGTAGGCAATGCCCGCATTAATCATAGGACCTGGGAAAAAAAAACCCAGGCTCATCACTACTACCCTAGCATGGACCAAAAGGCTCTCCTACTAGAATTCCCTCCCCTGGCCAGGTCGAGTTTAGAAATCTGAAGAAGCGATGTCTGCCATTCATGCATAGTGGGTGGTTGAACATCTTTCCAGTGCCTGCAAATCTCCCTACGTGCCGCCAGGAGAGAATAAAATAGCAAATTAGAAGCAGCATTACGGACTTTGCCTCTTAGGCCGAAGATGACAAGCACCAGGTCTATGGAGATGTGTTCACCCAAGGACAGGCATAGTTTGTTTCCAATAGAGTCCCAGAATGTTGATAAATTTGGACATTCGTAAAACATGTGGATGTCAGATGCTGCGGCGAACCCGCACCTTGGGCATAAGACCGGGCCCGTTAGAGAAAACTTTGTCAGCCTCTGTGGGGAATAGTATGCCCTATGTATTGTAAAAAGATGGTTCCTGCGGAGCCACGCAGGTTTAACTAAGTGCCAAAGTACTACACAAGAGGCTGACCAGAGCTCCTCCACGTCTATGCCTGGCATTGAGTCAGCCCATAATGATGTCGGTAGGCAAAAGTTACTATCCATTTCCTCGATGATCTTATTGTACCAGAGTGATATTTCTTTCTTTGCCGCGGGGCTATCCAACAGGCACGTCACTAATTCACTATTACCACCTATAGGTAAACTGCTTTATTGGTTAAGTAATACCATGGTAGCAGAGATCCATCCATAAACAGGTCTTCCCAAGTACTAATTCCGGCCTCTCTTAGTGGATGTGTAAGTGCATCTGCTGTCCATGCAGGGGGGACGGGTAGGTCCCATATAGGAGCCCTCCCTGAGTAGTACCCCACTTTGATCGCTTGCCTCACTCTATACCACATGGATGCCATCCCCTGTAAAACCTTCAATTTTTTTTTTTTTTTAATTTAGGGTCTCCAAATGTAAACAAAAAAACAGTCTGTCCTACTCCTTCACAGTCCAGTAAGGTAGAGAACATTCGGCCCACCCCTGTTGCTGCTGGTGTTTTTAGTAGCATGCGTGTATGCGAGAGCTGGAACGCCCATGCGTAGACCTGAAGATCAGGTCCTGCTAATCCTCCCTTCTCTCTATGGCGTCTTATTTTTTTCCGAGAAACTCTTGGGCTCTTGTTATTCCAAATAAAACTAGTAATCGTGCTCTGTAGCTTTAAAATTAACTTAGTAGCAAAAAACAGTGGAATTGAGTTAAACAAAAAAGAGATCTTTGGCAAAATACACATCTTCACCAAGTTAACCTTGCCTAGAATAGTAAGCGGTAGGTGTGACCAGTCTCTCATAAGTTTTCGGCACTCTGCTGCTGTTTTAGAAAAATTTAATGAGGCAATCGAGTTAATGTCTTTAACTATATTTATCCCCAGATAACGTAGTTGAGGTTTTGAAGTTTCATTGTTAACAATTGAATTGATGTTCCAGGACATTGACTCAGTCTTAGAGGCATTTACCTCGTAGCCAGAGATTTTTCCAAATTTGAGAGCTAGGTCAATGACCTCTGGATATGCTTCGTCAAAGTTAGTCGTGAAAATCATAATATCATCAGCATAAAGTGCCACCTTTTTATCCCAGCCACCAAAAGCAAAAGGTTTGATAAGTATGCTGTCTCTTAAAGTTTGGGCGAAGGGTTCAATATATACATCGAAAAGAAGGGGAGAAAGGGGACAGCCCTGATTGGTTCCTCTAGTTACCCTAAATGGCTCCGTTAGGCCCCCATTTATCAGAATTGAAGCAGAAGGACTTCGATATAGCAGGTTTATCGCTCTTCGGAATCTATCCCCAACGTTAAACTTTCTCAAGGCCTCCGACAGGTACCACCAATTCATCCTATCGAAGGCCTTGGTAGCATCCAACGTGAGGACAGACAGAGGCAAAGCCTCTTTTATAGCCATATCTATGGAACCAATTAGTTCATAAGTAAGCTCACATAACTGTCTCCCTTTTATAAAGCCTTTTTGGTTGGAATGTATTATATCCGGCGCTACATGGCCAAGTCGTTTGGCCAGTATTGTGGCAAAAATTTTATAATCGGCATTTAAGATGGAAATAGGCCGATAAGAGCCACAATCCGAGGGAGGTTTTCCTGGCTTCAAAATTAGGGTTATAGAGGCATTATCCCAGGATGCAGGTGGTAATACTCCATCCCTCAAAATTTGGTTAAATAAGGTTGCTAAAATTGGGGACACCTCTGATATCAATTTTTTATATATTTCGCTCGGTAGACCATCAGTACCTGCCGCCTTTCCCCCTTTTGCTCCCCTTATAGCCTTCTCTACTTCAGCAATGCTTATTTCCTCTTCCAGAAAGCGACTCTGTTCTATTGATAGAGATGGTAGGGAGATATCCTCTAACCAGCTCATGATGTCATTATGCGTCACATTTAGGTCTTCATGATATATTGATTGAAAGAAAGTTTTAAAGGAATCTCTGATTTCTACATCCCTAGAAAAGGTGCCCATCTCTGATGTGACGGAGGCTATGTTGTTTCGGACCCGATCTGATTTAATTTTCCAGGCCAGTAGTTTCCCTGCCCCTTCTCCATACTGGAAATGAGAGAGTTTACTTTCCTCCCATTTCTGTAAGACATGCTTCTCTAGGATTGATTATAGGCTGTTCTTTAATCTATCCATCTCTGCAAGTTTTAAAGATAAATCATAGTTATCTATTAATCTATCTTTATCAATGTAAGTCTGAACGGCTGAGATGCTATTCTCAATAGCATATACTTCATCCATATACTGCCTTCTTCTATAGGCCACCCTGTTCTTCACGATGCCTCTTAATGTGCACTTAAATGCGTCCCATACAGTGCCTGCTGGGGCTGTGCCCATGTTAGTTATGAAAAAATCACGTGCTTCTGATTGAAGAAATTCTATATCCTCTGTTGATGTGAGTAGTGATCTATCAAAGGACCACAGTCTTGTGGGAGGCGTGTCACCCAATTTTAATTCAAGCTTCATTGCAGAATGATCAGAAAGGTGTGACAGGATATAGTTTACTGAGATGATATCATCAACCAAAACTCTACTGGTAAGGATAAAATCTATTCTGGATCTATGTCTATACTTGAAATTTCTAAATGAGAAGTCCTGCCTCTGGCCCTCTCTAAGTCTCCAAATATCTACATACCCATATTGGTTCATTAAACCTATAAGGCAATTTCTAGATTTATAGGACATTTTCTGTCTACAATTAGGAGATTTATCCAATAGAGGGGTCAGAGTAATATTAAAATCCCCAGTTATGATCACTGGGTCTGGGAATCTCAACAAATGCTGAAATAGGGTTTCTAATGCTGAAGGATCATCAACATTAGGTCCGTAGTAGCCTACTAATGTTATTATCATTCCTCCTATCTCTATTGCTACAATAGCCCATCTTCCTCCAGAGTCTACTTTCTGCTGTATTATTTTCAGACTGATGGGTTTCTTGAAGAGAATGGAAACCCCCCGCGTATTTAATGTTTGAGATGTTGAGATTGAGGATGCTATCCACCTATTCCTTTTAACTAACTCGAGCATTTCGCTGTCAATTAAATGTGTCTCCTGGAGGATAATGATCCCGGCATCGGCGTCTCGAAGGTATTGCATGATTTTATTAGCACGAGGCCTGGTGCGGAGACCATTAACATTCCAGGATAACATCTTGAGCCTACTCATAGTGCTGAGGGTATGGATTATAATTACTTTGTGAGACTGTCAATATAAATGGATTCATGTTTTTTTGCCAGTAGTGGATAAAAACACTTGAAGTCAAGAACTTACGAATATGCAACAATTGGAGCCCTTTCAAGAGTGAATATTTTTTCCTATTTTTTATTGTGCCCCTCCACCCCCCTGTGTCCTCCAAGGCCCCCCCTCCTCCCCTGGGAAACCCTTGTACTCACTAACCGGAAGTTTCCGGAAGTAAGTGCCCCTAGCTCTTCCCCGACCCCCCCTCATGTGCCTCTTAACCTTACGCAATAGCTCGCCTTATGAATATTATTGCATGATTTGTAGATGTATTTTATGTATATAATTATTTATGTGCACATATATATATATATATATATTTTCTTTATTTTTTATTTTTTTTTATTTCAGGTTTCCTTATCAGGTTTCCTTATCTCTCATTTTCTATTCCCTCATTAAATAGATTCTCATTGTTATTTCCTCCTCTTTTCTTCCTCTTGGCAAAAAACTTTTTATCATTTTTTTTTGTTTTGCCCCTTATTTTTTATGTTTTGCCCCTTATTGTGAGTGCTTAAGTTTTGTGTGATTTCAATTGTTTTTTTTTTTTTTTTTTTTTGCCTAAGCCTTAGCCTAAAACAGTAGAAATTACAACTAGGAAGAGGTTTTGATAGGCTGAATAGTTAAGTATATTTTACAACTTCTCTACTTAGCTTGCCCCCCGCTCTTTCCTGCTGCCTAGAGACAATAAAAGTTCATCTGCGGCCTGCACTGATCGAATGTTGTACATTTTATTGTCCAGCATTATCTTAAGGGATGCGGGCAAACCCATCTGCACCGTTGCACCCATTTTGCGGAAGGCATCCATTCTTCGGCCTAGCTCCCACTGTTTATCTAGGGTAAATCTGGACAGATCTGAGCGAATTTGGAAGTTAAAGCCTTTGCATGTTAATGATTTTTGCTTTAACACTAAGTTTAGGATATGCTCCTTCAAAGAGTAGGTGTGGAAATTTACAAGAATTTTTCTAGGTTTAGCCCTCTGTGGGTTGCGCCTAAATGGATCTCTATGAATACGTTGAATATCAGTCGCTAACTCTTCATTGGAGTGCGTGAGGTTTAGAGATTCTTTTAATAAGGTGATAATGAAACTCTTGATATCAGTGCCTTCACTGCCCTCGGGAACATTCAAAATGCGTATATTACTACGCCTTGCGTTGTTTTCTAAAACCTCCATTCTCTCCGATAAGGCCTGCTCTTCCTTTCTTAATTTCAAGATGTCATCCTGAGTGCCCTCGGCCCGCATTGAGATTTATCCCACTGTTTTCTCCAAGGCTTGGGTTCTCACCGACAGGCTACCTATTCTCTCATCAAGAGACTCGCAAAAGCTCCTTATTTCTCGTTGATTAGAGGCTGACTCAGCAAAACCTTGCTTTATCTCCGCTGATAGTGCTGCAAACATCTGTTGTAGCGAGGCTACTGAGAAAGGTGCTGAGTTTGGACCTAAGACGCCATTTACTTCCAGGCAGTGTGTGAGATTGTCACCAGCAAAGTTAGAGGCAGGTTTGGTTGTCAAAGGGGGTTCAGAGAATATTCCTGCTTCAAAGTTGTCTTCTATGTTGTCCGAAATGGTAATACTGAGAGAATCATTGTGGCTGTTTTCTGAAACTGAGGGAAGAATACCTCCTCTACTCTCAGAGCGGAGTCTTCCATGACTAGACCTGCTAAGTTTTTGGACGGATCTCCACTCCCCTCCAGACGCAGATTTTCTACAGACTGCGGTGTGTGTGTGGAGCCAAGAACTGCCTGTTGAACCTGGGTGTCTATAGGGTTAACCGGTGCCGTAGCTGAGGCCGAGCCTTGATCGAGTGTAGTCATATCTCCAGACTCTGAATTAAGCTCAATGATGGAACCACCCCTCAGCTGATGTTCTTTACCAATTTCAAAAACTTGGGGAATAACCTTGAAGTATGAGCGCAGGGATGGGGTAATCTTAGGAATAGAGGTAGGAAGAGGTTTTGCCTTTCCGCGCTTTCTCCCCCTTTTTGATTTGACTTCAGTGGAGAGGTATGATGAAGTTTCCTGATCTGAGTATGATTTTGCAGAGTTTTGGGGGGTCTCTTTAGGCTCAGAAACCTCCTTTCCTACTATCTCCTCTGTGGTTTGCAGCGCGCCTTTACCCCTCCTTTTGCGTGATGTATTAACTCCCACCAAGCCCTTGGCTGCGCTCTTACCTTTTTGTTTCCTATCAGGTTCTGCAGCATTCATGTGAGCCGAGGGAAGGTTAATGCTTGCAGGCTCACACTCGCCACTGCTGTCCTTTACCTCTTTGGTGCAACTATCGCCACCGCTAGCTGCTTCCTCGTCCTCTGTGGGCTGCCAGGGGGGAAGAGCAACGGAAGAAATTGAAGGTAGTGTGCTAGAAGCAAACACTCCCTCACTGCCGCGGCTTGCACTGCTCAAGTGGAAATCTCCGCGGAGGCTCCGCATCCGCCTGTTCCTGCGGAGCTCCAGGGTGGCCTGTCTCCAGCGCAGCAGCTCAGGTGTGGGCTTCTTGCACAGGGGGCGTTCACCACTCTTAATGCCGATCTCGGTCTTGCCGTTCACCTCCCCGGCTCCGTGGTGTACGCCCTCCTGGGCTACGCAATGCACCCCCTTCTCAAAGCACATCGGGCAGCAGGCTGCAGCTTCGGCTGTGTGGTCTAGAAACTCGCTACAACCTCGATTCAGAAGTTTGTGGTAAGTGTACCTGGACGCCCGGAATTCAATCATAAAGCACAGTTAGCGCTGTTAAATGCGCATAATATCATTATACAAAAGCGCTCATACTAGCGAGCCGCTCACGGATGATTTAGGCACTCGAGAACGGGAGATGGAGCGGAGCACTGCAGCAGTCAGCCGACTGCCGCCATGTTTCCCCTTCCTGCCTCTATCAATGTATTATACCTAGTTTGCCAAGAAGTGACATAAAAGACCTGTTGCCCCTGCAGAAGGTGTTCTTACATACATGGACACTTTCGGAGTGGCTAGGCCCCATTGTCATTGTGCGAAAAAAGGATGGGGACATTAGACTTTGTGTAGATTTGTGTACCCTAAGCAAATATTTTGTAGTGGATTGCAACCCTATGCCCAAGAATAATGATCGTTTAGCAAACATAAGTGGGACCAAGTTGTTCTCCTTGTTGGATCTCTGCTCTGCATCTTATCAAATTCCGCTCAATGTAGATTCTCAGGACCTCATCACTTTTGTTACCTATCTATAGTAAGGGTGATTCCGAACTTGATAGATACTATTTTAACCAATTTACCAGGTTCTCAGACTTATCAATATGATGTTCTGCTTCTTACCAACACAGTGGCAGAGCATAACGTTATACTCAACGAAGTCTTGGAAATATTCAGAGATTTTGGAATTACACTCAAGCCAAAGAAGTGTTTTTTATTCGAAACAAAAATTTGATTATTTTAGACACCATATCTCTGACAGGATTTAAACCCAAATTCTTTTTGATTCAAGCAATACAGGACAAACTCCTCCTAATGACAAAGACACCTTGAGGTCTCTCCTTGGTATGAGTGAGTACTATTTTAGGTTCATCCAAGGGTTTGCACTGGTTGTTCACTCCACCAATTACTGCATAAAGGTGTACAATTTAATTGGGATGATGTTGCTGATCAAGCCTTTCCTAAGAAAAAGAGCCTTAGAAACTCTTGGCTATATCCTCATTTAGACCAGAAAGCTAATGCATTCTCACAGTAGACGCTAGTCAAGTTGTCATAGGGGCTGTTCTTTCAAACTTTTGTAAGAATAAAGAGCACACAGTGACTGCTTCCTGTTCATTGAGACCCCTGGAGTCATACTAAAGTACCATTGAGAGGGAAGCGTTAGCCTGCTCATGTGCGAATGAGAAGTTTTTAAACTTTTCTTTGGGGTATGCAATTTGAAATATTTACGGATCACAAGCTCCTTATACATTTACTTAATGACATTTACTTAATGACAATAGATCAGGAAAGGCTTCACGCAAGGTTGGTCAGGCTTCTCTCCAGTTTATAGGAATACAATTTTCAAAATGGATTACCTACCTCGAGACAAAAACCCCAGGGCAGATTGCTATTTTAGGATGCCAGTGGAAGGTATAGATCAAACACAGGTTTTTGATGAAAATGAATCTGTTATAGCCACATTAGATGACATTTTGAGCTCTTCAGGTCTAGTTTCCCATGATGAATGGTTGAATGCTCTCAAGTCTGACAATGTGTTGACAACGGTTATGGACTTTGTTGAAAAGGGCTGGCCCAAGGAGAGGTCTTTGACTACATCTCTCTAACCTTTTGCAAATGTGGAGGACAAACTGTCCATTGTAGATGGTATTCTGTTATGTATTGAAGCCACTGTTTGGTCAATTTGGAGTAGGAGCTGCTTGTAAAAACTTTAAGCCATTTTTTGGGTGGCCCTCATTAGATATCCAAATTGTGAGTTTGTTTTCAGGGTGGAATACATGTTTACCTTCAGTTAAACATTGGATCATACACACAACTCCCTTACACATAGTCCCTCTTCTTAGTGATGTGTGCTACAAGGTTTCTTTGGACTTTGCAGGACCTTTCAAACAATTACCTTCTGACAAAAGATCCCTACTAGTTCTAGTGGACTATTTCTCCAAATGGGTATATTCCAAATAAGTGAGTGCAACAACTACTGCCACGGTCATAACATTTTTGAAAGAGGTTTTTGATATAGAAGGATCTCCAAAGGAAATAGTTAATGACAGCAGTACACATTTTGCATCCTCACAAATGAAGGAGTTTGTCCAAAAGTTTTGCGTCAAACATTTGACAGTGGCTTTGCACTCGCCAACTTTGAATTGTCTAGTGGAGTGGATGAACAGGTTCCTAAAGGAAGGTATACAGTCTGCATTTGCTAGGAGACTTTCATTAAAAGAGTTTCTTTTCAAAAAAGGTGTGGGCTTATCATCTCACTCCACATTCAACCATGGTGGTTTTGCTTTTTTGTCTTCTAAGGAAAAGACAACCAAGATCTGACCTACGCCCTGACTGGGTTAATAACTTCATGACAAAAGTAGAAAATCGTCAATGGAAAAATAATAGCATGGTCAAAGAGAGAGTTGTTGCAGTTTAATCTGTGCATAAAAACTATTATGACACAGTGCATGGTGTGAAAAATGTGGATCTCAATATTG
Source organism: Lissotriton vulgaris (assembly GCF_964263255.1). Taxonomy (NCBI): domain Eukaryota; kingdom Metazoa; phylum Chordata; class Amphibia; order Caudata; family Salamandridae; genus Lissotriton; species Lissotriton vulgaris. Next base: position 955,166,084 of record NC_141699.1, read on the forward strand.
GTGATTGGGTGTTGATCAAGCAACCCATCAGAGTGAAAAAGGATGAGTCAAAAGTCTCGGACTCAGTCCATGTTGTCAAGTATTCATGTGACTCAATTATGCCTAATGGTAGAGGTTGGTCAAGCAAAAGCTAAACAAATCATCATACACAAAACTGGTGAAGATTCTCATGATTGGTTTTCTTTGGAAATCTTCAAATCATCCAGGTGGCAGGTGGGGTTTATCTTTCACCTGGAGGCAGGTCTCCTATGTCCACTCTGTCCAACACTTCAGATTTAGGTACAGATTCAAATATTACTGAGGAGAGTACAGCAGGGATTTCTGATGATTATGTAGACCACAGTCCTGCTTAATGTACCAATATGACAAAACCTCCTATTACTGTTGGAGCTTCTTCCCGCAATGTATCTATGCCGGTAAAGTGTAAGCATTTTTGTAAATGTACAAATGTAAATGTACAAGTATTTATATAGCGCAAACTACCCACATCGCAGGCATCTAAGCGCTTGCTTAGGGAACCCGTCCTGGTATTCCCCTGTGAGATAACCCCGGCAGGTTATCCACAAGGTGAAAGCCAGGCATCCCGCCGCGAGGGGCCGTTGTGGAGATTAAGCAAGCTATTGCCCAGAGTCGCAGAGTGTGAACCCGTGAGTCAAGTAGGCACCGGAGCGAGAATTATCGAGTCCGTGGGATTATTGAGCTCAAGCCCCGTCGAGGCAGGGAATTGAACCCTTGTCCAGGGCCGATCTCAGCTTCCGGGTCTGCCGCCTCTAACCCCTGAGCCACACTTCTCCCCATAGTATGCACTAATGTTCTCACAGAGTAGCAATGCCTGTAAAGAGTACGGATTTTCATTTGTTTCCAATTTTTATGTGAGCCATTGCTTAATTTGTTTTTTATAAGGTCTAAGATGATGTAGTGGTGGGCTTGGATACTGTCAGTCCTTTGTCTATGTTTTGGATACATTGTATTATGGCTGTAAGTAGTGTTGAACCATGTTTACTTTCACATGGGTTAATGTTTAACTTAACTCACACTCAATGTTCCTTCTCCATGGTGTCCAACTATGACTTGGAAAGCTACACACTAGACACCGTGGAGACAGGACATGTGGGGCATGTGCCTCCCTTTGTTACTGGAATAAACTACAATTTGAAACTTACCTGGTCCTTATCTTCAATATTCATTACCCCACTACAAAAAGGTAGTTAACCGAAGCCAGAATGCACAGAGTTAAGTGTGCTGTGTGGGAAAATCTAATTGAAGACACCTAATGACTATTAGGAGAGTTGTTACCCTGAGTAAAGTGATTGTAGATTGCAGTCAAAGTTAAATTACCAATAAACCTTAGACCTGAATATTGCTGTAGGAACAACATGGAACCCGCCAGTCTCTTTCCATGTCAACAGTGCTGAAGACTTTAATAAATACTGTCAGCAAATAGTGGGAAATTGGGATAGGGATGTCAGAGAAGGCAGACAAAAATGGGATCGGGTAGTTGAGCAATAGCTAATCTTCTCAATGGACCCTCTCTCAGATGTCCTGCAGTCTCTCATGGCTTAAGGTTCTTGTATTCTAAACAGTAAATAAGACTACTGTTACTCTTTGTTCTTACTTCAATATCTATTCACAGAGTTTTTTTCATTAACGTTGATTTCACATGGATGGTAGAGCTCTACTGACACTGAAAGTAATTCCCAAGAATCACCCTAGCAACATGTGCATTATATAAAAATGAAATATCAATAGCACAGTACTTTTATCTTGCCAGAGCCAAGGGAATTGTTGTAAGACTAGTCCTTTTCCAATGCTCTAGGCACAATTGTCAAAGCTCAACAACTTAAGGCACCAAACACAAACAAAAATTCACACAGGATTTGTAAGTAAAACTGGGAATGCCTAAGAGAAAGTTGTTACAGCACAACTTATCCACCCTCCACAGGATGATACAGCATACCAATTCATCAGTGCAAGTGGCAGTTAAAGAATCCAAACAGTAGTTTCAGAATACAAATAAATAAATCTAACTCTCCTTAGCTAATCACTAACATTAGGCCTCTAAATACAGCCCTGGAAGAGGTCAAAGAGTTCCAAGGATGCAGGGGAATTGTTTGAAGAGTTTCAAGGATGCAAGGAAGTTCTTTGAAGCAACACTGTAGAAGAAGTTCTGAGATTTCCCACAGGCAGAAAACATTTGAGAAGATTAACCCTGTGTTCAGTTTGAAAATTGTCTCACATGAGGAGTCAGGAGCACAGTTGAAGAGAAGAACCCAAGCAGAGTAACAGAGATGAAGAGCAGGACAGAACCTGGGGATTCCTCTCTTCAACAGAGAGGAAAGCCATACAGATGAACATACTCCTTGAATCTTTAAGTGAACTTAGAATACTAGTGTTGATCCTTAAAACCTGGAGTTCTTTACTTCTACAGTAGATCTTTAAATCCCGCTGTGGACTGCAACTCAGATGGGGCATACTTTTTCAGCTTATGGAGTGCCTGCATGGGAGACTATGCATTGCTGATGTTGGGTAAGTCGCAACAGTGCAGCAGACAGATAGTAGCTACAATTCTGGGCAGTTTGATTCTCATCAGAACAGTGAAGATAACATTCATCTGGGGCGTACTCTATTTTCTTTCTATGCATGCATATGCATGCATAATATACCTCAATGATGTGTAAGACTGTAAGCCATTTATTAACAACTATCTTTTTAAAAATTATGCTAGTTGTTTTGGTTTAATGTGAATAGCAGAATAAAGGATGATGTAATTTGAAATGTTATCAGTAAAGTCATTTAACATGTCATCAGTAGTGTAATATGTGAGGTCACAAATAGTGGGCCCGATTCACAAAGGTAAACTAAGATGTTTGGTCTAAACCTAGGCCAAAAGTCTAAGTTTACGACTTTGGAAACTCACAAAGGGTATTTATGAGTACTATCTTTATGTCCGCAGCCTAGGCGGAGATATGTCCCGAGTGTGGACATAAAGATAGTACCCATAAATGCCCTTTGTGAATTCCCAAAGTCTTAAACTTAGACTTTTGGTCTAAGTTTAGACCAAACATTTACTTTTATGAATCAGGCTCACAGTGTAATGGTGAGTAGTACATTAACCATATGGCCCCGTTTAGCAATCATTTCCTCCTCTTTGGACTAATACCGAGCCTGCCAGACTAATCCTATTTTTTATCAATAGGGCCTACAATAACCGGTGATTACCGTGAATAAAACCAAAAGCACGGTGTGGCTCTATCACTCAAAGCAAGGAATTGGTGAGTAAGGCATTAAGCATGTGACCCCTCATTAACATACTGCTCCTTGGACAATTACCAAGCCTCTGAGATGAATCCATCTTTCATCAATAGGCCCTAATGTATACGGTGGTTACCGTGATGAATAAAACCAGAAGCCTGGTGTGGCTCTATCATGATAAGGGTAAGCAATCCCCTAAAAAACACCTATTCACTTGTGTTTACCTCACACTATCTCATTGTTAATACATCCCTTCAATGTCATTAAAAGGAACTAGACACCCTGAACTACAAGAAAGATCCTGAATTAAATTAGGAAGATTCCTGCATCCTGGGCACGCCCTAAGTGTTGCTCTGTAAGCATTTTGCCCATTTTTTATCCCTAAGCCCACAGAAATAAAATGCTCAAATGGCACTAAATCTATTTCTCCTCAGTCCCCAGAATTCCTGTCCTGAAGAGAGCCCATACCACGAGAGGGTTGAAACGTTGTTGGCTACTTTAAAGAGATAGCCCCAGCTAAACTATAAAGTTGCCTATGAAGAACTGACTGCATCATTAAAAGGGCTCCTCTTTTAGATACCAATAACCATTTTTTGTCTCTTAATAGCACTATATGTATTGCATTGTTTGGTTATGGTCACTACACTGGGGTTCACAAAACTACTTCCATCTGTTTAAATATACATAGTGTAATTACACACTAAAATATTTTTACATGAGAAATTGTTCTATGAAATAAAATACACCCACTTTGGCTGAAGTGAGTAATGCAATTATTCATGCTCTTTGGGGTTCTATATATCTTGGGCTATAACGTTGATAAACCTAAATTGAATTAAGGTTCTACTATATATTTTTCTGCTCTTTGCTTTAATCGCGCAAGATATATTACTACTTGCTGAAATCTTAATTTATTCACTAATGAAATGAGTTCCTTGTGAACACTGTTTCTACATATTAGCAATACCCAGTTCGCAAGGACATATGGGTTGCTCTTGTTTTGTATAATAATCACAGTGTAATGGGGCACAATTTAGGTTTAGCTCTCTAATCTATAACTGGCGAATTTCAGTGGTTTTTATTTTTAAACGTTAGTTCTCATTTCATTTCATCACCTAAGAATAATGTCACTTTAAACTTTGTCTTTTTCAGTGACCCTGTATATGTATATAGCCACAGAAAAAAACACATTTAGAAATTGAGTTATAGTTCATGTTCAAACATCTAGTCACTGATATTTGCCAGCTATCATTTATGGCACAAAAATATCTCGTTCATCTCTTATGTCATCATTATAGCATCAATTCTTGGGGTTACAATGTGTTTTGTTCTATGTTTCTTAAATGTTATTCATATATTTCAGTTCTGAAGTAAGCAATGTTTCTTGAAGGTGCTGAACTACATTGTTCACTGGTCTTTGTTAGTGTGATAACTGTGGTTTAGACAGTTTAGAAATATTTAATAGAAGTCAGAGTTCCTTTATCGAAATATCTTTGGGCCCATAGAAAAAGGTTTTTGTTTGTACATGAAGAATATGGTGAACAACAGGCGCAATGTATGATGTTTGCATGTAGAGGACTATAATATTCTGAAATGGATGTCTGTTTCTCCCTTGCCTAGTGTCAATGGTTGCTTATTTTGTTTTTTCTTCTCTTTTTAATTGTTTGTTTAATTTATTTTATGTGACTGGTTTCTTTTTATTGATTTCTTCAAACTAGCTCCTCTTTTCCCTTCCATTTTAGCAAAGAATAACATTCCACCCTCTTGGTGAGGATCGATTCTTGTTCCAATCTTCAAAGGAGGGGACAAAAAATCCCCAGGCAAATATCGGTTAGTCGCTCTTATCGATAATGAAGCGAAGTACTTTGCAGGGATTTTGCTGAATTCATTGCGGGATTGGGAAGAGGAACACTCAATAATTCCTCCAAACAATACTGGTTTACCCAGAGGAACTGTCACTGCAGTTAACCTTATGACTTTCTTGTGTCTGATAGATCAGACGATGTTTAGTACCAGACCGTTTTACATGGGATTCATAGACTATAGTTCCGTATTTGATAAAGTCAATAGGGCCAAGCTATAGCAGAAGCTTTTCGCACTGAACATCCCGAATAGTTTACTAAGAGCCCTACAGCTACTGCACAAGGACACATGGGCCAGGATTAAGATTTGCGACGGTTCCAGACTATCACAACCAATTTTTACAACAAAAGTACTCAAACAAGGATGCATCTTGGCCCCTACACTTTTTAATCTATTTTTATCAGATCTACCGGAAGCACTAAACACAGTCAACTCTCATGCTCCTAAACTAGCCAGCTTACAGCTGTCAAATCTATTATATGCCAACAACTTGGTTCTCCTAAGTAGCACAAAGATATGCTTACAAAGGCTTATGGACGCAACTGCTGCATACTCAAATAAGAACGAGCTCCAGATAAACAACAAGAAAACAAAAATCTTGGTGGTTCGCCCGGGAAGGCCTTAAAAGCTGGCATAGATCCTAAAGTCGGAAAGCATTATAGAATCCAAATGCCACAAATATTTAGGAGTCTTCTTCAACAACAACAGAAGATACAAAAGCCACCTGGGAGAGCAAAAACAGAAAGGAACAGCATTAGCATTTGCTCTCAGTTCCATCCACAAGAAATTACTCGCCCCAACATTCGCTCCTACACTTCAGGTGGCACTTGCAAAAGTCATCCCAACCCTAACATATGGAAGTGAGGTACTAAAAGGATTGGACAGCGGCCAATTAGACACAATCATAGCAAAAGAAATTAGAACAGTCTTCCAGCTACCATCTCTCACGTCACCAGCACAAATCAGGCTGGAACTGGGCATCTGTAAACAATCACTGGGCAGAATGAAAAATTTCTTAATGTGCTGCCACAAGCTGAGGTTATCAAAATAAGGCAGTTTAGCAGAACACCTATGGTCCAATCTGAATACAAAACAATGGCAAGCAGGGCATCGCTATCTGTCAAGCGGGCTAAAAACCCTAGGTCTGGGCAATGTTTGGGACCTACACGTTAGCCAAAACTAGTTCAAAAGGCTACCAAAAATAAGCACAAAAAAGCTCTCCTCAATGGAAGACAAGGCGAATCTTGCAAGAAGAAGCCATGGTTGGATGACCCTCACTTCATACAATCAGGTGACACCTCAGAGCTCCTTAACTTGCACTTTCAATGCACACACTAAACTATGTTTTTTAAAACAAAGATTGGGGGTGATCAACCTGTCCTGCCATCTTCCCAAATGGAAAAGAGAACAAGCTTTGGAGCCATGTCGATTTTGTGGCAACTATAGGGAAGACATATTTCATGTTCTGTGTCTGTGTCCAAGCCTCCTGAAAGAAAGAAGGACCCTCCTATGGAGGACCTGGATCAACAAGGAAGTTAGAACATGCAGATCTGCAGTATTGGCCTGCTTCGACCCACGGAATACACACTTAAACTGCGCACTAGTGAGGTTTATGGACTGCGCAGTAAAAAAACTATGGGAGGGGAGATGTTGACCCCTACCTCAGCTAGAGGAGCAGATCCACTGACCTCCTTAATAACGGGAAATTTTGCCTTGCGGGCACCCTGATACACGAAAATCTGGCAGAATTGTCAAAGCATAACTTACACAAAAAAGGCATGGGCGCACAGGCTGGACACATTTGGGTCTTAAAACACAACCTTGGACACAATTGCCTTGAACGGATAATCATCAATGGCACCTGCAATGCAGCGCACCAACAAGAGAGTTCAGAAATGTGGGGGACCGGGTGCTTTTTAACACTGAAACCAGGGTTTTATTTTTACCAAACCTAATAAGTGTTATATTTTTATCAATTTAATACGTGTCAAAATTTCATCTCTTGTACCTTGCAAAGGTTTCTTTTTAAATCATGCAATAAAGATTATTACATATTACTAATTTCTTTTATATAATGTTTTTCATCCATTTAAAGGTTTTGAAGGTTCCCATAGTAGTCAATGACATTTGCATTGACAAGGCATCAGTAATTTTGTTCTTTTATATTTTTGTAATTTTTTAAGTAAACCATTTCTTCTATTACCATGTTGTTTGTAAAGTAGATGCCCTAACAGTGACAAGTATGCCTCAATGTGGGTGCCATGCTCACAGTGCCATAGTACTCAAGCTATACCTCACTGATGAGACCTAAGTAGGTTGAAACCTGTCTGGGGATGCGTGTGCTCCCATCTAGAGGTGATCTGGCCTGGGAGTTTGGGCTGGTCTGTTCCTGCTGAGCAGAAACAAGACTAATATGCATGAGACGGGTATCTGTCTAGAATGGCACAGTGGGTGAAAAACAATGGCATGGAATGTGGCTCAGAGAGACTCTAGTGGCTGGGATTAATTCAAACAATCCTTCAATTATCTTGTTCTTTTTACCTTTATTTAACCAAATGGAGAAATAGGATATGAGATACTTGTAGGTGCCTTACCATTGTATACAACGTATGCAAATCCTAGAATTAACCTAGTGAAAGAGCAAATAACTAGAAGGTGCACAGAAAAAGAAAGAGTTACAGACAAAGATTTGTATTAATGTCAAAATGAGTGTGTTTGACGGATTTGTCTTCCAAGAATGTTGAAACGTGGTTATTTAGAGATTGGATTAATCGGAGAAATGCCTGAAATTAACTATTCTCCCACTCAGTCAAACTCCTACTTATAAAAGGATGAGTCACTGGATTTATTTAATTGAAAAAAATATTGATCCAGTAGCTAATCAGCCAAAGAGGCATCAAGACATTGTGGCAGAGGCCCCTCCCCCATTTATACCTTGGTGTCTGCCTCTGATTGTTCCTGCTAGGCCCTCCAGAAGATGCACAACAGCCCTGCACTTGAAATTAACAAAATGTCCCTGAGATGCTCAGATGAAAAGTTCACTTGATTTCAAAGACAAATGTGTTGCTTTTTAGAAACAAACTTCATGTAAAAAAAAGAAATTCCGAGTAGACTGCACCAACACAGCATTCTGCTCTGTAAAAGGGGCGTCTGCTGTACCAGTATATGGACATCTGTCACTGCGAACCCCATGAAGAACATGGGGAACTCTAACTTTGGTGGTCAAAACTCTGCTGGCGTTAAGAGAGTGAGAATAGGTTGGTCTTTGATGGGTTATGGTCACCCCATTAACCTCCAAAATCAACCATCACTATTAACTACATAACCTTTTGTATTTCTGACCATTTTTCAGCAATCAGAGAAGTGTAACTTATCTGGTGGACCTGATAAGTTCACTGCTGCAAGCTCACCTGACCCCAGTGCATCAACATGAGTTTCCAGGTTCAAACCTGAATCTGGACACATGTACTGCAAACTAGCACCTTTGCACTCCTCCAAAGAGCTCCATATTGAACAAGATGGGATTGAGGAATTGAATTTCAGCAAAATGTGATGATGTACAGCACCTAAAAAATAACCACGTTGTGCATATTGCATTTGGACGTGAAACGTTGGATTAATGATCCTGCAATTGTGACATATAAAATGAACTGTGAAATATATACATCATCCACACTTCAACAAAAGAAGCGATAGAGAGGAAGGGTTACAAAATCTAAGCAGCACTCATTTGATGGAGTGCGACAATAATCCAAGCTTTTGACGGATAATCAAACCCTCACACGGTGGCATATTAAGATGCCACAGGCCCTAGTGCACGGACCAAAATATCCCCACCCCATTCCTTTATTTGGTCAAAAAAGCTACACTTGGGATTCAATGGTCTCCTCACACCCCTTTTCTCCGGTGCCATTGCACCTGCTCCACTTTTGACGACTACACTCCGGACTTCACATGTGGCTAGTACAGAAAGGCAGCTAATTTTGCTTTTGTGGCTTTTGTTCTGAAGGGCCCAGAATACGCTTTAACCCCTTGGATGCTGATGATGGAACCGCTCCGTCATCAGCTACGGTTGGGCTGTGCTGATGACGGAGTGGTTCCGTCATGGCCCGATCGGCGCGCCTGCGCGGCGCGAATTTCGCGCCTGCGCTGGACGTTCAATTGAGTGGGGCAGGCCATGACGGAACCGCTCCGTCACAAGCACAGCTCAACCGACGCTGGTGACGGAGTGGTTCCGTCACCAGCATGCGGCCGCCGCGCGGCCGCCCCGCCCCCTTAGCACTGCGGCGGAATAGCCTCCGCAGTGAAGGGGTTAAGGAGTGCCTTGTTTGTATTTACCATGTTCCTATAATTAGATTCATCCCTTACTTTGCGCCGCACCCAGCAAGATGTTTACTACAATACAGTGCCCAAGGGAGCAAAACATCATTATGTAGGGGTCGAAATTATCATTTCAGCTCACACAGACTAGACACAAACAGACAGCGCAATCTTCAAAGAGCACAAAGCAAACAAGAAAGCAGAACGTGGGTACGTAAGCAAACTGCACCTGTGGAATATAACGGGGCAAAAATGCTCACAATGCATAGCACTGGCGGCGTGGAATTCAGAGTCACGGTCCACCAACAAGTCTATAGTCAGAACATGGAGCCGGGCTTAACATGGACATCTATCTACCAGAAATATTTTGATGCTGAGAAGGCTCTTACCGAGTACTATACTGCAGACTCTGAATTCACGGACGAATCAGTGATACAGCCAATGAGACAACTTGAACAACTCTTGGCTTCTGGTAGGTACTGCACACCGTATTGCTATAGCATTTTTTACTTATTTATGGATTCAATGTTGTGAACACGTTTTTCAAATATTAAGATGTGTCAAATAGGAGTCTTTTTATTTAAACTGTTGATTTGAGTTTAATAAAATACACCACACACAGACACTGAAATATTCTTTAAATGAAACTTATACAAAGTCTAGTATAAGGCACATTTTTATTTAAAAAAAAATCTAAACAATTACAGGTGATCAACAGTGCAAGACTTTAAATTGTCAGCAAACATCAATTACTTGCATAACTGCTATATATTGCCCAGGTTTACTAACATTTGCTTCATGGCAGCACCACATTTTTTGGCTCAGCCTGGATGCAAAATGATAGTTGGCACTTACTAACCCACGTAAGAGCCGACTTGCGTCCCCTTACATGGCTTTGTAAAGAAAATGTAACGCAACGCAGCCCGTTGATCTGCATTTTATCACACTGTGGCTTGGAGGTTGACCATGGATGGATCTTGGGCATTTCCCTGCATCCACCAATGGATTTTGTCTCACTCCGAGATTTACTAAGCTAGAAATTCTGGAAATGGATCAAAATGCCACACCAGTGAGGCAAAACAAGGAAAAATATTTTTATTTCTCCTTGTTATTTCCTCTGCATCACACATAGAAAGAGGAAATTGACTTACAAGGAACTTTTGTGTGCAGGAAGCTACCCCTTCCTGCAGAAAAACAATCCTGCCCATTACTCAGGCACCCTTGCAGCATGGCGCATGGGTGCTTGCATTGGTGCTAGGCAGCACAGAGTGCACCAGCAAAAGGAGGGAGTTGATCAGTACCATATTTCTTCTGCAAATCAGGTGGCCATCTTAAACTGGCCTCAGTGCCCATAGGAATGGGCTATTCCCAAGCAGTCACTGAAATAATTCAGTAGTCCCCTTCCCCATCATTTTAGCCTCATTAGCAGAATGGAGTGCTCAGGATCCAAACAAGTAACTTCCATTACAATAGTCCCCCGAACACTAGGAACCCTCACATGCCCATAACCTTGATGCACACCCCCTCTGATACATATCTCCCCCCTTTGTTTACTTCCCCCCTTTGTATACTTCCACATCTCCGGACAGTCAGACTTGTAGTTCTCACTACGCAAATGCAGACCACTGCTACCCTCCAATCCACATCCCAAACTCTTCCACCCCCCTACTCCTAGACCACATTATTAACACCACTCCCACACCAGACCCTAGGCTTGACGAAATCCTACTTTCACTACAATATATCAAAGATGACCTCCATAAGCTACGGAACCTGATCAGACAGCAACCCAAGATCAGACGACATGCGGTTAATAAGAGCAGGATCCCACACAGCAACAGCCCCACACCCCAGCACCAGTTGCAACTACTATCCCCTAGTCAACCGCCCCCAATATGGAGAACATTTCCTTACTGCAATTCCACAACCAGTCCAATCCACAGGAAGAATACTCTATCCGCTAAAGATATACACTCCCTACTCCTCTCCTACGATCCCCCACCTAGCCAGTCCACAGTAGACCTGAACAAGCAGAAGCAACCCACCCTAATCGAAACTCAACTCAGTACACACAGAGCTCCTAATCACGACTCCAGAGGTATAACCCTGGAGAATCTTATGCAAGTTCCATTAACACTGGAACCTCCAACAACCTCCAAGCCTTGTATCAAATGCATGCTACTAAACTGTACATCAGCCTCAGCACACGTAGCTGACATTGTTGACTTAGTCATTCAGTCAAACAAGCTTTGTTCGGATCATACAAAATGTCCACAAAAGCATGCAATACAAAAAATCTAAAATCCATTTATAGTTAATAAAAAAAAACATATCAAGGTTAAAAACATCAGAGAACTTCAATTAATCACTTAATTTGAATGGGCACCAAACTAGACAGTTGAGCTTATGTTACTTCATAATTCAGTCTTTCTAGATGAACAAGTGTGGTCCTTTGTTTCATTGCCATCATTATATAACAGATTACTGCCTTACATACTAAAATATTATCCAGATGCCGAAGGTAATTAAAAGCAATTTCATAGGAAAACAGGCTATTCGTTTTGAAAATTGGACGGAGATATGGTTTTCTACTTTCTGTATAAAACCTAGAAAACAATAAAAAGTGAAAGGTGCTTTGTTTGGACCTGCCATCACACGGACAATTCGGCATGATGGAGCACCACTTACCCCTTTTAGGAAATGCAAATAAAAAGTGTAGAGTGCACAATCTTAATCTGGTTAGGTAAAATCTATGTTGTACATTGGTAACAAAAATAAGATATGGTTGTAAACCCGTGCCCACAGGACCCTCAAGATAAGAGATAACTGATTTCTTGGAATTAGATGCCTCTTCTCTACAGACGGCCCTTACGTTTAGAAAGCTCTTTTTTAATTCAGCCTTACTAATATATTGCACATCTCCCGAGGTAAAATCATTTACGTTTAAATTGCAATCCTCTAGAAGACTAGCAATATAATTTAGCCAGGGAATATTTTTACAACCATCTTGGGACATGCAATCTAAAATTATATCCCTCGTAAAATGAGTTTCATCCCTAACCCAGAGACGATGCCACAGTGTTAATGCAGCCATACAAATTAGATTGTTTATATACGGAGATCCTGTTTCCCTTGTGCAAAATATTCTACGATGTGGCACCAGGGACAGCTAGCAGGCGTCTTAGGAAGTTATTTTCAAGGATCTGTAGTGGAGCTGTCTCAATCTGACCCCATAGAGCCCCCCCATAACAACACCCTGTAATACACTTCGCTCCATACAGTTTAAGAATCTCCCGGACAGGTTTATTCCCAATCTTTTGGGAGAATCTAAAAATAGCCTCCACGATTTTCACAAATTTCAACTTACTCAGGGTGATATGCTTATTCCAATTCCCCTTACTATTAAAAAAGAAACCCTAGGTAAAAAAATGTAAAAGTTCTCTCTGTCCGCGTCCCGTTGATAAAATGTTGTTTCGTTTTAATATTCCCTATACCACTTTATACTCTCTCACAAACCGGACCTCCTATTCCTAACCGAAACTTGGCTAAATGAATCGTCCACACCGATCCTAGACATACTGGTCCCTCCCAATTATGACATCACCAGACTAGATAGACCTATTAGACCAGGAGGTGGTATTGCCTGCATATACTGGAACAACCTCTCAGTGAGCAGCTCACTCTCACCGCATATTTCCTCATGTGAATATCTTTGCTTAGATATCACAGGTAATAACAAAACAATTTGTTTGCTGCACACATTTTACCACTCACCAGACGATAACCTCACCTTCATCGAGCAATTCATGGATATCGTGACCACACATACTGGTCAACAAAATACCCAAATATTCCTTGGTGTCTTCGATCTCCATTGGAATGACCCTAAGGACCTGGCAGTAAATTGCCTCAAAACATTCCTTTCGGACCTTGACCTCAACCAAATCTGCAATGGCCCCACACATGTCTAAGCCTAATCCCTTGACTTAGTGATTGCCAACCCAGAGGCCATTCAGCTTAACACAATCCTCCCCTGTGATTAGTCTGATCACCATTCCATCACCTTCTCCATCAAGGTATCAGTTAAACTATGCTCAGCACAACCTACAAGACCTAAAATACGGAAGAGCAACCTAAAAAAAACTCCCTCACAGACCTATCCACTTCTCTGACCCCCTACCAGCTAACTACCTCAAAGATCTCGTACCTGCGCTATTTCCACTTTGGACAAAGATCATCAATGCTTACTTAGAGTTATTCCTCATATTCTCAGTTCGGGAAAAGTTTCCCCCACCCTAGAAAATACGACGGCGAACCCCACTGACCTAAACAACTACCCACCAATTTCCAACATCCCAACTCTGGCTACACTCCTAGAAAAATGTGTTCTCTGCCAGTTAGACAACCACATCACCAACTTCCACCTGCTCAATAAATTTCAATCTGACGTTCCGGACAGGGTATAGTACGGAGTAGGCGATGACCCACATAATAGACGACGCACTAAAAATCCTAGATCAGAACGAAGTCTGCCTACTCATCCTACTTGACTTATCTTCGGCATTTGATACCATCAAATATGATCATCTACTAGACCTCTTGCAACACAGAATGGGCCTATCAGAGTCAGTTCTAAATTAGTTTACCTCTTTGCTCTGAAATAGATCCCAAAGTGTCAAGGTCAACCAATCCCTGTCCAGGACCGTTACAGTCACATTAGGAGTCCCACAGGGCTCCTCCCTCTCACCTACACTGTTCATCCTATTCATGGAGCCACTCACTGAGATTCTCTACTTAGCTAATATCCTCTTTCACATGTATGCAGACGACACACAACTATATTTAAAGATAAACTCTCTGGATGACATCAAAGCTCTCAATCTGACTCTACAAAAAACTCAGCCTTGGTTGACTGAAAACCACCTCAAATTAAATGCCCTCAAAACCAAATTCTTACTAATCGCCCCACCTTACCAAACAAACATCATACAAGAATGGCTTAAACATCTTACAACGCTCAACTGCCAGCCTCTTATTATAGATTCAGCATAATCACTGGGAGTAACTCTGGACAGTAACCTAAACATGCAAAAACATATCAGTGCCGCAGCAAAAGGTGCACACTTTCAGATGCTCACCCTGAGAAAACTAAAACCCTTCCTCCCAGTAAACGACTTCAAACTAGCAGTCCAAGCACTAGTAATTCCCAGACTAGAATATGGTACTGCAACTCTCTGTGGACTCCCTAGATCGACAACTGCCCTGCTAAGAGCATCACTCAACTCAGCGGCCAGGCTCATCACAGGCTCCAAAAAGCATTGCCACATTTCCCCCAACTTCAAAGCGCTTAACTGGCTACCCTTCGAATCAAGAATTCATCTAAAAGTTGCTTGCATGACACACAAAGCCCTACATCAGAACACCCCGAGGTACCTGGCCCAGAAACTGGAGCCTTCATGTGGAAACAGATCCTCCAGGATCTCCAACAACCTTCTTTTGAAGCCTCAAAGATTTGCCAAGAAGAAAACATATAATCGCGCCGTCTCTGGAATTGCACCAAGGATTTGGAATGCACCACCCCCAGAAATCAGACTCAACCCATCAACTGCCTCCTTCAAAAAATAAGCTAAATCTCTTCTCATGATGAAATTCATTTGAACATTATTTCGGACTAGTAGAACAACCAGCTGTAACATAAGTCGAAATACTTTGTACATTGTCCCTTTTGTTTACCTACCTTACTTGTAAAGCACTCTGATACCTGCAAGGATCATGTTTGTGCTATATAAAAACTTCAAAAAATAAATATGGTGCTGTACAGCTCTCTCCATTTGAAGCAACTCAGCGTAGCAAGTGGCCTTGCTGCATTGCGCCAAATGGTATTTAATGTGGCCCATTTTATGAGTGACTGGCATGTTGGACAATGCACCTGAGTTCAATCCACACAGGTAAAATGGTTTCTGTTACATTTCTTTGGCTCATCTTTGGTGGCTCAGTGAATGTGGCTAAGCGAATGCAGCAAGTCTATGCTCAGAGAAAATGTGTGTGGTATAATATGTAACTGCACAAAGAACAAAATAAGTATGAAATAAAGATGAAAGGTCCACATCAACATTAGCTAAAAATTCAAGCAAATCTAGATTTTTTGAAAAAAGTAGGAATAGCATCTAAAGAATACATTTGGGGTGGGCAAAAAAATAATTAAAAATAGTAATCGATAGGTATATTTACTATTTATTCATGAAACGGGGCACAGCAAGGGAACTTGCTGCGCTGCATTGCATAAATGAGAAATTAATCAATCAATCAGAGATTTGTAGAGCGCACTACTCACCCATGAGGGCCGCAAGGCTCTGGGGGGAGGGGGTTTCGGGCAGCTCCGGTCATTCAAAGAGTCAGGTCTTGAGGCTCTTTCTGAATGTTTGTAGTGTGGGGATTCGTCTGATGCTGAGGGGGAGTTCGCTCCAGGTCTTGGCTGAGATGTAGGAGAAGGATCTGCCTCCCATCCTGGCTCCATGGATGTGAGGGATTTCGGCCAAGTGTAGGTCAGTGAAGCGTAGGTTTCTTTTGGGGGAATAGAAGGAGATTCTTTCGTTGAGGTATTGGGGTCCGGTGTTGTGGATGGCTTTGAAGGCATGTGTGAGCTGCATTTTCTCAGAGTTGAGCTTCAGGCAGCTGCTGTTCATCCAGGATGCGATGTCTTTCATTCCTTCCTGGAAATTTTGTCTGGTGATGTCAGGTTCCTTAGAGAGGGAGAGGATGAGCTGGGTGTCGTCGGCTTAGTATGCTATGCTGAGTCTGTGTTTTCTGACGATGGTTGCGAGCGGGCGATGTAGATGTTGAAAAGCGTGGGGCTGAGGGAGGATCCTTGGGGTACTCCGCATCTGAACTCAGTGGGTGTGAAGAAGAAGGGTGGGAGTCTTCTTCTTTGATTTTGGCCTGCGAGGAAGGAGCGGATCCAGTCATGGTGGTTCCGTTTATGCTGAGGTGGTGGAGTCTGGTAGCTAGAGTGAGGTGGGAGAAGGTGTTAAAGGCTGCTGAAAGGTCTAGTAGAATGGGGGCTGCACTGTGGCCTTGGTCAAGGAGAGTGTGGTTTTCATCTGTGGCGGCTAGGAGGGAGGTTTTGGTGCTGTGGTTGTTGCGAAAGCTGGATTGAATAAGTCAATCAATTCCATTAACTTCGTTAGCTGGATGTTGACGATCTTCTTGGTGACTTTGGCTGCAGTACGGGAGGAGAGAGATGGGCCTGTAGTAGTTGCGGTCTGTCTGGTCTGTTTGAGGGCTTCTTGAGGAGGGGTTTGACTACTGCGTGTTTTCAGTCGTCGGGGAACATGCCTGTTTCAAGGGTACAGCTGATTGTCTGTCGTAGTTCTGGTGTGATGGTGGAGGCAATCCTCTGGAAGAGGTGCTGCAGGCAGGGGTAAGTTGGTGTTCCGGAGTGTATGCTCCGCATGGTTTTTGCAGTGTCTTTTGTGGTGACGGGGGTCCAGGAGAGGATGGTTTGTTGAGTGGCATTGCTGGAGGGAGGTGTTGGGTCGGTGCCTTGGTTTTGTTCGTCGAAGTTGTTGTAGAGTGCCCTGATCTTGTAGTGGAAGAAGGAGCCGAGTTTGTTGCAGAGGTCCTGGGAAGGAGAGATGTCAGAGGTTCTGCTGGGGGGGCTGGTGAATTCTTGTATGATATTAAAGAGTTCCATGCAGTTGCTGGAGTTGGAGAGGATTCTGTCCTGGATGAAGTTTCTCTTCGTAGATCTGATGAGTTGGTGGTTTGCTGTAGTGGCGGTTCTGTAGGCGGTGCATGCTACCAGGGTTTTGCTGTTCCTCCATGCTTTCTCAAGTCATCGGCACGAGCGCTTGGATTCTCGGAGGTCCCTGGTGAACCAGGTGTGTTGGCTGAGTTCTGGAGGGTTGCATTGCAATTTGTGGAGTTCGGTGGCTGCAGAGTTGGCATCGATTGTGGTGGGAAGGAGTGCAGCTGAGGGCAAAGGCGAGGTGCTCTTCAGTGATCTTGCTTCAGTTTCTGCATTGGGGTGTGCCGTTGGCTTGTGTGTTGTGGGTTTCGAGAAGGAGAAGTGAAGGCAGTGGTGGTCCATCCAGAGGGGTTGCATTGTGTGATGGAAGTAAATGTTGATTCCACCAGTGAATATGAGGTTGAGGGTGTGTCCTGCCTTGTGAGTGGGGGTGGTGACAAGTTGATTCAGTCCGATGCTGGCGAGGTTGTCTAGGAGGATGGTGGAGTTTGGGTCACTGAGCTTTTCAAGGCGGAAGATCAGGTCTCTAAGCAGGGCTTGGGGGGTGAGGTAGTCTGAGATGGTGTTGTTGAATGTGGTGCGGGTCTGGGAGGTCTGTAGGCGAGAGTTCTGAGTAGAGTTGTTCTGGGGATAACCTGGATTTGGAAGTGGATGTGTTCCATAGGGGGTGAGGAGTCATTTGAGATTGAGGTTGTCAGTCGGAGGGAGCTTTTGTGGACGATGGCGAGGCCTCTTCCAGGGTGGTCGGGGTGATCTTTCCTCTTAGTCTTGTACCCATCGGGGATGGTGGTTGCAATCTCAGGTGCAGAGCTGACATTGGTCCAGGTCTTTGTGAGGAAGGCATTCAGGGCAGATGGTGTTCAGGAGGGCCCGGATTTCTACTGCGTGTCTGTGCAGGGAGTGTACATTGAGGAGGATGTAGCTTAGAGGCTTGGGTGCAGTGGCGTCTAATGGGTTGGCGGTAGCTGTCGGGGTCTGGAGGTGGGTGAAGGTGTGGCAACAGTGTCGGCAGGAGGTGATGCCCGGTGTCGAGAGCTGGCAAGTGTTTTGCACCCGGGGTTGAGTGTGTGGAGGGTTACTGAGTTGTAGCAGTGGGGGGGGGTCAGAGGACCAGGGTCCCTGCCGCTGGTCACGGTTGAGTCACGGACGGGCACCGAAAAGCTTGCCTTTGGCATGCCAGCCGCATGCCAGTGGCACACCCACTGCGCAGTAGCCGTCATTAAGTAGGGGAAGGGGGAGCAGCTGGGAGGCGGGAGAGGGAAAAGGCAGGAGGGGAGGGGCCAAGTGGTCAGCAGCGGCAGGAAGGGGTAGGAAAAAAAGCAACAGGAAAACCAAAACAAAAGTGAAAACAGCAACAGAAACAGCAGAGACAGACAAAAGGCAGAAAAAGATGAAAAGGTGTGGACAAAAGGCACACACAGATAAAGAGACACAACAGATAAAGAGGCACAAACAGACAAAAAGGCACAAAAAGTAAAAAGGCAAAACAGATAAAAAGACACAACAGATAAAGAGGCACAGACAGACGAAAACACAAAACACAAAAAGGCTGGCAGGGCAGACCAGCAAACTCCCAAATATCTAAACAATCCCACTGGCCATCTTTTCTCCACTCTACTTGACATTCAATTAACTATTGAACACCCTACTGAGCAGAAGGTGCCTTACCAGGTAGATTGCTAAAACTGCATTAATAGAAACAGGCTAGTTACAGGAAATGTACTAAACATAAAATACAGCTGTTTCACAGCTATCACAATGCTTAAGTCTCTTTAATTCACATCACATTCCTGAAAATCAGTTACTTTCCTTGTTTCATATATCCTTTCTATGGATTTCTATTGATTCCAAATTTTTCTCTTATTCTAGATTCAGCTACATTGCACGAATGCATCTCACTGAACTAAATGTCATCTTCCCTTTCTAAGACTTGCCTTGTTTCTCTCACTTTGTCCATCTTTCTGTCTTATATTTCCCCATTGTCTAATCAACATCTTTGTTTTCACTGTCTCTGATTTGTGCCTTCCTCCTCTTCTCTGTTCCCCTTCTTTCCTCTTTAAGACATCTATCTGGTTCTTAGAGAGCCAAGATTCAGCAGATTCTGGGCTTCATTTACGAAAAAATGGCACAGTGCTGCGCTGCAAGCCATTTTGCTGCATCAAGCTGCATCATTTTAAAAGCACAGGGATGTGTCGTATTACTAACAATACAACACATGCATGTGCTTTCCCCTGCGCTGGTACACAATTGGCCGCCATGCGCCAGCGCAGGCACTCCTGTGTCATACTGTAAGGGAATCTTCATTGCAGGTTGATTGTTTTTGTGCAGGAAGGGACACCTTCCTGCGAAAAACAATCATTGATGGTATTTTTCCTCTTTCTATTCATCTTGTAGAATTAGGAAAAAACTAGGAGAAATAAAAGAATTTCTTCTCGTTTGTCCCACTCCTCCGCATCCCCTGGGGAGGTGTAGGATTCTGACGCATTCCCAGCTTTACCGAACTCTGTAAATCTGGGAATGTGTCAGGTTCAATGGATGTTGCGTTGTAACACCCATAGCAACACCCAAGGAATGCCCATTTCATGCAGAGTAATGTGTGAAAGGGGTCCACATTTACAAGGCCATACAAAGTCATGCAGGGTGACTTTATTTGGCCTTGATATAAGGGCAGGGACACTGCACTGCAGGTGCATCAAAAAAAGTGATACACCGGCGGCGCAATGTCCTTGTAAATGATGCCCTCTGTTTGTATCTCCTTCTGACTCCCACCTTTGCTCATCTCATTGTTTCAAGCCCTCCACGATTCAAGCTCTTTGCTTTGCCAAATTTATACTCCTCATGTTCGTCTGAAAGAATTCATTATGAATATCCATTCAAGAGTTCACTAATTATCTTAGTTCTTATGAAAGCCCCTTGTTCAGTGTAAGAGCAATTCATCTCAATTGTTTAGTTACTTGTAAAGTGTGCTGACTCCATTTTGATTATGCTGTGCTGTATAAGCAAGTTAAATAAATTAAAAAGCAAATACCTAAATAAATAAACAAAACAAATTACTATGAATTATGTGAGGAATATGCCTCGGCCAATGTTGAGCCATTGGTGCTGAATTTGAAACAATGTAGAAGAGTCTGATCTGTTACTGATTTAATGCAGAATCTGGCTGATGGAAGGGGAGAAAAGAGAGGATACTTACTTAAATGGAAATCTATGTCGGGCGTTGCCAAAATAGAGTCAGTGGTGGACGTGTAACTCTGAGCTTCGTATTGGGCCTGATAGTTATCCTGCATTTATTCCCCGCATCCGAGTTATCCACGGCCCAAGTTACCACGACTCCTGGTGTCGCCTGTCGGGAGAACATGACTGGCGTGTATGGCGGACCATTTCCACAATAATAACAAAGGTCCCTAGCTGTTGTCATCGCAATGGCGAATGAGACCAGGCCTACCGATTGGGCTTGGCCATGGCCATTTGAGGCAGGATCCCTGGGGTGCCCTGCCAGGCAAGGCGGCTTCTGGACTTACTCCAAGGCTTTGGAACAGCCCAAAGCTAGGGACACGCCCCAGCCTGAGACCTGGATTGTACTGGGCCTGGGGCCGCTGTGGGGGACAGTGAAGAGTAGGGGGTTATCGGCCTACCTGCCATCTGTTGAGCAGTCGGCCCCTGGACCCTGGGGTGTTGATGGACTGGGAGGTGCTCTGAGGAACTGAGGCAGAGATGACACAGGATCACCTCGAGGACCTCTTCCCTTCTTCGTCATCACTGGAACTGATGACGCTGGCAGAGGTAAGAACACTGATGGTGTCCCTCTGCCCCCCCCCCCCACCCCTAGCCTGACTAGGCCACTTTGAGGCGGCCTGGACTGACTGTGCAGTACCTGGGTCCTTCCTGATGCTGCTGGAGTTGGCTGCTACTCCTGAGGGGAACCTGTCTGTGGTTATCTACCAGGCTCATCGGCTCTGGCTACGACAGCCTGGAGCCCCAATTGTAGAGGTTGGTCCGTGGCCCCGTGCAAGGCAGCAAGGATCGTCTGTGGGCCCAAAAAATGTTCCAGAACAGGAAGAGAAAACTGGAGGAGGTGTGAGCTACTGTACCCCAGTGCACTGAATGCTTCCAAATTTGAATGACTGCCTCACAACATACTGACCCATACTTGCAAGCTACCACGAGGAACTGCAGTGTGCACAATAAGAACTCAAAGGTGAGGTGACAGAGTGGACTCCTACCTAATCTGGGGTGCAATGGGGCCCTTTTCACT
This sequence comes from Lissotriton vulgaris, assembly GCF_964263255.1. Classification (NCBI taxonomy): domain Eukaryota; kingdom Metazoa; phylum Chordata; class Amphibia; order Caudata; family Salamandridae; genus Lissotriton; species Lissotriton vulgaris. Next base: position 955,187,521 of record NC_141699.1, read on the forward strand.
TCCATCCCATCCCCTACTCAATGGGGGACAACTTGCACACTAGCGCAAATTACCTGTAGCATATGGACTCCTTGGATGCCCAGGAACCCGGACACTGGCTGCTTGACTGCTGTACTCAGTTCTGCAGCTGCTGTGCTCCATCCCATGCATGTCATTGAGGGGACTCCTGGGGAACGTGACCTGTTGTATCAGAGCCTCCCTTGGATGCTGAAGCTGCGCCTCCGAGACACCCCCCTGAGCTATGGGTGATTCCCAAACACGGGGCAAACACACAGTGTGCCCCCACAATGAAGTGATACAACCTGCTGTCTTGTGGACACAGGAGGGTTTAATGATGACTAATGATGGTGAAGCCAAAAACCAACAAGTCACTGCTGCCAGGAGGCACGAGAAACAGCCATTACAACGCAACTAAAACAACGCACTACCATTACAACAAAACTTTTACAACGCAGGATCCATTACAACGCATGCCATTACAACGCAGCTGCTATTACAACGCAGCTGCCATTACAACATAAGTATGGGTAAGTATTTAATTACATTTTAACCCCTACACCATCCAAAACTTACCCTACTATTACGCGTCTCTGGAGTTAGAATAGTAATTTTAACCCCTACACTATCCAACACTTACCCCACTATTACACCCGCCTGGAGTTAGAATAGTAATTTTAACCCCTACACTATCCAACACTTACCCTACTATTACACCCCCTGGAGTTAGAATAGTAATTTTAACCCCTACACTATCCAACACTTACACTACTAGTACATTCCCATTAATTTAAAAAAAACATACTTACCCATACTTACGTTGTAATGGCATGCCTTGTAATAGCAGCTGCCTTGTAATGGCATGCGTTGTAATGGCATGCGTTGTAATGGCATGCTTTGTAATGGATCCTGCGTTGTAAAATTTCAGTTGTAATGGTATGTGTTGTGAATGTATGCGTTGTAACGTCATACATCCAGAGGCACAGATCCAAAGGCGGATGCCCCCCCGTGGACAAGACTCTTTGCAGCCTGCAGCACCAGAAAGAGATGCTCCTTGCCCACTCTGCCAAATTTAACAAGGTTCTCCAAGCCACTCTAGACACTAAAACCTCCTTGGAGACCTGTATAGACTTTGTCACACTGGAGGTCAACTTATTGCGGGCTGATCATCGCAGACTAACGGAGTGAGCGGGTGTGGCTGAGTCCACATTGGCAAAAATGCGGCCTTGCATGCAGGATGTGCAGGAACGTTTGAAGAATGTGGAAGCTGAGGTTCTCACCCTGCATCACAGGGCGGAAGAGGCAGAGGGCAGGTCGAGATGTAATAATATCAATCTGATGGGACTACCTGAACGATCGGTGGGTCCCAGTAGGAAGCTGTTTCTGGAAGAACGGCTGATGAGCAAAGGTCTGGATGGTAAGGTGCACACCAGGATGACCACCGCACATGGGACCCCCACGCCCTATCATAGCACACCTCCTCAATTATCATGATTGCATCTTGCTTTTATAATTCTTTCACACCGAAGGTCACATATCCAATGAGAATTATCAAATTACGGAGTATCCCGACTTCACCATGAAGGTGCAGCAACAATGAGGGTCATACTCCCCTGTTAAACAACGTCTCTGAGAACTGAACCTGAAGTACACGTTTATTCCCTGCTAAGCTACTCGTCGTTGATGGGGATAAGATTCCCATCTTTCACTCACCGGACGACGTGTGGACATGGCTCCACACAACGGATATGCTACATTCTCCTTCCTCGGAATGGCACGAGGGTGAATGGTTGCTAACCAAACCAAGAAGATGCAGGCAATGCACAAGAGGGTGCGACCATCCAGAAATTAGGCTGCTGAGGAGAGAACCCAGGCTGTAGCGAAGGACTCCCTCCAGATCACAAATTAATTTGCCCCTTTCCAAACTGGTCGCCCATCAGAGTAGGGCTCGGACTCGGGCAAATCACTCCCTTCCATGATCTGCAAAAGTCAGGACCCGAAGATCACCCCCAGATTGGCAGACGAACTGTGAATGTGAACTCAGGACTGCCACTGCTCAGGTGTCAAATTGAACAGGTGCCTCACCTGATGGGCCGAAAGCCGTCAGGTAAGAGGTGGTGTGTATGGGACTGCAGGGCACATATGAACACAAGGCCCACACTGAGGTCTACCCGCCAAAGATGACCCTTGTCTTTGATTTTAGCACCATGTCACCCCATTGTTTCCAAGTGGACTCTGCATTGAATGTTTATACTTTACTTGTGCTTTTCTCTTCCTTTTTTTCTTAATGTATGGCTGTTGGTGCATAGTTTGTGGGTACTTTTATGGACGGACCTTCTCACGGCAACTGTCCCAGGGGAAACAGTTTTTTGGATATTTTAGATATATGCAGTGTTTACCTGATGCATACATGCCACCTGTGGGTTGAGCCGTAGGGCTACGGGGTTCTCATAGAATGCATGGCATGACGAGTGACTTACCAGACACCTGTGTCCTTCAGTACCGCATAATCCCCTAGAATGTGCACAGTAAGCCACTCCTTCCAAGCAATATCGATGTTATGCCTCTCTTAAATCGAATCAGATGCACAAAGCCACGCTCCAAGAAACAGACCTCAACATTACTGAGTTGCACAAGCACCATGTAAAGTGAAAGGGACAGCTGCATGGCACTCTTTAGTCTTCCTTCACTAGTGGGATCTGTATTTGGATGGCCCAGGGGTACCTTACACTTTGGTCACTCAGAGGGTGGACACAGCGGGCGATTTGTGATTTTGGATGTGCAACCAGATGGCGAACCACTCACTCTTGCTGTAATCTATGCATCCAAAAGACAACAGGGTGAATTCTTGGACACCCTCACACTGGCGCTCCTTGGAGACCCCTCTTCCCTTGGACTTTGAGGTAGGTATTTTAATTGTGTCCCAGATGTGATGCTTGATTGCTCCACCCCCCACTCAGAGCAGCAGCCACAAGACGAACCGCACAACACCTTACTCAATAGCTGTCGCGCATGCACCACTTGGATGCATGGCGCCACCTACATCCCTTAGACCATGAGTACTCCTATTATTTGCAGGTCCACAAAGTGCACACTAGAATTAATCTGTTTCTCTGTGCCACCTGACTTGGTGCACGGTTAGATGAGGTAAGGTACCTGCACACGCCTTATCGGACCACTGACCCCTATGACTTTTACTGTCCGAGGTACTTAGTCAAGTGGCGGTGGCGCTGAACAGAAAAAAGCATTTGACACCTCGAGGTAGGACTACCTTCAGCTGGTCCTCGCCAAAATGGGGTTTGGACTGGGATTGTTGGGATGAATTCACACCCTATACATCATCCCCACAGCGAGAGTGAAGATGGGAAAGGTTACCTCGGACAGGGTGGATATCTGTGGGCGACAAAACGGGGTGCCTGCTGTCCCCTCTTCTGTTGGCACTGGTAATGAAGCCCCTGGCCTGTCAACTCTGTTGGTGGGCAGAGGAGTGGGGCATCTGGGAGCAGCATGTACGCCACATTATATCACTATACGCTTATGACAACTTAATTTACCTCTGAAACGTGGATGTGTCGCTCAGCGGTCCCATGTGAATATTGCAACCTTTTGTGATATCCCTGGGCTGTGCGTGAATTGGGATAAGACCTGCATGCTTCCTCTGGTGGACCAGGTGGACCCCATGGTGACCCACCTAAGATGGTGCTATGACACCTTTCAATATCTAGGGATACAAATTTATCATACTGAGAAAGACCTCAACGAAGGAAATCTGGAGAAGGCAGTTTTCTCCATACGTCAATGCCTACATTTTTGGTGCTCGCTCCCTTTATCTCAACCCGGTCAGGTGGCGATAACCAAAATATTAGTTCCCCCCAACTGTTGTATTTCTTCGTTCCCCTCCCAATTGTGCTCCCCAGGAGCTTCTTTCAGTAACTGAACGGGTCAATGCACGCACTGATATGGGGCTCAGGACAACATTGGGTTGCCTTGAACATGATACAACACCCATTTAATGAGGGTGGCTTAGGGGCACCCCATTATGAGCTCTATTATGCTACTGTGCAGCTGCAATGGCTGGTGGGGTGGTTATACAACTTAACCCACCATGAAACCATCTTGGTGTGCGCACTGCGGAAGGAAGTGTGCCCCTACACCTGGCTGACTGATTCTGTACCCCATGCACGACATGTGTTTAGACAGATGGTGATAGCGTGCACTTGTTGCCGCAGATGCATACATCCCAATGTTGCCACCTGATCCACCCTTGATTCGCAGCGGGTCTCCGGACAAACCTTTACAGAAAACAACAAAGTGAGACTTTGATGGTAAAGCTTTTCTGCCACAAGATACCATTACAAAGTGAAGGGTGGGAGAAGCATTTACTCAATTGGACAGTCCTAAAGGGCCCGAGTGTAGAAAGCACATGTGACAGCGTTGGAATGTGTGTACAAATGTGCACGTTGGCCAGATTGCCTGCCCTAATCTAAAAGCATACCCCCAAGATGGCTGAGTCACGCACTAGTGTTTAATGCATGCTATGATGTACTGAGAAGCGAACCAGTGTAGTGGCTTGTCTGGTGGATAGCAATAATTATAATCTACTAAGAGGCATGAGGGCCTCTCCACACACATTTGGAGCATAAAGGTTAGAACGGAAAAGGACAGATAGTGAAGATATTTTGCACATAAACACAAAATACATTAAACATTTATGCTACTGTATCAAGTTTCTGATAGTATTATATGATATAGAATAATCTTACAATACAAATTGAATTAGTTTTTGAAAAAAAACATTGGTTGTCTTTTACTTCTCTCTCTCGCTAAGATCCATTGTCAGGATCATTAATACATGTATTAACAGTGCATGTTTAGCCATGAGGACCCTTATGTTTGTATAGCACTATACCCAGGTCCTGTGGCTCACCTTGGATTATCCCATGAATTTTTAATGCTCTGAAACAATGAAAGCTGATGGATACTTAATATGGAGTGTTACACCAGAACTAACACCTGAAACTGGCCAATCAACTTTTCAGTGAAAGAACTCAGTGAAAGAACTCAGCATATGATAGATTTCAGAATCTTTTCTTATATTCTTGTAATTTCAAACCTGCTGGAAGGTATTTCCAAAGGTCTACAACCTCTATAAAGACTGAACTTCATCCGTGACCTTATCCAGTTAAATCAAAGGTTACAAATTATGGTATGACAGAAATGGTCAGGATTCTTTCTAGTATTCTTTTTCTACAAGTAGCCAAAACCAGTGGGCGTATATTAGGTAGCTATGACTCCATGATTATGTCCGACAATGCTTCTTCCCTGTTTGTTTAGGGGCAATATTTCCTCCAAACACCAACATATTCCTTTTCAATGCCAACATGTTGTGTCTCATTTAATCACGAAAATAATTTTTACAGCGACCCCCACCACCTGTGTTATTTTGCAGTGTTGGCACAATGTCATCTAAAAATCTAGGATGTATATAGCAAATTGTTAGTTACTAAATTGTCAAATTTCTTACTGTTTTATTATTTAGTGTGACATAGGATGCAGTACTTTCCAACATCTATTTTTAATGGTACCGTTTTCTAAGAATTATTTCATTAATGTTGCATGTAGTCTTTAGTCACAGAATAGTTATTGGTGTTATTTTTGTTTTGCCTATAACCTTTGGGGACCCTCTTTGTTTTGCTTAACTGATTTTGTCTTATCTTACTTATTATGTTTTCAGTTCTTTCTTTTTGACTCTACTAATATGCATCACTGAGGTACGCCTTTGTACTGACATCAAGCTAAGGAGATCAGGTAGAGTTTTCTCTCATTGAAACCTGCTACCCATATCAATTGAATGGTGGGCCACTCCCAAAATTATAGTTTATCACTTTGTACTGTTGCCATTATGTCCTGTTAGCAGAAAACAGGGAGTTTTCACTAATTTCAGTAAGTATACCATTGCCAGTTCCGGTTTTGATCAGCAGCGTATCTTTCACAGTTTCATTTATGGTTTGCTAGGAAAGCATTGACATTTTCTGTATAACTATTTAGCACATCACAGCAGTTTCCATCAGGCCCATTGAGCACATTTTCACCAGTTAACAATTTGTAAAATTGGCATTTGTATGGTCTGTTTCCTTTAGGCATGCTGGTAATTTTCCATTATTCCAAAGTTGCTCTTCATGCTTAGTACAGTACACAAGCTAAAACAATATTGTCAATTTAAATTATGTCCAGTTACTGTGGAATGCTCAGTTATATAGTTTGTTACCACACCATTACCACACCATTGTCAGTTTTCACAATAAGAAATAAGTCTAATATTGACAGATGACATTATACCGGCTTAACACATCGTCCATTTTTTTCCACCGTGCTCAATCAGTATATCATTTTAATTATCCATGATTTAGAACAGCATTGCCAGTTTTCTTTATGACCAGTTGGAACAGCATGGCATGATTTCCTTACACACATTTTCCACACTATAACCAATTTCAATATTAACCAGCTAGTATTTGATTTGGCATTACACATGTTCTCCTCACAGCTTCCATTATTCCTATTCTCGGGGTAAATATGGATGGGAAGAAGCTGGCTTCAGTTGACTGAAGTAAGATGGAGTCTAACCACAGTCAAACGCAGACCTGGATGAGGGTGTTGTAAGAGATGCCCTACCAAAAAGGAAGATAGACTGAATGTAGAGGAAATGGGATACACCCTCCCTAGACAGACTAATAACTTGCCAAAAAAGTATCCCATACATAACTTACTTGTTATGAGGAAAATGATTTGGCATCAATTTACCATGCTGCTGGCAAAGAAAACACGTTTTTTTCTTTGTTGCACCCTCACCCACTCCAGTAGTGTCATGCTTCATCAATAGGTCTCATCCTGGTCCCTAAAAACTAGGCTCAACCATATTCCAGCGAGCACATTAAATATTTCTCTAGCCGGGGTTTCCCTAATAAAAATACCATTAAAAAATCAAGGTATCCCTTTAGTAGCAGTTGTTTGGGTATGATTAAAAGGTTGTTGTGCGGGGATAAGGATATAATGGTCCAATTGTTCTAGAAAATGTTTGACATATTTCAGACCCTAAAACGAACCCTCTTGGGTAAAGGGCTTTCATCAGGACACAAAATGCAATTGGAACCATTTTTTTCATTCTGTTGTCCATTGCTTTCAATAGAACAGGAGCTTTGGTCATAACCATGTGCTTACCTCACATAAATAAATGAAATTCTGTAATTCTTCAAATTGTTGCAGCTCTAAGAGAGTGATGGGGAACCACCAACCTAGATACACAGTGTCCTCTCATGCTGCCTAACTTAGAAGGATTTTCCATCTCCTGCCTTCTTTTAATCTAGGGTTGCAGAAAGCCACATTACCTCCATTCATGCCCTGTTGGTAAGCACTGGCTATTCTTCTTTGATAAGGATAATAATCACAACACTTGAAAACCTCTTTCAGAAGAGCATTGCCAGAGCAACACAGATGCACTATCAGAACTAAATAAATGCTCTAGAGAGTGATGTAGACAATACTCTTCTTTAGATTTAACACTAAGAAGACAATAGAGCAGTCTTGGTCAAAAAATGAACAAATCTCCTCTCAAGATACATTTGTTGCAAGTGACAGATCGCTTATAGCACTCTAAATTGTATGGGTGCACTATACTCATGGTTTAAATGCACTCATATGTATTTTTATCGTTTGCAGTGTTTCATGATTATTAAGATGCATTTATTCGAGTTATATTAGCATCGGAATGTAGTGTGCACATTTAAGTAGGCCTTTGTATGTATTAAAGAAATTTATAATTCCTGTATGTGTAATGTGCAGGTTTAAATTATACTTGTGTAATGTATTTGTATTTAGTATAAGTTGACTAAATTGTAGGCCCAAACTGTAGGTTGTTTTGAGTTTCATTTCTCCTTGGTTGCTCAAGAATTGTAATTAAATGAATCCTTAGTGTGCTCGAAGATAGTATGTTCTCATCCTACTGCTGGTGCCGGAATTTGCCCTCGTTATTCTTAGATGTAAGGAGATACTCGGAATGTCCTTGAAGAAGTCTGGGAGGCAAAAATGGAAGGCGCTTTCATGTCTGGCCTCTCTGGGAACCAAGGCCACTGGAAAAGAATTAATTTAATTAAAGGCTTCTCTGGAAACTAGCTGAAGGATGGTGTCAATGAATATGACGTATTGTGGGTTGAACATTGTCTTCTTGTATGGTGCGCAGGGACAGATTAGGGAGACTTCTGCCTATTTCGGAGGAGAAGGAGCATCTTAGAGCGAGCGCCATAGCTTTAAGACCATTTGACGTGAGTACTTCTTAAGAAGTCAACACGTGCTTTCACCTTTGGGATAGGATATTGGGGAAATAGTTAGGACTCTCATTTAGAGCAGAGTAGGGAAAGATACTTAGAGCAGAGTAGGGAAAGATACTTTTTTTTCCCTCAAATGAAAAGAGAATTGAACTCAGCTTCTATCCTTTGTTGAATTTTGATTTTGGAGTTCATTATATTATGTCTCTTATGCCGAATGATTTATATACGTAGACTTGGCTCTGTATTGATTTCTATGTATCTATATACCCTGATATTGACGTGTGTTTATATTCAATTATTTTTGGCCTTATAACCAAAACTGGAATTCGGAGTCTGTTGTCCTATAAAGCATGTCTAATTGAAAGTATAATATTGAATTGTTTTACTCCCGTCCACACTTTTTAGCACGCAATAAAAGACCATCTGCCTTGAACTTAGTATGGAAGGTAAGGAGCAAATTTAGCGTCACCACATGGATGAAGTTATGCTGCTGTGGGTGCTCAATTGAACCACATTAATCCTTCAAACCAGTTTGTAGAAATGAAACATTTCTAAACCCCTTCCCAAACTGATATTAACAATTCCCAACACATTTACTTTTGCCAAAAAGCCCCCCTAATATTTACAACTGAAATGGGTAATAAGATTTAGCATCTGATTCACCATGTGCCTAACATGAAATACAGATTTGGACCATTTACTAGTGAAAATTAAAGATATCAAAATACTTGGAGAGGCTGAGCCCATCTGGTCTCTTCATATATGTATTTGATTAGGTATATGATGAGACAAGATGGGCTCAGCCTCCAAGTATTTTGATATCCTTAATTTTCACAAGTAAATGGTCCAAATCTTAGGTATGGGGATTTCCATATATTGAACCTTGATACAAAGCAAGACAATTCTGTATAGATTGGATGTAAAATAAAGGAGTGTACAGAAAAAGGCCATGGGAGGGGATGGAGGCAGGGCAAGGAAGGTTATCAGCTTTTACCAATCAACCAGAAGGTTACCTGTATATAAGATGGCAATTAGGGAGGAGTTTCTTGAGTAAGCTTGCCACATCTGAGTTGCAAGGGAGTATGAATCAAATAATTACTTTTGCAAGAGTTACACATAACCTATGAAATGTTGTCTGAAACTATTTAAGGAAGGATTATCCGGTGTAATTCCAAGTGGACCATATTCAGGCAAGATATAAAGAATGACCAATGGGGACATACATGAGAATCACTTAGTTTGACTGGATGTAAGTTTATCTCATAGAGGTATTTTGACAATCTAGCATGGATTTGGTCCTTCTGGATCTACGCTATAATTCACTAATGTTTGACTTTCTCTCTCTACTTGCAATATGCATTACATCATTTGCATAAAACAATAGACAATGAGGCATAGAAGCAATGATTGGAATATCAGCAGACACATTTACTAGCTTCTCATACAGATTGAATACATAGATCATATGCATAGAGATGACTAGCATGCAGCCTTGGTTAGCCACGGTAGTAACAAGTACTGATTAAGTTATCAGGGACCATTTGTCATAAGAAATAGGTTGAGGTTTTCAGAAACCCGACAGCTTGAGCTAGAGCTTGCTTCACCCAGAGATACAGAGAAATAACATGCAAATGTGTTTATAATTAAACTTTAAAAAATGATTCTTTTGCTATCATACCCATTATTTATCATTTTCAAAGTATGAGTTTAAACATGCACACTTACCCCTAATGTAAGTCTTAACATGTTGCTCATTTCTTTTATAGGATCTGTGAAGGGAGAAACACTGGTCTTATATGGGGTTCTCGTAAATATTCATCTGCTTTTCCCAACATGTGCATACTTCAAGGAGATCATTATCATGGAGTATTTAGACACCAACCTGCAATATATAGATAACTGGTTTAAAAATCAACCAAAAGCATTTAACTGGACCCAGTGCTTCAAATCTATTCAAGAAAATCAGGAAGAGAGGTATAAAATATACTGTTTAGTCATGCATCACATTATAAGGATCATTTCCCACTATTATGCCTGTTTTTTTGTTCCATTCCAATACTACACTGGTTTGATCTAAGAAATACTGTCTAGCAACATCTAGTGGTGGCTTTGAAACTGTACTGCATGTATTAATTTTTTTGAAAACGTATTTTACTAAGTTTTAACATCTTGCACATCACATCCGTAAGCACAAGTTCCCAATCCCACTGTAGTCTGCCATGGACTGAGAAGGTGCGTGCAATCCTGCTTATCCAATGAACTCTGGGAATTCTACAGTTCTAACATGGTGATACTGCTTAATAATGAACCAAAGCAATGAACAGTAAGTAAGAGTCCTACCAAAGGGAGAGGGAGAATGACATGATATGTGATGCAATGTAAGTTCTGGGAGGTGTCCCCGGGATACATGCAATCATGGAATTTGCTTGTGGCAAGTTAGTCGGGAATGTGGGTGAGCAAGTGTAGGCCAATTCATACTGTGTGGGGGCCCTCGCCCATTGGCGCTCAAGAGATACCACACCACAAGATGCCAGATTTTACTTAACCCTCTTCTCCCACAAAGTGGGATGTCAATCATTATGAGGTTCCAGGCCTCTGTCCAACTCCTGGGTTGCAATCCCCTGTTAAGCTCCTGCTATAGTGCAACTCCCTCACAGCCAGCTCATTTGCAAAGTTCCATCACCCATGAGTGTACAGTGGAGCTGCCAGAGGACTTCCATACAAGTGGAATTTGGCGCCGACAAGTATGCCTATACATTTGTTTGTAGCTGTACCTGCCTTATGGCAGGTGAACCATCCCAGCAGGAATGCCCCCGGAGAGCCTATAAACTGCCTCCCCATTGCTGTTGATATTATTGTTTCCACGCCTGTCCAAAATGGTTGGATGACTGGGCAATCCCATACCATATGCAGATATATGTCAATATATTCACCACATCTAGGGCAAGTGTGCTCTGTTAACCCCTTCACTGCTGGGAAAATTCCCCTGCTGTGCTGGGGTGCGGGGGGGGTGCGCACAGCGCCCCGTGCTCATGACAAGCTGAGCTCGTCATTACCACAGCCATTTCTTTAGAACGCTCGCACAGAAGGGGAATTTGCCCAGCATGCGAGCGTTCTAACGGTCATGACGAGCTCAGCTCGTCATGAGCACACGAGCACCGTGGCTCATGACGAGCTGAGCTCATCATGAGACTTGAAGGTGCTAATGTGATAAAATTGGATCCATTTGAAACGCTAGTGGTGTGATTCTGACTATACTTGTCCAGTATGTGTCAGTGATTGGTGTCCCCATTGTTTGCTCCCAGTGATCTCATAGGGCCCAAGCCCCAAATTAGCCTAGTCCTGTGGAACCCTATAGAAAAGTGACATCACATGATTCCTCCTGGGGAATCTCACAAATGCACTGCAGCCCCTGTCCATCTGGAAACAAAAAAACACTAGCGGGAATGTCGTATTGCTCTCAGATGCACTGAAAATCCACTATCACAGCATTAACAGAAAGGTTGTCTGCTGTTGTAAGACTCAACTCCAGCAAGTTTTCAAGTCTGTTCCAATTGCCACCATCTGGTATGGCAATCATGTGCCATGACTGGAGCTCCCTGACATACGGTACCCTGGTCTGTGTCTGCTGAAGTGCCCTCTTTCAAACATATAGCTACCTGGTTATCAGAAGCCATCCTCTAGGCCCACCTGGAAAGCCCAACAAGGTCAACAGCAGTCTTGCCATATCTCTCTCTCTGTGGGGTGAACCTTGATGCTATCATCTCAACAATCACCCTGTCAGAAATTGGGTTTCTGGTTGGCACCCTGTCTAAGCAGGAACCACAGTATGGGTAAGCCACAAGCACACTGTCGATTAACCTGTGCTCCCTCCCTGGTAGCTTGGCACAGACCACTCAGGCTTAACTTAAGAGGGAATGTGCAAAGTATTTGTGCAACACTTCAAACAGTAAAGCAGGGAAAGCACCACACAAAAAGATACCAAACCTGGTTAGAATACCAGAGCTTAATTTAATGAAGAGAACAAGACCAAAATGACAAAAATCCAATTAGCAGAACCGGAGTTATGACTCTGGAATGGATAGCTGAAATGTTGTGCTTAAAAGCATGAAGCGCCAACGGAAGCTATCTGGGTGCGCTAGACCGGGTCAAATCCAAAAGTTACTTTGCAGCCTTTTTTCACCCAGGCTACTGGGTTAGAGTAAAGCAATTTGTCCAATGGATAAACACACTGCGCAGATCTATGCTCGCCATCACCACATACAGGAAACCCCCCCACAACAATGTGTAAAAGGCTTTCTAAATATCGTTGGACAATGTCAGGGCCCATTGCGGCAGTATGGCGGAGCTTTCAACGATATGCATCAACTGCTGTACATTCTGAAAGGTTTTACATGTACCGATGAACCCCACTTCATCCAGGTGTATCAGCGTACGTATTCTGGGCACCAGCCTGCCTGCCAAGATGCCACTGAGAATTTTATAGTCCACATTCAATGTGAGAGGGGTCTGTATGACCTGACCTCCTCAATGTGCCTCCCAGTTTTGAGCACTGATGTTATTAGTGCCTCCTGTATTCTACTCAGAACTTCTCCCTTATCCCTGGCTGCAATCTACAGTTTAGTCAGGCGAGGGACTAGGCGGTCGACATAAACTGCATAGAACTCCACCGGGAGGCCTTCCGTATCTGGCACCCTCCCCTGCTCCATAGCCCGGATTGCTCCCGCATTTCCTGCTCTGGCATAGCCGTGCACCGCGGCTGTCTGTCTCTGGTAGCCAGTGTTCCAGAAAAAGTTCATCATTAGGTTTAGAGAAATCTAGTACTATCTCATTTGATCAATGACATGGTGTGACAGGTTACACTCATCAAAAACATGGTGACAGCAATATGCAAACAAACGAGGAAAACATGGTAATGTTTTCACCACAGATATTCCTCAGTTCTTTGCGCAATCATAGGATTATACGCAACAAACATTTCTACCACCTTGAGGTATTACTCGTGGAGTTTGCACATGCCTCTAAATAAACCTGGTAGTACTTGTTAAATGTGACACAAAAACTAGTGGTTTGAAAATATGATTGCCTTAACTCAACTGGGAGGTCTGTATAATACTTTTTGCATTTTTTTCAAGGCAAAAGTGGATTGAAAATGAAGAGAAAACGAAAAGAATCATCAAAAACACCATGAAATTAGAGGTTTCTGAAAGTGGTCCGGTAGCACCTAAATCCTTCCCTCAGGTTGATTGCCTGCTCGTCCCACACACTTTGATAATTCTATGCAAGGACCATGTCTCCTTCATCGGCAGTTTGAAAGATTTGTCATCATTGTTGAAGAGCGGGGGTCACTTATTAATGTTTCTGCTTCTGGAATGCACATACATGTATGTAGCCGATTTCAAGTTTCCAATGTTATGCGTCGATGAAGATTTTGTGAGAAAAGTTTTGAACGAGCAAGGCTTTATGATTAAAGAAGCACAAGTAAAACCTAGAATCAACCAAACAAAAATGTCAATCTTGGATTATTCTTATATTATGTTCATTCATGCTGTTAAAGTGAAGGATGTGCAATAATCTAAAACATCAACAATAGAAAGCTGAAAGTGTGAATAACTTTGTTCCTTGTCAAAGAATCATTTTAGTTTGTTAAATATGTAACTTGTGCTTTCTATGCTTTTGAGCCTTTTGTTGACAGGGATTGATCATTTGTTTTGTTTTTTACTTTCTGTCTAGCTTCCTAATCAGTTATTTATTGCTGTTAAAGTCATGTATGATGCAGGGTTGTGCTTTATTGATTTGACCTTATTGAAAGGAAAGTCTATTGTTGCAAAGGGCAACTTTTGAGCTTTGATATATATATATATATATATATATATATATATATATATATATATATATATATATATATATATATATATATATATATATATATATATATATATATATATATATATATATATATATTGTTTACCAATCCGATTCCCATGCGATAGAAGGAAGGCACTGAGTCTGTGAATTTTACTCAAGAAAATTTAATCCGACATGCTGCATATATATATATATTCACTGAAAAGCCATAGGTTTCAGGGACGTTATAGTTAGAAATTAGCATTTAAAAAACCTCAGAAATGCAATGAAATAAACATAGGTTTCAGGGACGTTATTGTTAGAAATTGCCATAAACTTTGAAATTCACTGAAAAAACATACATTTCAGTTATATCATAATTAGTTGGATATTTCACTCGTACAAAACCAGAGAAATTCTACCATTATAGTTAGTTGAGCTAACTATAACCTGTGCCCCCATAATGCGCTGCTGATGACGTCACATATTATATAATTCATGACATGGTCATTGACATCACTGATGATATCACTGATGACATCTCAAATGACATCACTGATGACATCATCCAGTGACTGCGTGTTTCTCTCAAGTTTAAAAATGTTTTATATATATGCCAAGGTGATTTGAAGAATGAGTGGGTGTATAAGTGTCTGGATGGAGGATTTAGTAGGTGTGTGCCTGTCTGTATAAGTGAGTGATTAAATGTGTCTTACTGAATGCATGGGTTAGTGACGAAACTGTGTGAATGTCTGTATCAGTCTGTCTGCTGTGTAAACTGCTGCATCGGTTGGTGAGTAGCTACATGAGTGTCTATATAGGTTATTGATTGGTTGCCTGAGTATTTTTATGGGTGCCTGAGAGTGTGTGTGGGTGTGTTGGTGAGTGAATGGATGTCTCAGTGGTAAATGTGCGAGTAACTACATATGTAAAAGGCAGGATATGTGATTGATGGTGTATATTAATAACTATATGTGAGAGTGAGTGATTGTGGGAGTGGCTGTATGGATGAGTGTGTACTTATACAGTTATACACACACCACCTCACTTATTCATATAGAGACTAACGCATACTTACTCTCTTATGCAATCACTGATACAGGTGAGTAAATAGAAGTGTGATTGATTTTTTGCATGACTGACTAGATGTGTTGGTAACTCTGGATGAGTGACTGTGTGAGTGTTTGCATAGTTATATGAGTGCATATGATAGTGTTGTATTGATCAGTGACTGCATGGGTCAATGAGTGGATGTGTTTGTAGACCTAGGAATCAGTGCGTATGTAGTAACTGGTATTGGTGTGTCTATTGTTTCGAAAATGGTAATCTGTATTTTAGAGTGGGTGTATCAAAGGTCATATTAGGGTGTGAGGAGGTGCATCAGATTTCCACATGGATGATGTCATCAGTGATGTCATTTGAGATGTCATCAGTGATGTCATCAGTGATGTCACTGCCCATGTCATGAATGATGTAATATGTGACGTCATCAGCAGTGCATTGCGGGGATGCAAGTTATTGTAGTGAAGACCGATTTCTGCCTGCACACATTGCTATGTTAGCATAACTGCATTAGTAGTTTAAACACCATTTTGCAACTTTGCCGCTTTTGCACAAAACACTTCATATATCTGTTATTGTAAGTTAACTTGCTTAATTTTCTTCACATGAGAACGGTCTGCTATCCACATCCCTAGACTAACATGGTAGCCTCTGTCAGTACAGCTTGTGCTCACAGCGTCAAGGTCAAATAACAATGTATGCTGTTGATTCAATGTGATCGGCCAACACTCTAGACATAGCATGCATCCAGCAGCAAGAGGCTGAAATTCGAGTGCCTTTAATATTACACTGCATGCATGTTTACAGGCACTTGGAGAAAAACCTTTCCATCTACAAGAAGGCTGGCTGATCCTTTTGATGTGGTTCACCAAAGCTGATCTTTGAGGTATGGGGTTCCCCATTGAAACCTAGAGACCTTCTATTATTATAAAACTTAGCTTTGAGCAAGGGGAGGGTGGTACACAAGGCGCTATATGACCTGTTTCCGCTATCAGTATATTATAATTTCTCCCTTTGTGTTTTATGGAATTGTAACAATGATTACTGTTTTATTTCTAATAATATGCCTGCTTATGGTAGCCAAAATACTGCATCTTAGAGCACGTCGTTAAAATAAACATTTTAAACTTTTATTGTGTCTCTGATTACTCACGTTGTGGACGGGTATGAGAAATATAAACAAAAGAGTGTTCTTGATGTCCACCATTCCTGAGAGTATTCTAAGTCGCTGGTTCTGTTTTTTCATTGGTAGCTTCGTGGTAGGACGAAGAATGAATGAGACACTGATGCCAGTCGGATAGGGGTTCTGGGTACTGAAGCGAGTTTCTGGTACACCTCATGTCACTGAGGTCCTGGTTTCCCACGCACGATTCCATGCACAAACAGAATCCCTGCAACAAGGCAAAGCTAACGTTTGGTCTTATTTTCTAGACACTTTAGTAGTTAATGCTTCTCTTAGTCCACAACACCCTCACTTCTGTTTCCGGTAGACAGTTGTGATGGTTTAACCTACCTATACAGATTAAATATAGGTTAATTCAAGATTGAAGTTTTCAAAAAGGTTCATATTTCATGAACTACTACCCTTTTTTGTGCTACAATTAATATAGATTGTTTTTCTTCTCTGTGTCCTTATGGGTGATATTGACATAGCTCAGCATAGTCATGCACCGCTCTTGCTACGTTTGAGGTGCCTGACAATGGTTTGGCGGTTATCTTTGTGATGAGTGATGATGTAGCCTTCCCTTTTGAGCTTTTTTACTCTTGGGTTACGTTTCCTGCTGTAAATGCAGATGATAATACATTCAATACATATTTTCACACAGCAATGCCAGTGAATTATGTTCCATCTAGGACACTAGAGATTTCGATTTCTGCATGGCAGCATTGTGTTTGGTTTAAAGGCGCCCTTCCCCACGCTGTGACTCCCGCTCGGATATGTCCCATGTCAATTCTTGGGGATACTTCACCAGTCTTGGCCGGTTTCACACCACATCCTAACTATTTGCGGGTCCCTGTTGTCGACTTACAGCTACTTTATACCTCTGTGATTGAGGTACATAGGGCTCTAGTACAATATGTTACACGCAATCTCCAGGTGTGGGCATATGGGGTTGCAGCACATCTAGTTTGACCAGCGGGGATGAAGATTAGTCCCATCATGGTTAATTCAATTATGGGCACTTGACCCCAAGATAAGGACGATATGCCTTATTGGCTTGCTGAGAAATTTGAACAATTGGAGTCAGTATTTCCGAATAGAACTCCTATGGAGAAACACAGGATCCTGACCATTAGTTTGCAGAAAAACTTGGTGCCTGAGGTAACCGATTGTGATACTTAGGGCAAAATATTTGCAGCAGTGTATTCGAAGTGCTTCAGCACACCGTCTATGATTGTCCTGCCCTCCGTAATCAAGCGTGTTCAGGATCAACACGGACTGGAGGCGGCTGTCGAGTTTAGTATGAGACTTGTCGGAGTCTTTGACGTAGTTTCTGATCTGATCCTTGCCAATGTCAAGAGGATGCAGTTAACTTTCAGGTGTCTAATGCTTTGCGCCTTGTCCCAGACGCGAGAAACCCCAGAGGGTAAAAACCAGGGAAAGCAGCAACAGAAACAGGGGTCGCGTCCTGCATCGCCAGTTGCGGTGACTGTTGAACGCACATATGATTTGCACGACCGTACATAAATTAGGTCTCCTGATAGATTTCAGGTTCCTGATCAACGTTCTCCTCGTTCTTCACAGGGAAAATCAGGCTCACCAGCCGGTGGTGGAGAACATGGCAGAGGTCGGGGCACCCCACTAGGACATGATAAGCCCCACCCACCTGAGAACAAAGGCAAGCAGGACGACTTTAGACATCAAACAATCAATCAATCAATCAATCAATCAAGAATTTGTAGAGCGCACTACTTACCCGTGAGGGTCTCAAGGCGCTGGGGGAAAAAAGGGGGAGGGGCGCTACTGGCGAACAGCCAGGTCTTGAGTAGCCTCCTGAAAGTCAGCAGTTCTTGGGTCGTAGGCTCAGTGGGAGGGTGTTCCAGGTCTTGGCGACGAGGTGGGGGAAGAATCTGCCGCCGATGGTTGTTCTTCGGATGCGAGGGACGGTGCGGTGGCGAGGGTGAGGTTGGCAGAACGGAGCTGGCGGTTGAGGATGTAGAAGAGTCATCTGCTGAGGTAGGCTGGGGCGGTTTTGTGGAGTGCCTTGTGTGTGTTGATGAGGAGCTTGAAGGAAATCCTATTGTTGATGGGGAGCCAGTGCAGGTTTCCAAGGTGGGGGTGATGCGGCTGTGGCTTGGTACATTGAGGATCAGGCGTGCAGAGGCGTTTGAATGCTTTGCAGTTGTTTGATGAGCTTGGCCGGGGCTTCCGCATAGAGTGCTTTCCATAATCGAGTCTGCTACTGACGAGGGCCTGGGTGACTGTTCTTCTTGTATCTGTCGGGATCCACCTGTAGATCTTGCAGAGCATGCAGAGGATGTTGAAGCAGGAGGAGGAGACTGTGTTGACTTGCTTGGTCATGGAGAGTGTTGAGTCTAAGATGACTCCCAGGTTGCGTGCGCGGTCGGTGGGTGTTGTGGCTGCTCCCAGTGCTGTAGGCCTCCAAGACACTGTTGAATACAGGGGAACCCTACTCACAAAGAACCAGGGTATTAGTTTTATACTTGGAGACAGTGGTTCTAGCGAAAGTGATAACTAATATTTCAAATAATATACATTGCACAATGGAGATACATTTGTAAGGGACACAAATAATGTAAGTGGACAAAAGGAGTTCTCTACACAGCTAGATCTGATAGTTATTTATATATACACAGTAGAAGTATAAATCACTTTCCTAAATTCAAAAACCAGTATACTTTGTGCAGTGTATCCCCAAGTGAGACATGGAACCATAAGTGAATATATACAGTGAATTGCATTGCAAAACGGTTTCCATATGTACAAGAAGTGACCATTCAATTATACATAGTAACAGCCTGAGTGTATGGTAACACTGGCTTCACTGTGAGCACCCGGCCGGGTACTCACTTGAGTTCACCTTTCCTTACCTTCACCACATACAGGACACCACCACTTCACGTAGGCTGCGCTCTTGGTAATCCAGTATCCCCACAACATACGTCCTGAAGAGACCCCATATCGGATAGAGGGTTGAAACATCGTCGACACCAGTACAGAAAGGACCTTTAAACAGCCAGTGTTACCATACACTCAGGCTGTTACCATGTATAAATGAATGGTCACTTCTTGTACATATGGAAACCGTTTTGCAATGCAATTCACTGTATATATTCACTTATGGTTCCATGTCTTACTTGGCGATACACTGCACAAAGTTCAGGTCTCCGAGCAGGATGTAGTCGGTGGACGTCAGGGCGTGCATGCTGATGAAGTCGGAGATGGAGTCGCTGAATTGGGGTCGTGGTCCGGGGGTCTGTAGATGAGGGTACCTCTGAGGGAGGTGTTGGGGTCTGTGTGGATCTGGAAGTGCATGTGTTCGGCGGTGCTGAGAGTGTCGTCGGTGAGGGTCGAGACCTTGAGGCTGTTCTTGTGGACGATGGAGATTCCTCCTCCGAATCCATTGGAGCAGTCTCTGCAGGTGATCTTGTTGCCATCTGGGATGGCTATGGCAGTGTCGGGTGCGGAGGAGTCGTTCATCCAGGTCTCTGTCAGAAAGGTGACATCCTGGGATGATGTGTCGAGCAGGTCTCAGAGCTCAACAGCTTGCTTGTGTGCGGAACGGGTGTTCAGTATGATGCATCGGAGGTGGTTGAGGTTTTTCTTGGCGGGTGGTTCGGCGGCTCTGAGGCTTGTGTAGCTGCAGTTCAGCCAGGTGAAGGGACCATGTGTGCGTTTCGGTGCGGCCTTAAAGCAGGTGTGGGTCCATCCGGGGTTGAGGGCGTGCAGTGTGCTGGCATCGTAGTGGCAGTGGTCGTCGTGGTGGGCACGGGGGGCAGGGGTTCTAGCACTGGGCATGGTCCAGGCACGGACGTGCACAGACGGGCCTGTCTTAGGCATGTCTTCAGCGCGCCAGCGGTGCAGACACGCAGCAGCCGCCATATATGGGTAGGTGGGGTGGAGGAACTGCTTGGAGGCGGGAGGCGGGGCAGCGAATGGGCAGTCAGGGGGTGTGGCTGTGGGGACGCAACGGTGGGATAGAAGAAAGAGCACAGAATCCCAGGGGCAACGGAGGGGACAGAAGAAGACAAAGGCACAGAATCACGGGGGCAGCGAAGGCGACAGAGGGAGAAAAAGGCAGAGTCACAGGGGCAGCGAAGGGGACAGAAGGAGAAAAAGACAGGGAGGCACAGGCAGTGCTGTGTGGAGGGGGAGCAACCTACCTGGTGGGGTCAAGGGTCGCACGTCGAAGACCTTAGTTTCAGAAAAAGAAGGTTGCTGTATTAACCGCGAGGTATGCCACAGATAGAGAACACAGCTTCGGAACCTGACATGGGCACTCACGCTGCTGGACAGCGCAGCCGAGGTTACAATAGTGTGGCAAGCACTGCGTCCATATCTGAAGGCAACAGCAACTGACACTAGAGTGGCTCCCCCTGACTGACTATATGACATAGTTATTTTAATTGAAAGTGACATACAGCGTGTAATAAAAGGGATTATTGGGGAAAATCTGACTTCTACATATGACATTTTGTTAGCAGAGGTCTCTTTTAATGCCTGGAGGGAATGGCTATCCTGCATTAGAGGCACCGACAATCCCGCTCTTCACTCATCACCATGGCAGGTTACCAACAAAAAACTATGGTCTTCCTTAGACCCGGCCTCCTTTACCTTCGACCCACCATGAAGCACCACCAATGAGGTCAATACTTGGTAAATGCGGGGATGCCGCTGCATGAATTGTACTGGTTATATCATGTCCACATGGGCTTACCAGCCTTAGACACAATGTGCAGGAACGACAAAGTATACCTGGTATTATATGACTAGATCTGGATGGAGAGCTCTACGGAACCGTGTACAACCGTAAGAATGCAATGATGGCATATTTTATTGTTTACCTTGTTTATTTGCTTATCCATTTATTTATTCATTCATCTCATATCATTTACAGATCCGGACTGGTGTTACCTTCTTGGTTTTACTATGCTTTATTTTCCGTTAATGTATGTATGTATGTATTGTTTTATATGCACTGATCCATGTTTGATTACGGCGTCACTCCAATACGATTGTAATTCTACTGATGCCTCATGGCCGTTATCTTTTTTGTTATTGCTTAATAAAAATGATTTGAACTCAAAAAGAATATCAAGGTGTAAATGAAACCTGTGTGTCTCCGATGAATAATCCTCTTTTCACTGTGACCAAGCCTGATGGGGCGTACTGCCTTGTTTTGTATTATCGACATTTGAACTCTCATTGTTGTACATGCACAGTACAAAATACTCACAGTTCTGCTCTGGTTGATAGTCTTGTGAGAAAATGGTTTAAAACCACACTTGACTTTTCCAATGGCTTTTTTAGTCATAAACTTTCCCTTCTTATTTGCCAATGGACAGCGTTTACTTCTGGCCGTAAACAAAAACAGTTCTAAAGGTTAACCAAGGGCTACAAAAATAGCCCAGGCATCTTTGCTGCCTGTGTCTTCTCATTGTTGGACAGCATAGACCCGAATGCAGACTCGTGTGTGGATGATATTTATCTCACAGACGAGAAATTATGGCTGCATCTGTGTCGCATTGACCGCATTATTGTCATGTTTGGGAACTTTGGTTACAAATGTAACTCTGCAAAATCTCACATTGCAGAGCACACAGTGTTGTTTTTGGGCTATGAGCTCAACAACGAAGGTCGATTTTTGGCACCTCACTTCCTGGAGATGTGTGCACGTTTGCATGCTTCAAAAACTCTGAAAACAGTACAATCTTTACTGGGTTTTTTAAATTTTTCGGGCATACTTACATTCCAATTATGCCCAGCGTATCAAGCTGATATATATGCCTTAATACAACATACTTTTACCAAATCATGCTGGCTTCCTGAACATTCAGCTATCCTGCAATATTTCAGGAGCAGAGTGTGAGTTATTTTATGGAAAAGAGAAGAAATTTGATTTTCATAGCTGTACAGTTTTACGATATTGTTTATACAAAACAAAAGAGGGAAGTCTGACTGAAAGTTTCCTGATCTTACTGAAAGCTTCCTGATTGGTGATATCTAACCTACAGCACGTTGTTCAAATTGAGCCATTCCTTCAGAGTCCTGGTAAACCTCCACTATTGGATAAGTGGTTCAAGTCTTTTAAAAATGTTATTGTGGCCATGGGTGCAGAGAAATTCCCATTCCATTCCATTAAGGCCCTTCTTGACAAACTGGTTGCAGAAGGTGTTCTTACATACATGGACACTTTCGGAGTGGGTAAGCACCATTGTCATTGTGCAAAAAAAGGATGGGGACATTAGACTTTGTGTAGATTTGTGTACCCTAAGCAAATATTTTGCAGTGGATTGCCACCCTATGCCCAAGAATAATGACCGTTTAGCAAACAATAGTGGGACCAAGTTGTTCTCCTTGTTGGATCTCTGCTCTGCATCTTATCAAATTCCGCTCAATGTAGATTCTCAGGACCTCATCACTTTTGTTACCTATCTATAGCAAGTGTGATTCCGAACATGATAGATACTATTTTAACCAATATACCAGGTTCTCAGACTTATCAATATGATGTTCTGCTTCTTACCAACACAGTGGCAGAGCATAACGTTATACTCAACGAAGTCTTGGAAATATTCAGAGAGTTGGGAATCACACTCAAGCCAAAGAAGTGTTGTTTTTTCGAAACAAAAATGTGATTATTTTAGACGCCATATCTCTGACAGGATTTAAACCCAAATTCTTGTTGATTCAAGCAATACAGGACAAAGCTCCTCCTAATGACAAGGACACCTTGAAGTCTCTCCTTGGTATGAGTGAGTACTATTTTAGGTTCATCCAAGGGTTTGCACTAGTTGTTCAACCACTCCACCAATTACTGCATCAAGGTGTACAATTTAATTGGGATGATGTTGCTGATCAAGCCTTTCCTAAGACAAAGAGTCTTAGAAACTCTTGGCTATATCCTCATTTAGACCAGAAAGCTAATGCATTCTCACAGTAGACGCTAGTCAAGTTGTCATAGGGGCTGTTCTTTCAAACTTTTGTAAGAATAAAGAACACACAGTGACTGCTTCCTGCTCATGTGCGAATGAGAAGTTTTTAAACTTTTCTTTGGGGTATGCAATTTGAAATATTTACGGATCACAAGCTCCTTATACATTTACTTAATGACATTTACTTAATGACAGTAGATCAGGAAAGGCTTCACGCAAGGTTGGTCAGGCTTCTCTTCAGTTTATGGGAATACAATTTTCAAAATGGATTACCTACCTCGAGACAAAAACTCCAGGGCAGATTGCTATTTTAGGATGCCAGTGGAAGGTATAGATCAAACACAGGTTTTTGATGAAAATGAATCTGTTATAGCCACATTAGATGACATTTTGAGCTCTCTTCAGGTCTAGTTTCCCATGATGAATGGTTGAATGCTCTCCAGTATGACAATGTGTTGACAACGGTTATGGACTTTGTTGAAAAGGGCTGGCCCAAGGAGAGGTCTTTGACTACATCTCTCTAACCTTTTGCAAATGTGGAGGACAAACTGTCCATTGTAGATGGTATTCTGTTATGTATTGAAGCCACTGTTTGGTCAATTTGGAGTAGGAGCTGCTTGTAAAAATTTTAAGCCATTTTTTGGGTGGCCCTCATTAGATATCCAAATTGTGAGTTTGGTTTCAGGGTGGAATACATGTTTACCTTCAGTTAAACATTGGATCATACACACAACTCCCTTACACATAGTCCCTCTTCTTAGTGATGTGTGGTACAAGGTTTCTTTGGACTTTGCAGGACCTTTCAAACAATTACCTTCTGACAAAAGATCCCTACTAGTTCTAGTGGACTATTTCTCCAAATGGGTATATTCCAAATAAGTGAGTGCAACAACTACTGCCACGGTCATAACATTTTTGAAAGAGGTTTTTGATATAGAAGGAATTCTAAAGGAAATAGTTAATGACAGCAGTACACATTTTGCATCCTCACAAATGAAGGAGTTTGTCCAAAAGTTTTGCGTCAAACATTTGAAAGTGGATTTGCACTCGCCAACTTTGAATTGTCTAGTGGAGTGGATGAACAGGTTCCTAAAGGAAGGTATACAGTCTGCATTTGCTAGGAGACTTTCATTAAAAGAGTTTCTTTTCGAAAAAGGTGTGGGCTTATCATCTCACTCCTTATTCAACCATGGTGGTTTTGCTTTTTTGTCTTCTAAGGAAAAGACAACCAAGGTCTGACCTACGTCCTGACTGGGTTAATAACTTTATGACAGAAGTAGAAAATTGTCAATGGAATAATAATAGCATGGTCAAAGAGAGAGTTGTTGCAGTTTAATCTGTGCATAAAAACTATTATGACACAGTGCATGGTGTGAAAAATGTGGATCTCAATATTGGTGATTGGGTGTTGATCAAGCAACCCATCAGAGTGAAAAAGGATGAGTCAAAAGTCTTGGACTCAGTCCATGTTGTCAAGTTTTCATGTGACTCAATTATGCCTAATGGTAGAGGTTGGTCAAGCAAAAGCTAAACAAATCATCATACACAAAACTGGTGAAGATTCTCATGATTGGTTTTCTTTGGAACTTTTCAAATCATCCAGGTGGCAGGTGGGGTTTATCTTTCACATGGCGGCAGGTCTCCTATGTCCATTCTGTCCAACACTTCAGATTTAGGTACAGATTCAAATATTACTGAGGAGAGTTCAACAGGGGTTTCTGATGATTATGTAGACCACAGTCCTGCTTAATGTACCAATACGACAAAACCTCCTATTACTGTTGGAGCTTCTTCCCGCAATGTATCTATGCCGGTAAAGTGTAAGCATTTTTGTATGCACTAATGTTCTCACAGAGTAGCAATGCCTGTAAAGAGTATGGATTTTCATTTGTTTCCAATTTTTATGTGAGCCATTGCTTAATTTGTTTTTTATAAGGTCTAAGATGATGTAGTGGTGGGCTTGGATACTGTCAGTCCTTTGTCTATGTTTTGGATACATTGTGTTATGGCTGTAAGTAGTGTTGAACCATGTTTACTTTCACATGGGTTTATGTTTAACTTAACTCACACTCAATGTTCCTTCTCCATGGTGTCCAACTATGACTTGGAAAGCTACACACTAGACACCGTGGAAAAAGGACATGTGGGGCATGTGCCTCCCTTTTTTACTGGAACAAACTACAATTTGAAACTTACCTGGTCCTCATCTTCAATATTCATTACCCCACTACAAAAAGGTAGTTAACCGAAGCCAGAATGCACAGAGTTAAGTGTGCTGTGTGGGAAAATCTAATTGAAGACACCTAATGACTATAAGGAGAGTTGTTACCCTGAGTAAAGTGATTGTAGATTGCAGTCAAAGTTAAATTACCACTAAACTTTAGACCTGAATGTTGCTGTAGGAACAACATGGAACCCACCAGTCTCTTTCCATGTCAACAGTGCTGAAGACTTTAATAAATACTGTCAGCAAAGAGTGGGAAATTGGGATAGGGATGTCAGAGAAGGCAGACAAAAATGGCATCGGGTAGTAGAGCAATAGCTAATCTTCTCAATGGACCCTCTCTCAGATGTTCTGCAGTCTCTCATGGCTTAAGGTTCTTTTATTCTAAACAGTAAATAAGACTACTGTTACTCTTTGTTCTTACTTCAATATCTATTCACAGAGGTTTTTTTCATTAACGTTGATTTCACATGGATGGTAGAGCTCTACTGAAACTGAAAGTAATTCCCAAGAATCACCCTAGCAACATGTGCATTATAAAAAAATGAAATATCAATAGCACAGTACTTTTATCTTGCCAGAGCCAAGGGAATTGTTGTAAGACTAGTCCTTTTCCAATGCTCTATGCACAATTGTCAAAGCTCAACAACTTAAGGTACCAAACACAAACAAAAATTCACACAGGATTTGTAAGTAAAACTGGGAATGCCTAAGAGAAAGTTGTTACAGCACAACTTATCCACCCTCCACAGGATGATACAGCATACCAATTCATCAGTGCAAGTGGCAGTTAAAGAATCCAAACAGTAGTTTCAGAATACAAATAAATAAATCTAACTCTCCTTAGCTAATCACTAACATTAGGCCTCTAAATACAGCCCTGGAAGAGGTCAAAGAGTTCCAAGGATGCAGGGGAATTGTTTGAAGAGTTTCAAGGATGCAAGGAAGTTCTTTGAAGCAACACTGTAGAAGAAGTTCTGAGATTTCCCACAGGCAGAAAACATTTGAGAGGATTAACCCTGTGTTCAGTTTGAAAATTGTCTCACATGAGGAGTCAGGAGCACAGTTGAAGAGAAGAACCCAAGCACAGTAACAGAGATGAAGAGCAGGACAGAACCCGGGGATTCCTCTCTTCAACAGAGAGGAAAGCCATACAGATGAACATACTCCTTGAATCTTTAAGTGAACTTAGAATACTAGTGTTGATCCTTAAACCCTGGAGTTCTTTACTCCTACAGTAGATCTTTAAATCCCGCTGTGGACTGCAACTCAGATGGGGCATACTTTTTCAGCTTATGGAGTGCCTGCATGGGAGACTATGCGTTGCTGATGTTGGGTAAGTCGCAACAGTGCAGCAGACAGATAGTAGCTAGAATTCTGGGCAGTTTGATTCTCATCAGAACAGTGTAGATAACATTCATCTGTGCCGTTCTCAATTTTCTTTATATGCATGCACATGCATGCATAATATACCTCAATGATGTGTAAGACTGTAAGCCATTTATTAACAACTATCTTTTTAAAAATTATGCTAGTTGTTTTGGTTTAATGTGAATAGCAGAATAAAGGATGATGTAATTTGAAATGTTATCAGTAAAGTCATTTAACATGTCATCAGTAGTGTAATATGTGAGGTCACAAATAGTGGGCCCGATTCACAAAGGTAAACTAAGATGTTTTGTCTAAACTTAGGCCAAAAGTCTAAGTTTAAGACTTTGGGAACTCACAAAGGGTATTTATGAGTACTATCTTTATGTCCGCAGCCTAGGCGGAGATATGTCCCGAGTGTGGACATAAAGATAGTACCCATAAATGCCCTTTGTGAATTCCCAAAGTCTTAAACTTAGACTTTTGGTCTAAGTTTAGACCAAACATTTACTTTTAGGAATCAGGCTCACGGTGTAATGGTGAGTAGTACATTAACCATATGGCCCCGTTTAGCAATCATATCCTCCTCTTTGGACTAATACCGAGCCTGCCAGACTAATCCTTTTTTTTTATCAATAGGGCCTTCAATAACCGGTGATTACCGTGAATAAAACCAAAAGCACGGTGTGGCTCTATCACTCACTGCAAGGAATTGGTGAGTAAGGCATTAAGCATGTGACCCCTCATTAACATACTGCTCCTTGGACAATTACCAAGCCTCTGAGATGAAGCCATCTTTCATCAATAGGCCCTAATGTAACCGGTGGTTACCGTGATGAGTAAAACCTGAACCTTGGTGTGGCTCTATCATGATAAGGGTAAGCAATCCCCTAAAAAACACCTATTCACTTGTGTTTACCTCACACTATCTCATTGCCAATACATCCCTACAATGTCATTAAAAGGAACTAGACACCCTGAACTACAAGAAAGATCCGGAATTAAATTAGGAAGATCCCTGCATCATGGGCACAACTAAGTGTTGCTCTGTATGCATTTTGCCCATTTTTTATCCCTAAGCCCACAGAAATAAAATGCTCAAATGGCACTAAATCTATTTCTCCTCAGGCCCCAGAATTCCTGTCCTGAAGAGAGCCCATACCACGAGAGGGTCGAAACTTTGTTGGCTACTTTAGAGAGATAGCCCCAGATAAACTATAAAGTTGCCTATGACGAACTGACTGCATCATAAAAAGGGCTCCTCTTTTAGATAGCAATAACCATTTTTTTCGTCTCTTAATAGCACTATATGTATTGCACTGTTGGTTATGGTCACTACACTGGGGTTCACAAAACCACTTCAATCTGTTTAAATGTACATAGTGTAATTACACACTAAAATATTTTTACATGAGAAATTGTTCAATGAAATAAAATACACCCACTTTGGCTGAAGTGAGTAATGCAATTATTCATGCTCTTTGGGTTTCTATATATCTTAGGCTATAATGTTGATAAACCTAAATTGAATTAAGGTTCTACTATATATTTTTCTGGTCTTTGCTTTAATCGCGCAAGATATATTACTACTTGCTGAAATCTTTATTTATTCACTAATGAAATGAGTTCCTTGTGAACACTGTTTCTACATATTAGCAATACCCAGTTTGCAAGGACATATGGGTTGCTCTTGTTTTGTTTACTAATCACAGTTTGATAGGGCACAATTTAGGTTTAGCTCTCTAATCTATAACTGGCGAATTTCAGTGATTTTTATTTTTAAACGTTAGTTCTTATTTCATTTAATCACCTAAGAATAATGTCACTTTAAACTTTGTCTTTTTCAGTGACCCTGTATATGTATATAGTCACAGAAAAAAACACATTTAGAAATTGAGTTATAGTTCATGTTCAAACATCTAGTCACTGATATTTGCCAGCTATCATTTATGGCACAAAAATATCTCGTTCATCTCGTATGTCATAACTATATTATCAATTCATGTTGTTACAATGTGTTTTGTTCTATGTTTCTTAAATGTTATTCATATATTTCAGTTCTGAAGTAAGCAATGTTTCTTGAAGGTGCTGAACTAAATTTTCACTGGTTTTTGTTAGTGTGATAACTGTGGTTTAGACAGTTTAGAAATATTTAATAGAAGTCAGAGTTCCTTTATCGAAATATCTTTGTGCCCATAGAAAAAGGTTTTTGTTTGTACATGGAGAATATGGTGAACAACAGGCGCAATGTATGATGTTTGCATGTAGAGGACTATAATATTCTGAAATGGTAGTTCGTTTCTCCCTTGCCTAGTGCCAATGGTTGCTTATTTTATTTTTTCTTCTCTTTTTAATTGGTTGTTTAATTTCTTTTATGTGACTGATTTAATGTTATTGATTTCTTCAAACTAGCTCTACTTTTCCCTTCCATTTAGCAAAGAATTACATTCCACCCTCTTGGCGAGGATCGATTCTTGTTCCAATCTTCAAAGGAGGGGACAAAAAATCCCCAGGCAAATATCGGTTAGTCGCTCTTATCGATAATGAAGCGAAGTACTTTGCAGGGATTTTGCTGAATTCATTGCGGGATTGGGCAGAGGAACACTCAATAATCCCTCCAAACAATACTGGTTTTACAAGAGGAACTGTCACTGCAGTTAACCTTATAACTCTCTTGTGTCTGATAGATCAGACGGAGTTTATCACCAGACCGTTTTACAGGGGATTCATAGACTATAGTTCGGCGTTTGATAAAGTCAATAGGGCCAAGCTATAGCAGAAGCTTTTCGCACTGAGCATCCCGAATGGTTTACTAAGAGCCCTACAGCTACTGCACCAGGACACCTGGGCCAGGATTAAGATTTGCGACAGTTCCAGACTATCACAACCAATTTTTACAACAAAAGGACTCAAACAAGGATGCATCTTGGCCCCTACACTTTTTAATCTATTTTTATCAGATCTCCCGGTAGCCCTAAACACAGTCAACTCTCATGCTCCCAAACTAACCAGCTTACAACTGTCAAATCAATTATATGCCAACAACGTGGTTCTCCTAAGTAACACAAAGATATGCTTAAAAAGGCTTATGGACGCAACTGCTGCATACTCAAATAAGAACGAGCCCCAGATAAACAACAAGAAAACAAAAATCTTGGTGGTTACCCGGGAAGGCCTTAAAAGCTGGCATGGGTCCTAAAGTCGGAAAGCATTATAGAATCCAAATGCCACAAATAATTAGGAGTCTTCTTCAACAACAACGGAAGATACAAAAGCCACCTGGGAGAGCAAAAACAGAAAGGAACAGCGTTAGCATTTGCTCTCAGTTCCATCCATAGGAAATTACTCGCCCCAACATTCGCTCCAACACTTCAGGTGGCACTTGCAAAAGTCACCCCAACCCTAACATATGGAAGCGAGGTGCAAAGAAGGATTGGACAGCGGCCAATTAGACACAATCATAGCAAAAAAATTTAGAACAGTCTTCCAGCTACCATCTTTTACGTCACCAGCACAAATCAGGCAGGAACTGGGCATCTGTAAACAATCACTGGGCAGAATGACAAATTTCTTAATGTGCTGCCACAAGATGAGGTTATCAAAAGAAGGCAGTTTAGCGGAAAACCTATGGTCCAATCTGAATACAAAAACAATGGCAAGCGGGGCATCGCTATCTGTCAAGCGGGCTAAAAACTCTAGGTCTGGGGATGTTGGGGACCTACACGTTAGCCAAAACTAGTTCAAAAGGCTATCAAAAATAAGCACAAAAAAGCTCTCCTCAATGGAAGACAAGGCGAGTCAGTGGGGGAGGGGGGAAGATAATGTAGCCGAAGGCGGCATTAATATAGGTCATTCTTCACCCGAGCAGAGTGTAATGTTTGCGGAGCCCTTGAGTTCTGAGAAAAACAGCATGGAGGATCCAGCTCTTAGCTCCAAGCAAATTGTACCTGAAAGTATGGATTTATCTGTTTCAGAAATGGACGCTATGGTGTTAAGTTCTGACAATTTCACACAAGATCTCAGGGGGTCACAGGAAGCGATCGATAATTTTTATTCCCTCTCTGATCCCTCTTCGGATTAATATACAAATTTTAGCAAGGATTGGCAGGATTATGGAGAGGGGAGTAGCTCGTAAGGTGAAATAATGCTAAATACTATCTCCCCAATCGTGAGTGATGTCACAGTTAAAAGTAAAAGGAAGAGAGGGAGTCAGCGTAAAAAATCGCATATTGAGCAGGCTAATTTTGGGAGATCAGCAGAAGCTGTACTATCTGAAGTAGCACCATCCCAACAGGACGAGATTCTGAACGTACCTCAGGAGATTACTCTTGTTACAATTTATGAAACCATGATGAAACATAGAGCGGAGATAAAGGCGGAAAATACCAGGACTCAGGTGACATGTAGTAAAGTGACAAACGCAGGTCGTTGTGTGATTAAAATGTGTGCAGACACAACAAACAGAGTAATTGAAGGTGAAGCCAGGATCGCAACACTAGAGGTTGAGGCAGCGGCTCAGAAAATTGAGCTTGAGGCAGTTAAAGCCCAGCGGGATGACATAGACAATAAGTTGTCGGAGCTCGAGAACCAGGCACGCCGGAATAAACTGCTTTTCTTAGGCATTCCGGAGAAAAAAGAAGGGACTGATGTGAGGAAATTTATTGCGGATCTATTGACAGAAGCTTTTCCTGAATTGACATCATGGAATTGGCTAAAAGTAATACAAAGGGCCCATCGATTTCCATTCTCAGTGAAAAATTTAAGGAAAGGAGAGGAAGAGTGCCCTAGACTAATTCTAGTTCGCTTTAACAATTTTCTAGCCAGAGAGGACATATTTTCATTGGCCAGGCCGGACAAGAAGGGGGCAGCTAAAGATTGTAATTTTTTTGTGAGACCAGACTTCTGCCAAGGGACAGGATCTAAACGCTGGCACCTTCGGCAGCTTATCCCTGGATTTTTTTTTCAGAAGTGATGGCTAAGGACTTTCTGGACTCATTGTA
Source organism: Lissotriton vulgaris (assembly GCF_964263255.1). Taxonomy (NCBI): domain Eukaryota; kingdom Metazoa; phylum Chordata; class Amphibia; order Caudata; family Salamandridae; genus Lissotriton; species Lissotriton vulgaris. The sequence continues at coordinate 955,219,464 of NC_141699.1, forward strand.
GAAATTGTTGAAATGGGACAATTAACTTTGTTTTATAAATGTTGTTCTGGGGACCTTCAACAAGAGATTATGTGACTGCTACTATTTTGATATTCCTTTTTTTTTTCATCTGCTCTGGGGGGGCACGGTACTCCATATAATACAGGGACTGACAGCCCCTGGGCCTCATGTGGTGGGAAGGGAGGGTGGGGAGGGTGGGGTAGGCACGGGGATGGTGGTGGGGGGAGGAGGTGTTGGTGTAAGGGGGGTGTAAATTCAGTAACAGCGAAGGCACAGTATAAAAGACGGAAGAGTGGACAAGGGCACTCATGGAAGAATGGAGCAAACTTAGTCTTAAGTTATGAAGGTTCTCTGGGCAAATTCCAGATTCGTGTATATTATTGTTGTGTTTTGATTAGTATTTTTTTTATCAGCATACATGGATAGGAAATTAAAAATGTGTACCTTGAATGTATGTGGCCTCATTGACCCTAAGAAGAGGCGTGTATTGGCTAGGATTGTACAGTTGTTACATATTGACCTGCTATGTTTACAGGAAACGCACATTTCATGGATTAATAGGGGTTATCTAAAAACTCTGGGCTTGGAATTAATTGTGTGTTCTAAACAGACAGGGGTTAATAGGGGGGTGGCGATTTTTTTGAAACGTGGATTGGGCGTGTGTACCAAATCGGCATCAGACAAATGGGGACGTTGGGCAATTAGCGAATTTAGAATTAACCAAAGCAGGCTTACTGTGTGTAACATTTATGGTCCCAATTTAGACGATGCCGAGCTGATGAATTTTTTGAATGTGGAATTGGCCCAATGGGCTCAACCAATGGTTATGTGTGGTGATCTTAATGTTCATATTGATGCTCAAGTAGATATAAGGTCTAGCAACGTACACAAAGGCAGAAAGAAATTAGTCTTTAAGTCATTGAGAGGCTTGATTTTAGAACACAGACTATATGATGTCTGGAACAGACTATATCCTAATGATCCTGGTTTCACATTTTTTTCTGCCCCTCACTCAAAATTTGTTAGGTTAGATTACTTTTTTGTTTCCTCCATTTTGTTAGGGGGAGTTACATTTGAGATCCATCCTAAACTTCAGGTCCTGATTTGAAAGTAGGGAACCAAACATGGTCTTTTAAGAGGAAATTATTAATGTATGAAGAGTATTGCCAATTTATGCGGAAGATAATTTCTGAGTTTTGGGAATTTAATAAAGGAACAGCTGATGTGAGAATAGTATGGGATACTTTAAAATCCGTAGTGAGAGGGGAAACATTGAGTTTTGCCAATGCGAAACGTAAAAAGATATGGGCCAAACACAAAAAAGACTTTGACTCAGTTATATTGGCAGAAAGAGAACTGGCTGCTGTTATTGGTTCCGGTTCTAACCCTACTAGGGCACAGTGCGATCTTACTAAGAAAAGGTCTGCTGCATATGCTAATATAGCAGACCAAATTGCTGAAATGTACACACAGTATAAGGAAGAGGCATATGAATTAAGTGTGAAAACTGGCCGAACTTTCGCTAAGAGGCTGAGGGAAAAAGCTGCCTTTAATGAGATTACATGGATTATAGATTTAGATGGAGTCTTGCAGGGGACGCAGGAAGGGGTCATTGCAGCTTTCCAGAGATTCTATCAATCCTTATATAGTCAAGAAGAAGCAGACTTACAACCAAATGAGGAGGTAAATTATTTAAAAGACTTGGTATCTGGGGTATTGACGGATGTACACAAAGCTATATTATCTGCTCCTTTGGTATGGGAAGAGGTTGAAGCTGCTTTATTAGGATTAGCGAAAGGGAAGGCCATGGGCCCAGATAATATACCTTTGGAGTTTTATCAAATTTTTCGGAGTGAATTGAAAAATGAATTATTAGAGGTTTGTCAGTTTGCATTTGCTGGCCTAGCCCAGGACTCTTGGTCTAAAGCAACATTAGTGGTCTTTAGGAAGAAAGGGAAAAAGGATACCAACCTGGGGTCCTACAGACCAATCTCATTGCTTAATTCAGATGGCAAAATATATTCAAAGGTAATAGCAAATAGGTTGAATGAGTTGATGCCAGGGTTGGTATCTTTGAGGCAACATGGCTTTATTCAACGTAGGGACACCACGGATCATGTTAGGAGGATTGTTTCCATGCTGGACTGGGCACAGGGGACCAACGCCCCGGTTGGAGTGTCCCTGTTGGATGCTGAAAAAGCATTCGACAGGGTCTTGTGGAGGTTTCTTTGGTCAGTTCTAGCATGGAAGGGGATCCCCGCTGAGTTCATCACAGCAATAAAAACATTATACAGTAATCCGTCAGCTACCATCCGTATTGCTGGTAAGGTGTCAGGGGATATAGTGATAGGGAGGGGGACAAGGCAGGGTTGTCCTTGCTCCCCCTTGTTATTCGCATTATATATTGAGCCCTTCATACTCACCATGGAGAATAATGAAATAATGAAACCGGTGGTGATTAATAATTAAGCATATAAAATATTTGCATACGCAGATGATATCGCAGTCACAACATCAGATATCTCAGACGCGTTACCTGAAATTATCAAAGCAGCTAAGGTTTTTAGATGGGCTTCAGGATATAAATTAAATGTGTCCAAAACACAGCTGATCCATTCTCTGGCTGGTCGCCCGGCTGATATTAAATTTGAACCTGTGGTAACATATTTAGGGATCAAAATATCCCCAACAGTGGAGGATATCCTTTCTTTGAATCTGGACCCGATCATTGCCACTTCCAATAAGACATTGGAGCGGATTAATAACTTACATGTTTCTTTGTATGGGCGTAGTAATGTCCTGAAAATGTTAATATTTCCTAGATTTTTGTATATTTTTCGGACTATTCCTCTCCTTATTTCTTCCATTTTCTTTACTCGTATTGAGAGAATGTGTGCGAGGTTTTTGTGGAGCTATCGGCGCTCTAGGAGAGCTCTTAAATGGTGTATGATGCCGAGACCACAAGGTGGCTGGGGAATTCCCAACTTTCGAGTGTATCATTGGGTTGCTATATTGCAGCATATGGGGGTGCTAATACTCTCAGAAGATCCAACAGAAGACTTTGCGGCCCTGTCTATCTATGAGATGTTATTAGGGGGAGAGGCTAGGCTATGGCTTAATCGTATAATAGAACCTAGCTACTATAAGAAAACTAAATCCGAGGTTATGTGGTCTGCATTTGTAATTTGGAGGAGTGTGAAGAGAAAGCTGGGTTTTGAGGTTAATTTAAATTTAGGTACTTCACTCCATAATTGTCCGTTTCTCCCTGAAATATTTAAGGATCATGTAATGAAGAGATGGTATGATGCGGGGATTTGTGCTCTGGGAGATTTTTTTCAGGGGGATCAGCTGGTTTCATTTGAGTTTTTACAGAGGAAATATCAGTTAACCCGTAATTATTTTTTTAAATATCTTCAAGTGCGTAGTTTTTTTGAAGCAAAAATAAAGCAAAAGCAAATTCTTTTTGACAAAATAGCGGTTACAGAGGCAATCAGATCTCGAGCAAGGATGGGACCACTTTATCAGATATTTATGAAAGGGATGGAGGATGATATTGAGGGCTGGGAAAGTAAATGGCAGGACAGACTTGGTGTGGAGCGAATTAATTTAGTAAACTCCCTTGATTTAGCCATGAAAGTTTTATTTAACGGCCCTTTGAATAACCAACATTATATGTCAATTTTTTACTTATATTATACACCAAAGAAATTGGCTAAATGGAAATCAAATCGGGGGGATAGCTGCTGTCGTTGCGGGTTATATGCCGCAGACGCACCTCATATGTTCTTTGATTGTCCTAAGTTTTTTCAGTTTGTTAAAGATGTGGAACAATTTTTTCAGATATAAGGAATATCTATACAGTTATCAGCTGAATTGGTGATCATGGGACGGCAAGAAGGGGGAGATTATATACGCTCATTAAATGAGGAAGGATTTATATTTATTTGTATGGCTATTTTCCGTTTATGTATTACATCCCAATGGCTTCTTGATTCTGAGCCTCCAAATTTTATTAGCTGGCAAACTAGGCTATTTCAACATATTATTTAGAGATTGATACTTATAAAACCAAGGGCATGAAGAGGAAAGCTCAGGGGCTGCAAATATGGTCGCCGATTATTAATTGGCTATGAATTTAAGATATGATTGTATAATGTTGAATTGCTCTTCATTTTTTATTTCTTTTTTTCTCTTGTTGGGTTCTTCTTTCTGTTTTTGTTATAATGTAATTATGAAATATTGAATGTGTATCTCCTGTGTGTAATGTGTCTTACGCTGTTGCTGACATAAAATGTAATAAATAAATGAAAAAAATAAAAAAAGGAAGACAAGGCGAGTCTTGCAAGAAGAAGCCATGGTTGGATGACCCTCACTTCATACAATCAGGTGACACCTCAGAGCTACTTAACTTGCACTTTCAACGCTCACACTAAACTCTGTTTTTTAAAACAAAGATTGGGGGTGATCAACCTGTCCTGCCATCTTCCCAAATGGAAAAGAGAACAAGCTTTGGAGCCATGTCGATTTTGTGGCAACTATAGGGAAGACATGTTTCATGTTCTGTGTCTGTGTCCAAGCCTCCTGAAAGAAGGAAGGACCCTCCTACGGAGGACCTGGATCAACAAGGAAGTTAGAACGTGCAGATCTGCAGTATTGGCCTGCTTTGACCCACGGAATACACACTTAAACTGCGCACTAGTGAGGTTTATGGACTGTGCAGTAAAAAAACTATGGGAGGGGAGATGTTGACCCCTACCTCAGCTACAGGAGCAGATCCACTGACCTCCAAAATAACGGGAAATGTTGCCTTGCGGGCACCCTGATACACGAAAATCCGTCAGAATTGTCAAAGCATAACTGACACAAAAAAGGCATGGGCGCACAGGCTGGCTACCTTTGGGTCTTAAAACACAACCTTGGACACAATTGCCTTGAACGGATAATCATCAATGGCACCTGCAATGCAGCGCACCAACAAGAGGGTTCAGAAATGTGGGGCGCCTGGTGGTTTTTAACACTGAAACCAGGGTTCTATTATTACCAAACCTAATAAGTGTTATATTTTTATCAATTTAATAAGTGTCAAAATTTCATCTCTTGTACCTTGCAAAGGTTTCTTTATAAATCATGCAATAAAGATTATTACATATTACTAATTTCTTTTATATAATGTTTTTCATCCGTTTAAAGGTTTTGAAGGTTCCCATAGTGGGCAATGACATTTGCATTGACAAGGCATCAGTAATTTTGTTCTTTTATATTTCTTGTAATTTTTTAAGTCAATCATTTCTTCTATTGCCGTGTTGTTTGCACAGTAGATGCCCTAACAGTGACAAGTATGCCTCAATGTGGGTGCCATGCTCACAGTGCCATAGTACTCAAGCTATACCTCACTGATGAGACCTAAGTAGGTTGAAACCGGTCTGGGGATGCGTGTGCTCCCATCTAGAGGTGACCTGGCCTGGGAGTTTGGGCTGGTCTGTTCCTGCTGAGCAGAAACAAGACTAATATGCATGAGACGGGTATCTGTCTAGAATGGCACAGTGGGTGAAAAACAATGGCATGGAATGTGGCTCAGAGAGACTGTAGGGGCTGGGATTAATTCAAACAATTCTTCAATTATCTTGTTCTTTTTACCTTTATTTAACCAAATGGAGAAATAGGATATGAGATACTTGTAGGTGCCTTACCATTGTATACAACGTATGCAAATCCTAGAATTAACCTAGTGAAAGAGCAAATAACTAGAAGGTGCACAGAAAAAGAAAGAGTTGCAGACAGAGATTTGTATTAATGTCAAAATGAGTGTGTTTGACGGATTTGTCTTCCAAGAATGTTGAAACGTGGTTATTTAGTAATTTGATTAATCGGAGAAATGCCTCAAATTAACTATTCTCCCACTCAGTCAAACTCCTATTTATAAAAGGATGAGTCACTGGATTTATTTAATTGAAAAAAATATTGATCCAGTAGCTAATCAGCCAAAGAGGCATGAAGACACTGTGGCAGAGGCCCCTCCCCCCATTTAGAACGTGGTGTCTGCCTCTGATTGGTCCTGCTCGGCCCTCCAAAAGATGCGCAACAGTCCTGCACTTGAAACTAACAAAATGTCCCAGAAATGCTCAGATGAAAAGTTCACTTGATTTCAAAGACAAATGTGTTGCTTTTTAGAAACAAACTTCATGTAAAAAAAAAGAAATTCCGAGTAGACTGCACCAACACAGCATTCTGCTTTGTAAAAGGGGCGCCTGCTGTTCCAGTATATGGGCATCTGTCACTGAGAACCCCATGAAGAACATGGGGAACTCTAACTTTGGTGGTCAGAACTCTGCTGGCGGTAAGAGAGTGAGACAAGGTTGGTCTTTGATGGGTTATGGTCACCCCATTAACCTCCAAAATCAACCATCACTATTAACTACATAACCTTTTGTATTTCTGACCATTTTTCAGCAATCAGAGAAGTGTAACTTATCTGGTGGACCTGACAAGTTCACTGCTGCAAGGTCACCTGACCCCAGTGCATCAACATGAGTTTCCAGGTTCAAACCTGAATCTGGACACATGTACTGCAAACTAGCACCTTTGCACTCCTCCAAATAGCTCCATATAGGACAAGATGGGATTGAGGAATTTAATTTCAGCAAAATGTGATGATGTACAGCACCTAAAAAATAACTACATTGTGCATATTGCATTTGGACGTGAAACGTGGGGTTAATGATCCTGCAATTGTGACATATAAAATGAACTGTGAAATATATACATCATCAACACTTCAACAAAAGAAGCGATAGAGAGGAAGGGTTACAAAATCTAAGCAGCACTCATTTGATGGAGTGCGACAATAATCCAAGCTTTTGATGGATAATCAAACCCTCACACAGTGGCTTAGTAAAGATGCCACAGGCCCTAGTGCACGGCCCAAAATATCCCCACCCCATTCCTTTATTTGGTCAAAAAAGCTACACTTGGGAATCAGTGGTCTCCTCACACCCCTTTTCTCCGGTGCCACTGCACCTGCTGCACTTTTGACAACTACACTCCGGACTTCACATGTGGCCAGTACAGAAAGGCAGCTCATTTTGCTTGTGTGGCTTTTGTTCTGAAGGGCCCAGAACACGCTTAAAGGAGTGCAGTGTTTGTATTTACCATGTTCCTATAGTTAGATTCATCCCTTGCTTTGCGCAGCACCCAGCAGGATGTTTACTACAAGAAAGTGCCCAAGGGAGCAAAACATCATTATGTAGGGGTCGAATTTAACATTTCAGCTCACACAGACTAGACACAAACAGAAAGCGCAATCTTCAAAGAGCACAAAGCAAACAAGAAAGCAGAACGTGGGAACGTAAGCAAACTCCACCAGTGGGATATAACGGGGCAAAAATGCTCACAATGCATAGCACTGGCGGCGTGGAATTCAGAGTCACGGTCCACCAACAAGTCTATAGTCAGAACATGGAGCCGGGCTTAACATGGACATCTATCTACCAGAAATATTTTGATGCTGAGAAGGCTCTTACCGAGTACTATACTGCAGACTCGGAATTCACGGATGAATCAGTGATACAGCCAATGAGACAACTTGAACAACTCTTGGCTTCTGGTAGGTACCGCACACAGTATTGCTATAGCATGTTTTACTTATTTATGGATTCAATGTTGTGAACACGTTTTTCACATATTTAGGTGTGTCCAATAGGAGTCTGTTTATTTAAACTGTTGATTTGAGTTTAATAAAATACACCACACACAGACACTGAAATATTCTTTAAATGAAACTTATACAAAGTCTAGTATAAGGCACATTTTTATTTAAAAAAAAATCTAAACAATTACAGGTGATCAACAGTGCAAGACTTTAAATTGTCAGCAAACATCAATTACTTGCATACCTGCTATATATTGCCCAGTTTTACTAACATTTGCTTCATGGCAGCTCCACATTTTTTGGCTCAGCCTGGATGCAAAATGATAGTTGGCACTTACTAACCCACGTAAGAGCCGACTTGCGTCCCCTTACATGGCTTCCTAAAGAAAATGTAACGCAACACAGCCCGTTGAGCTGCATTTTATCACACTGTGGCTTGGAGGTTGAGCATGGATGGATCTTGGGCATTCCCCTGATTTTGGCGCACTCCGAGATTTACTAAGCTAGAAATTCTGGAATTGATCAAAATGCCACACCAGTGAGGCATAACAAGGAAAAATATTTTTATTTCTCCTTGTTATTTCCTCTGCATCACACATAGAAAGAGGAAATTGACTTACAAGGATTTTTTGTGTGCAGGAAGCTCTCCCTTCCTGCAGAAAACCAATCCTTCCCATTACTCAGGCACCCTTGCAGCATAGCGCATGGGTGCTTGCATTGGTGCTAGGCAGCACAGAGTGCACCAGCAAAAGGAAGGAGTTGTTCAGTACCATATTTCTTCTGCAAATCAGGTGGCCATCTTAAACTGGCCTCAGTGCCCATAGGAATGGGCTATTCCCAAGCAGTCACTGAAATAATTCAGTAGTGCACTCCCCCTATTCGTCTACCCCTCATTTTAGCCTCTTAGCAGAATGGAGTGCTCAGGTCAACATATTTACACCATCAAGTACCTCCCTAACCTCTAAAAAAAGCAGTGAAACATTTTTAACATTCGCTGCTAAAAAACATATCCCGAGACACCAATATCAGACACCCACCACTCTCTATACAAGGGCTCTTTAACCAATGACATAATTTTTTACACAAAGAGAAGAGCTTAATGGAGGAAAGCATTCTACCCCCTGTTCTCTGTTTCCTCATCAAGGAAAACAGTGCACGGTCTCAAGATCTCTATCATCCCCTCCGCGCTTTCTAGGGCATCAGCTACAATCCACAACACACAAAAAAGATAGGTTAGGGTCAGAGGCCAAAATGTAAAGACTAACTGGAATATGTAGCCCCAAACTAACATGTACATACAAAATATACTCCAGCGTCTAAAAGATAAGAGAACAAAAAGAGGAAGTTCTTACTAAGAATCAAAATTGTGAAATGGCAAATAGACATAAAAATGTATGTATATGGATTCCCATCATTCACCAAGCCTGGTGATCAGCTTCATCATTTGGGTATCCTTTGATGTGAAAAATGACAGACTAGCTCTATAAATATCAGAGCTTTCGTATGTCAGAAAGGTATAATTACCAAGATGAGCAAGATAGAATATGTGGGAACAAGATTTTTTGAAAGATTTTTTTAATGCAGTGCAAAATGGTGGGGTGCAAGAATATAAAATTGGTGCGTGAACAGACTAACAATTTTTATTCGTGTCAGTCACGATCAAGGATTAAAAACGTGAGTGCCAGGACCAGTTTTAACAAATAGCTGTCCTAAGCCGAAGTGGTCAACATGTTTCAGCACTTTAAGGCAAGAGATTAAGCCATGTGCTTTCGTCAGGACCTCTAAAGACAGAAATACAATTACTGCTATTTACAATACATCAAAAAGGATATGGTGTGAATGTAGCATCTCACAATCCCGATTTCCTCTTGATATCTTCAATTTTCTGAAAAAATAAAGAAAGAAAGAAAATAGCACAAAACACATATGATTCTTAGAAAAGAATGACCAAATAGTCTTCTCATAATATGTGGCCACAAAGCGTTATGCCATCATATATGCCCCTGAATGGTGCAAAACTCCATCTTACCTTTGTAATATGGAAGACAAAACCTCACCCCTCCTGGCAACGGCTCAGGATATAGGAGGCACCGCTCTAAAAAGAAGAGTACACCAAACTAAAATTCTTGTGGTGTATCAGACTTTTTCATTAAAATCAGTAACAATTATCCACAGCAGTCAAACACAAAACCAAATAGGCATTAGATACACTCTCATTGTATTTGCATAGTTTGACACTGATAATGGTGGGTATAAAACAAACCCAAGGGTGCCTAAATGCAATATGCTCAAGAACATACACTGCAGCTATATATGTGCAGAAGATTCAATCAGGTGAATCTCAAATGTTGGGGTGCACCTTAGAGGAAAAGTGCTGTTTTTTCTTATGAATAGACAAACTGTATTACCCACAATACATTGACCCCTTAGATCTTGTACTGCAAGTGCATTATGAAACAAGCTGTTATGGTGATCTACGATGTCGTATCACCTTACACGAGTCATAGATCTTAGCAATAAGGAAAAACTGTATTAACCCCTTGTTTCTGGGCAGTATATGCATAAAGGTTCAAGCTGTCTCAAAAACAACACTGTTTCGTGTGCTATACAAACTAGTTTTAAGCATTTCTATTCTGATCCCGTAATTCCAACATGCGCGGCGTATTAACAAAGTTTCCCAACACAGAGAAAGAGAGAAACCTCCGCTTACCTTTCCGTTGGTACCTCGGACGGTCAGCAGAGCCGTCGGGGAGGAACCGAGCGGATGGGCGACCGTAGTTTAATGTCCTGCGCACGTACGGCAGGCTTCCGGGTCCCGAATAGAAATCTTGCGATACCGCAAATACCGCAAGACTCTACTCGGAACTATAAAAGAGAAGGGACATGCAGTACAAAGTGGGCCCGTACAGGTAGGAGCTTGTAAAACACAATTTGTACACAAAATTTGTACACAAAAAAGAGCTACAATCACCATCTATCATACTGGGATCATTCTCTTGCAATGTTATGCCCAAAATGTTATCTTGCTCGACAACATCTTTCCGCTCATCAAAGATAAATTCCTTCATCCTTTACCCCCGCCACAGGCACCCCTAACTCCATAATTCCCCCCGAGTCCATGCCGACATCCCCCCTTGGCACTCACCTACAAACCCATCTTTCCATACTCCCACCCCGATGCCAGGAGATATCCAAGCTTTTGAGAACCACACCCATAACTCCTACATCACTACACTTTCACCTAGGATCCAAAGAAGTAACTTCCCTTACAATAGTCCCCCAATCAATAGGAACCCTCACATGCCCATAACCTCGATGCACACCCTTCCGATACATACCTACCCCCTTTGTTTACTTCCCCCCTTTGTCTACTTCCACATTTCCGGACAGCCAGACTCGTAGTTCTCACTACGCAGATGCAGACTACTGCTACCCTCCAATCCACATCCCAAACGCTTCCACCCCCCTAGACCACATTATTAACACCCCTCCCACATCAGACCCTAGGCTAGACGAAATCCTACTTTCACTACAATATATCAAACATGACCTCCATAAGCTACGAAACCTGATCATACAGCAACCCAAGATCAGACGACATGCGGTTAATAAGAGCAGGATCCCATACAGCAAAAGCCCCACACCCCAGCACCAGTTGCAACTACTATCCCCTAATCAACCGCCCCCAAGATAGAGAACATTTTCTTACTGCAATTCCACAACGCGTCCGATCCGCAGGAAGAATACTCTATCCGCTAAAGATATACACTCCCTACTCATCTCCTACGATCCCCCCCACCCCGCCAGTCCACAGTAGACCTGAACAAGCAGAAGCAACCCTTCCTAATCAAAACTCAACTCAGTACACACAGAGCCCCTAATCACAACTCCAGAGGTATAACCCTGGAGAATCTTATATACATTCCATTAACACTGGAACCTCCAATGACCTCCAAGCCGTGTACCAAATGCATGCTACTAAACTGTACATCAGCCTCAGCACATGCAGATGACATTGTTGACCTTATACTCACTCACGAACCGGACCTCCTAATCCTAACAGAAACTTGGCTAAATGAATCATCCATGCCGATCCTAGACATACTGGTCCCTCCCAATTATGACATTATGACATCACCAGACTATATAGACCTATAAGACCAGGAGTGGTATTGCCTGCATACACTGGAGCAGCCTCTCAGTGAGCCGCTCACCCTCACCGGATCTTTCCTCATGTGAATATTGTTGCCTAGATATCACAGATAATAACAAAACAATTTATTTGCTGCACACATTTTACGACCCAACAGACGATAACCTCACCTTCATCGAGCAATTCATGGGTATCGTGACCAAACATACTGGTCAGCAAAATATCCAAATATTCCTTGGTGACTTCGCTCTCCATTGGAATGACCCTAAGGACCTGGCAGTAAATTGCCTCAAAACATTCCTTTCGGACCTTGACCTCAACCAAATCTGCAATAGCCCCACACATGTCAAAGGCTTATCCCTTGACTTGGTGATTGCCAACCCAGAGGCCATTCAGCTTAACACAATCCTTCCCTGTGATTAGTCTGATCACCAAAATATGGAAGAGCAACCTAAAAAAAACTCCCTCACAGACCTATTCACTTCCGCCAGTGTCAGCCTCCTGCTTCTCCCGGAAGACGTAACAGATGTTTATGCTTTGACACAACACTACTTTAACTCCATGACCATAATTTTAGATACAACAGCACCTCTACAACTGAAGGGGCTCTCCACAAAAGAATCTAAACCTTGGTATGATGATAGACTCAACGAGAACAGACGAGCCCTAAGATTAGCTGAACGGAGATGGAGGTCATCACCATCCACTGACCACCTTAAACTTCTCAGATCCTCCAGAAACTTGTATTATAGAAAGATCAGACACTCAAAAGCTAACTTTTTAAAAAATCAACAAGACCAAGCCAAGAACAGACCCAAGAAAGTATTTGAACTAGTCAAAACTTAATCTCTTGGCGTAGCTCACCCTCACCAAGATGGTCTATGTTCTCCACCCAGCTGCAAAGAATTTTCTTCCTTCTTCAAAATAAAGACCGAACTCCTGGAAACAGACCTACTTAAGGCCTCATTAGCTCAGACTGACTCTCAGAAGGACATGCCATCTCACACGCTAGCAACCCCAAGTACCTGCACAGCTAAGCTCACCCTAAAAAACAACACCTCCAGGGCCTCCTCCACTACCTACAGCGAAGAAACAATCCTAAAAGTACTCCCGTCCTTGAACCCCTCTAACCACTTCTCTGACCCCCTCCCTGCTAACTACCTCAACGAGAACAGACGAGCCCTAAGATTAGCTGAACGGAGATGGAGGTCATCACCATCCACTGACCACCTTAAACTTCTCAGATCCTCCAGAAACTTGTATTATAGAAAGATCAGACACTCAAAAGCTAACTTTTTAAAAAATCAACAAGACCAAGCCAAGAACAGACCCAAGAAAGTATTTGAACTAGTCAAAACTTAATCTCTTGGCGTAACTCACCCTCACCAAGATGGTCTATGTTCTCCACCCAGCTGCAAAGAATTTTCTTCCTTCTTCAAAATAAAGACCGAACTCCTGGAAACAGACCTACTTAAGGCCTCATTAGCTCAGACTGACTCTCAGAAGGACATGCCATCTCACACGCTAGCAACCCCAAGTACCTGCACAGCTAAGCTCGCCCTAAAAAACAACACCTCCAGGGCCTCCTTCACTACCTACAGCGAAGAAACAATCCTAAAAGTACTCCCGTCCTTGAACCCCTCTAACCACTTCTCTGACCCCCTCCCTGCTAACTACCTCAAAGATCTCATACCGGCGCTATTGCCACTTTGGACAAAGTTCATCAATGCTGCCTTAGTTTAAGGAGTTATTCCTCATATTCTCAAATCTGGACAAGTTTCCCACATCCTGAAAAAAATGACGACGGACCCCACTGACCTAAACAACTACCGACCAATTTCCAACATCCCAACTCTGGCTAAACTCTAAGAAAAATGTGTTCTCATCCAGTTAGACAACCACATCACCAACTTCCACCTGCTCACTAAATTTCAATCTGGCTTCGGACAGGGCATAGTACGGAGTCAGCCATGGCCCGCATAACAGACGACGCACTAAAAAGCCCAGATCAGAACAAAGCCTGCCTACTCATCCTACTTGACTTATCTTTGGCAATTGATACCGTCAAACATGATAATCTACTAGACCTCTTGCAATACAGAAGGGGCCTATCAGGGTCAGTTCTAAATTAGTTTACCTCTTTCCTCCGAAATAGATCCCAGAGTCAAGGTCAACCAATCCCTGTCCAGGACTGTCCCAGTAACATTAGGAGTCCCACAGGGCTCCTCCCTCTCGCCTACACTGTTCATCCTATTCATGGAGCCACTCACTGAGATCCTCTACTCAGCTAATATCCTCTTTCACATGTCACAGACGACACACTATATTTAAAGATAAACTCTCCGGATGACATCAAAGCTCTCAATCTGACTCTACAGAAAACTCAGTCTTGGTTGACTGAAAACCACCTCAAATTAAACGCCCTCAAAACCAAATTCTTACTAATCGCCCGCCTAACCAAACAAACATCATACAAGAATGGCTTAAACATCTTACAGTGCTCAACTTCAGCCTCTTATTATAGATTCAGCAAAATCACTGGGAGTAACTCTGGACAGTAACCTAAACATGCAAAAACATATCAGTGCCGCAGCAAAAGGTGAAAACTTTCAGATGCCCACCTTGAGAAAATTAAAACCAATCCTCCCAGTAAACGACTTCAAACTAGCAGTCCAAACACTAGTAATTCCCAGACTAGAGCATGGTAGTGCAACTCTCTTGTTGTATTTCTATCTAGGACCCTAATTCGATATTCCCAATTCATGCCCTTATGTGGTTATAATTAATAATATCCTTATAAAGGCATAAGAATCATATCCATATTCAGTAATAGCCCATGCAGTCCAAAACACAGCACGGCTACTCCCATAGACTCCGAGAAAGCACAACGCATTCTTCAAACAAACCAAGCCTCCAGCAGCCCGGGAAAACCCCTGATTTTGTTTTGATTTGCACAAGAACTCCTGGAGTCCAGAAAGAACTGCTAGTTCTTAGTGACGTCTTATGTCCAACCTTACGTCAAACCCGGCACCTTTCAGGTATAAATATACCAACGTTGCCTTAAGCAAACACACAGTGGTTGGGAGCAGAGCGACGTTCGACTTGCCCGGGAGCCCAGCTGTTATGAGACCCGACGGAGACCGCCCCTCCCCTTGACACACTGAGAGAGACGCTGTCTTTTTCTCCAGCCGAGAAAATCCAGCTCCGGTGTTCCCAAGTCACCCTCGCGAGTTGCTGGGAGATCGAGTCCTGAGAAGCGAAATACAAGACCTTCTTCATTCTATGACCAAGGTACGGAACTGATTACAACGTTAGAGAGAATTCTTGATTCCGATACTTGGCAAAACTTAACTTAACTTAACACTGCAACTTACTTACTCCTTCCCACGTATTAGGCTTAGGTCAGGTACACTGGGGTAGGCGTATCTTAGAAGCACCAGTTGAGTTTGTTAGTCAATGTTTTTATGTATGTATATATTTTATCCATTTTAAAGTATCATATGGCTAAGAAACCATATCAATGCTTTTACAGTATTATTTCATAATACAACTTTTACTGTATGCACTTTACTTTACAATAAGTATTGCAATTGTGGCAATTCATTTCTCTTGCATGAGAAAGAAGCCTGCTCAATAAAATAACAACTTTTATTGAAAACGCCTGTCTCTCTATTTCTCGGAAAACTGGTGGAACTAAGCATGCACGACTGACTGAGTGAAATAGTTGTCTATTGTTTCACACGACTCTGAAGATACACTCTTTATTCTGGGGGAGCAAAGTTGTCATGTTTATGCGGTTGTCAGAAGCTAATCCCTTCTTGTCTAAAT
The DNA here is from genome assembly GCF_964263255.1 of Lissotriton vulgaris. NCBI lineage: Eukaryota > Metazoa > Chordata > Amphibia > Caudata > Salamandridae > Lissotriton > Lissotriton vulgaris. The sequence continues at coordinate 955,235,093 of NC_141699.1, forward strand.
CAGGACGGGTAACCCTTTCCTGAAATTCGAGAAAGTTTCTAGTGACCTCTGAGCTAGCTGGCAAAACTAATTAAGTTTAACATAGTCAGTAGAGACCTAGATGACCTCAGTCCTACGTCTACACTGCTGTTATGTTATTCCAATGCGCAGAGCCTATTGGGAACATAGGAACTACACTACATGGCGCCCAACGTTTGGTAAGGCGATAAAACTAACGCAAGACACTAGAGTAACTCAGTCGTGCTTTTCACACAGACCCCTTTCTCCCGTAAAAACTCCAATAGACGTCTGGAGTGGGTGAAAGGTTAAATATCCACTGGAACTTAGTAGGATGAGAATCCTATGTATTAGTTCTTGGTTTAGTCAACGTTGAAGGATACAGTGTTCCAAAATATTGTGCACCTAATCTTTGTTTCATTGATACTCGCTCTGCAACAAAACATTTTTAGTCAAAATGACGGAAAGTGAAGAAGAAAGAGAAACATTAGCAGCTCAACTCTTAGAGGAAGACACAAGTCTCCAGCAAAGTGACCCGAATGCTATAATCATTCCGGTCAACATAAGAAGAACTATAATTTTTAAACTTATAGAAAATGGACTATCATCCAGAGGTGGTACGGTCATATTCGTGATAGAGGCTCATGAGTTTCCGCAGACAGAGGTATTCTACACATGGATAAATTTTCCATCAGCACACGCTGTGACAAAAGATTTCCACTATTACAAAATAGAGGAACCTCCGGATATATATACTCCTTTCGAGGACGTTGAAATCCCACTAACTTACCAAGAGCACCTGCTCTGGTGTAAAGGCGCCCTAAAACATCAAAATCACATCACCAGGCACGGTCCACTAGGTAGACTAGGAGCCACGTGGCCAGTTCTAGCCAGCTACACACCACATCCAGACATTGAAAACATGTCAGACGTGGAACTTTTCGCTTCCACGTCTGACATGTATTAAAATACATAGACAATTAGTCCAATATGTCATGCGGACTGCAACAATCTAGCCAGAAATTAACATCCCACAACTGACCTCTCATCAGGGGAATACAAACAAAATTACACCACAGAACATACAATCATGTCTGGGTAAAACACCCATAAAACGGGAACAAATTCCATTCTGGTTAGCTCAGAAAATACCTCAAATAGAGGCAGCATTTCCCAATACTACACCTCATGGAAAACACAGGATTCTGACTATCTGCCTCCCAATGGGGGTTGCACCACATGAGGAGGACTGTGACACTTGGGGCACGGTCTTTGCTTCCATCTACACAAAAACACATGGTGTTCCGTCTATAGCGGTAATACCAGATGTACTAAGACAAATTCAAAACGAATACGGTCCAGAACCTGCCTTAAATCTGGGTATGAAATTACTAAAAGACTTTAAACAGGTCTCAGCTGTACTATTGGCCAACATGTAAATGTAAATGTAGTTGAGCTTATATAATAGGAGAAGCAGCATGTGTGGCAATCCGCCAGAAATTGAAAGAAACAGATATAACAGACCAACCATTTGAACTTGCCAGAATTATAGAAAAATCCTATGAAGTGCTAGGAAGAGATAGTTTGGGTGGGAAACCGGTAAAACCCCAACTAACTGAAAATCCTGAAAAAAGATTTATTAAAAATAATTTAAATACTCCAAAAAAGGGTTGGGAGGGTAATAAACAATCCACTCCCAAGGAAAAACTTTTCCAGTCCAGAGGAAGGTCACCTCAACGGAGAGAAAGATCTCCAGGCCGAGGAGGCAAGTCTCCCCTAAGGGAACCCTCTGAGAAAAGGTATAACCTTAGAGATAGGGATAAATTGAGAAAACCTGATAGATATCAAGATATTGATACACGTCCATCTCGATCTTTTCAGACTTCCTCACAGAAATCGGAAAGAAGAGGACGTTCATAACAGAAGGAAGAGCACGTCAAGTCCAAAGACAAAGAACCTACTCATCAAAGTAATAAATCCCAATTTCCCAGAAAAAAAGGTAGCAAGTATTAAGATTAAACATGCCAAGGATTCTGAGGACACAACTGAAAAACGGAGAGTGGGCTCAGACAATGCTAGACAGCGCAGCAGAAGTGAAATAGCTCGCAAGATCCTGATGAATCTTCTGGAGACAGTGGACACGAATGAATACATTCAGGTGGAAACTGCAGACACACGAGTCAGTGTGCCCCATAAACTATATGAAATAACATTACGCATAAAGGGAGATAAAACCAGGAAAATAAAAGGTCTCTTTTGGGACATCCTGTTAGCTGAAAAAGACTGGCTGCCAGAGTTTGTCAGAGAGTGCCCTCATGGCGAAGAAATGATTATGCCTGCCTTCTCTAATCACATTCCGATTCATAAAAAATACACATTGGCAAGAAAATGGGCCGTGGCCCAAGGCCCTGCACTATACAAAAATCATGTTGGATGGGATGAGGAGTCTCCTCCCCACAAAATCCAGTTAAAAAATCAACCCACTGCACAAAGGTGGTACCCTGTTAAACAAGAAGCTAAAAAGCAAGTCAGGGAGATCTTAGATCAACTTGAATATCAAGGGGTGATTGAAACATGCACCTCACAAATGAACAATCCTTTGTTTCCTGTCTCCAAGCCAGGCAATTCATATCGCCTAGTTTTGGACTACAGACATATAAATTCCTGCTGCAAAACTTTTGCAGTACAAAACTCACATAGTGCAGCACTAATAAATAACATTGTGCGCAAAAAATATAAAACGACATTAGATATCTCTAATGGATTCTTCTGTCAAGACATTGCACCAGAAAGCAGGTATTTGACCGCTTTCTCAATAATGGGGTCGCAAAAACAATTTTGCCGACTCTCACAGGGATTCAAGAATAGCCCAGGATTATTCTCAGCAAGGGTAACAGAGTTAGTACAAATATATGATGATGAAGCATTATCATATGTCTATGATATCTATCTTACAGATGATGACATGGAGAGTCGCTTAAAGAGAGTAAACACCATAATACTTGGGTTTGCATCAGAGGGTTACTAATTCAACTATAAAAAGTCAGGAATTGCCCATCTAACAGTCCTATTTTTAGGATATGAATTATCAAGTGAAGGCAAAAGCCTGGCAGACAACTTCCTAGAGAAGTGTGCAGTACTCCAAGCACCAAAAACGCTGAAAAACTTACAATCAATACTAGGCTTCCTGAATTTCGTTAGAACATACATTCTAAATTACGCAGAGAGGGTTAAACCTATGAATTAATAAGACCTGATTTCAAACCAATAAATTGGACTCAGAAACACACAGAAATTTTAAGATCACTACAAATAGACATGTTAGCTAAAACAAAATTGCAAACTCGCGACAACATACGCAACCTGGTAATCCGAGTCATCCCAGGAAGATGCGGATTCACATACCTGACCTCTAATGAGGGAGAAACGGTACCTATAGCTTACAAATCACATTTGTACACTCAAGCTGAAATGAAATTCAGCTCTACAGAAAAAATTCAGACAGCGGTTCAAACTGCTGTAGCAAAAGAAAGAGCCCAAGCTCGAGGCAAAAGAATAACTGTTTATACAGTAGAATCAGCGCTTGAGGCATTAACAGGTCCACACAATCTGAATACAGTGGCATTAGATCCGAAACGGATACAATGGGAAAATTCTCTTGCTACAGAAGACATGAAATACTATTTTGACCCGAAACTGAAAAAACTAGATGATCTAGAATATGAACAAGAATATCCTCTGCCAATCGAAATTCTGCCTCTGGAACAATATACCTGCGTAATCTATATGGACAGATTCGCACAACACTACGATGTAGATAAAAAATCCTACAATGCAGCGTGCGCGATTGTTAAAGGTCTCTGGCGCTCTGGTAAATTCTAACCGATGATTACCAAAAGTGAATCACTCAGAAACTGTTCAGCTCAGCGAGCTGAAATACGATCTTTAAAGGTGGCGCTTGAAAATGCTGATCGCGAATTCCCCACACTGATAGTGTGTGATTCGCATTTCTGCGTCAAGTCTTACAACAGTGACATGCAGACATGGAGTAAAAACGGTTACAAAGATTACACCGGTGCCACAATAAAGCATAAAACGCTTTGGGAACAAGTAGTTCTTTTAAAGAAAGAACTACAAAAGACTAACGTGATACACACACTGAGTCATCAACGTGATGGCATTCACGTTGCACGGAATTCATTGGCTAACACAGCCACAGTAGAAGCGGTTCAACCGGCTTCCGTCGCCACAAAAAAGCTTTCAGATAAACACATAGATGGGGAAACCATGCTGGCAGTAAAAGCCTCATTAAAAGGCTATTATGTAGCATTACCTCTCAACTATTTACTCAGTAATACATACATAATTGATGCAAACTCCGTTTCTTTTGCTCAAATCCCTGGAGTGGGGGATAGAGTAATTCCAAACATGAACAGGAGAGTTTTCTTGATTGAAGACGCACACAGGGGACTGGGTCCGAGGCACCAACAGATCTTGAAATCTCTAATAGAATTACAATCAGAATACTGGTGGCCGGGGATGAGCTTGCAAATCTACAAATTTGCAATGAATTGTCCAGACTGCAACAGAGATCGCAGTTGTGAACCAGACCAGACTATTGCCAGGACACCTTTATTAGAAAGCATCAGGCAATCTATAACGCAGAAATCCAACCGGAGAAACGCATCCCCATAATTATTAAGACAAAATTAACTTAAAAATGTAGACCACCAGCACTCGGCTGACGCCAGAACTGTTATAAAAAGATTTGCGAGTCTTTATCGGCACATACGCAATTGGCATGCTACATTCTGATCAGGGTCCTTCGTTTAGCTCTCGAGCTTACAAAGAGCCCATAAACAGCATGGGCATCGCATTGCGGTACTCTTCTCCCTTCCATCCTGAGAGAAATGCGGTAGTGGAAAGAAAAAAACGTGACATAAAGTAATCTATAACGGCGAGGGTATTCGGTTCGGGTGATGGGTGGGTCAAACATTTAATAAGTGTCCAACGTAGTCTTAATAACATGCCAAGAAATTCCCTAGGAGGTATCAGTCCATACGAACTATTGTTCGGTACTGGAATGATAATCCAGGATCTGGATCCTCAGACTTCAGTGGTAGAAGAAAAAACCTTTGATATCAAAGATCGTTTGGCTGTTTTAAAGGACTTGAATGAAACAAGAAAGAGTCTAAGTAACAAAAAGTTTAAGGCAACAACCACTGAAGAACCACCTGTCCCATCAAGACCTGTCTGGATTCCGAAGATTGGGGATCTGGTCAGAGAAAAGATCGGGGTAAAGAAGGAATTTGGGCCTTCTTACAGGAAAGCAGTACCTGTCTTAGCTGTCAGCGGAACAAGATCAGTAGTACTACCGCCACTTGCTGGTAAAAAGGAAAACAGAATTGTTGCCATCGATCTGGTGAAACCACAAACATGTGGCCGATAATAAATAGCAGGCCCAGTGGACTGCCAAGAAATAACAGAAGACCAAACTTTGCAACTATCCAAGAGGTTCAGACTGAGAGACTAATCACATTCGATAAACCTGCTGTAAATAACAAGGGACTATGCAACAAAGCCATGGAACTTGTGCCTCTTGAAACCCAAATTGCAACAATTTGTGATGATACACCAATCTACAACGATGTAGCATCAGACTGTACAAATGTAACAAAAGAAATTGCAAAGATCAAGGGAAATCTGGAAGCAATCCCACCAATTGACAGAACAGCATCTGGCTATTTTATCAACTTTGATGACTTTTCCGATGATCCAAGTGAACATGGAGACAAGCCAGCAACAAAAACTTTCAATGAGAAAATCACCGAGCTTTTACATCAACTAAAAGAAACATATCTGATTTCACCATGGATTGAATTTTGGACTGTGTTAGGTTTACTTTTTCTCCTGCTTTGGCTCATCATGGTTTTGATGGAAAATATAGTACAATGGACACAGCAAGTCAGAACATCAACTTGGTCTTAAAGTCTCACAGATCCTCTCACATTGAGAAAAGAGAACTATCATCAGTGAACATCACAGCCAATCCAATATCTGGTGGTATAGCATGGGACAGAACTGACTATGATATTTATTGCCCGATTGAGCTCTTGAAGTATCCACACCAGTTCAAGGTTTCCTTAAGTGACTTTGTGATACCAAGTTCTTTTTCTGATGATTGGGACTTTGAAAATATCAATAATATGATGTCAGATTTAGTAATGTCAGCTAAATTCACAGTGTGTATACAACAAAGGGGGACAGAATGGGGACAATATTTAAAGGGGTCCAGTGTACCTGTTCTAACAACATGTAACAAAAGAGTTGTACAAAGTTCCCCTGGGAAGCATCTTATAAAAGGGTCTCTCTCTCTAGGTTGACTGATGTAGCCGGTATTCAGGGAACCAGTCAGGTCCCTTGTCGAAACTAAGAAACCTCACACAACTAATAGGCTGGATGACTTGTTTCATTTAGCCCTTGTGCTGTTGTATCATTATCGGCTTCCTGCTCCTGCGTCAAGCTGGCGCTGCAATGCCTGACGGGTAACAACAAGTGTTACACTTTTGTGGAGATCTTTTGTTCCTTGCTGTAGCTTGATGATGTGTGAGGCACTTAGAAAAAAAAGTGGTAGTGAGCGTAGAGTGAATTTAAAAAGGGTTGGTTAGTCCACTAAGTAACCTTTATTCATGTGGTAAGCCACCCTATTAAAAAGTGCAATGAGGGGTATGGAGAACCAAAAATGAATTAGGTTGGTCTTGGTTCAACCCTCAGGTGTGGTCAACATGTTTCATGCCCTAAGGGCAATTCTTCAGGACCTAGTAGTGCTCATAAACTAATCAGGTGCCCGGAAAAGGGCTTTAGTGTATATAGTATACAACCTGGTAGGTCTATTACTGGGGCAAGCTGGTAGTCCCATCAGACCTAGGGAAGGAATAGAGGCATTAGATACAATCTGTTTACATTTCAAGTAATTTGTATGTTGCTGCCTTCCCAAGTTTAGATATATATAACATAACACCCGAGCATCAGTGGTATCTATAGTGCTCATTGATACACAGGTGAAAATGTGAAGAGAGAGAGATGTTGTGAGTGACTTAAGTGAATATGTGAATACAAATTGTTTTCGGGAGCATAATGGAAAACTAACTCTAAGAGGAAGTCTGTTTCTTTAGTAATACAAGGACTTCTAAGGTTAGATCATTGTTTTGCTTTCACTGAGGAGCCAATTACCCCCGGGTTTAGAAGGAGAAATGACAATAGGCTACTGCCTAGAGAATATTGTGGCTTACCATTGTAAACCCTGTAGGACCACGTGGCTCGTTCCTGTGGGGCCTGCGCTTTGCGGTAGTTACCTAAGGGATGTACGAATCAGGGGTCAAATGGAGACTGGACATTAAGAAAGGAACTTTGAAAAGAATTTTGTAAAAAACTTAAAGGTACCGCCAGCAAGCCACATGGAGAACTGTCCAACCAGGCTGTACCGCCCGGAAAGACATGCCGCGCGCCATGGCCCATGACGCTGACCGCAGGTGCCGCGTATCCACCCTGGGATCGTGGGAGGGCTCAATTGTGCCGGTAACTGGTAGGCGGGGGTCCCAGGTAGTAGCGCTAGCCATCCAACAACCAGCGCCAAGGGGCCAGGCAAGGGCAGCCTCCAGGAGGCTGCAGCCCGGCAGGGGACCGAGACCCATATGGTCTCGCTCGGGAGTCCGACACTCATCAGGAAAGGAGTCCTGAACCCGACCGCAAGGCTTACCTTAGAGGCGCGAGGCCACTGCCGGTCAGAACCTACCCCCACACATGTGTTGTAGAAACCACCGCCATTAAATATACGGCGTTTGCGTCTCTCTAGGGGGGCGTGTCCCGATGACGTCGCTAGTGGACCGGCCAATGAGGTGCCTCGGGTGTCAGGCAATCCCGAGTGGAGGTCAATAGGCTACCTGCAATGTTAGGGAGTGAGGGCAAAGTGCCTCACTAGAGTGGGGTGGCAAGATGTTTTAACTCTGCGGTATCTGGGTCCCAATGGCACGTAGTTTGGGATTCTGATTAAAGTATAATGCGTGTCAGTATCCGTGGTGGGGGGGGCGTGTCCTGATGACGTCACTCATAAATCGGCCAGTGAGGTCACAGGTATCAAGCGAGTAGGAGCCAATAGCCTCCCTGAAATCTAAGGGACTGGGAGCAAAGTTGGAAGGTTGTCTTCACTCTAAGGCACCTGGGTCCCAATGACTCGTGATTTGGGATTCTTAATGAACCAGATGACAGCTCTATGAAAACCCCTCCCTAATGTAAGGAGTTTATTTCATCACAGGAGGTACAGAGGTTTATAGGGGATGTCGGTGAATAAGGGGTCAAGTGGAGCTGGCCTAGTTTAACCCATGGATAGGCAGGTAACGCCAGTCTTGATGATAATAATAGTAATAATAAGCCCGCAGGGTGCCCTACGATCAGGGGATAGGTGGAGGGAGCCTGCGCTTTAAATGATGGAATCTACCTGATTCTATCGGGTATATCTATTGGATGCTAAGTAGTAGCAGCAACGCTAAAAGGGATTGAAGGAGACTCAGCAGGAATGATGGGGGCACTGTAGTTCTTATTGTGGTATTTGGTTCCAAGGAACTGAGTCATTGAGCCCACAGGTGTCTAGTTGTAGGCGGTGCACCCACCTTTGTTCCATTATAAACAGGGCTTGTTGATTAATGGAGGGGTGGCACTCCAACACCACCCATTTCATGCTCTCTGCGGTTGGCCAGTTTGTTTACAATGATCATAAAGTCGTGTGTGTGTCTTTCCACAGCGAATATTGCTGTTATGTTCAATGATGCGCACTTTGACTGTGCGCATCGTCATGCCTATGTAGTTAAGCCCACAGGGGCATGTGAGCATGTAGATGCATCTACTGCTGTTGCAGTTGGTATGCTTGTTGAGGTGCCAGGTAAAGGTATCGGATAGCCTGATTAATTTACTTTGTAAAGACTGGGGACAAACAATGCAATTTCCGCAACGGAAGTGGCCCACGACTGGTGGTCAATCCCAAAGTGTATTTGGAGGCAAGGTGCTTGTCTTTTTGGGTCGAGTATGGATCAAAGTATCCTTCAATTGGCAGTTCTTTTGAAGGCAAATCGTGGCCGTGGAATATCCAGGCCAGCGGAATTGATGATTCCCCAGTGTGAATTTACCGTTTTTTTGATGAAGGTTGAATTTTTGGTGTAGGTAGTCACGCAGGTGATGACATCATCTGTAGCCTTTGTGTGTGTCTCCAGAAGGGCTTCTCTGTTCTTGTTAAGTGCTCTTTTAGCTGACTGTTTGAGGAGTCTCGTCGGATAGCCTCTTTCTTGAAGTTTATATTGCAGGGTGGATGCCTCTTGTTTGTAGTCAAACACTGACGTACAGTTCCTGCGAATCCGCAGGAATTGTCCAAAGGGTAGGTTCTCTCTCAAAGCCCTGGTGTGGTGACTCTGGTAAAGGAGGAGACTGTTTCTATCAGTCTCTTTTTTGTAGAGAGTGGTGGTGATCTCTGTAGGGTCCAGCCTGATGGTAAGGTCGAGGAAGGGGAGAGATTGTTCTGAAATGGTGCCTGTGAATTTGAGAAATGGATTCTGGAGATTAATCCACGAGCAAAAGGCTTCACAGCTGGCCCGGTCTCCATTCCAGAGGACCAAAATATCATTGATATAGCGACGCCATAGGGTCAGATGTTCAAGGAAAGGGTTGGTCTCAGCGGAGTAAATGCAGAGCTCTTCAAAAGTGGCCATGTAAATACATGCCAGGCTTGACGCGAAAGTAGAACCCATAGATGTGCCACGGATCTGATGGTACATCTGTGACTCGTATCTGAAAAAGTTCTCCGTCAGAGCTATACTTGCTAAAGCCATGATAAATGAGATGGGGGTGGGTGATGTCCATTCCTCCGTCCTCAAAGCAGACTCTACTGCTTCCAGAGTTGCTTGCTGTGGAATATTCGTGAATAGAGCTTCCACATCCAATGTCAATATGAGATCGACATTTTCCCTGCCCTCCATATCATGGACCCCGAAGACCCCGGCCGACCCGCCTGACGTACTCCGCCGCCACCCTCATCGCACTCAACACCGGCCGACTCCCAGAATGCCATCAAGCCACTCCACGGCGCACCCACGGACCCTTCAGCTGCCACGCCTGCAAGTTCACCTGCATCCGGACCTGCCTCGCACCAGCACCCGCCAAGTCGAACGCCAGCAGCACCCACCTCAAGTGCATCCTGCTCAACACCCGCTCCGTCCACAGACACGCCATCGAACTCTGGAACCTCCTAGATGCCACAGCCCCTGACGTCGCCTTCCTCACGGAGACCTGGATGAACGCCTCTTCAGCTCCCGACATCGCCATCGCCATCCCAGAGGGCTACAAGATCGTCCGGAGGGACCACAACGCCAACCAGATGGGAGGAGGCATCGCCATCATCCACAGGAACACCATCCGTCTCACGACCAGCACCGACAACACCCTGAACACCGCCGAACACCTGCATTTCCAGATCCACACCAGCCCGAACACCACCCTCAGAGGCACCCTGATCTACCGACCCCCGGGACCACGCACACAATTCAGCGAGGACATCGCCGACTTCGTCAGCCCGCATGCCCTCCCCTCCGCTGACTACATCCTCCTAGGCGACCTCAACTTCCACCTGGAGAACAACAACGACCGCAACACCAGCACCCTGCTCGACAACCTCGGCAATCTTGGACTCAAGCAACTGGTGTCCACCCCCACCCACCTCGCCGGACACACACTGGACGCAGTCTTCTCCTCCAGCCCAGACATTGACTTCAGCCACGCCACAGAGCTTCAATGGACGGACCACAGCTGCGTCCACTTCACCTTCATGAGAACGACGACCCACCGCCACCAGCAACAGGCCGCCCGCAGAAGCTGGAACAAGATCACAGCAGACCAGCTCGCCACCTCCCTGAGCCAGCACCCTCCTGCCAGCTCAGCGAACCCCAGCCAGGCCGCCGACAACCTCACGAAGTGGATCAGCATCTGCGCGGACGAACTCGCCCCACTGAGGACCCCGCCCAGCAGACCCGGCAGCAAGAAGGCCCCATGGTTCACCGACGAACTCAAGAGCTCCAAGAAGAACTGCCGAGCCCTCGAGAAAGTCTGGAGAAGGGAACCTACACCGGACAACAGGACCTCCCTCAAGCTTGCCACCCGGAAGCACCACCAGCTGATCCGCGCCGCCAAGAAAACAGCATTCAAGGACCGGTTGGACAACAACGCACACAACTGCAAGGAGCTCTTCAACATCGTGAAAGAGCTCTCCAACCCCAGCGCAGGGAACAACGACATCACCCCATCGCAAGACCTCTGCAACTCCCTCGCTTCATACTTCCACAACAAGATCGCGGACATACACAACAGCTTCAACAACCAACCAACGCACACCATGACCGAACAACCACCCCCCACCACCACCCTCCACGCCTGGACCCCGATCAGCACCGAAGACACCATACGCACAATGAACTCCATCCACTCCGGATCACCGACCGACCCCTGCCCTCACCACGTCTTCAACAAGGCCGACGCTGTCATCGCACCCCAACTGCGGGACATCATCAACACCTCCTTCGACACCGCCACCTTCCCTGAGAGCTGGAAACACGCCGAACTCAGCGCTCTCCTCAAGAAACCAACAGCGGACCCCACCGAACTCAAGAACTACCGCCCCATCTCGCTCCTCCCGTTTCCAGCCAAAGTCATCCAGAAGACCGTCAACAAGCAGATGGCCGCCTTCCTCGAGACGAACGGATCCCTCGACCCCTCACAGTCAGGCTTCCGAGCCAATCACAGCACCGAGACCGCCCTCATCGCCACCACCGATGACATCCGAGCCCTGATGGACAATGGAGAAACAGCGGCCCTCATCCTCCTAGACCTCTCCGTGGCATTCGACACTGTCTGCCACCGCACCCTAGTACAGCGCCTCAGCAACGTCGGAATCCAGGACAAGGCGCTGGAATGGATCATCTCCTTCCTCGACGGAAGAACACAGAGAGTCCGCCTACCACCGTACAAGTCAGAGGCCTCCGAAGTCATCTGCGGCGTCCCTCAAGGGTCATCTCTGAGCCCCACCCTCTTCAACGTCTACATGAGCCCCCTCGCGGCCATCGTACGCAAACACAACCTCAGCATAATCTCCTACGCCGACGACACCCAGCTGATCCTCTCCCTGACCAACGACCCCGCCTCCGCCAGAGCCAACCTGCACGATGGGATGAAAGAGGTAGCCGAGTGGATGACGACCAGCCGCCTGAAACTGAACTCTGACAAGACGGAGGTCCTCATCCTGGGCTCTTCACCCTCCGCCTGGGGCGACTCCTGGTGGCCTCCCGCCCTGGGCACCGCACCCAAACCGACAGACCATGCACGCAACCTGGGCTTCATCCTGGACTCCTCCCTCTCCATGACCAGGCAAGTCAACAACGTCTCCTCGGCGTGCTTCAACATCTTACGCATGCTATGAAAGATCTTCTGGTGGATCCCCTCCGAGACCAGGAAGACCGTCACCCAGGCCCTCGTCACCAGCCGACTGGACTACGGCAACGCCCTCTACGCCGGTACCACCGCCAAGCTCCAGAAGAGACTCCAGCGGATCCAGAACGCCTCAGCCAGACTCATCCTCGACATCCCACGAACCAGCCACATCACCGGACATCTGAGAGACCTCCACTGGCTCCCCGTCAACAAAAGAATCACCTTCCGCCTCCTCACCCACGCACACAAAGCCCTACACGACCAGGGCCCGAGCTACCTCAACAGCCGAATCAACTTCTACGCTCCCAAACGCCACCTCCGATCAGCCAACCACGCCCTCGCCGCCGTCCCCCGCATCCGAAGAGCGACTACGGGAGGAAGGTCCTTCTCCTACCTGGCCGCCAAGACCTGGAGCTCCCTCCTCCCGACCTGCGCCTGACCCAAGACCACCTCTCCTTCAGGAAGAAGCTGAAGACCTGGCTGTTCGAGCAGTAGCGGCACCCCCCCCCCCCCCCCCCCCCCCAGCGCCTTGAGACCCTACGGGTAGGTAGCGCGCTATATAAGTGTCACTGATTGATTGATTGATCATCAATCAAACGCAGGACATCTCTAGTGTCCTGTAAAAAGGATGGAATTTTCTTGACTATCGGTTGTAGGAATACATCGCAGAATTGGGAGAGGGGTTCCAACAAGGACCCTATTCCAGAAACAATGGGCCTGCCTGGCACCGGGGTGACTCCCTTGTGGATCTTTGGTAGTGTGTAAAAATAGGGGGTCACCGGCTCTGTAGTAATGAGGAATTCTGCTTCCTTCTTTGTTAGCCATTCGTTTGCTTCCCCCTCAATCATGATGGTAGTCGTCAAACGTTTGGTAGGATCTATGGTGAGGGGTCTGTAGTGAGTGCTGTTTGATAGTTGTCGTCTACATTCCCGGTCGTATTCCTAATAGTCTTGGATGACCGTGGCTCCTCCCTTATCCGCCTGTTTAATGACGATTGTGTTGTCATTGCCTAAGGCTTGAGCGGCTTGTCTCTCTGCTTTGGTCAAGTTATTGAACTGGTTGATGTACGGTTTCTTTGTGACGCCGGTTAAGACAGCTCTCTCAAAAGCCAGAATCTCCGGGGGGGGACCATCCCATCCGTCGGAGTAAAAGTGGAGGGTTTCCGTAATCCTGTGTCTAGAGTTTCTGTTTCAGGTTTGTCATCGAAGTAAGCTCACAGGTGTATTTTTCTAAAGAGCTGCTTGATTTCAATCATTTCTTGAAAGTTATCTGGAGTTGGGGTTGGGACAAAGCCAAGTCCGTTTTCTAAGATTTTGTTTTCACTGGGGGTCAGAGTCCTTTTCGAGAGGTTCACCGTCAGACTCTTCTCCCTCTGGTTGTGCTCCTGGTTTCCACTGTGGTCTGTGGTGTTGGCTGGTCTTGCCACTGGACCCCTTTCTGTCCGCCTCGCTTTCGCCCTCTTCCTCTGCCCCAACCTCTGCCTTGAAAAGGTGGCAGGTTCAGAGGGAAAAATTGTGGTGGACCCTGTTGGTAAAAGGGGTACTGCCACGGGGGTGCCATATGTGGGGGCCCATGGAAGGCGGGTCCTTGGTGGTAGCCAGGTTGCCAGTTGGGGCGTTGTGGGGCCCGATTGTTCTTTGGGTTATATCCTCCACTGGAATCACTGCTGTTGGAGCCTTGTCTACTGTTGTTGTCCGAATTTTCATCCGAGGAGTAGCTGGTCTTTTTATTCTTATAGCCATCCTTCAAGTATGGGTATACTTTCTCCTTTTCGAATTTTGCGATACCTTTCTGTAGTTTGGTTGTTTTAATATTCAGAAGGTATTCATGGTGGTCAGCCATTTCCTGATTGATATCAGCTAATTTCGTGGTGAAGTTAGCCTTATTGTTCTTGTTGACTGCGCTCCTCATTGTCGCTTCTATGGCTGTGATTTTCTCCAGTAGGGCATCGGACAATCGTTTCGCTGTTTGCACAATTAAAAAGAGCAAGTCTTTGGTGCACTTCCAGGATACCTGGACCCAATCAACTTTAAATTGTTTATCTTCCAAGAAGAGTCTGGGTATGATGTTGATAATTAGGCCCTGAGGGGCAATGTTGCTTCTCAAATATTCAGTCATCATTGTCCCATGTATCGTGATCCTTATCAGTTCTTTCTTCATCTCAGTTAATGTGACCCAGTCATCGTTGGAGGTACCGGAGGCAGAGGTAGCCAAGGTGGTGCGAATGCTAGGGGCTGCCCTAAGGGCTTCAGCAATTGCGTCCTCATCAAAACTAAGACCCGGTACATCTTCCATGTTTATCATGGAATATGGCCAGGTTTATGTGTGTTGGAGTGGTGAAGTGAACCACAGTTGTGGAATACCGGGGAACGGAGCCCGGTAGAGGTAGGGCCTGAGAAGTGAAGTAGTGTCACTCTTGGTAACCTAAATGTCCCGTGGGGGTAACCCACGCCAATTATGTGTACAACAAAGGGGGAGAGAATGGGGACGATATTTAAAGGGGTCCAGTGTACCTGTCCTAACAACATGTAACAAAAGAGTTGTACAAAGTTCCCCTGGGAAGCATCTTATAATAGGCATGACGATGCGCACTGTCAAAGTGCGCATCATTGAACATAATAGCAATATTCGCTGTGGAAAGACACACACACGACTTTATGATCATTGTAAACAAACTGGCCATACCGCAGAGAGCATGAAATGGGTGGTGTTGGAGTGCCACCCCTCCATTAATCAACAAGCCCTGTTTAAAATGGAACAAAGGTGGGTGCACCGCCTACAACTAGACACCTGTGGGCTCAATGACTCAGTTCCTTGGAACCAAATACCACGATAAGAACTACAGTGCCCCCATCATTCCTGCTGAGTCTCCTTCAATCCCTTTCAGCGTTGCTGCTACTACTTAGCATCCAATAGATATACCCGATAGAATCAGGTAGATTCCATCATTTAAAGCGCAGGCTCCCTCCACCTATCCCCTGATCGTAGGGCACCCTGCTGGCTTATTATTACTATTATTATTATCATCAAGACTGGCGTTACCTGCCTATCCATGGGTTAAACTAGGCCAGCTCCACTTGACCCCTTATTCACCGACATCCCCTATAAACCTCTGTACCTCCCGTGATGAAATAAACTCCTTACATTAGGGAGGGGTTTTCATAGAGCTGTCATCTGGTTCATTCAGAATCCCAAATCACGAGTCATTGGGACCCAGGTGCCTTAGAGTGAAGACAACCTTCCAACTTTGCTCCCAGTCCCTTAGATTTCAGGGAGGCTATTGGCTCCTACTCGCTTGATACCTGTGACCTCACTGGCCGATTTACCATTGACGTCATCAGGACACGCCCCCCCACCACGGATACTGACACGCATTATACTTTAATCAGAATCCCAAACTACGTGCCATTGGGACCCAGATACTGCAGAGTTAAAACATCTTGCCACCCCACTCTAGTGAGGCACTTTGCCCTCACTCCCTAACATTGCAGGTAGCCTATTGACCTCCACTCGGGATTGCCTGACACCCGAGGCACCTCATTGGCCGGTCCACTAGCGACGTCATCGGGACACGCCCCCCTAGAGAGACGCAAACGCCATATATTTAATGGCGGTGGTTTCTACATTACATCACCGGCTGTTCCGCGTGTCAAGTACACGCCGAAGTGTGGGGGTAGGTTCTGACCGGCAGTGGCCTCGCGCCTCTAAGGTAAGCCTCGCGGTCGGGTTCAGGACTCCTTTCCTGATGAGTGTCGGACTCCCGAGCGAGACCATATGGGTCTCGGTCCCCTGCCGGGCTGCAGCCTCCTGGAGGCTGCCCTTGCCTGGCCCCTCGGCGCTGGTTGTTGGATGGCTAGCGCTACTACCTGGGACCCCCGCCTACCAGTTACCGGCACAATTGAGCCCTCCCACGATCCCAGGGTGGATACGTGGCACCTGCGGTCAGCGTCGTGGGCCATGGCGCGCGGCATGTCTTTCCGGGCGGTGCAGCCTGGTTGGACAGTACTCCATGTGGCTTGCTGGCGGTACCTTTAAGTTTTTTACAAAATTCTTTTCAAAGTTCCTTTCTTAATGTCCAGGCTCCATTTGACCCCTGATTCGTACATCCCTTAGGTAACTACCGCAAAGCGCAGGCCCCACAGGAACGAGCCGCGTGGTCCTACTGAGGGTTTACAATGGTAAGCCACAATATTCTCCAGGCAGTAGCCTATTGTCATTTCTCCTTCTAAACCCGGGGGTAATTGGCTCCTCAGTGAAAGCAAAACAATGATCTAACCTTAGAAGTCCTTGTATTACTAAAGAAACAGACTTCCTCTTAGAGTTAGTTTTCCATTATGCTCCCGAAAACAATTTGTTTTCACATATTCACTTAAGTCACTCACAACATCTCTCTCTCTTCACATTTTCACCTGTGTATCAATGAGCACTATAGATACCACTGATGCTAAGGTGTTATGTTATATATATCTAAACTTGGGAAGGCAGCAACATACAAATTACTTGGAATGTAAACCGATTGTATCTAATGCCTCTATTCCTTCCCTAGGTCTGACGGGACCGCAGGAATACCAGCTTGCCCCAGTAATAGACCTACCAGGTTGTATACTATATACACTAAAGCCCTTTTCCGGGCCCCTGATTAGTTTATGAGCACTACTAGGTCCTGAAGAATTGCCCTTAGGGCATGAAACATGTTGACCACACCTGAGGGTTGAACCGAGACCAACCTAATTCATTTTTGGTTCTCCATACCCCTCATTGCACTTTTTAATAGGGTGGCTTACCACATGAATAAAGGTTACTTAGTTGACCAACCAACCCTTTTAAAATTCACTCTACGCTCACTACCACTTTTTTTTCTAAGTGCCTCACACATCATCAAGCTACGGCAAGGAACAAAAGATCTCCACAAAAGTATAACACTTGTTGTTACCCGTCAGGCATTGCGGCGCCAGCTTGACGCAGGAGCAGGAAGCCGATGATGATACAACACCACAAGGGCTAAATGAAACAAGTCATCCAGCCTATTAGTTGTGTGAGGTTTCTTAGTTCCGACAAGGGACCTGACTGGTTCCCTGAATACCGGCTACATCAGTCAACCTAGAGAGAAAGACCCTTTTATAAGATGCTTCCCAGGGGAACTTTGTACAACTCTTTTGTTACAAGCTAAATTCACAGAACATGATTATTTACAGAGTTCATCAAATTATGAAGAGTTATACTGTTACAATCACTAAGGGTGGGCGTAAAATCCGTTTCGCGGGCAAATTTGCGGATTTTCCACGATTTCCCGATCCGCTAATCTCGCGAAATCGCGGTAAAATCCGCGAATCAGCGGGGACGAATTTTCAGCCAAGCAAGGGTTACAGCAGCAGGTGCAAAAGTTGAACCTAATTTCTTTGTAACCTTTTACAAAAGGGTTACAAACAAATTAACTTCAACTTGGACACCTGCTGCTAATTGCTTCCTGGCGCCTCGTTGCCTACTTGCAACTATTCTCCGACCCTGCTCTGACCCTTGAAGCAGGGTCAGAGAATAGTTACAAGTAGGCAACGAGGCACCTGTCCAAGGAATTAAACCTCATCAGGAAGCACTTACAGATATAAAAAACAGGAAGAAGGGAGAGGATGGCAAATACACCCATTTTGAGTTGTCAGGAGGGGTTAAACTAAAAGAGACCTTTACAGCACAATTTTTATATGCATTTTGCTAAAAATAAAAAGCTGTATGTTCTGTAGGGGCAACTCAGGAATCTGGCCCTTCAGAGATCCGGCCTCTCTTTCTTTCTCTCGTTCTCTCTCTCCTCTCTCTTTACCTCTCTTTCTCTCTCTTTCTATCTATCTATCTCTCTATCTCTCTCTCCCTCCCTCTCCCATAAACGACTGCATGGGTAACTTCGCTATGCAAGCGGCTCGCGAAGACGCAAAAAGCCCCGCGAACACGCAAAAACCCTGCGAACATGCAAAAAACCCCGCTAACATGCAAATAAACAAAAATCCACAAATTCGCGAATTTTGCGGATCACGAATTCGCAAATCCGCAAATTTGCGGATCGCGAATTCGCAAAATTCACCCATGCTTAACAATCACTATGGTCATCACTATTTGTATAAATCTGCACAACCTAGAAATGTTTTTAATTATAATCAATGGGAACATTGTCCAACTCCGCCAAAAGGCAGATTGAAGACATTCTATGAGAAATTTCCAAACTTCTCAGGGATCAAAAATAGTGATCCAGAAACGTTTTATTTTAAACTGTTAAACAGAACAGGAATGAAAACAATGTTGACAAATACTAAATTGATTTATTCTGAAAAATTTTAAGACACAATGTCTACATTTGGTTTTGAGTTCTGGAAAAATAACATCGAAACAAAAACCATCTGGGGTACAAAAGATTGGCAGGTACGAGGTCTAGAATCATTATTTAGAGCCTGCATGATCCCAGAACAAATAATATTCCTGAATGATACCATTCAACAAACTACTTGTCTTGGCCTAGCTAAGATAAAAGACTTAAACAAACCGTCTATTCAGAAGCCCATAGCTGATAGCAATAGCACTACAGATGTGGAAATAGACGTATCCCATATTTTTCACCAAAACAGAACCAATCCATATTGGAAAAAATGGTTGATCCGGCCCACAGACACAAACAACTGTCAAGATAGATTCCTGAACAAAAAACAGGGGTTAAAAATGACCAGGCCAGACCCAAGATACTCCCAGAGACAACACCCAGGGATAGTTACAACATACAGTGTAGGGAAATTATGCCTTGAGTGGCTACAGAAATCCACAGTGGCTGAAATTAGGCAACAAGTGACTTTACTTAAAGAAGGTGCTGACTTGCGAGATTGCATAATGGGACCTCGCAAACAGCGTCAAAAACGTTTCATAGCGGCCGGTATATATGCTGCATACAACGAAGCTTGGAAAGTAATGCAAATTGAGACAGCAGAAAAAATACGAGAAATTGATCGTATAAATTTGGAAAAATCACTTTCTGTTGTGGACAATGGGTTAACGACTCTGTCTTCCAGAATATATTCACTGGACAGTATTGTGTCATCTGCCTTTGATATAATAGAGCAAGACTTACTAATGTTACAACATGGTCAGTCCCAATTGCGTTCTATTGTACAGCTTGGCTGGACGTTGCAAAATCTACGTTCAGGCTACGTACCATGGCGTCTAATCAACGTAACGTCATTATTTTCTATATTTAACCTTACTGATAAACAAATCAGTTTGGCACAAAAAGGAGCAGATTATACGATTCTGAGCATTGAAAAACTTGAGAGATTACCATTGACAATGTCAGAGAGACCTGTCATTGAAAGGATAATACACGGAACAATTACAATTCCGATAACAACTTTCCAGTTTAAAAATTGCCAAGAATATATACCAGCAGGCCAGTATGAAAGGTTGGGTAAAGGATACATCAAATCAACCTGGGATTTACCTTACACACACAAATGTTATAGTGAAGGCAAAAAGGAGGTATTCCTTAGTGGCAATAATTGTCAAAAATCACTAGGCGGTACACTTCTGGGTCAAGGTATTAACTTGCATGGAGCTTGCGAAGGGTCTTCAAATAACCTTTCTTGTCACCTGCAAGGCACTCCTTCAAAACAGATAGAGCCATTCTTCAGACAACTTTTGAACCAAAGTTACGTTTTAATAAATGACCACAGCTGTTGCGGAATGGTGCCAGGAGAATGTTATCTCGTTATTGATACTTCCAGGGTCGTTTGCTGTATGCAAGTATTGTATCCAAACAGCAATCCAGACATGGAGGCGGCAATATGGCCTCATGTGAATATCTCTTCTATTCGAATTGATACTTTAAGCAGAATGAAGTCTATTCTTTTACAGACTACTGTGCCTCTGACGTCGTCCAAAGAAACGTATGATCTGCAAGTTGCAAGGGCGGCATCAGAGATACATACCCTTTTATCAACAAATTGCCCCATGCATTTCGTAGAAATGTTAAGTCAAATCTTAAACATGTCTGATACTAGTGGCATCGCACATGTATTTAAGACAATTTCTTCGGGACTGTTAGCACCCTTTGAAACTGTTCTGGGCATCTTCCCGAATTTTTTCCTTTCTGTCTTTGGCGGCCTACCCTTAATCTTGGGACTCGTGGCAGGAATTTTATTTTTGTTCCTTCTGCTCAGATATGGCAAGCTAATCCACAGACAAGACTCCAGCAACGATGGATGAAACAATCCTAGCAATACGAAACCGAGACCATATCACTAAGGTCCTCGGATTGGCCCGGCTAAGAGATCTGAATACAACTTGGTTTCTTTCATTCAGACATATCTGGCAAGATTGCATCTTACCTGTGCTTCGATGTCTGCTATGCAGAGAAGAATGCGTGTTGGACAGTTGTCTTACACTACCATCAGCAGTACCAATGGATATCGACTCTTTGCTTTGTCCTGTAACGACTCATGCAACGTGTTGTCCCCAGCGGCTACCTATTCTGATGACGGCATTCGTTGAGACTTCACCATTACGAGTAGGTGGCGGTGAAGTACGAGAGGAAAGCAGCACCAAACAGGTAAAACCTTCTGTGAGCATTGCTGATCCAAACATCGATGATAGCAATCACGCTCCAAACTGCAGTTACAGCATTTTCGAACTTGGTCGAACTTTCACCTGATGTTGTAGACCAATTTTTTCTCTTTCTGATATGATGTTCTCTCCTAACAACGAGAATAACATTTAAAAACAATGATCACACAGCATTCCCTGAACTCTGAATTCGGCCTTCAATTTTGTTAAACAATGCTACTAAAAACATTTGGGACTATTCTTTTTCCTCACTTCCCCTGAAAGAGAAATTATTTTTCTTTCACTTCTAAAATATTTTTAAAAAATTTCGGTACATGGTATGCTGCTTAAAGTAAAACTATTCTTAGAGAACAGAGCTACTATTTTTAGAGACAATGTTTACCTCAGCCTCTAGCACATGTACAATATCTTATAAATATGTGATGAAGTAGTCTCGTTTAGAAAAACAGAGGGGGGAGGGTCCTGGGGACAGTTTAACAACCCTACAGTGCTACTATCCCTATAACCAGTTTAACCAACAAAAAATAGCAAGAGGTCAATTATTATGCAATCCAAATTTTCAACTAAGAAATGGGGAACCTCATTCCTATCACACAAAAAACTAATAATGGGCTGCAACAGTCACTTGAAAAACATCTTATTGAAAAAAAATATCCAAAACGACTGATCAGGTCTGATGAAGGGCGGATCCGAGTGATGACTGATGGGAATCTTCTCACAAAGAAGGAGACCCCATGTGTGACTGTTGCAGCACATTATAATTTTTTTGTGTGATAGGAATGAGGTTCCACATTTCTTAGTTGAAAATTTGGATTGCATAATAATTGACCCCTTGCTATTTTTTGTTGATGAAGTGGTCTCGACCTTCTTTTCTGTAAACCGAGCCATTTCATATGTAATTTTTCGCAATTCATTCAGCTGATATATATATGCATTTAACTGAATGATAAACCTGCTTGAAAAGCGTACAGTACCAATACTCATTTCGTGTATAAACCATACACCATTTCAAATGCTATTATGTATTTTGGGGTGGGTTGGAAAACACACATGCATCGTTGTATGTTTATATTGCTTATTATTTAGTAATGATGGACATTAATACGTGGAGTAGGTGTTGTATTTCTATCTAGGACCTTAATTCTATATTCCCGATTCATGCCCATATTCAGTAATAGCCCATGCAGTCCAAAACACAGCACGGCTACTCCCAGAGACTCCTAGAAAGCACAACGCGTTCTTTAAACAAGCCAAGCCTCCAGCAGCCCAGGAAAACCCCTGCTTTTGTTTTGATTTTCACAAGAACTCCTGGAGTCCAGAAAGAACTGTTAGTTCTTAGTGACGTCTTATGTCCAACCTTACGTCAAACCTGGCACCTTTCAGGTATAAATATACCAACGTTGCCTTAAGCAAACACATGGTGGTTGGGAGCAGAGCGACGTTCTACTTGCCCGGGAGCCCAGCTGTTATGAGAGCCGACGGAGACCCCCCCTCCCCTTGACGCACTGAGAGAGACACTGTCTTTTTCTCCAGCCAAGAAAATCCAGCTCCGGTGTTCCCAAGTCACCCTCGCGGGTTGCTGGGAGATCGAGTCCTGAGAAGTGAGATACAAGACCTTCTTCATTCTATGACCAAGGTACGGAACTGATTACAACCTTAGAGAGAATTCTTGATTCCGATACTTGGCAAAACTTAACTTAACTTAAAACTGCAACTTACTTACTCCTTTCCACGATTTAGGCTTTGGTCAGGTACACTGGGGGGGCATATCTTAGAAGCACCAGTTGAGTTCGTTAGTCAATGTTTTTATGAATGTATATATTTTATCCATTTTAAAGTATCATATGGCTAAGAGTCCATATCAATGCTTTTACACGATTATTTTATAATACTACTTTCATTGTACGCACTTTACTTTACAATAAGTATTGCAATTGTGGCAATTCATTTCTCTTGCATGAGAAAGAAGACTGCTCAATAAAATAACACCTTTTATTGAAAACGCTCGTCTCTCTATTTCTCTGCAAACTGGTGGAACTAAGCATGCACGACTGAGTGAGTGAAATAGTTCTCTATTGTTTCACACGACTCTGAAGATACACTCTTTATTCTGGGGAAGCAAAGTTGTCATGTTTATGCGGTTGTCAGAAGCTAATCCCTTCTTGTCTAAATCAAGATGGGTAACCCTTTCCTGAACATTCAAGAAGGTTTCAAGTGACCTCTAAGCTAGCTGGAAAAACTAATTAAGTCTATCTTAGTCAGTAGAGACCTAGATGACCTCAGTCCTACGTCTACACTGCTGTTTATGTTATTCCAATGCGTAGAGCCTATTGGGAATATAGGTACTACACTACACTCTGTGGACTCCCTAGATCGACAACTTCCCCGCTAAGAGCATCACTCAACTCAGCGGCCAGGCTCATCACAGGCTCCTAAAGACATTGCCACATTTACCCTGACTTCAAATCGCTTAACTGGCTACCCTTCGAATCAAGAATTCATCTACAAATTGCTTGCATGACACACAGAGCCCTACATCACAACACCCTGAGGTACCTGGCCCAGAAACTGAAGCCCTTGTGTGGAAACAGATCCTCCAGGAGCGCCAACAACCTTCTTTTGATGCCTCAAAGATTTGCCAAGAAGAAAACATATAATCGCGCCTTCTCTGGAATGGCGCCAAGTATTTGGAATGCACCACCCCCAGAAATCAGACTCAACCCATCAACTGCCTCCTTGAAAAAAGAAGTTAAATCTCTTCTCATGACGAAATTATTTTGAACATTATTTCGGACTAGTAGAACAACCAGCTGTAACATATGTCTTTATCTCAAAATACTATGTTTCTTTGTACATTGTCTCTTTTGTTTGACTACCTTACTTGTAAAGCACTCTGATACCATGTTCGCGATATATAAAACCTTCAAAAAATAAATATGGTGCTGTACAGTTTTCTCCATTTGAAGCAACACAGCGTAGCAAGTGACCTTGCTACATTGCGCCAAATGGTATTTAATGTGGCCCATTATGAGTGACTTGCATGTTGGACAATGCACCTGAATTTCATCCACACAGGTAAAATGGTTTCTGTTACATTTATTTGGCTCACCTTTGGTGGCTCAGTGAATGTGGCTAAGCGAATGCAGTAAGTCTAAGCTCAGAGAAAATGTGTGTGGTATATTATGTAACTGCACAAACAAACAACAAAATAAGTATGAAAGAAAGATGAAAGGTCCACATCAACATTAGCTAAAGATGCAAGCAAATCTAGATTTTTTGAAAAAGGTAGGAATAGCATCTAAAGAATACATTTTGTGATGGGCAAAAAAATAATTAAAAATAGTAATCAATAGGTATATTTACTATTTATTCATGAAACATGGCACAGCAAGGGAACTTGCTGTGCTGCGTTGCATAAATGAGAAATCAATCAATCAATCAGAGATTTGTATAGAGCACTACTCACCCATGAGGGTCTCAAGGCTCTGGGGGGAGGGGGGTTTCGGGCCATTGCGGTCATCCGAAGAGCCAGGTCTTTAGGCTCTTTCTGAATGTTTGTAGTGTGGGGCTTCGTCTGATGCTGAGGGGGAGTTTGTTCCAGGCCTTGGCTGAGATGTAGGAGAAAGGATCTGCCTCCCGTCCTGGCTCTGTGGATGTGAGGGATTTTGGACAAGTGTAGGTCAGTGAAGCATAGATTTCTTTTGGGGGAATAGAAGGAGAATCTTTCTTTGAGGCATTGGGGTCCGGTCTTGTTGAGGGCTTTGTAGGCATGTGTTAGCTGCTTGAAGGGTACTCTTTTTTCAATGGGGAGCCAGTGGAGGTCTCGTCGGGGCTGGGTGATGTGGCCTTGTTGTGGGATACTGAGGACAAGTCTTGCTGTTGCATTTTGGACAGTCTGGAGTTTGTGGAGTAGAGATGTATTGATTCCAGCATAGAAGGTATTCCCGTAGTCCAGCCTGCTGGTGATGAGTGCTGGTGTGACAGTCTTTCTGGAGTTGGGGGGGGGGGTCCATTTAAAGGTCTTGTGGAATATGCGAAGAGTGTTGATACATGTGGAGGATACTGCGTTGATCTGTTAGTTAATGATGAGGGAGGAGTCGAGTAAGATGCTGAGGTTGAGGGCATGGTCCATGGGTGTGGGAGGGCTGCCAAAGGCGTGAGACCACCTGGTGTTGTCCCACGTGGAGGGGTGGATCTGAGGAGGAGGACTTCCATTTTCTCAGAGTTGAGCTTCAGGCAGCTGCTGTTTATCCAGGATGCGATGTCTTTCATTCCTTCCTGGAAATTTTGCCTGGTGATGTCAGGTTCCTTAGAGAGGGAGAGGATGAGCTGGCTGTCGTCGGTGCTGTGGTTGCTGCGGAAGCCGGATTGAGGAAGTAGTTGGATTCGATGAACTTTGTTAGCTGGATGTTTACGATCTTCTTGGTGACTTTGGCTGCAAAAGGGAGGAGAGAGATGGGCCTGTAGTAGTTGCGGTCTGTCTAGCCTGTGGAGGGCTTCTTGAGGAGGGGTTTGACTACTGCGTGTTTTCAGTTGTCGGGGAACATGCCTGTTTCAAGGGTACAGCTGATTGTCTTTCGTAATTCTGGTGTGATGGTGGAGGCAACCCTGTGGAAGAGGTGCTGTGGGGTGTATGCTCCTCATGGTTTTTGCAGTTTCTTCTGTGGTGACCGGGGTCCAGGAGAGGATGGTCTGTTGAGTGGCATTGCTGGTGGGAGGTGTTGGGTCAGTGCCTTGGTCTTGTTCGTCGAAGTTGTCGTAGAGTGTCCTGATCTAGTAGTGGAAGAAGGAGCCGAGTTTGTTGCAGAGGTCCTGGGAGGGAGAGATGTCAGAGGTTCTGCTGGGGGGTCTGGTGAATTCTTGTATGATGTTAAAGAGTTCCAGCAAGTTGCTGGAGTTGGAGAAGATTCTGTTCTGGATGAAGTTTCTCTTCGTAGATCTGATGAGTTGGTGGTTTGCTGTAGTGGCGATTCTGAAGGCGGTGCATGCTTCCAGGGTATTGCTGTTCCTCCATGCTTTCTCGAGTCGTCGGCACGAGCACTTGGATTCTTGGAGGTCCCTGATGAACCAGGTGGCTTTTGTGGTGTGTTGTCTGAGTTCTGGAGGGGTGCAAGCGCGTTTGGCACAGTTGGCAATCAATTTGTGGAGTTCAATGGCTGCTGAGTTGGCATCGATTGTGGTGGGGAGGAGTGCAGATGAGGGCAAAGGCGAGGTGCTCTTCAGTGATCTTGCTTCAGTTTCTGCATGGGGGTGTGCCATTGGCTTGTGTGTTGTGGCTTTTGAGAAGGAGAAGTGAACACAGTGGTGGTCCATCAAGAGGGGTTGCATTGTGTGACTGAAGTAAATGTTGATTCCACCAATGAAGATGGGGTCTAGGGTGTGTCCCACCTTGTGAGTGGGGGTGGTGACAAGTTGCTTCAGTCCGATGTTGGCGAGGTTGTCTAGGAGGATGGTGGAGTTTGGGTCGCTGAGCTTCAGGTCCCTAAGCAGGGCGTGGGGCGCGATGTAGTCTGAGATGGTGTTATTGAATGTGGTGCGGGGTCCCGAAGGTCTGTATGCGAGAGTTGTTCCAGGGTAAGGTGTGGCAGCAGTGTCGGCAGGAGAATGGTCCTTGGGTGACGCCGGGTGTTGAGAGCTGGCAGTTGTTGTTGCACCCGGGGTTGAGTGTGTGGAGGGTTACTGAGTCGTAACGGCGGGGGGTCGGAGGACCAGGGTCCCTGCTGCTGGTCGCGGTTGAGTCACAGACGGGCACAGACAAGCATGCCTTTGGCATGCTAGCAGCATGCCAGTGGTGCACACTGCGCAGTAGCCGTCATTAAGTAGGGGGAGGAAGAGCAGCTGGGAGGTGGGAGAGGGAACATGCAGGAGGGGAGTTGCCTAGAGGTCAGCAGCAGTGGGAAGAGGTAGGAAAAAAGCAACAGGAAAACCAAAACAAAAGTGAAAACAGCAACAGAAACGGCAGAGACAGACAAAAGGCACAAAAAGATAAAAAGGTGTGGACAAAAGGCACACACAGATAAAGAGGCACAACAGATAAAGAGGCACACACAGATAAAAAGGCACAACAGGTAAATAGGCAAAACAGATAAAAAGACACAACAGATAAATGGGGAATCCACTACCAACTTTCCAGTTGAGCGGGGGGTACGGCAGGGATGTGCAATGGCACCCCTGCTGTTCTCCCTGTTCATTAATGGCATTGTAGATAGGATATTGGACGCAATGGTTGACGCACCTTCGTTAGCGGGCATCAGAGTTTCAATTCTGATGTTCGCCGACGACACCTTGATTGTGTCCAAGACCCCGTCGGGTCTCCAGCGAGCCCTGAACATATTTGACGCATTTTGCAAAGAACGGGGTCTCGAGGTTAATGTAAATAAAACCAAGTTGATGGCCTTTGGGCAAAAGCGCCAATCTCAACCCAAGGTATTCTTGAACAATATCAAATTAGAGTTAGTAAATGTTTTTACATACCTCGGGGTGGAGATATCAAGTAAACTTGGTTGGTCAAGACACATAGAGAAGGCGGTGTTGAAACACCAGCAGATTTCAGGAGCCCTCAGGGTCGAGCAAGTAAAATCCAAAACCAGGCCTATAAAACCTGTTCTTATGGTTTATGACGCAAAAGCCTTGGGCGCAACCCTTTATGGGGCTGAAGTCTGGGGCTTTGAGAGTCTTACCACCCTTCAAAGATCTGAGAACAGGTTTGTGAGAGGGATAACTAGTCTTCCCCAAAGTACCCCATTAATACCGCTTGGCCTTGATCTAGGCAGAAGATCGCTTAGTGACCGTGCCCGACTGAGGCCTATCCTCTATTGGAGACGGCTATGGACAACCGTGGAAATAAGACACTACGCTGAGGGGTTCTTAGCATTAGCCAAATCAGATGCTTTTCGTAAAATTAAATGGCTAAAAATGCTAAGGGACGTCCTTGCTGAGCTTGGGCTCTCCAAACTATGGGAAAACCCCCTCGGGGAAGTATTCCCTAGTAAATCCAGTATCAAAGAAATATATTGGGACCACATCGATCAGAAACTTTGGAGGAGCGTAACCTCGGAATCCATGGGGGGTAGATTTATGGAAATTAAACAAAGACCATCCCTAGAAAAGTATTGGGACAGTATAACTGTCCCATTAGACAGGAAATTATTTTTCCAGTTAAGGGCAGGCTCTCTCCCCCTGAGGTGTTTGACGTCCAGTTGGAGAACTAGTAGTAGTTTGTGCTGCCCGTCATGTGGGGCCCCCAATGAAAGCATCGCACATTTTCTTTTTTTATGCGAGGCTTATGTAAATCCAAGAAAATCTTGGTTGGCTCCAGTCTGTAGGAACCTTGGTGTCCTAAGCGGTGTTGAGGGGTTGAGAATTATTTGTTCCTCCACTGAAATGTCCATCGTAGTTGGAACAGCAAAATATCTGGGGTGGGCATGGTCCATAAGGAGGAGGGCTCTATCCTCTAATGTGTTTTGAATTTTACATTTTCCATTGTTTGACTTATCCTTGCAAACATCTACTGGGAGATATATATGAATTTTAACTACAAAATGCGGCTAATATGTATGGTATGAGTTTTTATTGTATAAACTTGGGAATGGTCCGTAATGCGGAGGTCTCTATACCTCAACATGCATCTAGTTTTCGCATATTATGAAAAAGCTTATTTTATTCTAATTGGCAACAATTTTAATGCTTATGTATTATGTATTATGTATTTTCAATTATAAATTTATTTAACAGAATGTTTGAAATTTTAAAAAAATGTATGAATTTATATGTGTGTGCTTCTATGAGTGTATAACTCGAATAAAGCTTTTTCAATCAATCAATCACAACAGATAAAGAGGCACAGACAGACGAAAACAGAGAACACAAAAAGGCTGGCAGAGCAGACCAGCAGAGTCCCAAATATCTAAACAATCCCACTGGCCATCTTTCCTCCACTCTTCTTCACATTCAATTAACTATTAAACACCCTACTGAGCAGAAGGTACCTTACCAGGTAGATTACTCAAACTGCATTAACAGAAACAGGCTCAGTACAAGAAATTTACTAAACTCAAAATACAGCTGTTTCACAGCTATCACAATGCTTAAGTCTCCTTAATGCACATCACATTCCTGAAAATCAGTTACTTTCGTTGTTTCATATATCCTTCCTATTGATTTCTATTGATTCCAAATTTTTCTCTCATTCTAGATTCAGCTACATTGCACGAATGCATCTCACTGAACTAAATGCCATCTTCCCTTTCTAAGACTTGCCTTGTTTCTCTCACTTTGTCCATCTTTCTGTCATATATTTCCCCATTGTCTAATCAACAACTTTGTTTTCACTGTCTCTGATTTGTGCCTTTTTCCTCTTCTGTTAGTGTAGTTCCTATGGCCTAGATGTAGGTAATTTTATTTTACCACTTCTTAAATACCAAATTTTACCGATTCGGTATTTAAGAAGTGGTAAAATAGAGGGGGGATGTAGGTATTACAGATTCTGTAAATAACGAATCGTTAAGATTCGGTATTTACAGATTCTGTAAATACCGATTCGGTAATGCCCATTGATTCCTATAGGCATTGAAGCCCATAGGGATCAATGGGCATTACCGAATCGGTATTTGCCGATTCGGTAACTACCGATTCCAGCAAGGGTGCAGGGGGTGTCACTTTGACACCCTCTAGCACCCGAAATACAGGCATGTGTGCCATGTGGCACACAGACATGCCCTAAGGGCATGTCTGTCTGTCACATGGCATAGGTGTGCATGCACACCAGGATTCGGTCTTTTACCACCCAATTAGATTGGGTGGT
Organism: Lissotriton vulgaris; assembly: GCF_964263255.1. Taxonomy (NCBI): domain Eukaryota; kingdom Metazoa; phylum Chordata; class Amphibia; order Caudata; family Salamandridae; genus Lissotriton; species Lissotriton vulgaris. The sequence goes on from NC_141699.1 coordinate 955,265,010, forward strand.
AAAATACAGAATCTGAAAGGCCTTTGGGACTCAGAAGAGTCCTACCTACATCTGGGTTTTACCGAATCAGTAAAATTACCGATTCGGTATTTTACAGAATCGGTAAATTTACTGATTCGGTAAATTTACCGAATCTGTAAAATGATGCCCCAACATCCCAATCCCCAAATACCGGTCGGTAACGGCCAAATTCGGGCGTTACCGACCGGTATTTGGGCTCCTACATCTGGCCATATATTCCCAATAGGCTCTGCGCATTGGAATAACATAAACGGCAGTTTAGACGTAGGACTGAGGTCGACTAGGTCTCTACTGAATATGTTAGACTTAATTAGGTATGCCAGCTAGCTCAGAGGTAACTAGAAACTTTCTCAAATGAACAGGGAGGAGTTAACTTCCCTGATTAGACAAGAAGGGATTAGCTTCTGACAACCGCATAAACATGACAACTTTGCTCCCTCCAGAATAAGGAGTATATTTCCAGAGTCGTGTGAAAACAATAGATAGCTATTTCACTCAGTCAATGGTGCATGCTTAGTTTCAACAGAGTGCAGAGAAATAGAGAGACGGGCGTTTTCAATAAAAGGTGTTATTTATTGAGCAGTCTTCTTTCTCATGCAAGAGAAGTGGATTGCCACAATTTCAATACTTGTCATAAAGTAAAGTGCGTACAGTAAAAGGAGTATTATGAAATAATACTGTAAAAGCATTGATATGGTTTCTGAGCCATATGATACTTAAAACGGATAAAATATATACAATTATATACAATGATAAAAGTTGACTAAACGTACTCAACTGGTGCTTCTAAATACCCCTACCCCAGTGTACCTAACCTTAGCCTAGTACGTGGGAAGGAGTAAGGGAGTTGCAGTTTAAGTTAAGTTAGTTTTGCGAAGAATCTGAATCAAGAATTCTCTAAGGATCTAATCAGCTCCATACCTTGGTTTTAGAATGAAGGAGGTCTTATATCTCGTTCTCAGGACTCGATCTCCCAGTAACCCGCAAGGGTGACTGGAAACCCTGGAGCTGGATTTTCTCAGCAGGAGAAAAGACAGCGTCTTTCTCAGTGCGTCAAATGGGAGGGACAGCTTCCTTCGGCACTCGCATCAGCTGGGCTTCGGGTAAGTAGATAGCCGCTCTGTTCCAAACCACTGTGTGTTGCTTAAGGCAAACGCTAGTATATTTATACCTGGAAGGTGCCGTGTTTGACGTAAGGTTGGACATAAGACATCAATAAAAGATGTCACCAGGAACTGGCAGTTCTTTCAGGACTCGCAGGAGTTCTAGGACAAATCAAAACAAAAGCAGGGGGAATTCCCGGTATGCTGGAGGTTTGGTATGTCTAAAGAACTCGTTGTACTTTCTAGGAGTCTAAGGAAGTAGCCTTGCCGTATTTGGACTGCTTTGACTATTACTAAATATGGATATGATTCATATGCCTTTATAAGGATAGGAGTTGTTATAACCACATAAGGGCATAAGTCGGGAATATTTAATTAGGGTCCTAGATACGTCCACAACATTCTCTGTTCCCCTCATTTCTCTTTAAGACATCTATCTGGTTCTTAGAGAGATAAGATTCAGCAGATTCTGGGCTTCATGTACGAAAAAATGGCACAGTACTGCGCTGCAAGACATGTTGCTGCGTCAAGCTGCATCATTTTAAACGCACAGGGATGTGTCATATTACCAACAATATAACACATGCATGTGCTTTCCCCTGCGCTGGTACACAAATGGGTGCCGTGCGCCAGCACAGGCACTCTTGTGTCATGTTGTAAGGGAACCTTCATTGCGGGATGATTGTTTTTGTGCAGGAAGGGACACCTTCCTGCGAAAAACAATATTCATCTTGTAGAATTAGGAAAAAACTAGGAGAAATAAAAGAATTTCTTCTCGTTGTACCACTCCTACGCATCCCCTGGGGAGGTGTAGGATTCTGACGCATTCCCAGCTTTACCGAACTCTGTAAATCTGGGAATGTGTCAGGTTCAATGGATGTTGCGTTGTAACACCCATAGCAACACCCAAGGAATGCCCATTTCATGCAGAGTAATGTGTGAAAGGGGTCCATATTTACAAGGCCATACAAAGTCATGCAGGGTGACTTTATTTGGCCTTGATATATGGGCAGGGACACTGCACCGCAGGTGCATCAAAAAAAGTGATACACCGGCGGCGCAATGTCCTTGTAAATGATGCCCTCTGTTTGTATCTCCTTCTGACTCCCACCTTTGCTCATCTCATTGTTTCAAGCCCTCCACGATTCAAGCTCTTTGCTTTGCCAAATTTATACTCTTCCTGTCTGTCTGAAAGAATTCATTATGAATATCCATTCAAGAGTTCACTAATTATCTTAGTACTTATGAAAGCCCCTTGTTCAGTGTAAGAGCAATCCATCTCAATTGTTTAGTTACATGTAAAGTGTGCTGACTCCATTTTGATTATGCTGTGCTGTATAAGCAAGTTAAATAAATTAAGAAGCAAATACCTACATAAATAAACAAAACAAATTACTATGAATTATGTGAGGAATATGCCTCGGCAATGTTGAGCCATTGGTGCTGAATTTGAACAATGTAGAAGAGTCTGGTCTGTTACTGATTTAATGCAGACTCTGGCTGATGGAAGGGGAGAAGAGAGAGGATACTTACTTAAATGGAAATCTATGTCGGGCGTTGCCAAAATAGAGTCCGTGGTGGACGTGTAACTCTGAGCTCCGTATTGGGCCCGATAGTTATCCTGCATTTATCCCCCGCATCCGAGTTATCCACGACCTGAGTTACCACAACTCCCTGTGTCGCCTGTCGGGTGAACATGACTGGCGTGCATGGCTGACCATTTCGACATTAATAACAAAGGTCCTTAGCTGTTGTCATCGCAATGGCGAATGAGACCAGGCCTACCAATTGGGCTCGGCCATGGGCATTTGAGGCAGAATCCCTGGGGCGCCCTGCCAGGCAAGGCGGCTTCTGGACTTACTCCACGGCTTTGGAACAGCCCAGAGCTAGGGACACACCCCAGCCTGTGACCCGGATTGTACTGGACCTGGGGCCGCTGTGGGGGACAGTGAAGAGGGGGGGTTATCAGCCTACCTGCCATCTGTTGAGTGGTCGGCCCCTGGACCCTGCGGTGTTGATGGACTGGGAAGGTGCTCTGAGGAACTGAGGCAGAGATGACACAGGATCTCCTCGAGGAACTCTTCCCTTCTTCGTCGTCACTGGAACTGATGACGCTGGCAGAGGTAAGAACACTGATGGTGTCCCTCTGCCCCACCACCCCTAGCCTGACTAGGCCACTTTGAGGTGGCCTGGACTGACTGTGCAGTTCCTGGGTCCTCCCTGATGCTGCTGGAGGTGGCTGCTACTCCTGAGGGGAGCCTGTCTGTGGTTATCTGCCAGGCTCATCGGCCCTGGGACGACAGCCTGAGCCCCAATTGTAGAGGTTGGTCCGTGGCCCCATGGAAGGCCGCAAGGATCGTCTGAGGGCCAAAAAAATGTTACAGAAAAGGAAGAGAAAAAACTGGAGGAGGTGTGAGCTACTGTACCCCAGTGCACTGAATGCTTCCAAATTTGAATGACTGCCTCAACAACATACATGCCCATGCTTGCAAGCTACCACGAGGAACTGCAGTGGGCACAATAAGAATGCAAAGGTGAGATGACAGAGTGGACTCCTACCTAATCTGGGGTGCAATGGGACCCTTTTTACTTCCATCCCATTCCCTACTGAATGGGGGACAAACCGCAAACTAGCGCAAATTCCCTGTAGCATATGGACTCCTTGGATGCCCAGGAACCCAGACACTGGCTGCTTGACTGCTGTACTCACTTCTGCAGCTGCAGTGCTCCCTCCCATGCATGTCATTGAGGGGACTCCTGGGGAATGTGACCTGTTGTATGAGAGCCTCCCTTGGATGCTAAAGCTGCGCCTCCGAGACACTCCCCTCAGCTATGGGTGATTCCCAAACACGGGGGCAAACACACAGTGTGCCCCCAAAATGAAGTGATACAACCTGCTGTCTTGTGGACACATGAGGGTTTAATGATGACTAATGATGATGAAGCCAAAGTCCAACAAGTCACTGCTACCAGGAGGCACGAGAAACAGCCATTACAATGCAACTAAAACAACGCACTACCATTACAACAAAACCTTTACAACGCAGGATCCATTACAACGCATGCCATTACAATGCATGCCATTACAACACAGCCGCTATTACAATGCATGCCATTACAACGTAAGTGTGGGTAAGTATTTAATTAAATTTTAACCCCTACACCATCCAAAACGTACCCTACTATTATGCCCCCCTGGAGTTAGAATTAACCCTGGGCGAAGCACTACTCTACGCTCACGGAGTTTGCGAAGTTTGCGCAACTTCGCACTACGCGAGCTGCACGTAGCACAGTGCGAACACGCGTAGTGCAGGGTAGCGTAGTGCAGCGGTCATTTTTTGCTTGGTCGCTGTCCTCAACGTCATGTTCGCGACCGCGACCAAGCAAAATGACATCCTGACGAGATTCTCAACGCCGGGAGGTCAGGTTTCTCATTGTGAGTGGTTGCGCATGCTTGCGACCGCTCTCAATGAGAAACTACCAGTTCGCGTTGAGAAAGCTGCCGCTCCAGTAATAATCTACTCGAGCAGCAGAAAACTACAGCTCGCACTGTGCAAGATGCCCTTTTCAATGATTGCACAGTGCCGGATGCTTGTCCGCATTGTGCAATCATTGAAAACGCATCTTGCACAGTGCGAACATGCTACTACGCAGCTCGCGTAGTGCTACGTGAAGTTCGCGAAGTGCACTTCGCGTAGCTTCACGTAGCGCTACTTCCCGAACTACGCCCACCCCTAGTTAGACTATTAATTTTAACCCCTACACTATCCAACACTTACCCTACTATTACACCCCCCTGGAGTTAGAATTGTAATTGTAACACCTACACTATCCAACACTTACACTACTATCACATTCCCATTAATTAAAAAAAAAATACTTACCAATACTTACGTTGTAATGGCATGCGTTGTAATAGCAGCTGCGTTGTAATGGCATGCGTTGTAATGGCATGCGTTGTAATGGATCCTGCGTTGTAAAAGTTTTGTTGTAATGGTATGCGTTGTGAATATATGCATTGTAACGTCATACATCCGGAGGCACAGATCCAAAGGCGGATGCCCCCCATGGACAAGACTCTTTGCAGCCTGCAGCACCAGAAAGAGATGCTCCTTGCCCACTCTGCCAAATTTAACAAGGTTCTCCAAGCCATCCTAGACACTAAAATCTCCTTGGAGACCTGTACAGACTTTGTCACACTGGAGGTCAACTTATTGCGGGCTGATCATCGCAGACTAACGGAGTGAGTGGGTGTGGCTGAGTCCACATTGGCAAAAATGCGGCCTTGCATGCAGGATGTGCAGGAACGTTTGAAGAAGGTGGGAGCTGAGGTTCTCACCCTGCATCACAGGGCGGAAGAGGCAGAGGGCAGGTCGAAATGTAATAACATCAATCTGATGGGACTACCTGAACGATCGGTGGGCCCCAAAAGGAAGCTTTTTCCGGAAGAATGGCTGATGGGCAAAGGTCTGGATGGTAAGGTGCACACCAGGATGACCCCCGCACATGGGCCATCCACGCCCTATCATAGCATGGCTCCTCAATTACCATGATTGCATCTTGTTTTTACATTTCTTTCATACCGAAGGTCACATATCCATGAGAATGCTCAAATTACAGAGCATCCCGACTTCACCATGAAGGTGCAGCAGCAATGAGGGTCGTACTCCTGTTAAACAACGTCTCTGAGAACTGAACCTGAAGTACACGTTTTTTATTCCCTGCTAGGCTACTCGTCGTTGATGAGGATAACATTCCCATCTTTCACTCACCGGAGGACGTGTGGACATGGCTCCACACAACGGATATGCTACCTTCTCCTTCCTCGGAATGGCACGAGGGTGAATGGTTGCTAACCAAACCAAGAAGATGCGGGAAATGCACAAGAGGGTGCGACCATCCAGAGATTAGGCCGCTGAGGAGAGAACACAGGCTGTAGCGGAGGACTCCCTCCAGATCATAAATTCATTTGCCCCTTTCCAAACTGGTCGCCCATCAGAGTAGTTCTCGGACTCAGGCAAATCACTCCCTACCATGATCTGCAAAAGTCAGGGCCCGAAGATCACCCACAGATTGGCAGATGACCTGTGAATGTGCACTCAGGACTGCCACTGCTCAGATGTCAAATTAAACAGGTGCCTCACCTGATGGGCCGGAAGCCGGCAGGTAAGAGGTGGTGTGTATGGGACTGCAGGGCACATATGAACACAAGGCCCACACTGAGGTCTACCCACCAAATATGACCCTTGTCTTTGATTTTGGCACCATGTCACCCCATTGTTTCCAAGTGGACTCTGGCATTGAATATTTATACTTTTCTTGTGCTTTTCTCTTCTTTTTTTCTTAATGTATGGCTGTTGGTGCATAGTTTGTGGGTACTTTTATGGACGGAACTTCTCACGGCAACTGTCCCAGGGGAAACAGTTTTTTGGATATTTTAGATATATGCAGTGTTTACCTGATGCATACATGCCACCTGTGGGGTGAGCCGCAGGGCTATGGGGTTCTCAAAGAATGCATGGCATGACGAGTGACTTACCAGACACCCGTGTACTTCCGTACCGCATAATCCCCTAGAATGTGCACAGTAGGCCACTCCATGCAAGCAATGTCGATGTTATGCCTCTCTTAAATGGAATCAGATACACAAAGCCACGCTCCAAGAAACAGACCACAACATTACTGAATTGCACCAAGCACCATGCAAAGTGAAAGGGACAGATGCATGGCCCTCTTGAGTCTTCCTTCACTAGTGGGATCTGTATTTGGGTGGCCCAGGGGCACCTTACACTTTGGTCACTCAGAGGGTGGACACAGCGGGCGATTTGTGATTTTGGATGTGCAACTAGATGGCGAACCACTCACTCTTGCTGTAATCTATGCACCCAAAAGACAACAGGGTGAATTCTTGGACACCCTCACACCGGTGCTCCTTGGAGACCCCTCTTCCCCTGGACTTTGAGGTAGGTATTTTAATTGTGTCCCAGATGTGATGCTTGATTGCTTCACCCCCCCACTCATAGAGGCAGCCACAAGACGAACCGCACAACACCTTACTCAATAGCTGTCGCGCATGCACCACTTGGATGCATGGCGCCACCTACATCCCTTAGACCATGAGTACTCCTATTATTTGCAGGTCCACAAAGTGCACACCAGAATTGATCTGTTTCTCTGTGCGACCTGACTTGGTGCACGGTTAGCTGAGGTAAGGTACCTGCACACGCCTTATCAGACCACTGCCCCCTATGACTTTTACTATCCGAGGTACTTAGTCAAGTGGCGGCTGCGCTGGACATAAAAAAGCTTTTGACACCTCAAGGTAGGATTACCTTCAGCTGGTCTTCGCCAAAATGGGGTTTGGACTGGGATTCTTGGGATGAATTCACATCATGTACACCAGCCCCACAGCGAGAGTGAAGATGGGACAGGTTATCTCGGACAGGGTGGATATCTGTGGGGGACAAGACAGGGGTGCCTGCTGTTCCCTCTTCTGTTGGCACTGGTCATGAAGCCCCTGGCCTGTCAACTCTGTTGGTGGGCAGAGGAGTGGGGCATCAGGGAGCAGCATGTATGCCACATGATATCACTGTATGCTGATGACAACTTAATTTACCTCCGAGACGTGGATGTGTCGCTCAGCGGTGCCATGTGAATATTGCAACCTTTTGGTGATATCCCTGGGCTGCGCGTGAATTGGGATAAGACCTGCATATGTCCTCTGGAGGACCAGGTGGACCCCATGGGTACCCACCTAAGATGGTGCTATGACACCTTTCAATATCTAGGTATACAAATGTATCATACTAAGAAAGACCTCAAGGAAGGAAATCTGGAGAAGGCAGTTTTCTCCATACGTCAATCCCTATCTTTTTGGTGCTCGCTCCCTTTGTCTCAACCCGGTCAGGGAACGATAACCAAAATGTTGGTTCCCCCTAACTGTTGTATTTATTTGTTGCCCTCCCAATTGTGTTCCCCAGTAGCTTCTTTCGGTAACTGAACGGGTTAATGCACGCAATGATATGGGGCTCAGGACAACATTGGGGTGCTTTTAACACGATACAACACCCATTCAATGAGGGTGGTTTAGGGGCACCCCATTATGAGCTCTATTATGCTACTGTGCAGCTGCAATGGCTGTTGGGGTGGTTATACAACTTAACCCACCATGAAACCATCTTGGTGTGCGCACTGCAGATGGAAGTGTGCACCTACACCTGGCTGACTGATTCTGTACCCCACGCACGACATGTGTTTAGACAAAGGGTGGTAGTGTGCACTTGTTGTCGCAGATACATAAATCCCAAAGGTGCCACCTGATCCACCCTTGATTTGCAGCGGGTCTCCGAACAAACCTTTACAGAAAACAACAAAGTGAGACGTCTGATGGTAAAGCTTTTCTGCCACAAGATACCATTACAAAGTGAGTGGTGGGAGAAGCATTTACTCAATGGGACAGCCGAGGCTTGCCTAACTGTCAAGAGCGGTATGAGGGCCCGAGTGTAGAAAGCACATGTGCACAGCGTTGGAATGTGTGTGCAAATGTGCACGTTGGCCTACTTGCATGCCCTATTCTAAAAGCATACCCCCAAGATGGCTGAGTCACGCACTAGTGTTACAGTGCATGCTATGATGTACTGAGAAGCGAACCAGTGTAGTGGCTTGTCCAGTGGATAGCAATAATTACAATCTACTAAGAGGCATGGGGGCCTCTCCACACACATTTGGAGCATAAAGGTTAGATCGGAAAAGGACAGATAGTGAAGATATTCTGCACATAAACACAAAATTCATTAAACATTTATGCTACTGTATCAAGTTTCTGATAGTATTATATGATATAGAATAATCTTACAATAAATATTGATTTTTTTTTTGAAAAAAAACATTGGTTGTCTTTGACTTCTCTCTCTCGCTAAGATCAATTGTCTAGATCATTAATACATGTATTAACAGCGTATGTTTAGCCATGAGGACCCTTATGTTTGTATAGCACTATACCCAGGTCCTGTGGCTCACCTTGGATTATCCCATGAATTTGTAATGCTCTGAAACAATGAAAGCTGATGGATACTTAATATGGAGTGTTACAACAGAACTAGGACCTGAAACTGGCCAATCAACTTTTCAGTGAAAGAACTCAGTGAAAGAACTCAGCATATGATAGATTTCAGAATCTTTTCTTATATTCTCGTCATTTCAAACCTGCTGGAAGGTATTTCCATAGGTCTACAACCTCTATAAACTGAACTTCATCCGTGACCTCATCCAGTTAAATCAAAGGTTCCGAATTATGGTATGACAGAAATTGTCAGGATTCTTTCTAGTATTCTTTTCTCTACAAGTCGCCAAACCCAGTGGGCGTATATTAGGTAGCTATGACTCCATGATTATGTCGAAAATGCTTCTTCCCTGTTTGTTTAGGGGCAGTAATCCCCCCAAACGCCAAAATATTCCTTTTCAATGCCAACATGTTGTGTCTCATTCAATCACGAAAATTCTTTTTACAGCGACCCCCACCACGTGTGTTATTTTGCAGTGTTAGCACAATGCCTTCTGAGAATCTAGGATGTTTATAGCAAATTGTTAGTTACTAAATGGTCACATTTCTTACTGTTTTCTAATTTAGTGTGACATAGGATGCAGTACTTTCCAACATCTATTTTTAATGGTACTGTTTTCTAAGAATGATTTCATTAATGTTACATGCAGTCTTTAGTCACAGAATAGTTATTGGTGTTATTTTAACATAACATAACAACATAACATTTTTGTTTTGCCTATAACCTTTGGGGACCCTCTTTGTTTTGCTTAACTGAGTTTGTCTTATCTTACTTATTATGTTTTCAGTTCTTTGTTTTTGACTTTCCTAATATGCTACTGACGTCAAGCTAAGGAGATCAGGCAGAGAGTTATCTCATTGAAACCTGCTACCCATATCAATTGGATGGTGGGCCACTCCCAACATTTCAATTTATCACTTTGTATTGTAGCCATTATGTCCTGTTTGCAGAACACAGGGAGTTTTCACTAATTTCAGTAAGTATACCATTGCCAGTTTCAGTTTTGATCAGCAGCGTATCATTCACAGTTTCATTTATGGTTTGCTAGGAAAGCATTGACATTTTCTGTATAACTATTTAGCACATCACAGCAGTTTCCATCAGGCCCATTGAGCACATTTTCACCAGTTACCAATTTGTAAAATTCGCATTTGTAGGTATGTTTCCTTTAGGCATGCTGGTAATTGTCCAATATTTCAAAGTTGCTCTTCATGCTTAGTACAGTACACAAGCTAAAACAATATTGTCAATTTAAATTATGTCCAGTTACTGTGAAATGCTCAGGGATATAGTTTGTTACCAAACCATTCTCAGTTTTCACAATAAGAAATAAGTCTATTATTGACAGATTACATTATACCAGCTTAACACATCGTGCATTTTTTTCCACCGTGCTCAATTAGTATATAATTTTAATTATTCATGATTTAGAACAGCATTGCCAGTTTTCTTTATGACCAGTTGGAACAGCATGGCAAGATTTCCTTACACATATTTTCCACACTATAACCAATTTCAATATTAACCAGTTAGTATTTGATTTGGCATTACACATGTTCTCCTCACAGCTTCCATTATCTTATTCTCGGGGTAAATATGGATGGGAAGAAGCTGGCTTTCAGTTGACTGAAGTAAGACGGTGTCTAACCACAGTCAAACGCAGACCTGGATTGCGGGTTGCAGAAAGCCTCATTACCTCCATTCATGTCCTGTTGGTAAGCACTGGCAATTCTTCTTTGATAAGGATAATAATCACAACACTTGGAAACCTCTTTCAGAAGAGCATTGCCAGAGCAACACAGATGCACTATCAGAACTAATGCTCTAGAGAGTGATGTAGAAAATACTCTTCTTTAGATTTAACACTAGAAAGATAATAGAGCAGTCTTGGTCAAACAATGAACAAATCTCCTCTCAAGATACATTTGTCGCAAGTGCCAGATCGCTTATAGCACTCTAAATTGTATGGGTGCACTATATTCATGGTTTAAATGCACTCACATGTATTTTTATCGTTTGCAGTGTTTCATGATTATTAAGATGCATTTATTCGAGTTATATTAGCATTGAAATGTAGTGTGCACATTTAAGTAGGCCTTTGTATGTATTAAAGAAATTTATAATTCCTGTATGTGTAATATGCAGGTTGAAATTATACTTGTGTAATGTATTTGTATTTAGTATAAGTTGACTGAATTGTAGGCCCAAACTGTAGGTTGTTTTGAGTTTCATTTCTCCTTGGTTGCTCAAGAATTGTAATTAAATGAATCCTTAGTGTGCTCGAAGATAGTATGTTCTTATCCTACTGCAGGTGCCGGAATTTGCCCTTGTTATTCTTAGATGTAAGGAGATACTCGGAATGTCTTTGAAGAAGTCTGGGAGGCAAAAATGGAGGACGCTTTTATGTCTGGCCTCTCTGGGAACCAAGGACACTAGAAAATAATTAATTTAATTAAAGGCTTCTGTGGAAACTAACTGAAGGATGGTGCCAATGATTACGACGTATTGTGGGTTGAACATTGTCTTTTTGTATGGTGCGCAGGGACAGATTAGGGAAACTTCTGCCCATTTCGTAGGAGAAGGAGCATCTTAGAGCGAGCGCCATAGCTTTAAGACCCATTTGACGTGAGGATTTCTTAGGAAGTCAACACGTGCTTTCACCTTTGGGATAGGATATTGGGGAAATAGGTTGGACTCTCATTTAGAGCAGAGTAGGGAAAGATACTTTTGTTTTTCTCTCAAATGAAAAGGGAATTGGACTCAGCTTCTATCCTTTGTTGAATTTTGATTCTGGAGTTCATTATATTATGCCACTTATGCCGAATGATTTATATACGTAGACTTGGCTCTGTATTCATTTCTATGTATCTATATACCCTGATATTGACGTGTGTTTATATTCAATTATTTTTGGCCTTATAACCAAAACTGGAATTCGGAGTCTGTTGTCCTATAAAGCATGTCTAATTGAAAGTATAATATTGAATTGTTTTACTCCCTCCACACTTTTTAGCAGGCAATAAAAGACCATCTGCCTTGAACTTAGTAGGGAAGGTAAGGAGCAAATTTAGCGTCACCACATGGATGAAGTCATGCTGCTGTGGGTGCACATTTGAACCATATTAATCCTTCAAACCAGTTTGTAGAAATGAAACATTTCTAAACCCCTTCCCAAAGTTATATCAACAATTCCCAACACATTTACTTTTGCCAGAAAGCCCCCCTAATATTTACAACTGAAATGGGCAATAAGATTTGGCATCTGATTCACCATGTTCCTAACATGAAATACAGATTTGGACCATTTACTAGTGAAAATTAAAGATATGAATATACTTGGAGAGGCTGAGCCCATCTGGTCTCTTCATATATGTATTTGATTAGGTATATGAAGAGACCAGATGGGCTCTGCCTCTCCAAGTAGTTTGATATCCTTAATTTTCACTAGTAAATGGTCCAAATCTTAGGTATGGGGATTTCCATATATTGAACCTTGATATAAAGCTAGACAAGTCGGTATAGATTGGATGTAAAAAAAGGAGTGTAGAGAAAAAGGCCATGGGAGAGGATGGAGCACGGCAAGGAAGGTTATCAGCTTTTACCAATCAACCAGAAGGTTACCTGTTTATAAGATGGCAATTGAGGAGGAGTTTCTTGAGTGAGCTTTCCACATCTGAGTTGCAAGGGAGTATGAATCAAATAATTACTTTTGCAAGAGTTACACATAACCTATGAAATGTTGTCTGAAACTATTTAAGGAAGGATTATCCAGTGTAATTCCAAGTGGACCATATTCAGGCCTGATATAAAGAATGACCAATGGGAACATAAATGAGAATCACTTAGCTTGACTGGATGTAAGTTTATCTCATAGAGGTATTTTGACAATCTAGCATGGATTTGGTCCTTCTGGATCTACGCTATAATTCACTAATGTATGACTTTCTCTCTCTACTTACAATATGCATTACATCATTTGCATAAACCAATAGACAATGAGGCATAGAAGCAATGATTGGAATATCAGCAGACACATTTACTAGCTTCTCATACAGATTGAATACAGTGGGCCCGATTCACAGAACTAACTTAAGACAAAATCCTAAACTTACTACTTATGGTATTCACAGAAGTTATGATTTTGTCTTAAGTTTGTCTTAAGACAAACTTAAGACAGACTTAAGACAGACTTAAGACAAACTTAAGACAGACTTGTCTTAAGTCTGTCTTAAATCTGTCTTAAGTCTGTCTTAAGTTTGTCTTAAGACAAACTTAAGACAAAATCCTAAATTCTGTGAATACCATAAGTAGTAAGTTTAGGATTTTGTCTTAAGTTAGTTCTGTGAATCGGGCCCATAGATCATATGCATAGAGATGACTAGCATGCAGCCTTGGTTAGCCATGGTAGTAACACGTACTGATTCAGTTATCAGGGACCATTTGTCATAAGAAATAAGTTGAGGTTTTCAGAAACCTGACAGCTTGAGCTATAGCTTGCTTCACCCAGAGATACAAAGAAATAACATGCAAATGTGTTTATAATGAAACTTTTTTTTTTTAAATATTCAGTTGCTATTATACCCATTATTTGTCATTTTTAAAGCATGAGTTTAAACATGCACACTTACCCCTAATGTAAGTCTTAACGGGGTAATCGCCCACCTGACTGGGATCACTGATATAGATGCCCCAAGGCTAGACGGCAGCAGGGTGCCCGCAATTATGTTTGCAGACGACACCCTGCTGCTGTCAAAATCCCCGATGCGGATACAACGTGTTTTGCATGGTTTTGTGGAATTTTGTGGCGAAAGGGGGCTGGAGATGAATGCCCTTAAGACTAAATTCATGATTTTCAGCCCCCCGGCCACAACTCGCCCCAACCCAACCATAGGCACAATGAGGCTCGAGAGGATGCACACATTCGAGTACCTGGGGGTGACAATTAATGAAAATATGACCTGGGATACGCACAGAACAAAAGCTAATCTTAAATTGGTGCAGTTAACGGGTGGCATCTCCAGGATAATAAATAGATCGACCCTCAAACTTCTCGGTCCATTGCTCGAAATTTATAAAATTCAGGCGAGGGGGGCAGTCACATATGGCGGGGAATTGTGGGGGCACATATCCAGCCAAGACTTGATCATTACAGAAAACAAGTTCATCAGACAGCTGACAGCCCTACCCCCAAGCACTCCTCTCCTCCCTCTCAGATTTGATTTGGGCCTTAGATCCATTGACGAGGAATTGGGCCTAAAACCACTAACATTCTGGCGACGACTCTGGAGCACTCTAGAGCTCTTGATTTATAGGAAAGAACTGAAAGAGATTTTGAGCTTACCAAATTTGGCGAATATTCCCTGGCTTAAATACATACAAAAGGAATGCGAAAGTTTGGGAAGGCCAGAATTATGGCAAACCCTGAAAACGTTTGTAGTAAGGTCTCACGCAAATGTTTAACAAAGGAATATTACGATTTAAAATTAAACACCTTATTAGGGAATTTGCGGCTAGGGATTTTAACAAACACATTTATTCAATTCAAAGACTCTTATTATTTGGAGCAAGCCCTTGACAGAATCTGCCCTGTATTGACCAGGAAGTTATTCTTGCAGTGGAGGTATGGTACTCTCCCCCTTAGAGCATTTACAATTACCTGGTGTCAGCTCTCCTCAATTAAGCAATGCCCTGCATGTTTATACCAGTTGGAAAATGAATTACATGTTGCTATGCCTATCAAAAATCTAGAAAGTATTGGCTTGTTCCCCTTTTTAAAAACCCAGGCTTTAGGCACTGCATCCCGGCTTACAGAACCCTCAAGTCGGTTCTATCACCCCCTATTGTATTTGCGATAGCTAAATTCTTAACAGCGATTTGGCACAAGCGCACCTGCCATATCCTGAACTCTGATACGCATTTGGTACAGGCATTTTAAAAATCATAGTATAGACCAGCACAAATCAGAAGGGATTGTAATTGGTTTTATCTATTATAACAAATGTGTTTAAACATAAATTAGAAGTCTGATTTTTATCTTGCACCAGCACTTTGAATTTGTACCATAACATGATAATCGGAGTGATTTTTATAATCTCTGTTTTATGAATATGTATTATTCTTGTTTGTTTTAACTTTTGGTGCATATCTTTTATGGTCCAAGTGATCGAAATAAAGATAGAAATGAATGATGTAAGTCTTAACATGTTGCTCATTTCTTTTATAGGATCTGTGAAGGGAGACACACTGGTCTTATATGGGGTTTTCGTAACTAATCATCTGCTTTTCCCAACATGTGCATACTTCAAGGAGATCACTATCATGGAGTGTTTAGACACCAACCTGCAATATATAGATAACTGGCTTAAAAATCAACCAAAAGCATTTAACTGGACCCAGTGCTTCAAATCTATTCAAGAAAATGAGGAAGAGAGGTATGAAATATACTGTTTAGTCATCCATCACATTATAAGGATCATTTCCCACTATTATGCCTGTTTTTATTGTTACATTCCAATACTACACTGGTTTAATCTAAGAAATACTGTCTATCAACATCTAGTGGGGGCTTTGAAACTGTACTGCATGTCTTAATCGTTTTGAAAACGTATTTTACTAATTTTTAACATCTTACACATCACATCCGTAAGCACAAGTTCCCAACCCCACTGTTGTATGCCATGGACTGAGAAGGTGCGTGCAATCCTGCTTATCCAATGAACTCTGGGAATCCTAAAGTTCTTTTTTTTTTTTTTAACAACGAGGGGAACAGAAGAGGACGATATTTAATAGGGTCCAGTGTACATGTCCTAAACTAGAGCAAACAGCAGAATACAAAGTTCCCCAAGGAAAGTGTGACAGAGTGGAGAAAAGAGTTGGTATTACAAGTACCGTGACTGGAAGGGTTCCCTTGTCGGAACTTAGAGAGCCTCACACACCCAGAGTATTAGGTGTGAAACACACCCTGACTGGAGGGTGTCCAGTGTCATCATCGACTCACTGCCCCTCGACAGACCGGCGCTGCAATGTCTGACAGAGTACCCAAAGGCACTCTTTTGGCGGGGTTCTTTTGTTCCTTGCCGATGGTGGGTGTGAGTGAGGATGAAAGAAAGTGTAGTCGGTGCAAACGTGAGTGAAGGTTAAAAAGGGTAAACAGTCCACACTGACTTTTATTAACATGGCTGATTCCCTGGTTAAAAGGGGTGAGAGGGGAGCTAGAGACCGTATAGGTGTACAGAACACTAACTCAACTCCCTGGTGTGGTCAACATGTTTCTCGCCATCCGGCGATTCGTCAGGACCTCAATAAAGTACTACACAAAAACACATATGAATTAGATGCTCATTCACTTTGAAGAATCACCCTGACCAGGTGCCGTGAGCGTGAGGGGTAGGTGTCCCGCTGATCCAGCACCTGATTGAAGGTTCATCTAACCTAACAGCGCTGGCCTCACGGGAGTATGCTGCGAGGCCCTAATCAATTCCCTTAGGGTCGCCTAAATAGAGCAGGACCCCGTGGCCCTCTTTTCCTCCGACCCAGAGAGGTTGTATTTGCCTTCTTCAAAGTGAATGAGCATCTAATTCATATGTGTTTTTGTGTAGTACTTTGTTGAGGTCCTGACGAATCGCCGGATGGCGAGAAACATGTTGACCACACCAGGGGGTTGAGTTAGTGTTCTGTACACCTATACGGTCTCTAGCTCCCCTCTCACCCCTTTTAACCAGGGAATCAGCCATGTTAATAAAAGTCAGTGTGGACTGTTTACCCTTTTTAACCTTCACTCACGTTTGCACCGACTACACTTTCTTTCATTCTCACTCACACCCACCATCGGCAAGGAACAAAAGAACCCCGCCAAAAGAGTGCCTTTGGGTACTCCGTCAGACATTGCAGCGCCGGTCTGTCGAGGGGGAGTGAGTCGATGATGACACTGGACACCCTCCAGTCAGGGTGTGTTTCACACCTAATACTCTAGGTGTGTGAGGCTCCCTAAGTTCCGACAAGGGAACCCTTCCAGTCACGGTATTTGTAATACCAACTCTTTTCTCCACTCTGTCACACTTTCCCTGGGGAACTTTGTATTCTGCTGTTTGCTCTAATCCTACAGTTCTAACATGGTGACACTGCCTAATAATGAAACAAAGCAATGAACAGTAATTAAGAGTCCTGCCAAAGGGAGAGGGAGAATGACATGATATGTGATGCAATGTAAGTGCGGGGAGGTGTCCCTGGGGATACATGCAGTCATGGAATTTGCTTGTGGCAAGTTAGTAGGGAATGTGGGTGAGCAAGTGTAGGCCAATTCATACTGTGTGGGGGCCCTCATTGGCGCTCAAGAGACACCACACCACAAGATGCCAGATGTTACTTAACCCTCTTCTCCCACAAAGTGGGATGTCAACCAATATGAGGATCCAGGCCTCAGTCCAACTCCTGGGTTGCAATCCCCTGTTAGACTCCTGCTATAGCGCAACTCCCTCACAGCCAGCTCATTTGCAAAGTTCCATCACCCACGAGTGTACAGTGGAGCTGCCAGAAGACTTCCATACAAGTGGAATTTGGTGCTGACAAGTATGAGCACCAAGCCTATACATTTGTTTGTAACTGTAGCTGCCTTAAGGCAGGTGAACCATCCCAGCAGGAATGCCCCTGGAGAGCCTATAAACTGCCTCCCCATTGCTGTTGATATTATTGTTTCCACCCCTGTCCAGAATGGTTAGATGACTGGGCAATCCCATACCATATGCAGATATATGTCAATATATTCACCACATCTAGGGCAAGTGTGCTCTGCTAACCCCTTCACAGCTGGGCAAATTCCCCTGCTGTGCTGGGGGGCAGGGGGGCGCGCACAGCGCCCCGTGCTCATGACGAGCTGAGCGCGTCATGAGCCATGGTGGTCGTGTGCTCATGACGAGCTGAGCTTGTCATGACCACACCCGTTTCTTTAGAACGCTCGTGCAGCAGGGGAATTTGCCCAGCATACGAGCGTTCTAACGGTCATGACGAGCTCAGCTCGTCATGAGCACACGAGCACCGTGGCTCGTCATGAGACACGAAGGTGCTAATGTGATAAAATTGGATCCATTTGAAACGCTCATTGTGGGACCCTAGTGGTGTGATTCTGACTATACTTGTCCAGTATGTGTCAGTGATGGGTTTCCCCATTGTTTGCTCCCAGTGATCTCTTAGGGCCCAAGCCCAAAATTAGCCTAGTCCTGTGGAACCCTATAGAAAAGTGACATCACATGATGCCTCCTGGGGAATCTCACAAATGCACTGCAGCCCCTGTGCATCTGGGGCTTCGGCAGTCCTGCCCGTCACCATTGTTTGATGTTCCTTGTCAGTGCCCCATGAAACAAAAAACACTAGCGGGAATGTCGTATTGCTCTCAGATGCACTGAAAATCCACTATCACAGCATTAACAGAAAGGTTGTCTGCTGTTGTCAGATTTAACTCCAGCAAGTTTCTAAGTCTGTTCCAATTGCCACCATGTGGTATGGCAAGCATGTGCCATGTCGGGAGCTCCCTGGCATACAGTACCCTGGTCTGCGTCTGCTGAAGTGCCCTCTTTCAAACATATAGCTACCTGGTTATCAGAAGCCCTCCTCCAGGCCCACCTGGAAAGCCCGACAAGGTCAGCAGCAGTCTTGCCATCTCTCTCTCTCTCTGGGGTGAACCTTGAGGCTATCATCTCAACAATCCCCCTGTCATAAATTGGGTTTCTTGTTGGCACCCTGTCTAAGCAGGAACCACAGTATGGGTAAGCCACAAGCACACTGTAGATTAACCTGTGCTCCCTCCCTGGTAGCTTGGCACAGAGCACTCAGGCTTAACTTAAGAGGGAATGTACAACGTATTTGTGCAACACTTGAAACAGTAAAGCAGGGAAAGCACCACACAAAAAGATACCAAACCTGGTTATAATACTAGAGCTTAATTTAATGAAGAGAACAAGACCAAAATGACTAATATCCAATAAGCAGAACCGGAGTTATGACTCTGGAATGAATAGCTGAAATGTTGTGCTCAAAAGCATGAAGTGCCAACTGAAGCTATCTGGGTGCGCGATAACCGTGAGCGCAAAATCCGTTCCGCTTGCGGATTTCGTGGATTTTCGGTAAATCCGCAATCCGCGAACTCCCGCGAATTTACCGAAAATCCGCGAATCCGCGAGCAGCGGATATGGGGGGCAAACGTTCAAGCCTTCAAGCTTGAAGTTGTAACTATTTTAGGATGGCGCCGGCAAGCTGCCAGCGCCATCCTAAAATAGTTACTAAGTTAGCTTCAACAGGAAGCACTAATAGATAAAATAAGCACCTGCTTTATTTTATCTATTAGTGCTTCCTGATGAAGCTAATTTAGTAACTATTTTAGGATGGCGCTGGCAGCTTGCCAGCGCCATCCTAAAATAGTTACAGGATGATGGGCACTGGCAGCTCACTCAAGGGACCCCTGCGCTCTTCGGTGTGATGGCAAAGTTAATCAGCCCCCCAAAAAATGAGCGTTTTGTCGAGGCTGGGCAGGTGTGCGTTCACCCCATATCTATCGTCGAAAATTAGCTATGATGCTTGATGGAGGCCTTTGCATAATTGACTTTCACGAGCTCAATCCCTGTGCAGTTCCTGTGACCACGAGCTTCTCTGATCCGTGCCTGTCCTTTTATACACACAAGAGGCATGTGAACTCGCATATAAAAATCCGCAAAATCTGCGAATCCGCAAATTCGCGGATTTTGCGGATCCGTGAATACGCAAATCCGCAAATTCGCGGATTGTGGATCCGCGAAATCCGCCCATGCTTACTGCGCTAGAACGGGTCAAATCCAAAAGTTCAGGGTGACGACAATGGCGTGCAGGTCGGATACAGTAACCAGCTTTGGCCCTATGCAAACTACCTTGGTTGCAGATACAGGGTGCAGGTGAGGTGATGGGTAGTCGACGGTCCATAAAGGAAGACAATGCAGCATTTTCAAGCCGTGCAATGGTGATGATGCATAGGGAATGAAGTCGATCTGCCATGCAGTCTGCGATGCGCCATTGTCAATCCTCGCAATGGCGGTGATGCGTCTGCAGTGGAAGTGATTGACAGGTTCAGAGTACTCGCTCCAATAGCAATGAGTGGATTCCGCTGGAGCAGCACTTCAAATCAACTTCCAAGGATCCAGGACTGGGTTGACGCCGCTTGGCAGGGCAGACTCATGGAAGGCACAGTCCAGGTGCTTTAGCAGTTAAGTTGGAAGTCATTTATGTCCGCAAGACTTGAATCAGGAGGCAAGCCAGCAAGTCTTTGGAGTCACTCTGATTCTTGGTTCAAGTGATATGGGTCCAGTCCTTATCACCCAGGCAAGGAGGGCAGCAGGTCAGCACAGCAAGGAAGCAGTTCTTCCAGAGCACTGTCCAGCATAGTGGCAGTCCTTCAACAGCACAGCAGTCCTCTTTCCTGGAAGAGTATCCACAGGTCCAGAAGTGCACCGAAGCGGTAGAGTCGAAAGTCCAGTCCTTATATCCACTGGCGCCTTTGAAGTGAAATGGACTTAAAGGAAGGGCTTTAAGGTGCACAGAGGCCTTCCCTTCCTGCCTTGGCTCTGGCCTCACTACAGGGGGTATGCAGCCCTTTGTGTATGGACAGGACAAAGGCTATTCAGGTGTAAGTGTGAAGCTGTGCCTAGCTCCAACTTCCCATCCTGCCCAGGATGGCCCATCAGGTGGCACCTAAGCTTTAAGCCCCCTTTGTGTGTGCTGTCTAGAGTTGGACGGAAAATTATGCTACGCTCGCGTAAATTATGCAACTACGCGCTACGCGCATTGCACATAGCACAGTGCAAAAACACGTAGCGTAGCATAGTTGGCATTTTTTGCTCGCTCGCGGTCCTCAACATCAAGTAGGCGACCGCGAGTGAGCAAAATGACATCCCAGTGAGACTTTTTCCTCGTTTGTGTTCAGCAACATGAAGTTGCTGATCGCGAGCGTGGAAAATAAACCTCCCAGCGAGATTCTCAACACGGGGAGGTCAGGTTTCTCAGTGCAAGTGGTCGCATATGCTCACGACCGCTGGCCATGAGAAACTATCAGTTTGCTTTGAGAAAGCTGCCGCTCGAGTAAAAACTACTCGAGCGGCAGAAAACGACCACTTGCACTGTGCAAGATGACATTTGCAATGATTGTACAGTTCCCACTGTGAGTGCAACGCTAAATATTACAGCTGGAAAGTCGGGTACTACCAACACCCTACCTGCAGTTTTTCCAGAGCCACCTGTTTCCCTCCATTGCCCAATATAAGTTGGATGAGCAACACATCAATAGTTAGAAACACTGTTCGTGTATTGATATGGGGAGTGCTGTAAAGTAGTAGAGTATCTTGGAAGGATTATCATCTCAAACAATGCTATTTAGAACATAACTGACAAGGGCAGCATCAGCCAGAATCTAACTGAGAGTCACAAAGAAGCCACCACTACCAGGACATTCCCAACTAAGAGTTGTTCCAGTGTGCAGGGGATATGGACACCCAGATACTTTATTGTGTCCGACGCCCATGTCAGTGAGTGCCTTACGCCAGTGGGCATGAGGCTCCCTGTGCAAATGCCAAGGGGAAAGCCACAGGACTTCTCCCAGTTGACCCCTCAATCCCAAAAGGCACCCAAATTGTTCCAGGGCTCCAATCCTCCTTCATGTAGAGTAACATATCATCGGCACAAAGGGACAGGTAAATGGAGACCCCAAAAATCCTAAAACTATGGTAATATATAACCCATCTTAGTGTATTAGTCAATGGCTCCAGCGTTATCACAAACAACACTGGCAACAGTGTACAACCGTGTCTGGAGTCACGCCCCACCAGGTAAGTGGCTGCTACTTTGCAGCCTTTTTTCACCCAGGCTACTGGGTTAGAGTAAAGCAATTTGTCCAATGGATAAACACACTGCGCAGATCTATGCTCGCCATCACCACATATAGGAAACCCCCACAACAATGTGTAAAAGGCTTTCTAAATATCTTTGGACAATGTCAGGGCCCATTGCAGCAGTATGGCGGAGCTTTCAACGATATGCATCAACTGCTGTACATTCTGAAAGGTTTTACATGTACCGATGAACCCCACCTCATCCAGGTGTATCAGCGTATGTATTCTGGGCACCAGACTGGCTGTCAAGATGCCACTGAGAATTTTATAGTCCACATTCAGTGGGAGAGGGGCCTGTATGACCTGACCTCCTCAATGTGCCTTCCAGGTTTGAGCACTGATGTTACTAGTGCCTCCTGTATTCTACTCAGAATTTCTCTCTTATCCCTGGCGGCGATCTACAGTTTAGTCAGGCGAGGGACTAGGCGGTCCACATAAGCTGCATAGAACTCCACCGGGGGTGCTTCCGTATCTGGCACCCTCCCCTGCTCCATATCCCGGATCGCTCCCGCACTTCCTGCTTTGACATAGCCTTGCACCGCGGCTGTCTGTCTCTGTTAGCCAGTGTTCCAGAAAAAAGTTCATCATTAGGTTTAGAGAAATCTGGTACTATCTCATTTGATCAATGACATGGTGTGACAGGTTACACTCATCAAAAACATGATGACAGCAATGTGCAAACAAACGAGGAAAATGGAAAGGGGCGACCACTCGGTCCCCCGAACGTATGGTTGGGTGCCTCGATCCCCCCGGAAAACCATTTTGGGCGGGAGGCGTGGCTCGGCTGGTATGCCCGAAGTGGCGTAGCCGGGTCACGCCCTTTCCCGCCCAGGAGGGGTTGTCCTAGACACCCGCACGGAAGACCACACCCAGTAGGCGTACTGGAGGAGGGTCCCCGCCCTCCCGCAGATGGATAAATAGAGCGGGAATCCGAAAAAGCGTCCTCTTGTTCCTGTGCTCTGAAGGCTGCACCAACTCGTTGCTCGTGAGCCCTCGACGGAACAAGCGGCAATTTTGAGAACTTGTAATCTTGTTGTTTCTCTTTCAGTGATTTGGAGTACGAAGGATCCAGGACCTCGTTGATCAACTAGAGCATAGTACTCGAAGCCATGGCCGGCAAGAAAGCAGGAAAGAGCTCCGAGATGGAGAAGGTATTGCGCCACTTGTCGAACCAAATGGCGAGCATGGACCGAAAGCTCGGAAAAGTTGACTCGATCGGCCGGGGTTTGGCCGAAGTTAAGAAACAGTTAGCGGCCCAGAACAGCTCAGGCCGCCCTAAAAAGGTAATAGGCCCGGCCTTGCCGGGAGTCGTCCCTGAGGGTAGGGGGAAGCGTTTTAAGAGGAGGGCGGTTTCTGGGGAAGATCCGGTTCCCGAGGTACCCCCATTCGCCCCCATTACACCGGCGGTCAGCCCGGTACCAAACCCAGATATAGGTTTACCAATCCCGGTTGTAATTACCCCTGTTAATGACGAGGAGATGCCCCCGGAACTGGCCATCCAGTTAGCGGCAGTGCTGCCCTGGCTCAAGAAGAAAGCGGGGGGCAGTGGCCGCGGGAGACCCGGCCGAGGAAGCTAGACTAATAATCGAGCAGTTACGGCAGTCGAGAGAGGCCGCGACGGCGAATGTTCCTCTTGTTCCTTCACAGGTGGCGCCGGGAGGACCTGCTGTTAGCTGGGAAAAGGCGGCAGACACGACGGTCGAACCTGGTAAGCACACATTGCCAATGGCAGGGGAGGGGTCATTACCTTCAAGGCGCGAAAGGGTGGCCCAGCACATCCCTGAAGCCACAAAGGAACTGATATGGGGGGAGAAATATGTGAATATGTTTTCATTGTTGACTGACCATCGCGAGATGGAATATGCAAAATCCCAGAAGGATTTATGGCACCCCAGTGTATGGCGGGCCAAGATGGCGGAATTTAGGGTCGATGAGACTGTAGCAAATTGGGTAAAGGCCTTTTCGATATTTACGGCAGTAATGGGGGAATGAAAACCAGAAGTCATGACCGAGTTGACCTGTTATCAGAATAGGATTATGGATTTTTATACCATGTATGAGGGGGACGAGTGGAAAGGATACGATATGAAATTTTGAAAAGCGAAAGAGTTTGATGCAACTTTGACCTGGGATTGCCTCGAATCGGTGTCATGGCACAAGCAGCTCTTGCCTGGGGCAGCAGGTACGTCCTCGCCGGGCGGGAGCGGGTCAGGGTCAGCCCGCCAAAAGCCCGCGGTGCCCTTTCGAGCGGGCGCCGGTGGGGAATATCAGCCCAAGACCGGCGGGAATGGCGGCAAGCGGGGGGTTTGTTGGGGCTTCAATAGAGGCAACTGTAGCAGGCCCCAGGGAACATGTAGGTTCCGGCATGCGTGTGCGGGCTGTGGGAACTCCTCACACCCGGAGAGTAGCTGTAGATCAAAAAACAGCGGAACGGGAGGAAAAGGGGGGACTAAGCAAGAGTGAGGTGGTACTTTGTAACCGGTTGCCTACACCTGTCGATATCATGGCACTGACTCCTTGGTTGAAGAAATACCCTGATCATGTATCCGCCGGGGTGTTGAGGAATAGATTCCTATATGGCTTCAACATCCCCGCGGGGGATTTTCGGGGGGACTCTTTTTGTAAAAATCAGTTATCTGTCCAACATACCCCAAGTGTAGCTGCAAGAAAAATTTCCAAAGAAGTCAGCTTGGGGTGGGTGGCAGGGCCTTTTCATCGCCCGCCGGTGGCGGATTTCGTGTGTTCCCCGCTAGGGGTGGTCCCAAAGAAAGACCCGGGGGAGTTTAGACTCATTCACAACTTGTCTGCCCCAAAAGGTTCTTCGGTGAACGAAGCCATTGACCCGGATATTTGTTCGGTGCGGTACGCATCATTTGACGATGCCGTGGCTATGTTAAATCACCTGGGCCCCGGAGCGCTGATGGCGAAATCAGACATCGAATCGGCATTCCGGTTGCTCTCGGTACACCCACGAGATCAGCGATTGCTAGGTTTTGCTTTTCAGGGGTGTTATTACATGGATAAATGCATGCCTATGGGTTGCTCCATTTCTTGTGCCTATTTTGAAATGTTCAGCTGTTTTTTAGCGTGGGTATTCACCGAGGCCACAGGGCATAGGCATGTTATGCACTATCTGGATGACTTCCTGTTCTTGGGAGCAGCCGGCGATACGAAATGTGCGCAGGCGCTGCAGGACTTCTGCATCCTCATGCGGGATTTCAGAGTCCCATTGGCACCAGGTAAGACGGTTGGACCATCTACTTCACTGGAGTTTCTGGGAATTGAGCTCGATTCTGTGGAGGGATGTTTCCATTTACCGATGGAAAAGGTGGCCAAGTATAGAGCTTCCTTGACACAATGCCTGGGCAAGGAGAAAGTGACCCTGCACCAGTTTTAGCAAACAGTGGGTCAGCTTAACTTTGCCTTGAGGGTGATACCAATGGCCCACCCCTTCTCACGCTCTATTGCGCAAGCTATGGTTGGTCTCAAGGAGGGACAACACCGTACGAGACTGTCGGCAGAGGTTCGCCAGGATGTGCGCATTTGGTTGGCATTTCTGGCGGACTTCAACGGTCGAGTTGTGTGGAACAAGCCACCAGCGTCCTCAGATGAACTAGGTCTGTGGACTGACTCAGCTGGGAGCGTGGGATTTGGCGCCATCTTTGGTAACCGATGGTCAGCGCAAGTATGGCCGACGTGGTGGCACTCCAGCGGTCTGACAGGTAACATTGGGTTCTTGGAGCTATTCCCAATTTGGCTTGCTCTGATGGCATGGCCAGACGATTTCAGGGGCCGCTCAGTGGTGTTTTGGTCTGATAATATGACTGTGGTTGAGTGCATTAACCAGCAGGCAGCCCGCTGCAAGTGGATCTTGAGATTGTTGAAAGAAATTGTATTACTTTGCATGAGATTGAATGTACAGTTCAGGGCAAAACATGTGCCAGGCGTACTGAATCATGCAGCTGATGCACTCTCTTGTTCACGTATGCAGGCTTTCAGGGGCCATCTTCCCACAGGGGACCTAGTGGCGGCACCGTTCCCCGAAGCACTATGGCTAATCGGTGCCCCGGATTACAAGACCTCGTGGCAGCCAGCTTAGCCCACAGGACAAGGAAAGGCATACGAAGGAGCGTTTTGTTCCTACTGCACAATTTTGGGTCCAACAGGGAGACAGAGCTGGGGTCAGGAGGAATCCTTCCTGGGGTTCCTGGTAGCGCTGCACAGAGAAGGCCGATCAGCGGCAACGGCCAATAGACATAGGGCGGCCATTTCATTCATGGTACAGGTGCATGGCATAAGAGACCCGACGGGTTCTTTTTTGGTTAAGAAGGTGCTCCGCGGCTGGCAACGCCTCGAGGGTCGCAAGCAGGATGCGAGGTGCCCGATTGGTTTAGACAGATTGCCTTTACTTGTAGCAAAGCTGGATGAGACGTGCTCCTCCCCTTTCGAAGCAGTTCTGTTCCGGGCAGCTTTCGCCTTAGCATTCCATGGGGCTATGCGGGTGAGCGAACTCGTCGCAAGGAAGAAGAAAGATATGGAGGGAGGCTTGGGCAGGGATCACGTCCAAATAAGGGGTGATTCGATGGTGATCTCGATAGCCAGGTCCAAGACTGACCAGGGAGCTATGGGAAATAGTGTTATCGTGCAGCGCGCACGAGGGTCCCCCACATGTCCGATAAAGTGTTTAGAGGAATATTTGGCACTGAGGACGGCTACATGGGGGGGGAGTTTGCTTAGGCACAAGGATGGCACCCCACTGACGAGATTTCAGTTTCAGAGGGTGCTAGCACTGTCAATCGCTGCCGCGGGCATGGGCCTGTGCGATTTTGGGACCCACTCCTTTAGGATAGGGGCTGCTACTGAGGCTACAGCCAGGGGTCAGAGTGCGGAGGAAGTAAAACAGCTGGGCCGATGGTCCTCGAATTGCTTCAAAAGGTATGTGCGATTGCACATGTTGTAAAGATCAATTGACATGCACTCACGCTTCTTGTCTTTTGTTTGAAGTACAGTTTTGCGAGCCTGTCACGCGGGGCGGAATTTGAAGTCGACCCAGCATCAGGAGACCAGCGGTCAAGGATCACCGACTGGATAGAGAGTGGTATGGGTCGTGGGCCACTCATATGTGAGGCGCGCCGGGGACGTATTCAAGGCAGGTGACGCGACTCACGCATCTGGGGAATACGGGTATAGAGTGACCTTCCATGGGAAGGGCGGGCTCTGTTTTGACCAATTCCAATCGTTTTTTGAGAGTCTTTTAGGGCGGCAAAGGTCACTGCCATCTGTAGTCATAGTACACCTTGGGGGCAATGACTTGGTGACACTGGGTAGACGAGTGTTATTAGAACACATCCTGTCGGCTGTTAGCTGGTTGGCTAAAAATGTCCCGGGGTGCACGATTGCCTGGTCCCACATGATCCCCAGGAAGGTCTGACGGGGGGGCCTTTCAGTGTCAGCACTGAACCAATCAGTGAAAAGGGTTAACAATAAAATTGGTAAATTGTTTGGCTCCACGCAGTTGCATAGCATTCCTCACGGGTGTATTCGGGGTGATCACATGTATCTGAATGATGGGGTTCACCTGTCCAGGGAGGGGAATGATTTACTCATAGGAGACTTCATAGCATGGCTAAGGGGTTTGAGGAAGCATGACCTTTAGGAGGAGTAGGGGGGGGCGGATAGTCGGTCAACTATCCGGCCTGTGGCAGTAAGGTCATGATCGGTGAGCAGTAATTTCAAGGTCCCTAGAGGGGGGCGCCACCCAGAATGGATGGGAGCGCCCGGGGGGAGGCGGCCATTGGCCCCTTCCACGGGGAGGCGGCACCCACTAAGGATGGGTCGCCTAGTGGGAGACGGCCATAGGCCCCTCCCAGGGGGGAGGCGGCTAGATGCCCCTCCTCCGGGGGCCGGATATCCGCGACGGCGGATAGAGAGTGTGGGGATGGGGGGAGTCCACGCTGTCCTTCCTACAGATACCTCACACGGGAACTCGGATGACCTGTAAGATGGCGTCGAGTGAAAAGGGGGCCCCCACGACAAGGGAAGTTACAGTTGGCAATGAGGGTAGAGTCCTCTGCACATGCGCCACTCACACCGCGAGGGCGGGATTTTGGTAGTAGGGATCTGACACCGGTTAAGACCTTGCCGTTGGCCCTTAATGCAAGGATGTACAATTTTTATTTAGAATGTATGCATTTTCAGGATGCTAGACTCGGCTAGGAAACCTTTGTATTAGAGATCTGTTAAGGTTAGCCAAAGAACATGTCTTCATCGAAATGTAATAAATGTAAAATTGTACATAATTCATGAAACTTTTATTTAATGTTTTAAATTTTGTTTCACATTTTAATAAATACGGCCGGGGAGGTAACTCCCCCCCGCCTTCCAAAAGTTCAAACCTGTGTCCGTCTTCTCCCATTGGGAATTGGTGTTGGGAGGGGGTGGCGGGCATCCCGGCCATATGGAAAGGGGCGACCACTCGGTTCCCCCGAACGTATGGTTGGGTGCCCCGATCCCCCCGGGAAACCATTTTGGGCGGGAGGCGTGGCTCGGCTGGTATGCCCGAAGTGGCGTAGTCGGGGCGCGCCCTTTCCCGCCCAGGAGGGGTTGTCCTAGACACCCGCACGGAAGACCACGCCCAGTAGGCGTACCGGAGGAGGGTCCCCGCCCTCCTGCAGATGGATAAATAGAGCGGGAATCTGAAGAAGCGTCCTCTTGTTCCTGTGCTCTGAAGGCTGCACCAACTCGTTGCTCGTGAGCCCCCGACGGAACAAGCGGCAATTTTGACCCACCCACTAGCCCCTTATGGCAATGTTTGTTTAAATAAAGTTTGATTAGAGAAATGTATAGGCCTTTTTTCCTTTGTAGAGAAGTAAAGGAATGTTTCATATAATGATGTGACTTCTGCCTTTAGGATAATGTTTCCCTTTGTAGGAAAGTACAGTTGATGACTCATCAAGGCTATGTCAGTATTTTTCTTCCCGTAGTAGGTAAACAACTGTCGTATTTATTTTTTGGTCGGGCGGTAAGGTCATGATCGGTGAGCAGTAATTTCAAGGTCCCTAAAGGGGGGCGCCACCCAGAATGGATGGGAGCGCCCGGGGGGAGGCGGCCATTGGCCCCTTCCACGGGGAGGCGGCACCCACTAAGGATGGGTCGCCTAGTGGGAGATGGCCATAGGCCCCTCCCAAGGGGGAGGCGGCTAGATGCCCCTACTACGAATTTCCCGGGGGCCGGATATCCGCGACAGCGGATAGAGAGTGTGGGGATGGGGGGGAGTCCACGCTGCCCTTCCTACAGATACCTCACACGGGAACTCGGACGACCTTTAAGATGGCGTCGAGTGAAAAGGGGGCCCCCACGACAAGGGAAGTTACAGTTGGCAATGAGGGTAGAGTCCTCTGCGCATGCGCCACTCACACCGCGAGGGCGGGATTTTGGTAGTAGGGATCTGACACCAGTTAAGACCTTGCCGTTGGCCCTTAATGCTAGGATGTACAATTTGAATTTAGAGTGTATGCATTTTCAGGATGCTAGACTCGGCTAGGAAACCTTTGTATTAGAGATCTGTTAAGGTTAGCCAAAGAACATGTCTTCATCGAAATGTAATAAATGTAAAATTGTACATAATTCATGAAACTTTTATTTAATGTTTTAAATTTTGTTTCATATTTTAATAAATACGGCGGGGGGGTAACTCCCCCCGCCTTCCAAAAGTTCAAATCTGTGTCCGTCTTCTCCCATTGGGAATTTGTGTTGGGAGGGGGTGGCGGGCATCCCGGCCATACATGGTAATGTTTTCACCACAGATATTCCTCAGTTCTTTGCCCAATCATAGGAGTATACGCAACAAACATTTCTACCACCTTGAGGTATTACTCGTGGAGTTTGCACATGCCTCTAAATAAACCTGGTAGTACTTGTTAAATGTGACACAAAAACTAGCGGTTTGAAAATAGGATTGCCTTAACTCAACAGGGAGGTCTGTATAATACTTTTTGCATTTTTTTCCAGGCAAAAGTGGATTGAAAATGAAGAGAAAACAAAAAGAATCATCAAAAACACCATGAAATTAGAGGTTTCTGAAAGTGGTCCGGTAGCACCTAAATCCTTCCCTCAGGTTGATTGCCTGCTCATCCCATACACTTTGATAACACTATGCAAGGACCATGTCTCCTTCATCAGCAGTTTGAAAGATTTGTCACCATTGTTGAAGAGCGGGGGTCACTTATTAATGTTTCTGCTTATGGAATGCACATACATGTATGTAGCCGATTTCAAGTTTCCAATGTTATGCGTCGATGAAGATTTTGTGAGAAAAGTTTTGAACGAGCAAGGCTTTATGATTAAAGAAGCACAAAAAAAACCTAGAATCAACCAAACAAAATTTTCAATAATGGATTATTCTTATGTTATGTTCATTCATGCTGTTAAAGTGAAGGATGTGCAATAATCTATAACATCAACAATAGAAAGCTGAAAGTGTGAATAACTTTGTTCCTTGTCAAAGAATCATTTTAGTTTGTTAAATATGTAACTCATGCTTCCTATGCTTTTGAGCCTTTTGTTGTATATATATATATATTCACTGAAAAGCCATAGGTTTCAGGGACGTTATAGTTAGAAATTAGCATTTAAAAAACCTTAGAAATGCAATGAAAAAAACATAGGTTTCAGGGACGTTATAGTTTGAAATTGCCATTTAAAAAAAAACTTTGAAATTCACTGAAAAAACATAGATTTCAGTTATATCATAATTAGTTGGAAATTTCACTCGTACAAAACCAGGGAAATTCTACCATTATAGTTAGTTGAGCTAACTATACCCTGTGCCCCCATAATGCACTGCTGATGACGTCACATATTATATAATTCATGACATGGTCATTGACATCACTGATGATATCACTGATGACATCTCAAATGACATCACTGATGACATCATTCAGTGACTGTGTGTTTCTCTCAAGTTTAAAAATGTTTTATATATATGCCAAGGTGAATTGAAGAATGAGTGGGTGTATAAGTGTCTGGATGGAGGATTTAGTAGGTGCATGACTGTCTGTATAAGTGAGTGATTAAATATGTCTTACTGAATGCATGGGTTAGTGACTAAACTGTGTGAATGTCTGTATCAGTCTGTCTGCTGTGTAAACTGCTGCATGGGTTGGTGAGTAGCTACATGAGTGTCTATATGGGTTATTGATTGGTTGCCTGAGTATTTTTATGGGTGCCTGAGGGTGTGTGTGGGTGTGTTGGTGAGTGAATGAATGTCTCAGTGGTAAATGTGCGAGTAACTACATATGTAAAAGGCAGTATATGTGATTGATGGTGTATATTAATAACTATATGTGAGAGTGAGTGATTGTGAGAGTGGCTGTATGGATGAGTGTGTACTTATACAGTTATACACACACCACCTCACTTATTCATACAGAGACTAACGCATACTTACTCTCTTATACAATCACTGATACAGGTGAGTAAATAGAAGTGTGATTGATTTTTTGCATGACTGCCTAGATGTGTTGGTAACTCTGGATGAGTGACGGTGTGTGAGTGTTTGCATAGTTGTATGAGTGCATATGATAGTGTTGTATTGATCAGTGACTGCATGGGTCAATGAGTGGATGTGTTTGTAGACCTAGGAATCAGTGCATATGTAGTAACTGGTATTGGTGTGTCTATTGTTTCGAAAATGGTAGTGTGTATTTTAGAGTGGGTGTATCAAAGGTCATATTAGGGTGTGAGGAGGTGCATCAGATTTTCACATGGATGATGTCATTAGTGATGTCATTTGAGATGTCATCAGCGATGTCATCAGTGATGTCACTGCCCAGGTCATGAATGATGTGATATGTGACGTCATCAGCAGTGCATTGCGGGGATGCGAGTTATTGTAGTGAAGACCGATTTCTGCCTGCAAACATTGCTATGTTAGCATAACTGCATTAGTAGTTTAAACACCATTTTGCAAATGTGCCGCTTTTGCACACAACACTTCATATATCTGTTATTGTAAGTTAACTTGCTTAATTTTCTTCACATGAGAACGGTCTGCTATCCACATACCTAGACTAACATGGTAGCCTCTGTCTGTACAGCTTGTGCTCACAGCGTCAAGGTCAAATAACAATGTATGCTGTTGATTCAATGTGATCGGCCCACACTCTAGACATAGCATGCATCCAGCTGCAAGAGGCTGAAATTCGAGTGCCTTTAATATTACACTGCATGCATGTTTACAGGCACTTGGAGAAAAACCTTTCCATCTACAAGAGATCTGGCTGATCCTTTTGATGTGATTCACCAAAGCTGATCTTTGAGGTATGGGGTTCCCCATTGAAACCTAGAGACCTTCTATTATTATAAAACTTAGCTTTGAGCAAGGGGAGGGTGGTACACAAGGCGCTATATGACCTGTTTCCGCTATCAGTATATTATGTATTCTCCCTTTGTTTTATGGAATTGTAACAATGATTACTGTTTTATTTCTAATAATATGCCTGCTTATGGTAGCCAAAATACTGCATCTTAGAGCACGTCGTTAAAATAAACATTTTAAACTTTTATTGTGTCTCTGATTACTCACGTTGTGGACGGGTGTGAGAAATATAAACAAAAGAGTGTTCTTGATATCCACCATTCCTGTGAGTATTCTAAGTCGCTGGTTCTGGTTTTTCTAATCATTGGTAGCTTCGTGGTAGGACGAAAAACGAATGAGACACTGATGCCAGTCGGATAGGGGTTCTGGGTACTGAAGCGAGTTTCTGGTACACCACATGTCACTGAGGTCCTGGTTTCCCACGCACAATTCCGTGCACAGACAGAATCCCTGCAACAAGGCGAACCTAACGTTTGGTCTTATTTTCTAGACACTTTAGTAGTTAATGCTTCTCTTAGTCCACAGCACCCTCACTTCTGTTTACGGTAGACAGTTGTGACGGTTTAACCTACCTATACAGATTAAATATAGGTTAATTCAAGATTGAAGTTTTCAAAAAGGTTCACATTTCATGAACTACTACCCTTTTTTGGGCTACAATTAATATAGATTGTTTTTCTTCTCTGTGTCCTTATGGGTAATATTGACATAGCTCAGCATAGTCATGCACCGCTCTTGCTATGTTTGAGGTGCCTGACAATGGTTTGGCGGTTATCTTTGTGATGAGTGCTGATGTAGCCTTCCCTTTTGAGCTTTTTTACTCTTGGGTTACGTTTCCTGCTGTAAATGCAGATGATAATACATTCAATACATATTTTCACACCGCAATGCCAGTGAATTATGTTCCATCTAGGACACTAGAGATTCCGATTTCTGCATGGCAGCATTGTGTTTGGTTTAAGGGCGCCCTTCCTCACGCTGTGACTCCGGCTCGGTTATGTCCCATGTCAATTCCTGGGGATACTTCATCAGTCTTGGCCAGTTTCACACCACATCCTAACTATTTGCAGGTCCCTGTTGCCGACTTACAGCTACTTTATACCTCTGTGATTAAGGTACATAGGGCTCTAGTACAATATGTTACACGCAACCTCCAGGTGGGGGCATATGGGGTTGCAGCACATCTAGTTTGACCAGCCGGGATGAAGATTAGTCCCATCATGGTTAATTCGATTATGGGCACTTGACCCCAAGATAAGGATGATATGCCTTATTGGCTTGCTGAGAAATTTGAACAATTGGAGTCAGTATTTCCGAATAAAACTCCTATGGAGAAACACAGGATCCTGACCATTAGTTTGCAGAAAAACTTGGTGCCTGAGGTAACCGATTGTGATACTTAGGGCAAAATATTTGCAGCAGTGTATTCGAAGTGCTTCAGCACACTGTCTATGACTGTCCTGCCCTCCGTAATCAAGCGTGTTCAGGATCAACACGGACCGGAGGCGGCTGTCGAGTTTAGTATGAGACTTGTCGGAGTGTTTGACGTAGTTTCTGATCTGATCCTTGCCAATGTCAAGAGGATGCAGTTAACTTTCAGGTGTCTAATGCTTTGCGCCTTGTCCCAGACGCGAGAAACCCCAGAGGTTACCGAAAATAATTGTGGAGGCTTATAAGACCGTTGTATGCAATAGTTTGGGAGTTAAGCCTTTTGCTAAGACAGCAGCGCAACTGCAAACGCAGACAGCTAAGTCTAATAAAGACGAGGTCCTAACTTTCCAAGGCAAAATTGGGAGGGTAAAAACCAGGGAAAGCAGCAATAGAAACAGGGGTCGCGTCCTGCATCGCCAATTGCGGTGACTGTTGAACGCACATATGATTTGCAGGACCGTACATAAATTAGGTCTCCTGATAGATTTCAGGTTCCTGATCAACGTTCTCCTCGTTCTTCACAGGAAAAATCAGGCTCACCAGCCGGTGGTGGAGAACATGGCAGAGGTCGGGGCACCCCACAAGGACATGATAAGCCCCACCCACCTGAGAACAAAGGCAAGCAGGACGACTTTAGACATCAAACAATCAATCAATCAATCAATCAATCAAGAATTTGTAGAGCGCACTACTTACCCGTGAGGGTCTCAAGGCGCAGGGGGAAAAAGGGGGAGGGGCGCTACTAGCGAACAGCCAGGTCTTGAGTAGCCTCCTGAAAGTCAGCAGTTCTTGGGTCGTAGGCTCAGTGGGAGGGTGTTCCAGGTCTTGGCGACGAGGTGGGGGAAGGATCTGCCGCCGATGGTTGTTCTTCGGATGCGAGGGAAGGTGTGGTGGCGAGGGTGAGGTTGGCGGAACGGAGCTGGCGGTTGAGGATGTAGAAGAAGAGTCATCTGCTGAGGTAGGCTGGGGCGGTTTTGTGGAGTGCCTTGTGTGTGTTGATGAGGAGCTTGAAGGAAATCCTCTTGTTGATGGGGAGCCAGTGCAGGTTTACAAGGTGGGGGGTGATGTGGCTGTGGCTTGGTACATCGAGGATCAGGCGTGCAGAGGCGTTTTGAATGCTTTGCAGTTGTTTGATGAGCTTGGCCGGGGCTTCCGCGTAGAGTGCGTTTCCATAGTCGAGTCTGCTACTGACGAGGGCCTGGGTGACTGTTCTTCTTGTATCTGTCGGGATCCACCTGTAGATCTTGCAGAGCATGCAGAGGATGTTGAAGCAGGAGGAGGAGACTGTGTTGACTTGCTTGGTCATGGAGAGTGTTGAGTCTAAGATGACTCCCAGGTTGCGTGCGCGGTCGGTAGGTGTTGTGGCTGCTCCCAGTGCTGTAGGCCTCCAAGACACTGTTGAATACAGGGGAACCCTACTCACAAAGAACCAGGGTATTAGTTTTATACTTGGAGACAGTGGTTCTAGCGAAAGTGATAACTAATATTTCAAATCATATACATTGCACAATGGAGATACATTTGTAAGGGACAAAAATAATGTAAGTGGACAAAATGAGTTCTCTACACAGCTAGATCTGATAGTTATTTATATATACACAGTAGAATTATAAATCACTTTCCTAAATTAAAAAACCAGTATACTTTGTGCAGTGTATCCCCAAGTGAGACATGGAACCATAAGTCAATATATACAGTGAATTGCATTGCAAAATGGTTTCCATATGTACAAGAAGTGACCATTCAATTATACATGGTAACAGCCTGAGTATATGGTAACACTGGCTGTTTAAAGGTCCTTTCTGTACTGGTGTCGACGACTATTCAACCCTCTATCGGATATGGGGGTCTCTTCAGGATGTATGTTGTGGGGATATCTGGATTACCAAGAGCGCAGCCTACGTGAAGTGGTGGTGTCCCGTGTGTGGTAAAGGTAAGGAAAGGTGAACTCATGTGAATACCTAGCCGGGTGATCACAGTGAAGAGGTGCAGGCTGCCTCTTAATGAATGACCAAACCGTCATCGCACCAGGAGCCGCATTAACCGGCAAGTCGCCACACTACATCCGAGTGGGCGGCACCACCACTATCGAGACGGAGATTGATCCCAAAACCCCAACATCACTGAATGTCGAATTGCAAATGACATCCAGCCATCAGAGAAGGACTAGAAGAGTCCTCCACCCACAAGTAACAGAGGCAGCCTGCACCTCTTCACTGTGAGCACCCGGCCGGGTACTCACTTGAGTTCACCTTTCCTTACCTTCACCACATACAGGACACCACCACTTCACGTAGGCTGCGCTCTTGGTAATCCAGATATCCCCACAACATACGTCCTGAAGAGACCCCATATCGGATAGAGGGTTGAAACATCGTCAACACCAGTACAGAAAGGACCTTTAAACAGCCAGTGTTATCATACACTCAGGCTGTTACCATGTATAAATAAATGGTCACTTCTTGTACATATGGAAACTGTTTTGCAATGCAATTCACTGTATATATTCACTTATGGTTCCATGTCTTACTTGGCGATACACTGCACAAAGTTCAGGTCTCCGAGCAGGATGTAGTCGGTGGACGTCAGGACGTGCATGCTGATGAAGTCGGAGATGGAGTCGCTGAATTGGGGTCGTGGTCCGGGGGTCTGTAGATGAGGGTACCTCTGAGGGAGGTGTTGGGGTCTGTGCGGATCTGGAAGTGCATGTGTTCGGCGGTGCTGAGAGTGTCGTTGGTGAGGGTCGAGACCCTGAGGCTGTTCTTGTGGACGATGGAGATTCCTCCTCCGAATCCGTTGGTGCAGTCTCTGCAGGTGATCTTGTTGCCATCTGGGATGGCTATGGCAATGTCGGGTGCGGAGGAGTCGTTCATCCAGTTCTCTGTCAGAAAGGCGACATCCGGGGATGATGTGTCGAGCAGGTCTCAGAGCTCAACAGCTTGCTTGTGTGCGGAACGGGTGTTCAGTATGATGCATCGGAGGTGGTTGAGGTTTTTCTTGGCGGGTGGTTCGGCGACTCTGACGCTTGTGTAGCTGCAGTTCAGCCAGGTGAAGGGACCATGTGTGCATTTTGGTGCAGCCTTAAAGCAGGTGTGGGTCCATCTGGGGTTGAGGGCGTGCAGTGTGGTGGCATCGTATTGGCAGTGGTCGTCGTGGTGGGCACGGGGGCAGGGGTTCTGGCACTTTGCATGGTCCAGGCACGGACGTGCGCAGACTGGCTTGTCTTAGGCACGTCTTCAGCGCGCCAGCGGTGCAGACACGCAGCAGCCGCCATATATGGGTAGGTGGGGTGGAGGAACTGCTTGGAGGCGGGAGGCGGGGCAGCGAATGGGCAGTCAGGGGGTGGGGCTGTGGGGACGCAACGGTGGGATAGAAGAAAGAGCACAGAATCCCAGGGGCAACGAAGGGGACAGAAGAAGACAAAGGCACAGAATCACGGGGGCAGCGAAGGGGACAGAGGGAGAAAAAGGCAGAGTCACAGGGGCAGCGAAGGGGACAGAAGGAGAAAAAGACAGGGAGGCACAGGCAGTGCTGTGTGGAGGGGGAGCAACCTACCTGGTGGGGTCAAGGGTCGCACGTCGAAGACCTTAGTTTCAGAAAAAGAAGGTTGCTGTATTAACCGCGAGGTATGCCACAGATAGTGAGAACACAGCTTCGGAACCTGACATGGGCATTCACGCTGCTGGACAGCGCAGCCGAGGTTACAATAGTGTGGCAAGCACTGCGTCCATATCTGAAGGCAACAGCAACTGACACTAGAGTGGCTCCCCCTGACAGACTATATGACATAGTTATTTTAATTGAAAGTGACATACAGCGTGTAATAGTAGGGATTATTGGGGAAAATCTGACTTCTACATATGACATTTTGTTAGCAGAGGCAGACTGGCCCCCGCCTTTTGTTTTGGCTGCTCCGAGAGGGGAGGAGGTAATACTCCCTAGTTTCGCACACACTGTGCCCAAGGAGAAAGCAGTTAATTTTGCAGAAGAGTGGGCTCAGGTGCTTGCACCGGTGTAGTACCGTACTCAGGTGGGGTGGAATACACTTTTACCCAATCATGAGATTTCCTTGCGGTTTATGCCACAACCCCAATATCCAATGCGGCGGGAGGTGGAGGCTCCTGTGGCTGAAATCCTTGAACAATTAGAATATCAAGGTGTAAATGAAACCTGTGTGTCTGCGATGAATAATCCTCTTTTCACTGTGACCAAGCCTGATGGGGCGTACCTCCTTGTTTTGTATTATCGACATTTGAACTCTCATTGTTGTACATGCACAGTACAAAATACTCACAGTTCTGCTCTGGTTGATAGTCTCATGAGAAAATGGTTTAAAACCACACTTGACATTTCCAATGGCTTTTTTAGTCATAAACTGTCCCTTCTTAGTTGCCAATGGACAGCGTTTACTTCTGGCGGTAAACAAAAACAGTTCAAAAGGTTAACCAAGGGCTCAAAAAATAGCCCAGGCATCTTTGCTGCCTGTGTCTTCTCATTGTTGGACAGCATAGACCCGAATGCATACTCGTGTGTGGATGATATTTATCTCACAGACGACGAATTATGGCTGCATCTGTGTCCCATTGACCGCATTATTGTCATGTTTGGGGACTTTGGTTACAAATGTAACTCTGCAAAATCTCACATTGCAGAGCACACAGTGTTGTTTTTGGGCTATGAGCTCAACAACGAAGGTCGATTTTTGGCACCTCACTTCCTGGAGATGTGTGCACGTTTGCGTGCTTCAAAAACTCTGAAAACAGTACAATCTTTACTGGGTTTTTTAAATTTTCGGGCATACTTACATTCCCAATTATGCCCAGCGTATCAAGCCGATATATATGCCTTGATACAACCTACTTTTACCAAATCATGCTGGCTTCCTGAACATTCAGCTATCCTGCAATATTTCAGGAGCAGAGTGTGAGTTATTTTAAGGAAAAGAGAAGAAATTTGATTTTCATAGCTGTACAGTTTTACAATATTGTTTATACAAAACAAAAGAGGGAAGTCTGACTGAAAGTTTCCTGATCTTACTGAAAGTTTCCTGATTGGTGATGTCTAACCTACAGCACGTTGTTCAAATTGAGCCATTCCTTCAGAGTCCTGGTAAACCTCCACTATTGGATAAGTGGTTCAAGTCTTTTAAAAATGTTATCGTGGCCATGGGTGCAGAGAAATTCCCATTCCATTCCATTAGGGCCCTTCTTGACAAACTGGTTGCAGAAGGTGTTCTTACATACATGGACACTTTTGGAGTGGGTAAGCCCCATTGTCATTGTGCAAAAAAAGGATGGGGACATTAGACTTTGTGTAGATTTGTGCACCCTAAGCCAATATTTTGTAGTGGATTGCCACCCTATGCCCAAGAATAATGATCGTTTAGCAAACATAAGTGGGACCAAGTTGTTCTCCTTGTTGGATCTCTCCTCTGCATCTTATCAAATTCCGCTCAATGTAGATTCTCAGGACCTCATCACTTTTGTTACCTATCTATAGCAAGTGTGATTCTGAACTTGATAGATACTATTTTAACCAATATACCAGTTCTCAGACTTATCAATATGATGTTCTGCTTCTTACCAACACAGTGGCAGAGCATAATGTTATACTCAACGAAGTCTTGGAAATATTCAGAGAGTTGGGAATTACACTCAAGCCAAAGAAGTGTTGTTTATTCGAAAACATTTTTTGATTATTTTAGACACCATATCTCTGACAGGATTTAAACCCAAATTCTTGTTGATTCAAGCAATACAGGACAAAGCTCCCCGTAATGACAAAGACACCTTGAGGTCTCTCCTTGGTATGAGTGAGTACTATTTTAGGTTCATCCAAGGGTTTGCACTGGTTGTTCAACCACTCCACCAATTACTGCATAAAGGTGTACAATTTAATTGGGATGATGTTGCTGACCAAGCCTTTCCTAAGACAAAGAGTCTTAGAAACTCTTGGCTATATCCTCATTTAGACCAGAAAGCTAATGCATTCTCACAGTAGATGCTAGTCAAGTTGTCATAGGGGCTGTTCTTTCAAACTTTTGTAAGAATAAAGAACACACAGTGACTGCTTCCTGTTCATTGAGACCCCCTGAGTCATACTAAAGTACCATTGAGAGGGAAGCGTTAACCTGCTCATGTGCGAATGAGAAGTTTTTAAACTTTTCTTTGGGGTATGCAATTTGAAATATTTACGGATCACAAGCCCCTTATACATTTACTTAATGACATTTACTTAATGACAATAGATCAGGAAAGGCTTCACGCAAGGTTGGTCAGGCTTCTCTCCAGTTTATAGGAATACAATTTTCAAAATGGATTACCTACCTCGAGACAAAAACTCCAGGGCAGATTGCTATTTTAGGATGCCAGTGGAAGGTATAGATCAAACACAGGTTTTTGATGAAAATGAATCTGTTATAGCCACATTAGATGACATTTTGAGCTCTTCAGGTCTAGTTTCCCATGATGAATGGTTGAATGCTCTCAAGTCTGACAATGTGTTGACAACGGTTCTGGACTTTGTTGAAAAGGGCTGGCCTAAGGAGAGGTCTTTGACTACATCTCTCTAACCTTTTGCAAATGTGAAGGACGAACTGTCCCTTGTAAATGGTATTCTGTTATGTATTGAAGCCACTGTTTGGTCAATTTGGAGTAGGAGCTGCTTGTAAAAATTTTAAGCCATTTTTTGGGTGGCCCTCATTAGATATCCAAATTGTGAGTTTGGTTTCAGAGTGGAATACATGTTTACCTTCAGTTAAACATTGGATCATAAACAAAACTCCCTTACACATAGTCCCTCTTCTTAGTGATGTGTGGTACAAGGTTTCTTTGGACTTTGCAGGACCTTTAAAACAATTACCTTCTGACAAAAGATCCCTACTAGTTCTAGTGGACTATTTCTCCAAATGGGTATATTCAAAATAAGTGAGTGCAACAACTACTGCCACGGTCATAACATTTTTGAAAGAGGTATTTGATATAGAAGGATCTCCAAAGGAAATAGTTAATGACAGCGGTACACATTTTGCATCCTCACAAATGAAGGAGTTTGTCCAAAAGTTTTGCGTCAAACATTTGAAAGTGGCTTTGCACTCGCCAACTTTGAATTGTCTAGTGGAGTGGATGAACAGGTTCCTAAAGGAAGGTATACAGTCTGCAATTGCTAGGAGACTTTCTTTAAAAGAATTTCTTTTCGAAAAAGGTGTGGGCTTATCATCTCACTCCACATTCAACCATGGTGGTTTTGCTTTTTTGTCTTCTAAGGAAAAGACAACCAAGATCTGACCTACGTTCTGACTGCGTTAATAACTTTATGAAAGAAGTAGAAAATTGTCAATGGAAAAATAATAGCATGGTCAAAGAGATAGTTGTTGCAGTTTAATATGTGCATAAAAACTATTATGACAC
Organism: Lissotriton vulgaris; assembly: GCF_964263255.1. Classification (NCBI taxonomy): domain Eukaryota; kingdom Metazoa; phylum Chordata; class Amphibia; order Caudata; family Salamandridae; genus Lissotriton; species Lissotriton vulgaris. The sequence goes on from NC_141699.1 coordinate 955,306,323, forward strand.
AGTGCATGGTGTGAAAAATGTGGATCTCAATATTGGTGATTGGCTGTTGATCAAGCAACCCATGAGAGTGAAAAAGGATGAGTCAAAAGTCTCGGACTCAGTCCATGTTGTCAAGTTTTCATGCGACTCAATCATGCCTAATGGTAGAGGTTGGTCAAGCAAAAGCTAAACAAATTATCATACACAAAACTGGTGAAGATTCTCAAGATTGGTTTTCTTTGGAAATCTTCAAATCATCCAGGTGGCAGGTGGGGTTTATCTTTCACATGGAGGCAGGTCTCCTATGTCCACTCTGTCCAACACTTCAGATTTAGGTACAGATTCAAATATTACTGAGGAGAGTTCAACAGGGATTTCTGATGATTATGTAGACCACAGTCCTGCTTAATGTACCAATACGACAAAACCTCCTATTACTGTTGGAGCTTCTTCCCGCAATGTATCTATGCCGGTAAAGTGTAAGCACTTTTGTATGCACTAATGTTCCCACAGAGTAGCAATGCCTGTAAAGAGTACGGATTTTCATTTGTTTCCAATTTTTATGTGAGCCATTGCTTAATTTGTTTTTTAAAAGGTCTAAGATGATGTAGTGGTGGGCTTGGATACTGTCAGTCCTTTGTCTATGTTTTGGATACATTGTGTTATGGCTGTAAGTAGTGTTGAACCATGTTTACTTTCACATGGGTTTATGTTTAAATTAACTCACACTCAATGTTCCTTCTCCATGGTGTCCAACTATGACTTGGAAAGCTACACACTAGACACCGTGGAGAAAGGACATGTGGGGCATGTGCCCCCCTTTGTTACTGGAATAAACTACAATTTGAAACTTACCTGGTCCTCATCTTCAATATTCATTACCCCACTACAAAAAGGTAGTTAACCGAAGCCAGAATGCACAGAGTTAAGTTTGCTGTGTGGGAAAATCTAATTGAAGACACCTAATGACTATTAGGAGAGTTGTTACCCTGAGTAAAGTGATTGTAGATTGCAGTCAAAGTTAAATTACCACTAAACTTTAGACCTGAATGTTGCTGTAGGAACAACATGGAACCCGCCAGTCTCCTTCCATGTCAACAGTGCTGAAGACTTTAATAAATACTGTCAGCAAAGAGTGAGAAATTGGGATAGGAATGTCAGAGAAGGCAGACAAAAATGGCATCGGGTAGTAGAGCAATAGCTAATCTTCTCAATGGACCCTCTCTCAGATGTTCTGCAGTCTCTCATGGTTTAAGGTTCTTTTATTCTAAACAGTAAATAAGACTACTGTTACTCTTTGTTCTTACTTCAATATCTATTCACAGAGTTTTTTTTCATTAACGTTGATTTCACATGGATGGTAGAGCTCTACTGAAACTGAAAGTAATTCCCAAGAATCACCCTAGCAACATGTGCATTATAAAAAAATGAAATATCAATAGCACAGTACTTTTATCTTGCCAGAGCCAAGGGAATTGTTGTAAGACTAGTCCTTTTCCAATGCTCTATGCACAATTGTCAAAGCTCAACAACTTAAGGCACCTAACACAAACAAAAATTCACACAGGATTTGTAAGTAAAACTGGAGGCGAATACACGGAGGCAAGATGGCGGCCGTGTAGGATGGCCGGGAAGCAGTGAGGCCGAGGAGATGCGGATTTGATGCAGCTCGAGAGCTTGAATTAGGACGCTACCGGCTACACACCCATGTACCTACACCAACGAGGACGGTGTAAGATGTCGGATTAATTTGTGTTAAGGGAAAAAAAAAACGGCAGAGTAATCAAAACGGACTGAACGATTGCCGTATGCTCCTTACCTGCCGCCGGCCGTTCAAGCGGCTCCTGTTGGAACTGACGCAGGCACTGAGGTTGCTCACATCGGGAGACGTACCGAGAGCAGGCCTGCTAGCGGAGCTTGTGGAGCGGAGTTCACGGATTGGGCGGAGCTCACGGCTTAGGAAGCAGCAGTGGTATCAGCAGACAAGTTTGCAGCAAAAGACGTGGCAAAAGTCACGGAGCATCCTGGAGACTGGGGAGGCTGTGGAGGCAGAAAAGAGAAGAGGGAGCAATCAACTGGACATTAAGGTGCAATTCGGAGATAAAGAACAGAGGAGGGAGATTATGGCTCCTAAAACAAGTGCAAGTGCCAAAGCAGCTGCAAGAAGGAAGGCTGCAGCGGAGTTGGCAGAGATAACAGTGGAGAAGGAACTAAAAGGTAATAAAAAGAAAAAACAAACATCCCCTGCGAGGAGAATAGTGCAGCAACAAGCAGCAGCCAAGGGCAATCAAGGTACTACCCCTATTTCAGACATTTTTCAAAAAATTATTAAAGAAAAGGATCTTAATAATGAGGCCGCTGCTGAGGTGTCGGAGGGGGTTGGTTGCTCTAAAGACTATGGTGGGGCTACAGAAAATATAGTGGACACCCCAGCCCAGTTAAATGCTTCAACAAACTTAGAAGAGAACTTAAAAGAGAAAGCTGGTTTTCTGGGGGAATTTGAGGATAATATTCCTGTGACTTTGATTCTGGACACAGACATAGCCCCCCCGGTGTTGGAAGATGAGACTGGTGATGATACAGGCGATAAGAAGGAAGCACCTAGCGAGGCTTTCTTCTCAGTTTCAGAGGGGGGGGAATGGTCTAAGGAAGACGACAGTCTGGAGCAAGAAGCCAGTGGCTCGGTTACCGACAGTGACCTGGAGAAGGAGGATTTCAGCCCCCCAACAACGGTGGTGAAATCCAATACAGGAGCAAAAATACAAGGACAAAAATGGGATCATTCGACTATTAACCCCCTTTTAGAGAGCCCGGGAGGGAAAGCGGCACAGATGTCACTTCTGGAGGTGATACACCAGGAGATAACCGCGCACAGGGAAGAGGCTCGCCAAGAAAGTCGCAAATCAGAGGCAGCGGTGAGAAAAATGCAAGGGGTAGTAAGGAAACTGACTAAGGTGTGTGTGAATCTGGGAGAATGTGTCACTAATTTGGAGGAGAGAGTGGTATCGACTGAAGCAGAGACAGCGGCTGCCTCTAGCAGGGTAGATCTACAGTGCGAACAGATGATAGATGTGCAATGGAAGCTGGAGGCGTTGGAGAATAGGTCTCGACAGAATAACCTACGCGTACTGGGGATACCGGAAGGATCAGAGGGTACAGACATGAGAGCTTTTGTGGTTAAACTATTCGAGCATGCTTTCACAGTATTGAAGGTATGGGACTGGGCAAGGGAGATCCAAAGGGCGCATCGCACTCCCTTCAAAATTCATAAAAACGCCAAGGTGGGGGATAAGCCCAGAGCAATTCTCATATTTCTGGGTAACTATAATCTGAGGCAGGCAATATCAGAAAGGGCAAGACCGGACCTGAAAAAGAACGTGGATTGTTTTACTTTTTTTGTTCGCCCAGATTTCTGCCATGTTACTGTGGAGAGGCGCTGGAGACTAAGGCAGATGATAAAACCATTTCAAGACAAGGGTATGCAGGCATACCTGATTAATCCTGCACAGCTAAAAATAATCAACGGTGGGAGAACCTTGTACTTCTCCTCCGAGGTGAAAGCTAAGGAGTATTTGGACACACATGGGGTTTAGGAATATTCTGTAGAGTAGATCAAAGATGACTTTTTGATCGATGGGAAAAGAGGGGAGGAAAAAAAAAAAGTGGGTCGAATGGATATCAGGAATGATGTGTGGGGTGTGGTGTGGTGTGTAGGGTGGTGGGGACATGGGGACATGGGTGTCACAGGTACTAGGCTAGGTTATGTTTATTTTCTCAACTCTCCTGTAAGGGTTTTCTTTTGTAAGTTATCAGAAATCTCCTGGGTTTCTACTGCGAACCATCACGTGCACAGACCAGCAGGTCTGAGCGCCTCTGAAAAGAGGGGATGGGGGGGGGTTGGAGGGGTCAGAGGGGGTGAAGGGAGGGAAAGTAGGGAGGAGGAGGGGGGAGGAGAGGGAGGAGAGGGGGGATAAAAAAAAAAGATTTGAGATGGTAATGGGCAGGAAGTCGGCATTTAGCAGAATTTCGGATAACAGACAGATCGGAAGTAGCAGTAATATTAAAGATGTCACACATTAAGATATGTACCATCAATGTAGGGGGGGTTAAATGACTGGAAGAAACGGCAGAGATTGAATTACTTCGCTAAATTTAATAATATAGATATATTGTGCATACAGGAGACCCATTTGCCTTGGGCTAAAAGGAATCTACTGAATATGAATGGTTATGTAATGCTAGGTTGCTCATCGCAATCCTCAATGATAAGGGGGGTTGCCATCATGGGGAAATGTAATGTGGGGGGGTGAGACGCACCAAGTCCGATGGGTCTGGTAGATGGGTTCTAGCAGAACTGAACCTAGGCATTACATTGTGTGTGGTCTATGGATCAAACGAGGATGATCCTGTAGTATTTGATGAGTTGGAAGAGGAGCTGGCAGATTGGGGCACTCCCATTGTTTTCTGCGAAGATATGAATATTTCGGGCGATTGGAGGCAGGGAGTTAAATATACGGGACGTAAACCTAAGGTATTTCAGGCATTAGGCTCCTTACTGCAGTCGCATGGGTTAGCGGACGTTTGGGGGGAAAAAGAGCCCGGTGATCCAGGTTTTACTTATTTCTCACATCCTTCTCAGAAATATTCTAAGCTGGATTACTTCTTTGTCTCGGTAGGGGAGCTATGCAATGTTAGTATCGCCAAGCTGCCTAGAACAGTCTCTGACCATAATCCTCTGATATTACTATACAAGGTGCACAATATTTCGAGGAAAGCAACAAGGTGGACATTCGAAAGGAAATTGTTAAATGATGATAGGTTTGTAAAACACCTTAAACAATGGGCGAAAGAGTTTTTTGATGCCAACAGATACAGCTCATCCCGTAATGGGGTGTGGGAAGCCTTCAAGGCCTCCTTAAGGGGGGAGACGATTAGCTGTTCCACCAGGCTAAGGAAGGAGGATAGAAATATAGTGGAGAAGTTCATCTCAGAGTTGGCGATGACAGAGAAACGGCATATAGAGGAAATAGGGTTAGGCAAGGATGGTAGTGAAACGGCGAGAACTATGGCTCTGATCAAGGGAGACATCCTAAAGGTGGTTACACAGAAAGAAACCAGAGAATATCAGGCGTCAAGAGCAAGGCGCTACGAGACAGGGGAACAAGCTGGAAGAGCACTAGCACTGCGGATTAGACAAGAAAACAATAAAAACAACATCCCCAGAATTGAAGATAATGGGATAGAATATTCAGACCCGAAAGAGATAATGGGAGTGTTCCAGAAATTTTATCAAAAACTATATGATCAGGAGGCGGGTGGGTCACCCTCTTGTAAGGGGCTCGGGCCTGCATGCCCGGTCCTAGACGATAAAAATAGGGAGGAGTTGGAAAAAGATATAACTCTGGAGGAGATAAGGAATGCAATACAGGATTTAGCAGCAGGTAAAGCTGCAGGCCCAGATGGGATTCCGATGGAAGTCTATAAGATCTTAGGGGAGGAAATTGCTCCATTACTGCTAGATCTATTTAATGGCATAATCTGCTCCGTGGAGATTCCTGACTCCTGGAAAGAGACCAACATAGTGGTATTCCACAAAAAGGGGAAACCAGAGAAAAACCCGGGCTCCTATCGGCCAATATCGCTGATAAATGCTGACACCAAATTATATTCTAAGGTGTGGGCAAAGAGATTGGGGGGGATCATTGGCCAACTAGTCTCCCCGTGGCAGCATGGATTCGATCACGTAGAGGTACAACGGATCACACCTCGCGTGCGATCTCACTATTTGATGCTATGGCTGTCACGGGGGAGAAATGGCCATGATCCTCCTAGATGCGGAAAAAGCCTTTGACCGTGTGGTTTGGGAATTTCTATGGGATGTTCTGGTTAGAAGAGGCTTTGGAGAAAAGTGTATGAAAGCAATCAAGGCAATGTACTCAGATCCGGTAGCTAGAATTACAGCTATGGGTTTGCGTTCGGAAGAGGTGGTAATTAGAAGAGGTACCCGTCAGGGATGCCCTTGCTCCCCTATACTTTTTTCACTTTATATAAACCCCCTAATTAGGGAAATCTTAGCCTCAGATAAAATTTCCCCCGTAATAGTAAATGGTCACACTACCAAATTATTGGCATATGCAGACGATTTGGCAATTGTTACCACTAATCTGCAGACAACAATGGTGGAATTGAGTCAACTGGCCAACGCATATGGGACCCGCTCTGGGTATAAGCTGAATGAAGAAAAAACATTAATAATCAGTACAAACAATATTTATAAAGCCGATCAGAGGTATGTGGAGTCTGCAGTATATCTTGGGGTGAGGATTAATGCGAATGTCGATAAAATTATACAGGAGAATTATGTACCCTTGATTGCCGCAATAGACAAAGAACTAAGAAGAATAGATGTATTACATTTATCCCTGATTGGTAGAGTGAATGTATTGAAAATGTCAATGTTCCCGAAACTACTGTACTTATTCCGTGCCATTCCTCTTTTAGTTGAAGAGGGTCTGTTGAAGAAAATGGAAGCTGTTTTCTCCCAATTTGTGTGGCAATATGGAAAAATACGTAGATCTCTGGCCCGATTATCTGCACCTCTGGAGGGAGGGGGACTGTCTGCACCAAATTTGATGCTGTATCACTGGGTTTGTTTAATGATGCAGATGAATGTCCTATTTGAATATGAATAAATAGGCTTGTTGACTGGTATGTACAGAACCCCAACCATATACGAGCTGTTAGTAGGTGAAAGAGCATTGGGGCTCCTTACACGAGAAATCAACTGTAGATATTATAAAAGGAGTAAAAGTAAAGTGATGCTTAGTGCATGGGGTACTTGGAAGTCAATAATGAGATTCTTGAAGATACCGAAAATCAATAGCACTTTAGATCTGTGGAAGACAAACCCATTTGTTCATCTTGGCCAGAATAGCAATAGTAGGTTATGGAAGGAGCTGGGTATTAGTTGCCTGGGGGATGTCATGGTTGAGGAGGAATTAATGGGGTTTCATATACTTCAGCAAAAGTATGGTATACCAGCTAGCCAATGGCTATTATATAGACAATTGGAATGAACAGTTAAGTCAATCAGACCCAGGATGTTAATCCAGGAGACTAATCCAATTGTGGACTATGTAAGGAAAGGTGGCAAGAAGATTAAAATTGGGTATAGTTATCTCTTGCAGGGTCTGGGAGATGGCATTGAAAAAATTGAATCGGCTTGGGCTCAAAGAATTGGGGATCCAGATGTAGACATCGATTATGCGTTAGTATTGAATAAGAAAATATTAAGAGCGTCAAATTTGAAGGTTCAGCACTATAAGACCATTTTTAATTTGTACTACATGCCTGCCAAGCTGTTCATGTGGGGTATGGGAGAAAACGACAGGTGTCCTAGGTGTGATCAAGGTCCTGCAGATTTATCCCATATGTTTTATCATTGTCAGAGTCTTACTCCAGTTCTCAAAGAAATCGAAAGGTTTTTAATGGGGCTGCTAGAGCAACAGATTACTCTATCCCCAGCAACTGTTTTGATTGGCAGGGATGGGAACTTAAAAATAGAGCAAGATGCCGAAGCATTTCTTTTTCTGTCCATGGCAGTTTTTTGGATTTTAATTTCGGCTGGATGGAAAGAATCTGTGGCTCCCACTTTTCAGATGTGGATAACGAGGCTCCTAGGAACTCATAATATAGAGGAATGTCTGTATGATTTTATAGGAAAGAGGTCGAAGGAATTTGGTAATAAAATATGGGCTCCCCTTAGAAAATGGAGAGAAGTTAGATAAATAAGATTGAGTAGATTTATTGGTGTGATGTAATCTAACTCCTTATATACAGTATTGTGTGACCTTTGTGTCTTTTAAAACCTGTTTTTTTATTATTGCAAATGTAAGATGTATGTATCAATTTCAATGTCTGATCTTATCCTGTTGTTTTATGTATTTTGATACCCGGAACCATCTCAATAAAAAAATATTTAAAAAAAGGATTTGTAAGTAAAACTGGGAATGCCTAAGAGAAAGTTGTTACAGCACAACTTATTCACCCTCCACAGGATGATACAGCATACCAATTCATCAGTGCAAGTGGCAGTTAAAGAATCCAAACAGTAGTTTCAGAATACAAATAAATACATCTAACTCTCCTTAGCTAATCACTAACATTAGGCCTCTAAATACAGCCCTGGAAGAGGTCAAAGAGTTCCAAGGATGCAGGGGAATTGTTTGAAGAGTTTCAAGGATGCAAGGAAGTTCTTTGAAGCAACACTGTAGAAGAAGTTCTGAGATTTCCCACAGGCAGAAAACATTTGAGAAGATTAACCCTGTGTTCAGTTTGAAAATTGTCTCACATGAGGAGTCAGGAGCACAGTTGAAGAGAAGAACCCAAGCAGAGTAACAGAGATGAAGAGCAGGACAGAACCTGGGGATTCCTCTCTTCAACAGAGAGGAAAGCCATACAGATGAACATACTCCTTGAATCTTTAAGTGAACTTAGAATACTAGTGTTGATCCTTAAACCCTGGAGTTCTTTACTCCTACAGTATGTTATGTTATGTTATGTTACGGAATCTTGTATAGCGCATGGCTACCCCAGCAACAGGGCGTCCCAGCGCTTGCGGACATGCCTACCACTAATACGACAGAGGGTGTATTAGATGGATGCAAACAACCAAGTTTTTATAAGTTTGCGAAATAACAGATGATTTGAGGAGGCTCGAGCTTTTAAGGGGATGGAATTCCAAAGTTTAGGGGCCAAATACCTGAAGGAGCGGCCACCAGCTCTGCTCCTCCGTATCCTAATGGTACGTGCTAGGAAAAGGTCCGCTGAGCGAAGTGCGCGCGTAGGGGTATAAAAGGAGCATAGTCCTTGAAGAGTTTTGGGGCCGGCGCTATACAGGATTTTATGGGTAAGACAGAGGGTTTTGAATTGAATGCGTTGCTTTATAGGCAATCAATTTAATCACCAAAGAAAAGGGGAAGTGTGACAGGTTTTGGGCAGAGCAAATAAAACACGAGCAGCGGCATTTTGCGCTCTTTGCATCCTATTTATTGTAGTCGTGTTGGATCCTAGCATGAGAGAGTTGCAATAGTCCAGGTGAGAGAGGACTGACGCCTGGACTATGAGTTGACGAGTTGGGGGTTCGAAGAACCCCAAGATGGGTCTGAGAGAGTGCAGGCGCCCGTAGCAAATGCCCGCCACTTTTTTGGCATGGGAGTCCAAATTGAGCGAGTTGTCAAGCATCACTCCTAGATTTTTTACCAGCTCCTTGGGTATGGGAGCTGGTCCCAGCGCATGAGGCCACCAGTGCTCATCCCATGTCTGTGTGCCATTGCCAACCAGAAGTACCTCTGTTTTGGAGGAGTTTAATTGAAGACAGTTGTTAGATAGCCATTTATAAATGGCCAAAATGTCTTCTTGAAACTTCATTTGGTCTGTCACATTGTTGTTGGAGAAGTTAAAGATAAGGTGTGTATCGTCCGCATATGATATTAATTGTATCTTACGTTCCCGGGCCATCACGGCCAGGGGGTGGACGTACACATTAAACAATGTGGGACTGAGCGCAGACCCCTGAGGCACCCCACATTCAAGGGGGAGCCTACTGGATTAGTACGGGGGGCGTGCACCTGGAAGGAACGGTCAGATAGAAATGACACAAACCAATCCAGGGCCGTTTCCCTGACTCCGATCTCCCACAGTGTCTCAAGCAGTATCTTGTGGGAGACCGTGTCGAAAGCCGCACTCAAATCCAGCAGAATCAGAATGGAGGTTGCGCCCATATCCAATGAAGCTTTTAGATGTTCTGTAGCTGTTAGCAAGGCCGATTCCGTGCTATGGTTCGCACGGAACCCATTTAGGGACTCATCCAGGATCCCATTGGACTCCAGGTAGGTAGTCAAGGTGTGGTTGACATGTGCTTCTGCCACTTTTGCAAGGTAGGGAAGCAGTGATATGGGGCGGTAGCTGTCAGGCCGGGAGATGTCTAAAGATGGTTTCTTCAAGAGAGGCACCACTTTGGCATGCTTCCATGATTTAGGAATCGAGGCTAGCTGAAAGGACTTATTGATCAAGTCTTGTCCAGCCTGCAGGGCGGAATAACGTAGAGATCTGAACAGTTCAGGTTTAATAGGGTCGTCTGGGGATCCTGATTTTACTTTAAGTGTAAGATGTTCCATTTCTGTCCACTCTAAAGATGGTATAATAGAGAGGGAGTGAGAGAGAATAGCTTGATCACTAGTAGGATTGGAAAGCCCCAGGGGGCATTCTAGTTGTAGGGTGCCGCTCGCAGTCGTAGTGTGGAGAAGCCTTTCTGCCCTGTATTCCTGCACCAAAGGGAACTTGCCCGTGACTTGGGAGCCCGTGTGCTCAGTCACCAACAGCCGCGAGGAAATCACGCCCTGTGACTGGGAGCGGGACTGCGAGGACCAGGAGTGCTTGCGCAATACCATCCCGCGCACCTGGTGACTCTTCCCGCCCCCTCCTCCCTGTGAGCTTCAAAACGACTTGCGGCCCCCGCTTCGCGGGAGCCGCTCGCAGTCGTAGTGTGGAGAAGCCTTTCTGCCCTGTATTCCTGCACCAAAGGGATCTTGCCTGTGACTTGGGAGCCCGTGTGCTCAGTCACCAACAGCCGCGAGGAAATCACGCCCTGTGACCGGGAGCGGGACTGCGAGGACCAGGAGTGCTTGTGCAACACCATCCCACGCACCTGGTGACTCTTCCCGCCCCCTCCTACTCCTACTTAGTCCAGCACCCTGACGCGAACGCGGGACGCGCGCGGACGGAGGCGCGGGCGAAGACCGGGCAAAGAGCGGGCCGTTTGAGGCCATTCGAGTACGGCAGAGTCCGGCCCGGGCCTACCCCCCCTGCCCGATCTTGATGCACCTAAGGTAGGCGGATTACATAGTACCAAAACCCTATGGTAATGTGCCTTTGGACATAAGAAATAGCATACCGATTGTGAGGGCCATAAAGTTACCAAAATATCTTGTTGATCAGTATGTTAGGTCCAACGTAGTTGCAGTTGGTCCCAATTAGATACTACCATGCCTTTAAGATCAGGCAAAGAACGCACAGTCCAAATTCAAACAACTAAGGGAGTTGTCTCGGGTCCGCTGGATGCTTTCATCACACAAGCCACGGGGATATTGGAAAAAGAAATCGCGATGGTGGAAAAAAGACTCTCGCTTGATCTTGTTAGTGGGAAGCGCTCCTCGCTGGGTGGGTTGGCAACTACTACCAGTCCTGTAGCACACGCAGCATTCAACTGTATACACTCTGTCACCACCGAGGCAATAGTTCATATAGATAGTGTGGGGAAGGGCCCTTCTGTCCGCTTACTGGATAATGATGAACACAATTTAGATGATTCCCAAGTTAGTGTGGGTGATGGATCCCAGGTAAGTGTGGAATCTGAACTTAGTTTGGAATCCAGTCACTCACCTCCTAATGCCACCAACACTGTATCCAACTCGCTAGTTGAGGCAGACCCTCTAGGCACAGATATACCATCTAGAAAGAGAAAGCAAGATTCAAGCCTTTTGGGGGGGAGAGAATGTAAGATGCCCAAAATAAAAGATTCATCTGGCAATGAAATCCCGGTCCCTGGGCATCCCATAGATACACACACACCCTGTGTATTCCCTAATGTGCTATGCCCTTCCCTCATCTCTTTGGGATCTTCCAACCCCTGCCCAATGTGCCTCAATAGTGATGAGGCTTTTTAGTAAAAATGGAGGTCATGATTAAAACCCTCCTACTCCCCGTTTTGGAGCGGACTAGGTTGATGACTTCAAAAATAGACACTCTGGAGGCTGTAGTGAGCACAAATTTGGGCTTGCTACAAAAATTAACCAGCACCAGCTCATTGGGAGGTATTACTACACAGCTAGCACCAAAGACAACAAGCGCTAACAATACTTCCACCAGTAATTCCACCAACCTTAAATCAACAGGGGCAGTTACCAATAGGCCTACTGGGGGGGGGGGGGAGGCCAAAAACTACTTCCAGCAAGGTAACTGAGGGCTCCTTATCACATGCCCCTAAGACGAAGGCCACTGACAAACCTAATTTTGTTAAACCTCAAACCACCAGGCCACCCCCACAGGCAAAACCCAACCCTAATACTCCCCGACAGCCTTTTCACGGGCATTCAGTTAACTACCGAAGCACTACCAACCCAATGGTGGAGAAACACACCAGGCATACCATCCCACGCGCTGATCTCCCCACGGAGGCAACACAATATACAATAGAATTAACTGGTGTTGCTCCCTTAAAACCTGGTAGTAAGGAGTCGTATGGGGACCTATGCAACAAGGTGATCTTTTGGCTAAATAAAAACCGACCCCTGCCCCCATCCTCGCCAACCGAAAACCTCTTTGTAAGGAGAGTTGATTGGGTGGGTCATGGCACCAAGGATCTGGAGGGTGATTGTATTCTAATCCCGTTTAAGGATCCCTGGGTGGTGGATACTATTCGAAGAGAAGCCAGGTTTGCTAGACAGGGGGATGTCCAAACTTTGGGGCTATCATATTTCTATCCACATAGACAAAGCTTTATCCCAACAGGCCCTAACTTTAGGCGACCCCCTGTTAGGAGGCATCCCATGGAAATGACACCCCAAACCCAGCAATTCCCACGTCTCTTCAACCACTTTGGTCCTCTATCTGATCTTGAGGCCATAGATTGACATCATGTACCATCTAGGTTGATCAATCCTGTTGAAAATGTTGGGTACCAGGCAGCGAGGCGGAGTCAGGATACCCCACAGCCTATATATAACGTAGAGGAGTGCATGGGGGATTCAGTTACGACAGAGGTTACCATATTAGTACCCAAGGATGTAACAGAGACCCTGAAGGCTGGGAACATCCCAGATAATCTTAGGAGTATTGAGAATAGGCGGGGTAGTGGGGGTGAACAGGCAACTTCTGTAGCTCCAGTTCCGATGGTCCCCCCTGTGGTCTCCACCACAGAAAAACTCAACATAGTGTCCTGGAACGTTGCTGGGGTTAAGGGCCGAATGCTCTCTGAAGATTGGTTGGAGTTTGTGGATAAAATCGACATCATCCTATTTCAGGAAACCCGGGCACCTGATCCAATCTTTAGGTTGGGATATGTTAACTTTTTTAAACCTGCGATCAGAGGCGGTAAAAGGCCCGCATCAGGGGGTTTATTGATCTGGGGAAGCAGTCATTGGGATACTACCCTACAGAGCTAATTGTACAGAACCCGGATCTTCTAATAATTAAGCTGAGTAAGGCTGGACATCGGGATTTGATTGTGTTTAATATATATGCTCGAGGCCTACCTGGTGGTCGCTGTCCTGCCTTGTTGGATGTACTGGACTATAACCTTGCTGGCTTGGGTAGCGAAAATGTTATCCTCCTAGCAGGTGATTTAAACTGCACCTTTGAGCCGCTCTACGACTTAGGGGACAGCTGGGGTTCAGCAGAGGACGCTGCATGGGATATTCCTGACCTGATGTCTGTCAAAACTGTTAACGCGACTGAGGCAGCAGTGAACTGGATGGCTCTTTGTTTAACCGGGGGATTTTGGGCCAGCAATGGCCGCACAAGATCAGACCAAGGAGCCAATTACACTTTCGATAATGGCCTAAGGAGAAGCCGTATTGACTATATTTTGCTAAAATTGGAATACTGGCCTCTGTTGGTGGACATAGAAGTAGTATCCCGCCCAGTAAGCAACCACAACCCCTTGTCACTCCAATTAAGGTTACCAGGAATAAAGAGACTGGAGGAGCCTAGTACCTTACGGACAGGGGATGTCCTCTTAACTAACGACAGGAAGAGGTTAAAATGGTCTAGGATCGTGGAGGATGAAACCCTATGGGACAATGTTAACACTGTGGTTACAAATATGCTTAATGAAATGCTGACACATGATTTGCTGGGGGGTAGTCTTGAAATGGCAAATAATATCATTAATCACCATGACCGTTGTTTCGACCAGTTTAAGTCTCTACTTTCTCTTCCGTGTCGGAAGGGAGCCACTAAAGTAAATGTCCCCCACCAGAAATGGTATAACAAAAAATGCAGGGAGGCCCATACTTATCTTATTAAAGCAGTCAAATCCTGGAAAATGGGTGCAGTTAAAGTAGCTAGGCTGCAATATAGGAAAACACAGTGGGAAGCCAAACGGGAGTGGGAGGACAAGTATTGGTCGGACCTTCTGGATGCCTCCATCTCGAATAATCCGACTAAATTTTGGGATTTAGTTAAGTGGGGGAAGGATCCTGATTCACGCACCCCCGCAAATCATGTACCTCCCGAAGAGTGGGTGAATTTTTTACTCGGCTCAATTTAGTGTCGAGAATCCCAAACCCCCATACACCCTGGGCGAGGCACCCCTGTTACCTACCTATGGGGAGAAACTCATCTTCTCAGAAACAGAGGTTGAGTTAGCACTAGGCTTGACCCTGCGAGGGAAAGCGCCGGGTATGGATCTCATCCCCGCCGATCTGTTCAAATCTAACCCCGCTCTTTGGTTGCCCTATATAACCAAGATTGCCAACTCAATAGCTAAAGGAGCAAGAATCCCCAAGTCCTGGAAGGGGGCAGAGCTACTACCAATATATAAAAAAGGCGATAGGTCTAATCCAGGCAACTACCGCCCGATTAGTCTCATCTACTCCATACAAAAAATCATTGCGCGCATGGTCCTGGGCAGGGTCCAAGGCTGGATCGAATCAGAGGACATACTATCTCCTATGCAGGCGGGCTTCAGATCGGGAACGAGCACCATCGACCAGGTGTTCAGATTCTGTCTGATCTACTGGAAGGTGGACCTGCTTGGTGTTGGCACCATCTTTGCAGCGTTCATCGATCTGAAGTCCGCCTTCGATCTAGTGCCGAGGGACAAATTGTGGGGAGTCTTGAGGGAATTAGGAATACCTATGGAGATACTTGACCTAATAGTTAAACTGCATGAGGACAACTATGCGAGGGTGAGGTGGGGAAGCCAGGGACAAGTGACAGAACCCTTTCCCGTAACTCGAGGTGTCCGTCAGGGGTGCGTCCTGGTGCCAACACTTTTCCTTTTATTTATTGATCAAGTGGTCAAATTCTTTGCAGACACTCCCACTGATGCCCCAATGTTGGCCGGGTCAAGGTTCCCAATGCTCATCTTTGCCGATGACACCCTACTCCTCTCTAGAACATGTTGCGGATTACAGCGGGCATTGGACCGTTTCGAGGAGTTCTGTGCCATCAACGATCTCAAGGTAAATGTGGGCAAAACAAAGTTTATGGTCCTTACGAGGAACCATCCTGTCCGGAGCTCTATAAGCATGAGTGGAGTCAACTTGGACCAAGTTGAGACTATGATATACTTGGGGGTCACTCTAGATAGCCGTTTGAGATGGAAAGACCAAGTCGGTGCACAACATCTTAAGCTTGCCCGACTCACTGGCTGCTTAATAAGTGAGCAAAAGAGATCTATCACTAAGCGGGTCACCCCAGCTCTCAAGATCTATGACGCTAAGATTAATTCAGCAATCTTATACGGTGCAGATCTCTGGGGTTACATGGACCTCTCAAGTCTGTTTAAAACTCAGTGTAAGTTTCTACGGAATCTAGTAGGACTGCCACAGTCGTCCCCATCCAGTCCCCTTTGTTTAGATATGGGATGCCCTCAGATTAATGAGATGGCCAGATTTAGATTGGTGGCCTTTTGGAGGCGTTTATGGACCTCCCCTGACCTCACTCTATTTGCAAAAGAATTAGCAGAAGTCAGGTCAATTGGGGGTTCTGGGAAAATCCCTTGGCTACAAACGGTAAAAACCATCTTGGTAGACATGGGATTAGAACAGTTATGGACATCCCCTTCTACTAGCGCCTTTCCCTCCAAACAAGAATTCAAAGCATTGTATTGGGCCACGCTCCGCCAAACTCGAGTTACTGCCTCCAGCTCTACCAGTCTCACGGGTAGGTTCCTGACCTTCAAGTTGGATCCGTCCCGTGAACCTTACTGAGATGTTATCACCAAACCGCTGGACAAGAAACTCCACCACCAGTTCCGGGTAGGAGCCCTGCCACTGAACACTTTTACAAATAATTGGTCCATTGGTGCCACGGATCTCTGTAGATGGTGCTCAGGTCAGAAGGAAACAGAAGGCCACTTCTTGTTTGCCTGCCCTAGCTACTCAGCGCCGCGAATCAAATGGCTAAAACCGCTGTTCCAGCGCCTGACTTTTAGAAAATCTGCAGAGGCCATCTGGGCGCTAAAAAGTAACACCTCTGAGGTGTTTGTAGTGAGCCTAGCCAAATATCTAGGGTGGGCTTGGATTATCAGGTCAAAACATCAGACAAATCCCTGATAGTGACCTCTGATGCCCCATTAAAAGGCCGAATGCTTTTCTCTCCTGTAAATATATGATTGCATCTTATGCATCTTACATTTGGAATGGTTTTTTATTAAATGTTGTTGTTTGGAATTTAATTGCCAATTTTTATTATGTCTGGGTCAGGTTTGTCTTTCTTGATGTTTAATATCATTTTAAATTAATTTTTTAAAAGTGGTTTAGTTTAGTATTGTATAGTCTACTTCAGTTTAGTTCACTTTAATTTAGTTTTACTTTAGTCTTGTTTTGCCTTGTTTATATAAACGAATTAAGCCGTTGCTGTAGCGGTATTTTAAACAATAACAACCATAATTGTATATGGATAAGACTAGCTAAAACTATGAAATTTACTTATAAATGTGTGTTACAATGTGTCTTTTATGATTTTTAAATCGAAATAAAGACTTTAAAACCTGAAACCTGAGTCGTATATCCCTTTGACCTTATTAATAAAGAAGCAGGATAGTTCCTCACACTGTGTATCTGACACTATCGGGTTGCCCATACCGTCCGGGGCCTTGGTCATTTCTTTTACCAGGGAGAAGATAGTTTTGGAGCGGTTGGTACTAGACGTGATCAGATCAGTGTGGTATGTGGCTTTGTTTTTTCTTATAAGTTTGTGGTATGCTTTAGTGGCCAGCCTAAACTCGCTTTTGGCCAGCGGGTCGTACGAACGTCTCCAAATACGTTCTAGCCGTTTACATTGTTTTTTGGTATCAGCAAGCATCTCCGAGTACTAAGGATGAGAGTAGTCTCGTTTAGGCCTTGAGCATTTTATGGGGATGAGATGATCCAGAGAGGTGTTTATCCACTCTCTGTATGCAGAGTCTGCCTCCTGCATATTGTTCGACCAAACAGGGCGTGACTGGATCAGTTTGATTTCTAATACAGCATTATCTAGGCTATTTCAGGGGCGCCTCCATATGGTAGGGGGAGGATTCTCCTTGCGGCTTACTCGGGTCTCAACTGAAACAGAGACCAAGAAGTGATCGGTCCAGCTGAGAGGACTAGGGGGTTCAGCCGTGGCTTCCTCTATGTTGGTAAAGACAGGATCCAAAAGGTGGCCTGCCCGATGAGAGCGACCCACAATCAGCTGGTGGAGCTGACATGCCTCCAAGTCACCCAGAAACTTTGATATAGCAGAAGAGTCTTGGCGTTCAAGATGGAGATTAAAGTCTCCGAATATGCTAAAATTGGCTGATTGGAGCGCTAATAATAAAATCATTGATACCAACGACTCTTGGAATGCACTCGCTGGTCCTGGGGGACGGTAGATCAGAAGCCCTGAGAAGGTGTAAGTTTCAGAGACCTTTATCTTGAATAATGCACATTCACTGTTTGCTATATTAATGGGTTCAGAAGTGCAGAAGAATTTGGACTTGTAAATCACCGCTATTCCACCTCCCCTGCCTATAGGTCTGTTCTGAGCACAGATGCAATAACCTGGGGGAAGCGCCAGGGCTAAAATGGCCGAGGAATCTTCGGTTAACCAGGTTTCTGTTAGAAACAGGACGTCAGGGGATTTATCGGAGAGGAGCTTGTGGATGTCCTCGTGATGTTTCACAAGGGATCTGCAATTCAGGCTCAATATATGTAGTTTAGAAGAGCCAGTGGTCACTGAGGAAGCAGAAGGTAACGATAAGAAGGCCGTAGAGATATTGAAGCCACACAGATTACTTTGAAAAATGGGGGAGTTAGGATACCATGTGTGAGCCAGGCAGTCAGACTGATATCTAAGAGCGAGAAGCTCTTCCCGGGCATATGGCGCCATCACGAGACGAGCAACCAGAGTTTTTGGGCAGCGGGCTGCGGTCTGGCGCGGACGGGCGCAGATGGGCACAGACGTGCTCGCATTTGGTGCCCCGCCGGCTACCCGCTGCGCGCGTCCGCTGCACAGGAGAAAGTGAAGGAATCTATATAGGCACCGCCCCGCCTCTGGTGCAGAGTGACACCCTCAGGGGGTGTGCCCACGGTAAGAACGCCCTCCACACAAATGGCACTTGCCGCGGTGGACCGGGGATACGACCGGGAAGCAGAAGGGAGCACAAAGGTCAGTGCAAAATATGCAGTACACAGAGTAAAAAAGCTTTCAAAATGCTTAAAAGTGCTTTCGCGCAATTTCTGTTTAAAATTATCGAGGCACGGTTCCAGAGTTCTTTCAGAGTACAAATTAATATGAAGGAGCCCTTCCCCTGCAGCAGCGTGTCGCCTATTAGATCAGGCTCGTCCGCTGCACGGAAGACAGTGAAGGAATCCATATAGGCACCGCCCCGCCTCTGGTGCAGAGTGACAACCTCAGGGGGCGTGCCCACGGTCAGAACGCCCTCCACACAAACGGCACTTGCCGCGGTGGACCGGGGCCACGACCGGGAAGCAGAAGGGAGCACAAAGGTCAGTGCAAAATAAGCAGAACACAGTAAAAAGGCTTTCAAAATGCTTAAAAGTGCTTTCGCGCAATTTCTGTTTAAAATTATCGAGGCACGGTTCCAGAGTGCTTTCAAAGTACAAAATAATATGAAGGAGCCCTTCCCCTGCAGCAGCATGTCGCCTATTAGATCAGGCTCGTCAGTAGATCTTTAAATCCCGCTGTGGACTGCAACTCAGATGGGGCATACTTTTTCAGCTTATGGAGTGCCTGCATGGGAGACTATGCGTTGCTGATGTTGGGTAAGTCGCAATAGTGCAGCAGACAGATAGTAGCTACATTTCTGAGCAGTTTGATTCTCATCAGAACAGTGTAGATAACATTCATCTGGGGCGTACTCTATTTTCTTTCTATGCATGCACATGCATGCATAATATACCTCAATGATGTGTAAGACTGTAAGCCATTTATTAACAACTGTCTTTTTAAAAATTATGCTAGTTGTTTTGGTTTAATGTGAATATCAGAATAAAGGATGATGTAATTTGAAATGTTATCAGTAAAGTCATTTAACATGTCATCAGGAGTGTAATATGTGAGGTCACAAATAGTGGGCCCGATTCACAAAGGTAAACTAAGATGTTTGGTCTAAACTTAGGCCAAAAGTCTAAGTTTAAGACTTTGGGAACTCACAAAGGGTATTTATGAGTACTATCTTTATGTCCGCAGCCTAGGCGGAGATATGTCCCGAGTGTGGACATAAAGATAGTACCCATAAATGCCCTTTGTGAATTCCCAAAGTCTTAAACTTAGACTTTTGGTCTAAGTTTAGACCAAACATTTACTTTTATGAATCAGGCTCACAGTGTAATGGTGAGTAGTACATTAACCATATGACCCCGTTTAGCAATCATATCCTCCTCTTTGGAATAATACCGAGCCTGCCAGACTAATCCTTTTTTTTATCAATAGGGCCTACAATAACCGGTGATTACCGTGAATAAAACCAAAAGCACGGTCTGGCTCTATCACTCACTGCAAGGAATTGGTGAGTAAGGCATTAAGCATGTGACCCCTCATTAA
This sequence comes from Lissotriton vulgaris, assembly GCF_964263255.1. NCBI lineage: Eukaryota > Metazoa > Chordata > Amphibia > Caudata > Salamandridae > Lissotriton > Lissotriton vulgaris. The sequence continues at coordinate 955,326,114 of NC_141699.1, forward strand.
CATACTGCTCCTTGGACAATTACCAAGCATCCCCTAAAAAACACCTATTCACTTGTGTTTACCTCACACTATCTCATTGTTAATACATCCCTACAATGTCATTAAAAGGAACTAGACACCCTGAACTACAAGAAGGATCCTGAATTAAATTAGGAAGATTCCTGCATCATGGGCACGCCCTAAGTGTTGCTCTGTATGCATTTTGCCCATTTTTTATCCCTAAGCCCACAGAAATAAAATGCTCAAATGGCACTAAATCTATTTCTCCTCAGGCCCCAGAATTCCTGTCCTGAAGAGAGCCCATACCACGAGAGGGTCGAAACGTTGTTGGCTACTTTAAAGAGATAGCCCCAGCTAAACTATAAAGTTGCCTATGAAGAACTGACTGCATCATAAAAAGGGCTCCTCTTTTAGATACCAATAACCATATTTTTCGTCTCTTAATAGCACTATATGTATTGCACTGTTGGTTATGGTCACTACACTGGGGTTCACAAAACCCCTTCAATCTGTTTAAATGTACATAGTGTAATTACACACTAAAATATTTTTACATGAGAAATTGTTCTATGAAATAAAATACACCCACTTTGGCTGAAGTGAGTAATGCAATTATTCATGCTCTTTGGGTTTCTATATATCTTAGGCTATAATGTTGATAAACCTAAATTGAATTAAGGTTTTACTAAATATTTTTCTGGTCTTTGCTTTAATCGCGCAAGATATATTACTACTTGCTGAAATCTTTATTTATTCACAAATGAAATGAGTTCCTTGTGAACACTGTTTCTACATATTAGCAATACCCAGTTCGCAAGGACATATGGGTTGCTCTTGTTTTGTATAATAATCACAGTGTAATGGGGCACAATTTAGGTTTAGCTCTCTAATCTATAACTGGCGAATTTCAGTGATTTTTATTTTTAAACGTTAGTTCTTATTTCATTTAATCACCTAAGAATAATGTCACTTTAAACTTTGTCTTTTTCAGTGACCCTGTATATGTATATAGTCACAGAAAAAAACACATTTAGAAATTGAGTTATAGTTCATGTTCAAACATCTAGTCACTGATATTTGCCAGCTATCATTTACGGCACAAAAATATCTCGTTCATCTCTTATGTCATCATTATAGCATCAATTCTCGTTGTTACAATGTGTTTTGTTCTATGTTTCTTAAATGTTATTAATATATTTCAATTCTGAAGTAAGCAATGTTTCTTGAAGGTGCTGAACTACATTGTTCACTGGTCTTTGTTAGTGTGATAACTGTGGTTTAGACAGTTTAGAAATATTTAATAGAAGTCAGAGTTCCTTTATCGAAATATCTTTGGGCCCATAGAAAAAGGTTTTTGTTTGTACATGAAGAATATGGTTAACAACAGGCGCAATGTATGATGTTTGCATGTAGAGGACTATAATATTCTGAAATGGTACTCTGTTTCTCCCTTGCCTAGTGTCAATGGTTGCTTATTTTGTTTTGTCTTCTCTTTTTAATTGTTTGTTTCATTTATTTTATGTGACTGGTTTCTTTTTATTGATTTCTTCAAACTAGCTCCACTTTTCCCTTCCATTTTTGCAAAGAATAACATTCCACCCTCTTGGCGAGGATCGATTCTTGTTCCAATCTTCAAAGGAGGGGACAAAAAATCCCCAGGCAATTATCGGTTAGTCGCTCTTATCGATAATGAAGGGAAGTACTTTGCAGGGATTTTGCTAAATTCATTGCGGGATTGGGAAGAGGAACACTCAATAATTCCTCCAAACAATACTGGTTTACCCAGAGGAACTGTCACTGCAGTTAACCTTATGACTCTCTCGTGTCTGATAGATCAGACGAAGTTTAGTACCAGACCGTTTTACATGGGATTCATAGACTATAGTTCGGTGTTTGATAAAGTCAATAGGGCCAAGCTATAGCAGAAGCTTTTCGCACTGAACATCCCGAATAGTTTACTAAGAGCCCTACAGCTACTGCACAAGGACACATGGGCCAGGATTAAGATTTGCGACGGTTCCAGACTATCACAACCAATTTTTACAAAAAAAGGACTCAAACAAGGATGCATCTTGGCCCCTACACTTTTTAATCTATTTTTATCAGATCTCCCGGAGGCACTAAACACAGTCAACTCTCATGCTCCTAAACTAGCCAGCTTACAGCTGCCAAATCTATTATATGCCAACAACGTGGTTCTCCTAAGTAGCACAAAGATATGCTTACAAAGGCTTATGGACACAACTGCTGCATACTCAAATAAGAACGAGCTCCAGATAAACAACAAGAAAACAAAAATCTTGGTGGTTCGCCCGGGAAGGCCTTAAAAGCTGGCATGGATCCTAAAGTCGGAAAGCATTATAGAATCCAAATGCCACAAATATTTAGGAGTCTTCTTCAACAACAAAGGAAGATACAAAAGCCACCTGGGAGAGCAAAAACAGAAAGGAACAGCGTTAGCATTTGCTCTCAGTTCCATCCATAAGAAATTACTCGCCCCAACATTCGCTCCTACACTTCAGGTGGCACTGGCAAAAGTCATCCCAACCCTAACATATGGATGCGAGGTGCTAAAAGGATTGGACAGCGGCCCATTAGACACAATCATAGCAAAAAAAATTAGAACAGTCTTCCAGCTACCATCTCTCACGTCACCAGCACAAATCAGGCTGGAACTTGGCATCTGTAAACAATCACTGGGCAGAATGACAAATTTCTTAATGTGCTGCCACAAGCTGAGGTTATCAAAATAAGGCAGTTTAGCGGAAAACCTATGGTCCAATCTGAATACAAAACAATGGCAAGCAGGGCATCGCTATCTGTCAAGCGGGCTAAAAACCCTAGGTCTGGGCGATGTTTGGGACCTACACGTTAGCCAAAACTAGTTCAAAAGGCAACCAAAAATAAGCACAAAAAAGCTCTCCTCAATGGAAGACAAGGCGAGTCTTGCAAGAAAAAGCCATGGTTGGATGACCCTCACTTCATACAATCAGGTGACACCTCAGAGCTCCTTAACTTGCACTTTCAATGCACACACTAAACTATGTTTTTTAAAACAAAGATTGGGGGTGATCAACCTGTCCTGCCATCTTCCCAAATGGAAAAGAGAACAAGCTTTGGAGCCATGTCGATTTTGTGGCAACTATAGGGAAGACATATTTCATGTTCTGTGTCTGTGTCCAAGCCTCCTGAAAGAAAGAAGGACCCTCCTATGGAGGACCTGGATCAACAAGGAAGTTAGAACATGCAGATCTGCAGTATTGGCCTTTTTCGACCCACGGAATACACACTTAAACTGCGCACTAGTGAGGTTTATGGACTGCGCAGTAAAAAAACTATGGGAGGGGAGATGTTGACCCCTACCTCAGCTAGAGGAGCAGATCCACTGACCTCCTTAATAACGGGAAATTTTGCCTTGCGGGCACCCTGATACACGAAAATCTGGCAGAATTGTCAAAGCATAACTTACACAAAAAAGGCATGGGTGCACAGGCTGGACACATTTGGGTCTTAAAACACAACCTTGGACACAATTGCCTTGAACGGATAATCATCAATGGCACCTGCAATGCAGCGCACCAACAAGAGAGTTCAGAAATGTGGGGGACCGGGTGCTTTTTAACACTGAAACCAGGGTTTTATTTTTACCAAACCTAATAAGTGTTATATTTTTATCAATTTAATAAGTGTCAAAATTTCATCTCTTGTACCTTGCAAAGGTTTCTTTTTAAATCATGCAATAAAGATTATTACATATTACTAATTTCTTTTATATAATGTTTTTCATCCATTTAAAGGTTTTGAAGGTTCCCATAGTAGTCAATGACATTTGCATTGACAAGGCATCAGTAATTTTGTTCTTTTATATTTTTGTAATTTTTTAAGTCAACCATTTCTTCCATTACCATGTTGTTTGTAAAGTAGATGCCCTAACAGTGACAAGTATGCCTCAATGTGGGTGCCATGCTCACAGTGCCATAGTACTCAAGCTATACCTCACTGATGAGACCTAAGTAGGTTGAAACCGGTCTGGGGATGCGTGTGCTCCCATCTAGAGGTGACCTGGCCTGGGAGTTTGGGCTGGTCTGTTCCTGCTGAGAAGAAACAAGACTAATATGCATGAGACGGGTATCTGTCTAGAATGGCACAGTGGGTGAAAAACAATGGCATGGAATGAGGCTCAGAGAGACTCTAGTGGCTGGGATTAATTCAAACAATTCTTCAATTATCTTGTTCTTTTTACCTTTATTTAACCAAATGGAGAAATAGGATATGAGATACTTGTAGGTGCCTTACCATTGTATACAACGTATGCAAATCCTAGAACTAACCTAGTGAAAGAGCAAATAACTAGAAGGTGCACAGAAAAAGAAAGAGTTACAGACAAAGATTTGTATTAATGTCAAAATGAGTGTGTTTGACGGATTTGTCTTCCAAGAATGTTGAAACGTGGTTATTTAGAGATTGGATTAATCGGAGAAATGCCTGAAACTAACTATTCTCCCACTCAGTCAAACTCCTACTTATAAAAGGATGAGTCACTGGATTTATTTAATTGAAAAAAATATTGATCCAGTAGCTAATCAGCCAAAGAGGCATCAAGACATTGTGGCAGAGGCCCCTCCCCCATTTATACCTTGGTGTCTGCCTCTGATTGTTCCTGCTAGGCCCTCCAGAAGATGCACAACAGCCCTGCACTTGAAATTAACAAAATGTCCCTGAGATGCTCAGATGAAAAGTTCACTTGATTTCAAAGACAAATGTGTTGCTTTTTAGAAACAAACTTCATGTAAAAAAAAGAAATTCCGAGTAGACTGCACCAACACAGCATTCTGCTCTGTAAAAGGGGCGTCTGCTGTACCAGTATATGGACATCTGTCACTGAGAACCCCATGAAGAACATGGGGAACTCTAACTTTGGTGGTCAAAACTCTGCTGGCGTTAAGAGAGTGAGAATAGGTTGGTCTTTGATGGGTTATGGTCACCCCATTAACCTCCAAAATCAACCATCACTATTAACTACATAACCTTTTGTATTTCTGACCATTTTTCAGCAATCAGAGAAGTGTAACTTATCTGGTGGACCTGATAAGTTCACTGCTACAAGCTCACCTGACCCCAGTGCATCAACATGAGTTTCCAGGTTCAAACCTGAATCTGGACACATGTACTGCAAACTAGCACCTTTGCACTCCTCCAAAGAGCTCCATATTGAACAAGATGGGATTGAGGAATTGAATTTCAGCAAAATGTGATGATGTACAGCACCTAAAAAATAACCACGTTGTGCATATTGCATTTGGACGTGAAACGTTGGATTAATGATCCTGCAATTGTGACATATAAAATGAACTGTGAAATATATACATCATCCACACTTCAACAAAAGAAGCGATAGAGAGGAAGGGTTACAAAATCTAAGCAGCACTCATTTGATGGAGTGCGACAATAATCCAAGCTTTTGACGGATAATCAAACCCTCACACGGTGGCATATTAAGATGCCACAGGCTAAGTGCACGGACCAAAATATCCCCACCCCATTCCTTTATTTGGTCAAAAAACTACACTTGGGATTCAATGGTCTCCTCACACCCCTTTTCTCCGGTGCCATTGCACCTGCTCCACTTTTGACGACTGCACTCCGACTTCACATGTGGCTAGTACAGAAAGGCAGCTAATTTTGCTTTTGTGGCTTTTGTTCTGAAGGGCCCAGAATACGCTTTAACCCCTTGGATGCTGATGATGGAACCGCTCCGTCATCAGCTACGGTTGGGCTGTGCTGATGACGGAGCGGTTCCGTCATGGCCCGATCGGCGCGCCTGTGCGGCGCGAATTTCGCGCCTGCGCTGGACGTTCAATTGAGTGGGGCAGGCCATGACGGAACCGCTCCGTCACAAGCACAGCTCAACCGACGCTGGTGACGGAGCGGTTCCGTCACCAGCATGCGGCCGCCGCGCGGCCGCCCCGCCCCCTTAGCACTGTGGCGGAATAGCCTCCGCAGTGAAGGGGTTAAGGAGTGCCTTGTTTGTATTTACCATGTTCCTATAATTAGATTCATCCCTTACTTTGCGCCGCACCCAGCAAGATGTTTACTACAATACAGTGCCCAAGGGAGCAAAACATCATTATGTAGGGGTCGAAATTATCATTTCAGCTCACACAGACTAGACACAAACAGACAGCGCAATCTTCAAAGAGCACAAAGCAAACAAGAAAGCAGAACGTGGGAACGTAAGCAAACTGCACCTGTGGAATATAACGGGGCAAAAATGCTCACAATGCATAGCACTGGCGGCGTGGAATTCAGAGTCACGGTCCACCAACAAGTCTATAGTCAGAACATGGAGCCGGGCTTAACATGGACATCTATCTACCAGAAATATTTTGATGCTGAGAAGGCTCTTACCGAGTACTATACTGCAGACTCTGAATTCACGGACGAATCAGTGATACAGCCAATGAGACAACTTGAACAACTCTTGGCTTCTGGTAGGTACCCAACACAGTATTGCTATAGCATTTTTTACTTATTTATGGATTCAATGTTGTGAACACGTTTTTCAAATATTAAGATGTGTCAAATAGGAGTCTTTTTATTTAAACTGTTGATTTGAGTTTAATAAAATACACCACACACAGACACTGAAATATTCTTTAAATGAAACTTATACAAAGTCTAGTATAAGGCACATTTTTATTTAAAAAAAATCTAAACAATTACAGGTGATCAACAGTGCAAGACTTTAAATTGTCAGCAAACATCAATTACTTGCATTACTGCTATATATTGCCCAGGTTTACTAACATTTGCTTCATGGCAGCACCACATTTTTTGGCTCAGCCTGGATGCAAAATGATAGTTGGCACTTACTAACCCACGTAGGAGCCGACGTGTGTCCCCTTACATGGCTTCGTAAAGAAAATGTAACGCAACGCAGCCCGTTGATCTGCATTTTATCACACTGTGGCTTGGAGGTTGAGCATGGATGGATCTTGGGCATTTCCCTGAATCCACCCATGGATTTCGGCGCACTCCGAGATTTACTAAGCTAGAAATTCTGGAAATGGATCAAAATGCCACACCAGTGAGGCAAAACAAGGAAAAATATTTTTATTTCTCCTTGTTATTTCCTCTGCATCACACATAGAAAGAGGAAATTGACTTACAAGGAACTTTTGTGTGCAGGAAGCTATCCCTTCCTGCAGAAAAACAATCCTGCCCATTACTCAGGCACCCTTGCAGCATGGCGCATGGGTGCTTGCATTGGTGCTAGGCAGCACAGAGTGCACCAGCAAAAGGAGGGAGTTGATCAGTACCATATTTCTTCTGCAAATCAGGTGGCCATCTTAAACTGGCCTCAGTGCCCATGGGAATGGGCTATTCCCAAGCAGTCACTGAAATAATTCAGTAGTGCCCTTCCCCATCCGTCTACCCCTCATTTTAGCCTCATTAGCAGAATGGAGTGCTCAGGATCCAAACAAGTAACTTCCATTACAATAGTCCCCCGAACACTAGGAACCCTCACATGCCCATAACCTTGATGCACACCCCCTCTGATACATATCTCCCCCCTTTGTTTACTTCCCCCCTTTGTATACTTCCACATCTCCGGACAGTCAGACTTGTAGTTCTCACTACGCAAATGCAGACCACTGCTACCCTCCAATCCACATCCCAAACTCTTCCACCCCCCTACTCCTAGACCACATTATTAACACCACTCCCACACCAGACCCTAGGCTTGACGAAATCCTACTTTCACTACAATATATCAAAGATGACCTCCATAAGCTACGGAACCTGATCAGACAGCAACCCAAGATCAGACGACATGCGGTTAATAAGAGCAGGATCCCACACAGCAACAGCCCCACACCCCAGCACCAGTTGCAACTACTATCCCCTAGTCAACCGCCCCCAATATGGAGAACATTTCCTTACTGCAATTCCACAACCAGTCCAATCCACAGGAAGAATACTCTATCCGCTAAAGATATACACTCCCTACTCCTCTCCTACGATCCCCCACCTAGCCAGTCCACAGTAGACCTGAACAAGCAGAAGCAACCCACCCTAATCGAAACTCAACTCAGTACACACAGAGCTCCTAATCACGACTCCAGAGGTATAACCCTGGAGAATCTTATGCAAGTTCCATTAACACTGGAACCTCCAACAACCTCCAAGCCTTGTATCAAATGCATGCTACTAAACTGTACATCAGCCTCAGCACACGTAGCTGACATTTTTGACTTTATACTCAGTCATTCAGTCAAACAAGCTTTGTTCGGATCATACAAAATGTCCACAAAAGCATGCAATACAAAAAATCTAAAATCCATTTATAGTTAATAAAAAAAAAAACATATCAAGGTTAAAAACATCAGAGAACTTCAATTAATCACTTAATTTGAATGGGCACCAAACTAGACAGTTGAGCTTATGTTACTTCATAATTCAGTCTTTCTAGATGAACAAGTTTGGTCCTTTGTTTCATTGCCATCATTATATAACAGATTACTGCCTTACATACTAAAATATTATCCAGATGCCGAAGGTAATTAAAAGCAATTTCATAGGAAAACAGGCTATTCGTTTTGAAAATTGGACGGAGATATGGTTTTCTACTTTCTGTATAAAACCTAGAAAACAATAAAAAGTGAAAGGTGCTTTGTTTGGACCTGCCATCACACGGACAATTCGGCATGATGGAGCACCACTTACCCCTTTTAGGAAATGCAAATAAAAAGTGTAGAGTGCACAATCTTAATCTGGTTAGGTAAAATCTATGTTGTACATTGGTAACAAAAATAAGATATGGTTGTAAACCCGTGCCCACAGGACCCTCAAGATAAGAGATAACTGATTTCTTGGAATTAGATGCCTCTTCTCTACAGACGGCCCTTACGTTTAGAAAGCTCTTTTTTAATTCAGCCTTACTAATATATTGCACATCTCCCGAGGTAAAATCATTTACGTTTAAATTGCAATCCTCTAGAAGACTAGCAATATAATTTAGCCAGGGAATATTTTTACAACCATCTTGGGACATGCAATATAAAATTATATCCCTCGTAAAATGAGTTTCATCCCTAACCCAGAGACGATGCCACAGTTTTAATGCAGCCATACAAATTAGATTGTTTATATACGGAGATCCTGTTTCCCTTGTGCAAAATATTCTACGATGTGGCACCAGGGACAGCTAGCAGGCGTCTTAGGAAGTTATTTTCAAGGATCTGTAGTGGAGCTGTCTCAATCTGACCCCATAGAGCCCCCCCATAACAACACCCTGTAATACACTTCGCTCCGTACAGTTTAAGAATCTCCCGGACAGGTTTATTCCCAATCTTTTGGGAGAATCTAAAAATAGCCTCCACGATTTTCACAAATTTCAACTTACTCAGGGTGATATGCTTATTCCAATTCCCCTTACTATTAAAAAAGAATCCCTAGGTAAGAAAATGTAAAAGTTCTCTCTGTCCGCGTCCCGTTGATAAAATGTTGTTTCGTTTTAATATTCCCTATACCACTTTATACTCTCTCACAAACCGGACCTCCTATTCCTAACTGAAACTTGGCTAAATGAATCGTCCACACTGATCCTAGACATACTGGTCCCTCCCAATTATGACATCACCAGACTAGATAGACCTATTAGACCAGGAGGTGGTATTGCCTGCATATACTGGAACAACCTCTCAGTGAGCAGCTCACTCTCACCGCATATTTCCTCATGTGAATATCTTTGCTTAGATATCACAGGTAATAACAAAACAATTTGTTTGCTGCACACATTTTACCACTCACCAGACGATAACCTCACCTTCATCGAGCAATTCATGGATATCGTGACCACACATACTGGTCAACAAAATACCCAAATATTCCTTGGTGTCTTCGATCTCCATTGGAATGACCCCAAGGACCTGGCAGTAAATTGCCTCAAAACATTCCTTTCGGACCTTGACCTCAACCAAATCTGCAATGGCCCCACACATGTCTAAGCCTAATCCCTTGACTTAGTGATTGCCAACCCAGAGGCCATTCAGCTTAACACAATCCTCCCCTGTGATTAGTCTGATCACCATTCCATCACCTTCTCCATCAAGGTATCAGTTAAACTACGCTCAGCACAACCTACAAGACCTAAAATACGGAAGAGCAACCTAAAAAAAACTCCCTCACAGACCTATCCACTTCTCTGACCCCCTCCCAGCTAACTACCTCAAAGATCTCGTACCTGCGCTATTTCCACTTTGGACAAAGATCATCAATGCTTACTTAGAGTTATTCCTCATATTCTCAGTTCGGGAAAAGTTTCCCCCACCCTAAAAAATACGACGGCGAACCCCACTGACCTAAACAACTACCCACCAATTTCCAACATCCCAACTCTGGCTACACTCCTAGAAAAATGTGTTCTCTGCCAGTTAGACAACCACATCACCAACTTCCACCTGCTCAATAAATTTCAATCTGACGTTCCGGACAGGGTATAGTACGGAGTAGGCGATGACCCACATAATAGACGACGCACTAAAAATCCTAGATCAGAACGAAGCCTGCCTACTCATCCTACTTGACTTATCTTTGGCATTTGATACCATCAAATATGATCATCTACTAGACCTCTTGCAACACAGAATGGGCCTATCAGAGTCAGTTCTAAATTAGTTTACCTCTTTGCTCTGAAATAGATCCCAAAGTGTCAAGGTCAACCAATCCCTCTCCAGGACCGTTACAGTCACATTAGGAGTCCCACAGGGCTCCTCCCTCTCACCTACACTGTTCATCCTATTCATGGAGCCACTCACTGAGATTCTCTACTTAGCTAATATCCTCTTTCACATGTATGCAGACGACACACAACTATATTTAAAGATAAACTCTCTGGATGACATCAAAGCTCTCAATCTGACTCTACAAAAAACTCAGCCTTGGTTGACTGAAAACCACCTCAAATTAAATGCCCTCAAAACCAAATTCTTACTAATCGCCCCACCTAACCAAACAAACATCATACAAGAATGGCTTAAACATCTTACAACGCTCAACTGCCAGCCTCTTATTATAGATTCAGCATAATCACTGGGAGTAACTCTGGACAGTAACCTAAACATGCAAAAACATATCAGTGCCGCAGCAAAAAGGTGCAAACTTTCAGATGCTCACCCTGAGAAAACTAAAACCCTTCCTCCCAGTAAACGACTTCAAACTAGCAGTCCAAGCACTAGTAATTCCCAGACTAGAATATGGTACTGCAACTCTCTGTGGACTCCCTAGATCGACAACTGCCCTGCTAAGAGCATCACTCAACTCAGCGGCCAGGCTCATCACAGGCTCCAAAAAGCATTGCCACATTTCCCCCAACTTCAAAGCGCTTAACTGGCTACCCTTCGAATCAAGAATTCATCTAAAAGTTGCTTGCATGACACACAAAGCCCTACATCAGAACACCCCGAGGTACCTGGCCCAGAAACTGGAGCCTTCATGTGGAAACAGATCCTCCAGGATCTCCAACAACCTTCTTTTGAAGCCTCAAAGATTTGCCAAGAAGAAAACATATAATCGCGCCGTCTCTGGAATTGCACCAAGGATTTGGAATGCACCACCCCCAGAAATCAGACTCAACCCATCAACTGCCTCCTTCAAAAAATAAGCTAAATCTCTTCTCATGATGAAATTCATTTGAACATTATTTCGGACTAGTAGAACAACCAGCTGTAACATAAGTCGAAATACTTTGTACATTGTCCCTTTTGTTTACCTACCTTACTTGTAAAGCACTCTGATACCTGCAAGGATCATGTTCGTGCTATATAAAACCTTCAAAAAATAAATATGGTGCTGTACAGCTCTCTCCATTTGAAGCAACTCAGCGTAGCAAGTGGCCTTGCTGCATTGCGCCAAATGGTATTTAATGTGGCCCATTTTATGAGTGACTGGCATGTTGGACAATGCACCTGAGTTCAATCCACACAGGTAAAATGGTTTCTGTTACATTTCTTTGGCTCATCTTTGGTGGCTCAGTGAATGTGGCCAAGCGAATGCAGCAAGTCTATGCTCAGAGAAAATGTGTGTGGTATAATATGTAACTGCACAAAGAACAAAATAAGTATGAAATAAAGATGAAAGGTCCACATCAACATTAGCTAAAAATTCAAGCAAATCTAGATTTTTTGAAAAAAGTAGGAATAGCATCTAAAGAATACATTTGGGGTGGGCAAAAAAATAATTAAAAATAGTAATCGATAGGTATATTTACTATTTATTCATGAAACGTTGCACAGCAAGGGAACTTGCTGCGCTGCGTTGCATAAATGAGAAATCAATCAATCAATCAGAGATTTGTAGAGCGCACTACTCACCCATGAGGGCCGCAAGGCTCTGGGGGGAGGGGGTTTCGGGCAGCTCCGGTCATTCAAAGAGTCAGGTCTTGAGGCTCTTTCTGAATGTTTGTAGTGTGGGGCTTCGTCTGATGCTGAGGGGGAGTTCGCTCCAGGTCTTGGCTGAGATGTAGGAGAAGGATCTGCCTCCCATCCTGGCTCCATGGATGTGAGGGATTTCGGCCAAGTGTAGGTCAGTGAAGCGTAGGTTTCTTTTGGGGGAATAGAAGGAGATTCTTTCGTTGAGGTATTGGGGTCCGGTGTTGTGGATGGCTTTGAAGGCATGTGTGAGCTGCATTTTCTCAGAGTTGAGCTTCAGGCAGCTGCTGTTCATCCAGGATGCGATGTCTTTCATTCCTTCCTGGAAATTCTGTCTGGTGATGTCAGGTTCCTTAGAGAGGGAGAGGATGAGCTGGGTGTCGTCGGCTTAGTATGCTATGCTGAGTCTGTGTTTTTTGACGATGGTTGCGAGCGGGCCATGTAGATGGTGAAAAGCGTGGGGCTGAGGGAGGATCCTTGGGGTACTCCGCATCTGAACTCAGTGGGTGTGAAGAAGAAGGGTGGGAGTCTTCTTCTTTGATTTCGGCCTGCGAGGAAGGAGCGGATCCAGTCATGGTGGTTCCGTTTATGCTGAGGTGGTGGAGTCTGGTAGCTAGAGTGAGGTGGGAGAAGGTGTTAAAGGCTGCTGAAAGGTCTAGTAGAATGGGGGCTGCACTGTGGCCTTGGTCAAGGAGAGTGTGGTTTTCATCTGTGGCGGCTAGGAGGGAGGTTTTGGTGCTGTGTTTGTTGCGAAAGCTGGATTGAGGAAGTCATTGAATTCCATTAACTTCGTTAGCTGGATGTTGACGATCTTCTTGGTGACTTTGGCTGCAGTACGGGAGGAGAGAGATGGGCCTGTAGTAGTTGAGGTCTGTCTGGTCTGTGGAGGGCTTCTTGAGGAGGGGTTTGACTACTGTGTGTTTTCAGTCGTCGGGGAACATGCCTGTTTCAAGGGTACATATTTACAACAAGGGTTGGTGAGGGACAGAGTCTCTGAATTAAGCAGAAAGCTCTCACCCAGTCAAGAGATCAGGCCTAGATCCAACACCGTTTTTTAGCTCACTGCACCATCCCAGTTTCAGAACCTGGCTGTATGCAAATTAGTCTGTTCCTGTCCCAGTGCATGATGGGAACAGGGCAAACCAAACTACAAAAGCCAATTCTTACACTGGGAAGGAAACAAGCTCCCGGGGACCGGTTTCTGGCATTACAGCCGTCTTCGGCCCGGTTTGCTTGAATCCTGATGGTGCAATGAGCAAGGGTCTCACATCTAAGAATACCCTTCCACGCTTAGGGTGGACAAAAATATTTACAACAAGGGGTGGTGAGGGACAGAGTCTCTGAATTAAGCAGAAAGCTCTCACCCAGTCAAGAGATCAGGGCTAGATCCAACACCGTTTTTTAGCTCACTGCACCATCCCAGTTTCAGAACCTGGCTGTATGCAAATTAGTCTGTTCCTGTCCCAGTGCATGATGGGAACAGGGAAAACCAAACTAAAAAAGCCAATTCTTACACTGGGAAGGAAACAAGCTCCCGGGGACCGGTTTCTGGCATTACAGCCGTCTTCGGCCCGGTTTGCTTGAATCCTGATGGTGCAATGAGCAAGGGTCTCACATCTGAGAATACCCTTCCACGCTTAGGGTGGACAAAAATATTTACAACAAGGGGTGGTGAGGGACAGAGTCTCTGAATTAAGCAGAAAGCTCTCACCCAGTCAAGAGATCAGGGCTAGATCCAACACCGTTTTTTAGCTCACTGCACCATCCCAGTTTCAGAACCTGGCTGTATGCAAATTAGTCTGTTCCTTTCCCAGTGCATGATGGGAACAGGGCAAACCAAACTACAAAAGCCAATTCTTACACTGGGAAGGAAACAAGCTCCCGGGGACCGGTTTCTGGCATTACAGCCGTCTTCGGCCCGGTTTGCTTGAATCCTGATGGTGCAATGAGCAAGGGTCTCACATCTGAGAATACCCTTCCACGCTTAGGGTGGACAAAAATATTTACAACAAGGGGTGGTGAGGGACAGAGTCTCTGAATTAAGCAGAAAGCTCTCACCCAGTCAAGAGATCAGGGCTAGATCCAACACCGTTTTTTAGCTCACTGCACCATCCCAGTTTCAGAACCTGGCTGTATGCAAATTAGTCTGTTCCTGTCCCAGTGCATGATGGGAACAGGGCAAACCAAACTACAAAAGCCAATTCTTACACTGGGAAGGAAACAAGCTCCCGGGGACCGGTTTCTGGCATTACAGCCGTCTTCGGCCCGGTTTGCTTGAATCCTGACGGTGCAATGAGCAAGGGTCTCACATCTGAGAATACCCTTCCACGCTTAGGGTGGACAAAAATATTTACAACAAGGGGTGGTGAGGGACAGAGTCTCTGAATTAAGCAGAAAGCTCTCACCCAGTCAAGAGATCAGGGCTAGATCCAACACCGTTTTTTAGCTCACTGCACCATCCCAGTTTCAGAACCTGGCTGTATGCAAATTAGTCTGTTCCTGTCCCAGTGCATGATGGGAACAGGGCAAACCAAACTACAAAAGCCAATTCTTACACTGGGAAGGAAACAAGCTCCCGGGGACCGGTTTCTGGCAACGGTGATGGATCAAGCCCTGATCTTTGGACTGGGTAAGAGTGGTCTGCTCAACTCAGACACTCTGTTCATCACCACCCCCATTTCTAAATCGTTTTTGGCCACTATAGGTGTGGCAGGGTATACTCAGACATGAGTCCCTTTCGCACTGCTCCATCAGGATTCAAGCAAGCCGGGCCGAAGAAGGCTGAAATGCCAGAAACCGGTCCCCGGTAGCTTGTCTCCTTTCTGGTGAAGAATTGGCTTGGTAGTTTAGTCTGCCCTGTTCCCATGATGCACTGGGCCAGGGACAGACTGATTTGCATATAGCCAGGTTCTGAGCTGGGATGGGGCAGTGAGATAAATAACGGTGATGGATCAAGCCCTGATCTTTGGACTGGGTAAGAGTGGTCTGCTTAACTCAGACACTCTGTTCATCACCACCCCCATTTCTAAATCGTTTTTGGCCACTATAGGTGTGGCAGGGTATACTCAGACATGAGTCCCTTTCGCACTGCTCCATCAGGATTCAAGCAAGCCGGGCCGAAGAAGGCTGAAATGCCAGAAACCGGTCCCCGGTAGCTTGTCTCCTTTCTGGTGAAGAATTGGCTTGGTAGTTTAGTCTGCCCTGTTCCCATGATGCACTGGGCCAGGGACAGACTGATTTGCATATAGCCAGGTTCTGAGCTGGGATGGGGCAGTGAGATAAACAACGGTGATGGATCAAGCCCTGATCTTTGGACTGGGTAAGAGTGGTCTGCTCAACTCAGACACTCTGTTCATCACCACCCCCATTTCTAAATCGTTTTTGGCCACTATAGGTGTGGCAGGGTATACTCAGACATGAGTCCCTTTCGCACTGCTCCATCAGGATTCAAGCAAGCCGGGCCGAAGAAGGCTGAAATGCCAGAAACCGGTCCCCGGTAGCTTGTCTCCTTTCTGGTGAAGAATTGGCTTGGTAGTTTAGTCTGCCCTGTTCTCATGATGCACTGGGCCAGGGTCAGACTGATTTGCATATAGCCAGGTTCTGAGCTGGGATGGGGCAGTGAGATAAATAACGGTGATGGATCAAGCCCTGATCTTTGGACTGGGTAAGAGTGGTCTGCTTAACTCAGACACTCTGTTCATCACCACCCCCATTTCTAAATCGTTTTTGGCCACTATAGGTGTGGCAGGGTATACTCAGACATGAGTCCCTTTCGCACTGCTCCATCAGGATTCAAGCAAGCCGGGCCGAAGAAGGCTGAAATGCCAGAAACCGGTCCCCGGTAGCGTGTCTCCTTTCTGGTGAAGAATTGGCTTGGTAGTTTAGTCTGCCCTGTTCCCATGATGCACTGGGCCAGGGACAGACTGATTTGCATATAGCCAGGTTCTGAGCTGGGATGGGGCAGTGAGATAAATAACGGTGATGGATCAAGCCCTGATCTTTGGACTGGGTAAGAGTGGTCTGCTAAACTCAGACACTCTGTTCATCACCACCCCCATTTCTAAATCGTTTTTGGCCACTATAGGTGTGGCAGGGTATACTCAGACATGAGTCCCTTTCGCACTGCTCCATCAGGATTCAAGCAAGCCGGGCCGAAGAAGGCTGAAATGCCAGAAACCGGTCCCCGGTAGCTTGCCTCCTTTCTGGTGAAGAATTGGCTTGGTAGTTTAGTCTGCCCTGTTCCCATGATGCACTGGGCCAGGGACAGACTGATTTGCATATAGCCAGGTTCTGAGCTGGGATGGGGCAGTGAGATAAATAACGGTGATGGATCAAGCCCTGATCTTTGGACTGGGTAAGAGTGGTCTGCTTAACTCAGACACTCTGTTCATCACCACCCCCATTTCTAAATCGTTTTTGGCCACTATAGGTGTGGCAGGGTATACTCAGACATGAGTCCCTTTCGCACTGCTCCATCAGGATTCAAGCAAGCCGGGCCGAAGAAGGCTGAAATGCCAGAAACCGGTCCCCGGTAGCTTGTCTCCTTTCTGGTGAAGAATTGGCTTGGTGGTTTAGTCTGCCCTGTTCCCATGATGCACTGGGCCAGGGACAGACTGATTTGCATATAGCCAGGTTCTGAGCTGGGATGGGGCAGTGAGATAAATAACGGTGATGGATCAAGCCCTGATCTTTGGACTGGGTAAGAGTGGTCTGCTTAACTCAGACACTCTGTTCATCACCACCCCCATTTCTAAATCGTTTTTGGCCACTATAGGTGTGGCAGGGTATACTCAGACATGAGTCCCTTTCGCACTGCTCCATCAGGATTCAAGCAAGCCGGGCCGAAGAAGGCTGAAATGCCAGAAACCGGTCCCCGGTAGCTTGTCTCCTTTCTGGTGAAGAATTGGCTTGGTAGTTTAGTCTGCCCTGTTCCCATGATGCACTGGGCCAGGGACAGACTGATTTGCATATAGCCAGGTTCTGAGCTGGGATGGGGCAGTGAGATAAACAACGGTGATGGATCAAGCCCTGATCTTTGGACTGGGTAAGAGTGGTCTGCTCAACTCAGACACTCTGTTCATCACCACCCCCATTTCTAAATCGTTTTTGGCCACTATAGGTGTGGCAGGGTATACTCAGACATGAGTCCCTTTCGCACTGCTCCATCAGGATTCAAGCAAGCCGGGCCGAAGAAGGCTGAAATGCCAGAAACCGGTCCCCGGTAGCGTGTCTCCTTTCTGGTGAAGAATTGGCTTGGTAGTTTAGTCTGCCCTGTTCCCATGATGCACTGGGCCAGGGACAGACTGATTTGCATATAGCCAGGTTCTGAGCTGGGATGGGGCAGTGAGATAAATAACGGTGATGGATCAAGCCCTGATCTTTGGACTGGGTAAGAGTGGTCTGCTTAACTCAGACACTCTGTTCATCACCACCCCCATTTCTAAATCGTTTTTGGCCACTATAGGTGTGGCAGGGTATACTCAGACATGAGTCCCTTTCGCACTGCTCCATCAGGATTCAAGCAAGCCGGGCCGAAGAAGGCTGAAATGCCAGAAACCGGTCCCCGGTAGCTTGCCTCCTTTCTGGTGAAGAATTGGCTTGGTAGTTTAGTCTGCCCTGTTCCCATGATGCACTGGGCCAGGGACAGACTGATTTGCATATAGCCAGGTTCTGAGCTGGGATGGGGCAGTGAGATAAATAACGGTGATGGATCAAGCCCTGATCTTTGGACTGGGTAAGAGTGGTCTGCTAAACTCAGACACTCTGTTCATCACCACCCCCATTTCTAAATCGTTTTTGGCCACTATAGGTGTGGCAGGGTATACTCAGACATGAGTCCCTTTCGCACTGCTCCATCAGGATTCAAGCAAGCCGGGCCGAAGAAGGCTGAAATGCCAGAAACCGGTCCCCGGTAGCTTGTCTCCTTTCTGGTGAAGAATTGGCTTGGTAGTTTAGTCTGCCCTGTTCCCATGATGCACTGGGCCAGGGACAGACTGATTTGCATATAGCCAGGTTCTGAGCTGGGATGGGGCAGTGAGATAAATAACGGTGATGGATCAAGCCCTGATCTTTGGACTGGGTAAGAGTGGTCTGCTTAACTCAGACACTCTGTTCATCACCACCCCCATTTCTAAATCGTTTTTGGCCACTATAGGTGTGGCAGGGTATACTCAGACATGAGTCCCTTTCGCACTGCTCCATCAGGATTCAAGCAAGCCGGGCCGAAGAAGGCTGAAATGCCAGAAACCGGTCCCCGGTAGCTTGTCTCCTTTCTGGTGAAGAATTGGCTTGGTGGTTTAGTCTGCCCTGTTCCCATGATGCACTGGGCCAGGGACAGACTGATTTGCATATAGCCAGGTTCTGAGCTGGGATGGGGCAGTGAGATAAATAACGGTGATGGATCAAGCCCTGATCTTTGGACTGGGTAAGAGTGGTCTGCTTAACTCAGACACTCTGTTCATCACAACCCCCATTTCTAAATCATTTTTGGCCACTATAGGTGTGGCAGGGTATACTCAGACATGAGTCCCTTTCGCACTGCTCCATCAGGATTCAAGCAAGCCGGGCCGAAGAAGGCTGAAATGCCAGAAACCGGTCCCCGGTAGCTTGTCTCCTTTCTGGTGAAGAATTGGCTTGGTAGTTTAGTCTGCCCTGTTCCCATGATGCACTGGGCTAGGGACAGACTGATTTGCATATAGCCAGGTTCTGAGCTGGGATGGGGCAGTGAGATAAATAACGGTGATGGATCAAGCCCTGATCTTTGGACTGGGTAAGAGTGGTCTGCTTAACTCAGACACTCTGTTCATCACCACCCCCATTTCTAAATCGTTTTTGGCCACTATAGGTGTGGCAGGGTATACTCAGACATGAGTCCCTTTCGCACTGCTCCATCAGGATTCAAGCAAGCCGGGCCGAAGAAGGCTGAAATGCCAGAAACCGGTCCCCGGTAGCTTGTCTCCTTTCTGGTGAAGAATTGGCTTGGTAGTTTAGTCTGCCCTGTTCCCATGATGCACTGGGCCAGGGACAGACTGATTTGCATATAGCCAGGTTCTGAGCTGGGATGGGGCAGTGAGATAAATAACGGTGATGGATCAAGCCCTGATCTTTGGACTGGGTAAGAGTGGTCTGCTTAACTCAGACACTCTGTTCATCACCACCCCCATTTCTAAATCGTTTTTGGCCACTATAGGTGTGGCAGGGTATACTCAGACAGGAGTCCCTTTCGCACTGCTTTATCAGGATTCAAGCAAGCCGGGCCGAAGAAGGCTGAAATGCCAGAAACCGGTCCCCGGTAGCTTGTCTCCTTTCTGGTGAAGAATTGGCTTGGTAGTTTAGTCTGCCCTGTTCCCATGATGCACTGGGCCAGGGACAGACTGATTTGCATATAGCCAGGTTCTGAGCTGGGATGGGGCAGTGAGATAAATAACGGTGATGGATCAAGCCCTGATCTTTGGACTGGGTAAGAGTGGTCTGCTTAACTCAGACACTCTGTTCATCACAACCCCCATTTCTAAATCGTTTTTGGCCACTATAGGTGTGGCAGGGTATACTCAGACATGAGTCCCTTTCGCACTGCTCCATCAGGATTCAAGCAAGCCGGGCCGAAGAAGGCTGAAATGCCAGAAACCGGTCCCCGGTAGCTTGTCTCCTTTCTGGTGAAGAATTGGCTTGGTAGTTTAGTCTGCCCTGTTCCCATGATGCACTGGGCCAGGGACAGACTGATTTGCATATAGCCAGGTTCTGAGCTGGGATGGGGCAGTGAGATAAATAACGGTGATGGATCAAGCCCTGATCTTTGGACTGGGTAAGAGTGGTCTGCTTAACTCAGACACTCTGTTCATCACCACCCCCATTTCTAAATCGTTTTTGGCCACTATAGGTGTGGCAGGGTATACTCAGACATGAGTCCCTTTCGCACTACTCCATCAGGATTCAAGCAAGCTGGGCCGAAGAAGGCTGAAATGCCAGAAACCGGTCCCCGGTAGCTTGTCTCCTTTCTGGTGAAGAATTGGCTTGGTAGTTTAGTCTGCCCTGTTCCCATGATGCATTGGGCCAGGGACAGACTGATTTGCATATAGCCAGGTTCTGGGATGGGGCAGTGAGATAAATAACGGTGATTGATCAAGCCCTGATCTTTGGACTGGGTAAGAGTGGTCTGCTTAACTCAGACACTCTGTTCATCACCACCCCCATTTCTAAATCGTTTTTGGCCACTATAGGTGTGGCAGGGTATACTCAGACATGAGTCCCTTTCGCACTGCTCCATCAGGATTCAAGCAAGCCGGGCCGAAGAAGGCTGAAATGCCAGAAACCGGTCCCCGGTAGCTTGTCTCCTTTCTGGTGAAGAATTGGCTTGGTAATTTAGTCTGCCCTGTTCCCATGATGCACTGGGCCAGGGACAGACTGATTTGCATATAGCCAGGTTCTGAGCTGGGATGGGGCAGTGAGATAAATAACGGTGATGGATCAAGCCCTGATCTTTGGACTGGGTAAGAGTGGTCTGCTTAACTCAGACACTCTGTTCATCACCACCCCCATTTCTAAATTGTTTCAAGGGTACAGCTGATTGTCTGTCGTAGTTCTGTGTGATGGTGGAGGCAATCCTCTGGAAGAGGTGCTGCAGGCAGGGGTAAGTTGGTGTTCCGGCGTGTATGCTCCGCATGGTTTTTGCAGTGTCTTCTGTGGTGACGGGGGTCCAGGAGAGGATGGTCTGTTGAGTGGCATTGCTGGAGGGAGGTGTTGGGTCGGTGCCTTGGTATTGTTCGTCGAAGTTGTTGTAGAGTGCCCTGATCTTGTAGTGGAAGAAGGAGCCGAGTTTGTTGCAGAGGTCCTGGGAAGGAGAGATGTCAGAGGTTCTGCTGGGGGGGGCTGGTGAATTCTTGTATGATATTAAAGAGTTCCATGCAGTTGCTGGAGTTGGAGAGGATTCTGTCCTGGATGAAGTTTCTCTTCGTAGATCTGATGAGTTGGTGGTTTGCTGTAGTGGCGGTTCTGTAGGCGGTGCATGCTTCCAGGGTTTTGCTGTTCCTCCATGCTTTCTCAAGTCATCGGCACGAGCGCTTGGATCCTCGGAGGTCCCTGGTGAACCAGGTGTGTTTGCTGAGTTCTGGAGGGTTGCATTGCAATTTGTGGAGTTCGGTGGCTGCAGAGTTGGCATCGATTGTGGTGGGAAGGAGTGCAGCTGAGGGCAAAGGCGAGGTGCTCTTCAGTGATCTTGCTTCAGTTTCTGCATGGGGGTGTGCCGTTGGCTTGTGTGTTGTGGGTTTCGAGAAGGAGAAGTGAAGGCAGTGGTGGTCCATCCAGAGGGGTTGCATTGTGTGACGGAAGTAAATGTTGATTTCACCAGTGAATATGAGGTTGAGGGTGTGTCCTGCCTTGTGAGTGGGGGTGGTGACAAGTTGCTTCAGTCCGATGCTGGCGAGGTTGTCTAGGAGGATGGTGGAGTTTGGGTCACTGAGCTTTTCAAGGTGGAAGTTCAGGTCTCTAAGCAGGGCGTGGGGGGTGAGGTAGTCTGAGATGGTGTTGTTGAATGTGGTGCGGGTCTGGGAGGTCTGTAGGCGAGAGTTCTGAGTAGAGTTTTTCTGGGGTTAACCTGGATTTGGAAGTGGATGTGTTCCATAGGGGGTGAGGAGTCATTTGAGATTGAGGTTGTCAGTTGGAGGGAGCTTTTGTGGACGATGGCGAGGCCTCTTCCAGGGTGGTCGGGGTGATCTTTCCTCTTAGTCTTGTACCCATCTGGGATGGTGGTTGCAATCTCAGGTGCAGAGCTGACATTGGTCCAGGTCTTTGTGAGGAAGGCATTCAGGGCAGATGGTGTTCAGGAGGGCCCAGATTTCTACTGCGTGTCTGTGCAGGGAGTGTACATTGAGGAGGATGTAGCTTAGAGGCTTGGGTGCAGTGGCGTCTAATGGGTTGGCGGTAGCTGTCGGGGTCTGGAGGTGGGTGAAGGTGTGGCAACAGTGTCGGCAGGAGGTGATGCCCGGTGTCGAGAGCTGGCAAGTGTTTTGCACCCGGGTTTGAGTATGTGGAGGGTTACTGAGTTGTAGCGGTGGGGTGGGCAGAGGACCAGGGTCCCTGCCGCTGGTCACGGTTGAGTCACGGACGGGCACCGAAAAGCTTGCCTTTGGCATGCCAGCCGCATGCCAGTGGCACACCCACTGCGCAGTAGCCGTCATTAAGTAGGGGAAGGGGGAGCAGCTGGGAGGCGGGAGAGGGAAAAGGCAGGAGGGGAGGGGCCAAGTGGTCAGCAGCGGCGGGAAGGGGTAGGAAAAAAAGCAACAGGAAAACCAAAACAAAAGTGAAAACAGCAACAGAAACGGCAAAGACAGACAAAAGGCACAAAAAGATGACAAAGGTGTGGACAAAAGGCACACACAGATAAAGAGACACAACAGATAAAGAGGCACAAACAGAAAAAAAGGCACAAAAAGTAAAAAGGCACAACAGATAAAAAGACACAACAGATAAAGAGGCACAGACAGACAAAAACAGAAAACACAAAAAGGCTGGCAGGGCAGACCAGCAAACTCCCAAATATCTAAACAATCCCACTGGCCATCTTTCCTCCACTCTACTTGACATTCAATTAACTATTGAACACCCTACTGAGCAGAAGGTTCCTTACCAGGTAGATTGCTAAAACTGCATTAATAGAAACAGGCTAGTTACAGGAAATGTACTAAACATAAAATACAGCTGTTTCACAGCTATCACAATGCTTAAGTCTCTTTAATTCACATCACATTCCTGAAAATCAGTTACTTTCCTTGTTTCATATATCCTTTCTATGGATTTCTATTGATTCCAAATTTTTCTCTTATTCTAGATTCAGCTACATTGCACGAATGCATCTCACTGAACTAAATGTCATCTTTCCTTTCTAAGACTTGCCTTGTTTCTCTCACTTTGTCCATCTTTCTGTCTTATATTTCCCCATTGTCTAATCAACATCTTTGTTTTCACTGTCTCTGATTTGTGCCTTCCTCCTCTTCTCTGTTCCCCTTCTTTCCTCTTTAAGACATCTATCTGGTTCTTAGAGAGCTAAGATTCAGCAGATTCTGGGCTTCATTTACGAAAAAATGGCACAGTGCTGCGCTGCAAGCCATTTTGCTGCATCAAGCTGCATCATTTTAAAAGCACAGGGATGTGTCGTATTACTAAGAATACAACACATGCATGTGCTTTCCCCTGCGCTGGTACACAATTGGCTGCCATGTGCCAGCGCAGGCACTCCTGTGTCATACTGTAAGGGAATCTTCATTGCAGGTTGATTGTTTTTGTGCAGGAAGGGACACCTTCCTGCGAAAAACAATCATTGATGGTATTTTTCCTCTTTCTATTCATCTTGTAGAATTAGGAAAAAAACTAGGAGAAATAAAAGAATTTCTTCTCGTTTGTCCCACTCCTCCGCATCCCCTGGGGAGGTGTAGGATTCTGACGCATTCCCAGCTTTACCGAACTCTGTAAATCTGGGAATGTGTCAGGTTCAATGGATGTTGCGTTGTAACACCCATAGCAACACCCAAGGAATGCCCATTTCATGCAGAGTAATGTGTGAAAGGGGTCCACATTTACAAGGCCATACAAAGTCATGCAAGGTGTCTTTATTTGGCCTTGATATAAGGGCAGGGACACTGCACTGCAGGTGCATCAAAAAAAGTGATACACCGGCGGCGCAATGTCCTTGTAAATGATGCCCTCTGTTTGTATCTCCTTCTGACCCACCTTTGCTCATCTCATTGTTTCAAGCCCTCCACGATTCAAGCTCTTTGCTTTGCCAAATTTATACTCCTCATGTTCGTCTGAAAGAATTCATTATGAATATCCATTCAAGAGTTCACTAATTATCTTAGTTCTTATGAAAGCCCCTTGTTCAGTGTAAGAGCAATTCATCTCAATTTTTTAGTTACTTGTAAAGTGTGCTGACTCCATTTTGATTATGCTGTGCTGTATAAGCAAGTTAAATAAATTAAAAAGCAAATACCTAAATAAATAAACAAAACAAATTACTATGAATTATGTGAGGAATATGCCTCGGCCAATGTTGAGCCATTGGTGCTGAATTTGGAACAATGTAGAAGAGTCTGATCTGTTACTGATTTAATGCAGAATCTGGCTGATGGAAGGGGAGAAGAGAGAGGATACTTACTTAAATGGAAATCTATGTCGGGCGTTGCCAAAATAGTGTCAGTGGTGGACGTGTAACTCTGAGCTTCGTATTGGGCCTGGAGTTATCCTGCATTTATCCCCCGCATCCGAGTTATCCACGGCCCGAGTTACCACGACTCCCGGTGTCGCCTGTCGGGAGAACATGACTGGCGTGTATGGCGGACCATTTCCACAATAATAACAAAGGTCCCTAGCTGTTGTCATCGCAATGGCGAATGAGACCAGGCCTACCGATTGGGCTTGGTCATGGCCATTTGAGGCAGGATCCCTGGGGTGCCCTGCCAGGCAAGGCAGCTTCTGGACTTACTCCAAGGCTTTGGAACAGCCCAAAGCTAGGGACACGCCCCAGCCTGAGACCTGGATTGTACTGGGCCTGGGGCCGCTGTGGGGGACAGTGAAGAGTAGGGGGTTATCGGCCCACCTGCCATCTGTTGAGCAGTCGGCCCCTGGACCCTGGGGTGTTGATGGACTGGGAGGTGCTCTGAGGAACTGAGGCAGAGATGACACAGGATCACCTCGAGGACCTCTTCCCTTCTTCGTCATCACTGGAACTGATGACGCTGGCAGAGGTAAGAACACTGATGGTGTCCCTCTGCCCCCCCCCACCCCTAGCCTGACTAGGCCACTTTGAGGCGGCCTGGACTGACTGTGCAGTACCTGGGTCCTCCCTGATGCTGCTGGAGTTGGCTGCTACTCCTGAGGGGAGCCTGTCTGTGGTTATCTACCAGGCTCATCGGCTCTGGCTACGACAGCCTGGAGCCCCAATTGTAGAGGTTGGTCCGTGGCCCCGTGCAAGGCAGCAAGGATCGTCTGTGGGCCCAAAAAATGTTCCAGAACAGGAAGAGAAAACTGGAGGAGGTGTGAGCTACTGTACCCCAGTGCACTGAATGCTTCCAAATTTGAATGACTGCCTCACAACATACTGACCAATGCTTGCAAGCTTCCACGAGGAACTGCAGTGTGCACAATAAGAACTCAAAGGTGAGGTGACAGAGTGGACTCCTACCTAATCTGTGGTGCAATGGGGCCCTTTTCACTTCCATCCCATCCCCTACTCACTTGGGGACAACTTGCACACTAGCGCAAATTACCTGTAGCATATGGACTCCTTGGATGCCCAGGAACCCGGACACTGGCTGCTTGACTGCTGTACTCAGTTCTGCAGCTGCTGTGCTCCATCCCATGCATGTCATTGAGGGGACTCCTGGGGAACGTGACCTGTAGTATCAGAGCCTCCCTTGGATGCTGAAGCTGCACCTCCGAGACACCCCCCTGAGCTATGGGTGAATCCCAAACACGGGGCAAACACACAGTGTGCCCCCACAATGAAGTGATACAACCTGCTGTCTTGTGGACACAGGAGGGTTTAATGATGACTAATGATGGTGAAGCCAAAAACCAACAAGTCACTGCTGCCAGGAGGCACGAGAAATAGCCATTACAACGCAACTAAAACAACGCACTACCATTACAACAAAACTTTTACAACGCAGGATCCATTACAACGCATGCCATTACAACGCAGCTGCTAATACAACGCAGCTGCCATTACAACATAAGTATGGGTAAGTATTTAATTACATTTTAACCCCTACACCATCCAAAACTTACCCTACTATTACGCGTCTCTGGAGTTAGAATAGTAATTTTAACCCCTACACTATCCAACACTTACCCCACTATTACACCCCCCTGGAGTTAGAATAGTAATTTTAACCCCTACACTATCCAACACTTACCCTACTATTACACCCCCTGGAGTTAGAATAGTAATTTTAACCCCTACACTATCCAACACTTACACTACTAGTACATTCCCATTAATTTAAAAAAAACATACTTACCCATACTTACGTTGTAATGGCATGCCTTGTAATAGCAGCTGCCTTGTAGTGGCATGCGTTGTAATGGCATGCGTTGTAATGGCATGCTTTGTAATGGATCCTGCGTTGTAAAAGTTCAGTTGTAATGGTATGTGTTGTGAATGTATGCGTTGTAACGTCATACATCCAGAGGCACAGATCCAAAGGCGGATGCCCCCCCGTGGACAAGACTCTTTGCAGCCTGCAGCACCAGAAAGAGATGCTCCTTGCCCACTCTGCCAAATTTAACAAGGTTCTCCAAGCCACTCTAGACACTAAAACCTCCTTGGAGACCTGTATAGACTTTGTCACACTGGAGGTCAACTTATTGCAGGCTGATCATCGCAGACTAACGGAGTGAGCGGGTGTGGCTGAGTCCACATTGGCAAAAATGCGGCCTTGCATGCAGGATGTGCAGGAACGTTTGAAGAATGTGGAAGCTGAGGTTCTCACCCTGCATCACAGGGCGGAAGAGGCAGAGGGCAGGTCGAGATGTAATAATATCAATCTGATGGGACTACCTGAACGATCGGTGGGCCCCAGTAGGAAGCTGTTTCTGGAAGAACGGCTGATAAGCAAAGGTCTGGATGGTAAGGTGCACACCAGGATGACCACCGCACATGGGACCCCCACGCCCTATCATAGCACACCTCCTCAATTATCATGATTGCATCTTGCTTTTATAATTCTTTCACACCGAAGGTCACATATCCAATGAGAATGATCAAATTACGGAGTATCCCGACTTCACCATGAAGGTGCAGCAACAATGAGGGTCGTACTCCCCTGTTAAACAACGTCTCTGAGAACTGAACCTGAAATACACGTTTATTCCCTGCTAAGCTACTCGTCGTTGATGGGGATAAGATTCCCATCTTTCACTCACCGGACGACGTGTGGACATGGCTCCACACAACAGATATGCTACATTCTCCTTCCTCGGAATGGCACGAGGGTGAATGGTTGCTAACCAAACCAAGAAGATGCAGGCAATGCACAAGAGGGTGCGACCATCCAGAAATTAGGCTGCTGAGGAGAGAACCCAGGCTGTAGCGAAGGACTCCCTCCAGATCACAAATTAATTTGCCCCTTTCCAAACTGGTCGCCCATCAGAGTAGGGCCCGGACTCGGGCAAATCACTCCCTTCCATGATCTGCAAAAGTCAGGACCCGAAGATCACCCCCAGATTGGCAGACGACCTGTGAATGTGAACTCAGGACTGCCACTGCTCAGGTGTCAAATTGAACAGGTGCCTCACCTGATGGGCCGAAAGCCGTCAGGTAAGAGGTGGTGTGTATGGGACTGCAGGGCACATATGAACACAAGGCCCACACTGAGGTCTACCCGCCAAAGATGACCCTTGTCTTTGATTTTAGCACCATGTCACCCCATTGTTTCCAAGTGGACTCTGCATTGAATGTTTATACTTTACTTGTGCTTTTCTCTTTCTTTTTTTCTTAATGTATGGCTGTTGGTGCATAGTTTGTGGGTACTTTTATGGACGGACCTTCTCACGGCAACTGTCCCAGGGGAAACAGTTTTTTGGATATTTTAGATATATGCAGTGTTTACCTGATGCATACATGCCACCTGTGGGTTGAGCCGTAGGGCTACGGGGTTCTCATAGAATGCATGGCATGACGAGTGACTTACCAGACACCTGTGTCCTTCAGTACCGCATAATCCCCTAGAATGTGCACAGTAAGCCACTCCTTCCAAGCAAAATCGATGTTATGCCTCTCTTAAATCGAATCAGATGCACAAAGCCACGCTCCAAGAAACAGACCTCAACATTACTGAGTTGCACAAGCACCATGTAAAGTGAAAGGGACAGCTGCATGGCACTCTTTAGTCTTCCTTCACTAGTGGGATCTGTATTTGGATGGCCCAGGGGTACCTTACACTTTGGTCACTCAGAGGGTGGACACAGCGGGCGATTTGTGATTTTGGATGTGCAACCAGATGGCGAACCACTCACTCTTGCTGTAATCTATGCATCCAAAAGACAACAGGGTGAATTCTTGGACACCCTCACACTGGCGCTCCTTGGAGACCCCTCTTCCCTTGGACTTTGAGGTAGGTATTTTAATTGTGTCCCAGATGTGATGCTTGATTGCTCCACCCCCCACTCAGAGCAGCAGCCACAAGACGAACCGCACAACACCTTACTCAATAGCTGTCGCGCATGCACCACTTGGATGCATGGCGCCACCTACATCCCTTAGACCATGAGTACTCCTATTATTTGCAGGTCCACAAAGTGCACACTAGAATTAATCTGTTTCTCTGTGCCACCTGACTTGGTGCACGGTTAGATGAGGTAAGGTACCTGCACACGCCTTATCGGACCACTGACCCCCTATGACTTTTACTGTCCGAGGTACTTAGTCAAGTGGCGGTGGCGCTGAACAGAAAAAAGCATTTGACACCTCGAGGTAGGACTACCTTCAGCTGGTCCTCGCCAAAATGGGGTTTGGACTGGGATTGTTGGGATGAATTCACACCCTATACATCATCCCCACAGCGAGAGTGAAGATGGGACAGGTTACCTCGGACAGGGTGGATATCTGTGGGCGACAAAACGGGGTGCCTGCTGTCCCCTCTTCTGTTGGCACTGGTCATGAAGCCCCTGGCCTGTCAACTCTGTTGGTGGGCAGAGGAGTGGGGCATCAGGGAGCAGCATGTACGCCACATTATATCACTATACGCTTATGACAACTTAATTTACCTCTGAAACGTGGATGTGTCGCTCAGCGGTCCCATGTGAATATTGCAACCTTTTGGTGATATCCCTGGGCTGTGCGTGAATTGGGATAAGACCTGCATGTTTCCTCTGGTGGACCAGGTGGACCCCATGGTGACCCACTTAAGATGGTGCTATGACACCTTTCAATATCTAGGTATACAAATTCATCATACTGAGAAAGACCTCAACGAAGGAAATCTGGAGAAGGCAGTTTTCTCCATACGTCAATGCCTACATTTTTGGTGCTCGCTCCCTTTATCTCAACCCGGTCAGGTGGCGATAACTAAAATATTGGTTCCCCCCAACTGTTGTATTTCTTCGTTCCCCTCCCAATTGTGCTCCCCAGGAGCTTCTTTCAGTAACTGAACGGGTCAATGCACGCACTGATATG
This sequence comes from Lissotriton vulgaris, assembly GCF_964263255.1. Taxonomy (NCBI): domain Eukaryota; kingdom Metazoa; phylum Chordata; class Amphibia; order Caudata; family Salamandridae; genus Lissotriton; species Lissotriton vulgaris. The sequence goes on from NC_141699.1 coordinate 955,355,712, forward strand.
GGGCTCAGGACAACATTGGGTTGCCTTGAACATGATACAACACCCATTTAATGAGGGTGGCTTAGGGGCACCCCATTATGAGCTCTATTATGCTACTGTGCAGCTGCAATGGCTGGTGGGGTGGTTATACAACTTAACCCACCATGAAACCATCTTGGTGTGCGCACTGCGGAAGGAAGTGTGCCCCTACACCTGGCTGACTGATTCTGTACCCCATACACGACATGTGTTTAGACAGATGGTGATAGCGTGCACTTGTTGCCGCAGATACATACATCCCAATGTTGCCACCTGATCCACCCTTGATTCGCAGCGGGTCTCCGGACAAACCTTTACAGAAAACAACAAAGTGAGACTTTGATGGTAAAGCTTTTCTGCCACAAGATACCATTACAAAGTGAAGGGTGGGAGAAGCATTTACTCAATTTGACAGTCCTAAAGGGCCCGAGTGTAGAAAGCACATGTGACAGCGTTGGAATGTGTGTACAAATGTGCACGTTGGCCAGATTGCCTGCCCTAATCTAAAAGCATACCCCCAAGATGGCTGAGTCACGCACTAGTGTTTAATGCATGCTATGATGTACTGAGAAGCGAACCAGTGTAGTGGCTTGTCTGGTCCACACACATTTGGAGCATAAAGGTTAGAACGGAAAAGGACAGATAGTGAAGATATTTTGCACATAAACACAAAATACATTAAACATTTATGCTACTGTATCAAGTTTCTGATAGTATTATATGATATAGAATAATCTTACAATACAAATTGAATTAGTTTTTGAAAAAAAACATTGGTTGTCTTTTACTTCTCTCTCTCGCTAAGAACCATTGTCAGGATCATTAATACATGTATTAACAGCGCATGTTTAGCCATGAGGACCCTTATGTTTGTATAGCACTATACCCAGGTCCTGTGGCTCACCTTGGATTATCCCATGAATTTGTAATGCTCTGAAACAATGAAAGCTGATGGATACTTAATATGGAGTGTTACACCAGAACTAACACCTGAAACTGGCCAATCAACTTTTCAGTGAAAGAACTCAGTGAAAGAACTCAGCATATGATAGATTTCAGAATCTTTTCTTATATTCTTGTCATTTCAAACCTGCTGGAAGGTATTTCCAAAGGTCTACAACCTCTATAAAGACTGAACTTCATCCGTGACCTTATCCAGTTAAATCAAAGGTTACGAATTATGGTATGACAGAAATGGTCAGGATTCTTTCTAGTATTCTTTTTCTACAAGTAGCCAAAACCAGTGGGCGTATATTAGGTAGCTATGACTCCATGATTATGTCCGACAATGCTTCTTCCCTGTTTGTTTAGGGGCAATATTTCCTCCAAACACCAACATATTCCTTTTCAATGCCAACATGTTGTGTCTCATTTAATCACGAAAATAATTTTTACAGCGACCCCCACCACCTGTGTTATTTTGCAGTGTTGGCACAATGTCATCTAAAAATCTAGGATGTATATAGCAAATTGTTAGTTACTAAATTGTCAAATTTCTTACTGTTTTATTATTTAGTGTGACATAGGATGCAGTACTTTCCAACATCTATTTTTAATGGTACCGTTTTCTAAGAATTATTTCATTAATGTTGCATGTAGTCTTTAGTCACAGAATAGTTATTGGTGTTATTTTTGTTTTGCCTATAACCTTTGGGGACCCTCTTTGTTTTGCTTAACTGATTTTGTCTTATCTTACTTATTATGTTTTCAGTTCTTTCTTTTTGACTCTACTAATAGCATCACTGAGGTACGCCTTTGTACTGACATCAAGCTAAGGAGATCAGGTAGAGTTTTCTCTCATTGAAACCTGCTACCCATATCAATTGAATGGTGGGCCACTCCCAAAATTATAGTTTATCACTTTGTACTGTTGCCATTATGTCCTGTTAGCAGAACACAGGGAGTTTTCACTAATTTCAGTAAGTATACCATTGCCAGTTTCGTTTTTGATCAGCAGCGTATCTTTCACAGTTTCATTTATGGTTTGCTAGGAAAGCATTGACATTTTCTGTATAACTATTTAGCACATCACAGCAGTTTCCATCAGGCCCATTGAGCACATTTTCACCAGTTAACAATTTGTAAAATTGGCATTTGTAGGTCTGTTTCCTTTAGTCATGCTGGTAATTTTCCATTATTCCAAAGTTGCTCTTCATGCTTAGTACAGTACACAAGCTAAAACAATATTGTCAATTTAAATTATGTCCAGTTACTGTGGAATGCTCAGTTATATAGTTTGTTACCACGCCATTGTCAGTTTTCACAATAAGAAATAAGTCTAATATTGACAGATGACATTATACCGGCTTAACACATTGTCCATTTTTTTCCACCGTGCTCAATTAGTATATCATTTTAATTATCCATGATTTAGAACAGCATTGCCAGTTTTCTTTATGACCAGTTGGAACAGCATGGCATGATTTCCTTACACACATTTTCCACACTATAACCAATTTCAATATTAACCATCTAGTATTTGATTTGGCATTACACATGTTCTCCTCACAGCTTCCATTATTCCTATTCTCGGGGTAAATATGGATGGGAAGAAGCTGGCTTCAGTTGACTGAAGTAAGATGGAGTCTAACCACAGTCAAACGCAGACCTGGAGGAGGGTGTTGTAAAAATGCCCTACCAAAAAGGAAGATAGACTGAATGTAGAGGAAATGGGATACACCCTCCCTAGACAGACTAATAACTTGCCAAAAAAGTATCCCATACATAACTTACTTGTTATGAGGAAAAAGATTTGGCATCAATTTACCATGCTGCTGGCAAAGAAAACACTTTTTTTTCTTTGTTGCACCCTCACCCACTCCAGTAGTGTCATGCTTCATCAATAGGTCTCATCCTGGTCCCTAAAAACTAGGCTCAACCATATTCCAGCGAGTACATTAAATATTTCTCTAGCCGGGGTTTCCCTAATAAAAATACCATAAAAAAATCAAGGTATCCCTTTAGTAGCAGTTGTTTGGGTATGATTAAAAGGTTGTTGTGCGGGGGTAAGGATATAATGGTCCAATTGTTCTAGAAAATGTTTGACATATTTCAGACCCTAAAACGAACCCTCTTGGGTAAAGGGCTTTCATCAGGACGCAAAATGCAATTAGAACCATTTTTTTCATTCTGTTGTCCATTGCTTTCAATAGAACAGGAGCTTTGGTCATAACCATGTGCTTACCTCACATAAATAAATGAAATTCTGTAATTCTTCAAATTGTTGCAGCTCTAAGAGAGTGATGGGGAACCACCAACCTAGATACACAGTGTCCTCTCATGCTGCCTAACCTAGAAGGATTTTCCATCTCCTGCCTTCTTTTAATCTAGGGTTGCAGAAAGCCACATTACCTCCATTCATGCCCTGTTGGTAAGCACTGGCTATTCTTCTTTGATAAGGATAATAATCACAACACTTGAAAACCTCTTTCAGAAGAGCATTGCCAGAGCAACACAGATGCACTATCAGAACTAAATAAATGCTCTAGAGAGTGATGTAGACAATACTCTTCTTTAGATTTAACACTAAGAAGACAATAGAGCAGTCTTGGTCAAAAAATGAACAAATCTCCTCTCAAGATACATTTGTTGCAAGTGACAGATCGCTTATAGCACTCTAAATTGTATGGGTGCACTATACTCATGGTTTAAATGCACTCATATGTATTTTTATCGTTTGCAGTGTTTCATGATTATTAAGATGCATTTATTCGAGTTATATTAGCATCGGAATGTAGTGTGCACATTTAAGTAGGCCTTTGTATGTATTAAAGAAATTTATAATTCCTGTATGTGTAATGTGCAGGTTTAAATTATACTTGTGTAATGTATTTGTATTTAGTATAAGTTGACTAAATTGTAGGCCCAAACTGTAGGTTGTTTTGAGTTTCATTTCTCCTTGGTTGCTCAAGAATTGTAATTAAATGAATCCTTAGTGTGCTCGAAGATAGTATGTTCTCATCCTACTGCTGGTGCCGGAATTTGCCCTCGTTATTCTTAGATGTAAGGAGATACTCGGAATGTCCTTGAAGAAGTCTGGGAGGCAAAAATGGAAGGCGCTTTCATGTCTGGCCTCTCTGGGAACCAAGGCCACTGGAAAAGAATTAATTTAATTAAAGGCTTCTCTGGAAACTAGCTGAAGGATGGTGTCAATGAATATGACGTATTGTGGGTTGAACATTGTCTTCTTGTATGGTGCGCAGGGACAGATTAGGGAGACTTCTGCCTATTTCGGAGGAGAAGGAGTATCTTAGAGCGAGCGCCATAGCTTTAAGACCATTTGACGTGAGTACTTCTTAAGAAGTCAACACGTGCTTTCACCTTTGGGATAGGATATTGGGGAAATAGTTAGGACTCTCATTTAGAGCAGAGTAGGGAAAGATACTTTTTTTTCCCTCAAATGAAAAGAGAATTGAACTCAGCTTCTATCCTTTGTTGAATTTTGATTTTGGAGTTCATTATATTATGTCTCTTATGCCGAATGATTTATATACGTAGACTTGGCTCTGTATTGATTTCTATGTATCTATATACCCAGATATTGACGTGTGTTTATATTCAATTATTTTTGGCCTTATAACCAAAACTGGAATTCGGAGTCTGTTGTCCTATAAAGCATGTCTAATTGAAAGTATAATATTGAATTGTTTTACTCCCGTCCACACTTTTTAGCAGGCAATAAAAGACCATCTGCCTTGAACTTAGTATGGAAGGTAAGGAGCAAATTTAGCGTCACCACATGGATGAAGTTATGCTGCTGTGGGTGCACAATTGAACCACATTAATCCTTCAAACCAGTTTGTAGAAATGAAACATTTCTAAACCCCTTCCCAAACTGATATTAACAATTCCCAACACATTTACTTTTGCCAAAAAGCCCCCCTAATATTTACAACTGAAATGGGCAATAAGATTTAGCATCTGATTCACCATGTGCCTAACATGAAATACAGATTTGGACCATTTACTAGTGAAAATTAAAGATATCAAAATACTTGGAGAGGCTGAGCCCATCTGGTCTCTTCATATATGTATTTGATTAGGTATATGATGAGACAAGATGGGCTCAGCCTCCTAGTATTTTGATATCCTTAATTTTCACAAGTAAATGGTCCAAATCTTAGGTATGGGGATTTCCATATATTGAACCTTGATACAAAGCAAGACAATTCTGTATAGATTGGATGTAAAATAAAGGAGTGTAGAGAAAAAGGCCATGGGAGGGGATGGAGGCAGGGCAAGGAAGGTTATCAGCTTTTACCAATCAACCAGAAGGTTACCTGTATATAAGATGGCAATTAGGGAGGAGTTTCTTGAGTGAGCTTGCCACATCTGAGTTGCAAGGGAGTATGAATCAAATAATTACTTTTGCAAGAGTTACACATAACCTATGAAATGTTGTCTGAAACTATTTAAGGAAGGATTATCCGGTGTAATTCCAAGTGGACCATATTCAGGCAAGATATAAAGAATGACCAATGGGGACATACATGAGAATCACTTAGTTTGACTGGATGTAAGTTTATCTCATAGAGGTATTTTGACAATCTAGCATGGATTTGGTCCTTCTGGATCTACGCTATAATTCACTAATGTTTGACTTTCTCTCTCTACTTGCAATATGCATTACATCATTTGCATAAAACAATAGACAATGAGGCATAGAAGCAATGATTGGAATATCAGCAGACACATTTACTAGCTTCTCATACAGATTGAATACATAGATCATATGCATAGAGATGACTAGCATGCAGCCTTGGTTAGCCACGGTAGTAACAAGTACTGATTAAGTTATCAGGGACCATTTGTCATAAGAAATAGGTTGAGGTTTTCAGAAACCCGACAGCTTGAGCTAGAGCTTGCTTCACCCAGAGATACAGAGAAATAACATGCAAATGTGTTTATAATTAAACTTTAAAAAATGATTCTTTTGCTATCATACCCATTATTTATCATTTTCAAAGTATGAGTTTAAACATGCACACTTACCCCTAATGTAAGTCTTAACATGTTGCTCATTTCTTTTATAGGATCTGTGAAGGGAGAAACACTGGTCTTATATGGGGTTCTCGTAAATATTCATCTGCTTTTCCCAACATGTGCATACTTCAAGGAGATCATTATCATGGAGTATTTAGACACCAACCTGCAATATATAGATAACTGGTTTAAAAATCAACCAAAAGCATTTAACTGGACCCAGTGCTTCAAATCTATTCAAGAAAATCAGGAAGAGAGGTATAAAATATACTGTTTAGTCATGCATCACATTATAAGGATCATTTCCCACTATTATGCCTGTTTTTTTGTTCCATTCCAACACTACACTGGTTTGATCTAAGAAATACTGTCTAGCAACATCTAGTGGTGGCTTTGAAACTGTACTGCATGTATTAATTTTTTTTGAAAACGTATTTTACTAAGTTTTAACATCTTGCACATCACATCCGTAAGCACAAGTTCCCAATCCCACTGTAGTCTGCCATGGACTGAGAAGGTGCGTGCAATCCTGCTTATCCAATGAACTCTGGGAATTCTACAGTTCTAACATGGTGATACTGCTTAATAATGAACCAAAGCAATGAACAGTAAGTAAGAGTCCTGCCAAAGGGAGAGGGAGAATGACATGATATGTGATGCAATGTAAGTTCGGGGAGGTGTCCCCGGGATACATGCAATCATGGAATTTGCTTGTGGCAAGTTAGTCGGGAATGTGGGTGAGCAAGTGTAGGCCAATTCATACTGTGTGGGGGCCCTCGCCCATTGGCGCTCAAGAGATACCACACCACAAGATGCCAGATTTTACTTAACCCTCTTCTCCCACAAAGTGGGATGTCAATCATTATGAGGTTCCAGGCCTCTGTCCAACTCCTGGGTTGCAATCCCCTGTTAAGCTCCTGCTATAGTGCAACTCCCTCACAGCCAGCTCATTTGCAAAGTTCCATCACCCATGAGTGTACAGTGGAGCTGCCAGAGGACTTCCATACAAGTGGAATTTGGCGCCGACAAGTATGAGCACCAAGCCTATACATTTGTTTGTAGCTGTACCTGCCTTATGGCAGGTGAACCATCCCAGCAGGAATGCCCCCGGAGAGCCTATAAACTGCCTCCCCATTGCTGTTGATATTATTGTTTCCACGCCTGTCCAAAATGGTTGGATGACTGGGCAATCCCATACCATATGCAGATATATGTCAATATATTCACCACATCTAGGGCAAGTGTGCTCTGTTAACCCCTTCACTGCTGGGAAAATTCCCCTGCTGTGCTGGGGGGCGGGGGGGGTGCGCACAGCGCCCCGTGCTCATGACAAGCTGAGCTCGTCATTACCACAGCCATTTCTTTAGAACGCTCGCACAGAAGGGGAATTTGCCCAGCATGCGAACGTTCTAACGGTCATGACGAGCTCAGCTCGTCATGAGCACACGAGCACCGTGGCTCATGACGAGCTGAGCTCCTCATGAGACTTGAAGGTGCTAATGTGATAAAATTGGATCCATTTGAAACGCTAGTGGTGTGATTCTGACTATACTTGTCCAGTATGTGTCAGTGATTGGTGTCCCCATTGTTTGCTCCCAGTGATCTCATAGGGCCCAAGCCCCAAATTAGCCTAGTCCTGTGGAACCCTATAGAAAAGTGACATCACATGATTCCTCCTGGGGAATCTCACAAATGCACTGCAGCCCCTGTCCATCTGGAAACAAAAAAACACTAGCGGGAATGTCGTATTGCTCTCAGATGCACTGAAAATCCACTATCACAGCATTAACAGAAAGGTTGTCTGCTGTTGTAAGACTCAACTCCAGCAAGTTTTCAAGTCTGTTCCAATTGCCACCATCTGGTATGGCAATCATGTGCCATGACGGGAGCTCCCTGACATACGGTACCCTGGTCTGTGTCTGCTGAAGTGCCCTCTTTCAAACATATAGCTACCTGGTTATCAGAAGCCATCCTCTAGGCCCACCTGGAAAGCCCAACAAGGTCAACAGCAGTCTTGCCATATCTCTCTCTCTGTGGGGTGAACCTTGATGCTATCATCTCAACAATCACCCTGTCAGAAATTGGGTTTCTGGTTGGCACCCTGTCTAAGCAGGAACCACAGTATGGGTAAGCCACAAGCACACTGTCGATTAACCTGTGCTCCCTCCCTGGTAGCTTGGCACAGACCACTCAGGCTTAACTTAAGAGGGAATGTGCAAAGTATTTGTGCAACACTTCAAACAGTAAAGCAGGGAAAGCACCACACAAAAAGATACCAAACCTGGTTAGAATACCAGAGCTTAATTTAATGAAGAGAACAAGACCAAAATGACAAAAATCCAATTAGCAGAACCGGAGTTATGACTCTGGAATGGATAGCTGAAATGTTGTGCTTAAAAGCATGAAGCGCCAACGGAAGCTATCTGGGTGCGCTAGACCGGGTCAAATCCAAAAGTTACTTTGCAGCCTTTTTTCACCCAGGCTACTGGGTTAGAGTAAAGCAATTTGTCCAATGGATAAACACACTGCGCAGATCTATGCTCGCCATCACCACATACAGGAAACCCCCCCACAACAATGTGTAAAAGGCTTTCTAAATATCGTTGGACAATGTCAGGGCCCATTGCGGCAGTATGGCGGAGCTTTCAACGATATACATCAACTGCTGTACATTCTGAAAGGTTTTACATGTACCGATGAACCCCACCTCATCCAGGTGTATCAGCGTACGTATTCTGGGCACCAGCCTGCCTGCCAAGATGCCACTGAGAATTTTATAGTCCACATTCAATGTGAGAGGGGTCTGTATGACCTGACCTCCTCAATGTGCCTCCCAGTTTTGAGCACTGATGTTATTAGTGCCTCCTGTATTCTACTCAGAACTTCTCTCTTATCCCTGGCTGCAATCTACAGTTTAGTCAGGCGAGGGACTAGGCGGTCGACATAAACTGCATAGAACTCCACCGGGAGGCCTTCCGTATCTGGCACCCTCCCCTGCTCCATAGCCCGGATAGCTCCCGCACTTCCTGCTCTGGCATAGCCGTGCACCGCGGCTGTCTGTCTCTGGTAGCCAGTGTTCCAGAAAAAGTTCATCATTAGGTTTAGAGAAATCTAGTACTATCTCATTTGATCAATGACATGGTGTGACAGGTTACACTCATCAAAAACATGGTGACAGCAATATGCAAACAAACGAGGAAAACATGGTAATGTTTTCACCACAGATATTCCTCAGTTCTTTGCGCAATCATAGGATTATACGCAACAAACATTTCTACCACCTTGAGGTATTACTCGTGGAGTTTGCACATGCCTCTAAATAAACCTGGTAGTACTTGTTAAATGTGACACAAAAACTAGTGGTTTGAAAATATGATTGCCTTAACTCAACTGGGAGGTCTGTATAATACTTTTTGCATTTTTTTCCAGGCAAAAGTGGATTGAAAATGAAGAGAAAACGAAAAGAATCATCAAAAACACCATGAAATTAGAGGTTTCTGAAAGTGGTCCGGTAGCACCTAAATCCTTCCCTCAGGTTGATTGCCTGCTCGTCCCACACACTTTGATATTTCTATGCAAGGACCATGTCTCCTTCATCGGCAGTTTGAAAGATTTGTCATCATTGTTGAAGAGCGGGGGTCACTTATTAATGTTTCTGCTTCTGGAATGCACATACATGTATGTAGCCGATTTCAAGTTTCCAATGTTATGCGTCGATGAAGATTTTGTGAGAAAAGTTTTGAACGAGCAAGGCTTTATGATTAAAGAAGCACAAGTAAAACCTAGAATCAACCAAACAAAAATGTCAATCTTGGATTATTCTTATATTATGTTCATTCATGCTGTTAAAGTGAAGGATGTGCAATAATCTAAAACATCAACAATAGAAAGCTGAAAGTGTGAATAACTTTGTTCCTTGTCAAAGAATCATTTTAGTTTGTTAAATATGTAACTTGTGCTTTCTATGCTTTTGAGCCTTTTGTTGACAGGGATTGATCATTTGTTTTGTTTTTTACTTTCTGTCTAGCTTCCTAATCAGTTATTTATTGCTGTTAAAGTCATGTATGATGCAGGGTTGTGCTTTATTGATTTGACCTTATTGAAAGGAAAGGCTATTGTTGCAAAGGGCAACTTTTGAGCTTTGATATATATATATATATATATATATATATATATATATATATATATATATATATATATATATATATATATATATATATATATATATATATATATATATATATATATATATATATATATATATATATATATATATATATATATATATATATATATATATTGTTTACCAATCCGATTCCCATGCGATAGAAGGAAGGCACTGAGTCTGTGAATTTTACTCAAGAAAATTTAATCCGACATGCTGCATATATATATATATTCACTGAAAAGCCATAGGTTTCAGGGACGTTATAGTTAGAAATTAGCATTTAAAAAACCTCAGAAATGCAATGAAATAAACATAGGTTTCAGGGACGTTATTGTTAGAAATTGCCATAAACTTTGAAATTCACTGAAAAAACATACATTTCAGTTATATCATAATTAGTTGGATATTTCACTCGTACAAAACCAGAGAAATTCTACCATTATAGTTAGTTGAGCTAACTATAACCTGTGCCCCCATAATGTACTGCTGATGACGTCACATATTATATAATTCATGACATGGTCATTGACATCACTGATGATATCACTGATGACATCTCAAATGACATCACTGATGACATCATCCAGTGACTGCGTGTTTCTCTCAAGTTTAAAAATGTTTTATATATATGCCAAGGTGATTTGAAGAATGAGTGGGTGTATAAGTGTCTGGATGGAGGATTTAGTAGGTGTGTGCCTGTCTGTATAAGTGAGTGATTAAATGTGTCTTACTGAATGCATGGGTTAGTGACGAAACTGTGTGAATGTCTGTATCAGTCTGTCTGCTGTGTAAACTGCTGCATCGGTTGGTGAGTAGCTACATGAGTGTCTATATAGGTTATTGATTGGTTGCCTGAGTATTTTTATGGGTGCCTGAGAGTGTGTGTGGGTGTGTTGGTGAGTGAATGGATGTCTCAGTGGTAAATGTGCGAGTAACTACATATGTAAAAGGCAGGATATGTGATTGATGGTGTATATTAATAACTATATGTGAGAGTGAGTGATTGTGGGAGTGGCTGTATGGATGAGTGTGTACTTATACAGTTATACACACACCACCTCACTTATTCATATAGAGACTAACGCATACTTACTCTCTTATGCAATCACTGATACAGGTGAGTAAATAGAAGTGTGATTGATTTTTTGCATGACTGACTAGATGTGTTGGTAACTCTGGATGAGTGACTGTGTGAGTGTTTGCATAGTTATATGAGTGCATATGATAGTGTTGTATTGATCAGTGACTGCATGGGTCAATGAGTGGATGTGTTTGTAGACCTAGGAATCAGTGCGTTTGTAGTAACTGGTATTGGTGTGTCTATTGTTTCGAAAATGGTAATCTGTATTTTAGAGTGGGTGTATCAAAGGTCATATTAGGGTGTGAGGAGGTGCATCAGATTTCCACATGGATGATGTCATCAGTGATGTCATTTGAGATGTCATCAGTGATGTCATCAGTGATGTCACTGCCCATGTCATGAATGATGTAATATGTGACGTCATCAGCAGTGCATTGCGGGGATGCAAGTTATTGTAGTGAAGACCGATTTCTGCCTGCACACATTGCTATGTTAGCATAACTGCATTAGTAGTTTAAACACCATTTTGCAACTTTGCCGCTTTTGCACAAAACACTTCATATATCTGTTATTGTAAGTTAACTTGCTTAATTTTCTTCACATGAGAACGGTCCGCTATCCACATCCCTAGACTAACATGGTAGCCTCTGTCAGTACAGCTTGTGCTCACAGCGTCAAGGTCAAATAACAATGTATGCTGTTGATTCAATGTGATCGGCCAACACTCTAGACATAGCATGCATCCAGCAGCAAGAGGCTGAAATTCGAGTGCCTTTAATATTACACTGCATGCATGTTTACAGGCACTTGGAGAAAAACCTTTCCATCTACAAGAAGGCTGGCTGATCCTTTTGATGTGGTTCACCAAAGCTGATCTTTGAGGTATGGGGTTCCCCATTGAAACCTAGAGACCTTCTATTATTATAAAACTTAGCTTTGAGCAAGGGGAGGGTGGTACACAAGGCGCTATATGACCTGTTTCCGCTATCAGTATATTATAATTTCTCCCTTTGTGTTTTATGGAATTGTAACAATGATTACTGTTTTATTTCTAATAATATGCCTGCTTATGGTAGCCAAAATACTGCATCTTAGAGCACGTCGTTAAAATAAACATTTTAAACTTTTATTGTGTCTCTGATTACTCACGTTGTGGACGGGTATGAGAAATATAAACAAAAGAGTGTTCTTGATGTCCACCATTCCTGAGAGTATTCTAAGTCGCTGGTTCTGTTTTTTCATTGGTAGCTTCGTGGTAGGACGAAGAATGAATGAGACACTGATGCCAGTCGGATAGGGGTTCTGGGTACTGAAGCGAGTTTCTGGTACACCTCATGTCACTGAGGTCCTGGTTTCCCACGCACGATTCCATGCACAAACAGAATCCCTGCAACAAGGCAAAGCTAACGTTTGGTCTTATTTTCTAGACACTTTAGTAGTTAATGCTTCTCTTAGTCCACAACACCCTCACTTCTGTTTCCGGTAGACAGTTGTGATGGTTTAACCTACCTATACAGATTAAATATAGGTTAATTCAAGATTGAAGTTTTCAAAAAGGTTCATATTTCATGAACTACTACCCTTTTTTGTGCTACAATTAATATAGATTGTTTTTCTTCTCTGTGTCCTTATGGGTGATATTGACATAGCTCAGCATAGTCATGCACCGCTCTTGCTACGTTTGAGGTGCCTGACAATGGTTTGGCGGTTATCTTTGTGATGAGTGCTGATGTAGCCTTCCCTTTTGAGCTTTTTTACTCTTGGGTTACGTTTCCTGCTGTAAATGCAGATGATAATACATTCAATACATATTTTCACACAGCAATGCCAGTGAATTATGTTCCATCTAGGACACTAGAGATTTCGATTTCTACATGGCAGCATTGTGTTTGGTTTAAAGGCGCCCTTCCCCACGCTGTGACTCCCGCTCGGATATGTCCCATGTCAATTCTTGGGGATACTTCACCAGTCTTGGCCGGTTTCACACCACATCCTAACTATTTGCGGGTCCCTGTTGTCGACTTACAGCTACTTTATACCTCTGTGATTGAGGTACATAGGGCTCTAGTACAATATGTTACACGCAATCTCCAGGTGTGGGCATATGGGGTTGCAGCACATCTAGTTTGACCAGCGGGGATGAAGATTAGTCCCATCATGGTTAATTCAATTATGGGCACTTGACCCCAAGATAAGGACAATATGCCTTATTGGCTTGCTGAGAAATTTGAACAATTGGAGTCAGTATTTCCGAATAGAACTCCTATGGAGAAACACAGGATCCTGACCATTAGTTTGCAGAAAAACTTGGTGCCTGAGGTAACCGATTGTGATACTTAGGGCAAAATATTTGCAGCAGTGTATTCGAAGTGCTTCAGCACACCGTCTATGATTGTCCTGCCCTCCGTAATCAAGCGTGTTCAGGATCAACACGGACTGGAGGCGGCTGTCGAGTTTAGTATGAGACTTGTCGGAGTCTTTGACGTAGTTTCTGATCTGATCCTTGCCAATGTCAAGAGGATGCAGTTAACTTTCAGGTGTCTAATGCTTTGCGCCTTGTCCCAGACGCGAGAAACCCCAGAGGGTAAAAACCAGGGAAAGCAGCAACAGAAACAGGGGTCGCGTCCTGCATCGCCAGTTGCGGTGACTGTTGAACGCACATATGATTTGCACGACCGTACATAAATTAGGTCTCCTGATAGATTTCAGGTTCCTGATCAACGTTCTCCTCGTTCTTCACAGGGAAAATCAGGCTCACCAGCCGGTGGTGGAGAACATGGCAGAGGTCGGGGCACCCCACTAGGACATGATAAGCCCCACCCACCTGAGAACAAAGGCAAGCAGGACGACTTTAGACATCAAACAATCAATCAATCAATCAATCAATCAAGAATTTGTAGAGCGCACTACTTACCCGTGAGGGTCTCAAGGCGCTGGGGGAAAAAAGGGGGAGGGGCGCTACTGGCGAACAGCCAGGTCTTGAGTAGCCTCCTGAAAGTCAGCAGTTCTTGGGTCGTAGGCTCAGTGGGAGGGTGTTCCAGGTCTTGGCGACGAGGTGGGGGAAGAATCTGCCGCCGATGGTTGTTCTTCGGATGCGAGGGACGGTGCGGTGGCGAGGGTGAGGTTGGCAGAACGGAGCTGGCGGTTGAGGATGTAGAAGAGTCATCTGCTGAGGTAGGCTGGGGCGGTTTTGTGGAGTGCCTTGTGTGTGTTGATGAGGAGCTTGAAGGAAATCCTATTGTTGATGGGGAGCCAGTGCAGGTTTCCAAGGTGGGGGTGATGCGGCTGTGGCTTGGTACATTGAGGATCAGGCGTGCAGAGGCGTTTGAATGCTTTGCAGTTGTTTGATGAGCTTGGCCGGGGCTTCCGCATAGAGTGCTTTCCATAATCGAGTCTGCTACTGACGAGGGCCTGGGTGACTGTTCTTCTTGTATCTGTCGGGATCCACCTGTAGATCTTGCAGAGCATGCAGAGGATGTTGAAGCAGGAGGAGGAGACTGTGTTGACTTGCTTGGTCATGGAGAGTGTTGAGTCTAAGATGACTCCCAGGTTGCGTGCGCGGTCGGTGGGTGTTGTGGCTGCTCCCAGTGCTGTAGGCCTCCAAGACACTGTTGAATACAGGGGAACCCTACTCACAAAGAACCAGGGTATTAGTTTTATACTTGGAGACAGTGGTTCTAGCGAAAGTGATAACTAATATTTCAAATAATATACATTGCACAATGGAGATACATTTGTAAGGGACACAAATAATGTAAGTGGACAAAAGGAGTTCTCTACACAGCTAGATCTGATAGTTATTTATATATACACAGTAGAAGTATAAATCACTTTCCTAAATTCAAAAACCAGTATACTTTGTGCAGTGTATCCCCAAGTGAGACATGGAACCGTAAGTGAATATATACAGTGAATTGCATTGCAAAACGGTTTCCATATGTACAAGAAGTGACCATTCAATTATACATAGTAACAGCCTGAGTGTATGGTAACACTGGCTTCACTGTGAGCACCCGGCCGGGTACTCACTTGAGTTCACCTTTCCTTACCTTCACCACATACAGGACACCACCACTTCACGTAGGCTGCGCTCTTGGTAATCCAGATATCCCCACAACATACGTCCTGAAGAGACCCCATATCGGATAGAGGGTTGAAACATCGTCGACACCAGTACAGAAAGGACCTTTAAACAGCCAGTGTTACCATACACTCAGGCTGTTACCATGTATAAATGAATGGTCACTTCTTGTACATATGGAAACCGTTTTGCAATGCAATTCACTGTATATATTCACTTATGGTTCCATGTCTTACTTGGCGATACACTGCACAAAGTTCAGGTCTCCGAGCAGGATGTAGTCGGTGGACGTCAGGGCGTGCATGCTGATGAAGTCGGAGATGGAGTCGCTGAATGGGGGTCGTGGTCCGGGGGTCTGTAGATGAGGGTACCTCTGAGGGAGGTGTTGGGGTCTGTGTGGATCTGGAAGTGCATGTGTTCGGCGGTGCTGAGAGTGTCGTCGGTGAGGGTCGAGACCTTGAGGCTGTTCTTGTGGACGATGGAGATTCCTCCTCCGAATCCATTGGAGCAGTCTCTGCAGGTGATCTTGTTGCCATCTGGGATGGCTATGGCAGTGTCGGGTGCGGAGGAGTCGTTCATCCAGGTCTCTGTCAGAAAGGTGACATCCTGGGATGATGTGTCGAGCAGGTCTCAGATCTCAACAGCTTGCTTGTGTGCGGAACGGGTGTTCAGTATGATGCATCGGAGGTGGTTGAGGTTTTTCTTGGCGGGTGGTTCGGCGGCTCTGAGGCTTGTGTAGCTGCAGTTCAGCCAGGTGAAGGGACCATGTGTGCGTTTCGGTGCGGCCTTAAAGCAGGTGTGGGTCCGTCCGGGGTTGAGGGCGTGCAGTGTGCTGGCATCGTAGTGGCAGTGGTCGTCGTGGTGGGCACGGGGGGCAGGGGTTCTAGCACTGGGCATGGTCCAGGCACGGACGTGCACAGACGGGCCTGTCTTAGGCATATTTTCAGCTCGCCAGCGGTGCAGACACGCAGCAGCCGCCATATATGGGTAGGTGGGGTGGAGGAACTGCTTGGAGGCGGGAGGCGGGGCAGCGAATGGGCAGTCAGGGGGTGGGGCTGTGGGGACGCAACGGTGGGATAGAAGAAAGAGCACAGAATCCCAGGGGCAACGGAGGGGACAGAAGAAGACAAAGGCACAGAATCACGGGGGCAGCGAAGGCGACAGAGGGAGAAAAAGGCAGAGTCACAGGGGCAGCGAAGGGGACAGAAGGAGAAAAAGACAGGGAGGCACAGGCAGTGCTGTGTGGAGGGGGAGCAACCTACCTGGTGGGGTCAAGGGTCGCACGTCAAAGACCTTAGTTTCAGAAAAAGAAGGTTGCTGTATTAACCGCGAGGTATGCCACAGATAGAGAACACAGCTTCGGAACCTGACATGGGCACTCACGCTGCTGGACAGCGCAGCCGAGGTTACAATAGTGTGGCAAGCACTGCGTCCATATCTGAAGGCAACAGCAACTGACACTAGAGTGGCTCCCCCTGACTGACTATATGACATAGTTATTTTAATTGAAAGTGACATACAGCGTGTAATAAAAGGGATTATTGGGGAAAATCTGACTTCTACATATGACATTTTGTTAGCAGAGGTCTCTTTTAATGCCTGGAGGGAATGGCTATCCTGCATTAGAGGCACCGACAATCCCGCTCTTCACTCATCACCATGGCAGGTTACCAACAAAAAACTATGGTCTTCCTTAGACCCGGCCTCCTTTACCTTCGACCCACCATGAAGCACCACCAATGAGGTCAATACTTGGTAAATGCGGGGATGCCGCTGCATGAATTGTACTGGTTATATCATGTCCACATGGGCTTACCAGCCTTAGACACAATGTGCAGGAACGACAAAGTATACCTGGTATTATATGACTAGATCTGGATGGAGAGCTCTACGGAACCGTGTACAACCGTAAGAATGCAATGATGGCATATTTTATTGTTTACCTTGTTTATTTGCTTATCCATTTATTTATTCATTCATCTCATATCATTTACAGATCCGGACTGGTGTTACCTTCTTGGTTTTACTATGCTTTATTTTCCGTTAATGTATGTATGTATGTATTGTTTTATATGCACTGATCCATGTTTGATTACGGCGTCACTCCAATACGATTGTAATTCTACTGATGCCTCATGGCCGTTATCTTTTTTGTTATTGCTTAATAAAAATGATTTGAACTCAAAAAGAATATCAAGGTGTAAATGAAACCTGTGTGTCTCCGATGAATAATCCTCTTTTCACTGTGACCAAGCCTGATGGGGCGTACTGCCTTGTTTTGTATTATCGACATTTGAACTCTCATTGTTGTACATGCACAGTACAAAATACTCACAGTTCTGCTCTGGTTGATAGTCTTGTGAGAAAATGGTTTAAAACCACACTTGACTTTTCCAATGGCTTTTTTAGTCATAAACTGTCCCTTCTTATTTGCCAATGGACAGCGTTTACTTCTGGCCGTAAACAAAAACAGTTCAAAAGGTTAACCAAGGGCTACAAAAATAGCCCAGGCATCTTTGCTGCCTGTGTCTTCTCATTGTTGGACAGCATAGACCCGAATGCAGACTCGTGTGTGGATGATATTTATCTCACAGACGAGAAATTATGGCTGCATCTGTGTCGCATTGACCGCATTATTGTCATGTTTGGGAACTTTGGTTACAAATGTAACTCTGCAAAATCTCACATTGCAGAGCACACAGTGTTGTTTTTGGGCTATGAGCTCAACAACGAAGGTCGATTTTTGGCACCTCACTTCCTGGAGATTTGTGCACGTTTGCATGCTTCAAAAACTCTGAAAACAGTACAATCTTTACTGGGTTTTTTAAATTTTTCGGGCATACTTACATTCCAATTATGCCCAGCGTATCAAGCCGATATATATGCCTTAATACAACATACTTTTACCAAATCATGCTGGCTTCCTGAACATTCAGCTATCCTGCAATATTTCAGGAGCAGAGTGTGAGTTATTTTATGGAAAAGAGAAGAAATTTGATTTTCATAGCTGTACAGTTTTACGATATTGTTTATACAAAACAAAAGAGGGAAGTCTGACTGATAGTTTCCTGATCTTACTGAAAGCTTCCTGATTGGTGATGTCTAACCTACAGCACGTTGTTCAAATTGAGCCATTCCTTCAGAGTCCTGGTAAACCTCCACTATTGGATAAGTGGTTCAAGTCTTTTAAAAATGTTATTGTGGCCATGGGTGCAGAGAAATTCCCATTCCATTCCATTAAGGCCCTTCTTGACAAACTGGTTGCAGAAGGTGTTCTTACATACATGGACACTTTCGGAGTGGGTAAGCACCATTGTCATTGTGCAAAAAAAGGATGGGGACATTAGACTTTGTGTAGATTTGTGTACCCTAAGCAAATATTTTGCAGTGGATTGCCACCCTATGCCCAAGAATAATGACCGTTTAGCAAACAATAGTGGGACCAAGTTGTTCTCCTTGTTGGATCTCTGCTCTGCATCTTATCAAATTCCGCTCAATGTAGATTCTCAGGACCTCATCACTTTTGTTACCTATCTATAGCAAGTGTGATTCCGAACATGATAGATACTATTTTAACCAATATACCAGGTTCTCAGACTTATCAATATGATGTTCTGCTTCTTACCAACACAGTGGCAGAGCATAACGTTATACTCAACGAAGTCTTGGAAATATTCAGAGAGTTGGGAATCACACTCAAGCCAAAGAAGTGTTGTTTATTCGAAACAAAAATGTGATTATTTTAGACGCCATATCTCTGACAGGATTTAAACCCAAATTCTTGTTGATTCAAGCAATACAGGACAAAGCTCCTCCTAATGACAAGGACACCTTGAAGTCTCTCCTTGGTATGAGTGAGTACTATTTTAGGTTCATCCAAGGGTTTGCACTAGTTGTTCAACCACTCCACCAATTACTGCATCAAGGTGTACAATTTAATTGGGATGATGTTGCTGATCAAGCCTTTCCTAAGACAAAGAGTCTTAGAAACTCTTGGCTATATCCTCATTTAGACCAGAAAGCTAATGCATTCTCACAGTAGATGCTAGTCAAGTTGTCATAGGGGCTGTTCTTTCAAACTTTTGTAAGAATAAAGAACACACAGTGACTGCTTCCTGCTCATGTGCGAATGAGAAGTTTTTAAACTTTTCTTTGGGGTATGCAATTTGAAATATTTACGGATCACAAGCTCCTTATACATTTACTTAATGACATTTACTTAATGACAGTAGATCAGGAAAGGCTTCACGCAAGGTTGGTCAGGCTTCTCTTCAGTTTATGGGAATACAATTTTCAAAATGGATTACCTACCTCGAGACAAAAACTCCAGGGCAGATTGCTATTTTAGGATGTCAGTGGAAGGTATAGATCAAACACAGGTTTTTGATGAAAATGAATCTGTTATAGCCACATTAGATGACATTTTGAGCTCTCTTCAGGTCTAGTTTCCCATGATGAATGGTTGAATGCTCTCCAGTATGACAATGTGTTGACAACGGTTATGGACTTTGTTGAAAAGGGCTGGCCCAAGGAGAGGTCTTTGACTACATCTCTCTAACCTTTTGCAAATGTGGAGGACAAACTGTCCATTGTAGATGGTATTCTGTTATGTATTGAAGCCACTGTTTGGTCAATTTGGAGTAGGAGCTGCTTGTAAAAATTTTAAGCCATTTTTTGGGTGGCCCTCATTAGATATCCAAATTGTGAGTTTGGTTTCAGGGTGGAATACATGTTTACCTTCAGTTAAACATTGGATCATACACACAACTCCCTTACACATAGTCCCTCTTCTTAGTGATGTGTGCTACAAGGTTTCTTTGGACTTTGCAGGACCTTTCAAACAATTACCTTCTGACAAAAGATCCCTACTAGTTCTAGTGGACTATTTCTCCAAATGGGTATATTCCAAATAAGTGAGTGCAACAACTACTGCCACGGTCATAACATTTTTGAAAGAGGTTTTTGATATAGAAGGAATTCTAAAGGAAATAGTTAATGACAGCAGTACACATTTTGCATCCTCACAAATGAAGGAGTTTGTCCAAAAGTTTTGCGTCAAACATTTGAAAGTGGATTTGCACTCGCCAACTTTGAATTGTCTAGTGGAGTGGATGAACAGGTTCCTAAAGGAAGGTATACAGTCTGCATTTGCTAGGAGACTTTCATTAAAAGAGTTTCTTTTCGAAAAAGGTGTGGGCTTATCATCTCACTCCTTATTCAACCATGGTGGTTTTGCTTTTTTGTCTTCTAAGGAAAAGACAACCAAGGTCTGACCTACGTCCTGACTGGGTTAATAACTTTATGACAGAAGTAGAAAATTGTCAATGGAATAATAATAGCATGGTCAAAGAGAGAGTTGTTGCAGTTTAATCTGTGCATAAAAACTATTATGACACAGTGCATGGTGTGAAAAATGTGGATCTCAATATTGGTGATTGGGTGTTGATCAAGCAACCCATCAGAGTGAAAAAGGATGAGTCAAAAGTCTTGGACTCAGTCCATGTTGTCAAGTTTTCATGTGACTCAATTATGCCTAATGGTAGAGGTTGGTCAAGCAAAAGCTAAACAAATCATCATACACAAAACTGGTGAAGATTCTCATGATTGGTTTTCTTTGGAACTTTTCAAATCATCCAGGTGGCAGGTGGGGTTTATCTTTCACATGGCGGCAGGTCTCCTATGTCCATTCTGTCCAACACTTCAGATTTAGGTACAGATTCAAATATTACTGAGGAGAGTTCAACAGGGGTTTCTGATGATTATGTAGACCACAGTCCTGCTTAATGTACCAATACGACAAAACCTCCTATTACTGTTGGAGCTTCTTCCCGCAATGTATCTATGCCGGTAAAGTGTAAGCATTTTTGTATGCACTAATGTTCTCACAGAGTAGCAATGCCTGTAAAGAGTATGGATTTTCATTTGTTTCCAATTTTTATGTGAGCCATTGCTTAATTTGTTTTTTATAAGGTCTAAGATGATGTAGTGGTGGGCTTGGATACTGTCAGTCC
Source organism: Lissotriton vulgaris (assembly GCF_964263255.1). Taxonomy (NCBI): domain Eukaryota; kingdom Metazoa; phylum Chordata; class Amphibia; order Caudata; family Salamandridae; genus Lissotriton; species Lissotriton vulgaris. Next base: position 955,377,053 of record NC_141699.1, read on the forward strand.
CTTGTCTATGTTTTGGATACATTGTGTTATGGCTGTAAGTAGTGTTGAACCATGTTTACTTTCACATGGGTTTATGTTTAACTTAACTCACACTCAATGTTCCTTCTCCATGGTGTCCAACTATGACTTGGAAAGCTACACACTAGACACCGTGGAGAAAGGACATGTGGGGCATGTGCCTCCCTTTGTTACTGGAACAAACTACAATTTGAAACTTACCTGGTCCTCATCTTCAATATTCATTACCCCACTACAAAAAGGTAGTTAACCGAAGCCAGAATGCACAGAGTTAAGTGTGCTGTGTGGGAAAATCTAATTGAAGACACCTAATGACTATAAGGAGAGTTGTTACCCTGAGTAAAGTGATTGTAGATTGCAGTCAAAGTTAAATTACCACTAAACTTTAGACCTGAATGTTGCTGTAGGAACAACATGGAACCCACCAGTCTCTTTCCATGTCAACAGTGCTGAAGACTTTAATAAATACTGTCAGCAAAGAGTGGGAAATTGGGATAGGGATGTCAGAGAAGGCAGACAAAAATGGCATCGGGTAGTAGAGCAATAGCTAATCTTCTCAATGGACCCTCTCTCAGATGTTCTGCAGTCTCTCATGGCTTAAGGTTCTTTTATTCTAAACAGTAAATAAGACTACTGTTACTCTTTGTTCTTACTTCAATATCTATTCACAGAGTTTTTTTTCATTAACGTTGATTTCACATGGATGGTAGAGCTCTACTGAAACTGAAAGTAATTCCCAAGAATCACCCTAGCAACATGTGCATTATAAAAAAATGAAATATCAATAGCACAGTACTTTTATCTTGCCAGAGCCAAGGGAATTGTTGTAAGACTAGTCCTTTTCCAATGCTCTATGCACAATTGTCAAAGCTCAACAACTTAAGGTACCAAACACAAACAAAAATTCACACAGGATTTGTAAGTAAAACTGGGAATGCCTAAGAGAAAGTTGTTACAGCACAACTTATCCACCCTCCACAGGATGATACAGCATACCAATTCATCAGTGCAAGTGGCAGTTAAAGAATCCAAACAGTAGTTTCAGAATACAAATAAATAAATCTAACTCTCCTTAGCTAATCACTAACATTAGGCCTCTAAATACAGCCCTGGAAGAGGTCAAAGAGTTCCAAGGATGCAGGGGAATTGTTTGAAGAGTTTCAAGGATGCAAGGAAGTTCTTTGAAGCAACACTGTAGAAGAAGTTCTGAGATTTCCCACAGGCAGAAAACATTTGAGAAGATTAACCCTGTGTTCAGTTTGAAAATTGTCTCACATGAGGAGTCAGGAGCACAGTTGAAGAGAAGAACCCAAGCACAGTAACAGAGATGAAGAGCAGGACAGAACCCGGGGATTCCTCTCTTCAACAGAGAGGAAAGCCATACAGATGAACATACTCCTTGAATCTTTAAGTGAACTTAGAATACTAGTGTTGATCCTTAAACCCTGGAGTTCTTTACTCCTACAGTAGATCTTTAAATCCCGCTGTGGACTGCAACTCAGATGGGGCATACTTTTTCAGCTTATGGAGTGCCTGCATGGGAGACTATGCGTTGCTGATGTTGGGTAAGTCGCAACAGTGCAGCAGACAGATAGTAGCTACAATTCTGGGCAGTTTGATTCTCATCAGAACAGTGTAGATAACATTCATCTGTGCCGTTCTCAATTTTCTTTCTATGCATGCACATGCATGCATAATATACCTCAATGATGTGTAAGACTGTAAGCCATTTATTAACAACTATCTTTTTAAAAATTATGCTAGTTGTTTTGGTTTAATGTGAATAGCAGAATAAAGGATGATGTAATTTGAAATGTTATCAGTAAAGTCATTTAACATGTCATCAGTAGTGTAATATGTGAGGTCACAAATAGTGGGCCCGATTCACAAAGGTAAACTAAGATGTTTGGTCTAAACTTAGGCCAAAAGTCTAAGTTTAAGACTTTGGGAACTCACAAAGGGTATTTATGAGTACTATCTTTATGTCCGCAGCCTAGGCGGAGATATGTCCCGAGTGTGGACATAAAGATAGTACCCATAAATGCCCTTTGTGAATTCCCAAAGTCTTAAACTTAGACTTTTGGTCTAAGTTTAGACCAAACATTTACTTTTAGGAATCAGGCTCACAGTGTAATGGTGAGTAGTACATTAACCATATGGCCCCGTTTAGCAATCATATCCTCCTCTTTGGACTAATACCGAGCCTGCCAGACTAATCCTTTTTTTTTATCAATAGGGCCTTCAATAACCGGTGATTACCGTGAATAAAACCAAAAGCACGGTGTGGCTCTATCACTCACTGCAAGGAATTGGTGAGTAAGGCATTAAGCATGTGACCCCTCATTAACATACTGCTCCTTGGACAATTACCAAGCCTCTGAGATGAAGCCATCTTTCATCAATAGGCCCTAATGTAACCGGTGGTTACCGTGATGAGTAAAACCTGAACCTTGGTGTGGCTCTATCATGATAAGGGTAAGCAATCCCCTAAAAAACACCTATTCACTTGTGTTTACCTCACACTATCTCATTGCCAATACATCCCTACAATGTCATTAAAAGGAACTAGACACCCTGAACTACAAGAAAGATCCTGAATTAAATTAGGAAGATTCCTGCATCATGGGCACAACTAAGTGTTGCTCTGTATGCATTTTGCCCATTTTTTATCCCTAAGCCCACAGAAATAAAATGCTCAAATGGCACTAAATCTATTTCTCCTCAGGCCCCAGAATTCCTGTCCTGAAGAGAGCCCATACCACGAGAGGGTCGAAACGTTGTTGGCTACTTTAGAGAGATAGCCCCAGATAAACTATAAAGTTGCCTATGACGAACTGACTGCATCATAAAAAGGGCTCCTCTTTTAGATAGCAATAACCATTTTTTTCGTCTCTTAATAGCACTATATGTATTGCACTGTTGGTTATGGTCACTACACTGGGGTTCACAAAACCACTTCAATCTGTTTAAATGTACATAGTGTAATTACACACTAAAATATTTTTACATGAGAAATTGTTCAATGAAATAAAATACACCCACTTTGGCTGAAGTGAGTAATGCAATTATTCATGCTCTTTGGGTTTCTATATATCTTAGGCTATAATGTTGATAAACCTAAATTGAATTAAGGTTCTACTATATATTTTTCTGGTCTTTGCTTTAATCGCGCAAGATATATTACTACTTGCTGAAATCTTTATTTATTCACTAATGAAATGAGTTCCTTGTGAACACTGTTTCTACATATTAGCAATACCCAGTTTGCAAGGACATATGGGTTGCTCTTGTTTTGTTTACTAATCACAGTTTGATAGGGCACAATTTAGGTTTAGCTCTCTAATCTATAACTGGCGAATTTCAGTGATTTTTATTTTTAAACGTTAGTTCTTATTTCATTTAATCACCTAAGAATAATGTCACTTTAAACTTTGTCTTTTTCAGTGACCCTGTATATGTATATAGTCACAGAAAAAAACACATTTAGAAATTGAGTTATAGTTCATGTTCAAACATCTAGTCACTGATATTTGCCAGCTATCATTTATGGCACAAAAATATCTCGTTCATCTCGTATGTCATAACTATATTATCAATTCATGTTGTTACAATGTGTTTTGTTCTATGTTTCTTAAATGTTATTCATATATTTCAGTTCTGAAGTAAGCAATGTTTCTTGAAGGTGCTGAACTAAATTTTCACTGGTTTTTGTTAGTGTGATAACTGTGGTTTAGACAGTTTAGAAATATTTAATAGAAGTCAGAGTTCCTTTATCGAAATATCTTTGTGCCCATAGAAAAAGGTTTTTGTTTGTACATGGAGAATATGGTGAACAACAGGCGCAATGTATGATGTTTGCATGTAGAGGACTATAATATTCTGAAATGGTAGTCTGTTTCTCCCTTGCCTAGTGCCAATGGTTGCTTATTTTATTTTTTCTTCTCTTTTTAATTGGTTGTTTAATTTCTTTTATGTGACTGATTTAATGTTATTGATTTCTTCAAACTAGCTCTACTTTTCCCTTCCATTTAGCAAAGAATTACATTCCACCCTCTTGGCGAGGATCGATTCTTGTTCCAATCTTCAAAGGAGGGGACAAAAAATCCCCAGGCAAATATCGGTTAGTCGCTCTTATCGATAATGAAGCGAAGTACTTTGCAGGGATTTTGCTGAATTCATTGCGGGATTGGGCAGAGGAACACTCAATAATCCCTCCAAACAATACTGGTTTTACAAGAGGAACTGTCACTGCAGTTAACCTTATAACTCTCTTGTGTCTGATAGATCAGACGGAGTTTATCACCAGACCGTTTTACATGGGATTCATAGACTATAGTTCGGCGTTTGATAAAGTCAATAGGGCCAAGCTATAGCAGAAGCTTTTCGCACTGAGCATCCCGAATGGTTTACTAAGAGCCCTACAGCTACTGCACCAGGACACCTGGGCCAGGATTAAGATTTGCGACAGTTCCAGACTATCACAACCAATTTTTACAACAAAAGGACTCAAACAAGGATGCATCTTGGCCCCTACACTTTTTAATCTATTTTTATCAGATCTCCCGGTAGCCCTAAACACAGTCAACTCTCATGCTCCCAAACTAACCAGCTTACAACTGTCAAATCAATTATATGCCAACAACGTGGTTCTCCTAAGTAACACAAAGATATGCTTAAAAAGGCTTATGGACGCAACTGCTGCATACTCAAATAAGAACGAGCCCCAGATAAACAACAAGAAAACAAAAATCTTGGTGGTTACCCGGGAAGGCCTTAAAAGCTGGCATGGGTCCTAAAGTCGGAAAGCATTATAGAATCCAAATGCCACAAATAATTAGGAGTCTTCTTCAACAACAACGGAAGATACAAAAGCCACCTGGGAGAGCAAAAACAGAAAGGAACAGCGTTAGCATTTGCTCTCAGTTCCATCCATAAGAAATTACTCGCCCCAACATTCGCTCCAACACTTCAGGTGGCACTTGCAAAAGTCACCCCAACCCTAACATATGGAAGCGAGGTGCAAAGAAGGATTGGACAGCGGCCAATTAGACACAATCATAGCAAAAAAATGTAGAACAGTCTTCCAGCTACCATCTTTTACGTCACCAGCACAAATCAGGCAGGAACTGGGCATCTGTAAACAATCACTGGGCAGAATGACAAATTTCTTAATGTGCTGCCACAAGATGAGGTTATCAAAAGAAGGCAGTTTAGCGGAAAACCTATGGTCCAATCTGAATACAAAAACAATGGCAAGCGGGGCATCGCTATCTGTCAAGAGGGCTAAAAACTCTAGGTCTGGGGATGTTGGGGACCTACACGTTAGCCAAAACTAGTTCAAAAGGCTACCAAAAATAAGCACAAAAAAGCTCTCCTCAATGGAAGACAAGGCGAGTCAGTGGGGGAGGGGGGAAGATAATGTAGCCGAAGGCGGCATTAATATAGGTCATTCTTCACCCGAGCAGAGTGTAATGTTTGCGGAGCCCTTGAGTTCTGAGAAAAACAGCATGGAGGATCCAGCTCTTAGCTCCAAGCAAATTGTACCTGAAAGTATGGATTTATCTGTTTCAGAAATGGACGCTATGGTGTTAAGTTCTGACAATTTCACACAAGATCTCAGGGGGTCACAGGAAGCGATCGATAATTTTTATTCCCTCTCTGATCCCTCTTCGGATTAATATACAAATTTTAGCAAGGATTGGCAGGATTATGGAGAGGGGAGTAGCTCGTAAGGTGAAATAATGCTAAATACTATCTCCCCAATCGTGAGTGATGTCACAGTTAAAAGTAAAAGGAAGAGAGGGAGTCAGCGTAAAAAATCGCATATTGAGCAGGCTAATTTTGGGAGATCAGCAGAAGCTGTACTATCTGAAGTAGCACCATCCCAACAGGACGAGATTCTGAACGTACCTCAGGAGATTACTCTTGTTACAATTTATGAAACCATGATGAAACATAGAGCGGAGATAAAGGCGGAAAATACCAGGACTCAGGTGACATGTAGTAAAGTGACAAACGCAGGTCGTTGTGTGATTAAAATGTGTGCAGACACAACAAACAGAGTAATTGAAGGTGAAGCCAGGATCGCAACACTAGAGGTTGAGGCAGAGGCTCAGAAAATTGAGCTTGAGGCAGTTAAAGCCCAGCGGGATGACATAGGCAATAAGTTGTCGGAGCTCGAGAACCAGACACGCCGGAATAAACTGCTTTTCTTAGGCATTCCGGAGAAAAAAGAAGGGACTGATGTGAGGAAATTTATTGCGGATCTATTGACAGAAGCTTTTCCTGAATTGACATCATGGAATTGGCTAAAAGTAATACAAAGGGCCCATCGATTTCCATTCTCAGTGAAAAATTTAAGGAAAGGAGAGGAAGAGTGCCCTAGACTAATTCTAGTTCGCTTTAACAATTTTCTAGCCAGAGAGGACATATTTTCATTGGCCAGGCCGGACAAGAAGGGGGCAGCTAAAGATTGTAATTTTTTTGTGAGACCAGACTTCTGCCAAGGGACAGGATCTAAACGCTGGCACCTTCGGCAGCTTATCCCTGGATTCCAGATTAAAGGGGCAATGTTTTTTTTGCAGAATCCAGCCAAACTTAAAGTAATTGTCAAGGGTCAGACTCGATTTTTTTTTCAGAAGTGATGGCTAAGGACTTTCTGGACTCATTGTAGAAATTGTTGAAATGGGACAATTAACTTTGTTTTATAAATGTTGTTCTGGGGACCTTCAACAAGAGATTATGTGACTGCTACTATTTTGATATTCCTTTTTTTTTTCATCTGCTCTGGGGGGGGCACGGTACTCCATATAATACAGGGACTGACAGCCCCTGGGCCTCATGTGGTGGGAAGGGAGGGTGGGGAGGGTGGGGTAGGCACGGGGATGGTGGTGGGGGGAGGAGGTGTTGGAGTAAGGGGGGTGTAAATTCAGTAACAGCGAAGGCACAGTATAAAAGACGGAAGAGTGGACAAGGGCACTCATGGAAGAATGGAGCAAACTTAGTCTTAAGTTATGAAGGTTCTCTGGGCAAATTCCAGATTCGTGTATATTATTGTTGTGTTTTGATTAGTATTTTTTTTATCAGCATACATGGATAGGAAATTAAAAATGTGTACCTTGAATGTATGTGGCCTCATTGACCCTAAGAAGAGGCGTGTATTGGCTAGGATTGTACAGTTGTTACATATTGACCTGCTATGTTTACAGGAAACGCACATTTCATGGATTAATAGGGGTTATCTAAAAACTCTGGGCTTGGAATTAATTGTGTGTTCTAAACAGACAGGGGTTAATAGGGGGGTGGCGATTTTTTTGAAACGTGGATTGGGCGTGTGTACCAAATCGGCATCAGACAAATGGGGACGTTGGGCAATTAGCGAATTTAGAATTAACCAAAGCAGGCTTACTGTGTGTAACGTTTATGGTCCCAATTTAGACGATGCCGAGCTGATGAATTTTTTGAATGTGGAATTGGCCCAATGGGCTCAACCAATGATTATGTGTGGTGATCTTAATGTTCATATTGATGCTCAAGTAGATATAAGGTCTAGCAACGTACACAAAGGCAGAAAGAAATTTGTCTTTAAGTCATTGAGAGGCTTGATTTTAGAACACAGACTATATGATGTCTGGAACAGACTATATCCTAATGATCCTGGTTTCACATTTTTTTTCTGCCCCTCACTCAAAATTTGTTAGGTTAGATTACTTTTTTGTTTCCTCCATTTTGTTAGGGGGAGTTACATTTGAGATCCATCCTAAACTTCAGGTCCTGATTTGAAAGTAGGGAACCAAACATGGTCTTTTAAGAGGAAATTATTAATGTATGAAGAGTATTGCCAATTTATGCGGAAGATAATTTCTGAGTTTTGGGAATTTAATAAAGGAACAGCTGATGTGAGAATAGTATGGGATACTTTAAAATCCGTAGTGAGAGGGGAAACATTGAGTTTTGCCAATGCGAAACGTAAAAAGATATGGGCCAAACACAAAAAAGACTTTGACTCAGTTATATTAGCAGAAAGAGAACTGGCTGCTGTTATTGGTTCCGGTTCTAACCCTACTAGGGCACAGTGCGATCTTACTAAGAAAAGGTCTGCTGCATATGCTAATATAGCAGACCAAATAGCTGAAATGTACACACAGTATAAGGAAGAGGCATATGAATTAAGTGTGAAAACTGGCCGAACTTTCGCTAAAAGGCTGAGGGAAAAAGCTGCCTTTAATGAGATTACATGGATTATAGATTTAGATGGAGTCTTGCAGGGGACGCAGGAAGGGGTCCTTGCAGCTTTCCAGAGATTCTATCAATCCTTATATAGTCAAGAAGAAGCAGACTTACAACCAAATGAGGAGGTAAATTATTTAAAAGACTTGGTATCTGGGGTATTGACGGATGTACACAAAGCTATATTATCTGCTCCTTTGGTATGGGAAGAGGTTGAAGCTGCTTTATTAGGATTAGCGAAAGGGAAGGCCCTGGGCCCAGATAATATACCTTTGGAGTTTTATCAAATTTTTCGGAGTGAATTGAAAAATGAATTATTAGAGGTTTGTCAGTTTGCATTTGCTGGCCTAGCCCAGGACTCTTGGTCTAAAGCAACATTAGTGGTCTTTAGGAAGAAAGGGAAAAAGGATACCAACCTGGGGTCCTACAGACCAATCTCATTGCTTAATTCAGATGGCAAAATATATTCAAAGGTAATAGCAAATAGGTTGAATGAGTTGATGCCAGGGTTGGTATCTTTGAGGCAACATGGCTTTATTCAACGTAGGGACACCACGGATCATGTTAGGAGGATTGTTTCCATGCTGGACTGGGCACAGGGGACCAACGCCCCGGTTGGAGTGTCCCTGTTGGATGCTGAAAAAGCATTCGACAGGGTCTTGTGGAGGTTTCTTTGGTCAGTTCTAGCATGGAAGGGGATCCCCGCTGAGTTCATCACAGCAATAAAAACATTATACAGTAATCAAAGAGCTACCATCCGTATTGCTGGTAAGGTGTCAGGGGATATAGTGATAGGGAGGGGGACAAGGCAGGGTTGTCCTTGCTCCCCCTTGTTATTCGCATTATATATTGAGCCCTTCATACTCACCATGGAGAATAATGAAATAATGAAACCGGTGGTGATTAATAATTAAGCATATAAAATATTTGCATACGCAGATGATATCGCAGTCACAACATCAGATATCTCAGACGCGTTACCTGAAATTATCAAAGCAGCTAAGGTTTTTGGATGGGCTTCAGGATATAAATTAAATGTGTCCAAAACACAGCTGATCCATTCTCTGGCTGGTCGCCCGGCTGATATTAAATTTGAACCAGTGGTAACATATTTAGGGATCAAAATATCATCAACAGTGGAGGATATCCTTTCTTTGAATCTGGACCCGATCATTGCCACTTCCAATAAGACATTGGAGCGGATTAATAACTTACATGTTTCTTTGTATGGGCGTAGTAATGTCCTGAAAATGTTAATATTTCCTAGATTTTTGTATATTTTTCGGACTATTCCTCTCCTTATTTCTTCCATTTTCTTTACTCGTATTGAGAGAATGTGTGCGAGGTTTTTGTGGAGCTATCGGCGCTCTAGGAGAGCTCTTAAATGGTGTATGATGCCGAGACCACAAGGTGGCTGGGGAATTCCCAACTTTCGAGTGTATCATTGGGTTGCTATATTGCAGCATATGGGGGTGCTAATACTCTCAGAAGATCCAACAGAAGACTTTGCGGCCCCGTCTATCTATGAGATGTTATTAGGGGGAGAGGCTAGGCTATGGCTTAATCCTATAATAGAACCTAGCTACTATAAGAAAACTAAATCCGAGGTTATGTGGTCTGCATTTGTAATTTGGAGGAGTGTGAAGAGAAAGCTGGGTTTTGAGGTTAATTTAAATTTAGGTACTTCACTCCATAATTGTCCGTTTCTCCCTGAAATATTTAAGGATCATGTAATGAAGAGATGGTATGATGCGGGGATTTGTGCTCTGGGAGATTTTTTTCAGGGGGATCAGCTGGTTTCATTTGAGTTTTTACAGAGGAAATATCAGTTAACCCGTAATTATTTTTTTAAATATCTTCAAGTGCGTAGTTTTTTTGAAGCAAAAATAAAGCAAAAGCAAATTCTTTTTGACAAAATAGCGGTTACAGAGGCAATCAGATCTCGAGCAAGGATGGGACCACTTTATCAGATATCTATGAAAGGGATGGAGGATGATATCGAGGGCTGGGAAAGTAAATGGCAGGACAGACTTGGTGTGGAGCGAATTAATTTAGTAAACTCCCTTGATTTAGCCATGAAAGTTTTATTTAACGGCCCTTTGAATAACCAACATTATATGTCAATTTTTTACTTATATTATACACCAAAGAAATTGGCTAAATGGAAATCAAATCGGGGGGATAGCTGCTGTCGTTGCGGGTTATATGCCGCAGACGCACCTCATATGTTCTTTGATTGTCCTAAGTTTTTTCAGTTTGTTAAAGATGTGGAACAATTTTTTCAGATATAAGGAATATCTATACAGTTATCAGCTGAATTGGTGATCATGGGACGGCAAGAAGGGGGAGATTATATACGCTCATTAAATGAGGAAGGATTTATATTTATTTGTATGGCTATTTTCCGTTTATGTATTACATCCCAATGGCTTCTTGATTCTGAGCCTCCAAATTTTATTAGCTGGCAAACTAGGCTATTATCAACATATTATTTAGAGATTGATACTTATAAAACCAAGGGCATGAAGAGGAAAGCTCAGGGGCTGCAAATATGGTCGCCGATTATTAATTGGCTATGAATTTAAGATATGATTGTATAATGTTGAATTGCTCTTCATTTTTTATTTCTTTTTTTCTCTTGTTGGGTTCTTCTTTCTGTTTTTGTTATAATGTAATTATGAAATATTGAATGTGTATCTCCTGTGTGTAATGTGTCTTACGCTGTTGCTGACATAAAATGTAATAAATAAATGAAAAAAATAAAAAAAGGAAGACAAGGCGAGTCTTGCAAGAAGAAGCCATGGTTGGATGACCCTCACTTCATACAATCAGGTGACACCTCAGAGCTACTTAACTTGCACTTTCAACGCTCACACTAAACTCTGTTTTTTAAAACAAAGATTGGGGGTGATCAACCTGTCCTGCCATCTTCCCAAATGGAAAAGAGAACAAGCTTTGGAGCAATGTCGAATTTGTTGCAACTATAGGGAAGACATATTTCATGTTCTGTGTCTGTGTCCAAGCCTCCTGAAAGAAAGAAGGACCCTCCTACGGAGGACCTGGATCAACAAGGAAGTTAGAACGTGCAGATCTGCAGTATTGGCCTTTTTCGACCCACGGAATACACACTTAAACTGCGCACTAGTGAGGTTTATGGACTGCGTAGTAAAAAAACGATGAGAGGGGAGATGTTGACCCCTACCTCAGCTAGAGGAGCAGATCCACTGACCTCCGCATTAACGGTAAATTTTGCCTTGCGGGCACCCTGATACACGAAAATCCGTCAGAATTGTCAATGCATAACTGACACAAAAAAGGGATGTGCGCACAGGCTGGACACCTTTGGGTCCTAAAACACAACCTTGGACACAATTGCCTTGAACGGATAATCATCAATGGCACCTGCAATGCAGCGCACCAACAAGAGAGTTCAGAAATGTGGGGGGCCGGGTGCTTTTTAACACTAGAACCAGGATTCTAATTTTACCAAACCTAATAAGTGTTATATTTTTATCAATTTAATAGGTGTCAAAATGTCATCTCTTGTACCTTGCAAAGGTTTCTTTTTATATCATGCAATAAAGATTTTTACATATTACTAATTTCTTTTATATAATGTTTTTCATCCATTTAAAGGTTTTGAAGGTTCTCATAGTAGTCAATGACATTTGCATTGACAAGGCATCAGTAATTTTGTTCTTTTATATTTCTTGTAATTTTTTAAGTCAATCATTTCTTCTATTGCCATGTTGTTTGCACAGTAGATTCCCTAACAGTGACAAGTATGCCTCAATGTGGGTGCCATGCTCACAGTGCCATAGTACTCAAGCTATACCTCACTGATGAGACCTAAGTAGGTTGAAACCGGTCTGGGGATGCGTGTGCTCCCATCTAGAGGTGACCTGGCCTGGGAGTTTGGGCTGGTCTGTTCCTGCTGAGAAGAAACAAGACTAATATGCATGAGACGGGTATCTGTCTAGAATGGCACAGTGGGTGAAAAACAATGGCATGGAATGTGGCTCAGAGAGACTCTAGTGGCTGGGATTAATTCAAACAATCCTTCAATTATCTTGTTCTTTTTACCTTTATTTAACCAAATGGAGAAATAGGATATGAGATACTTGTAGGTGCCTTACCATTGTATACAACGTATGCAAATCCTAGAATTAACCTAGTGAAAGAGCAAATAACTAGAAGGTGCACAGAAAAAGAAAGAGTTACAGACAAAGATTTGTATTAATGTCAACATGAGTGTGTTTGACGGATTTGTCTTCCAAGAATGTTGAAACGTGGTTATTTAGTAATTTGATTAATCGGAGAAATGCCTGCAATTAACTATTCTCCCACTCAGTCAAACTCCTATTTATAAAAGGATGAGTCACTGGATTTATTTAATTGAAAAAAATATTGATCCAGTAGCTAATCAGCCAAAGAGGCATGAAGACACTGTGGCAGAGGCCCCTCCCCCCATTTAGAACGTGGTGTCTGCCTCTGATTGGTCCTGCTCGGCCCTCCAAAAGATGCGCAACAGTCCTGCACTTGAAACTAACAAAATGTCCCAGAAATGCTCAGATGAAAAGTTCACTTGATTTCAAAGACAAATGTGTTGCTTTTTAGAAACAAACTTCATGTAAAAAAAAGAAATTCCGAGTAGACTGCACCAACACAGCATTCTGCTTTGTAAAAGGGGCGCCTGCTGTTCCAGTATATGGACATCTGTCACTGAGATCCCCATGAAGAACATGGGGAACTCTAACTTTGGTGGGCAGAACTCTGCTGGCGGTAAGAGAGTGAGACAAGGTTGGTCTTTGATGGGTTATGGTCACCCCATTAACCTCCAAAATCAACCATCACTATTAACTACATAACCTTTTGTATTTCTGACCATTTTTCAGCAATCAGAGAAGTGTAACTTATCTGGTGGACCTGATAAGTTCACTGCTGCAAGGTCACCTGACCCCAGTGCATCAACATGAGTTTCCAGGTTCAAACCTGAATCTGGACACATGTACTGCAAACTAGCACCTTTGCACTCCTCCAAAGAGCTCCATATTGAACAAGATGGGATTGAGGAATTGAATTACAGCAAAATGTGATGATGTACAGCACCTAAAAAATAACCACATTGTGCATATTGCATTTGGACGTGAAACGTGGGGTTAATGATTCTGCAATTGTGACATATAAAATGAACTGTGAAATATATACATCATCAACACTTCAACAAAAGAAGCGAAAGAGAGGAAGGGTTACAACATCTAAGCAGCACTCATTTGATGGAGTGCGACAATAATCCAAGCTTTTGACGGATAATCAAACCCTCACACAGTGGCTTAGTAAAGATGCCACAGGCCCTAGTGCACGGCCCAAAATATCCCCACCCCATTCCTTTATTTGGTCAAAAAAGCTACACTTGGGAATCAGTGGTCTCCTCACACCCCTTTTCTCCGGTGCCACTGCACCTGCTGCACTTTTGACAACTACACTCCGGACTTCACATGTGGCCAGTACAGAAAGGCAGCTCATTTTGCTTGTGTGGCTTTTGTTCTGAAGGGCCCAGAGTACGCTTAAAGGAGTGCAGTGTTTGTATTTACCATGTTCCTATAGGTAGATTCATCCCTTGCTTTGTGCAGCACCCAGCAGGATGTTTACTACAATACAGTGCCTAAGGGAGCAAAACATCATTATGTAGGGGTCGAAATTATCATTTCAGCTCACACAGACTAGACACAAACAGACAGCGCAATCTTCAAAGAGCACAAAGCAAACAAGAAAGCAGAACGTGGGCACGTAAGCAAACTGCACCTGTGGAATATAATGGGGCAAAAATGCTCACAATGCATAGCACTGGCGGCGTGGAATTCAGAGTCACGGTCCACCAACAAGTCTATAGTCAGAACATGGAGCCGGGCTTAACATGGACATCTATCTACCAGAAATATTTTGATGCTGAGAAGGCTCTTACCGAGTACTATACTGCAGACTCTGAATTCACGGACGAATCAGTGATACAGCCAATGAGACAACTTGAACAACTCTTGGCTTCTGGTAGGTACCGCACACAGTATTGCTTTAGCATTTTTTACTTATTTATGGATTCAATGTTGTGAACACGTTTTTCAAATATTTAGATGTGTCCAATAGGAGTCTGTTTATTTAAACTGTTGATTTGAGTTTATTAAAATTCACCACACACAGACTCTGAAATATTCTCTAAATAAAATGTATACAAAGTCTAGTATAAGGCGCATTAAAAAAAAAAAAAAATTAAACAATTACAGGTGATCAACAGTGCATGACTTTAAATTGTCAGCAAACATCAATTACTTGCATACCTGCTATATATTGCCCAGTTTTACTAACATTTGCTTCATGGCAGCTCCACATTTTTTGGCTCAGCCTGGATGCAAAATGATAGTTGGCACTTACTAACCCACGTAAGAGCCGACTTGCGTCCCCTTACATGGCTTCCTAAAGAAAATGTAACGCAACACAGCCCGTTGAGCTGCATTTTATCACACTGTGGCTTGGAGGTTGAGCATGGATGGATCTTGGGCATTCCCCTGATTTTGGCGCACTCCGAGATTTACTAAGCTAGAAATTCTGGAATTGATCAAAATGCCACACCAGTGAGGCATAACAAGGAAAAATATTTTTATTTCTCCTTGTTATTTCCTCTGCATCACACATAGAAAGAGGAAATTGACTTACAAGGATTTTTTGTGTGCAGGAAGCTCTCCCTTCCTGCAGAAAACCAATCCTTCCCATTACTCAGGCACCCTTGCAGCATAGCGCATGGGTGCTTGCATTGGTGCTAGGCAGCACAGAGTGCACCAGCAAAAGGAAGGAGTTGTTCAGTACCATATTTCTTCTGCAAATCAGGTGGCCATCTTAAACTGGCCTCAGTGCCCATAGGAATGGGCTATTCCCAAGCAGTCACTGAAATAATTCAGTAGTGCACTCCCCCTATTCGTCTACCCCTCATTTTAGCCTCTTAGCAGAATGGAGTGCTCAGGTCAACATATTTACACCATCAAGTACCTCCCTAACCTCTAAAAAAAGCAGTGAAACATTTTTAACATTCGCTGCTAAAAAACATATCCCGAGACACCAATATCAGACACCCACCACTCTCTATACAAGGGCTCTTTAACCAATGACATAATTTTTTACACAAAGAGAAGAGCTTAATGGAGGAAAGCATTCTACCCCCTGTTCTCTGTTTCCTCATCAAGGAAAACAGTGCACGGTCTCAAGATCTCTATCATCCCCTCCCCGCTTTCTAGGGCATCAGCTACAATCCACAACACACAAAAAAGATAGGTTAGGGTCAGAGGCCAAAATGTAAAGACTAACTGGAATATGTAGCCCCAAACTAACATGTACATACAAAATATACTCCAGCGTCTAAAAGATAAGAGAACAAAAAGAGGAAGTTCTTACTAAGAATCAAAATTGTGAAATGGCAAATAGACATAAAAATGTATGTATATGGATTCCCATCATTCACCAAGCCTGGTGATCAGCTTCATCATTTGGGTATCCTTTGATGTGAAAAATGACAGACTAGCTCTATAAATATCAGAGCTTACGTATGTCAGAAAGGTATAATTACCAAGATGAGCAAGATAGAATATGTGGGAACAAGATTTTTTGAAAGATTTTTTTAATGCAGTGCAAAATGGTGGGGTGCAAGAATATAAAATTGGTGCGTGAACAGACTAACAATTTTTATTCGTGTCAGTCACGATCAAGGATTAAAAACGTGAGTGCCAGGACCAGTTTTAACAAATAGCTGTCCTAAGCCGAAGTGGTCAACATGTTTCAGCACTTTAAGGCAAGAGATTAAGCCATGTGCTTTCGTCAGGACCTCTAAAGACAGAAATACAATTACTGCTATTTACAATACATCAAAAAGGATATGGTGTGAATGTAGCATCTCACAATCCCGATTTCCTCTTGATATCTTCAATTTTCTGAAAAAATAAAGAAAGAAATAAAATAGCACAAAACACATATGATTCTTAGAAAAGAATGACCAAATAGTCTTCTCATAATATGTGGCCACAAAGCGTTATGCCATCATATATGCCCCTGAATGGTGCAAAACTCCATCTTACCTTTGTAATATGGAAGACAAAACCTCACCCCACCTGGCAACGGCTCAGGATATAGGAGGCACCGCTCTAAAAAGAAGAGTACACCAAACTAAAATTCTTGTGGTGTATCAGACTTTTTCATTAAAATCAGTAACAATTATCCACAGCAGTCAAACACAAAACCAAATAGGCATTAGATACACTCTCATTGTATTTGCATAGTTTGACACTGATAATGGTGGGTATAAAACAAACCCAAGGGTGCCTAAATGCAATATGCTCAAGAACATACACTGCAGCTATATATGTGCAGAAGATTCAATCAGGTGAATCTCAAATGTTGGGGTGCACCTTAGAGGAAAAGTGCTGTTTTTTCTTATGAATAGACAAACTGTATTACCCACAATACATTGACCCCTTAGATCTTGTACTGCAAGTGCATTATGAAACAAGCTGTTATGGTGATCTACGATGTCGTATCACCTTACACGAGTCATAGATCTTAGCAATAAGGAAAAACTGTATTAACCCCTTGTTTCTGGGCAGTATATGCATAAAGGTTCAAGCTGTCTCAAAAACAACACTGTTTCGTGTGCTATACAAACTAGTTTTAAGCATTTCTATTCTGACCCCGTAATTCCAACATGCGCGGCGTATTAACAAAGTTTCCCAACACAGAGAAAGAGAGAAACCTCCGCTTACCTTTCCGTTGGTACCTCGGACGGTCAGCAGAGCCGTCGGGGAGGAACCGAGCGGATGGGCGACCGTAGTTTAATGTCCTGCGCACGTACGGCAGGCTTCCGGGTCCCGAATAGAAATCTTGCGATACCGCAAATACCGCAAGACTCTACTCGGAACTACAAAAGAGAAGGGACATGCAGTACAAAGTGGGCCCGTACAGGTAGGAGCTTGTAAAACACAATTTGTACACAAAATTTGTACACAAAAAAGAGCTACAATCACCATCTATCATACTGGGATCATTCTCTTGCAATGTTATGCCCAAAATGTTATCTTGCTCGACAACATCTTTCCGCTCATCAAAGATAAATTCCTTCATCCTTTACCCCCGCCACAGGCACCCCTAACTCCATAATTCCCCCCGAGTCCATGCCGACATCCCCCCTTGGCACTCACCTACAAACCCATCTTTCCATACTCCCACCCCGATGCCAGAAGATATCCAAGCTTTTGAGAACCACACCCATAACTCCTACATCACTACACTTTCACCTAGGATCCAAAGAAGTAACTTCCCTTACAATAGTCCCCCAATCAATAGGAACCCTCACATGCCCATAACCTCGATGCACACCCTTCCGATACATACCTACCCCCTTTGTTTACTTCCCCCCCTTTGTCTACTTCCACATTTCCGGACAGCCAGACTCGTAGTTCTCACTACGCAGATGCAGACTACTGCTACCCTCCAATCCACATCCCAAACGCTTCCACCCCCCTAGACCACATTAATAACACCCCTCCCACATCAGACCCTAGGCTAGACGAAATCCTACTTTCACTACAATATATCAAACATGACCTCCATAAGCTACGGAACCTGATCATACAGCAACCCAAGATCAGACGACATGCGGTTAATAAGAGCAGGATCCCATACAGCAAAAGCCCCACACCCCAGCACCAGTTGCAACTACTATCCCCTAATCAACCGCCCCCAAGATAGAGAACATTTTCTTACTGCAATTCCACAACGCGTCCGATCCGCAGGAAGAATACTCTATCCGCTAAAGATATACACTCCCTACTCATCTCCTACGATCCCCCCCACCCCGCCAGTCCACAGTAGACCTGAACAAGCAGAAGCAACCCTTCCTAATCAAAACTCAACTCAGTACACACAGAGCCCCTAATCACAACTCCAGAGGTATAACCCTGGAGAATCTTATATACATTCCATTAACACTGGAACCTCCAATGACCTCCAAGCCGTGTACCAAATGCATGCTACTAAACTGTACATCAGCCTCAGCACATGCAGATGACATTGTTGACCTTATACTCACTCACGAACCGGACCTCCTAATCCTAACAGAAACTTGGCTAAATGAATCATCCATGCCGATCCTAGACATACTGGTCCCTCCCAATTATGACATTATGACATCACCAGACTATATAGACCTATAAGACCAGGAGTGGTATTGCCTGCATACACTGGAGCAGCCTCTCAGTGAGCCGCTCACCCTCACCGGATCTTTCCTCATGTGAATATTGTTGCCTAGATATCACAGATAATAACAAAACAATTTGTTTGCTGCACACATTTTACGACCCAACAGACGATAACCTCACCTTCATCGAGCAATTCATGGGTATCGTGACCAAACATACTGGTCAACAAAATATCCAAATATTCCTTGGTGACTTCGCTCTCCATTGGAATGACCCTAAGGACCTGGCAGTAAATTGCCTCAAAACATTCCTTTCGGACCTTGACCTCAACCAAATCTGCAATAGCCCCACACATGTCAAAGGCTTATCCCTTGACTTGGTGATTGCCAACCCAGAGGCCATTCAGCTTAACACAATCCTTCCCTGTGATTAGTCTGATCACCAAAATATGGAAGAGCAACCTAAAAAAAACTCCCTCACAGACCTATTCACTTCCGCCAGTGTCAGCCTCCTGCTTCCCCCGGAAGACGTAACAGATGTTTATGCTTTGACACAACACTACTTTAACTCCATGACCATAATTTTAGATACAACAGCACCTCTACAACTGAAGGGGCTCTCCACAAAAGAATCTAAACCTTGGTATGATGATAGACTCAACGAGAACAGACGAGCCCTAAGATTAGCTGAACGGAGATGGAGGTCATCACCATCCACTGACCACCTTAAACTTCTCAGATCCTCCAGAAACTTGTATTATAGAAAGATCAGACACTCAAAAGCTAACTTTTTAAAAAATCAACAAGACCAAGCCAAGAACAGACCCAAGAAAGTATTTGAACTAGTCAAAACTTAATCTCTTGGCGTAGCTCACCCTCACCAAGATGGTCTATGTTCTCCACCCAGCTGCAAAGAATTTTCTTCCTTCTTCAAAATAAAGACCGAACTCCTGGAAACAGACCTACTTAAGGCCTCATTAGCTCAGACTGACTCTCAGAAGGACATGCCATCTCACACGCTAGCAACCCCAAGTACCTGCACAGCTAAGCTCGCCCTAAAAAACAACACCTCCAGGGCCTCCTTCACTACCTACAGCGAAGAAACAATCCTAAAAGTACTCCCGTCCTTGAACCCCTCTAACCACTTCTCTGACCCCCTCCCTGCTAACTACCTCAACGAGAACAGACGAGCCCTAAGATTAGCTGAACGGAGATGGAGGTCATCACCATCCACTGACCACCTTAAACTTCTCAGATCCTCCAGAAACTTGTATTATAGAAAGATCAGACACTCAAAAGCTAACTTTTTAAAAAATCAACAAGACCAAGCCAAGAACAGACCCAAGAAAGTATTTGAACTAGTCAAAACTTAATCTCTTGGCGTAGCTCACCCTCACCAAGATGGTCTATGTTCTCCACCCAGCTGCAAAGAATTTTCTTCCTTCTTCAAAATAAAGACCGAACTCCTGGAAACAGACCTACTTAAGGCCTCATTAGCTCAGACTGACTCTCAGAAGGACATGCCATCTCACACGCTAGCAACCCCAAGTACCTGCACAGCTAAGCTCGCCCTAAAAAACAACACCTCCAGGGCCTCCTTCACTACCTACAGCGAAGAAACAATCCTAAAAGTACTCCCGTCCTTGAACCCCTCTAACCACTTCTCTGACCCCCTCTCTGCTAACTACCTCAAAGATCTCATACCGGCGCTATTGCCACTTTGGACAAAGTTCATCAATGCTGCCTTAGTTTAAGGAGTTATTCCTCATATTCTCAAATCTGGACAAGTTTCCCACATCCTGAAAAAAATGACGACGGACCCCACTGACCTAAACAACTACCGACCAATTTCCAACATCCCAACTCTGGCTAAACTCTAAGAAAAATGTGTTCTCATCCAGTTAGACAACCACATCACCAACTTCCACCTGCTCACTAAATTTCAATCTGGCTTCGGACAGGGCATAGTACGGAGTCGGCCATGGCCCGCATAACAGACGACGCACTAAAAAGCCCAGATCAGAACAAAGCCTGCCTACTCATCCTACTTGACTTATCTTTGGCAATTGATACCGTCAAACATGATAATCTACTAGACCTCTTGCAATACAGAAGGGGCCTATCAGGGTCAGTTCTAAATTAGTTTACCTCTTTCCTCCGAAATAGATCCCAGAGTCAAGGTCAACCAATCCCTGTCCAGGACTGTCCCAGTAACATTAGGAGTCCCACAGGGCTCCTCCCTCTCGCCTACACTGTTCATCCTATTCATGGAGCCACTCACTGAGATCCTCTACTCAGCTAATATCCTCTTTCACATGTCACAGACGACACACAACTATATTTAAAGATAAACTCTCCGGATGACATCAAAGCTCTCAATCTGACTCTACAGAAAACTCAGTCTTGGTTGACTGAAAACCACCTCAAATTAAACGCCCTCAAAACCAAATTCTTACTAATCGCCCGCCTAACTAAACAAACATCATACAAGAATGGCTTAAACATCTTACAGTGCTCAACTTCAGCCTCTTATTATAGATTCAGCAAAATCACTGGGAGTAACTCTGGACAGTAACCTAAACATGCAAAAACATATCAGTGCCGCAGCAAAAGGTGAAAACTTTCAGATGCCCACCTTGAGAAAATTAAAACCGTTCCTCCCAGTAAACGACTTCAAACTAGCAGTCCAAACACTAGTAATTCCCAGACTAGAGCATGGTAGTGCAACTCTCTTGTTGTATTTCTATCTAGGACCCTAATTCGATATTCCCAATTCATGCCCTTATGTGGTTATAATTAATAATATCCTTATAAAGGCATAAGAATCATATCCATATTCAGTAATAGCCCATGCAGTCCAAAACACAGCACGGCTACTCCCATAGACTCCGAGAAAGCACAACGCATTCTTCAAACAAACCAAGCCTCCAGCAGCCCGGGAAAACCCCTGATTTTGTTTTGATTTGCACAAGAACTCCTGGAGTCCAGAAAGAACTGCTAGTTCTTAGTGACGTCTTATGTCCAACCTTACGTCAAACCCGGCACCTTTCAGGTATAAATATACCAATGTTGCCTTAAGCAAACACACAGTGGTTGGGAGCAGAGCGACGTTCTACTTGCCCGGGAGCCCAGCTGTTATGAGACCCGACGGAGACCGCCCCTCCCCTTGACACACTGAGAGAGACGCTGTCTTTTTCTCCAGCCGAGAAAATCCAGCTCCGGTGTTCCCAAGTCACCCTCGCGGGTTGCTGGGAGATCGAGTCCTGAGAAGCGAAATACAAGACCTTCTTCATTCTATGACCAAGGTACGGAACTGATTACAACGTTAGAGAGAATTCTTGATTCCGATACTTGGCAAAACTTAACTTAACTTAACACTGCAACTTACTTACTCCTTCCCACGTATTAGGCTTAGGTCAGGTACACTGGGGTAGGCGTATCTTAGAAGCACCAGTTGAGTTTGTTAGTCAATGTTTTTATGTATGTATATATTTTATCCATTTTAAAGTATCATATGGCTAAGAAACCATATCAATGCTTTTACAGTATTATTTCATAATACAACTTTTACTGTATGCACTTTACTTTACAATAAGTATTGCAATTGTGGCAATTCATTTCTCTTGCATGAGAAAGAAGCCTGCTCAATAAAATAACAACTTTTATTGAAAACGCCTGTCTCTCTATTTCTCGGAAAACTGGTGGAACTAAGCATGCACGACTGACTGAGTGAAATAGTTGTCTATTGTTTCACACGACTCTGAAGATACACTCTTTATTCTGGGGGAGCAAAGTTGTCATGTTTATGCGGTTGTCAGAAGCTAATCCCTTCTTGTCTAAATCAGGACGGGTAACCCTTTCCTGAAATTCGAGAAAGTTTCTAGTGACCTCTGAGCTAGCTGGCAAAACTAATTAAGTTTAACATAGTCAGTAGAGACCTAGATGACCTCAGTCCTACGTCTACACTGCTGTTATGTTATTCCAATGCGCAGAGCCTATTGGGAACATAGGAACTACACTACATGGCGCCCAACGTTTGGTAAGGCGATAAAACTAACGCAAGACACTAGAGTAACTCAGTCGTGCTTTTCACACAGACCCCTTTCTCCCGTAAAAACTCCAATAGACGTCTGGAGTGGGTGAAAGGTTAAATATCCACTGGAACTTAGTAGGATGAGAATCCTATGTATTAGTTCTTGGTTTAGTCAACGTTGAAGGATACAGTGTTCCAAAATATTGTGCACCTAATCTTTGTTTCATTGATACTCGCTCTGCAACAAAACATTTTTAGTCAAAATGACGGAAAGTGAAGAAGAAAGAGAAACATTAGCAGCTCAACTCTTAGAGGAAGACACAAGTCTCCAGCAAAGTGACCCGAATGCTATAATCATTCCGGTCAACATAAGAAGAACTATAATTTTTAAACTTATAGAAAATGGACTATCATCCAGAGGTGGTACGGTCATATTCGTGATAGAGGCTCATGAGTTTCCGCAGACAGAGGTATTCTACACATGGATAAATTTTCCATCAGCACACGCTGTGACAAAAGATTTCCACTATTACAAAATAGAGGAACCTCCGGATATATATACTCCTTTCGAGGACGTTGAAATCCCACTAACTTACCAAGAGCACCTGCTCTGGTGTAAAGGCGCCCTAAAACATCAAAATCACATCACCAGGCACGGTCCACTAGGTAGACTAGGAGCCACGTGGCCAGTTCTAGCCAGCTACACACCACATCCAGACATTGAAAACATGTCAGACGTGGAACTTTTCGCTCAGCTAAAAATATTAATTAAAATACATAGACAATTAGTCCAATATGTCATGCGGACTGCAACAATCTAGCCAGAAATTAACATCCCACAACTGACCTCTCATCAGGGGAATACAAACAAAATTACACCACAGAACATACAATCATGTCTGGGTAAAACACCCATAAAACGGGAACAAATTCCATTCTGGTTAGCTCAGAAAATACCTCAAATAGAGGCAGCATTTCCCAATACTACACCTCATGGAAAACACAGGATTCTGACTATCTGCCTCCCAATGGGGGTTGCACCACATGAGGAGGACTGTGACACTTGGGGCACGGTCTTTGCTTCCATCTACACAAAAACACATGGTGTTCCGTCTATAGCGGTAATACCAGATGTACTAAGACAAATTCAAAACGAATACGGTCCAGAACCTGCCTTAAATCTGGGTATGAAATTACTAAAAGACTTTAAACAGGTCTCAGCTGTACTATTGGCCAACATAATAGGAGAAGCAGCATGTGTGGCAATCCGCCAGAAATTGAAAGAAACAGATATAACAGACCAACCATTTGAACTTGCCAGAATTATAGAAAAATCCTATGAAGTGCTAGGAAGAGATAGTTTGGGTGGGAAACCGGTAAAACCCCAACTAACTGAAAATCCTGAAAAAAGATTTATTAAAAATAATTTAAATACTCCAAAAAAGGGTTGGGAGGGTAATAAACAATCCACTCCCAAGGAAAAACTTTTCCAGTCCAGAGGAAGGTCACCTCAACGGAGAGAAAGATCTCCAGGCCGAGGAGGCAAGTCTCCCCTAAGGGAACCCTCTGAGAAAAGGTATAACCTTAGAGATAGGGATAAATTGAGAAAACCTGATAGATATCAAGATATTGATACACGTCCATCTCGATCTTTTCAGACTTCCTCACAGAAATCGGAAAGAAGAGGACGTTCATAACAGAAGGAAGAGCACGTCAAGTCCAAAGACAAAGAACCTACTCATCAAAGTAATAAATCCCAATTTCCCAGAAAAAAAGGTAGCAAGTATTAAGATTAAACATGCCAAGGATTCTGAGGACACAACTGAAAAACGGAGAGTGGGCTCAGACAATGCTAGACAGCGCAGCAGAAGTGAAATAGCTCGCAAGATCCTGATGAATCTTCTGGAGACAGTGGACACGAATGAATACATTCAGGTGGAAACTGCAGACACACGAGTCAGTGTGCCCCATAAACTATATGAAATAACATTACGCATAAAGGGAGATAAAACCAGGAAAATAAAAGGTCTCTTTTGGGACATCCTGTTAGCTGAAAAAGACTGGCTGCCAGAGTTTGTCAGAGAGTGCCCTCATGGCGAAGAAATGATTATGCCTGCCTTCTCTAATCACATTCCGATTCATAAAAAATACACATTGGCAAGAAAATGGGCCGTGGCCCAAGGCCCTGCACTATACAAAAATCATGTTGGATGGGATGAGGAGTCTCCTCCCCACAAAATCCAGTTAAAAAATCAACCCACTGCACAAAGGTGGTACCCTGTTAAACAAGAAGCTAAAAAGCAAGTCAGGGAGATCTTAGATCAACTTGAATATCAAGGGGTGATTGAAACATGCACCTCACAAATGAACAATCCTTTGTTTCCTGTCTCCAAGCCAGGCAATTCATATCGCCTAGTTTTGGACTACAGACATATAAATTCCTGCTGCAAAACTTTTGCAGTACAAAACTCACATAGTGCAGCACTAATAAATAACATTGTGCGCAAAAAATATAAAACGACATTAGATATCTCTAATGGATTCTTCTGTCAAGACATTGCACCAGAAAGCAGGTATTTGACCGCTTTCTCAATAATGGGGTCGCAAAAACAATTTTGCTGACTCTCACAGGGATTCAAGAATAGCCCAGGATTATTCTCAGCAAGGGTAACAGAGTTAGTACAAATATATGATGATGAAGCATTATCATATGTCTATGATATCTATCTTACAGATGATGACATGGAGAGTCGCTTAAAGAGAGTAAACACCATAATACTTGGGTTTGCATCAGAGGGTTACTAATTCAACTATAAAAAGTCAGGAATTGCCCATCTAACAGTCCTATTTTTAGGATATGAATTATCAAGTGAAGGCAAAAGCCTGGCAGACAACTTCCTAGAGAAGTGTGCAGTACTCCAAGCACCAAAAACGCTGAAAAACTTACAATCAATACTAGGCTTCCTGAATTTCGTTAGAACATACATTCTAAATTACGCAGAGAGGGTTAAACCTATGAATTAATAAGACCTGATTTCAAACCAATAAATTGGACTCAGAAACACACAGAAATTTTAAGATCACTACAAATAGACATGTTAGCTAAAACAAAATTGCAAACTCGCGACAACATACGCAACCTGGTAATCCGAGTCATCCCAGGAAGATGCGGATTCACATACCTGACCTCTAATGAGGGAGAAACGGTACCTATAGCTTACAAATCACATTTGTACACTCAAGCTGAAATGAAATTCAGCTCTACAGAAAAAATTCAGACAGCGGTTCAAACTGCTGTAGCAAAAGAAAGAGCCCAAGCTCGAGGCAAAAGAATAACTGTTTATACAGTAGAATCAGCGCTTGAGGCATTAACAGGTCCACACAATCTGAATACAGTGGCATTAGATCCGAAACGGATACAATGGGAAAATTCTCTTGCTACAGAAGACATGAAATACTATTTTGACCCGAAACTGAAAAAACTAGATGATCTAGAATATGAACAAGAATATCCTCTGCCAATCAAAATTCTGCCTCTGGAACAATATACCTGCGTAATCTATATGGACAGATTCGCACAACACTACGATGTAGATAAAAAATCCTACAATGCAGCGTGCGCGATTGTTAAAGGTCTCTGGCGCTCTGGTAAATTCTAACCGATGATTACCAAAAGTGAATCACTCAGAAACTGTTCAGCTCAGCGAGCTGAAATACGATCTTTAAAGATGGCGCTTGAAAATGCTGATCGCGAATTCCCCACACTGATAGTGTGTGATTCGCATTTCTGCGTCAAGTCTTACAACAGTGACATGCAGACATGGAGTAAAAACGGTTACAAAGATTACACCGGTGCCACAATAAAGCATAAAACGCTTTGGGAACAAGTAGTTCTTTTAGAGAAAGAACTACAAAAGACTAACGTGATACACACACTGAGTCATCAACGTGATGGCATTCACGTTGCACGGAATTCATTGGCTAACACAGCCACAGTAGAAGCGGTTCAACCGGCTTCCGTCGCCACAAAAAAGCTTTCAGATAAACACATAGATGGGGAAACCATGCTGGCAGTAAAAGCCTCATTAAAAGGCTATTATGTAGCATTACCTCTCAACTATTTACTCAGTAATACATACATAATTGATGCAAACTCCGTTTCTTTTGCTCAAATCCCTGGAGTGGGGGATAGAGTAATTCCAAACATGAACAGGAGAGTTTTCTTGATTGAAGACGCACACAGGGGACTGGGTCCGAGGCACCAACAGATCTTGAAATCTCTAATAGAATTACAATCAGAATACTGGTGGCCGGGGATGAGCTTGCAAATCTACAAATTTGCAATGAATTGTCCAGACTGCAACAGAGATCGCAGTTGTGAACCAGACCAGACTATTGCCAGGACACCTTTATTAGAAAGCATCAGGCAATCTATAACGCAGAAATCCAACCGGAGAAACGCATCCCCATAATTATTAAGACAAAATTAACTTAAAAATGTAGACCACCAGCACTCGGCTGACGCCAGAACTGTTATAAAAAGATTTGCGAGTCTTTATCGGCACATACGCAATTGGCATGCTACATTCTGATCAGGGTCCTGCGTTTAGCTCTCGAGCTTACAAAGAGCCCATAAACAGCATGGGCATCGCATTGCGGTACTCTTCTCCCTTCCATCCTGAGAGAAATGCGGTAGTGGAAAGAAAAAAACGTGACATAAAGTAATCTATAACGGCGAGGGTATTCGGTTCGGGTGATGGGTGGGTCAAACATTTAATAAGTGTCCAACGTAGTCTTAATAACATGCCAAGAAATTCCCTAGGAGGTATCAGTCCATACGAACTATTGTTCGGTACTGGAATGATAATCCAGGATCTGGATCCTCAGACTTCAGTGGTAGAAGAAAAAACCTTTGATATCAAAGATCGTTTGGCTGTTTTAAAGGACTTGAATGAAACAAGAAAGAGTCTAAGTAACAAAAAGTTTAAGGCAACAACCACTGAAGAACCACCTGTCCCATCAAGACCTGTCTGGATTCCGAAGATTGGGGATCTGGTCAGAGAAAAGATCGGGGTAAAGAAGGAATTTGGGCCTTCTTACAGGAAAGCAGTACCTGTCTTAGCTGTCAGCGGAACAAGATCAGTAGTACTACCGCCACTTGCTGGTAAAAAGGAAAACAGAATTGTTGCCATCGATCTGGTGAAACCACAAACATGTGGCCGATAATAAATAGCAGGCCCAGTGGACTGCCAAGAAATAACAGAAGACCAAACTTTGCAACTATCCAAGAGGTTCAGACTGAGAGACTAATCACATTCGATAAACCTGCTGTAAATAACAAGGGACTATGCAACAAAGCCATGGAACTTGTGCCTCTTGAAACCCAAATTGCAACAATTTGTGATGATACACCAATCTACAACGATGTAGCATCAGACTGTACAAATGTAACAAAAGAAATTGCAAAGATCAAGGGAAATCTGGAAGCAATCCCACCAATTGACAGAACAGCATCTGGCTATTTTATCAACTTTGATGACTTTTCCGATGATCCAAGTGAACATGGAGACAAGCCAGCAACAAAAACTTTCAATGAGAAAATGACCGAGCTTTTACATCAACTAAAAGAAACATATCTGATTTCACCATGGATTGAATTTTGGACTGTGTTAGGTTTACTTT
The DNA here is from genome assembly GCF_964263255.1 of Lissotriton vulgaris. NCBI lineage: Eukaryota > Metazoa > Chordata > Amphibia > Caudata > Salamandridae > Lissotriton > Lissotriton vulgaris. The sequence continues at coordinate 955,405,249 of NC_141699.1, forward strand.
TTCTCCTGCTTTGGCTCATCATGGTTTTGATGGAAAATATAGTACAATGGACACAGCAAGTCAGAACATCAACTTGGTCTTAAAGTCTCACAGATCCTCTCACATTGAGAAAAGAGAACTATCATCAGTGAACATCACAGCCAATCCAATATCTGGTGGTATAGCATGGGACAGAACTGACTATGATATTTATTGCCCGATTGAGCTCTTGAAGTATCCACACCAGTTCAAGGTTTCCTTAAGTGACTTTGTGATACCAAGTTCTTTTTCTGATGATTGGGACTTTGAAAATATCAATAATATGATGTCAGATTTAGTAATGTCAGCTAAATTCACAGTGTGTATACAACAAAGGGGGACAGAATGGGGACAATATTTAAAGGGGTCCAGTGTACCTGTTCTAACAACATGTAACAAAAGAGTTGTACAAAGTTCCCCTGGGAAGCATCTTATAAAAGGGTCTCTCTCTCTAGGTTGACTGATGTAGCCGGTATTCAGGGAACCAGTCAGGTCCCTTGTCGAAACTAAGAAACCTCACACAACTAATAGGCTGGATGACTTGTTTCATTTAGCCCTTGTGCTGTTGTATCATTATCGGCTTCCTGCTCCTGCGTCAAGCTGGCGCTGCAATGCCTGACGGGTAACAACAAGTGTTACACTTTTGTGGAGATCTTTTGTTCCTTGCTGTAGCTTGATGATGTGTGAGGCACTTAGAAAAAAAAGTGGTAGTGAGCGTAGAGTGAATTTAAAAAGGGTTGGTTAGTCCACTAAGTAACCTTTATTCATGTGGTAAGCCACCCTATTAAAAAGTGCAATGAGGGGTATGGAGAACCAAAAATGAATTAGGTTGGTCTCGGTTCAACCCTCAGGTGTGGTCAACATGTTTCATGCCCTAAGGGCAATTCTTCAGGACCTAGTAGTGCTCATAAACTAATCAGGTGCCCGGAAAAGGGCTTTAGTGTATATAGTATACAACCTGGTAGGTCTATTACTGGGGCAAGCTGGTAGTCCTGCGGTCCCGTCAGACCTAGGGAAGGAATAGAGGCATTAGATACAATCTGTTTATATTTCAAGTAATTTGTATGTTGCTGCCTTCCCAAGTTTAGATATATATAACATAACACCCGAGCATCAGTGGTATCTATAGTGCTCATTGATACACAGGTGAAAATGTGAAGAGAGAGAGATGTTGTGAGTGACTTAAGTGAATATGTGAATACAAATTGTTTTCGGGAGCATAATGGAAAACTAACTCTAAGAGGAAGTCTGTTTCTTTAGTAATACAAGGACTTCTAAGGTTAGATCATTGTTTTGCTTTCACTGAGGAGCCAATTACCCCCGGGTTTAGAAGGAGAAATGACAATAGGCTACTGCCTAGAGAATATTGTGGCTTACCATTGTAAACCCTGTAGGACCACGTGGCTCGTTCCTGTGGGGCCTGCGCTTTGCGGTAGTTACCTAAGGGATGTACGAATCAGGGGTCAAATGGAGACTGGACATTAAGAAAGGAACTTTGAAAAGAATTTTGTAAAAAACTTAAAGGTACCGCCAGCAAGCCACATGGAGAACTGTCCAACCAGGCTGCACCGCCCGGAAAGACATGCCGCGCGCCATGGCCCATGACGCTGACCGCAGGTGCCGCGTATCCACCCTGGGATCGTGGGAGGGCTCAATTGTGCCGGTAACTGGTAGGCGGGGGTCCCAGGTAGTAGCGCTAGCCATCCAACAACCAGCGCCAAGGGGCCAGGCAAGGGCAGCCTCCAGGAGGCTGCAGCCCGGCAGGGGACCGAGACCCATATGGTCTCGCTCGGGAGTCCGACACTCATCAGGAAAGGAGTCCTGAACCCGACCGCAAGGCTTACCTTAGAGGCGCGAGGCCACTGCCGGTCAGAACCTACCCCCACACTTCGGCGTGTACTTGACACGCGGAACAGCCGGTGATGTGTTGTAGAAACCACCGCCATTAAATATACGGCGTTTGCGTCTCTCTAGGGGGGCGTGTCCCGATGATGTCGCTAGTGGACCGGCCAATGAGGTGCCTCGGGTGTCAGGCAATCCCGAGTGGAGGTCAATAGGCTACCTGCAATGTTAGGGAGTGAGGGCAAAGTGCCTCACTAGAGTGGGGTGGCAAGATGTTTTAACTCTGCGGTATCTGGGTCCCAATGGCACGTAGTTTGGGATTCTGATTAAAGTATAATGCGTGTCAGTATCCGTGGTGGGGGGGGCGTGTCCTGATGACGTCACTCATAAATCGGCCAGTGAGGTCACAGGTATCAAGCGAGTAGGAGCCAATAGCCTCCCTGAAATCTAAGGGACTGGGAGCAAAGTTGGAAGGTTGTCTTCACTCTAAGGCACCTGGGTCCCAATGACTCGTGATTTGGGATTCTTAATGAACCAGATGACAGCTCTATGAAAACCCCTCCCTAATGTAAGGAGTGTATTTCATCACAGGAGGTACAGAGGTTTATAGGGGATGTCGGTGAATAAGGGGTCAAGTGGAGCTGGCCTAGTTTAACCCATGGATAGGCAGGTAACGCCAGTCTTGATGATAATAATAGTAATAATAAGCCCGCAGGGTGCCCTACGATCAGGGGATAGGTGGAGGGAGCCTGCGCTTTAAATGATGGAATCTACCTGATTCTATCGGGTATATCTATTGGATGCTAAGTAGTAGCAGCAACGCTAAAAGGGATTGAAGGAGACTCAGCAGGAATGATGGGGGCACTGTAGTTCTTATTGTGGTATTTGGTTCCAAGGAACTGAGTCATTGAGCCCACAGGTGTCTAGTTGTAGGCGGTGCACCCACCTTTGTTCCATTATAAACAGGGCTTGTTGATTAATGGAGGGGTGGCACTCCAACACCACCCATTTCATGCTCTCTGCGGTTGGCCAGTTTGTTTACAATGATCATAAAGTCGTGTGTGTGTCTTTCCACAGCGAATATTGCTGTTATGTTCAATGATGCGCACTTTGACTGTGCGCATCGTCATGCCTATGTAGTTAAGCCCACAGGGGCATGTGAGCATGTAGATGCATCTACTGCTGTTGCAGTTGGTATGCTTGTTGAGGTGCCAGGTAAAGGTATCGGATAGCCTGATTAATTTACTTTGTAAAGACTGGGGACAAACGATGCAATTTCCGCAACGGAAGTGGCCCACGACTGGTGGTCAATCCCAAAGTGTATTTGGAGGCAAGGTGCTTGTCTTTTTGGGTCGAGTATGGATCAAAGTATCCTTCAATTGGCAGTTCTTTTGAAGGCAAATCGTGGCCGTGGAATATCCAGGCCAGCGGAATTGATGATTCCCCAGTGTGAATTTACCGTTTTTTTGATGAAGGTTGAATTTTTGGTGTAGGTAGTCACGCAGGTGATGACATCATCTGTAGCCTTTGTGTGTGTCTCCAGAAGGGCTTCTCTGTTCTTGTTAAGTGCTCTTTTAGCTGACTGTTTGAGGAGTCTCGTCGGATAGCCTCTTTCTTGAAGTTTATATTGCAGGGTGGATGCCTCTTGTTTGTAGTCAAACACTGACGTACAGTTCCTGCGAATCCGCAGGAATTGTCCAAAGGGTAGGTTCTCTCTCAAAGCCCTGGTGTGGTGACTCTGGTAAAGGAGGAGACTGTTTCTATCAGTCTCTTTTTTGTAGAGAGTGGTGGTGATCTCTGTAGGGTCCAGCCTGATGGTAAGGTCGAGGAAGGGGAGAGATTGTTCTGAAATGGTGCCTGTGAATTTGAGAAATGGATTCTGGAGATTAATCCACGAGCAAAAGGCTTCACAGCTGGCCCGGTCTCCATTCCAGAGGACCAAAATATCATTGATATAGCGACGCCATAGGGTCAGATGTGTAAGGAAAGGGTTGGTCTCAGCGGAGTAAATGCAGAGCTCTTCAAAAGTGGCCATGTAAATACATGCCAGGCTTGACGCGAAAGTAGAACCCATAGATGTGCCACGGATCTGATGGTACATCTGTGACTCGTATCTGAAAAAGTTCTCCGTCAGAGCTATACTTGCTAAAGCCATGATAAATGAGATGGGGGTGGGTGATGTCCATTCCTCCGTCCTCAAAGCAGACTCTACTGCTTCCAGAGTTGCTTGCTGTGGAATATTCGTGAATAGAGCTTCCACATCCAATGTCAATATGAGATCGACATTTTCCCTGCCCTCCATATCATGGACCCCGAAGACCCCGGCCGACCCGCCTGACGTACTCCGCCGCCACCCTCATCGCACTCAACACCGGCTGACTCCCAGAATGCCATCAAGCCACTCCACGGCGCACCCACGGACCCTTCAGCTGCCACGCCTGCAAGTTCACCTGCATCCGGACCTGCCTCGCACCAGCACCCACCAAGTCGAACGCCAGCAGCACCCACCTCAAGTGCATCCTGCTCAACACCCGCTCCGTCCACAGACACGCCATCGAACTCTGGAACCTCCTAGATGCCACAGCCCCTGATGTCGCCTTCCTCACGGAGACCTGGATGAACGCCTCTTCAGCTCCCGACATCGCCATCGCCATCCCAGAGGGCTACAAGATCGTCCGGAGGGACCACAACGCCAACCAGATGGGAGGAGGCATCGCCATCATCCACAGGAACACCATCCGTCTCACGACCAGCACCGACAACACCCTGAACACCGCCGAACACCTGCATTTCCAGATCCACACCAGCCCGAACACCACCCTCAGAGGCACCCTGATCTACCGACCCCCGGGACCACGCACACAATTCAGCGAGGACATCGCCGACTTCGTCAGCCCGCATGCCCTCCCCTCCGCTGACTACATCCTCCTAGGCGACCTCAACTTCCACCTGGAGAACAACAACGACCGCAACACCAGCACCCTGCTCGACAACCTCGGCAATCTTGGACTCAAGCAACTGGTGTCCACCCCCACCCACCTCGCCGGACACACACTGGACGCAGTCTTCTCCTCCAGCCCAGACATCGACTTCAGCCACGCCACAGAGCTTCAATGGACGGACCACAGCTGCGTCCACTTCACCTTCAAGAGAACGACGACCCACCGCCACCAGCAAAAGGCCGCCCGCAGAAGCTGGAACAAGATCACAGCAGACCAGCTCGCCACCTCCCTGAGCCAGCACCCTCCTGCCAGCTCAGCGAACCCCAGCCAGGCCGCCGACAACCTCACGAAGTGGATCAGCATCTGCGCGGACGAACTCGCCCCACTGAGGACCCCGCCCAGCAGACCCGGCAGCAAGAAGGCCCCATGGTTCACCGACGAACTCAAGAGCTCCAAGAAGAACTGCCGAGCCCTCGAGAAAGTCTGGAGAAGGGAACCTACACCGGACAACAGGACCTCCCTCAAGCTTGCCACCCGGAAGCACCACCAGCTGATCCGCGCCGCCAAGAAAACAGCATTCAAGGACCGGTTGGACAACAACGCACACAACTGCAAGGAGCTCTTCAACATCGTGAAAGAGCTCTCCAACCCCAGCGCAGGGAACAACGACATCACCCCATCGCAAGACCTCTGCAACTCCCTCGCTTCATACTTCCACAACAAGATCGCGGACATACACAACAGCTTCAACAACCAACCAACGCACACCATGACCGAACAACCACCCCCCACCACCACCCTCCACGCCTGGACCCCGATCAGCACCGAAGACACCATACGCACAATGAACTCCATCCACTCCGGATCACCGACCGACCCCTGCCCTCACCACGTCTTCAACAAGGCCGACGCTGTCATCGCACCCCAACTGCGGGACATCATCAACACCTCCTTCGACACCGCCACCTTCCCTGAGAGCTGGAAACACGCCGAACTCAGCGCTCTCCTCAAGAAACCAACAGCGGACCCCACCGAACTCAAGAACTACCGCCCCATCTCGCTCCTCCCGTTTCCAGCCAAAGTCATCCAGAAGACCGTCAACAAGCAGATGGCCGCCTTCCTCGAGACGAACGGATCCCTCGACCCCTCACAGTCAGGCTTCCGAGCCAATCACAGCACCGAGACCGCCCTCATCGCCACCACCGATGACATCCGAGCCCTGATGGACAATGGAGAAACAGCGGCCCTCATCCTCCTAGACCTCTCCGTGGCATTCGACACTGTCTGCCACCGCACCCTAGTACAGCGCCTCAGCAACGTCGGAATCCAGGACAAGGCGCTGGAATGGATCATCTCCTTCCTCGACGGAAGAACACAGAGAGTCCGCCTACCACCGTACAAGTCAGAGGCCTCCGAAGTCATCTGCGGCGTCCCTCAAGGGTCATCTCTGAGCCCCACCCTCTTCAACGTCTACATGAGCCCCCTCGCGGCCATCGTACGCAAACACAACCTCAGCATAATCTCCTACGCCGACGACACCCAGCTGATCCTCTCCCTGACCAACGACCCCGCCTCCGCCAGAGCCAACCTGCACGATGGGATGAAAGAGGTAGCCGAGTGGATGACGACCAGCCGCCTGAAACTGAACTCTGACAAGACGGAGGTCCTCATCCTGGGCTCTTCACCCTCCGCCTGGGGCGACTCCTGGTGGCCTCCCGCCCTGGGCACCGCACCCAAACCGACAGACCATGCACGCAACCTGGGCTTCATCCTGGACTCCTCCCTCTCCATGACCAGGCAAGTCAACAACGTCTCCTCGGCGTGCTTCAACATCTTACGCATGCTATGAAAGATCTTCTGGTGGATCCCCTCCGAGACCAGGAAGACCGTCACCCAGGCCCTCGTCACCAGCCGACTGGACTACGGCAACGCCCTCTACGCCGGTACCACCGCCAAGCTCCAGAAGAGACTCCAGCGGATCCAGAACGCCTCAGCCAGACTCATCCTCGACATCCCACGAACCAGCCACATCATCGGACATCTGAGAGACCTCCACTGGCTCCCCGTCAACAAAAGAATCACCTTCCGCCTCCTCACCCACGCACACAAAGCCCTACACGACCAGGGCCCGAGCTACCTCAACAGCCGAATCAACTTCTACGCTCCCAAACGCCACCTCCGATCAGCCAACCACGCCCTCGCCGCCGTCCCCCGCATCCGAAGAGCGACTACGGGAGGAAGGTCCTTCTCCTACCTGGCCGCCAAGACCTGGAACTCCCTCCCTCCCGACCTGCGCCTGACCCAAGACCACCTCTCCTTCAGGAAGAAGCTGAAGACCTGGCTGTTCGAGCAGTAGTGGCACCCCCCCCACCCCCCCCAGCGCCTTGAGACCCTACGGGTAGGTAGCGCGCTATATAAGTGTCACTGATTGATTGATTGATCATCAATCAAACGCAGGACATCTCTAGTGTCCTGTAAAAAGGATGGAATTTTCTTGACTATCGGTTGTAGGAATACATCGCAGAATTGGGAGAGGGGTTCCAACAAGGACCCTATTCCAGAAACAATGGGCCTGCCTGGCACCGGGGTGACTCCCTTGTGGATCTTTGGTAGTGTGTAAAAATAGGGGGTCACCGGCTCTGTAGTAATGAGGAATTCTGCTTCCTTCTTTGTTAGCCATTCGTTTGTTTCCCCCTCAATCATGATGGTAGTCGTCAAACGTTTGGTAGGATCTATGGTGAGGGGTCTGTAGTGAGTGCTGTTTGATAGTTGTCGTCTACATTCCCGGTCGTATTCCTAATAGTCTTGGATGACCGTGGCTCCTCCCTTATCCGCCTGTTTAATGACGATTGTGTTGTCATTGCCTAAGGCTTGAGCGGCTTGTCTCTCTGCTTTGGTCAAGTTATTGAACTGGTTGATGTACGGTTTCTTTGTGACGCCGGTTAAGACAGCTCTCTCAAAAGCCAGAATCTCCGGGGGGGGGACCATCCCATCCGTCGGAGTAAAAGTGGAGGGTTTCCGTAATCCTGTGTCTAGAGTTTCTGTTTCAGGTTTGTCATCGAAGTAAGCTCACAGGTGTATTTTTCTAAAGAGCTGCTTGATTTCAATCATTTCTTGAAAGTTATCTGGAGTTGGGGTTGGGACAAAGCCAAGTCCGTTTTCTAAGATTTTGTTTTCACTGGGGGTCAGAGTCCTTTTCGAGAGGTTCACCGTCAGACTCTTCTCCCTCTGGTTGTGCTCCTGGTTTCCACTGTGGTCTGTGGTGTTGGCTGGTCTTGCCACTGGACCCCTTTCTGTCCGCCTCGCTTTCGCCCTCTTCCTCTGCCCCAACCTCTGCCTTGAAAAGGTGGCGGGTTCAGAGGGAAAAATTGTGGTGGACCCTGTTGGTAAAAGGGGTACTGCCACGGGGGTGCCATATGTGGGGGCCCATGGAAGGCGGGTCCTTGGTGGTAGCCAGGTTGCCAGTTGGGGCGTTGTGGGGCCCGATTGTTCTTTGGGTTATATCCTCCACTGGAATCACTGCTGTTGGAGCCTTGTCTACTGTTGTTGTCCGAATTTTCATCCGAGGAGTAGCTGGTCTTTTTATTCTTATAGCCATCCTTCAAGTATGGGTATACTTTCTCCTTTTCGAATTTTGCGATACCTTTCTGTAGTTTGGTTGTTTTAATATTCAGAAGGTATTCATGGTGGTCAGCCATTTCCTGATTGATATCAGCTAATTTCGTGGTGAAGTTAGCCTTATTGTTCTTGTTGACTGCGCTCCTCATTGTCGCTTCTATGGCTGTGATTTTCTCCAGTAGGGCATCGGACAATCGTTTCGCTGTTTGCACAATTAAAAAGAGCAAGTCTTTGGTGCACTTCCAGGATACCTGGACCCAATCAACTTTAAATTGTTTATCTTCCAAGAAGAGTCTGGGTATGATGTTGATAATTAGGCCCTGAGGGGCAATGTTGCTTCTCAAATATTCAGTCATCATTGTCCCATGTATCGTGATCCTTATCAGTTCTTTCTTCATCTCAGTTAATGTGACCCAGTCATCGTTGGAGGTACCGGAGGCAGAGGTAGCCAAGGTGGTGAGAATGCTAGGGGCTGCCCTAAGGGCTTCAGCAATTGCGTCCTCATCAAAACTAAGACCCGGTACATCTTCCATGTTTATCATGGAATATGGCCAGGTTTATGTGTGTTGGAGTGGTGAAGTGAACCACAGTTGTGGAATACCGGGGAACGGAGCCCGGTAGAGGTAGGGCCTGAGAAGTGAAGTAGTGTCACTCTTGGTAACCTAAATGTCCCGTGGGGGTAACCCACGCCAATTATGTGTACAACAAAGGGGGACAGAATGGGGACGATATTTAAAGGGGTCCAGTGTACCTGTCCTAACAACATGTAACAAAAGAGTTGTACAAAGTTCCCCTGGGAAGCATCTTATAATAGGCATGACGATGAGCACTGTCAAAGTGCGCATCATTGAACATAATAGCAATATTCGCTGTGGAAAGACACACACACGACTTTATGATCATTGTAAACAAACTGGCCATACCGCAGAGAGCATGAAATGGGTGGTGTTGGAGTGCCACCCCTCCATTAATCAACAAGCCCTGTTTAGAATGGAACAAAGGTGGGTGCACCGCCTACAACTAGACACCTGTGGGCTCAATGACTCAGTTCCTTGGAACCAAATACCACGATAAGAACTACAGTGCCCCCATCATTCCTGCTGAGTCTCCTTCAATCCCTTTCAGCGTTGCTGCTACTACTTAGCATCCAATAGATATACCCGATAGAATCAGGTAGATTTCATCATTTAAAGCGCAGGCTCCCTCCACCTATCCCCTGATCGTAGGGCACCCTGCTGGCTTATTATTACTATTATTATTATCATCAAGACTGGCGTTACCTGCCTATCCATGGGTTAAACTAGGCCAGCTCCACTTGACCCCTTATTCACCGACATCCCCTATAAACCTCTGTACCTCCCGTGATGAAATAAACTCCTTACATTAGGGAGGGGTTTTCATAGAGCTGTCATCTGGTTCATTCAGAATCCCAAATCACGAGTCATTGGGACCCAGGTGCCTTAGAGTGAAGACAACCTTCCAACTTTGCTCCCAGTCCCTTAGATTTCAGGGAGGCTATTGGCTCCTACTCGCTTGATACCTGTGACCTCACTGGCCGATTTACAAGTGACGTCATCAGGACACGCCCCCCCACCACGGATACTGACACGCATTATACTTTAATCAGAATCCCAAACTACGTGCCATTGGGACCCAGATACTGCAGAGTTAAAACATCTTGCCACCCCACTCTAGTGAGGCACTTTGCCCTCACTCCCTAACATTGCAGGTAGCCTATTGACCTCCACTCGGGATTGCCTGACACCCGAGGCACCTCATTGGCCGGTCCACTAGCGACGTCATCGGGACACGCCCCCCTAGAGAGACGCAAACGCCATATATTTAATGGCGGTGGTTTCTACATTACATCACCGGCTGTTCCGCGTGTCAAGTACACGCCGAAGTGTGGGGGTAGGTTCTAACCGGCAGTGGCCTCGCGCCTCTAAGGTAAGCCTCGCGGTCGGGTTCAGGACTCCTTTCCTGATGAGTGTCGGACTCCCGAGCGAGACCATATGGGTCTCGGTCCCCTGCCGGGCTGCAGCCTCCTGGAGGCTGCCCTTGCCTGGCCCCTCGGCGCTGGTTGTTGGATGGCTAGCGCTACTACCTGGGACCCCCGCCTACCAGTTACCGGCACAATTGAGCCCTCCCACGATCCCAGGGTGGATACGTGGCACCTGCGGTCAGCGTCGTGGGCCATGGCGCGCGGCATGTCTTTCCGGGCGGTGCAGCCTGGTTGGACAGTACTCCATGTGGCTTGCTGGCGGTACCTTTAAGTTTTTTACAAAATTCTTTTCAAAGTTCCTTTCTTAATGTCCAGGCTCCATTTGACCCCTGATTCGTACATCCCTTAGGTAACTACCGCAAAGCGCAGGCCCCACAGGAACGAGCCGCGTGGTCCTACTGAGGGTTTACAATGGTAAGCCACAATATTCTCCAGGCAGTAGCCTATTGTCATTTCTCCTTCTAAACCCGGGGGTAATTGGCTCCTCAGTGAAAGCAAAACAATGATCTAACCTTAGAAGTCCTTGTATTACTAAAGAAACAGACTTCCTCTTAGAGTTAGTTTTCCATTATGCTCCCGAAAACAATTTGTTTTCACATATTCACTTAAGTCACTCACAACATCTCTCTCTCTTCACATTTTCACCTGTGTATCAATGAGCACTATAGATACCACTGATGCTCAGGTGTTATGTTATATATATCTAAACTTGGGAAGGCAGCAACATACAAATTACTTGGAATGTAAACCGATTGTATCTAATGCCTCTATTCCTTCCCTAGGTCTGACGGGACCGCAGGAATACCAGCTTGCCCCAGTAATAGACCTACCAGGTTGTATACTATATACACTAAAGCCCTTTTCCGGGCCCCTGATTAGTTTATGAGCACTACTAGGTCCTGAAGAATTGCCCTTAGGGCATGAAACATGTTGACCACACCTGAGGGTTGAACCAAGACCAACCTAATTCATTTTTGGTTCTCCATACCCCTCATTGCACTTTTTAATAGGGTGGCTTACCACATGAATAAAGGTTACTTAGTTGACCAACCAACCCTTTTAAAATTCACTCTACGCTCACTACCACTTTTTTTTCTAAGTGCCTCACACATCATCAAGCTACGGCAAGGAACAAAAGATCTCCACAAAAGTATAACACTTGTTGTTACCCGTCAGGCATTGCGGCGCCAGCTTGACGCAGGAGCAGGAAGCCGATGATGATACAACACCACAAGGGCTAAATGAAACAAGTCATCCAGCCTATTAGTTGTGTGAGGTTTCTTAGTTCCGACAAGGGACCTGACTGGTTCCCTGAATACCGGCTACATCAGTCAACCTAGAGAGAAAGACCCTTTTATAAGATGCTTCCCAGGGGAACTTTGTACAACTCTTTTGTTACAAGCTAAATTCACAGAACATGATTATTTACAGGGTTCATCAAATTATGAAGAGTTATACTGTTACAATCACTAAGGGTGGGCGTAAAATCCGTTTCGCGGGCAAATTTGCGGATTTTCCGCGATTTCCCGATCCGCTAATCTCGCGAAATCGCGGTAAAATCCGCGAATCAGCGGGGACGAATTTTCAGCCAAGCAAGGGTTACAGCAGCAGGTGCAAAAGTTGAACCTAATTTCTTTGTAACCTTTTACAAAAGGGTTACAAACAAATTAACTTCAACTTGGACACCTGCTGCTAATTGCTTCCTGGCGCCTCGTTGCCTACTTGCAACTATTCTCCGACCCTGCTCTGACCCTTGAAGCAGGGTCAGAGAATAGTTACAAGTAGGCAACGAGGCACCTGTCCAAGGAATTAAACCTCATCAGGAAGCACTTACAGATATAAAAAACAGGAAGAAGGGAGAGGATGGCAAATACACCCATTTTGAGTTGTCAGGAGGGGTTAAACTAAAAGAGACCTTTACAGCACAATTTTTATATGCATTTTGCTAAAAATAAAAAGCTGTATGTTCTGTAGGGGCAACTCATGAATCTGGCCCTTCAGAGATCCGGCCTCTCTTTCTTTCTCTCGTTCTCTCTCTCCTCTCTCTTTACCTCTCTTTCTCTCTCTTTCTATCTATCTATCTCTCTATCTCTCTCTCCCTCCCTCTCCCATAAACGACTGCATGGGTAACTTCGCTATGCAAGCGGCTCGCGAAGACGCAAAAAGCCCCGCGAACACGCAAAAACCCTGCGAACATGCAAAAAACCCCGCTAACATGCAAATAAACAAAAATCCACAAATTCGCGAATTTTGCGGATCACGAATTCGCAAATCCGCAAATTTGCGGATCGCGAATTCGCAAAATTCACCCATGCTTAACAATCACTATGGTCATCACTATTTGTATAAATCTGCACAACCTAGAAATGTTTTTAATTATAATCAATGGGAACATTGTCCAACTCCGCCAAAAGGCAGATTGAAGACATTCTATGAGAAATTTCCAAACTTCTCAGGGATCAAAAATAGTGATCCAGAAACGTTTTATTTTAAACTGTTAAACAGAACAGGAATGAAAACAATGTTGACAAATACTAAATTGATTTATTCTGAAAAATTTTAAGACACAATGTCTACATTTGGTTTTGAGTTCTGGAAAAATAACATCGAAACAAAAACCATCTGGGGTACAAAAGATTGGCAGGTACGAGGTCTAGAATCATTATTTAGAGCCTGCATGATCCCAGAACAAATAATATTCCTGAATGATACCATTCAACAAACTACTTGTCTTGGCCTAGCTAAGATAAAAGACTTAAACAAACCGTCTATTCAGAAGCCCATAGCTGATAGCAATAGCACTACAGATGTGGAAATAGACGTATCCCATATTTTTCACCAAAACAGAACCAATCCATATTGGAAAAAATGGTTGATCCGGCCCACAGACACAAACAACTGTCAAGATAGATTCCTGAACAAAAAACAGGGGTTAAAAATGACCAGGCCAGACCCAAGATACTCCCAGAGACAACACCCAGGGATAGTTACAACATACAGTGTAGGGAAATTATGCCTTGAGTGGCTACAGAAATCCACAGTGGCTGAAATTAGGCAACAAGTGACTTTACTTAAAGAAGGTGCTGACTTGCGAGATTGCATAATGGGACCTCGCAAACAGCGTCAAAAACGTTTTATAGCGGCCGGTATATATGCTGCATACAACGAAGCTTGGAAAGTAATGCAAATTGAGACAGCAGAAAAAATACGAGAAATTGATCGTATAAATTTGGAAAAATCACTTTCTGTTGTGGACAATGGGTTAACGACTCTGTCTTCCAGAATATATTCACTGGACAGTATTGTGTCATCTGCCTTTGATATAATAGAGCAAGACTTACTAATGTTACAACATGGTCAGTCCCAATTGCGTTCTATTGTACAGCTTGGCTGGACGTTGCAAAATCTACGTTCAGGCTACGTACCATGGCGTCTAATCAACGTAACGTCATTATTTTCTATATTTAACCTTACTGATAAACAAATCAGTTTGGCACAAAAAGGAGCAGATTATACGATTCTGAGCATTGAAAAACTTGAGAGATTACCATTGACAATGTCAGAGAGACCTGTCATTGAAAGGATAATACACGGAACAATTACAATTCCGATAACAACTTTCCAGTTTAAAAATTGCCAAGAATATATACCAGCAGGCCAGTATGAAAGGTTGGGTAAAGGATACATCAAATCAACCTGGGATTTACCTTACACACACAAATGTTATAGTGAAGGCAAAAAGGAGGTATTCCTTAGTGGCAATAATTGTCAAAAATCACTAGGCGGTACACTTCTGGGTCAAGGTATTAACTTGCATGGAGCTTGCGAAGGGTCTTCAAATAACCTTTCTTGTCACCTGCAAGGCACTCCTTCAAAACAGATAGAGCCATTCTTCAGACAACTTTTGAACCAAAGTTATGTTTTAATAAATGACCACAGCTGTTGCGGAATGGTGCCAGGAGAATGTTATCTTGTTATTGATACTTCCAGGGTCGTTTGCTGTATGCAAGTATTGTATCCAAACAGCAATCCAGACATGGAGGCGGCAATATGGCCTCATGTGAATATCTCTTCTATTCGAATTGATACTTTAAGCAGAATGAAGTCTATTCTTTTACAGACTACTGTGCCTCTGACGTCGTCCAAAGAAACGTATGATCTGCAAGTTGCAAGGGCGGCATCAGAGATACATACCCTTTTATCAACAAATTGCCCCATGCATTTCGTAGAAATGTTAAGTCAAATCTTAAACATGTCTGATACTAGTGGCATCGCACATGTATTTAAGACAATTTCTTCGGGACTGTTAGCACCCTTTGAAACTGTTCTGGGCATCTTCCCGAATTTTTTCCTTTCTGTCTTTGGCGGCCTACCCTTAATCTTGGGACTCGTGGCAGGAATTTTATTTTTGTTCCTTCTGCTCAGATATGGCAAGCTAATCCACAGACAAGACTCCAGCAACGATGGATGAAACGATCCTAGCAATACGAAACCGAGACCATATCACTAAGGTCCTCGGATTGGCCCGGCTAAGAGATCTGAATACAACTTGGTTTCTTTCATTCAGACATATCTGGCAAGATTGCATCTTACCTGTGCTTCGATGTCTGCTATGCAGAGAAGAATGCGTGTTGGACAGTTGTCTTACACTACCATCAGCAGTACCAATGGATATCGACTCTTTGCTTTGTCCTGTAACGACTCATGCAACGTGTTGTCCCCAGCGGCTACCTATTCTGATGACGGCATTCGTTGAGACTTCACCATTACGAGTAGGTGGCGGTGAAGTACGAGAGGAAAGCAGCACCAAACAGGTAAAACCTTCTGTGAGCATTGCTGATCCAAACATCGATGATAGCAATCACGCTCCAAACTGCAGTTACAGCATTTTCGAACTTGGTCGAACTTTCACCTGATGTTGTAGACCAATTTTTTCTCTTTCTGATATGATGTTCTCTCCTAACAACGAGAATAACATTTAAAAACAATGATCACACAGCATTCCCTGAACTCTGAATTCGGCCTTCAATTTTGTTAAACAATGCTACTAAAAACATTTGGGACTATTCTTTTTCCTCACTTCCCCTGAAAGAGAAATTATTTTTCTTTCACTTCTAAAATATTTTTAAAAAATTTCGGTACATGGTATGCTGCTTAAAGTAAAACTATTCTTAGAGAACAGAGCTACTATTTTTAGAGACAATGTTTACCTCAGCCTCTAGCACATGTACAATATCTTATAAATATGTGATGAAGTAGTCTCGTTTAGAAAAACAGAGGGGGGAGGGTCCTGGGGACAGTTTAACAACCCTACAGTGCTACTATCCCTATAACCAGTTTAACCAACAAAAAATAGCAAGAGGTCAATTATTATGCAATCCAAATTTTCAACTAAGAAATGGGGAACCTCATTCCTATCACACAAAAAACTAATAATGGGCTGCAACAGTCACTTGAAAAACATCTTATTGAAAAAAAATATCCAAAACGACTGATCAGGTCTGATGAAGGGCGGATCCGAGTGATGACTGATGGGAATCTTCTCACAAAGAAGGAGACCCCATGTGTGACTGTTGCAGCACATTATTATTTTTTTGTGTGATAGGAATGAGGTTCCACATTTCTTAGTTGAAAATTTGGATTGCATAATAATTGACCCCTTGCTATTTTTTGTTGATGAAGTGGTCTCGACCTTCTTTTCTGTAAACCGAGCCATTTCATATGTAATTTTTCGCAATTCATTCAGCTGATATATATATGCATTTAACTGAATGATAAACCTGCTTGAAAAGCGTACAGTACCAATACTCATTTCGTGTATAAACCATACACCATTTCAAATGCTATTATGTATTTTGGGGTGGGTTGGAAAACACACATGCATCGTTGTATGTTTATATTGCTTATTATTTAGTAATGATGGACATTAATACGTGGAGTAGGTGTTGTATTTCTATCTAGGACCTTAATTCTATATTCCCGATTCATGCCCATATTCAGTAATAGCCCATGCAGTCCAAAACACAGCACGGCTACTCCCAGAGACTCCTAGAAAGCACAACGCGTTCTTTAAACAAGCCAAGCCTCCAGCAGCCCAGGAAAACCCCTGCTTTTGTTTTGATTTTCACAAGAACTCCTGGAGTCCAGAAAGAACTGTTAGTTCTTAGTGACGTCTTATGTCCAACCTTACGTCAAACCCGGCACCTTTCAGGTATAAATATACCAACGTTGCCTTAAGCAAACACATGGTGGTTGGGAGCAGAGCGACGTTCTACTTGCCCGGGAGCCCAGCTGTTATGAGAGCCGACGGAGACCCCCCCTCCCCTTGACGCACTGAGAGAGACACTGTCTTTTTCTCCAGCCAAGAAAATCCAGCTCCGGTGTTCCCAAGTCACCCTCGCGGGTTGCTGGGAGATCGAGTCCTGAGAAGTGAGATACAAGACCTTCTTCATTCTATGACCAAGGTACGGAACTGATTACAACCTTAGAGAGAATTCTTGATTCCGATACTTGGCAAAACTTAACTTAACTTAAAACTGCAACTTACTTACTCCTTTCCACGATTTAGGCTTTGGTCAGGTACACTGGGGGGGGCATATCTTAGAAGCACCAGTTGAGTTCGTTAGTCAATGTTTTTATGAATGTATATATTTTATCCATTTTAAAGTATCATATGGCTAAGAGTCCATATCAATGCTTTTACACGATTATTTTATAATACTACTTTCATTGTACGCACTTTACTTTACAATAAGTATTGCAATTGTGGCAATTCATTTCTCTTGCATGAGAAAGAAGACTGCTCAATAAAATAACACCTTTTATTGAAAACGCCCGTCTCTCTATTTCTCTGCAAACTGGTGGAACTAAGCATGCACGACTGAGTGAGTGAAATAGTTCTCTATTGTTTCACACGACTCTGAAGATACACTCTTTATTCTGGGGAAGCAAAGTTGTCATGTTTATGCGGTTGTCAGAAGCTAATCCCTTCTTGTCTAAATCAGGATGGGTAACCCTTTCCTGAACATTCGAGAAGGTTTCAAGTGACCTCTAAGCTAGCTGGAAAAACTAATTAAGTCTATCTTAGTCAGTAGAGACCTAGATGACCTCAGTCCTACGTCTACACTGCTGTTTATGTTATTCCAATGCGTAGAGCCTATTGGGAATATAGGTACTACACTACACTCTGTGGACTCCCTAGATCGACAACTTCCCCGCTAAGAGCATCACTCAACTCAGCGGCCAGGCTCATCACAGGCTCCTAAAGACATTGCCACATTTACCCTGACTTCAAATCGCTTAACTGGCTACCCTTCGAATCAAGAATTCATCTACAAATTGCTTGCATGACACACAGAGCCCTACATCACAACACCCTGAGGTACCTGGCCCAGAAACTGAAGCCCTTGTGTGGAAACAGATCCTCCAGGAGCGCCAACAACCTTCTTTTGATGCCTCAAAGATTTGCCAAGAAGAAAACATATAATCGCGCCTTCTCTGGAATTGCGCCAAGTATTTGGAATGCACCACCCCCAGAAATCAGACTCAACCCATCAACTGCCTCCTTGAAAAAAGAAGTTAAATCTCTTCTCATGACGAAATTATTTTGAACATTATTTCGGACTAGTAGAACAACCAGCTGTAACATATGTCTTTATCTCAAAATACTATGTTTCTTTGTACATTGTCTCTTTTGTTTGACTACCTTACTTGTAAAGCACTCTGATACCATGTTCGCGATATATAAAACCTTCAAAAAATAAATATGGTGCTGTACAGTTTTCTCCATTTGAAGCAACACAGCGTAGCAAGTGACCTTGCTACATTGCGCCAAATGGTATTTAATGTGGCCCATTATGAGTGACTTGCATGTTGGACAATGCACCTGAATTTCATCCACACAGGTAAAATGGTTTCTGTTACATTTATTTGGCTCACCTTTGGTGGCTCAGTGAATGTGGCTAAGCGAATGCAGTAAGTCTAAGCTCAGAGAAAATGTGTGTGGTATATTATGTAACTGCACAAACAAACAACAAAATAAGTATGAAAGAAAGATGAAAGGTCCACATCAACATTAGCTAAAGATGCAAGCAAATCTAGATTTTTTGAAAAAGGTAGGAATAGCATCTAAAGAATACATTTTGTGATGGGCAAAAAAATAATTAAAAATAGTAATCAATAGGTATATTTACTATTTATTCATGAAACATGGCACAGCAAGGGAACTTGCTGTGCTGCGTTGCATAAATGAGAAATCAATCAATCAATCAGAGATTTGTATAGAGCACTACTCACCCATGAGGGTCTCAAGGCTCTGGGGGGAGGGGGGTTTCGGGCCATTGCGGTCATCCGAAGAGCCAGGTCTTTAGGCTCTTTCTGAATGTTTGTAGTGTGGGGCTTCGTCTGATGCTGAGGGGGAGTTTGTTCCAGGCCTTGGCTGAGATGTAGGAGAAAGGATCTGCCTCCCGTCCTGGCTCTGTGGATGTGAGGGATTTTGGACAAGTGTAGGTCAGTGAAGCATAGATTTCTTTTGGGGGAATAGAAGGAGAATCTTTCTTTGAGGTATTGGGGTCCGGTCTTGTTGAGGGCTTTGTAGGCATGTGTTAGCTGCTTGAAGGGTACTCTTTTTTCAATGGGGAGCCAGTGGAGGTCTCGTCGGGGCTGGGTGATGTGGCCTTGTTGTGGGATACTGAGGACAAGTCTGGCTGTTGCATTTTGGACAGTCTGGAGTTTGTGGAGTAGAGATGTATTGATTCCAGCATAGAAGGTATTCCCGTAGTCCAGCCTGCTGGTGATGAGTGCTGGTGTGACAGTCTTTCTGGAGTTGGGGGGGGGGGTCCATTTAAAGGTCTTGTGGAATATGCGAAGAGTGTTGATACATGTGGAGGATACTGCGTTGATCTGTTAGTTAATGATGAGGGAGGAGTCGAGTAAGATGCTGAGGTTGAGGGCATGGTCCATGGGTGTGGGAGGGCTGCCAAAGGCGTGAGACCACCTGGTGTTGTCCCACGTGGAGGGGTGGATCTGAGGAGGAGGACTTCCATTTTCTCAGAGTTGAGCTTCAGGCAGCTGCTGTTTATCCAGGATGCGATGTCTTTCATTCCTTCCTGGAAATTTTGCCTGGTGATGTCAGGTTCCTTAGAGAGGGAGAGGATGAGCTGGCTGTCGTCGGTGCTGTGGTTGCTGCGGAAGCCGGATTGAGGAAGTAGTTGGATTCGATGAACTTTGTTAGCTGGATGTTTACGATCTTCTTGGTGACTTTGGCTGCAAAAGGGAGGAGAGAGATGGGCCTGTAGTAGTTGCGGTCTGTCTAGCCTGTGGAGGGCTTCTTGAGGAGGGGTTTGACTACTGCGTGTTTTCAGTTGTCGGGGAACATGCCTGTTTCAAGGGTACAGCTGATTGTCTTTCGTAATTCTGGTGTGATGGTGGAGGCAACCCTGTGGAAGAGGTGCTGTGGGGTGTATGCTCCTCATGGTTTTTGCAGTTTCTTCTGTGGTGACCGGGGTCCAGGAGAGGATGGTCTGTTGAGTGGCATTGCTGGTGGGAGGTGTTGGGTCAGTGCCTTGGTCTTGTTCGTCGAAGTTGTCGTAGAGTGTCCTGATCTAGTAGTGGAAGAAGGAGCCGAGTTTGTTGCAGAGGTCCTGGGAGGGAGAGATGTCAGAGGTTCTGCTGGGGGGTCTGGTGAATTCTTTTATGATGTTAAAGAGTTCCAGCAAGTTGCTGGAGTTGGAGAAGATTCTGTTCTGGATGAAGTTTCTCTTCGTAGATCTGATGAGTTGGTGGTTTGCTGTAGTGGCGATTCTGAAGGCGGTGCATGCTTCCAGGGTATTGCTGTTCCTCCATGCTTTCTCGAGTCGTCGGCACGAGCACTTGGATTCTTGGAGGTCCCTGATGAACCAGGTGGCTTTTGTGGTGTGTTGTCTGAGTTCTGGAGGGGTGCAAGCGCGTTTGGCACAGTTGGCAATCAATTTGTGGAGTTCAATGGCTGCTGAGTTGGCATCGATTGTGGTGGGGAGGAGTGCAGATGAGGGCAAAGGCGAGGTGCTCTTCAGTGATCTTGCTTCAGTTTCTGCATGGGGGTGTGCCATTGGCTTGTGTGTTGTGGCTTTTGAGAAGGAGAAGTGAACACAGTGGTGGTCCATCAAGAGGGGTTGCATTGTGTGACTGAAGTAAATGTTGATTCCACCAATGAAGATGGGGTCTAGGGTGTGTCCCACCTTGTGAGTGGGGGTGGTGACAAGTTGCTTCAGTCCGATGTTGGCGAGGTTGTCTAGGAGGATGGTGGAGTTTGGGTCGCTGAGCTTCAGGTCCCTAAGCAGGGCGTGGGGCGCGATGTAGTCTGAGATGGTGTTATTGAATGTGGTGCGGGGTCCCGAAGGTCTGTATGCGAGAGTTGTTCCAGGGTAAGGTGTGGCAGCAGTGTCGGCAGGAGAATGGTCCTTGGGTGACGCCGGGTGTTGAGAGCTGGCAGTTGTTGTTGCACCCGGGGTTGAGTGTGTGGAGGGTTACTGAGTCGTAACGGCGGGGAGTCGGAGGACCAGGGTCCCTGCTGCTGGTCGCGGTTGAGTCACAGACGGGCACAGACAAGCATGCCTTTGGCATGCTAGCAGCATGCCAGTGGTGCACACTGCGCAGTAGCCGTCATTAAGTAGGGGGAGGAAGAGCAGCTGGGAGGTGGGAGAGGGAACATGCAGGAGGGCAGTTGCCTAGAGGTCAGCAGCAGTGGGAAGAGGTAGGAAAAAAGCAACAGGAAAACCAAAACAAAAGTGAAAACAGCAACAGAAACGGCAGAGACAGACAAAAGGCACA
Source organism: Lissotriton vulgaris (assembly GCF_964263255.1). Classification (NCBI taxonomy): domain Eukaryota; kingdom Metazoa; phylum Chordata; class Amphibia; order Caudata; family Salamandridae; genus Lissotriton; species Lissotriton vulgaris. The sequence goes on from NC_141699.1 coordinate 955,426,480, forward strand.
AAAAGATAAAAAGGTGTGGACAAAAGGCACACACAGATAAAGAGGCACAACAGATAAAGAGGCACACACAGATAAAAAGGCACAACAGGTAAATAGGCAAAACAGATAAAAAGACACAACAGATAAATGGGGAATCCACTACCAACTTTCCAGTTGAGCGGGGGGTACGGCAGGGATGTGCAATGGCACCCCTGCTGTTCTCCCTGTTCATTAATGGCATTGTAGATAGGATATTGGACGCAATGGTTGACGCACCTTCGTTAGCGGGCATCAGAGTTCCAATTCTGATGTTCGCCGACGACACCTTGATTGTGTCCAAGACCCCGTCGGGTCTCCAGCGAGCCCTGAACATATTTGACGCATTTTGCAAAGAACGGGGTCTCGAGGTTAATGTAAATAAAACCAAGTTGATGGCCTTTGGGCAAAAGCGCCAATCTCAACCCAAGGTATTCTTGAACAATATCAAATTAGAGTTAGTAAATGTTTTGACATACCTCGGGGTGGAGATATCAAGTAAACTTGGTTGGTCAAGACACATAGAGAAGGCGGTGTTGAAACACCAGCAGATTTCAGGAGCCCTCAGGGTCGAGCAAGTAAAATCCAAAACCAGGCCTATAAAACCTGTTCTTATGGTTTATGACGCAAAAGCCTTGGGCGCAACCCTTTATGGGGCTGAAGTCTGGGGCTTTGAGAGTCTTACCACCCTTCAAAGATCTGAGAACAGGTTTGTGAGAGGGATAACTAGTCTTCCCCAAAGTACCCCATTAATACCGCTTGGCCTTGATCTAGGCAGAAGATCGCTTAGTGACCGTGCCCGACTGAGGCCTATCCTCTATTGGAGACGGCTATGGACAACCGTGGAAATAAGACACTACGCTGAGGGGTTCTTAGCATTAGCCAAATCAGATGCTTTTCGTAAAATTAAATGGCTAAAAATGCTAAGGGACGTCCTTGCTGAGCTTGGGCTCTCCAAACTATGGGAAAACCCCCTCGGGGAAGTATTCCCTAGTAAATCCAGTATCAAAGAAATATATTGGGACCACATCGATCAGAAACTTTGGAGGAGCGTAACCTCGGAATCCATGGGGGGTAGATTTATGGAAATTAAACAAAGACCATCCCTAGAAAAGTATTGGGACAGTATAACTGTCCCATTAGACAGGAAATTATTTTTCCAGTTAAGGGCAGGCTCTCTCCCCCTGAGGTGTTTGACGTCCAGTTGGAGAACTAGTAGTAGTTTGTGCTGCCCGTCATGTGGGGCCCCCAATGAAAGCATCGCACATTTTCTTTTTTTATGCGAGGCTTATGTAAATCCAAGAAAATCTTGGTTGGCTCCAGTCTGTAGGAACCTTGGTGTCCTAAGCGGTGTTGAGGGGTTGAGAATTATTTGTTCCTCCACTGAAATGTCCATCGTAGTTGGAACAGCAAAATATCTGGGGTGGGCATGGTCCATAAGGAGGAGGGCTCTATCCTCTAATGTGTTTTGAATTTTACATTTTCCATTGTTTGACTTATCCTTGCAAACATCTACTGGGAGATATATATGAATTTTAACTACAAAATGCGGCTAATATGTATGGTATGAGTTTTTATTGTATAAACTTGGGAATGGTCCGTAATGCGGAGGTCTCTATACCTCAACATGCATCTAGTTTTCGCATATTATGAAAAAGCTTATTTTATTCTAATTGGCAACAATTTTAATGCTTATGTATTATGTATTATGTATTTTCAATTATAAATTTATTTAACAGAATGTTTGAAATTTTAAAAAAATGTATGAATTTATATGTGTGTGCTTCTATGAGTGTATAACTCGAATAAAGCTTTTTCAATCAATCAATCACAACAGATAAAGAGGCACAGACAGACGAAAACAGAGAACACAAAAAGGCTGGCAGAGCAGACCAGCAGAGTCCCAAATATCTAAACAATCCCACTGGCCATCTTTCCTCCACTCTTCTTCACATTCAATTAACTATTAAACACCCTACTGAGCAGAAGGTACCTTACCAGGTAGATTACTCAAACTGCATTAACAGAAACAGGCTCAGTACAAGAAATGTACTAAACTCAAAATACAGCTGTTTCACAGCTATCACAATGCTTAAGTCTCCTTAATGCACATCACATTCCTGAAAATCAGTTACTTTCCTTGTTTCATATATCCTTCCTATTGATTTCTATTGATTCCAAATTTTTCTCTCATTCTAGATTCAGCTACATTGCACAAATGCATCTCACTGAACTAAATGCCATCTTCCCTTTCTAAGACTTGCCTTGTTTCTCTCACTTTGTCCATCTTTCTGTCATATATTTCCCCATTGTCTAATCAACAACTTTGTTTTCACTGTCTCTGATTTGTGCCTTTTTCCTCTTCTGTTAGTGTAGTTCCTATGGCCTAGATGTAGGTAATTTTATTTTACCACTTCTTAAATACCAAATTTTACCGATTCGGTATTTAAGAAGTGGTAAAATAGAGGGGGGATGTAGGTATTACAGATTCTGTAAATAACGAATCGTTAAGATTCGGTATTTACAGATTCTGTAAATACCGATTCGGTAATGCCCATTGATTCCTATAGGCATTGAAGCCCATAGGGATCAATGGGCATTACCGAATCGGTATTTGCCGATTCGGTAACTACCGATTCCAGCAAGGGTGCAGGGGGTGTCACTTTGACACCCTCTAGCACCCGAAATACAGGCATGTGTGCCATGTGGCACACAGACATGCCCTAAGGGCATGTCTGTCTGTCACATGGCATAGGTGTGCATGCACACCAGGATTCGGTATTTTACCACCCAATTAGATTGGGTGGTAAAATACAGAATCTGAAAGGCCTTTGGGACTCAGAAGAGTCCTACCTACATCTGGGTTTTACCGAATCAGTAAAATTACCGATTCGGTATTTTACAGAATCGGTAAATTTACTGATTCGGTAAATTTACTGAATCTGTAAAATGATGCCCCAACATCCCAATCCCCAAATACCGGTCGGTAACGGCCAAATTCGGGCGTTACCGACCGGTATTTGGGCTCCTACATCTGGCCATATATTCCCAATAGGCTCTGCGCATTGGAATAACATAAACGGCAGTTTAGACGTAGGACTGAGGTCGACTAGGTCTCTACTGAATATGTTAGACTTAATTAGGTATGCCAGCTAGCTCAGAGGTAACTAGAAACTTTCTCAAATGAACAGGGAGGAGTTAACTTCCCTGATTAGACAAGAAGGGATTAGCTTCTGACAACCGCATAAACATGACAACTTTGCTCCCTCCAGAATAAGGAGTATATTTCCAGAGTCGTGTGAAAACAATAGATAGCTATTTCACTCAGTCAATGGTGCATGCTTAGTTTCAACAGAGTGCAGAGAAATAGAGAGACGGGCGTTTTCAATAAAAGGTGTTATTTATTGAGCAGTCTTCTTTCTCATGCAAGAGAAGTGGATTGCCACAATTTCAATACTTGTCATAAAGTAAAGTGCGTACAGTAAAAGGAGTATTATGAAATAATACTGTAAAAGCATTGATATGGTTTCTGAGCCATATGATACTTAAAACGGATAAAATATATACAATTATATACAATGATAAAAGTTGACTAAACGTACTCAACTGGTGCTTCTAAATACCCCTACCCCAGTGTACCTAACCTAAGCCTAGTACGTGGGAAGGAGTAAGGGAGTTGCAGTTTAAGTTAAGTTCGTTTTGCGAAGAATCTGAATCAAGAATTCTCTAAGGATCTAATCAGCTCCATACCTTGGTTTTAGAATGAAGGAGGTCTTATATCTCGTTCTCAGGACTCGATCTCCCAGTAACCCGCAAGGGTGACTGGAAACCCTGGAGCTGGATTTTCTCAGCAGGAGAAAAGACAGCGTCTTTCTCAGTGCGTCAAATGGGAGGGACAGCTTCCTTCGGCACTCGCATCAGCTGGGCTTCGGGTAAGTAGATAGCCGCTCTGTTCCAAACCACTGTGTGTTGCTTAAGGCAAACGCTAGTATATTTATACCTGGAAGGTGCCGTGTTTGACGTAAGGTTGGACATAAGACGTCAATAAAAGATGTCACCAGGAACTGGCAGTTCTTTCAGGACTCGCAGGAGTTCTAGGACAAATCAAAACAAAAGCAGGGGGAATTCCCGGTATGCTGGAGGTTTGGTATGTCTAAAGAACTCGTTGTACTTTCTAGGAGTCTAAGGAAGTAGCCTTGCCGTATTTGGACTGCTTTGACTATTACTAAATATGGATATGATTCATATGCCTTTATAAGGATAGGAGTTGTTATAACCACATAAGGGCATAAGTCGGGAATATTTAATTAGGGTCCTAGATACGTTCACAACATTCTCTGTTCCCCTCATTTCTCTTTAAGACATCTATCTGGTTCTTAGAGAGATAAGATTCAGCAGATTCTGGGCTTCATGTACGAAAAAATGGCACAGTACTGCGCTGCAAGACATGTTGCTGCGTCAAGCTGCATCATTTTAAACGCACAGGGATGTGTCATATTACCAACAATATAACACATGCATGTGCTTTCCCCTGCGCTGGTACACAAATGGGTGCCGTGCGCCAGCACAGGCACTCTTGTGTCATGTTGTAAGGGAACCTTCATTGCGGGATGATTGTTTTTGTGCAGGAAGGGACACCTTCCTGCGAAAAACAATATTCATCTTGTAGAATTAGGAAAAAACTAGGAGAAATAAAAGAATTTCTTCTCGTTGTACCACTCCTACGCATCCCCTGGGGAGGTGTAGGATTCTGACGCATTCCCAGCTTTACCGAACTCTGTAAATCTGGGAATGTGTCAGGTTCAATGGATGTTGCGTTGTAACACCCATAGCAACACCCAAGGAATGCCCATTTCATGCAGAGTAATGTGTGAAAGGGGTCCATATTTACAAGGCCATACAAAGTCATGCAGGGTGACTTTATTTGGCCTTGATATATGGGCAGGGACACTGCACCGCAGGTGCATCAAAAAAAAAGATACACCAGCGGCGCAATGGCCTTGTAAATGATGCCCTCTGTTTGTATCTCCTTCTGACTCCCACCTTTGCTCATCTCATTGTTTCAAGCCCTCCACGATTCAAGCTCTTTGCTTTGCCAAATTTATACTCTTCCTGTCTGTCTGAAAGAATTCATTATGAATATCCATTCAAGAGTTCACTAATTATCTTAGTACTTATGAAAGCCCCTTGTTCAGTGTAAGAGCAATCCATCTCAATTGTTTAGTTACATGTAAAGTGTGCTGACTCCATTTTGATTATGCTGTGCTGTATAAGCAAGTTAAATAAATTAAGAAGCAAATACCTACATAAATAAACAAAACAAATTACTATGAATTATGTGAGGAATATGCCTCGGCAATGTTGAGCCATTGGTGCTGAATTTGAACAATGTAGAAGAGTCTGGTCTGTTACTGATTTAATGCAGACTCTGGCTGATGGAAGGGGAGAAGAGAGAGGATACTTACTTAAATGGAAATCTATGTCGGGCGTTGCCAAAATAGAGTCCGTGGTGGACGTGTAACTCTGAGCTCCGTATTGGGCCCGATAGTTATCCTGCATTTATCCCCCGCATCCGAGTTATCCACGACCTGAGTTACCACAACTCCCTGTGTCGCCTGTCGGGTGAACATGACTGGCGTGCATGGCTGACCATTTCGACATTAATAACAAAGGTCCTTAGCTGTTGTCATCGCAATGGCGAATGAGACCAGGCCTACCAATTGGGCTCGGCCATGGGCATTTGAGGCAGAATCCCTGGGGCGCCCTGCCAGGCAAGTCGGCTTCTGGACTTACTCCACGGCTTTGGAACAGCCCAGAGCTAGGGACACACCCCAGCCTGTGACCCGGATTGTACTGGACCTGGGGCCGCTGTGGGGGACAGTGAAGAGGGGGGGTTATCAGCCTACCTGCCATCTGTTGAGTGGTCGGCCCCTGGACCCTGCGGTGTTGATGGACTGGGAAGGTGCTCTGAGGAACTGAGGCAGAGATGACACAGGATCTCCTCGAGGAACTCTTCCCTTCTTCGTCGTCACTGGAACTGATGACGCTGGCAGAGGTAAGAACACTGATGGTGTCCCTCTGCCCCACCACCCCTAGCCTGACTAGGCCACTTTGAGGTGGCCTGGACTGACTGTGCAGTTCCTGGGTCCTCCCTGATGCTGCTGGAGGTGGCTGCTACTCCTGAGGGGAGCCTGTCTGTGGTTATCTGCCAGGCTCATCGGCCCTGGGACGACAGCCTGAGCCCTAATTGTAGAGGTTGGTCCGTGGCCCCATGGAAGGCCGCAAGGATCGTCTGAGGGCGAAAAAAATGTTACAGAAAAGGAAGAGAAAAAACTGGAGGAGGTGTGAGCTACTGTACCCCAGTGCACTGAATGCCTCCAAATTTGAATGACTGCCTCAACAACATACATGCCCATGCTTGCAAGCTACCACGAGGAACTGCAGTGGGCACAATAAGAATGCAAAGGTGAGATGACAGAGTGGACTCCTACCTAATCTGGGGTGCAATGGGACCCTTTTTACTTCCATCCCATTCCCTACTGAATGGGGGACAAACCGCAAACTAGCGCAAATTCCCTGTAGCATATGGACTCCTTGGATGCCCAGGAACCCAGACACTGGCTGCTTGACTGCTGTACTCACTTCTGCAGCTGCAGTGCTCCCTCCCATGCATGTCATTGAGGGGACTCCTGGGGAATGTGACCTGTTGTATGAGAGCCTCCCTTGGATGCTAAAGCTGCGCCTCCGAGACACTCCCCTCAGCTATGGGTGATTCCCAAACACGGGGGCAAACACACAGTGTGCCCCCAAAATGAAGTGATACAACCTGCTGTCTTGTGGACACAGGAGGGTTTAATGATGACTAATGATGATGAAGCCAAAGTCCAACAAGTCACTGCTACCAGGAGGCACGAGAAACAGCCATTACAATGCAACTAAAACAACGCACTACCATTACAACAAAACCTTTACAACGCAGGATCCATTACAACGCATGCCATTACAATGCATGCCATTACAACACAGCCGCTATTACAATGCATGCCATTACAACGTAAGTGTGGGTAAGTATTTAATTAAATTTTAACCCCTACACCATCCAAAACGTACCCTACTATTATGCCCCCCTGGAGTTAGAATTAACCCTGGGCGAAGCACTACTCTACGCTCGCGGAGTTTGCGAAGTTTGCGCAACTTCGCACTACGCGAGCTGCACGTAGCACAGTGCGAACACGCGTAGTGCAGGGTAGCGTAGTGCAGCGGTCATTTTTTGCTTGGTCGCTGTCCTCAACGTCATGTTCGCGACCGCGACCAAGCAAAATGACATCCTGACGAGATTCTCAACGCCGGGAGGTCAGGTTTCTCATTGTGAGTGGTTGCGCATGCTTGCGACCGCTCTCAATGAGAAACTACCAGTTCGCGTTGAGAAAGCTGCCGCTCCAGTAATAATCTACTCGAGCAGCAGAAAACTACAGCTCGCACTGTGCAAGATGCCCTTTTCAATGATTGCACAGTGCCGGATGCTTGTCCGCATTGTGCAATCATTGAAAACGCATCTTGCACAGTGCGAACATGCTACTACGCAGCTCGCGTAGTGCTACGTGAAGTTCGCGAAGTGCACTTCGCGTAGCTTCACGTAGCGCTACTTCCCGAACTACGCCCACCCCTAGTTAGACTATTAATTTTAACCCCTACACTATCCAACACTTACCCTACTATTACACCCCCCTGGAGTTAGAATTGTAATTGTAACCCCTACACTATCCAACACTTACACTACTATCACATTCCCATTAATTAAAAAAAAAATACTTACCAATACTTACGTTGTAATGGCATGCGTTGTAATAGCAGCTGCGTTGTAATGGCATGCGTTGTAATGGCATGCGTTGTAATGGATCCTGCGTTGTAAAAGTTTCGTTGTAATGGTATGCGTTGTGAATATATGCATTGTAACGTCATACATCCGGAGGCACAGATCCAAAGGCGGATGCCCCCCATGGACAAGACTCTTTGCAGCCTGCAGCACCAGAAAGAGATGCTCCTTGCCCACTCTGCCAAATTTAACAAGGTTCTCCAAGCCATCCTAGACACTAAAATCTCCTTGGAGACCTGTACAGACTTTGTCACACTGGAGGTCAACTTATTGCGGGCTGATCATCGCAGACTAACGGAGTGAGTGGGTGTGGCTGAGTCCACATTGGCAAAAATGCGGCCTTGCATGCAGGATGTGCAGGAACGTTTGAAGAAGGTGGGAGCTGAGGTTCTCACCCTGCATCACAGGGCGGAAGAGGCAGAGGGCAGGTCGAAATGTAATAACATCAATCTGATGGGACTACCTGAACGATCGGTGGGCCCCAAAAGGAAGCTGTTTCTGGAAGAATGGCTGATGGGCAAAGGTCTGGATGGTAAGGTGCACACCAGGATGACCCCCGCACATGGGCCATCCACGCCCTATCATAGCATGGCTCCTCAATTACCATGATTGCATCTTGTTTTTACATTTCTTTCATACCGAAGGTCACATATCCATGAGAATGCTCAAATTACAGAGCATCCCGACTTCACCATGAAGGTGCAGCAGCAATGAGGGTCGTACTCCTGTTAAACAACGTCTCTGAGAACTGAACCTGAAGTACACGTTTTTTATTCCCTGCTAGGCTACTCGTCGTTGATGAGGATAACATTCCCATCTTTCACTCACCGGAGGACGTGTGGACATGGCTCCACACAACGGATATGCTACCTTCTCCTTCCTCGGAATGGCACGAGGGTGAATGGTTGCTAACCAAACCAAGAAGATGCGGGAAATGCACAAGAGGGTGCGACCATCCAGAGATTAGGCCGCTGAGGAGAGAACACAGGCTGTAGCGGAGGACTCCCTCCAGATCATAAATTCATTTGCCCCTTTCCAAACTGGTCACCCATCAGAGTAGTTCTCGGACTCAGGCAAATCACTCCCTACCATGATCTGCAAAAGTCAGGGCCCGAAGATCACCCACAGATTGGCAGATGACCTGTGAATGTGCACTCAGGACTGCCACTGCTCAGATGTCAAATTAAACAGGTGCCTCACCTGATGGGCCGGAAGCCGGCAGGTAAGAGGTGGTGTGTATGGGACTGCAGGGCACATATGAACACAAGGCCCACACTGAGGTCTACCCACCAAATATGACCCTTGTCTTTGATTTTGGCACCATGTCACCCCATTGTTTCCAAGTGGACTCTGGCATTGAATATTTATACTTTTCTTGTGCTTTTCTCTTCTTTTTTTCTTAATGTATGGCTGTTGGTGCATAGTTTGTGGGTACTTTTATGGACGGAACTTCTCACGGCAACTGTCCCAGGGGAAACAGTTTTTTGGATATTTTAGATATATGCAGTGTTTACCTGATGCATACATGCCACCTGTGGGGTGAGCCGCAGGGCTATGGGGTTCTCAAAGAATGCATGGCATGACGAGTGACTTACCAGACACCCGTGTACTTCCGTACCGCATAATCCCCTAGAATGTGCACAGTAGGCCACTCCATGCAAGCAATGTCGATGTTATGCCTCTCTTAAATGGAATCAGATACACAAAGCCACGCTCCAAGAAACAGACCACAACATTACTGAATTGCACCAAGCACCATGCAAAGTGAAAGGGACAGATGCATGGCCCTCTTGAGTCTTCCTTCACTAGTGGGATCTGTATTTGGGTGGCCCAGGGGCACCTTACACTTTGGTCACTCAGAGGGTGGACACAGCGGGCGATTTGTGATTTTGGATGTGCAACTAGATGGCGAACCACTCACTCTTGCTGTAATCTATGCACCCAAAAGACAACAGGGTGAATTCTTGGACACCCTCACACCGGCGCTCCTTGGAGACCCCTCTTCCCCTGGACTTTGAGGTAGGTATTTTAATTGTGTCCCAGATGTGATGCTTGATTGCTTCACCCCCCCACTCAGAGAGGCAGCCACAAGACGAACCGCACAACACCTTACTCAATAGCTGTCGCGCATGCACCACTTGGATGCATGGCGCCACCTACATCCCTTAGACCATGAGTACTCCTATTATTTGCAGGTCCACAAAGTGCACACCAGAATTGATCTGTTTCTCTGTGCGACCTGACTTGGTGCACGGTTAGCTGAGGTAAGGTACCTGCACACGCCTTATCAGACCACTGCCCCCTATGACTTTTACTATCCGAGGTACTTAGTCAAGTGGCGGCTGCGCTGGACATAAAAAAGCTTTTGACACCTCAAGGTAGGATTACCTTCAGCTGGTCTTCGCCAAAATGGGGTTTGGACTGGGATTCTTGGGATGAATTCACATCATGTACACCAGCCCCACAGCGAGAGTGAAGATGGGACAGGTTATCTCGGACAGGGTGGATATCTGTGGGGGACAAGACAGGGGTGCCTGCTGTTCCCTCTTCTGTTGGCACTGGTCATGAAGCCCCTGGCCTGTCAACTCTGTTGGTGGGCAGAGGAGTGGGGCATCAGGGAGCAGCATGTATGCCACATGATATCACTGTATGCTGATGACAACTTAATTTACCTCTGAGACGTGGATGTGTCGCTCAGCGGTGCCATGTGAATATTGCAACCTTTTGGTGATATCCCTGGGCTGCGCGTGAATTGGGATAAGACCTGCATATGTCCTCTGGAGGACCAGGTGGACCCCATGGGGACCCACCTAAGATGGTGCTATGACACCTTTCAATATCTAGGTATACAAATGTATCATACTAAGAAAGACCTCAAGGAAGGAAATCTGGAGAAGGCAGTTTTCTCCATACGTCAATCCCTATCTTTTTGGTGCTCGCTCCCTTTGTCTCAACCCGGTCAGGGAACGATAACCAAAATGTATGTTCCCCCTAACTGTTGTATTTATTTGTTGCCCTCCCAATTGTGTTCCCCAGTAGCTTCTTTCGGTAACTGAACGGGTTAATGCACGCAATGATATGGGGCTCAGGACAACATTGGGGTGCTTTTAACACGATACAACACCCATTCAATGAGGGTGGTTTAGGGGCACCCCATTATGAGCTCTATTATGCTACTGTGCAGCTGCAATGGCTGTTGGGGTGGTTATACAACTTAACCCACCATGAAACCATCTTGGTGTGCGCACTGCAGATGGAAGTGTGCACCTACACCTGGCTGACTGATTCTGTACCCCACGCACGACATGTGTTTAGACAAAGGGTGGTAGTGTGCACTTGTTGTCGCAGATACATAAATCCCAAAGGTGCCACCTGATCCACCCTTGATTTGCAGCGGGTCTCCGAACAAACCTTTACAGAAAACAACAAAGTGAGACGTCTGATGGTAAAGCTTTTCTGCCACAAGATACCATTACAAAGTGAGTGGTGGGAGAAGCATTTACTCAATGGGACAGCCGAGGCTTGCCTAACTGTCAAGAGCGGTATGAGGGCCCGAGTGTAGAAAGCACATGTGCACAGCGTTGGAATGTGTGTGCAAATGTGCACGTTGGCCTGCTTGCATGCCCTATTCTAAAAGCATACCCCCAAGATGGCTGAGTCACGCACTAGTGTTACAGTGCATGCTATGATGTACTGAGAAGCGAACCAGTGTAGTGGCTTGTCCAGTGGATAGCAATAATTACAATCTACTAAGAGGCATGGGGGCCTCTCCACACACATTTGGAGCATAAAGGTTAGATCGGAAAAGGACAGATAGTGAAGATATTCTGCACATAAACACAAAATTCATTAAACATTTATGCTACTGTATCAAGTTTCTGATAGTATTACATGATATAGAATAATCTTACAATAAATATTGATTTTTTTTTAAAAAAAAAACATTGGTTGTCTTTGACTTCTCTCTCTCGCTAAGATCAATTGTCTAGATCATTAATACATGTATTAACAGCGTATGTTTAGCCATGAGGACCCTTATGTTTGTATAGCACTATACCCAGGTCCTGTGGCTCACCTTGGATTATCCCATGAATTTGTAATGCTCTGAAACAATGAAAGCTGATGGATACTTAATATGGAGTGTTACAACAGAACTAAGACCTGAAACTGGCCAATCAACTTTTCAGTGAAAGAACTCAGTGAAAGAACTCAGCATATGATAGATTTCAGAATCTTTTCTTATATTCTCGTCATTTCAAACCTGCTGGAAGGTATTTCCATAGGTCTACAACCTCTATAAACTGAACTTCATCCGTGACCTCATCCAGTTAAATCAAAGGTTCCGAATTATGGTATGACAGAAATTGTCAGGATTCTTTCTAGTATTCTTTTCTCTACAAGTCGCCAAACCCAGTGGGCGTATATTAGGTAGCTATGACTCCATGATTATGTCGAAAATGCTTCTTCCCTGTTTGTTTAGGGGCAGTAATCCCCCCAAACGCCAAAATATTCCTTTTCAATGCCAACATGTTGTGTCTCATTCAATCACGAAAATTCTTTTTACAGCGACCCCCACCACGTGTGTTATTTTGCAGTGTTAGCACAATGCCTTCTGAGAATCTAGGATGTTTATAGCAAATTGTTAGTTACTAAATGGTCACATTTCTTACTGTTTTCTAATTTAGTGTGACATAGGATGCAGTACTTTCCAACATCTATTTTTAATGGTACTGTTTTCTAAGAATGATTTCATTAATGTTACATGCAGTCTTTAGTCACAGAATAGTTATTGGTGTTATTTTTGTTTTGCCTATAACCTTTGGGGACCCTCTTTGTTTTGCTTAACTGAGTTTGTCTTATCTTACTTATTATGTTTTCAGTTCTTTGTTTTTGACTTTCCTAATATGCTACTGACGTCAAGCTAAGGAGATCAGGCAGAGAGTTATCTCATTGAAACCTGCTACCCATATCAATTGGATGGTGGGCCACTCCCAACATTTCAATTTATCACTTTGTATTGTAGCCATTATTTCCTGTTTGCAGAACACAGGGAGTTTTCACTAATTTCAGTAAGTATACCATTGCCAGTTTCAGTTTTGATCAGCAGCGTATCATTCACAGTTTCATTTATGGTTTGCTAGGAAAGCATTGACATTTTCTGTATAACTATTTAGCACATCACAGCAGTTTCCATCAGGCCCATTGAGCACATTTTCACCAGTTACCAATTTGTAAAATTCGCATTTGTAGGTATGTTTCCTTTAGGCATGCTGGTAATTGTCCAATATTTCAAAGTTGCTCTTCATGCTTAGTACAGTACACAAGCTAAAACAATATTGTCAATTTAAATTATGTCCAGTTACTGTGAAATGCTCAGGGATATAGTTTGTTACCAAACCATTCTCAGTTTTCACAATAAGAAATAAGTCTATTATTGACAGATTACATTATACCAGCTTAACACATCGTGCATTTTTTTCCACCGTGCTCAATTAGTATATAATTTTAATTATTCATGATTTAGAACAGCATTGCCAGTTTTCTTTATGACCAGTTGGAACAGCATGGCAAGATTTCCTTACACATATTTTCCACACTATAACCAATTTCAATATTAACCAGTTAGTATTTGATTTGGCATTACACATGTTCTCCTCACAGCTTCCATTATCTTATTCTCGGGGTAAATATGGATGGGAAGAAGCTGGCTTTCAGTTGACTGAAGTAAGACGGTGTCTAACCACAGTCAAACGCAGACCTGGATTGCGGGTTGCAGAAAGCCTCATTACCTCCATTCATGTCCTGTTGGTAAGCACTGGCAATTCTTCTTTGATAAGGATAATAATCACAACACTTGGAAACCTCTTTCAGAAGAGCATTGCCAGAGCAACACAGATGCACTATCAGAACTAATGCTCTAGAGAGTGATGTAGAAAATACTCTTCTTTAGATTTAACACTAGGAAGATAATAGAGCAGTCTTGGTCAAACAATGAACAAATCTCCTCTCAAGATACATTTGTCGCAAGTGCCAGATCGCTTATAGCACTCTAAATTGTATGGGTGCACTATATTCATGGTTTAAATGCACTCACATGTATTTTTATCGTTTGCAGTGTTTCATGATTATTAAGATGCATTTATTCGAGTTATATTAGCATTGAAATGTAGTGTGCACATTTAAGTAGGCCTTTGTATGTATTAAAGAAATTTATAATTCCTGTATGTGTAATATGCAGGTTGAAATTATACTTGTGTAATGTATTTGTATTTAGTATAAGTTGACTGAATTGTAGGCCCAAACTGTAGGTTGTTTTGAGTTTCATTTCTCCTTGGTTGCTCAAGAATTGTAATTAAATGAATCCTTAGTGTGCTCGAAGATAGTATGTTCTTATCCTACTGCAGGTGCCGGAATTTGGCCTTGTTATTCTTAGATGTAAGGAGATACTCGGAATGTCTTTGAAGAAGTCTGGGAGGCAAAAATGGAGGACGCTTTTATGTCTGGCCTCTCTGGGAACCAAGGACACTAGAAAATAATTAATTTAATTAAAGGCTTCTGTGGAAACTAACTGAAGGATGGTGCCAATGATTACGACGTATTGTGGGTTGAACATTGTCTTTTTGTATGGTGCGCAGGGACAGATTAGGGAAACTTCTGCCCATTTCGTAGGAGAAGGAGCATCTTAGAGCGAGCGCCATAGCTTTAAGACCCATTTGACGTGAGGATTTCTTAGGAAGTCAACACGTGCTTTCACCTTTGGGATAGGATATTGGGGAAATAGGTTGGACTCTCATTTAGAGCAGAGTAGGGAAAGATACTTTTGTTTTTCTCTCAAATGAAAAGGGAATTGGACTCAGCTTCCTTTGTTGAATTTTGATTCTGGAGTTCATTATATTATGCCACTTATGCCGAATGATTTATATACGTAGACTTGGCTCTGTATTCATTTCTATGTATCTATATACCCTGATATTGACGTGTGTTTATATTCAATTATTTTTGGCCTTATAACCAAAACTGGAATTCGGAGTCTGTTGTCCTATAAAGCATGTCTAATTGAAAGTATAATATTGAATTGTTTTACTCCCTCCACACTTTTTAGCAGGCAATAAAAGACCATCTGCCTTGAACTTAGTAGGGAAGGTAAGGAGCAAATTTAGCGTCACCACATGGATGAAGTCATGCTGCTGTGGGTGCACATTTGAACCATATTAATCCTTCAAACCAGTTTGTAGAAATGAAACATTTCTAAACCCCTTCCCAAAGTTATATCAACAATTCCCAACACATTTACTTTTGCCAGAAAGCCCCCCTAATATTTACAACTGAAATGGGCAATAAGATTTGGCATCTGATTCACCATGTTCCTAACATGAAATACAGATTTGGACCATTTACTAGTGAAAATTAAAGATATGAATATACTTGGAGAGGCTGAGCCCATCTGGTCTCTTCATATATGTATTTGATTAGGTATATGAAGAGACAGATGGGCTCTGCCTCTCCAAATAGTTTGATATCCTTAATTTTCACTAGTAAATGGTCCAAATCTTAGGTATGGGGATTTCCATATATTGAACCTTGATATAAAGCTAGACAAGTCGGTATAGATTGGATGTAAAAAAAGGAGTGTAGAGAAAAAGGCCATGGGAGAGGATGGAGCACGGCAAGGAAGGTTATCAGCTTTTACCAATCAACCAGAAGGTTACCTGTTTATAAGATGGCAATTGAGGAGGAGTTTCTTGAGTGAGCTTTCCACATCTGAGTTGCAAGGGAGTATGAATCAAATAATTACTTTTGCAAGAGTTACACATAACCTATGAAATGTTGTCTGAAACTATTTAAGGAAGGATTATCCAGTGTAATTCCAAGTGGACCATATTCAGGCCTGATATAAAGAATGACCAATGGGAACATAAATGAGAATCACTTAGCTTGACTGGATGTAAGTTTATCTCATAGAGGTAGTTTGACAATCTAGCATAGATTTGGTCCTTCTGGATCTACGCTATAATTCACTAATGTATGACTTTCTCTCTCTACTTACAATATGCATTACATCATTTGCATAAACCAATAGACAATGAGGCATAGAAGCAATGATTGGAATATCAGCAGACACATTTACTAGCTTCTCATACAGATTGAATACAGTGGGCCCGATTCACAGAACTAACTTAAGACAAAATCCTAAACTTACTACTTATGGTATTCACAGAAGTTATGATTTTGTCTTAAGTTTGTCTTAAGACAAACTTAAGACAGACTTAAGACAGACTTAAGACAAACTTAAGACAGACTTGTCTTAAGTCTGTCTTAAATCTGTCTTAAGTCTGTCTTAAGTTTGTCTTAAGACAAACTTAAGACAAAATCCTAAATTCTGTGAATACCATAAGTAGTAAGTTTAGGATTTTGTCTTAAGTTAGTTCTGTGAATCGGGCCCATAGATCATATGCATAGAGATGACTAGCATGCAGCCTTGGTTAGCCATGGTAGTAACACGTACTGATTAAGTTATCAGGGACCATTTGTCATAAGAAATAAGTTGAGGTTTTCAGAAACCTGACAGCTTGAGCTATAGCTTGCTTCACCCAGAGATACAAAGAAATAACATGCAAATGTGTTTATAATGAAACTTTTTTTTTAAAAATATTCAGTTGCTATTATACCCATTATTTGTCATTTTTAAAGCATGAGTTTAAACATGCACACTTACCCCTAATGTAAGTCTTAACGGGGTAATCGCCCACCTGACTGGGATCACTGATATAGATGCCCCAAGGCTAGACGGCAGCAGGGTGCCCGCAATTATGTTTGCAGACGACACCCTGCTGCTGTCAAAATCCCCGATGCGGATACAACGTGTTTTGCATGGTTTTGTGGAATTTTGTGGCGAAAGGGGGCTGGAGATGAATGCCCTTAAGACTAAATTCATGATTTTCAGCCCCCCGGCCACAACTCGCCCCAACCCAACCATAGGCACAATGAGGCTCGAGAGGATGCACACATTCGAGTACCTGGGGGTGACAATTAATGAAAATATGACCTGGGATACGCACAGAACAAAAGCTAATCTTAAATTGGTGCAGTTAACGGGTGGCATCTCCAGGATAATAAATAGATCGACCCTCAAACTTCTCGGTCCATTGCTCGAAATTTATAAAATTCAGGCGAGGGGGGCAGTCACATATGGCGGGGAATTGTGGGGGCACATATCCAGCCAAGACTTGATCATTACAGAAAACAAGTTCATCAGACAGCTGACAGCCCTACCCCCAAGCACTCCTCTCCTCCCTCTCAGATTTGATTTGGGCCTTAGATCCATTGACGAGGAATTGGGCCTAAAACCACTAACATTCTGGCGACGACTCTGGAGCACTCTAGAGCTCTTGATTTATAGGAAAGAACTGAAAGAGATTTTGAGCTTACCAAATTTGGCGAATATTCCCTGGCTTAAATACATACAAAAGGAATGCGAAAGTTTGGGAAGGCCAGAATTATGGCAAACCCTGAAAACGTTTGTAGTAAGGTCTCACGCAAATGTTTAACAAAGGAATATTACGATTTAAAATTAAACACCTTATTAGGGAATTTGCGGCTAGGGATTTTAACAAACACATTTATTCAATTCAAAGACTCTTATTATTTGGAGCAAGCCCTTGACAGAATCTGCCCTGTATTGACCAGGAAGTTATTCTTGCAGTGGAGGTATGGTACTCTCCCCCTTAGAGCATTTACAATTACCTGGTGTCAGCTCTCCTCAATTAAGCAATGCCCTGCATGTTTATACCAGTTGGAAAATGAATTACATGTTGCTATGCCTATCAAAAATCTAGAAAGTATTGGCTTGTTCCCCTTTTTAAAAACCCAGGCTTTAGGCACTGCATCCCGGCTTACAGAACCCTCAAGTCGGTTCTATCACCCCCTATTGTATTTGCGATAGCTAAATTCTTAACAGCGATTTGGCACAAGCGCACCTGCCATATCCTGAACTCTGATACGCATTTGGTACAGGCATTTTAAAAATCATAGTATAGACCAGCACAAATCAGAAGGGATTGTAATTGGTTTTATCTATTATAACAAATGTGTTTAAACATAAATTAGAAGTCTGATTTTTATCTTGCACCAGCACTTTGAATTTGTACCATAACATGATAATCGGAGTGATTTTTATAATCTCTGTTTTATGAATATGTATTATTCTTGTTTGTTTTAACTTTTGGTGCATATCTTTTATGGTCCAAGTGATCGAAATAAAGATAGAAATGAATGATGTAAGTCTTAACATGTTGCTCATTTCTTTTATAGGATCTGTGAAGGGAGACACACTGGTCTTATATGGGGTTTTCGTAACTAATCATCTGCTTTTCCCAACATGTGCATACTTCAAGGAGATCACTATCATGGAGTGTTTAGACACCAACCTGCAATATATAGATAACTGGCTTAAAAATCAACCAAAAGCATTTAACTGGACCCAGTGCTTCAAATCTATTCAAGAAAATGAGGAAGAGAGGTATGAAATATACTGTTTAGTCATCCATCACATTATAAGGATCATTTCCCACTATTATGCCTGTTTTTATTGTTACATTCCAATACTACACTGGTTTAATATAAGAAATACTGTCTATCAACATCTAGTGGGGGCTTTGAAACTGTACTGCATGTCTTAATTTTTTTGAAAACGTATTTTACTCAGTTTTAACATCTTACACATCACATCCGTAAGCACAAGTTCCCAACCCCACTGTAGTCTGCCATGGACTGAGAAGGTGCGTGCAATCCTGCTTATCCAATGAACTCTGGGAATCCAACAGTTCTAACATGGTGACACTGCCTAATAATGAAACAAAGCAATGAACAGTAATTAAGAGTCCTGCCAAAGGGAGAGGGAGAATGACATGATATGTGATGCAATGTAAGTACGGGGAGGTGACCCTGGGGATACATGAAGTCATGGAATTTGCTTGTGGCAAGTTAGTAGGGAATGTGGGTGAGCAAGTGTAGGCCAATTCATACTGTGTGGGTGCCCTCATTGGCGCTCAAGAGACACCACACCACAAGATGCCAGATGTTACTTAACCCTCTTCTCCCACAAAGTGGGATGTCAACCAATATGAGGTTCCAGGCCTCAGTCCAACTCCCGGGTTGCAATCCCCTGTTAGACTCCTGCTATAGCGCAACTCCCTCACAGCCAGCTCATTTGCAAAGGTCCATCACCCACGAGTGTACAGTGGAGCTGCCAGAGGACTTCCATACAAGTGGAATTTGGTGCCGACAAGTATGAGCACCAAGCCTATACATTTGTTTGTAACTGTACCTTCCTTAAGGCAGGTGAACCATCCCAGCAGGAATGCCCCTGGAGAGCCTATAAACTGCCTCCCCATTGCTGTTGATATTATTGTTTCCACCCCTGTCCAGAATGGTTAGATGACTGGGCAATCCCATACCATATGCAGATATATGTCAATATATTCACCACATCTAGGGCAAGTGTGCTCTGCTAACCCCTTCACAGCTGGGCAAATTCCCCTGCTGTGCAGGGGGGCGCACACAGCGCCCCGTGCTCATGACGAGCTGAGCGCGTCATGAGCCACGGTGGTCGTGTGCTCATGACGAGCTGAGCTTGTCATGACCACACCCGTTTCTTTAGAACGCTCGCACAGCAGGGGAATTTGCCCAGCATGCGAGCGTTCTAACGGTCATGACGAGCTCAGCTCGTCATGAGCACACGAGCACCGTGGCTCATGACGAGCTGAGCTCGTCATGAGACACGAAGGTGCTAATGTGATAAAACTGGATCCATTTGAAGCGCTCATTGTGGGACCCTAGTGGTGTGATTCTGACTATACTTGTCCAGTATGTGTCAGTGATGGGTTTCCCCATTGTTTTTTTTTTTTTTTTTAAACCTTTATTTGGAGACAAGTAGGTACAAGGGAAGTGTACATTCAAAACATACAGTCACATTCGGCCATTACAGTGGTACGTCAGTGCCCAGAAAGCATACAAAACAGAAATACATAAGGAGACACGAGGAAGTACAGGGCAGGGCATCAGTCAATACAAGGAGCAACAGCGAAATGTGCAGGAGATATTAAAATACAATGATCCAGCATGGACAGGCGAGCCAATAAGACAATGCAATGTGAATACAGTACAGTAGCGGAGAACACGTGAGCCAGAGGGGACACAAGTAGGAGGAGCACTGGATAGAGGGGTGCCGCATAGGGATACAATCCGAATTTCCGATAAAAATACCTGTCCGAAGGAAGACTCCCACCCCTCAATAGCTCGCAGGAACAAGAGACAGTCAGCTCCCCCCCCGATATCGGAAGAGCAGCAGGTGTCGTGTAAAATCCCAGCCCATCCCGTCGTCATCAGCCTATCCCCTCACGGTCCTCAAGTTCAGAATCGGAGTCCCGCGCAGCCCTGGTAAGGAGGTACACCTGGAGCGGACTCCAAAAATCCTTTGGTCTGCATCGAACAGGCATCAATTCAGAATAGATATTATACTGATCCTGACAGTAAATGAGGTCAGTCACCCAGTCCTGAAAGCGCGGCACCCTACCACGACCCCAGCAGCAAGCAACCCTACGCTTAGCCAACAACAGAGCCACGTCAACAAATCTACGGTGAGAGGCAGGTACGTCCTTAGAGAAGCCAAGTAACATCACCAAGGGGTCAAACGCCACCCCATCCTCCGCCATAACCTGCAGGGCCTCATGAACCTGAGTCCAATATTCCAAAACCCCCGCACAGCTCCAAGCCAAATGCAAAAAGTCAGCGCCTTCCGCTCGACACCTAGCACACCTATCATCCTCCGCCAAATGAAACCGCAGTTTCCTCGCCGGGGTATAGTAGTACCTCTGAACAAATTTGTAATGGATGATTTTAAGGCGACAACTAGAAGAGACATTGGCCGTGAGTCCGCAACAATATTTCCACTGCTCGTCTGTAATAGGAGCACCCAATTCGGCAACCCACTGCTCGCGCACCCGATTGGTCGGGACCGATCGCTGTTGGCGAATAGCCCCGTATAACTTCGACACCAGGTGTCGCCCATCTGAAACCAGCAGCACATGGAGGGGGAGGGTTACCCCAGGCTCCGAAGGGTAGTCCGGTAGCAGAGCACGCATGCCCTGCCGCAGGCGGACAAAGTAGAACAGGTCTAGAGGGGAGCAAGCAGCCGAACCGAAGAAATGAGCCTGCGTACGAAAGGCACCTTCATGGAACAAGTCGCCCCACGTAAGAATACCTAGCCGCTTGCACATCCGCTGAAACCCCGTCTCCAACAACAGCGACAGATCCGGATGATAAGACAGAGGCAAGGCCGGCGAGTAGAGAAAGGAAACGTCTAGCAAATGAGCCGTCCGCTTCCAAGCATCCACCGTGCATGTCACCGTCGTGCGGGGCGTTTCCACATCTGACACCTTGCCCAAAACCATCCCCTCCAGTGGGAGCGGGTGGGCGACCCAATGCTCAGCAGCAATCTGGGGCATGAATGGCGTGGGGCGCATCCAATGATAGGCATAGTGCGCCTGAGCGCTGAGATAATAGAGTTCAAAATCAGGGACGTCAAAACCGCCATCAGCATAAGGCAACGTAAGGGTAGCCCAGGCCACCCGTGGCTGCTTGCCCCCCCAAAACAATCGCAGAAGCTCAGAACGAAGTCTACGAAAGAAATAAGCACCAGGATGATATGGGAGGTTTTGAAAGAGATAAAGAAAGCGGGGCAGAACCACCATCTTGATAAGAGACGCCCTGCCGGCCATGGAGAGAGGTAAAGACATCCACCTGGTGACATCATCCGCCAGTTTAGTAATGGCCACACCATAGTTGAGCCGAACCGCGTCTCCCCTATCCAAGGATACAACAATACCGAGATAGCGCAACTCCGAGTCACACCATTCCAGAGGGTAGTCAAGGGGAAACCTGGCCACCGCAGATGTGAGGGGGAAAAATTGAGATTTCCGCCAGTTGATATGAACCCCAGATACGCCACCAAAAGCGACCAGCTCCCGCAGGAGCGAATTAAGGTTGTTCTCAGGGTCCTTGACATAGAGTGTGACATCATCGGCGTATAAAGAAATGCCGACCTGCCGCTGAAGACAATGAAAGGCGCTCTGCTGATGAAACTGACGTATCCTACAGGCTAGCGGCTCAATGGCGATAGCAAACAAGAGGGGTGAGAGGGGGCAACCCTGTCGGGTCCCTCTCGTGAGAGGGAACGAGGGGGACAGCACCCCATTCACTACTACCCTCGCCATCGGATCAGTATATAGAAGCTTAACCCAAGAGATGAAAATCCTGGGGAAACCCATCCGACAAAGAACATCAATAAGGTAGCCCCACTCGACAGAGTCAAACGCCTTAGTGGCATCAAGAAAGACAGCGGCAACCGGGACAGCGGGATCGATGGTCGACACAAGCGAAAACAAAGTGCGAAGATTGTGAGAGGTGGCGCGGCCGGGCACAAATCCCGACTGATCAGGCAACACGATGACGGGCATGAGTTCGGCTAATCTCACCGCCAAGACCTTCGCGAGAATTTTAACATCGCAGTTGAGCAATGAGAGGGGCCTGTAGGAGCCCACGTCCAGTGGATCCTTACCCGGCTTGAGCAGCGACGTGATGGCGACCTCCCGCATGGAGCCCGGAAGGCGTCCCTCCTCCAGAGACTCCTCAAACACCTCACGGAGCACAGGGGCCATGATGTCAATATAACACTTATAAAATTCAGCAGGAAGGCCATCCAGCCCGGCGGCCTTCCCATTAGAAAGAGACATGATGGCATTCCTGACCTCCTCCTCCTCCAGGGGCCTGCCTAAGAACTCCCGATGACCATCCGATAGCCAACAGAGCGCCAACTCATCGAGGAAGCCACCGTATCGAGTCTCACCCGTCTGCTGTGTCGTGTAAAGGTGTGCATAATGATCAATAAAAGTGCGCTGAATCTCCGATGTATCTCGACAGCGAGTGCCATTCGGAGACACCAATTCCAACACGTCCGACCCATGCCTAGGATGTCTAGTAAGGGCAGCGAGGACCTTACCGGGCCGCTCCCCTTCGCAGTATCGCCTCGCCGTCCAGTATTTCCCCCTGTGCTTAGCCTCCCGAGCAGCCTCCTCCTCATACTCGGAGAGCTTAGTGCGGAACTGTGCCAAAAGAGCGGGGTCCGAAGTCCCCTGCATCCTGCGCTCCAAGTCTCGCAAGTCAGCCTCCAACCTCTCGAGGGTCCGAACAATCAGACGGAGTACTCCACAACTTTTAGAAATAGTGACACCCCGGATCGTAACCTTGAATGCCTCCCAAATGACCTCAATGCTCTCCACAGAGCCCTTGTTTCTAGGGAAGAACGCCTCCACCTCCGCACCGAGTTCCTCCTTGAACACCGGGTCAAGCAAAGCAGTCGGAAACAAACGCCAAGGCGGGCGCGGCCTGTGTAACCCGGGGACGGACAAATCAACCTTCACTGGACAGTGATCTGAATATGTCCGAGCCAAATGTGAGGCCCCCCTTAGGCCAGCCATCAACCCTCTAGAGAGAAAGACATAGTCCAGCCTCGCCCATGAACGAGCATGTGTGGTGTAATGGGTGCCTTCCCTAGTGGCAGGGTGGGTGTACCTCCAGCTGTCAACCATCCCAGCCTCCTCCACTATCCCCCGCAGCACATCCCTTGCCTGTACATTGTACTGAGGACTACCCTCCGATCTGTCCATCTGGGCCTGAAATGCAAAATTAAAATCACCCCCCCACACAATGTGAGTAGCATCCACAGCAAGAACATGACCCCACAGAGTGATAAAAAAGATTGGCGTATCAACATTGGGAGCATAGCAATTAACAAACAGTACAGTGGTCTGCCCAAGCCGTCCCCACAGCAGCACATAGCGCCCCTCAGGGTCCCCCATAGATCCAAGTTCCTGGAATGCAAGCGACTTCTTAACAAGGGTAACAACCCCACGAGCATAAGAAGAGTATGAAGCAAACCCCCTGGCCGCAGCCCACCTTCCGCCGAAAGTGGGGGAGGGAGCGGGGCGTAGATGCGTCTCCTGGAGAAAAGCAACTTGAATAGCATGCCTGTCCAAATACTGTATCACACTGCGACACTTCCTGGCATCATTAAGGCCCCGCACATTCCAGGACAAAATCGAGATCTGATCTACAACAGCAGTTGACATCACATAAAGTAAGGGCCCCACAGGACCCTATAACCAAATACAGGGCATCCAACTACCAGCAACAGCCATCGATAGGTCCGCGCCCCAGGGCACGGGCAGCCCTCCACATACACTCCATACATTTCCCAGTCATCTCCAAAACAACCAAACAAGAACACAACAACTCCCCCCCAACCGACCCATCCACGCAGCAAGCACTCGGGACAGCCTACGCGCCGCGCGCCGCCAAGCCATTCCACACGGCCCACATCACGCACACGTGCTGCGCTCGCAGAGTGCGCCCCGGCACGCGGCAGCCTAAAATGGCGGCCGGCGCGCTCGGGCCCAAAATGGACGGGAGCACGGATCCCAGAACCCGTCCCGTAAGATAGGAAAGTGGAACAGCCCGGATAGCGGGCGCCACGACATGTCCGTGCACTCAAACAACAGTAGCAGCTACCAAAGCGAACCAAAAGTCCCGGGCAAACATACATGGACAGCTTCAGCCCCCCCCAATCCACCCACCTGATACCACCCCAACTATCAGGCCACATACACCCCTCCCCCCCATCCCGCAACACACATCCAGTCAACCAACATAGGACTAGAATCCAAACAAAAGGTAAATATGGGGCACACCCTCCGGGGAACCTTCCAGAGGTGCACGACGCCACTCCCTCACGCCACGCCAGTGTCCGCGCCAACGAGTATCAGGCGGCCCCAGGCGCAGCGCGGGGGGGTGGGTGCCCAGAGCGCGACATCCCATAACACCATCCCGCGGTGCCATCCCAACCCCACAATAACAGCAAAACGCACTCACTCATCATAATACAGCCATAACCCACGCATGAGCAAAAAAATCAAAAACGGACAATAGCTAGGCCGCAAATACTGAGAAGGAAGCCAGCAGGCCTCAATAAAAAAAGTTACATATCCACAATACTACAAAAACCGGGAAGAAGACAGACAAAGTCCAAAGTCACCAGAATCAGGCGACCTCCTCCTCAGCAGCCGAATGTTCACCCTCCGGATCTCGATCGTCGCCACGATCCGCAGCAGCGCGCTCGCGCTGGAGGCGCTTCGCAAAGTCCTCAGCATGCTGTGGGTTGGTGAAAAAATGTTGTTTAGCCTGGTGCGTCACTCGAAGTTTAGCCGGATAAAGCAAGGCGTAGTCCATTTGAAGGTCCCGAAGCTTCCTTTTCACCCCCAAGAACTTCCGACGCTGGTCCTGTACCATCGGTGTGAAGTCGGGGTACATGGTGAAAGACACCCCTTCGAAGGAGAGAGTCCTGTTAGTGCGGGCAGCCTGAAGAGCAGCGTCTCGATCACGATAATTCAATAGGCGCGCAATGATGGGACGCGGTGCAGCCCCAGAGGCCGGACGGGGTCCCAACGTCCGATGCGCTCTCTCGACGATGAACTGGGACGAGAAAACTTCCGCCCCAATGGCGCCCACCAGTAACCTCTCCACATAAGTCTCCATTTTCCCCACATTCGTGGACTCCGGTACACCTACAATGCGCACGTTGTTGCGCCTACTCCTCGCCTCCAACTCCTCGTTCTTGGCGGCAATGACACGCAAGATATTGTCCATTCTCGCCAGCTGGGTGGTATGGGTGGCCGCCGTGTCATCATGGTCCGAAATGCGCTGTTCCGCCGCCGTCAAGCGCTCCTCGTGTACGTCCAATTTCTGAACGACCGCATCCATGCGCGACGATATCTTGTCTACTTTGTCCACTATAGTGGCGAACCCCTGCCTCATCTCCTGCATCATTTGGGCGAAGTCCGTGGAGGTGGGTGCGGGACACTCTCAGCGACATTCGGGGGGGGGGACCGCGAAGTCCCAGCTTCCTGGAGCGAACGCGCCCCTCGCCTGGCCCCTCCAGAGTCAAAGGACAGTTTGGACTGTTTAGTGTCCGGCTTCCCCATAACGGTGGTACAGAAGGGGAACGAGGCAAATGGGAGTCAGGATACAGGTCGGGCAAGGGACCCGGCCAAGCAGAAAGCAGCTCGAATCGTGGGGGCACGAGCAGGCCAGCACGCCCCGCCACTCCCACCGATGAGCAAAGGCCGTCGCCGTTCCCAGCCCAAGGTGGCAAACCCTCAGAATCCAAGTATTAAATCCGTGGCACTTCCGTGGGCGATGGTATCTGGACAGGCAGATGGGAGAGCCAAGAAAAGTCCGACAACAAGGGAGAGCCAAGCGTCTCGCCCGGCCAGCGATCGGGCCTGACGGAGAAGGGCGGAGCTAGGCCTACACCCCACGTGCAGAGCCCCGGACTGGCATG
This sequence comes from Lissotriton vulgaris, assembly GCF_964263255.1. Lineage (NCBI taxonomy): Eukaryota > Metazoa > Chordata > Amphibia > Caudata > Salamandridae > Lissotriton > Lissotriton vulgaris. Next base: position 955,452,825 of record NC_141699.1, read on the forward strand.
AACAGCGACGCCGGGCAAGATGGCATCAGACTTCCAGAGCGCGAGTCGGAGAAACTTGGGACCCTCATAACTTCGGCCAGCAACCTCCGAATGGCACAGGAGTTGGACCGTGGGTGGACAGCCGATATCCCAACCGAACCGTGGGGTCAGTTCAGGGCGCAGCGATGGTAATCAGGATACCTAAGCGGATAATAGCTCCGGGCAGCGGGAGCCTCACGACAGTGCGGCCATTCCGCAGTGCGCCCTCTAGCGCCCCCCAGGTTTCCCCATTGTTTGCTCCCAGTGATCTCTTAGGGCCCAAGCCCAAAATTAGCCTAGTCCTGTGGAACCCTATAGAAAAGTGACATTACATGATGCCTCCTGGGGAATCTCACAAATGCACTGCAGCCCCTGTGCATCTGGGGCTTCGGCAGTCCTGCCCGTCACCATTGTTTGATGTTCCTTGTCAGTGCCCCATGAAAAAAAAATCACTAGCGAGAATGTGGTATTGCTCTCAGATGCACTGAAAATCCACTATCACAGCATTAACAGAAAGGTTGTCTGCTGTTGTCAGATTTAACTCCAGCAAGTTTCTAAGTCTGTTCCAATTGCCACCATGTGGTATGGCAAGCATGTGCCATGTCGGGAGCTCTCTGACATACAGTACCCTGGTCTGCGTCTTCTGAAGTGCCCTCTTTCAAACATATAGCTACCTGGTTATCAGAAGCCCTCCTCCAGGCCCACCTGGAAAGCCCAACAAGGTCAGCAGCAGTCTTGCCATATCTCTCTCTCTGTGGGGTGAACCTTGAGGCTATCATCTCAACAATCCCCCTGTCAGAAATTGGGTTTCTGGTTGGCACCCTGTCTAAGCAGGAACCACAGTATGGGTAAGCCACAAGCACACTGTAGATTAACCTGTGCTCCCTCCCTGGTAGCTTGGCACAGAGCACTCAGGCTTAACTTAAGAGGGAATGTGCAAAGTATTTGTGCAACACTTCAAACAGTAAAGCAGGGAAATCACCACACAAAAAGATACCAAACTTGGTTAGAATACCAGAGGTTAATTTAATGAAAAGAACAAGACCAAAATGACAAATATCCAATAAGCAGAACCGGAGTTATGACTCTGGAATGAATAGCTGAAATGTTGTGCTTAAAAGCATGAAGTGCCAACTGAAGCTATCTGGGTGCGCTATAACCATGAGGGCAAAATCCGTTCCACTCGCGGATTTTCGGTAAATCCGCAATCCGCGAACTCCCGCGAATTTACCGAAAATCTGCGAATCCGCGAGCAGCGGATATGGGGGGCAAAAGTTCAAGCCTTCAAGCTTGAAGTTGTAACTATTTTAGGATGGCGCCGGCAAGCTGCCAGCGCCATCCTAAAATAGTTACTAAGTTAGCTTCAACAGGAAGCACTAATAGATAAAATAAGCACCTGCTTTATTTTATCTATTAGTGCTTCCTGATGAAGCTAATTTAGTAACTATTTTAGGATGGCGCTGGCAGCTTGCCGGCGTCATCTTAAAATAGTTACAGGATGATGGGCACTGGCAGCTCACTCAAGGGACCCCTGCGCTCTTCGGTGTGATGGCAAAGTTAATCAGCCCCCCAAAAAATGAGCGTTTTGTCGAGGCTGGGCAGGTGTGCGTTCACCCCATATCTATCGTCGAAAATTAGCTATGATGCTTGATGGAGGCCTTTGCATAATTGACTTTCACGAGCTCAATCCCTGTGCAGTTCCTGTGACCACGAGCTTCTCTGATCCGTGCCTGTCCTTTTATACACACAAGATGCATGTGAACTCGCATATAAAAATCAGCAAAATCCGCGAATCCGCAAATTCGCAGATTTTGCGGATCCGCGAAAACGCAAATCTGCAAATTTGCGGATCGTGGATCCGCGAAATCCGCCCATGCTCAGTACGCTAGAATGGGTCAAATCCAAAAGTTCAGGGTGACGACGATGGCGTGCTGGTCGGATACAGTAACCAGCTTTGGCCCTCTGCAAACTACCTTGGTTGCAGATACAGGGTGCAGGTGAGGTGATGGGTAGTCGACGGTCCATAAAGGAAGACAATGCAGCATTTTCAAGCCGGGCAATGGTGATAATGCATAGGGAATGAAGTCGATCTGCCATGCAGTCTGCGATGCGCCATTGTCAATCCTCGCAATGGCGGTGATGCGTCTGCAGTGGAAGTTATTGACAGGTTCAGAGTACTCGCTCCAATAGCAATGAGTGGATTCCGCTGGAGCAGCACTTCAAATCAACTTCCAAGGATCCAGGACTGGGTTGACGCCGCTTGGCAGGGCAGACTCATGGAAGGCACAGCCCAGGTGCTGAAGCAGTTAAGTTGGAAGTCATTTATGTCCCCACGACTTGAATCAGAAGGCAAGCCAGCAAGTCTTTGGAGTCATTCTGATTCTTGGTTCAAGTGATATGGGTCCAGTCCTTATCACCCAGGCAAGGAGTGCAGCAGGTCAGCACAGCAAGGAAGCAGTTCTTCCAGAGCACTGTCCAGCATAGTGGCAGTCCTTCAACAGCACAGCAGTCCTCTTTCCTGGAAGAGTATCCACAGGTCCAGAAGTGCACCAAAGCGGTAGAGTCAAAAGTCCAGTCCTTATATCCACTGGCGCCTTTGAAGTGAAATGGACTTAAAGGAAGGGCTTTGAGGTGCACAGAGGCCTTCTCTTCCTGCCTTGGCTCTGGCCTCACTACAGGGGATATGCAGCCCTTTGTGTATGGACAGGACAAAGGCTATTCAGGTGTAAGTGTGAAGCTGTGCCTAGCTCCAACTTCCCATCCTATCCAGGATGGCCCATCAGGTGGCACCTAAGCTCTAAGCTCCCTTTGTGTGTGCTGTCTGGAGTTGGACGGAAAATTATGCTACGCTCGCGTGAATTGTGCAACTACGTGCTCCGCGAATTGCACATAGCACAGTGCAAAAACACGTCGCGTAGCATAGTTGGCATTTTTTGCTCGCTCGCGGTCCTCAACATCAAGTAGGCGACCGCGAGTGAGCAAAATGACATCCCGGTGAGACTTTTTCCTTGTTTGTGTTCAGCAACATGAAGTTGCTGATCGCGAGCTTGGAAAATAAACCTCCCGGCGAGATTCTCAACACGGGGAGGTCAGGTTTCTCATTGCAAGTGGTCGCATATTCTCGCGACCGCTCGCCATGAGAAACTATCAGTTTGCTTTGAGGAAGCTGCCGTTCGAGTAAAAACTACTCGAGCGGCAGAAAACGACCACTTGCACTGTGCAAGATGCCATTTGCAATGATTGCACAGTTCCCACTGTGAGTGCACCGCTAACTATTACAGCTGGAAAGTCGGGTACTACCAAACCCCCTGCCGTTTTGCCAGAGCCACCTGTTTCCCTCCATTGCCCCATATAAGTTGGATGAGCAACACATCAATAGTTAGAAACACTGTTCGTGTATTGATATGGGGAGTGCTGTAAAGTAGTAGAGTATCTTGGAAGGATTACCATCGCAAACAATGCTATTTAGAACATAACTGACAAGGGCAGCATCAGCCAGAATCTAACTGCGAGTCACAAAGAAGCCACCACTACCAGGACATTCCGAACTAAGAGTTGTTCCAGTGTGCAGGGGATATGGACACCCAGATACTTTATTATGTCCGACGCCCATGTCAGTGAGTGCCTTACGCCAGTGGGCATGAGGATCCCTGTGCAAATGCCAAGGGGAAAGCCACAGGACTTCTCCCAGTTGACCCTCAATCCCAAAAGGCACCCAAATTGTTCCAGGGCTCCAATCCTCCCCTGCACACACGAGGAGGCCTCCTTCATGTAGAGTAACATATCATCGGCACACAGGGACAGGTAAATGGAGACCCCAAAAATCATAAAACCACGGTGATATATAACCCATCTTAGTGTATTAGCCAATGGCTCCAGCGTTATCACAAACAACACTGGCAACAGTGTACAACCGTGTCTGGAGTCACGCCCCACCAGGTAAGTGGCTGCTACTTTGCAGCCTTTTTTCACCCAGGCTACTGGGTTAGAGTAAAGCAATTTGTCCAATGGATAAACACACTGCGCAGATCTATGCTCGCCATCACCACATATAGGAAACCCCCACAACAATGTGTAAAAGGCTTTCTAAATATCTTTGGCCAATGTCAGGGCCCATTGCGGCAGTATGGCGGAGCTTTCAACGATATGCATCAACTGCTGTTCATTCTGAAAGGTTTTACATGTACCGATGAACCCCACCTCATCCAGGTGTATCAGCGTATGTATTCTGGGCACCAGCCTACCTGCCAAGATGCCACTGAGAATTTTATAGTCCACATTCAATGGGAGAGGGGTCTGTATGACCTGACCTCCTCAATGTGCCTCCCAGGTTTGAGCACTGATGTTACTAGTGCCTCCTGTATTCTACTCAGAATTTCTCTCTTATCCCTGGCTACCATCTACAGTTTAGTCAGGCGATGGACTAGGCGGTACACATAAACTGCATAGAACTCCACCGGGAGGCCTTCCGTATCTGGCATCCTCCGCTGCTCCATAGCCCGGATCGCTCCCTCACTTCCTGCTCTGACTTAGCCGTGCACCGCGGCTGTCTGTCTCTGTTAGCCAGTGTTCCAGAAAAAGTTCATCATTAGGTTTAGAGAAATCTGGTACTATCTCATTTGATCAATGACATGGTGTGACAGGTTACACTCATCAAAAACATGATGACAGCAATGTGCAAACAAACGAGGAAAACATGGTAATGTTTTAACCACAGATATTCCTCAGTTCTTTGCACAATCATAGGATTATACGCAACAAACATTTCTACCACCTTGAGGTATTACTTGTGGAGTTTGCAAATGCCTCTAAATAAACCTGGTAGTACTTGTTAAATGTGACGCAAAAACGAGTGGTTTGAAAATATGATTGCCATAACTCAACTGGGAGGTCTGTATAATACTTTTTGCATTTTTTTCCAGGCAAAAGTGGATTGAAAATGAAGAGAAAACGAAAAGAATCATCAAAAACATCATGAAATTAGAGGTTTCTGAAAGTGGTCCGGTAGCACCTAAATCCTTCCCTCAGGTTGATTGCCTGCTCGTCCCACACACTTTGATAACACTATGCAAGGACCATGTCTCCTTCATCAGCAGTTTGAAAGATTTGTCATCATTGTTGAAGAGCGGGGGTCACTTATTAATGTTTCTGCTTCTGGAATGCACATACATGTATGTAGCCGATTTTAAGTTTCCAATGTTATGCGTCGATGAAGATTTTGTGAGAAACGTTTTGAACGAGCAAGGCTTTATGATTAAAGAAGCACAAGTAAAACCTAGACTCAACCAAACAAAAATTTCAATCATGGATTATTCTTATATTATGTTCATTCATGCTGTTAAAGTGAAGGATGTGCAAAAATGTAAAACATCAGCAATAGAAAGCTGAAAGTGTGAATAACTTTGTTCCTTGTCAAAGAATCATTTTAGTTTGTTAAATATGTAACTCGTGCTTTCTATGCTTTTGAGCCTTTTGTTGACAGGGATTGATCATTTGTCTTGATTTTTACTTTCTTTCTAGCTTCCTCATCAGTTATTTATTGCTGTTAAAGTCATGTATGATGCAGGGTTGTGCTTTATAGAATTGACCTTATAGAAAGGAAAGGCTATTGTTGCAAAGGGCAACTTTTGAGCTTTGAGATATATATATATATATATATATATATATATATATATATATATATATATATATATATATATATATAGATACTGTATATTAAGGACGGACGGTTGGAAACAAGAATATACCGCAAAGCCACCGCGGGTAACAGCATTTTACATGCTGCAAATGCACACCCAGCTCATCTCATCTCCAGCAATCCGTATGGTGAAATGCTGCGCATGAGACGAGTGTGCAGTAACCCTAGTGATCTGGAAGTGGCCCAATGTGAGAGCAAGAGTAGATTCTTGGAAAGGGGCTACACTGAACAACTCATTGAGAGGGCCAGGATTAAATCCATGATTAAAACTAGGGAGGATCTCCTTACTAAATGCAGTAATACAGATCATTCAGTGCTGCAGCCAGTTGAAAACAAGAGACACAATGATGAAACTAAGAGCTTCAGAATTATCACTGGCTACAGTAAACAACATAAAGAGATCTATAGGATTGTCAACAGAAACTGGCCCATTGTGGCCAGTGACCCCATTATTGGTGCCACTTTGGCAAAGAGGGTGTCATTAACTTACAGCAGGGCGGCCTCACTTAGAGATCAACTGGTAGATACCAGCCCTGAGACTATTGACAGAACTACGTGGCTGCAGAATAACAGGGGATTCTTCAGGTGCAAAACCTGTAAGGCCTGTGGCCATGGTGTCAATGTAAAAACGTTCACAGATGGTTTTAGTGGAATAGAACACCCAATAACTCAGGTTTTAACATGCAAAACTGAGTTCGCCATATATGTATTGCAGTGCCCATGCCCACTTAAACATGTGGGCAGTACCAAGTTACCAGTACATAAACGTATCCTCCAACATCTTCGGGCTATTACAAATGGGGATAACACGTACCCGGTGGCGAGGCATTTTTGAGACTGCCATCAAAGTGTAAATACAAGCTTAAAATACTTTGTCATTGATGCAGTCAAGGCCAGCAGGCGGGGTGGACACTGGGAGGCCAAACTCAGGAAATTGGAAACCCAGTACATTCTCCAACTTGACACCAAGGTACCGGGGGGATTGAATGTAACTGAGGACATGTACACTTGCCTCCCATAATCAATTCCACTTTACTTATGACTGTCTTATCTGCTTACTGCTATGTGTGTCTTTTTTACTTCCTATAGTTGGTTGGCGACCAGGTACTTTGATTGGAGGTTTGACCCGGCTGGGCAAACTTCCCTCCTATGATTGCCAGTTGATGCCCAAACACAATGATATTGACGAAAAATTTCGCTACATTTATTTGTTTTTGATCAGGATCTGTTGTGTGACTATGCTGCTGCTGTTGACTAGAGCAATATTTAATGAGAGAATTGTTCAATACATCATTCAGACTTTACAGGTTCTTATTCCCTAACAGTCTTACTTATATGATGATTTCCATAATTTATAATATTCACATTTTTCATTATTTCACTACTTGGAGAATAAATAGAAGCCAGGAATAGAGACAACTGGGGTCGTTGTGAGAAACACAAAGTAAGGTTCTTTGTAAACAGAGAGCATTGGTGTATATAGAATATGAATTTTAAATATTTTTATCAAGTTTCTGATGAAATATTCCTTGCAGTTTTTTAATGTTTGTACCTACTAGAATTGTTATTTGCACATATTAGCGAATGGCTAATTCGGCAGTCTTTGCTCAGATTTGATAAAATTTGCACATTGGATGTTATCAACATCTAGATATGTTATTTGCACTATTGCGTAATTTGCACATAATTTAATGCATTTGCACTTTAGTTAGACTGAGTTGATATCTAGTACGGTATGTTAAATTATTGAAACGTTCTCTGCTCTACCCTACAACATCATTTGGTTCAATCGGAACAGGTATTTAACCACCATTTTTTTCTAGAAAACCACTTGACTCTTGTGTTCCCCATTTTCCTACTATTGACTCACACAGATTTTATAGTATTTTACTATAATTGTATTTATTTGTGTCAATTTACGCAAATGTTTAAACATTGACCCATGTAACATTTCTGGTTGACTAACATGTCAAAGTATTTTTTCCATGTTAACTCTCAGGCACAATCACGTGATGCTATTGCATCCAATTACTGGCACTTTAAATTGAGCATTTTTCACCCAGAACGTTGTCATGTGAGCAAGGCTCATCAGAGCCGAAACGTCATGCGGCTGAATTTGCACGAATAAAATTTTGCACTTAACTGGTCCGTGTCCGTGCTGTCTTTGCCAGCTGTAAGAAGTTCTGTGTACTGGGTGTGAGACGCGGCAATCCGTTATATATATATATATATATATATATATATATATATATGTATATATATATATATATATATATATATATATATATATATATATATATATATATATATATATATATATATATATATATATATATATTCCTTGCACTAACCATACCATGAAAAATTAGGCTTGTTCTATTGGGTAACTATGGGCAATGTACCATATCTGTATTCGTACAGTTATTTTCTTGTATTCCATATGTGATCCCAGCTTAATGTTAATAGAACATCAGGATTTATCTCGTTATTTTGCACTATCTGATGTGATTCTTATATGTAATGTTGTTTAAAATTATGAGCAATAACAAGACGATATTTAAATATGCCTAGATATTTCTTCTATGTCTATGAACATGTGATCGCTGATGCCACCACTTAGGCTGTTTCACATTAAAAAGCATATGTATAAAAGCAGTAGTTGTCATAAAATCTTCAGCTTGACAAAGGGCGAGTAAGCCCGAAACGCGTTGCTGTTTTCGTGAATAAATGTAACATCCCTGCTGTACTTGGCTGGTCCGTCTCCTTCCTTTGGCGTCACGCCGTGCTGTGCCAAGCTGTGTGGAGCCGATTATATATATATAGCCGCATTCAAGAGGCTCCCGTTTCTGCAAGTTGGCTCTGGTTCGACTGGACGCTACTTCGGTGGTTTTTGTTGGAATCCGGGTTACCGGAACTGCCAGAGCTCGCCTCTTGACCTGGACGATATTGCTGGCAGTTTTGGGGTCATTGACTTCATGCTGGGCGAGGTATGATTCTCATCCTTGCTCCTGCCTCATTGACACCAGGTTCAGGAGGTTGAAACGGTTCGGGGACTGGAGGAGACGGTGGCATTCCTGTGTCATCGGGTTTCGGAGGGTTCATTAGCAGCACAGCTCTGTCTGACCCCGAGCAGTATCCACCAGGCAAGACTCAGAACATTGCATCCTGGTACTGGTAGTCGCTGTGCATAAAGCGGCGTACTAGGATAACTGCCATTGGTACTTACCCGGAGGGGCGGAGCAGAGCTCACACCTATTAGGAGGGGCGTGAGAAGTGCCGCCTCCTATCCTGCACACACCCGTGGCGCTGAGGAAGGCTTGAGAGAAGCTGAAATGCATTCGCCGTGAACGGATGATGTGAACTTTCCTTACCTGCAGCACAGGAATAAAATTTGCCTTCTCCTACTCCCCTGGGCTGGCCTCTTCACTCTCGTCGTTTGAGGAGGTGATGTGTTTACATTTTGCAACGCGGAATCCAGTGCAGCATTCAAGAGGCTCCCGTTTCTGCAAGTTGGCTCTGGTTCGACTGGACGCTACTTCGGTGGTTTTTGTTGGAATCCGGGTTACCGGAACTGCCAGAGCTCGCCTCTTGACCTGGACGATATTGCTGGCAGTTTTGGGGTCATTGACTTCATGCTGGGCGAGGTATGATTCTCATCCTTGCTCCTGCCTCATTGACACCAGGTTCAGGAGGTTGAAACGGTTCGGGGACTGGAGGAGACGGTGGCATTCCTGTGTCATCGGGTTTCGGAGGGTTCATTAGCAGCACAGCTCTGTCTGACCCCGAGCAGTATCCACCAGGCAAGACTCAGAACATTGCATCCTGGTACTGGTAGTCGCTGTGCATAAAGCGACGTACTAGGATAACTGCCATTGGTACTTACCCGGAGGGGCGGAGCAGAGCTCACACCTATTAGGAGGGGCGTGAGAAGTGCCGCCTCCTATCCTGCACACACCCGTGGCGCTGAGGAAGGCTTGAGAGAAGCTGAAATGCATTCGCCGTGAACGGATGATGTGAACTTTCCTTACCTGCAGCACAGGAATAAAATTTGCCTTCTCCTACTCCCCTGGGCTGGCCTCTTCACTCTCGTCGTTTGAGGAGGTGATGTGTTTACATTTTGCAACGCGGAATCCAGTGCCGCATTCAAGAGGCTCCCGTTTCTGCAAGTTGGCTCTGGTTCGACTGGACGCTACTTCGGTGGTTTTTGTTGGAATCCGGGTTACCGGAACTGCCAGAGCTCGCCTCTTGACCTGGACGATATTGCTGGCAGTTTTGGGGTCATTGACTTCATGCTGGGCGAGGTATGATTCTCATCCTTGCTCCTGCCTCATTGACACCAGGTTCAGGAGGTTGAAACGGTTCGGGGACTGGAGGAGACGGTGGCATTCCTGTGTCATCGGGTTTCGGAGGGTTCATTAGCAGCACAGCTCTGTCTGACTCCGAGCAGTATCCACCAGGCAAGACTCAGAACATTGCATCCTGGTACTGGTAGTCGCTGTGCATAAAGCGACGTACTAGGATAACTGCCATTGGTACTTACCCGGAGGGGCGGAGCAGAGCTCACACCTATTAGGAGGGGCGTGAGAAGTGCCGCCTCCTATCCTGCACACACCCGTGGCGCTGAGGAAGGCTTGAGAGAAGCTGAAATGCATTCGCCGTGAACGGATGATGTGAACTTTCCTTACCTGCAGCACAGGAATAAAATTTGCCTTCTCCTACTCCCCTGGGCTGGCCTCTTCACTCTCGTCGTTTGAGGAGGTGATGTGTTTACATTTTGCAACGCGGAATCCAGTGCCGCATTCAAGAGGCTCCCGTTTCTGCAAGTTGGCTCTGGTTCGACTGGACGCTACTTCGGTGGTTTTTGTTGGAATCCGGGTTACCGGAACTGCCAGAGCTCGCCTCTTGACCTGGACGATATTGCTGGCAGTTTTGGGGTCATTGACTTCATGCTGGGCGAGGTATGATTCTCATCCTTGCTCCTGCCTCATTGACACCAGGTTCAGGAGGTTGAAACGGTTCGGGGACTGGAGGAGACGGTGGCATTCCTGTGTCATCGGGTTTCGGAGGGTTCATTAGCAGCACAGCTCTGTCTGACCCCGAGCAGTATCCACCAGGCAAGACTCAGAACATTGCATCCTGGTACTGGTAGTCGCTGTGCATAAAGCGACGTACTAGGATAACTGCCATTGGTACTTACCCGGAGGGGCGGAGCAGAGCTCACACCTATTAGGAGGGGCGTGAGAAGTGCCGCCTCCTATCCTGCACACACCCGTGGCGCTGAGGAAGGCTTGAGAGAAGCTGAAATGCATTCGCCGTGAACGGATGATGTGAACTTTCCTTACCTGCAGCACAGGAATAAAATTTGCCTTCTCCTACTCCCCTGGGCTGGCCTCTTCACTCTCGTCGTTTGAGGAGGTGATGTGTTTACATTTTGCAACGCGGAATCCAGTGCCGCATTCAAGAGGCTCCCGTTTCTGCAAGTTGGCTCTGGTTCGACTGGACGCTACTTCGGTGGTTTTTGTTGGAATCCGGGTTACCGGAACGGCCAGAGCTCGCCTCTTGACCTGGACGATATTGCTGGCAGTTTTGGGGTCATTGACTTCATGCTGGGCGAGGTATGATTCTCATCCTTGCTCCTGCCTCATTGACACCAGGTTCAGGAGGTTGAAACGGTTCGGGGACTGGAGGAGACGGTGGCATTCCTGTGTCATCGGGTTTCGGAGGGTTCATTAGCAGCACAGCTCTGTCTGACCCCGAGCAGTATCCACCAGGCAAGACTCAGAACATTGCATCCTGGTACTGGTAGTCGCTGTGCATAAAGCGACGTACTAGGATAACTGCCATTGGTACTTACCCGGAGGGGCGGAGCAGAGCTCACACCTATTAGGAGGGGCGTGAGAAGTGCTGCCTCCTATCCTGCACACACCCGTGGCGCTGAGGAAGGCTTGAGAGAAGCTGAAATGCATTCGCCGTGAACGGATGATGTGAACTTTCCTTACCTGCAGCACAGGAATAAAATTTGCCTTCTCCTACTCCCCTGGGCTGGCCTCTTCACTCTCGTCGTTTGAGGAGGTGATGTGTTTACATTTTGCAACGCGGAATCCAGTGCCGCATTCAAGAGGCTCCCGTTTCTGCAAGTTGGCTCTGGTTTGACTGGACGCTACTTCGGTGGTTTTTGTTGGAATCCGGGTTACCGGAACTTCCAGAGCTCGCCTCTTGACCTGGACGATATTGCTGGCAGTTTTGGGGTCATTGACTTCATGCTGGGCGAGGTATGATTCTCATCCTTGCTCCTGCCTCATTGACACCAGGTTCAGGAGGTTGAAACGGTTCGGGGACTGGAGGAGACGGTGGCATTCCTGTGTCATCGGGTTTCGGAGGGTTCATTAGCAGCACAGCTCTGTCTGACCCCGAGCAGTATCCACCAGGCAAGACTCAGAACATTGCATCCTGGTACTGGTAGTCGCTGTGCATAAAGCGACGTACTAGGATAACTGCCATTGGTACTTACCCGGAGGGGCGGAGCAGAGCTCACACCTATTAGGAGGGGCGTGAGAAGTGCCGCCTCCTATCCTGCACACACCCGTGGCGCTGAGGAAGGCTTGAGAGAAGCTGAAATGCATTCGCCGTGAACGGATGATGTGAACTTTCCTTACCTGCAGCACAGGAATAAAATTTGCCTTCTCCTACTCCCCTGGGCTGGCCTCTTCACTCTCGTCGTTTGAGGAGGTGATGTGTTTACATTTTGCAACACGGAATCCAGTGCCGCATTCAAGAGGCTCCCGTTTCTGCAAGTTGGCTCTGGTTCGACTGGACGCTACTTCGGTGGTTTTTGTTGGAATCCGGGTTACCGGAACTGCCAGAGCTCGCCTCTTGACCTGGACGATATTGCTGGCAGTTTTGGGGTCATTGACTTCATGCTGGGCCAGGTATGATTCTCATCCTTGCTCCTGCCTCATTGACACCAGGTTCAGGAGGTTGAAACGGTTCGGGGACTGGAGGAGACGGTGGCATTCCTGTGTCATCGGGTTTCGGAGGGTTCATTAGCAGCACAGCTCTGTCTGACCCCGAGCAGTATCCACCAGGCAAGACTCAGAACATTGCATCCTGGTACTGGTAGTCGCTGTGCATAAAGCGACGTACTAGGATAACTGCCATTGGTACTTACCCGGAGGGGCGGAGCAGAGCTCACACCTATTAGGAGGGGCGTGAGAAGTGCCGCCTCCTATCCTGCACACACCCGTGGCGCTGAGGAAGGCTTGAGAGAAGCTGAAATGCATTCGCCGTGAACGGATGATGTGAACTTTCCTTACCTGCAGCACAGGAATAAAATTTGCCTTCTCCTACTCCCCTGGGCTGGCCTCTTCACTCTCGTCGTTTGAGGAGGTGATGTGTTTACATTTTGCAACGCGGAATCCAGTGCCGCATTCAAGAGGCTCCCGTTTCTGCAAGTTGGCTCTGGTTCGACTGGACGCTACTTCGGTGGTTTTTGTTGGAATCCGGGTTACCGGAACTGCCAGAGCTCGCCTCTTGACCTGGACGATATTGCTGGCAGTTTTGGGGTCATTGACTTCATGCTGGGCGAGGTATGATTCTCATCCTTGCTCCTGCCTCATTGACACCAGGTTCAGGAGGTTGAAACGGTTCGGGGACTGGAGGAGACGGTGGCATTCCTGTGTCATCGGGTTTCGGAGGGTTCATTAGCAGCACAGCTCTGTCTGACCCCGAGCAGTATCCACCAGGCAAGACTCAGAACATTGCATCCTGGTACTGGTAGTCGCTGTGCATAAAGCGACGTACTAGGATAACTGCCATTGGTACTTACCCGGAGGGGCGGAGCAGAGCTCACACCTATTAGGAGGGGCGTGAGAAGTGCCGCCTCCTATCCTGCACACACCCGTGGCGCTGAGGAAGGCTTGAGAGAAGCTGAAATGCATTCGCCGTGAACGGATGATGTGAACTTTCCTTACCTGCAGCACAGGAATAAAATTTGCCTTCTCCTACTCCCCTGGGCTGGCCTCTTCACTCTCGTCGTTTGAGGAGGTGATGTGTTATATATATATATATATATATATATATATATATATATATATATATATATATATATATATATATATATATATATATATATATATATGTATATGTATGTATGTATATATATATATATATTCACTGAAAAAACCATAGGTTTCACACCAGTTATAGTTAGCTGGAAATTTTACTGATATAAAACCATTGAAATTCCCACGTTATAGTTAGTCGGACTCACTATAACTTGCGCGTGCAATGCACTGCTGATGACATCACATATTACATCACTCATGACATGGTCAGTGACATCACTCATGACACCATCCTTGTGACATAGTGAGAGACCTCCTTTCACTATAATGTAACCCTTGAGACACATATTCAAAAATAGAAACTGAAATTTTTAATAAAATGGAGATACCTATATCAGTTACAACAAGCAATTCAGTAATTCCACTATCTATATACACATCCACTCATTCACCAACAGTTCTATATAGTCACTCATACATATACTCACTCATCATATGTAGTGATACACCTATACATCCTGTTACACACCGACATTCATCCAAAAGTTACTCACACACATATTCACACGTGCAAATAAACTATTGAACATCCATTTATTTGAATATAGAGTTATACACACACTTCCACCTTACTTCTATTTAAAATTACACATATTTATTCTCTTAAACAATCACTTATATAAACACATACTTATTTAAACAGGAACTCTTACAATCTCTTACTCTCACAGATTAAAACATATGTAGTTACTGATAAAGACACTAGTGAGACAGTCATTCACTCACTAACAAACACATATAGACACTCATCCACCCATACAGTCCTGTACATATGCTGTCTTCAAAACACATACAAACAAAGAGTCAGTCACTCATGCATCTATGTGCTAAGTAATACCCCCACCAAACCATATAGAAACTCATACTGATACTAATAAAAATATCTAATAACCCATATACATACACATGAGTGGATGTGTATTAGATGGTGGTATTACTGAATTGGTTGTTGTAACTGGTATGGGTATATCCACTTTTTTGAAAATATTAGTTTCTATTTTTGAATATGTGTTTCAAGGGTTACATTACACTAAAAGGAGGTCTGTCACTCTGTCGCAAGGATGATGTCATCAGTGATGTCATGAGTGATGTCACTGACCATGTCATGAGTGATGTAATATGTGATGTCATCAGCAGTGCATTGCACGCGCAAGTTATAGTGAGTCCGACTAACTATAACGTGGGAATTTCAATGGTTTTATATCAGTAAAATTTCCAGCTAACTATAACTGGTGTGAAACCTATGGTTTTTTCAGTGAATTTAATAGGTTTTTTAAATGCTAATTCCTAACTATAACTGGTGTGAAACCTATGGTTTTTTCAGTGAATTTCAAAGGTTTTTTAAATGCTAATTCCTAACTATAACTGGTGTGAAACCTATGGTTTTTTCAGTGTATTTCATAGGTTTTTTAAATGCTAATTCCTTTGTATATCGAGTTTCTAACCTTTTTTTTTTTTACAATTTGCTGTTTTTTTTAAGTATTCATTTTTTTTATAATTTTTTTTTTTTTGCGCTCTGGGTGCGCGCTCCGGGAAGCTTTCAGCTAAGCTCTCCTGTAAGCTTCTCCGAGAGCTCATCTGAAAGCGCACCCAGAGCGCAACTGTCGTTCGTGAAAAAAAATAAATATGAATGAAAAGTTAATAATAATGCAAAACATTTCGTACCATACAAATAAAATTAGTTTTTTTTAATAAGGAAAATGATTATGCATTTCTGTAAAAGTTTGATGACGTCACTTCGGCGCGCAACGTAAGTGCCCTCGGAAGCGCATACGTGCGCGGCGCATAAACGCACGGAAAAGCGCCTACGATCGCGCCACGTGTGCGCCCCGGAAGCGCCTACGATCGCGCTGCGTAAACGCACCCGGAAGTGCACCCGAGCGCGCAACGTAAGCGCGTCAGGTCATGTGACCCTAAAATAACACTTTTCATTGGTTGCTAACAGTTTTTTTTTACAATGAATGAAATCCCCACCCATTTCCTTCACTTCTTCTTTCACTTTTGTGACTGAAAGACCTGCCTTTTTGCTGCTCCATATTCCTGGATTCATCATTGCTGCCAGATCATCCAGCAGTGAAGATGACTTCATTGATGAAGAGCCACCTACCCCAAAGGTGAAGGGACATTTCATCTGGAAATTTTTTAAGTTTCCAGAAGGCCAGAAGAAGGTGAATGCACCAAAAGTAGAGTGCAGGATCTGTAAAAAGGTCCTGTCACGGGGTAACCCCCCAAAAAAATACTCTTTTGGCAACTTCACCATGATTCGCCATGTGGAGACCAGGCACCCCCAGAATTTTGCCCGAGAAAGTGTCAGGGCTCTGGCACAGGAGGTTCCCAGAGGTGGGGCCTCTACATCAACAGGAGGAGCAACTTCTTCTGGAAGAGAACAATCTCAGGGGCAGGTAGCAAACATCCAACCTGCATTCAACCATGGGGTCGTCAGATGCAGATACTGCAATCAACTCCTCACCTATGGGGAGCAAAGTGTCCTGCTCATGGTTCGGGCATTAGAGAACCATCACTGCCCTTCCCACCCCTAATTTTTTTCTTTTCTTTTTGCTCCTGTTGAGCAGTTTCTATTCCCTGTTTTTGTTCCTCTTCAGTTAAAAGAAGAAAACCAAAAGTTCTTTTCAGAACTACCTCCAATTCTCATCAAAGAGCTATAATCTTAAAAAATGAAGAGTAAGTGAAATATAGTGCATTGATAATTGAAAGGAGAATGAGTAAGAAAGAACAGAAAGGTATGAGAGGTGAAAGGAAGTGAAGTAGGAGGACTGAAAGAAGGTGAGTGTTAGAAAAGAAATTTATGACACAGTGAATAAACTGGAGGCCTCATTTCTGAAAAGTGACGCATCGCTACGTGAAAACAGCGATGCGTCACTTTTGTGGACGCACTCCTTATGACATTCCAGATATGTTGACCAATGATGCGTCATATTTAATGTATGACGCATCATGTCGCAAGGAGTTACAGATACGTCAGTATTTCTGACATATCTGTAAACACAAAAGTAACGCATTGCAGGAGTGCGTCACAAAAGTGACGCAACTCAAATAATGTGTCCTTTCACATGGAAAAAGCACCATGTGAAAGGTTTGCTGTGAAGCAGGCGCAAGATTTTGGCGCAACTGCATCCTAAAAGTGACGCACTGCGTCATTATTACCAAGCTTTTTGCAAGGAACACCCCCTCTGCATGCATTATACCTGACACTATTTTTTAAAAAGTGACGCATCTAGGTACATGGGTCACTTTTTAAAACTCTGCGCCATATTGTATCTGCATCAGGTATAATGTATGCAGAGGGGGCATTCCCCCGCAAAAAGCTTGGTAATAACAACGTACTGAAATCTATGAGATTTCCCTGCGTCACTTTTAGGATGCTATTGCGTCAAAATTTTGCGCCGGCCTCGCATCACTTTTATGTTTACACATATGTCAGAAATACTGACGTATCTGTAACTCCTTGCAACATGATTCGTCATACATTAAATATGACACATCTGGAATGTCATAAGGACTGTGTACAGAAAAGTGACGCATCACACCAGCAGTGTAATAAAATGTGCCTCGTTGCACTATATTTAAAGGATGCAACAGCATCCTAAAAGTGACGCAGTGAAATCTCAAACATTTCACTGCGTCGCTATTACAAAGCTTTTTGTGGGGGAACACCCCCTCTGCATGCATTATACCTCACGCAGATATAATGTGGCGCTTGATTTTAAAAAGTGACCCATCTACCTAGATACCTCACTTTTTAAATATAACGCAACGCAACACATTTTTTTACACTACTGGTGCAATGCGTCACTTTTCTGTGCGCACTCCTTATGACATTCCAAGTAACGCATTGCTGGAGTGCGTCACAAAAGTGACGCAATTCCAGTAATGTGTCCTTTCAAATGGGGAAAGCAGCATATGAAAGGTCTTGCCTCAGTCTAACACCTGCTGTAAAGCAGGCACAAGATTTTGACGCAACAGCATCCTAAAACTGACGCAGTGAAATCTCAAAGATTTCACTGCGTCGCTATTACAAAGCTTTTTGCGGGAGAACACCCCCTCTGCATACATTATACCTGACGCTATTTTTAAAAAGTGACGCATCTAGGTACATGGGTCACTTTTTAAAACTCTGCGCCATATTGTATCTGCAACATGATTCGTCATACATTAAATATGACACATCTGGAACGTCATAAGGAGTGCGCACAGAAAAGTGACGCATAACACCAGCAGTGTAATAAAATGTACCTCGTTGCACTATATTTAAAAAGTGACGCATCTAGATAGATGCGTCACTTTTTAAATATTGCATAACAATGCGCATTTTTTTACACCGCTGGTGCGTCACAAAAATTGACGCACAGGAAGCGCAAAACTAACAGCGCAAGGCCTTCATAAATATAGTCCTGGATTTAGGGGGTCAGAGGGGGTCTACTCTTCCCCCTTATGATCCAATCAGCTTCCTGCGCGCAAGTCGCGTGTCGCGCCTGGAGCGCACTCCCGTGCGCGCACGGGAGAGCGCCTATCCCCGCGCAAAACGAAAAAAAAATGTTAATGCCCTGCAGGACCCTATTTTAGTCCCTACATCAAACCTAGGGGGTCAGAGGGGGTCTACTCTTCCCCCTTATGGTCATTTGCCCCTTTTTTTTTCAAACCCCTTGTGTCTCGATTTTACCGAGACACAAGATGGCGGCCGCTCCGCACTGTTTAGAATGTTTACAGACAACTGAGATCCAATCAGCTTCCTGCGCGCAAGTCGCGTGTCGCGCCTGGAGCGCACTCCCGTGCGCGCACGGGAGCGCGGCTATAGATATATATATTTTTTTGAACCTAAATTACTCAAAATCCACTGGAGCACATATCTTGAGACATAGCAAAGGCACATCGGGCTACCAGTCCCTACAATTTTGCCAAGTTTGGTGGAAATCCATTCAGCCGTTCGGGCTAAAAGTGAAATCGACCGCCCTATGGAAATTAACATGGGGAAAACGCGTTTTGGGACCCCCCTTTTATCTCGGCCCCCGCTTGACGAATCCCCCCCAAACTTTCAGGGAAGGACCGGACCGCCATGAGACCATTTTCCTGAAAATTTCAGGCAGATTCGTCAACCGGCGCCAAAGTTATTCAAAATAGAATGTTGAGATTTAACATTGAAAATTATCCTAACTATAACTACCTACTGGCGACCGCCAGTAGGTAATACATATATATATATATATATATATATATATATATATATATATATATATATATATATATATATTCACAGAAAAAACCATAGGTTTTAGGCCATATATAGTTAGGGATTAGCATTTACAAAACCTTAATATACTCGCACAAAACCATAGAAATTCGCATATATAGTTAGATGCAATAACTATATATCGCGCACCCGCAACCCACTGCTGATGATGTCACATATTACATCATTCATGACATGGTCAGTGACATCACTGATGACATCACTGATGACATCTCAAATGACATCACTGATGACATCTCTAATGACAACATCCAGTGACTGTATGTTTCTGTAAAGTTAAAATATGTCTTAGATATTGAAGAATGAGTGGATGTATAAGTTTTTGGATGAAGGATTTAGTAGGTGCATGACTGACTGTATGAGTGAGTGATTAAATGTGTCTCACTGAGTGCATGGGTTAGTGACTAAACTGTCTTAATTTGTGCATCATTATTACTGTAGTTCTGTAAACTGCTGCATGTGTTTATCAGTAGCTATATGAGTAACTATATGGGTTATTGATTGGTTGCCCAAATATTTGTATGGGAGAGTGAGTGTGTGAGTGGGGGTGGCTGGGAGGTGTGTGACTCTGTGCATAGATGTGTGAGCAGTTGATTCAGTAGATTTATCAGTGCTATATGTCAAAGTAAGTACATATGTAAAACACAGTACATGTAAGAGTTGACATATATAAATAACTGTGCATAAGAGCCAGTGAATGTGTGAGTGGCTGTATGGATCATTCTGAACTTTTATCAGGGATTGTATAAGAGAGTAAATATGTGTTAGTATATGTTTGATTAAGTAAGGTGTGTATAACTGTATAGTTGATGAAATGGAGGTGTGATTGATTCTTTGCATCACTGACTAGGTGTGTGAGTAACTCCATGGATGAGTGACAGTCTGTGAGAGTGTGTTTACACTGATTGTATCTAAGGTTATATTAGAGTCTGAAGAGGTTGATCGTATTATCACATGAATTATATCATCAGTGATGTGATCAGTAATGACAAATGAGAAGTTATCAGTGATGTCATTTGAGATGTCATCAGTGATGTCATCAGTGATGTCACTGACCATGTCATCAGTGATGTCATTTGAGATGTCATCAGTGATGTCATCAGTGATGTCACTGACCATGTCATGAATGATGTAATATGTGACATCATCAGCAGTGGGTTGCGGGTGCGCGATATATAGTTATTGCATCTAACTATATATGCGAATTTCTATGGTTTTGTGTGAGTAAATTAAGGTTTTGTAAATGCTAATCCCTAACTATATATGACCTAAAACCTATGTTTTTTTCTGTGAATTTCAATGGTCTTTTAATAGCAAATATCTATAGCTGTAACATATATTTTTTTATTCTAATTCACAAATATTTTTTATATATTTGTATTATATTTTTTTAATTCAATTTATATTATAGTTTAAAATATTTTTTCTTGTTTCGTTGCCGGTCCGCGAATCGGTAAACGTTCCGTTAGTGTAAATACCGCGTTAGAAAGGCACATCGTGATGCGTCCCATAAACGCAACATATCGCGTTACTACGTAATGCCCCTTATGACGTGCTGCGTTAGCGCACCCGGAAGCGTTCTGGAACGCGAACAAAGGCCCGAAACGTAAAGCCCCGGAATCGATCTAAGGCGCGGTGCGGAACGCGGAACGTAAGCATAACAGGTCATGTGGCTAGTCAATAAATATTTTCATTGGTTGATTTTACTTTTAGTTTCCTAATGATGGAACGCTTGATCATATGACGTAAAACAAACACTTTTCATTGGTTTAGAACATTTTGTTTTCTCAAATGATGAAAGTCCCACCTTTTTTCCTCACTCCGACTTTCATTTTTATGAGAGAAAGACCTGTTTTTGTTTGCTAAGACATGGCATTTCTATTAGCTGCAGCTGGTGGATCTCCACCACCTCCACCACCACCAAAGAACACAGGACCGACTAGCCAGGTCATCTTCGACCAGGAAGAAGAAGAGGAAGACGAGGAACAGGAGCAAGGGACAAGTGGCTTTCTGAAAGAAATGCCAAGAACGTCCCGTGTGAAAGTGAATTTTATCTGGCAATTTTTTTCTTTTCCTTCTCATGAAAAGAAAGTTAATGCTAGGTACGTTACCTGCCTCATCTGCAAAAAAACACTCTCGAGAGGGACCGAAAAAAAACATAGCTTTGGTAATCATACCATGCATCGGCACATGGAGACTTGGCATCCTCTTAATTATTCTAGAGCACAACTTCGAGATTTGGTGCATAACCCCCGACCGGCTAAAACATCCACCAATGACTTTACAATAAGTGAGTCAGAGGCAAGGGAAACGATTCCAAATCTGCAAAAGAACTTTGGGCAGATGAGATTGACTTGTGTACAGTGTGGAAAATTAATTTCATGCGGAGAAATGAGTATTACTTTAATAAATAGATCATTTGAAAATCATCAATGTCCAAAACGTCCTAGAAAGTAATTTTTTTTTGTTGCTCCTGTTGAGCCCTTTGAAGTAAATCATTTTTGTTTCTCCTTCCTCAAAAAAAACAAAAAAAATATAAAACATCAAAAATAAAAAAATAAAGTTCTTTTTAGAACTACCTTCCCTTTTCCAAAACAATTGCAAGAATGTTTAGCACTCTAGCATCCTCTATTTCTATTGATACGCTTCCCGATTAGCGTCCGAGTACGCGAACCGGGAGCGAAGTAAAAAAATATTTTTTTTAAAAAAGACGAATTAATAAACAGAGAGTAATGTGAAAACAAAGAAAAATAGAGTGAATAACACACAGTTACTGTAGAAAGAGGAACTGATAAAAGAAGTGAAAAGAGTAGTATAAATAAGTAATAGAAAAAGAAATAAAGGAAGTAGCAAAGACAGGAAACTAATGGTTACAAAAAAAAAGCAGAGGAACTAATAAAAGTTAAATCTGATAGACATGTAACGTAAAAAGTACGAAACGCTTACCTTATAATTGTCATTACCGTACTGTATTGTCATTTTCATACTTTTTATCTATGTAAAAAAGAACAAAAAAATTTAAATTAATACAAGATGGTAAAAAAAGAGTGCGCATAAGACAAAATGAATGTTAAATGTTAAATGTGGTATACTAGTAAAGCGTACAGCTGACCCAGCAAAGAAGCGTCCCGGCGCTGTATTTTGCTGGGGAACCCATCCTGGCTTTCCATGTGAGATAAACCCTCCTGAGCATCCCCAAGGTGATGCCAGGCATCCCCGGCGCTGATGGGGCTGTTAGTTGAGATTAAACAAGCTATTACCCAAAGTTGCTGAGTGGGACCCATGGTTGGAGTAGGCACCGAAGCAAAAATTATCAAGTCCGCTGACCAAGGCCCAGGCCGACCTCTGCTTCTGGGTCTACCGCCTCTAATCAGTGAGCCACACCAATCCATATACATATTACAAAATCACAATTCAAAGTAGAAAATTAATTAAACATATTTAATGGTTTATTTTTGCTGTTATCAGAAAAAATCAAATTTCACTGAAAACAGTGAGTTGAAGGTATTCATCATATAACAGCGGGGAAAAAAACACAATCAAAATGATTGTGTTTAAAAAACCCAAATAATATAAATAAACAGAAATAGGAACTTCTCCAAAGTAACTTACCTTCTATGACGTCAAAGGATATCCTATGAACAGCTTATACTCAGTTGTGCTGTTACTATTTTCTGCCCGCCACTTTCTGAAAAATAAACTCAATTGTTAAGAAAACTGAGACATACAAAGCAATTTGAAACAGCACACTAAGTTACAGCAACACCTAGAATCATTGTAGTCCAATTACCTACCCTAAATTCTGACTTCAAAAATCAAGTTAAGAGGCAACATTGCTTCATACTCAATTAGTAATGTTTGCTGAAAGAATAGCCATTTTTAAAATTTTAAATAAGCTGTGTAATATCCAGATGTTGTCAAAGTACCAGCATATTATGTAATAACTGCAGTTGCAAATGTTCTTCCTGAAATCGATGACTGTGTAGCAAAAACATTTTTAATTAGACTGGACAACTTATTTTCTTCTAGTTTATGTAGTTGAAATTATAAAATGACGTTTCATCCATAAGTTTTCAAAAATAATGTGGACAGCATTGCAGACTTACATTTCCTCTACTTCTTTTTTTGATCTGCTGCTTGACTTTGCTTAT
The DNA here is from genome assembly GCF_964263255.1 of Lissotriton vulgaris. Lineage (NCBI taxonomy): Eukaryota > Metazoa > Chordata > Amphibia > Caudata > Salamandridae > Lissotriton > Lissotriton vulgaris. The sequence goes on from NC_141699.1 coordinate 955,476,084, forward strand.
AAAAACAAATAGTTTTCGCTCTGTACTACAATTATCCACAAGGCCATATATAGTAGGAGCCATTAGAACCTCTGTAAATTCCTCTAAACAAATCCCAAGCTTCCTTTCCTAAAATTTTGGTTGTAAGAACACCAGGTAAGAATTTTGAAGGTGGAAAGGCAATCTTTTTTTAAAAGTTAAAACAGAATCATTGCAGAATGACCATCCGTTTCCAGATTTCAAATAAGCTGTGTAATGTCCTGAATTAGTTGAAGGACCGTTATGATATATAATTGCAGTAGTTTTAAAAGTCCTTCCTGATATTGACAACTGCGAAGCCACAAAATTATTAATTAAAGTTGTCAATTTACTTCCATCAGGCCTACATCGTTGGAATATTAAAATGACATACTGGCCATAACTTCGTAAAATTAACGTGGACAGCATTCCAGACTTACATTGCCTGCACTCCATGTTTTGATCGGCTGCATTTACTACCTTTTTGAAGGATACTGATTTACTGTCAGGCAAAGTTAAATATATAAATCTTTCTGAGTCTACACTAGTAGTACTTGATAGCCTACAGTTCTCGCAGTCATGCTGCCATTGATAAGAAAGGCCAAATAGATAATCTACATCTACACCCTCATCTTGCAATACATCAAGCATATACATTAAAAACTCCTGACAATCCTGCTGAATATTTTCAGAGAATTCTGTTTGACCTGAACATTTGTCTAACAGAAAACGAATTTCAGACACACTTTCTACTCTCGTTTTATCAGCACTACATTTCTCTAACACATAATTCAACAAACAGCATAAACTTTGTTCCGAATTGATCACAATCTGTTCTTTGAAAGTCTCTAGTGAAAAGAGAACATTAACAACTACATTAGCATAGCAGTTGACACCAGAACTATTTTCAAATTTAAAACCAACAACATTTTCAACAGAATTCATTTTATTCCTGCTTCCACTTTTGGGTTCATCGACTTTTGCTCTTTTTGCTACAATCTCCCTACTATTACTGATATTTATTTGTTTCCGGCCTACCACACGTTTCTCAATCAAAGGATATTGAGGCAAATGTGGCGCATACTCTCTTCTTAACCTATTGTATTCCTTAACACAATCTAGATCTGCACAAATGTTTGTGACATCACAGTCAATCAAGTACAAACCCGATAAAGTTTTGACTCGTGACAATGCTACATAAGCCATACCCTCTTTGAATACAGAACTGGCAATATTCACTAAAGCAGTGTCTACACTTAAACCTTGCGATTTATGAATTGTCACCGCATATGCCAAGCAAACAGGAAACTGCTTACGACGAACGTATAAGTCTTTAACAAGCAAAAACCTAGCAGAGCAACGACCAATTAGCTGTACTTCCTCAATGCCATCAAATTTAATTTTTAAAAATTCAATTCCATCTCTATTTCTTTATTTCTCAAAATCAACAACATTACCCATTGATCCATTTACCAGACCTCTTTCAACATGTAAATTCCTTCTCAAAATGATTCGGCAATTTAAACACACATTCAAAGTCTTTTCAAAACCCGCAGTTTTAGATATAGTCTTCTCTAATGAATCCAATTTAGATTTCAAATTCTCTGACAAAATAATTGTTGCTCCCATATGCTCTATTTTGTCAATAGCTTCAAGTTTTACAATCTCTTGTTTTTCTAAATTCAACATTTTGTTGTTGAAGATGGAACATTCTGCAAGAGTTGGCATCAAACATATTCCAGATTTCTTCACAGTAATTTTCTGAAAAATATCCTCTGGCAAAACGTCTTCTTCTGGATATAAATTTGACAGTAATCGTGCATGTAAAGCTTGTTTACCACACTCAGTCACTCTCCCGATTCTAATATCTTGTAGAATATTCTTGTAATCTTCGTCCTTCGCCTGACGCATATTTTCACGCAGCTCAGCATAACTGAAGTTTAACCATATGTTAACGTTGCCAATGCTCCCTAGGCACTTCTTGGTATCTTCATGTGTAAGCAGTTTAAACACTGGTTGTCCTTTCACTGGTGTCAGCTGCAGAAGATCACCAAAAACAATGATGTGTTTGCCACCGAATAACACATCATACTCTGTTTTAAGAACTTCCTGCATTCTTAAATGCACAAAAGCAAGCATGAGATTGGAAACCATGCTTACTTCGTCAATGATAAGAAGTTTCATCTTCTTCAAAACTCGAGATACTTCACAACAAGCATCTCCAGATAACTTGTGGTATTGTAATTTGTTATCATGCTCCACTGGCAGCATCAGTAACCGATGCAAAGTAATCCCTTTAATGTTATGAGCTGCCAGTCCAGTTGGAGCGGTCACAACACAAGACAGTGATGAATCAGTCCTTTTCTGCATATAACATGAAATTGCTTTAATAAGGAAACTTTTTCCAGTTCCTGCTTCTCCACTCACGTACAGTCGGACAGGCTTCAACGACGTACATGAGCACTCTTTCTTCTCATGACTTAATCCATGCTCAATTTGGTTGGTAACTTCGACATATATTTTCCTCTGCTCAACGTTAAGTTGTCTTTCCAATTCTTCTAAGTTAACCGCATCCTTTTGAGCATGTGCCATGGCTCTTTCACTTCAATCATGGCAGTAGCAGCTTCATTTTCAATAACTGGTTCTCCTAGTGGATCCTGACTCAATGAAACAGAACTCTGACTGTCCTGAGAACTGTCTCTAGCAATCTCGGCTGCAATTGTTGCTTCCTGCTCAATTTCTGCATTCAACATTTGTAGATATTTTGGAAAAACAGGACATTCTATGGACTCCTTGGCTGCATTGAAAGAGTCTTCATAACAGAGGAAATCTCCAAGCAGTTCCTCTTCTGCACGCCAAGGCTTGAAAAGTTGCAAAAGAGGTAAATAGAAAAACTCTTTTCTTTCGGGAGATTCGCAATCCAATTTTCGATGATTTATCAATTGACATTTTTTTTGCTTCACCAGACATCCCTCACTTCCAATTACAGCATACACACCTATATCAATATCTTCTTTGATGTTCCTCTTGAAAATGTAATTTTGAAGAACTTCATACAGACAAGCATTCTCCAGGTGACTGCTTCTATTTGGATAATATGTATCCAACATCTTGCTCTTCAAAATATCTGTACTGTTTGGCTCCTTCTCCGCCAAATACTCAATTTCCCGTACAGGTTTCAGAACTCGATTACGCGTTGCAGCAAGACCATGACTCGCCCAAATGATACTCCTAGATTTGGCATAGAGACTTGCTGAAGATAACCGGTCAGAACATTCATAAGCTCCAATTTCTCGATGCGACAACATCTTCAGACTGAAACTGTACAACTTCTTACTGAGGCTCTTTTCATGGGAAATATCCTCCCATATATCCTTCAGTTCTGTCTTTTCTTTTTTAGTGATGTAAGACGTCACATACCGAGCAACAGCCATACAGTTGTCAGCCACAAACTGTATATCCATGTTAGCATTCCACATGGACAAAATCACTGGGTTGTAGTCGTTGATGTACTTGGACTCTTGGTTTCTTTTCAAATTGTATGTGTTTTTGGGTGATTTCCTCGTCACATTATGTCGCAGCGATGACATCAAATTGTTAACTCTTCCTTTAGATATCACCGACCGTGGAAATGAAAAACGACATTTGGTATAGTATTTGTCCTTGTTTCTGAATTTTCGACGACAGTACTTTCCACATCGATGACTTTGAAACCGTAAAACTTGTTCTCTTAGACTTTTGTCTTCATTTGTCTTTGGAACAGCACATGTAGCATACTGTTCTATGAAACTCATCACTAAGTCATCCGGATCTGTTCCAAATTTAGGTGCATCTTTGATCCATAGTAGCATATGTATATGAGGAGCACCTCTTGCTTGATACTCCTTTCTCCAGAAGAAATCCAACACCTCTCCAAGAGGTGGATTTTTCTTGTTCGTGATGAAAGACATCATAGCTTCAAATCTATGATTGAAGTACCTGCAAACATTCACAGGATCCAAAGAGCACAGTTCTCCAGGTGTCTTAAATTCAATATTTTCAATGTTTCCATTTACCTCTCGTAGAAATTCAAGTAAGTCTTCCCAGCCATACTCAGCACAGCTGAGAGTGAGGAACCATGTGGGAGTTCCTAAGTTCCTCAGCATACATTTTAAATCACCATGACGGCGGTACCAATACTCATTAGTACCACGCTGACAAGCCATGAGATTAATCAGGTGAGAATCCAAAATACTGTCTTGCACATTGACTTTATCCATAAAGTCCTTTGCCGAGATATTTCGCAGTTGTATACCACTTTTCAAGATGTGGTTCACTGCATAAGACAATCCAGAGAGATCACTTTCAAACAATAGATGAAATAAATAGGGAATGCATTGTCGAAACCTAGGATCTTCTGTATACAATCGTAAAGTCCGGTATTCTGAAGCAGGAATTTGAACAGGTCGCTCATCATAACGTCCTCCTCGACCTGTGGGAAATAACTGTGGGAAACACCGAGCTTCCAAACTTTCCTCCCAAACACTAATAGGACCCCCTTTGGCTTGTTTCACTTGAAACAACTCAATAGCATTCCCCATGACTTCCTTGGAATGCAAAGGATGAACACTATAATGTTCATATATTTCTTCCTTTTTAGAGGATTCTATTTTCTCAATTTGACCAGGACACAAATCGCTGTCCTCTTCTTCACTTACTTCCTCTTCTGCAACACATACATTCTTGTAGTACTTATTATTTTTTATCAAATACAATGTTGCCTTTTTAACTTTCCTAACATCCACTAAATCTTGCCAGATTTTCTTACTCTTTGTCGGAACACCATTAACTATGATAACCAGAGGTTCCTCTTCCACTTTCTCTATTCCAATTGTATTAATGTTTTTCTTCAAATCCAAAGGCAAATAAACAACCCTTCCCTTTAATCCTCTCTGTAAATCTGATGGAGGCAACTTCCCTGTCTTTGGCTCCATTCGTACAATAGCCTGGAAGGGATGGACACTTTGAATCAAAATAGATTCATAAGTATTTAAATCCTTCAATTCATAAGGAATGTCATCTAAATCCAGATTATTATAAACCGCTCTAGCAGGCATCTGGTTTTGGTTTAATTTGTTATAGCAATAAGTACACATACGTTGGTCTGCTCCCAAATCAAAACAATTTTCTACCATCAAGTATGTGGCAAAATCCTTCCATTCACTATTGTTTTCGATATCACTCTTCGCATATATATCCACTAACTTACTCTGATTCTTATAATAAGTCCGTCGACAACACACACAGTGAAATTAGGCCTCTCACTTGATTTCACCATAAATGTGGAAATTTCCTTGTGAAACTTATCTGTACTGAAAATCTGTTCACTGTCTTCCACATTACCATCTTCTAGTGGTTCAATATCAACATTGTTCTCTTTACCAGCAAAATAACAGAACTCAATTTCTTGACAAATATTCTTCACATCTACTTCAGAACCATGCAAAAGAGCTTTGCTTAATTTTTTAAGCATAATTGCTGTACTCTTAGCATAATACAACATTCTAACTAATTTCCTCACTTTATTATGATGCACTGCAAGCATCCTGAAATGATGAAATACACTCTGGCATACTCTCCTAGAAAGACAAGCCAGTGAATGACCACGCAAACCTGTCACTTATCTCACTCTGCAAGGATCTAATTCTTGCAACAACTTTATTTTTTGCTTTACACTTTTCTTATGAAATGTCCGTATAAAATCACAAAGCAAATGATAGAATCCTGTCGCACACTGCAAATAGAACTACACTTCCAGGTGTACACTGGTCCCTTAGGACGTCTCCCTAAAACCTCATCACTTAGCGCCTCTTCTGCATCTGCAGACACAAGTATTTCTTTTTCAACCGGATGACCATCTTTTACCTCATATGCTCGACCACTGCTGTCAACTGCATGCACCAAAACATTGTCCTGAAAATAACTCTCCTCATTAAAAAATGCCTCACTATTTGAACTATGCATCCATTCTCCTAAGAAAACTTCACAAAAATTACTCCGATTAATGTCTCTCTTCCATCTACTGTTAGATTTGAAAACATAGATTACCTTGTTTAGTTTCCTAATTCTATTAATTACCAACATAAATAACTTTCGCTTGATTTCGAAAGCCTGATCAATAATTTTCTCTACATTTTTCTTTTTCTTATAAAATGACACTTTCTGTTGACCTTTTTTAAATTGTTTTACCAAATTGACAATTACCCTGTTACGGAACATTCGCTTACGAATGTCCTTGAAAATATTTGCCCTTCTACTGCCATGCACAGAGTTATCTCCTGCTCTAGCACAAACTTTTTTGACGGGCCTTTCCTTTCCATTTAAATTGGCTCTCTTTTTCTGGACTAAAACTTGTTCTGTAGTTATACTTTTGTTTCTACAAATGTTTTTAAGGAATGATTTCGTTCTCTTACCCGGTGTTCTCTTCGTCCGTTGAGATAATATTAAAGTAGAGGACTGCTGCAAAATATTTGGTAACTGCTGTCTTTGACGTTTTGTAGCCTTTCAAATTCTATCCTTAGACGGCATTGTCTAATTCCCAAATAATCTGCAGTTGAATCTGTGGTGAAATATAATAAAAAATGTTATTAACCACTATTACCAAACAGTAAATCAATAACAGTAAGAACTAGATTCGACAATGCTATAAAAAAAAAGTATGCACAAGGGTGCAGGGGGTATCACTGTGACACCCTCTGACACCCTCAAAACAGGCACAGGTGCCATGTGGCAAGCAAACCAGCCCTAAGGGCATGTCTGTCTGTCACATGGCATAGGTGTGCATGCACACATGTGCATGCACACCTGGATTCGGTATTTTAACACCTAATTGGATTGGGTGTTAAAATACCAAATCTAAAGGGCCTGTGGGACAGAAAGTAGTCCCACCTACATCCCAAATTTAAAAATCAGTAAAATTACCGATTCGGTATTTTTGCGATTCGGTAATTTTACCGAATCGGTAAAATACCGAATCGGACAAAGAAAGGTCCCCTACATCTCAGTAGGCCAAATACCGGTCGGAAACGGCCGAAATCGTCCGTTTCCGACCGGTATTTGGTACCTACATCGGGTCCTTTATGTAAAACACCTAGGGCCAGATGTAGGTAAATCACATGTACCGATTTTGAAATACCGAATATTACCGGTATTTCAAAATCGGTAAATGGGATGTAGGTACCAACATCTGATTTATTACCGATTCCTTAAAAATTCGGTATTTACCGATTCGGTAAATACCAAATCGATATTTGCTATTAAATCCTATGGGCCTTGAAGCCCATAGGATTCAATTCAAATACCGATTCAGTATTTACCGAATCGGTAAATACCGAATTTGTCAAGGGTGCAGGGGGTATCACTTTGACAACATCTAGAACCCTCAAAACGGGCATGTGTGCAAAGTGGCACACAGACATGCCCTAAGGACACGTCTGTCTGTCACATGGCATATGTGTACATGCACAGATGTGCATGTACACAGGAATCGGGATTTGTATTCCATGGTAAAATACCGATTCTGAAAGGCATGTGCCAATGGAAAATTGGCTACCCACATTTCAATCTTGCATTTTCGGTAAAATTACCGAATCTGTAAAATTACCGATTCGGTAAAATTACCGAATCGGAAAAATTACCGATTCGGTAAAATTACCGAAAACGCAACATTTAAGGGCCCCTACATGTCAATGCCCATTTACCGGTCGGTAACGGCCGAATTCGGCCATTACCGATCGGTAAATGGCTATTTTCAGCCACCTACATCTGGCCCCTACATTCATGGGGAACAGACTTAAAATGCCCTAATACACATGAAAACGTTTTTTTAAGGAACTTGCACCTTTTTTTCAATAACTTTTAACATGGCTATGTAACTCAAACAATCAAAATTAAAATTTGCCAGGCACACATGGGGGCGTATTTACAAGGGCCTTACACTACAAGGAAAATGACCTCAAATGACCAGACACACATGGGGACGTATTTACAAGGCCCTTGAACCCGGGGGAAGTGACTTGAAATTGCTAAGCACACATAAGAGAGTATCTACAATGCCCGTGCAACACTTATGCATCATTTTTTACATGTACACCGTAACATTAACAACACAATTACATCATATATCTGTTCCGCAAAAGCGACGCATTGCAGGAGTCACATCATTTTACCATCAAAAACAATTTCTCCGATTCTGTAAATGTAAATTTACCTACATGTGACCCTGGATTTAGGTGCCTACATACCTTTTCGCCATTTACAGGTCGGAAACGACCGAAATCGGCCGTAACCTGTCGGTAAATGGCCTAAACGGCCACCTACATCGGGCCCTAAGTGTGCATGCATTTGATTTCAAACAAAGTTTTAAAACCTTTTATGTAAAACAATTATACACCTACATTCATGTAAGGGCAGGTCTGCCTTTCACATGACATACGAGTGCATGCACAAATGTGCATGCACACCGGAATCGGTATTTTACCATGAAGTTTAATTTCATGCTAAAATACCGATTAGTTAAGTCATTTGAGACTCAGAAGACTCCCCCCTATATAGCAAATTTACAGAATCGGTAAAATTACCGATTCGGTATTTTTCCGAACCAAAAATGTTTCCGATTCTATAAATGAAGAATGCAAAACCGCCTTTGAAAGCAGAATGCAGACACTTAATGCAAAACATAATTTTAAATACACAGCTGACTTTCTTATTTACGCAAAAAAGCATACTACTCTTTAACTAAAATATATAAACGATAACTCACCTTTACAAATTCTTTTTGAAATTGAAAACAGTCTCAGAAACACACCAATTATTCTGTACCAGAATTAAAGGTATGCACTCCAGAGGCTAGAACCAACAAAGGCACCGAAACGCTGATATTCAACACACATATCTCTCATGTCAGCCAATAAAAAATCTTCCCTCACTTTTTGCAAATCAACACCCTTCCCCACTCTGCCCTTTCTACCTCTTTTCCATAGCAACTACCACCTGCCTGACTTGTCATGACCAAAAGTTCACAAAACAAGGTTTCAAATGAACTCTGAACTCTCAGTACACCTGCTAATCCACTGCAATCTTTCATAACAACATTTTTAAATAACCATTCAAAATACATCTTTCAAAGAACACATCCATGCACCCTAACTTTCTGTTTTCAGCAATGAAAATACACCAATCACTGCTAATGAATCATTTACACTTAAACTCCACAGTTTTTTACATTACAAACATCACTATTTCAACTGCATTTCATTCCCACACTTCATCTGACTGCAGCAAAAACTCCTCTAGCCATGTTTTCAGTCTGGATTCTGGGACATAGCTATATCCACTGGGCTCACAGGTATGCTGAAAACAGAAATTTACACAACCTCGATTTACAAAATGTGGAAATCAAATGGATTGGTCGAAGAGGATTGAAATGTCACCAATTGATACCATTGGTGAAAACCTTTTTAAATTTGCCAACCTCATACCTCATAATAGTGCACTGTGGAGGAAACGATTTGGGCACTTTGACTGGGGTAGGACTGGAAATGCTTTTAAAGGACACCTTTGAACAATTGATGACACTTTTTCCTCAAACTGCCTTGGTATATTTCAATATATGCCAAAGACAAAAATGGAGGTGGTCCAATCAATTTTGTCCACAAATTGAGAAATCGAGGAAGCATGTAAATAAGTCTGTTTCAGCTTACATGAGGGACCATGTAATGGGCTGCATCTACAACAATAACTTGGGTTACTACATGCAAGATATCTACAGAGGAGATGGCATGCATTTCTCAGATGAGGGGAACAGAATTTTCATACTAAATTTAGGAATGTGTATTGGTTTCTACTTATAACTTTCTAGAACATACACAGAACCCAAAAGCTCTTTTCAGAGCTACCTTAACTTAGTGTACTCTTTTAAAATTTCGAATGAACCTTTTTTTTCCACTTAATTTCACCTATATTCGCTTCCCGGTACGCTACCCAATTCGCGTACCTGCAGCTAACCACACGAAAAAAAACTTTTTTTTTAATCGACATATATGAGCCTCCTCAGCCACGCTCAGAAAACTTAGGGAAACAGCATACGTCTAAAGTACCCCAATCTTTCCATTCTGAACATTATTTACCCTCCATCTTGTATCTCAATTCTACCGAAACACAAAATGGAGGACTCCCGTAACACTGCAAGTTCGCGTACCGGGAAACGCACTGACAAGCACTCGCACAAAAAAGGTGGGAAAGTAATTTACAGAAAAACCACTGGAGACACTTTCACCAATTAAACAGTAGCTCATACTACATACCAATCCCTACCATTTTCACAAATTTAGTTGGAATACCATTTAGCCATTTAGCATGTAGAACTCTCTAAAATCCCTGAGGTAAATTACTTCACAAAAAATATCGAAAGTGTTGGAAATGACAACCAATTAAAATATTACTTTCAATTTCTACTACTATATCATGACATTTGATTGGTTATGTACCTGAATATATATAAACAAAGAGAAAGAAACACAGCCATTTTGACTACTACTTCGTGAAGTGCAGAACAACAAAAAATCAACTGATAACTTCAAATTATATTTAAAAGGTAAGATATTATTTTTAAAACTGAGGGTGCGCCAAAATGCTGGACAATGGGCCCCCCACAGTGTCTGTGAATGGTCTCCTTGCAATTGAGGGAACGTCTCCTTCTCCCTCCCCTATACCTCCTGACACCATCCATGAGAGGCCCAAGGAGGGGCCCCCGCCAATGGACCTTAATTGCAGGCGACACCTTGCTTTGTGATAGATCTCCAGGAAAACAAAAGGACACATCACCAGTGTGTGGCCCCATGCTGATGGGCTGAGTGCGAGGCCCTGACTGGCAGCCCACGCTGCCCATGCCTAGCGCCGGCCCTGAGTTAAGGATAGAGTTAGACTTCTCTAGTATAATTCAGAATTGACTAAGAGTTTATTTGATAATTTTCTTCATATTGCTACTTCCAATTTGATACCATACACTGCCCAAAGAAAAAAACACTGTATAAATAACCAAACTACCAGTCTGTACTGAAACCCAACAGTGCCCTATCTGTACTGATATATTTTTTTAAAATTCATTTTTCAGAATTCAAAATGGAAGGAGAAGTAAACAACTTTAAAACTGAAACAGAAAAAAAAAATGAGACAGAAGTTGACATGGATTTCTACGACGACACAATAAACAATGAACTTGTGCAATGTGTAGATGCAGTAGATTTTCTACTGAAAAATGAAGAAAAAAATGATCACGATTTTTTAGATTTTCTTTTAAATTTTGAAAAACAATCTGAAAAATAAATTTTAATTTCTTAATTCAAAAATTGTTTGACACATTATTTATTTTTATATATATATTGAAAACTAGTAGCAAATTGATTATAACGTGAAGTCAGACTTTAAATATACTGTGCAACTTTTTGGTGTTACATAGTTACTTCCTTTCTCCCACTATATTATCTCCAATGTGTATTTGCAAAAACAACAAGTGACAACATCAACAACATCTCTTTATCATCTCCTGCCTCCATGTTGTTTCGGCTTTCCAGACAGACTATGGTATGAATTCCATATACCACAATAACTTCTTTAACAACAAGCAACATATCTACAAAGGAGACGGCGTTTATTAAATTATACACTCTACATTGATACCTACATGTAGCTACGTAAATAAAAATAAACAAAAAAAACAACAAAACGAACAATCAATAAACATACAATAAGTTAAAAGTCAATCATTCTTGTTTCCTTATACTACGCTCCCCAGACCGCTTTCCAGTACGCGAACCGGGTGCACCCCACGAAAAAACAATTTTTTTTTTTTGGGCCCCGCGGGGCACTTTAATATCCCCCTCATCAATCCTAGGGGGTCAGAAGGGGTCTACTTTGCCCCCTTTCCTTCATTTCCCCCTTCGTTTTGGCCTCCTCTTGTCTCTCGATCCTACCGAGAGACAAGATGGCGGCCGCTACAGACTGTTTAGAATGTTGACAGACACCGGAGAGCCAATCAGCTTCGCTTCGAAAAGCTCCGAAACGCGAAAAGTACGCGAACTAGTACGCTATCTAGGACGCTGTCACAGATATATCTGTTTTTTTAAACGTTAATTTCTCAAAATCCACTGGAGCACATATATTGAGACCCAGCAAAGGCACATCGGGCTAACAGTCCCTACAATTTTGCCAAGTTTCGTGTAAATCCATTCAGCCGTTCGAGCTAAAAGTGAGGCCAAACGCCCTATGGAAATTAACATGGGAAAAACGCGTTTTGGGACCCCCCTTTTTTCTAGGCCCCCCCTTGACGAAACCCCCGCAAATTTTCAGGGGCTGATCAGAAACAAAATGTGCCATTTTCCTGAAAATTTCTGCCAATTCCGTCCACAAACGCCAAAGTTATTAGACATAGAATTTTCAAAAGTTCCATAGAGAAAAAATCCTAACTATATATACCTACTGGCGACCGCCAGTAGGTAATATATATATATATATATATATATATATATATATATATATATATATATATATATATATATATATATATATATATATATATATATATATATATATATATATATATATATATATATATATATATATATATATATATATATTTCGCTCAGGACGATTTGTTTATTGTCTGGGATGGAGGAATAGACTCGGCAGAAGAATTTATTAAAATTCTTAATAACAACGATCTCAATCTGCACTTCTCGGGCTCGGTTAGTCCGGTGAGAGCGGAGTACCTAGACCTGAGGGTGTACATTGAAGATAATCAGATGCATACCACCCTGCATAGAAAGGACACTGCTGGCAATTCTACACTCTTTGCCAGCAGTAGCCATCCCACCCAACTCAAGAACAGCATTCCCTACGGAGAGCTATTGAGGATCCGTAGGAACTGCTCTAAGGACTCCGATTTTGAGGCAGCCGCCTCAGAATGCATCGAGAGATTTTCGATGAGGGGTTATGGCACCACCTTACTTACGAATACGCTAAAAAAAGTAAGGAAGATGCCAAGATCGCAACTCTTGGCAACTGAGAATCCTGTAGTAGGAAGGAACAGAAATTCGAACAAGAGTGATGGCAAATTCAGACTCATTACTCCTTACTCAAAAGGAGCAGGGGATCTGAAAGACATGCTTACAAAAAATTGGAACATTTTGAAAACAGACAGCGTACATGCAGATGACCTACCTGCTTATCCTCTAATCACATTTAGCAGAGCGAGGTCACTTAGCGATATGCTTGTCTCAAGTCACCTTGACAAACTAACACCAAAAACTAACTCCCTGAAGCGGATGGCAGGCTTCTTTCCTTGCGGCCACTGCAAGGCTTGCAGTGGCAGCAAACGGGTGCTATCATTTGACATACCTGATACCGGGAAGAAAGTGCCGATTAAGCACTTCATTACATGCAGCTCCCAGTTTGTGGTTTATTGTTTGGTCTGCCCGTGTGGCTTACGCTACATAGGTAGCACGATCAAGGAGCTCAAGCTGAGGATCCTGGAGCACCAACGGGCGATCGAGAAATTAGACACCTCATATCCGGTCGCCCGACATTTTGCAGAGGAGCATAGTAAAGATCGCAAGCAACTCCGATTCTTCGGATTGGACATTGTTCCACCGAATGCAAGAGGAGGTGATAGGTTGAGGAGACTCCGCAGACTAGAGTCTAGATACATTGTAGATCTTTCTACAAAACAACCTGGTGGGCTCAATAGCGGGGAGGAACTAGCATACCACTTGGGAAAGTAACACCATAGGAGGAGTAAACTCCCCTTTCGATAGGAAGCTTAGTACACTAAAATGAAAATCCAACTAGAATATGTATGCTCCTTGAGGATCAAAACAACGTGAACACTACAAGATCAGATATACTCTTCCAAGCATGTTCTTCCGGTATGTTTCCAATTTTGACACCCACGATCTTGATTTATGAATTTCAGTATCCTAATGTTGAACATCAATTATGACAAAAATGCAAACTGTGATATATTTTTTGTCCCCCGTTGCAGTTGAGGATAGACTACCATAGGTGTGTAAATATGTAAATAGATGTATAATCCAGCTTGCATGTATATGCACTGAATATGACAAGCATGCAACTTACCTTGCATATGTATGTACAGATAATAGGATTTATATCATGAGGTTATAATTTTGAACAAAGGTTTGGTCTTTATCACCATGGATGATACTGCATTGCAGGAGAACCAGGATCTTGATGTAGATACTTGAATCTAGACAATTACAAACAATGTGTGTCCTGAGAGTATCCGTTTTGGTAACCTATCTTCATTATTTATCTCAAAACACACCAGACCGTGGTTTAGTCTAACTGGAGTTTTGTAAATATTGTAAACACATTTTTCCTTTGCGAGTTCCCTGAACCAAAAGAATATTTTTCTGCTATATATTTTGTAAATAGCAATGTCTAGTAATTATGATAAATTATGACGAAATAATTTGGTTCAATTCCACTTAAAGGATAGGAACACAATCATCTTTTTTCATGTGCCTGATGACCTTCCTTACTTCTTATGTTTTTTGCACTGTTTTGATTATGTTAGCATTGCATAAAAATGCCATAGGACACAAGCCGATCCACGGCTTTATTTTCAAGCGTGATAACTTCATGTTTAAATCAGATAAGACCCCTATCTGGATAAAACACCATTCCAAGATGGCGCCCATAGTGGCCTAAAAGGGTATAGTCCTATGTCTATGACAATGCTCACGAATTGTTTGTTTATATAATAGATTGTATGATGTGGATGAATGACACACTGACAAAGGCTCAGGCCGAAACGCGTCTGTGCTTTATTGTTCCCTCCAATTAAACTCTGGTTTACTCTTGGTCCGCGAGTGCTGCCTCTTTCTTGAGGATTCTAAGGAGAGTCGAGCGTTAATATATATATATATATATATATATATATATATATATATATATATGTATATATATATGTATATATATACATATTAACGCTCGACTCTCCTTATAGTTAGCTGGAAATTTTACTGACATAAAACCATTGAAATTCCCACGTTATAGTTAGTTGGACTCACTATAACGTGCGCGCCTGCAATGCACTGCTGATGACGTCACATATTACATCACTCATGACGCTCCCGGGGCGCGTACCGGTGAGCGCGCCGGTGAGCGCAGTCTTGCGGCGCACCACGGTGCGCGTACCGGTGAGCGTCCCGTTAGCGCTATTGCCGTGAACGAAAACATCATCGTGACGTATCGCGTAACCGCATCCGCGTGATACGCACGGCGTAAACGCACCCAGGAGCACCCGCGCGCATACGATCATGCTACGGGCGCGCCCCGGGGCGCGTAGCGTAAGCGCGTCGGGTCATGTGATCTGAAAATAACACTTTCCATTGGTTCAGAACAGTTTTGGTTTCCAAATGATGAAAGCCCGAGTCATGTGACCTGAAAATATCACTTTTTATTGGTTCAGGACAGTTTTGTTTTCCAAATGATGAAAGCCCCCACCTTTTTTCCTCATTCTCACTTTGTACTTTGAATGAGGAAGACCTGTTAGCAGACCTATTTGTACCTATTTGTACTGAAAAATGGCTACAGTAGCAGCAGCAGCAGCAGCAGGAGCATCTCAACCACCACCACCACCACAAGGACCACCAGAACACCACAGTGGTGGAGATGAAGAGGAGGAGGAGGAGGAGGAGGAGGAGAGGCAGTTCCTGCTTGAACATACTACCCCCTATAAGCCAAAGGAGCACATTGTCTGGGAGTTTTTTAAAATCCCAAAGGACCTCAAGAAAGAAATGCGCCAAAGGTTACTTGTCTGATCTGTGGCATTGTATTTTCCAGGGGGAACCCTGCCAAAAAAATACTCTTTTGGCAACAACACCATGATTCGCCACATGCAACGCCGGCATCCAAACAACTATGCTGCGTCAGAGGTCAGAGAACTGACCAGAAACCCTCCCCAATCTTCTCCCAGCACCTCCCAAAGTAAACAACCCACTCCATCGGGTCCAGAGACACAAGGGAGATGGTCCCAAACATCCAAACCAAGTTTGGAGAATTCAAAATATTTTGTATATTTTGTGGAAAAACAATTACCTATGGAGAGCAAAGTATTAAACTTATAAACCGTGCTGGAGACAACCACAAGTGCATAAAGAAACCTTAATTTTTTCCTGTTTTTTTTTGCTCCAGTTGAGCCGTTTACAATTCCCTGTTTTTTGTTTGTCCCCATAAAAATTACAAAAAAAATATAAAATTGTTCATAAAAGCCAAAAAAAGTAAAAAATGGTCCAAAAAACAATAACAAAATATAAAACAACAAAAAGAATAAAAACAGTTCTTTTTAGAACTACCTCCAATTTATAAAAAAATGTTACATTTTTTAAAAAAATCTGTCATTCTCTTTTCCCCATGGTACGCTCCCCGGTACGCTCCCTGGTGCGCGTACCTGGCACCCCCCCCCCCCACCCCCCCGGCGCAAATCAAAAAAAAAATTAAAAATTGCCCCGCGGGGCCCTTTTATGGGCCCCACATCAAACCTAGGGGGTTAGGGGGGGGTCTACCCTGCCCTCTTTTGGTCATTTCCCCCTTTGTTTTTTCCACCTGTTGTGTCTCGATCGTACCGAGACACAAGATGGCGGCCGCTCCGGACTGTTTTGAATGTTGACAGACACCCAAGAGCCAATCAGCTTTCCGCTCACGAACTCGCGTAGCGTGCTCCGGTGCCCGTACCGGGGCACGCTTATAGATAGACCGGGCGCGCTTATAGATAGACCGCCAGTAGGTAATATATATATATATATATATATATATATATATATATATATATATATATATATATATATATATATATATATATATATTCACTGAAAAGCCATAGGTTTCAGGGACGTTATAGTTAAAAATTAGCATTTAAAAAACCTTAGAAATTCAATGAAAAAAACATAGGTTTCAGGAACGTTATAGTTAGAAATTATCATTTAAAAAAACCTTTGAAATTCACTGGAAAAAACATAGATTTCAGTTACATCATAGTTAATTGGACATTTCACTCGTACAAAACTAGAGAAATGCTACCATTATAGTTAGTTTAGCTAACTATAACGTGTGCATCCCTAGACTCACATGGTAGCCTCCCTAGACTTACATGGCAGCCTCTGTCTGTACAGCTTGTGCTCACAGCGTCAAGGTCAAATAACAATGTATGCTGTTGATTCAATGTGATCGGCCCACACTCTAGACATAGCATGCATCCAGCTGCAAGAAGCTGAAATTCGAGTGCCTTTGATATTACACTGCATGCATGTTTACAGGCACTTGGAGAAAAACCTTTCCATCTACAAGAGAGCTGGCTGATCCTTTTGATGTGATTCACCAAAGCTGACCTTTGAGGTATGGAGTTCCCCGTTGAAACCTAAAGACCTTCAATTATTATAAAACTTAGCTTTGAGCAAGGGGAGGGTGGTACACAAGGCGCTATATGACCTGTTTCCACTATCAGTATAATATGATTTCTCCCTTTGTGTTTTATGGAATTGTAACAATGATGTCTGTTTTATTTCTAATCATATGCCTGCTTATATTAACCAAAATACTGCATCTTAGAGCACGTCGTTAAAATAAACATTTTAAACTTTTATTGTGTCTCTGATTACTCACGTTGTGGATGGGTATAAGAAATATAAACGAAAGAGTGTCCTTGATGTCCACCATTCCTGAGAGTATTCTAAGTCGCTGGTTCTGGTTTTTCTAATCATTGGTAGCTTCGCGGTAGGACGGAGAACGAATGAGACACTGATGCCAGTCGGATAGAGGTTCTGGGTAGTAAGGCGAGTTTCTGGTACACCACATGTCACTGAGGTCCTGGTTTCCTACGCACAATTCTGTGCACACACAGAGTCCCTGCAACATGGCGAACCTAACGTTTGGTCTTATTTTCGAGACTCTTTAGTAGTTAATGCTTCTCTTAGTCCACAACACCCTCACTTCAGTTTCCAGTAGACAGTTGTGAAGGTTTAACCTACCTATACAGATTAAATTTAGGTTAACTCAAGATTGAATTTTTCGAAAAGGTTCACATTTCATGAACTACTACCCTTTTTTGTGCTACAATTAATATAGATTGTTTTTCTTCTCTGTGTCCTTATGGGTGAAATTGACATAGCTCAGCATAGTCGTGCACCGCTCAGGCGGCATCTTGCTACGTTTGAGGTGCCTGACAATGGTTTGGCAGTTATCTTTGTGGTGAGTGCTGATGCAGCCTTCCCTTTTGAGCTTTTTTACTCTTGGGTTACGTTTCCTGCTGTAAATGCGGATGATAATACATTTCATACATATTTTCACACCGCAATACCAGTGAATTATGTTCCATCTAGGACACTAAAGATTCTGATTTCTGCATGGCAGCATCGTGTTTGGTTTAAGGGCGCCCTTCCCCACACTGTGACTCCGGCTCGGTTATGTCCCTTGTCAATTCCTGGGGCTACTTCACCAGTCTTGGCCAGTTTCACGTCACATCCTAACTATTTGCGGGTCCCTGTTGCCGACTTACGGCTACTTTATAACTCTGTGATTGAGGTACATAGGGCTCTAGTACAATATGTTACACGCAACCTCCAGGTGGGGGCATATGGGGTTGCAGCGCATCTAGTTTGACCAGCCGGAATGAAGATTAGTCCCATCATGGTGAATTCGATTATGGGCAGGTGACCCCAAGATAAGGACGATAAGCCTTATTGGCTTGCTGAGAAATTTGAACAATTGGAGTCAGTATTTCCGAATAAAACTCCTGTGGAGAAACACAGGATCCTGACCATTAGTTTGCAGAAAAACTTGGTGCCTGAGGTAACCGATTGTGATACTTAGGGCAAAATATTTGCAGCAGTGTATTCGAAGTGCTTCAGCACACAGTCTATGACTGTCCTGCCCTCCGTAATCAAGCGTGTTCAGGATAAACACAGACCGGAGGTGGCTGTCGAGTTGGGTATGAGACTTGTCGGAGTGTTTCACGTAGTTTCTGATCTGATCCTTGCCAATGTCAAGGGGGATGCAGTTAACTTTCAGGTGTCTAATGCTTTGCGCCTTGTCTGAAACGCCGAGAAACCCCAGAGATTACCGAAAATACGATGCAGTGCGCGCAACGAAATTTGTTTTATTTATTTATATGTTTACTTACCTGTAAAGCTCCGTAATCCATAGATTACTACCACCCACCCTGCCCCTCCCCCTCCCCACGTCACCACCCTGCAGGTACACCTACTACTGACCACGGCTGCAAGCAACCTGTGGTCATCACAAAGGTCACTCATAAGGGCCCTTACCCAATTGTTACACTTGTCAGTGGGACCTGTAACATCCAGTTTAGCATTTTGTACTAGGTTCCTGTCCCCACTTCGCGATGCTAGACATGTTAAGCTCAGTCAGGTGTCAGTGAACGCAGGGCAAAAAAGTGATCCCAAACTGACCCCTTTAGAGCTGATTCTGAGTTTTGCAAACGTGTAACATTCTCGCAATCCATCCATGTTCGGAAACCTGTACAGGGGAGGGCTGTGTGGATAAGGATGGCCTTGCCATTCTTCTTAGAGCTCTACTTCATGTTAAAGGGGGTGGTGGGGTAGCGGTGGCAGAAGATCTGCAGTTGTAAATGACCTTCCCCAGCCAGTCTCTCTTGAGTATATCTCAGCTTCTTTAGGGGAGATGGGGTCTCTTGTAGGATGGCGATGTCTGAAAGTACAATATCTTTTTAAGTTTCACACAGTTGGTTATGCATTGAAATTAATGTTTGTCAGGGGACAGGACACCATTGTAGAGAGTGTGGTAGCCTCCAAGCTGCATCCAGGTGTGCAGGGGGATGGGGGAGGTATGGTAGGTGACCCCTGAAGATATTAGATCATTGCATGGAGGTCACGGGTAGGGTGAGGGTGTACAGGTCAGCGGGGAGGTGGGTAGACCTAGCAGGGGATGTAGTGAAGGAGTGATTAGTGACAGAGCAACGTCTCACTAGAGAAAGCGAGAGGCAAAGCAGAAAAGTGGTGGGTCTGTGTTAAGCAGAGCGTGATGGGGAACAGTACGAGTATGTGCTCAGGCCGTGACCATCAACAGCAAGTCTAAACATCTGCATGAGTCAAGAAAATGGATTCATAACACTCCAGATTGGAGAAGGGACAAGAGAACATGGATAGGAGGTCAGAGAGCAGGCAGCAGGAGGAGGTTGGGGAGAAAACCCCCTGAGGGTGTGAGTTATGCAAGGGCAATACGGGTGATGTATAATAGCAGCTGTACCTGCCATACCAGTGTACCAAAGCATACAGTAAGGGGATGGTGGTAGTGGGTAACATATCCACGGGGATGGTATGGAGGCTTTGGAGGCAGTATTCCTGAGATCTAGTGGAAGAATGTAGATATGTGTGGGCAGCACTAGGCCAATGTGAGTGGGCTCATGAGTGGCCAGCATGCTTGTGCTGTAAATGGAGAAGACATGGCACCTGAGCAAATGAACAGGGACATGGGAGGCCCATGTTGCCCTACTCATAGGCCATAGTCGAGAGGTGGGATCCATTGTGACATTATGAGGGTACTCCAAAGGTGTAATCGTAGCCTCCTATGAGTGCCACCCATGTGGGGAGTGGGAAGGAGGGTGAGACTAAGGGTTGAGCAGGGGAGGTACAATTGACAAATATCAAAGTGGGTGAAAAAAACTAACAGGTGGGATAATAGAGGGGAGGGTAAGGGAGAAAGGGATGGAAATGTAAGCAGGGAAGTAAGAAATAAAGGGTGAGGTGAGGAATAGAAATGTCAAATACCAGCAAAAAGCGAGAGTGAAGGCTCTCTTTTGTATAGGTTGCAGTAGAAAGGCTCACATATCTGAATGCTCCATGTTCAGGGATTCCATAGAATCTGATATCATTACAGCAGAATAGGTCTTTCACTTAATCAGCTTCGGTTTGATGTGCCACACATCCGGATGCAAGCTCTCCAGCTCCACTACCTTCTCCACCACCTCCGAGAGGTGATCATCCATTACAGACACTGTGGCTTGGAATAGGCCCATGACAGTTTTGATGTATCCTGGGATGGTAAGATCAGTAATTTTTGTGGCCATGGCGGTGTGATGTGTTTCATTTGAGGTGATTTCATTAATGAGGGCATCAAGTGTTCGCTCCAGCGGGGTTTGTGATGTTTGTGATGTAGGGGCTGTGGCAGACCACCCCGCTCCAACCATATCAGTGAATAGGAGCTGCTGAGAAGATTTGAAAGTTGCCATAAAAAAGTGAAACTGATGATATGAGAGAGTTGCAGGTGTGTTACTGTAGGAGGCTAAGGAGGGTGGTGGTTAGGGACTGTGGTAGAACAAGCAGCTAAAGATATAAGTGTAAATGCAGTCAACCCAGCATGAGGTGAAATGAAGCAGGGCAGATCATTTTGTCCAGATCCAATCCACATTCTTGCAGATCTGAAGTGAAGCGGCGTCAAGAAAGAAAGGCTCTGGATCAGCTGCCAAGCCAAAGGATACAGTTCTCGGGTCCAGGGTCCGCAAAAGTGGAAAGGGGTCATGGTAGGAGGCAGAACCCTCAGGGAGTCAAACAGTTCCTATAATGTAGGCTTAAAGAAGTAGATTAGGCCAGAGTCCATAAGTGAGGGAAGCAGGGCATATTATCCCCTGTAGGGATCTCAAGTAGGCCTCAAGTGTGGGGACCCAAGGCATCCAGGCAGGTAAAAAGGTCCTCCTAATAGCAGGCCCGATGCGAACGGAAGAAAAGTGGTTGGGATATTTGAGATGAGTAGATGCCAAACCACAGGGTAAATATGCCAGAGTTTTGGGGAATATCAGGTCTGGGGGGTCCGCAAGTTAGTGCACCTACTCACCCCAGTATGATATCTGCATGCATAGGGTCAGGCATCACTCCAGCAACCCCTCTTGAGCAGTACTGCAGCCGTAATCAGGTTCAGTAGGATTTGGGTCTTAGGTATTTTAGGGCCATCCAGGGAGAGGGAGTGTGTGGTTGGAGGAATTATGGCGAACTCCACACAGGAAACACAAGGAGATGATGGACGGAATGCTGAAGCTTTTCCGACACTCACCCCCAGTCACAGATCAGGATTGAATCCACCACTGTTCTTTAGCTCACTTTGCCACCCCAGTTTGGACCCAGCCATATGCAAATTAGTTTTAACCCTGTCCCTCGTTGGAACAGCCCAGCCCAAACTGCCAGGCCAGGTCCTCCCTGGATCGGAAACAAACATCCTGGGACCGATTTCGAGGCCAGGCCAGGTCCTCCCAGGATCGGAAACAAACATCCTGGGACCGGTTTCGAGGTAACACCCATAATCAGCCAGGCTAGCTTGAATCTAGTGGCAAAGTGAGCAAGGGACCCATGTCTGGGCAGCATACCTTGCCAACTTAGGGCAAACAAAGCAAACAAAAGGACTTGATGGACGGAATGCTGAAACTTTTCAGACACTCACCCCCAGTCACAGATCTGGTCTGAATCCATCACTGTTCTTTAGCTCACTTCAGCACCCTGGTTTGGATCCAGCCATATGCAAATCAGTCTTGACCCTGTTCTCAAGTGAACAGTCCTGCCCGAACTGCCAGGCCAGGTCCTCTCTGGACCGGAAACAAGCATCCTGGGACCGGTTTCGGGGTAACATCCCTCATCCGCCAGGCTAGCTTGAATCCAGTGGCAAAGTGAGCAAGGGACCCGTGTCTGCGCATATACTGCAAACTTAGGGCAAACACAAGGAGATGATGGACGGAATGCTGAAACATTGGAGACACTCACCCCCAGTCACAGATCTGATCTGAATCCATCACCATTCTTTAACTCACTTTGCCACCCCAGTTTGGACCCAGCCAAATGCAAGTCAGTCTTGACCCTGTGCCTCATGGGAACAGTCCAGCTCGAACTGCCAGGCCAGGTCCTCCATGGACTGGAAACAAGAATCCTGGAACTGGTTTCAGCGTAACACCCCTCATCAGCCAGGTTAGCTTAAATCTAGTGGCAAAGTCAGCAAGGCGCCCACGTCTGGGAATACCCTGCCAAATTAGGGCAAACAAAGCAAACACAAGGAGATGATGGACGGAATGCTGACATTTTTCAGACACTCAACCCCACTCATAGATCTGGGCTGTATCCATCACCGTTCTTTAGTTCACTTAACTATGCACAACTGGCCTTCTCATGGAAATTAACAAGTGCTCTAGAAAAAATCCATTGCTCTGCATACAAAAAGATATTCCATCTACCCGCATGCACCAGAAACAATCTGTGCCTGCCTTTCACAGTGCTGTCTCATCTCTGCTGTAGCGTGTCTGGAGCCAGGGCTGGGGATTAAATTGGGGTGTTGTGCACTTCTTAAGTTGTTTGAAGTGGCCCCAGAAAAAAGACGTAGTGGGTATAAGTACAGGGTCTGTGACCCCATGATTTTAGAAACTGCGTATGTTTTACAAACTGCCCATTGCCAGAAGGAACTTTTCTGCTGCCAGGAAGGATCACCATTTGGAATATTTGCTTTGCTCGATTTACCTGCTGCTCGCTGATTGCTGGGCTGCCAGAGGGACTACCACTTTGCCCTGCCTTATGTGCTGGTCTGCAGCCTTTTCCCCCTGTCCTCATGCCCCCAGTAATCTCCCAGGGCTTAGTGGCCTGCCATGTGTTTCTGAAAACTCAGCACCTGAAGGGCACTTTCCTTTTTATTTCTTAATTCTTGTGGAGCGCTTTATGCTTCAGCGATCTTTTTCTGTGGTGGAGCACGTGTTAAGCGCTCTTCTGGGCTAAGTGGTGATCAGGATCTGCACCACCCTAGAAGAGAGGCCGAGTGCTCTGATCCGATCTCAGGGGAGCGCTTTTTTACTTGCCCCTTGCTGCCTCCAACTCCGATCTAGGCCTGCAGGACTGAGGACTACCAATTGGAGAATGAGCCACTGGAGCACCTTGCAGCGGGCCTTCGTCAACTGGTTATTTAGTAAACCAGAGCAGCCTAAATACACAGATTCAGCCATCAGGCCCGCCTTCCTGGATTCAGGTGCAGGCCGAGAGAGATGCCATGGGCCCCGGTCACGAGGCTGCCAACCCGATAGCAGCAACCTGATGCGACATACAACAAAGTCCAAGGGTGATTTGAGCCCCTGGGCAGTTTGGTAGTGGCCCCATGATTTCAATTACAAAGCACACTGGGAGGCTGTGTAGCCAGCGGCGTCATATGCAGATACAGGCAGTTGACTTTTGCTGACCCCATTACGAACCACTTGTTTTTTCCGCATGGGTGCCCGGCACCCAGCTCTGTGCACAAACCTTTGGGGGCACTGGAGCTCCCGTGTCAGCAAGTTTGTGAGTGGTCTGCGATGCCCCGCAGGTCTCCGGACCCTCCTGCATTTGTAGAAGGGCATTTGCTGGGTGAATCTGAAATGCTGCAACACAGCCCAGGGGTTTTGGAGACTACCTTACTCAGTTCACTCAGGAGATCCCCATGAGAGCTCCCTGTCAGAATTGTGCTATGTGGGTGTCCCCATCCCCTTTTTCTGGGGGCAAAAACCTGGGGGACTTGATGGACCGTGTTGGTGACCATCATGGGAAGACATGGGCAGAGGTTCCCCAAGATCTGCAAAGTCCTGGCAAATCACTGTAGTTCCTGTAGTAGGTGTACAGGAGTCCCTGGAACCCACATGTTGTGCACTGTACCATATACCCTGAATTAGGAGTGCAGATTGCTGCTCTTCATACATTTATGGCAGGGTTCATAATTTCTGTACTATTGGGGATATATCATGATTTGTTTGTTTCCTCTCTTGTCTGTTACATCACTGCTCCTGATGTATGGATGGATGTCGTTTTATACCTAGCATTTTAGAATAATATGTACAGTGATGGTTTAGGGTGCTGTTTTCATGACGTGTGCAACCTGTGTATATACTTTACTGCACTGCCTGTGATGGTTTGGCAATTGCCTAGTTGGCAAAGTGATTTATGATCTATGTGATGTCATGACAATTCTCTAGTTGGCAAAGGGATTTATGTGATTGTGGTCCATGTGTGTAATGTATAATACAAAGGATATTTTTATATAACCTTGTGTGGACTTTCTCTTATTTTTGTTTGCCTAGTGTGTCACTGCTGTGTGTATGTGTGTGTGTGTGTGTGTGTGTGTGTGCGCGTGTGTGTGTGTGTGTGTGTGTGTGAGACCAAACACTTTACACATCGCAGAAACAATCGCAATGGACTGCACACCGCTAGCCCCTCCTCCGGATCGCCCCTCGGGACTCAGGTACATGGAGTTCTTGAGTGGTTCACCCCAGTGGGTGCAATTAGGTACATGTTGGACTGATGATCTCTAGACCCGATACATGTCCCGGGTTTTAGGATATCGCCGAGACAAGAACTTCATGTACCAGAGTCCCGAGGGGCGATCCGGAGCTGGGGCTAGCGGTGTGCGGTCCATTGCGATTCTTTTTACACATTGCCTCTGAGATAAGACTGACTGCTCTACCAAGCTACCAAGGGGGTGAGCAGGGGTTATCTTTTGTGTGGACTCCTTAACCTTACTAAAGTGGTGGGTTCTGCCTCGCTTAGGTGCATAGCCTAGCCAACCAGAAATGTCATTTCTCACACTGCTCATATTATGGAACTTGAAGGTTCCTTGCCTGCCTATTTCCTGACAGTGTGAATCTATAAAAAGTGCAGTCAGAAAGAAGCAGGAGACATACACATGTTCCTGGAGTGTCCAGCTCAGTGCCCTATCTGGCAGGCTGTGGGTAAGGTTTGGGAACTGTTTTTAATGACACCAATGCGGTAAGACCAAGGTTGGCCTTTTTTGGCATCAATGAGAGAGTGAGCACAGAAAGAGATGGGAACTGCAGCAAGTTGCTTTTTTATTGTCCTGCTAGCAAGGAGGGAGATCAGCAAAAGGTGGTTGCAAATGTACCCCCCCCCCCTCCCCCGAGAACGATGGATTGGCTAAGAGCTGTAAAACAGTTGTATGTTATAGAAAAACAGGGCAAGTTAGGAGCTCTGACAGATTGTGGGTCCTGCTAAAAACTTTTGGCTTTTAGTACTGATAACTCATACTATGGTCCTATGGTTTTTAGCTAGACGTAGTGCTCCTCGCGGTCAACGCCGAACCTATGGGATAACTTTGCCTCGATGTCGTGTGACTCCTGTGAGGGTTACATTGTTGCCAAGAACTGTGCTTTAAAGAAGAAGATTTACTTTTGTTGCTAAAGAAACATCTACTAAGAAGAGACTCTACCTGAACTATTATTTTCCTTCCAAATAGTATTTATTAAGATTGTGGTATATTTTTGTCGTTATTTGGTCTTGTGCTAAGCCTTATGTAAACATCCTTATTTTTATAATACCTTCTGTGTTGTGTCCTTTTGTGGTGTAATCACTTTATTATTGTATGTGGTCATAAATGCTTAACACACTGCCTCTGAGATAGGCCTGTCTGCTCTGCCAAGCTACCAAGGGGGTGAGCAGGGGTTATCTGAGTGTGTGATCCCCTTACCCTGACTAGAGGAGGTGGGTCCCTATTTGTCAAAAGTATTTACCTCTGCCAACTAGAGACCAGCCGATTCTAACAGTGCATATAATAAAGTGCAAGAATTGAATCAAACTTACAACAGTGCTTTTCAATATTAGATCACCATTACCTTCCCAGAGTTATGTCAATTTCTGTCTTTCTCTATAACAACATTTTCATGCTTCCTTGTGTGATTTAGACAAATCCATTCTTTTCAAGTAATTGTTATCAACTAGTTATAGGACATATAAGCAAATCAAATCAATGCATCAGAGGGTACACCCCATTCCAGAACATGATCAGAATTGATGCTCCACAGTTCGATTCATATAACCTCCAAATGTACATGCAGTTGGGCATCAGTTTTATGGCCTCATGGCATTTCAGTCCCTAAAATCAGGATCAATTTGGATTCTTGTTCTCCTAAAACTTTTTTCTATGGGATGAGCCTTTATGTGTTTCATGCCGTAGTATTTTAGTCCTAATAGTGAACCCTTATGATATTCCATGAAGTGGCTGGCCACTGGATAATTCTTATCGCCATTTGTGATCGCTCATATATGTTGTAGCAGTCTCACTTTCAATTTATCAATTGTGCCACACTCACACACCAATATATATATCACAACTCTGTGTTACAAGTTATTCTGTTGTAAATGATGATTGTTCACCCGTCAAAGGTCCTATACTCCTTTCGATTTTGTCCATATTTGCTAGATTTGAATGTGTTACACTTTACACAGTCCTTACTACTCTCCATTAGTCAGTTACTTTTCTTATTAGGATCATAAAAACTCTGAGTTAAAATTTCACCTAAAGATTTTGTTTTTCAGTATGTGATTCTCCGTTGGGAGCCAATGATACTCCTTAGATGTTGATCATGCTTTACATTATGCCAATTCTTCTTTAAAATTCTACTATACTAATGTCCCATCAAGCTTGATCGTAGTCCAAAAATATTCCAGATATAGTATCCATTTTATTAATTCGTGGTTCTGCCCATATAAAAAAACTTTCCTTTTCTTCTCTCAGCCCTTTCCAGCACATCATCAAGTACACTTTGGGGATAGCCACGGTGATCGAATCTTACTATTATTTTTGCTGCTTTTAAAACAAAATTATTTTCTGTGGAGCATATCCTTTGTGCTTTCAACATCTGTCCATATGGGATTCTCGACTTCAGTGCCTTTCAATGTACCGTATTTGCATGCAACATAAGATTTGGAGCTGTTATTTTTCTGTGGATCATACTTTTCAAACTAATATTACTAATTTTTATCTCCATATCCCAAAAATCATTATGTTTCTTGCAATGCCCCTTGGTGAACTAAAAATTTAAATTTTTCTTGTTCAACTTCATCAGAAATTCTTCCAATTTTTCTTCTCACCATGGAGAGAGATGTGTGGTGCTGGGCCCAAAGCAGCTAACTCCAGTGTGCAGGGCTCAGGGTAGGATCCAGACTCTGGTGACAGCTCAGCTTACATCATGTAACTCTAGGTGATAGCTCACTTAATCTCTCCGATGTCCCGCAGCACCTGGATACCCTTAAGGGTGATAAGTGACGCTTTACAAATCCAAAATTAATATTATTTATTTATTATTATTATAGGATAAAGTGGTCATCAATAAACTGAGTCAACACTACCGTATCCTTCATATACAAATCGTTCTTCTCTGCACAATTGTAACTCTGTGCTTATAAAATACTACACTGGGATTGTCTTTCCACCCAGATTGGGAATTTACACCTTGATGTAGTTGGAGTCTTCTACCCATGACAATGAATGAGGTAGTGATGGCAAATTCTTTTTTACTGGAAACTGGGACAAAGGCAAGTCAAAAACATTTGGGAACATTATCGTTCACAAACAGAAGCAAGTGACTCTTAAGATTGTATTTATCACACAGCATGTTGGGGATTCCCGTGGCGTTTTCGCTGAGCACAAGCCACACACCCGAGCTTAATTACTGTAAGAAGTTGGGTTATTGGTTGACTGGGCTGTAAGCACTGGTCAAGCAAGAACCACAATCCATGTCAGGGCGAAGGCACAAGCAAAGTCCAAATTAACCTGTGCTCACCCCTTTATTAACTTGGCCCAGAGCATTCAGGCTTAACGTAGATGCAATGTGAAAAGTATTTAGACAACACTTTAAAGAGTAAACACACTCCACAAAAGGAGCACATAGCAGGTTTAGAAATGCAGAGTAATTTTGAATAAATGAAATGAAACCAGAATGACTGAAATCTAATCAGTAAAACCATAAATATTCAATTGTAAAGGTTTTAGTGAAAATAGTGCCCAAAAACACGTATCGCTAACTATACGTACCTGGTCATGCCAGACCGGGATAAAGTGACAAGTTTAGGCCACCCACGGTGGAGTGGGTGCTTGCTACATGGACCCTGTTAGGCTTGCTGCACCAAGTACCGGAAATCCTGTTTGCAGAGCATTGCGAGGATCCTCGTTAAAGCGGCCCTGCCCAGCCGAAGCGATGCATCAATTCTGAGATGCAGGGACGCTGCGGTGCGAGATCCTCTTGCATCATCATCAAAGGTCTCGCAAACGGGGCTTGCGATGTGCAACCCCACATCAGGGTCAAGGCCGACAAAAGATGTGAGGGCCTGTGCTGTGGATGCGGCGCACCATTGGGGATGGTTCCAAGGGCTGCAGAGGCGATGCAGGTTTTTGCAACAGACCCAATACACCCAGCAGCAGCAATGCCTCAGTTCCTCTCGGGGATGTGCTGCTAGGCAGAGAAGATGCATCGTTCTGCTCGGGCATGCGCCATTCAGATTAGAAGATGCCGCAGTTCTGCTGGTTCCACAAGGGCTGTCATGAAACAAGTGGTCCGTGATTACTTTAGAGAAGAATTCATTAAAATGTATCATGTGTGTGTAGCCTAAATAAGTCAAACACTGGTAAAAAATACCAAAAATAATTGCAACAACATACCCTGCTGTCTAAGATAGCATTGTTCTAAACGTACAGTCAATGTAAAACACAAAAGCACCAAAGAATTGTTTAAGTTCAGTATATTTAATTTCATATACTTGAAACAGATCAAAATGAATTTGACAAAAGGAAGGTACAAAGGTTGCTCAAAGGAAGAGAGAGGAATGGGTGTGCTCGTGATGGGTCAGGAAAAGTGAATAGTCCAAAATATTCAGAGTCCTGTCCCAAACAAATCATTTATATCATTTTTATACACTTTTTGTAAATGCATAAATGCAACATCAAGCGAAGGGGATGGGATGTGATACAGGCCGTTAGTGGGTGGGGTGCGTCAACGTTTTGACTCGACTTGTGCATAGAGGGGGACTTAAACCTCCACTGCGGGTCTTCTTGAGGACGAAGGGGGCAACCTAGAGGTGAAAAATCAACTCTGTGTTAATTGGTGCCTACTAACGGACTCGAGAAAGTATTAAGTGACGATATAGTGCTGACCTAATCCTGGTGCCACACAGGCATCTAAGGCACAACACTGGAGGTTGAGTACTTAAATGGCTCTGTCAGGGTTTTCTGTGGAAAACTAATTCTAAAATTAGTATGCATATGTATCTGCAATGTGGCGCAAGGTATGTGGTTACTCTAATTATGCACTCACCCAATAGTAGTGAGCTGAAATCCACTCATGAGGGTCCACCTTGTGAAGTCCTCAATGGTATTTGAAACCGTAAATTAGTTATGACATGGTCATCAGACAATTTAATTAATCTGTCAAGACCTGCAAGTTAGAAAGCAAGTTTCATTATTCTGAACTTTAAAATTGCTAACCTTCTTTTATTTTGACACCCTTGCAAAGCCCAAATGTGAATTTCATGAGCGAAGCATGTGCCAGCAGTATTAAGAGTTAACAGTTTTGAACATAATCAACTACGTCTAGAGCTCACCATTTTGTACCTACTGTAATCCACTAAGAGAAATTTAAAGCAACAAAAGCAACAAAATATAACTGTAAAAGTTAAATCTGGAGTGTTGTCCTATTTCCTGTATAGCAATAGGGCACACATTATTAACAAATAAAAATGCTATCACAAATCTCCAACACAGGTCCAAAAGATTTTAAAAGGAATTTCTGGGCATATTACCAACAACTAGCGATAATTATCGCTATGTTGGCTTAGCGGCAATATTTTTATCGCCAAACTGCGGGGATTTTTATCGCTGAGGAACCTTGCTATTATCAAGGTTTATCTCCTAAGAGATAAAAATCGGCCGAAATGCATGAATATCGCTGAAAAGTCCGCGATATTCATGCATTACCGAGCTAATGCTCTTAGCCATGTTATCCACCTACCATTGGATAACATGGCTAAGAACTGCTCAGGAGCAGGTGTTATCTTTTGGAGATATTCGCACTTAGCGCGAATATCTCCAAAAGTTGGTAATAGGAGATAGCAATGTTATTGACTGTTTCCAGTTGCTAACATCTTGGCACGCCCACTTTGCATGTCATTAGTGATAAATTTCACTGACATGCAAAGCGGGGCCCAAGATGGTCGCTATCTCCTACTAGCTGTCGCTAACTGGTGTTACCGACAGCTAGGTAATAGGGTGATAATTTTATCTCTGCTTTCTTGGCTTTTAAAGCCAAAAAAGCGGAGATAAACCCCCTTGTTAATATGCCCCATATTTCCCTCACTAGGCACCCTCGGCCAAGTTGTAGCTCGTTTGAAATTGTGTGAGTTGATCATTCTGGCACAAGGGGGTGCAAAATATTAATAGCTAACATCTTATAAGCTAAATGTAACAGCAGTGGACATTCTCAAGTCCAATTACATATGTATTAATTTATGTGGTTCTTCAGCATGATGTTTTACCACAACAAAATTTGTCTTGTGTGCCTCCTGTGGTCACATTGAAAGCTGGCAGACTTTTATTAGCAATTGGGGAGAAAATGTATCAAGGCGACGCAGGGTGAAGCAAAACCAAGCCATGGAAGGCCACCTGGCATGGCCCTGTGTGACTTGGTAAATCTGTAGTAACACAAGCAGTGCAAGTCGCTGCTTTGAGTTACTCTGCCCTGGGAAGGTGATCCATGGATGGAACATGGGTGTTCCTACGCATCAACCCATGAACTTTGGTGCATTTCCAGATTTACCAAGTCAGGTAAACCTGGGAATGCATCAAAAAGCTAGGCCTTCCCAGGGGAGGCGCAAGGAGGAGATATATCTTTATTTCTCCTTGTTTCCTCTTTGGAAGTGTGCTGTATTTTGCAGCACGCTTAGAAAGAGAAAAATGCCTCTGAGGACTGTGTTTTTACGGGAAGGTGCCTCTTCTTGCAAAAAATCAATCCTGCATACAACGCAAGAACACATGCCCCATGGCGCAAGGGTGGCTGCATTGGTGCAGGGCACCACATTGTTCACCAGTGCAAGGAAATGGCAGAAATGTGACATATGATGTAATTATCCTGCGGACTAGCTTAGAACTCACCCTCCATGACTGGCGATCCTGGCTCCATGCACCTAAAGGCTCCGTTTTACCCCTCCATGGGCTCGCTCCCCCACTGCTGTGCGGAGAGATTGACCGGTGAGCCTAGCTGCAGCGCACAGCCGATGGGCCTCTTCTGCGGGGCTAGGAAGCGTATGTGGGCTGCCGCTGCACCAGACCATTGCTGAAGAGAGCCAGGGTCAAGCCTCACACGCCGTATTTGGATCCTGCATGATCACCTCCAATTTTCTGCTGGTGACTGGGCGCCATGTGAGGTGGTTGGGCTGTGGGGCAGGGGCCTGCGAGTAGCAACCCGTGGGCTCAGGGGCCATTTCTCGTAACTGTGAGCTCCCGCCTGTGCTACTATTCGCTGTGTCTGCCCCAGTTTGCCTTGGGCCCTGCGAAGAGGGCGGTGCGCCCCTGTGTCTCCCTGTTGTCCTCCCCCCTCTGTTGCAGCACGCCTGCTATAGCCTTGGACCTGGGGACCCTCGGCGCTGCAGCCTGCGGTGGCGGCGAGGCCCTCCTTCTGAAGCCTAAAGCAGTAAAGGTTTTGTAACCACGTTTCCCTGTAGGAGGTCACATGGATCCGCATGTCGTGTGATATCGAAGTCTTTTTGGAACACGAATCACAGTCTTTCCGGACCTTGTACATATATGCGGCATAAACTAAATTAACTATACGGTGCCATAGAACGGAATAAATTACTCTACTCTAAGCCCAGCTGCAAACCGAGTAACAGTTACCTTATTGAATCTACATTATTACCTTCCCATTATTTCATTGGACATCTATAGAGACTCCTACACACTTGACATAGGTATTGATAAATCCTTGAGTTATCTTTCCACGTGGTTCATGCCGGTGATATTTCCCTTTGGGAATTAAGCAGAACGTATGTTTTTTAAGTGTCCCCTGTTAATGTGGGTTTGACTGCATGGAAGAAGTCCTGAGGAAGGTGGCCGTTGGTCGCCGAAACGCGCGTCGACCATAGTCCGGCGTCTCATACTAAGTTTTGAGACTCGTTAGTTGGCAGAGATCTCCTTGCTGATTAGAACCCAGATTCCTTTTTCAGATGTTGTGGATGTGTATGTAACGAGAGTATGAATGTGTTAGGATGCTGTGATGATTTGTGTGTTATCAGGGGCATATGTTTTTGTATAAATTGTTTTTTCACATATAGGTATTGTCACTTTATTTCCTTTGTTGTATGAACCATGAAATTATTTATATGTTAATATTGTGATTATATGTCTCTTATGTATTCTAATTCAAATGAATAATATATAAACTTGAAAGCAATGCTAAAAATAAAATACTAAAAGCTTCATATATTTTTTAAAGAAAATAAAAAGTCTGTTGTGAATCTGTCACCCTTATTATTAAGAATGGGATGCACACCTATATCGAAAGATTGTGGCCACTGAGGGAACTTCCTCTTCTGTTGTACCTCCTTCTGAAGCCTGCCTACCTGCGGATGAGCCCGGACTGCCTGGAGTGCCGCGGTGTGGCGTCTTCCTGATTCCACCGTCAGACTCTTCCTCCTGACTTGCCGCTTCAGTGCACGCGGCCACCAGTGGCTCTCTGCCATCAATGCCTGCTGATCGTTCTCTGGCTGCCCTCATCTACTCACTGCTGCACGTGCTGCCCAGGGACGACCTCTAGCTGTGGATTACCACCCAATTCATTCTGCGTGCTCCGTGAGTCTCTGGGGCCTGGCCGGCACTGCCCACTTCCTGCGGGGCCTGGGGACACCAGACAGTTGGAGGAGCTGTGTTCCTGGAGGCCCTTGTTTCCTCGTTGCAGTGTGATCCCGGCCACTCCTGCTGGTTCCTCCCCAGCGGCTCTGGTGCTCCCCGCGTTTCTAACTCCTGCGCTCTCCTCCTCACTGGTGTTTCTTGGGGACTGATGCGTGCCTTGTGGGCCGTGGAGGCCTAGCCAATGGGGAGGACGGGCCCCAAGCAGCTCAAGCTGGTGTTTGAGCAGCGGAAACGGACTCTTCAGGATGTCGCCACCCTGGATGCATGCGAACCAGCCACTCAGATGGAGACCGGCATGACGCGGGACGACGACTTGAAAGCGATCATGTTGGACATCAAGGTGACAAGCAGGACAAGCTCTCAGCCTGCCTAGACACTGTGAAGGCCAGGGTGGACTCCCACAATTCCCATATAGCTCACGTTGAGGCCAGGGTTTCAGAAGCTGAGGACTCCATGGCTGGAGACCACCACAAATTGCTGGTAATGGACAAAGTGCTGGAACTCATTAAGAGCAAGAATGCGGATTTGGATGCGTGCTCCTGCAGGAGCAACCTCTGCATCACTGGGGTGCCTGAATCTTTCAACATTACCAAAATGGAGGGCTTCGACAAGCAACTCCTGCGTGACCTGTTTGGCGATGTCTTGTCCCCGGTTTTCATCGTCGAGAGGGCCCATCGCTCTCTGGGGCTGCAGCCTCCCCTGGGGGCTCCTGCCCACCCCATCATTACCAAACTGTTCAACTTACGCGACCGGGTTTAAAATGCTGTACACGAGAGGAGTGAGGTTCGTCATCAAGGTTCCTTTCTCGCCTTCTTTTCAGACTTCGCGCTGGCGGTACAGGCCACCCGGCGGGAGTTCCTCCCGGCCACTG
Source organism: Lissotriton vulgaris (assembly GCF_964263255.1). Classification (NCBI taxonomy): domain Eukaryota; kingdom Metazoa; phylum Chordata; class Amphibia; order Caudata; family Salamandridae; genus Lissotriton; species Lissotriton vulgaris. The sequence continues at coordinate 955,510,726 of NC_141699.1, forward strand.
CTCCAGAAGCACAATGCCTTCTATTCCCTGGTCTACCCAGCAAAACTGCGAGTCAAGGATGATTCCCAAACGCACCTCTTCAATGAGCCACCGCAGCCCTGGCCTTTGCGAAAAAGTTAGACAAGAGACAGTGCCTGTCCCTATCCAGCTCACAGCAGGTTCATGAAGGTGGCACGAGTGACAACGACTAAGGAAGCCTCCCACAGTATTGACTTGGCCACCACAGCTGTTTGCCCGGACGCTTTCTCGAATGTTTGCTATTGTACACTCTTTCCTGCAGCTGGCCTGTTTCTCTTTCTTGTTCACTCCAGCTGACCCCATGATTCAGGGTGGGCGAATTATATGCATGATGCCAGGCCGCTCTAAAGTAAAGCAGCGGACCTCGCCCTCACATTGGGGCCTCCCCAACTGGTTTCTCAGACCCTCACTGGCCTGGTGGAGGCGCACTCCAGATCATATTCCTACCTTGGCATCATTCCTTGCTAAGTGTAACTGATGTCCGAACCATAACATGGCTTGGCCACCCTGTCCTCTGGATGGGGTGTTCGCCAGGCGGAGTCATGCCTCCTGAGGATAATTTCCTTCTTCTTTGCCTTTGGTTCCTTTCCAAGAGTGGGTCCCTGGGGCGGGGTGGGGTCGTATACTCAACCTACTTGGGGGGGTTGGAGTGGGTGGAAGGGTGTGGGCGGTATTGCATCTTTGGGTTTGTTGCCTCCTCTCAGAGGCTTGTTATGTTCGTTCTCTCATATCATATCTGATACCATGTTGCCTTCTCCGCTATCATACATTACATTGCTCTCACCATGCACCCCGGGCATATGCCTCTATCCGACTCCCAGCTTTACTACACCCCAGCATGACAGATACCACCCTCTGGACTTAGAATGTCAGAAGCCTTAATGACCACCGCACGGCCCACCTCATGCACGCCCATCCCATACGGCACAAGATGGACATATGTTTTTTTCAGGAGACACACTTCCTGCCGGCTACCTCCTCCAGGCTTCTATCCAACCACTGGGGCGAAATCCACTCCTCCTTCTACTCTAATTACTCAGTGGGGTCTCCATCCTACTGCGTAGGGGTCTGCCCTGGCACACATCCCAGACTGTCATCGACCAAGACGGCCGATTTCTTATAAGACACAACACTCTCCTTGCTCAGCTCTTTATCCTAGCAGCAATATATGGCCCCAACTCAGATAGCCGGAGTTTTTCACACAAGCCTGGAAGCACATTTCCTCCCTAGGTCCCGCCGCTCTCCTTTGGGGAGGAGACGTCAACACCACACTCTCACCTTTGCTCGACCGCTCCGTGTCGCACGCTCAGAACACCCATGCTGCTGCGATTTTACACTCCTTACTGGCCGACAACTCCTTATTAGATGCATGGTGACACTCACACCTGGACTTACGCGAGGGCACCTGCATGATGGGCTCGTGGGGCTGCTGGTCCCGGTTGGACCTTTGGGTCACCACCCGCGTCACCTTCGCCTGGGTTGCCTATGTCGAGAACATGCCCAAATTCTCTCCGATCACGCTCCTGTGTGCTTATGCTTGAGAGTACCACAAACCCCAAACCGCATGTTCTCGTGGCGGCTGCCCTCGAACGCGCTCCACGACTCGGTTTTCCATGAGGAGATACAAACGGCCATTGCCAAATTACTTCGAACACAAGTCTGGCTCGGTTCATTCCCCATCAATGCTCTGGGAGGGTTTTAAAGCAGTGATTCGGGGCCAATGTATTTCCAAGCAGTATGGAGTGCTTCATTCCATTCGGAGTGTCCCGTAGCGTCTTGAGAGGGAGATCAAGGCTCTCGACTCCCAGCAGTCCCAGAACCCTAATCCAGAAATCCTGGCTCAGATCAGAGGCAAACTCACTGAATTCCAGGACGAAGCTAACAGAGATTTCTGTCCTGGGTAAGGATGCTAGGGCTCGCCGCTATGGCAAGGACGCCCGCCCTGGGAAACCCCTCACCAGCCTTCTGCACCATCCACATGCTGCATCCTATGTCACTGCGCTCCAAGAAATGGTCCCTTACAGGACGCCCTCCCCTGTTGAGGTGGTTGCCAGGCTCACTGCATTTACTCACAACTCTATGCTGCTGGAGAGTCTCCCTCTCGTGAAGTTTTCAATCAATATTTCGAGAGAATCAAGCTCTTGTGGCTGGGCAATAGGCACCAGGAATACCTTGATGAACCGTTCTCTAAAGAAGAGATTTTGGCTGTCAGCGGTCTCCCTTGGGATAAGGCCCCTTGCTCCGATATCCTTCCTGCTACGTTTTATAAGATGTTCGTGCACCTCCTTGTCCCACATCTAGCCACCATGTATAATGAATTGTTTGAAAGTGGCCACTTTCCCCCCCACTCTCCACGAGGCCTTGCTCACACTTCTTTTAAAGCCTGATAAATCCCCTGGACTATGTGACTCCTACCGCCCCCTATCCCTCATCAACACCCATAATAACATGTTCTCCAAATTGCTGGCCTCACGCCTTCTTCCTCTCATGCCACTAATTGCTTGCCCGGACCAATCCAGCTTCATTCCCGGACACGCTACCTCGCACAAACTTCGGTTCATATTTGCAGTCCTCCATCAGATAAATACCTCCTTACCGACCGTGGCCACTCTATTGGATGCCACTAAGGCCTTTGACGCGTTTGGGTTTCAGTCCGGTCTCCTTACGTAAGGTCCAGCTTTTATTCACCTTGCCTAGCGCCCACATGCAGATTAATGGTCAGATCACAGAGACAATTCCCATCGCGAGGGGCACTAGACAGGGCTGCCCTCTCTCCCCCTTGCTTTGTGCTATCGCCATGGAGCCTCTTGTGGCCCGGCTCGGACAACATCAGGCACAAAGGGGCATTGGCTTCGCAGCTCGGGACTTGGTTGTCTCCATGTATGTGGATGATGTCACATTGTACATCCGCAATACACAAGACAATCTCGCCCCCATGATCAGGGAGGTTGTGCAGTTTGGGTGCCTTTCCAGCATACAAGTAAACTGGAGCAAATGTATTCTTTTTCCCCTCACTGATGCCACCGCCCCCCCTTTGCCTTAGATTTTCCCTTTGTCTGGGCCTCAGTCCCACCAGATATCTGGGCATCTGGTTCAGCAGGGACCTGGATGAGCTGTGGAGGGCTAACGTCTGCCGGGCTATAGATTGGTTGGACACCAAAATTCAACTCTGGCAGAAACTTCCCCTGTCGCTGGCGGGGCGAATTTATTTATTTATTATTTATTTATTTTATGATTTATAGAGCGCCTGGTGACCCGAAGGCATCCCCGCGCTGTAGAGTTGTGAGATCCAGAAGGGGGGGACAGGGGGAACTATTTGGGGAAGAGGAAGGTTTTAAGTTTTTTACGGAAGAGGGCGTGACAGGGTTCAAGACGCAGATTGCGAGGAAGTGCGTTCCATTTTGACGAGGCATTGACCGAGAAGCGGCGGCCACCGGTGCGAGACTTCTTAAATTTTGGGACTATGGCCAGATGTTCGCTGTCAGAGCGAAGGTTTCTGGGGGCTTTGCCATCGCCAAGATGGTGGAACTTATACCTCTTTATCAATGTTCCAATCCCTCTCACTGCGCATTTCTTTCGTAAATTGCGCTCTCTTATCATCTCTTTGTGTGGGCCGGTCGGCAGCCCCGGTTTGCATACGACATTCTCACGCTCCCCTTATCCCGGGGCGGCATGGGCGGCCCAGACTTCAAGTTGTACGCGCTCAGCGCCCAGGCAATCTTCCTTCACTTCTGCCTTTCCAACCACACGTCACGGTGAAAGCTGATCTTGCTGCTCCTTGGACGCTACAAATCTCTCTCTTTGCTCCTCCTAAACCCCTGCGCGGTGAAATTGACCCAGTGGAGAACCTGCACTGAGTCTGGGACGGCCTTGGGAAGCACGTTGGCACTAGCACACTCTCCGCACAGGCTATGCTTCTTGCCAATTACCCAGCATTTCCTCCCTTTCAATCTGCTGGCATGGCCAAGTGCGCTGCGCATATGGGTCTCGTTACGCTAGCGGACTTCTACCCTGACAACACCTTTCTTACCTTCGATGGGGACGCTAGCCCATTGGATACGTTGCAGTATTATCAAATTAGAGCATCCTTTAGAGTAAACCACTCCACGTTCCCTCAGCCCCCTCCTGCGCTTGCTGCCAACAACCTAGTTTACACTTCCAGCTCCCCACGTAAAATGGTTACTAGGATATATGGCCTCTCATTTGCAGCCTCCCCCATTACCACTGAACGCTCTCGTATTGCCTGGAGCGCAGACCTAGGCATGGACCTTTCTCAGGGCGTTTGGTTATACTGCTGCAACCAGACTGCACGCTGTCTCCCAACTATTCATTGCCGCTCATCCACTTCAAATACTTGCATAGATTATACCGTACACCCGCAACATTGTACAGAATGGGTCTCATTGCTAGCAACAGCTGTTTACAGTGCTCCTCACCCGCGGCTAATTTTTCTCACCTAGCCTGGCTGTGCCCTGATGTCTCCACCTACTGGCAGGCCGTTTGCACTGCCATCACTAAGATCACCTCCACGCATATCGCCCCAGATCCCCTGGTGTGCCTCCTGGGCTACTTGAAACAACTTCCAAACACTAATCGCAAACTCATTGCCAGGCTATTAGTTCTTACCAGGTGCAGGGTGTCCATGCACCTGGGGAGGAAGACCTGCTCCAAAGGTCCGGGGCTGGGTGAAAGCCTCCGCCCATTGTCAGACGCTATTGGGGGAATTCTGGGAACTGATGCCAGCTGCTAGTCAGCCACCTGATATCTGTGGACCTCTCGTCTCCTACCTACAATGCCAAGATGCCCCATCCACCCCACTGCTCGACGAGCTTAATAGAGGTGCCATGTCCGTCGCGGACAACGCGGCCAGTTAGCCGCCCACCACTTTACTGTTCCCAGCGCCCTTTACGACACTATGCACTAACTCTAGCACACAGATCGGCCCCACTGGGTGTTTCATTTCTGCTCAGTGCCAATCTCTTCTTGCTATGTGATTCTCTGGTGATGTCATCATACTTACTTCCGATGTGAATGTGACGGTTTTGAACTGTGATTATGTCTATGCCTCATTGACAGACTGTAATGCAACATGTGTTAAATCCGAAAAAAAGATAAATATGGAGCATTCCTGCCCTAGGTGTTTTGCTGCATTGTGTTGCATGAAAGTTAGATGTAGTTGGCCGAGGATCTCTAATTAAAAAGCAATATACAGTCTGCCTTACATTAATATATTTAAGAAAGTTGGTGATAAAGCAATTCCAAGTTTTTTGTCCTATGTGCTAAAACTTTAAATTAACAACTCAGATATTTCTTATAGTGTTTAAAACATGAGAGATGCAATATTCTATCACTGATTTGGCCAGGATGAATTAATTAACATTGCTCTTCTGGGTGAGGGAAATAAGAAAATAATCTTATGCAGATGCATTGTCAGTGACCATCTTTTACCTGCTATCTTCAACAGTGTTCTGGACAAAGTCAGTAAGTGAAACAAAAGAAACTTCTTAGATTTGCCCATCTTTGGCATACAAGTATCAAGAGTTCCCATCTCCTACCTCTCTTTAGCTTTGGTCGATTCCTGGATTCTCTGCTACTGTTCTTGTTAAAGGCCACTACTTAAAGAGTTGTTGAAGGTTCTGAAATGTCTTTGTGTGGAATGGGCTCACTTAGTAACCAACACGTGGGTCTGAGATGCCAGGAGCCTTCCACCAAATTAATGATTTTAAGAAGCACCCTGCAAGATATCAACAACATCTACTAGACAAGTCTCATGTGACTTTAGTTACATCAACATTATTCTGAGACTGTGGGTGTGAGGCACTTTAGAGTCACCCAGAGTTTTGGGTAGATGCCTTAACCATCGATATGCTTAATTGACGACATTAAGAACCTGTGTATAGCCCACCTGTCCTCAAATAAGACTGGAAAACAGACGAATAGGAGAACAGTTCTGCTTTGCTAGATAGACAAGTTCCCATCTCTACTTTCAAGAGGAAACCTGTGAGTTCTCCCAACCTGTGTGGGTATTTAGACTAAATATCTGTCTCAAAGGACAAGTGCCACTGTTGCAGAAGGCAAGCTCCCGAGCATACTTTAAGAGTTAAAGGGGCTTTGTTGTTCTGAGTGCAGCATGTAACCTGCTTGTGAGCTCATTTCAGCATCCCAGCTGTGTGGGTCTAAGAGGATCTCAGGATTAGGACTTGATTAGGCTTGAGGCAGAGAGGCCCCTCAACCTGTTTTGGGGGCTGGAGGAGATGGAAGAGCAGTGATTAGAAACTTGGAAGATTCAGAACACTAGACCACTAACTGCAGACCCTTTCACGACTCACTTCCAGGGTCTGATGTCAGTTCCAGATCACAGCGGGTAGAGCCCTACATTAGACCTAGGAGACCCTGTGCACCTTGCCTGACAATGAGTCATTAGTTTCCTTGGCCCTTTGTTTATGCTCACTATGCACTCTCTCCTTTGTTGTTTTCCTCTTGTTCAGTTCTTGCTGTGGCCCCAGTCCCATGCCTCTCTTTAGGCTTTTTCTAAAGTGATGTTCCTTGTTTCTGCTAATTAACTCCTCACAGTTAGAATGGTGCATTGTGAGCAGTGTCATGGGGCAGCCAGCTGGTTTCCCGTTTGGCTCATGTTTGTTAGAGCAAATCCTGCTGAGGAGCCCAATAATCCTACTGTTTGTAGATCGGTTTGTGTGGTGTTGCTATCTATTGCATTACACTTACTAATCCCTTCCTGTGGTTCAGCTGTGTCACCTACACAAATGCTAGCAACAAATGTCTGCGAGGTGCCGCGTCCAGAACAAATCAATGAAGTTCTGAATGAGACTCCAGTCTGATACTTACATCTCTCTTTGCCTCTATTCCAATTGCGGACAGCATGCTCCATTTTACCCTTGGCATAGCGACTCACAGGTGGCAGGGTTTTTTGACAAGTTCACAAACTTGGAACCTGTCAGAGGGTCTTGGCACAGAGATCCTCCTGACCTTCTGCAAAATCCCAGGGTGACTAGGATAGTACCAGGTGGCCTTGCTGGACCTGATACATGATGTACAGAGACCTAAACAACTTTTCCAAAAGGCATGGAATTCATTGGAACTTGATTCGAAGACACCAAGAACAAAAAGTATCTGCAATATACAATGTTGCCTTTAAATCACTATTATGCAGGGGTTCGGGTGTGTGAAAACACTCTGTGTACAATGAGACACATTTTCATAGCTTGAATGCAGAAAAGCCTCTCTAAATAAGTCACTAGACAAAAAACAGGCCTTGTCCCACCTGGGGCTTTTTCATACCTGGAGAAGCCACTGCCCAGGGACTCATAATTAGGGTGTCTATTTATTCATGTTCATGGAGCCTTGCTTGGGCCCTATTTTCTTCTTCTGGACAGGTTTTACTACTAAAGCAGTTTCAAAGTCAAAACCTATACTTATGTACAACAATTATCTGACCCTGTGTGATTGTGGCTAGCCCTTCTTGGTCCCTGTGCACTATAAGGCTGTGTAATAAGTCATATGGGCTTCATTGTGTGTTAAAGATTTATGAAGCTCCAACAGACTTACATTGAGACTTATTTTTCTACTATTTAACATGGAATGGTTTATAAACTTTGCATCTCTTTCTTATACTTTTGTACCTGTTTAAATAAACTTGGTTTGGATCTTTAGTTTCACTGTTTCCATGATTGTGTTGTTGTTCGGTTAGTTGATTGCACACAAAAATGCGTGCATATTTCTCTGGGCATTGCCAAGTGGCCCAGACTAAGCTAACAAGCATGAGGTAAGCTTACAGCAGAGAAAATATGTTTACGTTACTGGATCATTCTCTTTAGGAGATTTGAGTGCTGTATCATAGCTAAAAGTAAGTGAGTGACTTGCCTTAACCAAAGCAATTCACCTTCTTGCACTTATACTTAACCAAAACCACTTCATTCCACACAGAATTCAGAATTCAGAAAGTTTTATTTGCATAATTAATTAAAATTATTACAAAATTTGCATGATGAAATTACAATACAAAGTTTAAAAACTGCAGTTATGTCTCTCTGCCTCTATTTTGTTAGGGCCTGTGCACGTCAGGTCTTTGGATTAAAAGGGTCCCTGATGGCCCGCCAATTGGCTGATCCTCCTATTCAATTGATTCTAAGGCTTTTTTTTGCTTTTGCCAGAAATTTGACCCCCCCGGCAAGCCAGGATTATAGAAGATCCTCCAAGCCAGCTTGTAACTGCATGTCTACAGAAACAAATTTTTAGCTCGTTGAAGATAGGTTCCAATAAAAGTCGTCTCTGACTTATCAGGGCCAGGCATGTGCAAAAAAGATGTACAAGTGATTCCATTTTATACCCACAGAGGCGACATTTTTCCGTCTGGTCGGACGGTTTCCAGGATGGTAGCAGGTCCTTTGCCATGCGCATCCCCATCCGATAGGCTAGAAAGTCTTTTTTTAGATGGCCGCTGAAGTGTGTTACTAAATATGCAAGTGTTTTAAGGTTTTGAAAGAGTTCATGATGGTCCAAGCACTTATGTATTTGAAGTAAATGAGTTTCTCAGTGGATTGGAAAGTAGTCTTCTATTGTTAGAGTAAAGAAGAGTCTGATAATGTTTTGCTGACTGATGCACTGATTTAAAGTTGGGGGGCAGCACACTGGCCCACAAGGTCATCGCGGGCTATGGATTTTTCTTCCCTGGCCGAAGAGTGTCCCTCATACTTAGAGGTCACTGCCACTCAGGTCATTATCTCTGTGTATTCAGTGAACCATTGACTGCAGTAGCTCCCCTGAAAGCAGTGAAGCTTTGCTGTGAATGCACTATGTTAATGCACCCTGACTGCAATTTTTTTTGTGTTTCAAAAACAAAAGTCCCAAAGCGAGAGCAGATGGCTACACTCTCACAGCCCAATGTGTAAGGATATTAAGAGCCTCTTTTAAATTGTGGTGGAAATAGGGCATTTATATGCCCTAAATCGACAGATGTTCCTTTCCACCATTCTTGTGGTTTCAGCCTCATTTCAAGAAGGGTGAATAACTGGTTTTCTAAAAAAGAAGCACTAGGCACCTCTGTTGTGGAAGGTCCTTGGCAGGCAATCCATTCGCCATGAAGCAACGATCGCAGGGGGATATGTACAAGGAAGTGGCGGAGAGAGGCGTCAGCCTTCCTGGCTTAACACCTGTTATGGCAGAGTTTTTGGCTCTATTTAGCAGTGATATAGATCTTAGTCTTGCTCACATCTAGGATAGGTATTCTTAGCCTGTGTTGGCCCTTTTAAGCCCTTTCTTCCAGACCTAGAAGAGGATAGCTGCTTAATATGATGATAGATCCTTTATTCTTGACTTTAACCTGTCTATTGCCTATTGGCTTTGACATACTAGACACATTGGTATGGTTTATGTAGGTATTCTGACAGAGCTAAGGGGCATTTCATCCCTTTCAGGCCTACAGGCCTAGAACTAGAGGGACTCCATCTTGATGAAGCTGAGAGGCTTTTCAGGGTAAAGGCAAAGTTTATAGTTAAAGCTGTTTTTCACTTGGAGAGAACCGGTCTGGGCCAGCCCTTATCGGTAGGCTGTATTATTCTCTGTGTCGAAGACACCACAAAAGGCTGGCCAGCTGGGTGTGTGTCCTTGATGCGAAGTGGTGCAGAGATCTGGTGGGCGGCAGGCTGATGGCTGGAACTTTCCATGAGGAAACAGCATTCTATATCAGTGAAGTGCAGAGGCGGAGTCAGTGAGTCGAGTGGAAGTGGCGGAGCCAGTCAGTCGTGTTGAGGTGGAGGAGTGGTAAGCAGTCGAGTGGAGTTGGCAGAGAGAGAGGGTTCAAGCTGGAGAGAGCTGAGTTGAATAGTGAGCTGGAACTGAAGGAAGCAGTCAGAAGCAGTTACTTATCAGGAGGAGGTGTGAATAGCTGGAGTCTGAAGTAATGCCTGTTAGAAGAGACGGAGGAGAGATCGTGGACTGACCTGTGGGAGCAGCTGGAGTTATTTGGACATTGGCGCAGAGACAGAGTGAACAAGCTAGTGGAATGAAAAGCATCAGAGCGGCAGGAACCATTAGATTGAAGCTGGAAGGTGGAGACAGTTCGTGGGGGAGAGAAGTCCAGTGCAAAGTGATCAGCGCAGAGGTGTACCCAAGAGTGCAGGAGAGAGAGAGAGAGTCTGAGATGAGCCAAGGCACAGACGAGAGAGGAACCCAGATGACAGCTAGAACAAGACTTCACACTAATCAGGTGACATCTATTTCATCACATTAGTTTACTTTACACTTGCATCTTAATCTTGTCCTTATTCCCTAAGCTATTGTATGTGTAATCCTTTTTCTTTCAGCGGTGTGTCAAAGTTACTGCTAGTTATAGAGACCCCATAGTTTTGTATATGTGTACGTTGATATTGTTCTAATAAAACCCCCAGTTTGTAGCAAACTGCCATGTGCCTTATATTCTTGTTCAATCCAGGTAAATGTATCTCCTAGGTGGTTATTATTTCTTATGAATGGATGAGTAACCCCAATCAGGTAAGTGGTGATCACATAAATAGGGAGCGAGTGAACCTATGATGCCAAGAATAAGAGGTACATTATATTAATTGGCTAACTCCTAATATTGTAGTAGCAAGCCCTTAGTGAATAGGGAGAGAGACTTCCCAACATATAACTGAAGGTGTTCATAGGAATGTGGTCGTCGTTGATATGCGGCGTTAGTGAGAACGCTGGGTTGGATCACCAGCGTGTATACCCACAGGATTGTGGCTTGCGTAAGTGAGAGCGTCAGGTGGGAGACTGGCGTGTAGGTTTGCCGGATTGTGAACCGTTTGGAAATAAGGGAGAGCACTGGGGCTGCAGACCCACGTGTGTAGACGCACCAGATTGTATGTCATGTCTGCCCTAGGGTAGATCAGTCTGGGTCTGAGTGGCCGCGAGACTAACTGATGTATGAGTGAGGTGTAGGGGATGGATATCCCTAGTAATCAGTGAGTATTCTTAGTATCCCTATAGATTTAGTGGTGTTTTTAATAATATGAGCTTGTATATTGCGAGTTCCCCATCCTCAGGTACGTACCCAGGTGCCTGGATAGATGGTCCTGAGGAGGGATGTGATTACGTTCTGGATGGGTTGGAGGGGCCCCTAGGGGCTGATCCCATCTAATCAGAAAATCCAGCCATGACATCTGGCGTCTACGAACAGTTTACGAAACCTGTGTGACCTGGCCATGTGCTTAGAGAGTTTCCCATGTGTTGTGAGGGAGTGCCCTGAGCGCCGGTTCCATCTGGCGTAATGTTGCAGTTTATGTAGCCTGTGTGACCTATGGGTTTGAACAGTTGCAGCGTGAGGAGATTGCATTACATCATGGCATTTGGTTTATTCAGGGTGGAAGGAATGGTTTTCATCTTGGTGTTTAAACTGTCAGGGTTGAAGGATGGCATTACATGAGGGAGCCAGTTACATCTTTGTGATGGTCCAATTGTATAAATGTGTGTAAAAATGCTTTTAAATTGTCCATTAAATTGCTTGCTGCATCTGCTTATGCTGTGCAATGTTAAATGTTAAATGTGTTCATTGTTATACGATCTGTGGAGTTCTTTGCATATAGCTCCTTGTAAATATGGCTTGTGAATTGCGCCATATTAATGTGGCTTGTGAGGTGCATGTTCTCATGTTGATCTGCTGTGTTCCTTGTGCATTGCGCCTTGGATATATTGTTTGTGAAAAGCTTGTCTTGTAAATATGGCTTGTGAATAGCGCCATGTTATTGTGGCTTGTGAGGTGCATGTTCTCATGTTGATCTGCTGTGTTCCTTGTGAATTGCGCCTTGGATATATTGTTTGTGAAGAGTTTGTCTTGTAAATATGGCTTGTGAATAGCGCCATGTGGTAATGGTTTGGACAGGGCATGTTATCATTACGTTAGGCAGGAGAGAGCTGGATCTCTCTCGGGTGCTTGGGGATAACGTTTTGAAAATGTGTGTACGTGTTATCTGTAAACGTGAAGAGATGTGCTCATGACTTTCCCATGTATCCATGGACATTGGCGAATGATTGTGCTTGAGCTGCCAAAGGGTTAATATCTTGAATTGAGATGGCAGTCTTTATTTGTAAACATGCTGTTTTACCTTGCATGGTTATCTGAACTGACTATAAAAGTCAGTGTATTATTTTAATGATTGATGGTTTGATTTTGACTTTTATTGATTCCTTGGTCTGCCTACGTGCTTTGTCAGCTTCTTGACGGAAAGGTAACATCTTGTGCTTTGCAAAGGGTTCTGTTCATTTCACATTCTTTTTGAAATGAGTCTACGAATGTGTGTGGGTTTGCCTTGGAATTGATGATTTCATGTGTCTGGCTCGTAGGGGTCGCTAGGTTATAAATCAACCAGTCGGATTGAGATAAGGGTTTGCACGGAGAGAGCTGTGTTCTTTTAAATGCGCTTCTTAACCACTTGGCTGCTAAGGCAATATTTTACTTTTCATTGAATTTCCATTGAAATCAATGAAAAGTGCATGACGAGTTACCCTTGTCATTAGCGGCGAAGAGGTTAATATGCATCCACTGACGTGTGGAGAATTATTTTTGAATGCATGATTTAAAATGAGTGAAATGTTAAAAAGATGGCCCAGTTAGAGTGCACGCTACGGGGCTGTTTTCATTAATTATTTCTTTGAGGAATGTGTTGGCCGATGCTTTGTAATTATCACAGGTTGAGAATAATCAATCTTGCCCGACAGTGCATGGTAACATGTGCTTTTAATTAGTGAAAGGCAACCGTGTGCTTTTAAAATAAAAGTATTCTTATTATTATTTTCCCAAATGCAAATTGAACCTTTTTTTTTTGTGTGACTGTATGCAGCAAAACCGGCCTTGGTAAGTTAACCAACTCAGTTAGAAAATAAATGGCTGTTTATTAATATATGAATGTGGCCCTTTTATTAGGTTGGATTAAATAGCTTGCATGTTTAATTACGCTGTAATGCAAAATTACATGATGCCCCTGGTTGAACAAAATACAATGGTGAAATGTGTCTGCATTTTATGTTGTTTTAAAATTATTTCTCTTTCAACAGCTGATAATATATGTTTTTAATACCTTGCACGATAAACATGCTGCCTGATAGATATATGTGCAAAGAAAAATTAAACCCAATGGTCCATGATAATTCGTTTTTTTAAATGCAGACTGTATAATCTTGTGTGCAAAACTTAGTTGCCCCTTTCTAAATAAGTGCCCATATTTTAATTATCTTGCCTTTTAGCTGCATTAGTTAGACAAAAGTCTTTTTAGAAAGTGGAGCTTTTAAGTAGCAGTACATTGTAACAGAATTGTTTTTTTTTTTAAAAATGCTAGCTTTCGTTAGTTAGAGAAATCAGGCCTGGGAACAAGCTTAGAAAAAATTTATTTGTCGACCTTGGCAGACCAGCTGGTTTGTGAAGACGGGTTTTTTCTTCTGCAGGCTTCGACTGCAGCCTGTCCTGTTATGATTGGCTATAATCCAATTTTGTTCTGCGGACGGCATGTTTATGTAAGGGTGGGGTGAACTCGCTCTTCCTGGCTGTTGACGCAGGCAGCTTCATTGCCTGCTGATAAGGGATTCTTGCAGACTCTTGGCCCTTGGAGTTAGTTAGTTACAGTGGGCCTGGGCGGGCTTCCTCTGATCAGGGAATGGGAGGCATGCAGCCCCTGCTCCTGCTGTGAGATCATCATTTGGCAGTGATTCAAATTACTTCACACTGTAGCCTGGCTCCCGCTTACTCTGAAGGGAGGGGCTGTCTCACAGAGGATTAGGGTATGTTAGGCCCTTCTGAATATCATTAAAAATTAGATTTTGATAATGTTTTTGATTAATTAGGATATTTTCTTTTCAATAATGAAAGGCACCCGGGGTGCTTTTTAAATGGAAAATTTTATCATGCAAGATTAATGATACTTGTTTTCTTGTCCTAGGATTGCTGGGTTGTGGTGTTGGTGCGTGGGTCGCCCCCCCCCCCACTTCCTTTAATATTTTAGTTTTTTACTTTCATGTTTTTATGTTAGTTTATTATTTTTGGAGGATGGATCCAGACCAGACCAGACCGGAAGGGTGGTGGATGGCTGCATCGGAGGAAGTGTCCGGATACCGAAGATGCAGGGTGGTGACCTACACTGATGTCCCAAAATTGACATTGGACTCTTTTTTTTTTTTTTGATGAAAAATATACCAAGCAAAAGGATTTGGTTATGTAATTCCTTGGCCTGCATTGTCCCCATGTTTTTCTTTGCAATCACTATGAGCAGGCCCCACTTTAAAAAAAAACACAAACATGTCACCTATTATAGTTTTCCTGTTTTCTTCAAAACAGTTTTTGCCAATGAAGGACTTTTTTTTTGAATGGTGGTGCACACATGTGTTCCACAGTGTGAAGAAACTAAGTGTTATATATATACACCAGCTATCTTGTAGAAATGGGGTTGTCTTTTACTGTTATTCACCTTGATTGATCAAAGGGTGGTTACCCTAGACTTTAGATTGTCCTGGGAGGTGTGTCTTTTAGTATGATTATGTATTAATGTTCGCTCAGACCTTGAGAACCGTTTGTCATGTTTATTTCTCAGATTTCACCAAAATGTTAGCTTAAGTTGACCATAGTAGGTAGGCCGCATTTAGGCCCATTGTTATTTTCATCCCACAAACAAGCCCCTACACCAATAGATTTCATGAGTCATCATTAGCTTAAGTTGACCATTGTAGGTAGGCCTCATTTAGACCCTTTGTTATTTTTTCATTAGAAGTTGAAACACATTTAGTTCTTAAGTTGTCCATAGTAGGTAGGCCCCATTTAGGCCCCTTGCTGTTTTCATTCAACACATAAGTCCCTACATCACTAGATTTCACCAGTTATCACTAGAAGTTGAGGCACATTTAGTTTGAGGATGCCTTGGTTATTTTCTGTTGTTGTCAGATCCAATCTCAGATATGTTTCAGCATCCAAGTCAAGGGTGCTTTGATTTGTTTTCAGTTGGTTGTTAGGTTTGTATTCCCTACAATTGAGTTTCAGGTGGAATTTCCTTAAGTTGTCATTCTTTTTAGAGAGTTTTTTAGTTTTTGATTTGTTGATAGATTGTGTTGATGTTTGTTTATATGGATGTTGTTGTGTATTGATGTTCGCAAGATAAGGATCTAAGGGTGGAATGTTATGGCAGAGTTTTTGGCTCTATTTAGCAGTGATATAGATCTTAGTCTTGCTCACATCTAGGATAGGTATTCTTAGCCTGTGTTGGCCCTTTTAAGCCCTTTCTTCCAGACCTAGAAGAGGATAGCTGCTTAATATGATGATAGATCCTTTATTCTTGACTTTAACCTGTCTATTGCCTATTGGCTTTGACATACTAGACACATTGGTATGGTTTATGTAGGTATTCTGACAGAGCTAAGGGGCATTTCATCCCTTTCAGGCCTACAGGCCTAGAACTAGAGGGACTCCATCTTGATGAAGCTGAGAGGCTTTTCAGGGTAAAGACAAAGTTTATAGTTAAAGCTGTTTTTCACTTGGAGAGAACCGGTCTGGGCCAGCCCTTATCAGTAGGCTGTATTATTCTTTGTGTCGAAGACACCACAAAAGGCTGGCCAGCTGGGTGTGTGTCCTTGATGCGAAGTGGTGCAGAGATCTGGTGGGCGGCAGGCTGATGGCTGGAACTTTCCATGAGGAAACAGCATTCTATATCAGTGAAGTGCAGAGGCGGAGTCAGTGAGTCGAGTGGAAGTGGCGGAGCCAGTCAGTCGTGTTGAGGTGGAGGAGTGGTAAGCAGTCGAGTGGAGTTGGCAGAGAGAAAGGGTTCAAGCTGGAGAGAGCTGAGTTGAATAGTGAGCTGGAACTGAAGGAAGCAGTCAGAAGCAGTTACTTATCAGGAGGAGGTGTGAATAGCTGGAGTCTGAAGTAATGCCTGTTAGAAGAGACGGAGGAGAGATCGTGGACTAACCTGTGGGAGCAGCTGGAGTTATTTGGACATTGGCGCAGAGACAGAGTGAACAAGCTAGTGGAATGAAAAGCATCAGAGCGGCAGGAACCATTAGATTGAAGCTGGAAGGTGGAGACAGTTCGTGGGGGAGAGGAGTCCAGTGCAAAGTGATCAGCGCAGAGGTGTACCCAAGAGTGCAGGAGAGAGAGAGAGAGTCTGAGATGAGCCAAGGCACAGACGAGAGAGGAACCCAGATGACAGCTAGAACAAGACTTCACACTAATCAGGTGACATCTATTTCATCACATTAGTTTACTTTACACTTGCATCTTAATCTTGTCCTTATTCCCTAAGCTATTGTATGTTTAATCCTTTTTCTTTCAGCGGTGTGTCAAAGTTACTGCTAGTTATAGAGACCCCATAGTTTTGTATATGTGTACGTTAATATTGTTCTAATAAAACCCCCAGTTTGTAGCAAACTGCCATGTGCCTTATATTCTTGTTCAATCCAGGTAAATGTATCTCCTAGGTGGTTATTATTTCTTATGAATGGATGAGTAACCCCAATCAGGTAAGTGGTGATCACATAAATAGGGAGCGAGTGGACCTATGATGCCAAGAATAAGAGGTACATTATATTAATTGGCTAACTCCTAATATTGTAGTAGCAAGCCCTTAGTGAATAGGGAGAGAGACTTCCCAACATATAACTGAAGGTGTTCATAGGAATGTGGTCGTCGTTGATATGCGGCGTTAGTGAGAACGCTGGGTTGGATCACCAGCGTGTATACCCACAGGATTGTGGCTTGCGTAAGTGAGAGCGTCAGGTGGGAGACTGGCGTGTAGGTTTGCCGGATTGCGAACCGTTTGGAAATAAGGGAGAGCACTGGGGCTGCAGACCCACGTGTGTAGACGGACCGGATGGTGTGTCATGTCTGCCCTAGGGTAGATCAGTCTGGGTCTGAGTGGCCGCGAGACTAACTGATGTATGAGTGAGGTGTAGGGGATGGATATCCCTAGTAATCAGTGAGTATTCTTAGTATCCCTATAGATTTAGTGGTGTTTTTAATAATATGAGCTTGTATATTGCGAGTTCCCCATCCTCAGGTAGGTACCCAGGTGCCTGGATAGATGGTCCTGAGGAGGGATGTGATTACGTTCTGGCTGGGTTGGAGGGGCCCCTAGGGGCTGATCCCATCTAATCAGAAAATCCAGCCATGACAACACCTCTCCACGCCACATCTGAAACGCAAGGCTGCACCATATTTACAAGAATGTGGTGCAGTCTTGCATTTCCCCCCTGCGATGACGCTAAGTTTAGCAACTTAGCACCAACGCAGGCACCCTTGCACCATAGTGCAGACTGTCTGCGTGTGGGGGAGGATTTTCTATTGCTTGAACTACAGATATAATTAAATAAATAGATGATAATTGAGGACAATGTAAGAAAATTAGGAACCTATTGTTAGAATAAAATTGCTAACCACGGGCAGTTAAGTGAACTGAGTAGAAATTATAGGACTATGACATTCCCTTCAGATGATAAAACACTTAAAGGAAAATGGTAAATTGGAGTTATACCCTCACTCATTTTCTTTACTTTTCCATCTCCTTCAGTGTAAATGTTTCTTACCTATTTCGTTTTCTAAGGGGTTTCCCCAGAGAGGAGGAGAGACAAGAGATGAGGTGCAATGGTTTAAGTGGGAACAGCGAAAATATTAAAATAAAGTCTCCAATATTAGGATGGGTGGTATGTTAAATACTCTTTTAATATGCAAGGGTATGGTCAATGGGACCCCTTATCAACTTAGGTATTCGAATTGATGAAGAATAATCCTGACTTATTTGGTTTCTGGAATGTGAACCAATTACTTATATTGAAAAAAGAAAACTATGGAGATGTGAGCTTTAGGGAACTCTTCCTCAGCAATTCTAGTGTTGCAATAGACCTTCACTGACAGGAATTTCATAGGAAAAGGCGGGTCAGATAACGCTTTCTAAGAAAGACTTATGGGTGATTTAGACTAAGTAAGGTGGCCTGCAGCCTGTCAGGTCAGCAGGAGTCTTGGCCCCAACCTTCCTAGTAGAGGTCCACCTGCCAAATTTAGAGATACTTGCCAGGCAGGATGGCAGCTCATCAGCACACAGTTAATTCTACTGAGCAGGCACCATGTTAGTTGTACTACTTATAAAAGTATTTTTTGTTCTCAATAAACAAACTCCCAAAGTGTGAATTTGTTTAATGAAAACCAAAAAATGGCCCTTACAGTCCACTCTCTTCCTGTGAGAAGGTGTCATTGGTAGTTTTCTCTACCCAGGACAATCATGCCAGGGATGGTGGTCCTTGGTAGGGAAAATAACAGTCACCCTCCTTATATAGAGGGGAAGACCATCCCTTTGACCAAATGGTCCACTAATGGTCGGGTCATCAGGGCAAAGGTTTATGATGGCTTATCCAGTGGATGCTCTGCCAGTGTAAACCCAGTGCTTCCCAAGCAATATACTCACAAACATTCTAGGGATCAGCCCTAATATTCCCACTTCACTTGGGCTGAACGTTTATCAAGCAACAGAATATATAGCGATGAAGAAAGGTATTTTTCAGAGTATTGAACCACATAGATTACCGTAATTAATCATAGGTGCCTTTACATCTTTCTAGCAAATGTATTTGCAGTGTTTCGCTCAGGGTTGCACTAAGCACCTTCCACATTTTTATACATTTTGCTAACCTAATATATATATACTTAAAAAGAGACATCAAGTTTACATGTACATATACAAAACCGGAAACAAACATACAGTACATAAAAATGTTTTTAACTAACATACAATACATATCCTGTACTTATATTCTAATCACGTTTCTCGTTCCTCCTATCAGTATATGAGAAGTATCTGTGTGTTCTAATTCCTATTTAGGCCCAGATGCATCAAGCTAAAATCCGCTCGCAAAGGGGCAGATTCTCAGAATATGCCCCTTTGCGACCAGTATTTTTGCATTTGGGATGCATCATCCTAAATGATAAAAATCGCAATTTAAGAAATCGCAAAATTGCGATTACTTAAATTGCTATTGCATTTAAGGAATCTCAAATTGAGATTCCTTAAACGCAAGGCATTAAAGCTAAAAAATTAGCGATTTAGTTAATAGGGGGCGCAAATTACCATGAAGTTGAACTTCATGGTAATTTGCAAAAACTTTGAAAAATGCACTAAAGTGCATTTTTCAAAGTTCCATTTTACAAACAGGCATGCCCTTAGGGCATGTGTGTGTGCAAAATGTACCCATATGCAGATTTCAGGGGTGCAACAGGGTGTCCTTTTCACACCCTGGCACCCTTGAAATTGCAATCCCAATTTGCGATTCTCTAATTGAGAATCGCAAACTGAGATTGTCTTCCCATTCATTCCTATGGGCCTCTAGGCCCATAGGAATGAATGGGGAGGTATTTCTTAATTGCGACTCGCAATTTGTGACTCGCAATTAAGGAATTTTAGGAAATTGCAATTTTTTAAGCGAGTTCTTCATGCATGGCATTTTGCAATTCCTTATTAGCGAATCCTTATCTTTCGCTAATAAGGAATCGCAAAATGGTTGCTTGATGCATCTGGGGGTTAGTCTTCTGATGAAGGCAGCCTATATATGGAGCAACTTCAAAATAGCTAATTTGTTTCAAATGTATTGCGTTGTGCACCATATGTCCTTAGTCCATTTGTATTCAACCCAAGGGAAAGGGAAAGGAAGGGCTCCTCCAATATAACTGTCTGTCGACCCGTTTCGGCTTCGTTATTCCAGCTTTTTCAGGACAAATGAAAAATCAGGTGTTGTAGTACCGATATTCCAGTCAGGCAATAGAGTCCCATGAATTGTCTAAGAGTGCGGGTTGCTCCTAACCGCGTTCGAGCTGCTTGACTCACTCCATGTCCGTGTGCAGTGGCATCCAATATACCATAGCGTTCCCCCTCCAAATGCACTGCACTGCCACAAAAAAGCATCTGATATTTGCACTCTGTGCACACAATTCCTCTAATGTCAAGCGAACCAGACAAGGAGGGCGTTCCTTCCACTACCTGGCTCCGCGCACTTGGAATGAACTTCCTATTGTTCTTAAACAGGCCCCCAGTCTGTTGTCTTTTAGAAAGGCATTAAAAACCTGGCTTTTTACTAGTTAATTTTGCTGTTCCTTTTTTGCAGTTATGTTCCTTTCCATTAAAGGACTTCTTCGCCAAAGCGCCGGGACACTCCGACTGGAGTAGCCGTTGCGCTATAGAAGAGCCCAATTAACATAACATAACATAACATAACATAACATGTAGGATAAGTTCGGTAATCAAGTCATATACAGGAGGGGAGCTCTGCATTTGGTCTGGTGGGAGAACTGA
This sequence comes from Lissotriton vulgaris, assembly GCF_964263255.1. Lineage (NCBI taxonomy): Eukaryota > Metazoa > Chordata > Amphibia > Caudata > Salamandridae > Lissotriton > Lissotriton vulgaris. The sequence continues at coordinate 955,531,053 of NC_141699.1, forward strand.
TAAAATCACAAGAGTTTTCGTCTTTTGCCAGCCTCTAATTATCCTCATCTTCTTCTCCCACACTGCAAGTTCTTCATTCCCACATGTACCAAAACAAAAGCCTATGTAAGTAAAACAAACAGTAATTCTTAGAATAAGCGCTCATGCCTGCTCAACCCTAGAGCTACATAATTCCTTTATGCATCAAAGACTAATCTACCACGGGCACCTTGTGTTCTTTCATGGCCCTCTTTGCAACATTTGTCAATGACTGGTATAATACTGATTGAATAAAAGTAAAAATATTGGACAAAAGAACTTCCAAATTAACCTCAGTAAGCCTCCAAGAATGCATAACCTTATTTAACAGCTATAGCTTTTTCCTTCCATAACCTGTCAAGCCTTGAATATTGCCTAATCTGTACTCCAATAAAATATTATTATTATTATTATTATTATTATTATTATTATTATTATTATTATTATTATTATTATTATTATTATTAACCCCTTCCGTGCTCAAGACGGATACACGCTGTCATGAGTCACAGCAGGCGTGTGCTTATGATGGCGTGGAGCCGTCATGCCGCTGCAGCTCCTCCATGCAACACTAATTCCCCGCCTGTGGGGGTAATTAATGAGTGGGTGGGGTTGTGACGGAACCACGACGTCATGAGCACACGTCGCCCATGAGGCATGATGGCGTGGAACTGTCATGAGCTCCGAAGTGCCATGCCCACCCCCTAGCCCCCCGCGCCGTGGCAGAATTTGTGGGGAAGGGGTTAATAATAACAATATTATTAATAATAATAATAATAATAATAATATAAATGATAATACATTCTGTCCACCCGGTATCCACACACAAAAAGTTAGGAAACTCGTAATAAAGTCCTATACATTTTTTAACCCCTTCCATGCTGATGACGAACCCCAGCCGTCATGCACTACGGTGCTCGTGTGCTGATGACGGCTGGGGTTCGTCACGGCCCGCCCCTGTTCGTGTTGTTTACAGCACACCAGGGGAATCGCGGCCGCATGGAAGGGGTTAAGCCTTGAACATTGACTAATCTGCACTCTTTTATATTATATTCGTATTCTTATTATTAACAATAACAACAAACACAAATAACAACAACATCAACAACAATAATAACAATAGACTCTGTCCACCCAGTATCCACACACCAACATTTTGCAAACTCTTAATCAAGGCCTATGTATTTTTCATTAGTCACCAGAGAAGCATAACTCATTATCAGATCATTTGAGTCTCTTGAGAGACTCTCTGCAGTGGCCTCATACTGAGCCTGTTAGAACTGATCCACGTTTGAGTCAAGTCTGTTGGCCTTTCTAACATTGGACCAAAAATCTCTGGAACAACCACAGTCACACTAGGTATGTTCATCGCCTTCCCCATTTGTCAAAGCCATTCGCATGCATGTGTATGTGAAGCTCAGGAGTATACTATCGCTTTCGCATCCTCAATCAGCACCTTTTAACCCCTTTAAATCAGTCTTTAACTTTACATATTGCTACGGTGAGACTGTCGTTACTCCACATCCCACTCTTCAATAACTACTTGGCTCCCCTCCACTATCCATTGCATAACTAAAATCCTCATCAGTGATAGATCCGTGAACAAGAACCATCACTCTATACACAACTGAATCACAGACTCCAGATCATCTATCCTCTTAATAAATGAGTCCTAGCTAGGCGAAGATGCACTCTCCCCATTATATTTGGGCATTCAGCCCGCCTACCAAATCCTGGGTAGAAATTAGCATTGCCCTACTAAGAGGATTGGCCTAAGGGTAGCAGTAATTTTCAAGAGCTCCTTACACAACATCAAATTCCAAGACACGGTTGACAGGTTATCACTTAGGGGCCGATTATGTTGGCGGTATGTCCGCCGCGGACATTGCAAACCCCCACTGCAATATTAGGATGCCGGTGTGACCAACGGCGGATGGCAAGTCCGTCCGCCGCTGATCGGTGGTGAATGCACGCAAATATGGTGGCGGTGTCTGCAAGACACCGCCAGCCATATTAGGTTGCAGGCGTAAACATGCTTTTCCACGGCGGCTTTTCCGCCGTGGGAAAGCATGTAGTCTTTTGTGTTTGGGGGCCCGTTGCGGGCCCCCAGGGTGTCGGGGGTGCACATGGGGGGTACCTATGGTACCCCCCTGCATTTACATGCACAAAGCGGCAGGCAACGCGCTGTGCCTGCCGCCTTGTGCATGTAAATGCAAAGCATGCATTTTTACACTTGCGGCGGGTGCTGCTTCAAGCAGCACCCGCCGCAAGGTTAAGGATATGGATGTGACTGCCAGGGTGCCGGTCACATCCTTATTGGTGTTGGGAGACCGCCGCTGCCACTGAGGACGGTCCCTCCACCTGGGGGGTGGCGGATGGACGCAGGTCCGTCCGCCATCCTAATAGGCCTTTTAGTCTGTTGCTCATCCTCGACCTCTATATTACCATTGGCATGGTGGAACATAATATTTTACTGAGCCATATGTAATGTATAGCACATATCTAACCAAGGATCAGCTCGTTCACGTGTTTCCTGGAAGAACAGAAACAAAGATCCAGCTTCAGCAGTTTTCTTTCTCTTACCCACTCAGCCACAATCAGAGATCTACAAGGATCACAAATCTTATAACAGCCCAAACAACGGCCATTTAACACCATCAGAGTAATTGAAACATAAATTATTTGAACTGCTTGAAACTCAGTGGATTTTAAACTAACTAAGAAATTGGTCCAAGACCTAACAAACATTATCAGAGAACTCAAACCTTTATGTCACCCTATATCCTTAAGAGACTAGGGGCCATATGTATCAAGAACACAATTTGCGATTCTGAAATTGCGAATTTTACCGAATCGCAAAATCAGAATCGCAAATCGGCATGTATCAACACAATCGCAAATATTTAGCGATTCGCCAATAATCGCTAAATATTGGCGTGATGGACAATAGCAATTCCCTAATCTGAAAAAATCGCAAAATTGCGAGATCGCAGCGTGAAAATCACACAATTGCGAGATTGCAGCGTGAAAATTGCAAAATTGCGATGTACCATCGGGAAAAATCGCTAATTTACGATTTTCTGGAAACATCCAATCGCAATCCTGATGCTTTTTGATGACATCACCATCCAGGAAGTGAGTGATTTCCCATGGTGCATCAGGATTGATTCTGAGAGAGTGTGAGAGTGTTGTTTGCTACTCAGGAGCCATGGCAGAAGGTGGAAATGAGGATGTTCCTGCAACCCAGCAGGAGCAGCAAGAAGGGGAAGCAGCCAGGAAGAGAAAGCTGAAGTTCTCTGAGGCAGAACTTGAAACCCTCATCACAGAGATGGTGCCAAACCATGAGATTTTATTTGGAAGGAGCTCACACAAGGTGCCTAAAGCCAGGAAGAGATGGATTTGGGAAGGCATACAAGCCAAAGTAAAGGCCCTTGGAGTGACACACAGGACTGTAGAAGTGCTGCGCAAGCGCTGGTACGACCTGCGCCAGCGCTCCAAGGAGAAGTTGGCTGCCAGGCTGGAGCAGTCCCAGCTCACCGGAGGGGGAACCTCCAATGTCACAGACTCAACACCACTGGAGGAACTGGTAGAGGGCACACTGCCTCCACAGAGTGTTTTGGGCGTGTCCGTGCTAGACAGCTCAGCCCAACCAGCTGCAAGACCAGGTAAGAAGCATGCCTTCCCACCCTAAACCACCCCCACCAACCCCCTGCAGCCACCTAGGAATAAGGGGAACCACATGTCAGCCTAGAGCAAGTACACAGGCAGTCATCGCAATGCATTATGGGAGATGTAGTCACAATAGTCAGTAATGTTAGAAGTAGCATCCATCTAATGCAATTTTCACATGTGCAGGTCAGGAAAGGTGAATGACACAAGTAAAGTTAGGGAACACTGTGAAATAATTTATTTGAACATCACATGACAGGAAAGAAATATTAATGCGTGCTGTTCTATCCACAGCATCTGCAACTGGAAAGGCAACAGCCAGTGCAAGGGACACAGGACCCCAAGCCTATGGAGAAGCTAGCCAGGGCCAGGACACAGATGGGGAGGACAGTCCTTTCATCCGACCACAGGGACACAGAAGGAGGATTGTGAAGCCATTGAGAATAATGGAAGAAGAGGAAGAGGACAACAATGAGATAGTGCAGTCTGAAGCACCAGTTTCCCAGCAGCAGGAGTCAAGACCACAGGGCACAGGCAGGTGTAGACCCCGCACAGGCTTCAGCTCCAGTGAGCATCAGGATGAATCTGTTTTTGCTGGGCTCGAACTGCACATGCTCCAGGTACACCGCCTGCAAGCAAAACATATGAAGGCAATTCAGTGAGAGATTAGGGCAGGGAACAGGGGAATTCGCCAAGAAATCAGGGGGGCTGTGCAGGAGCTAACTGCCGAGTTGCGTGCTGAACGTGCAGCCAGGCGCAAAGAGATGGCCCGCATGGACCACTACATTTGCGCAAATAACCGGCTGGCCTCCTCCACCAATATGCTGGCAAGGCGTACCATAGAGACCCAGTGTGAGTTCTCTCACGGAATTCAGGATATCACCACTGTGGTAGTGCAGTCAACTGCTGCCCTGGATGAACTGCGTGTCCTGCGTGCTGCTGGTCCAAAAATGCTGACCCGCAGTGAGGAGGACTCCCAGTCAGTGCGGAGCTCCAACACCCCAACACCCACTGTTGAGAGGCGCTGTAGTGGCAGGAGCACCAGGCCTGGCACACACCAATAGGAACTGCTGCCAAATTACTATTACACACAGGGGAGAAATAGGGCCAGCAACAGTGTTGCATTTGCTGTTATTACACTAAAATATTTGCACTGTGATTTCAACATGTGCATTGGATTGGGAGAGTTCATTTTTGTTTATTTGGATGTGTGACATTGTTGCTATTGTGAATTAAACACATTAGCAAAGGCTTAAGTTGTCATTGTATCATTATTACTCACCTAGAAGTAGGTGCGCATGATCTCATCACGCCTCTGTCGCCCAGCTGCAGCAACAGCTACGCCAGCTTCCATGTGTACAGATCCAGGTCCCTCCACACAGGAGGATTCTGAGTCACTCAACTCCATTGGTGTCCCTTTCCTGGTTGCAATGTTTTGCAGCCTGGCACAAGCTACTACAATTTTGCAGCACGTTTCAGGGCTGTATTGGAGGGCTCCTCCACTTTTATGAATGCATCTGAATCTGCTCTTCAATATTCCAAATGTTCTCTCGATGATGCCTCTTGTTGAAATGTGTGCCCGGTTGTAGCGCCGCTCCCCAGCAGTGGCAGGATTTAGGTAGGGTGTCAGGATGAAATCCCGGACTGCATAGGCACTGTCCCCTGTGGGTGGAAATGTTTAAAGGTCAGTCACTGTAATGCACATGCTGGCCATTAGAAATGTGGGCTGTCATTGTGTGCTTTTACCTAGTAGGTATCCCTCTCCAAATTCACCTCTTGAGAGTCTACGGTATAGCCCACTGTGACGGAATATGAAGGCGTCAGGTGTGCTTCCAGGATACTTTGCCACTATGTCAGTGATTATGTTTTTTGCATCACACACCATCTTTATGTTAAGTGAGTGGTAGCATTTCCTGTTCCGGAATACATACTCTATGTTTGAGGGGGTGAAATGGCAACATGTGTCCCATCTATATATCCTATGACGTGGGGGAATTGGGCAATGTTGTAAAAGTCCTGCTTGGTCTGTGCTAGTTCCTGTGGGGTGCTGGGGAAGTGTATGTGGTGTTGCATCCTATGTGTCATGGCGTCGAGGAACGCATGAAAAAAGCGCGACAGGGCACTTTGTGACACCCCTCCTGCTGAGGCTATGACCCCCTGAAAACTACTTGAGGCCAGCAGGTGTAGGGAACACAGGACCTGGATGTGTGTGGGTATGGCTTGTGTCCTGCGGGTGGGGTGTTCTAGGTGGGGCCTGAGTTCCTCAATTAAATCAAGTATGCTCTCTTCCTCCAGTCTGTAATGGGTGTAGATGTCCTCCTCAGTGCGCTGGAAGATGGTGGTGCGCAAACGGAATATCCTCTTCTGCCGTCTCCTCCTCTGCGCCACAGCTCTCAGTCTTCGCCTCCTCACTATCATGTAGAGCCCAGACATTGTGGATAAGAGTGTGTTGCATTCTGGGCTTCATTTTATACTTTGCACCTGGTTACCACCTACTCCCACTTGATGGTAATTACGATTCCTTAATTTGCGATTTTCCTTAAATCGTTATTAGCGAATGGTTGATACATTCCATTGCGAATTCTTAATTGTGATTTCCAGATTAGCGATTTTCGCTAACCGGTTTCAGCGCAAATTTGGAATTCACTATGGAATTCGCAATTTAACACTTTCGCAAGGGTTGCAACTCGCTAAATAGCGATTCCTTCTTTTGCATGCATTTTCACCTTTATACATTGGGATTAGCGATTTTTTGTCTCAAACGCTATTTTTAGCGATTCACAGCGTTTGCGACAGGATTTTTACTTCATAATTATGGCCCTAGAGAGCTTATTTATGAGAGGCTTACATCACCGGAGTATCACTTTTTCTGACACTCCAGCCGCGCAAAGGGCTTGGGCGCTCGACCTGGGACCTAGGGATCTGGGTCCGAGTCTCGGTAACGACGCCAAAACCTCCTGTGATTCTGGGCAAATCACTTAATCTCCCAGTGCCTAAAATGAATGTATGTACTCATGTAACGTAACTGGTGCTATGTAAAGCGCTCTGATACCCGATTCGGTTCGGGTCCAGTTCGCGCTATATAAAACTCTGCAAAAAAAAAAACATATCTATGAGGCCACACAAAGCCTCTTTACATGGCTTCGAATGGCCTCATAGGCATTGAGTAAGGCAAGGCAGCTCAAGTCGCTGCGTTGCCTTACTCTGACCGAACGAAACAATCCATGGGCGTTGAAGTGGGTTGACCCAGGCAACACCCAAGGGTTTTGATGATGCCCCAGGTTTTCTAAATCAGGTAAACCTGGGGAAGCGCCAAAACCTTATGCCTCCCTAGGTGAGCTGTAACGAGGAGAAATATTTTATTTTTCCTAATTTTTCCTCTCTCAATGTGTGCTGCAGAATACAGCACACATAGAAAGATGAAGAAGATGCCCAAAAACAATCCTGCATGCAAGAGAGGCACCCTGGTGCAAGAATGCCTATGTTAGTGCTAGGCTGCCGAAACTCTCAAATAGAAACAAAAGTCTACCTTCTTCCAACTTAAAAAACATAAAAAAAATGCTGCTTTCACTCTCCAGAACACGACCTCAAGGGGGTGTGCAGCCTAAGCCGAAGCCCAGTAGGCAAAAAAAACATCTCACCCAAAAATACATTTCAAAGAGCATAAAATCCAGCTGTATGCATCATTGTTAGACTGCAAAAAACAATCACAACACAACCATACAAACTGATACAGATTGATTGTCCAGGACAGAATAATTTTCAAAATATTATTCCTTACCTACAAACCCTATGAGGGTCAGTACTAGCTTACCTGGAGAACAACTCTTACACTACCAACCTGGTCGACGTCTCCTCGCTGCTGGAACCAACATCCTAACCATCTCAGAATCCACTGCAAGTCCTGAAATTACAATTCTCTGTCAAGATCCCACCTATAGAGCAATCTCCTTCCTTCCACGTGGACTTCAATGCAATATATTTCTCCAATCTTTTTAACAACCCTGTTCTTGCAGAGGAACCTCATATCATGGCAAGTGAACATAGCTAGCACCAGAGGACAAGCCATAAGTCCCGCGTGAAAGAGTATTGATGTCAAACACAAGGAGGATTCATATCACCAAGAAGAAGCTCACAGACCGGAAACGCGTTCTACCACAATGTAGCCTACTCATACTGCAGGCCATGCTTACGAACTGAAATACTTTTAAAAGAACAATGGTTCGAGGTAGGCCTTATGAGGTCCTTAGAAGAGAGTAGAATAAAAGCGAGTATTTAATAAGTCGCTAGGAAGCAATGGTAGTAGGTACAGGTAGGAGTTTTTTATTTTACTCTTTTTTCTTAACGATATACATAAATATTTATACTGTATTGCAGGTGCTCAAGTGAATAGTACGGTGCAGGACGTGACATAAGTGATCAAAGTGAACGGACTGTCATACAACAACAAGGATAAAAACACACAACAATTATGTACAATAGAACACCAAAACAGTTAAAGCAAACATGTAGGAATGCCAGTTAAGCATACATGTAGGAAACAAATTGTAATTGAAATTCTTATAGTTACAGGAGGCTCATCTGTCCTGATGATGATCTAAAGCTATATAGATCGAAACGCCGTCGACCTACCCAAGGAATTTCACTCGTTCTATTGTACATAATTGTTGTGTGTTTTTATCCTTGTTGTTGTGTGACAGTCCGTTCACTTTGATCACTTATGTCACGTCCTGCACCGTACTATTCACTTGAGCACCTGCAATACAGTATAAATATTTATGTATATCGTTAAGAAAAAAGAGTAAAATAAAAAACTCCTACCTGTACCTACTACCATTGCTCCCTAGCGACTTATTAAATACTCGCTTTTGTTCTACTCTCTTCTAAGGACCTCATAAGGCCTACCTCGAACCATTGTTCTTTTAAAAGTATCTCTCTACCCCAGGTTCTACTGTATGGGGTCCCCTTGTTTATAACAAACATTACGAACTGAAATAACTACAGAAATGAGTGAATGAATGGATGTGTAAAACTGGTCCAATCAGGGGTTTGAGATCATTCAGTGCACAACTGTTAACAATTCCTGGGATCAAGCAGGTGAGGAAAGGAGGTCATTCCTTAACATGTCTGCCACAAATCTTTGGAATAATCTTCCTGTTACTTTAGGTGGCATTGCCAGCAAGAATTGCTTCCACAAAACAATTGAAAACCTGACTCTTTAGCTTAGCTTAGCCAATGCTCACACGCTCTCATTTTGCCTCTTCCTACTTACTGCAGCACTGGCATGCCCATTTGGGTAGATAACAGGCTTGAAAGGTGGCCTATTCATTCATTCATTCAAGCATTCATTTGAATGCAGCACTACACCCTGCATCAATGGAACACGCAAGGGCTTTCAGTGGGATGAAAAAACTGGGAGGTCTCTCAAATGGGCGTGGCCCCCGTAATTAAGGGCGTGGCCTAAAAACAGTAAGCTAAAAACTGTGCTTAGCATAGTGTGCCGCCCGACTTGTATTTTGCTGTATTTTGCTGTTTCTGTCACTGCATCCAGATACATGATGCAACAAGTAACATCACACCTACAATGCAGGATTATTGGCTTTGTCAATGGTTGTTAGTTGCATAAGATTTATAAGCAGCAACTATGGCTTGTATATAATATTGTAAAAACTTCCAGCCCTGGTGACACCACGACAATGTTGCTGCCCCTGAGTTGCAAAAAGAGTAGGGAAATCCAGAGAGAAAATTACTCTTTTTAAAGTATTTCCATTCCCCTACAACGCTCACCTGGCATGACGTCATCCCGTAACTTCTCCACTAGTGAGAAGTGAGCACTGTGAACACGCGCACATCGATGTGACTGCTGTCACTGCAGTCTGGAAAAAAACGGACCGCCTGTACCAGGGCACAAAATAAATCCCGATAGAGACCTGCTTCAAGGCCCCCTTTAAAAAGTGGTGGTGCTCAGCACAGGTGAGACCCGGCCCACTTAAAGCCCTGGAAATAGCACTGAGTAGTTCACTCACACTGCAAGCAATGCAGCCACGCTGCAAAAAGAACATAAAAGCAAAGCGTGAATCCCTTGCTCAGCAGTGGCGGCTGGTGACACTTGAAAGTGGTGAGGCGTAAATACTGCACTGTGGCGAGCAAGCGCAGCGAGTGAGGCCGAACCACCTATGGGGGGTCGGGGGTTCTCCCACAAGAACATTTTGAAAAAAGTGGGAAAATGGTGCATTCTCAAGCACATTTGAGAAAGAGGTGGCTTGGCGAATACATCTCTGGGAGTAGCCAGTCTGCAAGTCTCATTGAGGGGATGAAGAAATATGATCACATCACCCCCATCCTGATTGAATTCTATTAGCTCCCCTTGATTGTCCTCTACAGCATCAAAACCAGCTGCATACTTTATGAACATTGCAAATGATGCAGTTGTTGTTCATGAAGTAGTTCAGCAAAGCCGTCATGACTTGCTGCAGCACAACTTTTATTGTGGCAGGCAGAGCACAGTTATCTAAAAATAAAGGCTGTTTTGGGTCAGATGTGGAAGGGGTAGTAGTGATGTTCAGAGTGCCTCAATAGTGCAGTCATTCTCATTCTATGTTAGATTAGTGCACCCTTTTCTCTCTCTACATGTTGCCTATATGTATATCTTACCTTCATAAGACTCCTTTCACTGACTCCGTAATGCACTACCCTGCATCTCCTTCACTTCACAAACATACAACACACCAACACACCTGTAAGTACTGCATTTACATTTACTTCTGCATTCTCAATATTTTGCCAACTCCCAGCTTCTCCTACACAATTATTGTTGCTCTTCTGCTCTTCTGCTAACACCCTCCACACAACTGAACCCGAAGAGACATTAACTCACCCCAGACTATGTACTCTGGGTGACCTGAACCCTTGGCTCACAACCCTGACTGACTGCAAACAAGACCAGTCTGGAATTCCTAAATCGTTGCCAACTACTTTGCGTCCACACTCACTCGGCGGAGCTCCGTGTCCACGCAATTTTCACATTCAAGGAATCCATCGGTGTGACTGAAGTTTCCCGGTTGTTTGCAGCAATCACCACACTCCAATTTTCATCACCTTGACTTGCATCTTCATTGCTATGTACTCCTCAAGTACATTACTCATTGCAGAATTTCAGTATCCTATGCTGTCATAAAATGTAAATAATTTGATGATTACTTCGGCATAACAACCATTTTTTACTAGCATAGTTTAACGTCAGAGTTTCAAAGTTGATCTCACTTTTTGGGTCTGACATTTTTCCTCTTTCTGCCTTAGTCGGTTTTGTTGATATTTAATTAGCTCCATAAACACAAACCTCCTTCAATGCTCTTTGGGTGTCAGCTGATAAGCAAGTTGCTCAATTATGCACCATATAAGTGGAAGATTTGACAGAAACCTATATGGGCCTCATTACACGATGTAAAACTTGTGAAGACTAATTGTTCTTTGACCTTTGCACCAGTAAAAACAACTTGGCATTGCGAGAACAATGGTTCGGTTACATTTACAATGCATCAGTTTCTTCTGAGTAATTTGATCCCCGGTGATTGAATCATTTATTTATTTTCAGATCACTTGAAGCACTGACCACCATACATTTCCTTCAAAATCCCTAGCAGCAAAGTGAAAACCAAATGAGCTGACAGATTACAACAACACAACAGTTACCAGGTACAGTTCCGGAGTGTTCCTTTCTGGATTTGTACTTTCCTGTCTGTCTTTTCAATAGTTATTCACCTAACATGTAAATGTAATACCGTAATATCGAAACGAGTTTATTTACACTGGAGTTTGTCTCTGAATATCCCTGTGCCGTGCACTGATATTGTTGATTATAAACTTTTTGTGATGTTCCATAGGAACGTTTGTTTCTTTTACAAAATGAGAGGCTTCGAAATGTCATGAGGTTCACTATATTACCGCTAGATGGCAGCCAGTGATTTCATATTCTGATTGTCGCGTGAAAATTAAATCACCCATTTAATCAAATGGAAAATCTATCTATATATACACTGAGGTAGCTCAAGTTTCCTCACACTCCAGTTGCAAATGAGGAAAAAAACATTACTAATAAAAAGCTTGTTCGGCAATGTGACTGAAATGTTGTTTTTAATCACACATTACCAGAAACGAAGTCAAATGTGTATTATTCTTTCCTCATGTCCGTGTAAATAAATTAATATTTTACTTTACGTTTCAGGTAATTACTTCTCTTGTTCTTACTTTTGTATTTACTGCAGTAAAAACCCTTTACGAACAATGTAGAGAATCGTATATCTCTAAAGGAGAGAATAGAGGAAAGCCAGACCACAGTGAAACACTAATACAGGCTCGACTTCACGTAAATTGAAGATCAAATCAAATCAAACACATTTATAGAGCGCGCTACTCACCCGCTAGGGTCTCAAGGCGCTGGGAGGAGAGGGGGGTGCTGCTAAGATGGAGGTAACAACGCAGCATATGAGTATCTGCGGCAAGCATGCCCCTACACAATTTGCCAATAATTCTGTGAATAAAAAGACCACATTTTTGGGTGTCTAATCCGCTAATTAGCAAATTGATGTGACATCACTGGGAACTTATAAAAACTCTCGCTAACCAAAAATAAGTATCCTTGGGCAATGAATCACATCGCAGACTGATGGGGGTTAAAAGGTTGCTATTATTTCAGCAACAACAAAGCAGAATCATAATGTAATCAATGACTTTCAAGAAATACCTCGCCCGCCAACCCTCCTTGATCCCCCATGAAAAATCCCCATATTGATCCCCCAATAAAATTTCCCCCATATTGATCCCCCAAGAGATTTCCTCATGACATTTTCCCCCAAATAGATCTCTAATTCTCCCCCACCTGGAACCTCAACCCCAACTCCTTATCTCTGTTTCCCTTCTGTCCTAAGCTATTCTACCGGCCCCAACCTTTCCTGTCTGCCTCAATCCCGTCCCAGTCTGCCTCAAATGAAAAAGTAAAATACCATGGAACCCAGGAAACCTCCCCGGAAGGAAAAAAAGTACAACTATAAATATTTATTAAAAAAGTGGGAGGGTGGGTGGGGCACAAAATCAGTGCACTGCCTGCCTACCTACCTCACTTCAGGACCCCCAACTGGCATCAATTAGAACGCGGCATTTGAAAATGCTGCGTTCCAAAGCAGGCTCCTTGACTGCATGTGGTCGCTCTGGGCGAAACCAAATGCCTGAAGGTGCCCGGGGGTGGACATTCTTTGAATGCCATCCCCAAGCCCCCCATCGGGCAATGAATCACATCGCAGACCGATGGGGGTTAAAAGGTCGCTTTTAGCTGTTCAGCAACAACAAAACAGAATCATAATGTAATCAATGACTTTCAAGAAATACCCCGCCCCGCCACCCCTCCTTGATCCCCCATGAAAAAATCCCCATATCAATCCCCCAATGAAAGTTCCCCTATGAATTACTCCACCAAATAGATCTCCAATTCTCCCCCACCTGGAACCTCGACCCCAACCCCTTATCTCTGTCTCCCTTCTGTCCTAAGCTATTCTGCCTGCCCCAACCCTTCCTGCCTGCCTCAATCCTGTCCCAATCTGCCACCAGGAAAAAACCCTGTAAAGGTGGTTTTCCTGCCCCCCCCCCCCGTCCCTCGCCCCCCCTTTTATTGTGCTTGGAGATACTAATAACCAAATATTGTGCAATAGCAATCTTAATTAAAATACGTAAATCATCCTGTGAGAGAAACAAAATTCTTTAATATAACAAATTTCCCCAAATAAGAAGGAAAGCCGCTTATGCAATCCTTCAACCTCACGGATGCAGGCCCAAAATGTAAGACAATTTATCCTTGATATTTACAATATACAACTCATTTGCAATGAAAGACAAATGGATCGCATTTTGTCTTAAAAATTGAAAAAAGTCTTTTCCACTGTCATCGTGTGACAGCCAGCTAATGTCGTTGATGATGCAAAACTGGTGTAGTTCTCTGTTAAATTTACGCTGGGCCCGGTCGATGGCAGAAAACGTTTCCGCGCCTCTCCAAACCCTCCTTGGTACAAGTGCTATAAATATGATTTTCGTGTTGGGTCAAGAAAGCACGATTTTGGCTAAGTCGGCTTTGACGTCCAGAAGGAGACCCAGGCCTGACAACTGTACTAAATAATTTTCCCCCAAATGAAGCAATAACACCCAAGGTAAAGGCTTAGAAGAAGCCACTTCATTTAAACTGGGCAACAGCTGACCCCACCTCATCCCACTCTTACCAAACCATAAAATGTCTGTGTCCTCAAAACTAAAACCTAAATTTGAACCATAGTGGCTTCTGTCAGCTTGTTTGGCCGCCCATCTGATGAAAGAGTATCCTACAATCCATACATTTGCCATGGATGCCGGTGAAAATATGTGGGGGCCTTGAAAGAGATAAATGTATGTTAGCAAGAACGAAATGGATTCCTAAAATTCATTCAAATCTCTAACATATTTTAAACAACAATTGGATGACCAACGGCCAAGTCGGCGCAGCTGCTGTAGAGAGAAATCCCTTCTGGCAGTGTCTGAAGCTGCTCCTATGCGAAAGGAATGGGTACCAAACTCTAAAGGGTTCAACCCCAATACAAGCAAAGATTTTCTCAGTACCGCTAATAGCTGGGAAGCTGTTAGTGCAGATCCATCCTGGTGCTGAAAAATAAAGTTGTTATTGGGGTAACAGGCAAACTCTTGAAACTGTAACCAGGCAAACCATGGGCATTATTTATTTATTCGTCTTATAAAGCGCACTATCACCTTGCAGGCATCCTGGTGCTAGGCGGCTCAGAGGCAGGGAGGGTGTATCGGATACATGGTCAAGCAACTAAGATTTGGGGAACAGCCAGGTTTTCACACGTTTTCTAGAAGGAAGGGCTTCCTAATTTGTATGATTTCCCAAGGGAGTTTATTCCACAGATTGGCCGCTGCCACCCCAAAAGATCTACCCCCTGACCTAACTTTCCTAAACCTTGGTACCTACACCAGTCTCGCCGATGAAGAGCGGAGCCTTCTTGTAGGGGTGTACCAGTCAATTTTTTTCCACATGTTCACAGGCCCCATCCCATGAAGGGCTTTAAAAAGAAGGCAGAGAGATTTAAATTGCACTCTCTGTCTCAGAGGAAGCCAGTGCAGTTCATCCAAAGCTGCAGATGCAGAGGACCTTCTAGGTAGCCCTAGACTAACTTGGCTGCTGCTGACTGGATCCTCTGTAGTCTGTCCAGATGGAATTTCGGAGAATCAAGCAGAAGGGCGTTACACAGTAGTCTAGCCTACTAAGAATAGTACACCTGGCCACTTGCGTGCGCGCCTGGGGAGGTAACAAAGGGAAACATTTTCGCAGGGACCTAATGATCGCAAAGCAACAAACTGCCGTTTTTGTAAGCTGAGCTTCTATAGTAAGTTTGTTGTCAAAGATAATGCCCAGATTACGGACAGTTTTTACAGTCCGAACTACGGTCGAAGTTCCAGAGGGCCAAAAATTGAAGGAAGGACATGAGGGATCCTATTCACAGCGCAAAAGATCACCTCAGTCTTTCCTGCATTAAATTGTAGAGAGTTGTCCTGCAGCCAGCGAGCTGTGTCCCGCAGACAGTTGTGAAACACATCCACTGATGTCGAATCCTCTCCCTCAAAGGAGAGAATCAGCTGCGTGTCATCCGCATAGTTTATGATATCGATATTATATGCTTTGATGACCGCAATCAGAGGTTTTAAATAAATGTTAAATAAAATAGGGCTAATTGCCGAGCCCTGAGGTACACTACCACTTAGACCGCTAAGTTTCCGCAACACTACCATAGCCCCTTTACATCTCTGGTCTGTTTTGGATGACTTTAAATGGATTCGTAGTGATTCGAATAAGGTTGATACATTGGAATATTGTAGAACTTCTATAAATGATTTTCCTAGAAGTTCAGATACCCTAAACGCCCCAAAGAATAACCATAACATGCAAAGTTTTAAAAGTGCAACTTCAAACCTAGAATATCAAAGTGTGGGTAAGGTTGGTATAATCCCTTCCAATAAGTCAAAAGATATAGGCTTGCGCAGTATTGTTCTGTGTTTCTTTACCTTAGACCAACCTATTAAAATTCTTCTTCCTATCTCGCCTAAAGAGGGGTCATAACCCAAAAAACATTTTCCATAGACAGAAATGCCTGAAAGCTTCCCCACAATAGTGGTAGCAGCTATTTTTTTTCAATGTTGTTCATAACAAAATGCAGTATGTCATCATTACGTAGTAAAGAGCCTGTGTGATCATTGCTACGACAAGCCGCACCTGACTGCAGAAATTCCGCCCATGCCCTTCTGTAAGCTAAGCGTGTGCTGATAGCAAGAGAATGTTCCACCAATATCCTTATCTTCAGTCCGCTAGCAACCATAGCTCCTGAGGAATTGGAGTCTTTTCTGGATCTGCTGTGGGTGCCAAACCACAGAATCTCTGCCACTGAGAACGAGATAACTCATCTGCTATATTATTGTCCAGACCAGGAATATGCTTAACTCTAAAAGTTATATTCAACATTAAGCAACTCAGCATGAACCTCTGCAACAATTGAAGCAGGCGTTTTTCTTTTGCTCGCTGACCACTGACCAGATCAACTACAGTTCTGTTATCAACGTGAAAAAGTACAGATTTATTAGCTAAGAACTTGCCCCAGACTGATGGTGCTACTATGAAGGGAAAAAATTCAAAAAATGCGATGCTGCATTTTTCAATGACCCAGTGCCAAGGCCATGGCTCAGCACATCGTTTTCCATCCCAGAAAAGACCAAAACGTTAACTCCTATAGCATCAGAAAAAATCTGAATGGACCACACAAAATGGGTCATTAGGATGTCCTCCCACCATCCTATCGTAAAATGGGACTGCCCGCCATAAGGGCGGGATTACTGTGGGGCCATTAGGATGCACCCGCCACAGTGGCGGGCGCATCCTGCATTCCTGTTATTGTGGCGGGCGGTGCACTCTGCACCGCCCACCACAAAGCCAGGAAGGCATGTTGTGCACTTCCATGCACAACATGGCAGGCACTGAGCGGTGCCTGCCATGTTGTGCATGGAACTGCAGGGGGCTACATGTGCACCCCCACCCCCCCCAGAGTCCCTGGGGGCCCTCAACGGGCCCCCGCAAGCGATTCCCGCATGCTTTCATTGCCACCACGGAAAGGCATGTTTCCGCACCCATGGTAATATGGCTGGCGATGTCTAACAAACACCGCCACCATATTAAACTCTTTTCCGCCCGGTCAACTTGTTGACCGGGCAGAAAAGCGGCGGATCGCCACCGCCATGCGGGCAGTGGCGATCCTCTCGAGATCCTAATGGGCCCCAAAATGTTCGTCAACAGACCTGATTGGAACACCATTGAAGCTTTGCAGGAACACCAACCAGACCTCGAAATCTGATCTCATTTAAAGAGAGACTCTGACCCTGTGACGCGGTAATGATGCACAAGCCATGGCAAAACCCAACCTCCTGTAAAAAGATCTCCCGGCTTTTACTATTCTGCAGGCAAAGTTCAGATACCCAAATAGACATTGCATCTCAAATAGAGTCAGTTTTTGTGACACCTTAGCATGATCCAGCAATTGAACAGTTTCCTACACTTTTACAATTGGTAACCTGGCTTCCATTTTGACTGTATCTATTTCTATACCTAGAAATATTAGGCATGTCTCTGGCCCCTTTGTCTTCTCTGTTGCCAACGGCACGCCTAATTCTTGCATTACTGTTTGGAAAAATTGGAGTGCCTTGCTGCACTGCAGTGAGTCCTTTTGACAGACAATAAGGAAATCGTCCAAATAATGAGACACTTGCATATAACCTGACCTGAATGAGAAAAGCCATTGTAAGAAGGAGCTAAAATCTTCAAAAAGTTGACAGGAGACTGCACACCCCATAGGTAACACTTTGTCAACAAAGAAATGCCCTTGAAAATGTATTCCCAGTAACTCGAAGTCTTGGGGATGGACTGGGAGCAACCTAAAAGCTGATTGTATATCACATTTGGCTAACTCCGCTTCTGAGCTGGCCTTTTAAACCAGATCCAGAGCTATGTCCACTGAAGCGATTGCACTACAGTGTCTTCTTCATCTAGGAAATAGTTTACAGACAATCCTTTAGGCCAGGACAAGTGTTGAATCATACGCAATTATCCCTGCGTCTTCTTGGTAAACACTCCTAAAGGGGAAACAATAAGATTGGGAAGGGGCCAAGAAAAGAAAGGGCCGGCTATCCTACCTTCGGCAATTTCAGAGTATAACTTGTAAGCAATTACTTGTGTATATTACTTTGCAGATTTTAAATTTTGCGCAAACTTGCATTGCCTGGGACATTGATAACCTAGTTTGAAACCCTCCTTAATCCCTCACTCCAATCTTAAAGCTTTCTCTGTGAGAGGGTAAAACCTGAGCCAATGACATATGTTGGGAATATTAATTGGTGTAACCGCCTTTACAAGGAGGCTGGAAAGTGGCGCCTCTTCCTCTGCCTTGACCGGTAGGAAAACTGGAGGTTTGTTCGCTAAATCATTGCAACACTGCGTGTTTGCCACAGCATTTTTAACATTCGTGCCTGTATTTGCATGGATACCTTTGACATAAACCCCTGTTAAAATTCCAACAGGCTCCTGTGGCAAAAACTGTGGGTTTAGCCCATGAGCCCACCGCTCCCAGAGTGGGTCTGTTAAGAAAGGACAGAGGGTAACAGCCAGCCCGCTGGCGGAATGCAATGTAGGAGGAGGCCTCTGGGGATACATCCACTGTACCCATAACTCATTATCCACTTCAGCCCAAGGTTTTTCTGGAACTAACACGAGACGAGCTCTGAACTCCTCGTCGTAATGTAGCCATGCAAAACCTCCATAATTCTGCCTGAGCCTTTCTAATTGAATCACTGACAGAATATCAACGTCTAAAATATCGACGTCAAAAATACCGGAGGTGGAATATCGACATCAAAAATATCGAAGTCCTATCTACATTAAGGTAAGTACAAAAATATTGGAAAAAATATATTTTTGTAAAAAATACTGTTGGAAAAAATATCGTTTTTTTATATTTAAAAATGATATAAAATGAATAAAATAATACATATAATGAAAATAAACATAGTTAAAAATATATTTAAAATTATAAGTAATACAAATAGGGGCCGATTCCGATTCTGTAAAATCCCCTACGAATAGCCGTACGGAACATATTTCCCGTACGAATCGTACACCTTAAACGTCCCCGTATGTACGATGAAGTACGATCTGAACCCAAAGCAGATATCCGTATGAATCGTACGAAAGACCATACGACTTAAGAATCCGTACAAATCGCATTCGAAAATGCAGTACATGACATCCGTACGGATTGAAGCAGCTTTTTCCGACCCAGCAAGTACGATTCGTCACGTCAACACTCCGTACGACTCTTTTTCTATGGAAGCTCAAAACATCCGTAAAAGCAGATTTCGACTCGAACCGCGTACCAAACGGACCCCCCTGGGTATGCGAGTACACCCCATGATTGCAGGGGTACGGTGCATAGGGGTACGTTGCTTAGGGGTACAGTGTGTAGGGGTACGGTGCATAGGGGTACGGTGCATAGGGGCACGGTGCATAGGGGAGCAGCGCTTAGGGGTATGTTACTTAGGGGTACGGTGCGTAGGGGTATGTGCGTAGGGGTATGGTGCATAGGTGTACGGTGCATAGGGGTACAGTGCTTACCCCCAGGATTTCAGGGGTATGGTGCGTATATGATTGTGTGGCTGTCAGTACGAATTGCTCATACAACATTTTCCGTACGAATCGCATTCTCATTCCTCGGTCAGGATTGTACTTGTCGGGTCGTACAGCTTGTTTACGATTCGTACAGTTCACCGTGCGGGTCCGTATCAAATGGATTTTCCCTTGCTTTTTGTACGGTTCGCAAAGATTCAGACATATTTTTTTCCTACGGATCGTACTACGGGATTCGGACGGATTTGTACGATTCGTACGGAAAGGGCTACAAATTTGAATCGTCGTATGGATTAGTTTCCCGAATCGGAATCGACCCCAATATATAACACATTTTTAAAATTAATTTTAAATAAATACAACACTACATTAACTAAAAAATAAATATTGGATAGGGTAGGGGTAAGTATTACTATTCCAACTCCAGAGGGTGCAACAGTAGGGATAATTCTGGATAGCATAGGGGTAAAAATTACTATTCCAACTCCAGAGGGTGCAACAGTAGGGAAAGGGTTGGATAGTGTAGGGGTTAAAATTAGTATTCCAACTCCAGAGGGTGCAACAGTAGGGAAAGTGTTGGATAGGGTAGGGGTAAAAATTACTATTCCAACTCCAGAGGGTGCAACAGTAGGGAAAGTGTTGGACAGCGTAGGGGTTAAAATTACTATTCCAACTCCAGAGGGGGCAACAGTAGGGAAAGTGTTGGATAGCGTAGGGGTTAAAATTAGTATTCCAACTCCAGAGGGTGCAATAGTAGGGAAAGTGTTGGATAGTGTAGGGGTTAAAAATACTATTCCAACTCCAGGGGGTGCAACAGTAGGGAAAGGGTTGGATAGCGTAGGGGTTAAAATTACTATTCCAACTCCAGAGGGTGCAACAGTAAGGAAAGTGAGGTAATTAGAATTTTTATGGTCAAACGTGTCCCCTACTGTGTACCCCAACGGCTCTGTGTACGTGCTTCAAGTACATGTAATTTCCCTCCACAACCAGCCATGAAGACGCAAATACATTTGCGTCCAACGTTAACAAGTCCTCTTTCAGATCCACCATGAATGGGTCGATAATTCAGTTCCTAAGTATGCCGTGCCACCGTCTTTACATGGTGCACTTTCACGTTTTCCTGGCTCTGGCGAGTTAGGCCCTGATTTCTGCCATCAAGCCCTTTCTGCCTTCTGCCTCTGAAAGCTGCAGCCTGGATCTGCATCCATGACCTCTACCTTACTCCCTGCGCGGCGAGCGGTGCCCGGCTCGGCCTGCTTGCCTGCCAAGACAGTATTTTGCCTTCAAGTTATCTGCTCCGCTCCTCGAAAACACATTCCAGTCTAGTGATTTAGGTAAACATATCTTCAGCTGCAGAGCAAAGGGCCCGGCCTTTCTGTCTCCGTGCAAGTAATTCATTGCTCCCGTTACCATGGTAGGCCCATGGCCCCTCGCATTACACGTAGACACGTAGACACATATGCACGCACTAGCAGTCAGTATAGAATAGCCCCTGCCCGAAAGACCTTTCCTTCTAGATAATACAGTTCTCCAAACACAAGATATCAGATATGATTGGGTTTAGGTTGTTCTGACACGCCAGACTTCTGTCTCCCCTTATAGTGCTAAATGTCAAGTCCCCTGCACCCTCCAGTCCCACGTCAATCACACGTCATGTTGCCTGCGCGCGCATCCAGCCATATATTTCTGCTGACACTGCAGGATTTCTCTATGAATCCACCCACCTGTGACACTTTCATGTGACGTTTTCTAGCACACACCTCCGTGTACGCCCTCGTGCACACCTTCTGTTACGCACATGTGTTCTTATCTCGTTTCTTTCAGCTGTTACGCCTTCTGTATCCATCACCATTGTATGCATTGACTATATATATTGTGCACTGTTAATAAAGCATTGTCTATCCCTTCCTGAACCTTCGTGGTGAAGGAACACGATACCATGGTTCGAACCATTCCATTACATGGAATAAAACCCTTATAAACTCAGACTCCACGGACTCTGCCTCTCATTTGATTGAGCTATTTTATTGAACTTATACCGCATAGAAATTCAGTATACGGTAAATCTTTATTTACCACATAATTTGGCACCCGAACAGGGAACCCTCCCCCACCTTACGCGCCGGCGATGCGTCGCAGGCCTTGCCCCCTGCCACAGCCGTGACAGACAACTACGCGTACCCGCAGGATTTCCTGTATCTCCCTCAGGCCTACGGAGGTGACGGAGACTGCGATCGACATCCAGACGAGGCGGTGAGGAGTGCGGAGGATCCCGACCAGAGCCCAGCCGAGAGAGCAAGGTCCGAGGTGTCTAGAGGACCACCAGTTCCGAAGTACCTACGTCACGTGTCGAGTCGAGTCCAGTCCGGGTCAGTCCAGTGTCGAGTTTCCGAGGCCTTCCGTTCCGTGCTTCCCGGTGAGTACCGTTGCTGGGGACGCATCAAGACGGGTGCATTAATTTGTGTCCGGTCAAGACGGGTTTGGGTACACAGACCCGGTCTGCACTGTTTTAGCAGTGTATCTGTACTGTTTAGCAGTATATCCAGTATCCAGTTATCTAGTTATTGTTCGTTCTGAAATGTTTAAATGTGTTTTAATGTCGTGGTATGAGTGATTGTTTGCATTTTTCTTGTTGTGTTTACAGTATCTAGGTAGCCATGCCTTTATTTTCGAAGTTGCGACAAATTGGAACTAGGAAAGGGATACTCGAAGAAGCGGTTCCCATCCCACCCAGGGATACTCCTGGACATTTTATGTACCACAAGCACGGCTTAGATGCCATATTATATCTAGACTTGTGGTTGGATTATACGAAAGACTTAGCAGAGAATCAGAAATGGCCCGTTACAGGGACATGGGATGCCGAGGGTGCACAGACATAATATCGACTCCAAAATATCGTTTGGACAGAATATCGAGTTTTAAATATCGTTTGGACAAAATATCGACTAGACAGAATATCGACAGCCAAAATATCGTTTTTAAGGTAAGTGAAGTAATATCGACTGTAAATAATATAGACAGTGAAAATATCCAAGTATATAATCTAGATAGTAAAAAATATAGTTTTTAAAATAATATTTAATTATTTATAGTGTTTTTATGTAATAATATGTGTGAAAAGTGTCATTTTATTTTATAAGTATTTTTAATTAATGATTTTTTTAATTATTGTGTAATTTTATTATGTAGCGGGTTGTGGGTTTATAGGGGAATAGGGTGGGAAGTAATTTAATTATAATTAATTAAATATGTAAATTCATTAATTGGTAGTAATAATTAATTAATTGGTAATTAAATAATATATGTTAATTATTTAAAATTTAATTGGTAATTAATTTAATTTAATTGATTAATTTCTAATTATGTAAATTAAAATAATGTATTTTCTGTAGCGGGTTGTGGGTTTATAGGGGAATAGGGTGGGAAGTAATTTAATTATAATTAATTAAATATGTAAATTTATTAATTGGTAGTAATAATTAATTAATTGGTAATTAAATAATATATGGTATTTAATTAAAATGTAATTGGTAATTAATTTAATTTAATAGATTAATTGCTAATTATGTTAAATTAAAGGGGTATTTTTAGGGTTCAGGGTCAGTTTTTAGTTTTTGGGTAAAGGGGTATTTTTAGGGTTCAGGGTCAGTTTTCAGTTTTTGGGTAAAGGGGTATTTTTAGGGTTCAGGGTCAGTTTTTAGTTTTTGGGTAAAGGGGTATTTTTAGGGTTCAGGGTCAGTTTTTAGTTTTTGGGTAAAGGGGTATTTTTAGGGTTCAGGGTCAGTTTTTAGTTTTTGGGTAAAGGGGTATTTTTAGGGTTCAGGGTCAGTTTTTAGTTTTTGGGTAAAGGGGTATTTTTAGGGTTCAGGGTCAGTTTTTAGTTTTTGGGTAAAGGGGTATTTTTAGGGTTCAGGGTCAGTTTTCAGTTTTTGGGTAAAGGGGTATTTTTAGGGTTCAGGGTCAGTTTTTAGTTTTTGGGTAAAGGGGTATTTTTAGGGTTCAGGGTCATTTTTGGGTTTTTGGGGTACATATACAATATTGCGTATTATTTAATTAAATTTTGTTACTATATATATATATATGTTTTAAGAAATATGATTAAAAAAATATTATTTTTTTACTTTCATTAATTATTTAATTATTAAAGTTATTTTAAGTATTGTTAATTATATTTTAGTAATTAATTTTTTATATTAATGTAATTAAACATTGTTTTTAGTAAAGTCGATATTTTTTACAACGATATTTTTTACAACGATATTTTGTACTCGATATTTTTGTACTTACCTGTTTGTACATACAAACTCGATATTTTGGTTGTAGATATTTTTTCCTCGATATTTTGGGTAGTCGATATTTTGGTAGTCGATATTATTTCAGTGATCCGATGCCGAGTGCATCATGAGAGTAGAGGAAGCGATATGGAAAAAGAAAGCCAGACAGTCACAGAAAGATGCCATTGAACTATGGCGTAAAGAATCACATAGACGGACAGAGAAAACACTCAGAAAGGTAGAGAAAAGTAGAGAGGATTCCGAAAAAGCTAAAGAAAAAGAACTACTTGAAGAAGGACAGAGAGTCAGAACAGAACAACACGAAAGACAGAGCAACGCAATTATGACAGGACTGTATCCGGTTCTGGCCGAGGGTTTGCCCAAGGCAACCCCGGAAATACCGAAAGATCTGCCCCCTCCCTTGGTTCCGACTAAATTACGTCATAAGACTGCGGCAGACATTTTTCTTTCTTCCTATTTAGACGACGTAGCTCCCGCATATTCCAATGTACCTGCACCACCCGCTGATCGTCTGCCCCCAGGTCCGCAACAGCAGACCCCTCCCGCACCGCTTCCCGCACCTGTTATCACTTCCCCTATTGTTCATCCTGGTATTCATCCGCTTAATCCCTTTGGGCCTGGCGCTGCCCAGGGCCCGACTCCGTTACAAGTACCGACCCTACAGCCAGGTTCTGCTCAAGCCTCCGCTTCAGGAGGTGCTACAGGAGGTTATCGCACCCCGCCACAGTTACATCGAGTGACCATGAGAGAGTTAGCAATGCAACGGACACCTAAAGCTGCCCCAGCTGAAAAGCTTAGAGAACAGCTTACAGATTGCAGATATGACACAGTGCCTGGAAAAGCAGGACCCATGATGTTAGCATCATTACGTTTAAGACGTGTTACAGATTATTTGATATTATTACCAGACATGCCAAAACATCTAGATGATATATATCATTTTATTAGAACAGGAGAGAGACCGGAGTGTGTTGGTGAAGCCATGTCACATCAGAAAGTTGAGACCCAAGGTTTAATAATGCGATTTTTGGTTAATTTGTTGATAAGAGAACAAGACCAGCCCAGCTTTCCGCAAGAAGAAATGGATAGATTGAACAGATGGAGTCAGAATATTGCCGAGGGTAAACATGATAGAGAAAAAAGTATACATGCTATGGTTAGAAAGATCCATAAAGAAATAATAACGATTCATGCTCGACGAGAATCTGAAAGGCAATATGAGTCAGACGATAAAGAAACCTCAGAGGAGGAAGAACCAGAGAATGCAGCAGAAACCTCGCAACAGGCAGGAGGCCTGATAGCGTACGTAGGGAGAGAGAAACTACCTAGACAGTATCCTCTTGATAGGCCCTTAGACAGACCTATTCGTCTAGAAAACAAGAAACTATACCTTTGTCCAATACCAGAACGATGTACACTTGAGCATGTTTTCCAGGTTACTGATAAAGTACTGAAAGAGAGAGTAGGTTATCAAGAACTCAATACCTTACGTGATCAGGAACTAGCCCGGTCCGCAGTACAGTGGGCCGGGGATGACAGCATATATAAAGACGAGTCAGTAGTGCAAACGTTTTTAAGTCTTACTCCAGAAGAACAGCGACTAGCTGGCATATACATGACCCAACACCTCATTATACAGTATGAAAACCAAGCATCTGATCCAGGTCCGTTATATAATATATTGCAAGATTTACTCATGAGAAGATGGAGAGGTCTAGGTACCGATTTAATTGAAATGATTTTAGAACAACGTCACAAGTATAGAACCTTCTTGACTCCACATCTTGTTTCCGTTCCACCCCCAGTCAGACACCCATATCACCTAGACAAACAAAATCCCTTACGAGAAGTACATCCAGTCAGGAAAGCCGATGACACCCTTGAACGTGTGTTTGTATACACGCCCATAACTAAAATGGAATTGTTAGAAATGAAGAAAATAGTGCCCAGTCATGATAAAGACCCTGCAGGTTTCCACCGTGAAATAAAAGACATGTTACTCATGGGAGATTACACCTATCCCGACATTATGAAAATATTGAAAGTGTTATTGCCTGCCGGTATTTACGAGAAACTCAAGGAAAAAGAATGGGAGGTGGGAGACAAAAAGATTAATTGGGCTGCACTAGAAGCAGAAGAAACTGGCCGAACCCCAGGTTTAGGTCTTGGGGACCAAACTAAAGCACTACCAGGATTATTAGTACAAGTTTTGCCAAGGTTATTGGCAACTAAAAAGGAGGATTGGGATGCAATCTCAGCCTGCAAACAGAAACATGACGAAGACACTAGTGATTTTTTTTCCCGATTTGAGAAATGTTTTATTATTAATAGTGGCCTGAAAACAAGTAGCGAGTCATACCCACATCTTTTTGTAAGCAAATTAGTCGAGAATTCCCTGCCTCAAGTTAAGAATCGTGTATTGAAAGTCGAGAGCACATGGCAAGCTAATACACCTTCCCAAATGTTACAAATGTTACAGTACCACCAGAACAGAATTAGGGAGGAACATGATCACGAACAAAGACGTATGAAAGACACGAAAATGAAAGTACTGGTGGCTCAGTCAGTTCCAGCTGACGGTCATAAAAGGGGTATGACGCAATCAAATAATTCAAATTCAGCAGCTCCTGTTAAAGGGACATGCAACTATTGTAAACAGCCAAGTCACTATGTAAACGATTGTGCAGTTCTGAAACACAATATAGCCACAGGTAAGACTAAAGAAAGACCACGTCAACCTAGACAGGACAAGGTCCAACAACACGTTCCACAGAATGTCCAGCCTATGCATGTTCCACAACAGACAGTACAGACCGCAGCGGTACCACAGCCACAACCGATTGCTGCAACACAACATGTCACACAGCAGATGTACCAGTATGCACAGTCAGATTACCCAGATTACCAACAGTATTCATGAAACAGCCTAGAGAGGGAGGTTGGCTTGCCTCTCATCGAGATTCCTGTAGATCAAGAGGGTCCTTATGTACATAGTCAAGTATTAGGAAAGGATAGAAAGTTTTTGATTGACACAGGGGCAAGCAGGACGAAAATCAGTCACGACGAGGTTCCAGGGGCACCCCTCTCAGGCTCACAGAATGTTTCCCTTGGATTTTCGGGAAAGCCTATTGTTAATGAAGTATCGAAACCTGTTCCCCTTGCAGTTGGTCCATTGTCTCGCACTACAGATTTATTGCTCACAAAATCATGTCCAGAAAACTTGTTGGGTATCAAGACACTGAAAGCTCTAGGAGCTGTAATTTGTTGTTCTCCGGAAGGAGTAAGACTGTTTCTGCGTGACTTCAAGGGTCACTATGTGTTGAGAGATATTGATTCCAGATTACAGAATGTTCCTGCACATTTATGGGCGCAAGGCCCGACTGATGTAGGTTGTATGCACATTACACCATATCGAGTTACACTCAAGGAAGGAGTTATATTACCTCGAATCCGACAATACAAGTTACCCCCTGATGCTTTAGTGGCTTTACTGAAAATCGTTGACGAGCTCATAGCACAAGGAGTGGTTGTAGAAACCGACTCGAATGTTTGTAATTCCCCTATTATTCCGATTCTTAAACGCACTGATCCGAATGCACCTCCAGTTTATCGATTAGTGATCGATGTACGAGAATTGAATAAATGTATTGTACCACAGTACCCTGTGGTTCCAGACATCTCCTCATTATTGACAGCTATTGATTCAGAGGCGACGTTCTTTACTGTAATTGATCTGAAGAACGCCTTCTTTAGTGTCCCCATTGACCCGGAAAGCCAATACCTTTTCGGATTCTGTTTAAATGGCCGTAGCTTCAAATTTGCACGCGCACCTCAAGGATTCACAGAAAGCCCCAGCATCTATAGCCAAGTGTTGAAAAGACAACTTGACAGTATTCACATGCCTGCTAACACTGCCCTACTCCAGTACGTCGATGATCTATTGATCACCGCCCGTAGTGAACCAGAATGTGAACAAGCATCACTGACAGTTTTGTATTTCCTGGCTGACAAGGGACACAAGGTGTCTCCTTCGAAGCTACAATTCTGTGTTCAGCAAGTGGTGTACCTTGGGCACTTGCTGTCCAAGAGGGGGAGACAGCTAACACCTGACCGCATCCAGTTAATTGTAAATATGTCACAACCCAAGACACAAAAGGAGGTACGGGCCTTTCTAGGCCTCACTTCTTACTGTAGACAATGGATCCCTCAGTACGCATTTCTAGCTAAGCCCCTTATACAGTTGACAACCCAGGAGGCAGCGTCTTCGACTGTCCTCCCTTGGACTCAGGAACATACACAAGCATTTGACGAATTAAAAAAAGCCTTATGTCAAGCACCTGTTTTAGCAACACCATGTTACAGCAAGCCTTTTACACTTTTTGTCACAGAACGCGAAGGTACTGCATTGTCAGTACTCACCCAGGATCAAGCAGGTTCACACAAACCGTGTGCTTATTTTTCTAGTACATTAGATCCAGTAGCCCAGGCTCTGCCTGCGTGCTTGAAATCTGTAGCAGCAACAGCTCTAGCAATCAGACAAAGTGATTCCATAGTGTTAGGACATCAATTGACAGTACAAGTTCCACATTCCGTGGAAGTCCTTTTGAACAGAACACAGACTCAGCACTTGACTATAGCACGACTGACAGGTTATGAATTGACATTGTTTCAGCCACACATAGAAATCAGGCGCTGCAATACATTGAATCCTGCTACACTTCTACCATTAAGTATGACAGACCCTATGGCACATGATTGTGTTGAAGTCATTAACACTACGACGAAACCCAGACAAGACTTAACAGACATCGCATTACCAGATCCAGACCTGACACTTTATGTGGATGGTTCATGTATGAGAACAAGTACAGGAGAGTTGGTGGCCGCATATGCAGAAACGACGGAAACTGAAGTCATAGAAACACATCGTATTGACACCCTGTCAGCCCAAGCAGCAGAGCTCATCGCTCTGACTCAAGCCTGTATACAAGCAAAGAACAAGAGAGTTAACATATACACAGATTCCCGTTATGCCTTCGGAGTTGTACACGACTTCGGAGTCCTCTGGCAAGAGAGAGGTTTCTTAACTTCCCAGGGTGCCAAGATACAGCATGGTCCCCTCATTCAAGCTCTGTTAGAAGCAATACATTTGCCTACAGCCATAGCCATCATGAAGTGCAAAGCACATACGAAAGTCACAGATACTATTTCCCAGGGTAACGACCTGGCAGACCGAACAGCCAAACATACAGCTCAGACCCATACTCACACCACTGACCTGACAAAGACAGTAGTACCGACGCCGATACATTGCATGACAGTTAGGGATCCCGCACTAGATGTAATTGACATACAGACACATGCTACACCAGACGAAATCAAGAAATGGACTGAACTAGGAGGGATCCAGACAGAACAGGGATGGATGACGAAGGGAAAAGCCACATGGTTTCTCCCCGACTCTATGGTTCAAGTTATCATTAACACAGTACATAGTCCTGCACATTTAGGAGAAAAAGCCATGTTAGACAGTATTCAAAACCTTTGGTACAATAAGCATTTACGAGCAGCAGCAAAACAGAAAGTGCGTACTTGCATGATCTGTTGTCAGTTCAACCCAGGTAAAGGCATTCCCGTAGAGCAAGGTGGATTTCATCCTCCTGATCACCCTTTTGAAGTCCTCCAGATGGATTATATCCAGATGGAACGTTGTCGAGGATTCAAGTATGTCCTCGTAGTTGTATGTGCACTTTCCCGTTGGACAGAAGCATATCCAGTCCCAGATTACACTGCTCCGACCACTGCCAAGGAATTGGTACGTGAATTCTTCCCACGGTACGGTTTGCCCCGTGTCGTGTACTCAGATAATGGTCAGCCATTCTCGTCCGAGCTCATGAAGCAGGTATCACTCCTGCTAGGTTACCAGTGGAAGTTCCACTGTGTCCGACATCCCGAGGCAGCAGGTCTCGTGGAGCGACATAATCAGACCCTGAAAACCCGTCTCGCCAAAGTGTGTAAAGAGAAAGGCGTAGATTGGATAGTAGCTTTACCAGTTGCCCTTTTTTATATGAGAATGATAGCACATTCTAGGACAGGGCTATCCCCGTACGAGGTGGTCTTTGGCAGGCCACCGAATATGTGGGGGACGCCTCTGCCTCGTAAGATCACAGATGTTGACTGTAATATGCTGACAGATTACCTTGCTTCCTTGATGTCTGCACTACAATCATGTCATTCACAGGTAGCAGCAGCCTTTCCCGACAACATCGAGGTGAAACCACACCAGATCGTCCCTGGAGACCTAGTATATATCCGGAATTTCGATAGGAGGAGTCCGCTGGATCCCCGCTGGCAGGAGCCGAAGCTTGTTTTGGTAACAACAAGGACTGCCGTTAAATTGGAGGGCCGCAAAGGCCATGGACTTCCGCCAAAAACTGTTTCCCAGCCCTGCCCCATTTCAGAGACTGATACTAAACTCCCCCTGGTAGAGAAAACTCCTTCTCAGGAGTTTCGAATCAAATTGAGGTCTAGCAAGTCAGACAGTTTAATTGTTTAAGTCCTCCCCTAGGTGAAGCGGTTAGACAGGTTCCTGACATGTACCAGTTAGACCCCAATAGAGAGAGAGATAGACAGAAACAGATCAAGAAAGAGAAATATTGTAAATCTCTCCGTAGCCATTGTATTGTTACATTATTGATTATGTTTTTTCTGCGTCTTACGATTATTGCTACAAGTTTATTATTACACATGTACTTTCCTATTTCCGCATGTGCACATTCTTCCTCAAATGACACTGTCGAGCATACTTTCAGTGAATTACCCCCGCACGAGTTATCTTACCGACTTGCGCTGCGCAACAATACTTTCATCAGTATGTTACATTATTCCCATCAGACCAGCAACGCTACCAATTGTTGGATATGTGGCCGACTCCCTCCCTATCAGAAGTACAAGGGAGTTCTGCCCCTCTTTCCGTATCCGTTCACACACAATGGTTCCTGTGGTGCATGGTTTAGTTTAATGAATTCTTTAAATTCTGATTCCATAGTATACCAGGGCAATTGGGTATGGGGAAATCTGAACACAGTTATGCATAAAACATGTTTCCCTGACAAGGAGGTTCTTCCCCGAAGGACAGGGACCGATCTAGAAAACGAAGTATATGGATTAGGTAATTTTACACTTAACCTCATGATTCTGAATGTCCAGTCCGAAACCAAACCAGTCTTGCCCGCTATGTCAGTATTACCAGTAAAAGGTGAATTATGTGTCAGAAAGAATGGTTCAGTACACCTAGGTCATAGTGAATGTACTACTGTGATCGAATTCAGTGATAAAGGCAAGTCTACATTCAAAGCTTCCCGTCATAGAATAGGTCCATCCTTCCTTCAAGAACACCTCCAACTGTACAAACCAGGGCGACAACTAAGATCTGCTAATAAAAGCCTGGTCATGACTAACCGGATTAGGAAAGCCCGTTGGGGAGGCCGTAGCTTCTTCCACGGAGCATCTAACATCTGGAATGAATTGCCTCTCGCCCTAAAACAAAGCAATGATCTCCTGACCTTCAGGAAAAATATCAAAACATGGCTTTTTAACCTCCAGTAACTTTCTTTGCCTCTTGGAGATAATGTATCGTTTCAGCGCCAGGACACCGCCCGGTAACAGCGCGCTCAACAAATGGTAAAAATAAATAAAATAAATAAAAATAAATAAATTCCTATTTCATTTGTGGTCATACAGCATACATACGCTTACCTCTAGATTGGGATGGGACTTGTTATATTGCATTCCTTCTGCCACCTGTTTTTCTGGCCCCACCTGATTATCATAGGAACTCCCATCTAGTACATAATAGACCCAAGAGAGAACTCCCGATTGTCGACTATACTGAAACAGCATGGGAGCAATACACAGACTTCAATAAAGGTTTCTTTCCCTATTTCGGCACTGTCTCGAATAGTAAACTGATACGTAGATTGACCAGAACCCTTGAAGCAGTAGTGAATGAAACTACTTCCGCCCTAGGCAACTTAACAGAAGAACAGTCTGCTATGAGGATTGTCGTTCTCCAAAATCGTCTCGTTCTTGACGTCATCCTGGCCGATAGGGGCGGAGCTTGTAGAGTCATCGGATCGAGTTGCTGTGTTTTCATTCCAGAAAACGCACCGTCAGTATATAGAGCCATAACCCGTCTCCATAAGATAGCTAATCAGATACATCAGAATCCAGGCACCTGGACTTG
The DNA here is from genome assembly GCF_964263255.1 of Lissotriton vulgaris. Classification (NCBI taxonomy): domain Eukaryota; kingdom Metazoa; phylum Chordata; class Amphibia; order Caudata; family Salamandridae; genus Lissotriton; species Lissotriton vulgaris. The sequence continues at coordinate 955,563,040 of NC_141699.1, forward strand.
GTCCGGCTGGCTCTGGAGTACAATATCCGCCTGGGGATGGAAAATCCTGTCATTTCTAGGAGTCATACTACTCATAGTATTCAGTTGTTGTTTATGCTTACAATGTGGGCCAGCGATTTGCGGCTTGTGCGCCACATCATGTATTCCCCATCCAAGTTCACGTTCTAGATCCCGCCTGAAAAAGGATGAGCAAATGATGTTATATGAACAAATAGATGGACTAATGAAGATTGATATATCATGAAGGGTCCGTAGGGGACAAGGAGGGAATGAGGTAATTAGAATTTTTATGGTCAAACGTGTCCCCTACTGTGTACCCCAACGGCTCCGTGTACGTGCTTCAAGTACATGTAATTTCCCTCCACAACCAGCCATGAAGACGCAAATACATTTGCGTCCAACGTTAACAAGTCCTCTTTCAGATCCACCATGAATGGGTCGATAATTCAGTTCCTAAGTATGCCGTGCCACCGTCTTTACATGATGCACTTTCACGTTTTCCTGGCTCTGGCGAGTTAGGCCCTGATTTCTGCCATCAAGCCCTTTCTGCCTTCTGCCTCTGAAAGCTGCAGCCTGGATCTGCATCCATGACCTCTACCTTACTCCCTGCGCGGCGAGCGGTGCCCGGCTCGGCCTGCTTGCCTGCCAAGACAGTATTTTGCCTTCAAGTTATCTGCTCCGCTCCTCGAAAACACATTCCAGTCTAGTGATTTAGGTAAACATATCTTCAGCTGCAGAGCAAAGGGCCCGGCCTTTCTGTCTCCGTGCAAGTAATTCATTGCTCCCATTACCATGGTAGGCCCATGGCCCCTCGCATTACACGTAGACACGTAGACACATATGCACGCACTAGCAGTCAGTATAGAATAGCCCCTGCCCGAAAGACCTTTCCTTCTAGATAATACAGTTCTCCAAACACAAGATATCAGATATGATTGGGTTTAGGTTGTTCTGACACGCCAGACTTCTGTCTCCCCTTATAGTGCTAAATGTCAAGTCCCCTGCACCCTCCAGTCCCACGTCAATCACACGTCATGTTGCCTGCGCGCGCATCCAGCCATATATTTCTGCTGACACTGCAGGATTTCTCTATGAATCCACCCACCTGTGACACTTTCATGTGACGTTTTCTAGCACACACCTCCTTGTACGCCCTCGTGCACGCCTTCTGTTACGCACATGTGTTCTTATCTCGTTTCTTTCAGCTGTTACGCCTTCTGTATCCATCACCATTGTATGCATTGACTATATATATTGTGCACTGTTAATAAAGCATTGTCTATCCCTTCCTGAACCTTCGTGGTGAAGGAACACGATACCATGGTTCGAACCATTCCATTACATGGAATAAAAACCTTATAAACTCAGACTCCACGGACACTGCCTCTCATTTGATTGAGCTATTTTATTGAACTTATACCGCATAGAAATTCAGTATACGGTAAATCTTTATTTACCACAAAAGGGTTGGATAGCAAAGGGGTTAAAATTACTATTCCAACTCCAGAGGGTGCAACAGTAGGGAAAGTGTTGGATAGCGTAGGGGTAAAAATTACTATTCCAACTCCAGAGGGTGCAACAGTAGGATAAGTGTTGGATAGCGTAGGGGTAAAAATTACTATTCCAACTCCAGAGAGTGTAACAGTAGGGAAAGTGTTGGAAAGCATAGGGGTCCAAACAACTTACTAATAATTAAAATAATAACACAAAACAAATAACAATTTAATTATTAAATTACAACAAATGAACAATACCAATAAAGAATTATTTAAAAATAATTACCAATTAATAATTAATTAACAATTAAAATAAATACAATTAAATAACAATTATTAAAAATGTCAACAAATAATAAAAAAATCAAAACAAAAAACATTAACTATTAAAAAACATTTAGCAATTAATAATTAATTAACAATAAAATATTGATAAATACCAATTAATTCAAAACATGTGTATTACCAATTAATAATTATTAAACAATTATTTAAAAATTTAATAATTAGTTAAAATGTATTAGCAATTCATATTTGATTAACAATAATTTAAATATTAATACTCAACACTAAAAAATATATTTACTTATTTACAATTAAATTACTTCCCACCCTATTACCCTATAACCTCACAACACACCTATAATACAATAATACACTTAATAAAATTACCAATTAATAACATTACCAATTAACAAAAATGACTGACCAATTAATAACTAATTAACATAAAAATATTTATCAATACCAATAAATAAAAATTACATATTTACTTAATTACAATTAACTATTTCCCACCCTATTCCCCATAAACCCACAACCCGCTACAGAACTAAAACGCAAAATGTATTTATAAATATTTAATAATTCCTAAAAAATATTTAATTAATTTACTATAATTAAATTACTTCCCACCCTATTCCCCTATAAACCCACAACCCGCTACGGTACTAAAACGCAAAATGTATTTAAATAAATTATTACTAACTTAAAAAATGTAATACATATATTTTAAAACTAGTTCAGTGATTAACATAAATTATAAAAATAAACATATAAAATAAAATACATAATACTAATATTAATATCGATATTATTAACATCTATTTTTTTGCTATCGATATTACTAACTTCGATATTAACAAAAAAATGATATTTCTTACCTTCAGGTTGATATTCTGGTCATCGATATTCTTCATTTCAATATTCTGTCCCTTCGAAATTTTGGACTCAATAATATTGCCTGTTGAAATAAAAAAGTTGATATTTAGACTGTTTACCTTTCTAATTGTATCCAAGTATTTGAAAATTGAGACTGAACTGTGCGGAAACTTTTCACAGTAAACGCTTGCAAAAATCAGAAAGGCTGAGGTCCAGGAATCAATGTCAGTGGGAACCCTGGGTCTCTTTGCCAGCTCCCATGCCTCCTCCCTGGACCCTTCCTAGGACTGGAGCTCTCTATGTAGCAACTCAAAAACATCTACAAATTCCCCGTTCCAAATTTTATCTTTAGTCTGCTTATTGAGATGTGAACCTGATTGCATGGACATCCCTATATAGGGCAACCGTTTTAAACTTGTGGTTTTGTCTTTGACATCCTTTTCCCCCAGATAAATTGAGCCAGGTGCTTTGTCTGGAACTGTATCTGTCTAATGGGATACCCACTCTTGTAACCTTGTAGATTCACAATGACAACAAACCTTAGCATCCGTGGCTCTTCCAGGAACTGTGACCGCTTTATGTTTTCTAACATTGGCTTGAGAATGAGTGTCAGTGACTTGCTCACCTGCTTGAAGGGGCTTGTCCAGCGTTGCACGTCTTCCTGTAGTTACTCTATCAGATGCCTTGCAAAACCGCTCTAGCCGCTTCCAACTTCTATCAGATTCTTGTATCTGCAAAACATTAGCTCGATAAATCTGGTCAACAAGTCCCCCCCCTCTTTGGAAAGAAAACGGTTGTTAGAAAGGTCGTCTTGACAAGCAATCTCACCCTCCTCCAATTCGGATAAATAATCTTCATCATTATCATGTAACCCCTGTGCAGCCCCACTACATGAAGGCTTAGCCCCATCCCCCACACCACCATCAAAAAGCCTCCAGTTCGCCGCTTTTTTGAACTGGAAGAGCCTATATTCAGGTAACAGAGTTGGGAAAATTGCTTCAGCAGTTTTTCCTAGGGTGTAAAAGGTGAGGAAGACACTGGAAACCTGCTCAACAGCGGTGTGCTGCACCTGATGCCCTTCTGCAGCTTTGACGTAGCGTTGGCCTGCAAGTCGCCAATACTTGCAGACATGTGGGATTCTTGAAATTTGCCAGGCACTTCAAGACTACCTTTTTCCTTCCCTTCAATCCAAACCCACCTACCCACTCCAGGAGGCTCACTAGCTGCCCTAACAGAGCTAACATCTGTGCCACCAGCATCAGAGGTTGAAACACTAGCCCAATTCATCTCACTAACTGGGAAATTCAAGGAGCTTAAGCCAGAAGAAACAACAGGAACACTACTTGTACCAACCTTTGAAGGGACAACTTTTGGTAAAATTGAACCATTCACCGATAAATTACTAGTATCAGAAGAGATAACAGGCAAAAATGGCCTCTCGCAAGAAGCCGAAACCCCAACCTTAGATAATAACAGCTTTGTACCAATATAGCAATGTCACGACTAGTAGACCCTTCTCCAGAAAATTCATTCATAGCATCACCAGAATTGCTTAACTGAAATTTGCCACTAGATGGCACCAACGCCTCACTGTTAGCGAAGTCAACACCTACAGAAATCTTGGATATCCCTTTAATTAACCTCATCGATGCTTGAGATATTCTTCTCCTGTGCTGGGCCATATTAGAACTGGGTGTGGTCATGACGAGCTGAGCTCGTCATGAGCATCGAAGGGGTTAAGAGAGGTTGGCTTCATAGCCCCTCTGCCCCTGAATTAGTGTGTGAAAGACCTCCCTCTACACTTCACCAGAACATGAGTAGCTAGCTTCTGCATAGAAGCAAGCAGGGGAGCCTCTCTATACATTTTGCTTAGAGAATTATTTTTCCTTTCAGGCACCACCTTAGGGGAACTGTTTGACAATGTGCAGGCATCACTGCAGCAGACACCCCTTTCAAGGAAGCCCTCTTTTTAATAGGTAAACCAGTTCAAGCTTGACCTACAACACCAGGGGCAATACATCTTCCCTCCCTGCTTGACACAACACTATCAGCGAATCCCTCACTGTATCAGCAGCTTCTGACATGCTTAATTAAACAAGAAAGCTTCCCAAAGCGCAATAAATCCCACAGGAGTGGCACAAAATGAACGCCCTGCCTACCTCACTTCAGGACCTTCATCTGGCATCAATTAGAACGCACGCCTTGCCTGCACATGCTCGCTCTGGGCGAAACCAAATGCCTGAAGCTGCCCGGGGGTGGACATTCTTTGAATGCCACCCCCAAACGACCCCTTTGGTAAAAGAAAAGGTGACGTACTTTTCATCGCAAATGGAAGATGCTATAAATTCTGCGAAAGAGCTATATCAGGTGATCAATATACACCCCAAACAATCTGACAACAAAGTGGACTGGGTTAGCCAGTCATTCTGCGATAAGATTGCCTTGCGTCTCAGGAGCAAAATTGATTCAATCTTTGACTCCTTTGATCATTCAGGCAACCATCTTTTGCCCGTTCATCAAGGTATAGGAGCAGATCTCCCAGTCAGTGACTCGGCAGCCGATGCCTTTGACACGTTCCTTCCGGTAACCACTACACAAATAAAATATCTCATCATAACCACTAAGTCATGTTCCCCGGATGATCCTTGCCCCCCACCCTCAGTTCTCAAGTTGGTCCATGACATCATCGCATCCAAACCGTACAGACATCTTTAGCAACATATTCAGAACAGGCATTTGCTCTTCCAGTTGGAAACAAGCCTCAATCCTGCCGTTGCTAAAAAAATCAAACTTGGCCCTTGAGGATCCAGCCAATTACCAGCCCATCTCTAAACTAAGGGCAGGCAGAGAACTCTGTTCCGCCAGCAGACTGTGTGGGGTTTTGCATACTCCGTGCTCCTCTGAGAAAGCAGAGTTTAGGCAATACTCCGACTCCGCAGCGGGGTGGAGTTAACCAGACCCCCGACAAAAAAAGGCTCCCCGCCTCCACCCACCTAATAAAAAATATTAAAACACAAATTAAAAAAGAAAAAAGGCACTTACCTGTACTGTGCCATTTTTTTCTTTTTTAATTTGTGTTTTAATATTTTTTATTAGGGGGAGTGGAGGCTGGGAGCAGAGTGGAGCAGATTTTTTTGCCAACTCCGTGGAACTCTGCCTAGAGGCAGTACGCTAGCTCTGTCCGGGTTTACTCTAGACTTTCATTTCCTGCCAAAATAGTTGAAAACTTGATGAACACTCAATTAAATCAGTTCATCAAAGACTGCTCTGATCAAGGCCACCGACGAACTTACGTTTATTTTAGATGACAGTGGATCAGCTGCTCTGATCCTGTTGGACCTACCTGCTGCACTCGATACGGTACATCATTCCACTCTGATCCACCGTCTGGAAGCAATAGGTATCAAAAATATTGCCTTAAAAGTTTTCTCCTCCTTCTTGTCAGATAGGGAGAATGCAATCAAAATTGATGCATTTTCATCGAACTCCTTTCTCCTGCCCTGCGGAATTCCGCAGGGATCTTCGCTCAGTACTACCCTCTTTATTGTGTATGTGGTGGAATTGACCCCATTGCTTCATCCCTTCGGCTTTGCTCTGACTTCCTAAACGGATGACAGGCAAATGATACTCTCTGCCTCCAAAACCTCGAACAATGCAAATAATCGCATTCAAAACTGTATAACACATATGAAAGCCTGGATGAGCGAAGATTGTCTCAAGCTCCATGCCAGGAAAACCAAGGTGATTCTGTTCGGTAAAAATACTAACTTCTGGTCAGCTCCTTGCTGGCCCGAAGAAATGGGATCCCCTCCATGCTCCTACAAGCAAAGCCAAAAGCTTGGGGGTCATCATATAGGATCGTCCAAATTTAGGCAAACAACTCAATGCTGTGGTCTCTTCTTCCTATAACACGCTGAGAATTCTTAACAAAATACTAAACTTTCTTCCCACCTCTGTTATGAAGTCAGTTATTTTTACGCTAATACCATTCAAAATAGATTACTGTAATGGCCTTTATAATGGCTTGCTGGCCCAATACCTGAACAAAATACAAGTACTCCAGAATTCTACAGGAAGACTGTTACTAGGACTGCCTAGATACCAGTCGGTTTTCCCTCGCGCTGAAAGACCTCCACTGGCTGAAGGTCAAAAACTCTTTGTCTTACTTACAAAGCCCTTCATGACTCTGGACCTATCTTCCAGAAGAAAGCCTTATCCTGTACTCCTACCCGTAATCTAAGATCATTAGGCTCATTCAAAGTCAATTCCATCAGATTCAAGAGAGCTAAATGGGGAGGAAGCAGTTTCATGGTGGGTGCATTCAAATCTTGGAATCTTTTCCCCCTCTTTATAAGGTCAGCCCCCTCTCTACTCCAGTTCAGGAAGTACCTGAAGACTTGGCTTTTCAATCAGTAGGCTCTTCTTTCCTTTCTCTCATCTTTGCTCGCTGGACCAAAGCCAAGATCCCTCCGGGTATACGTTGCGCTCTGCAAGTTTGCTAACATAACATAACATAACAAAGCACACTGTATGATCTTTGGCCCAATGTTGAGATTATATTACATCTCTTAAGACCCCAATCAGAAGAAAAGACTAGGTAACTTTTGACCCTGATAGATCGTGGTGCTGCTGGAAAAGAAATGACATAACTCTTAAGAAATTTTGAGAAGTACATTTAGGCTTTGCTCTGCTCCAGTGCATGAAATTGAAAGGGAGATTTCTGTACTAGAATACCTATTTACTAGTGAGAAGTGCTGGTACTATCTGTTTGATAGTAATGCATTCCTGATTGGAAGTGAAGGAAAGTTCTGGCATTTGCCTTTTTTTTTTTGCAGTTTATTATAGATCAAACGAAGTCCAAAGGATCAACACGCTATACAAGAACACTAGTCTACACTCCAAAACCGCACCTGTATATAGTTCACTTTAGAGACGAGCAGAGCATCAAATGAAAATGAACTTCTTGCACTGGGACCAAATCATTTAGGAAGCACACGCACAGCCCTGTGCTGAATATTTCAGAGCATATGATGAATACCTGATGATGAGTCTGGCATGTCTGTACGTTGGGAACTTCGAACTGAAACACATTTTCAATGAGGTGGCCCCTTTTTTCGAAAATGTTTCCTGCTGGCACCGCTATATTGATGATATCATCTTCATCTGGAGCGGTGCCAGCGAGGAATTACTCAAATTCCTGCAATGGATTAATTTGGGAGACCCTAACCTGAGATTTACAGGACATCATAGTAATACAAGCGTAGAATTCCTTGATATTAAGATCAAAGATCAGGAAGGTAGCCTTAAAGTAGAGCTCTTCAACAAACCAACCGATAAGAACACCCTTTTACACTACTCAAGCAACCACCCAAAGGCACAAAAAGACAATGTGCCATTCGGTGAATTTTTAAGATTGAGGCAAAATTGTTCTGACTTAGATGATTTTTATAAGCATTCAGACAACATGAAGAAAAAACTTAAAGAGAGAGGGTACCCCAACAAATTGATTAAAAATTCCTTCAAAAGGGCAAGATTTTATAACCGTGACAGTCTATTAGACCAAAATAAAATCAAAACCAATAATAAAATGGACAGAATTGTATTTGTAACCCAATTCTCACATCTGAGTAATCAGATTAAGAATATAGTTTACAGAAACTGGTGCATAATAAATTATGATACCGATAACAAATTGGACAAACCTTTGTTCTCCTTTCGGAGAAACAAAACCCTTCGGAACAGCCTAGTACACACCTATAAGTCTCCAAATGAATCCCAACTCACTCTGAATGGATCTAGAGCACTAGGCAGCTACAAATGCGGCACATGTTCTATATGTCCGCATTGTATCACAAGTTCCAGCCTTGAATACAATGGCAAAACGCTCAGCTCCAAAACATTTAACAACTGCAGGAGCCAAAATGTAGTGTATTTGCTATTGTGTCCCTGCAACCTGGGTTATGTAGGTGAGACTAGCAGGGAGCTCAGACAACGAATACTAGAACACAAATCCGCTATTCGAACAAATAAAAGTAATGCACCTTTGACAGAACATTATAAAGAAAAAAAACACACTTGTGATGATATACGGTGGTATATCATCGAAAAGATTAGAACCACCAGACGTGGTGGGGAATCAATAAACTCAGAAAAACCAGGGAACAATGGTTTTTCTGCTTTCTGGATACTATTCGCAATGGCCTCAATACCAGAGAAGACTGGACCCAATGCATTTAGTTTCCAACATAGCGCATTTCTCCAAGTTAAAAAATAATCCAAACTGTCCACTGCAATAATCATGTCCTTTCTTAATGATAAATATAGTCCCCTCGCCAGTCATCAAAACAACATTTAGTCCTAAAATATCTAAAATCGCCATTTCTGAATGTCAGAGACAAATGTATCCTCTTTTGGAATTGTTACAAACATAATTAGTCCACTTAATCCCATTCAATTTAAATTCAGTATACATAGAAAGTGCGCCGTTTTTTCCAGCTACTACAAACGGCAGTTCACTAGAGTAAGTTTGTCAATATAATGCCTTTACTCTAACTCACTAAAAGGCTCGCTGCCTCGGTGAGTCCGTTGTATATGCCAGTCAATAATCATAGGTTCACAGATAGCGGTAAAATACCCTGGAACACCTACTAAATCCTTAGTTTTTTTCGACCTTAGTTACTCTAGACATTACCCATATAAAAGTAGACTCGGGTTGATTGGTTTGAATTTCTTGCCTTTACAACATGGCCATAGAATAGGGCATTAGAGCATAGATGACCAAACCAACCAATCATAGACCTCTACCTTGGGCCAATGGCAGTCGAGCTTTCCAAGCCAGGACATGCAAATTCCCGGGATTAAAATACAAGTGCCTGATTGGTCTAGAAACGGGAACCAATCAATTGGTAGATTAAAACACAAGTTCCTGATTTTGGTCTCCAACCGGGAACCAATTAAGCAGTAGTTATTGTATTTAAACCGACCCTTCAGTGGTCTCCAGTAACCGGCCTGAAACCAGAGAAGCAGGCAGTACTCTTCGGCCGAATAGGTAAGCGTTACATGCAACGTAGGAATTCCATATAAATTTGTTAAACGCTAATTCCTCAACCACCAAAAGCAACTTTACAATCTTATGCCGCCCTTTAGGGAAACAATTGTTTTTCGCCGGGAGGACAAGACGAAAGCGCCCCTGGTTTCCACTTCTTTTAAACAGAAAAAGACGCTCTTTAACAAGCAGTATCGCCAAGCGCACCACGTTTATCTGCAGGTAGGATGAAATACACTATAAATTTGTGAAAAACAACATAGTTTTGAGCCACGTTCTAACTGCTTCTATCATTGTATTTACCAGGACTTTTAAACCGAAGTCAGACACACAAAAGTGTGAAAGAAAACTGATGTCACCTCACTTATCTTTAAACGCATATTTCTACAACTGAACGTACAGGAAGTTTATCCAAACAAGAATTTAAAGGTATTTAGACAAACTATTAGTTTAATTAAATTACATGGAACTAACTCATCTGAATTAGAACAAGTAGGTCTTTTTAAACCTCCAGTTAAGGATCCAATCAACAGGAACCCGTATTTAACAAAAGCTTAGAGCATTCATATACCAGACCGCTTTTAGTGCTGAATGTCATGGTTTATAGTACTTTGTTTTAAGAAAATCGCCGAAAATTGTTGCAATACATTGACTCCATGCCAAATGTCTATTGTACAATGCCATATGTTTTGTAGCGATTTTTCTGAGACCGATACCAACTGTATCACTGTATGAGCTATACAACATTTTGGATAAATAACAGGATGGTTGCTTTTCTAAAAAACGCTACTTTATACTGTTTGTGAAATAATGTTAAAGGTCATTAGGTGGATTGTCCCTGCAAAATGTTTTTTATCGACAATTTTCTTTAGCATCCATGTTGTACCATCAAGATAGAGTTTCTAAATTATATTGGGTACACTGACTAAAAGGCGAATATTGTTATAAACTCAAAATGCACAGTCAAGAAAAATGGTTTCGACAATGTATAATACTTGCGAATTTCTGTTTTAACTATAATGTTACATCAATTTTAATCCCTTTGTATATTCACTCTTCAGGGTGATCGTTCTTGACCCCAGATACACGACAAACAAAAGATTGAGTCTTGATAAAGGTGGTCCAAAACTATTTCAACCACCGAAACGCGTCGACGCAATTCCCAAGTACAATTCCTAGACTCGGATACCGGTGTTGATACAATATAAAAACTGTGCACAGCACATGGTTATCACATTGAGTTCAAATGTACACCTAGTACTGTAACAATTGGATGTCGTACTGTTGTCTGTTCCCCTTTACTCGTATCAATATTGCTGGTCGATTTTGATCTCCATGTATGTCAAAAAACCGTTTTAACAATTTTTCCTCCAAATTATTTGTTTTTATTTGTGTACAGTGGCGCTCTTGCCCACTTGTTTTTTAATATATTTTGTAATATTAATAAATTGTGTACAATTTTCTTAACTTTATTGTCCTAATTGATTTGTTATTTAAGTTGTTTTATTGAATATCTCATTCAAGGGAACTTCTTCTCAGTACTACTCTGCCTTGCTACACTGAGAGAGTCAAGTGCTAAAATGGGGTGCTTGGTTTTCAGGAAAGAGATAATTGTGGACCTATTGCTCGTAAAGGATTCACATCCTTTACAACTACCAGGGGAGTAGCTGCAGGGGGTGGTGTGTTACATCACCATAATAAATGTGTTTTTTAATAAATAGCGTTCAGTCGGATATGTTATGGTGCCTCTCAGATTTCATCTGGGATTTTTCTATACTGACTCAGACACTAACTAATACACACAAATACACACATTCTCACTCTCTCTCTCATCTTTGTTTTGAAGGTCTTAAACATGGTTATTTAAAGAAATCCTGTGTGTTAAGTTTTCCTCAGAATACGCACTCCTTTCCCTTTCCACTGGCCCTTCAGCCCACCTCATGCACAGCTAAGCACATGATGATTGACATGATAAGTCTGATGATTATTGGAAAAACTGAAGCGCACACCCCGGCAGTCTTACTGACCAAGCTACGCCCCTGACAACTATTAATCCAATTTCTTACAATGAGCGAGTAGAATTGTTTGGAAACTATCAGATAGGTTTCAGGCTGACTTCCAATATCTCAGTGGAGTCAGTCTGAAGTAACTAGTCTTGTGATGAGGTGTTGCTTTGAGTGGTCCTCACTGGTAAAATATGAAGCAAAAGGATTGAACTGAATGTGCATATCTTATAAGTAGGGACAGATTTTTCAGCAGAAATCAAAATTAGGAATGTTTTGTAACATGTGAACAATAGGAGACATAGGGGGTCATTATAATGGCGGGTGGACGTGAGTCCCCCGCCATCGTGGTGGGGATCGGGACCACCTGCTATGCATACAGCAGTCCTGCACACCAAATTAGGATGTGACCGCCACCATGGCGGTCGCATCTTGCAATTTAACATTGACTGCAGCACCGGCCGCAATGTCAAAAATGCAGGTTGTGCATTTCACTGCCCCACGTGGAAGGCACCACACGGTGCCTGTCACTTAGTGCACCAAAATGTAGGGGGTACCCCTAAGACACCCCCACCTACCCCCCTACACAAGGGGGGCCTGCAACGGGCCCCCAAAACCAATCCCGCCAGCCTTTCCATGGCGGTTTCACCACAATGGAAATGCTGGCCAGCATCGTAATTTGGCGGATGATGCCTGCTAGGCACTGCCACCATTTTATGTATGCAGTCCGCTCCACCAGGCAATCATAATGATTGCCTTTGGCAGATCCGTGGTGGGCAGTCTGTGCGCCCGCCACGGTCGCGGTCAGATTCCCTCATCATGTGGTGGGGTAAAATTGCTTTCCGAAGGCAAAAGGCCTGCCACGGCATTGCTGGTTGTGGCGGGCCATCCTAATGACCCCCATAGTGCGTGTCTCTACGCCCTATTAACTAGAGCGTCACATTCCACTCTGTAGCATTCCAGTTTTGCTAAGGAAGCCTATCACTTCATGAATGAAAAATATATCCAGCTAAGTAGAAATGTCCATTACCCTAAGGATCTCATTAAGTACGTTGAAGGAATGCCTAAAGGTGCAGAGATATTTTCCCGTTTCAATAAGATTATCCCTTTCACAAGATTATACTATTATACCATTATCCATGGGTGTCATTTAGGGTTCGGCAGGGGTCGCAGCTACCACTAGCCCTGCCTTTATAACCCTCTGGACACAGAGGTGGCAAATTCAGTGCCTGGAAACAGGGGCAGCTGGGGCTCCACTCTTTATTTTTAGTCAATTTTATATTACACTAATAGTGAATACACAAAATATAATATTCACTAATAGTGTAATAAAAATTGAGTACAATAAGCTGGTATATGTATTTCCATGGCAGCTGAGGTAAGCAAAAAGTGTTTTAAAATTGCCGGTGACAGTGTGTTTATGTGTGAGAGACTGTATATGTGTGAATTTCTATGTATGTGTAGGTATGTGTGTGTAAGTGAAAATGGAGGTCTAAAGGCGTGTGATGTCACTTCCCCTATCCCTGGTATTTTGGGAATTGATGTCCATGCCGTTATCATTCCTGGAAACTAGAGAAGAAATGGCACAGCGAACAAACTCCGGACAACCGCGCAGCACACAAGGACACCATCCGCAGCCACCATCACCTCATCAGGGCTGCCAAGAGAACCTTGTTCAAAGACCGCCTCGACAACAACACACACAATAGCAAGGAGCTCTTTAACATTGTGAAGGAACTCTCCAACACCAGCGACATCCTGCCGTCGCAAGCTCTGTGCGATCCCCTTGCCACCTTCTTCCACCGCAAGATAGCAGACATCCACGACAGCTTGAACACCCAGACAGACCCAACAGACAGCGCCACAACAGACCCTCCGCACACCATCGACCACGGCCCCCTGATAGTCTGGGCCAGCGTGAGCATCGATGACACCATCAAGACCATGAGCACAATCCACTCTGGCTCTCTGTCAGATCCCTTCCCGCACCACGTCTTCAACAAAGCAAACAACTCCATCACACCCCACCTGCGCAACATCATCAATCTCTACCTCGAGACCGCGACCTTCCCAGAGAGCTGGAAACACGTCGAGATCAACGGACTACTGATAAAACCCAAGGCAGACCCAAGAGACCTCAAGAACTTCCGGCCGATCTCTCTGCTCCCCTTCCCGGCTAAGGTCATCGAGAACAGACAGCTAACCCAATACCTGGAAGAAAACAGAATCCTGGACCCTTCCCAATCAAGGTTCCGCAGCAACCACAGCACTGAGACTGCCCTCATCGCCGCCACCGACTACATCAGGACCCTGCTGGACAACGGCTAGACCACAGCATTCATCCTCCTAGACCTCTCCGCCACCTTCGACACCTTCTGCCACCGCACACTATGCGCACGCCTCCACACCACAGGGATCTGAGACAAGGCTCTGGAATGGACCACCTCCTTCCTCTCCGGCAAAACCCAGAGCATCCACCTGCTGCCGTTCCGGTTCCAAGCCTCCAAGATCATCTGCGGCGTACCCCAGGGATCCTCCCTCAGCCTGACACTGTTCAACATTTATATGGCCCCGCTTGCACACGTCGCCCGACAGCATGACCTCAACATAATCTCCAACACCGACGACACTCAACTTATCCTCTCCCTCACCAAGGACCCCATCACCGCCAAAGCCAACCTCCATGAAGGAATGAGGCCGTCGCCGACTGGATGAAGACCAGCCGTTTGAAGCTGAACTCGGACAAGATGGAGGTCCTCATCCTTGGCTCCAACCCTTCAGCCTGGAACGACTCCTGGTGGCCGACAGCACTAGGAGCAGCCTCGACACCCACCGACCACGCACGCAACCTGGGAATCATCCTCGACTCAACACTCTCAATGACTAAGCAGGTCAACGCTGTCTCCTCCTCCTGCTTCAACACCATCCGCATGCTCCGCAAGATCTACAGATGGATCACGACAGGTACAAGAAAGACAGTCACCCTGGCCCTAATCAGCAGCAGACTCGACTAAAGGTCAAAGGTCAAAATTCAGCTTTATTCGATTTTTAAATAAAATCATAAAAGCACATATAAAAACATTCATTTAAAATATTAAAATCAGCTAAAAATTTCCATCACAGTTCATGATTCATAACATGTATAGGGAGAATAAATCATATACCACAACAACAAAAAGGAAGATGCCAGAAATATGTAAACCATGTTCAAGGAGTGCCCATGTCACAAAGTTTTCCTCAAGGCAATGACAATCTTTAAATAAGATTTCATCACAAAAATAGTTTCCAGTTTTTTCAATCTAGAGAAAGCGGCACTGCACCCTCTAATGCCCCAGTTCCTTAGAATTGGTATCAAAAACGTTTTCCTGGGGATAACATAAAATTTATAAAAGAAGATACAGTGAACGTTAGTCTGGCATGAAAGTTCATCACAGGGCACTTCTCTAGGTGAGGAGACCAATCATTACATTTGGGAAAAGACACTAGGCGAAAGAAAATGTCCGCCCGCATCCTGATCAACAACATTCTTGAATAGGGGCTGGAATCTAGCAGTAAGTAGGGTTGTACACCCCACGACTTAATGTGCAACTAGCTAACTGGGCAACTCAACCACTAAGCTCCCAACTGATCCAAAACAACAAACACCCTGTGGCCTTGACCCCTGGCTTGGAATTAAGAAACAGTTTCGATGTCCTAACAAATCTTGATACTAACATTTGACTGTCCACACAGGAGGGGGTGGAGGAACAGCCTGGAAACAACACTGACATCAGAACTTTGAAACTAATGACATGGAACATTTCCGGTCTTCAAGCCAACAGGGATGACACACAATGGCTGGAAATTATAAAGCAACAGGATGTGGTTGCATTACAAGAAACTTGGGATACTGAATGTAACTTCTGGGTAGAAGGCTATGTATCCTTTTTCGCAGCAGCACAAAAGTCGAATAGGGGCAGAAGCAAGGGAAGCCTAGCGCTCTTAATCTCAGTAAGCCACACGGGGGTGATGAAAAGTATAAATGTTAACTCTCCCAATTGCTTAATTTTAGAGGTTTTGATGAATACGGGGGAAAAAATCCTCTATGTAAATTTTTATAACTCAACAGAAGGTTCACAAGGTAGTGAAAATATTCTAATGTTGGCTGATTTTTTAAATGATTACAAAAAGAGTCAATCTACATTTGTTCATTATATACTTTTAGGTGATTTTAACATACACCCATGTCATTTAAACTGTTATAACGGTGTTTGCCTGGAAGATGATTATTTGACCCACCCGCACTTTGAACACTCTGCAAAAGGGGGTGCCTTAGAAGAACTGCTGATAAACCTTGATATATCAGAACCCGTTTTTGTGAACCCTAAAGACAGAGTGGTAACATATAGTGCAAGGGGTAGTAATACTATCATTGATTTTATTTTTGGGTCACCCAGTATCCTTAAAAATGTCATTTCCTATTATGCTATTCAGACGGCATTTAGTGACCATAACCCGGTTATTATGGAACTAATTAATACTAATCCTACCATAATAAATACTGGTCAACAGCAAATTTATCCTACTGCAATCCGGGTTCATGACCAAGGTAGACGAGTTAAATGGTCTAGGATCATCGCTGATGACTTTTTTAATGACTTGTGTGACAAAGTAAGTCTAGAATTAAGCATATGCAGAGACCCATTGACTTTTGGAGGGAATGTTATTAAAGCTTTCGAAGTTATATGCAAAAATGTCGCACAGACACTTACGTGCAAACCTACTAACAAGCCACGCAAGGCACAGGGATGGTTTAACGCCGAATGTTCCAAGGCACATAAAAACTTACTAGAAGCCCTGAAATGCATACCGCGTAATACAGTAGAAGTGTCAAAACTCAGGAAGGAATATAAAAGAACGACTGAGGCTCGTAAGAGAGAAATTAAAGATAAGGCCTGGGAAGCATTATATGATAAATAAACATTGAGGGATAGTGCCAAGTTCTGGTCTATAGTGAACTCACCTCTGTTTAATGGCAGAGAAAATGAAGTACTGGAGGTGAATATAACTGAGAAACAATGGTTGGACCACTTTGAAATTATCTATGGCAGTAAGATCACTATAACTCCTTTCACCCCCATAGACTCTACAATCACAGACACCCCATTGAGAATAACGGTGAAAGAAGTACAAAACGCCATAGAAAACACAGCTGGCGGTAAAGCCCCCGGCCCGGATGGGGTTCCCGCTGATATGTACAAGGCACACTCCCATGTGTGGTCCGTAGTCCTTGCAAATGTTTTTAATCTAGCTTGTATGGATAAATCTAACATACCTACCTCTTGGTCACACTCTGTCATTATCCCAATTTTTAAGAAGGGCCAAAGGGGTGACCCTAAGTGTTATAGACCGATATCGTTACTTGATTCGTCATTTAAGATTCTAGGCAAAGTCATTTTAAATAAAATTAATAAGTGGGAAAAGGAAAATGAAATTTTATGCAATACCCAATATGGGTTTAGAACGGGGAGGGGTACTGAGGAACAGTGTCTTAATCTGTATATGACTATTTGCAAATATACTGTTGCTGCTAGGGGGTCAGTCCATCTGGCTTTTATGGACTTGTCCACAGCGTTCGACCTAGTTAATAGGTCAAAGCTGTGGACAATTCTTTTGGAGATGGGTTTGGACCCTGTATTGGTAAATTTCCTAGCCTACCTGCACAGTGATTTGACTGCATCAGTGCGTATGACAATGGATGGTAAATGCACCGCTGGGTTTAGATCAGCCAGAGGGGTTAGACAGGGGTGCATCTTGGCACCCATGTTGTTTTCATTGTATATCAATTCACTGTATTCAGTTTTATCAACAGCGACACCAGATATACCTAGTATGGGTGGGTCCCCTCTGCCCGTACTGATGTATGCCGATGACACGGTACTCATTTCCAGAACCCCAATTGGATTACAGTTGCTCCTTGACTCCTTTGGGGCCTTTATGCAGAAATTAGATCTGGTAGTAAATATGGAAAAGTCTCACGTTATGTCTATCGGGAAAGGAAAGAAAACTACTAAAACCCTGCGATGTAATGGTGTGATATTGTCTAAAGTAAAAACATTTACATACCTTGGTGTTATTTTTGATGACTTGGGCACCTGGACCCCACAGATTGTTAATAAAGCGATGGCTGTACGAAGGTCATTTGCAGCCATATTGAGCTTCGCTAAGAGACTGGGAGGGAAACCTACTGAAGCCATACTTTCCCTTTATAGAGCCAAAAACCTGGCTCTGGCTAGATATGGGGCTGGGATTTGGGGATATAAGGACCTAGCCCCAATACAGAAAGAAGAGAATAAGTCCATGCGTTCTCTATTGGGTCTACCACAGTCCACACCCTCTTTTTCTGTCCTTTCGGAATTAGGGCAAGGACATATCGAGGATGCCCTTAACCTGGCCCCACTACTTCTCTGGGTGAAATTATGGCTGAATCCTAGTCTGACTCTAAATCGTAAAATTATTAGCGACTGTATGGGGAGAGATAGAGTCAAAGACATAAAATGGCTGAAATATATTAAATCCGTAGCTACTCAATTGGGCCGCCCGGAACTGTACTGTAACCCGGAAAGGCTGTGTAAAGACGATGTTACATGGATTAAAGTCCAATTTTTGAACTATAGAAACACGCATCGTGAAGCCCAGGAAATTGAGAAAACTACAGTAAGGGCACACTACACAGTAATTTCAACCATGTCCATTCAGCCTTATTTGATGGTAGTGAATAGGCCATATCACCGGTGGCTATTGACAAAATTCCGTTTTAACCAGATGCATCTTCTTTTGGGTGAATATCTGAAATGGAATAAGCCTAGGGATAATGCTCCTTGCAAATGTGATGCTTTCACTGACCAAGACTTGACTCATTTTGTATTTTTCTGTCCCTTTTTTGTTGAGGGGAGGAAAAAATATAACTTACCACTTCTGAGGGACAAGGGATTTAAGCAAGTGAAACCCGCTTTGTTGTTCCTACAACTCATGGAGACCCCTATTGTGATGTTTGGGGTTGCCAACTTTTTGGTAGCAGCGATGCGCGCCAAACGGCATAGATCATTGAATATTTCTATGACGGAATGTATTGTGTAATAGCCAATGATTAGATTTACTTTTTTCCTTCATGTGTTGTTCATTTTTGCTCCCTGTTGTGTCTAGGCCCTCAGGTTGAAGTAATATGGTAATGAAATTTTCCATAGAACTAATCTGATGGATTAATCAAGGTACAGGACCTATTTTTAAAAGCTATAATTGTTTCTGACGTTTCCCCACACAATTGTTCTTAACTGTTTTTAATTGTTTTTAACAATTGTTTGTAAAGTATTGTATAGTATTGTCTCATAGATTTGTGTATGTATGTATATTCTATTATAAATGTGTGTGTAGTATACTTTTATGATTTTAAATAATCGAATAAAGTATTTTTGACTCTGACTCTGACTCTGAAGTAGGGTTGTATCCCAACATGAGAGATCAGCAACTGATTCACCATGACAGATTGCTTCTGTTTTTCTTTGTGCCACCTTTTTTTTATCTAGGTGTTCCATGATAGATCTTTTAAGAGTTCTTCTCGAATTTTTTTCTAAACAGGACAGATTGTCAAAATATTCTTTATGCCCTAACTCCGTGACATATCCTTGATGTAGTTGAGCCATTTGATTTTTGTTGCTCCGTCTAGAGGTAGGCAGTCTTGCACCACATCTCTGTTTAGCAATGTTTCTGTGGTCATCCAAATTTTATGCCATAGAAGAAGTGGGGACGATTTAATAATATCTTCTATGTATGTTAACCCCACTTCCCCATGGCAAAAATAGGTAGGCATTGAATTTGGTGCCGCCAGTAAATAGCGAATAAATTTATTTTCGATACATTGTATCTGATCTGTTTTGGCCATTCCCCATAGATCAGCCCGATATGTACCAATGGGTATACACTTAGCTTTGTAAATCAGGGTGAGCTCCAGCACTGGTCTCCCAGCTAGTTTTCTTGAAAAGTTAATCAAAGCACCGTTAGCCCTACTAAGGGTTGATCTTCCTGTACACACTGCCTCTTTCCAGCTCCATCTGCTATCAAATGTAACTCCTAAGTAGGAGAAACTACTGGTCTTTTCAATCCTTTTGGTTCCCAAGTAGATGGCTCTACTTATTTTCTTCAGGGTACTACAAGTCATAGAATACGTTTTTGCAACATTTACTATTAAGCCGCGGGCGCCCATGTATTCAGAAAATTCAGTGTCTGGCTTCTGTAGACCGACAACGGTGCGTGACATTAAGGCGGCGTCTTCGGCATACAGGAGGATGGGAATAGGCTTCCCCCCCAGAGCCGGATAGTCGAACTGAAACTCCTTGAGGTGATGCCCCACTGAGTTAATGTAAAGAGGAAGGGTGCAAGGATGCACCCTTGCCTCACACCTCTTTTGATGTTAAATTTGTCCGAGCACACGCCCCCGCCCCATAGCGTACTTTAGCACCTGCATCTCCATACAGCTCCCTTATAAATATCAAAATCCGTTGATCCACGCCCATACCATATAAAATGTTCCACAGCATCGCATGGTCCACACAATCGAACGCGGAGCTCAAATCCACGAATGTTATATACAGGCTTTCCTTCTTAGCCTCCGTCTATTTTGCAGTTAACAGTGCTAGGTGTAAGCCTTGTTCGATTGTGCCCTTCCCAGTACGGAAGCCGTATTGCAGATCAGTTATGATGTCCCTTTCCTCTGCCCATTCCTGGAGCCTATTGAGGATTATCCTTCCCGCCACCTTCATTAAGGCATCCAGGAGGGAGATAGGGCGATAGCAGGCGGGGTTATTTCTATCACCCTTTTTGAAGATGGGTATTACCACTGCCTCTGACCAAGTTACAATGAAGCCAACACCATTTGCATGGTTTAAGACGTTAGTGATCAACGGGGACCAGAGAGGTAGCTCAGATTTATACAAATCAATTGGGACCCCATCTGGTCCCGGTGCTTTCCCTGCAGAACTGTCCTCGATTGCCTTTACAACCTCTGTATGCTCCAATATAATCTCCAAGGGGAAGATTTCTGCTCCTTCTGGCTCTAACTGTGGGATCAATTGATTATCGCTAGAAATAGTTAGTCCGGGCGCGGGTTGATTATTATATAAGTTAGTAAAGTACTCAACCCAGGAGTCACCAGAAATGGCCATATCAATAGAATCCATTTCTTTGTCCTTTAAAAATGGGGCATTCACTGCTCTCCAAAATGCTATGTTATCGTTTACTAGGCATGCGTCATGGAGATTTTGCCACAGTGCTATATTTAACTCTTTTTTCCTTCTATCCATGGCTATAGATCTAGGGACTTCCTGTAAGGCAGATTTCAGATTTCGATGTGCCGTAGTGCAGTTTTTATCAAACCAGACCTTGCGTTTCTTAATCTGAGTTTTATATTGTCTAGACAGCTGTATTGTTATCTCATTTGTAATCTGACCAAATGCGTCTAGAACCTGGCAATTTCCTGCTGTTGTGGAAAGGCAGATAAGTAGTTGGTCATACATTTTCGTAACTAGTTTTTGAACGAACAGTTTGGGATCTACCTTAGCCCATCTAATGGTGTAACCATTTGTGCTTGCTAAACTAATAGGAGTGGGATATGAGGCTTTAGTAATTCCTACCCGACCCTCTGTTTTCAAACAAAAGGAGATAGGATAGTGGTCACTCATGGCGACATTGAGTGTCTCCCAGGATGTAACAAGTGATTGATATCTGGAAGATAGGAGAGTAAAGTCGATTAGCGTGTTGGCCCCTCTACCAATAAAGGTCGGCTTAAAACTCTCCTCTGGTGAGCAGCTTTCATTAATAAAGCACAAATCAAACTCATATATTAGTGCATTGAGCAAATCCCCTAACTTAGAGTGGGCAAAGTGTGTCAAAGAATCCACCCTTTTACCCATCAAAGGGCACATGCCTGTGGAGTATGAAGTACAGATGGAGCAGTTAAAATCTCCCATCCATAATATTAGTAAGTCCCCATCTCTTGAATTTTCTTGCCCTCTAAGTGAATTTCTAAGACTTGTAATGATTTCCTCCCAAATAGAAGGGTAAGCATTATTATAAAAATTTATAATTGCCCGTCTATGCTAACCAGGCCAACTAACTGCCAAAATCTGGTAACAGTCTGCTGTTATAAAGTTGTGGACTATTATGTCTGAGGTGGTTGCAATGTAGGTACATAAGCCCCCTTTGTTTCTTCCGTGGTGGGTAGCAATAACCGGAGTGTTAAAAGTTTTGTAGCCCAATAAATTAAACTATTTCACCATCCAGGTTTCTTGAAAACTCAAGATTTTGTAATGTTTTACCAGATCTAGCCAATCAGGAAGGTCCATTTTGTCCTTTAACCCTGCTAAGTTCCAGGACAGATACCGATGACCTACATGGGTTTTGATATTACTAATAGGGATCCCCCGTGTCCAACAAGACATTGGATACACCTGCTTCCTCTATTACAGGTAAACTAATACCAGATAAGGATAAGACATGATCCTCCCCCAAGTCCTCTATCCCACTTGGGCGTCAGTCTGCTCCCTCCATTCCCTCAAGTGGGGCAAACCTATTAGGGTGGTAACATTGACGGCAGAACCACGCATACTCCGGCTGGATTGATAGGGCGCTCTAGAATTTGTCCCTATTAGGGCACGTGGGTAAAAGTAACTTAAGACCCTGGTGGAATGCCGCCCCCATAACCATCAGGGAACCAGTCTCTGATGTAATTTGTTGCCCTACGGTCTCTGAAGTGAATGATAATGGTGTCCCCTGTATGTCCTTTGGCCTCCTTCCTACCCACCCTAATCTTCTGACAAGCAATATCTCACCATCAATTTCGGGTGGAAGAGGCCTGTTTTTGATTTGCCACTGTATTACCTTGTTTTTAAGGTCCTGATGACCTTCATACTTTCCCGCTGGCAGCTCTGGTACGCCGGTAAGTACAATAACATAAGGTTCTGCCTCCGGCGGAAGGTCAATATGCTGGTCTTGTCCTGGTGGATTCCGCCCCGTGTGAGGTGTGTTTGGAGTTTTAGCCTGTTTACCACCTTGGTTACTTTTTAGCCCTCTATAACCAGTTACCACATTTTTCCTTGGAGCCGAAGCTGTGGTCTCAGGCGGGATAGAGGAGGTGTCTTTTCTATCAGTAGGCAAGGGGTCAGAACTTTGCATAGAATGAGGTTTAACCATCTCTGGCGTTGGATCAACAGGTCAATGCTTGTTACTGTTAGCTACTGTTTTAAGGAGTTCTGAGTTAGCTAAATTTACCTCTTGAAGAGACCCCAGTTGCTCCGCCAGCCTCTTAGCCCTCTCGACAAGCGGTATGACCAGGGATTTAATCAATTTCTCTAGATCGCTCATTTGATCTTGTGTACAGAATGTTTTTGTACATGAGTTACATTGCTCACATTTACTTTCTCCTGGGGCTTTAATGTTTGTGGGGTTCATTGCTTATTTAATTGACTTGTTGCGTCTACCTTACGTCTATTTCCCCCACCTTTACCTTTAGATGGTAAGCCTGCACCAGAGGTGTTAGTTAATGTTTGTGTTTCCCCTTTATTAGAAGGATCAGTAGTTGCTAGACTTATCTGTTTGTCTGAGGAAATCTCAGTTTGCGAACAGGAGCTGATATCCACCTGGTTAGCTAGCTTATTTCGTGTTGGTGTGTCTGGCAGATCTTGAAGCTGTAGGGGTATACCAATATTGGAGGAATACTCCGTGGCCGAGACATGATGGGGAGGAGTGTTTACTGTCTGTATGTGACCCAGGGAGGAGCGTTTCTTCTGCAGTTCAGAGGATAAACGACGCTCAGTAAGAGCGATTTTGCACTCTAATAACGACGCCGCCCTCGTGATAAATTGGTCTAGTATTCCTTGTACAGACCCACCCACAAGTGATTTTCTGTCCAAAATTGTCAAAGTGGCCATGATGGATGTCGGGAAATAAATAACACGTTCTAGTATACCCTACAACCAAATTGACTAATTGAGGTGGAAAAAATAAAATAAGGAAGATAAAGATTCTTACTAATATGTCCAGTGAGTCCAGGGTTTTTTGGAAGAACAACCAATGGGGGATGGCCGAGCCCAGCCTTGGCAGCCCCGGACGGCAACAGACGGCCCGCCCTTTGTCTGGGCTTAGCCTGGCGTGTCACGCTCGCGTCCCGCAATGCGAAGTTCACCTTCAAATTTAAAGCGCCTCCGGGCGCGCAATGGGTGGGGGCGGCTTCCTGGTGGTGGTTGTAGTCTACCCCCCACTGCAGCTGCAAGTGCCAGGTGACAGAAGGCACGCAGCGGTGGGAGGAGACCGGCAGAAAGAAACAGGCAGGAATGTCCCCGCTGAAAGGCAGAATCAGGTACGGCATGCGGAAATGCAGGGAAAGTGCTCCCAATATTCAATAAAGAAACCCACTCCTCCGATGTTCACCTTCAAATTTAAAGTGTCTCCGGGCACGCAATGGGTGGGGGCAGCTTCCTGCCGCAGAGACTGGTGGTGGTTGTAGTCTCCCCCCCACTGCGGCTGCAAGTGCCAGGTGACAGAAGGCACGCAGCGGCGGGAGGAGACCGGCAGAAAGAAACAGGCAGGAATGTCCCAGCTGAAGGGCAGAATCAGGTACGGCGTGCGGAAATGCAGGGAAAGTGCTCCCAATATTCAATAAAGCAACCCGCTCTCTATGCGGGAGCCCCGACCAGGCTCATCAAACGATTACAACGCATCCAAAACGCCTCGGCATGGCTGATCCTCGATGTACCACGCCACGGCCACATCACCCCCCACCTGACGGACCTGCACTGGCTCCCCGTCAACAAGAGGATATCCTTCAAGCTCCTCAAGTGGGGCAAACTACGCCAAGCTACGCTATGCCGACCTCGCACTCGCCACCGTCCCGCACATATGAAGGACAACCACTGGTGGGAGATCCTTCTCCCACCTCGCCGCCAAGATATGGAACACCCTCCCACTGAGCCTTCAGGAGGATGCTCAAGATCTGGCTGCTCGATCAGTAGCAGCCCTTCCCCCCCCCCCCCAGCGCCTTGAGACCCTCACAGGTATGTAGCACGCTTTACAAATTACTGATTGATTGATTTATTGATTGCTTGAGTGATTGATCATTTGGAAGGAAGAAGTTTGACTTAAAACAAATCCTAATTGAGGGAGAAATGTGTTGACTGTACTGTTTCTCAAAGTGCAAGATCAGCATAAAAAGAACAATAAAGAAAAATATAGGACTAAATAAAAATGTCTTTAGCTTTGTTCATGACAATATTGGCTTAGACAGTGTTGCAATACATGTTCTGTCCCCAAACCTTTAATACATGAATGATGATGACGGCAAATGAATATATAAAGTCCCATTATAGTTAGGTTTTTGAGTAAGCACATGAAAGTCATTGCTGGGGAGAATTTGATATGTGCAGAGCAGTGAAGTGTGAATGTAAAGGATGAAGCCTCAAACAGAGGATGCGGATTTGTGAACACTAAATCCCTCTATCATCAATTACAAATATCTGTGATTAAATTACATAATTATTTTCCAGTCAAAAGGTACTAAATAACTACTGACATTTGTGTCCTCTTTCTATTACTTTCTAGCTGGAAGTTCACTGGCTGACATAACATAAGTACCTGAAAAATCTCTTAAACAAAAAACAACTCGCTGGTGCTCATTAGATGTGTGAATAACATGTACATACTTCATCAGTCTTAATTGTTTAAAATCTTCAATGTCATTAGGAACCTTATTTAAAATGTATTGAATGGGCTGACTTACAAATGCTTATCAATGACATTTTGAAGGCATGAGGTCAATTCAGAACAGCATTTACGAGCATCTGAAGTAGTGCTCCTATAGCACTGCTTCTTTTTTAATTTTTATTTCAGTACATTTTTATTGTTTTGTTTTTTTACATGCGGATAAACATACATATAAAACAAATAACATACCCTTTTAATGGATAACTCGTTCCAGGGTTTATACTTATATATTCCTTTCTCAATCGGTCCTGAAATGCCCAACTCCTGATTAGAAAAATTGCTAGGCACAGTCTTTTCTATGTGTACTAGTAGTATATGAATATTCTACTAATATTCCTATTTCTTTCCATTTTAGATATTTTGGGCCATTTCTCAAAGGCATGTAAGGGTTTGTGAAGTAATGCTAAATGAGTACTGCATCAGGTACTCATAAATCCTTTTCGTATTGGACCAAACGTTTTTTATGAGTGTGTAGGATTTTGTGAGCAGTTGCATAGCTTTGTTGAAATGAACTGTGATGGATAATTGTCATTGCTGAAATTCTAACACGCAATAATGAGATTAAACCAGTTAGATGTAAATGATTTACTATAACATCTTAAATCCAGGCACACTAAGCTGAAGCAATTATAGAGATTTGATACAGGATCGTTCTCCACTATTACAGTTTCACGATTCCTCTGTCAATAATTGTCTTATGGGATTATAGCTTGGATAATGAAAAACAATGTTTAGAGGTAATTAGATAATATAAAGTAATGTAATGATCCGATTACTTCAAATGCTGCAGTGTGGTTCTCTTGAGACTACCTTGAATATTTTCACACACTGTTGACATTGAATTTTCCTTCAGAATGTTACTTTGCTGGATTAAAGAAGCATTGACATATCTATATTACTTGTGCTCCTTATTTGTTGAAAATAATATTATTATATATGAAGTGGATCTGAAAAAAAGGGACCCAAAAAGATGATCTGTCATCTGGATACCTGACAAGGTGAGACAATTATGCTAGCAATTACATTACAAGTGAAGCTAAATAGAGTAAGCAAAACATGGGGTTACTGCTGTGTAATTCCATCACTGCTGATGCTGAAAGGCCACTCAAAATCATCAAGGAGCAGCTAATAAAGAGGCTTGGGATGTAGAAACAGAGGAAACCAGTTTGCTGATGGCTTTGTCTCATAACAATCATCTTTTGCCAACATCTGTCATCCAAGGAAAGGCGTAGTAAAAAGCACATCAAAAGTCATGCTGTGCTTATTGCGTGTTATGTGAGCAGGGCCGGACTGGCCGTACCGTGCATCGGGCGTTTCCCCGGGAGTCTGGAAGGTTGGGGGCTGGTTTTGTTACTGGGGGCCGGTTTAGCAGCGGTGCTGCAATATCGGCCCCCAGAAGCAGCAAGCAAGTGTTCCCAGCTTGCTGTGGCCAGGCAGTGCTATATCAGGGGCTGGTCCTTGAAAACTGCCAGAGCTGCTTTGGATTCCTAGTCCGGCCCTGTATGTGAGTAGCTTACATTGATGCAGCCAGTGCTTACTTTGTACCGGTGACTGCCCACGTGGTCATCAGCTCTCAATTTTGGGGACCAGGACTTATTTCTCATCATAAGAGTTTGACCCAGAGCAAGAAGCAGGAAGAAAAGAGAGAAAGATGGAGGAAGAGAAAGTCAAGACAATAGTACCAAATGGAAAAAGCAGATATGAGAAATAACTTGCTACTGTGAGATAGAGAGAGGAAGTAGCGAGAGGATGGAATAAAGCAATAAAATAGAAAGTGGAATCAAGACTAGCAAACATTTGCATTTGGCAGTCATTGCTCAGCAGCAGTGAGTCTCCTAAGAAATATTGGGGTACAGTACTTATTTATTTATTTATTTTTGCAAATTAAACACTGGTTGTCGTTGTTTTCTAGTTGCTGAAAAATATCTATTAGCAAACATCAAACACGCCCTACATAATTACCAACAAAAATAGCAACAAAACAGCATTGTAACTTGTGCAATAAACATGTGCTAAATAATCGAATATATGTCGTAACAACGCAAACAATTACAACTCATGCCTTTACAAAGTGGTTCTTACATCGAATGTCGATGTTGCTTCAAAATGTTTTGGGCCCTTGCCTGTTGCGGGGCCAAAAACCCAGGTGACCCCCCATTGCAAAAGCAGGTGGTTTTGACATGGGCAATTTTGAAGTCACCTCACTACGTTTTGGGCCCTTGCCTGTCGCGGGTACTTGGGCCTCCCAAACAAGTGAGGCACCATTTTTATTGGGAGACCAGGGGGAACACTGGGAGGTAGGAAATTTGTGTGAGCCCAGTGATGCCGCGCTTTCCCACACAAAAATGTGCGAAAAAACTGTTTTTTTCAGCTAAAATTGAGGGTTGCAAGGGATTCTGGGTAAAGGAACGTTGGGGGTTCCACGTAAGCCATACCTCCTTGGAAGCCCCCGCGTGTCTACTTGTCAGAAATGTGTGGGTTTGGTAGGTTTCCCTAGATGGCTGTCGAGCACGGAGCCAAAACCACTGGTGACCCCCCTTGCAAAAGCAGGTGGTTTTGACATCGGCAATTTTGAAGTCACCTCACTATGTATTGGGCCCTTGCCTGTCGTGGGTACTTTGGCCTCCCACACAAGTGAGGCACAATGTTTATCGGGAGACCTAGGGGAATGCTGGGTGGTAGGAAATGTGCATGAGCCCAGTGGTGCAACGCTTTCCTACACAAAAATGTGTGAAAAAACTGTTTTTTTCATCTAAAATTGAGGTTTGCAAAGGATTATGGGTAAGGGAACCTTGGGGATCCATGCAAGCCATACCTCCTTGAAAGCCCCCGAGTGTCTAGTTTTCAGAAGTGTGTCGGTTTGATAGGGGTCCTGTTAGACCTGTCTGGCTTTTTGGCGAAGTCCCTCCCAATTTTTATTTATTTTGTCCCCTTTTTGCCCCTCAAACCCTTGTTAATTTTTGTGTCTACTGACTTTTTGTAGGTGTTGATCAGGGGGATAGGTGTTTTCTTCCCCTCTCATAATCTTTTACCTTAGGCCCAGAGGCCTGTTCTGACAGGAAAGTTGGCACCACCTAAAATGGTGGCCACCAACCGCCCCAACTGTCACCAACAGAACCTGGCCATAGCCTAACATAGGGCATTCCAGAACCTTCTGGTCCATTCTGGACCACTGAAGGGCAGCCTATATAAGGCGGAATGTGGGGCAGCCATTTTGTCTACCTGTGAGAGTCAGCTGGAGGACAGGCTATCTTGAGAGGTGGGGAGAGGTAGTGAAGGGGTTGGTCTCCTGGACTGGGAAGCAGCCTATTAAATCCACTCCTCTACCCTTCCTTTGGGATCCTTGTCTTGTCCCCGCTGTGAAAGGTTTAGGGAGACCCTGGGCGCCTGACTAACCCCTAGCTTAAAGAGAGTGGGGTGATTAAGGAGAAGGAGACTGCAGTGCTGTGTACGCAGTCCTCTGCCCAGAGGAGAGGCTTCTCTTTGAGCCTTATTTGATAAAGGAAGAGTTAATCCTTGTCCCCCCCCCCGAGTTTATTACCTCCTGATTGGGGCGGAAGCGGAGAAGGGCTGTGCAGAGAAGGCTCCGATTCGTTCTATTGGAGAAGCGCTGGATGGGCGCTGTTATAAATGATGCGGTGACGGGGTGACAGTCCTGAAGTAATTCCCCAGTCCCAGGGAGAGAGGAGGAAGCGGGCAGGCGCTGACGCGAGTGCGCGATCTCCGTTTGAAGAGACGCTGCTTCTGCGCGCATGCCCAGGAAGTCAGAGATCCTTGGTGCAGGAGGGGCCTAAGTTCGAGCAGGCCCGGGAGGGTAGTGCGCCTTCATCGGAGCGGGAGCAGAGGAATCACTGGCCAGCGCGCTACTGCGCACGCTCGCCGGAGTAGCACCTTTGCCGTCCAGCGCTGAGGAGAGGCGCCGGCGGCTTTTCCCAAGCTGCTGAGTAATCGTCTTGTTCCTCCTGCCCAAGCGCCACACTGAGGAGCTGGCCTGGGCAGGGAGGGAGAGAAACGAGGCCCGCTAAAGGTTTGGGGCTTCGTGGTGTCTGCCCTGATCAGTTTCAGCGCGAGTGTAGCACGGAGGAGTCGGCCTGAGAGGGAGAGAGAAAGCCTCTTCAGCCTTGGTTCTCTGGGCCCGTGTGCACTCATTCTTGTCCTCTGGCACTGAGCTATCTCAATCATCAGCGACGCGTGGAGACTGGGACAGCATCGTCTCCACGCTACAGTAAGGAGGTCATCTGGAGGGGGAAGGGGGGCGCCAGAGCCTGCACTCAAATGCTTATATATTAAGTGTGGTGGTTTTTCTCCTCTACTACAATACATAAGGTGGGGCGGAACTTGAGGAACCTCTCTTTGACTGTGTGCTAGGAAGAGGGAGTTACTAGAACTGCATATTAACCATATCCAATGACTTCTGGAATTTGATTAAATGCACTGTTAATGTAATGCTGTGTTTAGAAATGATATAAAAATAAGCAGAGCACAGTAAATGTATAGCTAACTATCAGGAAATCTAGTGATGTGATGTGGATTTTTAAGGTCAGTCAAACTGCTTAAAACGAATTCTAATATTCTGATGATATCTGCTTTGGTTTACAGAGGGTAGTAGTTCTTTCCCAAGATTCAAGTAGATTAATAGTTAACCGGATTGTTTCTAAGGTACAATTTCCCTAAATGCAAAAGTATGATAAGAAATCAGAAATACAGTGACTGCTAGTAATTTAGAAAGTGATAATCTGCTAGTAACGTACAAAGTGTAATTGCTGACCTTGAAAGTGATCTAAACTGCTTTGAACTATTTATATGTGAGCTACTGATATCTGACAACAAAGAGCATATTATTTTTATATAAAGCAGTACGTATTTTCATATAATTTTGGTGTAGTGTTTTCTTTTTGAGTGCTATTGCGTGAAATTACTTTTGGGTGGTCTGCAACCTTTACACTGTGCCTCTGAGATGCTAGTCTTGCCCTAGGTCAGGCTACCTAATTCCAACATATTGGTGCCTAGCGGTGGGATTGCGGACTTGGTTGCAGCTACTTACTAGTAATTTGGCGTAATACACCCAACCTACACCAGGAGTTTTCTCCTTGCGGCCCTCCCAATTAGTCTTTTTGTTTTTTCTAAATTTATTCCTGGTGGTGGGTGGAGTTGGTTTAAGGTTACCCTTGCCCCTCTGAAATTTCGGGTGTGTATCCAGGTTTGCCAGACTCACAATGGAGTTTGCGGTGGAAAACCTGGAAGGCTATTCCGTGCCCCAATTGAGAATGTTCTGCCAACAAATGGGGGTCTTTTTCAAACATGGTGCTAGGAAGGGGGAGCTCCAGACTAGCCTCAGGGCCTGGGTGGAGGCACACCAAGAGACAAAGGAGGAGGATGAAGAGGTTGACCAGGGCACAGAAAGGGAGGTGGAGGAGTTATTCCGCCATGAGGGGGAAAACTTGCTCACCGGACCACTGTCCTATTCCAGAAAGGGCAGTAGCATTTCTGGGAAAAGCCTAACAGAAGCCGAGCTCACCGATAGGAGGGAGAAAAGACAGCTAAAGTGGGAGTTGGCTAAGTTGGAGCAGGAGAAAGAGGAGAGGAGGATGGTCCACGAGTTTAGGCTGAAGGAACTGGAGCTCCAAAGTCTACAACGGGGGTCCTCTCCTGTCAGGAATGGTGGCAGCGAACTGAAAGAGTCAGCCAGGGAGACCAAACCCTATATCCCAAAGGACCTGATAGCGAGCTTCAGTCAGGGGGACGATGTAGCTAAGTGGCTGGCCGCTTATGAGGTTTCTTTGAAGGTTCATGGAGTGCAGGAGAAGCACTGGGGGGGTAGTTTGTACAAGTACATGCCTCCTGCTGGTCGGGACACCTTGCTGGCCCTGGATCCAGAGGAACAGACAAACTACCCCACCATGAAGCTGGCGTTATTGAGGAAGTTCGGGCTCACCCCAGAAAGGTACCGACAGAAGTTCAGGGGGAGCCACAAGATGGGTACTCAGAACTGGGTGGACTTCCTTGATTACGCCAGAAAGGCCTTAGAGGGTTGGGTCAAGGGCAGTGAGGTAAAAGATTATGAGGGGCTGTACGATCTGTTTTTGAGAGAACACCTCCTCGAGAAATGTTTTCCCGAGCTGCGCCAACACCTGGTAGACAGCAAGCTGACCAATCCCCGGAAGCTTGCAGAGGAGGCGGACATCTGGACAAGTACCCGGGTGTCCTCCAAGGGGACTGGAGGGGAATCTCAAAAAGCCGGACAGGGCGCCCCCCAGAAGAAGGAGGGGGGGGAGAAAAAGAAAGAGTTCTCTAAAGGTCCCCAAAATAACTTCCAAGGGAAGGGAGCAGGTTTCACCCCTAGGGCAAACCCGCCCCGGAACCCTCATCCTGGCCAGAGCCAGCAGCCCAGGGTTCTCCACTGTTTTGAATGCGGTGGCGTTGGACATTATAAGGGAGATGTCAGATGCCCAAAGAGACCACCCCCTCCCACCGGAGGAAAGTCACCGGGAGTAGCTAGTGTAGCGCTCGGGGAGGAGTTGCCCTTAGATAAGGGGGGTGAGTGGGCGGGTGTCACCTTAGTGTCCCTGGGAGAGCGGGAGATGGTGCCAAAGATCCAGGTGCCCCCAAATACTACAAAGTATGGGCAATGGGTTACCATCAATGGCCAGAGAGGGGAGGCTCTGAGGGATACAGGAGCCAGCATGACTATGGTGAGAAGTCAGCTGGTGTCCCCAGAGCAGGTTGTTCCTAATGTACTCCACCCCGCCGCGATGGCTGACGGCAGAATGGGCCACTATCCAGTGGCTGAGGTTCCCTTTGAGTGGGAGGGGGTTGCAGGTTCACTTCGAGTTGCCGTAAGCCCTGCCGTGCCAGTCGATTGTCTGTTGGGGAATGACATGGAACACAACACTTGGAGAGAGGTGGAATACCGGACGCATTCTGCGATGCTGGGTACACCTGACTGGGCCTGTGTCAGCACACGGTCTGCGACTGCCCGGAGAGGGAGTTCGCCTGGGTTGGAGCCTGGAACAATGGCCCAACCCGCTGCTAAGAAGGGACAGACCCGGAGACAGAGAAAGCCTGCTCCGGCTTCCACACCCCATGAGACAGATCGGCCACCTGCGGTGGTGGACCAGGAGTCCGTGGAGGGGGAAGTAGACTCTCTGGAGGATTTGCCCATCCCTGCGGAGTGGCATGTGGAGGGAGGTCCTACCAGAGAGGAATTCTGTAAGGGGCAGAGGGAGTGCCCCACCCTTGAGGGACTGAGGCGACAGACTGAAGCCCAAGCAGCAGGTGATGTTACGAGACATTACCATATTTACTGGGAGGATGGACTCCTCTACAGTGAACCCAAGGTACCCTCGCCTGGTTCATCGAGGGCCTTGGTAGTCCCGCAACAGTACAGAGCCTTTCTTTTGGAACTGGCTCATGCCATACCCCTGGCAGGACACTTAGGCCAGGACAAGACCTTTGCACGGCTTGTTCTCCACTTTTACTGGCCTCAGATGAAAGCGGCGTCCAACACATACTGTAGGACATGTGTAACCTGCCAGGCCAGTGGGAAAACAGGGGTGAAGCTAAAAGCTCCCCTGGAACCACTTCCAGTCGTTAGCACCCCCTTTGAGAGGGTGGGCATCGACATTGTAGGGCCTTTGGATCCACCAACAGCAGCTGGTCACAGGTTTATCCTGGTACTGGTGGATCATGCCACACGGTACCCAGAGGCAATACCTCTGAGGACAGTCACTGCACCTGTAGTGGCAAGAGCCCTAATGGGAATCTTTACCCGAGTGGGATTTCCCAAGGAAGTTGTGTCCGACAGGGGGACCAACTTCCTGTCAGCTTACATGCGGGCAATGTGGAAGGAGTGTGGAGTGACCTACCGGTTCACCACTCCTTATCACCCCCAGTCAAATGGACTGGTTGAGAGGTTCAATAAGACCTTGAAGGGCATGATCAGAAGTCTGCCCGAGAGCCTGCGGAGGAAATGGGATGTCCTCCTACCCTGTTTACTCTTTTCCTACAGGGAAGTGCCCCAGAAGGGAGTGGGCTTCAGCCCCTTTGAGCTTCTGTATGGGCACCCTGTACGCGGTCCTCTCAGCCTGGTGAAGGATGGTTGGGAGAAATCTCCCAGGAAACCCCCCCAGGATGTGGTGAGCTACATGCTGGCCTTCAGGAGCCAAATGGCGAAGTTGTGGAAGCAAGCTTCTGACAACTTGGAGGCCAGCCAGGCAGTCATGAAGGAGTGGTACGACCACAACGCTCACCCGGTGGAACTGGAGCCTGGACAGAAAGTGTGGGTGATGGAGCCTGGAGAGCTTAGCGCCCTCCAGGATCGCTGGACAGGCCCCTTTGAGGTGTTGGAAAAGAAGGGTAAGGCCACATACCTGGTGGACCTTAAGACCCCTCGACAGCCCCTACGGGTGCTACACGCCAACCGACTCAAGCCCCACCATGAGAGGCCCGAAGTCATGCTGATGATGGTGACTGACGGGGGAGAGGAAGCGGAAAGCGAACCTCTCCCAGATCTCTTTTCGTCCCAAGAGAAGGATGGGTCAGTGGAGGGAGTGAATCTCTCTCCTACTCTCACTCCTGAGCAACGGGAGGACTGTCGCCAGATACTGGAGCAGTACTCTTCGTTGTTCTCCCTTGTCCCGGGAAGGACCCACCTGTGTACCCATGATGTGGACACAGGAGACAGCCCACCAGTGAAGTCCAAGACCTACCGGCTGTCTAACAAGGTGAAGGCTAGCATACATGGAGAAGTTGCCAAGATGCTAGAGCTGGGAGTAATTGAACCTTCCAACAGCCCTTGGTCCAGTCCGGTGGTGCTCGTGCCAAAAGCCGCACCACCAGGCGCCACACCTGAACTGAGGTTCTGTGTGGATTACCGAGGACTGAATTCAGTGACAAGGACTGATGCTCATCCGATCCCTAGGGCGGATGAATTGATTGACCGGCTAGGAGCTGCCCAATATCTGAGTACCTTTGACCTCACTTCAGGGTACTGGCAGATCTCCTTGACAGATGGAGCAAGGGAAAGGTCAGCCTTCTCCACGCCTGAGGGACACTACCAGTTCTGTGTGATGCCCTTTGGGCTCAAGAACGCCCCTGCCACATTTCAGCGGCTGGTGAACCAGGTCCTCTCTGGATTGGAGAGTTTCTCTGCTGCCTACTTGGATGACATTGCTGTCTTCAGTAGCAGCTGGGAGGACCATCTGCAGCATTTGCAGGCCGTTCTCCAGGCCCTGAGACAAGCTGGATTGACCATCAAAGCCAGCAAATGCCAGATTGGGCAGGGGTCGGTTGTGTACCTTGGACACTTGGTGGGTAGGGGGACTGTGCAGCCCCTGCAGGCGAAGATTGAGGCAATCATGGCCTGGGAACCCCCCAAGACACAGACTGAGGTCCGAGCTTTCCTGGGCCTCACAGGTTACTACCGTCGCTTTGTGAAGGGGTATGGCACTATTGTAGCGCCCCTCACAGAGCTCACCTCCAAGAAACAACCTCGACGGGTAGTTTGGACAAAGGCTTGTCAGCAAGCCTTTGAAAAGTTGAAACAGGCAATGTGTGCGGCACCGGTCCTGAGGGCCCCAGACTTCTCCAAGGAGTTCATTGTCCAAACGGATGCATCAGAACATGGCATTGGGGCAGTGTTATCGCAACTCAATGAAGAGGGCCTGGATCAACCTGTAGTCTTCCTATCCAGGAGACTGCTTCCCCGGGAACAGAAGTGGAGTGCCATTGAGAGGGAAGCTTTTGCGGTGGTGTGGGCTCTGAAGAAGCTGCGGCCATACCTCTTTGGCTCGCACTTCCTGGTTCAGACCGACCACCGACCCCTTCGTTGGCTGATGCAAATGAAGGGGGAAAATCCCAAGTTGTTGAGGTGGTCCATCTCCCTACAGGGAATGGACTTCCGGGTGGAACATCGGCCTGGAGTGGACCACGCCAATGCAGACGGTCTCTCCAGGTATTTCCGCCTTAGTGATGAGGACTCCCAAGGGGTTGGGTAGTTCTCCCCACTTTCAGCTGGGGGGGACGCGTGTTAGACCTGTCTGGCTTTTTGGCGAAGTCCCTCCCAATTTTTATTTATTTTGTCCCCTTTTTGCCCCTCAAACCCTTGTTAATTTTTGTGTCTACTGACTTTTTGTAGGTGTTGATCAGGGGGATAGGTGTTTTCTTCCCCTCTCATAATCTTTTACCTTAGGCCCAGAGGCCTGTTCTGACAGGAAAGTTGGCACCACCTAAAATGGTGGCCACCAACCGCCCCAACTGTCACCAACAGAACCTGGCCATAGCCTAACATAGGGCATTCCAGAACCTTCTGGTCCATTCTGGACCACTGAAGGGCAGCCTATATAAGGCGGAATGTGGGGCAGCCATTTTGTCTACCTGTGAGAGTCAGCTGGAGGACAGGCTATCTTGAGAGGTGGGGAGAGGTAGTGAAGGGGTTGGTCTCCTGGACTGGGAAGCAGCCTATTAAATCCACTCCTCTACCCTTCCTTTGGGATCCTTGTCTTGTCCCCGCTGTGAAAGGTTTAGGGAGACCCTGGGCGCCTGACTAACCTCTAGCTTAAAGAGAGTGGGGTGATTAAGGAGAAGGAGACTGCAGTGCTGTGTACGCAGTCCTCTGCCCAGAGGAGAGGCTTCTCTTTGAGCCTTATTTGATAAAGGAAGAGTTAATCCTTGTCCCCCCCCCCGAGTTTATTACCTCCTGATTGGGGCGGAAGCGGAGAAGGGCTGTGCAGAGAAGGCTCCGATTCGTTCTATTGGAGAAGCGCTGGATGGGCGCTGTTATAAATGATGCGGTGAGGGGGTGACAGTCCTGAAGTAATTCCCCAGTCCCAGGGAGAGAGGAGGAAGCGGGCAGGCGCTGACGCGAGTGCGCGATCTCCGTTTGAAGAGACGCTGCTTCTGCGCGCATGCCCAGGAAGTCAGAGATCCTTGGTGCAGGAGGGGCCTAAGTTCGAGCAGGCCCGGGAGGGTAGTGCGCCTTCATCGGAGCGGGAGCAGAGGAATCACTGGCCAGCGCGCTACTGCGCACACTCGCCGGAGTAGCACCTTTGCCGTCCAGCGCTGAGGAGAGGCGCCGGCGGCTTTTCCCAAGCTGCTGAGTAATCGTCTTGTTCCTCCTGCCCAAGCGCCACACTGAGGAGCTGGCCTGGGCAGGGAGGGAGAGAAACGAGGCCCGCTAAAGGTTTGGGGCTTCGTGGTGTCTGCCCTGATCAGTTTCAGCGCGAGTGTAGCACGGAGGAGTCGGCCTGAGAGGGAGAGAGAAAGCCTCTTCAGCCTTGGTTCTCTGGGCCCGTGTGCACTCATTCTTGTCCTCTGGCACTGAGCTATCTCAATCATCACCGACGCGTGGAGACTGGGACAGCATCGTCTCCATGCTACAGTAAGGAGGTCATCTGGAGGGGGAAGGGGGGCGCCAGAGCCTGCACTCAAATGCTTATATATTAAGTGTGGTGGTTTTTCTCCTCTACTACAATACATAAGGTGGGGCGGAACTTGAGGAACCTCTCTTTGACTGTGTGCTAGGAAGAGGGAGTTACTAGAACTGCATATTAACCATATCCAATGACTTCTGGAATTTGATTAAATGCACCGTTAATGTAATGCTGTGTTTAGAAATGATATAAAAATAAGCAGAGCACAGTAAATGTATAGCTAACTATCAGGAAATCTAGTGATGTGATGTGGATTTTTAAGGTCAGTCAAACTGCTTAAAACGAATTCTAATATTCTGATGATATCTGCTTTGGTTTACAGAGGGTAGTAGTTCTTTCCCAAGATTCAAGTAGATTAATAGTTAACCGGATTGTTTCTAAGGTACAATTTCCCTAAATGCAAAAGTATGATAAGAAATCAGAAATACAGTGACTGCTAGTAATTTAGAAAGTGATAATCTGCTAGTAACGTACAAAGTGTAATTGCTGACCTTGAAAGTGATCTAAACTGCTTTGAACTATTTATATGTGAGCTACTGATATCTGACAACAAAGAGCATATTATTTTTATATAAAGCAGTACGTATTTTCATATAATTTTGGTGTAGTGTTTTCTTTTTGAGTGCTATTGCGTGAAATTACTTTTGGGTGGTCTGCAACCTTTACACTGTGCCTCTGAGATGCTAGTCTTGCCCTAGGTCAGGCTACCTAATTCCAACAGGTCCCTAGAATGCCGCCGAGCACAGGACCAAAAACCCAGGTGACCTCCCTTGCAAAACCAAATTGTTTTAACTAAATTATATGTTCAGTTCTACAGCGTGAGATTTTTGGAACAATATTGCATGGAAATTGTGACAGACATTTTTAAGTTTGCAGGACATTGTGGATAAAAAATAACTTGGAATTCATAAGAGAGACATCACCATATACTCCCATGGTATAAAAATAATATCTACATTTAGTAGGTTATTCTTAGATGGAATGTACACCTTAACAGAGACACTCAAAAGTCAAACATTCTAGCACAGCTATCTATTCCTCAAACACACACACATACTGGTTGGATTTGGCACAAGGGCGAGTGATGGTTCAGTACATAACATTTTATTAACAAGAGATTTCACACAAATGAAATGCTCTGTCAATAATTAAATGCATAAAAACCGAACCAGTGTCTCGCAACTCGTGAGCTGTAAAGCCATGACATGGCAACGACCGTTTTACAGGCCATTCACGCACCTTTCTTACCTGATATACACAAGACCATTCACACCATCCGGGAGCAATAGCAACATATCACAGCATTCACAAAAAGGGACAAAGTACACCCTGCTTCAGAAAGAGAAAAAAGACAAATATTACTGCACAGCCATCTAATCCTCAAGCACACACACATACTGGTTGGATTTGGCATGAGGGTAAGTGATGATTCAGTATATACAATTGTATTAGCAAGTCATTTCACAAAAATGAAATGCACTGTTAATAATTGAAAGGATGAGAAACTGAACCATTGACTCACAGCTCTTGAGCTGTAAAGCCACGTCAAGGCACCAACCTCTTTACAGGCCATTCATACACCTTTCATACGTGTGACACATACAAAACATTCACACCGCCAGCCACGGGCCCATCACATTACAACACGCACACCAGCAGACAGCGCCATTCAAGGGCCCATCACTTTCACACGCCCACATTCCTGACACAGCAACTACACAAAGTGATGGACTGCGTAGAGTGGCTCTCATCTAGCAATGTGTGTAGTGACCAACAGAAAGTAACTACTCACACAGCACCAGCCGAGCGCCTGTCCTACCACATCAACATCCAAGCACCAGGCCATGCACATCGTCAGCCTAGCGCCAATCCACGCACTCTGCCAGCCAAGCGCCAGTCCACACACACCACCAACCAAGCTCCAGTCCACACACACTGCCAGCCAAGCACCAGTCCACGCACACGCCAGCCAAGCGCCAGTCCACGCACACAGCCAGCCAAGCGCCACTCCAGGCACACCGCCAGCCAAGCGCCACTCCACGCCCACCGCCAGCCAAGCACCACTCCACGCACACCGCCAGCCAAGCGCCACTCCACGCACACTGCCAGCCAAGCGCCACTCTACGCACACTGCCAGCCAAGCGCCACTCCATGCACACCGCCAGCCAAGCGCCACTCCACGCACACCGCCAGCCAAGCACCAATCTATACACACCACCAGCCAAACACCACTCCACGCACACCGCCAGCCAAGTGCCACTCCACGCACACCGCCAGCCAAGTGCCACTCCACGCACACCGCCAGCCAATCACCACTTCACACATACCGCCAGCCAAGCGCCAATCCACGCACATCGCCAGCCAAGCACCAATCTACACACACCGCCAGCCAATCGCCAGTCCATGCGCACTGCCAGCCAAGTGCCAGCCTACACACACCACCATCACATTTTGGATTTATTTTACACAACAAACACAAACAAATTGCAAATAGATACAAATCTAGTAACACAGAATCTGAAACTAAGTACATTTCACTAATGCCAACCTTTAAACAGAGTACACATTTTAAAACATACAGACCAGGCAGTTAATTTTACCACTCATGGATACTCTCAAAAATAATTTTTTGTGTGGTAAGCTCTATAACAAGCAGGCACACACAGCCCAGGGTTAGAAGGACACCCAGGGCAGAAAAGACAAGCCTCCTTCTGCAAACCTCTTCACCAACAGACTCTACATCTCCTAGTGGGAAAGTCTTTTGTAGATGTGGGAGGAATGTAATCAGGAAAGTGGCAATCTTTCAATCGAGCCACATCCTCCACCACTCCAAATCGTGGAACACTTAATTGTTCCACAACAACAAGGCTAGATATCGCAGAGTGCTGAAACTGAAGAAATGTCAACTTGGACGCAGGAGAACACTCCTTGAACACAATAAAAGCATTGAAAGTTGCTAAGTTGAAAAAATGGATGGCCAAATTCTTATACCAAACATAAGCCTTCCGAATAGCAGTGTAAGGTTCCAACCTCTGATCTACTCTGTCAACACCAGCAATGTGCTATTGTAGTCCAGAATGCACACAGGTTTGTGCACATCAGCAACCTGCCCCCAAAAAGGCACAGGTGAAGTACTCTCATCATGGATGGTAGTCAGCATGTACACATCCCTCCTGTCCACAAATTTCAAAGCTAGTAGTTCTTCACTATGCAAGGAACTGCACTGAACCCTCTGAAGTTTTTTGCAAACAAGCTCTTTCGGAAAACCTTTGCGATTAGAGATGATTGCCGCATGCAAAAGTGTCCACTTTAAACAATTCCTTAAACAATTGCACAGCAGTGTAGAAATTATCAAGGTACAAATGGTGGCCTCTGTTGAACAGTCTTCTAGCAAGATCTCACACATTTTTCTCTGAAACTCCAAAGGTGGACGGATAACCAGGGGGGTCAATAGTGGAATCTCTACCAGTGTACACATGAAAATTAAAAACATATCCTGTCTTACTCTCAGACAACATATACAGTTTAATTCCATAGCGTGCCCTCTTGCTAGGGATTTACCGCCTAAATACCAAACGACCCTTAAACAAAACCAAAGACTCATCAATAGATATTTCTTTCCATGGAATGTAAATCTCTGAAAATCGATCAACAAAGTGATCAAGAACAGGCTGAATCTTAAAAATACGGTCACAGTCAGGGTGACTACGTGGCAACGCCAAAGTATTATCCCCACAATGCAACATGCGTAGCAAAAGTAAATACCGATCACTACATAACAGCTGTAAATATGGCTGTTGCCATCAAGGCACTGGAAGACCAATATGAAGCCAGGTTTGGCTTCCTTACCAAACCTATCAATAAAGTCAAATCCAAAACCTTCTTTAGCTCTTCCAGATTTGTGGGAGTCCACCGGGTAGCTCTAGAGTGGGGCCTAAGTTTATCACTGTTGTCCCTCAAAAACTGTTCAGCATACAAATTAAAAACAACTAAATAGTTTAAATAGGGTCCAAGGGATATATAGTTTAAAGACCCACACCTGATTATTATCCCCAGCTCCTACTTAATGTATAACACACAAAACACAGGGGGTCTACCAGCTTCATTATAAAGCTGCACTGTCATGCCTAGTCCACAGGATCTCGGAGTGTATGTATCACATATGGACAGCGTATTTCAGAAAAAAGGTGGTGAACACTACACGCATAAGAGAAACCGGCACATCATAGGTTATTCATACATGGCTGACAAATCCAAAGCAATTAGTAAAGGGTTCCCATCAAATTGACTCAATGATCAGTCCTATCATTTGGCCAAACCCAGGTGCATATCAGGCTGGTCCCCTGATCATTGGGACATCAAACACTGCACCTTATTGCTGTTTAGGGATTTGGTCCACCAAAATAAACAAACCGTCCATGATGACTGATCTTTTGATGGTAAAGTAAACAACAGTACAACAGAAAACGTAGTGACTTAAAATAGGATGGAATGCCCTCCTTCTGACAACTTTATTCTACAGACAAGACACGCCTCCTAATTAAAAACCCAGAACAGTGCAAGAGAGACAGTAACAAATATCTGTCTAGTAATGGGCCAACATGTTTCTGCCTGACGGGTATTTAATCCCTTGACATTCATCAGGGCCTCAGTTCTTATAATAGTTGCACTCCAAGTAGTGGAACAATGAAAACACCACCATCACCAAAAGAATAAAGTTTGATAAAAGTAGTTGAATACGGTACAACCTGTAACAACCGTGGACATTAACCCTCTATATCCCTTTGGCTACTGTGAATTCCTTAATGGTAGGGGAATGGAACTCACCTCACCTGGACCGTGCTCAGATTGTACGAGGCCCCGCACTATCCGTCAGTACCTCAAGCTACCTTCTGAGGTTTGGGCCTCCCCCAAGCCTTCAAAGGTAGCTTGAGGTACCGACGGATAGTGCGGGGCCTCGTACAACCTGTGCACGGTCCAGGTGAGGTGAGGTCCATTCCCCTACCATTAAGGAATTCACAGTAGCCAAAGTGATAAGGAGGGTTAATGTCCACGGTTGTTACAGGTTGTACCGTATTCAACTACTTTTATCATACTTTATTCTTTTGGTGATGGTGATGTTTTCTTTGTTACACTACTAGGAGTGCAACTATTATAAGAACAGAGGCCCTGATGAATGCCAAGGGATTAAATACCCGTCAGGCAGAAACATGTTGGCCCATTACTAGACAGATATTTGTTACTGTCTCTCTTGCACTGTTCTGGTTTTTTAATTAGGAGGCATGTCTTGTCCGTAGAATAAAGTTGTCAGAAGGAGGGCGTTCCATCCTATTTTAAGTCACTAAGTTTTCTGTTGCACTGTTGTTTACTTTTTCATCAAAAGATCAGTCATCATGGACGGTTTGTTTATTTTGGTGGACCAAATCGCTAAACAGCAATAAGGTGCGCTGTTTGATGTTTCAATGATCAGGGGACCAGCCTGATATGCACCTGGGTTTGGCCAAATGATTGGACTGATCATTGAGTCAATTTGATGGGAACCCTTTACTAATTGCTTTGGATTTGTCAGCCATGTATGAATAACCTATGATGTGCCGGTTTCTCTTATGCATGTAGTGTTCACCCCCATTTTTCTTAAATACGCTGTCCTTAAGTGATACATACACTCCGAGATCCGGTGGACTAGGCATGACAGTGCAGCTTTATAATTAAGCCAGCATACAAATTAGTCTACTCAACAATCTCACCCAAAAATATATCATCCATAAATACCTGGAAATACTGTATAGGCAAAAAATATTCACATCCACTCTACACCCTGCATCACCGCTAAAGGCAGGCAACACCGGCTGCACCATGTTAGGATCAACCCAGAGTTCAGCACTTCCAGTAGGAAGACTAGCAGCCTCAGGCTGAAATCCAGATGCTTCTTGCACCATCGGCACAGCAGTATCCTCCTCTAAAACAGGCCCTTCATCTGCACTGAGAGAACCTTTATCATCCAATGAATCCATGTGGAGAGAAAACTCACTGCCAGAATCTTCCCCTCCCTCTTCTCCCTCAGACGCACTGTCAGTGTCATAATCCGGCTGAGAGGAAGATTCAAGAAGCATACCAACCACCTGCTGAGCAGTCATTCTACGGCTAGCCATAATGATTACTAATAAAGACAACTTGTCACAAAAGTCAACAACAACAAACACTATGTAAAATAAGCAATGAATAAAATTCTCCTTTTTCAAAAATACCTATACACTGCAAACCAATACCACTCACTTGCAAGAAGCAGTTACACCACGTACTCTGCATAGACACAGTATGGATCAACAATAACCCACTAAAAAAAGAGAAAAAAAATTACACATTAGACAATGCAAAATACATCACAAAGATTTTCTTGCTCAAAACACTGACTAAATATGCTGCCACTATGAGACCACTTGCAAAAAAATGCATTCCTACATTACACTATTACTCATTTGGAGCAAATACAACACAAATATTTTACTTACCCAAAAACTGCAAGTACGCAAAGCTGCACAACAACCACTGTCGAAACCACAAACAGGAATCAAAAGCTTTACACTAGAATAAAAAGGAGAAAAAAA
Source organism: Lissotriton vulgaris (assembly GCF_964263255.1). Lineage (NCBI taxonomy): Eukaryota > Metazoa > Chordata > Amphibia > Caudata > Salamandridae > Lissotriton > Lissotriton vulgaris. The sequence continues at coordinate 955,606,573 of NC_141699.1, forward strand.
CATTACAATCACATATGCAAACAATGCACCAAACCACCATCCAAGCTAAGGGGTAGGTGGGCCTAAGAGTATAAATTGAATATTCACCCCCGTAAAAAAGGGGAGCAACCCTTGCCCTTGAGGCCACCCCCAAAACAAAAATTTAAAAAAAACTCTGGTGTCTAATGGCTTCTGCCCCCCTTGGGAGCAGATGGGCCTAAAAACTTACTGCTACTCGGCCACCCAAAGAGGGCAGAAATAGTCACAATCATCCTCCCATAAAGAGGAGTAACCCATGTCCAAAGGCGGCACCCCGCCATTAAAAAAAACACTTGGTGGGCTACTGGCCCTACAAAAAAATATATATATTATGCCAAACTGCCCCTCAGTGTGATATCAAAAGGGATGATGGATGAAGTGCTTCAGCAAATCTAACTCTCACCCCCATCAACTACTCTGGATTTAATCCATCATCATTCTTTAGCTCACTCCACCACCTGACTTCAAAACATTTAAATCAGCCCCGCCCGGGGGGCAAACAAAGAAAAATTATAGGCCCCCAAAAGGGGAGCAACCCTTGCATAAGGGGTCGCTCCCCAAAACTGCATTTTAAAAGCGGGCTCCCTAAAATGGCCCCATGGAAGTGACCCTTGCCCAAGGGGCCAATCCCCAGCACATTGTACCAATTAAATTTGTTTTAATTCTGCCCCCCCAGGGGTCAGACAAAGCGAATTATAATGCCCCCAAAACTACATTTTAAAATATAGGCAAGCTAAAATGGCCCCCATGGGAGTGACCCTTGCCAAGGGGCCACTCCCCAGCACAATAGCAAAATGTATAAAATACAATTAAAATTCTGCCCCCCCCAGGGGGGCAGACAAAGCGAAAAACATTGCCCCCAAAAGGAGAGCGACCCTTGCCTAAGGGGTCGCTCCCCAAGACTTAATATTTTTAAAAGGCATTCCATGCCTAAAATGCCCCCCATGGTAGTGGCCCTTGCCCAAGGGGCCACTCCCCAAAACAATGCCCGATTTTGCGCCGTTTTTTTTTTATATTTTATTTTCTGCCCCCTCCCGGGTGGCAGGCATCTAGGAAATAAATGCCCCCTAAAGGGGAGCGATCCTTGCCCAAGGGGCCGCTCCCCAAAGTTAAAACAATGCCCAAAATGTAAAAAAAAAATCCCTGGCGTCTTGTGGGCATTCCTGCTGCACGATTGCACGATCGTGCACCAGGAATGCTCAAAAGAGGCATTGAGGGAAAGGAAAACCCTTTCCTTTCCCCCATGCCTCTTTTGTTTAAATCCCACCCTCACCAGCCCCAAAACGTACCTGTTTCTCCTCCAACGTGCAGGAAGCAAATGGCTTCCCTTCGCGTCAGAGGAGAAAGGGAACCTCCAATGATGTCAGAGTGCCTCACGCGCTAACGTCATTGATGACGTGGGCGGGGGGAGGCAGGGGAAGGTCTTCCCCTGCCTTTCCCGTAAAAAATAATTAGATCGGGCACCCACTGGAGGAGCGCCAGCGCTCCCCCCATGGGTGGGGCTCGTCATGAGCACCCGAGCACTGTATGCCATGACAAGCTCAGCTCGTCATGAGCATACAAGGGGTTAATAAATATTTATTAGGTAAGCAGTGTTTAACTTGAGAGTGGATGGAGCCCACTAGCACTCACTTTTAGGGGCTGGTACTTATTTTTCCTCATAAGACTTTGACCTGGAGCAAAGGAGAGAAAAGCACAGCAAGGGTAAAAAAGGGGGAAGAGAAAGATGGAGAAACCATGACAAAGGGAGAAAGAAGGGGAGCAAAATACTGCAAGCATGAGATGAAGGGGTATGGAGTGTCAAGTGGTAGAAGAAAGTGGCCTGAGGTGAAATCAAGACACAGTACCATGGCAGTCAGCAACCCTGACATTTAGAATTGCCGGTGTGGGCTTCTGAGAAATTTATATGACAAATTAAGCACATTTTTCCTCGCAGTTGTACATAGCGCAAACTCAAACCAAAGGTATCAGAGTGCTTTACATGAGCACCAATTGCGCAACAAATAGACACATTAATTTTATTACGCATGGGGATAGTAAGGGGCAGATTTACAATAACTGGTGCATCCCCAGGGATGCGCCAGCTATTGTGCACCGCAGCTCCACCACCCATGGTGCACCGCATTTACAATGCGGCACACCATGGGGCAAAAACGGCACAGATGCGTGATGCGTCGGTGCCGTAAAGGCGGCGCATTGCTGGAGTTGCGTTGCAAGCGTGACGCAGCTCCATAAATGCTCTGGGGGGCCCTATCTGTCCAATGCTGCGTCAAGCCTTACGCCTGCTTCAAGCTATATGGCTATACAACGTGACACATCTCCCAGATGCGCCACGTTGTAAATACCCTGCACCATGGCGCATCTTTTGCGGCGCCACTGCATCACAAAAGTGACACAACGGCAGCGTAAAAGAGGCGCAAGGGGCTTGTAAATCTGCCTCAAAGTGATTTGCCCAGAATCACAGGATGTTGAGCACCCCTGTCGAGACTTGAACCCAGTTCCCCAGCTTCGAGGTCAACCGCTCCAGCTGTTCTTCTTTTATAGAAGAGGTTCTGCAGACATGCATCACCTACGTTTAGAGAGACGTATGCCGTTTTTGGGGTTTTGCATTGAATCTATTGGTAACTGTAGGCGTTAATGGCATGGAACAAAAACATAGCCAGCATCCCAGTTATCAGACATTTCCCTGTCCCACATTACATATTTAAACATAAGAGTATGAGACACACAACTACACACATTCAACATCGCGTTTATGTTACTTGTAAATGAGAAACTCACCCTTTTTATTAAAAAATAACAACAAAGTTAAAATAATTTAGCAATAATGTTAGTATCACCAATTGCCCTAAGACTACAACTGTGTGGAAATATTAACAATGCTGAAGATACATAGCTGAAGAAGTCATGAAAAAAGAAATTTAAAAAATCATAATACAAAGAAAATTAAAACTGCCTCCACTTTGAACTAAAGCGCTCATGCCACCAAGCAACAGAAGCAAGTGAGCCGAACCCTCCTGAGAACAGTTTCCTTATCTGTTCCATCAAGGCATCTACCCATTCATTATTTCACCATTCCATCCACCTGCTGACATCCACTATTTCACCTTTATATTCTGTCATCCATTCATTCTTTCATCCATCATTCAATTTTTTCCAATTCGATCCATCCTGCCATCTGTCCATCCATCCAGCCACATATCCATCCATGCACCCTGTCATCCACCTATCCACTCCGTCATCCATCTATTCACTCTACCATCCATCCACTTTGCCATTCATTCATCCAATCAGCTATCCACCCATCCATCCACTCTGCAATTCATTCATTTAGACATGTTGCCATCCCCCAATCCATCTATCCATTTATCCCTACACTTGGCTATCCTTCCATCCATTCTACCATCCACCGCTCTCCCATCCATCTACTGTCACTCATCCATCAACTCTGAAATCCACCCATCCATCCATCCACCCATTCATCCCCTCTGCCGTCCATAAATCCACTCTCTCATCCCTCAATCTGCCCATCCATTCATCTTTCCAACCAGCCACCCTTCTACTCTGTTATCTGTCGTCCACTCTGCCATCTGTCCGTCCACTTTGCCATCTATCCATCCACTCTGCCATCTACCCATCCATTGTATCCATCCACACTTCCATCTATTCATCTACTCTGCCAATCATTTATCTACCCACTCTTCCACTTTGTCATACATTCACTATATCATCCATTCGCTCATCACCAATCTACTCTGCCAATCATCAATCAGTCCTTCCACTCTGACATCCATCCATCAAATCATCCACTCTGCCTTCCATCCATCCATTTACGCCTGTATTCAGCTATCCCTTCATTCTGCAATTCATACATGCATCCACTCTAACATCCATCCAATTGTCAACTCTGCCATCAATCCATCCAATCTGCCATCTGACCACTCTGCCATCCATCCTGCCCTTCATCCATCTTCCACCCATCCACTCTGCCTTCTGTCTATCCACTCTGCCATCTATTCACTCATCTATTCACCCACTCATCCATCCCTTAAATCTGTCATCCTTTCATCTGTTCATCCACCTCCCCATCCATCCCTTTACCCTGCCATCCTTTTGCCTGTCCATCTACCACCATCCATCCATCCCTTTACTCTTCCATCCATTCACCTGTCTATCCACCTACCCATTCACACATCCATCCATTTAATTTGATGTCCTTTCACCCGTGCCTTCACCTACCCATTCACTCACTCATCCATCCACATATTCCTTTACATTGCCATCCTTTTATCTGTTCATCCACCTTTCATTCACTCATCTTTTAACACACTCATTCATCCTCACACTCATTCATCCACCCACTCATTCATCCATACTTCCTTCAATTCACCCTTCCTTGTGGAGTTGACGGAGAGCTGTAGAGTTTTAATTGTACTGTAAAAATAAATAATGCTTATTTTCAACACGTTTCTCCAGTACACAATTGTCTGATTGATTTTGCAGAAGATGATAAACATCAAATGGGGCAGTTCAGCATCTCCAGGAATTCATAAGATAATCCAATCATTTGCTCGATTTGTTTAGTATTATATAGCGCGAACTAGACCCAAAGGGTATACAGTCATAATATTGAGTAAAAATTATAGAATTGTATTAATATCGAGTTAAAAATATAGAATGGACAAAATATCGAATGCACAGAATATAGACAACAAAAATATCTAATGCAATGGACAAAATATCCAATGGACAGAATATAGACAACAAAAATATCGAATTTGAGGCAAGTAAGTTAATATCGATTTACATAAATATAGAAAGTAAAAATATCGAAGTATATAATATAGATGTTAAAAAATCGATTTTTTAATAATATCAAATTTTTTAAAGTGTTTTTTATGTTAGTATATGTGTGAAAAGTGTATATTTATTATATAATTTATCTTAAGCAATGAATTTTATGGTATTTAACTTTTGTGTAATTTAATTCTGTAGCGGGTACTAGGTTTATAGGGGAATAGGGTGGGAAGTAATTTAATTATTATTGATCAAATGTTTTTATTTATTTATTGGTATTTATCTTGAATTAATTGTTAATTACTTTTTAATTGGTAAATAATTAAATTATAATTAGTAATTTGTATTAATTGATTAATTGATAATTATGTTAATGTTATTAATTTATTTTATGTAGTGGGTTGTGGGTTTATCTGGGAATAGAGTGGGAAGTATTTTAATTATAATTGATTACTTTTTTTATTAATTTATAGGTATTTATTTTTAATTAATTGTTAATCATTTTTCAATTGTTAATTAATTGTAAATTGGTAATTCATTTGTATTAATAGGTAATGATTTTTAATAAATATTTTTATTTGTATTTTTAATTCATTAATTATTATATTGTATTAAATTGGTAATTATTTTTAATTAATTTGTAATTGGTATTAATCTATATATTTTTTAATTAATATATGAAGTATTTACTTTCCCTACTGTTGCACTCACTGGAGTGGGAATAGTAAATTTAACCCCTATGCTATCCAACGTTTTCCCTACTGTTGCACTCTCTGGAGTGGGAATAGTAATGTTTACCCCTACGCTGTCCAACGCTTTCCTTACTCTTGCACTCTCTGGAGTGGGAATAGTAATTTTTACCCCTACGCTATCCAACGCTTTCCATACTGTTGCACTCGCTGGAGTGGGAATAGTAAATTTTACCCTTCAGCTATCCAACGCTTTCCCTACTGTTGCACTCTCTGGAGTGGGAATAGTAATTTTTACCCCTACCCTATCCAACGCTTTCCGTACTGTTGCAATCTCTGGAGTGGGAATAGTAATTTTTACCCTCCCGCTCTGCAAAGATTTCCCTACTGTTGCACTCACTGGAGTGAGAATAGTAATTTTTACCCCTATGCTATCCAACGCTTTCGCTACTGTTGCACTCACTGGAGTGGGAATAGGAATTTTTACCCCTATGCTATTCAACGCTTTCCCTACTGTTGCACTCTCTGGAGTGGGAATAGTCATTTTTACCCTCCCGCTATCCCACGCTTTCCCTACAGTTGCACTCTCTGGAGTGGGAATAGTAATTTTTACCCCTACGCTATCCAACGCTTTCCTACTGTTGCACTCTATGCAGTGGGAATAGTAATTTTTACCCCTACGCTAGCCAACACTTTCCCTACTGGTGAACTCACTGGAGTGGGAATAGTAATTTTTACCCCTACGCTATCCAATGCTTTCTCTACTGTTGCACTCTCTAGAGTGGGAATAGTATTTTTTACCCCTACGCTATCCAACGCTTTCCCTACTGTTGCACTCTCTGGAGTTGGAATAGTAATTTTTACCCCTACGCTATCCAAAGCTTTCCCTACTGTTGCACTCACTGGAGTGGAAATAGTAATTTCTACCCTCCCACTATCCAATGCCTTCCCTAATGTTGCACTCTCTGGAGTGGGAATAATAATTTTTACCCCTACGCTATCCAAAGCTTTCCCTACTGTTGCACTCTCTGGAATGGGAATAGTAATTTTTACCCTCCCACTATCCAACGTTTTCCCTACTGTTGCACTCTCTGGAGTGGTAATAGTAATTTTTACCCCTATGCTATCCAATGCTTTCCCTACTGTTGCACTCTCTGGAGTGGTAATAGTATTTTTTAACTCTACGCTATCCAACGATTTCCCTACTGTTGCACTCTTTTGAATGGGAATAGTAATGTTTACCCCTACGCTATCCAACGTTTTCCCTACTGTTGCACTCACTGGAGTTGGAATAGTAATTTTTACCCTCCCACTATCCAACGCCTTCCCTACCTTTGCACTCTCTGGAGTGGGAATAATAATTTTTACCCCTACGCTATCCAACGCTTACCCTACTGTTGCACTCTCTGGAGTGGGAATAGTAATTTTTACCCTCCCGCTATCCAACATTTTCCCTACAGTTGCACTCTCTGGAGTGGGAATAGTAATTTTTACCCTCCCGCTATCCAAAGCTTTCCCTACTGGCGCACTCACTGAAGTGGGAATAGTAATTTTTACCCCTACGCTATCCAACGATTTCTCTACTGTTGCAGTCACTGGAGTGGTAATAGTAAATTTTACCCTTTCCGCTATCCTATGGTAAAAATATTGTATATTTTTTATTGATATTATGTTCATATATATATATATATATATATATATATATATATATATATATATATATATATATATATGTATTAACAAATCAATTCGTATGTTTTTTTTACCTATATTAATTATTTATTAATTTTAAGGTTATGTATTTTAAGTATGTTTCCGTTAATTATATTTATTATTTAATTAATTTTTAATTACATTAAAGCATTTTAAAAAATTCGATATTTTGACTAACTATGGGGCATATTACCAAGCAATAGCGATAATTACCGCTATTGCTTGGTTAGAGACAAAAATGTATCGCCGACCTGTGGCGATTTTTATCGCAGATAAACCTTGGTATTACCAAGGTTTATCGCAAATGCGATAAAAATCGGCCGCAATGCATGAATATCGCTGAAAAGTCAGCGATATTCATGCATTAACGAGCTAATGCTCTTAGCCATGTTATCCACCTCCCATTGGATAACATGGCTAAGAACTGCTCAGGGCAGGTGTTAGCTTTTGGAGATATTCGCGCTTGGCGCGAGTATCTCCAAAAGTTGGTAATAGGAGATAGCGATGTTAACTCCTTTGCTCAAAATCACAGGATGTTGACCTTCATTGCTGAGACTCGACCCCGGTTCCCTAGCTTCAAGTTCGACCGCTCTCCACAAGCTGTCTGCCTTTTCTCCATCTCTGCAGTGGAGTAGATGAGAAACAGTTTTACCAATCAGAAAAGTGCAAATTCTTAACACTTCACACTTCGTGAAGTAGAGTTCCTTTGTGACCCCTTCCCTATTTTAGGAGAACTGATTTACTGCTTAATGAAAACCATGTCTGTTTTTCCTGCCCCCTAGTTTAAAATGTCACCATCCGCCACTGCTCACTGTTGTATCTTATCATGCTACAGAACAGCCTTTGTCAGCCTACATAATGATATCCTGGGCTGTGGTTCAATATGTGATCTTAACAATTTAGGGGTATATTCACAAGAACGTGTGCCGAACATCACCAAAAAAAACAATGCACCTTTAAACATCATGAATGATGCGAAAAGCACAAACAATCAGAAATACGCTTACAACAAGAAGGCAGCAATGCACAAAGGAGGTGGGAGGCCTGCGCCACACCAGGAGCTGGATGACATGGTGTTGACCACATCAGTCTAAAGACGGTGGCAGGTCTGGGGACCGGAAACTGACCAAAACAGACACAACAGCAATAAGGAGAGGAACTAGGAGGGACCTGGAGGAGATGGGCACAATGGCGCACATGCACAATTAAGCTCAGCACCACTGCAGACAGACCATGCCCAAGAGGGACAATACCAACCAAGAGCACACGTCACACAACCCGGCAATATCACAGAAGTGGAAACCACACTGCCTGAAGGGGAGAAGGGTGCGCCAAATCAGAGCAGAAGGAACACCTCACACACAGTGCAGTACACACACATAGGAAGCAGAGCACCACAACCTTGAACACAATGTGGCACAAATACCAACATTTGCACAACCGAACACAGGACACAAATGCACCCGTCTGATGCCGGTAAACGGCCACATGCATCTGGATAAGCATGACACACGGACATGACAATGCACAAGTATAAACCTGCATTCCTGATCGGGTAGCAATGCACGTATGGCAGGGAGCCAGAGAGTCTGTGACACACACATTGGCATACAAATCAAGATACAACACAGTTGTTAGTGCAGAAACTTTATCAACAAGTGTATGCCAGTACGGCCAAGAGAAGTGCCATGATATGCAGATCAATGCAGCAGCATGTCTGAATGAGGAACGTAGGACAGGGCCCATGTCCACCTCGGGGGAGTCCATCACCACCACAAGTCCGTGCCAACCCGCATCGGTTGTCCGCCCATGGATCATGAGTCCAGGGAAAAGCAGCCATGTCCACTGTCATCTTGGGACATGTGACCAGATTCCCAACATGCAAACAGGCATCGGGACACGTGCAATTGGTCACATCCAGTTGTGGCTGCGGGTACCTTGTCACTCGTCCATGAATGCGACTGCAGCTGCGTAAGCCAATATCTCTAATGACCGCTCGTCGTCCACCACATCTGACATGTTGTCGACTTAATTCATTAGCTGACCCGGACAGATGTGCTTAGTCCAACCACTGGCCCCAATGTGCACCAAAGCCCAATTGAGTAGTGGCACAATGTGCTCACTGCACACGAGGACCAGTGTCAAGCCTGCATGCCAAACATCCATGCATGCCACAAACAGGCCTCACGGTGACACTCCTGGTTGTGGACCAACAGATGTTGCATACACACGTCGTAATCCAGGTCAGCTACCGTTACGTTGGAGAGGCATACATCCATGGACCACTTGAATATACACGAGCATCAATGTAACTCAGGCTGAATGCAGGTGATGTCCGCCAGGTGGAAGCTCAGCCGGTAACTGATCCACAAGACAGCCAACAGGAGTGCCCCAGTACATACAGCAGACATGCACGGTACAGGTCCACATGACTGGATCGGGCATGTGTTAGGTATGGTCTGCCATGGCGTCAGTTGGTCTGCTAGAAGCGGCACTGGCTTGCTCTGCGCCAGTCCTGTGGATGAAATGGCGCAGCTCGGTGCAAATCAGCAGTGTCTGTGTGCAACAGGTCCAGGCCAGGGGTTGCGTGGGAGTTTGTGCGAAGGCCATTTCACGCATGCCAACTAGGACCAAGTACTACTTTGTGTGGGATGTGTACACGTTGGTCTCACTTTGGGCAGTGCGTAGTGTGGGAGTCGCAAGCAAATGCCATTGTATCTGTCAGGGGGTGCTAGCCACATACCAGTTACTGCTCGGAGCTGCAGATGTGCTACCACCTGATAGTTCACACAAAGGACCTTTCATCCGTACAGTTGCTTCACCATCTGCAGGCATACAGGAGATGCACAGGGCCTGGCATGGGTGTGGTGATATGTCTGCGAGCCTGGAAACTCTGTGACTCTGGCCTTTGAAGGTATGGAGCCACGTGAGCGTAGGCCAATGGACCGGACAGGGCGGACACATGTGTACACCCCTTGGCTGGCTGAGATCGCTCTGCAACTGAGCCCAGGCAAACGACTCATGCATCCGCAGGGCTTATACACCATACTCTTAGCATGCATGTGCCAAGACCCCATGCGATTTAGCTCTTCTACATGTCCCCATATGTGTGGACTTGCCTTCCTGGTCCATGCTACATTGCAAAATCGATTACTGTGGCCGTGGTGGCTACTACACCCCACCACAGAGACACACTTACCGCACTTCCTGCCCAAGTCCAGGTCTGAGCCACGCCCTGCTCCCTCTGCCAATTCTGCACACCCCTGTGCTGACCTCACGTAAGCCGGAACAGCAGACGCCGCTTGTGCAAGCAGTGGGGCGCGGCAAAGCTACATGTCCAGGGTCACTGCCAATGCTGAGGTGACATGGTAAAGTCCGCTGAAGACAGCACACTGTGATGTTGCAGGGCCTGTGCCTATCATGCTGACAGAATGACCACACGGACACACTTGCTCAGATGATGTTAATGGCTACGTGCACATGTGTATGACCAGATTTATTAGCAGGCAAACATACTGAGTGACACCTGTGTTGAGTGTGTGTGGGGTGTGTGTACACCAGCAGGCAAGGGCTGCATGGTGCAGTCACAAATCGGCACCAGTGTACATCACAAAGGACACAACCATTCAACCATAAAGGCCCCATTACTTGTGCTGCACAGAGTTAGTGGCCAAGGATGCACAGCGGCCTGCACGGGCCTACCACCAGGGGACACTGACTTGCGGGGCACTGGGGCAGGGTCACGAGTGCAGAGCAGGTTCTCGTAGATGTAAAAAGAGCTTGCCACGGAGTGTCTCTGTGGACAGTGAAAGGAGTACCCCCAGGGCATGATGTAGATTCCAGGACCAGGCTGCAGCAGTCACAATGGATAGAGATGTACGGAACAGACACATGTCGGACACCTATTCCAGGCCAACATAGGGAAGATGCAGGAAACCACCTGGCCCTGGACTCAGACGCCACCAAGGGACAACCAAAAAGTTCCCATTACGCATTGTGCACGTAGTTAGTGGCACCAGTACTGTTGGGGATGCGACCTGCGATGAGGCGTGTCCAATGGTTTGGACTCCTCCACATCTTACCCAAGAAACAGTTCCAAATGTGTGACCTACAGGGACTGCAGTGTAGGCCTGAGGCAGCGATCAGCGCAGGGCCACAGACACATGGCGTTGATGAGCCCAAGACCACCATCACAGAGGTCATCCAATATATCTGACGAAGGATCCCGGACGTGACCAGGACAGAGTCAATGGACCTGGATGCACTGTGGCCGGAATAGGCACACCGCCACGGGACGATGACTTGCGGTGAACAGGGCTGATGGTACCAGGTCAGTCGTTGTAAGTGTTCGGACACCTCCGTTACTCAGATCCAGCTTCCGTATGGACTGAGTCGTATCTTCCTCTTACTCCTCTCCGTGCATTCACTGGTGGGGACTCTGACATTCATAAGTCGCAACTAGTGCTGGATGTGGGACCAAATGGTCCGCAGGGTAGGCCCTCATCCACGTGTGACCAGCTAGCGTTGAACAGGGTTAGTGGCACCTTGTGTGGCCGGCTGGCATTGAACAGGGTTATTGGCACCTCGTGTGGCCGGCTGGCATTGAACAGGGTTAGTGGCACCTTGTGTGGCCGTCCTGCCATATGGAATTATGCCTCACTGATTGAAGGGGGTCTGGTGCTGTGGCTGCTGCCACTGATTTGGGGTCACTGCCATTCAGGACTAAGGACACAGCTCCACATGTGGAACCTACTGCGCCGCAGCAGGGGTCGTGGTACTGGTGCTTGGAGCTTGCACCGGCACGTGGTGGTCCCTCTTTGTCACACGCCGGTGTAGGCAGGTGAGCCGAGCCTCCTTGGTGTGCTGGGGCAGGCATTGTGGGTCTGGGGTCCGGCGGACTGTGGTGTAGCAGGCGCTCAGGGCTGCGGGTCCTGCCGCGCTCGGCGTAGGACTCGTGGCGGACTGAGAGGGGCCGCCCTGACTGACATGTGGTCCATTCCAATTGAGAACCAAGTCCAGGGCGACATGCTTTTTGTTCACACCCCTACGCAGGCCTGGAGTAAGCAGGTCCAACCCACTACGCATGCACATGCAGGAGGACTTAACCTGCAACAGTTCCGTGTTCTGCCCCACAGCCTGTGGGGACATGGTAGCATCCACTGGTCACTACACTCCATGCACCAGCAGTTGATCTCCACATGGCCCTTTTCAAGGTTTGCACTCTGTGGTCTGTCTGGCACCTCCACGACACACCTGGTATTGGGTAGGTTCACATTCTTTTGTCATTCGCCGCTCTCACACATGCCTGCTCCATGCCCCTCCTCACATCCTGCTATTGTGTGTCTATGGTGCCATGCCATGGCTGGGATGTGGGCATGGCCAGGTCAGATTCACTATGGAGTTGTGTTGTCATGTCCGGTTGGTCGGCATGTTGTGTATCATGTTGGTTGTAGTTGTTCTGCATGCCCATTGGCAGTGTCATGAGTTGCATGACTGTGGGCAGCATGTGCGTTTCCGGTGGGCCCGCTGTCTTTGTGTACGCTGCCTCTGTGGTGTTCCGTTTGTGGGGTCCTGGGGTGGAGGAGGGCCTGGGGTGGTTGCGGTGGGTGTTGTGGCCCTCATGGGAATCCGCGTTGCATGATCATTGTCTCCATGGCACCTGTGGGTCTTCCGGAGTGGCTCTTAGCTGGGCTCCCTTTCATGCTGCAGGTAGTCGTCCTTCTTTACACCAGCAATGAGCAGGTGTTAAGTCCCTGCTGCTACCTCGGCTATCGCTTGTTTTTGTTTAGCATCGCAGATCTTGCATTTCGTTGTAAAAATGGTTTCGTGAATTTTTTGTATGTTTTTCCACGGGAACACCCACTCTGCATCTCATTAGGGTTAGTTGGTGGTGTCCACTGTGGAGATACATTTTGGGGCAGTTATCGTGGGAATACTGGCGTTGTCTGCAGTTTGCACCAGCCTGTGATTGGGGTTTTAAATCTAGCTCCACATTTGTTGCGTTTGGGTGGGGATAAATCGGAGTTGAGTTCTTGTGAATATACTCCTCAGTTTGAAAGCAAAGGCATTTTTTCTTTGGATGCATTTGAATCCTCCTTTGTTGTTTATAGGACCAGGCGAAGTTTTCAACTACACTGGCGTAATTTTTGCACAATTTGTGGCATTTCAAGTTACGCTTTTTACTTTAATTTAAGTGGAATTATGCCATATGCTACATGTAATGCATGAATGGACACAACGTGAGCGCTCATGTTTGGGTCACTTGAGTTTTTGAACTAATTTTTTTGCGCAAACTGGGTCTTAATGCCAATTTTAGGGAAATGATGCACTTCCTGCAAAACAAAGTTTATAAAAATACCATGTTTTTGTGTTGTGTGATATTTCCAACATTTCAGCTAATTATGCAAAAAAAATTATGGAAATTTGTTTCAACCCTAGTTGTAATGTGCCAGCATAACAGTGAGAGGTATGCCAAAAAGTCGGTCCCAAGCTCACTTTGCCATAAGATCCTAGCTGCACCTTGCTGATAACGCCCAACAAGGCTGAAAGTGGTCTGAGATTGCTTGTTTTCCATGTCGGAGACATCTGGTGTGGCATTTCGAACTGGATTATTGCAACTGAAACAGGTACACGGCTGATTTGCATATGGTTATTCCTAGTCCGGAGTGGTTGAGTTGTTAAAAAACACATGATACATTGAAAAATGACTCCAAACGATCAACAGTGGCAAGAACTTTTAAAAGCATTCCACCCATCACCTTTCATCATTTAAATACATTTGTATATTTTACCATTCACATTTTGTCCATAGTAGTTTTAATATATTGCGATATTACTGCTTGTTGCCAGTATTAAAAGTCTAAAGAGTATGGAAACCCCAACCCTCCTGTCAGTGTTTTAGTTGTTGCTTTTAGTGTCTTATATCAATAAACAAAGTTTCATCTGGGCCAGCCGTGAAAGTGATCCAGGACCTATAAAGTTGTGTCAAACACGATCTTTTCTCCGGTGGAATATATAGACGTTTTATATGACACAGCCTTCAGCGTTTTTTGTGTGTACCGGGATTCCTGCTTCCCACACTAGATCACTGAAATTAGTATACTTCAGAACACCTAAGCCTAATGACATATATGTCCTAATCAATGCATTTTTAGCTTACGAATATTGATTTTTCAAATATGTAGTACCATCACGTCTCCTTTAATTTACTAGCAACATACGTCTACACTGATCCAAACTTACTCGAGAAATGAATTTTTCATTTCAGCTTAAGTAAAAAAACAAAAACAAAAAACAAAAAAAATTCCAAATATAATACACCGGTGTTCTGTAAGGCCAGCTATCTTTGTCACTTATTTCTGTGTTTACCTTTTAAGTGTTTGATTTTTCAAAAGTGTTGGTTTTGTCATTCTGAAGATTCCCTCAAACTCTCTGTAAGCATCATCAAGGGCCCGAGGATATCTGAACTGACTCACCTGCATCATTTCAGTCTCAGGGGTCGGCTTTGCCTCGTCTGGACCGGAGGAGAACACCTGTTTAATATTTCCAGCAGCAAAGATGCTGTCTGTGGTGTGTGGGTACCGTGTTGGTTGCCAGGGCTACAGCACTGATCGGAATTCCAGCGCTGAATATTTCAGCTGCTTACAGACATTGACAGTTTCTGGTACAGCAGAGTGAGGCATCTTCTAAATTTCTCTGGAGTATGTTGACTATACAAACTTAAATATTATTGACATATGTACAAGGTACAAGGTACATGGTACAGACATTATTGTTTGCATTCCACATATGGGAATGTGACTCAGAGAAAGGTGCAGGTGTCATTGTTTTTCATCTGTGTGGAAGTGAAACTTGTGAGTAGCCTCTAGTTCATATGCTGGCGATTTATACCTAAATATCTAATTTATGCACATTAGGTCAGTGTGGTCTTTAAACAAAAATGGTGAGTATCCCCATTTTGGACCCCTATCCAATTGGTAATTTTGTAATCCCACTTGGGTTCACTTATGTTTTTGATTCATCGTACCTATGTGCAGAGACATTAAGGTATTTCATTATATTCCTCCCTGAGTGCTAGAATCCACTTAGAGTGTTCAAGTACGTATAATTGAATTTTAGGCATATAAATGCCCAGAAATGTCAATCTTGTCTCTTAGGAAGGCAGTTTTGCAACATATGAACAGAAAAGGCATTTTGGGGCATATTACCAAGCAATAGCGATAATTATCGCTATTGCTTGGTTAGAGACAAAAATTTACTGCTGAGCTGCGGCGATTTTTATCTCAGATAAACCTTGGTATTACCAAGGTTTATCGCAAATGCGATAAAAATCGGCCGCAATGCATGAATATTGCTGAAAAGTCAGCGATATTCATGCATTACCGAGCTAATGCTCTTAGCCATGTTATCCACCTACCATTGGATAACATGGCTAAGAACTGCTCAGGGGCAGGTGTTAGCTTTTGGAGATATTCGCGCTTAGCGCGAATATCTCCAAAAGTTGGTAATAGGAGATAGCGATGTTAGCGACTGTTTTCAGCCGCTAACATCTTGGCACGCCCACTTTGCATGTCATTAGTGATAAATATCACTGACATGCAAAGTGGGGCCCAAGATGGTCTCTATCTCCTACTAGCTGTCGCTAACTGGTGTTAGCGACAGCTAGGTAATAGGGAGATCATTTTATCTCTGCTTTCTTGGATTTTAAAGCTAAAGAAGCGGAGATAAACCCCCTTGATAATATGCCCCTTGGTCTTTAATTTACTGCTGCACCCGTCCTAATGGGCTGAGGGATCAAGCCCCTCAGCTTTAGGCCACTCTAAAGAATGTCTGTCTGTCAGGCTGGGCAAAGGTCAGCCTGATAGATATTCTTTATTTTCGGGCCAGGCAGCCAGGAGCTAGAAATGTGCTACATGCACAAGGGTTCCTGGCTGCCTGAGCTGAACTTTGCTGGGCTGAAGAAGTCACAGCTACTAAGATGTGACATCTTCAGCCTGGCAAAGCACCTCGAGGCCCTCCCCCTCATGAGGGGGAGCGTCACTGGTTGCCTCTCACCTGGATGCTTCGGTTTTAAGCCCTGAAGTGCCCAGGGCTGAGTGTCAATCAATTACACCTTGTCACAGAGTTAGAGTTAGGGTCAGCAGTCTCACTGGCCCCATCACATTTTGTGACGAGTGAGGGACAGCTGCCTTCCCTCAATAGCTGATCTACGGTCAGGCAATGAGCAAAGGCTGCAGTCCCAACTCCCCTGGTACCTCTTAGGCTTGAGACAGCTGCCTTTATTCATTGGCTGACTTTAGGTCAGCCAATGAGGGTATGCAGCTGTCCCAACCCTCCAGGGACAATTTGAAGCTTGGAGCTGCTGCCTTCCCTCATGGCTGACATTAGGTCAGCCAATGAGAGAAGGCAGCAGTCCCAACCCTCGTGGGATCTCTGAGGCAGAGCTGCACAGGCAAGCATGTTTTTTCTTCTAATGTTTGGTGCGTATATGAATATATGGGCGTCAGTGTTGTGAATTGATGTGTCTGTGTGCGTGCATGTGTGAATGCATGAGTGTGAGTCTTTGTGCATTTTTGCCCCAACCACCTGCTCACTGCTATTAATGCAGGCCACAACTGTTTACTCTTTATAACCACACTAAGAATTTTATTTTTAAACATGGTTCCTAAAAAATATGGAGCCTGATTTATGGTTTGACAGACAGGGTTGTCAGTCCATCAAGGTGGTGGAGGCCATTACATCCACCACCCTTATGGGCTACCATCCATAACATTTAAAGGTGACTGCCACCCCAGTGGTTAGGGGCCCAATGTCATCTTTGTATACTTGAAAGGAACTGCTGTCATGGCCTTCAAGGCGATTACAGCTATAAGTCCCAAGATACATCTGTTGACCCATATGCATCTTAAGGTTCACCATATCCGTGCACCATCATGTTGGACCTGAAATGACATCTAGATCAAGCCTGACCATTTAAAGTTTCTTCATTTTTTTTTTACTTAAAAATGTATATTTTGTATCTTGGCTTCTCCTGAACTGATTTATTTCCATTGTTGTATAATGTTGATTATCATGTTTTTCTTACATTTTCTAAACAGCTTGCCTTTAATGTTGTTCACTGCTTCTTGCACCTATTACACATTGATCTGGAGAAAAGGTAGCCACTTGTGGTGTAGTAACCAGGGATCGAACAGATTGATCACACCGACCTGTGTTGGAGGCAAACAAGATTGTGTCTTACATAGTCGTCAAAGTACCACTTTCTCCAATTTATAGATTATTTTCAATAGTGAGTCATAAACATATTCATCTCTAAAGCTGAAATGCTCAATTCACAAAACAATTATATAAATGTTCAACCACAGGTCAACAACCTTGCTTTGAGGTAGTTTTAAGAATTACTAGAGTTTAGAACATTTTTACTTGTCTGCACCAGTCCCCTGTTTGCAGAAGTAATCCTCATAGGTCTTCTGAATTTCCTCTTTTCCCACTGTGGAGACATTTTTTTTCTGAGTTTTTTACAGCGCAAACTTGACCCGAGGGTATCAGACTGCTTTACACGAGCACCAGTTGCGTTACAGATGGACACGTTCATTTTGTTAGGCACAGGGAAATGAGGTGATTTTTCCAGAATCATGGGATGTTGAAAGTCCCTGCCGAGATTCGAACTCAGGGGCATATTACCAACAACTAGCGGTAATTATCGCTACGTTGGCTTAGTGCCAATATTTTTATCGCCGAGCTGCATCGATTTTTATCGCTTAGGAGCCTTGCTATTATCAAGGTTTATCTCCTAAGCGATAAAAATCGGCCGAAATGCATGAATATCGCTGAAAAGTCAGCAATATTCATGCATTACCGAGCTAATGCTCTTAGCCATGTTATCCACCTACCATTGGATAACATGGCTAAGAACTGCTCAGGGGCAGGTGTTAGCTAACATCTTGGCACGCCCACTTTGCATGTCATTAGTGATACATTTCACTGACATGCAAAGCGGGGCCCAAGATGGTCGCTATCTCCTACTAGCTGTTGCTAACTGGTGTTAGCGACAGCTAGGTAATAGGGAGATAATTTTATCTCTGCTTTCTTGGCTTTTAAAGTCAAAAAAGCGAAGATAAACCCCCTTGATAATATGCCCCTCAGTTCCTCAGCTTCGAGGTGGAATGCCCTAGTTAGGCCATACCTCTTTTCCCCACAGTTCCCCGAGGTATATTTATATGCACTGTAAAAATGTGAATTGGTGCGAAGGAAGTATTTAAAAACAAAATTCTAGTGGACCAACACCTTCTTTACACACCCACGATTTTAGATGTGCTGCTTGCTCATTCCCTCACTGGAAAGAAAATGACTCGTCGCCTTGACAAGATAAATCTCTCTGACCATTTCCAAGATAGTAGCAATCAGAGAACATTTTAAGAATACTCACAAATTCCATTGGGTGTCCCCAAATACTTTAGGGAAAGCACAGCTTGGAATGAATATTTCCACCTGCTTGAATTGAATTTACTAATGCACAATATTTCACATTCTGAAAATAACATTTTGCATGAAAAAAAGAATATTGAAATTCAATGTTGTTGATATCTTGCAGTCAATCAAGCCACCTATGCATGTAAGTTAGATTTACATGCAAATTATACCCTAAGTATCACATTGCTTGTTCTTTCTGCATCTGTGGTAAATGTGGTCAGTGAGACTTATGGGAATGAATCATTTCTGTTCACTTTGAATAACCACATTTAAGAGATATTGTATTCTACTGGCCGTATAGTTAGAAACAGTTTTGCAACTCACCCAGAGGCAAAACTGTTCTGTAGAAGTTGCGTTTTTCGGGGTCTTTGCCCTCAATGGCAACGATTATGTGGCCAATAAACCATGTCATGAAAGAGTAGATGAAGTAGTACTCATGTAGTACTATTGCCTGCCTTTGCAAAATTGGTTCCATAACATCCAAAATGGGAAGAAAATGTTAACTTTCTGTTAATATTCATAAACAATTAGTTAATGGTCTGAGACAATTCATGAAGGCATGTACAAGTATGTAAAAACTTACTCCGGTACTACAACTTCCAGTACTCATAAATGCTGTAGTAAATTAGCCCCAATTTATTCCTATCGGTTGTTAGGTTCAAAATTGTGAACAATTTTAAAAACAAATAACCAAATTAATATTGAAGGAAACTTAATTAGCAATGTTATGGAAAACTGTATGCTTGTTGATTGCTAGTTTACACAAAATTAGTGACCTTGCTGACAAGCCAAAGGCTAAGGCTGATTCATAAGGAAATGTTATGTCGGATTCCATTGGTTTGATAATGTTAGTAGACGTTGACATACCTACTTTGAAAAGCATGTGTGTTAGAGGTAATTGACTTTAAAGTTTGGATTGTCAAAGCTGGTAGGCAAGCATTTTGTGGAAATATTGTGTTGTTGGAGATCCACTCCCATAAACTGTGGGGTTAAAAGATCTATATAATGATTATCCGTGTTAGGTCCTTTTAAAAAGGATTTTTCGTTTTTGACAACCATGATTTTGTAAGTATTGATAATTCTTTTATTGTATACCTAATAGTTGTCTTGTGGGACAGTTCATTCTCAATAAAGTAAACCTGAGTTGATTATTGTGGCAATCCATTGTTAGAAGCTGTGAACCTGATTAGTGGATTGTAATTTATGAGGTATCACAGGTCTCATTTGCTGATTATGAAACTTCACAACAAAGGAAGTAGGCCTAATTTAGCACTTATGAAACATACATATTAAAGACAATAGGGCTTTAAAGGGTAAGTCATCATGTTAAAGCCTGTAGAGATGCATTTTACTACATGGAAATCTCACAGATTACATTTTTACAATAGTATTTTAATGTGAATGACTTTGTTTGCCTAATAATATCCACACGCGGTACAAAAGGGGGTGGTAATGGATGGAGCATCTGAACCAGTCAAACACTCATACCCACTCAAAAGATCTAGGTTTAATCCATCACCGTTCTTTAGCCCACTCTGCCACCCCAGTTCAGACATGGCTATATGCAAATCAGTCTGACCCTGTGCCTCATGAGAACAGTCCAGCCCGAATTTGAATTTGAATTTAAAAACATTTATTAAGCGCACATACACCTGGCGGTTTCTTGGCGCTGAGGAACGTTAGGGCCTGGATGGAGACTGTGGGACAAGTTTAAACTGAGAAGGCTTGCAGAAAAAGATGGGTTTTTAGGGCCTTACGGAAATCGGGGTAGGACAGAATGGATCTGAGGGCAAAGGGTAGAGAATTCCCAAAAATTGGGCCGAGGACAGCAAATTTTACCCCTCCGTCCTCTTCTTTCTAAAACGGGGGACTGAGAGGAGGGACTGGGTGGATGAGCGCAGCTCTCTTACCGGAGTGTAGCTTGAGATTGCAGAATTTATGAACGCTGGGGCGGTTCCAGCTCAGGCTTGAAACGCGATACAGCCAAGTTTAAAGAGGGCCCGCTCCCCAATGGGCCACCAGTGTAAGTTCTTCAATACAAGGGTGACGTGATGTAATTTAGGGAGACCATGAATAAGGCGGGCCGCTTGGTTCTGAACCAGCTGAAGGCATTGGAGGGCATAAGCCGGGGCGCCATTATACAATATATTACCATAATACAGCCGTGATAATACCATTGCCATCATGATGAGTTTGAGAGCAGAGGGAGAGAAGAATCTGGAAATTTTCCGGATGGTGCGGAGAGTGAAAAAACAAGAGGATACCACCATACTGATCTGGGAGTGCAGGGTAAGATTTTGATTTAACGTGATCCCAAGTGTTTTAACTGAGTGGGAAGGTGAGGGAGGGGGACCGAGTGAAGGGGGCCAGAACGTGGGGATCCAGGGACTGGATGTACCACCCATCAAAATCAACTCGGTTTTATCTGGGTTAAGTTTAAGGTGGTTAAAGTTCATCCAGTCCCTGATAAAAATCATAATAGTTTGGAAATTGTGGATGGATTCAGGAGAGTGGGAAAGGTTAAAGATTAACTGGAGGTCATCTGCATAGTTGAAGACAGTGACCTCCAGTTGCTGTAAAGCAAAAATGAGGGGGAGAATGTACAGGTTGAATAAAAGGGGGGAAAGGAAGGAACCTTGAGGGACACCACACTGTACCTTACGTGGGAGAGCAGAAAACCCTTCGAGGTGAACAGCCTGGGTACGGTCCCTCAGGAAGGAAGTCAGCCACGCCAGCGGAGGCCCACCGATGCCGGCTGCCCTGACACGGCCGAGAAGAATGGAGAGATCGACCGTGTCAAAGGCAGTGGACACATCTAAAAGGACCAAAGCCTGGGGGCGGTCCTTGTCCCTCCCTGAGGCTGTCTAAGACTGAAACCACAACCTTCTCAGTAGAATTATGAGGGCGGAATCCAGCCTGGCAGGGGGCCAGATAGCCGCTGTCCTCCACAAAAGAGCTGAGGACAGAGCAGATATGGCATTCCAAGATTTGACCCAGGTAAGGGAGAAGGGAGATGGGGCGATAATTAGTGAGGGAGGAAGGGTCGGAACCAGGTTTTTTCAGTAGGGGAATGATTATAGCTGTTTTATGGAGATCAGGGACCGTACCGTCCCTGAGGGAGTCATTAAGGAATACCAAAGAGGGGTGGAGCAGGCTTGAAAGATTTCTCTCAGAACGGGAGCTGGGCAGACATCAGAGGGGAGCCTGATTTGACACGGACCGCCAGAGAAGATAGCGTTTCTCTGGTCAGCAGAGGTATATGATCTAAATGAAACCTGTTAGGGGGGGGGGTTCGGTAGCCGGAGGGGAAGGGGGAGGAGGGGGTATGTTGGCCTCAATAGCTGCAATTTTCTCAATGAAGAAAGTATTTAACCCCTTCCATGCTCATGACGAGCTCAGCTCGTCATGAGGCACAGTGGAGCTGTGCTGATGACGAGCTGAGCTCGTCATGAAACAATAGAATTCATCATAAAACAGCACAGGAGGGGAAAATGCACAGCAGCGATGTGGTTAAGGAGTCACAGAGGGCTTGGGAAGGGGGAGGTTTAAGGGAGGTTCTATCTGACAAGGCCAACTCGTGGACCGTAGAGAAAATTTCTCTAGGCTGATTTACAGCTGAGAGTATTTTGTCAGAGTAATAGTTAGTCTTGGCTAAAAGGATTGCGCTTTTGTATGCATTAAGCATGGATGAATAATGAGTTTTCAATATTGGGCAGTAGGTGAGCCTCCATGCACGTTCTGCCTGACGGGCTGCTAACTTCTTTCTTTTGAGCTCGTCAGTGAACCATTTGTTGGCATTATGAACACGTGTCACTGCGACAAGTTTCAAGGGGGCCACTTGATTGCATGACCTATATAGCCAGGCGTTGATAGCATCTACCTGGGAGGAAGAAGGGAGTGCTTCTAAAGCCGGGTAGGAGTCTTGGAGGGAAAGGCAGAGGGCAGGGATGTCAACCTTATTCCAGTTGCGGGCCCAGACATTCCTAGGAAGGGTGGGGCGCTTGGACCGATGGAAATCTAAAGAGAACGAAATCAAAAAGTGATCGGACCAGAGGCAGGGTGTGATGGTAGTAGGAGAGATCGGGATGTTCAAAGACCAAATTTGGTCTAGGATGTGACCCTTAATGTGAGTAGGGACAGACACATGTGAGGTGAAATTTAGACTATGTAGAAGGTCTGTGAAGTCTCTAGATGCGGCGTCGTCTGCGGGGTCAAGTGGCCAGAAATTAAAATCACCGAGAACTAGCACAGAAGAGTGGTTAACTGCTAGTGTGGCAAGTAGTTCCTGGAACTTGGTCACAAAGGAGGGGGTATGGTGAGGTGGGCGGTAGACAAGGACACAGGTGATAGGGGTTTGAAAAGAAGCAGATTGCATCACTAAACACTCAGCTCCCTGGATGATGATCAGAGAGGAGAGAGTTTGAAAGTGGAGGTCGGACTGGACAATCAGAGCGACGCCTCCTCCTACCTTGCCCAACGGTCGATCAGCCCGCAGGGCATAGTAAGAGGAGGGTAGTGATGAGAGAATATTGGTGAGGGAGTCTGGACAGAACCAACTTTCTGTCAAGAATAAAAGATCAGGTTTGTGGGAGTCCAGAAACACAAAAAGTTCAAGGTGGTGTTTCACTGCTGATCTGGTATTCAGGAGAAAAGCTGAGATGGTAGACACTGGCCTCGAGAGCAGACAAGGTTCTAATGAAGGGGAGGGCAGGGGTGAAAGGGAAGGCAAGGTGCGTACAGAGGGGAGAACAGGAAGGGGCAGGGCAAGGCCGAGGTTGGAAATAATGGACGCTGAAGTGGGGCTAAGGGTTCCATGGTTTTGATAACAGTAGAGTTCCTATGAGGAGTAAGTTCAAATTTGGGCATAGTGAGGTGACCCTTGCCCCGGCCGGCCACGGACGGGCGCAGACGGGCTTGCCTTTGGCACGCCCGCTGCGCGGGTGCATGGGGGGTGGCTTTTGTAGCCTAGGTGCGCAGTGACTAGAGCGCTACCCTAGGGAATGCTCTGCCCCTCCAAAGATGGCGGCCGCAACCCCGTCAGCCCTCCGGATCAAGTGGCACTCAGCCGTGCCGGACCGGGGCTAGGGGAGCGGTAGTAGGAGCAAGGGAGCAGCAGCGGCCAGGTAGGAGACCAGCAAGAGTGAAGGTTAAAATTAGCAACGAAATAAAATTACAGAGCGAGCCCACAAGCGCCACAGCAGCCGCGAACCAGCTGCCACCAGGTTCTAACGCGTCCGCTGCGTGTGCGCATGGGGGGTGGCTTTTGTAGCCTAGGTGCGCAGTGACTAGAGCGCTACCCTAGGGAATGCTCTTCCCCTCCAAAGATGGCGGCCGCAACCCGGTCAGCCCTCCGGATCAAGCGGCACTCAGCCGTGCCGGACCAGGGGTAGGGGAGCGGTAGTAGGAGCGAGGGAGCAGCAGCGGCCAGGTAGGAGACCAGCAAGAGTGAAGGTTAAAATTAGCAACAAAATAAAATTACAGAGCGAGCCCACAAGCGCCGCAGTAGCCGTGAACCAGCTGCCACCAGGTTCTAACGCGTCCGCTGCACATGCGCATGGGGGGTGGCTTTTGTAGCCTAGGTGCGCGGTGACTAGAGCGCTACCCTAGGGAATGCTCTGCCCCTCCAAAGATGGCGGCTGCAACCCCGTCAGCCCTCCGGATCAAGCGGCACTCAGCCGTGCCGGACCGGGGCTAGGGGAGCGGTAGTAGGAGCGAGGGAGCAGCAGCGGCCAGGTAGGAGACCAGCAAGAGTGAAGCCAAGCCATGCTTTCCCTGGACCGGAAACAAGCTTCCGAGGACCGGTTTCTGGCATTCCAGCCATCTTCAGCCTGGCTTGCTTGAATCCAGTGGCAAAGTGAGCAAGGGACGTACGTCTGAGCATACCCTGCCACACTTTGGGAGCTTGTTTCCGGTCCAGGGAAGACATGACTTGGCAGTTCGGGCTGGACTGTTCCCATGAGGCACAGGGTCAGACTGATTTGCATATAGCCATGTCTGAACTGGGGTGGCAGAGTGGGCTAAAGAACGGAGATGGATTAAACCCAGATCTTTTGACTGGGTGTGAGTGTTTGATTGATTCAGATGCTCTGTCCATCAACACCCCCTTTTGTACCGCTTTTGGCCACCATAAGTGTGGCAGGGTATGCTCAGACGTGAGTCTCTTGCTCACTTTGCCACTGGATTCAAGCAAGCCTGGCTGAAGACGGCTGGAATGCCAGAAACCGGTCCTCGGAAGCTTGTTTCCGGTCCAGGGAAGACATGGCTTGGCAGTTCGGGCTGGACTGTTCCCATGAGGCACAGGGTCAGACTGATTTGCATATAGTCATGTCTGAACTGGGGTGGCAGAGTGGGCTAAAGAACGGAGATGGATTAAACCCAGATCTTTTGACTGGGTGTGAGTATTTGATTGATTCAGATGCTCGTCCATCAACACTCCCTTTTGTACCGCTTTTGGACGCCATAAGTGTGGCAGGGTATGCTCAGACGTGAGTCCCTTGCTCACTCTGCCACTGGATTCAAGCAAGCCTGGCTGAAGATGGCTGGAATGCCAGAAACCGGTCATCGGAATCTTGTTTCCGGTCCAGGGAAGACATGGCTTGGCAGTTCGGGCTGGACTGTTCCCATGAGGCACAGGGTCAGACTGATTTGCATATAGTCATGTCTGAACTGGGGTGGCAGAGTGGGCTAAAGAACGGAGATGGATTAAACCCAGATCTTTTGACTGGGTGTGAGTGTTTGATTGATTCAGATGCTCCGTCCATCAACACCCCTTTTTGTACCGCTTTTGGCTGCCATAAGTGTGGCAGGGTATGCTCAGACGTGAGTCCCTTGCTCACTCTGCCACTGGATTCAAGCAAGCCGGGCTGAAGACGGCTGGAATGCGAGAAACCGGTCCTCGGAAGCTTGTTTCCGGTCCAGGGAAGACATGGCTTGGCAGTTCGGGCTGGACTGTTCCCATGAGGCACAGGGTCAGACTGATTTGCATATAGCCATGTCTGATCTGGGGTGGCAGAGTGGGCTAAAGAACGGTGATGGATTAAACCCAGATCTTTTGACTGGGTGTGAGTGTTTGATTGATTCAAATGCTCTGTCCATCAACACCCCCTTTTGTACCGCTAATCATATCCACACATCTGCCTGAAAATGTGTTCTTTCCTTCCTCCCTATTTATTTTCAAAATGTATAGCATACTGCAGCTGGTAGACATTGCTAGCAAGCCTCTTGCTTGAAATTCATTTCATCTTCATTGTGCCATATCCTGCACAATCACTGCCCCTTATCTAGGTTACCATCATGGAGTGCTATTGTGCATAGTGTGTCAGTGTTTTCCCGTTCCAAGATGGGCAATACATTGATTAAAAATATGGTTACCATGCAGGAACTTTAAAACAATGATACACTATGAGCCTATTTACAAATTGCACTTTATAATATGTTTAGTAGTAATACTATTATACTACTCACTTACTACAAAAGGCTATTCCTAAACCTACGAGTGGGAGACTCTGCCTTTCCTATCTTTTAGTGCAGATATCTCCACCCCAACAGCAGAAATCTTCACCCATGTATGCACATGTTTTAGTAGTTCATGTGAGAGGGATGGGGGAGTGGCTGCAGAATATTGAATAATTCTCAGAACATTGGAATGTTGAACCCACCATTGAAAACAATTGAGTGCTCCGGGCATCTAACGGCCGGTAGAAGCTCAGAGCATCAACATTCCAATGTTTAACAAAGGCCTCGTGAAACCTGAGGTGATTTCAACCCCCTCCGGCTATGTGAGGCCTTTGTTTTGCAAATTAGAACATTCTGCCCTCTAGGGATAGAATGTTTTAATAGCCTTAGAGCCCTCTGTAGTGGGGTCGACTGGCCATTATAGGCCTGCACTCTTGTTAACCCTGGAGCGGTCCTTTAATGGTTGGCAGACCCCACTATGGCGGGTTCTAAGGCTATAGTATTAACTAGGAGGGGATTAGGGAGGAGTAAGGAGGGATTATGAGAGGGTTAAGGAGGACTTTATGGAGGGGCAAACACTCACCCACAAAAGAGTAAGCTTGTTTCTCTTCACAAACTGTACTTCTGAAGTGTCAAGGTATGCCAGCTCATACCTGCAGTAAAAAGGGAACCACGTTTGGCAAATAACTGACACAGCACAACCCCCATAGAAGATAAAGAAGGCAGGGGCTTAAAATAGAACCTCATAAAAAGAAATGTTAAAATAAATGTATTTAATTCAATTTTTTTTAAATATATATAAGTGTAATTTACTGGTAAAAAATTATATGTACATATCAAGATAAAATATTGTTTTAACCTGTTCAAGGAATTCATCCCTGGGATGGATGACAAACTACCTAAATTAGGAAAAAATGAGAGAAGAATCTTCGTTAATTTAAAGACATACTCTTTAAAGGAAAAAACACTGAGCGAAGCTCTAAAAGTGGGCATTATCACTAAAGGTGATTGTAACTTCAGAATCCGTTCTGACTTGTCTAGAGCCACACAAGACAGGCAGTGGGACCTGGGAAAATACATGCAGGAGCGCAAGTCATTGGGAGCATCAGTTCAGATAAAACTTCCATCTACACGAGAATCATGTGGAGGAATCAGATGTATAACATCAAAGAGCCAAAAGAGGTAGAAAATCTCTTATAACAATTCAAGTCACAACAGAAATAGAAGTAAACCTCTGGGTATAACTTAAATGATACAATACTACTTCCTTGAGAGGACGGGCCTCAAACAGGACAAACCAGGTTTGTTCAATGATTATGGGAAGGGTTCTCCGTGTGGGGTGGGGTGACCACTTATTTTTACACAACTTTTTCAGCACAAGGTGAGGGATCTGGGGGAAAACTGGAAAAAAAATGGCTGATGAGCTGACATCCAGGGTAGTCAAGGTCTCGACACACAAAAGAGGAGTGATAGGAGGAGCACAATAGCAAGGAGAAAGAAACTGTAACATCATGGGTAGTAATACAATAACCATCTTGTCTTGGAATGTAAATGTCCTTAGAGTAAGGAGAAGAAGAAAAAAAATGTTGGACTACTTAAAAATCGTGAATAGTGAGGTCATAATTCTGCAAGAGACACACCTTTTGAAACCAGAATGGGATAAGATTATGAAACATCAAAAATGGGTTTATCATTATGTTTGCACTAACCAAACCTTTTGTATTAAGGGGGTGGCAATCCTCTTCAATAAGTCAACAAAAGCAACAATCATAGAAGAGTTAACTGATACAAAGGGAAGATGGGCAATAACCAACGTTAAAATAAGGGGGAAACCTATATACTATTGCTGGGTACCATGGTCCTTATTCAGACGACCCAGGCCCGCTCCAGGCTCTCTATTCCCAACTAATAGAAGTGTCTGCCCCAATCAGCCTGGGAGGAGATTTTATCCTGTTACTGGATCCTTTCAATAATATGTTTCCACCGGGTAAAGCTCTAAACCTCCCAAAAATGAGATCATGGTTGAACAGATTTATAGAAGAGCTGGGCATAGTGAGAACGTGGAAGACTAGAGGTAAACAAAATAATAGATTCACTTTCAAATATAAAAAGTATGGCCATGCAACGAGGATCGACTTTTTCTTAATAGATAAATCGTTAAACAATAGTGTAAACAAGGGTGAACACATACCAGCCCACCTATCCGACCACTTCCCTGTTTACCTAGAAATTAAAATAGGAGACCTCCAAGCGACCCCCACATGGACCCTAGACCGCACTGTTTTTTTAGATCAGCGGATCATAAATAAACTGATATTAACAACTGAGGTATACTTTGAGATTAACATTAACAACAATACTCCTATTCAAGTAGTTTGGGATGCCCACAAATCAATTGGCTTGGCACTGCAAGGAATAAGGGATTCAGACAACAAAACTGACAGCTAGGGGCTGAAATTTTGGACCAACAATAGATTTTGGAGATTGCGGCGTCCAGTCTAGATCAAGAGAAAGCAGTGGAAGCTTTAAATAATAAAAAAATGACCTGACTAATGTATTAGACGAGCGAACAAGGAAAAGATGGGAAGCTAGTGTTTAGGCGAATTATGAATATGGGGAATGTAGCGGGGAAACTCCTCTCCTGGAAAATTAAAACTAACCAAAATAGAAATAAGATTGTAGCAATATAAAAAGATAATGTGGATGGTCAGGAAGTAGGTGACCCTGGGATTGAATTGAAAAGGCGTTCAAAGAATGTTTCCAATCCTTACATGATGAGGACTTAAGTGGGATCAAACAACTTAAATGACTCCTACCTGAGCAAGTAGGCCCTCCCCAGTCTAGAGGTATAAGATATGGAGAGACGGAATTCAGAAATAACCTCGGAAGAAGTAATGGAGGTGCTGATAACATTGGAAAGAGGAAAGGCAGCAGGCCCGGACACGCTTCCCAATGAACTATACATAACTTTAAAAGATACACTGGCCTCCATAGTAGTAAACTTGTTAAATACGGTGTTCATTAAAGGGTTAACTCTTCCAAAATCCTGGAATGATGCCACCATTACCTCAATATTAAAATCAAGAAAAGATCCCCTAAAATGTGAATCATACAGCCCATATCTCTCCTAAATAATGATTACAAAATCTACATGCAGATCCTAGCAACAAGACTAGGACACACTATTAGCCATCTGATCCATGGAGACCAGAAAACATTCATTAAGGGGAGACAATTACAGAACCTCACTCATGAATTGATTGAATCCATTGGCATAGCCACCCAAGACAAGATTCCACTTGCAGTTCTCACATTTGATGCCGCAAAGGCCTTTGATCGAGTAAACTGGATGTTTTTACACAAAGTGATAATCTAAAATGGCCTAGGAGATAAGTTTTTAAAGGCAGTAATAAATATATACACTGCTTCAGTGGCAAAGATACTATTAAATGGAAATCTCACTAATGAAATAAAAATCTTAAGAGGATTGCGTCAAGGATGCCCACTACGCCCGTACTTATTCAATCTGTACATTAAACCTCTAGCTCAGATGATTTGCTGGTATTCACTGGCAACTTGACAACATCTCTCCCAATTATTACTAATCTACTAAAGCAATTCAGAGACGTTTCGGGTTATCAAGTTAACCATAAAAAAACTGAGGTTATGGAATGAAATTCCCCATTCCCTTTTACTCTGGTAAATACTGGAATTAAGTATCTAGGAGTTGAGATAGTAGAAAACATCAATGAAATCGCACAAGAAAACTTCGAGATAAAAGGGAAAGAGTCAAGGAAGTTACTAAGCTCTTGGAGTGGCCTGGCGCTCTCTTTCTTGGAGAGATCCAATGCTATAAAGATGACTATCCTACCAAAGTTCTCTTTTATCTTTAATACCATTCACCTAGAGTTCAAATGTAAACTACAAGGAGAACTCAAAAGGTTTATATGGACATCAAAAGGACTAAGAATTGTGTGGAAGAAACTGCATAGGAAAAATGATCAAGGAGGTATCGCTCGCCCAGATATTCTATTTTACTATTGGGCCTTCCAGTTTAAAAACTCAAGAGTAGAACTTAAGGAATACTCTCGCTACACCCATTACTTTAAAGCAACAACGAAAGGAGACTCCTGCCTATACAAATTCGGACACCCAAAATATATCAAGAAAATTAAGTTAAAGGTCTTACGCTCAGTCTGCAAAACCTGGTTCCAGATCAGAATAAACACTAAATATACCCCACTACAGTAACTTTGCACCTATTTGGGATTCACCAGGGACCCCAGAATGTTTGAAAGATGTGTTTGTCAGACCCTCTGAAGAATGCTGGTATAAAAACTTGGAGACAATTGTTACAAGCAGGAGCTCTGACAAGCTGGGACTCCGTAAGGACAAGTACGAACAGACAATTGTCTAGATTCAATTACTTCCAACTTGCAAGCAGGGCAAAAGGTCTGGGGAAGTAGCAAGATCATGCAATGTAGGTAGAGGAAGACTTACAAAGCAATCCAGCGTGAAAGGAAATATCCTGGTATATGGTATTGGCACATGATACCAGCGGGAAAAGAAGATTTCATATTACCCCTAGTACTTTGGAAGAAAGACCTGCCAGCACAGAATCTGCAATATCTATGGCAAGTATCTTTTTCCCCAAAAAATGAACAAAGATCAACCAACAAGTGGTGAAAAGTTATCCAAAATATGGTGAAATAAGAGCTGATGACATCCAAATGTTTCGACAATGCCCTCAACTCCAGACGTTTTGATCCAGCTGGACAAATCTAGAGGGAAAAGTAAATAAATTAACTTTTGGTACCTGTTGCATAGTATCAAAATCCAAGTCAGAAAGTAGAGGTAGGGTAGGAAGGGATGTCCAATGATTAAACAAAATGCAAGAAAACAAATCTGGTCTTTTCACCACGGTGGAATCATAAATTACTTTCCCAGTGAATTCTGAGATCACAAGACAAAATCTTACTGTTAGTTAGGAAGGCATTTCCTTCCTCCAGACGTGGTGAGAAAAGAAAAATCCCCAGCAGGTAAAGTTTCAAATGAGAGGGATATTTTGTCTAACTATCTCTTACCTCTTGCGCAAATGAGGACTTGAAAAAGAAAAACTAAGAAAAAATGTTTTATCATGCAATATTTTAGTAGCCTTTTCTAATTTAAAAAGAAATGTAAGTTTATTTTTAAATTAGTAAATTAATTTAAACTATTTATATAATTAG
Source organism: Lissotriton vulgaris (assembly GCF_964263255.1). Lineage (NCBI taxonomy): Eukaryota > Metazoa > Chordata > Amphibia > Caudata > Salamandridae > Lissotriton > Lissotriton vulgaris. The sequence continues at coordinate 955,637,945 of NC_141699.1, forward strand.
CCTTTAGTAATGTTTAATGCATACCAAATAATTGTAATTACATTTTTAAATTAATCAAATATTTATTTCAAAATTATTCTAATTGTGTTGCAGCATCTTTATTTTTATTCTACACTGAAAAGAAAAACATACAATTAATTTAATTGATTTTTTACATTGAAATATTTTTACTATTTTTTCCCTCTATGCTTTACCTTAGGAAGGCCTCCGCCCCGGTGGCGGACAACTCTGCCTATGTGTGAAAAGTTACTAGCAGTAAGTTTACACTTCCAATTTTAACTCCACCCCCTTTCAGGTAGTGTAGACTTGTACGTCTACAATTTGAAGTGAATTTGCACTAGAGAGTTGTGAAAATCCAAAAGTAGATGTACTCATATGTAATGTTACCTTTCTGAATAGGCCCTAGTGTATATTAGAATGCAAGATACCCACCTACCACTATGTTTACTTTTTTATTTACGTGGCATCATTTTTTCTTTTTTCTACTTGTATTCTTTTTCTTTATCTTGCATGTATTGTTGAGTTTGTGCGTTTTTTTTTTTTATTTAGGATTCATAAAAATGACTTGGTTGTTGTATAAAAAAAATGCATTAGTGGAAGGATAAATGACAAAGTGCATATATGATGATGCATTAAATGCCAAAATCATCAATGACAGGAAAGGCATTGAATTTGTCAGGGTTGTAAGGATTAACATAAAATCCATCGACCCACAACTGCTTTTATTATGTCAGCATCATTCGTGAGTGAGACTGAAATTGACTGAATGTGATCACAATTAAAAACAGAGTCTTCATGCTATCATTGAAGTGCTCTTGACTCATTCTTAACTGTGCTTAGTAATATGTGTCTAAACCTGCAAAATGCAGTGCTCTGTATACATTTTCAGTTCAAAAGAAGTTTATTGATATAAATGAGATAGAAAATGCAAGTTACAATATTAACACTTGATGAGAAAAACATACAGTTAGGATGTAGAGCTGTCAATGAAAAAAGCAAGTAATAACAACAAAACAATATGCAGTAAAAGCAGTGCTCTGTATACATTTTAATTGTCTGTTAATGGTTTAAAATGTGCAAATGCACTATTAAATTTACTAAACATAAAAACTTCTCTGAATTTTCCAGAGAGTGCATGTGTACGAAGAAAACTAAAAACCATGAAGTTAGTTCATAGTAATACCTGTTAAATATAATGCTTCCGCGGCAGAGGTGCCTTTGGAAGTGCTATATAAAACATATTATGATTATTTTTAGGTGACATTTGTTATCTAAAATTATGCTTAGCCTTTATAAGTGTAGCTTCCCAGTTCCATTGCTAATTTAGGAATATATGGACCCAGATTTACTGCCCTTCATGCAACAGCGCACTGCATGAAAAATGTCAGTGCTGTGTTGTGCGAAGAACAAAGAACAGAGACGCACTAGATTTACATGTTGATGACATCCTGGGAGGTGCTGATGCTAAAAATAATTGTTCTGCATTTGTTCTGCATTTTGCATAGCCTCTGCTAGCTTAAGGAAGAGGACATCTCAGAATCTATTAGAGGCAATTACTACTCCCAACATAGCAGCAATAAGGTTTCATGTTCTCAAAAAGGATTGAGATGTCATCAGGCCTTCAGGACATTCCCTCCTGCAGGCACACCCTCTCTCTTATTGTCAACTGCTTACATCAAGAGAAGAATTCAGAAAACACCCAACATGCAACTTGAAGCTGACATCGGTGGGAGGGAAAAGATCTTGAAAAATCTGTGGATAGCAATCAACAGGTTTTGAGATCACAGGTAAAAAGGGAATGAATTATCATCAGAATTCTTAGATTAAACCTGGAAGTGAGAAGGGGAATGACATAACTTTGAGGCACAGTCGTGAAATGAGAAAAATTGAGAACATGGATGTCACAAGAGAAACAGCACACTACCAATGGAGATGGACTAAGGTACCAGGAAGGAGAATAGAGCTCAAAGGAGAGGTATAGAAGACATATTACTCACCTCTTTGCTGATTTGCTCTTCAATGAAGTTAAAAAAGAATCACAAAAACAAAAAGTGTCAGAGGGTCTATAAGGTCCATGTGTGGTTCATTGAACTAACAGAACAGTGTCAACTCATCTAACAGTGATAAAGAATATTGGTGGATACCAGTGAACACTCACAGGATATCCACCAGTCACCACACGGAACAGCCCTTCATCATTTGGAATTCCTGTTGGCCACCGAAAATTTCTTGGTACACCACTGGCTCAAAGAGAGGGGTCAGTTGGTATAACCTCCCAAGAGACAGGTGATGGCCAATGGTGGTAGAGTGTCACAAACTACCCATCAATTTAGTTAGTGGGTGACTGATTTGCAGTGCTGTGAGAAAGGGTGTGTGAAAAAAGTGAGTGAAAATATATAAAATTGGGTGAGGGAGTAGAAATAAGAAAACTTTATTAGGTTCTATGCTCACTCCACCAATGTTAAAAAAGCAGCATAGGTAGATTTAACAAATATCTACTCTGATATCAAGATGGTCAACATGTTTCAGCAATATACTAGGGACTATAGAGTCCATTGCTTTCATCAGGACCGGTGTATGTTTTAATGCTACTGCAAATAGTGAAGTGATGAATAAAAACAGTGACTGAATATTCGCATTGCTGCAACATGAAAAAAGATCACCTGATGTTCTAGGTGTATTCCTTTGTTTGCAGAAGGTATATTTGTCACTACAAGACAAAAACACAGACTGATACATGTAAAATGACCACATACATATAGACTAAGCATCATGTGAGTGTTACACATTGAGCTATAAATCATTGTTGATAATTTAATCACACATTGGTCTCACATTTACTACACATGTGGACATATAAATATGATGTTCTCATGTTGTTAAGTCACTCCATCTTACCATTATAGTTGGAGCAAATGGCTCCACCCCGCCTGGCCACGGCTCAGGACACGAGGGAAGCACCGCTCTAGTGAAGGAAGCAAAAAACAGACACAAAAGTATGTAATGTCCTCTCAGTCCTACGGAAAATAAAACACATAGAAGGTACCTTCAAGGAAATGACTCATATGTCAATGTTATGGGCCCATTGGTGTTATAAGGTGACCCAGGTAGGAGGATGGTGGACCGTACTAGATACATCAAGGGTGTTCTTTCAAGAGATGTATCATAGAGCTATACTGAAGATTTGATTGCAGCATAATCTCATTTATCCTGGGATGTGTAGCTTTTTGGGGATCTGACTATTTAATAATAAACCCGTCAAGGTTTCGCCATTCTCCCTCATAGGTGTTACTCGTGGCATTTAAAAATGAGAATCTCAGCGTTATAGATGTCAAAGTGGCGGTTAACGTAAACGAGACAACTGTCAGCGTAAGTAATCTCTCTTTTTAAAAGAAAAAGGCTAGCAGCTCGCGTTTGAAAGATATTTACCCGCGTAAATAATCTAGTTTAAAAGAGAAAGGCCGGAAGCTCGCGCTTGGCTTACCTCTCCGTCGGTACTCCTACACCTCCTTCTGAGCCGATTGGGGAGGTGCCGGAGCAAAGACGAGGAAGTATTTTTAACCTTTGAAACAATTGGTCGACCGCGGTCACCTGACCGGGTCGTTCAATCAGGGCTGATGTTACTCAGTGGTTGTGTTTAGACTAATATTGAATGCTGATAGGTGGTTCAACCACCATGTGGTAAAGAAACGCTAGCCGCTCATTGGTCATTTGTATTGTTGTATGGTTACTAGGCTACTCTGGTAAACAGAACAGCCATGAAATATCTATAGAGAGGCTATCGCTATGTAGCTCGGTTCTGATCCGGTAACAATTACAGAAGGTTGCATGGCGCATTTTTGATAATTGGGCGAAAATTAATGATCTTGCGCGTGCTGCCCGCCAAACGCTCCTTGGATTTGTTGTTTTTGTCATATTAGGAGCAATATGACGGTGAATGACAAAACCATATCTCTGGACTGTAAAAATGTATTTGAACAGAATCGTTTAATCGATGATGTATATCGGGGTGTATTAGAACGGGACTCTGAGGTGGAAAGGGACTGGTATTACAAACAAAGAGTCACAATGCTCTATATGTACATCAAAAAGATACATAAAAGATGCATAGAAAATGTGTCCCATATGTAACTCCTATCCTCTGAAAAAAGTGGTTAAAGAACAGACCATGGTATATCGTCGTTTAAACCACTCTTATTGGTCTTCAATTTGAACACCCATTTCTGCTCTTTGCGGAGAAGGAAATTAGTATGATGAAAGCAATGGACTCTATAGTCCCTAGTATATTGCTGAAACATGTTGACCATCTTGATATCAGAGTAGATATTTGTTAAATCTACCTATGCTGCTTTTTTTAACATTGGCGGAGTGAGCATAGAACCTAATAAAGTTTTCCTATTTCTGCTCCCTCACCCAATTTTATATATTTTCACTCAATTTTTTCACACACCCTTTCTCACAGCACTGCAAATCAGTCACCTACTAACTAAATTGATGGGTAGTTTGTGACACTCTACCACCATTGGCCATCACCTGTCTCTTGGGAGGTTATACCAACTGACCCCCCTCTTTGAGCCAGTGGTGTACCAAGAAATTTTCGGTGGCCAACAGGAATGCCAAATGATGAAGGGCGGTTCCGTGTGGTGACTGATGGATATCCTGTGAGTGTTCACTGGTATCCACCAATATTCTTTATCACTGTTAGATGAGTTGACACTGTTCTGTTAGTTCAATGAACCACACATAGACCTTATAGACCCTCTGACACTTTTTGTTTTTCTGCACGTAGTTAGGGAACGTGTCTTTGTCTGGTCTTTAAAATCCCTCAGGCCCTCCTCCAACCTCTTTGTTCTTTCGTTAAAAAAGAATTCCCATTTCACCAGAAGACAATGAAGCAGAATAATATGCATGTTCAAAGCCTAGAGATGATTTGACCATCCATATGTTCAAGAGGTTTTAAATAGAAGGTCCTAAAAGTAGCTTAACAAGACCAATCAGTCTCTCTGAGGATATCTTGTAATCTAGAGCCAGGTGGCTTTCGATGACATGGCTCCTCTAGTGAAATGGGCACTGAAATAGAAGATATTGATGGCTGTGGTGGGCATGGTGAACTTGATCCATTGAGCCAAGATTGCTGATGAGACTGGATTGTGGGGGGTTCTGAATGAAAGGAGAAGCTGGTCAGGAGAACGAATGGAAGACGTACGACAGACGAATACATGACTCAAGACATAGGGATGTGAAGGAGGGGAAATAAGGGTACAAGTAGGACTGCAAGTCGATTTTGGTGTGTACTGTGCTGTAAGAAATGGAGAATGGAGAGGGAGAGGGCGCTAACATATGAAAGCCTCCTACAAGAGATGAAGCAAATAACTGAAGCAACTTTGAAGGAGAGATTCTTCAAAGAATCATTGGAGTTTGGGAACTTAGAGTAGAGGATTAACAGTATTTAAGAGACAAGCCCTGTGGATGAATATCAAGGAAGAGGAGGTCATGTGACATGGATGCTTTTAATAAGGAAGAAATTTGCTAAAGGGGAAGGAGAGGGAGCAAGGGAATCCAGGTCCTGCCCCAAGCATCAAATAAACCTGGCTTGCTAAGCACACTTTTAAGCTTGTCTAATACCGGGAGCCAATGACTAGTCATCAAGGTTTGGAGTGATTTCTGAAAGATCAAGCCATTTTGACCCCCAGAGATTACCTGTGCCAGAAGTTGAAGGTAATCAGTAATTACAAAGTCATAGGGCTGACCTACTGGATCCAGGAGGGGAGCGTCGAAAAGAAGGAGAATGTGAGGAAGGTTTGTGACAGGCCCCAGGAGATGTGAGTACTAAGACTGAGAGGGTCAATGGGGGTAAATATAACCATCTTGTCGCATAAGTGTCTGGATGCAAGGAGTACCCTGGTGGCCAGACTAATTGGAGAGGAAAGGGTAAGAGTCAAAGCAGAACCAGTACTGGAGAAACATGTCTGTCACCCAGGTGCTCTAATCCAGTCTTCAACAAAATAAAACTAGGACTTGGTTATTTAAGCAAGTGACAAAGAGAAGTGAGGTATGACAAAAGATGTGTGTGAAGTTTGCCAAATAAACCAGGACGAAGCGTTGTGATGAACAATGGGGTTTATTTAAACAAGACCTTTACGACCTCAGCCACAGCCGAACTTCCCCAGAAACAGTTCAGCTCTCTGACCTCCGGGCGCTCGCCTTGGAACACTGGTCGCGGTGATATTCGAAGTGATGTCACCGTGAGCAGCACCATTACATGCGAGGCGCCGGGGGCGATAAGATGAGAGATACCACACATCCCCCTCCCCTGCGGAAAAACATATAAATGTAAACGAGAAAAACAGTGTTGCAAAATCACATCATCACATATTTATCAAAATATCTGGGAGGTCTGGTCACTCTCCGGTTAGACCTACCACGCGGGTGGGGAGCCGGCAACGACTTCTTGGCGTCTGAATTTTTGTTCTCTACTGTGTTAGCTTCGCTCACCTTTCCCCTACAGTGATCCTGCCCGGGTGGGTGAAATCTTACTACTCTACCTAGGTTCCAGATCTTCCCCTCCTGTGTCTTCACAGCATTCCTGAACAATTTAGTGATCTTGGTGGGGCTACTATATCCTGACCAATTCGCTCTACCGGTGGGGGTTCTGATCTTGATGTCGTCCCCTACCTTGAACCCGGCCTCCCGAGTGGAGTTGAGTATGTCGTACCTTTCTTTTCTCCCCACCATGGCCCCCTCTTGTTTCACCAAACTTTTCTCTTCTTTCGAGTGGTCAGACCATCCCTTGTGCCAACCCATCCACCCTGGGGATAGCTTGGTGTTAGGTGTCCTTGCATGGAACAACTCGAATGGGGTGACTCCAGTCGTTTGGTGCGGTGTGAACCTGTACGCTTCTAACCGCCTCCATGCTTCTTCTTTCCAGCTGATGCCACTGGCCTTGGCCAACTGGATACTCTCCTTGAGGGTTTTATTAAATCGCTCGACCATGCCATTTGTTTCTGGGTGATACAAAGCGCAACGCTTGTGTTTGATGTCTCTTTCTCCAAGTAAGTCTTCCATTTCTCTAGAACATAATTGCACCCCATTATCCGTGAGTATGCTGCTGGGTAACCCTTCCCTGATGAACACCTCTTCCAGGAACCCAATGACAGTCTTAGTTGTGGCCTCACCTACTAACTTCATTTTAGGCCATCTAGAATACAAGTCCATGAGCACAAGGACATACGGCGTGCGCAGCTCTCCAGACAATGGGCCCACGATGTCCAGTGCCAACTCCTCCCAGGGTACTGACGGTGGCGGCCTGCATACCATTGGGGGTGTCAGTTGCTTCAAGACTTTGTCGCTGTTACTGCACGGAATGCAGTCTCTGATTTTCCTTTCTGTGGCAAGGTCCATGCTTGGCCACCAGTAGTTCTCTCTGAGTCTTTGTTTTGTCTTGGTGATACCCATGTGTCCTTCGTGGGCTATCTCAACAAGGTTTTCTCTCACCGACGCGGGAGGCACTAGTCTCGTCCCTCTGAACAGGCATCCATCTACAATGGACAGCTCATCCTTCACAACCCAGTACGGCCGCAGATTTTCCTCCCGTTTATCTTCGTGTTTCCACCTGTTTTTTATTCTTTCGCACACCTCCTCCAAGATCTCATCTTCTTTCAATGCTTTTCTCCATGTTTCCTCTCCTAATGCTCTCTGGATAGCGCAGACATTTTCCATCTGAAGTTCATCTGCTTCACCATCCACCTTGCCTTGCTTCTCCCTCGCCTCATTTTCACTGACAAGTCTTGACAGACAGTCTGCTGCGAAATTGCGCGTTCCCGGGACGTACTCGACTCCGAAGGTGTATTCTTGGAGGCCGACCACCCAACGCCTGATCCTTCTGGAGATGGCATCCAGGCCTTTTTTGCCGAAGACTTCCACCAACGGCTTGTGGTCTGTACGAAGAGTGAACTGGGTGACCCACAGGAAGTGTCTGAATTTCCCCAATGCCCAGGATACTGCCAGGGCCTCTTTTTCGATCACCGAGTAGTTGTTTTCGGACTTCTGGAGTGATCTTGAGGCGAAAGCTATAGTTTCTTCTCCATCTTTGCCTACTTGAGTGAGGACTGCTCCCAGTCCCTTAGCGCTTGCGTCGGTGGTGACCACAGTCGCCCGGTTGGGTATGTACGACTTCAAGCCGGGGGCTTCTGCAAGTGCCCTCTTTACATCTTCAAACTCCCTCTGACACTCCTGACTCCAGTTGAACTCCGTCTCCTTCTTTAGCAGCAGCCTGATGGCGTAAGTCCTTCCTGCCAGGTTCCTTATGAATTTTCCGTAGAACTCCAACATTCCCATAAATGACTTGATTTTGTCCTTGCTTGTGGGGGGCGCCAAATTTACAATGGTGTTTTGTAGTTCACCTTTGGGACATATTCCTTCAGCCGTCACCTTGTGTCCCAAGAAATCCAGTTCTGCGCAGCCAAACACACACTTATCTCTTTTTACCGTTAGTCCTTGTGACCTGAACCTTCCCAGTCAACGTCTCAGCCTCTCATCATGTTCTTCATGGTTTTTTGCAAATATAAGCACGTCGTCCTGGTAGCACATGACACCTGGGATGTCTTTCAAGATGTTCCCCATGAGTCTCTGAAATACGGCGGCCGCCGAGACTAACCGGTAGGGCATCCTTTTGATCTTGTACGCGCCCATAGGTGTCACAAATGCTGTGAGTTCTTGTGACTCTTCGTGTAATTTTATCTGAAATTAGGCCGGGGTGAGATCGAGTGTGGAGAACACCTTAGCTCCTTCAAGCATGCTCATCATTTGGGTGATGTTCGGCAGAGGGTATCGATCGACCACGACCTCCTTGTTCAATGCCCTCAGAACGATGCAGAGCCGAACCGACCCATCCTTCTTCTTCGCGGCCACGATGGGTGCCAACCATTCCGTCGCTTCCACCGGTTCGATGACTCCTGCCTTGCACAATTTCTCTAGTTCAGATTTCACTTCTTCTTGGATGGCGATGGGAAGTTTCCTGACTTTGGCCACGATCGGCTTAGCGTTCTCTTTCAATTTTATCCTGTGACAGTAGTTTTTCAAGCATCCTAGCTCTTCTCTGAACACTTCCTTGAACTCGGTCACTACGTCAGTCCAGTGTTCTTGTATCTCCTGTATCAGGATCTGGGGATTACTATTGGGATTGAGATAGACCCCCAACTCCTTCTGTGCTTGCCACCCCAAAATGTTATCCCCGACAGTGGACACATACACTTTGGACACTGTTGTCCTATCCCTGTATTCAATTTTTCCTAGAAAATAGCCTTTCATAGAGATGGGGCGACCAGCATATCCTCCAGGCCTCAAATCCTTTCTTCTCAAAATTATCTTCCCTCTGGACACACAAGAAAATTCTTTTGCATTAATAATAGTTATCCTAGAACAGGAATCGAACAATGCCTCCAACACAGAGTTTCCCACTTTTATGGTGTCTTTAGGGCTGCTGACCTGACCCTCATCAACCTGTACCACAATTTCCCCACACGTGGTGTCCTCACGACTTTGGACCTGCATCTCTTTGACCTGTACTACAATTTCATCACAAACTACATTCGTCCTGTCTTTACTCTGTCTACTGAACCCTTGCCCACTCTTGCAATATTGCTTGAAGTGACCTTTCTTGCCGCACTTGTTACATGTAAACCTGAGGGCGGGGCACTCTTTGTCATTAGCTAGATGACCCTGCTTTCCACATCTATAGCAGGTGCCCTTGAATGATCCTCCCAATTTGTTGTCCTTCTGCTCTCTACCCGCTACCTTCTGGCCTTTGATCACGGACACAGCCTCACATTCGGTCACCACTTTGGGTTTGTCTTCGCTTCTTTTCTCCCCAGTGTCTTGCTTTATTTCCTTGACTCACTGCAACATGTGCTCAACCTGTTTTGCTATAATGAGAACCTCCCTCAACTATGGGTCATCCTTAAGCCATAACTCTTCACGCACACGCAAGCCAATACAAACTGATCCCTGATCCTTTCTTCACTTGCCCCACCAAACTTGCATGTCGCCGCTAGTTTCCTCAATTCAGAGACAAAATCTTCAATAGATTCCCCCTCCTTCTGTGCTCTTTTCCCAAAGTGGTACCTCTCCATAATGGTGCTAGTCTTGGGGAGATAGTGTAAATCTAATTTCTTTAGGCTTACTTCATTAAGACCCCTGGCTTCCTGCGTCCCCAAAATTTGGGAGGTGATCTAAAACCTCTTCTCCTTCTGCACCTAGGTGCCGCTCGCTTTGAGGAAGCTGTTGCATTTGTTTTGCTCAGATCGCTTATCGCTACAGGAGTAGCTGACGGAGTTTCCTACCTGCTGCTGAACTGATTGAAAAGTCAACACCAACTCCGTGGCCGCAGAGAAGGGAGAGGCGCCGGCCCCGGGACTGCGAGGACCAGCATTCACCACCTACAGCTGGGTCCTCTTCCCGCGTGAGCCGCGCCCCCTCCCAGTGCCACGCCCCCAGCCAATTGCTATAACTTCTCGCGGCCCCGGCCTCGCGGGTGCCGCTCGCTTTGAGGAAGCTGTTGCATTTGTTTTGCTCAGATCGCCTATCGCTACAGGAGTAGCTGACGGAGTTTCCTACCTGCTGCTGAATTGATTGAAAAGTCAACACCAACTAAGTGGCCGCAGAGGAGGGAGAGGCGCCGGCCCCGGGACTGTGAGGACCAGCATTCACCACCTACAGCTGGGTCCTCTTCCCGCGTGAGCCGCGCCCCCTCCCAGTGCCACGCCCCCAGCCAATTGCTATAACTTCTCGCGCCCCCTCTTCGCGGGAGCCGCTCGCTTTGGGGAAGCTGTTGCATTTGTTTTGCTCAGATCGCCTATCGCTACAGGAGTAGCTGATGGAGTTTCCTACCTGCTGCTGAACTGATTGAAAAGTCAACACCAACTCCGTGGCCACAGAGGAGGGAGAGGCGCCGGCCCCGGGACTGCGAGGACCAGCATTCACCACCTACAGCTGGGTCCTCTTCCCGCGTGAGCCGCGCCCCCTCCCAGTGCCACGCCCCCACAATGCAATATAGTATTTAAAGAAACTCGTAACGCGCATCGCGGGACGCGCGCGGGCGAGCTGGGCGAAGCCCGGGCAAAGGGCGGGCCGTGTGTGGCAGTCCGGGGACGTCTAAGGACGGGACGGGCCACACCATTTTCATTTACATTTCCAACTGTGACCTGATTGACCCACTAGAACTTGGTATCCAGGGATCGAGTAGTATTGTAGTAAGTGTAACATCTGATTACTCGAATCTGCAGAATTGGAAAAGATAGTGTGAGTAGTGTGCAATTCAAACATCGATAGAGAAGGAAGCACTGACCACACTTCACAAGCCACTAGCAGGAAAGATACAGGGCTTTTAAAAAATTAAGATCTCGCACGATATTCATGAAGCGAATGGGCACTGAGGAAGGGGTCAGAAAATCCTCAGATAAAGCAATCAAACATGGTCGGATAACTAGAACTCCGGCAATCAGCAACTATTTTCTAACCGTATCATCAAATAAACAAGTACCCACACATACTGAAGAAATCCCAATAAATCTCGACATTTCTAAAAATATGGAGGGAAAAGAGTTACCCCCTACGGATTATCAAACTAATCACAACTCTAGCGTAATGGATGTTGAATCTAATCAAAATTTATTGTTTTCAACACAGGAACCACAAAATCCGAAGTGCGAAGTCTTACATTTATCTTCCTTAACACCCATCAAACAAATAGGCAGTCTTTCTTGTGTTGAGGAACCAAATGGAAATGACATACTGTCGATGGATAATGACCTGGATCTACAGTTAAATCAAGACAAGTCATTCACTAGGTTCCAGGAAAAACCATTAGAACATGATCCAGCTCTTGATTCTTCTTTGGATTTATTTCTTCCTAAAAACATCAACTCAACAATTACTGCAACACCAATGTCAAAGGCTCTGTATTCCCTACAGGAAATTCTGGAATCGGTCCTTTCGTTTTTAGGTAATATACTGGAAAACTCGGATCAAACTTTAGATGTCCAAATTGGCATACTAAAATTTCTAGTAGAAGAAAAAAGGAAAAAAGTACAGGCTGATGCCATAACAAAACCACAAATATCTGAAGAGATGAAGGAAAACAACAATGATTCTACAAATCATCCCAAAAGTACAGTGCCTCAAACAAAATGTGACATCAGTACTCAAACATCTGACGTAATAATACTAGAAAAACCAGATAAAAAAATCCGGAAAAAACAAAAGGATGTTAAAATATACTCCTTGAAGAAACTATTTAGAGAAGAGTCCTCACACATCGTCGAACAGTATCCCATTTTTTCGGCTGCAAATAAAATAAATTTGCAAAATACTGGGATTGTTAAGGAAGAACAAGGAAAATTTAATAAACCCTCTCTTGACGAAGATGGAGGAGAGAAGTTTCCCGAAATAAAAAGCACTCAAGAAAAAAAGGGGAAACATAGGAGAAGGAAGCCGTTAAGAAGAATAAACAAAAAGAAAACTCGTAAGCTAAAATTTAAAAACATAATCACTCCTCAAAAAGTTCAAGAGGGTCAAGATGACAACATAACACCAAAAATTTCCATTCCGGAGGCAACAAGTGTCACTGAAAATACACAATCAGTAAAGTTATTGAATCACAGAGCAAATGAATATATACCTGCCATACTTACTGAAAGAGGTGGTCAGACAAATAAGAGATTAGGCGAAAAACATAATAATATGTCTCTTGGCGGACAACAAATCATATCCAAGCATTTGCTCTTTGAAGATCTCTTTCCCACTGATAATACGCCTTTAAACCGAGGAAGGATAATTAACCTTTTACAGCAAATACCTCCTTTACAATCTCTAACAAGTAAAGAAATAGACCTGGTGAATTTTCCCATAAAAGAAAACTGTAAAATAGTGGAGGTCTCATTCTGGTCATCAGTACTCCCTGGGATCATTCTAAATGAAAAAGAAACACTGCACAAATGTGGTTATGACGTTATCGAAAGAGATCTATCAAAGAAAACTAATTCTAATAAAACGATCACTGGTCTCTTTGTCACAAACATGGATATGCCAAATTATAATTGTTATGAAAATAATCTCACTCCAGATGATTTACGATCAACACACTTAAGGAAGGACACGTTGAAAATTCACGTGAACAAAGGTGAAAGAAAAGTATGGAGTCATGACCCAGATGCTACAGAGGACAAGAAATCAATAAAGTCCTGGGCATGGGTTTCGGAGATATTAAACAGTAACAAAGCAACTTACAATAAACAACACGCTGTTTAACAATGGTTTAGCGATCACTTCATGGAACATGGCCGGAAAAACTACAAATAAAATGAATGAAGCTATCAAAAATCAGCCTGACATCCTGGGCAACAAATTCTTTCGGACAGAAGGGCTATTATGTTTATGATATTCCTGCTAAAGCTACAAACCGGGGCCATGCAAAGGGTGGACTAGCAATTTTGTTAACCGAGGATTACTTATGGGATCAAGAAGTTGTCAAATCTAACTCTGAAAATTTTCAATGTATCAAGGTTTCGCTGAAAACACATAATCTCGATCCAAAAAAGGCTTTTCTAATTTTTAATATGTATGCCCCTCCCGGCGCCAATCAAGATTCCGCTTTCGTAGACACCATGGAAGCAATTACTAAGATAATAGAAGATAGAGCAAATATGTCATACCTAATAATGGGGGATCTGAATGGAAAATTTCAAACGCCGAGATCAGAAAATGGGCAAATCTATATGAAGAAGAAAAACTAGAATTGACCATTCCGAAATTTCCCAAGGGTAAAACTTCTGATAAGAGAGGAAAACTGTTGTTAACGTATTTGCCAAATTTAAATAGGACAATTTTGAACGGCAACGTGGAAGGAGACATTCCGGCCTCTTGTACAAGACGAGGACACGGATCCCAATCAATAATTGACTAAATAATTTGTGGCTTGGAGCTAGTGGAGACAGTATCACCTCTGAGTATCAACTTTTCAGATGAAAGTGATCATGCTCTTTTGCACTTAAAAACTGATTGGTCGGTTCATCCTTCCTCGACAAATCATATCACGTTCCGTAAAAGCATTATTGAAGTTAACAAAAAGCAGCAACGGATATTTTGGAATTCAGCGACTCTGAATAACATCACTGCAGTGATTACATTTTCTCAACTTTTAACTAACATTCATTCTCCTGACCAAATTACAAACTTTGAATGTATCATCAATAAACTCAAGAATGCTCTCACAGATATGTTAAGACAAAATACTACCAGAATTAAAAAGAATCACAATAATAGTATAATCAGGAAAACGCTCAACAAACTCATTCGAGCACAATATCTGAAATTTTCTCCCTTAAATCAACTAGACATCAACAAACTAAAAAATCAATTGAGAAGAGAAAAGTACAGACATAAAACAATAATGCAGGATAATAACTGGGTAGATATCCAAATTGCTGCAAAAAATCACAATCAACGAAAGTATTGGTCTTTAATTGCAAAAATGACAGGAACAAAAAAGAAATTACACGCTATACCAGTCCCACCTCAAGAATGGGAAAATTATCTGACTGAGTTATACAAGGAAAATTTAAGTAAATCTGACAAAAACGATACGGATATTAGTACGGAAAAGGACTCTTCTCTGATAGCAGATACCACAGCAATTTCCATAGAAATGCATATCAGAAACGCAAGAACTACTGCAGCGTCAGGTCCAGATCAAATACCCATCAAGGTCTTGCAAGCAAATCCAAAGGAGTGGAGTCAGATGTTACTACCCCTCTTTAACCATATCTTCAAAACCGGGAGACTATCCAAGTCATGGCAGTGAAGTATTATAATTCCTATTTTCAAAAAGGGGAGTAAAATTGCTGCTTGTAACTACCGTCAAATAGCGCTGATGGACGCTACAGGGAAAATCTTCGCCGCGGAGGTACTGGATAGACTAAAAGATTGGGCCTTCTCGCAGAGTTTAATACCTATGCACCAAGCAGGTTTTCGACCTAACCATTCTGTTACAGACAATATTTCCATTCTCCAGACTATTTTAGACAAATACACTGTAAGAAATTCACAGCCAGTGTACGCTGCATTTATTGACTATTCTACTGCTTTCGATCGCGTAGATAGACCTACACTGTGGAAAAAGTTAAGGAGATTGGGAATTCCTGAATATCTGCTGCAGGTTATAATTAATCTCCATACCAACACTTGGTCCCAGGTGCAAATGGGTAGTGAAAAAGGTTTAACTAAACCAATCGGAACGGCTAACGGGCTCAAACAAGGATGCCTCTTAGCGCCGATGTTATTTTCACTATATCTCAGCGATTTACCATACCATCTGCAACAAAGCTTAAGCCTACCTCCTAAGATTGCCTCACAAAGTGTACATGCTCTGTTATACGCAGATGATATAGTAATGTTGGACCTTACGCCCTTTGGCTTACAAAAGCTCCTAGACATCTTAAATGAATACTCAAAAGCCCATTTTTTAATTCCAAACTTCACAAAAACCAAAGTGGTAGCTTTTTCTTGTAAGAAACAAAGCGTTAAATACTGTTGGAAACTTGACGGGGTAAAAGTAGAAGAAGTGGACGAATATACCTACCTCGGCAGGATTTTCACAAAGAATTTACTAAATTCAAAACAGATAAATAACTTAAAGAGAAAATCAGAAATACACGCCGGGGCACTCTCCAAATTGTACTCTGCCACAGGAAACAGACACTTCTCTACTTTTTTACAACTGTATAGAGTAAAAATTCCTCCGGTTTTATCTTATGCTACTGAGCACATTCCAATCAAACAATGGTCTTATATGGATCTAAATGAAGGGAAAATTTGGAAAAAAATCCTGAAGGTTTCAAAGTCAACACCAGTTCAGGCGCTTAGACTTGAATTTTCATTAACAAGTACTTATGCTACAGCCGTCGCCAATGTCATCAGATGGGCTTATCATATTCTGCATGCAAAGGAAGGATCATTGCATTCTTTGCTAAAGACTGAGACCTTTGAAACAGATGCAACAAATCTTACTTTTTATAGGAACATGACAGCGGCATTTGAAATTGCTAAACTTAGCAAAGACATTTTGCTCACCTGGTCTACCTCTCAATTGAAACTTTTTCTAAAATGTTTTACACCTAGATTGAGCTTCGATCTTGATTTTGCACATTGTAGTAAGTTAACTTCGTATAAACTCTACACTGAAACATTGGAATACAAGCATGTTCAGCCATATGTAGGGTTTACCCTCACCCATGGTGCAAGAAGGGCAATAACAATGTTGCGCTTAGGTATTCTACCCGTGCAAACCTTTACTGTCAGATGGTCACCAGATGAATCTCCGAAATGCAAATTCTGTCAAGGAGGAGATCAGAACATTGAGCATATTTTATTTGTATGTCCTTACCCAAATATTGTTGCAGCACGGTCTAGATATCTTGACCCGATATATACCAAATGTAGAATTGCGAAAGAAAAAAATCTGCTAATTGTGTGTAAACAACCACCCAACGAATGGGTATGTTACAATTTTTATAAATTTCTAAAGTCATTTCTAACGTTATATTAATTACTGTGATCTTATTTTTATGTAAACTGTTTTTTATTTGTGGTCCTCTGACAAGTACCAAAACAAATAAAAATTCATTTGATTTGATTTGATTTGATATGCTAACAATGCTACCTTTCTTTCCAGCCCAAGGTTAGGCCCACACACAGTAGCGTAATTTAAAAACACTTTTTTCCATTTTTTCCATTGAATAGTGGGATCACCGGGGTTAGTCAGGAAAAAGGGTGGAGGGGTCACACTCTGCATAGTGTGTGTCACTGAGTGATGTGGCAGGACAAAACCCAAAAGAGCAAGTGTAAGTATACAGTGTACACATATGGCAGAATGTTATTCTCAGTCACTAAACATACAGAAATGCATTTGGTGAATTTGCACACAACACTATTCTGCATTCAGCGAGTACATGGATCAAAATGTAGGAACAGGAGTGAGTATGCCAGCAGAAGTAGATATAATAATTGTACACAAATTTACTGCATAGTTATTTCTTATATTCACAGTACACTCTCAAACCGCAGTTGACGGCTAGAATTAAAATTTCTTAGTCTCCTCACAGTATCAATCGCAGCCAGCACCCCTCAGGGCCGAATACCACAGACTAGCTTCAGAATTGTTCGAGAGCTGCACTTCCAGGATGCCAAACCCCAAAACGCAATTCACAAAAGGGTGGGCGCAACCGCTTTCCTTCTAGTAAGAGTAAAACGCCAGGGGGAGAAGGGCTGCTACACTGCCAGTCTCATAAATGCGTTTTACATCGTGAGGTGATGATAGAAAGGAAATCATTCAGCTTGCTGGTAAGGACAAACTGCTGATGGAGAGTAGAGGGAAATTAGGCGACCATCGCGTCACAGTAGTCACTGTTACACGTAATAATCCCACAATTCAGTATCTTAAACCATCCTGTGCATCTCTTTTTTCTTCCTTTTACATTTGCGCTGCACTGCTTGTAAATAGGACGTGGGTGCGCAAGGTATGTCAACCACGCTTCCGTGACAGCCTGACAAGAGCCAACACCGGTCCTCCCTGGGGGGTATTGTCAGAGTGTTACATGCTCTACCTGCCTACAGACAGTCACACAGTAGTT
This sequence comes from Lissotriton vulgaris, assembly GCF_964263255.1. Lineage (NCBI taxonomy): Eukaryota > Metazoa > Chordata > Amphibia > Caudata > Salamandridae > Lissotriton > Lissotriton vulgaris. Next base: position 955,655,629 of record NC_141699.1, read on the forward strand.
GAGGGACTGAATTAGCCGGCGCGTCAGAGAATGTCGGTAAGACACCCACTGTAGCAGCTGCTCGCTCGCTCAACAGATTCTCTGTCACAGATTTACTACAGGCACAGGCAGCTCTTGCGTGTCCACCACAGCGCGATACGTTTCCCTTGCAGGCGTCCCTCTTCTTCTTATTCTGGGACAGTAAATTAACCCTTTCTGTGCCACTGCCGCTGCTCCTCACGCTCCTTGTTCGCGCTTCTTGGTTACATCATTCTGCTACCCGCAAACATGTTCGCCGCACACGTTCTTCTTTTCCCCCCAGTGACAGTCCATAAAACTCAGGGGAGCGCTGAAGGGTAAACACAACACGCTTGAGGGCAGATGGCGAGCGTACCTTATTCGGAGACTGGTACCTTTTGACAGTCAGGAGCGCAGCCGTTCTTCACTCGATCTCCACAATGCGCTTCAGTCAGCACGGGATCGCTTACTTGCAGCCGCTCTTTATTTCTCTGCTTCAGTCATTGATGAGCGCGTCAAAATGCACTTTAATGCCTGCTGCTCCATCCGTTCTTCTTTTGCGTGTTGAGGTCGTAGATCTCACGTGACCCTCGTCGCCAGTGTGAAGATTGCCAAATAAACCAGGACGAAGCATTGTGATGAACAATGGGGTTTATTTAGACAAGACCTTTACGACTTCAGCCACAGCCGAACTTCCCCAGAAACAGCTCCACTCTCTGACCTCCGGGCGCTCGCCTTGGAACGCTGGTCGCGGTGACATTCGAAGTGATGTCACCTCGAGCAGCACCATTACATGCGAGGCGCCGGGGGGCGATAAGATGGGAGATACCACAATGTGTCTGTCTAACGTTCAAGTGCTGGAGCCTCTGAGGTGTCTGGAGCTACCGGCTGCTGTGGAATATGAGCAGCTTGGGGGATATTCTGCCATCACAAAGAGGTTCTGTGTAGGCAATGTTCCAAGAAATCCTTGGAGCCATCCGCTATAGACTTAACTCTGGTGCCTTCCATTTTGTTGACATATCTGACTGTGGGGATGTTGTCCATTCTTGGGAGGATTGAGCAGTGATGGTTGTGTTTGGTGAGATTGTTGGTGGTGAAGGTACCTACCAGAAATTCAATGGCTTTGCTATGGAGGGATTTTTCAAAAGGAGACCATAGGCCACAAGTTTATAGGGCACTGGAGTGTGCACCCTATCCTGACATGCTTTTGTCTGAGCTGATGATCGTGTCTGGAAGGAGCCAGAAATGGCTTTGCGATTGCATGCTTCCATGTTCAGAAGCCACATCAGTAGCTCGTAATAGTGTAAGCCCTGGACATGGAGATGACTCGCCCATTACTGTAGACCCTGTAGCGAAGGTGAAGGAAAAATGGCTTGAAAGGAGGCAGCTAATAGGCCTATCAGGTGAACAAGAGATCTCAGAGTTATGGACAAGCCTGCAAAGGCTGATCTTAGGACCTCTTACATAAGAGAGATCTTCTTGAGAGAAAATATCAGAGAACTGGAGATAGTCAGGTAGGAAGCTGGCTCTGTATATGCTTTACCAAAGTAAGGTGGAGTCCATGGGATCCTCAGAGGTATAGCAGAGGCTAAATTAGATAATCACACAAAAACTCTCTTTGTGGTAGTTTGGGCAAGCAGTTAGGCTTATCAGCAGGGTGTGGTAAGCATTTCAAGACTGAAGACACACACTCAGAGACCAATTAAGTAAATTTAAAAAAGGTATACTTATGTTTTATTTCTAGAACCAAGCAGGATTTGGCACAAGTAAGTAAAATATACTTTCAAATGCATAACTTTTTTTTTGTGTCCTCATTTGTGCATTATACTTAGTAAGGAGTTGTCGGGCCCCAATATATCGTTATCCTTTGCCTTCACTGCCATGATTCTGGGTGTGTGGGACTAGGCAGTACCCCTGTAGAGCTTTGGAGATAGAAGGGTCCCTTTATTTCCATTACTTTGTCGATGGATTTACTGAGTGGGGGGAGCTAGCCTTTCTGGCTACTCTTGCAGGCCTTCTCCTGGCTTTCCAATGCTCACACATAATCATTAGACTGTGGAAAAACAGATTTGAACCGGTCCATCTATCAAACATTAACCATAGGGTTATCCCCAAGACTGTCTAGGTATTCCTAATTGATAGTTTTCCCAAATCTCCCAAAATTTGAACTTTTTACTAGGAGCTTTCCTTTTATCTAGTTTGTATATTCTTAATACTGAAAACAACCATTCTCTATGTAGCGGGGGAACTAGGCTGACCCATTTCACACAAATCTCTTTCCTAGCCAGTACTATCAGTAAAAAAAGAAGATTTTCCTGTGTTTTTGACAATTTTTCAAAGACATTTGAACTTATACCCCGAAAATGACTAGATCCATACTTACATTCAGATGTCTTTTTAGTACCTCATCCAATGTCTTACCCACATCATTCCAGAAACCATCGAGAAGGGGGCACTGCCGAAACATGTGGAGGTCGTGGGCCTTTTCCAGTCCGCATTTCGGGCAGACCTTCACTGATGCCCCGGTGAATTTTGAAAGCTTTTTTGAAGTCCAGTATGCTCTATGAGATGTAAATAAATGGTTCCTCTTTAGGACAGCCGATGTTACAATTGACCAGCATTTGCTCATAGATACTTGCCATTGGTTATTTAACTCCAGCGTCAGAAGATCTTTCCTCCATATTTTCTCTGGTATCCGGAATTCTTCCTCCCCTGCTAAGATCAAGGCCCAGTACCAATAGGAGATTTCTTGGTGGATAGCATCCTTTTTCAGCATTGCATTTTCCAAAGTTATGTTCCCTGCTCTAACTTCTTTTATATATTTCGCCCAACTTGAAAGCTGGTAGTATTTGAATTTTGCTAGGTAAGCATTTGTTGTTGAATATAGTATATCCCAATCCATTATTTTTTTCTGACACAAGAGTTGCCCCCACTCTGTTATTCCTGCTACTTTTATAGGGAGTGCTAGTTTGTCTTTAAGACACTCGGGAGTGCCTGGTGAATCCCATATTGGGGCCAAATCACTGTAATAAGTGATATTCAGAGTACTTCTTATGCAATACCATAATTTAGCAGCTGACTTCAACATCTTTAGTTTAACTTTTTTGAAGAATTTCAGATGCCCGAATTTGTATAAGAAGTGGCTGGTTTTATTGGTCATTATTTGGAGATATCGTGAGTAGTTTTCGAATGTGCTTAGCAATTTCCTGCTTGATTTAAATTGGAAGGCTCTACAGTACTCCAGGAGGTCGAGACTGACAATTCCCCCTTATTCTTTTTTCCTTCTTAGCTTACTCCAGGCAATTTTGGGGGGTTTTGAAGACCAGATAAAACTTGTGATTTCTCCTTGGATTTTCTTTATTGTTTCTCTATTGATTTCCAGAGGAATAGCACCGAAGGCAAAAGTGAATTTCGGTAAAATTGACATTTTTATTATGTTGGACTTGCCCAGTAGTGTCAAATGCATAACTTTACGAGGAAATGCAATTGCTAATAGAATTGACTTCGTTACAGGTTTTTATTGGCTTTTAAAACAGTTTAGAATACATAAAAATTACTTTTGATTACTTTTAGATTACTTTTCAGTTCCTTAAAGTATTTGAAGGGATATAGGCTGAGATATTTCACCTGGAACTTGTAACTTACAGGTTAGTACCACAATTTTTAGGTTAAAGTACTGTTACTTTTCTTTATATACAAAAACAGTTCAACACTACATTTATAGGAACAAAACTCTTAAGATTGGTTCCTATCGGGAAAAGAAGGCTTTCAGTTTGCAGGTAAGTAAACAACCTGAGAGAATAGTTTTTGGGATTTAGAACCAAGGCTCTGCGAGGCTTAGTTAGACACTCAAATGTCACCACCAGCTGCACTAGGGCGGCCGGGTGCAGAGTGCAAGGGGCCCGATATTAGCCAATAGGGCTAAGGGCGCGTTCGGTCAGGGGCTGCTAACGACCAGGCCAATCAGATTTGAGAGCAAAGCTCCTGGGGTTGGAACCATTACTGCAGGGGCCAACAATCAGCATAGGAGCTGCACCACCAGCGGCACAGAGGTGGCCAGATGCTGACTGCCAATAAAAATTCGTGAGCCCTGTGGTTTGCAATGGCGATCTCCAGTTTGAAGAAAAGGCTGCAGCCTCGGCAAGGAGGCTTCCTGAAGGTGACCACCGGCAGGAGAGGTAAGTTGGGTTCTTGGGGGATGCGTGGCCACCCAAGGCCATGGGGCGTTGTGTGCAAATGTGTCCTTAGGTTTCAGATCTTCTTAGCAGCACCTGTCATGGTCGGGGAACCCTTCAGTTTGAGGCTCCAGGAACTGATATGGAGCTCAAAATAGGTCAGTGATTACCAGATCTCAGGTCAGAATCACTAGGAAGATCTCCTCATTGTGTTGGGTCACTCAAATTCAGGATGTGGGCATTGGGTGAGGAGTGGTGCTGAACCGCGGAGCCACCTAGATATGGGTTCTGGGTTTCGAGACTTTGTTGAGCAAATCTGGAGCTCACAGGAGACAGAGTCTTACAGATGAGTGCAGGGCAGGTCCTCCAGGTTCCAGGGGGCTGCTGGACAGGTCAGAGTCAGGCAGGCCGGTAGGGCAGGGGCCAAAGCAGTTGTTGTCCTCTTCTTCATGGTGCAGCACAGCTCTACGGTCCTTCTTCTTTCTTCCTCGAATCTGAGGAGGCAAGGTTCAGGGTCACCCCTAAATAATAAATGTAGGGGCATTACAGAGGTGTGTAGGTTGGGACGAATGGGTCCCTTGGGGTGAGTATACTGAGGAAATATGAATTTTTATGATCAATTGTGTCCCCTATCTTAGACCCCAACGACTCCGTGTACGTGCTACAAGTACATGTATGTTCCCTCCACTTCCAGCTATGAAGACGCAAATACATTTGCGTCCAACGTTAACATGTCCTCTTTCAGATCCACCATGAATGGGTCGAATATTCCGTTCCTAAGTATGCCTTGCCAACGTCTTTATGTGGTGTACTTTACACGTTTTTCAGCTCTGGCGAAGTAGGCCCTGAATTCTGCCATCGAGCCTTTTCCTGCCTTCTGCCTCTAAATGTTTCAGCCGGGGCCTGCATCTGTATCCGTGACCTTTGTCTCACTACCTGCGCGGCTAGCGGTGCTTGGCTCGGCCTGTTGCCTGCCAAGACTGTATTCAACCTTCAAGTTATCTGCTCCGCTCCTCGAAAAATACATTCCTGTCTAGTAGTTCAAGTAAACATCCTTCCAGCTGCAGAGCAAAGGGCCCTGCCTCACTGTCTCCGTGCAAGTAATTCATAGCTCCTGTTACCATGGTAGGCCCATGCCCCCTCGCATCTCATGCAGACACGTAGACGCTTATACACGCACTCACAGTTAGTATAGAATAGCCTCTGCCCGAGAGACCTTTCCTTCCAGATAATATAGTTCCTTAAACACGAGATATTAGATACGATTTAGGATTAGGTTGATCTGACATCCCAGACTTCTGTCTCCTCATGTAGGGCTAAATGTCAAGTCCCCTTCACCCTCCAGTTACACGTCAATCGCACGTCATGCTGCCTGCGCGCGCATCTCTGCCATGTATTTCTGCTGACACTGCAGGATTCTCTTGTGGATCCACCCACTTGTGATATCTTCTTAATGACGTTTCTAGTGCACGCCTTCATGCACACCTATTGTAACGCCTTTTCATTACGTATGTGTATTCTTATCTCTCCTCTCAGCTGTTACGCCTTCTGCATCTGCCTTTACTGTAATGCATTGACTATATATACTATTAACTGTCAATAAAGTATTGTCTGTCAGTCCCTTCCCGAACCTATGTGGTGACGGAATGGTATGCCACCTTGGTTCGAACCAATACCAATTCCTTTTTAAGGAATAAAACCCCTTTATAAACTTCAAATATCACAGATTTTGCCTCCTCTTTTTGACTGAGTTATTCTTATTGAACTTTACCGCATAAATTAAGTATAGGTAATTTAAATTTACCACATAATTGGCGCCCGAACAGGGACCCCTCCCCCACCCCACGCGCCGGAGGTGCGTTGCAGGCCTAGCCCCCTGCCACAGCCGGACGGACAACTACGCGTACCCGCAGGATTTCCTGTATCTCCCTCAGGCCAACGGAGGTGACTGAGGCTGCGATCAACACCCAGACGAGGCGGTGAGGAGTGCGGAGGATCCCGACCAGAGCCTAGCTGAGAGAGCAAGATCCGAGGTATACAGAGGCCCACCAGGTTCCGAAGTTCCGAAGTTTCTGCGTCACGAGTCGAGTCCGGTCCAGTCCAGTCCAGAGTTTCCGAGGCCTTCGGTTCCGTGCTTCCCGGTGAGTACCATTGCTGGGGACGCATCTAGACGTGCGCATAAATTTGTGCCGGTCAAGACGGGTTTGGGTACACAGACCTGGTCTGCACTGTTTAGCAGTGTATCTGTACTGTTTAGCAGTATATCCTGTCTGCACTGTTTTGCAGTGTATCTGTACTGTTTAGCAGTATATCCAGTATCATGTCGTTAGCTAGTTTTATTCTAATCATTGTTGTTCGTTTTAAAATGTTTTAATGTGTTTTCAAAATGTCGTGGTATGAGTGATTGTTCGGTTTTCATTATTGTGATTATTGTGTTAATTGTGTTCATATCTAAGTAAGGATCAAGTAGCCTGATTTTTAAGATGCCGTTATTCTCCAAATTAAGACAGATAAAAACTAGAAAAGGGATACTCGAGTAAGCCGTTCCCATTCCACCTAGGGACACTCCAGGGTACTTTATGTACTACAAACATGGCCTAGATGCCGTTTTATATCTCGATTTATGGGTGGACTACACCAAGGATCTAGCAGAGAATCAGAGATGGCCCGCTGCTGGGACATGGGATGCAGATTGCATCATGAGAGTAGAAGAAGCATTATGGAAAAAGAAAGCCAGACAGTCACAGAAAGATGCCATTGAATTATGGCGTAAAAAATCGCATAGGCGTACAGAAAAAGCACACAGAAAAGAAGAAAAAAGTAGAGAGGATTCAGACAAGGCCCGAGAAAACGTATTAGTTAAAGGAAGGTATCCGAGTAAAAATAGAACAAGTAGATAGACAACGAAACACCCTTATGAATGGTATGTATCCTCTTCTGGCCGAGGGTTTACCTAAGGCCACCCCGGAAGTACCAAAAGATCTGCCACCTCCAATGCTCCCGACTAAAATGCATCATAAAACAGCAAAGGATATTTTCCTTTCTTCCTATCTAGACGATGCAGCCCCCGAATATGTTAATACCGCACCGCCCCACACACCTCCTACTGGCGGCGCTCGACCCCGAGATAGTCAGCCCCCACCTCCGCGACAAGCTACTCCTCCTCCCGTCCCAACCCTTCCAGCCGTTCTTCCACCTCTTCCTGCACCTATTCTTCCTACTTTACACCCAACGAATCCCTTCGGATCCGGCGCCTCAGGAGGCACGTCCGGAGGGGCGATAGGATTCCAAACTCCACCACCAACACATAGGTGGACTTATAGGGATTTAGCACAACAACGTACACCTCAAGCAGCCGATTTTGACATATATAAAGAACGTCTTTCGGACTGTAGATATGATCCAGTACCCTGTAAAAATGACGACAGATTAATGCTCGCATCAGTACGACTAAGACGGGTTACCAACTTTTTATTGACACTACCTGGAATGGTTGATCATCTAGACAGAATATATCATTTTGTTCAAACAGGGGAAGGCCCTGAAAGTATTGGCCAGGCCATGGCTCACCAGAAAGTTGACACTCAAGCCAAGATATTACGGTTTTTCATAAACTGCCTAATAAGAGAACAAGATAGGCCGGGTGTAGACCCGGAGGAAATGAGAGCACTTAATAGATGGGGTCAGAATATAGCAGACGGGAACCACGATAAACAGAGTTGTATAAAAAACATGTACCAAAGAATCAGAAGCGCAGTAATAAAAATACATGAAAAAAGACAGTTAGAACCAGAAATAGAATCAGACAAGTTTGAATCCTCAGGGGAGGAGGACGCACCAGAAACGGCAACAGGACAAACACAATTACCAGCTAGAGAAATGATAGCATATGTAGGTAAAGGAAGACCCTATAATAATTCAATGCGTCCAGTACGTCCAGAAAGTAAAAGAATTTTTCAGGAAGCCATGTCTAATCCGAGAACGCCTGAACACCTATTCCAAGCCACTGATAACAGACTTCGAGAACGAATGGGGTACCATGTACTCGATTCTATGGATGAACAGGAATTAGCTAGGTCAGCAGTACAATGGGCTGACAATCCTGAGAAATATAGTGATGATGCGTTAGCACACACATTTTTGAATATGACACCAAGCGAACAGCGTTTAGCTGGTACATACATGATACAACACCTACTCCTATTGCATAGAAGCCAACACTCTGATCCAGGTCCCCTGCCTGATATATTAGCAGAACTACTCATGAATAAATGGAGAGGTCTAGGTACCGTTCTAATTAAAGTAATTCTAGAACATCGGCACAGATATAGTGCCTTCCTGTGTCCACAGCCTGATTCAACACACTCCATGGAAAGAAAAATGTATTACATAGACAGACAGAATCCGTTACGAGAAGTGCACCCAGTCCAGAATGCTGATAATACGCTTAGACGCGTGTTTGTGTACACGCCCATAACTAAAATAGAATTATTGGAAATGAAAAAATTAGTACCTAGCCATGACAAAGATCCCGCAGGTTTTCATCGTGAAATAAAAGATATGTTACTCATGGGTGATTACACTTATCCTGATCTTATGAAAATACTGAAAGTACTACTGCCTGCTGGTATTTACGAGAAACTCAAAGAAAAAGAATGGGAAGTGGGAAATGCAAAGATTGATTGGGCTGCATTAGAAAACGAAGAAAATACCCGAGTTCCAGGCCTAGGGCTTGGAGACAAAGTTAAAGCGTTACCAGGATTGTTAGTACAAGTATTGCCACGTTTATTAAGTACGATAAAGGAAGACTGGGGTGCAATCTCAGCCTGCAAACAGAAACCCGATGAAGACACTAGTGATTTTTATTCTCGATTTGAAAAATGTTTTGGTATTAACAGCGGTCTGAAAGCAAGTAGCGAATCATATCCACATCTTTTTGTAACAAAATTAGTCGAGAATTCACTACCCCAGGTTAAGAAGAGAGTACTGAAAGTCGAGAGTACTTGGCAAGCTAACACCCCTTCACAAATGTTACAAATGTTACAGTATCACCAGAATAGAATTAGAGAAGAACAAGAACACGAACAAAGACGTATGAAAGACACGAAAATGAAAATGTTAGTTGCCCAGTCAGTTCCAGCTGACGGTCACAAAAAGGGTGCGACCCAGCCCAGTAATTCAACGGCTCCTGTTAAAGGGGTATGTAACTATTGTAAACAGCCAGGTCATTATATAAACGATTGTGCAGTTCTGAAACACAATATCTCCACGGGTAAGACCAAGGAGAGACCACGTCCACCTAGACAAGATCAAGCCCAACAACAAGTACCCCAGAATATACAGCATATACCGCCTATGCCAGCTTCACAACAGACCGTAGCAGTACCACAGCCACAGCCTATTGCCGCAACACAAAACACGACACAACAGATGTACCAGTATGCACAAAATGACTACCCTGATTACCAGCAATACACATGAAACAGCCTAGAGAGGGAGGTTGGCTTGCCTCTTATTGAGGTTCCTGTAGATCAAGAGGGTCCTTATGTACACAGTCAAGTATTAGGGAAAGACAGAAAGTTTTTAATTGATACAGGGGCAAGCAGAACAACGATTAGTCACGATGAGGTCCCAGGGGCTCCCCTCTCAGGCTCACAGAATGTTTCCCTTGGATTTTCAGGAAAACCTATCATTAACAAAGTATCACAACCTCTTCCTCTTGCAGTTGGTCCTCTGACACGGACTACAGATTTATTGCTTACAAAATCGTGCCCAGAAAACTTGCTAGGTATAAAAACATTGAAAGCTCTAGGAGCTATAATATGCTGTTCTCCGGAAGGAGTACGATTATTCTTGCGAGATTTTAAAGGTCACTATGTATTGAGAGACATGGATCACCGATTACAGAATGTTCCTGCACATTTGTGGGCGCAAGGCCCCACTGATGTAGGTTGTATGCACATTACACCATATCGAGTCACACTCAAAGCAGGAGTGGTATTACCACGAATTCGGCAATACAAGTTACCCCCAGATGCTGTAGTGGCTTTGCTGAAAATCATTGACGAGCTCATTGCACAAGGAGTGGTCGTAGAGACCGACTCTAATGTATGTAATTCTCCTATCATTCCAGTTCTTAAACGTACTGATCCAAAAGCGCCTCCAGTTTATCGATTAGTTATTGATCTGCGCGAACTGAATAAATGCATTGTACCACAATATCCCGTGGTTCCAGATATCTCTTCATTACTGACAGCTATTGATCCAGAAGCAACATTCTTTACTGTAATTGACCTCAAGAACACCTTCTTTAGCGTCCCAATCGATCCGGAAAGCCAATACTTGTTCGGATTCTGTTTAAATGGACGAAGTTTCAAATTTGCACGCGCACCTCAAGGATTCACAGAAAACCCCAGCATCTATAGCCAAGCACTAAAAAGACAACTTGACAGTATCCACATGCCTGTTAACACCGCCCTACTTCAGTATGTCGATGATCTGCTGATCACCGCCCGAAGTGAACCCGAATGTGAAAAAGCATCACTGACGGTTTTAAATTTTCTGGCTGACAAGGGGCACAAGGTATCCCCTTCGAAGCTGCAATTCTGTATTCAGCAAGTTGTGTACCTTGGTCACTTGCTGTCCAAAGTGGGGAGACAGCTCACACCTGATCGCATCCAGTTAATTGTAAACATGTCACCACCCAAGACACAAAAGGAGGTGCGGGCCTTTATAGGCCTCACTTCGTACTGTAGACAATGGATTCCCCAATATGCATTTCTAGCAAAACCACTTATTCAGTTGACAACTCAGGAGGCAGCGACATCGACTGTTCTCCCTTGGACTCAAGAACATACACAAGCTTTTGAAGACTTAAAGAAAGCCTTATGTCAAGCACCTGTTTTAGCAACACCATGTTACAGTAAACCTTTTACACTTTTTGTCACAGAACGCGAAGGTACTGCCTTGTCAGTACTCACTCAGGAACAAGCAGGTTCACACAAACCGTGTGCTTACTTCTCTAGCACATTAGATCCAGTAGCCCAGGCTCTGCCTGCGTGCTTGAAATCAGTTGCAGCGACAGCTTTAGCAATCAGACAAAGCGATTCCATAGTACTAGGACATCAATTGACAGTGCAAGTTCCACATTCCGTGGAAGTTCTTTTAAACCGTACACAGACCCAACATTTGACTATAGCAAGACTGACAGGTTATGAATTGACATTGTTTCAGCCACACATAGAAATCAGACGCTGTAGTACATTAAATCCTGCTACACTTTTGCCATTAAGTGGCGTAGACCCATTGGCACATGATTGTATTGAAGTCATTACTATTACGACGAAACCCAGACAAGACTTGACAGACGTTCCATTACCAGATCCAGACCTGACACTTTATGTGGATGGTTCATGTATGAGAACAGGTACAGGTGAATTAGTGGCCGCCTACGCAGTCACGACAGACACTGAAGTTATTGAAACCAATTGTATTGACACCCTGTCAGCTCAAGCAGCAGAGCTCATCGCTCTGACACAAGCCTGTATTCAAGCCAAAAATAAGAAAGTTAACATATACACTGATTCACGTTATGCATTCAGAGTCGTTCACGACTTCGGAGTCCTCTGGCGAGAGAGAGGTTACTTAACTTCTCACGGTGCCAACATTCAACCCGGTCCCCTCATTCAAACACTGTTAGATGCAATACATCTGCCTACTGCAATATCTATCATGAAGTGTAAAGCACATAGAAAAGTCACCGATATCATTTCCCAGGGTAACGACCTGGCAGATCGAACAGCTAAGCAAACTGCTCAGAATCAAACTCATGTAACTGACGTGACAAAGACAATAGTTCCGACATCGGCACATTGCATGGCAGTCAGGGATCCCGCACATGATGTAATTGACATACAGACACATGCTACACCAGATGAAATCAAGAAATGGACTGAATTAGGAGGGATCCAAACAGATCAGGGATGGATGACGAAGGGAAAATCTACATGGTTTCTCCCCGACTCAATGGTTCAAGTCATCATTAACACGATACATAGTCCAGCACACCTAGGAGAAAAAGCCATGCTAGACAGTATTCAACACATATGGTTCAATAAAAACTTACGAGCAGCAGCCAAACAGAAAGTGCGTACTTGCATGATTTGTTGTCAGTTCAATCCAGGTAAAAGCATTCCCGTAGAGCAAGGTGGATTTCAGCCTCCCGATCACCCTTTTGAAGTCCTCCAGATGGATTATATCCAGATGGAACGTTGTCGAGGATTCAAATATGTCCTCGTAGTCGTATGTGCACTTTCTCGATGGACCGAAGCATATCCAGTCCCAGATTACACTGCTCCGACCACTGCCAAGCAGCTGGTTCGTGAATTCTTCCCACGGTATGGTTTGCCCCGTATCGTGTACTCAGATAACGGTCAGCCATTCTCATCCGAGCTTGTGAAACACATTACACTCCTGTTAGGCTACCAGTGGAAATTCCACTGTGTCCGGCATCCCGAGGCAGCAGGTCTCGTGGAGCGTCATAATCAGACTCTGAAAATCCAACTTTCTAAAATCTGCAGAGAGAAAGGCGTTGACTGGATAGTAGCTTTGCCAGTTGCCCTTTTTTATATGAGGATGGTAGCGCATTCTCGAACCGGGCTATCCCCGTATGAGGTGGTCTTTGGTAGGCCACCAAATATGTGGGGGACGCCTATACCGCGTAAAATCACAGATGTTGACTGTATTATGCTGACAGATTACCTTGCTTCCTTGATGTCTGCACTACAATCTTGTCGTTCACAGGTAGCTGCAGCCTTTCCCGACAACACCGAGGTGAAGCCCCATGAAGTGGTTCCCGGGGATTTTGTTTTTGTTCGCAATTTTGATCGAAGAAGTCCGCTGGAGCCCCGCTGGCAAACTCCGAAATTGGTTCTTCTGACGACGAGGACCGCCGTGAAGGTTGAGGGCAGAAAAGGGTGGCTGCACTCGAGCCACGTTAAGAAGTTTCACGGACTCCCTTCGGACTTGGACTCTAAGCCCTGCCCTCCTCCACAGACTGACTCAAAACTCCCCCTGGTTGAGAAAACCGCCTCCGAGGAATATAGACTGAAACTACGGTCTAGCAAGTCAGACAGTTTTATTGTTTAAGTCCTCCCCTAGGTGAATCGGTTAAATTAGTCTCTGACATGTATCCCCTAGACCGAGATAGAGAGAGAGATAGACAGATACAGCTCAAGAAACGTGCATATTGTAAATCACTCCGTAGTCACTGTATAGTGACATTATTGATTATGTTTTTTCTGAGTCTGCTGATTATTGCTGCCAGTATATTATTGCATATATATTACCCTATTTTCAAGCGTGCACATTCTGCTTTCAACGTTACTGCCGAACATTCTTTTAGCGAATTACCTCCGCATGAATTGTCTTACAGACTTGCGCTGCGCAACAACACATTCATTAGTATGTTACATCACTCCCATCTGACCAACAACGCTACAAATTGTTGGATATGTGGCCGACTCCCTCCCTACCAGAAATACAAGGGAGTTCTGCCCCTCTTTCCGTACCCGTTCACACACAATGGCTCATGTGGTGCATGGTTTAGAATGATTAATTCTTTAGATTCTGATACTGTAGTTTATGAGGGAAATTGGGTTTGGAGAAACCTGAACTTGGTTTTGCTTAAAGCCTGTTACCCTAATAAGAAGGGACTTCCCACAAGGACAGGAACTGATCTGGAAAATGAAGTATATGGATTAGGTATCTATACAATCAACCTCATGATTTTGAATGTAGAATCCGAAGCTGCACCAGTCTTGCCTGCTATGTCAGTATTTCCAGTCACAGGTGAATTATGTGTCAGAAAAAATGGTTCAGTACACTTAGGTCATAGTAAATGTACTACTGTGGTCGAATTCAGTGATCAAGGCAAGTCTACATTCAGAGCTACTCGTCATTCCTACTTCATTTGTGGTCATACCGCATATATACGCTTACCTCTAGATTGGGATGGTACCTGTTACATTGCCTTCCTACTGCCACCTGTTTTCCTAGCCCCTCCTGATTATCATAGAAATACCAATCTAGTAAACAATAGACTCCGAAGAGACCTCCCGATTGTCGATTACACTGAAACAGCATGGGAGCAATACACAGACTTCAATAAAGGTTTCTTTCCCTACTTAGGTGCTGTCTTTAATAGTAAACTGATACGCAAATTAACTAGAACCCTCGAAGCAGTAGTGAACGAAACAACTTCCGCCCTAGGCAACTTAACAGAGGAGCAGTCTGCTATGCGGGTTGTTGTTCTTCAAAATCGTCTCGTCCTTGACGTCATCCTGGCCGATAGGGGCGGAGCCTGTAAGGTCATCGGGTCAAGCTGCTGTGTTTTCATTCCAGAAAACGCGCCATCAGTATATAAAGCTATTACCCGTCTTCATAAGATTGCAAGTTTGATACACCAGAATCCAGGCACCTGGACTTGGTCCGGTTGGTTCTGGACAACGTTGACCGCCTGGGGATGGAAGGTCCTATCCTTCCTAGGCATTGCCCTTCTCGTAGTATTCAGTTGCTGCCTATGTCTGCAATGTGGGCCAGCGATTTGCGGCCTGTGTGCCACATCATGTATTCCACATTCAAGTTCCCATTCAAAACGCCATAAGAAGAAAGAAGAGCAAATGATGTTACGTGAACAGATTGATCGATTCATGAGGATCGATATATCATGAAGGGTCCGTAGGGGACAAGGAGGGAATGAGGAAATATGAATTTTTATGATCAATTGTGTCCCCTATCTTAGACCCCAACGACTCCGTGTACGTGCTACAAGTACATGTATGTTCCCTCCACTTCCAGCTATGAAGACGCAAATACATTTGCGTCCAACGTTAACATGTCCTCTTTCAGATCCACCATGAATGGGTCGAATATTCCGTTCCTAAGTATGCCTTGCCAACGTCTTTATGTGGTGTACTTTACACGTTTTTCAGCTCTGGCGAAGTAGGCCCTGAATTCTGCCATCGAGCCTTTTCCTGCCTTCTGCCTCTAAATGTTTCAGCCGGGGCCTGCATCTGTATCCGTGACCTTTGTCTCACTCCCTGCGCGGCTAGCGGTGCTTGGCTCGGCCTGTTGCCTGCCAAGACTGTATTCAACCTTCAAGTTATCTGCTCCGCTCCTCGAAAAATACATTCCTGTCTAGTAGTTCAAGTAAACATCCTTCCAGCTGCAGAGGAAAGGGCCCGGCCTCACTGTCTCCGTGCAAGTAATTCATAGCTCCTGTTACCATGGTAGGCCCATGCCCCCTCGCATCTCATGCAGACACGTAGACGCTTATACACGCACTCACAGTTAGTATAGAATAGCCTCTGCCCGAGAGACCTTTCCTTCCAGATAATATAGTTCCTTAAACACGAGATATTAGATACGATTTAGGATTAGGTTGATCTGACATCCCAGACTTCTGTCTCCTCATGTAGGGCTAAATGTCAAGTCCCCTTCACCCTCCAGTTACACGTCAATCACACGTCATGCTGCCTGCGCGCGCATCTCTGCCATGTATTTCTGCTGACACTGCAGGATTCTCTTGTGGATCCACCCACTTGTGATATCTTCTTAATGACGTTTCTAGTACACGCCTTCATGCACGCCTATTGTAACGCCTTTTCATTACGTATGTGTATTCTTATCTCTCCTCTCAGCTGTTACGCCTTCTGCATCTGCCTTTACTGTAATGCATTGACTATATATACTATTAACTGTCAATAAAGTATTGTCTGTCAGTCCCTTCCCGAACCTATGTGGTGACGGAATGGTATGCCACCTTGGTTTGAACCAATACCAATTCCTTTTTAAGGAATAAAACCCCTTTATAAACCTCAAATATCATGGATTTTGCCTCTTCTTTTTGACTGAGTTATTCTTATTGAACTTTACCGCATAAATTAAGTATAGGTAATTTAAATTTACCACAATACCACCTGGTGTGCCACCCTCTAGTCAGAGGGGGGTATGAGTCTCTCTTTAATTGGCTGTGTCCCCACATCTTCAAGATGGAAGGGACTAAGATGTGTGCTTCATCCCGCCTCCCCCACTTGGGTGGTGGAGGTGGCAAAAGTGGGCTCATCTGTCTCCCTCACTTGGTTTTCCCACTGATTCTCCTGTCCAAAGTGTGGGTCAGAACCAGTGGGATCCAGTTGCTGGGGGCAGCAAAAGGCAAGGACAGCTCACAAAGGCAGCCGGCCTTTGCAGCTTCCCTTTTGTGTAG
The DNA here is from genome assembly GCF_964263255.1 of Lissotriton vulgaris. Classification (NCBI taxonomy): domain Eukaryota; kingdom Metazoa; phylum Chordata; class Amphibia; order Caudata; family Salamandridae; genus Lissotriton; species Lissotriton vulgaris. Next base: position 955,672,066 of record NC_141699.1, read on the forward strand.
CCAGCCCATCCTGGGGGAGGAGGCACAACACCTCTACCCAGGATGGGCTTTGTTTCTGGACCCAGAGAGCACAGGCTCTCTACCCAGGGGTCCAGAAACTTGTCTGGTGGTGGCAAATGGTGTGCAGCCATTCAGGAACAATACCAGGTTTGGTCGTTTTTCAGGGGGCAACTCTAAAATGCCCTCGGAGTGCATTTTACATTAAATCCCACACTGACATCAGTGCTGAGAAGTTTGCTACCAAACTTCCCAGTTTTCAGCAAAGTTATTATGAAACTGTAGAGTTTGTAATGCCCATATCCCAGAACCTATACTCTTTATGGCTTTACTGCACCTACAATATCTAAGAATGAACTTAGACACTATAAGGGTACAGAGCTGTTGCAACTTTACCCTCTCCTGTGGTCTACTGCACCCACCAGAGGGGTGGCTTACCTAGGCCACAGGCAGTGGATTACAGGCATGGCACACAGGGATTTTTTGCATGAAACTCTACATCAAAACACGTAGCCTGCATTGGCAGTGTTTGTGTGTGTTAAGGTGCAGGACCTCTAAGGGTGGCACAATAGGTGCTGGAGCCCTTAGAGGCCTTCCCTGGTCACAATGCCCTTGGTATCCATGGTACCTTTTAAAAGAGGCTTACCTGTGGCCAGAGATGTGCCAATTGTGGGTACAAAGGTACAGCTTTAAGAAAGAACAAAGGCTCTGGGAACCTGATTAGCAGAGTTCCCCCGGGCACATCAAGGAAAAGTGCATCAAGGTTCAGGCAAAAAGTGGGGCATAACCATCCAAAAAGGGGCACTTTCCTGCAAGTGACAATTGTAAAACCCAGAAAGTCTGACATTTGAGATGGACAAAATGATGACTCTTTGGCGTTCACGAGAAACCCTAGGTTGGCGGCGGAAAACTGATAAGAGAAGCAGATGAGGAACAAGCATTGGTATATGCAGAAAATATGCTACAGCCAATAGAAATGGAGGAAAGTGAAGTGACACACACAGGAACCAATGAGAAGCCTGGAAAGAGAGGAGGCGGGATGTATGGGTTAATATGCAGGAGGAAATAGTTCCATGTTAGAGAAGGATACTTGTGGCAAAAGAGTTTCAAGAAGAAGGGCTGTATTATCGCCCATAAGTCTGGTGATAAGGAAGTGGGCTAGTTTAAAAGATGCACTGTTACCTGAGTGGGGATATAAAACAGATTAAGGCAGCGATTCATTCTCATTGAAGAAATGTATTATTTTGAAAAGGGTATTTGAAGGAAATATGTTGAAGGAATAAAAGTATCCTGGAAGGAGAATATCAGGAGGTACAGAGAACAAATAGAAATATATGAAATATGTGGGTGGAAAATATGAAAACTCTGTAGCTGCTGTGTTGGGAGTGGTAATAAAGGGAAATGCATATTGTTCTTCCTCATTGTCTTGTGGTGATATGACTTAAAACTAAGCAGCATTTGCACAAATGTTGCGAATCCTAACATGGACAGTGTAGGTGAATAGCGCACCCTTAGTTGTGAAGGGCTAAACTGCGGATGAAGCCGTATGTGTGCTATGTTAGAAGCTATGCCTGCAGAGTATATTAATGAACCCTAGAAAGTGGCCTAGTTTCTGGATGGCGACTAGGACTCTAACATGCACTACGTATTGGTGTGAGATACTCAGTTTAAAGACAAATTTTTTAATGAAACAATATACTGTTGAAATGTTCACAATACTACATAAATGTGTCATGTGTTTTACATATAAATGCTTACATGAATGCTATATACATTTTGTAGGACTTCCATGATACAAACTATGTTTAAACAAAAACAAAATGACAAAACCCAATGCATTTCAGGACACTGGGTCCCTTCGTCAGGGGTAATGTGCAAAAAAGAAAATGGGAAACATTTCAAGAGATGCACACTTGGTCAACACAAAGATGTGATAGCGAGACATAATATGATAAGACTGGTTGTGCACCCTACACCATGAAGTGCCAGAATCAGTGATGCAGTGAAGTAACCATACAAATGAACACTTACTGTCTTATCACGAGAAATGTAGAAATTGTGCTCAAACGTGTAAGTTCCTTGAAGCAGCTTACTGATATCTCAAGATGATAAGCACCTGAAGATGGGATATAACTTGTTAATACTATGTTGCATCAGATTGGTCAGTGGACTAGTCAATCTGATTTGTTATGCTTCTCACCATGTGGCCAAAAAAAGCCGAGCGTTGCCAAAGAATAAGCAGATGGCGTCATTGAAAATTATACAAAAAGCACGATGCGAAGACAGTGCAACTGTAACAACAATGATAAGATGTATAATTGATCACGCAGCTGATGGCGTATATAACATATAGAAAAGTTGTGCAACTCTGAAAGTGGCCATCTCTGACATTTAATGTCTGATGTTACAAACCATACGACTATACCTGAGTAATGGTTTGTTGTGTTAGAAATTCACGATCAGCTGATGACGTCAAGGTTATGTGTAGAGATATGGCTCTTTATGTAAACCATTAAGGCAAGAAGAATAAGTGAGATTTCTAGGAAATAAAAAGAAATTAAAATTTTTGCTTGTGTTACTACCTAACTTCAGATCGGGTAATCATCACAGGAAATAATTGGCTCTAGGAGGAAAAATATCTAATGGCAAAAGAATTGAAGACAAATGTTATGACAGGGATTCTAATCTAGAGAAGGAGGACATAATGAATCATAAAAATAACATGGGCACTGCAAATGGACTGGGGCTTTAAGGACACATCGAAGTTTATGAATCCAACAGGAATAGATCGCAAATTATACTGAAGCTTTAACAATTATTTCACTAATAATCCTGTCACAAGCTCAAACTCATTGGTCCAACAAGTTTAGGAGTGAGCTCTCCTGCAACAGTTTAGTGATCAAACATAATTTGCTGAAGAGACTACCAAATCTCCCCTCTGGGGGCATTAGGGCTTGGAGTATGTTTTCCCCTCTATCACTGTTCTTCTTCAGTTTCGAATATTATATTGTATCTCCAGTTTCTGATTTAGTACTCAATAGATTGATCTTTCCTCAACTACAGAATTACATGTTCCTTGGTAAAATAAATGCAAGTGAAAATCAAGGATTTCCCTAAATTCTTTAGCATTACTGTAGGCACATTCCCAGTCCTGGGAGAATTGTTTATTTTTTACTGCACAAACTTAACCTGAAAGCACTTAGAGGCGAAACTATAAGCTATGTTTCTCGTATTAAGAAATTGTGAGAAGCTAAAAACTTACAGTTAACCTGTGATCTAATTCAATCTGAAGAAGAGCATGTTTTAACGATATCCCAAGGTATAGATGGAAAACATATCCTACACTGGATAATTATTCTTAAAACTGAAATGAATAACTGGTTAACTAAGCGCTCTGCTGAGACATTCCAAGCACATCGAAAAAATCTATATGAAAATGGGAAGAGAGCGGGTAAGCAATTGGCACTCCGTACCCGTCAGAAGGCCTCCTACAACGCGATACCTTGTATAAATGATACTCAATATACTGATCCTCACAAAATAATTTAAGGGTTCCGTCAGTATTATCAAGATCTATACTCCGAGGATAACCCACAAACTGAACTCGAAACTATTAATGCAGTAAATCAATTTATTGGCGACACAGACTCAATAAATATTCTTGACAATCTATCTAAACACGACCTTGAGAACCAAATTACTATCACTGAGCTACAACTAGCACTGGCAGGTCTTGCTTCCGGAAAGGCAGCCGGTCCCGATAAAATTCCTTTGGAATTATATAAGATCTTAGGTCCAACTATATTGCCCTTTTTATTAGATCTCTTTACAGGCATACAAACAACGGGTACAACTCCAGACTCTTGGAAAGAGACAGATCTAATATTTTTTCACAAAAAAACCAAACTTGTCGAGAATCCATCTTCGTACCGACCTATCTCTCTGATCAACTCAGATTCTAAACTTTATGCAAAAATTCTGGCTAACCGTCTCGGGGGGGGGATTGAACATCTGGTCTCCCCCTGGCAACACGGCTTCATTCCTGGCAAGGGTACAATTGATCACATCCGCAGAGCCATTGCACTATTTGATTCCTTGTCTGCAGAGGGGGGCCAGATGTCAATGATCCTCCTCGATGCCAAAAAAGCTTTTGATCGGGAATCATGGGAGTTTTTGTGGACCATTCTACGCTTAAAGAATTTTGGAGTTAACTTTATTAGATCTATTCAAGCTATGTACTGTCAACCTAGAGCTAGGCTTCAGAGTACGGGGAAGGAATCAAAGGCAATAAAGGTGTCTAGGGGGACAAGACAGGGATGTCCATGCTCACCGCTTCTTTTCGCTTTATACATTAACCCTTTAAATAGGAAACTACTTCATAATACAGATATCAAACCTATCTCTATAGGCAACTTTGATACAAAAGTTCTAGCCTATGCGGATGATGTGGCAATTGTAACACCTGATCCTGCGGAGGCAATTGAACAAATTGAAACAATAACTCAACAATTCGGTTCCTTTTCAGGTTATTCACTTAATAAAGCCAAAACAATTATTATCTGTACTGAAAATACAAACTACAATGATTCTAGGAGAGTAGAAAGTGCTACATATCTAGGGATATGTTTAACATCGAAAGTTGAAAGGATTAATAATTTGAACTTTGATCCGCTAATTAAAACTTTAGAAAAAGATCTTAAAAGAGTTGACAGTTTACGTTTATCAATTATTGGCAGGAGTAATTTTGTAAAAATGAATATCTTTCCTAAACTTTTGTATTTGTTTCGTGCAATACCATTAATAGTGGAGGATAGCACACTCAAAACCATAGACTCATTAATTTAATCTTTTATGTGGCAATACGGGAAAATTCGGAGGTCTATTAAATATCTATCATTACCCCAGCATAGAGACGGTTTAGCCCTTCCTAATATTTTACTATACCACTGGGCGGTTTTTCTTCAACAAATGCCTCCCATGCTCTATACAAAAGCGACCGAGTCTAGTATAATATCACCAGTAATACCCTCTATATATGAATTGCTATTAGGAAACAAACACCAAGGTCTCTTATTAAAACAGATAGAACCAAGTTATTTTAAAAAAATTAAATTCAAAATAATTACTAGTTCTAGGAAAGTCTGGCTAAAAATATCGAAATTTTTATCAATCCAGAAACATAATAAATATATTCCACTTTGGGACTCCTTTCTTCTTCCCCGTCTAGTAAATGATGATATGGCCAAAAAATGGAATAAAGCAGGTATAAGAACGGGTTTGGATCTAGGCAAAAATATTGTAGACCTTCAATTCTCTTACCTACAGAAGAGATATACTATTCCCAATAGCCACCAATTTAAATTTCATCAAATTAAAGCGATCATGACTGCTAAAATCCCTGAGATTTCATATGAAACAATTCCTATTCTAGATATTCTGACAATTAAAACAGTAAAAATAGGGAAAATATATGATTTACTTCTAGAAAAAATAAATGATGATATAAAACATACTGAAACATCATGGGCTACTAGGCTTAATGATCCAAATGTAGATATTGATTATAGTTTGTTATTATTATTTAAGATAAATATGTCTTCAAATTTAAAAGCTCAATCATATAAAACGATTTTCAATTTATATTTTACCCCAGCAAAAGTATTTAAAGGGGGTAAAAGATCGGATGATCTCTGTCCAAGATGCGCACAGGGCCCTGCGGATCTAATTATCTAATTCATATGTTTTATGGAGGCCGGATGTTAACCCCACTTAAAAATGATTTGAATAAGTTCTGGGAAGAATTATTTGGACATCAGCTCCCGGTGTCAGCTATGCTATACATGCTGGGCTACGGTAATACACTTGGATTAAATAAAACCCAGGAATCATGCTTATGTATTGGGGTAACTGTATATAAGATCTTATTAGCGGCTAGCTGGAAGGATGCAGATTCCCCAACCTTCCAAATGTGGCTGGCAAGGTTTTTGGCTATATATAATCACGAAACAGCAATCTATTCATCTAAAGGAATGTGATCTCGAATGCGGGGTCAGAAAATTTGGGAACCGGTTGAGAGATGGATGCACGGGGTTAAGGATCGAACCGCTTGATTATAAACTATATTGTTTAGTATTAAATATACTTAATTTAGCAAAGTATGCAGGTAAAACTATTATGTCTAAGCAGTGGTATATATCTTTTTTGAGCAGTGTTATATGTCTTTTTTGAGTACTCTACTTTCCTGTCTCTGGAATTTGTATTTATTTTCTGTTTTGTATATATTTTAAACTGCTTATATGGATGATAATGTTATAGTATCTATGACTGTGAATATGTGATGCTGCTCAATAAATACATTTAAAAAAAAATAGAAGTCACACAGCTAGAAAGCCTATTCAGGGTATTTTATCAAACCTGAAGTTAATGACTACAGATCTAACCTGGGGCGGTCTGGCCCAATGAATGTACCATTCCCTGTCTAGTGAAGCTTTAAATTAAGATATCTGGGGCCTAGTTAAGAGGGGCTTAATACCCACTCCAGAAGTCTCTCTCAGTTCAGAGTGAAAATGTAGATATACTTCTATCATGACTGCAATCTGAGGTGTAAATGGAAGTAAAATGCTGAAAAGAAATCAATATCTGTCCAATGTTTGTACAGTAGCCTCTCTCTCATATTTTGTGGTAATGTTGCTACAATATATCGTGACACTTATGAAAAATTGCAATAAAATAACTTTCTCAATAAAAAAAAAAAAAGATTGATCTTTCCTCAACTACAGAATTACATGTTCCTTGGTAAAATAAATGCAAGTGAAAATCAAGGATTTCCTTAAATTCTTAAGCATTACTGTAGGCACATTTCCCAGTCCTGGGAGAATTTTTTATTTTTTACTGTACGAACGTAACCTGAAAGTATTGGAGCACCTTGCATGAGCATCAGTTACATCACTCAAGGACACATTAATTTTTGCGTAGGCACAGGGAGATTAAGTGATTTACCCAGAATCACAGGATGGTGAGCCGATGCCAAAACTCGAAACTGGTTTCCCAGCTCTAAAGTCAGCAGCTCTGGTGATTATGCCACATCCTCTAGAATGCAGTTGTCATCCTTTTCATTTAGCACAAATGTTCCCACTTAAACCTCAACCCTTCCTATGGCACACAGATAGGTGTTCATATTACCACTAGTTCTCCTGTTTTTTTACATAGGGGGAAAGAATCAGCATTGTTAATCTCTTGCACCAAGCCTGAATGTTTCCCAATCTATAATTTCCCTCTACCAGGTTCAAATAGAAAATAATTCTTGGTATAACTGGAAGTGCCCAAGATTCCTAGTCTCCTGTTGGTAGAAGAGGAGTATAGAGTGAAATAGGGATTTGGGTTGCGTTAGGTACACTGAGATTTATTCCAGTCCCCTCTCCGTCCCCCTTTTCTCTCGAGGCCTTGCCGATACAGGTGACTCAACTCTGGCATTTCAGTTTAACCACATTGGATTGCAGCTCACTATTTTTTCTTTGTGCAATATCGTGTAGTCTAGGGTGAATCCTTCAACATTTTGACACTTTTACACAGCCCACAAGTGTTGACCACAGAAACCAAGCAGTAGGTTACTTTTCCAGTGCTGGTGTCTGTCAGCTCTCCCATTTTCTTGGTCTCCCAAATGTTTCCTATGGTGGCCCGCCCCCATGGACCCTGTTTTCCTATCTCATAAGACACTCAATATTTAATCTCCCTCATCCTACCTGCAGCCCTCATGCACCCCTACCCTCCCCCAACCCTGATTCCCTTCTCAACTCAGATTGGCCTCCCTCAAGACCTCCATGTTTCACTCACTCCTCTTGGCCATAATAACAAAGTAACGGATCAACCGTCTCCTCCATGAGAACTCTCCCCCTTGCTGGAACTCTCACCACAAACCTTAACGAACTGTCACCACACTGATTTGGACACTAAACTCAATGAGATCTCAACCTATCTGCGCCACCTCATGGATAAACTTCAGAAACTGACAGCCATCACTGTCGAGAATCTATCCATGCTCAGACACACTAATACCCTTGGGAACTTGACCCACTCCCAAATAGGCTCTTCTCTTTCCCCAGACCCCCTCACTCTGCATCTTAACTCAAAAAACGTTACCGCTCCCTAATGCCCCCTCTCATCCCAGAAGACTGAAGGCGGACTTATATAACAGTGACATCTGCGACTTACTCCTCTCATATACCAGCTCAATAGCCTATAACAAGTCCTTCCTAGGTCAAATCCAAGGCATTCAAGCTAATACCTTCAGAGAATCCACATACAATTACAGAGGTATAAATAATAACAACCTGATGTGCATTGACAGCCCCCGGATTTCCTCCAGCCAATCTACTAGCCAACTGAAATGCATACTTCTAAAGTCCAGAGCAACTAGTAAACATGCCTCTGATATCTACAATCTCATCCTTTCAAATGAGCCTGATATCATGATTCACACAGAAACCTGGCTAAATCGTTCCTCTAATCATATTCTTGACCTTCTAGTCCCCCTCAGCTATGACATATTTCAAATGGACAGAACTTTGAGCAGGGTGGGGGAATAGCCTGCATTCACAGAAATCCACTCTTTGTGTCTCAATCAAAACCCGTCACCCTACCCACCAGTGAATATATCTGAATCAACATCTCAAGCAATAACAGGCCTATCTGCAAACTACACACATTCTACCATCCCCCTGGAGACAATCTGGCCTTCATTGAACAATTCATGGACATCATCACATCCAACGAGGATCTTCTAATGCCTCAAATCTACCTGGGAGACTTCAATCTCCACTGGTCTAACTCGAACGATCAAGCAGTGAATTGTCTAAAAACCTTCCTATCTGACCACGACCTCACACAATTCTGCCTCAGCCCAACCTATAATAAGAGTGAAACACGAGACCATATCATATCTAAAATGAACAACATCACAATGGATTCCATTAATCTCTGTGACTGGTCTGATTACTACAGCATCATCTTTTTTTATCAACCTAGAGGTGACTCTGAAGAGGATCCAACCCAAGAAAACAAAACAATGGAAAAGTAACGTCTGAAACATAAACCCTGAAGTACTAGCAACCTGACGTAACACTGCCATGACCCCCAAGCAGTCATGGTAGATGTACATGATCTCAAAGACTTATATATCTCCTCGATCACACAAATCCTTGATTCTATTGCCACGCTACAGCAAAAAAATGCTTCCTCTAAAATATAAAAACCCTGGTTGAATGATAACCTTAACTCTGAACACCACTGTCTATGGTCAGCTGAAAGGACTTGGAGTTCCATACCCTCCGCTAAACACCTACAACATCTTAGATCAGTGAGGAACTCATATAAAAGAAAAATCAGAGTTGCAAAAGCTGACTTCTTTACAACCCAACCTAACCAAGACAAAAAACGTCCCCCAATTTTTTTTAAAGCATTAAGCAATAATTGCTCAACGCACTTAACTGGCATAACCATGGTGACATCATTCTCCCAACTAACGAGGAATTGTCTACTTTCTTCTTGGAGAAAACAAAAATCATTGAAATCGATCTAGAATTGAAGAGGGTTCTTATTCCAAACATAGGGATAGCTTCTCCACTCTCCTCCAGAGGCCTTGACTGGTTTGGTCCCCCAGAAGATGTACCTAAGGACAATGTCTCCTAGCATTCCTACACCCACCTCAGTGAAAGGGATATTTATAACATTCTTCTAACGATCAACCCATCTAACCACTTCAGCGACCAACTACCTTCCCCAATCTTCAGAGAAATAAAAGTTGCCATTTTCCCACTATGGTCTAAGATTGTTAACACCTCTCTATTGCAAGACACCATCCCTGACGGCCTAAAAGTGGGGCAGGTTACCCCCATTCTCAAAAAGCCTAATGCAGATAGTTCAGACCTTCACAATTTCCGCCCTGTCTCCTACATCACCACTTGGCGAAACCTCTTGAAAAATGCATGCAAATGAAACTCTGCTAATACATTGAAACCTTCCAACTCTTGGATAAACATTAATGTGGTTTTTTATCGAGGTCCCAGCACTGAATCTGCACTCCCTCACATCATTGATAACATACTAAAAATACTATCCCATGATGAATCATGTCTTCGCTTTCGCCTTGACCTATCCTCTGCCTTCGATACTGTTAAACACTATAGTTTTCTATCCACTCTAGAATGAAGGATGGGTCTATCAGGGCCTGTACTGCAATGGTTTACATAATTTCTATACAACACAACTGAAAGAGTCAAGGTAAATCAATCACTCTCTCAGCCCTCCACCGTCAATATGGGGGTTCCTCAGGGATCCCGATCATACACCCATTCTCTTCAATTTATTCCTGGAACCATTTGCAAGTGCTCTGAACACTAAGACCATTCTTTATCACATATATGCAGACAACACTCAACTGTATCTGAAATTATCCTCCCCTTAAGACTTTATTTCCCTCAACTCTACCTTGTTGAACACATTAAACTGGCTCGCTGATAATCATTTTAAGCTCATCACTGCCAAAACAGAATTCCTCCTCATCGCTCCCCCTAAACACACTCCCAAGATCGATCAGCATCTAACAGCCTTCAACTGTACACCTCACATTATCTAGTCCGCTAAATCCCTTGGAGTCACTCTAGACAAACCTGAATATGCAGAATCATATCAGCAATGCAACCAAGGGAGCGAATCGCTAAATGAGTATTGTAAGGAAACTCAAACTCTTCCTATCACATTATGACTTTAAACTGGCAGTCCAAGCTCTTGTCTTGCCTAGACTAGACTATGGAAGCTCCACCCTTTGCGGTCTTCCTAAATACAACACGACTGCCCTAAAGGCCTCCCTAAATGCTGCTGCCAGACTGATAACCGGTGCTAAAAGAAAGGATCAAATATCTCCAGCCCTAAAATCTCTAAAATTACTTCCGTATGAAGCAAGATTTCTGTGCGCATGAGTCATAAAGCCCTACATCTCAAGACCCCCATATATCTGGCACAAGAGCTTGAGTTATCAGGGGGACGCAGACCTTCACAAAGTGCAAACTCGTTACTACTGAAACCCCAAACTTGACGAAAAAGACAACAAGCTACTAAGCCTTCTCTGGTATTGCCCCGAAGATATGGAACGATCTGCCACCGCAAGTCTGTTGAATCTCATCTACCTCTTCTTTCAATGAATAAGTTTCTGCCCTAAGACACAGTATGTTTTTATTGTTTATCTATATGCCTATTACTCTGATGCTCTGAGTGTCCACTACTCTTAGGTGCAACTTTTGTCCCCAGCTTTAGCATGTTATTCCCATATATTGAATGATTGTTTCAACTACTGTAACCCACAAACCCTATAATGTGAAGCGCTCTTATACCCTCTTGGGTATTGTTCGCGCTATACAAAACTTTATAAATGAAATAAATAAATAAAAATGTGTACGCATGGTTTGCTTTGGTATTTGTCACAAGGCCACTTTTTTGTGAAAAATGATTTGGTGCATAAAGGGCCATATGTAGGTAAATCCCAAATACCGAATCTTAAAGACCGATTATTACCAAATTTTACCGAATCGGTAATAAGAAGTAAGTAAGTAAATCTTTCTTTATTCGGTTTTCAAAGTACATAAAAAACCATAAAAGAGTTTCAATAATATATTCATACATTTCATTTATCTTTTAAAAACTACAAGTATTTATCCTAAAATACACTTTAGAACCAGGTACCATACATAAAAAGACTTTGAGGACCTTAGTGAAACCGAACATTTAAATAACATTCCTACTCTTCATCAAATGACAAAGAGTGTTTATATCAAAGATTTACTCTCTGTTTAAAAATACACTTTAAAAACGTTCCAATACATTTGGTCACCAATTCAGATTCTAGGAATTGCAAGCGCAACATAGCTGGGCGGCATCTTCTGATGCCCATTGTTTTTAAAAGAGGAATCAACCAGAGTTTGCGATGAGGAGAGTAGAATTTACAGAACAGGATGGTGTGAATAGTTGACTGTTCTGAAACTTCATCGCATGGACAGGGGATTAAAACATGTTCCCAACTGTTTTTAACTGGGAACGCCACCGACCTGTGGAAAATGTTCAATCTGAATCTAACAAGAAGAAAACGTTCAAATTGTGACTGAACATACATTAAGTAAGGTTCGATCTCTAATGTGGTCATGATTGCCATAGAATGAAGAACTGCTTGCTTCCTTGCCTCCTTTGCAGCGCGCAGCTCTTCTACATGGCTCAAGGCCCCTAGATATTTCTCTGATTTCTACCGGATATAGATAATACCTTCCTAGTCCCAGATCAACCAGAACATTTTTCACATACAGAAGCCATTTGATTTTGCCAGAGTTGTCCAAAGACATGCAGTCTGTGACTATCTGTTTAGTGAATACATTTTCAGTGGAGGTCCACATGCGCCTCCAGAGCAAAATTGGTTGTATTTTTGCCAAGTGCTCCAGATGAGAAATTCTCAGCTCTGCATGGCAGGCAAACGTAGGGACAGATTTGGGTGCGGCCAAAAGAAATCGTAAAAAGGTATTTTGAGCTACCTCTAGGGGGTTTGTGTTGATGTACCCCCATAACCCTGCTCCATAAAGTGCAGTTGATTGGCATTTTGCCCTATATATACGTAATAACTCTACCGGGGGTCTCCTTCCTAGCTTCTGGGAGAAACTGATAAGTGCTGCAATAGCTCAAAGCAAGTGGTGCTTTCTTGCCTCAACAGCTGGTTTCCAGCACATTTTTTCATCGATCATAATGCCGAGGTAGGGATATTGGGCAGTAGATTCAACCCTTTCGCCATCAAGCAGCAGCATGTTTCTCTTTTTCCTTCTGGATCCTGCTAACATAATATATGTTTTTTTATGTTTATACGCAGGTCGAGGGAGCCCATGAATCTAGCGTAACTGTCTAACGCATTTTGCAGCTCTCGCGGTATTCGGGCCATTATCACTGCGTCGTCCACGTATAGTAGGTGGGTATCCGTTGCTTTCGTACCTGGGGAAAATCCTGGCCCCCCCTCAACATCTCAACCTCAAGCCCATTTGTATAGAGAGAGAAGAGAAAGGGGGCCAGGACACATCCCTGCCGGACGCCACGCTAAGTAGGTATTTGGGATGTAGGAAAAAAATCGGTAATATTTACCGAATCAGTAAAATTCAGTAAAGAAATACCGAATCCCCAACACCGATCGGTAAAATCCGAATCTGTAAAATCCGATTCAGTAAATACCGATTCGGTAAATACCGAATCGGCAATTCAAAAAAAGAAACAATTAAGGAATCGGCCAATCCGGTGCAACCACCCCACCTCCCAACCAGGAAGTGGCCATACCCATGCAGGTGCACTCAATCTGAAGCTCCTGGAGAGGCTAGGAGAGCAGAGCCCTTGAGACACTGGGATACTTACTCCAGGAAAACAGCACAATGTCAAGCAAGGACACTGAAAGGGAAGGAGCAGAGAGAAAGAGGAAGGTGAAATTCAGCACCATGCAGCTGCAGGTCCTTGTGGAGGAGGTAGTGAAGGAACACCACAAGTTGTTTGGCAAGCAGTCCCTGCAGGTGGCAGAATCTGCCAAATGGAAGATTTGACTGGCTATACAAACCAAGGTGAATGCCATTGGAGGGACCCACAGACATCAACGACCTCAAGAGGAGGTGGTATGACCTCCAGAGCGTGACAAAGAGAAAAATGGCTGAGCTCTAGAAACAAGCGAGGCATACAGGAGGGGGGGGACCAGACACCTGCCCTGACTGAGCTTGAGGAGCTGGTGATGTCCACCATTGAGCCAGACAGCGTCAGTGAGATTGGGGATGCAGACAGCTCAGCCCGACCTTCCACCAAAAAAGCTAAGAAGCATGCACAGCAATCACCCCCACCCCTTCCCTTTCCCTTTCCCCTTCCCCAATGTAGTAGTATGAACCCCACTCCAGTACAGGCTTTAGTATACACCAGCAATGCATTATGGGAGATGTAGTCAATGAAACACCTACCATGTCAGACATCACACCAAACAACAAGGCATGCAACACACATCAATGATGAGCAAGTTGAGCCAATAGCGACAGTGTTTCAGAGATGAGAATTTAATTGTATAAGCAGGGCTGCAGGACCACAGAGCTAATGTACGATTTTCTGTCCACAGGCGAGACATCTCGCAGCCGTCCCAAGGAAAAGGAAGGTAGTGCACCCCGGATGGAAGGCACGCAGGAGGCGAGAACCAGTGCTGGGCACACCACACAAGCAACAGCGGCATCACCAACACTGCCAGCCTCGCCACACCTGCCAGCATCACCACAGCTGCTGGCCTCCCCACACCTGCCAGAGTCACCACAGCTGCTGGCCTCCCCACAGCTGCTGGACTCACCACTACTCCTGTCCTCACCTCAACTGGTCGCGTCACCGCTGCAACAACACCTGCAGTGCAAAGAACCAGGAGGCATGTTGTGGGCACACTGGGAAATGGAGTCTTCCACAGAAGACATAGTGGGGGGTGACACATCAACCGTGGCAGTTGAGGACAGCAAGGCACATCAGCAGTCCACCGCTGAGGGGGCCCACACAGGTGCCAGTCCCCGCAGGGCCAGGGACAGCAGTCCAAACCAACATGGCGAGGGTCCTGGTGTCTTCTGCGGCCTGGAGGCAAGTATGGTAAAGGTGCAGCGCATGCAGGAGAAGGCCATTCAGTCGGTCCAACGACAGATGAAGCACCTAAATGAAAATATAAAAACATTGATAAGGGCATCAGCTCAATGGCGGAGGGAATGAGAGAGATGGCTGCGGGCATACGGGACATGTCCCAGTCAGTGCTGCTGCTGTGCAGCAAGCTGGACGAGAACAGGGCAAGAAGGTGCAGGGAGAGGCAGAGGTCTGAACAACACGCAAGGGCAGTGAACCGGCTAGCCACTGCCACTTCACTACTCTGCAGGCGCTGCATCAACATGCAGGAGGGACTGGCACCCAGCAACAGTGAAGGCTCCAGGGGCCTTGTGATGGTGACAAGTGCAGTTGAGGTGCTGCTGACTGCTCAGTCGGCAAATACTGGTGCTCTGGATGTGGGAGAGAGCGAGGGGACCACCAGTAGGAGCAGCATGACCCCCCTGTTACTGACACCCAGAGGAGCAGCAGGTGGCATGGGGCTGCCACTGCCCACACAGCCAGTGAGGACAGCCAGCCACTGGCATCCAGCACCGGAGGGCGTGCCCTCAGACTCTGATGCTGCCCATACTCCTGGAACTGGAATGGGTGAAGTAACCCAGGACTTCCCTAATGGATGGCAACAATTGGACTGGCACATTTGGGCTTTTGTGTACCGGCGTAGTGCCAAGATATTAAAACTATGTTGTGTACATACAACAACTGGCTGTGTCTCCTTACTTACTTAGAAATAGTTGCGTGTGATCTCTGCCCGTCTTTGTTTCCCATCTGTTGCTTGAACAAAAAGAAAAGAAATGATGAAACCCAACTGTTCCTGTAAACCGAGCTGAAGGGCAGTTACCTCACCGCCGCTCAGTAACTCCAATATTTCTCTAGAATTAATTGTAGGCGTGTGCAGTTACTGACCGCATTTCAATGCGCCATGAATGTTCAATGTCAGGGCTTCCACGGTGTCATACCGCCGCCCGGGATTGCTTTGCAAACTAACCAATAAAGAATTTGCCAAAAAGGGCTTCCGCAGTTTGCTCACCGTTGCCCGATATTGTCAGGAGAGATAACAACAAAACAATGTAAGGTCAAAAAGGCGCCCACGGTTCCTCACCGGCGCCTGGAAATTAGATGGTGAAATAACCGGAAGAGTCAGAAGCGTCTGCGGTTTTAAAAACCTGCCACCCGATTTTTCCTTCTCCCACTCACCGTCCAAAAGACTCCAAAAGTGCTCAGCCAGAACACCGAGAAAGTTGCGGCTCGCTCCCAGCCACTTCCTAGAACTTCTAGCAAACAAACACAATTACGCACACTTGACGTGTGCGCGACGCCTCTTCTTATAGAGGCGTGCTGAACTGCCGTGGCCTTCTGGGAGTTGTAGTGCTAGAGTCTAGGCAGGCGCTATTGACATTTATTAACATTCAATTCATTATTGAGAGATTTTGAAGTCAGAGCTTTGCTAAATATTTGCAAACACCCTATTAGACAGATACCAACATCATATTTAAAAGTAGAATTTCCTACATCTGAAGAATGTTTGCATATAAGGTCAAAATGCTCAAAAAACTCCTACAGGGAATCATATACGTATCCTGTAATGTTACCTAAAATCAAGTGGCTAAAGCTAAAACCATTCCAACAGTGAATAGATGGGGAACACATAAAAAATGTAACATACCTTCGATTTATGTGTTGGATGTATTTCATTCTTAGTTCAGTCAGTTAAGATAAGTGTAGCATAATAGCGGCTACGAAAGTGTAGCATAATAGCGGATCGCGAAATCGCGGAAAATCCGCAAATTCGCCCGCAAAACGGATTTTACGCCCACTCTTATTAATTACAGCGCCATCTTAGAAAAGTCACGCTGTACAGGCCGAGACTCAAACTTTTTAACAGGAACCCATAGATTGCCTGGTTTTTAATTGGTGGCAACTCGGACACTCTTATAGAAAGCATTTAAAGGCAAGCAGTGTTGTAAAATTAAGTCTAATACTCAATACTAAATTAGCTTTGTCATTTGAAACTTATCGCAATACTCACTGACTGGGTTCATGTGCCCGGACGCGCTACCGCATCGCTCTCATCATTGTGTGGCAAACAACCAGAGATGGGGAAAGAGTGTGTTTAAATACTCCCACCCCACTATTACTAATTAACCCCACCTGTCTTCAAATTTCACAATCCCGCGGATAATCAAAACCTGGCCACTATCTTGAAATAGTAAGTAAGCAAATACATATCTTTCATACATCAAAAAAGTAAACGTTGATGACAAACAACCTTGAACTTTTTAGGATTTCAGACTGCCCCAAAGATTTGAGTTACAAAATACATTGAGAAGTATCAAAGTATAGATATGTTGTTTCCATGGGTGCCATCTTAGAATGTCAGACGATCATTGTGTTGAGCAAAGGGATTCAATGTATTTGAAGAATATCACATATAGCATAAGGCTATTCCTGCTGATGATTAAAAATAACAATTGCGTTTATATACAGCTCTAAACTAGTATGTTTATCAAGAGGTAAGCAAATAATTACATTTAATACACCTTCTCATCATATACCTCAAACATATATTACTTCTTAAAAGTATCATTTTCAAAGGTATCGAAACAGACATTATTATCCCAGATGTCACAAGGCTATCTGTACCTAATGGAGAAACATGGGTGTTAATATATTCACTCACTAACTATACATATTTAGATACTAATATATAAAAGCTCAATCTCCCTATATGACACTAGGTCATGGAGTGCATTGCTGTAAACTCAGGAGAGAATGTGTTTGGAAAACAGAGAGCATAAATTGGTTATAATATTTGCATTGGAACAGATTCACTATATTTTTAACAGACAGCCATTAGCATGACTTAGACACATGAATACATGAATCACTTGATTACAAACAGTTTGATCACATTTACTGGTACTCATATGAGCTGACTCATATTCATATATCACAGAGGAACAGAGGAAGAACATTATAAGAAATTATGAAATTCATTATTAGTGTTAAGACCAAACAATACTGATCTAAAACGACAGAACCATTTGGCTTCTGTCTGTCGCATAGGAACCTCTCTGTCACCTACCCTTTCTTGGGACAGAAACTGTTCCATAGCATGAAACAAAATTCTCATTTCACCTGGGTGTTCCCCATATATATGAGTCACAACTGCATATTTGGGATCCTTGTTTCTAACAGCTATCATGTGCTCGTGAATTTGCAATTTCAAGCTGTGTTTACTGCTTCTTACATGTATCTAACCACAAGCACAGCCAAACACATAGACTATGAAGGTGGTATTACAATTTATGAAGGAGTTAATGGAATATTCTCTTGGCTTATTATATTTACAAGTTGTCAATTTATTCAATCCAAAATCACACATATTTCACGATCCACATTTATAAAAACCACAAGGTTTCTCAGGTGGCCAGGTCTTCTCCTTAATCTGCACATTTTTAATGTAACTAGGACACAGTGAGTTCATTAAAGTTCCTCCTCTGCGGTAAACAACAGTGTTTTTTATATAGTGTGCCTTAAGGGATATAGTTAGAGTTTAATAAATGCCAATTTTTCCTCAAAATGTTGCAAAGGTGACTACTCTATCTATTATATTCCGTGATAAATAAAGACCTCAGTAGGTTTTGTCCTTGAGGACTTTTTGATGAGGTTAGAAATCAAGGGCTGGTTTTTTTTTGAGTTTTCCAACTCTTTTTCCTGCTTCTATGAAACAAGACATTTCATATCCCCTATATCTGAAATTCTGTCCAATGTCTCCAATGTTTCTTTGGAAATCCGAGTCATGGCTGCAGTTGCGCCTTGCCCTTAACATCTCGCCATATGGTATGGCTCTTATGGTTGACTTTGGATGTGCACTTCTTTCGTGCAAGACACTATTGCAAGCAGTCTGCTTTTTATGAATATCACTATATATCATGTTATCTCTGTTGTACAATCGTAGATCAAGAAAGTTTATTTCTGATCTTGAGTATTTAATCATAGGTTTAACATTTGAACGACTGTCATTTAGATATTTGTGATAGATCAATAAGTCTCTCAAATTTCCATGCCAAATCATTATGATGTTTTCTGTGTAACAACCATAAAAGATAATATTATCATTCCAAGAATGTGCGCCTGAGCCCCAGGCATGCTCCACCTCAAACAAACCCATAAATAGATTTGCATAGGATGGAGCCAACCTGGAGCCCATAGCAGTCCCCTGCTTTTGTAAAAAACAAGCGCGATTGTGTAGAAACACATTTTGTGTCAAGATTATTTCAGACATATTAAGTAACATCATGGTGTGTTCTAGATGTTTTACATTGCGCTTGTACAAAAAGTGCCTCAGAGTTTTGAGGCTGTGTTCATGTTGAATGCAAGTATAGAGACTTTCTACATCCATTGTTACAAACAATAATTCCTTGCTGTCCCACTTGAAATCCTCAAGTTTACACAGCAGGTACCTGCTGTCCCTCAAGTAGGACGGGAGATTTTGTACAAGTGGTTGGAGAAACTTATCAACATACTCAGAAATGTGTTCTGTCGGTCACCCATTCCCCGAAATTATCGGTCTGCCTGGTGGGAAAGATCCACCTTTGTGGATCTTGGGTAGAACATATATGCAGGGGTGTCTGGGTTGATATGCTTTTAAGTATCTGTACTCCAAGTCTGTCAATAGACATGATTCATGCCAATCAAGTAATTTTGAATTGATCTATACTTCAATTTTAGCAATGGGACTTGTTCTAAGTCTTTCATAGCAGTCTGTGTTATGTAATTGCCTTTCTATTTCCCCCATATAATCACACTGGTTCATAAGGACGATGTTACTGCCTTTATAAGCCTCTCGAATAACCAAACTATTGTCATCCCTTAGAGATTTCAATAATTTGCTATCCTTTTTGGTCATGTTAGATTTGTGTTTACATGAATGAAAGCCTGTAGGTGCGTCCTCTAATTGGTATAGGTCTCTTGTTACTTTATTAGAAAATTCATCTATCACTGTATACTGTGTATTTGGTAGCATATACTTCAATTTGTAACCAAGACCACTGTCTGTACTAACATCCTCTCGTATTGCTAAATCGTGGGCAACTTGAACTATATCACCCACCCCATTAGCCTCTTCAAGTGAAGTAATAACGTGTATGTTGTTCAAATCCATATTGGTAAGCTCTGATGTTTCAGACATTTGTAACATAGCAGTGGGCACAATTGAATGCTCATCAAAAAAATAAATAATTAGATTTTCTGCACACATTTTTACAAATCTATGTGCACTTTTTCAAAATTACATGATTCAGTTGGACAATATTTCAAGCCTCTGCATAAAACATTTGTTTCCTGCACAGTCAATAATCACAACAACAATTTAATAACACTTAATTGTCTAGAGGTAACAGATTCACTTGATCTAATAGGTACATGATTTAAATCAACAACAGTGGGTCTGTTCAAATGTTCTTCTTCTGTTGCCTTGCTCTCCCCCTGCTCTTGTGTTTCTTGCCACCCCTCCTTAGTCTTCGTTTTTCAGTCATTTTTGGTTTCCTAACTGATACCTCTGTACCTCCCTTAAAAATCAGAGAAATTGTTGTTTAAGGTACAATTGCTTGTGCCCTCTCCTGGCTCTGTTTCAACGGAAGAGAGAGCTGTATTACTCGAGGAGACACTTCTGTCTTTTTCACTTTTATTCACTCCAGATTGGATCTTGCATAGTCACCCTCGTCTCTTTGAATCTTTTTTTGTTTTTTCTTCTTCAAATATTACTGGTAGTTATTTCATTCCTTTTTCAGGATTTCATAGATTTTCTGTATGGCCTCCCTTAGATTAATCTCAATAATTGCTTATTCAAGTTTTGCAATTTCTTCTCTTAATTTTTTCACTTTACTTTCAGAGTTTCTAATCAGGATTCCCATAATTCTGTATGATGCCATATACAGACCTTCCTCCCATTCCTCTAACAAAGAGGGCTCCAAGTCTTCCTAATTAGGAAAGATCAATATGCGTAACCCTCTTGGTAGTCTTTTATTTTCAATGTATTTTTTTAAAGTGGCCCCATCCCACCACTTCGCTAGCTCTGACTTCTTTAATTTCTTTAGTCTCATGAATTTGCTCTTTAATCCATCAGTCTTTGATATTGTTTATTGACCCTTTCCAGGATTTCCTCCTTTTTTACTGAACAAATCTCCCAACAACTCTTCTCGGTTGTCCTCAAAATCCATTTGTATATCCTTAGTTATAAGCCCTGATGATAGTGCTGGTTAACCCAGTTCACATAAATACAAACAAGAGGGGCCGAGGTAAAGCACATACAGCACCTAACATACAAATCTGTTGGGCAAGTCATAGAAACACATGTTGTGCAACAAACCTGGAGTACATAAATAATGCTTGTTATAAACCCACCAAGTTTGCAGTCACCCTTGCATTTTGATATTGAAGTGAGACTGTTGATAAGAACAGTAAATCTAGTGGTGAATATCAGAGCTATAAAAGTAGGGTCGAGAGAGTATACATTTTCAGAAATTTCAAACTACATGATTTTCTTGTGGTGTGAAATCCATTTAAACCATGCTCAAACCTTTTGATTTCTGAAAGTGTTATGTCACACCACATCACAAGAGGTACTTTTGGGCGTGTAAGGATGTATGGGAATTTTAGTGGGAGAGTAGCAGTGCTACCTTTCTTGGAATTAATGCCCTGAGAGATATGCGCAAGGTCTTCAAAGTGAATTTTGATCTTATTTTGAGATTACTAGACGATCATTTAATAAGTGGAGTCAATGAAATGGAGAATTAGACAAAATGTTAATTCTATTAAAATTACATTACTTCTCAGGCCTAATTGTCTATTTAGACCATCATTGTACTTTTTTGTTAACTCATTTACCACCTACATGGAATAAACCCTTTCTGGTCATCGTGAATTAATCTATTCATACATTTGTTTAACCAAGCTGAAGGAATGCCTGATTGATTTTTGACAACACCATAAAGCAGTCAAATATGCCATTTTGAATTGCAGCTTCTAGCATCTTCTTCAAGTTTTAAAATGAATCCATCAAGGCGCTGGGGAGTGGCCGCTACTGATCGAAAAGCCAGGTCTTGAGTATCCTCCTGAAGGTCAGCAGGTCTTGGGTCTGTCTTAGGCTCAGTGGGAGGGTGACCCATGTCTTGGCGGTGAGGTGGGAGAAAGATCTCCCACCGGAGGTTGTTCTTCGGATGCGTGGGATGGTGGCGAGTGAGAGGTCGGCAGAGCGTAGCTGGCGGTTGGGTATGTAGAAGAAGAGCCGTCTGTTGAGGTAGGATGGGCCAGTCTTGTGGAGTGCCTTGTGTGCGTGGGTGAGGAGCTTAAAGGATATCCTCTTGTTGACGGGGAGCCAGTGGAGGTTTCTCAGGTGGGGGGTGATGTGGCTATGGCATGGTACGTCGAGGATCAGTCGTGCTGAGGCGTTTTGGATGCGTTGTAGTCGTTTGATGAGCTTGGTTGGGGCTCCCGCGTAGAGGGTGTTTCCGTAGTCATCTGCTGCTGACGAGGGCCTGGGTGACTGTCTTTCTTGTATCTGTCGGGATCCATCTGTAGATCTTGCTTGGTCTTTGAGAGCGTTGAGTCGAGGATGATTCCCAGGTTGCATGCGTGGTCGGTGGGTGTTGGGGCTGCCCCCAGAGCCAGCAGGAGTCGTACCAGGCTGAAGGGTTGGAGCCATGGATGAAGACCTCCGTCTTGTCTGAGTTCAGCTTCAGACCGCTGGTCTTCATCCAGTCGGCAACGGCCTTCATTCCTTCGTGGAGGTTGGCTTTGGCTGTGATGGGGTCCTTGGTGTGGGAGAGGATCAGCTGAGTATCGTCAGCGTGGGAGATTATGTTGAGGTCGTGCTGTCGGGCTACGTGTGCGAGCAGGGCCATGTAAATGTTGAACAGCGTTGGGCTGAGGGAGGATCCCTGGGGTATGCCGCAGATGATCTCAGAGGCTTTGGAACAGAATGGGGGGGAGGCAGACACTCTGGGTTCTGCTGGAGAGGAAGGAGGTGGTCCAATCCAGAGCCTTTTCTCGGATACCTGCGGCGTGGAGGTGTGCTTGTAGTGTGCAGTGGCAGACGGTGTTGAAGGCGGCAGAGAGGTCTAGGAGGATGAGTGATGCAGTCTCGCCATTGTCCAGCACGGTCCTGATGTCGTCGGTGGCAGCGATGAGGGCAGTGGTTGCTGCGGGACCCTGACTGAGAAGGGTCCAGGATTCTTTTTTCTTTGAGGTATCGGGTTAGCTGTCTGTTGACGGTTTTCTCGATGACAAAGAGATGGGCTGGATGTTCTTGAGGTCTCTTGGGTTTGCCTTAGGTTTTTTGATTAGCGCGTTGACCTCAGCGTGTTTCCAGATCTCTTGGAAGGTTACGGTGCTTAGGTAGAGTTTGATGACATTGCGCAGGTGGGGTGCGATGGTGCTGCTTGCTCTGTTTAAGAAGTGGTGCAGGAATGGGTCCGACGGAGAGCCGGAGTGGATTGAGCACATGGTTTTGATGGTGTCATCGATGCTCACGCTGGCCCAGGCTAGCAGGGGGTCGTGGGCGATGGTGTATGGAGGGTCTATTATGTTGCTGTCTGTTGCGGCTGTCTGAGTATTGAAGCTGTCGTGGATGTCTGCTATCTTGCGGTAGAAGAAGGTGGCGAGGGAGTCACACAGGGCTTGTGATGGCAGGATGTTGTTGGTGTTGGAGCTGGGGTTGGAGTGTTCCTTCATGATGTTGAAGAGTTCCTTGCTATTGTGTGTGTTGTTGTCGAGGTATTCTTTGAAGGAGGTCCTCTTGGCCTCCCTGATGAGGTGGTTGTGGTTGAGGATGGCATCCTTGTGTGCTGTGTGGCTGTCCCGAGTTTGTTCACTGTGCCATTTCTTCTCTAGTTTCCGGCAGGCTTGCTTGGAGGCTAGGAGTTCTGGGGTAAACCAGCTGGACCTCTTGCTGGTGTCTCTGTGGGGGGGCTTCTTCAGCAGGGCGAGGGTGTTGGCGCAGTCCTCAATCCAGCGTCTGAGGCTGTGGGCAGCGTCGACAGTGTTGGAGGGTTCGGTGGGTGGGCTGAGAGCAAGGTTTGCGTGTAGTTGGTCTTCGGTGATTTTGCTCCAGCAGCGGCGGGGATCTTTTGGGTGCGGTGGTGTGTGGTGGGATTCTGGAAGGCAACGTGGATGCAGCTGTGGTCGGTCCAAAAGAGTTTGTTGGTGTGGCTGATGGAGACATATGGGCTTGAGAAGACTGGGTCGAGTGTGTGGCTGGCGGAGTGGGCAGGCGTTGTGACGAGTTGCTCCAGTCCAAGGTTGGCGAGGTTATCGATCAGGGTTGTTTTCTTTGTTGTTCTCAAGGTGAAAGTTCAGGCCTCCGAGGAGGATGTAGTCAGTGGAGGTCATGGCGTGCGTGCTGATCAAGTCAACGATAGAGTTGCTGAACTGGGGGCGGGTCTGGGGGGTCAGTAGACGAGGGTGCCTCTGAGGGTGGAATTAGGGTCTGTGTGGAACTGGAAATGCAAGTGTTTGGCGGTGCTGAGCGTGTCGTCGGTGCTTGTCGAGACCCTGATGCTGTTCTTGTGGACGATGGCGATTCCTCCTCCAACTCCGTTGGTGCGGTCTCTGCGGTAAACAACCTTTACAACGAAACTTTTACAACGCACTACCATTACTACGCAACTTTTACAACGCAAACCATTACAACGCATTGCGCTAGGGGACACTCTAGGATAGGGAATAGGTATAATTTACTATCCAACACCTTCCCTACTATCTACGGGGACTGGAGTTGGAATAGTAAATTAAACTATTCACTATCCAGCGCCCCAAAGCACTATGCGTTGTAAAGGCATGCGTTGTAAAAACCGCGTTGTAAAGGCATGCATGGTAAAAGCATGCATTCTAACGTCATACATCCGGTCTCTGCCGGTGACCTTGTAGCCGTCTGGGTTGGCAATGGTAATGTCGGGTGAGGAGGAGTCGTTAAACCAGGTCTCTGTCAGGAAGGCGACGTCCGGGGATGTTGTGTCGATCAGGTCCCAGAGCTCGATGGCATGCTTGCGTGTGGAGCGGGTGTTTAGTAGTATGCATCGGAGGTGGTTGGGGTCTTTCTTGGCGGGTGGTTCGTCGCCTCCGAGGCTGATGTAGCTGCAGTTCCGGCAGGTGAAGGGGCCGTGTGTTTCGGGGCGGCCTTGAAGTAGATGTGGCTCCATCCGGAGTTTAGAGCGTGCAGAGTGCTGGCGTCATTGAGGCGGCGGTCGTCGTGGCGGTTGCAGGGGCCAGGGGTTCTGGCGCTGGGCGCGGTCCAGGCGCAGACCGGCGCAGACGGACTCACCTTAGGCGTGCCTGTGGCGCGGCCACGCAGCGGCTGGCATATATGGGGAGGTGGGAGGGAGGAGCAGCTGGGAGGCGAGGGCAGCGAAATGGGCAGTGGGCAGTCAGGGGGGTGGGGCCGCAGGGGGCGCTGCGGCAAGGTCGATCAGGGACAATGAAGGTAACAGGAGGGAAAAGGGGCACAAATATCGAGGGTAAAACAAGTGGCACAGAAGGCAAAAGGGCACAAAAAACTAGTGGAACAGAAGGCAAAAGGGGCACAGAAACAAGGGAAAAACGATTGGCACAGAGGGCAGAAGGGCACAAAAATACGAGTGGAACGGAGGGCAGAAGGGAACAAAAACGAGGGAAAAGAGAGTGGAACAGACGGCAGAAAGGCACAAAAAACAAGGGAAAATGAGTGGAACAGAGGGCGGAAAGGCAAAAAAACGAGGGAAAATCGAGTGGCACAGAGGGCAGAAGGGCCCAAAAAATGAGTGGAACAGAGGGCAGAGAGGCACAAAAAATGAGGGAAAACTAGTGGGCAGAACGAGCAGAGAGGCAGAGGGGCAGCGAGGGGAACAGAAGCGAAAACTGGGCAGAGACACGGGGGCAACGAGGGGTACAGAAGGAAAGACCGGGCAGAGAGAGCACGGGGACAGCAAGAGACAACTAGGGAAAAACGAATGGAACAGAGGACTGAAAGGCACAGAAAATGAGGGGAAAACGAGTGGAACAGAGGGTACAACGGCACAAAAAACTAGGGAAACACGAGTGGAACAGAGGGCGGAAATGCACAAAAAACGAGAGAAAAATGAGTGGAACAGAGGGCAGAAAGGCACAAAAAAACAAGGGAAAACAAGTGGAACAAAGGACAGAAAGGCACAAAAAGATGAGGGAAAAACGAGTGTAATACAGGGCAGAAAGGCACAAAAGATTAAGGAACAACCAGTGGAACAGAGTGCAGAAAGGCACAAAAAACAAGGGAAAAACGAGTGGAACAGATGGCAGAAAGGCACAAAAAACGAGTGGAACAGAGGGCAGAGAGGCACAAAAAACGAGGGAAAACTAGTGGAACAGAGGGCAGAACAGGCAGAGAGGCACGGGGACAGCGAGGGGAACAGAAGCGAAAACTGGGCAGAGACACGGGAGCAACGAGGGGTACAGAAGGAAAGTCCGGGCAGAGAGAGCACGGGGGCAGGAAGGGGAACAGAGGAAAGACAAAGGGGCACTGACCACGTACAGGCAGCGGGGGAAGACAGACAACAGCAGTCACAGACACAACAATGAAAATACAGGCAATACAATAAAAGCAATAAAGTGGAGGATGTACAAACCTACCTACGGCCTACCACTGGCCACCAGGGATGAGGCGCAGGTGGCAGCCTGCGGGTGGTGGAGGACCTTGAACGTCCTCAGCAGCAGCAGCTGGGGCAGGGAGGCACAGGCGGTGCTGTGCGGAGGAGGAGCAACCTAGCTGGTGGGGTATAGGATCTTCTTCAAGCTTTAAAATTAAAATGATAGTATCTCCCTGCCGCAATTCAGGAGGTTACTACAACTTATACAGAAATTAAACAACGGATACCATACCAGCAGTAGCGGTTCAATCAAAATGTTATGTTCTTTGATGGTAGGTTATCTGGCTCAACCTTACTGCCTTTTTGTCTCACTCATCTCTTTCCATGTGCTGAGGTGCTCTGTTTCACTACCTTGATCAGTGGAAAGACCAGGTATGTTAAGCTTCTCTAATGATTAGTTAATTTATGCAATATCTGGCCTTTACTGTTCCCTCCATATATGTCTTAAAATCTGCTTGAATTTCACACTGCCCAGCTCCAGAGGTTAAGTGCTTTATTTGTTATTAAGGCTCAACTCGCCTTACTATATATAAAGTATTGCAGCTTACCAGTTTCCCATTTGTTGTGATATAGGTCATTGATTCAGATCACTGATGTATTAATAATGCATGTAATATTGAAACATGACATTATCTGAAAAAATATTGTTAACAAAATTATTGCCTTCTTATACTTAACTAATAAAACCACAAATATTGAGGACACAAATATTGTTAAAATATTGATTTTTATTTATATTGAAGGTACAAATATCAGAAGTAAAAATAGTGTAACTTTTAAATAAAAAGTAGACACTCACTCATGTGGATATGGTAAAGCTTTACTCATACCAAGACGCATTTCAGCCAACTCAGAGGCTTTGCCCCCATGTGAGCAAGACCACTGCAGTGGCCGAAATGTATCTTGCTGGGAGTAAAGATTTACATTGTTAAACTTTATTCCCAACAAGACGAGTTTCAGTCAACCCCATACCAAGATATAGAAATACCTGAACATTTAAAAATAACACATAACGAGAAAGCCTTTCTTTTATATGACAACCTAAACAATGATAAACAAATCTTAATCATTTCTAAAGAAGATAACTTACTAAACCAAAGCCATTGTCGAACCTGGGTGATGAATGGAACCTTCTAAATTCATCCCAAACCATTTACTCTGATACACACGAACATAGTTAATATCAAAGCACAACTATTCCTTTTATATATGCCCTACTACCAAATAAACAAGTAGAACTTACTTCATACTCTTAAATCGCATTAAACATAAAACAAATACCTACTACCCACATAAATTATTCATAGACATTGAACAAGCCATGATTCAGATAATTTTAAAAGTTAACCATTCAAATGGTTACTACCATTTCAATCAAAGCATATTGAGACGCCTCCAACAATCTGCACTAAGGGGCCATTATGATAACGGGCGGATCGCCACTGCCCATTTGGCGCTGGCAATCCACCCCCAAAAACCACCGCCTGTCTCTAATTTACCCCGCCACATTACCATGGTGGTGGGGACCCCCGGCGGACGGTCTTCCCGTCGGTGGGCAATCCGCCCGATTATAAAAATGTACAATTGCTTAAAATATACTGATAAAAATTATGTTAACATTATTCTGAAATGTTTTGATCTACATTTTTAATAATAACAATGTATCTAAAATTGTTTTATTTATCTACATATATAAGTGTGTTTGTAAGTAGAAATATATATGTTTAAAAATGTAAAATTGACATTAGATAAAATTTCATCTATGATTTTTTTTATTGATAATACAATATTTTAGTAACATACAACAAACTACTTTTTGGTAATATTTCTAAACACCAACAATATTAATTAAATGACAAACTATTACTACAAGATACAAATGTAATTGAATTTTTACTAATTCCACTCCAACCTAAGCCAATTTCGGGAAGGTGCTGGGCACTAAAGGGGTCACATTTACCATCTCCACTACAATTTAAAACAGTTTTTCGAGGTCCTACGCACAAAAAATGTCATATACTCATTCAATGCTCCATGCTCACACATACATTTTGATCTAAAATATAAACCAGCATTTACTTTAAAAACATGCTATCCAAAACTACAAACCCATATATTCATAATTAAACATTGACATATAAAATAATTTTTTTATCACAATAATTAATTAAAAGATATGTATTAATATTTACTGTCATTCCTAAACTGTGAAGCATATAATAAAAATAAAACCATAGGTACCAATTAAGAATCATAAAATTAAAAAACATATAAAACCATTTTTAAAATATGTTTTCTGTCATGCAAAGTAATACAAATGGATTCTAGAAAATCTATTTCCAGAAACAGAACGTATTCTAATATAAAAATATTGTTTATTTAATTTTTATTACCAAACATTTTTGTAAACTAAAGATTTTCAACATAAAAAAATCCTTAAAACATTGATTGTTGATAATTCTTTTAACACAAATTATAATATTAAATGTTTTTATTTAAGCATTTTTTAATGAAAACAGTTCTCACTTTATTTTACTTTATTAAATTGATTTTTTAAACATTTGTAATAAAAATAATGAAATGTCAGTCCGTCAGACAAATATCATTATTCGGCTGATTTGCAGCCATAAAAAAGTACTTCAAAAATATTTTTTAAAACATTTAAAATATAATACAGCCAATATATAGTAGACTTCATAACAATAATAACTCATAATCCGAAATGTGTAACTAAGTTAGTATTTCAGCAAATAGCAGCATGACATACAAACGGTGTATATTACATTTTAAGACAGCCCTATGTCCTAAAAGCATAAAATCCTTTACTGATTAAAAAATAAAAATCCCAACCAGATTCCGTAAGCGGACACTTGTGAATATATATCTATAGACAATTAAAAATGTGTATTCATCATTTAGAAGATAGAGGTGGCATAGGGCCAGAAGACACTTCCTGATATTTAAACATTTTAATAGGGGGATAATAAAATCCCACCTCAGCTTGGTATAAAGTTGACAAAAAACAGGATGTGCAGCATGTTCTGTGTGGATTTGGAATCACATAGGCATAGATCCAGCTTACCATAACAGTTAACTTTGCGAGGATAAGAAACCAAAAAGGGCAAAATGCCAAACCTAAATCTAATAAGATAAAACATTTTGACATGACAAAAATAGAAAGAGAGATAGGGCTCAACACTTGGAGAATGTACTAGAAGCAAATATTCGGAAACTTTTTACCTAGCTCCAAACACTCACTGGACAACTTTAAAAAAGATAAAAGATCCTTTTTCAGCTGGATTTGTGGGGTCTTTACCTGTAATGTATTTTTGTAATTTAAATCTGTATTTTAGTATTTACAATGAAATATTGTTTAATGTAAAAAAATGAATATATATTCTAAATATTATATTCTAAATAATTATAAATTATAATTAATCAAAATTATAAATGCAACAAAATCAATTTGAAACTGTTACAATATTAGTTTGCATATCATTAAAATAACTAACATTACAGTTACATAAAAATATCCACTTTTTCAAATTCTCCCTAATCTTGTCCTCTGAAAACCCAATGTCCTGTTGCATAAAAAAATATCCATTATTTTTACACATTAGTACAAGTATCTCATAAAAAAAACTAAACAAATATATAAACATATATAATCAAACACACTACAATAAATTACATACAAAATAACAAAAATAATATTGCATACAACAATATTTTCTAAATCCATGTGTTTTACAACACTCTTAGAAACAATCCTTAAAATGATATTCTTACCTTCAATATCCCTGTCGATGATATTTTGGACAACCCAGTATTCTTGACACAATATTTTTGTATCACAGTATGCTTTACTTAATATTTTTTTTCCAAACACCATTGATTCTGCTTATGTTTGTGGCCGTAACCTTTCGATCCTCACTGCCACTGTTAATATTTGATTCTAGTGCTTTACCTTCATTTTAGTGAATTTGAGCTGTTCAAATCAGTTGCATAAAAATCCTTTGCATGCATGCATTAAAAGTATAGTGTAGTATGTGAACCAGCAATTTCTCAACATTTATGGCCAGAAACTCATCCACATAATCCTGAGCACTAATGTACAAAAGGAAATCAATAAGACATTTTCAGCCTAAGGTCCAATATCTAGCTTTTTCAAGTGAAGTGGGAAATCTATCACCAGTGTGACTCCTTCATGATTAGATATTGGCAAACATACCCGCTTTATTACTTGGTCCTTAATTGCATATTCTACAAAGCTATGATATATGTGGGGATGGAGTGGACCTGTTTTTTAGAATAAAATGTCTAACCTCACTAGGAGCTGACCTTATACCACCATAAATCACAAAGCACCTATTTATGCAATTAGTTAAGTTACCATCTTCTTACGCTTTTTTGAAACATTGGAAAATCAAATATAGATCTATCCAAAATAGAGCCCAAAGTCACATTGTAAATCTTCCCTTACGGTACAGAGTGCAAGAAAGTCCCTCAGACTATTAGCATACTTATAACTTGGCCCTATTTCATATATATTCAGGCCTTCAAAAGATTTTATAGAAACAACGGACAGTGAACTTTTACTTTAGCAATAATACACCTGCCAGTCCCATCTGTCCTATGTTCTAAAGATTTGACACCAGACCCAAGTTTCATCATTATGGTGACTCCTTTTGCAGCACACTTTTTGACTGAGTAGAAGATATTCTGCAAATTGTGGGATTTTCTGAATTGCGTACACTCACGAAGTGAGTCTCTGGTAAGAGAACAATCTGAGACCCCATTATATGGAAATGCTAAAGAAATGGACTTTCTTACTCTTCCTTTCAGGACATTAATGTTCCAAGGTAAGAAGGAAATGTCCATTGCCGTAGTCTCTACTTACACAAGTCAAACATTTCTATGCTAGCACAACAAACCAGCGATATACTGAGTCAGAAAATGGAAGGAATCTATGGGGGCATTATTTTTACTTTTGTTTCCTACTGTGCTCCCTCATCCCAATTGACCCCTTAAAGGCCCTCTTCCGATCTCCAGACACCCTCCTCCATTTTCTGTGGCATCGAAATATGCCAGGTGAGCTCAATTCATCCTGACAGTTCTGCTTATTATCTTTCCTTAGCACCTGCATCACCTCTGATTTTTGGATAAGATCACATATTTACTTTAGGTCTAGAAATATACGTTTCGTTCTTCCAGGAAATTTAAGTTGAGGAACTGCATTCAGCCTTTACATTTTATCGATTCTCTGGATGTATGTCGTTACTATGCATGCTTTTACAATGCATGCCTTTACCACGCAGGTTTTACAACGCAAGTCGTTACAACGACTTGCGTTGGGGGGTGCTGGATAGTGAATAGTTTAATTTACTATTCCAACTCCAGTCCCCGTGGATATTAGGGAAGGTTTTGGATAGTAAATTAAACTATTCCCTATCCTACAGCGCCCCCAACGCAAGTCGTTGTAACGAGTTGGGTTGTAAAAGTTGCGTGGTAAAAGTACTATGTGATAAAAGTTGCGTTGTAAACGCTGTTCCCCGATTCTCTTATCCTAACTCCCAGAGCAAGCCATAAGTTGCCGTCATAAGTTTCCCTAGGTATATAGATTGCTTCCCTTTTTGGGTAAAGTCTGAATGGGCGCCTGTGAGCACTTTTCATCTCAAACTGTAAATTAGAGTGATCACCACTGTAAAGTGAGCTTTCCTAATGTAGT
This sequence comes from Lissotriton vulgaris, assembly GCF_964263255.1. Classification (NCBI taxonomy): domain Eukaryota; kingdom Metazoa; phylum Chordata; class Amphibia; order Caudata; family Salamandridae; genus Lissotriton; species Lissotriton vulgaris. The sequence goes on from NC_141699.1 coordinate 955,704,130, forward strand.
TTCACAAATTTTGGTCGGACATCATGCCCTCAGATGCCTTTTGGACTATTTAAGATATGAATGCTGTTGCACTGAGTCTCTTTTTTGAGGAGTTGGGTAACAATAAACTTTTATTATTCAGTGCAACGAGTTTTATGAGTGAACTTGCGCTTTACAAATACATATTTTATGTTCAATTCCACACACACCACCTTCAAATTCCTTCTCCGCGAATTGGGTGCATGTGGCACACATGAGGAGTTTGCTGTAATGTTGCAAACTTCCAGGGAGAGCATTCTCGTTGCTTCAGGCACAGATCTCACACTCGTCACCAGTTGCAATGTCCCCCCAGGCTGGGAACATGAAAACAAATACACCAAACATGGAGTTCTTGATTGCACGTCTTTATTACTCCACATACAATCAGACACTGTTCTCTGACAACGTTATAACCGTTAATACCCACACCTTAGCACCAAAGAAGCCAGGTGTGCACTTCCTATATTGAGTTTGCCATGAACTGCAAGGGTCCTAGCACAGATGGTCTCACAGAACTACCTGGAGGCCATCACGCCTTCCACCATCCCTTCATATGTAGCTCTGTCTTCATTGTAAGCCAAGATGCTCATTCTGTCAGTGATTGCAACTGTGGGCATAATGGAGTCAGCTGAGTTTTTGGCCTGGGCCCGAGTTGTAAGTGAATCCATGATTCAAGGTCCCTCCAAGTCCTGACTGCTAGTCAGGCTAAGGTGTGAGACTAGGGAAGGATTATATATTAAATATTAGTGGTTGCACTTATGATGGGGGCTTCAGCATTTAAAATATTGTCAGTGAGCCCCTTTCTGAGCAACATGCATTATCTTTTGAGTCAAGATATTACAGATCTGACATTGGGGAATATTATCCAGGATAAAAAGAGCTTAAACCTTCTAAGCAGTGGTGGCTGGTGACGTTTGAAAGTGGTAGGGCGTAACGGTTCGCCACTGAAACATTGACATCCGAATTCATCTGTCTTTGTCACTTAATAATACTGACGCTCACTCACTACAGCTCGCTGTCCACACTAACCATGCTCTCCAACATTGCAGCCCACCGATGGAATACGAATGAATGCTCCTGCAGTCCGTAAAACGTAATTAACTAATTAATAAACTGCAGTCCGTGTAGCTTGTAAAACATGAGAAATAGAGAGGAATTAAAAGAAAGGGATGATTAGACGGACCCAAGTGTCTTGAACACTGAACGCGGATCAGAGCAAACTCATCTTGCAAACAAACGTGAGGCGACCGAAATATTAAAGACTCAACCCGGGCAAAGCTCCACCTCGTCGGTCTCCCCTCCAAAACTCGAGCCCTACCAGCCTCGGCTCCAGGTTCTCATTAGAACAATTCTGCCTTCACTCATCTAGCTAGCACTCTGCTCATCAAAGGCCAACTTCCTACCAATACTGAATACACGGCTCGCTCACAGTGGGGGCCAGGGGGGTGGGGATAAATAAAATAAAAAACTTACCTTGTCTTCACTTGACCGGGTCCGCACCATCTCTGCTCTGGGGTCCCGTTGGCGCCTAGACTAATTAGTAATGGCTGCCAACTTGCCGAGACACAGTAGTAGCCAATCCGGATGCTGCTCTCTTTAGAGGAGAGCTGCTCTCTAAAGAGAGTAGCATCAGGATTGGGCTGAGCCTTAAAAAAACGTCGTTCGTTTATTCAGCAATGGGGTACGTTGCATTAGGCAGGCAAACCCCTAATCGGTTGTTTTTTTGAAAACCACATAGTTTGCTAGTTGGAGAAGCCCTGCCGGGCAAACACCACATGCGCAGTGAGTGCGCACTGTGCCGGCACAGAGTCAGTCCAGCGCCACCCAGTGTCAGACAGTGCATACTGTCCATGTCCATGACACTGTCACACACACCACGGCCGCAGGGCAATAATTATTGGGCAATTTATTCGAGCGGCGCGTTAATTTATAAAACTTTTATTAACGCGCCGCTCGAATAAATTGCCTGATAATTATAGGTGGGGCAGCGCCCAAACGCCCTAATGGTAAAACCGCCACTGCTTCTAAGCAATCCATAGAAATGAGGGTGTTGTTGGAGTAGCTTTACCTGACATTAAGGAAGTAGTTTAGTACATTTCCCTCTACCTGTTGCTTTTACCTGTGTCTATGTCCAGGGTTTCATTCTGCCCTCTTGGGTGGACATAGCAGTGGTTCCCTCTGTATGCTTTTATTGGGTGAGCTACTGCCTGTTCTGCATATAAACATGCAGCCACTCGCGCTAGGGCATCCTAGCAATGTTTTAGCAACTCCACCTTGATTTGGACTTAAAAGGCTGTTTAATGAAGGAAACAACTACTGACATGCCCAAGTTATGATTGTCCGGTGCATTTGCTTGACCACTCTTGCTAAAATAATAGCTCTGGAGACTGTTTGTACCATCTATGGATTCTAGAGTAAGCCTGGGCGGAGTTCGCTCAGTTCTGCTACGTGGACCTCTGTGAAGTGCTAAAATAAATTCTGCTGCGCTATGCGGAACTCTGCAAACGGAGGAGTTTCTTTAGATAAATGCTGTTCACAATGATTTTCAATGCCAGGTGCTTTTCTGCACTGTGTAATTATTGCAAACGGCACCATGCAAAGCGCACGCGCTGGCTGCCTCCTTTTTGTTGCTTGAGTAGATTTTTACTGAGCGGACGGTTACTCAACGCTAGCGGTCGCGAGCCTACGCAACCGCTTGCAATGAGAAATCTGACTGCCCGCATTGAGAAATCTCACCGGGAGGTTGATCATCCTCGCTCGCCAACTTGATGTTGAAGATTACGAACGAGGAAAAATCTCGCTGGGAGGTGGATTTTCCTAGCCAAGTTGACGTTGATGAACGTGAGCGAGGGAAAAAACTCTGCTCCATTACACAGAGTGGAGCTTTTCAGAACTCCGCGAGCTCCACGTAATACGGATTGCCGAAAACTCTGCAAACTCCGCGAATGGAGCGGAGTTCACCACACAAACTAAGGGCCTCATTATGATTGCAGTGAATCCGCATACTCCGCGCCGGCGGAAGCCACCGCCGGCCCGGAGTATGCGGATTCACCGCGTGGGGACACACAAATGACTCCCAGACAGATTAGGATGGCTGGGGGGTCATTTTTACGTCCGCCGCTTTTCTGCCGCGATCGCCTACTGACCGCGGCGTAAAAGCTCTTACATGGCTGGTGGTGTCTTTCAGACACTGCCAGCCATATTAAGATTAGAATTTTGTAATGCCTTTCCGCGGCGGCAATGCCGCCACGAAAAGGCATACAGACTTTTCTTTGGGGGCCCGTTGCGGGCCCCCCGGGTGAAGGGGGGGGTGGGGGTGCACATGGGGGGTACCTATGGTACCCACCTGCATTTGCATGCACAAAGCAGCAGGCACCACGCGGTGCCTGCCGCTTTGTGCATGCAAATGTACTGATTGCATTTTTAACATTGCGGCGGTTGCTGCTTCAAGCAGCACCCGTCGCAATGTTAAACATACAAGATGTGACCGCCAGGGTGGCTTCACATCCTAATTTGTATGGAGGGACCGCCGCTGCCCCTGCGGACGGTCCCTCCTCCTCTGGGGTGGCGGACGGACGCAGGTCCGTCCGCCATCCTAATAGGGCCCTTAGTCTATAGTAAGAGTGATTACTTTGGGGTAGTTACAATTTCAGTGGTCAGGGCTTTGGATTAACCTTATTCTCAACCTTGGTTTTCCAGAGTCTTCTGTAATACACTCAAGATCTCATCTAACTCATCTGAAATAGTTATTAGAATACACCAGACCCCACAGACCTTAACTCACTCTGAAGAGACAAATTCAGTGTCCATGTAAGATTCACTCTCTTTCCAGTAGATGGGTCCAAAGATTTTGAGACAAGCCTGATAGAAGTATAGAACAATTTCGTGCCAATCACAATCTCACCCAGAAGAACACTTGTGCTGCTGCTGTCTGAAGTAAGTGTATTTTCTGGCTCTCCTACATAATACATACATCTCAAGGTAACACATTGGCGTGAGAAAACATGGAGAGCCATGATAAGTGAGAATCCTTGTTAGGGCTTCTTGGGAGAGCTCATTTTTTTGCTTACTCAACTGCCATTTTGTTTAGTTCTCTAATTTTATAACTGTGTGTATGAGAGTTTACCTTGTGGGAAAGATTATGCTAAAAAATGTAGGCCTATACAGGTTATGGTGTCAAGCTATAGGACTGATTGGTGCACTGCGAAACTTTATGTCAGTAGGCCATAGATCTGGTCTGCTTATTATGAAATGTTATGACAAAGGCAGTTGGTCTAGCTTAATAACAGTGACAAGCATTTGTTAATCAGTAATCCTTTAACAGGTGGTTGTTATCACATTGCTTTACAGGCTATAAACAGGTATTGTTTTTACATATAATGTTACAGATTACCATAGGAGAAAAAGGATTTTGGTGTTAGCTACCCAGTTTGACAAACCCTGGGAGTTTTCAATTTGAGGATTCCTGTTACTCCCTTTTGAGAGGGGGTGTACATTGTTCTGCAAGCTGTATTTGTCCACACATTTGTAATTTTAGAACTGAATTTTTGATGGTTGCCAGTTCATGTGCATTTGACGAGGCTAGTGATGGGTAAGGTGTAAATCGAATGGTGAAGGGTAAAGGCTTCATCGGTTCATTGGAAAAAATCATGCCAGATTTCATAGGTTTGATCGGATTATTAGAAATCATAACAAAGCCGAAAAGGCCTGGCCTATTTATTGTAAAAAATATGTATTAAAGTCAATAAGCTTTTAAGGCTGGGTTGTTATTACATTGTGCTAAAGCCTATAGACAAGTATTTTGTTATAGGGATTTCCGCAGATTACCATAATAGGCAAATGTTTTGTTAATGTTGACCCAATTGAACAAATCATGCGTATAGGTCGATTTGCACTATGATAACCCTCATAAGGCTCAATAGGGTTTTTATATGGTTTTGACAACTGCATTTTATGCATATTTGTAATTTTATCAAGGTATACCTGATGATTACCTTGTAAAAAGGGTTATGACAAACATAATAGGTTAGAGTGTTGACAAGGCAGTGATAAAAAAATTATGGAAAAGGCAGTAGACCTCAAATATTGATTCTGAAATGTATATGTTAAAGCCAATAAGCATTTAAGGGAAGATTGTTATCACTCTGTATTAAAGCCTACATATCGGTATTTTGTTACAAGGAATCGTACAGATTATCATAGTAGGCAAGGGTTTTGGTGTTGGTTACTACCGCTGACAAAGTGAGGGTATAGAAGATTTTCACTGTCAGATGTCCTTGTTGTGCCCTTTTAGAAGAAATAGTATTTTGCTTTGCCAATGGTAATTTTGTATACTATGCAATGTTATCATTGCATTTCTGATGGCTGCCTTGTGGGAAAGCTTAAGCTTAGAAATTAAGGTCTTGGTTGGTTATGGTGACAAGACAATGATAACAGCTAAAGGCCTGATTAGTTCACCATCTTTCCAGTGCCATAGGTATGATATGTTTATTATGAAAAGTTATAATAAAAGCAGTCGGCCTGACAAATTGATTGTGAAAAGCATGTATTAAAGTCCAGAGGCATTTAAGGTGGATTTATATTTATTTGTAATAAAGCCTACAGAGAGGTATTTTGTAAAGTGAAATGTCACATGCTACCTTTATAGTAATATATTTTGATGGCGGTTACTGCCTCTCTGACAAACCCTAGGATACAAGCTTTGCACTGTAGTAATTTGTGCTACAATTTCCTTTGTTGTCTGCCATGATCTTGTGATAAAAAGCATCAGTAAATAATATATAAATCCATATATATATATACATGTAGATCCATATAGATACATAGACAGTTTTTAGGTTTTCCTCCATTAATCTGTCTCTTTGTCATTTATTTTCAACTTCCAACCTTGATAGCGAAATACATGGATAATTGTTCAGCCCACATAAGTCACTGGCTCTCTTGCCCTGTGAATGACAGCATGTTCTTCTCACTTCTGTACATCCACCTGCAAATGGGTGTGCTTTAGACTCATGGCTGGTTTTACCATTTCAAGATGGCCAGCACACTGGCTCTAACTGTGGTAGCCATGGTGTAGCTTTAAAACAACAATAAACTAGTTGGCTGTAATACCACTGTAAAACAGACACCGACCGCTATATTTAGTTTCGTTATTGCAAGCATATACCATCTTGTTATAACTTCAACATGTTTCCTACTTTCTACTTGTATTCTTAGAATTTATATTGCATATGTTGTTGAGTTTACATGTGGTTTATTTCAGTTGTGTCAGAGAGTGGATGCAGGAATGAGTCAGTCAAGGAGTTAAAAGATGTATTAGTGCACAGATGAGTGACACAGTGCATGTATGATGATTTATTGGATGCTTTAACCCATAAGTGACACAAAAAGCAGACCTACTGGCATTTACAATGCATGTTATTACAATTTGGTTTGTTGTTTAAAACCAATATTAATTTAAAAGGAATCTTGTTTGGGGTGTTGGTCCACCACACACCGTTCACACATGAGGGAGAAGGCTTGTTTACCTTTATACATGTTTTTGATCCGTTGGTGTGGGGCTTAATCACAACTCACATCTAAATCGGTGCTTCTCCATAGGCAAAATGTGTCTTTTCTTTGTGTGTGAATGTCTCTGCAAGTTTATGTGTATCTATGTCTATGTGTGTCTCTGCAGACGAGTGTGCATGTTGTGTGTGTTTTCTATTCTCCTGTATGTGTACAAACATATGTTTCTGTGTGTCTGAGGGGGTGGTCTGTGTGTCTCCTGTTGAAGTTTGTGCGCCAAATAAACAGAACAAATTGCTTCATCAAATCTTGTTTCTGACAAAGCAATGATTGAGCGAGATGCATTTGATTGCAATAAATGCATGCCACGACACTCAACAGAACAATTCTCCTCCTGGCTAATCTGAAGCTCGTGCTGGTATTATATATTTATTTGTTTCCCTTTCGACAAGCGTTTTGAGACGTAGCTCCCACACAACATTAATCAATCAGCCTTTGTATAGCGCACCACTTTCACCCTTAAGGGCATCTGGGCGCTGCTGGTGCCGTGTCTCCCTCGAAAAGCCAGGTCTCAAGTTTCTTTCTAAAGTTTTTCTTAATTACTATTTTTCATGAAAAAATAGTTTTCTGCTGAATATCAACATTTATATCCAATCAAAATAGATTATAGTATAATCTCATGATCTTCACTTCTAGGAACAGTACTATAAATTCCCCCTTTACCCCTCTTCTCCCCCCCCCTTTTCTTTCCTTGATTATTGCTAAAAGGAAAACAGCTTTCTATTTTGCTTAATGTCTGTTTTTATATTTATTATACTATGCATATCTGTTTTTTTATGACCTTTTCTTATGTTATTGTTATTTACTTAATAAAGCCTCATAAACACAAAAAAATAGACTATGCATATTTTTGAGAAAGTGATTGTTTAGTGTAGGAATAATAATAACTAGACCCTCATGTCTAAAATAATCACAAACTACAACACTTTAATGTTTAGATATTTGACGGGTATTTGTTTAGCTCAATCTCATTAGAATCTCGGATTCAAAGACTTCCATAAAAAAACAAATGTGTCATTACATAACATTCTCTACTGTCAACGAAGGGTTATATTTCTTTGATGTTTTCCTTCTCAATAGTTCAGTGAGATAACTGTTCACATTGGAGACCTGACATCACTTGCAGATGCCTGTCAGCATGTTCCTGGAATCCCTTTTTAAACAAAAAAAAATGTCAGTTTTTCCCTTTCGATGGGAAGAGTGGTTGTCAGCTCTACAACCTATCAGCATAGTTTGCTGTCAGAGGTCGCACAGAAAACGGCTCGTGTGCCCCCGACTTCCACAGACACTGCCAAAGGAAATGGAGGGGTCGACCTCTGAATTTGTTGATTGTCTCCTGAAACGAATCTCTTTTTGTCAAATCACCAGTCAAAAAGAAACACAATGGGATGAGAACGTGCCCCTCTTCTTGTAAGTTTCCCTTGTATTTAATTGTCTCTCTCTGTCAAGTGTCTCAGGGAAGCATAACGCCAGTGGGCACAATAGTCAGTCCTGGAGAAACGTGAATTAAGATGTATTATTGTACAACTGGTTGACAGAAACGAGAAATGAACATTCAGTGCCATGTTGGTTTCTTCAGGACGGAAAAATACTGCAACTTGCCGGGCCCCTTTGCAGACATAGGCGAAATATATGGCAATTAATTAATGCTTTTGATTTCAAAATTAATTTGACTTTAAAAACAGAATTTAGCTGTGGGATAAGTCGATGAATGAAAGGATAACCGCCAGCATAAAATGTATTACAAATTAATTGCATGCGCACCAATATATGCCAACATGAGATGGGGAGAGATATCTGACTAATTACAGTAAGTAATAGAAAACTGCTATAATAGTTTATGCATGATCAATTAACACTATTCCTGCCAGGGTGTTTTTCAGAACTTTCTTCAAAAATGTTGCAGTTAAGTTGAGCACTTTTTTGGTGGTATTGAAAAGCCAAGGGAGCGAACTTATATGCTATATATTGGTGCAAACCCTGATATATCTGAACGCTAAAGATATACCTGGTCAATTGATCAAATGTATAATATATATATATCTATACTAAAGATATATATGGTACAAAACATGCTTTCCTTGCCATGCCTGGCTAGCAGAACAGCTGTAAATGATGCCATTCGTCTCCTGGATTCCTTACAGGTAAGCAAACCTGTGGGAAAAGTAAATATGGGTCGCATGTATCAAGCAATTTTGTGTTCGCAATCAGGCCTGGTTTGACTCTTTCGCTTTACCAACATGCCAGTAGTCTGAGTGGAAGGTCCCGGTCAGCAGGATTCATTCTGGTCTTTGGACACTGGCCCAGTGGAGAAGATACCGGTAGCTGTCTGGCATGCTGGTTGTGCCATTCTATCGTGATCTGGAGCTGTTGGGGTCGCTTGTACAGCTCAGGCTAGCTGTAGCAGGCTCATTGGCGCAGGATCCCACTGCCGTCTGCGGGCTGGTACTGGCTGGCTGGGTCAGCTGATCGGCACAGGTGAGTCTGGGTCCCCAGCCCCCGTGATCACGTTGCAGCTTGTTGTGGTGGAGAGAAGAGCAAATGGCGGTCTACCCGGCTGAGACTTGAGGGTGGCCCCCTGTCGTGGGCTGTCGGGCGTTACTACTTATGCGAGGCGCGCCTGGTCAGACAAGCGGCCCTCGACAAATTCGACACTAGGAGACTTTCCGGTCCCTTGCTGGCTGTTGGGCGTTTACTGCTCTTGCGGGCTGCTCTGACTTGATCCATGGTGTTCTGGCTCGAGCCGTGAGCATGGACCCAGAGTCTGAGTCCTAGAAACCACCCGGACTGTTTCGGACAACCTCCCTCCTTGCGGTCACAATGCGGAGGAGCGCAGTTCCCTGGCTTTCTGCCCGGATGATGCTGATCTGAGTCTGATTGTTTGCCAAATCTACGGCGCGACTCCTGGGGAGCCACCACTCGCTACTGATCTATGGCTTGGGCTTCTACGCATGCTCAGGGAAGGGGCTTATCAGTGTATCAGGGGACTTCTCCCCAGGCACCTGGTGTTGCTATGTGTGTTTGGCATTACTTTTGGCTCTTGTGGTTATGAGAAAACGCTACGTCTGGGCAAATGAGAAGTGCTGATTTCCCTGGTAATCAAGGGAGTTTCACTTCAAGCCCTAATTTTATGTACAGTGAAAAGAAAGGTAGGACTCCTCTCAGTCTATAAGGGGGGGGGGGCTTGGGCTGCAATAAGGCACTTTTGAACTCCATTCAGTCTAGGCTGAGAAAGAAAGGTAGGTGTTACCCCCCTTAAGGTGTGGCCTGCTTGGAATCTGTCTGGTTGCAATAAAGTACTATCTGGCAGATGCATCAAAGTAAATACCGGGAGCAATTGGGAAGATTCTCAGAATCTGCACCTTGTCTCCCGGTATTTTTGCATTTGGGATGCATCATTCCAAATGCAAAAATCGCAATTTAAGGAATCTCTAAATTGAGATTCCTTAAATTGCGATTGCATTTAAGGAATCCCTAATTGAGATTCCTTAAATGCAATGCATGAAAGTAAAAAAAATAGCGAATTCGCTAATGGGGGAGCAAATTACCATGAAGTTGGATTTCATGGCAATTTGCTAAAACTTTGAAAAAAGCACTTTTGTGCATTTTTCAAAGCTTCATGTTGCGCACACACATGCCATTAGGGCATGTGTGTGTGCAACATATGTGCATAGATGAATTTCAGGGGTGCAACAGGGTGTCATTTTGACACCCTTGCACCCTTGAAATTGCATGAGCAATTTGCGAGTACCTACTGGTACTCCCTAATTGCTCATGCAATCTCCAATACATTCCTATGGGCCTGTAGGCCCATAGGATTGAATGGGACAGCATTCCTTAATTGCGACTAGCAATTTGCGAGTAGCAATTAAGGAATGTTAAGGAATCGCTATTTTAATAGCGATTCCTACATGCATAGGCTTTTGCTATTCCTAAATAGCGATTCCTTAAAAATCGCTATTTAGGAATAGCAAAAGGCTACGTTGATGCATCTGCCAGTATGTTCCCACTGGGGTTATCTTATCAACCAACTAGATCAGCCTCATACATTACTTTGTCAAACTTGAAACCTATGAGAGGAATATTGCACTTTGCGATGTCGAACTTGTAACCCAAGAGTTGAACTTTTCTTTGGTTGCACTAAGGTACTATGTTGCCGCTGGTGACATCTCAATAACTAACTAGAGTATCCTCGTACATAGCTCTGTCGAGTTTGAAACCTATGTGGGGAATATTGCACTTGCTGAACTTGTAATCCAAGAGTTGTACTTTTCTCCCCAAAAAGTGGTTTTACAACTTCTCGCTTTGGGAAAGCTCAACTATGTCAGAACGTTGCCTTCCTCTCCCCTTACTCGGTTTACTCTACTTACCGTGGTGCAACTTGCTACTCGCTCCTCTAACTGCCGGGCACAGGTAGGCATTAATGTGTTCAAGATTGTCTACCCTCCCAACCTCTCAAAGAGAGTAGCAAAGACCTTTAAACACAATCTACTCAAATTCTGTCCTGAAACTCTGATCTCTGATACCTATTTGTGTGAGGTCTAAGGATGTAGTGGTGACAGAACTTATCTTCTCCACTACCGGAAATGCCCAGTGGAGAAGATCCTTCACTGATACGCTTCGTTGCAACGCTCTCTGCAAAACCCCCCATGGGTTCCATATAATCATAATTCCTTCTCCAGTCCTCAATGCTGTACTGACCATTTCTCTCTATAATAATGGCAACATCCTTATTCAAGCCTCTAACCTGCATCTGAATCGCTTTGATAGTATTTTTTAATAGACTTAGTAACCCTAATCCTGCTAGTATAGTTCATTCTAGTCTCCTCATAATTTCTGCACCTTCCGCGTCTTCCTGCCCTGTCTCCTCCCCCTACAACCCTATCCTCCCCCTACAACCCTATCTACCTGCCAGTCTAGATCATTTTAGTCTCCCCATTACTGCCTGCTCTCTCACACTATGTTTTTACCACCTCCACCTCCCGCTCTCTCACTATGATCCGTTCTGATACCCCCTACGACACGGTTAATGAGTATAATACTCTCAATACCAACCCTGACACACCGTGCTTTCCATCTCCAAGTGCCAGTAACTCTAATACGATTGCTTCTCCTACTCTGCACCCAATTTTGTACCCCAGCACCTTACCTTTTAACCCTCTACTACCTTTCTTCTCTTATTTATTTATTTATAGTGTTTTATATAGCGCGTGCAAGACCCGTGGGTATCAGAGCGCTTAACAGGAAAGAATAACAAATAGACATTATAGTAGCAATAATAATAATAACATATATATGAGGTAGAAGGCAATATAATGAATGGACGTGAATAGATATATAAGTTCTTAACGTCTGTGCAATTAGCATTGGTCTCAAACCAAGCTCGGTGAGGTAGAGTTATATTGTATTCCAGTGCATATTAGGATGGTGTGGATAAATAGATAGGTGAGGTAGAGGTTATATAGTTTTGTCAGTGAGATATAGTTATAGGATCACAAGTAAATGAGGTAGCAGTATGTGTCTAGCCTCGGCTTGTACATGGGCACAGACAGATGTCAGGTATTGATCTTCCAACATTCCTGAAGTGGACAATCCTCTGGTAGCATAACTGATCGTCTCAGTAGTCCGTAGGTATCTCTATGTAGGGTATTTACTCATCAAGTGGCTCTTAAGTTCTCGTTTGAATGAAAATGTATTTTGAATCTTCCTGATGCTTGGCGGGAGTGAGTTCCATATTCTGGGGGCAGCTCCAGAGAATGCTCTGTTGTAAGTTTTTTTCTTGTGGAAAAAGGCTGGTCGCAGCAGCAGCTCTTTTGCGCTTCTAGTTGTTCTGTTACCTCCTGATATCTTAAGTTTCTTGGCTAGGTATCTAGGCGTGTTGTAGTGAACCGCTTTATGTGTAATACAGGCCATCTTCATTTGAATTCTGGCTTCGTAGGGTAGCCAGTTTAGTGCTTTCAGGTGAGGAGATATATGATCGAATTTCTTCGTTCCCGTGATGAGTCTTGCCGCTGCGTTGAGGCAGGCTTTTAGTGGTGCTGTGGATGTTTTCGGTAGGCCAGCTAGTGTGGTGCAGCCGTATTCGATCCTCGAGATAACTAGTGATTGGATAGCCAGTTTTAGATCCGACTCTGAGATAAAGGGTTTCAGTTTTCTTAAGTAATTTAAGTGGAAGCGGGCGCTCTTGGCCATTAAATTAATATGGTTTTTCATATCAAGGTTTTCGTCTAAGGTGATTCCTAGTGATTTGGCTGAGTTAACTAGGGTCGGGGCGCAATTTAGCGCCGTCACCAATTTAGTCCATTCCTTAACATCCGGTTGGCTCCTTGTCGGTGAAATTAGCAGGAATTCTGTTTTCTGGGCGTTTAGTTTCAGATGGTTCATTGTTAACCATTGCAGTGCTCTCTTTAGTGTCTTGTTCATTAGGTCAATGTCCTCAAGGGAGGCGATCTTTATGTATAATTGCGTGTCGTCAGCATACATGTGATAGGATATCTGTGATTGTTGAAGAATCTCCGTGAGAGGTTCTACATACAAGTTGAATAGATCTGGGGATAACGTTGAGCCTTGTGGGACCCCGATTTCATTGGGGCTCGGGGAAGAGATTGCTTGATTCACTAAGAATCGTAGAGTCCTATTTTGTAGGAAGGAGTTGAACCATTTCAGCACGTTTCCGGACAATCCCGTCCTGTTTTGTAGCCTAGTCATTAGCACTTCGTGGTTTACCGTGTCAAATGCTGATGACACGTCTAGGAGGATTAGTAGGCATGTTTGATTTCGGTCTAAGGCTTGAAGTGCGTCATCGACAATATGCAGGATCGCAGTCTCAGTACTGTGTCCTGTTCTGAATCCAGATTGGCAATCGTCTAGTAGTGAGAATTTAGCGATATGTTGACTTAGTTGGCCCTGTACGCATTTCTCAATGAGTTTGGCCAGTAGAGGGATGTTGGTCACTGGTCGATAGTTGTTAGGGTCTGTTGCATCAGCTGTCGGCTTTTTAATGATGGGCACTACCTGCCCTGTTTTTAGGCAGTCTGGGAGGGTTCCTTGTGCAAGTGAGGCATTTATTATCTCAGTCCAGATCGGAACTAGAGTGTGGCTGATTTTTCTTACACATTTTCCCGGTAGAGGATCTTGATAGTGGTTGTTCGGTCTGAGTTCCGCCAGCGTTTTGGCGATCTTTCTCTGGTCATATAATTCAAATGTATCCCATTTTGCCATATTTTTTGTTTGTAGGTCTTCTGTTGCGACATTGGCCTCATTTTTAGGTGGAGGAAGGGTCGAGAGGTTAGTTGCTGCATTTGAGAGTTCCACCTCTAGCAATTTGGATTTTTCCGTGAAAAATGAGGAGAATTCCTCGCAGCTTATGGGAGTTTTTGTATTCTCTTGAACCGTTTTGGCTAGTTTGTTTGACTGCTGTTTTAAAATCTCGAAGAGTTTTCGCGGTCTGTTTGTGGTTCTGTCCAATTCCGATCGGATAAATTCTTTTTTGGAGTTGATTATCTTTTTATTGTATTCATTTCTAGTTTTTCTGAGGGCTTTCAGCTCCGGGGAGGAGGGATGTTGTCTCCATTTCCTTTCGGCCATTCTCAGTTTGCGCCTGTCCTCGTTCAATGATTCATTAAACCATGGATTTTTTGGTTTCTCAGAGACTTTTTTCAGTTTTTGGGGCATGGTGTCATTGACGATATTATCGATCACGGTTGTATAGTGCTCCGTCAGCTCATTTACATTTTGCTTATTGTAAGGTGGTTTCAGATCTTTCTCACACCTTTCAACCAGTAGTTCTATATTAGCCTCTTTTGTGTCTCGGATCAGTTTCTTGAGCTTGTGTGGTTGCACGGTCCTACCCTTTTTCATTATCGGTATCGCGAATGTTATGACGTGATGGTCAGACCAGTCACATGGGTCTATAGCGAGGATTGATGCCTTATCCTTTCTTGCAATAATCCAGTCTAAGGTCGCTCCTTGTGAGTGAGTGGGTTGGTTGCAAGCTTGTATAAGTTTTAGCTCACTGAGGAAGACTTTAAGCGAGTTGACCAGTTTGTCATTGCCGTCATCCCAGTGGAGGTTAAAGTCGCCTAGGAATATGTTGTTGGCATCCGAGTTAGAGTTAGTCGTTATGATCTCCATCAATTGTTCTGTGTACTTTGCATTCTCTCCTGGTGGATGATAGAATGCATGCAAGATGCAGCTTTGATTATTTGGTGTTCTTACATTGATACCAAGGTATTCGCAGGAGTCTAAGGGGTCAGATTGGAATTGGCAGACCTCGATCTCTGAGCGGTGAATGCAAGCTATGCCACCTCCCACATTCCTTGGTCTGTCTAACCTGACGATGTTATATTGGGGTGGTATTAAGAGGTCCATGGTAGGAGATGATGATTCATTGAGCCATGTTTCGGTGAGGATGGCCAAGTCAATTTCCTTATTGATGATGAGGGCAGCTATGTCTGATGCATGTTTCGTTGCCGAACGACAGTTAAGTAGCAGACAATTCAGGGGTTTCTGAGATTTTTCGCATTTTCCATTATCAGATTCGGATGCTGTTAACTGGATTTGTTGTAAATTTTGGTGAATTGCTTTCCTGTCCTTCTTTCTGGACGCTCTATTAGGGTCAATAGGTACTACTTTAATGTTCTCCTCCCTACTCCGGGGAGGTTGTTCATAAGATCGGAGCAAAGCCAGAGCTTCTTCTTTTGACACAGGCTTGGTCCTGTTGGGTCTGTTGGGTCTGAGTATCAGATTCTGGATGTGTGAGACCTTGGTGTGAGTACTTATCGCCATCTCCCAGATTTTTCCAATTGTCTGTGAGATTTTCATCGAGTTTTGTGCCAGGTTATCTACGATTTTCTGGAGTTCCTTGAGTTGTTTCTGTGTTCGGGATGATTTCGTATGTGAGATAGTCCTGGCTGGATTGGTATTAGAGTTTGCTCTTCTTCGTGAATAATCTGTTCTGATTACCCCAAATCTTTTCTCAGTATCCTTGGTTTGGTTATGAGTTCTGATTCTATAAGCGGTTCTATGAGAGGTGTCCCCATTAATTCTAATGTTATGGGATGTAAGTGGTGTTTTTGTGGATAGGGGTCTCTGGGGCTCAAGTCTCATCTTCGCGGGAGGATGGAGTGGGTCAATACCATCTACATTAGATCTTTCGATAACTTCGTGGAGGGACTCGCTTGGGGCTGGGGTACAATCTTCAAGCGTGACGGAGTTGTGCGTTAGCGGCAACGGCTCTTTCCTTGGGGCCTGGTTCTTCTCTTTATTTCGAGTGTTAGTGGACAGCGCTGTCCTTACTATCTCATTCTCTGGTATTACCACCATGTTTTCGGTTGAATCTCCGGTGTTATCACTTTGGTTGTTCTGGCCTTCCGTTTGAATGGTGACTCTGGTATTAGGGTCATTATGTTCAAGTGTGACATCTGGTAATGTCAAGTTTTGTTGGTGGCTTGGTCCTTCTATGTATTTCTTTAAATTTTGGAAGGCTATCTCAAATTTCTCAAGTTCTCTGTTGGTTGCTTGTATCAGCACTATTCCCGTTTTATAGATGGTAATGCATAGATCTGTATTACTTCTTTTAGTTAATGAGGTCGTTATTTTTGTGCCATATGGTATGTTTTTTATAGTTTTAGTGAACAGCATTTCTGTCAGGACGTTACGCCATTTAGCTGTTTTGTCAGTGTAGAATATGAGGTCGTTCATCATGATGCCTTTGACTATATCAAAATATGGGTCAGAGAACAGCATGTCCGGATTTTTTCTCAAAGTATTGTGTTTGAATTTTTTGGCAGCATTTTTGGATAGAGTTGCAGCATAGTCTATGCTCTTTGCGTTGAGTCCATTCGATCCTTGGAATCTTCCATCCATTATCTCTATCTCTCCACCAATTTCACAGGATAAAGTCACCGTGCCCTCCACCATTCAGCCTCATAGGTTTTCTATTCAACCTCCTGCTCAGAACCTGCACACCCTCTATGCTAATCCTCCCCCCATGGATAATATAACTGATCTCAAGCGGGGGTCTCTCTCCGCATACAATCGTTGTGAGTGTAAAGGGCCCCACCCATTATCTTATTTTGGGCCAGTACTTGTTTATAATATCCTCTGCCTGCTTGAGGAGAAATTGGTTGACCTCAAGCAGGACCTCCTTACTGTAAAGGATAACCTCTAGAACAGCCATGGTACCTGCAGAAAATTAATTATTTATGTATTTTCCCTCTGCTTTATCCCTCAAAATTACCTGCACAGACTACGGCTGCTCCAGACACTCCTACACTGCTCATTGAAGAATGAGAAGTTTTGCAAACTCGATCCCTCCTTTGGGCCTGATCTACCTACTCTTCCAGCAAGTATTAAACGTTGTGGAGTAGAGAGTTCTAACCTTTTGAACTCATGCTGGTCCTCTCAACCTCTTCCTAACCACCAGTCCAGACCCCTTAGTTTCTTGCCTCAGTTGTCGGATGAGGACATGCTCACACTGTTGCTGTCGTATGATGGCTCTGCGGACTCTCCATTCAACATACCAACTATCTCCTCTGACCCTGGTAGAGAACCTAGTGTTAACATTAGATCTGTGAATAAGGATAACCTACTTCAGATCACCATCTCTCACCTAGTAGAGGCAACTGCCAACTCTCATATCAAATCGATGCTTCTGAACTTCAGAACAGCAGTGAATCACACAACGGATATCTCTGAACTCATCATCTCACAAGAATTGGACCTCATGGTCCTTACTGAAACTTGGCTCAATGACTCCTCCTCCCCAATGCTCGACAACCTAATCCCCCCTGATTATGACATAATAAGATGCGATAGACCTGTCAAATCGGGGGGGGGGGCATTGCCTGCATCCATCACTCCAGTCTCATGTTGAACAGGCTCAAAATGCTCGGATGTCGGTCTGTGAGCACCTGGAGACCGAGATCGGGAACAATTGCAAGACTTTTTGTGTGCTTCACATGACATATGATCCTCCTGGGGATAACCTGCACTTTGTAGAGCAAATGATGGAGTTAATTTCCCCTTCCTCGATTCTTCACCATAACTATATCTTCCTCAGTGACTTTAACCTTTACTGGAACTTAGTTTTCACATTTAAGGCTTTACTCTCCGACCTCAACTTCATCCAGGCCTGTAATGGACCCACCCACATCAAGGGCGCTACCCTTGACCTTATAATTGATAAAGACCACATCATTCAGCTGGAGGACATTGTACCCTGTGATTGGTCGGATCATCATCAAATCTCCTTTCACGTCTTAAAAACAAACAGCTGGTTCGCACTCTGAGAGACATCAACAACAATAATCTAACTAACATGAGCAAGAATCTTCTTGAACCTCCCCCTAACATGAACAAAGGGTACGTGTTGACAGATCATAACATCAACTCTATGTCAAGTATTCTTGACTCTGTTGCTCTGAAGCAACTCAAAAGGATTCCGATCAAACAATCCAAACCCTGGTTCAATGGCTCTTTAGTGCGGAATGTCGCAAACATCGGCTCTCTGAGAGACGATGGAGAAACACTTCCTCCATGACAAGTCTCAATCAGTTAAGGCGGGTGAGATGTGCTTACAACAAACACATTCGCAATGCTAAAACAGATCATTTCAAGGCTCAGCTTGACAGTGTTAAAACCCGACTCAAGAAACTGTTTGAAATCATCAAACAACAAGCTAACCACTCTACTAATCTTATCCCAGCACTCAAGACTCATGGCCCCAGCGAGGAGGGCTTCTCAGTGCACTTTTCAGAAAAGTCTAGGATTATTGAAATAGATCTACAACCTGCCACTCCTAACTGCGGTCTTTGAGCTCCCTTGCCCTGCCGTACCTATGGCAGTGAGTGCTCCTCTCTACTCCATAGGGTGCACTCCCAAAAACAATGCCTCATGGAATTATTTCCGGATCCTGGATTAGGGGGAGCCGTTAGAATCTTTGGCATCTTTAAAACCCTCCAACCATATCAGTGATCCCCTACCCGCTAAGCTTCTCAAAGATCTCCAGTAAGCCATTCTCCCTCTCTGGACCCGGATCATTCGGCAATCTCTCTTGCAGGGGAGGATTCCTGACTTTCTTAAGATGGGGCAAGTCACACACATCCCCAAGAAGCCTAATGCGGACTTAGCGGATCCCAACAATTTCCATCCGATCACCAGCATCATGTCTTTAGCTAAATTGCTCAAGAAATGCATTCATACACAGCTATGCAACCACATCGAGAAAGTTCAGCTCCTTGACCTTTACCAGTCAGGCTTTAGAGCGGGACACAGTACAGAAACAGCTCTAAAACATTGTTGATGATGCCTTGAGATCTCTTGACCAAGATTTTCCTTGTCTTCTGATCATTCTTGACTTGTCCTCTGCATTTGACACTATCAAATATGATAACTTGATTGCTCTTCTTCAACATAGGATGGGAGTATCTGGCTCTGTCTTAAATTGGTTCTCTTCTTTCCGACATAACCGTGCCCAAAGAATCAAAGTCAACCATTCACTTGTGGCTAGTACCCCGGTGACTATTGGGGTACGTCAAGGTTCAACACTCTCGCCCATGCTCTTTGTGAAACCTCTATCTGATACTCTGAACTGCGCTAGCATTCAATACCATATGTATGCGGATGACACTCAAGTTTGTTTGAAGATTTCCTCTACAGATGACATAAAAACTCTTAATGGGGCACTTCTAAAAACTCAACAATGGCTAACGCATAATCATTTGTTATTTAATACCTTTACAGAATTTCTCCTGATTACCCCTGTAACCACTCAGCATCTATGCAAGACTGGATCAAACAACTTTCCGCACTCAACTGCACCCCTCATATTGCTGACTCTGCTGGATCTTTATGCGTCACCCTGGACAAATACCTAAATATGCAAGCACAGACCAGTGCCAATTATCATCTCAACACTCTTAGGAAAATCAATCCTTTCTCACCTCCTGAGGACATCCAGTCACCATTCCAATCCCTAGTTATCTCACGACTAGAATATGGTTTAGTGACCCTAGCTGGGCTTCCTAAGGCTAGGTTAGCTCAGCTAAGAGCCACTCTAAACGCCTCTGCCAGAGTCCTCACGGGCTCCAGAAAACATGACCATATCACACCTGACCTAATTCAACCTAAATGCCTTTCAATTGATGCTAGGATCCGTTTCAAGTTAGCCTCCCTGACGCATAAAGCTATTCACTATAACACCCCGTTTACCTGGCTTAAAGACTTGGGATCGCCGGCTCTAGTTCGAACTTAAGAAGCTCTAATACTCTACTATTGAAACTCCTAAATTCAAGAAGAAAAGAACTTACAATCATGCCTTCTCCGAGCTTGCTCAAAGAAATTGGAATGCCCTTCGGCCTGAGATCATATCCAACCTGTTAGACCTGACATCATTGGCTTGAGTCTCTCCTCCATTTTTTCTGTTTGCCTCTACTGTGTTACGATGTTTTGCTGGTATATGCTTTGGGCGCCGTGTCACTGCTGATCAGTGCCATAGCGCAAGTGCTCCCTCTGTTAAAATGATGTATCTATTGTATCCATGTTTGGCTTATTTGGTTTACTGTCAGTCCCTAGTCTAGTGCACCAGGAGTGCCAGGGCTTGTAAATACAAATGCCGCTCGTGGGCTTGCAGCACATGTTGTGCCACCCACAGGAGCAGCCTTGTAAACGAATGTCTACCGATCGGTCATTGCGAGACCCACGTGCAGTCCTGCACTGTCACGTCGGCTGCGCAGGTATACCTACTTGCCAGCCCCTCCAACCTTCCCTTAACTTCATGTTAGTCACCCCTATGGTAGGCCCATGGGCAGGGTGCATTGTAAGTGTAAGGTAGGACAAGCCTGACCAAGTTGGCATGTCCTGATAGTGAAGTGCCGCCATCTTAGGGCTTCACTATTGCGAGGTAGCCTGCTCTCCGTTGGATAGAATGGGCCGCCGGGATTATTAACGCTATAATCCTAGCTGGCTCGGGGAGCATGGTGCAATGTCGAGTTTTGTATCCCTGAACTCGGGGTTTAATTACGCATCCGTTGGTGTGGATGGTCTTTGGACTCTGGGTTCGAAAATAGCACTTTTAGAAAGTGTCTATTTTCTTGTCTAACCATATCTGGTCTCTGCTGGTCTTGCGTGTGTGTGACAGGAGCTGGGTGGCTCCAAGAGGTCTGGATGAGTCAGTGTGGGATGAGTGGGACATTACGTTGAGAGTAGGGGGAGAGTAGTTGTTGATAGCCTGCCTTGCCTGATACAATGCTGGCTCCACCTCCTGCCGAGCGACTGATGGCTCTGTACCTGCCATGGACGATCCTAGCCCCACCTCCTGCCAGGAGGGCGATAGCTCTGCTCCTGCCAGTGTCAATGCTGGCTCCACCTCCTGCGGGGCGTCTGAGGACCCGGCCCGGCTCAATGAATAGGCCAGGTGCTACTGCCTAGCTCCACCCACCACAGACCCAGGATGTTGGGAAATCCCCGGCATAGACAAAGGGATCAAAGACGAAAAGGGGTATAAGAGGAGGACCCCTGAGCTAGGAAATCAGATCACTTCTGACAAGGAACCCTGTAACCAAGGACAAGAAGCCTGCTGATCTAAAGGACTGCTTACCCCTTCTGCCAGTGTGCTGTTGTTGGGGGAATCCTGCAGCGCTTCTTTATTTTTGCCAAGGAACCAGGAGAGAGGAACTGTGTGTGTACTCTCACGCTTGCTAAGAAAATCTCCAAGGACTGGAAGAGTGCCAGTCTCCTGCCGAAGTCACAGGGCTAAAGGACTTCACCTGCTACAAAGTGCTATCTGCTGGAAGTGTGAATCCAGCATCTCTGAAAGAACCAGCAACCACGACGATCGGACGCTGGGCCCAACCGACGCCAGCAGCAACGCCAGTGAGTAGGAGTACGGCTCTAACTCCAGAGGACCTCGTGTCTGCCCCACTGCTGATCGCATCAACCGTGTGCCCTTCGACGCCGTGAGCGCTGCTCACTCTGTGCAACTGCATCATCGACAACGCCTGCTGTGGCCTGAGCGACACCGAAGACGCGACGCCGGATTGCTCGACGCCGCTGATCATCGTGTGCTTCATTTTCCTAAGGTACTGTGTTGTTGGGGGTCCGTGTGACTCCCGGCCCGACGCAGCGCTCCTCGCGGTCGACGCCGAACCTGTGGATTATCTCTGCCCAGCGTTGTGTAGCTCCCGTGTGAGTTACCCTGTTGCTAAAGAACTGTGTTTCCAAGAAGAAGATTTGCTTGATATAAAAGACTCTTGTGCTAAAGAAGAAACTACCTTTGAACTATCCTTTTTCCTTCCCGAACGTATTTATTCCGATTGTGTACAGTTTTGCCGTTATTTTGGTCTTGTGCTAAGCCTTATATAAAAATACTTATTTTTATAATACTACGGTGTCGTGTCCATTTGTAGTGTATTCACTGTATTACTGTATGTGGTCATAATTGCTTAACACACAGCCTCTGAGATAAGCCTGTTCTGCTCTGCCAAGCTACCAAGGGGGTGAGCAGGGGTTATCGAAGGGTGTGATCCCCTTGCCCTGACTAGAAAAGGAGTGTCCCTATTTGTCAGAAGTGTATACCTCTGCCAACTAGAGACAGCCGGTTCTAACATTTGGATGCAGCGGTGAGGATTTGGACCTTGCATTTATGACCCATGTACAGTGATTAGTGTGCGCTACGTAGTGAAAGCAGACCATAACGCAGTCACAATCTGATTCGGAAGGATCCTATTTTTGTTCTCCGCTTTCCTGAAACTTGATTTTCTGAACACTGCCAGTTTAACCATGAGTGACAACGGAGTCACTGCCCCTGCTATCGTTGTTGTGGAGGAGTTCGAGAGGAGTAAGCTAAAGAAATACAAGAAAGATGAGCTGAAACACTTTTGCAACCAGTTTGAAGTTCCTACCACCGGCCTCTCGAGAAAAGATGATTTTTATAAAGCATTGCAGGCCTGGTGGGAGTCCAGAAATCCCTCTGATGTGGTGGTGGTACCCACAGAGGAAGGGGATGAGGAGGTGCCAGTGAATGGACCTGTGCCCTCTCCCGGAAGCAGTGTTTCCTCCAAAGGTCTTTCCCCTGAAGAAAGAGAAGAAAGGGCGAAAGAGCGAGCTTACAACATGGAGATGGCAAGGCTAAAGATAAATGGGCAGTTGGAGTTAGAAAATGCAAGAGGTAGAAGGGAAGCTGATTTAGAGATCAAAAAGTTGGAGTTTGAACAAGAGAAGTTAGCTTTGGAGCATGAAGCCAGGTTGAGGGAACTGGATATCCAAGCTAAAAAGTTAGAGTTGAATCCCTCTGGTGGCAGCATTCCATCCGAGCCTGCAGAAAGTAAGTTTTTCTTCCCGAAAGATGTGATCAAAGATTACAATAAGAATGAAGATATTGGTCAATGGTTTAAAGCATATGAGTTAGCATTGTTGGCCCACCAGGTCCCTGAGAAGAATTGGGGAGCGGGGTTGTGGGGTCGCTTTGTGAATGAGGGAAGAGATACCCTGTTAGACATGCCTGTTGCGGATAGGATGTCGTATGCTCATATGAAAGATGCTTTAATGTTGCGATATGGTTTAACCCCCGAGCAGTACAGACAAGCTTTTAGAGAATGTAAGAAGTTGCCTGGTACGACGTGGGTTGAATATGTGTCTTATTTTTGCAGAGCAATGGATGGTTGAGTAAAGGGCAGCAAAGTGGAAAGTTATGAAGCTCTCTAAGATTTGTTTGCGTGGGAGCACTTGTCGAATAACTGTTTTCCAGAGCTGCGCCAGCACCTGATTGATAGCAAGATATCTAACCCTAGAAAACTTGCTGAGGAGGCGGACCGCTGGGTCAGTACCAGGGTCCACAAGGGTCCAGTGGGAGACTCAGCCAAAGGTGGGCAGGGTCCCCAGCAGAAGAATGGGGGGAACAAGGGTAAACAGAAGGAGTCTCAGAAAGGGCCCCAAAGTAATCCCCAAGGGAACCAAGGGAAGGGTTCCCAGCCTCCCCCTGAGAAGAAGTCAAGGGCCCCGACGGGTAAACCTGTTCATAGGGGCCCCCTAACCTGCTACGGTTGTGGGCAGGTGGGACATCGGTTTTATGACCCCCAGTGTCCCAAGAAAGATTCGAATGCACCGCCGCGTGCACCCCCTCGTCAGTTGGCAAGTGTAGCCTTGGGAGGGGAGGAGATGGTTGTCCATGGTGGGAGGGGTCCCGCAGAAATGTCCCTGGTCTCGCTAGGAGACATGCAAATGGTCCCTCCACCCCCTCTGCCTAGTAACACTAGTAAATATAGGCAGTGGGTGACCATTAATGGCCATAGAGTGGAAGCTCTCAGAGACACCGGAGCGAGTGTGACAGCTGTCAAGTGTCACTTGGTGTCCAGAGAGCAGGTGGTTCCCCACGCATTCTACCCCATGATAGCTGCCGATGACTCCCAGAAAGAGTGTGAGGTGGCTCAGGTTTCCTTTGAATGGGTGGGAGTTTCAGGTACTCTTCAAGTTGCTGTGAGGCCCGCCATGCCTGTCGACTGTCTCCTGGGCAATGATTTGGAAGACTCCCCTTGGGCTAAGGTGGAGAGAGCGGCGCACTTGAAAATGTTGGGTGTGCCAGAGTGGGTGTGTGCAACCACTCGATCCATGACAGCGAGTAAGGGTGTTGATGGGGTCCCGGAGCCTGAAAGTACGGCCCAGGACCCAGCTGTGACGAGAAGAGGCAGGAGGCGCGGGAAACCGGCCCCCGTTGTTCCCGTGGTCCAGAAGGAGGTAGACCCTGAGGGGGATGCCCTGGAGCCCACCGGGGAACAAATTGCCGAACTGGGAGATCTACCCGAGCTGACCCACTGGCAGCAGGATGGTGGTCCCTCCAGGGAGGAATTCTGTGCGGAACAGAAAGAGTGCCCTTCTCTTGTGGGCATGAGGCAGCAGGCCTCAGCCCAATCCTCAGGTGATCAGTCAGGGTCACATTTTGTGTACTGGGAGAACGACCTCCTGTATAGCGAGCCTAAGGCTGCTGAGCCTGGGTCAGCCCGTGTGCTGGTGGTACCCCAGCGCTTCAGAGCCTTCCTACTGGGTTTGGCTCATGACGTACCGTTAGCTGGACATCTGGGGCAGGACAAGACCTATGACAGGCTTGTCACCCATTTCTATTGGCCTCAGATGCGTAGGGATGTAGACATCCATTGCAAGACTTGTCGCACTTGCCAGGCAAGTGGGAAAAGCGGAAGGAAGCAGAAGGCTCCCCTCCAACCTTTTCCGGTGGTCAGCACCCCCTTTGACCGGGTGGGTATTGACATTGTTGGGCCCCTGGACCCCAAGACAGCCCTGGGCAACAGGTTCATCCTGGTCTTGGTGGACCATGCCACAAGGTACCCGGAAGCCATCCCTCTCAGGACAGTGACGGCCCCCGTGGTGGGACGGGCACTGATGGGTGTTTTCTCCCGGATGGGGTTCCCCAGAGAGGTGGTGTCCGACCGAGGCACCAACTTCATTTCGAACTATATGAAGTCTCTGTGGAAGGAGTGTGGGGTAACCTACAAGTTCACCACTCCTTACCACCCTCAAGGAAACGGGCTGGTTGAGAGATTCAACCGGACCCTGAAAGGCATGATTATGGGTCTTGAAGAACCAATGAGGCGGAAATGGGACGTCCTCTTGCCATGCCTGTTGTTTGCTTACCGTGAGGTGCCGCAGAAGGCTCTAGGGTTCAGCCCCTTTGAGCTCTTATACGGTCACCCGGTAAGAGGACCTTTGAGTCTGGTCAAGGAAGGCTGGGAGCAATCTCCCAGGAAACCTCCCCAGGATGTATACAGCTACATGCTGGCCTTTCGGAACCAGACTCGGCGCTTCAGAGAACTTGCTCAGGCAAATCTGGAGGCCAGCCAGGAGGAGATGAAGCGATGGTACGACCGGAATGCCACTCTGGTAGAGCTTCAGCCTGGTCAGGAAGTGTGGGTCATGTCGCCTGTGGAACCTTGTGCGCTCAAGGACACGTGGACTGGACCGTTTAAGGTTGTGGAGAAGAAGAGCGATGTCACCTACTTGGTGGACTTGAAATCTCCCAGGAACCCCTTGCGGGTCCTGCATGTCAACCGTTTGAAGCCCCACTTAGAAAGGTCCGAAGTGGGCATGCTCTTAGCTACAGATGACGGAACGGAGGAGGAGAGTGAGCCTCTTCCTGACCTCCTGTATGCTAAAGAGCAAGACGGGTCAGTGGATGGTGTGGTCCTCTCTGACACACTGACCCTTGAGCAGAAACAGGATTGTCGCCACCTGTTGGGACAATTCCCGGATCTGTTTTCCTTGGTTCCGGGTGTCACGCATTGGTGTGTCCATGACGTTGACACCGGAGACAGCCCTCCTGTGAAGCACAAGGCTTACAGGGTGACTGACAAGGTCCGAGCGTACATTAAGGAGGAGGTCTCCAAAATGTTCGCGTTGGGGGTGATTGAGTCCTCTAGCAGTCCTTGGGCCAGCCCAGTGGTCTTGGTCCCGAAGGCTGCAGCGCCTGGTGCTTCACCAGAACTCCGGTTCTGCGTGGACTACCGAGGGCTCAATTCAGTCACGAAGACTGACGCGCACCCCATCCCCAGAGCTGATGAGCTCATCGATCGGTTGGGGGCTGCCCGGTACCTTAGTACGTTTGACTTAACGTCTGGGTACTGGCAGATCGCCTTGACTGATGGGGCAAAAGAGAGGTCAGCATTCTCCACACCAGATGGGCTATACCAGTTCCGGGTGATGCCCTTTGGGATGAAGAATGCCCCCGCCACCTTCCAGAGGTTGGTCAACCAGGTCTTGGCTGGACTGGAGGAATTCAGCGCCGCCTACCTGGACGACATCGCAGTGTTCAGCGCCAGCTGGGAGGAACACTTGCGCCACCTCCAGGAAGTGTTGTTGGCCCTGCGCGGAGCAGGCCTCACAATCAAGGCCAGTAAGTGCCAGATTGGGCAGGGTTCTGTGGTGTACTTGGGGCACCAAGTAGGGAGCGGTAAGGTGGCCCCCCTGCAACCCAAGATTGATACCATCCTGGCTTGGGCGCCGCCCAAAACCCAAACACAGGTGAGAGCCTTCTTAGGACTCACGGGTTATTACAGGAGGTTTGTCAAGGATTACGGTAACATTGTGCACCCCTTGACTTCGCTGACTTCCAGGAAGCAGCCACGAAACGTGATCTGGACTGATGCCTGTCAAACGGCCTTTGACACCCTGAAAACTGCAATGTGCACAGCACCTATACTCCAAGCACCCGACTTTTCGAAAGAATTCATTGTTCAGACGGACGCTTCAGAGCATGGCGTGGGGGCTGTTCTAGCTCAGGTGAATGAAGAGGGCCGAGACTTGCCTGTAGCCTTCATCAGTAGGAGGTTACTTCCCAGGGAAACGAGGTGGAGTGCGATAGAGAGAGAAGCATTTGCTGTGGTCTGGGCGCTGAAGAAGCTAAGACCCTACCTGTTTGGGACTCACTTCCGGGTTCAGACAGACCACAGGCCCCTCAGATGGTTAATGCAAATGAGGGGTGAGAATCCAAAACTGTTGAGGTGGTCCATTGCTCTACAGGGGATGGACTTTACGGTGGAACACCGCCCTGGTACAGATCACGCCAATGCTGATGGTCTGTCCAGATTTTTCCGCCTTAGTGATGAGGACTCCCTAGGTTAAGGGTAGTTCTCCCCACATTTCAGCTGGAGGGGACACGTGTTAGACCTGACATCATTGGCTTGAGTCTCTCCTCCATTTTTTCTGTTTGCCTCTACTGTGTTACGATGTTTTGCTGGTATATGCTTTGGGCGCCGTGTCACTGCTGATCAGTGCCATAGCGCAAGTGCTCCCTCTGTTAAAATGATGTATCTATTGTATCCATGTTTGGCTTATTTGGTTTACTGTCAGTCCCTAGTCTAGTGCACCAGGAGTGCCAGGGCTTGTAAATACAAATGCCGCTCGTGGGCTTGCAGCACGTGTTGTGCCACCCACAGGAGCGGCCTTGTAAACGAATGTCTACGGGTCGGTCATTGCGAGACCCACGTGCAGTCCTGCACTGTCACGTCGGCTGCGCAGGTATACCTACTTGCCAGCCCCTCCAACCTTCCCTTAACTTCATGTTAGTCACCCCTATGGTAGGCCCATGGGCAGGGTGCATTGTAAGTGTAAGGTAGGACAAGCCTGACCAAGTTGGCATGTCCTGATAGTGAAGTGCCGCCATCTTAGGGCTTCACTATTGCGAGGTAGCCTGCTCTCCGTTGGATAGAATGGGCCGCCGGGATTATTAACGCTATAATCCTAGCTGGCTCGGGGAGCATGGTGCAATGTCGAGTTTGGTATCCCTGAACTCGGGGTTTAATTACGCATCCGTTGGTGTGGATGGTCTTTGGACTCTGGGTTCGAAAATAGCACTTTTAGAAAGTGTCTATTTTCTTGTCTAACCATATCTGGTCTCTGCTGGTCTTGCGTGTGTGTGACAGGAGCTGGGTGGCTCCAAGAGGTCTGGATGAGTCAGTGTGGGATGAGTGGGACATTACGTTGAGAGTAGGGGGAGAGTAGTTGTTGATAGCCTGCCTTGCCTGATACAATGCTGGCTCCACCTCCTGCCGAGCGACTGATGGCTCTGTACCTGCCATGGACGATCCTAGCCCCACCTCCTGCCAGGAGGGCGATAGCTCTGCTCCTGCCAGTGTCAATGCTGGCTCCACCTCCTGCGGGGCGTCTGAGGACCCGGCCCGGCTCAATGAATAGGCCAGGTGCTACTGCCTAGCTCCACCCACCACAGACCCAGGATGTTGGGAAATCCCCGGCATAGACAAAGGGATCAAAGACGAAAAGGGGTATAAGAGGAGGACCCCTGAACTAGGAAATCAGATCACTTCTGACAAGGAACCCTGTAACCAAGGACAAGAAGCCTGCTGATCTAAAGGACTGCTTACCCCTTCTGCCAGTGTGCTGTTGTTGGGGGAATCCTGCAGCGCTTCTTTATTTTTGCCAAGGAACCAGGAGAGAGGAACTGTGTGTGTACTCTCACGCTTGCTAAGAAAATCTCCAAGGACTGGAAGAGTGCCAGTCTCCTGCCGAAGTCACAGGGCTAAAGGACTTCACCTGCTACAAAGTGCTATCTGCTGGAAGTGTGAATCCAGCATCTCTGAAAGAACCAGCAACCACGACGATCGGACGCTGGGCCCAACCGACGCCAGCAGCAACGCCAGTGAGTAAGAGTACGGCTCTAACTCCAGAGGACCTCGTGTCTGCCCCACTGCTGATCGCATCAACCGTGTGCCCTTCGACGCCGTGAGCGCTGCTCACTCTGTGCAACTGCATCATCGACAACGCCTGCTGTGGCCTGAGCGACACCGAAGACGCGACGCCGGATTGCTCGACGCCGCTGATCATCGTGTGCTTCATTTTCCTAAGGTACTGTGTTGTTGGGGGTCCGTGTGACTCCCGGCCCGACGCAGCGCTCCTCGCGGTCGACGCCGAACCTGTGGATTATCTCTGCCCAGCGTTGTGTAGCTCCCGTGTGAGTTACCCTGTTGCTAAAGAACTGTGTTTCCAAGAAGAAGATTTGCTTGATATAAAAGACTCTTGTGCTAAAGAAGAAACTACCTTTGAACTATCCTTTTTCCTTCCCGAACGTATTTATTCCGATTGTGTACAGTTTTGCCGTTATTTTGGTCTTGTGCTAAGCCTTATATAAAAATACTTATTTTTATAATACTACGGTGTCGTGTCCATTTGTAGTGTATTCACTGTATTACTGTATGTGGTCATAATTGCTTAACACACAGCCTCTGAGATAAGCCTGTTCTGCTCTGCCAAGCTACCAAGGGGGTGAGCAGAGGTTATCGAAGGGTGTGATCCCCTTGCCCTGACTAGAAAAGGAGTGTCCCTATTTGTCAGAAGTGTATACCTCTGCCAACTAGAGACAGCCGGTTCTAACACAACCCATCGAATGCTTCATTAAAAAAACATGTCAAATGGCTACTCCTTAATGAACTTCATCAGAAATAGCCCCAATGCCATTTGCAAGTCACTTCCTTCTGCTGTTTAACAATCGTTTTAAATTGTGTTTCAAAATATTTTTTGTTGTCCTTTTGAGAGCTTGCTCTGCTAGAACTGCAAGGCACCTGCTAGTAGGGCTGATACCTGTTCATCACTTGTTATTTCGTCTTCCACTCGCACCCCCATGTACTTTTTATGTTCCCGGTGCCTCCTATGTTCCTTATTGTACTGTACTCAAGCTGTTTCCTCATGCCAACGTTTGTTACATTGAGAAGTGCTCTGATACCTCTTTGGGTCTTGTTTGTGCTCTACGCGAAAGCAAAAAAAGACTTTTCCTATGTATCATACCCTGTTTTTTGATGTGGTAGCCTGTTACCGAATCGCAAAATTGGTTTGCGATTCAGTATTTGGAAGGGACATGTTTAGGGCGTCCCTTCCAAATACCAAATTGAATCGGTATGTATGAATGTTTTGTGACTGTGAGCTCTTTTAAATTTTAAAATTTCTTTTCCTCACCTGGCACTGTAAATTTTAAAATTTCTTTTCCTCACCTGGCACTGTGGTGAGCCAGCGCGTGCAAGCCATTTTGCACTGTGTGCTGGTTTTGGCACTACTGCGGACATCTAGCTGCATTTTGCTCGGCTGAGCTCCTCAAGGCAGACAAGCAGTTGCCGCTACCTAGCAACGGAGTGCTGGACTCGTCCCTCCCTCCCGTCTCGTTCTGACGCCGGTGACTAGCACAGTTCGAGCAGAGGGCGTGGAGGGTCCGAGCCAGACACTTCCGGCAGATACCTGCAGCGCTCTAGTTGTTGGGATGCTGGGGGGGATATAAGGCGGATGTGTTGCAGGCAGCGCAGCGGACGAGCGCAGCGGGCGCGACGAAGGCGCGCCGGAGTTGCGCCTGAGTTAAGCCCGTCTGCGCCCGTCCACGGCCGACTGCGGCCCAGGGCCATACCCCCTGCCCCTCCATTAGACCATGTCATCTGGAGTCGAGAGGATCTCCTTCTCCTCCGCAGTGAGCATTCCGAACCTTGCTCACATAGTATGGAGGAAGAAAACAACGTGGGCTGCAGCTACTGCAACTTCTCCTTCCATACAGGGGATGCTAAAATCAGAGAGCAACACAACCTGGTATGTGGCCTGCTGAACATACGCTCCCTACGAAAGCACTGTCTCGACATGCATGATCTCCTTAGTGGGAAGCAATGGGATTTGCTCTTCCTCACGGAAACTTGGTTAGACCAGGACTCCATGCCGGAGATCATCGAAGCCATCCCAGAGGGCTACTGCCTGCAGAGATTAGACAAAGCACTAGGCAGAGGGGGGGGCATAGCTATAGTTGCTAAACAGGATTATCAATGTCAGCTTGAACGTATCGCAATTGAGGATAGTGAAGCCGGTGCCTTCTCTGTCTCGATAAGCGGCAATTTCACCCTGAAGGGCCTTCTGATCTATCGCCCGCCTGGTTCGACAACCGCTTTTATCGAGAAGCTAGTAGAAGGCGTCACAGAGGCCGCATTAAGTGCTGACAAATATCTAGTTCTGGGTGACTTAAACCTACACCTAGATACCCCTACGGACAAGGCGGCGAGTGACTTCTGTCAAGCAATGGCAGGATTGCAGTTTGAGCAGAAAGTACAGCACCCCACCCACAAGATGGGCCACCTTCTTGACCCGGTTTTCGCAAACTGGGACCAAGTGGAGGCTCAGAATCCGGTCCCCATCCCATGGTCCGACCACCATCTCATCCCATTCACCATTGAGCTGCTGGGAGCACGTCCGACCGAACCTCCCGCTGATAAACACCCTAGGCGGAGATGGGCGGCGTTCTCTCAAGCTGAATTCAACCAGGCACTAACTATGAAGGGCCATCCTGGGGGTGAGGGGGTAGAAGAAATCAACTCCAACCTAGCCCAACGTATCACGGAAGCCCTGGACCTGGTGGCTCCACTCGGTGTGGCAAAAGTGGGGGGCCGAGCTCAGAGATCGGCTCCATGGTACAACGAGGGCATGCGGGTGGCCAAAGCAGCGTG
Organism: Lissotriton vulgaris; assembly: GCF_964263255.1. Lineage (NCBI taxonomy): Eukaryota > Metazoa > Chordata > Amphibia > Caudata > Salamandridae > Lissotriton > Lissotriton vulgaris. Next base: position 955,735,704 of record NC_141699.1, read on the forward strand.
TAAACGTGCCGAAAGGCAATGGAGGATTGCCTACTCGACCCACGCTAAAGCAGAGTACATAGACTGTCGGCGCAACTACCACAAATTGATAAGAAAGGGTAAATCACTGTATTTCTGCAACAAGATTGAAGAAGCTGAACAGTCCACTAAGGAACTCTTCTCAATCTATAAATCTATTGCGGTAGGGAAGCCTGCTGCGGTGCCCAAGAAACTTTGCACTACGGAGGGTTGTGACCGTATTGCGGAGTTTTTTGCAAATAAGGTTATTAACATCTACAACTCCTTCCCTCAGAAGGCCGACAATAGTCCTATGCACCCGGAGGCCACTAAAATCAAAGGGGAACAGCGATTAACCACCTTCGTCACCCCTCCAACTGAGGAACTTCTCCGCATCTGCGGGTCGATAAAATCTGGCTCCCCAAGAGACCCGACTACACCTAGTCGGTTGAAGGGTAGCCTGCAAGTACTTGAACCCTATGTCCGCCACCTTTTAGATACCTCCTTCAAGTCCCAGACCGTCCCCAATGCTTGGAAGCAAGCAGTTGTATTCCCTCTGCAGAAGAAAGCTAATGTCAGTTTTGAAAAACTTGACAATCTTCGCCCAATCTCCCTCCTGCCCTATATGGCTAAAGTGGCGGAAAAAATAGCCAATTTACAACTTATGCAGTTTGTGGAGGAGGCTTCGCTACTCCATGACTCGCAATTTGGCTTCCGCCCCCCGTCACTCGACGGAATCCGCGCTTCTCATGGCGGTCGAAGCGTTACGTCAGGGCGTGGATGAGGGCCAAACCATGGCTTTGATCTTACTTGATCTAAGCGCGGCATTCGACACTGTAGCACATTCCATCTTGCTACAGTGTCTGAATGAAGGAGGGGTCACAGGAGAAGCACTTGGCTGGATCGGGTCCTTCCTGTCTGACAGGTGCTTTCAGGTCTGATTGGGTGACTGCTACTCGAAGGAGATTGAGTTGGGCCAGGGCGTGCCTCAGGGCTCGTCCCTGAGCCCAACTCTATTTAATATCTATGTCTCCCCCCTAGCAGCCATTGTGGAGGGACAGGGTCTACGCCTGGTGTCCTACGCCGATGACACGCAGCTGGTCATCACCCGGCCTTGCAGTGGACATTTTCAGGAATTGCATGCAAGACCTGGCAACCTGGATGTCCGCAAACTGTTTAAAGTTGAACGGTAGCAAGACTGAGGTGCTCGTGGTGGGGGGAGGGCCATCTGCTTGGTCGTCGGCGTGGTGGCCGCCCTGCCTGGATGAGGTGCCCGTTCCATGCCGGGAGGCTAGGAACCTCGGTGTGTGGCTGGATATGGATCTTGCCTTTGGACCCCAGGTCAGCCGGGTGACGGGGGTGTGTTTCAGTGTTCTGAGAGCCTTAAGGAAAGTTTTAGATCTTCTCCCTATTTCTGCTCGAAGGACGCTGGTGCTTGCCCTGGTCACCTCGTGACTTGACTATGGGAACCTGCTATATCTGGGGGCCACTGGCAGGGTCATGGGCCGCCTGCAAGTGCTCCAAAATGCCGCGGCGCGGCTTGTAATCAGGCTCCCCAGGAGGTCACCCTCCAAACCAGCTTTACAAGCCCTCCACTGGCTCCCTGTGGAGAAGAGGGTGGAGTTCAAATCCCTCTCCACATGCCACCGCATTCTGAGCGGTAAAGCCCCTGCTCCGCTCCAGAGTCTGGTGACCTGCTATGAGCCCACACGCAATCTACGGTCCTCACAGACTGGACTGCTAAAGGTTCCCAGAGTAAGGAAGGCGCGTATGGGAGGAAGATCTTTTAGACACCTCGCTCCCAGATGCTGGAATTCCCTAACTTTAGAACTGCGACTAGAACCATCTGAAGTCCTGTTCAGAAAGAAACTTAAAACCCACCTTTTTAGCAGGTAGCCTTCTGTGGGAGGGGGGGGCAGCTACTCCACTTATCACAGCGCGGGGACACGCCAGTGGCGTAACCAGGCGCTTTACAAATGCTGTCCTGTTCAGGAAGAAACTTAAAACCCACCTTTTTAGCAGGTAGCCTTCTGTGGGAGGGGGGGGCAGCTACTCCACTTATCACAGCGCGGGGACACGCCAGTGGCGTAACCAGGCGCTTTACAAATGCCCAAAATCAAAATCAATGCGGTCACAAAACATTTCCATTTTACCATGAACTTCAAGTTGGTGGTAACCCATTTGCAAATGGGAAGGGGTCCCCAAGGCACCCCATCCCCTTTGTGAATGGTGGCAAAAACGTTTTTTGAGAGCAGGCAGTGGTCCCACAGGCACGTCTGCTCTTAAAAAATGAAAAGTAAACTTTTCATTTTTCTTTTTTAAACGTTTCTATTAAGCAAAATGATTGCTTAATTGAAAAAAAAATGCTTGTTTAATTGAAAAGTAATCATAAGCATGGTGGTCTGCTGACCCTAGCAAGCCAACATCTCTGTGATTTTACGATTCCTAGGAGGTCTCAAATTGACACCTACCTCATCAATATTAATGGGGTAGGTTGATTTGAGACCCCCAAGGAATCACTAAATAAAACTCTTGGAGTTTCATACATTAGGCATAGCAATTACCTACTTGTGAGTCGCTTAAAATCGCAATTAGGTAATCGCTATCCCAAATGTCGATACATGTGATCCTATAGATGTTGATTCTTAAGGTTCCAGTCATGTATCGGGTTTCCATGAGTTTGGAGACTCAATTCCACACTAAACACAGAGTAGGGAGCCAGCTTGAAAAAGAAGTCTAGTCAAAATGTGTTTTTTGTGTGTTGCTTGTACTAAATGTGGGATATCCACAGCAAGAGCATAGGAAAATATATAAAAACCATATGCCTTCAAAATCTATGCATGCAAGGGAATCTATTGGCGGAAGCCATGACATCCTTGATCTGGAAAGAGGGACGGGGGCAGGAAACTTAACACAGAATTTTGAATTGTTTTTGTTTAGAGACTTGCATCCACACCAGGAACATGGAAAACAATAAAAAATATATTTTCCTTTCAATCATCTCCAGGAATTTATCAGTGGGAAGGCAGGCAGTCCTCGCTCTGATGGGAAGGAAAGAAGACATGCAAGAAATTTGGATTTTCTGCACGATTTTCCGTTCAGAATCTATCATTTTGTGAATATTGTTGTCTCATGAGTAAGCCTATATATGTGTTCCCCAAGTCTCCATTGTGAAAAACAGTACATGTATGGGTTTTGAATGGGTCTGTAATGCACATAGATGCTAAACCTCATTTAGTGCATGTGACCAGTTTTAGATGCAGCCCAAGCAGAGATGCATATGTGGGGAACCTGTAATGCCTTCATATATTATAAATCAGATGTTAGGGGGAAACGTAGCAACATCATACATTCTGAACATCATCTGTACAGCCCCTGGAATCTGTTGTTTGCTTGCGGCATCCTGTATATTGATTGGGTAATCAGGGGGCTAGTCAGGAAGAGGTGCATTTTTCTTTTTTCAGTAAATTGAGCTATGTTAGACTTGGCTGTCTCTAGTTGGCAGAGGTATACACTTCTGACGAATAGGGACTCACCTCCTCTAGTCAGGGCAAGGGGATCACACACTTAGATAACCCCTGCTCACCCCCTTGGTAGCTTGGCAAAGCAGACAGGCTTATCTCAGAGGCAGTGCGTTAAGCATTTATGACCACATACAGTAATAAAGTGAATACACTACAAATGGACACGACACATTAGTATTATAAAAATAAGGATTTTTATATAAGGCTTAGCACAAGACCAAATAACGACAAAAATATACCACAATCTTAATAAATACTCTTGGAAGGAAAAATAATAGTTCAAGCGTAGTTTCTTCTTAGCACAAAGTCTTTAGTATCAAAAGCAACTCTTCTTAGTTAAATCACAGTTCTTGGCAACAATGTAACCCACACGGGAGTCACACGACGTCGAGGCAAAGTTAATCCAAAGGTTCGGCGTCGACCCCGAGGAGCGCTACGTCGAGCCCGGAGTCGCACAGACCCCCACAACACAGTACCTTGGAAAAGCGAAGCACACAATGATCAGCGGCGTCGAGATGTCCGGCGTTGCGTCTTCGGCGTCAATCCGGCCTCGTAGTCTGGGCGACCTGCAGCGGCGTCGACAGATGTCAGGCAGGAGCAGCCCTCACGAGGTGAAGCAGGATACGGCGTCGTCGTCGATGTCGATGATGATGTTGCAAGAGTGAGCAGCGCTCACGGCGTCGAGAGGGCTCGGGGTCGATGCGATCAGCGGCGGCGTCGACACAGGGTCACTTGGAGCTGGAGCCGAACTCGCTACTCACTGGCATCGCTACTGGCGTCGATCGGGCCCGGCGGCCGGCGGCGAGGAAGCGGGACACTGGAGCCGTTACTCACGATGTCGAGCTGGATTCGGCTGCGTCCGTCGGCGTCGAGATTTCTGGATTCTTTCAGAGGTGCTGGATTTTCAGGTTCCAGCAACAAGCACTTTTAGCACATAAATGAAGTCCTTTAGCCCTGTGACTTCAACAGGAGGCTGGCACTCTTCCAGCCCTTGGAGATTTTCTTTAGCAAAGCTTGAGAGTACACACTCAGTTCCTCTCTCCTGGTTCCTTGGCAAAAATAAAGAAGCACTTGCAGGATTCCCTCCAGCAAACAGCACACTGGCAGAAGGGGTAGGCAAGTCCTTGGATCAGCAGGCTTCTTGTCCTTGGTTCAGGTTTCCTTGTCAGAAGTGATCTAAATTCTTGGTACAGGGGTCCTTCTCTTATACCCCTTTTTGGCTTTGATCCCTTTGTCCATGCAGGGGAATTCCTCATCCTGGGTTTGTTGTGGGTGTTGCCAGGCAGAGGCACCTGGCCTATTCACTGTGCAGGGTTGGGTCCTCAGACGCCCAGCAGGAGGTGGAGCCAGTATTGTCACTGGCAGAAGCAGAGCTATCAGTTGCCCGGCAGGAGGTGGAGCCAGCATTGTATCAGGCAGGGCAGGCTATCAGGAACTACTCTCCCCCTACTCTCAATGCAAATGCACCACTCACCCCACACTGACTCATACAGAACTCTGGAGCCACCCAGCCCTTGTCACACACACACCAAACCAGCAGAAACCAGAAATAGTTAGACAAGAAAATAGCCACTTTCTAAAAGTGCTATTTTCAAACCCAGAGTCCAAAAACCATCCCCACCAACGGATGCATTATTAAACCCCGAGTTCAGGGATACCAAACTCGACATTGCACCATGCTCCCCGAGCCAGCTAGGATTATAGCATTAATAACCCCGGCAGCCCATTCTAACTAATGGAGAGCAGGTAACCTCACAATAGTGAAAAACGAATATGGCTGTAATTCACTATTAGGACATGCCAACTTGGTCAGGCTTGTCCTACCTTATGCCTACAATGCACCCTGCCCGTGGGCCTACCATAGGGGTGACTAACATGAAGTTAAGGGAAGGTTTAGGGACTGGCAAGTAGATGTACTTGCGCAGTCAGCGTGACAGTACCAGACTGCACGTAGGTCTAGCAATGGCAGATCTTTAGACATACTTTTACTAGGCCGCTCTTGTGGGTGGCACAACATGTGCTGCAAGCCCACGAGCAGCATTTGTATTTACAAGCCCTGGCACTCCTGGTGCACTAGACTAGGGACTGACCGTAAACCAAATAAGCCAAACATGGAATTCAATCAATACAGTAATTTTACATAGGGAGCACTTGCACTGTGGCACTGATCAGCAGTGGCACAGTGCCCAAAGCAATATACCAGCAAAAACATTGTAAACAGAGGAGGCAAACAGAAAAAAATGGAGGAGAGAATCAAGCCAATGATGTTGGGTCTAACAAGCAATATTTACTTTTCTTCTCTGCCTCCCTCGAACTAGAACATTCCAGCAGAGAAGGACCAATGTGTGTTCTGTGCTATCTGCTAAGTAGAAGGTTAGCAGTCATTTAGGAGTGTGAATAGAGGTCCTCGCCAGAACTGCACATAATCAATGCCTTTTAATAAACAATTATTTGGACGCTATGCAGATCACAATCCATATTTATTTGTGAATTAACCCCCGAAATCATAAGAAAACATAGTGAAACCATGTGTTTTCTTGAATGACCACACTATGAATGAAAAAATAGCGAGCTTGTGTCTGTGTTGCCACCGAATGGACGTCCAGTAAACTGCTTCAATTCTGTGCTTCCTAGGTTTTTTCCTGGGAATTTCTCAAAAGTGGACATTTCTGTTAGGCTTCCCTCTCACAAGAAGGTGCAGTTAGCATATTGTTATCACTAGTTTGCTTGAGTGTAGGGATACCAGTCATAACTAACTACACCAAGAGTCTTTTGTCTGGCTGCAAGACACTATTTTTCATTACCTTGTCCACACCCTTCGTAAATCTGCAAAACAATACCAGGACTCTGAGGAAACACAGCCAAATGATCCATTTTAGCATTAGTCACATTGAATGGGATACTGCTATGGGTGTTGATCTTCCCTGTTCCTGACTGCATGCTCAACATTCTCTTTGACATTATTTTCTCATTAGATTTCTGCACATTTTTAAAGTAAGCTCATGACAATAGGGGAACATCAAAAACATTATAGCCCTAAGAGATCTATCAGTGGGTGGGACTCAGCTTTGCTAACAATTGGCTGGCCAATGGACCTACTTTATTTTGCAATTCTTCTGTTTTTCTATGGAATTTCCATAAAATGAATAATTTGGTTAGTCTCCTGCTATGGAAAAATATTAGCTGGAATACAAAATATGCGTAGATCTGGAACAACATATTCCTTTGTATTCTAGTAAGCATCTGTTCTCTTCTTGAGAAACAGTCACAGAACTGTACCTAATTCCCTGACTTATTTAGCTTTTACATCACCCCTTCCCTCACTTGTCTTTCCCCTTAGACTTGTGTCCCCAAATCTCAACTTCTTGCGCCGCACCAAAATCCCAGTTGTCTTCCACTCAGGTCCGTTGTTGCCTCTCACAAGTGCTGTGTAGTTTTTCCTTTCTCTTATGTATTTACACACATTCGCATCTCCATTGTGTGCCTTGGTCTTTTCTCTCATCTTTTGTGGGCCTTTTACACCTCTCTCATCTATTAAATGCCTCACTCCCCTCTCTCATCAGCTGACGCCTGGGTAAACTCTTTCATCTATCATGTGCCTTACTCTCTACTCCCAGCTTCTTTGGGTCTCACTCCTTCAGAAAAAAATTAGCTATTCACTAAATAGCCTCTCTCAATTTTTTCCATAGACAAACTCTGGGGCATATTACCAACAACTAGCGATATTTATCACTAAGTAGGCTTAGCGGCAATTTTTTTATTGCCGCGCATCGCCGGATATTATTGCTGAGATACGTGCTATTAGCAACGTTTATCTCAAAAGCGATAATATTTCCGGCAATAGCGGCGAAATCCGTGAATATCGCTGAGAACACAGCGATATTCATGCTATATCGCTAATGGGGTCTTAGCCATTATATCCACCTCCCATTGGATATAATGGCTAAGAACTGGTCTGAGCAGGTGTTAGTTTTTGGAGATATTCGCGCTTAGCACGAATATTTCCATCGCTACGCCTGTGTTGCAGATAGACGATAGCGATGTTAGCAACTGCTTTCAGTCGCTAACAATTTGGGTACACCCACTTTGCATGTCATTAGCGATAAATTTTGCCGAGATGCAAAGCGGGCCCCAAACCGCTCGCTATCTCCTACAAGCTGTCGCTAACTGCTGTTAGCGACAGCTTGCTAATAGGGCGATAGTATTATCGCCGCTTAGCGGCCAAAAACTGCTGCTAAAGTGGCGAAAATTGCCTATCGCCCCCCTTGATAATATGCCTCTCTGTCTTTCAGTCTGGCTCAGCGCCTAGATAACTCTGTTTAAAAGTTGCGCTTTAAAAATCTTATTTTCATTTCATTATTATTAACCTGTTTTTCGTTGTGTCCCAATGTTCCACATCCAGAACTAATAAATAATGGGCGATATTTGTGGCCAAGTCACGCAGCGCAGCGCTGAGAGCAAGTCACCTGGCTGCTCTGCACTGTGTGACAGAGAAAGGGCAGAATTGCGTTGTTTTTAAGTCAATACAGTGCTTTTCTGCCTTTTCCTGTGCACTGGTGCCCATATGGTTGCCTTGTGGCAACGCAGGCACCCTTGCACCATGGTGCAAGGGTGCCTACATTGTAAGGAGGAATGTCCTGCACAACAGCAATCCCTAGAGGCGTTTTCCTCTTTCAATATGTGCTGCAGAATGCAGAACACATAGAAAGAGCGAAAACGAGGAGAACCCAACATATTTCTCCTCGTTTCACCTCACCGGGGCAGTTGTAGGTTTTTGGTGCATTCTCGGGTCTACCACTTCTGGTAAATCTGGAAAAACCATCGTAATCCATTAATGTTGTGTGGGAACACCCATGCATCGTCCATGGAAGCACTTTTCTGGTGCAGAGTACTGCAACGCAGCAATTTGTGCTGCGTTGCTTTACTCATGATTTATGGAGCCACTCAGGGCCATGCAAGGTGGCTTTGTGTGGATTCATTAATCTCATTTTTAGTTTGCGTTGCTCTTGCATCATGGTGAATGATGCAAGAACGACGCAAAGGTGCTCGTAAATATGCCCCAATACCTCTTCTATTGTAGCAAGTCAAACTTCAATCCACAGTGTATATAGTATTAAGTCGATTTTTTTCAAAGACCCAAAAGTAGAGAAAAGGCTTTGGCAAATGAAGGTCTGCTTGCTGAAGAGGCTCCCCTGAGGTAAAGGTGTAATTTGCGACATGCAGAAGAAAGGTGTAGTAAGCAACACAAAAAGAGACAAGTTAATGCCTGGTGAGATGGGATGTCTGTGGATGGGGTGAATTGTTGCTGTTTTTTTAGTGCTTATGGGTGACTGTTGCGCTTTATACATTCCTGATTGATTGATTGAGTCTGTCAATGGAGGATGTTTGAAGCTTCCTGGATTTGCTAACAGCAATGCAAAGTATGATACATTTGTGTTTCTCAAGATTTGGACAGTGATGGTCATGTTGGCCTGATAAATTCATTGTGTCATGAGGTCCACTAGTGAAGATACCTCGAAGGCCCAGGTTCTGGCATTCTGAAACTAGCCTCCCTAGAACTGCACTTTGCTGGCTATTGAACAGTACATCAAATGATATAAAATAATGGATACAGAAACCTTTGGATTGGGAAGCCAATAATGCCCAGAGAGTTGTGTGCTTGAGATGCAGCTTTGAGGGAATATTTTGTGTGACACTAGATTTGGACACTAACCTCATCGTTTTCCTGTTTTTTTTGTTTTTTTTAGGGGAGACCAGAGGAAAGTGCTCAAAAAGTCTCGAAAGCATGTGTTGAAAAGTTGTTAAATATTATTGGCCATTGAGGTGGGATTTTTGTTATGCTTGAAGAGGCACACATTGAAGAGGTGCAGACTGATTTAATATTTTAAAGGATAGATGCAAAGAGCTGATTGCTTTTAGGCAATGGCAAAATGCCAATTTAGGCTGAGGAGAAAATGTCAAGCTGGGGAGCATGGAAACACAGGCGGTGGGTGCGGGGGCAAAGGGGCTCTTGTTTGAGAAAGGTCTGTTGAAATGTGGATGCAAAGATGTGCCTACGTTCAATGCCTTGGATAAGGCCAGGTTCATCTGCTTAGTATTTGGTGGAGCTATATTTTTTCGGGGCATATTTTGAATGATCTGCAGTCGACTGATCAGTTTCGTAGAATGGCTTTTGCAGAGTCGGGCTTAGCTTTGGTAAAAGACCTTAACGTTTTTTTTAGGACTTATTTTTCACAGTAAGGGAGCATGTAATTAAGGTGTTGCAAGCAATGGATTGCTGAGAGGACCACTGTCTGTATCTTCCTTTTCAAACTGAGACTGAAACCACCACAGTATGTGGCTGTTTTTCACAGGGAAGTAGAAAGGTGAAACAGTTCAGGGAGCTGAGGCCACATTCCTAAAGGGCAAAGGTGTTAATTTATCCAGATAGGAGAACTCCTGTTTTGGTCAATTCAACTTCAAGGTTCTATTGCTCATCCAGTAAGCTATTGTCCAATCCTGTTCTTAGGTTGGAGAAGTCATCATTAGGGCCATTGACGCGGACAGACCTGTGTCACCAGCATAAGAGTGAACCACAAATCTCTGGCCATGATGGTGGAGAACCGTAAAGTGATGAACATATTAATCAGGAAGGGCCAGTGGGGATTCAGGGAGATGCCACCCTCAGCCCCCACTTTGTAAATTAAAAAAGACCCACTTTTGAACCTTTGTGTTTGGCTTTGCAAGAAGGATCTACACAACCTAATTTCCTTGACCTACACAGTGATATTGTGCCCAAAACCTAGAAAGCATAAGGTTAAGGTCTAAAATGTTGAATGGTGCTGACTAGACTCTGAGGAGATACATACTTCCTTCAGCTCTTTCTGCCTTTACAACATCGAGTAGTGTTACTCCACCTTTTGGGTAGCATGACGAAGGCTAAAGTCCGACTGATGGGAGTTCAATTGCCCGTGTGCATCAAGGTAGCCTTGAAGATCAAGAATGTTTGATATCCACAGATTAGTTGATAGTTTTGAAGATTGCCTGTATTTAAAAAATCCTTTTTTAAATGGTGTATTCAGGATGAAGTCCTATAACCTCTTAAGTGCTGCGCCTATACCAGTGGCCGACGGCACCACTACCTCGGGAGTGCTGCCGTCGGCCGTTGGACGTTCCAGCTGCACCTGCGCAATGGAACGTTCAGCACTGGAGCTGGATGTTCCAAAGCAGCTAAGGTGTTAAAGTGGCATGGGACCCTGTTTTGCCTGTAGCTATGCAAATCCTGTCATGGACTGATGGGAGGAGCAGGTGGTCTGGGCAAAGGAGATGGAACAATATCATGGAAATATCATCCTTTGGCTGAGATATATCAATGCCCTTTTTGTAATCTGGCAAGGACATAGAAATAAGGTCAGAGAGTTTCTAACTGTGCAGAATAGAAATTATTTGACTTTAAATTTACAATATGAAATGCTAAATAGACAAGTGACTTATTCATATATTACAGTGGTTGTGAAAAGCTGCCATCTCCCATGTTTGAGGTGAAGTGTTCCTTATGGTGAGTAGTTAACGGTCCGTAGGTATTACAGCTCTGATGATGTCCTTTTAAAAGAACTACAACAGATGATAGCTAGGTTCAGAGAGAAAGGGAATAACCAGAATTTGTACTTATTGAATCTGAGAAGAAAATCGAAAATAGTAACAGAGAGGAGCTTTTAACACCTACATCAAACAATTGAAAAATGAGAAATATGATCAGACTTCTTTGATTGTTAAAAAAAATGCAAATTCGTTGCAGATTATGAAGATTTTGATTTTTTTTTTAATATTTGACAATGTGATAATACCATAGCAGAAAATATTGGCCCTGCTCCATCTGTGACATATAGAAGAGCACGCTTCCTCGAAGATTTGTTGGTGACAAGCTATTTGCCAGTGGAGGGTATCACTTCTACTAGAAGTTGTTTGAAGGGTTTTTTGCTTGCCGGGGTTGTACGGCTTGCAATTATAGTAAAGATAAGATAACATGCATAGTTCCGGGTAATGAACAAGAAAGGAAAATATAAAAATGAAAATGAAATGAAATGAAAAATACATCTTAAAAAGCTCTCTACTACCCTAGGGTGTCTAGGCGCTGCTGCTCAGCGAGGAGAAGAAAAGAAAACGTAAGAGAATCCTAGATTGAAAAGCCAGGTTTTGTGGGCTCTATGAAAGGAAAGGAAATCTGAATTCTTTTTAAGATCCCACTGCAAAGAGTTCCACAGTCTAGCCGTGCAGGTGATGAAACTCCTTCCTCCCCAGTTAGCTGTCCTGACCCTGGGGATGGCAAGATTGAATACTGTGGAGGAACGTAGAGTTCTGCTAGAGAGATATCGTTGAATATGCTGTTTCAACGGGGTTCAAGATATGAGTCGAAAGTAGCATGTATTGTGTATGAGGATATGGATAAGATAAGCGTTGTACTATCTAAAGCACTGTTTGCAGCCAATCATGATTGTGTTTCTAAATGTACTATTCGCCCTGATTTTCAATTTAATAAAATAAATGTAAAAAAAGAGAAAATGTTGTGTCAAGTAGCTGGGACCCAAGTCATGTAGGGTTTTAAAGGCAATACAGAGGGCTCCAAATTCAATTGTTCTCTTAAACGGTAGCCTATGTAGGAATTGACGAGCATGGGATACAGAATGGTGTTTGGGAATAGCCAAAAGATGTCTGGCAGACGCATTTTGTAAGATCTGGACTTTGTTTAAAAATCTCTTCCGAGTATTGGTAAGGAGTGCACTGCAGTAATCAATTTTCGACAGAATGAGATGCAAAATTACTGCCTTTTTTCAATTTTGTGGGAATGTGGGGAAAGGTTTTCCTAAGGGCTTTAAGAATGTAAGCATGAGGAAACCCAATGAAGTGATGGAATTAAAAAGGCTCTCGCAGGAGCGTTTACTGTCAAAATAAACCCCAAGATTTTTTACTTCAGAAACTGGGTTAGGGAGATTCCCCAATTCCTGCGTCCACCACTTAGGAGACCAAAAGGGTGTATTAGACCCAAAGAGCCAGACCTAGGTTTTTGCTGAATTTAATTCTAGACAATTGGAGCCCATCCTCTGTCCAATTTGAAGCATGCAGTCATGAAATCTTGAGGCCGTATTGTCAGGATTGCTAGCTACAAACACCACGATTTGGGTGCCACCGGCAGAGGACACTACTGCAAAACCTAATGATCTTATGAGGTTAGCCAAGTGAGTCACATGCAAATTAAAAAGGGTCAGGCTCAAAGACAATCCCTGAGGGACCCCACTAGCCAGAGAGAGGAGGGAGATTTGAAACCATTGTGCTCGACAAACTGTTCTCTGTCTGAGAGAAATAATTTGAGGAGCTCAAGAGCCTCTGATGCCAAAGGTGATGAGATGATCAATGAGGAGTCTGTGGTTAACAATTTCAAATGCTGTTGAGAGGTCTAATAAAATCAGAGCAGCATTACCTCCATTTGTTCAGGGTTTGCCCAATTTACTCAGAGGCAGTATCAATGGTAGTTCGGTGCTGTGTTGGCCTCTTAACCCAAACTAGGTGGCATCAAGAAGAAAATTGTTGGTAAGAAACTGAGATAGCTTCTGATTGATAGCTTTTTCGACGATCTTGGAATGAAATAGAGGGCGATAAATTGGCCTGTAGTTGTTGGGGTTGTTGCTACCTATTTATTTTTTATTTTATTTTACACAGGTTTACATAGCGCAAACTTGAACTGAATCGGGTATCACAGTGCCTTAGATATCACGGGTTGCATTACATGAGGACACATTCATTTTTGTTAGGCACGGGGAGATTAAGTGATTACCTAAGTTAGCTTTTTTGAGAGATGCAGACCAGAAACCCCTTTCCTTTCCTTTTGAAAGGAACCTAGCATGAATATCTTGTTAAAGACAGTGGTGGCCCCTTCATTAGGGCGGAGGAGCATCCGCCAACCACCACCCGCAATTAAAACGATAACAAAACTGGTTTTAAACCATTTTATTTTAATCCCCTGGACCTGCCCTCAGGACTCTGACAAATCTTGAGGGCAGGTCCAGCTGATGACACTGTGGTGGGGGAGTGGTGAGTTCTCTTCTTTGTGCATGTAGGTTTGGCTGGCAACCCCAGAACCGTCCCAGAAGCAGGAAGAGCGCGATGTAGCGGACAGCGGAGGCAGCGACGATCAGGTACTTTTAAAAAAAATTCTCATTTTGTCCCCCTTCCCCCAGCTCCCTCTCCCAGCCTACCCCGCCACTTTGGCAGGGGATGGGTCGCTGCTGGTTAAAGATGTTTGTAAAGTACTTAGAAATAACTGGTGAAGTTTACTGAAGAATCTGAGGAGGGCAGGGTTCCTGTGGGGAGCCAGACTTGGCCACTTATAGAACACCTTTAGTGGTATATGCATTGAAATTCCCTTTGATTAACTATTCATAGACAGTACAAATTTCCAGTAAAAACTAAGTAATTTAGAGCACATTAGGGTCATAACAAATAAAGATTACACTCATCCAGTGGCAAAATATTTTGTTTAAAAGAATGATTGTGATCGAAAGAAACTGACATAGTTTGGGCTAGATAAAGTGGAGAAAAAGGTTAGAGGTGGTCAATGTGAGATTCACTTATTACAACTTGAATCCAAATGCGTCATAAATCTTGGCACTAAGAATAATGGGCTAACTCTGATGGAGATTTGGTGGTGCATTTGAAATTAATTTAAGATTATCTCTGTTGACAATAGCATATCAATTATTATATTAGTGCTGTTTTAGTTTTGTGGTTGGTGCCATCCTTTTTTGTTTCTTTCCTTTATTTTTAGATTGGAAACGTCGCTACAAGATTATGGGCCAGATGTAGGTAGCCCAATACCGGTTGGTAACGGCCGAAATTCAGTAATTTTGGCCGTTACCGACCGATATTGGGTAAATGAGATGTAGGAGTCAAAAATCTACCGAATCGGTAAATACGAGTCGGTATTCTACCGAATCGGAATTTACTGAATCCTCATTTACTGAAGTCTTACTTACCGAATCGGTAAATAAGAAATGGTAAAAAATGACCTTTGTGATGTAGGAAAGTTCAAAAATACAGAATTTCTTGAAATTCGGTATTTAAGATTCGGTATTTAACATGGACTGAAAGCAGGTGGTAACCAGGTGCAGGCTATAAAATAAGGCCCCAGAAGGCAACAGTGGTACCAGAATGGCGGCATTCGACGTCATTGCAAGGCGGCTACGGCTACAGGCAGCAGGAGAGAGGGTATGGAGAAGGGAGAAGCAAGTCTAAAGGCAGAGGATAATGTTCTTCCAACTGACTGATCCAGAGATACTGCAAAGTTACAGGCTAAACATCCACACCATCCAGGACTTGATCAGGGACCTGCACCCACTCCTGGATCACCCAACACCAAGGGCGCACGCCATCCCACCCCATGTGTAGGTGCTGTGTAGCCTACACCTGCTTGCCTCTGGAAGTTACCAGAGTGTGATTGCTGCAGTAGGTGGGGTGTCCCAGAGCTGCCTGTCCCGTTTCTTCAGGAAGTTACTGGAGGCCATGATGCAGAGAATGCATCATTATATTAGGTTCTCTGACACACCTGGGGAACTTGTGAAGACCAAAACAGATTTATATCAACTGGCACACTTCCCTCACGTCATAGGCTGTATAGATGGCACCCACATCCCAATCTGCCCACCTGCAGCCACAGAACACATTTACAGGAACCGGAAGTCAACGCACTCAATCAATTTGCAGGTGATATGCAACGCTGGCAACATCATAATAGACATTGTGGCAAAATTCCCTGGGAGTACCCACGACTCGTACATCTTCCAGAACAGTGGGATATATACACGCCTTCTTGCTGGAGATTTTGGGGATGGATACCTGCTAGGTAAATAACTGTGACACACCCTGATAGTTAATGCAGATGAATGTATCATGAGCATGTAACTAATGGCATTCCCTTTTCCACCTAGGCGATAGCGCTTATGCTGTGCGGTCCTTTGTGCTTACCCCCCTACCTCAATCCACCTACCAGGAGTGAGAGGCATTACAATGTGGCACACAGAGCAACTCGCAGCGTTGTAGAACGCACATTTGGACTCCTAAAAAGCAGGTTCCGCTGCCTCCACAAGAGCGGAGGTGCACAGCAGTACACTCCAATCATCTGCTGCAAAATCATTGCGACCTGTGCCATGCTGCACAACCTTGCCACCAAGGAAGGCACAGAGGTGGAGATTACACATCATGAGGACATTGATGATGGAACTGAACAGCCAGAGCCCTATGCAGCAGGAGCAGCGCAAACCACAGATGGGAGACTGAGATGGGCAGAGATCACACGCAGTGATTTCTAAGTAAGTAAGGAGACACAGCTAGGCTTTGTATTTGAATGATGTAGTTTAATGGGCACTACGGCAATTTACTGTTAGCACACCATGGTAGCTCAATGTCTGAATACCCCACTGGGTGGTCACAGGTTGCCTCACCGTGACATATCCTGTGGGTTTTGGGCATCCTCATTGTTTGAGCCCACGCACAACAGTGCGGGATGCACGAGGCTGGGTGGCAACGGTGGCAGTGGAGCCTGGGTAAGCAGGTTGGCGCCTCCTGCTCCTTCGAATGTCATGAACAGGAGTGGTACAGCTACTCCTGCTGGTAGAGTCTTCAGTGTCCCTGACACCTGTCTCCCCAGCACTGGATGCGTGGTTGGTGAGTAGTGGCTCCATGGCCGAGGTAACTCTCCCCATCCCCCTTGTCAAATCCGTGCAGCAGTGCACAATGCCATCCTGCATGGCGGCAGAGCGCCAACATAGCAGGGAGGTTGCTGTGGCAAGCCGGTTCATGGCCTTTGCTGTTGGCGCATGCACTGTCTATCCCGGCGCCTCTCTGAGCATAGTCTCTCACAGAGATTCATCACGCACTGTGTCATGTCCCTCATTCCCTCTGCCATGGACTGCATGCTCTGTGCCGTGGAGCCAATTCCCCGGTCGATGTTGCCCATCCTCTGATTCAAGTTGCGCACCTGTCTCTGTACAGCTAATATGCCCTTTGCTTGCAGGCGCTGGATTTGACCATGGTGTCCTCAAGACCACAGAAAACCCCCTCTCCATCCTCGCCATCGCCTCTCTCCCGTACCCTCCGGCCTCTGGCACCAGTAGGCACAGCTCCAGATGCACTCTGCTGTCCTGTGCTGTCTGCCTCAAGTGAAGTTGTGTGTGTGTCACCCTCCCCATCATCCTCATCGGACGTCTCCAGGATCCTGAGAGGGGGAACATCATGCCTCCTTGGCCGTACCACTACTTATGACTCTGAGGTTGGTGTGGGTGACAGTGATGGTAGTTCCAACTGCTTTGAGTCAAACAGAAGAGGTAACAGAGGCTGTGGAGTGGTGGGTCCCTCAGGTGTTGTTGCTGCCTGCGCTGTGGGTGGCAGTACAGTGCTTTGACCTGCACCTTTGGCTGCGTCCTCACTCCGCTCTGTTGCTGGTGCCCTCTTCTCCCTTTCCAGCGTTGTACTGCACAATGACTCTCCTGTGGACAGATATGAACATTGGCTCAGTGGAGATGTACACCTGTGTGTCATTATTAAATCACATTCATGTCACACAATTGTATAGTTCTCCCCTGCTTCTGGATGTACTGTGTGGCATGCCTTGCTGTTTTCTGTGATTACTATATTGATGTATGTTTCTATTACTATGTCTCCCATGATGCATTGCCGGTAAATCCTAAAACCTATACTGGAGTGTGATGTACACTACCACATTGGGGAAGGGGGACAGGGAAAGGGGTGGGGATTTATGTCCAGGCAGCTTACCTTGTTTTGTAGCAGCTCTGGCTGAGCTGTCAGCATCCCCTATCCCATGGACACTCTCAGGCTCCAGGGTGGACTCCACCATCAGTTCAAGGTCAGTAAGTGCAGGTGCATGGTTCCTTCCTCCACCTGTGGCACCAGCTTCTTTTCTATGGGCTGCAAGCTTTTTTTTTGTTATGATCCGAAGATCATACCAACTTTTTTGCAGGTCATCAATGTCCCTGGTTTTGACCCCAATGGCATTAACCTTGGACTGGATCCCCAGCCAGGTGTTCCTTTTAACAGACTCTGCAACATGCAGAGACTGCTTGCCAAAGAGATGGGTGTGGTGTCTCACCACCTCCTCCACCAGCTCCTGCAGTTCAGCTGTGCTGAATTTGACTTTCCTCTTGCGCTCAGATCCTTCCTTCTGGGCATCCGGTGACTCCATTCTGCAGCTCAGCTCAGCTCTGGGTAGCCTGTTCCTCAGTGTCTCAGTGCTCTCAATGCTGTTCAGTTGCTCTGCACCTTCATGGGTGTGGCCGATTCCTGGGAGTGGGGTGGGGTAGCTGCATTTGATTGGTTGGTTCCTCTGTTGCTTTGTTGTGGGGTGTGGTGGGTGTTCCTGATTGGTTGACAGGCTCAATTGGGTGTGTTTCGTATTTATAGATTCAGTATTTACCGATTTGGTAAATACAGAATCGGTAATTCCCATTCATTCCCATTAAATACCGATTCTGAATATCCGAATATTAGAGAATCAGTATTTTTTATCGATTTTTTACCTACATCCCATTTTCCAATTTTATAATACCGAATCGGTATGATTCGCTATTTTAGAGTCTGTAAAAATAGAATTACCTACATCTGGCTCAAAATGACAATGTGATATATGATAGATCATTTATGAATAGAAATGGTAGCAGAACAGCAGTCCACTTGAGCTTTATTTGAGATTAAAAAAATGGAAATGTATACAGAACTATTGCTTGACATTATAAGCCCAATTGGGTGTGATGTATCATTGTTATTATTATTTTATTATTTCGATCATTGCTATTCATGCTATTCAGTTTACCAATGACCCCACTTGGATGTGAGAATATGGTATTAAATTGATCACAGATGTATGGAACTAACCCATTAGCTTGACTGTATTATCAGGTAAACTATCAAACAAAGAGACACAGGTTTGATTCAGCAGATTGCTCTGTGGTTACATAAGTTATAATTCTATCAATGCTATGTATGTGTTTTATACTATATATATTTTTTTTTCACATTTCACAAAGTTGTTTCTATTTTATATTTGTTATATATAAGAACGTGGTGTATGTGACATCACTCCCTGACTTGAGAAAGGTCTCATACCAAAATGCATTGCCATTAGTTTTTGAATAAATAATTCTATTACCTCACAAGGAGTGCCTTGGGCAAAATACAACTCAGCTATACAACACTCAGCTATAATGCTCTTACACTCTATGCCACACCACTCTATGTCACTCCGCTGTACACCACCCTAATGTACTCTATTGTACTGTATGCCACTCAACTGTATGTAATTCCACTATTCACCACTTCACTCTACCCCACTCCGCTCTGCAACACTTCCATCTATGCGACTCCACTTTATGTCACTTCAGCCTAAACCACCGCACTGTAAGCTGCTCCACTGTACCCCACTCTATGACAACCCTCTCTACGCTATTACACTGTACATTACTCCTTTTTAGGAGGCTGCACTGTACATCAATCCATTTATCCTTCTACACTCTACTCTATTCCTCTGTAAAGCACACCATGCTACTCCACTCTAAAGAATGCTATTCCACTATATGCCACTACACTCTACATCAATACCCTGTACACCAGTAACACTCAATATTATTCCATTCTACACCACTGCACTGTACTGTAGGCCAATGTATATTATGATGCTCTACACCACAACTCTCTATTACTACACTCTCGTCTATTCTAATGTATGTCACTCCACTGTAAAACACTCCACTCTCCATCACTTCACTGTATGCTATTAGACTGTACACCACTACAGTCTACTCCACCACACTCTACCCCATTCCACTCTACAACACTCCACTCTATAATAGTCCACTGTACCTCACTAAACTCTAAAACACTGTACGCTATGTTATTCCACTGTAGGCCACTCCCATCTATTCTACGGCACTACGTCTCTCCTTTCTTTGCCACACCACTCTACCCCACTCCAGTGTATGCCACTTTAAGCCACTCCAGTATATGCCTCTTCTGTATGCCACTCCATTCTTTGCTATTCCAATGTATGCCACTACACTCTGTCACTCCACCACTGCTACTCCACTCTATGCCACTCCACTGTGCGTCACCCTACTCTATGCTATTCTACTGTATGCCAGTCTGCTCACACTCCAGTCTGTGCCACTGCACTGCACACCACTTCTCTGTACCCTATTCCACTGTATGCTGCTCATTTCTAAGACACTCCTGTCTATGCCACTCCACTGTATGCCACTACACTATGGGCCAATACAGTCTACACCATAAGTATTCACACACATTCTCCCAGGGGCCACAAAGTTTGGTCTTTGATGTGACCAAGGGCTGCATTGATGCCAGCAGGGTGGCAATCAGGGACTGGTGGGGGTAGATTAGCAGTACGGTGGTTATAAGGGAATCGAAGCATGTATAGCTAGTGTTAGAATCGCGAAACGTTAAACCAAAAACGTATGATTAATCCAGGTTTCTTCACTTAACTAAATTGTATGATCCTTGGCAGTTGTTTTATTTCACTTTTCCTCCTTTTTCTTCATTATAACATATGAGGATTTCGAAATACATGACTTCAGGGTGTGTTCTGTACAAAACCATCTCCTATGTTTGATTTAATAAACAATGGTGTTCATTATAATAAGAACCCACACCACCCAAACAGTGCACACAACAACAAACTAGGCTCTCAGTTCACTATTGGCATTGTTTATAGGGTTGGGGGATGAAACTTTCTAAATTCATGTTTGACAACTAGCACTTCAAAAAAATACTTCTCAATGAACTGATATAATCTGATGTACTAAGGTGAAATGGTTGTGCATGTTAATGAAATGAAGTTGTTTCTAAGTTTAAGCTTGCAGGATACCCTACTCATTTCTATTCTCTAACTTCAATTAACCTTTAATGAATGCTTGCCTGCTTATTTAACATCTTTTTAACGTTTGTGGAGAGAGTGGCAGCCCAGTGCTGCTGTTGAACAGGGGTCCTCACGTAAAGGTCAGGAGAGCTGCATGCACCTCCCCGGGCTGTACTTTGAGTATCACTGGCCTACATTTTTCCAATGTGCACAACTCCAGTGTACAACACCCCAGTCTATGCTTTTCCACTCTATGTCATTCCACTCTACGCTACTCCACTCAATGACAATCTAATATATGTTATTCCACTGTCTACCACTCCATTTTACGCCACTTCACTCTACGCAACTCGCTTCTATCCAACTCCACTCTATGCCACTCTATACCACTCCACTCTACGTCACTGCACTTTATACCACTCCAGTCTACGCCACTGCACTGTACGCCAGTCCACTATATACAAATACACTCTAACATACTCCACTGTATGTCACTGCACTGTACACCACTCCACTGTATGCTGCTCAATTGTACAACAGTCCAGTGTACGCCACTCTACTGTGTGCTACAAAACTGTCCGCCAATACACTCTACATTATTCCACTGTACGCAAGTCAACTGCTGAGCACTCCATTCTATGCTATTTCACTCTATGCCACTCTACAATCCTATTCCACTCCTAGAGCAGTCCACTGTACATCACTCCATTCTATGTCACTCCTCTGTAGGTCACTCCACTCTACACCTATCCAGTCTACCATACTACACTCTACCCTATTTCACTGTACAACACTCCACTCCTAATAAGCTCCTACGTTTGGAGATTCTCAAGTTATAATACTTTGAAGGTATTGCTTAATTTATATATTAAAGGTATTACGATAAGTTAAAAAATTTGAATTTTTGTTTGTAGCGAAAGAATAAATTCAGTTATAATAATTTATAGACGGTACATAATTTATAAATGTAAGCTATAACTATAACTGAAGAAAGAATAAATAAGGTTTTCCTAACTGCAACAAAAGTATACCCCCTGTGTTTTTTCTCATTTAATTTCAATGTTTTTTTATTTTCGATAATATATTTTTAGAACTCCACAGTTTACTGCTGTCCAGTGTAGTGTTATTAAGTGGAGTGTGGTACAGTACAGTGGAGGAGAGTATAAAAAGTGTTTTGTTATTGAGTATAGTGTCATAGAGTGGGATACTGGGGAGTGCAGATATGCAGAATGTGGAACAGTGGAATGACGTAGAGTAGCACAGCATAGAGTGGAATATTGTAAAGTGGAACTGGGGTAAAGTAGAGTGGTGTACAGTTGAATAGCGTAGGTTGGAGTGGCGCAGAGTGGAGTGTGGTAGAGTGTAATAGCATACAGTGGAGTAGCGTAGAGTGCACTAGTGTAGAGTGGAGGAGCGTGGAGTGGAGAGGTACTATGTAGTGGCATACAGCACAATAGTGTAGAGTGGAAAAAGCATACAGTGGATTGTTGTAGAGTGTAATGGCATGGATGGGCATAGTGTATAGTGGAGTGGCGTAGAGTGGAGGGGTTAGAGTGGAGTGACATAGAGTGAAACAGGATAGAGTGTAGTGGCGAGAAGGGAGTTACGTATATTGGAATAGCATTGAGTGGGGTAGAGTCGAGGGTACTAGCATGGTGTGCAGTGACATAGAATGGAGTGGGGTAGAGTAGAGTGGCGTAGAGTTCTGTGACATACAGTGGAATGGCATGCAGTGACATTCCATATATTATGTAGACCTATAGTGGAGTGGCATGAGTGGAATAGTATGGAGTGAAGTGCTGTACAGTGGAGTTGCATAGAGGGGTGTGGCATAGAGTGGAGTGGCGTAGAGTGGAGTGTTCTAGAGTTGAGTGTCATAGAGTGTCGTAAGGTACACTGTAGTTTAGTACAGTGGAATGTTGCAAAGTGGGGTGGCATATACCAGAGTGGCATACAGTGGAATAGGGTGCACTGGAGTGGGGTAGAGTGAAGTGGCAGAGAGTATAGTAGCATAGAGTGGAGTGAGGTTCAGTGTAGCACCTTACAGTGGAATAATGTTGATTAGAGTGAAGTGGCACAGTAGAGTAGCGTAGAGTGCAATGATGTAGAGTGGAATAAAATTGAGTGTTACTTGTGTAAAATGTAGTGACGTAGAATTGAGTGGGATATAGTGGGATAGAGTACACAAGAGTAGTGTAGTAGTGGAACAGTGTATATTTGAGTGGCCTACAGTGGAGAGGCCAAGAGGGGAGTGGTATAGAATGGAATAGCATAGAGTGGAATGAAGTGGAGTGGTGTTGGAAAACAGCCCTTTCTGCAGGGTCACCCGCAAACATTTTGCCTTCCTCCTCCTACTGTTTGCTGATTTCGTTTTTGTTGGCCTTAGGACTCTGAGCACTTTACTTTTGCTAACCAGTGCTATAGTGCATGTGCTCTCTCCCTAAAAGATGGTAACATTGGCTCATACCCAATTGGCATATTTAATTTACTTATAAATCCATAATAACATGCACTACATCTGCCCAGGGCCCTTAAAGTAAATGCTACTAGTGGCCTGCAGCACTGTTTGTGCCACCCGCTTAAGTAGCCCTTTAACCATGTCTCAGAGCTGCCATTCTAGAGGATGTGTGTGCAGTTTACACTGCCATTTCGGCCTGGCAAAATAAAGCTATTGCCAGGCCCAAACCTTCCCTTTTTTATACATATAAGCAGTTGGCTGACCGTAATTAGGTATGTAAATAAATAAATAAAACGAATTATATTGCGCGCTGCAACACCATTTGCGTTGAAGCGCGTGCAATGTAATTTGTTTTATTTATTTATTTACGTACTTAACTCCGGTCCGCTGTATGCCGGAGTTTACTACCCCCACCCTGCCCCTACCCCACCCCGCCCCAACGCCCCGCAGCACTCCCACGAGGAGACGCAACTGCATATATGTCATTCATAAAGTAGGCCCCGGACAACCCAGACGGAAGCGTGCAATGTATCTAAAAGGCAGGCCTTTTAAATTTTACATGTCCTGGTAGTGAAAAACTCTTAAAATTGTTTTTCACTAGAAGAAGGCTTATATCTCCTATGGGAGGATAACATTGGGAGTACCATATTACATTTTACGAGTAATTTCCAAATGGGAAGATATAACTGATCAAACTTCGTGTCTCTGGTATCACAATTTAAAATCTAAACTTATGGTGATGTCAGATTTTAAATTGTAATTCTAAAAAATTGCACTTTTAGAAAGTTGGCATTTTCTTACTTTAGCCATTTGGTGCCTGCTGTATGTCTCTGATTACATGTCTGTGGCGTCATAGACAACCAGAGTCTGGAGCCAGTGAGGGAAGGGCAGGGCCTCTGTGCATTTCAAAGGCCTGTCTTTGAAACCTCTCACACTTCAAAGGCACTACTCGGGATGGGTACTGGACCTCAGACACCACCACTACAGTACACATCTGGACCTGAAAGACTCTGCCAGGAGCAGGACTGCTGTGCTGCTGAAAGGACTTCCAGTCTGCTGGACTGCTGTCTTGCTGGACTCCTGCTTTTCTGTTTTGACCTGCTGGCCTGCTGCTTGGGTGTGAAAGTTTGGACCTGCATCACTTGATCCCAGGGTGAATCCAAAGGCTAGGTGGCTGGACTTCTGATCTGAAGTCACAGGTGTATAGAAAGACTTCCAACAAACCTGGTTCTGCACCTAGACTCTGCCATCTGTGAGTCTGCCCTGCCAAGGGGTGTCAACCCAATCCTGGACCCTTGGAAGTGGACCTAAGGTGTATCTCTAGTGGAATCAATGCATCCTCTGCTGAGCAACTCATTCCCGAGGAGAATCGGTGCATCGCTACCGTTGTGTGGATTGGAGCAATCGCAAGCGACTTGCATTGCAGCAGCCTCCCACAGCTGGGACCAATGCATCACTTTCAGATCTGCCGTTGTGCTACACTTTACTAATAGCAAGCATCCATCATCTACGCCAGCCTAGATAACGCCAGTGGATCATCGGAGTTTCATTGCTCATCAGAACTGATGCATCAACCCTGCTGCATTTCGCATTCACAACACCGGACATCGCATCGCAAGCCCTGTCAACAGGATCATCAATGTCAATGTATCAGGACTTTGCACCACAGCCTTGCTGCACTTTGGAACTAACACAATACCTTGGCTGCACACTTCATCTTTGACGTTGATCCATGCAAGTGTTCCACAACCAGGATTAAGATACTTTGGTTCAACATGTCAAGCTGGGTCCGTGTAGCTGGCCTGTGCTCCATCACAGGCAGCCTGAACTTTTGGCTTCATCCCAGTCAGGTACAACTAGATATTCCAAATAGCGCTTTTTGCTTCTTGCCACTATTTTACCTAAAAACTTTGAAATTCAATATATCAGGTTCTACTTAATGGATTTTGTCATTTTGGTTTTGTGTTATTAAATTAAGCTCTATTTACTAACCTAGAGGGTCATTAGGATGGCAGGCGGACTTTGCCCGCCCGCCATCCTTGTGGTAATAGGGACCGCCCGCCATAAGGGTGGGGGTCCCGTAGGGGGTATTAGGATGTGCCCGCCACAGTGGCGGGCACATCCTGTATTTTTAGCATTGTGGCGGACGGTGCTCTCTGCACCATCCGCCACAATGCTAAAAATGCATTTCATCATTTGCATTTACAAAGCGGCAGGCACCGCGCGGTGCCTGCCGCTTTGTAAATGCAAATGAAGGGGGGTACCACATGTACCCCCCGTGTTCACCCCCCTACTCTCCTTCACTCTTGGGGCCCGCACGGGGCCCCCAGAGTGAAGCCCCCCTGCCTTTCCGTGGCGGCAATGCATCTGCAGACGCCTATCCAAATATGGCTGGCGGTGTCTGATAGACACCGCCACCAAATGAACCCTTTTCCGCCCCAGCCGCAAGCGACCGGGGCGGAAAAGTGGCGGGCGGTGTTTGCCTCCGCTGCGGTTCCCCCCCTCCATTTTAATGTGGCGGGGGGAAAAGGGTGGCAGGCGGGCATTTATGTCGGGCGGTGGCGATCCGCCCGACATCGTAATGGGCCCCCTAGTGTGAAAACTTTTAGTGTAGTGTTTTAACTGTTTTACTATTTTTTTAGTGTTGCATAAATACTTTACAGATTACCTATAGAGTTAAGCAAGATTGCTATGTGCCAACCTACCAGAGGGAGAGCAAAGGTTAATTTAGGGTTTGCCTGCTTTTTACCCTGATTAGGATTGTGTCTGCTGCTTGACTAGGACACATACCCCAGTCAACCAACAACTCCATTTCTAACAAGTAGCATGAAGTGTACTGGCGTATAGTAAATTGTTGTAATTGAAACAGACATAGGAACTCATTTGCAAGCCCTGTGCGCAACCGGTACATTACTTTTTCCTATATTAAAAGTGACGCACCCAGTGGTGCAAGGGTCTTGTAAATAAGCCCCATAGCGTGAAAGTGTATTAACGGATTTAGATGTAATGTAGCAGGAAAATAGATTATTTGGTGTAAATGGTAATTTTGGTAGTGTGTGTTAGTAGCGGAAGAAGTGTTTTATTTATCCTTTTTTTCATAGTTATATATTGTGCCACTGTATTCTGCAGTATGTTTGTGGTATACTGCAGTACATGCACATGAGTAGACAGTATGCGATTGGCTCATGGCTGTGTTTACCAAATGTAAATGACAGCAATGTTGATTTTAGCACAGGTTGTCTGCATTGTATGTTTTGAAGCACTCTGGGTTAGGGTCTTAGATCTAGGTAAGTAGTAGGTTTCATTGTTCCCTACCTGTTACCACTTTATTGAAGTGCTAATAGGTAAATAAGTGTGTCTATAATGTTGGATAAATTTTTTTGAAGCATTTTAGGGTGAAATGCTTATTAAAAAAAAAAAAACATTTAAATAGCTTACTAATTTGTAGGTATTGCCAGGATACTCCGTAGACATTTAGTGAAGATTTAAATATGTTAAAAATACTCTGCAGTACACTATTTGTAAATTCGGAGGGTACTCCAGTGTGTTTTTAATTTAAAAAAATATTTATTTTTTTAATTCATTTGTGATACTGCTGTACTCCTGAGGCAGTACCGCAGGATCCGTATTTTTTTTTAAATATATAGAAAGTTATACATTTTTTCCCTAACTATTATCACTTTAATAAAGTGGTACAAGGTAGGAGAAAAATATCAAACCTAATACGTACCTTCATCTAAGGGCGAAACACAGAATACAGGAAAAGTGTACAACATGGCTGCCCCTAACTGTTGTAAAGGCAGTCATTAGCCTATCACATAATGACTCATCATCGTTATTTGGGACTGTACTTCTGTGAAATACCATAACATTTTACAAAAAAAACTGCAACAACTGATATCACTAGGGTAAAAAGCCCTCTAGTTTAAAAAATACTTACACGATTTACTTGTAGTACCCAAAAGGATAATTTGTGCACTATAATGTCTAGCACTGCCAAATTTCATGGAAGTCCTTTCAGCCTTTTTCATGATATGTCCAATACGCAGGTCTATAGAAAATACATTTGAGGTAAAACGTGTTTTGAGACCCCGCTTTTATGTTTGCACCCCCTTGACTACGAATCTTTGTATCACCCACCAATAAACAAGAAAGAATCTCTCAGCAAAGTTTGTGGAGATTCGTTAAACAGACACAAAGTTCTAAATGGTGAGGAAGTGAGGAATTTGTGTGATAATAGAAATGGGTTCCAACGAACTGGCTAGTGCATCAGATAAGACTGCCATCTCACCATCTCCTCACAACCCTTGTGGACCTGGTAAGAAAACATGTTTCAAGAGGAAGGTGAGCCTGATGTAAGCATAAGATTCAATGCCTCATGACTCCTGCTGGCATCCAGGAATTAGAACCAAGGGTCTAGTGATTGACCTGCTATTTGCCTGTGTGTGGCGCCGGCCTCCTCACTCCACGAGGGCCCAACAGACCACTAAGGAATACAACCTAAAGGAGCACTACCCGGAGAGAGAGAGAGACAGCATGTAAACCCTATACTGAGGACATAATGGATGCTGGAGTGACCAGGAGGAGGTTTCCCGACAGCTGGAGAAAAGTGGGATTTAGTAATATTGCCACGTTGAACAAACGGGACAAAGAGATGAGGTTTACTGGGGAGTGTGCATCTTCGGCTGGTAAAAAAACAACAGGTTTGTCACAATTGGAGCTTTTTTCCATACTGATATCTGGTTCAGCAGGATCTTGCAGTAAATGTATCCTGACTCATGGATCTCAGCTGCCCCACCACCGGTGAAATATAAGAACTGAAAATGTGATTAAGACAGAAGGTAACATATTGAACCATGACGAGGTGGAAAATCTGTCCCAGCAATAAAGTGACCTCAGTGGCTAAGACATCGAGTTTTGTCCCTCTCATAACTTTTAATGCAAATATATACTCCAGTGGGAGTGTATCAGACTTCAATGTAAGCTTGCTCACTTCAGCGTTGGACCTTTATTGATTGGTAGACTTTGAGCTCCAAATGTTATGCTACGTTTGAAGGTGAAAACATTGACCGCAGTGACATGCTTGGCTTATCTGATCTCCACTCCATCAAGAACTCACACCTTGGTCTTGGTCATCTATAGTTATCCTTCTCTGACTTTGTTTGTTTTGCCCTCTTTTTGCTGATTAACATTTTTTCTATTTTTCTAAATTTGATTTGGAATTTAGTTTTTTTTCTTTAAAATTGTTGGTACTACTTGAGATGCCAGTCAATGTATATGTCTTCGCCATCAGTGCAATTACCTGGGTCTAAAAACTTGTAGCAGGACCTAAGAATATCCATATTCGAGACAAATGCTGTTTGAGAAGCTTGTTGGCACTTCCTTTCATACCCTTGGTGTTATTAAGGAGATAACTGCATGTCACACAGCTAGGTTTCAAGTGGAGGGTGCCAAAATCTTGGAATGATTTTAACACTACATGCCAAAAGCTCCCTATAGACGTCACATGTTCCCCCAAACCTTCCCATGCTCTAGAAATTGTTCATATCCCTTATTTCAAAGGAATCGCCCCCACAAACACCAGACTTCACCTTGGAAAGGCATTTTACTAGATTACCATATGCTACATTCTATTTTTGTGTTTTCTAGCCTTCCTGTCAATGGCACCGCTAATAAAGGAATGCTAATGTATAATGCATTCGCACATCAAAAGAGTTTGAGCTGTTCGAGAAAAAAGAATCAGTACCTCAGGAGGTCCGTGCAAGGCTGTACCTGAATCAAGAATTCACTTTGGTAAGGAATGCTAAGATCAAACTAGACTGAAATCGGTTCTGAAACGCCATCTGCCCGAGTGCTTGTACCATAGGGAGCGCATAAAGGCAACCGCCTCTCAACTACAGAAGTTAAAAGTTAAGGACATAAGCACGTACTCTGCACCCTCAAAGGTCTGAAGCTTTGCTGACTGAGCTACCCAGCCCTCACGAAGGTGTACTGATTTCAGAGAGTAATTCACCTTGCATGCTGTGAGCATGCCGTGTTATTTACCGAGTTAGAAATTATGAAAACATTTTTTGCAATCGAATACCTACAGATCAGACCACTGTAAGTCGGCAAGCACTGTCATATCAATTGCAGAGAGAAAGATTGTGCACCAAAGCTTTGCAACCCTGTACCCAGGACCACTGCAGCAATGGAGGAATCGATTATAAGTCATGTTTGTCTTAAATTTTGTAGCAGAAAAGGCAAATTACAGCACATTCTGTAACATAATTATTTCCCGATTTTGTCATCATGGCACTCATTAATTCCGCCTGTCCAAACGTTTAAACTCATTAGTACTAGTTCAAGCCAAGCGGCCAGAACTGAAAGGTAGCCCTGTTGACATCCGCAGTTTGATGCTGCACACCTGATATAGGGCCATATGTATCAAGATACCGATACCAATTAGCGATTCTGTAATAGCGATTTTTAAGAAATCGCTATTTCAGAATTGCTAATTGGTATGTATCAAGAAAATCGCAATATTTTAGCGATTTCTTGATATTCCTCCATTGCGAATTCGCAAATTGCGAATTCGCAATTAAGGAATACTTTCCCATTCATTTCTATGGGCCTCCTGGCCCATAGGAAGGAATGGGAATTTAGGTGCAGCCCTGAAATAGCCCTGTTGCACCCCTGAAATAAGTATGAGTGCACATACATGCCCTAAGGGCACATGTACGTCACATGGCACTTTGAAAAATGCTGAAATGTACATTTTTCAAGGAAAGCGCAAATTACTACCAACTAGAAGTTGGTGGTAATTTGCGATTCCTTAAGGGCATTTAGGATTTTTTTTTGCTTAATACATTGCACTTAAGGAATTGCAAAATTTGCGATTCCTTAAATGCAATCGCAAAATAAGGAATCGCAAATTTTGCGATTCCTTATTTTGCACCCAAATTCTTTCATACATACCATTTTGCAAAAATTAGTTCGCAAGCGCTGAAATTCTGCGAATTTCGGCGTTTGCGAACCCATTTGGCCTTGATACATATGGCCCTTAGTAACTTTGGTCCATTTGCGCTAGAAAAAATATTTTGTGGTGAATCTTCAAATAATCCAGTATTTGGTGGGTTGTGTGGCAAGTATGGGTAATTTATAATTATGCATTTAGATGTAAATAAAAAGTCTTTAGCCAAAGAATTGCAAAATTACAACGGCCATAATTATACCTTATAGAGGTAGGCAAGCCACTGAGCACTCAAGCAGATGCTCGGCTCTGGCTCAGTTCAAGGGCCTCCTGGACTCTCGAGCCCAAAACGAGCTTGGCCTCACGTGCTTGCACCTCATCTTTGAAGCCCCGACCCATCCCCCCGAACCTTTGCAGCAGAAAAAGTGGCGGCCAGCAGTGCAGTGCCAAAGTCTTTCTGCATTTTTTATCACGCTCTGTGAAATTCAGTTGCATTGATCTGGAAGATGCCATGGAGTGCTATGTTAAGGCTATACTTCAAGACTATTCATGATCAGCCCATCAAATGAGCCTCAACCATAGCAGGTAATCAAAAATTCGAAAAAGCTTAATCGGTCCATTTATATCCGCTGTCTGTGTGAAGCTGAGCTCTGCAGTTCACATTTGTGTCTTTGAAGACTTCTGCCAGGCATCCTTGTTTTGCTAATACCTGTAATTACCTTTGCTGAGGTGTTGAACCTCTCTTCATAGCCGAGTACTGAAAAGCCAGTAACAGCAAAAATTAAAAAGTGAATAGTTTGTTTTCTAGAAAAACTTCTTGTGTCAGCTCAATTTAACATGCAGTGTATTTATTTATTTAACGTGGAGAACTAATTTAGCTCCAGTAAGAAACACAAAGCTGTGTCCTTTGTGTGGTGTTCTGCTTGTCAGGTTACCCAATAATGTCATGGGATGTCAGGGTTATGAGGGCTCCTTGGAGAACATCTGTACCTGAGTATGTATCCATTTAGCCTACAATAAACCCTCTCCAAATCTATTGCCATTGTCTGTGCATTTCTGCATGCCATTTTCTCAGTGGTGACGAGATCCAAATGATCTAATGATGTAAAACAGAAGTGCTCTACTAGCATTTTGTTGGCAAGAGTCTAAACCCTATTCTTCCTACCTTTAAGAGACGTGCTGCTCTTGTATGCACTATCAACCCCACAAGTGTAATTCCACCTGCCAGTCCTGTAGAAAAGAAGCAGCCCTGTTTAAGAAAAATGGGTAAATAAGAGCCTGTATTGGAAGCTGAAGCTAGCACAATCAATCAATCAATCAATCAATCAATCAATTAGGGGTTTGCTAAGTGCAACTACTCACCCATACGTGTCTCAAACCGCTGGGGAGTGGCAGGATCCACTTTCAAGGAGGATGTCTGTGGAAAAGCCAGGTTTTGAGATTTCTTGCGAAGATCAGGAGCGATGTTGTCTATCTGAGGTGGAGCGGAAGGGCATTCCAGGCTTTGGCCGCAAGGAAGGAGAAGGAGCAGCCCCCTGATCTGGTCTTTCTGGTCCGGGGGACCATGGCGTAGGAGAGCTGGGCTGATCGTAGGGTCCTTTGGGGTGCATGGAATTTGAGTCTGCTGTTCAGGTATGCTGGTCCGGTACAGTGGAGGGTCTTGTGTGTGTGGGTGAGTATCTTGAAGGTGATTCACGCCTCAACGGGGAGCCAGTGGAGTGTGCGCAGGTGCTGGGAGTTGTAGCAGTGTTTTGGCAGGTTGAGGATCAGTCTTGCGGCGGCGTTCTGGATGTTCTGCAGGTTGCGGGTGAGGTTTTAGTTTATTCCGGCATAGAGTGCGTTGCCGAAGTCGAGTCTGCTGGTGACCAGGGGGTGAGTGAGGGTCTTTCTGTGTTTGAGGGGGATTCATTTGAAGGTCTTACGAAGGAGGCGGAGGGTGTGGAAGCGGGAAGATGTGATGGAGTTGATCCGGTGGTCCATTTTGAGCTCGGAGTCCAGGATGATTCCCAGGTTGCGTGCGTGGTCCAATCAATCAATCAATCAAGGCATTTATAAAGCGCACTACTCACCCGGAGGGTCTCAAGGCGCTAGGGGAGGGGGGACCGCTACTGCTCGAACAGCCAGGTCTTGAGTTGCTTCCTGAAGGCGAGGTGGTCCTGGGTCAGGCAGAGGTGGGTCGGGAGGGAGTTCCAAGTCTTGGCGGCGAGGTAGGAGAAGGACCTTCCCCCTGTGGTGGCTCTTCGGATGCGGGGGACGGCGGCGAGGGCATGGCCGGTCGATCGAAGCTGGCGTTTGGGAGCGTAGAAGTTGAGGCGGCTGTTGAGGTATCCTGGGCCTTGGTTGTGTAGGGCTTTGTGTGCGTGGGTGAGGAGACGGAAGGTAATTCTCTTGTTGACCGGGAGCCAGTGCAGGTCTCTCAGGTGTCCGGAGATGTGGTTGCGACGGGGGATGTCCAGGATGAGTCGTGCTGAGGCGTTCTGGATCCGCTGGAGCCTCTTCTGGAGTTTGGCGGTGGTTCCGGCGTAGAGGGAGTTGCCGTAGTCCAGGCGGCTGGTGACGAGGGCCTGGGTGACCGTCTTCCTGGTCTCGGTGGGGATCCACGGAAGATCTTTCGTAGCATGCGCAGGATGTTGAAGCACGTCGAGGAGACGGCGTTGACTTGTCTGGTCATGGAGAGGGAGGAGTCCAGGATGACGCCCAGGTTGCATGCGTGGTCTGTCGGTTTGGGTGCGCTGCCTAGGGCGGGGGGCCACCAGGAGTCGTCCCAGGCAGAGGGTGAAGATCCCAGAATGAGGACTTCCGTCTTGTCCGAGTTCAGTTTCAGGCGGCTGTTCTTCATCCATTCGGCTACCTCTTTCATCCCTTCGTGTAGGTTGGCTCTGGCGGTGGCGGGGTCGTTGGTGAGGGAGAGGATCAGCTGGGTGTCGTCGGCGTAGGAGATGATGTTGAGGTTGTGCTGGCGTGCGATGGCTGCGAGGGGGCTCATGTAGACGTTGAAGAGGGTAGGGCTGAGCGAGGAGCCTTGAGGAACGCCGCAGATGACTTCGGTGGCTTCTGATCTGAACGGGGGAGGCGGACTCTCTGTGTCCTTCCGGCGAGGAAGGAGATGATCCACTCCAGTGCCTTCTCCTGGATTCCAACGTTCCTGAGGCGCTGTACTAGGGTACGGTGGCAGACAGTGTCGAAGGCCGCGGCGAGGTCTAGGAGGATGAGGGCCGCTGTTTCTCCGTTGTCGAGCAGGGTTCGGATGTCATCGGTGGCTGCGATCAGGGCGGTCTCTGTGCTGTGGTTGGCCCGGAAGCCAGACTGCGAGAGGTCGAGGGATCCGTTTGTCTCGAGGAAGGCGGCCAGCTGCTTGTTGACGGTCTTCTCGGTGACTTTTGCAGGAAACGGGAGCAGCGAGATGGGGCGGTAGTTCTTGAGGTCGGTGGGGTCGGCTGATTGTTTCTTAAGTAGAGCGCTGAGGTCGGCGTGCTTCCAGCTCTCTGGGAAGGTAGCGGTGTTGAAGAAGGTGTTGATGATGTCCCGCAGGTAGGGTGCGATGACAGTGTTGGCCTTGTTGAAGACGTGGTGAGGGCAGGGGTTTGGGCGGCGATCCGGAGTGGATGGAGTTCATCGTGCTGACGGTGTCTTCGGTGCTGATCGGGGTCCAGGCGCGGAGGTTGGTGGTGGGGGGCGCTGGTTCGGCCCTGTACAGTGGAGGGTCTTGTGTGCGTGGGTGTGTATCTTGAAGGTGATTCACGCCTCAACGGGGAGCCAGAGGAGTGTGCGCAGGTGCTGGGAGTTGTAGCAGTGTTTTGGCAGGTTGAGGGTCAGCCTTGCGGCGGCGTTCTGGATGTTCTGCAGGTTGCGGGTGAGGTTTTAGTTTATTCCGGCATAGAGTGTGTTGCCGAAGTCGAGTCTGCTGGTGACCAGGGGGTGAGTGAGGGTCTTTCTGTGTTTGAGGGGGATTCATTTGAAGGTCTTTCGAAGGAGGCGGAGGGTGTGGAAGCAGGAAGATGTGATGGAGTTGATCCGGTGGTCCATTTTGAGCTCGGAGTCCAGGATGATTCCCAGGTTGCGTGCGTGGTCCAATCAATCAATCAATCAAGGCATTTATAAAGAGCACTACTTCCCCGGAGGGTCTCAAAGCCACCTGTACAGTGGAGGGTCTTGTGTGCGTGGGTGAGTATCTTGAAGGTGATTCACGCCTCAACGGGGAGCCAGTGGAGTGTGCGCAGGTGCTGGGAGTTGTAGCAGTGTTTTGGCAGGTTGAGGGTCAGTCTTGCTGCGGCGTTCTGGATGTTCTGCAGGTTGCGGGTGAGGTTTTAGTTTATTCCGGCATAGAGTGCGTTGCCGAAGTCGAGTCTGCTGGTGACCAGGGGGGAAATGAGGGTCTTTCTGTGTTTGAGGGGGATTCATTTGAAGGTCTTACGAAGGAGGCGGAGGGTGTGGAAGCGGGAAGATGTGATGGAGTTGATCCGGTGGTCCATTTTGAGCTCGGAGTCCAGGATGATTCCCAGGTTGCATGCGTGGTCCATGGGGGTTGGCAGGTTTCCGAGGGCGGGGGTCATCAGGTGTTGCTCCATGCATCGGGGTTTGGTCCAGAGATGAGTACTTCTGTTTTGTTGGTGTTTAGTTGTAGGCAGCTGTTTTTCATCCATTTGTTGACGGCTTCTCAAAAGTTGTGTCTGGGGGTGTTGGGTTCATTGGATAGGGAGAGGATGAGTTGGATGTCATCTGCATACGATACAATGTTGAGTCCATAGGTTCTGACAATGGGGTGAGAGGAGCCATGTAGACGTTGAAGGGTTCCGGAGGGAGGTGCGGTCTGACACACTGGGTGTGTCATGTCAGAAACTGCCAGGTCAGCCCGCCTCTCCAGCGAGGGGAACCAGCAGCAACCAAGGAAGACTGTTGACAGGAGGAGCCTAGCGAAGCCCAGGGACATAAAGCTACTCCAGTCACATTGGAGTCCTGTTGAGTGGACAAACAGAGACTCTGCCCTGCCGGGCCTGACGTGGCAAAGGTGTTCTTCCGGATAGGAACGAGCTGAGGCGGAGCAGCAGCACATTGTCACCTTCGAGGCCTCGGCTGCAACCTGACCTGCTCAGCCCCCAGTGATGGTGAGTGGGGGCTGAGGTTTACTACATGGCAGCGGCACTGTGCGTTTACAGGCGGCTGCACTTCTAGTTTTGTACAAAGTGGGGGGATCGGACTCCCAGCCCCACCCATTGCAACTGCAGGAGACCTCCTATGTGTTCTGGTCACCCATAGCTTTACCGTACGCAGCTACTGCTTCTCAGACCTTTGGGGCAGTTTGCCTCACTCTTGTGGCCATTGTGGGGTGAGCCCAGGACAGCCCCCCCTCCCTCCCCCCCCCCCCCACTGCATTTGTCTAGGCAGCGCCACGGGTCTGGGGCAGCTGCGCCTCCCTGTTGGGGGCAAGTTGGTTCAAATGAGTGCATTTGTTTCTGCTCTGCCTATAATCACTGCACTTGTTTTAAATCATTTGGTCAAGATTTACATCATGTTAGGCCTGAAGGCTATATGGGAAGTCCAATGTTTCTTGGTTAGAAGCAAACTGATGGTGCCTTTTCTGTATAACCTGATGGTTCCATGATATGGACAGGTATAGGTATTGTCTTTCTTGCCCTAACGGGAAGGATTGGTCTAATGCTTTTATGATGACATTCATGACCTGGGCAACTAAAAAGTATTTGGTTCATTGCATTGACTGTGATGTTTATGACAATTGCCAGTGACAAAGTGATTTATGATCTATGTTATGATCATCTATGTTAGTGTGGTCTAAGGTGTTTTATGTGCAATACAAAGGATTTCTTTGGTATAACCTTGTGTGGACTCTCTTTTTTTGTGGTGTGCCTAGTGTGTTTGTTTGAGAGTTTTGCGGGTTAGTATGCTCCTCAACTTTGGGTTGCTTGTGAAAGTTTAAAGACAATCATCTGGATTAGTAGGCATGTTGAAGATGAATTGATGCCTGTCAATACTTTTCTAAATGTATTCTTCTGAATATTTTTAACTTTCATGGTTTAATACATTATTACAGTGTACTTCCTATGAAATCTCTTGGTGTTTCTGCAAGTATGAGATATCATCCCCTCGCAGTTCTGGTCTGTTTAAGCATGTTCGGGGAAACAACTTATGTGTGGTGAGCAAAGTGATCCTTAAATGATAATTCAACATGTCTCTATTTCAATACTAATCACATCAAGCTCTAATATTTCCTCAGTGTTACCCTCTATATGCCCATTGTTTTTCTGAATGAATAAACACAGCAAAATATATCACTCAGTTGCACATTTCGAATCTGGACTTCGATCATCTATGGCAAAGGGAATGTTACTGGTTGAAAGACAGTTTTTCAATGTTCTCCTATACTTATCCTGCTGTTCAGGTTTCATTAATAGTC
Organism: Lissotriton vulgaris; assembly: GCF_964263255.1. NCBI lineage: Eukaryota > Metazoa > Chordata > Amphibia > Caudata > Salamandridae > Lissotriton > Lissotriton vulgaris. The sequence continues at coordinate 955,771,959 of NC_141699.1, forward strand.
TGCTTATTATTCTTTGTTCTAAGGGTTGTATTTATGTTATATCTAATTTCGACTTGTTCTAATACGATACATCTCAATTGGCTGATGTTATGGCCATGTTTATTGAAAAGTACTGCTACTAACGATTTGTCATTCTTCATCCTTATGTTACTTTTATATTCCATCATTCTTATCTTTATATTTTGCTCAGTTTTCCTATGTAGGCAAGGCGAGATGGGCACTTCACCATGTACACTACATATTTTGCTTCACATGTTGCATTCATTATGAGTTAGATGCCTTTTGAAGGAGGGTTTATCTCAGTTCCCTAGATTATCTTATTGCAATTGTACAACTGAATCATGGTGTCGTATCCCTGTATATTTTGTTGGAGATATCATGAATTTCTTTGATGGAGTATAGTAATGCCTTCAAAACATTTTGATAATTCGTATGCAAATAGTGGTATCTGGTTGAATATGCCTTTAAAGTCCAGTTCTGAATGTATCATTTCAAATTGTTTTCCTGAATTTTTTGCTTTTAGTTGAATATTTTGATATGAATATCATTCTTGTGTTATCTTGTTTCGGTGCTTTGCTTGTCAGCTACAATTGTCAACTGTTTTTCCCTGCCCTTTTTTACTGCATTGCCTTTGATATCAGGTGGATATCCTCTTTTTGCAAATTTGCTGCATATCATTATTTTGCCAGATTCATATGTGTTTGTATCTGAAGTTGTTCTTCTTATCCGTAGTAGCTGTGAATAAGCCAAATGTTTTTTCAATGCAAATTGGTGGAAACGTGTAGAATGCAATAAGTTATTGAGGTCTGTTGCTTTTACAAAGATGTCTGTTTTTTACACACGTCTATCATTTATTGACACTTTTATATCCAAGAATGTTTCTTGAGTTTCATGAATTTCATGCATGAATTGCAATCAATCATCAACTGATTGATCACACCGATCCAACTCAGTTTCTCCACCAGCAGCCCATGATTCATTGTATCAAAGGCTGCTGATAAGTCGACCAGGATCAATGCAGCTTGGCCGCCCTGGTCAAGGATGGCTCTGATCTCCTCAGTAGCCTTAATGAGCGTGGTCATTGATTGATTGAGTTAAACATTGCTTGTCTTTGTCAGTGATAATTCCTCTGTCTAAAGCAGTTCCTAAAATTGCTTCCAATGTCTTGGCAAACTCCTTAGTGGGGTTGTTATCTATCATCATGTATGTGGATGTCTCTGATACGTGATTCCTCTAGTTATTTTCATAAAATTGTTCGTCCATAATTAACAATGCTCCCCCCTTTTCTGTCGTGCTGAATTCTATAGATCTGCTTTGGGCTATTTGTTTAACAAGCCCCAATTCTTTGTTTGTTAAGTGTGGGTAATAATGTTTCTTTTGTTTAAATGTCTTCTTAATCCTATTTTTTACCATCATCTCAAAGGTGTCAACTGTCTTTTGACTCATTGGGGCCTGGAAAGTTCTCTTGACTTTTAGATTCTTTAAGGTTCCTTTTGCCTCTTTGTCTTAGGGGTTGTACCTCTATCATATTCTCAAAAGAGTTGTGTAATTCTAATGTTTGCATGAATTTAAGTAAACTGACTTCAGCCTTAAGTATGTTTGAATGATAAGTGGGGACAAAGCATGTCAGTCTATGAAGTATTTCCAGTTGTAAAGGAATTAATGATTTTTAAGATATGTTAATCACTAGGTTATCCCGAGTTAGGATTTTGTTTGTCTTCTGGCTGAAATGCCTGTTTTTTTGTGTGATGTACCCTTCAGGTTTTTTTGCTTTTGTAAAAAAAATGCATCTATTGTTTTAAATCTTGCTGAAGTGGAAACAGTTTGTGAGGCACTTTCATTTTCTATCATGACTGTATCATTGATTTGAATTGTTTTATTCAGGAATATCCCTTTCTATTTATGTTCTAATCAGAGGTTGCAGTGTCAGGTTCCATTGTTCATGACATGGGTTTAGTTTGTCTTCTTGCATAAACTTCAGCCCAGTTGCATACTTCACCTAGTTTGTAGTCGATAGTATATCTGTTACATTTCTTAATTTTTCTATAATTTATGTCTGTTGTGTATTGCTCCAATACTATATTAAGTGTCTTTCATGAACTTATCCCAGTTCTCAGTTTATATTTTTTTCTTGATATTTAACTTCATTTGGTCAATTTCTCCAATGTTCTCGATAACTCCTCAATAATCAATAACATTAGATCAAGTGAAAAGGTGTACAATCTCTCTATAAACCTTTGATTATTTTTACATAGTGTATGCTTTAGGGCAATCCCCAGGCCCCTGAGTATATTTTGTACCTATAGTACTTGATGAGTTCTGCGGCAAGCAGTCATTGGATTACTTCATTTTTAGAGATGTATAATAATTGTCGTTTATTGCTTTCGATTGTTCCTGAACCTTTAGTTCATGATTTCTGATTCCTTAATCAGTGAATATATATCTAGTGAGGTATGAATTTATCTGTGCATTCCTTTTTAATCCAATTAAATTGCAAATAACAATGTTTCACGTACTGATGGGATATCACTCACTGATCCCTGGTGTCCTCAAAAGTTCCCAAATGCACTATACCAATTCTGGTGTAGTGTCTCCCCCTGCATTGTGGTCCCAGTGTGTGTTCCTCTCGTGTTTGACAATTCTTTAATCAGGTTGTTAAATAACATCAAAAATGAAAATTCACAAAAATAGTAACATTAGTCTAAGCTTTATTTAATCTTTCTCATAGTTTTTAAAAGTTATTGAGTTCTTGTGTTCTCATCCCACATATATTCAATTTTGAATTGTGCACAACAAAAACATCCTCAATGCATTTCAGAGCCCAGGACTTTCATCAGGAGGTCATTAGATGCTACGGAACAAAAGAAGATAGTACAATAATACACTCAAATGTTCGTTTAACCTTGCATGTTCATTTTGAATTTGATTTGCTTATAACTTTCTCAGCAAATATCTTCACTCAATTTGTCACTCTTAGTCATTGTTTGAATCAGATTTATCATGTTAACTTTATATTGTTTTATTTAATGTACACGTGAATATATTTTAAACGTTGTCTTCAGATATGTGTGAATATTTGCTTTGGATCTATTTATGCAAATTATTCATTAATGGAAATAACCATTACTATTGTTCCATAGCATCTAATGACCTCTTGATGAAGGGTCAGGAGTCCGAAATGCATTGAGGATTATTTAGTTATGTATAATTCAAAACTGAATATATGTGGGATGTGACCCCGAGAATTCAACAACTTTCAAAACAATGAAAAAAGTCAAATAAAGCTTATAAAAGCATTACTAGTTTTGTTAAATTTCATTTTTGATGTTATTCGACAACCTCCAGTGCTAAGCCTTTTATTGGCTATTTGGGGTAGTTCATGCTTATTCCTCCATACCGTTTTGTCCACATAAGCTATCCACGCCCAATTTCTGTCATTATTTCCTGGGGAGTCTAAAGGCTCCAAGGGGTTGGGAAATCCCCTAAAGGGGACTGGCAAATTAGCCAAAATATAGAAGAATTTGGGGTTTTTGGGAAAAGGGGCTGCAGAAGAAAGCATGTCGTTTTTTCCTGCAAATGGCATTAACAGAGAGTTTGTGGTGTTAAAATCACCATCTTCCCAACTTTCAGGAACAAGCAGACTTCAATCAGCAGAGCATATTTTTCAACACAGTTTTGGCATCTTACTGGGAAATAGTCTATTTTTCTTGTTTTGTGTGCTTTCAACCTCCTTCCAGTTACTGCTGGAAATGAGTGTGAAACCCATGGTGGATCCAGGAAAGCTATACATTTCTGCAAAGGAGGCAAAACTCTAAGTTCTGCAAAGGGTCTTTGTGTAGATACTTCAAAGTTTTTCTGTGAAAAGTAACAGTTGAAATAAATATTGATATTTATTTGTAAAAAATGGTAATTTGCGCCTACGTTTTTACTCATAACTTCTTTTCACTATGGAAGATTTTCAAAAGCAATATACCGCTACATCCGCTGATGTGGGGATAAATAGATAATGTAGGCTCTCTAAGAATCAGAGATACCCAGAGCCAACAACCAAGCAGTATCTTACAATTTTTTTCATTGTGCACTGACTATATAGCAATTCATATGGTAAATTATAAACAATGGAAAAAGGGTCTGAAGGAAAATTATGTATTTTTTTCTGAAATGTAAGCCAGATACTGAGTTTAGGAGCAGTAGTTGTTTCTACATCTTTGAATTTATGAATATCCTTACAGGCATGTTTTCAGAGGGCATTTTGTAAAAAGTATTCTGTGTTACAAACTTGCTTACATTTGAAAGGCACAAACGTCGAGGTTATCAATGGGAAATAACAAATGTTCCACTATTCGGTACTCTCACATGTCTCCAGATAAACATGGTACCCCAATTGTGTGGGGGGTAGGCCTGGGCGGTAAATTCTGTTCCGCTCGCAGAATTAGCAAAATTGCCCAAAATTCTGCGTTCTGCCACTTCGCGACATTTTTTGCTTGTTCGCATTCTCGAAATGCGTGTAAGCGGGATTTTTCCCCCCGAGCACGCAAACAGCAATAACGAACAGGAAAAAAGCATAGCGATCAAGCAATTCCTCGTGTTCACGGAATTTCTGCGTGTTTGCAGCGATTTTTTACTGTTTTGCGCAGATTTGCGTAACGCAATTCCGCAAATTCCGCCCACCCCTAGTGGTGGGGCTCTGCAACTGTGACCAAAAAAACAAAATGTGACATAGGAGACATCATATTTCACCCAGCAGAATGCAGGTATTTTTTAAAAGGCAGTTACAATGGATTTTGGGCCCTAGCTCAGCAGGCCCCTATGGGATACTACCACACAAGTACATTTTTGAAAAGTAGACACCCGGTGGAGTCCAGGGTGGGGTGACATGCATGGCTCTCACCAGGCTTTCTTTTACCCAAAATCCCATGTAAAGCTCAAGCTTTGCCTAAAAAACATATTTCCTTGTATTTCTGTGAGGAAAAGTACTGGAATCTGCAGGCAGCCACACAGTTCTACCACCCACCATTCCCCCAGGTCTCCTGATTCAATGCTACCTCACTTGTGTGGGTGGGCCAAGTGCCCATGGCATGAACGGGTGTAAAAAGCAACATAGGCACATCGTATTTTTCCACAAAAAAACTGTATGTTTTTTGCAATGTGGATAGCTGTTGATTTTGGCCTCCAGCTCAGCCGGTACTGAGGTAAACCCACCAAATCAGCCCATTTTTTAAAACCAGACACCTCCGGAGTCCAGGGTGGGGGGACTTGCGTGACTCTCACCAGGTTTTATTTACCCAGATACCACTGCAAAGCTCAAACTTTGCCTAACAAACACATTTTCCTTGTATTTCCGTGAGGAAACGTCCTGGAATCTACAGGCAGTCACGCATTTCCTACCACCATAGTTCCTCCAGGTCTCCTGATAAAAATGCTACGTCATTTGTTTGGGTGGGCCAAGTGCCAAGTGCCTGCTACATGAAAAGGTGCCAACCGCAACGTAGGCTCATCGTATTTTTCCTCTGAAAAGCGATGTCTTTTTCGCAAAGTGGGTAGCTGTGGATTTTTGGCCCCAGCTCAGTTGGCACCTAAGAAACCTACAAAACCAGCACGTTTTAGAAAACTATACACCCAGGGGAGTCCAGGATGAAATGACTTGCAGGGCTTTCACTAGATGTTTTTATCAGAATCCCTTGCCGAGAGCAAAATTAGCCTAAAAACACAATTTCCTTGCATTTCTGAGAGTAAAAGTAATGGAATCTGCAAGCAGCCAAACATTTCCAAAAACCCAGAGTTCCCCCGTCACCTGATACAAATGCTACCTCACTTGTGTGGGTGAGTGAAGTGCCCGCAACATGCAGAGGCACCAAATGCAACGAAGGCACATTGGATTTTTCGCAATGTGGGTAGCTGTGGGTTTTGGGTCCCAGCTCAGCTGTTACCTAAGAAAACCTACAAAACCAGAACATTTTTTAAAACTAGACACCTGGCGGTGTCCAGGTTTATGTATCAAAAAATCCCTGCAAAATCAAATACTCCCAATCACTTCATCAGATGCCTCTTGTCCTCGTTCACACACCTCTCACAGCAGCTCTATTGTCTTATCCATTGAATGGAATTTTGTAGCCTCCTATTCCTTTATTAACAACCACCTCTGTCATGATTTTTAATATTTGTACACATATTCACTGCTTTACTCTTATTGCATCCACTTGTTCCTTTCCATTTTTTTGTGTTAGACTTTTCTAGTTCAATACCCCTGTATCTTCTATCCTCAATCTCTCCTTTAATCTCTCATCTCTTGTGTGTGTGCCCCGTCACCTTTTTGTCTTGTCCAGAATCTAGAATGATCATGTGTGTTACCCTAATACACCATAATTGTGAAAAGTGTGCCTGTGTATTTTCCCAGAATTAAAATGTAAGTGCATGCCACGTCCACATCTGCTAGATACTCAATAGCTATTGTACTTTAGTATTGTGAGTTAAGCACTCTACCTTTCAGAATGCCCCAAATCATCACAAATATGTAACAATCAAATCAAGCTCTACAAACTAGCCAGGACTATTGGCTTGGTAGATGATTGTTAGTTGCATGAGATAAATTGACAACAACAATGGGCTTGTTGTAGATGATATTGTAATAGGTTCATTACAGAAATTAAAGTGTTAAATAACTAGGTAGAGGGTCGTTGACATGACATCAGAGGCAGTGAAGGGTGGTACAGCTGCAGAGTTCATGTTTATTTTTCACCTTGAGGGTGTGGGTAGAAATGGAGAGGCAGACAGTAACCTGTCTCAGCACGTGATAATTGGTAAAGCTACAGCAGGAGCGTGACCGTTTAAGGTCCTGTGTATGTCACTAGTTGTTTTTTGAAAGGTCCCTTCTGGCCCGTCATGTCTGAGTGGGCCTATTTGTATATTTCATGGATGTAACATCAGCACGTGTTCATTTCAGGGCAGGTTGCTAGAGTCCACCACTCCTCAACCACCTCTCCAATTAGCCACACTACTGAGCTGCTGTGAAATTGCAGTTACTATAATTGGTTTGGAGAATATATGTGCAGGGCAAAATCCATTAGGAAAATAAGCGGGCGACTAACCATATTAGGCTGAATGCAAGTGACATCATAGAATGTGCAATCAGAGCGCATTACGTCACAAAGCAGGATAGAGCACGTGGCATCACAGGAAGTGACCTCACTGGAAGGGACATCACAAGTAACATCAGATCTTATGACCTCACACATAGGTTTATCAGGTATATCGTGAGTACAATTAAACACATTAGGAGATTTGACCAATGACAATTTGCCTTGGGGTTGTGCCACAAAAATGCCACAGTCCTAACACAAAATCTCAACTGATACATTTATTCTTTTTTAAATCATGCTACAAAGAATTTGGCAACATGGAAAAGCATGGCAGTAGATCTGTTCTGCTTAATTGTTTGCAAAGTCAGCATTTAAAAATATTTTCTGGGGTTAAGGCATCAGCTGCAGAGGTGCCTAGTTAATATCAGGGGATAATAATAATTGTGAGATAAATCTGGAGGTTAATGCATTTATTGTTGTGTTTAGTCCCAGATCTGAAACAAAGTAGTATAGAAGGTTAATGTGTCTCCTTCAACCTGAGCTGTGTCTGAACTGGTGGTGAAGTGAGTTAAGTTATGATGATGGATTTAACCAATATCTGTGACTGGGGTGAGTGTCTGAAAAGTTTCAGCTCTCCGTCCATTATCTCCTTGTGTTTGCTTTGTTCGCCCTAAATTGGCAGGGTATGCCTAGACGTGGGTCCCTTGCTCACTTTGCCACTGGATTGAAACTAGCCTGGCTGATGAAGAGTGTTACCCAGAAACCGGTCCCAGGATGCTTGTTTCCAGTTCATGGAAGACCTGGCTTGGCAGTTCGGGCTTGACTGTTCCCGTGAGGCACAGAGTCAAGACTGATTTGCATATAGCTGGGTCTGAACTGAGGTGGCGTAGTGAGCTAAAGAATGATGATTTGTTTAACCCAGATCTGTAACTGGGGCTGAATGTCTGAAAAGTTTCAGTGCTCTATCCATCCTCTCCTTGTGTTTGCTGTCCTGCAACCCACGTCATTTAATATGTAGATGACAGAAAATTATTTTATATGGATAGGTGAGTGGGTTACTGCTTTGTGTACAGAGATCCTTTTGTTGCTACCAGTTCATAAGTTGTGATCCTTCTAATATAGCTCATTGAGCTATGAAGGACATTTGAACCTACACCTTGTAACCATCACTGTCTCATGTAACATTTCTTGTACAATCATTTATACAAATATAGCAAATACCCCACAGACCTTCAAAACCACAACCAAAGGAGCCCCCTGGTTCACTGCAGCCCTTCGGAGAGAAAGAGAGCAACCAACAGCGAAATCAGGCAATTGCACAAAAATAATTCAGTGCCTAATCATTCCATAACAGAGCAAATTGTGGCCTTAAGGTGCACTTATGAGAGGCAGTCTGGGCGGAAAAAACATCCCATCAGGAAAACATATGGATAAAACTGCTACACACAAGCAAAACAAAAAATAGCTAAATGTTCTTGACAGAAATCAACACCCTCGCTAACGGCAGCCATTGCCACCATAATGCCGGCATCTCTGAATCGGACTGGATAGAGCACATTGAGGCAGCCCGCCCTGAGGAATCCACCCACAGAGGCTCATTGAAAGAGGTAACTACCAAGGGCGCATTGCCCAATGTAAGTTTGCAGACGTTAATTGGCTGGACGAAGCACAGGTGGGGCACTCCTTAAAGAAACTGAGATCATACGTGGCCCCAGAATCGAACGGACTTCTCAATGCAGTATTCAAATATGACCAGGACTTCTGGTCATCGTATTTTAATCCCCTATTCATTCAATTTGGATTTCACCTCCAATATAATCCCACCATCATGGAGAGGTAGCATTCTTCATTGTATTTTCAAATCAGGCTCACAGACAAATCCAGAAAATTATAGATTAATCACCTTGATAGAAGTTGAAGCAAATTTCTATGCCACAAATCTTCTGACAGACCTGGAAGCATGGGCATCGGCTGAAAAAATCATCCCGGCCACACAAACGGGGTTCCGGGCAGGCATGAGCACAATCATTAACCTCCTGGCTCTCACCCTCATGATCAAAAAAGTTACCCATAAGGCCTCAAATCTATACACCTGTTTTGTCGACCTAAAATCAGCTTTTGACACGGTTCAGAGAGGCCTTTTATAATGGGTAGCTCGTCTCAGTCATACTTGAGAGCCACCCCTCCGGAGTCCTTGGTCGCTCTATGTTGGCCCGAAATAGAAAGCCAGCATAAGATCAAACACAGCTGGCCAACCATTCTTCGACAAGCTTTGTCATCGCTCAATTTACATGAGGCCTGGGAGCTAAATATTAGCCACGCAGCATTAAAAGGGAATCGCCAACAAAGCCAACAAATTAAAATCATGGTCGACGGATAAAGGTGAACTGGCAGGAAAAAAACACAGCTGGTCAGTCTTACACTCTAACAGCAGCTGGGGGCCCCAACCATACCCTATGTGCCACATTTCACAAACCATATCAAACACTTTTATTTAAAATCACAAATGGGAGCCTTTTCTTCAAAAGACCAGGTGCCACACTGGGAACAAAGATGGTTGAACTCTCTCTGCCAACTTTGCAGTCAATTTGACGAAAGCTTGTTACATTTTCTGTGCATCTACCCGGCCGTTAACTCTTTAAGGCAAACATTACTCTGCCCTGTACTCCGGGAACTAAATATATGATCATGTCATTTTGCAATGCTGACATTACTGAACAGCGAATCAATTCAGCTTTGCTGCAGGGCCGCCAAGTTCCTTCTACGAGTGAATGCTTTACTTCCATCAAATGGCCCCCCAGAAATACAATAGTGGTCCCAGGGCAGGGAACCTTGATATGAGGATCTTGAAATCTGCCAGTTGAACCGTGCATCAATTTCCCTATATTGTTGAATAAAATCAAAATTCCCCATCGTAAAAATGCACAGAGCACTTGATGGACAATCCCTGCTTTTAGATTACTGTATTTTTGCAAAGTAATGACATTTTAATAATGAATTAATTCTTTTAATTTGCAAATGTTTTCTTATGTAGATATTTAATTTAATTTGCAATGATTTTAATTAATCTGCAAAAATAAAATATTACTTACATGATTTCAATTCAATTCAAGGATTCTTTATTCGGTGATTAAAAATCACCATAAAAGCACATACATATATACATGATTAAAAAATTTCATTAAATCATTATCAGGATCCTAATTATAATAATTATTTATACACATGGCAAAAAAGGAAAAAGGGATTTAACACTTTAAAAAAGATTTAAAAAAATACTTACATGATTTATTATCAATGTATAATGAATATGTCACATAAAACGTTCTGATACACTGCATAGGGATGAGTAGCACTATGAAATATTTAAAATAGTGCTATTTAAATTGTAATTTGAGTTAATACTGGGACAGACCAACACTTCTGACATTCATACAGTGCATGCACTTATGTACAGGGATTGAACAAAATCAAAAGCATGCCTTTCTTAAGTACCTGTCAAGAGTTAACAAGCTAGATGATTTTGTTTCCCCTCCGTTGCATTTGGATTTAAGTGTGAGGTTCCAGGCCACATCAAGTCAGGATATTCAATCAAAAGGAGGCCTGATGACCCCTTAAATTTGGCCTTTATGTTTGGCCCAGCTGAAGGTGAAAATTAAAAATTCCCCCTCGCTGCCTGCACGTTGCTGCTGGGAATAGTAAGCAGACATTGTTCAGGCGCCACTGAACTTGTCCGGTCACTGAAAAGTTTCACAGCGACAAGTGCATCATAATTTTTCTGTGGGACACACATTCTTGGCAGGGTGGACGGTGCACACCCTCTTCATTATGGTGAATGGACGCTGTGTACCCGCTTGCAGCCCAGACTTGTGTCCTGAGGGTGATGTGTCACTTACCCCCTGTGGCGTCCACAATTAATCATATTTGGTCCGTGTGCAATAAGGTGGAGTATTGGCATGACATGGAACACGTGCTCTATCTCGGCGCAGGAAGCGGACAGCTGTGGGAAGGTATTGTCGTATTTTTACCCTTCTATTTCCGCCAGCTTTCATGAGGTGGTTGGACCGCTAATCTCGGCTCGCCTAAATTACAAATTGGAATTGGTTGGGCGGTCTGCGTACAGCTGCTAGCTCCAACAGCATTCATTTGTCCATTCCGAGAACATCGTGGTCGGAATACTTAGTTGGATGGGCCATGGCAGACGGATTTATGTGTATTCGATGCATTGCAATCCGGCGGTCATAGTGACCGCTTCAGACATGTACGCAGTGGTCCGTCCGCCTCCGAAAGTACTGCGGAAGCCGGTCCAACCAGCATCGTGATGACCCCCATAGTTTTATATGAGCGGCTAAACTTTAACGAATATTTCACGTCAGAAGATAGCCTCTAATCATGACTAGGGGCATGACTATGTCAGGCGGGGCTGCTGCGCTAGAGGGGCACTGTTCAGCTAATCATGAATGTATTGGTGTTCCTGCACCAAGATTTAGTGGATGAATGAACATCAGCCCTGGCTTGAAATTCTAGCTGGTAAAATCAGGCCCCTCTCTACTGCCTCCGATTCCAATGGAGGAAAATTGAGGGGCATATTACCAAGAATAAGCGATAATTATCGCTAAGCTTGGTTAGCGGCTATAATTTTATCGCCGTGCTTCGCCATTTTTATCGCTTAGAAACCTTGCTATTCTCAAGGTTTATCTCCTAAGCAATAAAAATCGGCCGAAATGCATGAATATCGCTCAAAAGTCAGCGATATTCATGCATTAGCGAGCTAATGCTCTTAGCCATGTTATGCACCTACCACTGGATAACATGGCTAAGAACTGCTCTGGCCAGGCGTTAGCTTTTGGAGATATTCGCGCTTAGCGCAAATATTTCCAAAGTAGGTAATAGGAGATAGCGATGTTAGCGACTGTTTCCAGTCGCTAACATCTTGGCACGCCCACTTTGCATGTCATTAGCATGTCATTAGCGATAATTATCGCTGACATGCAAAGTGGGCCCCAAGATGATCGCTATCTCCTACTAGCTGTCGCTAACTGGTGTTAGCGACAGCTAGGTAATAGGGCGATAAAATTATCGCCGCTTTAGCTGAAAAGATTCCCGCTAAAGCGGCAATAAGGCCCTTGGTAATATGCCCCTGAATTCTCAACCTGCCTGCAGTAGTATTCCAGCTCTCTGATAGCCTCCCCACTTCTACCCGCAACCCCCTTTAGTCCTGTTCCATTTAACACCACCTCAGAGCAGATGGTGAAAGGGAGAAGATCGCTCCCTGGAATGTAAAAGGAACTGGTAATTCCGGGTCCTCATGTTATTCACTATTCTGTGGACAAAACTTTGCAATTGCTCAGTGGACAAGTGCAATTTCTGCCCAGATTCAGTTTCAAAGTTCTCAAAATTTCCCGTTGTCTAATTGTTTTGCCTGCAGGAAGCTCAGTCATGCAGGGAATGTTTTACACAGAGGCATTTCCTTTTCGAGCCAGTCTCTTGCCAGTATCTTGAAAGATGTATTCCCTCCAAAGTGTGCAGACAGATTAAAAAGTCATGTGCGATACATGTAAATCGCATTTTGTTCAAAAAGTGAAATTTCACAAATTAGGGGTGGAATTTGGCAAAACTTCACAAAATTAAATAATTCAAAACACGTCATGAATTGTTAGGGTTCACACATTTCAGTAGGGACAAATATTGGTGAAACTTGAGGTAACTAAACCCTGTTGCTAACCAGAACTGTGTAGGTTTGCAGTGCTTGCTCTATTTTAAAGGTACATACATTAAAACCAGTATTGTGGGGTTTGGAAAACCATGCACTGTATGAATGAAGCTCAATGTACATTCGAGTTGCACTCAGATGGGTATTTGGTATTCCCCTTGTTTATGCAGGGCTTTGCAACGTAAATTCGGGCGAGCGAAATTCGGGCTGGTATTAAGGATGACCTCTTGCCTATGTAAAATTCGTTCACTTAGTTTTCTTGTATGCAAATATACCTTATGTGGCTATAGCAAACATCTGAAGTGGATGCGGATGCCGGTCTAAGGTGGGTGCTATGTTCTATATGCTAATAAAATGTATTAACATTTTGTGTGAATGTGCAACGCAAGATAGACTCTAAGCAAAGATTATTCAAAAATATATCCATATCCCTTTCTGCATCTGGATCTTTCTTCCACAAGACCTCTGAGTGGGGAGTTGTGCTAACCCCAAATGTGGTGGAATCTGCATGTACTAGGGGTGGCAGTGGGGCGGTACTGGTGTGGATTTTTAACACAAAAAGTTGAGCCCTTACATTTCCACATTTGCAATTTACGGACTGAGGCGGATATGCACAAGGAAGTGGCGGAGCGCAGTGTTAGCCTCCTTGAGTTAGCGCCCCGATCTGCCACTTCTAAAACGCAAGACTTTACCATATTTAAAATAATGTGGTGCAGCCTTGCGTTTCCCCCTGCGATGGCTCTAAGTTTAGCAACGTAGCGCCAATGCAGGCCCCCTTTCACCATAGTGCAAGGGTGTCTGAGTGCTGGGGAGGGTTGTTTATGTGTAGGAAGGTGTTCCTTCCTGCACATGAACAATCCTAAAATGCCATTCTGCCACGTTCATGTGTGCTGCTCCATGCAGCACACATGAAAGTGACAAAATGGCATTTTAAAAAATGTTTATTAATGTACCTTTCTGTACATAAACAAACCATGGCATTTTGCTTTTTCCATGTTTGCTGTAGAAGGCAGCACACATGGAAAAAGCAAAAATGAGGAGAAATAATGCATTACTCCTCGTTTCGTCAACTCAAGGCCAGTATTTACTTGGTCTTAATGTTGGTGCTCCCTCCCATGTACTCTACCCTTGTACATAGGGGGCAGTGTAAAAATGAAGGGCTGTTGTGGTGGAACTCGCTGCCCACTCCTTTCACTCTAACCTTAGCATGAAATGGGGCCTTATGTACAAGGCAGCGTTAAGCCACGTTAAGTGGCTTAATACTGCCTTATACATAAGGCGCAGCTCCTATCGCCACCACAACATCTCTAAACATGACATTGTGGTGGTGATAGGGGCTTGTACATATGCCCCGGAGTTTTAGAAACAAACAAGCAGGATGGCCCAGTTTTGTAACGCAGAGAAACTAGAAATATTACAATAAATATATTCAGAGACATTATAGACCTGGGCAGCTCAGATTATTCCATCCTTTGACAAACAACACCAGAATGCACACACAGATTAAGTAATAATCAAGTGTATGCAGCATCAAAGGTGTGTCTGCTTAGGTTTTGCAAAATAAATTTCAGGTTTATAATGCCATGACACTTCCAAGGCGAGGATCTCTAAATTTTCTCTCTAGCGCAGGTTGAAAGTAATGGACTGTCAAATTCAATGAACACCTCAAAAAGTGCATTTAAAAACAAAGCTACTTGTGGAAGGAGGCGGCATGTGTACAATTTCTGACAGCAGACGATTGCCCTGGAAATAATGCATTTTCGTTTTCTTTTTCTTTTCAGTTGTGAGCATTTTAGAGTAATGGATCTTCCATTTATCTTTCAGTTCGAGTTATGCATGAAGTATATTTGCATACGGATTGGTAGAAATTAAAGTGTCATGTTGTGCAAAATAATGCTGCACTGGGATGCTGCCTGAGTAATTGCCAGTGGCTGAGATTAATTCAAGCATTCCACTCATCACTTCCTTGTATTCTTCAGGCTGTCACTCTAAGTGTGATGGGTATGCCTAGACAAGGGTCCCGTGTTCACTGTGTCTCTAGAACCAAGCTACAACCGACGATATATCCCCAAACTAGGCGAAACCATTCTTCAGTTGCTTGTGTTCCAGTGCAGGGAGGACCAGTTCTAGCAGCACAGGCTGGCGTGTTCCTGTTGGAGCAGGGTCAAGACTGATTTGTATATTTCTGGGTCCAAACTTGAGGAGGCATGGTGTGCAGTACACAATGGACTGGGATACAGCCCCAAGTAATTACCATTGCCCACTTTGCACAATTCTCTAGGTCCACCTATATCATTTAGAGTCGGGCAGACCATCCGAAACGTCGAAGTAAAGTGCCAACAGAGGATTTGCTCTTTGTCCAACCATATTATTTAGATTGAATTGACAAATGTCAAGTTTTTACTGTCTGTGACCACCAGGTAAAACCTGGCAGTATGGGGAAGTGGTGAAAACTGCAACATGACTCCCATGCCATGGGCAAAAACTTCCATGCTGAGGAGTCATTGCTTTTTCATTTTCAAAAAAATTTTTTGCGATTTTGTTTTTGAAAACAAAAAAAGTTGGAAGTTTGATGTACTGCTCCATTACGTAGATACATTGCAATGCAATTACAGGAGCTGGCATGACAGCGATTGCTGAAAATGCAAGAGATGTCCTCTGGGTCAGCAGATATCTCTAAATTTGGTGGCTGGAATATCCTTGTCAGGGTGGGAATAAAGAACTCTGTCATGGTGAAGGTACATAAGGTACTCAACAAAATATTTAGTAAAAAATATTGAAGCACACAAAGATCGATGTTGTAATATAGTAATACACAAATGTTGTGTTCTGCTGGAATATCATTGACAAGAATATCGATTTTCTGAAATAAGTAATAATAAGGTTAAAAATATCTATGTTGTAAATATTGTTTACAAAAGTATCTATGTTGTTCATGTCTTTACAAATAATCTATGTTGTTAATATCGTTTACAAAAATATTGTTGTAAAGAAGAGGTTTTTTAGTTACCTTTATGTATTTTAGTGTATGTTTTATATGTATATGCTATACATTGTTTGAATAGGTATTTTTTTTAAGTTTTAAAAGAAAGTTTATTGGATAAGAATATAAGACATAACAGCAGTAAAATACAATATATAAATAAAATATAATGCAAATATTTCATATAGGAGAAAGAACAGGAAAGGGAAAGGGGGATAGAGAGAGGGGGAAGGGTATATCAAATATTATAGCTGGTCTTATAGTTAAAATACAACTGTTGAATTACATTAATTCCTATAGAAGCAACTTATGCTATGAGAAATATATTAAACCGATTAAGTAACAGATAATAACCATTACTTCAAGGAGGCTTGGGCCTTTTGGGCCTTTTGCAAGGATTATTCAGAGGTAAAGATTGAGCGGATGTGTTTAGGAAATTGGTAATAGGTAACCACAATAAATCTCCTTTAATAGCAAGTGTGATTGGGTGAACATAAGCCCTGTCTAATCTAATCAATGGTTATAACAAATTCCATACCACCAGGCTTAAAATGAAACATTTGAAGCATTTTTCCATGACGTAGTGATTTGTTGAAATGCAACAGCTATACATAAATCAACAATGGAGATGTTAGTATGGGAGGAGGACCATGCCTCTGAAACGCTACCTAGAAAAATATGACTAAAAGAAAAAGGGATATGGGTAAGAAAAATTTGGTTAATTTGTTTCCATACTCTGATCCAAAAATTGTGAATATATGGGCAAGTAAAAAGCATATGTTTAAGATCTGCTATAGGGTCTGGGCAAGACCTACAGTTAGAGGAAGTGGAGGGATCTATATGATGCACTTTAGCTGGAGTGATCAGAAGTCTAATATATATGAAAATAATGTTTGAGTAGTATTCGCTGATCTAGAAGACTTCCTTATTTTTGTCCAAATGTTGTCCCATGTTAAAATAGGAAACGGTTCACCTAAATCAGATTCCCAGTTATATTCCACTTTAGATTTATCATGAGTAGTAGAGGTATCCCTTAATTTCTTATAAATTTGAGACGCAGAAGAGGTGGTACGTAAAAATGAGAGTGTAGTAGGAGAAGAATTGATATGTGTTTAGGGGGATGTGAAAACATTAAAGGAAGTTTGAGCGGCTGTAGTCAATGACATATATTTGGAATATTAGGAGAGAGGCAGAGAAGAGTGGGTCTGAATTACATAGAAGGGAATACAAGTATAATCTTGAAAACGTTGATGAGTCCATTTAAGACCGAGATCAAACCAATCTTTCCAAAAAAGAGTCCTATTTAAAATGTTAATATGTTTATTATACCAAATTGGGGATTGTAGAAATCAGGTACTGTCATGGGGATGAGCCTTGCACTTACACTGTGTTAAGTTAGCATGAGCTTATTAGAAGTTTAAACGCCATTTTTCCTTTCTGCTGCCTTTGCACACAGCACACATTATTATAAATCTTTAGAGTCTAGCAGACTGTTTGGCTTCACACGAGAATAATATGTTTTCATATAGTAGCAGCTATACTTGGTAAGCTTTGTCTAAACAGTGAGTTCCGAGGCCTTCAAGGTTATTTCAACACAGTGGTTGTTGTTCGGTCTGATCAGCACACGTTCTACACATAACATATATGCAGCTGTGGCCACCTCTGATTTTGGCATGTTTAATAATGCACTGCGCAGGCATGCTCACACACTTGGAGAACATTTGCATGCAGAGAGCTGGTGTAGAAAATGATGTGATCCAGGACCAGATGTATGGGGCCACCCTTGTAAACCCAAGAGACCTTCTGTAGATATAAAGGGCCTGATGTAGGTAAATCAATTTTTCCGACTCTTAAATACCGAATCGGTAATCAAGAATCGGAAAACGTGATGTAGCAAAAAAATCGGTAAAACTTCCGATTCGGTATCTTTCGGAATATCCAATCGGTATTTACCGAATCGGTATTGACCGATTCGGAAAATCCCGAATCGGTAAATCGCATTCATTCCTATGGACCAACTAGCCCATAGGAATGAATGGGATTTACCGAATCTGCACATTCCGGATCGGTAAATACCGATTCGGTAAATACTGATTCGGTAAATACCGAATCGGCAGTTTGAAAATCGACATATGACCCTGCCAAACAATCAGGGACATCCTACACACCCCACTACCAATGCCCAGAGCATCCAACCAATCAGAATGAAGCACCCCTCCCCAGTACCTGGGAGTGGCCACACCCATGCAGGTGCACAGCAACTGAACAAACAACTGAGCTGAGGTGGGAGGAGCTGACTATCCAGAGCCAAGCTGTCCAACAGAATGGAGTCTCAGGAAGGGCAAAAGGATGGTGGAGATCGCAAAAGAAATATCAAGTTCAGCCCAGCAGAACTGCAGGTGGTTGTAGAAGAAATAGTGAGTCACTACAACCAAATTTTGGGAAAACAGTCTCTGCATGTTGCAGAGGCTGTGAAGAGAAACATATGGCTTGGCATACAGGGCATAGTCAATGCCATTGGTGTGACGCACAGGGAGATCGATGACATAAAAAAACGATGGTATGACCTGCGCATCATAACAAAAAAGAAGATTGCTGCCCAAAAAAAGGATGCTGGTGTGACAGGAGGTGGCATGGGCAAAGCACCCAAACTGACTGAGATGGAGGAGCTTGTAGAATCAATCCTGGAGCCTGAATGCATCCATGGGATTGGAGACCTGGACAGTACTGCAAAAGCAACTAAGAAACAAGGTAAGATGCATGGACCCTAATCCTCAACAATTACCCTGAACCCGTACCCCACTGTGTATAAACATTATACTGCAGAACAGCTCATACTTGGGCCCAGCAATGCATCATGTAGACGTAGTCATGATTACCTACATGCAATGCATAGACCACAAGACTCAGCAAGGCATGCCACACACATCTCCAAACACACAATGTATACTGGTCAAAGGTGTGTAAACAATTTATTTAGGAACTACACACAGGTGTACAACACCATTGACCCTATGTCCACATGTTTCCACAGGAGAATCCTCACGCAGTACAGCACCAGCAAGGGAGGAGAGGGCACCGGCAACTAACAGAAGAGAAAAAGAGAAACAAAGCACAGGTCATAGCGCTGTACAAGGAGGTAACAACACAACCCAGGAAGCCTCAACACCAGAGCAAGCCTCAACACCTGTCCCGCTATCACCTCTTTTGTTTGGATCACCTGAATTGGAAAGCACACCGCTTACACCAAAATCAACATCCAGGTCGTCCATGCAGGGAAGAGCAAGTAGGCCTGATGTGCCCCCTCAGAGGATCCCGCAAACCTCAGATGAGGAGGATGAGGATGTTGAACACCATACAATTGCTCCTGTGGCTGACAAGGGCAGACCACAGATTTCAGCAGGTGCGGCGCGGACCAGTGTCCTTGGCAGGTGGGCACGTGAGGGTGGCGATGGTCAAGAAGGTGGGAGCGTCTTCTGTGGCCTGGAGACCACAATGGTCAAACTACAGCGCATGCAGGCCAAGGCAATGTTGGCCATGCATAGGTAGATGCGCAGCATGAACACTAAAATGTCACACATTGACAAGGGAATAGGTCACATTGCTTGTAGTCTTGAGTCAATTTCCAAGGGGATGTCAGAGATCTCTATATACATGGGTGTACTGTCTGATAAGTTGGACAGGGACCAACTAGAGCATCGCAGGGAGCGCCAGTATATGCGGCAGCAGTCCAAGGCACTGAACAGATTTTCTACAGCTACATCACTACTGTGCCGCCGCTCAATATCCATGCAGGATGCTATTGTGCACTGCTGTACAGACTTGACACGGGGTATGGGAAGAGTGACCTCTGAGATGGAGCAGATGCTCACCACTCAAACTTGCACTGCTGGTGACACGGGTGTGGAGGAGACAGAGAGGTCAACCAGCAGGAGTGGCTCCAGCACACCTGTACCAGAGGTGCGCAGGAGCATCAGGCGCAGCAATGTTGAGTCAGGCCCCAGCCAAGATATGGAAACCCTGTCACGTAAATCCCGCAATGTAGTGCGTGGGCGTAAGCATTGAACATTGCCTAAAATTCACAGGACTGCTCACAGTCACGGCAACTGAGCACAAGAAGTCATGGACATGGACATTAATGGACAATGGCTTTTCTATTACAATCCTGATATAGTGAATATTAAACTACACTTGTCAAACACTATACCTGTCTGTGTGTCATACATTACCTAGAAATATCGACCTGTAATCTCTGTCCGCCTCAATCTTCCATCTGTTGCTGCTGCTCCTGTTGCTTGGGAGTCTACATGTTCTTGGTCATCATCAATGTCCTCGTGATGTGTCACCTCCACCTCTGTGCCTTCTTTGGTGGCAAGATTGTGCAACATGGCACAGGTCACTATAATCTTGCAACACAGGATGGGGGTGTACTGTTGTGCTCCTTCACTCTTGTGGAGGCAGCGGAACCTGCTCTTGAGGAGTCCAAATGTGCGCTCCACTACGTTGCGAGTTGACCTGTGTGCCACATTGTAACGCCTTTCGCCTCTGTTAGTTGGATTGAGGTATGGTGTGAGCATAAAGGAATGCAGGGCATATGCACTATCGCCTAGGAGGGAATGAGAGGTCCATGAGTTACATACACATGACACATACATCTGCCATTCATATCAGGGTGTGTTACACTTATTTGCCTAGCAGATATCCATCACCAAAATCTCCAGCAACAAGCCGTGTGTATATTCCGCTGTTCTGGAAAATGTAGGAGTCGTGCGTGCTCCCTGTAAATTTGGCCACTATGTCTGTGATGATGTTGCCAGCATTGCATATCACCTGCACATTGATGGAGTGCGTCGACTTACGATTTCTGTAGATGTGTTCAGTGGATGCAGGTGGGCATAGTGGAATGTGGGTCCCATCTATGCAGCCTATCACATGCGGGAAGTGTGCCAGTTCATAGAAGTCAGTTTTAGTTTTTGCAAGTCCCGCAGGTGTGTCAGGGAACCGGATGTAATGTTCCATTCTCTGCGTCATGGCATCCAGGAACTTCCTGAAAAAACGGGACAGGCAGCTCTGGGATAAACCCCCAACTGCAGCAATGACACTCTGGTAGCTCCCAGAGGCAAGCAGGTGTAGGCTACACAGCACCTGCACATGGGGTGGAATGGCGTGGGCCCTGGTGTTGGGTGATCCAGGTATGGGTGGAGGTCCCTAATCAAGTCCAGGATGGTTCTGGAGTGTAGCCTGTACCTCTGCAGTATCTCAGGCTCAGTCATTCGAAAAAGGGTGATCCTCTGTCTGTAGACCTGCTCCGGCCTTAGCCAGACCCTCTCTCCTGCTGCCTGTAGCCTTTGCCGCCTCGCAATCACATAGAATTCCGCCATTCTTGCAACACTGTTGCATTTTGGGCCCTTTTTTATAGCCTGCACCTGGTTACCACCTGCTTTCAGTCCATGGTAAATACCGGCTCTTAAATTCCGATTTTCGTGAAATTCGGTATTTTTGGGCTTTCCTACATCTCGATGGGCCTTTTTTACCGTTTCTTAATTACCGAGTCGGTAAATAAGAACTCGCTAAATAAGGAATCGGTGAATACCGAATCGGATTTTTACCGATTCATATTTTCCGATTCGGTACATTTTTGACACCTGCATTTCATTTTCCAAATACCGGTCGGTAACGGACGAAATTACTGAATTTCGGCCGTTACCGACCGGTATTTGGCTACCTACATCGGGCCCAAAATAACCTACTAGCAAGGGAGGGTGAAATCTAGGTGTAATCTAGCCTATTTCCATTTAGTATTTTAACATGCTTTCTCCTTTTGTATTTTATGGAATAGTAACTATGCTGATAATCTTGTTGCTTAAATTATGTCTGCTTGTATTAGCTAAGATACTGCGCCTGAGAACACGGCATTAGAAATAAATATTTCAAACTTGCACGTGTCTTCATTTACTCCCAGTTTTGGACTGGTATGAGAGTATAACGAAAGAGTGTTCATGTGTTCCACATTGCCTGAGGTATTCTAAGTTCCATGTTCTGGGTTGTCTAATCATTGGGGGTATGGAAGAACCAATGAGACACTGATTTCTAGTCTGGTAGGGGATTTTGGCTACTAAGGTGAGTTTTGTTACACCCTAATTCACTGAGGTTCCAAGTCTCTATGCACAGTTCTGTGTATGAGCAGAATCCCTGCTACATGGCGCCCAACGATGGTAGTCTTATTACATGACGCTTGAGTAGTACTTCATTCAGTCCTTAACCCCTACGCTATTGTTTCTGGATAATAGTAGCGTCAGACAAACCTACCTATAGTTACATAGGTCTTTTCAAGCTTGAATCTTTTCAAACGGGTTCCTTTTGAATTACTACCCAGTTGTGCTACATTGTTTTACATTGAGCCTTTTTCTTCTGTGTGTCACTATGGCTGACATTGTTATACCGCAACATAGTCGCATTGCAGTTCGCAATCATTTGCAAGCATATAATGTTGCTTTGGAGGGCAAGGCAGTGATTTTGGTCATAAGCGCTGAAGTTGCTTACCCGTTTGAGATATTCTACTCTTGGTTGACGTTTCCTGTAGTAGAAGCGGCTACGCAGGTTTTTCACACTTAGACAGCAGTGCCCAGGGAAAACGTCCCTTATAGGACACAGGAGATTCCGATTTCTGCATGGCAGCACCGTATTTGGTTTGATGGCGCCCTTCCCCACAGTGTAACGGCGATTAGATTGGGTTCTTTGTCCATTCCAGGCGCTTCTTGGCCGTTTGGGCTGGATTCACCCCACATCCTCGTGCGGGGCAAGTCCCCTTTGCTGAGTTACAAACCCTATATGACTCTTCTATTAGAGTTCTTCGGGCCCTAGTTCAATATATTACCCGAAATTTCCAGGGCGGGGCCCCTGGTGTTGCGGCCCTTCCAGCTGGACCGAGCGGAATGAAGCTTAGTCGTGTGATGGTCAATGCAGTTATGGGCAGGCGTCCCCTGGATAAGGATGATATGCCTTTTTGGCTTGCCGAGAAATTTGACCAGCTGGAGGCAGTTTTTCCTAATTCGGGTCCCGTAGAAAAACACAGGATTCTTACAATTAGTTTACCCAAGGACTTGGTACCAGAAGGCTGTGACTGTGAGTCATGGGGGAGAATTTTTGTGGCAGTGTACACGAGTTGCTTCGGCACTCCGTCAATGGCTGTCCTTCCAATGGTAATCAAGCATGTTCAGGACGAACACGGACCTGAGGCTGCGGTTGAATTGGGAAGGTGACTCGTTGGTACGTTTGATGTGGTAGCCAATCTTGTCCTTTCTAATGTAAAGGGAGATGTGGTGAACTTTCAAGTGGCTAATGCCTTATGCAAAGTCCCCGATGCAGACAAACCCAGACAGTTACCGAGAATTATTACGCTGCGTATAAAACCATAATAGTTTAGGTGTCAAGGCCTTTAAGCTAAAGATAAAAAGCAAACCCAGGGTGCGAAGTCTGAAACAGACGTTCAACCCACAGCTTCAAAGAAAAAATGGAACAGAAATAAAAAACAGGGGACACAACAACAGAAACAGGAGTCCCGTCCCCCTTTACCAGTGCCTGCGTCTACAGAGCGCGTTTATGGTTTGTGCGACCGCACTATGATTAAGTCGCCTGATAGATTTCAGTTTCCTGATCAATGCTCTCCTCATTCTTTACAGGACACATCGGCCTCCTCAGCCGGTGGTGGAGGTGGCGGCAGAGGTCGGGGTGGCCAGCAGAGTCGCGACCAGCCCCGCCTGAAAGACGGAAAAGGCAAGCAGGAGGATTTTCGCAGAAAAGACCCCAGTTTCAGAAAAAGAAAGTTGCCACTTTAACAGCGAGATATGCCACAGATAGTGAGAACACAGCTTCGGAATCAGACATGGGCACTGACGTTGTTGGACAGCGCAGCAGAGATTACCATAGTGCGAGAGGCCCTGCGTCCACTACTGAAGGTGACAGCGACTGGCCGATATGTTGTTGTAGAGACAGCTGATACCAGAGTGGCTCCCCCGATAGACTTTATGAAATAGTCCTTTTAATTGAAGGTGACATACAACGTACCATAAAAGGGGTATTTTGGCAAAATCTTACAACTACCTATGACATTTTGTTAGCGGAGGCTGACTGGCCTCCACCTTTTGTTCTCGCAGCACCAAGAGGGGAGGAGGTGCTCCTCCCTAGTTTCGCACACACGGTCTCGAAGGAGCATGCGCTGAATTTTGCAGAAGAGTGGGCTAAAGCCCTTGCGCCGGCTCTGTACCGTACTCACTGTGGTTGGGATAAATTTTCCCCACACTATGAGATTCCCTTGCGGTCTATGCCACAGCCTCAACCTCAATATCCCATCTGGCTTGAAGCTAAGGCTTCCGTTGCGGAGATCCTTAAATAATTGGAATATCAAGGAGTGATTGAGACTTGCGTGTCACTGATGAATAACCCACTTTTTACTGTGACCAAGCCAGACGGTTCGTACCGTTTGGTATTGGATTATAGGCATTTAAACTCGCATTGTCATCCTTGTGGAGTACAAAATACCCACGGCTCTGCTTTAGTGGATGGCCTCGTGCGAAAAAGGTTTAAAACCACACTTGACATATCCAACATGTTTTTTTGCCCACAATTTGGATGGTCTAAGTTCCTAATGGACAAGTTTTACATGTGGCTGCAAACAGGGCCAATTTAAACGCCTGGCCATGGGCTATAAGAATAGTTCAGGTGTGTTTGCTGCCTGCATCGTCTCTCTGTTGGAGAGAGTTGACCCAGATGCATGTTCGTATGTGGATGATATCTATCTAACAGACAACGAAATTTGGGCGCATCTGTATTGCGTTGACCACATAATTTGTAACTTTGCAGACTTTGGTAACAAATTCAACTTTGCAAAGTCTCACATTGCAGAGTACACAGTGTTTTCCCTGGGCTACGAGCTCAACAATGAAGGTCGCGGAATGGCTCCTCACTTCTTGGAGAAATGCACACAGCTGCACGCTCCTACAAATTACAATCCTTGCTGGGCTTTTTGAATTTCCGGCGTACTTATATTCCTGAATATGCCCAGCATATCAAGCCTTTGTATGCTTTGATACAACCTACTTTCATCAAATCGTGCTGGCTGCCTGAACATTCAGCCATTTTGCAATCTTTGCAGGCTGATCTTCTAGAATCTAAACTCTTGATGACTCGTGATAACCACACCAACCTGGTGATAAGAATCGTCCCTGGGGCTGTGGGTTTCACTTACCTTACTTTTAACGAAGGAGACGCAGTACGTATTGCTTACAAGTCACACTTGTACACTTCGGCTGAAATGCGGTTTTCCACTGTGGAAAAAGTTTTGACAGAAGTGCAAATGGTGATTCTTAAGGAACGTGCACTGTCGCAGGGAAAACACATGTAGGTTGTTACCCCGTATCCTGCACTAGAGACAGCGACGAAGGCCAGTGTACCGAATTCTAAAGCTTTGCACCCACGATGGATACAATGGGCAGCATCTTTGACCTCTCCTGATGTAGTGTAGTTCCTATTTTCCCTATAGGCCCGGTGCATTGGAATAACATAAACAGCAGTTTAGACGTAGGACTGAGGTCTTCTAGGTCTCTACTGACTATGTTAGACTTAATTTAGGTTTGCGCCAGCTAGCTCAGAGGTCACTTGAAACTTTCTTGAATGAATAGGAAGTGATCAGCTTCCCTGGCTCAGACAAGAAGGGATTCAGCTTCAGACAACCACATACACATGACAACTTTGCTCCCTCAGAATAAGAGTCAATCTCTAGAGTCGTGTGAAACAATAGACAGCTATTTCACTCAGTCAGATGTGCATACTTAGTTTCGCCTGGGTGCAGAGAATAGAGAGACGGGCGTTTTCAATAAAAGGTATTATTTATTGAGCAATCTTCCTTCTCATGCAAGAGAAATGAATTACCACAATTGCAATACTTAATGTAAAGTAAAGTACGTACAGTAAAAGGAGTATTATGAAATAATACTGTAAAAGCATTGATATGGTTTCTTAGCCATAAGACACTTTAAAATGGATAAAATATATATACATATATACATAGGCTAACGTGCTCAACTGGTGCTTCTAAACTAAGCCTACCCCGGTGTACCTGACCTAAGCCTAATACATGGGAAGGAGTAAGTAAGTAGCAGTGTAAGTTAAGTAGGTTTGTTGCCAAGGATCTGTTCAAGAATTCTCTCTAAGGGTTTAGTCAGCACTGTAGCTTGGGAATAGAATGTAGGAGGTCTGGTATCTTTCTCTCAGGACTCGATATCCCAGTCACCCGCAAGGGTAGGCTGGAAACGCCGGAGCTGGATTTTCTCGGCAGGAGAAAAGACAGCGTCTTTCTCAGCGCGTCAAATAGGAGGGGCAGCGTCCGTGGGCTTCTCGCTTCTGCTGGGCTCTCGGAAAGTAGATTAGCTGCTCTGCTCCAGAATCACCACCGTGTGTTTGCTTAAGGCAGCATTGGTATATTTATACCTGAAAGGTGCCGAGTTTGACGTAAGGTTTGAACATAAGACGTCAATAAAGATGTCACTAAGAACTGGCCGTTCCTACAGTGCTCGCAGGAGTTCTATTACAAATCAAAACAAAGCAAGCGGGGCTTTCCCAGGTTGCTGGAGGTTTGGTGTGTCGAAAGAACTCGGTGTGTTCTCTAGGAATCCAAGGAAGTAGCTTTTGCCGTGCATTGGACTGCAAGGGCGATTTACTGAAATATGGATCTGATTATTATGCCATTATAGGGATATTATTGATTATAGCCGTTTAGGGGCATAAAGTCACAATATTGAATCGGGTTCCTAGATAAAACACATCACTGATGTTACGTTTATTTTTGATGCCTCCTTACAGTCACAAGAGTTTTTGCAGTATGAGTTTGTTCATCCTGCGCCATTGACTGTGCGACCTTTGGAAGATTTCCATTGTGTCATTTACACTGATGGTTCAGCGCAAGTTGCGCATTGGTCTAAGCATGCATATGTTTCCGCTTGCCCCATTGTGGTAGGTACCATGGTGAATGATGAATTCAAGTCCAAAGTCGTGCACACGCAGACTTTAGGGGACTGTACCGCACAATTGGAAGATCTCCGTGCTATGATGCTTGCATTGGAGTACGCTGATCCTAGTGTGATGACTCTTATTGTGAGTGATTCTTACTACTGTGTCCAGTCTTACAATGAGAACCTGTTGTTTTGGATTCAGAATGATTTTCGTGACTCCAAGGGTAGCACAATAAAACATAAAATGTTCTGGGTCCGAGTGGCTGAGCTTAAAGAGCAGTTGCCACTCGTGTATGTGATTCACACTCTCAGTCATCAGCGCGTGGGAGTTCACGCTGTTGGCAATTCTTTGGCCAATGAGGCCACAAAATCAGCAGTATCGACATATTTGGTTGGAGCAGTTACGCATTCCAAAAGTAAGATTGATGATGATATCTTGACGGCTGTAGCCGCAACTGAGAAGGGAAGTTAATATCCTAAGGGGTTCCCTTCAAAGTATTCATACCACTTAAGTCCTGATAAAGTTCCTTATGTGAAAATACCGGATGTTGGTGAAAGGTTAATTACCAACACGGACCGCAGGTCCACACTGATTACAGCTACCCATGAAGGTGTTTCGTCTGCGCATACAGGTGTTTCCGCTACTGTATCTCAGTTACAGCAACGTTTCTGGTGGCGGAGACTGTACAAACAGAAGAGTGATTATGTCCTTCAATGTGACAATTGCCAGCAGATTAAACCTTCAACTGCTGCAATTCCGCCCCAGCCACAGTTGTACATTTCTCATAAACCACTTGGTTGTGTTTCCTCAATAGCGTGCCCTTAATATTCTCCCTAGAAGGTATCTGTGAGGGCGGACCCCATACGAAATGCTCTTTGGTATCAAGATGTTTGTCCCGGACCTTGACGGTCTAGACCAGGCGGTAGTTGCTGCCTACTTTGACGTAGATGAACATTGCAATGTTTTACAGGATCTACAAAAGACGAGAGACAGTCTTGCAAAGGAACACTTGCCCTCCACATCTGAGGCTGCGTTGCAGATTCCGGTAGTTGGCGGCTACCCCAAGTTGGAGAACTGGTTCAAGAGAAGATCGAAAACAAGAAGGAGTTTGGTCCCTCATATCGAGGTTCCAGTGCTTGGCGTGAAGGGCACAAGAACAGTAATTTTACCACCACTTCCAGGTCATAAAGATAAAAAGTATATCTCCATTGAAAATGTCAAACTACACAAACTGGCCGATTCTTCTTAGTATTACTCCGGCAGTCTCATGTCCATTGATTTTGAGAAATTCAGTTTTGGACCCTGCTCCTAATCCCAGGCATGATGTTGCCCTCGAGATGCCTGCAGTTTCAAGTCCTTTATTGAGTTCAGTACCTGGTGCTCACATTGATGAGACTGAATATACTTATCCCACTGACTTATCGATGCCTGATTTGCAAACGTGTTTGGCTACAGAATCCAGATTTTCATTTGACAGTGACTCTCACACATCGAAGACCCCTTCCAAGATTTCTGTTCTTGCAACACTGTTTTAAAAAAAAAAATTGATTCCTCCTTGGACCTACATTTGGTTTGTGCTTTTTTCAATTTACCTGTTCATGTCTATTGGATTTGTGATGTATTTTTTCCGGCTTGTCAACTGGCACTATGTTGAAGAAAGAAAATGCATTTGACATATTAATGGAACATTGGCTCCCCATTCCTCATCACAAAGATTGAAGAGGGACCTGGCTTTTGTTGATATCACTGCTTGGCCCGTCTTAGATGGGATTGTGTGGGATGCTATTAGATTTCAAATCCATGGGCCCACTGAGGATATAAATGTCCCAAATGTCCTAAGAGTTTCTATGGGGGATGTGATTAAACAAAATATACGTTCTGATGATTGGGATGTTCATGCCGTAGAAGCTTTGTTTTCTGATTTGAAATATTATGCTTCCTTTGATGCTGAAGATTTGTATCTAGATTCCGCAAATTATGGCGATTTGTTTTGTAATCAACATTTTGGCAATCACTACCTGTATAAAGCAAACACCAGGAGAAATATTGTTAATTATACACAGTGGGAGCATTGTCCCGCTCCTGTACAAGGCAGTTCCACTTCTTTTTTAAAGAGGTTCACTTATTTTACTGATTTCAATCAATAAAATCCCAATTAATTTTATTTTAAAATGACTAAAAAGTTGACTACCAAGGTTAGACTTACCCACACAAAATTATTGTATTCAACGTCCTTTTTAGACCAATTGGCTGTTGGGGGCTACGAGCTGTGGAAAGATACTATTGATCTTAAATCTGTTTGGGGTTCTAAAAGTTGGCAAGTGCAAGGCACATAGGGCCCGATGTAGGAGCCCTAATACCGGTCGGAAACGGCCGAATTCGGCCGTTTCCGACCGGTATTACGGTTTTCTTCTGTAGGGGGCTACATAAGTACAGATTCTATAACTTTACCGATTCTGTATATTTACCGATTCGGTAAAATACCGAATCGGTAAATGTACAGAATCGGTAAATAGAGATGTAGGTGGCACTCTGAAGAGTGCCACAGGCCTTCAAGAGTCGGTATTTAACCACCCAATCCAATTGGGTGGTAAAATACCGAATCCAGTTGTGCATGCACATCTGTGCATGCACACTTGTGCCATGTGACACACGGACATGCCCTTAGGGCATGTATGTGTGCCACATGGCACACAAGCCTGTAATTGAGGTGCTAGAGGGTGTCAAAGTGACACCCCCTGCACCCTTGCAAGAATAGATAATTACCGAATCAGTAAATACCGATTCGGTATTCCACATTGATTCCTATGGGCTTCAAGGCCCATAGGAATCAATGGGGGACACCGATTCGGTATTTACAGAATCGGTAAATACCGAATCTTACAGATTCGGTATTTACCGAATCAGAATTACCTACATTTCCCCCCCTCTAATTTACCACTTCTTAAATACCGAATCGGTATGATTCGGTATTTTAGAAGTGGTAAATTAGATTTACCTACATCGGGCCCTGAGGCTTTGCATCGTGCATGCCTCATCCCGAACCATATGTTGTTTTTGAATTCTACAATTTCGCAAACAACTTGCTTTGGATTGGCTACTACAAAAAAATTAAATGCTCCTTCTTTTCCTGAATTAGAAGAATATTCCGGTTGGAATAATAATATCAAGTTTTCCATCAGAGAATTACAGACTCTGTTACTGAATTCTTCCTTTAACATATCCAGTTTGGATCCTAAGGGTTGGCTGCTATGGCACAAAAGTGCTGATTCTTGACAGCATTGTTTTCTGGGTTTAGCTCCAGGCTACACGCAGGTCAGGGTGGATTCCCGTTTTCAAAGTGGCCATTCTGTGACTACCTATTCTGTAGGCAAATTATGTCAGAGTTGGCTAAAACATTCCACTTTGGCGTCAGTTAAGTTGCATTTATCTAAATTGACTGACAATGTTGATCTGAATGATTTTGTGAAAGGCCCGGCTTCCAGCAGGTCTAAGAGATGGATATATGCTATTTACAACGAAGTGTGGAAACTTTCCCAGATTGAGGCGACTTCCCGCATTAGAGCTATAGATCAAGCAAATTTAGAAAAAGTGCTAGCAGTTGTAGATAACAGCATTAACACGCTTTCTTCCCGCATTTACACATTAGATAATAATGTGTCATCTGTTGTTGATATTGTGCAAGATGAAGTGTCTGTTTTGTACCATGGACAAAATCAATTGCGTTCTATTATGCAGTTTGCATGGGTCTTACAAGCCTTGAAAGCTGGAAAAGTGCCATGGCACTACATGAATACGTCATCATTACTTGCCCCATTTAATTTGACTGAAAAGTAACGTTTTATGTCAATGAAAGATGCAACTTTTTCTATGTTGCACATTGGAAAGTTAGACCCGTTACCATTTTCAATGGATGAGACCAATTTGGCAACGTGGCTTATCCACAGGTTAATAACTCTACCTTTTCCCCTTTTCAAATTCGAAGCCTGTATGAAGTACTATGCAATTGGCAGATATGAACCTCTGGGCACCGCTTATCTCCATGAAGCTTAGTCGCTACCGTTTACCTATAGATGCCTTAGGGAGGGAAAATAGGTTTACTTGAATGGTGAGGATAGCACTACAACACCAGATAACTCATTAATGTGTAGGAATATCCAATTGCATGGCTCTTGTAACCAGAACGAGCCGAATTTGGCCTGTGTTTTGAAAGGAACACCAGCACCTGCTATCATGCCAACATTCACATTACGGGAGTTATTTACTCCTAAATAATAAAGATTGTTGTGGGATTGTTGGCGGAATTCCTTATGTGGTTACGGTCAGTGAGCATGTAGTTTGTTGTAAAAATGTAATGTGTCCTCCTCCGCATGGGAAGCTTGATGTTTCCATCTGGCCGACGATACCGACCTTGAAAGCAGAGTTCAACAAAATGAGTTGTATAAGAGCTCTATTGTCCCAGAAAGAAGTCACCCTCACATCTGCTCATTAAACATTTGTCCTTCACGTGGCAAACACCTGCACAGAAGTGCATGCTTTATTAAATACTGATTTGCTCTGGCATTTCGGTGAGTTAATTCACACTATCTTTATTGCATCTTCCACCACAGGGCTGGCTCACTTTTTTAAAATTGTTAGAAGTTTCCTTGTGAATTCTTTTCAAACTATATTTGGTGTGTTCCCGGCAGTTTTGCATTTAATTTTTTCCAGCCTGACTTCACTATGTCCATGGCTAGAATTACTTGATCTGAAGTGCATTCAAATTATGGAGTTTTTGTTCTCGTTTTTTCCCTGTGGCAATTTGAACTTGGTTCTGACAGTTGTTCCTGACCTCTGCTTTCCAAATTTGTCCTTTGTCTTATCCGTGCTCGGATCAAGGGAGGGTGTCATGGGGATGAGCCTTGCATTTACACTGTGTTAAGTTACCATGAGCTTATTAGAAGTTTAAACACCATTTTTCCTTTCTGCTGCCTTTGCACACGGCACACATTATTATAAATCTTTAGAGTCTAGCAGACTGTTTTGCTTCACACGAGAATAATATGTTTTCCTATAGTAACAGCTTTGCTTGGCAAGCTTTGTCTGAACTGTGAGTGCCGAGGCCTTCAAGGTTATTTCAACACAGTGGTTGTTGTTCGGTCTGATCAGCGCACGTTCTAGACATAATATATACGCAGCTGTGGCCACATCTAAATTTGATAGGATGGATAGAGTTGCCTCCAAAGGAGTTTGTTGTGCTAACTCAGTTATTTTACTTATGTAACTAGATTGAAAAAGATAACTTATTTATCCTGGGTGAAATTAATTAAACAAGCTTAAATGAGCATTCATAAACTAAACTAAACAAAACAATACTTGACTTAAGACAAAAACGAATAGACATGTGTATAGGCAAAAGGTGAATTTTATCAAAATTGAATCATCAAGGGAAAAATACAAAACATAAGGAATCAGCAAAACAGGAATACAGGACAAATATAATGAAATAAATCAAAGGAATCTCTGTAAAGCCTGTAGGTGGCCTATCCAAAAAATAAAGATTATGAGAAAATCTTCTTTGGATAAGGTTGAGGTTGACGTTTCGGTCTTTATGGATAGCTCTGCAAGACCATCATCAGGACAGTAGGCAATTAATATTTGTAAATCCCTAGTAAAATAGAATAAAACAATATAACTATAACATAATAGCTGAATTAAACAATCATTATTGCGCTATACACATATATACACACAGCAAACATATGTCCTAGCTATATACACACAGCAAACATATGCCCTAGCTAAAATGTAGTCATTGTACTATATGACCTGTACTAAAATATACAACAAGTTGATTACAATTAGACAATAGTGACATGAAAACAACACAGTGAGAAAAATCTGTACAGAGATAACAATGTATCCAATTAAATGCAACATGAAATTCAGTTTACGCACCAAAATGTGATATAATTCACAGTACAGTCTAGAAATCGATTTGTCAAATTAATAGCAGTCTAGTATTTTGATGGCCATTTAACACAAATGAGACAATTCACTTACAATACATTGATTAAGAGATGCAAAAACACAAGAAAGGAATCGTGTGCCTCGAATTTACAAAGCATTCTTTAAACGTGTTTCATTACTTAGTTGATTCTAGTAGAAATGGTACCTTAAATCAAAGACTTTAACTCCGTATGTTGGAGACAGGTGATTTGTTATGCCGGGACAGAGGTAAATCTGTAATATTAACCAATAGGGGTTGTCAATGCCTGCTATTCTCCCCATTAAAAAATGGTACTTTGACATTAAGTATGGTTATGTCATTACCTCTGAATTCACAAGGAAGTTAAACTTATTGGTGTTTATTCATAGTTGATTGTTCAAGTCGCATCAACTAACGTGCAGCGAGTCACAGAGAGAATTCAAGATGTCTAGGTAGGACGATCTATAAAGATAAGTCGGGTAAAGAAATTCAACAAATTAGGGCCCATAGTTAACACGAGGGTCCCGAGATATAGCACATAAACCAACTGCATTTACCTGTAAATGCGTTGGGCAAGGCAGGAACGCGAGCAAATCAATCCTCAAAAGTTTGTAGAGGAGATCCCAATTAAACGCCAAGTCGCCAGAATTGCGCGATCTAGGTGGGTGAGAATGGTAAAAGAATTACATCCCAAGTCAGGCGTGGCAAAGTTGGACCAGATTAGAGGAGTCTGAAGCACACGGATAGGGAGCAATTACCTGTAGCAAGTTCTCAATCCCAAGGTAGTAGGTAGTGCGAACCGTCACTCTCGAAGCAAGAAGCTTCACTGAGCGATCACGTGAATTTAAACTAAAAATGTTTGGAGATCGAAATAGGACTATGTTGCCAATTTGGGCGCCATCTTGTAGTGGTGAAAAAGTCCGAGTGAAAACAAGCGTTCAGGACTAACAGATATTGCTATCTGTTATTGGAACTAAATATGCTTTTACTAATCGGTATTTAGTTGCGATATAGACGCGTTGTAAAGGGCAACATTGTGCCACCCTGATAGTGTTCAAGGCAGACAAAGTTTTACAAAATTTAAAAGTAAAACATATTTGTTCATTACATTTTTTGGACAACTTATTCACATATCACTTCATAGCATTTCATGGAGCTTGAAGGGCAATAAGCCAAGGTTATATCTGTTATGTGTACGGAAATATCTAAAACATTTATTAAATTTTCATCTAGACAAAACATGTTGGTTGGAACAACCTGAATTATTGAGCGTCATTATGTACCATATCCTATAGACACAGACACTTACAGCATATTGACAGCATTACGAAATAGCAGAATTATATATAGGTGAGGGGAACCTATGTTAAGCATGCTAGTGAATGCCATTCTGTGGACAAATTAAGACCCTTATTCACAGTATCTGTCAAACATATCAATTTTCCTTCTTTTAAAGAGAGTGTTCTGTCCAAGTTATTATGTCTTCTGTTAGGTTTTATGACCTCAAGCACCCACCAAGACATGTCGGTTTCCTTGTGGCCAGCACGAAGGTAGTGCTCAACAAGTGGTGCATTTTCCTTCTTGCACCTAATGCGGGATTGGTGCTGTAAGATCCTTTTTTTGACAGGTTGAATTGTTTTGCCAATATAATGGAGTTGACAGGGACATTGAATACAGTATATGACAGTGGTTGTGTTACAATTTGAGAAACTTTTTGCTGTGAATTTAATACCATTAATTTCACATGACTTAACAGTTGTAGTCGTGGAACAGGCTGCACAGTTTTGACATTTAAAATGACCTATTACAGGCGATATTTGTAACATGCTAGTCAGTGAGTTATTTACAATAGGCTCTTCTTATCTCTTCATATGCATGCACTAATCTGTCACGGATGTTGGTGCCTCTCTTGAAGGCAAACATTGGATTTGCGCTAATTCCGGAATGGATGACAATAAACTCCAGTTTTTTGTAATTATTTTTTTGATAATGTTGGAATGGGTACCAAAGGTGGACACACATACTATGCCAGTTTTGTTCTGGCGCTCACGAGTGGTCAAAAGGCCTTATCCAAAGAAGATTTTCTCATAATCTTTATTTTTTGGATAGGCCACCTACAGGCTTTACAGAGATTCCTTTGATTTATTTTATTATATTTGTCCTGTATTCCTGTTTTGCTGATTCCTTATGTTTTGTATTTTTCCCTTGATGATTCAATTTTGATAAAATTCACCTTTTGCCTATACACATGTCTATTCGTGTATTGTTTTGTTTAGTTTAGTTTATGAATGCTCATTTAAGCTTGTTTAATTAATTTCACCCAGGATAATTAAGTTATCTTTTTCAATCTAGTTACATAAGTAAAATAACTGAGTTAGCACAACAAACTCCTTTGGAGGCAACTCTACCCATCCTATCACATTTGTACCCAAGCCCCCAAAGGTTTACTGGGTTGCTCACTTTTTCTACCACATCTAAATTTGGCGCGTTTAATAATGCACTGCGCAGGCATGCTCACACACTTGGAGAACATTTGCATGCAGAGAGCTGGTGTCGAAAATGATGTGATCCATTTCTACTAGGGCCAGAGGTATGGGGCCACCCTTGTAAACTCAAGAGACCTTCTGTAGATATAAAATAACCTACTAGCAAGGAAGGGTGAAATCTAGCCTATTTCCATTTAGCATTTTAACATGCTTTCTCCTTTTGTATTTTATGGAATAGTAACTATGCTGATAATCTTGTTGCTTATAATATGTCTGCTTGTATTAGCTAAGATACCGCGCCTGAGAACACAGCATTAGAAATAAATATTTCAAACTTGCATGTGTCTTTATTTACTCCCAGTTTTGGACTGGTATGAGAGTATAACAAAAGAGTGTTCATGTGTTCCACATTGCCTAAGTATTCTAAGTTCCATGTTCTGGGTTGTCTAATCATTGGGGGTATGGAAGAACCAATGAGACACTGATTGCTAGTCTGGTAGGGGATTTTGGCTACACCCTAATTCACTGAGGTTCCAAGTCTCTATGCACAGTTCTGTGTATGAGCAGAATCCCTGCTACAGTACGATCATCTAGGCCATCTAATATGAGAGGATGGAAGATTCTACTGGTATTTTCAAGAATGGGTAGAGCAATTGTTTTGGAGTTTGAGATAATGATACAAATTCTTCAAAGGTGAAAGGATGGAAGAAAGAGGATTCAATTTCTACCCACAAAGGTTGGAGTTAGAATCAGTCCTATTCTCAGATAAATAAGAAGAAGAATGTTTAAGAAAAAAATGAAGTAATCTACCCCAACAAGATAAAAATAAGGGATGCCAGCGTGTCATGGAATTAGTTAAGGTTAATTGTAATTTTTTTTAATTTAATGCTACAGTATCTTTAATAGAGGGTGTGAACCATAAGCCTAAGTATTTGAACGTAGTTGAGCTTCAGTGAAAAGAGGAAGTCAGAAAATCGGCATGGAAACAATGTTGGTTTCAGGGGAGGATTTCACATTTATCAACATTGAGTTTGTATCCTGAAACTAAAGCAAAATCTGAGACTTCTGCAAGAAAAGTCGGTACGGAGGTTTGAGGGTTGGAAATAAATGAGAGAATGTCATCTGCATATGCTGAGAATTTTAGATGCTTATCACCATATGGAAAACCTGAGATATCAATATTCAAGCGAATTTTTGTTAGAAAGGGTTCTAACGCCAAAATAAATACAAGTGGAGAAAGTGAACAACCTTGTCAGACACCTCTGTAAAGAGGAAAGAGGAAGATACAAGACCATTAGCATGAATAAAGGGCCTAGGAAAAGAATAGAGTAAAGAGACATAAGAAAGAAATTTGGGTCCAAAACCAAACCAAACAAGTGTTGAAAAAAATAAACTGCCAATTAACCCTATTGAAAGCTTTTTCAGTATCTAGCGCAACAGCTGCCAATGAGTGTCTATGAGATTGGAATTTACTAAGAACATTAAAAAAGTGTTGGGTGTTATCAGATAAGTGACGGCCCTTAATGAAACCACATTGTTCTTTGCCAATTAAGTATGGTAAAATGTTATCTAAACGGAGAGCAAGAATTTTCGGAAATATCTTATAGTCCAAATTAATTAAAGAGATGGGTTTATTATTCTTACAAAGAACCTTCAGATTTCTGGGATGCTATAAAGCATACAAATAACTGATGTAATTTGGGAAAATTCTATTGTAAAGCCATCAGGCCCAGGAGTTTTTCCTTTTTTGAGCACTTGAATAGCTTTAAGAATATCTTTAGTTTGTATATCAGCTTCTAAGGAAGAGAAATCTACATCCAGAGAGGAGGGTGGGGGAATGGAAGATAAATATTATGAAATGTCAGTCGGTTGAGAAGGGGATTTAGGTGTGTAAAGTTTTTGGTAGAAGTTAGTGAATTCTAATAAAATATCTTCATCTTTATGTACTGTAATATTAGATAAAGTTACAATAGATTCAATTTCGTGTGTTCCTTTTTTAATTTTAAGATAATTGGCAAGAAGGTTGCCGGATTTATTTTGCACGCTATAGTATTTAGCACTGGACTTGAGTAAGTATAGATTTGCAGATACGTTAGAAAGTTTATTGAAAGATAGTTTGGCTTTAATAAGGTCATTCAAATCAGATTGGTTCTTTCTTAAGTAATAAAAATGTTCCAATTTTTAAAATTTGTGTATTAAGTAACTATGGAGTGAGAAGATGCTCGTCATTTTTGGGCTACAAACAAAATAATGAATTCTCTAGAGGCAGCTTTAAAAGTATCCCATATACGTTGAGGAGATGACTGAGGAGATTCATTTTCTGCAAAAAATATGGTTGCAAAATCAAGAAAGGCTGATGTAAATTTAGAGTCTAATTGAAGAGAGTTATTGAATCTCCATCTCCTAGTACCTTTGATGGGAGGGAGCAAGTCCAAACTTAAAGAAACTGGAGCATGGTCGGAGATTAAAATAGAGCCTATGTCTGAGTGGGAAATGTGTTGAGTTAAGGCTTTGGAAATAGAGAGATAATCTATTGGTGATTGAGAGGAATGAGCAGGTGAATAATACGTGTATGCTTTTAAGGTAGGATGACAGAGTCGCCTGGAGTCTAAAAGAGACCTTTGGGAGATAGTGGAGGTAAATTGGGTGTGCATGGAAGAGGGGGACAATCTAGACTTAGACCTTCTATCTATAAAAGGATTCATAATCATGTTACAATCACCACAAAAATGTAAATATTCATCTGTATATTGCTTCAAAGAGGAAAGGATTTGGGGCCAGAAGTTTATCTTGGTTAGTGGGAGCGTATATATAAAAAACAGTTAGAGGAATCTTGTTAATCAGTCAACATTCTGCAACCCATCTACCTTCAGAGCCATTATCTTTACTTATGAGCTGAACATCCAGATGTTTATGACAGAGAATAGCAACACCATCGCGCTTCCCTGAACCTGGTGATGCAAAAACATGGCCTGCCAAGTGCCGTCGTAATTAGGTTATCTCAGTATATGTTATATGAATTTCTTGCAGTAAAGCAATATCTCCTTTTAAACTTGCAATATGTGCTAAAACTCATTGATGTTTAATGGGAGAGCCCAAACCTTTAACATTGCAAGATATGATGTTTAAGGACATCTAAATATATACATTGAATCCGAAATTTTGATAAGAACAGTTATAAGTATGTATAAATAAAATTACATCGGATGAGAAATTATTAGTTTGAGGAATTGTCATATAGAAATAGTAAATATTGAAAAAGGAAAGTATGAAGTAGGAAAAGAAGTGAGAATGAGATAAGGGATGAAGTGAGATAAAAAGACAGAAGAAAGACCAGTGATTGAGGTAAAACAGGAGATTAGGGAGAGAAAGAGAAAGAAAGAGATGAAACAGGAACAAAAGAGGATATAAGGAATACAAATAAGATAGATACAGAAGAGAAAGAAATGAAAACATAATAAAAGAACATACCACAAAAATACACGGAAACATGGGGATGGTGGAACCACATAAGGAAAACAGTATGCTCAAGCAGGAAAACTCCAAGACGAAACGGGAAAGGGAGACATCATCCAGGAGGAAAAGGTGGGATCACAAAATCAAGTACCACATTCAACTGCACCTAATAAAAGAAAAAAATGCAATAAATACATAATAACGTACATCAAGGGACATGATGTACGGTCAGGTGACCTGACCTGACCTGGTCAGAGCCGGTCGCTCCACCCGCCGCGTGGCCCATCCTTGGTGTGCCCGGT
Source organism: Lissotriton vulgaris (assembly GCF_964263255.1). Taxonomy (NCBI): domain Eukaryota; kingdom Metazoa; phylum Chordata; class Amphibia; order Caudata; family Salamandridae; genus Lissotriton; species Lissotriton vulgaris. The sequence goes on from NC_141699.1 coordinate 955,810,956, forward strand.
CTCCGCTTGCTGCCGCCGCCACTGCCTGTTGTGCCTCTGTTGTGCCCCTGACCCTGACCCCTGTGATCTCGCCTGACCGTATTGTATCTGGTTTTGCCCGTTGTGCATGTTGTGCCTATAATTTTGTAATTTTGTATTTTTGATCGTATTTGTATTTGCCCCTGTTTTGCCATTGTATTTTGTTGTGTTCTCTACCCACTGTTGTGCCCCTCCACCCCGCTCCCCGCTCCCTGCCGCTGCTCCCCCGCGGCCCCACCCCCGTTCCCTCCTGCATCACCGCTCTGCTTCTCTCCCCACTCGCCACCCAGCTCCCGCCTCCCAGCTGCTCCTCCCTCGCTCCGCCCCCCCACTCTCCATTTATGGCTGAGTCCGCGCGTACGCGCAGCGTTCACGCGCAGCGGATGCGCCAATGGTGCGCTGAAGGTGAGCCTAAGACAAGCCCGTCTGCGCCCGTCCGCGCCTGGTCCGCGCCCAGCGCCAGTCCCCCTGGCCCCCGCAGATGCCATCCCAACCGCTGGACGTACGACGCCGCCACCCTCAACGCGCTCAACACCGGCCGGATCCCCGGCTGCCACCGAGCCACCCCAGGACGCACCCACGGACCCTTCACCTGCCAATCCTGCAAGTTCTCCTGCATCCGGACCTGCACCACACCCGCACCCGCCAAGCCGAGCACCAACAGCAACCACCTGAAGTGCATCCTGCTCAACACCCGCTCCGTCTACAGATGTGGAACTATGGAACCTGCTCGACACCTCATCTCCAGACGTCGCCTTCCTCACGGAAACCTGGATGAACGCCTCCTCAGCGCCCGACATCGCCATCGCCATCCCAGACGGATACAAGATTACCCGGAGGGACCGCGTCAACCAGACAGGAGGAAGAATCGCCATCGTCCACAAGAACACCATCCGCATCACGACCAACTCCGACGACACCCTCGCAGCCGCCAAACATCTTCACTTCCAGATACACACCGACCCCAAGACCACACTCAGAGGCACCCTAATCTACAGACCCCAGGACCTCGCACACAATTCAGTGAAGACATCGCAGACTTCATCAGCCCGCACGCCCTCGCCTCCTCTGACTACATCCTCCTAGGGGACCTCAACTTCCACCTGGAGAACAACAACGACAACAACACCACAACAACAATGACAACAACACCACCACCCTGCTGGACAATATCGCCAACCCCGGACTCAAGCAACTGGTGAACACCCCCACCCACTACGCCGGACACACGCTTGACCCAATCTTCTCCTCCAGCAAGTACATCTCCTTCAGCCACTCCACCGGACTCCACTGGACAGACCACAGCTGCGTCCACTTCAGCTTCAGAAGGACCACGACTCACCACCACCCGCAACAGGCCCCCCTCAGGAGCTGGAACAAGATCACCACCGACCAGCTCATCACATCACTGAGCCAGAACCCTCCCTCCAGATCAACGGACCCCAACCAAGCAGTCAACAACCTCACACATTGGATCACCAACTGCGCTGACGACCTCGTACCCCTGAAAAACCATCCCAGCAGGCCCAGAAGCAAGAAAGCCCCCTGGTTCAACGACGACCTCAAGAACTCCAAGAAGAACTGCCGCACCCTCGAGAAATCCTGGCGAAAAAACCCGACTACAGACAACATGACCGCCCGCAAGCATGCCATCCGCAAACACCACCAGCTGATCCACACCACCAAGAAGTCAGCATTCAAGGATCGACTAGACAACAACGCACACAACAGCAAGGAACTCTTCAACATCGTCAAAGAGCTCTCCAACCCCAGCAGCGAAAACAACGACATCACTCCCTCACAAGACCTCTGCGACTCACTCGCCTCGTTCTTCCACAGCAAGATCGCAGACATACACAACAGCTTCGGCGAACAGACCACACACCCAACCACAGAACCAACGCCCCCCACCACGACCCTCGGCACCTGGACTCCGGTCAGCACCAAAGACACCATCCGCACGATGAACACCATTTACTCCGGATCATCAACCGACCCATGACCCCACCAAAAGGCCGACTCCGTCATCGCACCCCAACTCCGGAACATCATCAACTGCTCCTTCAACACCGCCACCTTCCCAGAGAGCTGGAAGCATGCCGAACTCAGCGCCCTCCTGAAGAAACCATCAGCAGACCCCCACCGACCTCAAGAACTACCGCCCCATCTTGCTCCGCTCATTTCCTGCCAAAGTCATCGAGAAGACCGTCAACAAACAGCTTGCCGCCTTCCTCGAGACGAACGGATCCCTCGACCACAGCACTGAGCCCGCCCTCATCGCAGCCACAGACCACATCCGAGCCCTGCTCGACAACGGGGAAACAGCAGCCCTCATCCTCCTGGACCTCTTTGCAGCATTCGATACTGTCTGCCACCGCACCCTAGTACAACGCCTCAGCAACATCGGAATCCAAGAGAAGGCACTGGAGTGGATCATCTCGTTCCTCGCAAGAAGAACCCAGAGAGTCCGCCTCCCCCCGTTCAGATCCGAGGCCACCGAAGTAATTTGCGGCGTACCACAAGGATCATCACTTAGCCCCACCCTCTTCAACGTGTACATGAGCCCCCTCGCAGCCATCGCACGCCACCACAACCTCAACATCATCTCCTACGCTGACGACACCCAGCTGATCCTCTCCCTCAAAAACAACCCCGCCACCGCCAGAACCAAACTACACGAAGGGATGAAAGACGTAGCCGAGTGGATGAGGAACAGCCGCCTGAAACTGAACTCAGACAAGACGGAAGTCCTCATCCTTGGATCATCACCCTCTGCCTGGGAAGACTCCTGGTGGCCCCTGCACTGGGCAGCGCACCCAAACCAACGGACCATGCACGCAACCTGGGCTTCATCCTGGACTCCTCCCTCTCGATGACCAGACAAGTCAACGCCGTCTCATCATCGTGTTTCAACATCCTACGCATGCTCTGAAAGATCTTCCGATGGATCCCCACCGAAACCAGGAAGACGGTCACCCAGGCACTCGTCACCAGCCGACTGGACTACGGAAACACCCTCTACACCGGAACCACAGCCAAACTGCAGAAAAGACTCCAACGCATCCAGAACGCCTCCGCATGACTCATCCTGGACATCCCCCGACACAGCCACATCTCCGGACACCTGAGAGACCTGCACTGGCTCCCCGTCAGCAAGAGAATCACGTTCCGTCTTCTCACCCAAGCACACAAGGCTCTCCACGACTCGGGCCCCAGGTACCTCAATAAACGCCTGGCCTTCTACACTCCCACCCGCCAGCTACGATCGATCAGCGATGCACATGCGCCGCCGTTCCACGCATTCGAAGAGCCACCATGGGAGGAAGATCCTTCTTCTACGTGGCTGCCAAGACTTGGAACTCCCTCCCCATCCACCTCCGTCTCACCCAGGACCACCTCTCCTTCAGGAAGCAACTCAAGACCTGGCTGTTCGAGCAGTAGCGGACCCCTCTCCTCCAAGCGCCTTGAGACCCTCCGGGTGAGTAGCACACTATACAAATTTCCTGATTGATTGATTGATTGAAAAACATATCCAGAACAGCAAAATATCCAAGAATATCCTCAAAACATCACAGAGCTAGGAGTTTCCAAATTTTCATCTTTGCAAGTGTCTAAGAAATGTAGATGAGCCAGATCTTCATATGTAGTGGTTTTATTGTTAAAAGTCACTTTCATAAGACAAGGATGAAGCAAGCCATATTGAGCATTCAGGTTTTGGAGAGCTGGACTCATATCCAAGAACTTCTTCCATTGGTTAGCAATTGTTTTTGCATAGTTCTGAGCAAAAAAGAGATTGTTTTCTTGCCAAGATATTTTCCCTTTAATTTTGGCAGCATGGAGGACGTTAAGCAAGTCAGTGTATTCTGAAAAATATAGAACAACACCTCTTGGTTTAGTGTTGGAAGATGACGATTTTGTAATTTGACCGAGGCGATGTGTTCTTTGAATGTTTAATTTCGGAGAGGCAGAAAGAACCAAAAGAGTTGTAAGAAATGTTTGAAAAAAGGAGAGAGGGTCCAACCCTTCAATTCCCTCTACAAGACCATACATGCGTAAGTTATTACGCCTATTGCGATTTTCTAAATTTCAACTTGTTTTAGATGTGAAACCTCCAATTGGAGAGGAGGGATCTGGTTGGTAACAGCTTGGATTGTGTCAACACGTTGTGTCAGATGTAAAGTTTGTTATTCCATTTGGGACCATTTGTCCTCAAGATGTTGGAGACGGTTATTTGTTTCCTCCATGAGGGGTTTGAGAGCACAAATTTCTTGTAGAATTAGTTGGTGATGGTGGGTCTTTTTTGATACGTTTGGTAGAAACAGAAGCTGAAGTAGAAGGAATTTTAGAGGGCTGCTTGGAGTTACTACGAGATATGGTAGATGTCGCGTTGCCTGTGTGAGGCTGGCCAGGTTCAGAATCATCCATATTTTCTTGTAAATCACTAAAGAGGTTATATTCAGCCACTGAAGTATTGTCCATAGGATTCGAGCCGTTGCCAGACAAACATGCTTTTGCCATAACACAGCTCACAATTAATTGTAGTTCCTACAGGAAATCAGTGAGGTGAGCAGAGTAATTCCCTTTGGTGCAAAAAATTCGAAGAAGAAATAAATTTGCTTACATTTTCGTCAAAAGTGAGTGCTAATATAAAAATGAGGAGGACATTACTTCAATGAAGAATCATTTTAAAAGGTTTTCCCAAAATGGTGAGAGCAGAGTAGAAAAAGAACCATGAAAGCAGTAGTAATATTTTCTGCAAAATGAGGAGAACAATTATGGGTTAAATTTGTGAGGAGAGCATTTGTGGCATCTCCTCAGTAAAAAGCAAAATGGCGGCCGCACAGAAACGAGCGCGATCAAAAACGCGCTTGAAAACAGCAAAAGCACTCACCCTAGACGATGAAAAGGGGCTCAATTTATAGCGCTTGGCTTCATGTCTTCCTGGCAGCGTTTGAGAGGTCCGGGGGCGTTTAAAAGACGCATGGAGAAGACTCGGCTTCTCACGTTGTTTCGGAGCTCCGCACCAGAGCGGCCATCTTCCCTGGCTCCTAAGCCACCCCCCTTGAATAAGTATTGTTAATGTTTTTGAATGTAGTCTGTCAATTTATAATTGTTTATAAATGTAATTTTATCGTTAATTGTAATTAATAGTGTTATAACAGGTTGAGGGGTTTGTATGTGTGCAGAGTGGGAAGTAAATTTATGTTGATTGTTTAATAATTTCGATATAATTTATTTAATTGATAATTATGTAAATTGTGTAATTATTTAAATTTGTAGTTATAATTTTGGTGCTTTTTGTAGGGTTTGTAGTGGTACAGGGTGGGAAGTAAATTAAATATAATTAATTATTAAGCATTTTTAATTATTTAACTGACAATTATGTAAATTGTGTAATTAATGTATTTTGTATTAATTTTTTAGGTGCACTTGTAGAATTTGTAGTGTTACAGGGTGGGAAGGTAACTAATATGTTAATTAATAATTATTATTTAATTGACAATTATGTAAATTGTGAAATTAAGGTATGGTATAAGTTACATTGAGATGCAGGTTTTTGGATTTATGGGGGAGGGTATAATCTAAATATTTAATTATTATTTAATTATTCCTATTTCTTTAATTGAGAAATAATTATGTAAACAGTGTAATTCAGATCATTAGTAACATATATTTTAGGTGTGGGTTCTTGGGTTTTTTTAGGGGTAAAGGGTGCGAAGTTAATTAAGAAATATTTTATTGATAATGAATTATTATTTTGTTATTAATTAGTCAATTGATAATTATGTAAATTGTGAAATAATCCTATTTGTTAAATTATATTTTAGGTGTGTGTTGTATAGTTTGTAGATGGATTGGGTGGGATGTTATCTAAGTGAGAATACATTTTAAATTATTAATCATTTATGAAAAATTGTGTTATCTTTTATGTAATATGTTACTTATGTTATGCTTTTCAATTTCAATTACGTTTTAATTGTCAGTTGCTATGATTGTGAGAATATAGCGTGCTATTTAAATTAAATGAATACTATTTATTTTAATTGATAATGCTTATTAAATCTGTACCAATTATATCATTTGTTTCATTTTTGTTAAAATGTACAAATATCATTTTCTAATTTAAATAGTTATATTTTTGTTATTTAATCGAGATATTATTTATTTGAAGTGAACTACTCTCTCTCCACTGTAGCACAGACTGGAGTGCAAATAGAAAATGTTACCCCTCCAGAGTCCAATGCTTTCCCTACTTTTGCACAGACTGGAGTAGGAATACTGAATTTTACCCCTCCTAAATTCAACATATTCCCTACTGTTGTGCAGACTGGAGTGGGAATATTAAATTTGACCCCTCCTGAGTCCAATGTTTTTCCTACAGTTGCACATACTGGAGAGGGAATAGTACATTTCACCCCTCATGATTCCAACGCTTTCCCTACTGTTACACATAATGGAGTGAGAATAGTACATTTTACCCTTTCTGAGTTTAATGCTTTCTCTACTGTTGCATACTTTGGAGTGGGAACAGTATATTTATTATTTATATGGTTTAATTTTGTTTTAATTAATATTGTTTAAATATATTACCTACTGGCGGTCGCCAGTAGGTAGTTATAGTTAGGACCTAGCTACCATAGGAAAACCGCAACACTCTATTGGGAATAACTTTGGCGCCGGTTGAGGAATTTGCGTGTAATTTTCCAAAATTTAGGCCAGCTCCGCTCCGCTTCTTCCCTGGAAGTTTTGGGGGGATTCGTCATGCGGGGGCCAAGTAAAAATGGGGGTCCCAAAATGTGTTTTCCCCATGTTAATTTCCATAGGACAATTAGACACGGCTACAGCCCGAACGGCTGAACGGAATTACACCAAACTTGGCAAAATTGTAGGGACTGGTACGCAGAAGTGCCTTATCTATATTTGGTGAAAATTGCTCCAGTGGTTTTCCCGAAAATTAACTAAAAAAACACATATATATCTATATGCGCGCTTCGAGCGCTTACAGGTACGCGTACCGGGGAGCGTACCCCGCGCGACACGGAAGTGCGCACGCAGAAAGCTGATTGGCTCTCGGGTGTCTGTCAACATTCCAAACAGTCCGGAGAGTCCGCCATCTTGTGTCTCGGTAGAATCGAGACACAAGTGGTGAAAAAAAGGGGGAAATGATTAAAAGGGGGCAGGGTAGACACTCCCTGACCCCCTAGGTTTTCTGAGGGGGGCCCAGAAGGACCACGAAGGGCAAAAAAATTTCGCGGGGTAAGCGCTGCATGCGTTTCCATGTACATGGACATTTTGCCGATTCGAACTGCTGCTGCCGAGGGCGTTCATAGACCCTTATCTTTACTTTACAACTTGCGGTACCCGCTTCGTGGGTCCCGCTGCGCTCTATCACCACCTGGGAAGCCTGGACTGTGATTTTTGCCAAAGCGTTTGTTGGCCAGGGCTGCGAGCGAGTGGGCCGGACTTCAAGGACCAGAAGCCTCGGCAACCCGCGCCTCACGTTACCTGGCCGCTCTCCCTGTCCACCACGCCCCGCCTGCACACTTAAAAGGCCTGGAAGGAGGAAACGCCGTGGGACATTTTTCCGATTCAAACTGCTGCTGCCGAGGGCGTTCATAGATCCTTATCTTTACTTTACAACTTGCGGTACCCGCTTCGTGGGTCCCGCTGCGCTCTATCACCACCTGGAAAGCCTGGACTGTGATTTTTGCCAAAGCGTTTGTTGGCCAGGGCTGCGAGCGAGTGGGCCGGACTTCAAGGACCAGAAGCCTCGGTAACCCGCGCCTCACGTTACCTGGCCGCTCTCCCTGTCCACCACGCCCCGCCTGCACGCTTAAAAGGCCTGGAAGGAGGAAACGCCGTGGGACATTTTGCCGATTCGAACTGCTGCTGCCGAGGGCATTCATAGACCCTTATCTTTACTTTACAACTTGCGGTACCCGCTTCGCGGGTCCCGCTGCGCTCTATCACCACCTGGGAAGCCTGGACTGTGATTTTTGCCAAAGCGTGTGTTGGCCAGGGCTGCGAGCAAGTGGGGCCGGACTTCAAGGACCAGAAGCCTCGGCAACCCGCGCCTCGCGTTACCTGGCCGCTCTCCCTGTCCACCACACCCCGCCTGTACTCTACTGATCCACGTATATAAGAGAAGGTCTCCCCCCGCTGCGCGGGAGCGTCCCGGGAGAAGCCCGGGACAAGGGCAGGACCGTCTGTGGCCGTCAGGGGCCGAAGGTGGCTGGGCTGGGCCCCCCCTCTGATAAGTTTGTCATCTGGTGTGGTCTTGTTGCTTTGATTTAATATTGGGTTGATGCCCTCACCTAACATCAAGCTTATTTGATAATAATGTATGAGGTAGTTTGTTTGTTACCCCTACTGGTTAATGTCGCTTAAGCACTAATAATTATTAAAATTTTATTACATACTTTTCTTAAGAATGTCTAGTTCTACTCCTAGCTCCTTTCCTGATCGTGTGAGTATATCTATACTCGGTCCCCTTGATAAATTCTTTGCTAAAGCAACTAAGGATATTGACCGAGAGTTAGCTCTAGCGGAAAGGAGGGCCGAACAACGTCTCTCAATCGAGATCCTTAAGAGGCAGGTTCCTCCCTCTAGCAAAGTGAAGTCTCCTGTATGCACCTCAGAACATGCTGAGACGGATGCGGAGTTATTTAACACAGATAGTATACCTCTAATCTTTCAGGAAAGCCCGCCATCACTGGAGGTTCTGGATATGGCTGTGGATGGTCCAAGTGACTTGTCCACGGTAATATCCAATAACCTTATAGATCTTAATACCCCTCTGCCCTTGGACACTGCTCCCCATTCTAATAGTAATATCTTACCTCCCCCCCTGAAGAAACAAACTGAGGTCGTCACGTTGCTTGCTTCTCAACCGATTACTAAAACAACTAGAGCACATGACAACCAAAAGAGCAAAGGTGGTGTATCCTCCCCAGTTAGGAAGAGACGGAGAAAGGGAGGGAAAAACAAAAGTGGGTCTGCTAACCCGTGGAAGCCGCCACAGGTAGCAGCCCCTAAAGAAATTTTGCCAGAGGATGAGGGGGGAAAACTTACAGAGGTGACAGAAGTAACACAAAGGAATGTAGACATGGGACATAAAATCATTCCTAATGATGGGCTTCTGGAGGCTGTTGAAAAACTCTTAAAGGCTCTTATTCTTCCTCTTGTCGAAAGGCTTAAAAGGCTGGATAAAAAACTGGATTGCCTTTTACCACAGCCTACGCCCCCAGAGAACCCAACTTTAACCACCCCAGCCACCGTAACTGAAAACAAAACCACAACTAAACAATCTGAAAATAATCAAATCAGACAACACAATCCCTCTAAGAAACCAAATAATGCACCTGCTAATAAAAATCCCACTATTGCAGCAGGCATATCTGTGATTACAGCTTCGAAAACCACAAGTAAAGAAAAGACTCCTTCAGTGGTTTCGAAGCCTGTTCATATCAATAAAATACCTTCTTCCCAAACAAACTATCCTAATAGAGGTAAATTAAATTATAAAGATACAGTAGATTTGCCGCCGGAGTCTTTTGATTTTGTCATTATTTTAACAGGCGTTCCTGCTGTCCCAGAGGGAACTGTGGAATCGAATATTAGTTTAAAAAATTCAGGGCAAAAAAATTTCGCGGGGTATGGTTACGTTTGAATAGGCCACTACCTATACATTTGAATGGAGACATTGTCTCAGTTAGAAGGTGTCAATGGGTGGGCATACGTCCTAAGGATATAGAGGATGACTTGATTACAGTCAATTTTAGGGACCATAGGGTGGTATCTTATATAAGCGATTGGTTTTTGGGTAGTAATGATGGAGGAGTGTCAACTCGGAATTTGACATATTTCTATCCGGAAAACATGATTTTCTCTTCGAATAAACCCCGGAATAGATATGGTTTGGACTTCCCTTACCATCGGAAACAATTTAGGAACCAACCTATTTCTACCTACCCTAATAGAAATATTAACTTCTTCCCTTCGCTAAATCACCCTAATATGTACCCTAGGCCAAATAATTACCTTCCGACAAATCCAAAGGACTTTTGGAATATTCCATTATCAAATATGTTCCATCCACTGACTCCTATGAATTTAAATGATTGACTTAATCCAATTCTACAACAAAAAATATTAGCCTGGGACAATAAGTCTACCTTTTCTTCTCTGGCTGAGGATGCTATGCCTATGTCGGTGTCCCATCACCATTTTACCCTCTGCAGTGATACGAAAATAATAACTAATGATAATATAAATCATGTAGAGAATTTTTTGGCTAGTGAAAGTTTCCAAACTCACTTTGAAGAAAATAACGATCTTGTAAACTATGGTAGTGATGGGAATGATATTGTTCAAGGAAATATGGGATCTTTGTATAAATCAAATCTCAATTCTCATTCAGACCAATGGTGTGGGGATAGCATGTGTACTCTTAGAGATATAAATACTCATGACGATGTTGATGTGGGAATTAGTGATATAAATACTCATGATGACGTTGATGTGGGAATTAGTGATATAAATACTTATGATGACGTTGATATGGGAATTAATGGTATAAGAAATATGGTAGAGGGGTGTGAGTCAGCCCATCCTATAATGAAAACACAACTGGTAAAAGAAGGTAATCGAGAGGAGGCTAGCTGTTTTAGTTTAATATCTTGGAATATAGCGGGCCTTGGGCAAAGATTAGAGGATCCGGTTTGGGTAGATTATGTTGATTCTTTTGACATAGCCTGCCTACAGGAGACATGGAACTCTGTGGACCAGAGCCTGGATGGTTTCCAAATGTTTAATGTTCCTGCAATACCATCGCAATCAGGGAGAGCTAAGGGTGGGCTTATGACAGCGATCTCTGTAAAGCATAATTTAAGACATGTGTGCAGGGTGGTGGAATCACCTTGGTACCAATTACTCATGATCAAGGATTTATTTCCCGAAACTCTTCTTCTCATAAATTGGTACTATAATATATTTGACCCCCATGAAACCGTAATTATTGATAACCTACAGGAAGAGATTGTTAAGGTGACAAATAGGGTCTTCCCTCTTTCCATCATATGGTTAGGCGATTTTAATTGCGAGTTATGTAAATTTAGTGGGTCCAGGGTGTGTGGTCTGATGGATCCAACTGACCATCCTATGGCCCATTTTATCCATACTAAACAAGGGGAGTCTCTAAATAGTATCCTCATGAATAATGATCTATGAATCTTGGATATGCCCAGTTTTTCAGGTGCAGTGAATATACCTACCTTTCAAGGTACAGGGGGCAGAATGAGTACAATCGATTTTGCCATGGTATCTAAGGGGTTTTTCCATTTCTTGAAAGACTTTAAAATTGAGGCGAACCCAGCTAGTGACCATAATTCCCTAATCCTGAGTTTTAATATGGTTCTTGAAAGAAAACTGTGTCCGGAACAACCTATAGTATCCAGTCATAATCAGGGTATCACTTTAAGGTTGGATAAAGTACATGTGAGGTACCTGTGAGGCAACTGGAAATGGATATTTTTAATGAAAATGCGGATCAGATAGAAACTTGTTTGTCACCTATATCCGATCCAGATTACATAATTAAGAGTTTCGAAATATTAATGGGTAATGTCGCCACACATCTTCTTGTAAAGATAGGGGGGAGGAATCAACATTGAGGGCCTAAATGGTTTGATGCTGAATGTTCTTCTGCTCAAACACACTTAACAAAGGCACTACGCCGAGACCCACGAGACAGAGATATGGTTAGATTGGCCAGGAAAAGATATAGGGAGGCAGTTAAAAATAGGAAAAACGATTTGAGAACCAAAGCATGGGAAGACCTGGATAAAGCGGTTGATCTAAGGGATAATAGACATTTTTGGGAAATAATAAATAGGCCTTTTCTAAAAACAGGGGAAGATAATACCACCCGAGTGCATATACCTGAAGACTCCTGGGTAGCTCATTATAGTAAAATCTTCAATCCCAACGAGAAACTACAGACTGCTACCACGGGAGAGGATGAATATAGTAATGTTAACATGGAATCAGCAAAGATACTCAGTGATTCATTAACGCTTTCGGAGGTGGAGCTAGCTTTGACTAAGGGGGCGGCTCTAAAGGCCCCTGGCCTTGATGCAGTACCCTTAGACCTTTTTAAACATAATTTGGAGGTCTGGTCCCCATTACTCTTGAACGTTCTTAAGGCATTAGTGCTGGGGCCCATTCCGACCTCCTGGAAAGAGGCAGTTGTGGTGCCCATTTTTAAAAAGGGGGACAAGTCTGACCCATGTTGCTATAGGCCAATATCATTAATAGACGCGTCATGTAAATTAATGGGTAGGGTGATATTGGCTTGTCTTGAAACATGGGCAGAGTCAGCGGGGGTTATTGTAGAATCCCAATATGGTTTTAGAAGAGGGAAAGGAACTACCGAGCAGTGCTTGAACCTAGCACTCATCATGGGCAAGTACATGGGTGCCAAGAATAGTTCTATTCACTTGGCATTCATGGACTTGTCCAGCGCCTTTGATACGGTATGTAGGGACAAATTGTGGCGTATGATGGAGTCTATGGGGTTCGAGGAGCCTTTGGTCACTCTGCTCCGCAGGTTGCACACTGCCAAAATGGTCAGAATTAGATATGGCCCGGGAGGAGAGAAAACTAGACCTATATTATCTACTGAAGGCGTCCGTCAGGGATGTATTTTAGCTCCTTTTTTATTTTTGGTTTATACGAATGGTTTAGAGGGTTTTCTATTAGAAACTGGTGCTGATTTTCCGAAGATAAATGGTAAAAGAATTCCAATGTTGTCATACGCAGATGACACTGTCCTAATGGCCCTTACTCGCAATAGCATGCAGATGTGTCTGAATGCTTTTGATATGTTTATGGGAAAATTAGATCTGGGGGTCAACTTTACTAAATCTTTGCCAAGGCTTGCAGTTCGAAAAGTGTAAAAATCCGCAAGTACAGGGTGAGGAATTCTAATATAGAGAAAGTTGATAACTTCAATTATCTGGGAAACCTTTTTAATAAAAAATTGAACTGGGAACCTTTGATGTCAGCCCGGGTTCAAAAGGTTACACAGTCAATTGAAGCTCTCTTTCGCTTTGCTAGTAAATTAGGACAACGACGTATAGCTGAAATAACATCTTTGTATAAAGCTAAATGTGTCTCTGCTTTGACCTATGGTGCTGGTGTTTGGGAGTCACAAAATTGTGAAAAAATACAGATTATGGAGAATAAGTTTCTAAAACACTTATCATCTGTCCCATTGGGCACATCAAATATATTCTCCCACGGAGAGGTTGGAATTGAGTTTGTAAGTGATATTATTCACGTTGCACCTTTAGTATTATGGTCTAAAGTTTGGCAATCTGATGAACTGAAATTGACAAAAGATATCCTTCAAGATTGCCTTAAACTTGATCATTACAGGGAAATCCCATGGCTCCGATATGTCAGGGATACCTTTTATAAGATAGGGTTAGGCAACATGTTTACAAATCCAGACATGCTTAGTAAGGATTCTAAGGAAATCATCAAAAATGCCTATAGTGTTAATCTGGGTTCCCTAAAGAAGAATGATTATGTATTACGTGTTCGGGGAAGGCTAGTTCGACCCTTTTATTTATCATATATTATGAACACGCAAAGGCGTTTTTATCTCACAAGGTTTCGCCTTGGCACTTTACACTTCCTCTTTGCTTTTCCAAAGCAGGGGGGTTGGTGGGAGAAGTTACCTTGTTGCCCCTGTAATAATAAGGTTTCGCAAAATACTCTGCACCTTATTCTTTTTTGCACTTTGTATAAGGTCCCAAGAAATACCTTTATTAGACCATTACTATTATCTCTTGGAACGTGTTATTATAAAGAAGGTTATGAATTTTTGTTATCTCTGTCAACTGCAAACACGTGTAATGCTTTTATTAGATCAGCTCTGGTGATCAGAAACCGATATTGAACGTTCTCGAAAATCAGATTTATGTAACTATGTATTGTGGTTTTATTATAGAATCATGTAAATATGTATTGTGATTTTATGGTAGTCCAAGTGTTTTTAAATTGATGTATACTTTTATGATTTCCTTGTGGAATCGAAATAAAGTTATTTGAAATGAAATGAAATGTACGCGTACCCAGAGCGTACCACAGGGAAAAACAGTGAAAGAAAATAGTGTAAAATAAGAATTTGGATTGCTTAGAGGTAGAGTAGCTCTAAAAAGAGCTGTTGTGTTATGTGGGTGATTTAAGTACCTACAAGTAGGTACCGATGCAAAGTCTAAAATTCAAGAGAAAGACTCTGTTCCCCTCACCTGCGAAATGTACACCGTCTCCTCTGTAGATATCTTGCATGTTGTAATGCAAGTTATTGTGGTGTATGGAACTCATACCATAGTCTCTCAGGAAAGCAGAAACAGATCCTTTTGGGACCCCCTGAGAAGGTCTAGGGGGTGAGGGGCACTCTACCCTGCCCCCTTTTCACGTTCTGAACTATTATGTTTTACTCTCTTCCGTAACTACACAAAATGGTGGTGATAGGGTACATCAGAGACAGACAGTAAGAGAAAGGAGGCAGGAGATGAAGAAGAGATGTCGAATACACATTGGAGAAAATATAGGGGCAGATTAACAATAACTGGCGCATCCCCAGGGATGCACCAGTTATTGTGAGCCGCAGCTCCGCCACCCATGGTGCGCTGCATTTACAATGCGGCGCATCATGGGGCAAAACCGGCACAGATGCGTGACGCTTCTGTGCCATAAATGTGGCGCATTGCTGGAGTTGCGTCGCAAGCGTGACGCAGCTCCAGCAAGGCTCAGGGGTGCCCTATCTGTCCAATGCTGCGTCAAGCCTTACGCCTGCTTCAAGCAGGCGCAGGGTTTTGACGCAGCATTGGCCTAAAAGTGACTGCCCCGGAACGGCCACCCTGCGCCGGAACGCCCACATGTGGCGCAGGGCTTTACAACGTGACGCATCTGCCTAGATGCGTCACTTTGTAAATGGGTCACAGGGATGCGCCACATTTATGCCGCCGTTGCGTGACGCAAGCGTGGAGCAAGTCCAACATAAATCTGCCCCATAGTGGGAGAAGGGAAGTAAATATGAGTAAACTTACTATGTAACATAAAAATGTTGCACTCTATACTATAAGTCTCACATTATACTACAATCACTTCGCTACTACATCAAAAATTAGAAATAAAAATGAATAATATGTCAACCAATTTTTAATTTCTAAATATTAATTTATTTTTCAGAATTTTCATAATTTAAAAGAACTTGTAACATGTCCTCATCAGGAATTTCCTCTTCAATCAAATCATCAGGAATCTCCTCATGAAAAGTCTGCAATGATGATTGTTGGAATTCTATGGTATCCAAACTTTCGATAAATTCTTCGTCAAGAGACTGATCAAAAAAATCATTCATGTCATCTCCTCCTTGTGAAAATATTTCATTATTGGTGCTGTCAATATCCGGGACATTTAGAATTTCAATAAATGTAGTTGAAAATTCAAAAGAAATTTCCATGGTCTCTTCATTCTGATCCATTTTATTTTGAACTTTCTTGATGTAAATTGCAGAAAAAAGTAATCACTTTCATTTATCGTTTTTAGTAATACATAATATAAAACTAGCTTAATCAAGTATTTAGTTCTTTAAAATTAATTGGGCAATGTATAGTATCAGGCAGGAACTAGAAATATAAAGCATTGCATGTGATGAAGCCTATCTTAAACCATAATTATAACAGAATGACTATAAATAACTAACAGAAAACATTTTTCAAATTATCTTAAAGTGTATAACATAGCTCCCCTTACAAATTAACAACTCACTTTTTTGAAAGTAGGAGAAGAGTTAGTACTGTGTAAATCAAACACCAGAAATTGAACACCAAAAATTCCTCACAAATGTACCTCAGACAGTAGTATCACAAAATGGCTGTGTTTTCCTCTCACTTAAGATATATACATAACCAATCAAACTTCATAACACATAAATTCAAAACCAAAGTAAAAATTTAATTGGTTCTAAATTTCAACACTTTCAAATGTGTTTTCTTTTCCCCATGCAATTTTCCATTGGACATTTAGACATTGCCACAGCCCGAACGGCTGAACGGAATTTTACCAAACTTAGCAAAATGGTAGGGACTGGTACGTAGTAGGGCCTTTTCCATATTTGTTTAAAATTGCTCCAGTGGTTTTTATGAAAAGCAACTTCAAAATCACATATATATCAATTTGCATGCTTCGAGTGCTTACCGGTACGCGTGCCGGGGAGCGCACCCGGCGTGCCACGGAGGTGCGCGAGCGGAAAGTTTATTGGCTCTCGGATGTCTGTCAACATTCCAAACAGTCTGGAGAGTCAGTCATCTTGTGTCTCGGTAGAATCGAGACACAAGAGGTGTAAAAAAAAGGGGGGAAATGATTAAAAGGGGGCAGGGTAAACATCCCCTGACCCCCTAGGTTTTCTGAGGGGGGCCTAGAAGGCCCTGAAGGGCAAAAAAACTATTTTTTAAAAAATTTTTGCAGGGTAAATGCTGGGTGCGTTCACATGTATGCTTCCCGGTACGCGTACCCCGAGAGCACCACGGGGAAAAACAGTGTAAAAAATTTGAGTAAGAAAATATTTTAGAGTGCTTAGAGGTAGGGTAGCTCTGAAAAGAGCTGTTGTGTTATGTGGGTGTTTTATGTACCTACAAGTAGGTACAGATGCAGAGTCTAAAATTCAAGAGGAAGACTCTATTCCCCTCATATGTAAAATGTACACCATCTCTCCTATAGATGCCTTGCATGTTGTAACGCAAGTTGTTGTGGTATATGGAACCCATACCATAGTCTCTGAGGAAAGCAGAAACAGATTTATTCACATGTTTTCTTGCTTTCTCAATCTGTGGACAAAATTGGTTGGACCAGTTCCATTTTTGCCTTTGGCATATATTAGAAAATACCAAGGCAGTTTTTAGAAAAAGTGACATCAATTGCCCAAAGGTGTCCTTTAAAAGCATTTCCAGACCTACCCCAGTCAAAGTGCCCAGGTCATTGCCACCACAGTGCACAATTATGAGGTCAGGGTGTGGTAGATGCATAAAGGATTTTGCCAATGGTATTAATTGGTGACTTCTCAATCCTCTCTGTCCAATTCACATAATATCCACATTTGGTAAATTAAGGTTGTGAATACATCTGTTAGCTGCATATTCTTCACTCCAGTGAAAAAAGCTATGACCCAAAATCCAGACTTTTGGCATCTTCAAGGTAGATGTAGTTGTATTCAGATGAGTTGTGGAAATGAAATGGCAGTTTGAAAGTAGGAGTTATGAAACAAAATGGTTGAGATTCAGTACACTTGAAAAAGCAGAAATGATTGGTGATTTCTTAAAATTCTCCACTGTAAAATAGGGTGCATGCTTTTGTTTTTAGAAAGAAGTAATTCTAATGGTTGAGAAAAAGTCAGTGAAAGAAACATTGCATATGATTAGCTAGTATTTTGAGAGGTCAAACACCCTTGCTGAGTTCATTTGCAACATAGTATGATGAACTTTTCACCTGTGTGCTGAGTTAGGTGGGAGTTACCATGGTAACAGGCTGAATGAGCACTGGGGGGATGGGTGATTATTATGTGAGTTTGAAAGTGTTGAAATGTAGAACTATTTAAAATGTTAGTTTGGTTTTGAAATAGTGTGGGAAGAATTTTAATTGGTTAAGTCGAGGGATATGTGTGAAGAATTACAGGAAATCAGGGCCATTTGTGGTTGCAGTGTCTTAGGTGCATTTCAGAGATTCTGCTTTAAAAAATCTGGTGTGTGTGACTGACACTGTTCTAAATCTTCAAAATAATTTTTAAAGGTGAGTAATGATTCTTTTAATATAGATAGAGTGCTGTATGCACTATGGGGAAGATTAAGAAGCATATTGTTTTTCTTTATTCTTGCATTGTGTGTCATGTTTTTTTGTAATGCTGGTAAAAAATGTAATGGTGCATATTGGAAATGTATTTTGGAAATGAGTTAGATTTCTGCCTTGTAATGTAGTGGTCATTTAAATGGGCTGTGCTCTGTGTCAAAAACGATTTACTATGGTAAATGTTTTTTGGTAAAATGTCAGGCTTTAAAATTTTAGTCAAGGATCACACTGAGTTTCTGTGTGAAATAAGGAATTATATTTTCATATTTTCCAATAATCTCACCTGTGTCTGCTGACAGTTTGCCTCTCTTAGCTTAAAGGGTACTCTGTGCCTGTGTCCAGGCACGGCCCGTGCCGGGCGTTATACTGTGGAGGTGACGTCAGGCAGGGGAGGGTCAGGGTGGGGGGATGTAAAATACGGGATAAGGACCATTAGAGGTAAGTATCGAAAAAATAAATAAAATGAATTTCGTTGCGCACTCTGCATCGCCAAATGTGATGCAGCGTGGGCAACGAGATTCGTTTTTTTTTTCGATACTTACCTCTAATGGTCCGTATCCCGTATCTTGCATCCCCCCACCCTGACCCTCCCCTGCGTGACGTCACCGCCCCAGTATAACGCCCGGCACGGGCCTTGCCTGCCTGTGTCTCATGTCACTTTGTACCTGGCCCATCTCTCCCTTTGTGTGTGTCATTTCTCTCTTTGCGTGTGCCTCATGTCACTCTGGTAAATGTTTTTTGGTAAAATGTCAGGCTTTAAAATTTTGGTCAAGGATTTCACTGAGTGTCTGTGTGAAATAAGGAATTATATTTTCACATTTTCAATAATCTCACCTGTGTCTGCCGACAGTTTGCCTCTCTTTGCTTAAAGGGTACTCTGTGCCTGTGTCTCATGTCACTTTGTACCTGCCCCATCTCTCTCTTTGTGTGTGTCATTTCTCTCTTTGCGTGTGCCTCATGTCACTCTGGTAAATGTTTTCTGGTAAAATGTCTGGCTTTAAAATTTTGTTCAAGGATCACACTGAGTGTCTGTGTGATATAAGGAATTATATTTTCACATTTTTCAATAATCTCACCTGTGTCTGCTGACAGTTTGCCTCTCTTTGCTTAAAGGGTACTCTTTGCCTGTGTCTCATGTCACTTTGTACCTGCCCCATCTCTCTCTTTGTGTGTGTCATTTCTCTCTTTGCATGTGCCTCATGTCACTCTTGTAAATGTTTTTTGGTAAAATGTCAGGCTTTAAAATTTTGGTCAAGGATCACACTGAGTGTCTGTGTGAAATAAGGAATTATATTTTCACATTTTTCAATAATCTCACCTGTGTCTGCTGACAGTTTGCCTCTCTTTGCTTAAAGGGTACTCTGTGCCTGTGTCTCATGTCACTTTGTACCTGCCCCATCTCTCTCTTTGTGTGTGTCATTTCTCTCTTTGCATGTGCCTCATGTCACTCTGGTAAATGTTTTTTGGTAAAATGTCAGGCTTTAAAATTTTGGTCAAGGATCACACTGAGTGTCTGTGTGAAATAAGGAATAATATTTTCAAATTTTTCAATAATATCACCTGTGTTTGCTGACAGTTTGCCTCTCATTGCTTAAAGGGTACCCTGTGCCTGTGTCTGCTGTGACTTTGAACCTGCCCCATCTCTCTCTTTGTGTGTGTCATTTCTCTCTTTGCGTGTGCCTCATGTCACTCTGGTAAATGTTTTTTGGTAAAATGTCAGGCTTTAAAATTTTGGTCAAGGATCACACTGAGTGTCTGTATGAAATAAGGAGTTATATTTTCACAGTTTTCAATAATCTCACCTGTGTCTGCTGACATTTTGCCTCTCTTTGCTTAAAGGGTACTTTCTTTGTACCTGCCCCATCTCTCTTTTTGTGTGTGTCATTTCTCTCTTTGCGTGTACCTCATGTCAATCTGGTAAATGTTTTTTGGTACAATGTCAGGCTTCAAAATTTTGGTCAAGGATCACACTGAGTGTCTGTGTGACATAAGGAATTATATTTTCACATTTTTCAATAATCTCACCTGTGTCTGCTGACAGTATGCCTCTCTTTGCTTAAAGGGTACTCTGTGCCTGTGTCTCATGTCACTTTGTACCTGCCCCATCTCTCTCTTTGTGTGTGTCATTTCTCTCTTTGCATGTGCCTCATGTCACTCTGGTAAATGTTTTTTGGTAAAATATCAGGCTTTAAAATTTTGGTCAAGGATTACACTGAGTTTCTGTGTGAAATAAGGAATTATATTTTCACATTTTTCAATAATCTCACCTGTGTCTGCTGAAATTTTGCATCTCTTTGCTTAAAGAGTACTCTGTTCCTGTGTCTCATGTCACTTTGTACCTGCCCCCTCTCTCTCTTTGTGTGCGTCATTTCTCTCTTTGCGTGTGCCTCATGTCACTCTGGTAAATGTTTTTTGGTAAAATGTCAGGCTTTAAAATTTTGGTCAAGGATCACACTGAGTGCCTGTGTAATATAAGGAATTATATTTACACATTTTTCAATAATCTCACCTGTGTCTGCTGACAGTTTGCCTCTCTTCTTAAAGGGTACTCTGTGCCTGTGTCTCATGTCACTTTGTACCTGCCCCATCTCTCTCTTTGTGTGTGTCATTTCTCTCTTTGCATGTGCCTCATGTCACTCTGGGAATTTTTTGGGGGGGGTAAAATGTCAGGTTTCAAAAAATATACATTATTTAAATAATTTTTAAAAAATTATAATAATTAATAGCAATAAAAATAGCTATTAAAAACGTAATAATTCACTTTAAAAACCATAGGTTACAAACTTGTTATAGTTAGGAATTAGCTTTTAAAAAACCTTTGAAATTCACTGAAAAAAACATAGGTTTAACACTCGTTTTAATTAGGAATTAGCTTTTAAAAATCCTTTGAAATTCACTGAAAAAACCATAGGTTTAACACTCGTTATAGTTAGGAATTATTATTTAAGAAACCTTTGAAATTCACTGAAAAAACCATAGGTTTCACACCAGTTATAGTTAGCCGGGCAATTTACTCATACAAAACCATTGAAATTCCCACGTTATAGTTAATTGTACTCACTATAACTGGCGCGCCCGCAATGCACTGCTAATGACGTCACATATTACATCACTCATGACATAGTCAGTGACATCACTCATTACTTCACTGATGACATCTCAAATGACATCACTGATGACATCACTGATGACATCATCCTTGTGAAAGAGTGGCAGACCCTCTCTCAGTGTAATATAAGTTTTGATACAGACTGTGAAAAATAGAATAAAAAAATTTCAAAATAATGGAGAAATTAATTCCAGTTACAACAACCTATTCAGAAATTGCAAAATCTACATACACATTCACTCATTCACCAACATTTCTATATAGTTACTCATACACATACTCAATCATCATATGTGCTCATTCAACTATACATTTTGTTACACACCGACACTCATCCTTAGAGTTACTCACACACATACTCACACATTCAAATAAATGATAAAACAACCCTTCTCTTGCTTATACAGCTATACATACACCACTACTCTTACTTCTACAGAAACGTACACATACTTTTTTTCTAAAACAATCACTCATAGGAACAAAAACGTATTTATTCCGAAAATCTTACAATCTCTCACTCTCACACATACTTACCTATATGCATCAATTCTCACATATACTAATTTAAAACATATGTAGTTACTCATCAAGATATGATTGAGACAGTCATTCACTCACTAACACACCCATGCACACACTCTTCCACCATAAAGTCCTGCACACATGCTGTCTTTAAAACATATACAAACAGTAAGCCACTCATTCATTCATCGATGCACAAAGTAATACCCGACCACCAAACCATACAGACACTCATACTAATACTCAAAAAACTAACTAATAACCCATATAGGCACTCATGTAGCTACTCACCAACCCAATCAGCCGTCTATAGATAAAGGGAGTGATGTAATATGTGACGTCATTAGCAGTGCATTGCGGCCGCGCCAGTTATAGTGAGTACAACTAACTATAACATAGGAATTTCAATGGTTTTGTATGAGTAAATTGCCCGGCTAACTATAACTGGTGTGAAACCTATGGTTTTTTCAGTGAATTTCAAAGTTTTTTAAATGCTAATTCGTAGCTATAACCAGTGTGAATATATATATATATATATATATATTACTATGTGTTTGTGTATTTAAATTTATATACATATATATAAATTGTAAGATATGTTTAGCAAAGCGTATTTTAATATATTGTTTACTCTTTATGTATAATTAAATTGGAAATATGTTTTAAAAATGTAGATTAAAATTAGTATTTTTCAAAATAGTTATGCATTTTATATGTGTATATAAACATGCACACTTAGATATATATGTATGTGTGTTTGTTAATGTTAAATGGTAAAATATTTAAGTTTAACTTATTTAAATTATATATAGAGTAAAAACACTATAAATGCGTATATCTTTTTTGATATTAGTGTAAAAACATTTTTGGGGTGATATTTTTGTACTTAGCATTATATGTGTAGAAAAACATATAAGAATATACACATATCAGACTATATTTTTATTATCAATATTTTTGACACAAGAATTTGTTTATCGCAATATTTATGGTTTCGATATTGTCTTAGTGAACCAATGCAGAGAAACCGGAAGTATTACATGTTATATCTTTTGAAGAAGAATGAGCGGGACAGATAAAAACGAAAAACACAGTTATCATTGTGAAATGAGAGTTATAGAAGAGAAACTAAGGAAAGATGATGTGCATAAAAGGACAACACAGAGAAATAGTATAATTACTTATGGGAATACTGAACCAGGTGGTGCTACAGAACAGACTAAACACACTGGCTAAACACAATCAATTATCCAGTGTATGGGGATACAATATCCAGCTACATCATGATTTTTAGAGCAAACAAGCAACAAGAAATTTTAAAAGCAACTAAACATTAAAATATTTCTAGACATCAGTAATTCCAAAACAAACCAGAGCCTCCATCAACTCGATCACAAGATCAATGTAATAGCAATAATAATTTTGACTGACTACATTTAAATCTTGGCATATGACCTGTTTCTTCGCTGTTGCAACAGATCATCTCCAATGTAACTTATAAAATAGCTTAATTCCACAATTTACATAATTATCAATTATTTAATAATTAATTATTAACATATTAATTACCTTCCCACCCTGTAACACTACAAACCCTACAACTGCACCTAAGAAATGAATACAAAATACATTAATTACACAATTTACATAATTGTCAGTTAAATCATTAAAAATGCTTAATAATTAATTATATTTAATTTACTTCCTACCCTGTTCCACTACAAACCCTACAAAAAGCATCAAAATTATACCTACAAATTTAAATAAATTACATCATTTACATAATTATCAATTAAATAAGTAATATCGAAATTAATAAACAATTAACAAAAATATACTTCCCACTCTGCACACATACAAACCCCTTAACCTGCTACAACACTATTAATTACAATTAATAATAAAATTACATTTATAAACATGTAAAAATTGACAGACTACATTTAAAAACATTAACAATACTTATTCAGGGGGGTGGCTTAGGAGCCAGGGAAGATGGCCGCTATGGTGCGGAGCTCCGAAACAACGTGAGAAGCTGAGTCTTCTCCAGGCGTCTTTTCAACGTCCCCAGACCTCTCAAACACTGCAGGAGAACATGAAGCCCAGCACTATTTCATCGTCTTGGGTGAGGGCTTTTGCCATTTTCCAGCGCGTTTTTATTCGCGCTCGTTTCTATGTGGCCGCCAATTTGTTTTTTACTGAGGAGCTGCCACAAATGCTCTCCTCACAAATTTAATCCATAGTTGTTCTCCTCATGTTGCTGCAAATATTTCTACTTTCTAGGATTTAAATGGTGCTTCCTCCTCATTGTAAACACTGCAGGGCCCCTGTGCTTCCTTCACATGTGGATGCACAAAGGGGGGCACAACATGTGACCCTTTGTGCGCATGCACACCAGTTTCTGCACAGCATGGTCTTTACAGTCTGTGCTGTGCATGAACTGTTTTTGGCGTTCCCATTGCTGTGCCTGTTTTTCAAGGCACCTATATGAGAACGCCAAAAAGTTCACTAGACATGAGTTATACTCGTAATGTGGCGGCGAGAAGTTTGGCAGTGAGGCGGCAGAGCGGACCCAGAGCCACACCGCCAAACTCGTAATCAGGCCCTAAGTGAATAGGCTGGTCTCAGGTCCCTGATGATTAGCAGCAAGAAGTAAAATACAAGGGAAGGGTAACAGGTATATAAACCAGCTTACAAAAGTAAACATGGACTTACCAAAGTCTATCCCCTTTCCCCATGCACTTAGTAACACTACAGCTTACCCACTGTAACATGATTTGTGAGATGATGGGTGTGGAAGAGTAAATATTTGTTTTCCTGCTTCAGTCTTATATGCATGTAACAGTAATTGGGGAGTGTATTGCATTTCATTCTGATTATGTTTTTTAGCGATTCACACCTCTAAGCAGGCATCCAAGTAGATAGCAGTTAAAAGGAGGTACACCAAGAGCTCCACATAACTGGGGAATGTCATCAATAATCCAGTGATGGGTGAATGCTTTAGAAGGGGAGGGTTATCTTGCTAGGATAAGAAAGCTAACTGAACAACTGAATTTTCTGCTTAAAACAAACACAGGCCTAGTCAATTGGTGTCACCTTTTGGACCTACTGACTTTGACAATGTTGTGAAGCATCTAGATGAAAGCAAAATGATTATGAACAACAAAAAAGGTGTAATGACACAACTGTTGTTGCCGTTCTGTTCATCTGTTGGTTTCAGGCTTAGCAATGTGTAGCGCCTCCATAACACATTAAATTACACCTCCCAGAAGGCGATGTGGAGGAGGAGCCAGCATCTACAAGAAGACTCGTTGCGCGCTTGTTATCGTGCATAATTCTGTGATTTTTAGGTTTTCATTTCGGCGGCTGTGGAGAGAAGAGCTGTTTTCAAGGTGCTCAGTGCAGCACGTGCAAGTCCTGGTAAGAACTTCCTGGGGCCGACTTTGATCACCAGACGGTGAATGCACGCCGATGAGAAGAGTCGGGCAGTGGTGAAGAAACCGCGGAGATCGCGGATGGTGAGTGCGAGCTGGGACATTTTGGTGGCATAGAACGGCATCAGCATTATTACAGCGGTGAATGAGCACGGAAGAGAAGAGTCGGGGGATGTGCAGAAATGCAGAAGCCTTTTTCGTTTTCCCTTGCAACCTAATTAGTGATTACTGGCAGTGGTGACTTAACCGTGTTCACTCGTTGTAAGGAACAGCTGGTGGGCTTAATAAGAGGCTTAAGTATTCATGGATGTCATCGCTAGTGCAACAAGACAATGAGCCAGTGAGTAACTTCTGTTTGAGACTTTATGGGGGAATTTCTAATTTACTTATAGAGGAGTTGCCATCGTCTGTGGGTATTAACCAGGAGTGTGCCAATAGACCCTTCTGCCTGGGTTCAAGAACCTGAACTATTTTTTGGCCTTATGTTTTCTTCTTCTGTCGAGACTTAGTCATTTATTTTCTTAGAATGATGCCCAGAAGAGAACCGGTAAGCAGGGGGAGACTTCTGAGGAAAGGGTGTGCTAGGCACAAGGTCCTATGGTGTTAGGAGATGGATGTGGCATGCATATGTTTTCAATTGATGTGTTCTGTTTTGTAGGATTATCCAACATAAGGGATTGGTTGTTTTCAGGAACTAAATACGGGCGTGTGATAGCAAGTTGATGGATAAGGTATTTATGTCCCACTAGTGAGATCATCTGAGATATATGTCTATGTGATTTTGATCTCTGTTGTTTTGTCATATAGGTTCTCATCCCTGCTGTTCCCTACCTTCCCTTTCCCTCACTTGATCGCCCTAATACTCCGTAACTTTATAGTTGGAGCTTGGGGATGTCAATGGGTGGATCCCTTATGGCATCATCCGGAACCTGAGGAGTAAAGAAACCTGACAGTTGGTGCCTGCCTGTATCAATCAATGGACTTCGACTATGTTTACATCACAAGTGCCGGAACAGCAACCTGAATCTTTGGAAAATCTCAGAGGATAAGATGAACCCCCGCGCGTCTTCAACTCCTTAATCCTCCACAAGGAGTGTCTCTACACAATCCCTCCGACCACCCCTAAACCAAGGTTATCAGAGGTAACTCTCCGGGTTCAAACAAATCCCCCAGTCGAGACGAGCAGACTCATCTTCAGGAAGCAACGGGGCTCGCCACCGGGTTGCCTGGTCCTAAAATAGTGCCCGTGCTGCACTAAGCGACTCTGTACACCCGTTAAATGCTGAACTACAGTCTGTCCACTGCCTTTGCATTCCTTGCCCTAAATAAGCATCTTTATCCGAACAGAGCTGGTAATCCTTATCCAGCTGGGACGAGGGCCGCTATCCTGCAAAGAGGACGCACGCAGGTAGCGCGCTGCCTGAACCCAAAATAGTGCCCCCTACTCCCGCATAAAGCACTCAAATCTGCAATCGTTCTAAATATTCAACACCAGTCACAGTTTCAGCGTGCCCATCCTAACGTTTCTCTAAGTCAATTGCCAGGGTGATAAACAAAGGGGTTGACTCGCAATTTCAACACCTTCCCCCACCTCTGTGCCTACTGAAACTAACCTCTAGCAAGCTACCAATTAAAGTAATCAGGTAGGGCATACTCACCGGGTCCTTGCCATGCATAGAATTCAGGAATGCTCCAATCCAGTGATCATATGAAGCAGTTCATGTGACATCGGCACCTGACCTGAAAAAACGACTGCTGGCTAGCACTACTAAAGCCATACCAGTTTCTGACTAATTTAACCCTCGCCAGCATGTTCCCTCCTTCACATATCCCGTAGCTCAAATCCTACATCGCCCCCATGCAGGAAACCCATGGCACCAAAAAAAGGCTGCCCATCACCCCTTAACCCCCATATATTTGATTATTCACCGAACCCTTCCCCACAGCAATGCAACATCCTTCACCCACACAAACCACACCAGTGTTCTAACCTCCAGCCCCGCCAACCCCTAACCCTCCTTTCCTGAAACAATACAGCAGACAATCCCCCAGTAACACAAATCTCACTCCTACGCACCCCACACTAGCTCCTGTGACTGAAACCACAGCCCCGTCTTCCCCATTGCGGCCAGTCTCTATCGCAATACCTGGTTCAAAGAAGGCTGTTGATGCCCTCCCACTACCCTGAACCTGATATAAATACCCTTTCCCTAGCCCAACAAACCTCTTCCCAACCTCCCCCATATATTATCCACCGAGCGACTCCCTCAGCCTCTGCAGGCACAGCTAGAATGTCCTGGATGCCGGTCCCCTAGGAGACGTTATTTGCAGCAGTTTCGAATAGACACCCCCCTTTCCAACTTAGACAAAATGCTACCCCTCACTCCTACCTCACCTTACCCAGACGCACATAACCATTTGAAACCACACGGCCTGAACTCCTTCTACATCACTTCCCCCCATACCTTTCACCTAAAACAAAAAAGACCTTCTAACATAGACTGATCAGACATCATCCAGAAACACTATTCGCTGACATTTACCACTGCTCCGCAAAAGGGCAGTGGAAAATGGATCTCATTTTCCACACGGACAGACTGGAAAACTGGATCAGCACGTCCAGAACACATTTTCTTGTAACCAAAACAACCAACACCCCCACAGCTGTCGATTGTGGACCACCATCCCAAACCGTCTCATGCGAAGTGACCTCACCTCGGTGACCCTATACTCCAACGGCACAGTCTTGATCCAAGCCACTAATGACAACCTAGATGCATTCAACTCTCTCTTCCCCTCACTATGCAATACCTCCTTGCACACGTGGCACCCAAGCCCGAACAACTATCTACCCCCAGACGGCCCGACTAGCTGGAGGTCTCCACAATCCAACCCTGCTCCAGGTGCCCCATCCACCAGTGCGGTCAACCCGCAGTCTACGTCACCCAGCTCCTTCTCCCTTCCCACACACAAGCTGAGGACCCCAATTTCTAGACGTAAATCCTCTCACCCCTTCCCGACAACTACCCAGAGAGTCAACACTGACAACTTGAACACCAAATTCCACCTTACCAACAACAAGTGCCCGCATTCTAGAGACGTCTCTCCCCGGAACACCCTCATCTTCTCTACCGAGGAGCTGGCACTACGTCTTGCCATGCAAGAAAACCAGCTAAGAACAGCTCTACTAGACCGCAAAGAAATCTCGATAAACCTCTCCTCACCCCATTGTTCCAGGCAACACCCGCTCCCGACCCCCACCATTACCATCAATAAACAACTAAGACACGCTAGGGCTCCATGGCCCGGTCGGAACACTTCCCCACTCCACAACATGGCTTTCCCGCTCCTGACCCCCACCACTACCAACAAAAAATGACTAAGGCTCATTAGGGCTCCATGGCCCTGTTGGAACCCTACCCCTCTCCTCAACCCGGCACAAAGACCCAAAAGATCAATAGCTGCAATGTCCATTGACGAAACCTCCTCTTACAATACTTCACCTAATCCACAGATCCAGGTCATCACTGGACTTAGAAGGGTTTCTCCTAGACCCCCACCATGCCTCACGACGATTCCGAGGGCTCCCACAACGAAGAACCCCCCAAACGGAAAGACCAACACCAACTGCACCAACTGCATGCTTATTAACTGCAGATCAGGCATCAAACACGCCACAGAGCTAGCTGAAACCATCCTGACCCATGACATAGATATTGCGTTCATCACCAAAACTTGGCTAAATGAGTTCTCCTCCCCAATCTTGGATACGCTCATGCTCCCAGGCTTTGCAATCATCAACAAAGACAGAAAAATCCACTGTGGTGGGGGTATAGCAATCATACACAAGAACATCATCTCCGTGACAGAAACTGAAGCCCTAAAGTAAAACACTATTGAATGTCTCACCGCTAACATCAAGACGAGGGAAAACAAAATCCTATCCTGTCATCTCCTCTACCTCCTGTCAGGCAACAACTCTTCATTTGGAGAACACCTATCTGATCTGATATCTAACTGCGCACTCCAGGACTACAGTAAAATAATTCTAGGGGACCAAAACCTTCATTGGAACGAGGTAAACACCCTGCTGATCCATAGCTTGATCGATCTCCTTTATAACAACAACCTCACCCAACACTGCTTAGAGGAAACCCACAAAGGATCAATCCTTGATGTCATCATTGCCCAACCTGACACAGTCACGATTGACTGCATCATTCCCGTTGACTGGTCTGATCATCACATCATTCTATTCCACATCAATCAAGTGACCTCACACCAACCCCCTAATCAGGAACACTCCCACGTGGCAAAAAATCTAAGGCAGATTCCCATGGATGTTCTGGAAGAAAGGATTAGCTCTCTTCTCCCCATCGCCTCTGGCGATCTATCCGCTCAGAGCAGCTGAAAGACTCCCCAATCTTCCTGGATCAACTCAAAGCAAAATGTAAGAAATACAAAGTACACATCAATCATGAAAGAACTTCCTTCTTTCGCAACGCCCTTGAAAACGCTATAAACAGACCCAGAGAGCTCTTCACCTTCATCAAGCAACAAACTTTCAAGCCCCCCCATCCTCAACACAGGCCTTTAATGCTTTGTGAGCGACCTGCGCCAACTTCTTCAGCAAACAAATCTCCAAGACTGAGCTCTCCTTGGTCTCCAACCACAACCTCGTTAATAGGCGCCCGGCTCCAAGAGCAACACACCCAACCACGCCCCCAATCAGTGGAAATCATTCAACCCCATCTCGGAAATAGAGATAGTCAAACTGATCTCCACATCTAAACCCTCCTCACATGCCTTGGACCAGATTCCTGCCCACCTGGCCAAGAAGCTAAAATTCCACCTAGCACCACTCTGGACCAGAATCATAAACAGCTACCTGAGCTCTGGAGTCATTCTGGACTGCCTCAAAGTTGGCCAAGTCACTCTGTTACTGAAAAAAACAGGCCTAAACACCAAGGATCTGAACAACTGCAGACCCATCTCCAACCTCCCTCTCCTGGCCAAGGCAATGGAAAAATGTGTTCTCCTTCAATTGACGCAACCCGTGGACAACATCAATCTCCTGGATCCCCACCAATCAGGCTTCAGAAAAGGATGCAGCACAGAGACAGCGATCCTCAATATCATAGATGTTATGCACAAGTCCCTCGATAAAGACAAAGGCTCCTTACTAATCCTCCTTGACCTATCAGCAGCCTTTGATACGGTCGACCATCAGCTACTCATTAAGGCACTCCAAGAAAGGCTAGGGGCTGAAGAGGTGGTCTTACGCTGGTTTGGCTCCTTTCTCCAGAATCGCTCTCAAAGAGTCAAAATCAAAAACTTCTCGTCAGACTTTCATCCTTTCAACAGAGGCGTCCCCCAAGGATCAATTCTCTCCCAGCAACTTTTCAACATATACATGGAACCTCTCACCAATGTACTCAAATCATCCAACATTCCCTTCCACCTTTATGCGGACGACACCCAGATTTATCTTGAAACCTCCTCCATCTAAGACATCGAGGGACTCAATGACATTCTTGGAGAAGTCCAACACTGGCTCTCCCTAAACCACCTGAAATTGAATCAAGACAAAACGGAAATCTTCCTCATTTCCAACAAAACAGAGAACCCCCAAGTAGCAGAATGGCTTAAAGCAATTGATGCTCTCAACAACAATCTCTCCCTGGCCGACTCTGTCAAATCGATGGGAATCACCCTGGACCCTGAACTAAGCATGGAAAAACATATCAAGAACACTGCTAAGAGCGCTTTCCTCAACCTGAAACTACTCAATAAGATAAAAACCATTCAACCTGATGAATGACCTCAAACTGGCAACTCAATCCCTGGTACTTTCCAAATTAGACTACAGGAATGCTACCCTCACAGGCACAGCAAAATCTCACCTAGCTCCCCTCCGATCAACTCTTAATGTAGCTGCAAGAAAGGTCACCGGAATAAAAAAATACGACCATATCTCGCCCGCACTCAGAGAGTTGAAATGGCTCCTGGTTGATTTAAGAGCTAGTTTCAGAACTGCCTGTCTCACGCACAAAGTCCTCCACACTGGGAAACCCGCCTACCTGGCCCCCAAACTCACGAAGGCCAGTGAGACAAGGAGTCTCAGGAGCTCCAAAACCCGCAAACAAAAAACTGCAGCCAGATCCTTCTCTGGAAATGCGCCAAAAATTTGGAACACCATCCCAGTCCATATCAGGACAATACTACTCCTTTCTAAAATTCTAAAGGCAGCTCAAAGACCTCTAGCTCAATCGTTCCTTCCCAAATGGATAGATTGAAACCCAAACTCACAATCATGCACATCTCTGCACTATGACACTTTATAACCAAGACCTCTACCTCACATCTAGCCGGACTCCTCCGCACCATCCCCCTGGTCGTAAGGTTGCGTCGCCTGCACAACTGTGATCACTATTACGAGACTATGAATCCTTCCCTGTATCGTTAAACAACGTGCAAAGTCCTCTTCTGCATCCTGTGGTTTCACAGCTATAATTTGTGTTTTCCTTTTTACAAAGTGTTGTAAAGCGCTCCAATACCTTCGGGTCTGGCTAGCGCTATACAAAAATCCAGAATAAATAAATAAATAATAAAATAAAATAAATAAATCTCCATGCAACCATCCCTACAGAATTATGCAAGTGCCATTTTGTTGTTTTATTTACTGATTCAAGGCAATGATTGCCATGGATCTGGAAATTAAATCACACTGAGAAAGAGCTAGAGAAGCAAAATACAAGGGAGAGAGCAACATGGAGAGTGAGGGCAGATATCACACAAAGTAGAGAGCTGGAAATCGCATGCTCTACCTGAGGGAGTGTAACAAAGAAAGACATAAGTAGCTCCCTAAAAGTAAGCAGTGGAAGGACACAAGTTATCAGAAGGTTAACAAATGGTGCAGAGGCTATGCCTCAGGAGAGGGACATAAAAAGAAGTGGACGTCAAGCCACCAATTAAGAAGCAAGCCAAAGTGAATGACAATAAGCTAATCTAGGTAAGCAGTGTGTGACCTCTAAGCTCACTGAGAGTTCTTGGTAAAACCATGGTAAATCTTTTGCAGGCAGACAGCATCGGCTGTCTGGTAGGTGACAAATGCATGTTCTGCATTCTGCCCATCAACTGTTGTTTTTGCATTTGTCACCCCGAGTGGGATGGGTATGCTCAGACGTGAGTCCAATGCTCTCCACACCACTGGAGTCAAGCTATCCTGGCTGAAGACGGCTGATAGCAAGAAACTGGTCATAGGATGCTTGATTCCGGTCCCGGAAAGACATGGCTTGGCAGTTCGGGCTGGACTGTTCCCATGAGGCGCATGGTCAAGGCTGATTTGCATATGGCCATGTCTGAACTGGGGTGGTGTGGAGTGCAAATAAACGATGGATTTAGGCCCAGATCTCTGAACTGGGGTGAATGAATGAAATTGTTCTGCATTCTGTGCATCAACTGTTGTTTTTGCATTTGTCACCCCGAGTGGGATGGGTATGCTCAGACGTGAGTCACATGCTCTCCACACCACTGGAGTCAAGCTATCCTGGCTGAAGACGGCTGATAGCTAGAAACCGGTCCTAGGATGCTTGATTCCGGTCCAGGAAAGACATGGCATAGCAGTTCGGGCTGGACTGTTCCCATGAGGCACAGGGTCAAGGCTGATTTGCATATGGCCATGTCTGAACTGGGGTGGTGTGGAGTGCAAAAAAACGATGGATTTAGGCCCAGATCTCTGTATTGGGGTGAATGTATGACATTGTTCTGCAATCTGTCCATCAACTGTTGTTTTTGCATTTGTCACTCCGAATGGGATGGGTATGCTCAGACGTGAGTCCCATGCTCTCCACACCACTGGAGTCAAGCTATCCTGGCTGAAGATGGCTGATAGCCAGAAACCGGTCCTAGGATGCCTGATTCCGGTCCGGGAAAGACATGGGTTGGCAGTTCAGGCTGGACTGTTCCCATGAGGCACAGGGTCAAGGCTGATTTGCATATGGGCATGTCTGAACTGGGGTGGTGTGGAGTGCAACAAAATGATGGATTTAGTCCCAGATCTCTGTACTGGGCTGAATGTATGACATTGTTCTGCATTCTGTCCATCAAATGTTGTTTTTGCATTTGTCTGGTAGGTGAGACATAAAAATGGGAGACTCCTGCAAACCTCAGGAGTGTTTGCATGCAAGATAAAATGTTGCCATTCACTTTTGCTGAGTTTAGTTCAATGTTTAGAATAAAAAGTTGTCAAGTATTTTAACATGGGCTTGCTACCTGGATGCAACCACATATGTAAGGGAGCTTTACCCCAGTCTTCCTTTGCTTCCATGAGAGCTGCTTCCGAAAACAGTGAGAACAAACTAGTGTATTTTTTCTCCACACAGCTCATCTCTGTGCCTGCTGGGATAAGCTGCACTGATAAAACACTATCTTGTAGCAGGTCATCATGACCGGTTGACGACAAGCTGAGACGCGGGGGAGCCATCACAGATTGTAGATAAAAGTTAGCAGTGGTGACGCTGATACTTCATTGAAACATCTAGCAGAGCAAGATGACACATATCTGCAGAGGCAAGGAAATGCTAGCAGTGGTAATCACATATCATGGTTTGGATGGCAGACTACTGTGACGCAATTGGCACTTTTACAGCTGCTAGGGGGGTGACATGACGGTGTGCATCTGGGAACTTTCAAGCTGCTGTTGCAAGGGCTTTGCACCACTGTAGCTTAAAGTTGATGGGTTGGGTACTAATCGGGTTACTGTATCCGGCCCACACTCCATCACGGTCAGCCTGAACTTATAACTTTCCCCCGGTCTAGCATGACCAGATGTGCTTTTAGGTGCTATACTTACCTAAAACTTTGAAATTGCATATCTTTGGTTATACTGATAGGACTTTGTAAGTCTGGTCTCATTTTATTTATACAAGGA
Source organism: Lissotriton vulgaris (assembly GCF_964263255.1). Taxonomy (NCBI): domain Eukaryota; kingdom Metazoa; phylum Chordata; class Amphibia; order Caudata; family Salamandridae; genus Lissotriton; species Lissotriton vulgaris. The sequence continues at coordinate 955,844,890 of NC_141699.1, forward strand.
GCACACAATAGGCTAAACTAAAGGGGCAGAGATGGCTCTTCTGAGCTCCACAGAATGTGCAGGGAGGGGCTGTGAACATTCTGTTTATACCATACTGTCAAATCCTGCATCACAGTTCTGTTGAGCCACATTTTAAACTTTTGTGCACCTGAAAAGGGCAGACCAGAATGCCAGGACAATTCTTGTGTCCCCCATGTCTGATCGCCAAAAGACCCTGCTTTTGTCCTACCAAATGTCTATCTCTGGGTTTAGTCTGCTTCAAACTAGATTTTTGTTTAGATGTCGGAGGACACAATTGATTACCATCACCTACACACCCACAACCCTCAGAGCCCAACTTTAGTGTGGCAAAAAACTTTCACCATTCTGAAAATGCCCTAACACATGGCATTTTAGGCCGGTTTGCAGTAAGGAAAACAAGAACTACTAAAAAATTGGGAAGGCTTGCCCGGGGAACTCTTACCCCATTGGTTAAGGAGTGCCCAGGAATGACCCCCACCCAGGCATAAATGTGATGCTGCAAGACACCTGGACAGAACACTTTCTTGATCTGCGGAGGAACAGAAGAGGATTGGACCTGCTGCCTGTGACCTGAGAGCAGCCATGAGAGACTGGATTTTCTCCCGCTTATAACCAGGAGAAAGAAGTGGATTCCACAGGTAAGTTGGATAACCTGCTGCATGACTATAGAGTCCTGTTCACTGGAGTGCCCAGCGGACCAGGAGCAATTGGACTGGACCTTGCTGGTGGTCTCTGCTAGAGTGAGTCCTGGCCGCTACGTGGTGCCCCTGAGGTCTTAGGAGCCTTAGAAGTTATCAAGACAAGCTGCTCCAGAACCCTGAAAATCTGGGACCTAAAAGGCTAAGTCAGATGGTACAATCTTTGACCTGAACAAACTTGGTTGCTGAATCCCACCTGAGCCCCATCCTTGTTAGTCTGAAATCATGCCTATATACTGGTGTAGCACGGCCATAGACTGTCTTTAGCGTAGTAATTTTTGGTGCTATTTCTACTTAAAACCTACATATGTAATCTCTTCTGTTCTCACTGTTGGATTTTTGTCATTTTGTATATTTAAGTTTTCTCTATTTTTCTAATTCGGGTTGGAATTTTCATTTCTTTGTGTTTTGACTTCATTATTATTTTGGGACTTCCCTCATACTTTACTTATTGCTTTATGTAAAACCTGTCTGCCATAGCTCCCACAGTGTTTAGTTCAATTTAATTTAGCTACTTTAAAGGGTCACCATGACAACCATTGTGATCATCACTTGAGGTGGGCAGTCGCTCACCACAAATAATAATCTAATTTCATACTGTTCCCATTAGAGGACAAATGGTGGGAATTGATCAGAGGGACACTATCTATTGATGAAAAATAAGTTAGATGTGGAAAATATGGATGAGGAAGATATGTTATTTTGTATTTATTCAACAAATGTGAACGAATTTGAATTTGTTAAAATGGTGTAGAGTCACGTAGGAGACAATCTTCACATACAAGTTAAAGAGGAAGTTGACTTTAACTGTGCGGCAGATCCTCAACTGAACAGATCACACCCATCTGTGTTGGAGTCTCCTAAAATTAAACCAGCAAAGACCTTTTAGACCTGGGCTGCTGATAGAAGACTTATGGGTGGATGTTGCATTTTCAACCCAGAGGGGAAGTGAGTATTCAATTACTGTCTATGTATGCACCCTGTATGCCTGGTTAAATAAGGTAGTGTGCTCAGAAAGTCTGGAACCAACATTGAAAAAAAATGATTTAGTCAGGCCATTGTCTGACATTGTCTAATCGTAATCCTTTGACTGTGTTCTATTGTATTGTACCATTTGTGCTCTATGTTGGGTGCTGAAGCACTTGCTGACATAGTGGTTGTTGGGGGAACATAACTCACAGTAATATCAAAACATATACATAAACCTCGGCACTCTAATAAATGTAACATTAATTCATAAAAACTTTTCAATATAGATCAATTTTGAAGCACCAGCAAACAAAAGTTTTTACTTGCTGTTCAATTTAATAAACATATGGAACATACAGATTTAGGCCATATATTTGGAAGCAAAAACATTGTATTTCAATGATGGAAGACTGGACACAATGATCCTTCTGTCAGACGTTGGACCGGCAGCCGACAAGTGTTTCATGTCAAAGAACTTTTGAACTTGTTGCATGGAGAATCAATCAGATCACAGCCTTGAGTTACAATTCACTGAAAGTAGTTATGTTTATAGAAATGTGAATTATAGTTTAGTTTTTCCATTCATCTTTTATGCAGGTTTCGTTTATTTTTATACTTAAGGAAATTTATGGAGTTTTCACTAACCATCGACAGTCAGATATTCAGAGATTGTCACAACGTATATCACATGAAGTTTTAGAAATGTTGAATTGTAATGCAAATGACAGTTTCCCCTGGTCCGCTGCTGATCAGTGCAACTATCTTTGCATGTTCATCAGTGGGTTCAGGGAAGTGTTAATATTTGCATTACTCGAGTTAGTGTTGCACCAATACCAACTTACCTGACTTCCCAGTACTTCTGCTGTAGTGCAGATCTTGCACTACTTCCCTCTTGAGGTTGATCCTTAATTTTAGAAGAAATTACTGATACTGGTGACTAAACGTGAGGGCATGGTGTGAGGGAGAGAGAGAGAAAAAGAGAGAGAGACAGAGAGAGACAGAGAGAGAGAGATATGTTTCTGGTGAATCTGGAAGACTAAAGGATAGCAGGATCCCTCCAGTTCTAATGGAAAGGTGCACTATTTCAGAAAGGTAAGGTACTCTGCAACAAGAACACAATTATATTTGACAACCATACATCAATGCTTTACAATTAGCCTGATGTGCGAGTCATTAATCAAATGTACGAAACATAATTACTGTGAGAAATTTCAATCCAGGTGAAGGGCCCTTGAGTGCTCACCCCTGCACTGAATCCTGAGTGTGTATTCTTTAGCCTCTCCTCAGGTGACTCCAAAATCTGTATCTGTTCTTAATGTGTGTTACTTCGTCCAACTAGTCATTTTCCTCTCGCCAAGAATTTCCCATATAAACTCACATTGCTAGGTCTCCTTGAAGAAAAAGGGGATACCAACATTAGAAATGCCCAGTTTGTGCACTAACCTGATGTCTGTGTATTGGGCACCCAGTGGTGCCGGCTGACAGACCAGGTTCCAGGGTTTAAGGATGTTGGAAGCTGTCCCCAAAGGAGGCACTTTCAATAGGGGTTGCTGGCACCCAGCTTCCAGGCTGACATGGTCAGTTTATTCTTGTTGCAGGTGGCAGGGTTTAGAAACCAAGAATGGCACTGGTGTTAGACACAGCTCTCTTTCAAAATGGATTAACAAAGCTGAGGCAGGATACTGAATTTGAAATCAGTATTGATAGCCTGCAATGCAACTGTTAATCTGGAGCCTTCGAGAAGATTAGTGAGTATTTACTGTCAATTTGAAGGCTGTCCTCAGTGATGTCATTTGAGATGTCATCAGTGATGTCACTGACCATGTTGTGAGTGATGTAATGTGTGAGATCATAAGCAGTGCATTGCGGGGGAGTTATACTTTGCTCAGGTAACTATAACTTCTGAATTTCTCTGGTTTTGTACAAGTGAAAAGTCAGCCTAACTATAAAGTCCCTGTAACCTTTGGTATTTTCAGTTAATTTGTAAGGTGTTTTAAATTCTTTTTCCTAACTTTAAAGTCCCTGTACCCTATGTTTTTTCAATGAATCTCTAAGGTTTTTTAAATGCTAATTCCTAACTATAATGTCACTGTAACCTTTGTTTTTTTAAGTGAATTACAACCACCACCTTATTTAAAACGTATAACTGCAAAATGGATAATACCCAATATACTAAACACATTGCTGTCTAAATGATTCTATAATAGCATGTATAACTACCTTAATATATCTATAACAGTGTATAACTCTTTCAGTGGAATCTGTGACTGCATGCATCACTGTATCAGTAATGTTCTCATTCACTGTATAAGTATTTAAGTGGATCTGTGAGATGGTGCATCAGTCTATCAATGGTTCTGGAGAGAACTGCATGACTGTCTCAGTGCATCTAAGAGTGGATGCATCAGTGTCTCAATGGGTCTGTGATTGGTTGAATGAGTCTGTAAGTCGATCCATGAGTAGGGAAATGAGCACCTTTGTGTATTTGTAAGTAAGTACATAACTATCTGACTGGATTTGTGATTGGATACATGAGTGTCTAAGTGGATGTGTGAGTGGGTGAGTGAGTGCATGAGTATCTGAGTGAGTCTGTAAGTGAGTGCATGAGTCTCTCAGTGCATCAATGACTGGGAGTGTGAGTGTCTGAGTGGTTCTGTGAGTGGGTGCATAGGTCGCTGAGTGGGACTGTGAGTGGGCACGTGGGTCTCTGAGTGTATAAGTGACTGGGTGCATAAGTCTCTGAGTAGGTCTGTAAGTGGTTGTGTGAGTGATTGTATAGGTGTGTGAGTGTCTGAGTGGATCTGTGAGTGGGCGGATGAGTGTCTAAATGGGTCTGTGAGTGCAAGCATAAGTCTCTGAATTGGTGAGCGAATGGGTGCATGCATGAGTATCTGAGTGGTTCTGTGACTGTTAGAGTGAGTGTCTGGGTGGATCTGTGAGTGGATGCAAGAGTGTTTGAGTGGATGAGTGAGTAGGTACGTGTATATCAAGTGAGTCTGTTAGTCAGTGTGTGACTCTCTGAGTATATGAGTGAGTGGTGAGTGTATAAGTCTCTAATAGGGTCTGTGACTGAGTGTGTGAGTGACTGCATGGGTGTGGAAGTGGGTGTATGAGTGTCTGAGGGCATCTATGAGTAGGTGTAGGAGTGTCTCACTGGGTCTGTCAGTGGGTATGTGAGTGTCTAACTGTGTCTGTGAGTACATACATGAGTGTTCGAGTGGGTCTGTAAGTGGGTGCATGAGTCTCTGAGTGGGTATGTACATGGGTGCATGGCTCTCCATGTGAGTCTGTAAGTGGGTGCATGAGTATCTGAGTGGATCTGTGTGTGGGTTCATGAGTGCCCAGGTTGGACTGTGAGTGGGTGTAACAGTCTCCAAGCAGATATGATATTGTGTGCATAAGTCCATGAGAGGGTGTCTAAGTAGGTACGTGAGTCTCTGAGTGGGACGTATATGGGTATGTCACTTTCCAAGTGAATCTGTTAGTGGGTGCATGATTACCTGAATTGGTATGTGAGTGGGTCCATTAGTATCTGAATAGGCATGTGACTGGATTTATAAGTGTGTGAGTGGATATGAAAATGGGTGCATAAGTGTCGGATGTATGTCGTTACAACGCATTCTTTTTCCACGCATGCCTTTACAACGCAGGTTTTTTAACACAAGTCGTTACAACGACTTGCATTGGGGGGTGCTGGATAGTGAATAGTTTAATTTACTTTTACAACTCCAGTCCCCGTGGATCGTAGGGAAGGTTTTGGATAGTAAATTAAATGTATTCCCTATCCTACAGCGCCCTCCAGCGCAAGTCGTTGTAACGACTTGCGTTGTAAATCCTGCATTGTAAAGGTACTGTGTGGAAACAGTTTCGTTGTAAAGGATGTTTCCCTAAGTGTCTGAGTGAGTTTGTGAATGTGAACATGAGTCTGTGACTGTGACCAGTGAAGGTGAGTATATAGATAAAGATACTTTGTGATTTATATTTCCACCAATATTCGCAGTGTTGCTGTGATAGTCGCCACTACCCCATGATTGGCACACGGGGGCCACGCTGGCAGTCGCTGTTTTCGTGTGTGATGAAAACTATCCATTTTTTGCCACATAACTTATGTCAACAACACCCCTATTTCTCAAACATGAGGTCAGAGTACCTCTACCCTGGCCCCTTATGTTAGCTTTCACAGAAATGTTCAGCCCCAAGAACCATTCCCAATAAAATGGCGGCCGCAACTTTCTGTTCAGGTTGAGCTCAGCCAATAATAGCATTCGCAATATACTGTGAAATTGTCATGAAATATCCTCGACCACCATGAAACCACTGCAAAATATCTGCAACCAGAGATATCACTTTATTGTTCAGTTTTAATTTCTCAATAGTTATTGAATGGATTTGCACCTTCAGAGGCTGCATAGGGCCCTTCCTTGGGCTGCTTTCGTCCCCGAAGGTGCCATCCCCAGGGCTAGTCCTTAATGAAATGTGGAGAGGACGCACAGTCCCCCCATCCTGGGTCAAGTTAGGCCCCAAGGACCCAATTCCCCAGGGCCCGGCCTTTCTTTTTTTTAAATTAAAGGTAGGGGGCCTCATGTCCCCTTCTGGGCCGATTTCGTCCCTTGTGAGACAATACCCTGGGTCCCTGCCTCCACTGTGGGTACCCATGTCCCATCCAGGGCATCCACTCTGATCTGTTGGGGACCGTGGGTGGGGCTCAAGGCCCCTGCAGTCTTTTCCAGCTCCCCAGGTCCTTGCCTCCTGCAGGAGCCAGCATTGCTTTTGCTGAACATGAATCTCTCTAAGTCCAAAAGCAATTCTGCTCTGCTTTGAGTAAGCAAGAGCATTTTACATGCTCTTGTTTACTCAAAGCAGAGCATAGTTTGCTATGGCTTGGCGATGGAGCCTGTGCTTTGCTTTTTTTAGATACACCACTCACAGGCCCATACAGCCACTCACACACCCATTTACCCATTTACACACTCACATGCCCACTTTTACACCCACACAAGCAATTAAACACCTGTACATTCACTCACACACCCACTCACAGACCCACAAAACCAGTTACACACCCACTTACAACCCACACAGTCATTTACGCAGTCACACTGGAGAAGTGTGGCTCAATGGTTAGAGCGGCAGACCCTGATGCAGAGGTATGGCCCGGGACCAGGGTTCAATTCCCACCTCAGTGGGTCTTGGGCTCAATTTCCTCGGACCTGATAATTCTCGCCTCGGTGCCTATTCTAATCATGGGTCCCACTCTGCAACTCTGGGCAATAGCTTGCTTAAACTCCACAGCCGCCCCAACAGCGCTGGGATGCCTGGCCTCACCTTGGGGGTGCCCTGGACATTTCACAGGGAAAAGCCAGGAAGGGTTCCACAGCGGTATGCTTTACAGTGCCAGGACACCCCAGTTGGGGTATTAGTGCACTTTACAAGTACAAATTACATTTACATTTTACATTTACTCGCACACCAATTACTGCACTCACATACTGACTTGCACACTTTCACAACTACTCACACACCTATGCACACAGTCATATTGCTACTCACAGACCCACAAAACCACTTTCACACCCACTCAGACACACACATACACACCCATTCACACACTCACATACTAACTTGTACACTTACACAACTACTCACACACACACTCACAAGCCCACCAAACTGCTTTCATAACCACTCACAGACCCACAAAGCCACTCACATACTCACATGCATGCCCATACAACCAGTAGCATACCCACTCACAGGCCCACACAGCAATGAACACACCCATGCACATACCCACTCATACATTCACACACCTGCTTGCAAACCCACACAACAACTCACACACCTGCTTACACACCCACACAACTACTCACACACCCACTCACAGACCCACAGAACCCACTCACAGACCCACACTGCTACTTATACACCCATTTACACACTCATAGACCCACACAACCACTCACACATCAACTCACAGACCAACAAGGCCACTTACACAGCCACTCAAACATCCATTCACATATCTGCTTACACACTAATACAACCACATACACACCCACTCACACATCCATTCACAGACTCATACACCAACACATTCTCCCACACAGCCACTTACACACAGGTAGTGCTAAACCTACAGATACTGCACCATTTTATGTTTGTATTAAATGTGTTGTTGTTGTTTTAGTATTAAATGTGTGCTTTTGGTTGGAAATGGATCTGCAGATCCATAAAATGAATTAAAAGAGGAAGTCTTGGTGCACTGCATTTATAGAAAGACTACATAAGTTACCTTACCTTCATTTTTTTATTTTTAGTTTCAAAATATATAATAGGAATGAATATGTGGGTTGAGTGCAGAAAAAGCAAGATGGCACGCATTCGTCGGTCATCTAGCTCCTGGACTCTCTCCCCCCTCTTCAGAAAACTCACCTCCCCTATAACCCTCATGGCCCGTAATCCTGGAAGGATAAGGAGTGACCTCTGGACTTGGCGAGGCATGTTCTGGTGGATTTCAGTGGCTTCTTGGTCCTTCATGTGATGGCTCCTCAGCTCTGTCTGGTACCCTCACCGGCTTCCGCATTCCCGGCACACAGTGCGGAGCAGCTTCAGGACTGGGAGCGGAGCTGATCCGACTTCTCTGATGCCTCCAAAGTCTGTACGAGAGAAACCTCATACCCCAGTGGACACAGCTGGAACCACCAAGAGTGGTGTGATACAACAAAGGAGCAGCGCTACGTACAGCACAGGAGAAATGGGGGAAAAGAAACGAGAAGGCACGCAAGGCAAAGACAGCTTTAAGGGCAATATACACCATTTGTTTCTTCTTGGGAAGAGGAAAAAGCAGCAAAATCTGCTAAAAGAAATAGGGGAATTGGCAGGGAGATCAGCAGGAGGTATTAGTAAACTGGGAAACTCCTCTATGAACCAATGACAAGTTGAGGGGGACAGTAGCTATCCTACTACTGACCAATCCAGAAAACATAAGTCAGACTAGCAAGTATGGTGACACTCCTCTTAATGCTGTGTCCATGGGAGGCAAAGCCCATTAGTCTGCGACCTCTGTCATAGAGAAAACCTACCAAAAATAGTGCAGAGGACCTAATATTGCCACTGAGGAAGCTCTGAGCAGCACTATAACCAAAAAGGAGGCACAGACAGACACTTTTTTGAATGTGGAAGAACCAGAGGAGAAACCGAGGGGAAAGGATAACATCGCTATACAGAATACGACTAATGCAACAGATTCCGGGGATTACTTTTTTTCTCTTTCAGACCCCTTGGAATCCTCAGGAGATGAACTTGAGTCCGTTCTTTGGAGGGTGTTCCTGAGCAGTGGCCATAGTGAGTCAAGCAGCCTGTATCCTGAGGATCAGGTCCAAAGGTCTGATGCATCAGAAGTCATCCTACCCACAGTAGGCAAGAGGTTTGAACATGACGAGACCGCTAATCAAGATGGGTGGAATGATGCCCTGGTATGGCGACTATTTATTTTCGGCTGGGCTAAGGTCAGACGGGGGCGTAAATAAACATCCAATCGAAGGCATGGTGGATGGTGGAGAAGCCTGAACATATTTCCCTTGCAGTGATATATGGAAGCATAATGGCACAAAGAGAAGAAACTCGTATGGAAAGCCAGCAGAACCAAGGCGCATGTCGCAAACTACAGAACTTGATTCAACATATTGCGAAATCCTGCTCTGAATTCGCAGAAAGGTTTTATGAGGCAGAAGCCTGAATTTGTTAATTTGGAGGATCAGCTGGCAGCTCAAAAGCCAGTAACAGAGTCAATATGTGCATCAAAAGAGAACACACAGTGGAAGCTAACGGACCTTGAAAATCACCTTCACCGTAGCAATCTGAAAATCGTAGGGATCGCTGAAGGCATGGAGGGCCAGGACATGCAAAAGTTTATTTTTAACCTTTTTACTGAGGCCTTCCCTGAGCTTCCACAGTGAGACTGGAATCAGGCGATCCGAAGAGCACATAGATTCCTGTTCACATAATGTATAAAACCGGGAAAGAACACTGCCAGACCCAGAGCGATCTTAATATCTTTTAATAACTTCTTGGCTCACCAAGCTGTGTACGAACTTGCATACCCCAATAGAAAAAGGGTAGGAAAGGGGTCAGAAATTTTTGTGAGACCAGATTTTTGTCACCATATTGTGGAAAAAAGTTGGAAATTGCGACAACTTATCTCTCTGTTTCAGGGCAAAGCGGCCCAAGCCTTTCTGCTTAATCCTGCCACGTTGAAGGATATGCATAATGAGCAAATCCGCTTTTTCACTTCTGAAGTGCAGGCTAAAGAGTATCTTACATCTATTTAATGGGGCTTAAGTGGATAGGCGTATTTTATATTTTATATATCTTTGCCTGGTTTTCCCTGCTTGTTTTTGTCTTTCTACTATATTTCTCTTCATTTATGAATAAGGGCTCTTGGTTTATCACACGTGTAGATGTCTAGAGATATTTGTGTTGGAAGATCTATACTAAAATGTAAGCCTCCCGTTTGGCTAGAGTCATTACACCACTGGTGTCGATACAACAGCATTCATTTTATACCTACCAGGGGGACGGTCAACCACATCAACATGGTGGTTACCCTGTTTGACGTAGCCAACGCGCAAGGCACCACGCTTTGCTTGGTATTGCTTGACCATGTCTCCTAGGAATTTGTATGGGTGGTTATTTGGGGTTTGGTCCTGGCTTTATTAAATCAATCCAAGTTATGTATAAGTCCCCCAAAACTAGAATCTGTATAAATGGCCTAGAGTCTGAACCAGTGCACATATCGAGAGGTACCAGGCAGGGCTGTCTGTGCTCTCCACTGCTATTTGTGTTATAGATAAACCCTTATTTAACTATGTTGGAGGGGAGCCCAAGAAACCTATGGTTTGTAGACAAGAGCAGTTCCGAGCTCTGGCTTACACAGATCACATAGCGGTTTTAACATCTGACCCAGCTGTAGCTATACTTGAGATAGAACAACTTGCGCATAGGTTTGGGTCTGTGTCCGGTACAAACTTAATACATCTAAAACACGGATCATCTGCACAAACCAAGGCTGCAGTGGGGCCCCCAGAGTGACCAATATGATGACATATGTGGGTATTAAGATTAAGACAGGCTTACAAAGAACTAGTGGAGGTTAACTGGGGTTCCATTCTAACCAGTGTTAAAAAACAGCTAGAGAAAGCTGATTGTCTTCGTTTGTCACTGGTGGGGTGGTGTAATATTTTAAAAATGATCATTTTACCCAAAGTTCTTCACTATTTTAGATCTGTACCGTTAGAGCTTACTAGGCGCCAGTTACAACAGCTTCAATCACACTGTATCAGGCTTTTATGGGCCCAAGGGAAACCGCGTAGAGCAACACACTTTATGACATTACCTCGGGAGAAGAGTGGCCTGGTTGTTCAGGACTTTACACTTTATTACTATGCCTGTATATTATAAAAACATGTGGATAATGTTAACAGGGGAGGAAGTCGGAAACCTTGCGGAGATTTTATTCATATATCAGATGTTGTTGGGCGTCGAGTCCAAGAATTGCTTATTTAAGATGTTGGAGGCTAGCACTACAAAAAGACTTGCTTTAAGGTTATAACAACTGCCTATAAGGTGTGGAAGGTGGTACGGAGAAGGTTACAGATGGAGGGGTTTGCCATTACACACCTATAGCCGCATCAACTCAACTACCTGTGGTCTTTTGGGATAGGATAGTAGATAGGTGGAAAAGCAAGGGGGTTTTATATAATTGCTGATTAGACATACAGAAGGATGATTTAGAGGCTTAAACTCTGAAATGGGGAAACCGACTGGGGTTTCAAGGTGTATGCATGGAACAATCGATCAACATGGCTGGGAGGATTTTAGTTTCTGCTGATTTAAAGGCACAGCTAATGATGGGAAGTGTTTCGGTTGTGGCGCAGAGTTGGCTGATATTGTATATATCTGTTATATGTGTGGGCAGCTAACTCAATTAGTGGGGTACATGGAGAAGTTCCTCTTGGGACTCACAGGGGTCAGAATATAAATCATGCCACCAACTATGCTATTGGGTATAGGGGAAGGTACGACTGAGGGACAGCCGGCCCATGAATTTTGCTATTTGATTTTTATTGCTGTGGTGTGACTTTGTATAGCCTCTATGTGGTTGCAGAAGGAAACCCCGACCTTTGCGATATGGAGAGCTAGATTTTATTTTGGAAAACAGTCTCCACACTCTCAAAGAGTCAAATAAATGGAAGCTGGGTTCACAGATAAGGGGCCCCATGATTAAAAATATGAAATATTAGTATGAACATAATTAGGTATTATTATTATTGGTATCCTCATTCTCCATTTTTACCTGTTTTTACCATGCCCATGAATTGTCTTTTCTCTTTTACGACATTTGTGTATCTTGATATATGTGTTTTACAAAGGGATCTTGTATATGGGTTGCAACAATAAAAACATTTCATTTAAAAAAGGAATGAATGTGTGAATAAATATATTTATAAATATATTTATAAACGTGTGAAACTGTACATTATTAAGTTAAACTAATATGCCAAAACTTAATTCAATTTATATTTTAGAAAATTGAATCATTCACTAAAACACCAAAGGTGATAGGGAAGTTATAGTTAGGAAATAGCATTAAAACACCATAGAAATTCACTGAAAACCCAAAGGTTACAGGAATATTATAGCTAGGAAATTCACTGAAAAAAAGAAAAGTTCCAGAGGTGTTATAGCTAGATTCAGATTTGTCACACACAAAAACATATAAATTCAGCAGTTATAGTTACCTGAGCTAACTATAGCTAGCACCCCAAAATGTACTGCTTATGACCTCACATATTACATCACTCATGACATGGTCAATAACACCACTGATGACATCTCAAATAACAAGCAAACTTTGATTCACTTCATAAAAATACCATTTAATATTTTTTTATAATAAGAAAAGTAGACAGTAACCTTATCAACTACTATACTCACAGGAGAAAGTTCCCAGCGGATGATCCTGTCTTTTCTAAACCACTAGTCTAAACACTATTGACCAAAGTAACATGTCTAACCATACAAGCCAGTCTATCACAAACCACAACAACACCATTTGATAATCTGAAAAGAGGTTTTACACAAACCACTACAACACACACACCCAGTAGAGTGTTTTTTATTGACAGGCCACTGTGTCACACTCCATTAGTAAAAATATTTTTTTATCCTGGAGGAAAGTGTCAGCAGAAAGGTGAATCTGCTGGAAACCACTGCTATAATGAACAAACACTCTAGAGAGATGTCTTAGTAAGCAGATTAATTTATAGCAAACTACTAATACACTCATTCACCACAAAGGAGAGAGGTCTAAGCCAACTGGTCAGTGTGTCATAAACCGTAACCATACTCAGCCATCATTGTGGAGTGAAGTCTCAATGAACAGTTTCGACTGTTGCATTGCACTACCATACATATACATCAGCAGGGGCCAAGTGTCAGTGTAGTGGCTAGTTCTCTCATAAATAGTGCACCCACTTTAAAAACGGGATTATAGTTCAGATGATATATATTGGAAATACTAACATTAGTACTAAGGAAAAAATAGTAATTTCACTTAGGCAATAGCTCAGTACATATATTTCAGTGTCATACACTTTTATGGAACACTCGCACTCACTGGATGCTGTCATCAGTGATGTCACTGACCATGTCATGAGTGATATAAGTGAGGGTATATATATATATATATATATATATTTTATTTTTTTTCCACTGAAAAACCATAGGTTTCACACATGTTATAGTTAGCTGGACATTTCACTCATACAAAACCATTGAAATTCCCCCATTATAGTTAATTCAGCTAACTATAAATTGCACGCCCCCGCGATGCACTGCTGATGACGTCACATATTACATCACTCATGACATGGTCAGTGACATCACTCATGACATCACTGATGACATCTCAAATGACATCACTGATGACATCATCCAGTCAATGTGTGTCTTTCTGAAAAATAAATATGTTTTATATATGCATATCTAAAGGTCGATGGAAGAAAAAAATTGTAAATAAGTGTCTAAATGGATGTTTTTTTGTAAAAATGATTGTATAACTGACTTATTAAGTTTATCTTAGTGAATACATGTATTAGCGAGTAATGTTTAAATATGTAAATATCTGTATCAGTGTCTCACTTTGTGTATAAGTGGCTGCATGGGTTGGTAACTAGCTACATGAGTGTGGATATGGGTTATTAGTTGGTTTTTAGAGTATCAGTATGAGTGTCTGTATGGTTTGGTGGTGGCATGAATGGGTGACTCACTGTTTGTATGTGTTTTGAAGACAGCATGTGTGCAGGACTGTATGGGTGGATGAGTGTGTGTATGGGTGTGTTAGTGAGATAATCACTGTCTCAATAGTATCTTTATGAGTAACTACATATGTGTTAAACTAGTATATGTGAGTATTGATGTATATAAAAGAGTATATGTGAGAACGAGAGATTGTAAGAGTTCCTGTATAAATAAGTATGTGTTTCTATAAGTGATTGTTTAAGAGAGTAAGTATGTGTATGATTCTGTAGAAGTAAGCGTAGTGGTGGGTGTATAGCTGTATATGTATGTATGTGGAGAAGTGTGGCTCAGGGGTTAGAGGCGGCAGACCCGGAAGCTGAGATCGGCCCTGGACCAGGGTTCAATTCCCCGCCTCGGCGGGTCTTGGGCTCAAAAAATTCCACGGACTCGATAATTCTCGCTCCGGTGCCTTCTCAACTCACGGGTTCACACTCTGCGACTCTGGGCAATAGCTTGCTTAATCTCCACAGTGGCCCCTCGCGGTGGGATGCCTGGCTTTCACCTTGTGGATACCCTGCCGGGGTTATCTCACAGGGGAATACCAGGACGGGTTCCCTAAGCAAGCGCCGGGAAACCCTTTGTGGGTAGCTGTGCGCTATATAAGCTCAAATACATTTACATACATTTACATATGCAAGTAAATGGATGTTTATTTGCATGTCTGAGTTTGTGTGTGAGTAACTCTATAGATGAGTGTCCGTGTATAATAAGATGTATAGGTGTATGAGTACATATGATGAGTGAGTACATGTATGAGTGCCTATATAGAACTGTTACTGAATGACTGGATGTGTATGTAGATTTTGAAATTACTGAATAGGTTGTTCTAACAGAAATTGGTATCTCCATTTTTTTGAAAATGTTAGTTTCTATTTTTGAATGTGTGTATCAAGGGTAATATTACGCTGAGAGGAGGTCTGCCACTCTTTCACAAGGATGATGTCATCAGTGATGTTATCAGTGATGTCATTTGAGATGTCATCAGTGATGTCAAGAGTGATGTCACTGACCATGTCATGAGTGATGTAATATGTGACGTCATCAGCAGTACATTGCGGGCGCACGAGTTACAGTTACTATAACGAGGGAATTCAATGGTTTTGTATGAGTGAAATGTCCAGCTAACTATAACGTGTGTGTAACCTATGGTTTTTTCAGTGAATTTCTAAGGCTTTTTAAATGCTAATTTTTAACTATAACGTGGCAGAAACCTATGGTTTTTTCAGTGAATTTCAAAAGTTTTGTAAATGATAATTTTTAAATGTATTAATTGTTATATTTTTTATACTAATTTACTACATTATTTTAAACTATTTATTTTTAGATATTTTATTTTTTAAATTACATTACACATTTTTTATATAAATTGAAAAAAATGTGTTTAAAAATATAGAAATTGTAATATATATTTTTTTATTTAATATTTGTTTAATTTATATATATTTTATATAGCAGGCAATGATATCCTATGGAAGGAAATTCAAGTTACTGGTAAGTACAGTTACATTTACTTTTCAGGAATAGTAGTGAGCTATATTGGGGAATCAATTCCTCTTCAATCCTGAGGTCCCCTGTGAGCCAAATAGCCCACCAGGTACCTCCGGTATGCACCAGGCAGCTGTGTTGCAGAGAGTCGTTCAAAGGGCATGCCCCCTTTTTACAACACTGCAACACAGCTCCGTGGTGCTTACTGGAGATACCTGTTGGACTAGTTGCCCCCTAGGGGACCTCTGGATTGAGCAGGAATTAATTCCCCAACTTCAAACGCGCCTCAGGGCATGTTTGAACTCATATCACCTCAAGCCCCGCCCCCTACCTTCACCACTGTGCTAATGCGCCCTGTAGAGTGTTCTAAGTTGGGGGATTAAGTCCCCTTGCATACTGGGGGTCCCTGGGGGCCAACTAGCCCACCAGGAACCTCCAGTATGCGCCAGGAGGCTACGTTGCAGAGACGTGTAATGAGGCCACGCCCCTTTTTACACCTCTCTGCAACGCAGCCCCCGGGCACGTTTGCAGAGGGGAATTAATTACCCTTGCATACTGGGGGTCCATGGGGGCCAACTAGCCCACCAGGAACCTCCAATATGCACCAGGGAGCTGTATTGCAGAGAGGTGTAATGGGGCCGCCCTCCTTTTTACAACTCTCTGCAACGCAGCCCCCTGGCGCGTTTTCAGAGGGGGAACCAATTCCCCTTGCATACTGGGGGTCCATGGGGGCCAACTAGCCCACCTGGAACCTACAGTATGCGCCAGGGAGCTGCGTTGCTTTGCCCCGGGGGTGGTGGCCCCCGGGGCATTGTGAGGGGGTTGGGGCCCCCCACACTTCTTTTTCACTATGCCCACGGGATTTGGTCCCCCTGGGGGGTAATTTGAAAAAAAGCAGACCGGGCTTTCAAAAAAATAATTTGGGGCCTTGGGGGTCCTTGTGGGACCACCTGAGCAGGCCTAGGGGGTCAAGCTGTTTATACACTGCCCCCTTTCTGCATTCTACATGTTCATTTTTCTGCTTTCTTGTGCCTCGGTGTACCGAGCACAAAATGGCTGCCAACACTTCCTGGTTTGGAGTGTTCACAGCCAATGAGCATGCAGCTCGTACTCGGAAAGGTACTTGTACGGTGCTCATACGGTACTCGTACCCCGCGATTTTTGTCAAAAAAGAAATTGGGGGGGCCTTGGGGGTCCTTGTGGGACCCCCTGAGCAGGCCTAGGGGTCAGGGTGTTTCTACCCAGCCCCCTTTTTGCGTTCTACACGTTTGTTTTTCTGCTTTCTTGTGCCTCGGTCTACTGAGCACAAAATGGCTGCCAACACTTCTTGGTTTGGAGTGTTCACAGCCAATGAGCATGCAGCTCGTACTCGGAAAGGTACTCGTACGGTACTCGTACTGTACTCGTACCCTGCAATTTTTGTCCCAAAAAATAATTGGGGGAGGCCTTGGGGATCCTTGTGGGACCCCCTGAGCAGGCCTAGGGGGTCAGGGTGTTTCTACCCTGCCCCCTTTTTGCGCTCTACACGTTTGTTTTTCTGCTTTCTTGTGCCTCAGTCTACCGAGGCACAAGAGGGCTGCCAACACTTTCTGGTTTGGAGTGTTGACAGACCATTGACAGCCAATTAGCATTCAGCTCGTGCTCTGGAAGGTACAGAGTACAGTAAGCTTACAGTAAGCTTACCATATGCACTTTTAATATACTTATGATTTTACTTTTGATTTTCTCAGGAACTACTGAACGGATATACACCATTTAACAAAAGGGCCCTTCTGCGAACAGAACTCTACCTTTTTGCCAAGTTTGGAGTAATTCTGTTTAGCCGTTCGGGCTGTAGCCCCGGCTAAAAGTTCTATGGAAAATTGGATGGGGAAAACACGTTTTGGGACCCCCTTTTTTCTCGGCCTCCTCTTCACGAATCACCCCCAAACTTTCAGGGAAGAAGCGGAGCGGAGCAGGCCATTTTCTTGGAGAAATTGGCGAAGATTCGTCCACCGGCGCCAAAGTTATTCCAATATAGATTGTTGCGGATTTCCTATGGAATCTAGGTTTTAACTATAACTAGCTACTGGGACCGCCAGTAGTGATATATTTGACAAAGCCTGCTGCGCAGGCGAAACGCGTCTCTCTTTCTATGCGGGGTCGTGGGAGACTTGAATAACAATAAAGAAGCCTTTTCCAAGCACACTTCGTGTACGTGCCACTTCTTTGTGGGAGCAGGACTGTTTTTTGGATATATATATATATATATATATATATATATATATATATATATATATATATATATATATATATATATATATATATATAATACCGACTGGCGGTCGCCAGTAGGTATATATAGTTAGGACCTAGTTACCATAGGAAATTCTGAACATTCTATTGGGAATAACTTTGGCGCCGATTGAGGGATCTGCCTGTAATTTTCCTTAAATGTGCCTCGCTACGCTCTGCTCCTTCCCTCAAAGTTTCGGGGGGATTCGTCAAGCAGGGGGCGAGAAAAAAGGGGGGTCCCAAAACGTGTTTTCCCCATGTTAATTTCCATAGGGACATTCTGACAAGGCTACAGCCCGAACGTCTGAACGGAATTATACCAGATTTGGCAAAATGGTAGGGACTGGTATGCAGCAGTGCCTTTTGTATGTTTGGTGTAAATCCCTCCAGTAGTTGTTGAGAAAATGAATTTGAGCAAATTATATATCTATATGCGCTCAACATTCTATTGGGAATAACTTTGGTGCTGATTGAGGAATCTGTGTGTAGTTTTCCAGAATTTTGGCCAGCTCCGCTCTGCTCCTTCCCTGAAAGTTTCAGGGGGATTCGTCATGCGGGGGCAAAAAGGGAAACCTGTTTTCCCCATGTTAATTTCCATAGGGACCTTTAGACACGGCTACAGCCCGAACGGCTGAACGGAATTACACCAAACTTGGCAAAATGGTAGGTACAGGTATGCAGTAGTAGTATATTTGGTGAAAATCCCTCCAGTAGTTGTTGAGAAATTTGAATTTGATCAAATTATATATCTATATGCGCTCACCGTACGCGCACCGTACGCGTACCGTACGCGAGCGAGTTTCTGATTGGCTGGCAGTCGACTGTCAACATTCCAAACTGTCCAAACCAGGAAGTGTTGGCCACCATCTTGTTTTTCAGGAGAACTGAGGCACAAAAGAGCCCAAAACAAGAGTGGAAAACATGAAAAGGGGGCAGGGTTGAGACCCCCCAACCCTCTAGCCCTTCTCAGGGGGTCCCAGAAGGACCCCCAAGGGCAAAAAAATAAAAAATCACGGGGTACGCGCACCGTACGTGTAGGGTACGCGTACCATGCGCGTACCCCGCGATTTAAAAAAATATATATATTTTTTGCATTTGGTGGTCCTTCTGGGACCACCTGAGAAGGGCTAGGGGGTCAGGGGGTCTCAACCCTGCCCCCTTTTCGTTTTTTCCACTCTTGTTTTGGGCTCTCTTGTGCCTCAGTTCTCCTGAAAAACAAGATGGTGGCCAACACTTCCTGGTTTGGACAGTTTGGAATGTTGACAGTCGACTGCCAGCCAATCAGAAACATACTTACTCTCTTATACAATCACTGATAGAAGTACACAATGATCCATATAGCCACTCGCACATTCACTGGCTCTCATGTATAGTCATGTATAGTCATTTATATATGCCAACTCTCACATGCACTGTGTTTTACATATGTACTTACTTGCACATGTAGCACTGAGATATCCATTCACTCACCAACACACCCATGCACACAGTCAACCGCCCATATAGCTGTTTCCACATGCACTCTTGAACTCATACACCTAGTGAATCAAGTGCTCACACATCTATGCACAGAGTCACACACCTCCCAGCCACCCACACACACACTCAGTCTCCCATTCAAATACTTGGGCAACCAATCAATAACCCATATAGCCACTCATATAGCTACTGATCAACATATACAGCAGCTTACACAACAACAGACAAACTGATGCACACATTCAGACAGTTTAGTCACTAACCCATGCATTTAGTAAGACACATTTAATCGCTCACTCATACAGTCAGTCACGCACCTACCAAATCCTTCATCCAGACATGTATACATCCACTCATTCTTCAATATGTAAAACATATTTAAACTTTACAGAAACACACAGTCACTGGATGATGTCATCAGTGATGTCAAATGAGATGTCATCAGTGATGTCATCAGTGATGTCATTTGAGATGTCATCAGTGATGTCATCAGTGATGTCACTGACCATGTCATGAATGATGTAATATGTGACATCATCAGCAGTGGATTGCGGGTGCGTGAAATATAGTTAGTACAACTAACTATATAGGAGCAATTTCAATGGTTTTTAAAATGCTAATTCCTAACTATATAAGGCCTGAAACCTATGGTTTTTTAAGTGAATTTGCAAGGTTTTTAAAATGCTAATTCCTAACTATATAAGGCCTGAAACTTATGGTTTTTTAAGTGAATTTGTAAGGTTTTTTAAATGCTAATTCCTAACTATATAAGTCCTGAAACCTATGGTTTTTTAAGTGAATATATATATATATATATATATATATATATATATACATATATATATATATATATATATATATATATATATATATATATATATATATATATATATATATATATATATATATATAATAACTACCTACTGGGTACCGCCAGTAGGTAATATATACATATATATATTCACTGAAAAAACCATAGGTTTCACACCAGTTATAGTTAGCTGGAAATTTTACTGATATAAAACCATTGAAATTCCCACGTTATAGTTAGTCGGACTCACTATAACTTGCGCGTGCAATGCACTGCTGATGACATCACATATTACATCACTCATGACATGGTCAGTGACATCACTCATGACACCATCCTTGTGACATAGTGACAGACCTCCTTTCACTATAATGTAACCCTTGAGACACATATTCAAAAATAGAAACTGAAATTTTTAAAAAAATGGAGATACCTATATCAGTTACAACAAGCAATTCAGTAATTCCACTATCTATATACACATCCACTCATTCACCAACAGTTCTATATAGTCACTCATACATATACTCACTCATCATATGAAGTGATACACCTATACATCCTGTTACACACCGACATTCATCCAAAAGTTACTCACACACATATTCACACGTGCAAATAAACTATTGGACATCCATTTATTTGAATATAGAGTTATACACACACTTCCACCTTACTTCTATTTAAAATTACACATATTTATTCACTTAAACAATCACTTATAGAAACACATACTTATTTAAACAGGAACTCTTACAATCTCTTACTCTCACATATACTCACTTATATACATCAATATTCATATATACTAGATTAAAACATATGTAGTTACTGATAAAGACACTAGTGAGACAGTCATTCACTCACTAACAAACACATATAGACACTCATCCACCCATACAGTCCTGTACATATGTTGTCTTCAAAACACATACAAACAAAGAGTCAGTCACTCATGCATCTATGTGCTAAGTAATACCCCCACCAAACCATATAGACACTCATACTGATACTAATAAAAATATCTAATAACCCATATACATACACATGAGTGGATGTGTATTAGATGGTGGTATTACTGAATTGGTTGTTGTAACTGGTATGGGTATATCCACTTTTTTGAAAATATTAGTTTCTATTTTTGAATATGTGTTTCATGGGTTACATTACACTGAAAGGAGGTCTGTCACTGTGTCACAAGGATGGTGTCATCAGTGATGTCATGAGTGATGTCACTGACCATGTCATTTGTTAGTGAGTGAATGACTGTCTCACTAGTGTCTTTATCAGTAACTACATATGTTTTAATCTAGTATATATGAATATTGATGTATATAAGTGAGTATATGTGAGAGTAAGAGATTGTAAGAGTTCCTGTTTAAATAAGTATGTGTTTCTATAAGTGATTGTTTAAGAGAATAAATATGTGTAATTTTAAATAGAAGTAAGGTGGAAGTGTGTGTATAACTCTATATTCAAATAAATGGATGTCCAATAGTTTATTTGCACGTGTGAATATGTGTGTGAGTAACTTTTGGATGAATGTCGGTGTGTAACAGGATGTATAGGTGTATCACTTCATATGATGAGTGAGTATATGTATGAGTGACTATATAGAACTGTTGGTGAATGAGTGGATGTGTATATAGATAGTGGAATTACTGAATTGCTTGTTGTAACTGATATAGGTATCTCCATTTTTTTAAAAATTTCAGTTTCTATTTTTGAATATGTGTCTCAAGGGTTACATTATAGTGAAAGGAGGTCTGTCACTATGTCACAAGGATGGTGTCATGAGTGATGTCACTGACCATGTCATGAGTGATGTAATATGTGATGTCATCAGCAGTGCATTGCACGCGCAAGTTATAGTGAGTCCGACTAACTATAACGTGGGAATTTCAATGGTTTTATATCAGTAAAATTTCCAGCTAACTATAACTGGTGTGAAACCTATGGTTTTTTCAGTGAATTTAATAGGTTTTTTAAATGCTAATTCCTAACTATAACTGGTGTGAAACCTATGGTTTTTTTCAGTGAATTTCATAGGTTTTTTAAATGCTAATTCCTTACTATAAGTTTCACTTTATAAATAAGACTGTTAGCACTCTAGTTGTTCTTTTTAACACTCTGGTACATTCTGTCATTGGGCTACAGTTGTGCTACATCTAGTTGAATTTTGGGCTACATTTACAATTTTTGATCTCTGGTGGCCATCTTTGGGCTTCATTGGGCTACTTTGGGCTACATTTGGGCTACATTTTGGCTCTAACATATATTAAGCCCAATGTAGCACAATACATATTTTTATAAAGTTAACTTTTTTTACAAACCACTTCAGAATAGGGCTACCTGTCTCTACAATTATCCCATTTTTTTTTTTTTAATTTTTGGGGGGAGCGCTCCCAGAGCGCGCCCCGGAGTGCGCCCCGAAAAGCGTATTTCTGAAAAGCGCCCCCGGGCGCGCTCCGGGGAGCGTCTCGTGAGCGCCAATATCGCAAACGAAAACATGATCGTGACGTATCGCGTAGCCGCGACCGCGTGATACGCACGGCGTAAGCGCACCCGGAAGTACTCGAACGAATACGATCGCAAAACGTAAACTTCCGACGCGCTTACGGTGCGCGCCCCCGTGCGCGTAGCGTAAGCGCGTCGGGTCATGTGAGCAGAAAATAACACTTTTCATTGGTTCATAACAGTTTTAGTTTCATAATGATGAAGCCCCTGGTCTTGTGACCTGAAAATAACACTTCTCATTGGTTCAGGACAGTTTTGTTTTCCAAATGATGAAAGCCCCCACCTTTTTTCCTTATTCTGACTTTGTCCTTTGACTGAGGAAGATCTGTTTGGAACTCTCTGTACCTTTTTGTACTTTAAAATGGCTTCAGTAGCAGCAGCAGCAGGAGCATCTCAGCCACCACCACCACCACCACCACCAAGAGGACCAGCTCCAAATTATATTGGTGGTCAAGAACAGGAGGAGGAGGAAGAGGAAGAGGAGGAGGGGAGAAGAAGATGGCTGCCTGAAGAAAACACACCTTATAAACCCAAACCACACTTCATTTGGCAGTTTTTTTCAATTCCAGAGGGGAAAAAAAAGGTGAATGCGCCCAAAGTCACTTGCCTCATCTGCAATGATGAACTTTCACGGGGCAACCCAAATAAGAAATATTCTTTTGGTAACTATACCATGATTCGGCACATGACAAGAAAGCATCCAAACAACTACTCTCGCGCAGAGTTCCGGGAACTGGCCAGTAACCTCCCCCAGTCATCAAGGACCCCCTCCCAAAGAAAACAACCCTCTTCCTCGCAACCAGAAACATCTGAGGTGATGCCTTGCATTCAGCCGAGATTTGCTGATTTTAAAATTACTTGCACTGCTTGTGGCAAGCTTATCTCCTATGGGGAACAAAGTATTAAGCTCATCGTCCTTGCAGGTGATAATCACAAGTGCCCCAAAAAGAAATAATTTTTTGGGTTTTTTTGTTTTTTTGCTCCAGTTGAGCCAGTTTCAATTCCCTTTTTTTGTTTCTCCCCCTAAAAAATACAAAAAAAATATAAAACTGTTTTGAAAAGCCAAAAAAAGTTTAAAAAGTTCCAAAAACACAAAAAAAATATAAAACAACAAAAAGAAGAAAAAAAAAAGTTCTTTTAAGAACTACCTCCAATTTCTAAATGAAAACTTCATTTTTTTAAAACTCTGTCATCTTTTTCCCTCATTTTACGCTCCCCGGTGCGCTACCTGGTGCGCGCACCGAGCGCTTCCCCCGCGCAAAACGAAAAAAAAAAAATATTTTAAATGCCCCGCGGGGCCCTTTTATAGCCCCCACATCAAACCTAGGGGGTCAAAGGGGTCTATCCCTGACGCCTTATGGTCAGTTCCCACTTTGTTTTAGCCACCTCTTATGTCTCGATTTTACCGAGACACAAGATGGCGACCGCTCTGGACTGTTTGGAATGTTTACAGACACCCGAGAGCCAATCAGCTTTCCATGCGCACCTCGCGTGTCGCGCCTGGAGCGCACTCCGGTGCGCGCACCTGTGCGCTGCTATAGATATATATATTTTTTGGGACCTAAATTACTCAAAATCCACTGGAGCACATATCTTGAGACATAGCAAAGGCACATCGGGCTACCAGTCCCTACAATTTTGCCAAGTTTGGTGTAAATCCATTCAGCCGTTCGGGCTAAAAGTGAAATCGACCGCCCTATGGAAATTAACATGGGGAAAACGCGTTTTGGGACCCCCCTTTTATCTCGGCCCCCGCTTATTGTATCCCCCCCAAACTTTCAGGGAAGGACCGGAGCTCGACGAGGCCATTTTCCTGAAATTTTCAGGCAGATTCGTCAACCGGTGCCAAAGTTATTCCAAATAGAATTTTGAGATTTAACATTGAAAAAAATCCTAACTATAACTACCTACTGGCGACCGCCAGTAGGTAATATATATACATATATATATATATATATATATATATACATATATATATATATATATATATATATATATATATATATATATATATATATATATATATATATATATATATATATATATATATATATATATATATATATATATATAACCTACTGGCGGTCACCAGTAGGTAGTTAAAGTTAGGACCTATTATGCATAGGAAAACCGCAACATTCTATTGCCATTTACTCTGGTGTAGATTGATGAATCTTGTTGAAATTTCCCGAACTTTTGGCCAGCATAGTACCGCTCCTTCACTGAAAGTTTGGGGGTGATTGGTGAAGTGGGGGCCGAGAAACAAGGTGGTCCCAAAGCATGTTTTCCCCATGCAGTTTCCCATAGGACCTTTAGCCACAGCTAAAGCCCGAATGGCTGAACGGAATTACACCAAATTTGGCAAAAAGGTAGAGTTCTGTTCGCAGATGGGCCTTTTTGTTAAATGGTGTATATCCGTTCAGTAGTTCCTCAGAAAATCTAAAGTAAAATCATAAGTATATTTAGAGGTGCATACAGTAAGCTTACTGTACTCTGTACCTTCCCGAGCATGAGCTGAATGCTAATTGGCTGTCAACTGTCTGTCAACACTCCAAACCAGAAAGTGTTGGCAGCCATCTTGTGCCTAGGTAGTCCTCAGTTCTGACTTGTGCTTTTCGCTTATCTGGTGGCAATCTGTTCAGTAGTGTCTTTGAAAATTACGGTTAGAGTCATTTATATATCAATGGGAGTGGTGGATCCGCGGATTGTGCGAGGATTGGCATTGTAGGATAAGCGCACCGTCCCAATGACGTGCTGAATTCTAATTGGCTGTCAAGCGGTTGTAAACATTCGAAATCAGGAACTGTTGGCAGCCACTTTGTGCCTCGGTAGAAGCGAGGCTGAGCAAGTCAGTGAAATATGTGTGCAAAATGTGAAAAGGGGGCAGGATAGACACACCCTGACCCCCTAGGCCTGGTCAGGGGGTCACTTAAGGACCCATAGGGCAAAAAAAGTAAGATAGTATTTTTCATGTTAAAAAAATGTTGCAGGATGCACGTAGGATCCGCGCATTTCGCTGCCAAAAAAAAGAAGCATGTATTTTTGAGATATACATCACGCTAATGTGTTTAGATCTTGTTTGGCTCTAAAAAGAGCCCTTGTGTTCATTGAAAGATTTTAGTACCTACAAGTAAGTACCGATGCAGAGTCTAAAGTTTATGAGGAAGACTCTGTTTTCCTCATCTGTAAAATGAACACCATCTTTCCTATAGATGCCATGCATATTGAAATGCATATTGTTTTGGTTGTGGTATATCAACCCCATTCTATAGTCTCCGAGAAAAGCGGAAACAGATTTATTCACATGTTTCCTAGCTTTCTCAATCTGTGGACCAAATTGATTGGACCAGTTCCATTTTTGCCTTTGGCATATGTTAGAATAGACAAAGGCAGTTTGGGGGAAAAGTGACATCAATTCTCCAAAGGTGTCCTTCATAAGCATTTCCAGACCTACCCCAGTCAAAGTGCCTATGTCATTGCCACCACAGTGCACAATTATGAGGTCAGGGTGTAGAAAGGATTTCATCAATGACATCAATTGGTGCCACTTTAACTCTCTCTGTCCAATCCATTTAATGTCTACGTTTGGTACACCTAGGTCTTTGTGAATTCCTCTCTGTTCTGCGTACCTTTGGCTCCAGAAAATATAGCTGTGTCCCACAATCCACACTCTAAGCATGTTGAAGGGAGGGCTGGATGCACTCAGGTGGTCTCTGTAAATGAAGTGCCAGTTTGGAAAGTAATAATTTTCTAAAATGGTGGATAAGATGCAATTTAGAAAAAAGAAGAGAAATTATTGATTGTTTGACTATATTCTACATTATAAACTAGGGTGCATCTTTCTGTTTTTGAAAGCCTGAATCTTATTGGTTAACAAAAATTGATAGAAAGGAACATTACATAAGAAAAGCTGGTATATTGAGAAGTCAAGTACACTTGCTGTTTTGATTAGTAACATTGTGTGAGGAACTTTTGACCTCTGTGCTCAGTTAACTATTTCATGAAGTGTTTCTATGGTAACAGGCAGAAGGCAGAATGGGAGTAGGGTTCAAATGTATGTAGTTCGGAAAGGATTGAAATGTCTAACCAATATAAATGTGTGTTTGGTTTTGTATCAATGTGGTAAGGAATGTGATCTGATGCTCAGGTGTAAATGTGTTGAAAATGAGAGGGAAATTCTGCCATTCTATGGTTCTGGCGAGAGGTGTTGAAAACAGAGATTTTTAATAAGAAAATCTGCTGTGTGACTGACATACCTTTTATTCTACAAAACAAGATGAGTTATTACTTTGTGAGGGAATGTTTGTGCTGCATTTTGGTTTTAATCAGAGTAATGTGTTTGTTCTGCTAAAGTGAAGGGAATACTTTTTTTTCTCTAGAATTTTATTGTGAGTATGTGTGCATTTAGAAAGCATTCTGAGATAAGCATTTGTTTATTTTATGTGTTTGCACACAGATAACTATGCTGTTCTCCTGTTTTGGTAGAATTAGAAACCAGTTATTTTTTATTTATTTGCAAAAATGAGTGAAGTTTGTACATTCAAATGTAGTACTCATTCTAGACTACGAAATGTGTTTTGGTAAAATTGAAGGGATAGTGTTGTTTGTCTAGAATCACACAGGGGTATATTATCAAGAACGGCGATAAAATTATCTTTGCTGTAGCGGCAGGAAACTGCCGCTAAAGCGGTGATAATGGGATTGATAATGTGCTCTTTTGAATTCCTATAGCAGACAAGGTTCTGGTGTTACCCTGGGCAGCTATGGGAATTCACAAGCGCTTATTATCAAGCCCATTATCTCCGCTTTAGCAGCAGTTTCCTGTATAGCGGTACTAATGTTATCGCCGTTCTTGATAATATGCCCCACAGTGTGTCTTCTGTGCATTTAGGAATCACTCTGAGAGAAGCATTTTGGTACTTCGGGGCATATTATCAAGCAGAACATTAAAAATGATCGTTGTTTTAGCAGCAGAAAACTCCCGCTAAAGTGTCGATAATGGGCTTGATAATATGGACTTGTGAATTCCAATAGAAACCCATGTTCTAGAGTGAACTTGGGCTTCTATTGGAATTCTTGATGGTATATTGTTATGTTATGTTATGTTATAATGGCTTTTGTAGAGCGCGCGGCTACTCAAAAAGAGTGTCCCGGCGCTTTAAAAAGAAAGGCTGCAAACTGCTAACATAACACATTAAAAAAGAGAGAATCACAGAACAAAACAGAACAAGAAAAAAGCCTACTGTGTGAACAACCAGGTTTTGAGGCCTTTTCTAAAAACTAATAAGCTGGAAGCTCCCCGGAGAGTAAAGGGCAAAGAGTTCCACAACTGTGGCGCCAGTAGTCCAAAGGAGCGACCTCCCAGTCGCGCTCTCTTCACTCGTGGGACAGTCGCTAAAAACAGGGATTCTGACCTCAGAGAGCGAGCCGGCCGATAGAAGGCAAGTCTCTTTTGGAGGTACTTCGCTCCCGTCGCATGGAGGGCCTTGTATGTCAAGGTCAAAGCCTTGAAGGCAATCCGTTTACGGATTGGAAGCCAATGCAGGGTCTGCAATAAGCCCGCAGCACTGGCACGTCTGTTCAGGCCAAAGATCGCTCTCGCTGCCGCGTTCTGCACAACTTGGAACCGCTGTAGCAGGTACTCTGGCAGGCCCAGGTACAGAACGTTTGAATAATCTAACCTAGAGCCTACCAGGGCCTGCACAGTCAGCTTCCTGTGCTCCTCCGACAAAAAGGGAAGAAACCTCCGCAGCATCCTAAGGAAGCCGAAGCAGATGCCCGACAACCCCAGGATCTGGGACTTCATAGTCAAACCCTTGTCCATCTTGACCCCCAGGTTCTTAGCCACTTGGGATGAACAAGTGGGGGGGAACATACCAGTCGGCCACCATGCCTGCCAATCTGGCTCCATATCACACCCAAAGAAGAGTACCTCGGACTTATCGGAATTGCACTTGAGGCTGTTCAGTTGGAACCATTGGAACACGGCCCCAAGGCAATCCCGGATACTCTCCCCATCAAAGTCTCCTCCTCTCTTACACGAGAAGAGGAGCTGGGTGTCGTCTGCATAGGATACGATCCGGGCCCCAAACGACTCCGCCAACGCCGCCAAAGGGGTCATGAAGATATTAAAGAGGGTCGGGCTCAAGATAGAGCCCTGGGGGACCCCTACTTCCAAAGGCGGCATCACGGCGGAATCTGGCGAGGCCCAGACCGTTTGCCGGCGGCCAGCTAGAAAGGACGAAAACCAGCTGAACACCGTCCCCCGTAGTCCAATCTCACTAAGTCTGGTGAGCAGGCCATCATGGGGGACGGTATCGAAGGCCGCCGACAAGTCCAGCATCACCAGCATGGCTTTTCCCCCAGCATCCAGCACCCCTTTGATGGTTTCTGAGACCTCAAGGAGCGCGGTCTCCGTGCTGAGATTTGGGCGAAAGCACGACTGGGTGGCATGCAGAATCTCGTTTGTCTCTAGACCATTATCACCACGTTTGCAGCAGTTTTCTGCCGCTAAAACGGGGATCATTTTAACGCCCTGCTTGATAATATGCCCCTTCATGTGTTTTCCGATATGTTATTACTTAAAAACGTATTGTGTTCTCACATTTTGGTAGAATTAGAAAATAGTCATTGGTTATGTGTTTCCAAAATGAGTTTAGTATTAATAGTAAATTGCAGTTCTGAAATATGTATAATGTATGGTTGATGTTTTTGCCGACAGATAAGTACATGTAGTCTTGCACTGACACTTCCACCAGTATGATTTCCTACACTACCCAAACACTACTACGCTATTGTAAACCCTTAATCTACCTCCAGCATGACCACCTACACTACTTATTCACCACTTTACTACCCTAAACTTTACATCTACACCAGCAGAACCTCCTACACTAGCCTAACACCAGTTTATTTCCTAGAACATTCCCCTACCATGACCTCCTATATTATACAAACACCACAGCATTATCTTAAAGCCTGAAACGCTATACCTAGCATAATCTCTTATGGTACATAAACGCCACTGCACTATGCTAGAACACTACCCTAGTACGAGACCTTATATTACCCTAATCACCATTTCAGTACTCTAAAGCTTAAATCTATGACAACAGGACCCCTTACACTACCCAAACACTACTATAGTATCCTACTACTGTATTTATAATAAATATTGTTATTTGTGTAGAATCACACAGTGAGTCTGTGCATTTAGGATTTACTCTGAGAGAAGCATTTTGATAGTTCATGTGTTTCCTGGCATGTAATTGTTTAAAAATGTATTGTGTTATCACATTTTGGTAGAATTCGAAAATAGTCATTGGTTATGTGTTTCCAAAATGAGTTTAGTATTACTACTAAAATGCCGTTTTGAAATATATGGAATGCATGCTTGTTGTTTTTGCAGAGAAATAAGTACATGTAGTCTTGCAGTGACACTTTCACCAGTATGATTTCCTACACTACTCAAACACCACTGCACTACTGTAAACCCTTAATCTACCTCTAGCATGAGTACCTACACTACCTATTCACCACTTTATTACCCTAAATCTTAAATTTACTCCAGAAGAACCTTCAACACTACCTAAACACAGTTTATTTCCTAGAACACTCCCATACCACAACCCCCTATACTACACAAACACAACTGCACTACCTTAAAGCCTAAACGCTATCCCTAGCATGATCTCTTATGGTACATAAATACCACTGCTGTATGCTAGAACACTGCCCTGGTATGACTCCCTATACTATCTAAACGCCATTGCACTACTCTAAAGCTTAAATC
Organism: Lissotriton vulgaris; assembly: GCF_964263255.1. NCBI lineage: Eukaryota > Metazoa > Chordata > Amphibia > Caudata > Salamandridae > Lissotriton > Lissotriton vulgaris. Next base: position 955,875,296 of record NC_141699.1, read on the forward strand.
TATCACAACAGGACCCCTAACACTACCCAAACACTACTATAGTATCCTACTACTGTATTTATAATAAATATTGTTATTTGTCTATGATCACACAGTGAGTCTGTGCATTTAGGAATCACTCTGAGAGAAGCATTTTGGTAATTCATGTGTTTCCCGACATGCAATTGGTTAATTACTAATTGCGTTCTCATATTTTGATAACATTAGAAAATAGTCATTGGTTATGTGTTTCCAAAATGAGTTTAGTATTAATAGTAAAATGCAGTTCTGAAACATATGGAATGCATGCTTGATGTTTTTGCAGACAAATAAGTACATGTAGTCTTGCAGTGAGACTACCCCCAGTATGATTTCCTACACTACCCAAACATCACTGCACTACTGTAAACTCTTAATCTACCTCCAGCATGACTACTTACACTATCTATTCAGTACTTTATTACCCTAAGCTTTAAATCTACCCTAGCAGAACCTCCTACACTACCCAAACACCAGTTTATTTTCTAGAAGCCTACAGAACTGCACTACCTTAAAGCCTAAAACGCTATTCCGAGCATGATCTCCTATGGTATATAAACACCACTGTACTATGCTAGAACACTATCCCAGTATGACTCTTTATTCTACCTAATCACCATTTCACTACTCTAAAGCTTAAATCTATCACAGCAGGACCGTTTACACTACCCAAACACCACTATAGTATCTTACTACTGTATTTATAAGAAATATTGTTATTTGTTTAGAATCACTCAGTGAGTTTGTGCATTTAGGAATCACTGTAACAGAAGCATTTTGATAGTCCATGTCTTTCCCGACATGTAATTGGTTAAAAACGTATTGTGTTCTCACATTTTCGTAGAATTAGAAAATAGTCATTGGTTATGTGTTTCCAAAATGAGTTTAGTATTAATAGTAAAATGCAGTTCTGAAATATATAGAATGTATGCTTGATGTTTTTGTAGAGAAATAAGTACATGTAGTCTTGCAGTGACACTTCGACTAGTATGATTTCCTACACTACCCAAACACTATTGCACTACTGTAAACCCTTAGTGTACCTCCAGCAAAAATACCTATACTACCTATTCACCTTTTTACTACTCTTAACCTAAAATCTATCCTAGCACAACCTCCTACATTACCCAAACACCACTTTATTTCCTAGAACACTACCCTACCATGACCCCCTACACTACACAAACACCACTGCAGTACCTTAAAGCCTGAAACGCTATCCCTACCATGACCCTGTACACTACATAAACATCAATGCACTACCCTAAAACACTACCTCAGCACGACCTCCTACAATACCCATTTACCAATGCACTACCCTAAACTCTAAAACACTAACAACACTATAACAGCATGACCTACTACAGTACCCAAACACCATTACACTACCCTAAACCTTAAATCGACACCAGTATGTCCCCCTACACTACCGAAACAGTACTGCAATACCCTAAAACACTACCACAAAACGACCCTCTATACTAAAGAAAGACCAGTGCAGTTCTCTAAACTCTAAATCTATCCCTAGTATGACCCCCTACACTGTATAAACACCGCTGTACTACCCTGAATAATAAAACACTATGCAGCATGACCCTGGACACTACTCAAATACCATTGCATTACCCTAAATATTAAATCTATCTCACCACCACCTCCTACACTATCCAGTCATGACTGCACTATCGTAGAACACTACTCCAGTATGACCCCGTACACTACCGAAACACTACTGTACTAACGTAAAACAGTACTGCAGTATGACTCCATACACTACACAAACACCACTACAGTACCTTAAACTCTAAAACGCTATCTCTATTATGACCGCATACACTACATAAACACCACTGCACTACCCTAGAACAGTACCTCAGCACGATCTCCTACACTATACAAACACCATTGCACTATCTTAAATCCCAAAACACTATCCCTAGCATGACCCTGTACACTATATAAACAACACTGCACTATCCGAAGAAGACTGTCCCAGCAGGACCCTCTACAGTACACAAAGACCACTGCACTACCCTAAACCCTAATCTACCCCCAGTACAACCCCCTACACTACCCAAACACCATTGCACTACCCTAAGCATTAAATCAATCTCAGCATGACCTCCTACACTACCCAATCACAACTGCACTATCCTAGAACACTACTCCAGCAGGACCCCCTACACTACACAAAGACCACTGCACTACCCTAAACCCTAAATCTACCCCTAGTACGATCACCTATACTACGCAATCACCAGTGCAGTGCCCTAAACTCTATAACATTACCCCAGCACGACCTCCTTCACTACCCAAATACCACTGCGCTACCCTAGAACACTACCCCAGCACGAGTCCCTACACTAGACAAACAACACTGCACTACTCTAAATTCTGAATCTGTAGTGTTGCAAAACCATAGTGACTGTTTATGTACCATGTAGTAATCTATTTACTAAAGTAAAAGTGAACCAATTATGAATTCACTCAGGGTCTTTCCTTATAGTATTTTGATCATTTAGAAAATATGCATGTACTCATAGAGTGCTTCAGGTTTTAGTGTTATGGAGTGCTTCAAACTGGTATGCACTATGTATGTAGTGCTCTTACAACTTTGACAGTTGTGCTTCAGGCCTACAATTTTTTTGTTAGAATTTATATGAAATGTGCTTGTATAGTAATAAAAATGTATAATTTTTTAAAGTTTTTAATAAATACTTATATATGTTTATTTTTTACAGATACTGTTTATCATTGTTAAAATAAAGTTATCATGCCGTAGAAAGAAAGACGAATAAAAAGTCAGAAAATTGATACTTATTTGAAAAAAACTCAACCACAACTCTTGGAAGACCTACATAATGTGGCAAAACAAGAACAATTTCTGGTAAGACTTCAAAAGACTTTATAAAAAAATTACTAGATTGAAAAAAAAATACAAATGTGCAAGGCAGTGAAAATGTTCCAAGCACAAGAAAAAGTGCAAAGAATAGCAAAGGCAAAAAAGGCAATGTAAAAAAAAAACAAAGGATACAACTTATAGTAAAAGAAGAGAAATCAATATAAAGAAATCCACCAACAAATATTCTACAACAGAGTTGTGAATAACTTACTGAAAGACACAAAAAAATATGGAAAGAGAACACAATTTTATAAAAAGAAGCATATTGAATCCATTGTTGAAAAAAGGCTTTGAAGTAAAGAGAAAACTCTTCATTTTAGTATTGAAGAGAATTCGATCCTTAGATAAACCAATACATTTAATGAAGGCCAAAAGTATGAGGAAAAGAGTATTTAACAAAACTATTTTTTATAATTTTGTTTTGGACAATGGAAACACAGTTCAGGTTCAGAGCCTTTTTTTAATGAAGAGAGTTATTCACAGAGAAATAATTTGTTGCATGCAGTTGACACCAGTGGTCGAGCTTATGAGGTTAGAGATGGTTGTCCAATTGAGAAAGAGCAAATGGTTCCTAGAAAAGCAGAAGAAGTGATAGCTGATGAAGTTCTAGGCCCAGTGTACACTTGGGATTGCAGTAGTATTTGTAGTGTACGACAACAATCTATTGATAAATTACGCAATTTCTTACAAGCATATTGTAAAAAAAGTGTTAAACAAAAGATTAAGCAGTTGCAAGGACTAGACCCTTGCAGAGTGAGAAAACATACTGGTTTGCAAGGTCATTCTCTAGCTTGTCTTTCAAGGAAAGTATGCCAACATGTTTTTCACCATTTCAGGATGTTGACAGTACATCAAACTCAAATGCGGAAGTTAGTGAGAAGATTGTATTATGCAAAAAGTCCAGCACTAAAGTTAAATGAGTTAAACAGTGCTCTTTTGCGAGGGTCAGTATCAGATGTGAAAAAGATTTGTGATGATATTGAATTTTGTTACTTTGGTCCTGAAAAAGAGAGAGAGGAAACTCAAACATTAATAGAAGAAAATGTTGTAGAGAATGTTGAACATAGTTGTACAAAAATTTTTGAAAATGAAATTACAAAATTTAGGTGATTTCAGGTGAAGGGCCACATTTTTCTTCTATTTGTTGTTGCCGAACTCACTACAAAAATCAGACTAGCAGTGTTGATCTGTATTTTAAAAGTGGAAAAGAAAATAATGATACGTGGAAGGAATTTGCAACTTCTTTGTTGGCAGAGAATTGTTTTGATTTGGGTTCCGATCAGCGTATTTGTAAATATTGTTATAAAAAGTTAGATGAGAATAGAATGCCTGCTAGAGCTGTGCATAATAATTTAGAGTTAGTTGCTATTCCTTCACAACTGACAGATCTCAATACCTATGAGTCTATTCCCATTCAGTGTGTGCACCCGTTTCAGGCTATTGTTCGTATGGAGCCTAAAACAGGTAAATTGCCTCCTTCAGATTTACAAAGAGTATTAAAAAGGAAGAGTGGTGTATTTACCGTTAGATTTAAATAAAAATATTGAAACCATTGGTCTAGACAGTGTAGAAAGTGAACCTGAAGTTATGCTAGTTAATGGTGTGCCAACTAAGAATAAGAAAATCTGGAAGGAGTTAGTGGATGTTAGGAAAGTGCTCAAGGCCACATTGTATTTGATAAAAAAACAATACATACTATAAGAATGTTTATATAGGAGAAGAAGAAATACTTTTAGAAGAAGATACTGAAACGTCAATTGGACAAATTGAAAAAGTGGACATGGTAAGATGTGAAGAAATCTATGAACATTATAGTGTGCATCCACTTCATTCAAAAGAATGGATGGGAAACACAATTACACAATTGATTTGTTCCAAATGAAAAAGGCAAAAGGAAGTCCCATAAGTGTATGGGAAGAGAGCTTGGGAGCTCTTTGTTTTCCACAGTTGTTCCCAACTGGAAAAGGAGGATGATATGATGAACGTCCTGTGCAGATTCCTGCATCTGAATATCGGACAACAAGATTATATGCAGAAGTTCCAAGATTTTGACAATGTAACCCTTATATATTTCATCTTTTGTTTGAAAGTGACTCGTCTGGACTTTCATATGCAGTCAATCATATTCTAAAATCTGGAATACATCTGCAATATGTATCTGCAAAAGATTTTATGGATTAAGTGCACCAGTTAGATGATCCAATAGAATCTCAGCTCATTAATTTAATGGCATGTCAGCGAGGGACTAATGAATATGGGTACCGTCGTCATGGAGCACTGAAATGTAGGGTAAGGAACTCCAACATGGTTCCTTACCCTGAGCTGTGCTGAGTACGCTTGGGATGATTTACTAGAATTTCTTCGAGAGGCAAATTCGAATATAAAAAACATTGAATACAAGACACCTGGACAATTGTGCTCATTGGATCCTGTTAATGTATGCAGGTATTTCGATCATAGATTTGAGGCTATGATGTCTTTTATCTGCAATGAAAAAAAAATCCTCCTCTTGGAGAAGTTGTGGATTTCTTTTGGAGGAAGGAGTATCAAGCAAGAGGTGCTTCTCATATACATATGCTGTTATGGATTAAGAATGCTCCCAAATTTGGAACAGATGCGCATGATACTGTTTTGAGTTTAATTGAACAATATGCAACATGTGCTGTACCCAAAAGCACAGAAGAAAACAACTTAAGAGCACAAGTGTTATGATTCCAAAGCCAACGATGTGGAAAATACTGTTGACGAAAGTACAAATCTAAGGACAAGTTCTACACCAAATGTCGTTTTGGATTTCCAGGTTCTGTAATATCGAAAGGAATAGTGAATAGTTTTATGTCATCTTTGCGACATACTATCATAAGAAAGTCTACCTACAACTTAAGAAGAAATGAAGAGTAAAAATACATAAATGACTACAACCCAGTCATTTTGTCCATGTGGAATGCTAACATGGATATACAATATGTTGCGGACAATTCCATTGCTGTTGCTCGACATGTAACATCTTATATTACAAAATCAGAAAAGGCGGAATTGAAAGAAAACTTGGAAGAGATTTCTCACGAGAAGACTCTAAGTAATAAATTATACAGTTTCAGTTTGAAGATTTTATCGCATCGAGAAATCGGAGCATATGAATGCTCAGATCGGTTATCATCGGCAAGTCTATACTCCAAATCTAGAAAAATCATTTGGGTGAGTCTAGGTCTTGCAGCAATGCGAAATCGAGTACTTAAATCAGTTCCAGAAATTTAATATTTCGCAGAAAAAGATCCAGAAAGTACAGATATTTTGAAAACGAATATGTTGGACACATATTACCCAAACAAAAGTCATCATCTTGAGAACATGTGTCTCTATGAAGTGCTGAAAAACTACACTTTTAAACGTAATACTACAGAGAACATCAATGATGGAAAATATGTCAATGGATCTGAAGGATGTTTGGTGAAACAAACAAAAGGAAATTTGATTAATCACAGAAGGTTGAGTTGTGACACTGCTGTGATAAAAGGGAATGTTACTATTTAGCTCTTTTACAACTGTTTAAACCTTGGCATTCAGAATTGGAATTACTTGATAATTTCCAGCGCTATGAAGATTGCTTTAATGCTTGTAAAGATAGCATACAATGTAGTGCTTTCGCAAATTATGTGAATATGTTGAACGAAGAAATTGATCAAGAAGCTACAATTGCAGCTGAGATTGCTAGAGACAGTTCTCCAGACAGTCAAAGTTCTGCTGCGCTGACTCAAGATCCACTAGGACAATCAATTGTTGAAAACGAAGCAGCAATTGCCATGAATGAGGTGGAAACAGCAATGTATCAAGTTCAAGAAGATGAAACAAACTTAGGAAATTTGGAAAAACAACTAAATGTTGAGCAAAAACAAATAAATGAGCAAGTGAGACAACAAATTGACCATGGACTACTTCATGAAAAGATAGAGTGCTCCTGTACGTCATTTCAACTGATCCGAATGTACGTGAGTGGACAAGCTGGAACAGGAAAAAGTTTTTTAATTCAAATAATTACAAGTTATCTACAAAAAAATAACTGAGTCGCATTTCTCTCGTGTTGTCACTGCTCCAACTGGGTTGGCAGCACACAACATTAAAGGAATTACTTTACATCATTTACTAAGGCTACCAGTAGAGCATGAAAACAAATTGGAATACCACAAGCTATCTGGAGAAGCTTGCTGTGAAGTTTCAAGAGTGTTGAAGAAAATGAAACTTCTCATCATTGATGAGGTAAGCATGGTCTCAAACTTAATGCTTGCTTTTGTGCATTTAAGAATGCAGCAAATTCTTAAAACAGAGTATGACGTATTATTTGGAGGAAAACAAGTCATAGTTTTTGGAGATCTACTGCAACTGACTCCCGTAAAAGGACAACCACTTTTTAAAACACTTGCGCATGAAGACACCAGAAAGTCTCTGGGTAGTGTTGGAAACGTGAACATTTGGTCATATTTTGAATACAAAGAACTAATTTCAAATATGTGACAGGCGTAAGTTTTCTATATTCAATTAACAACTTTTGAAACTGGAAAAGGAAGAAATAATAAAAATGGAAGCCATCGATAAAATAGAACTGTCGGATAATTTTAAGGCGTAATTTGGATGTAGAAAAAGGTTTAGTCAAAGGAGCAATGGGCAAAGTTGTGGATTTTGTTAATTATCAAAATAAAGATGGTATTGAATTCTTAAAGATTAAATTTGATCAGATTAAAGAAGTGAAACAAATTGGTCATTGTTCTGCTTGTTCTTTGCTTGTTAAACATTTATATGTCCGTAGAAAACAGTTTCCATTTTCTCTGGCATATGCAGTGACTATTCATAAATCTCAAGGTTTAAGTGTTGACAGTGCTTTGGTGAAAATTGGAAATTCTGGGCCAGATGTAGGTAATCTCGATTTACATACTCTTAAAAACCGAATCATACCGATTCGGTATTTAAGAGTAGGTAAATGGGATGTAGGTAATTTCTCTTTTGCAATTACCAAATTGGTAAGTTTCGGTAATTACCGAATCGGTATTTACCGATTCGGTAGTTGCCATTCATTCCTATGGGCCTGTAGGTCCATAGGAATGAATGTCAATTACTGAATCAGTAAATACCGATTCGGTAATTGGGGGAAACATTGAAGGGTGGCAGGGTTTTCACTTTTACACACTGTTGCACCCCTCAATCGTGTATGGGTGCACATGTTGCAGACATACATGCCCTAAGCGCATGTATGTCTGTAACATTGCAGCGTTTGAAAAGCAAAAAAAATGCTTTTTCAGGGCTTCTCATTATTTACCACCAACTTCTAGTTGGTGGTAAATAACAAATTCTTAATGCCCTGTAGCACTGATTACAGTCCTACCTACATCGCAAAATACAGAATCAGTCATTTTACCGATTCGGTAATTTTACCGAATCGGTAAAATTACAGATTCAGTAAAATTACCTAATCTGTATTTTAGGTGGCCCTACATCTCATTTTCCAAATACCGGTCGGTAAAGGCCAAACTTACCGAATTTCGGACGTTACCGGCCGGTATTTGCCTACCTACATCTGGCCCTCTGTGTTTAAAGAAGGTATGGCATATGTTGCTTTATCCAGAGTCAGAACTTTATTTGGTTTGTTTTTGATTGATTTTGATGATACTAAGATTACTGCAGATGCCAACTGTGTCAAAGAGTACAATAGATTAAGAAGAGCATATGCTCCTAATTTAGGTCAATATCCTGTATTTGAAAAGTGTGTGGTTGCTCGAAAAAGAAGGTATGAGAATATCTGTACTGAAGGTGTCGAGAAGGGAAAAAAACAAGAAAATGTTGTGATTGCAAGCAAAATGAACAAGCATTGGAAATGCAATAGGTCTCGCACCATTAGAGTTAGTGCTTTTAGAATTGTTTATGGGTTTTTTTTGTAAATGTTTAGCATTTTTGTTTCCTGTAGCCAATGCTAAAGAATTACAAATAAAAAAAGCCATAAACATTTCTTAAAGCTCTAACTGAAATGGTCTGAGACCTATTTGACTGTGTGAGGGTGAGGGGTTGAGGGTGAGTGAGGGTGAGGGTGAGGGTGGGTGAGGGTGAGTGAGGGTGAGGGGTTGAGGGTGAGTGAGGGTGAGGGGTTGAGGGTGAGTGAGAGTGAGGGTGAGTGAGGGTGAGGGTGAGTGAGGGTGAGTGAGGGTGAGGGGTTGAGGTTGAGGGTGAGGTGTTGAGGGTGAGTGAGGGTGAGGGTGAGTGAGGTGTTGAGGGTGAGTGAGGGTGAGGGTGAGTTAGGGTGAGGGGTTGAGGGTGAGTGAGAGTAGTTGAGGCTGAGTGAGGGTGAGTGAGAGTGAGGGTGAGTGAGGGGTTGAGGGTGAAGGTTTGAGGGTGAGGGTGAGGGGTTGAGGGTGAGTGAGGGTGAGGGGTTGAGGGAGGGTGAGTGTTGGTGAGGGTGAGTGAGGGTGAGGGTGAGTGAGGGTGAGGAGTTGAGGGTGAGTGAGGGTGAGGGTGAGTGAGTGTGAGGGGTTGAGGGTGAGTGAGGGTGAGGGTGAGTGAGGGTGAGGCTGAGGTGTTGAGGGTGAGTGAGGGTGAGTGAGGGTGAGTGAGAGGTTGAGGGTGAAGGGTTGAGGGTGTGAGGGTGAGGGGTTGAGGGTGAGTGAGGGTGGAGGGTGAGGGTGGGGGGGTGAGGGGGTGAGGGTGAGGGGGTGAGGGTGAGGGTGAGGGGGTGAGGGGTGAGGGTGAGGGGGTGAGGGTGTGGGGTGAGAGTGAGGGGGTGAGGGTTGGGGGGTGATTGTTAGGGGGTGTGAGCGTTAGGGGGTGTGAGCGTTAGGCGGTGTGCGGGTTAGGGGGTGTGAGGGTGAGTGTGAGTGAGGGGGTGTGAGGCTTCGGGTGTGTGACGTTGCGTGAGTGTGAGTGTGTGTGAGGGTGAGTGAGGGTGTGAGAGGTGTTGTTATGCAGAGGGTGTGTGACGGTGTGTGAGGGTGAGGGTGTGTGAGGGTGAGTGTGAGTCATTGTGAGGTGTTGAGGGTGAGTGAGGGTGAGTGAGGGGTTGAGGGTGAGTGAGGGTGAGGGTGGGTGAGGGTGAGGGTGGGTGAGGGTGAGGGGTTGAGGGTGAGTGAGGGTGAGGGGTTGAGGGAGGGTGAGGGTGAGTGAGGGTGAGGGATTGAGGGTGAGTGAGGGTGAGGGTGAGTGAGGGTGAGGGGTTGAGGGTGAGTGAGGGTGAGGGTGAGTGAGGGTGGGTTTGAAAAGTCCTACGTACATCTCCTATTGTTGACCATCCTCACAATAATTCGGTACTTCAATCACATGCCGACTAACACTATGAAGATAAGGAACTTACAGTTACTCGCGCAAGTGAAATCCCGATAAATGTTGGAGGGCGGACAGTCAGACTTGCACGTGCGTATTCGATAGTTTTACCAGCAATAAACAAGCATGACCTGCTGTAAAAATACGACGAAAAACTAACAACATTCTAAAAGGACGGCTACTGGTTAGATATCCAAATTAGCTAATTCCGAACTGGACACCGAGAAGATTGTAGTCCGTTCTTTATGTCTACCTTGGTGATTCCTCCTTTGTTTCGCTTCGGGCGGAAGTTTTAGAACGTGTACCGGAAGTAATCCATTGTTTCGTTGACCCCCCTCATACACCGCATCAGGTAGGAGGAGCATTTTTTGTAGGGGAAGTTAAATTGGAAGGTATCCGAGCTTATGCTAATATAAACATGCCGATGTAAAAGCTGATCTCAATAGATGTCCCTCCAAAAATATCCCCGTTCAAGCTTCGTGACACGACTCGCAGCGTTTTATAGCAGAGTAGCTCCTTTGTGACTCCTTGTCACCCGAACACTTTTTCCACTCTTGGGATTTGATACTAGTAAGCCGGTTGCACTAATACATCTGAACGTTAGTACTGGTATAAAAAAAGCCCATAACTGGGAAAACAGAGTCTTGATGACATGTTCAGCCTAAGATTTAAGTATGTGACCTAAGTCCTGCCAACACTGATTTTTGGCTGCACACAGCTAATGTTTTTCCTAATTGGAACGTGACTTTATTTTACCTTTCTGTCACATTTGTTTACAGGTAGTGGTGTATAATGTAAAATATCCTACCTATTGAGAGGGAATTCAATTCTCATCTTGTCTCGAACAGACGGCGGGCAGGGGAGGGGGCGGAGAGGGGAGAGGGAACAGACGGAGGGAAGGCCAGATAAGGGGAGGGGGGAGGAGAGTAGGAGGAGGAGAGTAGTGGAGGCACGGCCTAGCGGCCGTGCAATCAAGAAGTGAGGGGGCGGGAGAGTAGGCAAGGCAGGCGGCTGGGGGAAGGGGGGAGGAGAAATGCGACGCGACATGGGAGGCAGGGGAGGGGGCAGAGCGGGGGTGTGGGAGGAGTGCGGGAACAGACGGCGAGGGGAGGAGAGTAGGAGGAGGAGAGTAGGGGAGGCACCGCCTAGCGGCCGTGCAATCAAGAAGTGAGGGGGCGGGAGAGTAGGCAAGGCAGGCGGCTGGGGGCATGTGCACGCGCTTTTAAGCTCAATGCGCATGCGCATTGAGCTTAAAAGTCACGGGCACTGCAAGGAATCGCCACGATTGCTTGCAAGTTGGACAAAGAGTGGATAAGCCCCCATAGTCTCGCTTGCTCGATGCGCATGCGCATCGACAGGCGAGACCTAAAAAGGACACTGTTGAAGAGATTGTTGGTTTTCAGTTTGAAAATAGTTCTGGTGTCAACTGCTATGCTTAACGCTGCCTTGTAAAAAGGGACCCTTTCATGCTATACTTAGCGGGCAATGGGTGTTGTGGTGGGTGTTCCACCGCAACACCCATTGATTTTGACTATGCCCATTATTTACAAGGGTGGCGTAAATATGGTGCAGCGCCAAAATTAAGACCAGGGAAAACCTTTTCATACCCTGGAGTAAAGAGGAGAAATGCTTAATTCCTCCTTGTTTTTGTTTTTTCCATGTGTACTGCACACATAGAAACAGCAAAAGGCAATTATTACTGTGCAGGAAGGTGTCCCTTCCTGCACATAAACAATCATTAGCATTAAGCAGCACAAATAGAATTTACAAAATGCCATTTTAGATTGTTTATGAGAAGGAAAGGACTCCTTCCTGCACATAAACAATCTTCCCCTGCAACGCAGGCACCCTTGTACTATGGTGCAAGGGTGCCTGCATTGGTGCTAGGCAGCTAAATTAGTACCAGTACTAGAGGAAATGCAGGGCTGCACCATATCCTTGTAAATACAGTGCAGCCATGCATTTCAGAAGTGGCAGAGCGGGGCATTAAGACAAGGAGGCTAACACCATGCTTCACAGCTTCCTTATAAATATGCCCCTATGTTCTTCTCCAGAGCAGCAAATCCATTTCAGCAGTCCTTCGCCAAAGGGTTATTTGGCCTTGTGGAACTGTCTTCAACTACAGCCCTCTGTCTAGTCTCACTGGAAATTTTCAACTTCCATCTCAGTTACTAAGTCCAAACGTTTACATCTTCGCCACAGATTTGACTCAATGCTATATCACAATGATGCCCCTTCCTTGAACCCCTACGGCAACCATGCCCCACAGAACTTTACCTTTTCATACACTTTCTCAGTTGGCCGTAACATTTTATTGTTGGGCCCGGTATTGCGCAACTAGATGTCTGTGGTTGGTGGTTTGATCTTTAGGCACTAGTTTTTACTAAAAAGTTTAAAAATTCATTACTCTAGTTTCTACTCATTGGATTTTTCTCATTTTGGGGTCAAATGATGTTAAAAAATATACCTTGTTTTTTAAATTGGTTTTTGATTTATCTTATGTTGTGTTTCATTCTATTATTGTTTGTGTATTGCATAAATACTTTACACATTGCCTCTAAGTTAAGCAGGCTTTTCATCCTCCCGACATCCACATGGCAAGAACAAATGTGCTAAGAATTTAATCTAATGAGACAGTCGGCATATCAAACGAATCACATTTTAAATTTGTAGAGCAACTGCAAGCTGCTCCAAAAAGTGTTTCAATGTAATATTATCAAAGCTAGAGAAACTGCACAAGGACTGCTTAGCAAGTGCAAGAACCTAGCATCATTTTAAGTACAGATAAGTAATTTAAGATCATTGTTCTTTGTAATTTTATTTTATTATTAACTGGCAATGGGAAACTATCATGTTTTTTGTGAAAACACTTTAGTCTTTTAAATGGATGAGTAACTGGTAAGTGAAATTACTAAAATAAATTGAAATGAACCTTAGGTCTGGACAATTGTTTGTTTATGACTGTATTATTATTATTTCAATGAGTATGAGAAACAATGTTACTTATAATTAAATGCCTTAGATTCCTAACTTATTACGCAAGTGGAAAGTGAATTCATGAAAGTTTTAGGTGATGTCAATTTATTCCAGCAGTTGTTTGTTTGCTTGATATCCCCAGCATAAATAAGCACTAAGGGGCCAATGTATATGTTGCCGGAGAGGGAACGCTGTTGCACTGGTGATGGAGTTCCCTTGCCCCCAACACAGTAATCTGCCCACCCGATTTATATTTGGAGGACTTTAGGGATGGCTGCAGTGGTGATTACTCTGTCACCCCATAACCAAATTTATCCGACGGCCCCACAAAGTAGGGCATCGGAGAATTGGCTATATGCCCTTTAGGATGGGTGGACATAAAACTTCACTTCAAGATACTGGCCAGCCCCACTGCCGCCCTCCGAGGAACCCTCATCTACCGACCCCCTGGACCCCGCAGACCCTTCGCCAACTCCATCATGGACATTATCTCCCTGCAGGCCATCGCATCCACCAACTACACCCTGCTGGGAGACCTCAACTTCCACCTCCACAATCAACTGGACCCCAACACCACATGCCTCCTGGACAACCTCCACAACATTGGACTCTGCCAGATCGTGACCGAGCCCACGCACTCAGCAGGACACACCCTCGACCCCCTCTTCACTACAGGAAACTCCATCACCTTCAGCCACACCACTGAACTCCCATGGACCGACCATCGTTGCGTCCACTTCACCTTCAGAACACCCACCATCCACAGACACCAGCACCTGCTTCCACAAAGAAACTGGACCAAAATCACCGACGACCAGCTCATCTCCTCACTCAACAACTCCACCCCAACCATCGCGGAAAACAACGACCCCAACACCGCAGCCCGAACCCTGCATAGATGGATCTCGGACAGCTCCAACACCATAGCCCCCCTCAAGAAAAACAACAATACCCGTGCCAAGAAAGCCAGATGGTTTACCACCGAACTTCGAGAGTCCAGGCGCACAGGCCGCCGCCTCGAAAAGGCCTGGAGAAACACCAAATCCACAGAAACCCACAACAACTTCAGAGCCGCCACCAACGCTCACCATCAACTCATCAGAGAAACAAGGAAAAAAGCGATTGAAGACAGAATCTCCACCCACGCACACAACAGAAAGGAACTCTTCAGCATCATCAAGGAGTTCGCCCAACCCACCAGCGAGTCTACCGACATCCCTCCCTCAGAAGACCTCTGCGACAAACTCAGCACCTTTTTCCACCACAAAATCAAGAGCATCTACGACAAGTTCGACGAAGACAACCAACACACTGAACCCTCACCAACCACCCCCGACACCCGGAAACCAGCGATTGATGACTGGACAGCCCTCACCACCAAAGACACGCTGAAGACAATGAAGTCAATCCACTCAGGGGCCCCCACGGACACCTGCCCCCACCACATCTTCAACAGAGCCGCTGACACCATCGCACCCATGCTCTGCCACACCATCAACCGTTCCCTGGCGACCGCCTCGTTCCCCGACGACTGGAAACATGCCGAGGTAAACCCCCTCCTGAAGAAACCCTCAGCGGACCACACTGACCTCAAAAACTACAGACCCATCTCCCTGCTCCCTTTCCCAGCGAAAGTCATCGAGAAAGCCATCAACAGCCAACTCGCAACATTCATTGAAGAACACAACATCCTTGACTCCTCCCAATCCGGCTTCAGAAAAAACCACAGTACGGAAACCGCCCTCCTCGCCGCAACAGACGACATCCGCACCCTACTGGACAAAGGAGAAACAGTAGCCCTCATCCTCCTAGACCTATCAGCGGCGTTCGACACAGTCTCCCACCGCACCCTAATACGCAGACTCTACGACGCAGGAATCCAGGGCAAGGCCCTTGACTGGATCTGCTCCTTCATCTCCGGCAGGACGCAACGGGTCAGACTCCCCACTTTCCTCTCAGACCCCACACCCACCACCTACGGAGTCCCCCAGGGCTCCTCCCTCAGCCCGACACTCTTCAACGTCTACATGGCTCCACTTGCCCCCATCGTCAGAACCTACGGACTCAACATCGTGTCATACGCAGATGACACCCAGCTCATCCTCTCCCTATCCAACGAGCCCAACACCTCCAGACGCAACTTTCGAGAAGGCATGGAAGCCGTCGCCAAATGGATGAAAAACAGCTGCCTACAACTAAACACCAACAAAACAGAAGTACTCCTCATGGGCCCAAACCCCGACGCCTGGAGCGACACCTGGTGGCCCCCCGCCCTCGGAAACCCGCCAACCCCCACAGACCACGCACGCAACCTGGGAATCATCCTGGACTCCGAGCTCAAAATGGACCACCAGATCAACTCTGTCTCATCTTCCTGCTTCCACACCCTCCGCCTCCTTCGTAAGACCTTCAAATGGATCCCCCTCGAACACCGAAAGACAGTCACTCACGCCCTGGTCACCAGCAGACTCGACTACGGCAACGCACTCTATGCCGGAATAAACAAAAACCTCATCCGCAAGCTACAGAACATCCAAAACACCGCTGCAAGACTGGTCCTCAACCTGCCAAAACACTGCCACATTTCCCAGCACCTGCGCACACTCCACTGGCTCCCCGTCGAGGCGAGAATCACCTTTAAGATGCTCACCCATGCACACAAGGCCCTCCACGGCACCGGACCAGCATACCTGAACAGCCGGCTCAAATTCCACGCACCCCAAAGGACCCTACGATCAGCCCAGCTCTCCTATGCCGAGGTCCCACACACCAGAAAGACCAGATCGGGAGGCCGCTCCTTCTCCTTCCTCGCGGCCAAAGCATGGAACGCCCTTCCGCTCCACCTCAGACAGACAACATCGCTCCCCATCTTCGAAAGAAACCTCAAAACCTGGCTCTTCGACAGACCCCCTCCTTGATGGAATGGAACCTGCACCCCCACCCCCCACCCCTATCGCCTGAGACCCTTATGGGTGAGTAGTTGCGCTTTAACAAACTCCTGATTGATTGATTGATAAAACCATTTTTTTACTGTCCGTCACCGCTAGACAAACTTTTGTAGTAAGTGATAGTAAAAAACATGAAAATGTCCCCCTTTGCCATGGGAGATGACTCCCTGTAGCGAGGTAGGCATTATCTTTTTAATTTTCAAAAAGAAAATTCCAATTCAGGATTTTCTTTTTGAAAATAAAAACTAAACCAGTTTGGTGAAAGTCTCCATCACGTTAATGAAGCCCTATACCAATTGCAAAAAGCGTTGACAGGAATCGCTGTGATGATGTTTCTTGCCAATGCTTTATAAATGACCTTCCAGCTTGGCAGTCATTTATAAATTAGGTGGATGGCATCTCCATCAGTGCACCAAAGTAACTCACAGTCTATATTAAATCAGACCCTAAGTCTCTTTATTTTATATAAAACTTAGGCTCTGGAGAGCTTTCAGTTTTTTTAGCTCAGTTTATTATGATATTGTTTTATACTTGGTGTTTTGTAATGGTTTACTTAACCACACAATGAAGTATTATTGACATTTTGTTCTCCTTGTACCTTTACAATCACCATTAGTTTGTTCAAATGGGCATTTCCAGATCTCAAAATATCCCTATCATCAGTAAAGTCCCCCTAGGGTTCCACACTGTCTCCTATCATTTTCAACCTCTACATGGAGCTGCTTGGTGCCCTACACACAGATAATACTAATGTGATTTCATTACAAGACCGGAGGCTACCATTATGCAATATACTTTTATTGCTGTCCTAACATGTTTCCCTTTAAAGAACACATTACATTATGAATAAAAACATTCTAAAGAACAATATATAACGTCCTGGTAACTAGGCATCATCCTCTTTTATTCGCTGCTCCTGGATAGTTAAGTATACTTTCTTTAACACTGCTATCCAAATGATAATTGTGAGCCTATTTGTAGACTCTTATTCCTAATTTTAACTTAGATTAATATTGAAAAGGTAAGTAACCTTATCCATCGACCCTACACTACCTATATCTATGTTTTGTATGATATTTAACAGGTAAGTTAACTCTTAACTTCCTGACTACCAACACCCTTCCAATTTGTGGTTGGGTCGGTTTTTATCCTTTTATTTTATAACACCTTAACTTACATAAGATTCGTAAGCTTGCTTACCCCGAACAGGGCAAGCATTGAGAAGGAGGGTGCATCCCTTCCAAACCAAAGTGGAGCTCCGGAGGCATTCCAGACGATCGCGTCACATCAAGAAGGAAGGCACTTCCTTTCTGCCCGACTTTCTGATTACGGCTTGGACTCCACGTCAAGAATAGAAGTCAAGTGGAACACCGGAGGCATTGAAGCCATCACTGAAGCCTCCGGAAACAATTAGAAAGACGGCGGAGGTCAAGATACAAGCGTGACCCCACCCAGTTAATCAAAGCCCTACCTCCCATCAAAATAAGACAATAGGATGAAAAACAAAAAGTAACAGAAAAGGGATGCAGATCCCAAGAACTACTTGACCTGTGCATAGTCATAGCAACGCACAGAGCGAGTGAGTAACGGTCTTCCTTTCGACACTGCCGCTAATGTGCAAACAACAAGACCTGTTTTTGAGACTAGAAATACAAAAAAAAAGAGAAAAGGGGTTAGAAAGAGAACAACAAGGGCATAAGGATCAAAAAACAAAAAAAAATTGAGATAGAGCACATAATGGAAAATGAAAATGATACACATGAGGAGGATGATACTACTTCCCCAAAAGAGAATGATCCAGAAGTCCATCAACAACAGATACTCCACTACCATATCCTAACCTGGGCCATAAAACACACAGTGGTCAAACAGCTGGGGGGTTTGAGTTTTATATAATTTCACAAACCGCTTAGAGTTAGTTTATTCAAAACCTCTGTTTAATTTACAACTAACCCTTTGCAGTTCAACATGTTCTTTCCTCTGCTCGATGGACCATTAATTGAAACTAGTTGATGGCGATAATTAATATAAACTAACTTTCAAAACTTTAAATAAATGACTACAGACTCAAGAAGTTTTCAAATCTTTATCTAAATTTTATATGCATATGAACAGTCTCAATACAGTGCAGTCACCATAAATCATAGGAGAGAAAACTCAATTAACAAACACAATACATTTATCTCTGACTCACTCAATAACTGATGTTGGAAAGGGAGAGGACAGAGAGAAAAGATCAAAAACATTAACATGTATTAGAAAATTGATATTTACCAAGGATGGTGTGGAAGACCAACCCCCTGGCCAAAGGGCTGGTGGGGGTCCCCTGAGATATATTCAGGAGACAAAGACTTCAGGATAGGAATCTGGTAGGATAGTTACCCTCTCTAAGATACCGACAGTTGCACCACAACTCTCTCTGACAAACTTTTCCTCCTGGAGATTTTTCTGCGATCTTCAAATCTAACCCAATTAAATTAGGATAGAAATTTCTGCTTCAGGTTCTGCGATCAGTTCTTCATCAGCATCTCACAGAATCAGCAACTCTCCCAGCATTTAGCAAGTCTCCATCAGCATCTCTCCATCAGTGGAGTGGTGTGGCTCACTGGTTAAAGGCGGCAACCCAGAAGCAGAGAACAGCCCAGGACCAGGGTTCAATCTCCGACGTGGCAGGGTCGTGGACCAGGGTCAACGGACTCGATAATTCTTGCTTCGGTGCCTACCCTAACCAGGGATCACACTCACCAACTCTGGGCATTAAGCTTGCCTCATCTCTACAACGGCCCCCCACAGACGCCGGGGATGCCTGGCTTCACCTTGGAGATACCCAGAGCTAGAGGTATCATCCCTATAGGGTTTGTGGATGGTGTTAATTCTAGTGCCTAATTGGGAACACTTTGATGCCACAACTATGGAGCACCATGGACAAAAACATAATGGCACATATTTGCAACTAATTGTTTGTATGTCTTCTGTGTCTGTCTTTGTCTTTTCGCTCCGCAGGTGCTGATACACTCCATAACTAGGAGTATTTTTGGAATGAGCATCCTGCTCTTCCACCCTTTTTGATGCACTTTATCACTTTTTTATTAATTTTTCACATTCACGTCCCCAGGTCAGGGTGGACGATTAGAGAGTCCATACCGCCGGGGTTTATTTCCGTCCTGACGAATGCCTAGGTAAATTGAAACCACCCTTAAGGCTGAAACATGTTGACGACTGATTAAGTTCTGAATTAACCATCCATTACCTGTGGCACTAAATTCAGACACATAAACCTTTTAACTGTGTCCTAGGGATCATCCATTAAACTTTTTTGTAGATACCCTTTAGACACTTTTTACCTTTAATTTACCTCACAACACGCCCATCTCACACAACCAGCTCCGCAGTCTTCTGGCGTCGCAGCACATCGAAGAGGCACTCGGCCTCTTCGATGGGGCCCAATGATGAAGCATGACACTGACTAGGTCGGTGTGTGAGGGCTTTCTTCTCCACCCAAATAGGGTGTGAGTTCCACTAGTTGTTTCGCTCCATCTATGTGGCTTTTTTGATACTTCAACCTCTCTCATCTTGTTTACTTGCATTAAACCGGGGATCAAGAGAGTGTTCCTGAGTTTCCCTGTCTCTCCCTTTGTTATTTGATACCCAGAAGGGACCATCTCACAGGGAAAGCCAGGACGGGTTCCCCAGCGGTCTTCAGCGCCAGGACGCTCAAGGGCAACAGTGTGCTTTACAAGTCCCACACATTTACATTTACATCAGCATCTCTCTAACTAACTAATGCTATATTAATTATACCTTTCATTCTGCATGTTCCACCCATTAATGTTTCTTTTTTTTTAAATATATTTTTATTGCAGGAATCAGCCAAAGTTACATAGCAGATCAGAGACACATCATCAATGCTAATCATAAGAAAGAGGCCCCCGTGGGGGAGCATCCCTTGTACATAGCCATTCAACCCACATCCCGAAGGTCGGGCGGTGTGTGCGATGAGTCCACGCATGAGGGTCTGGTAGTCTTCTGGTGTCGATCCGAATAAATGCTTTTCTAAACAATCCTGAAAAACACCCCTTATTTCCCACCCAACCCAATCCCCCCCAGAGGACCAAGGACTAATCTCGCAGTATGAAAACAACAATGACAGTAAGAGTATTCTACGCTTCCCTCTACCTCTATCCACCACCCTCCTCCCCTTGCCCCGCCAACGGTGTGCTGTGTGTGTGGTAAGAGCTTGTGGAAGGAAACCATTTCCTGCTGTATAGAAGATCAGTGCGATATATTTCTATTGGGATTGAGGCTGTGCCACATCATCACTCTCAGAGTCGCTGGAAGAGCTGTAATCGCGCAAGGCCTGTACTAACGTCTCCCACTCCTGTGCTGCCTCTAGCGCCTTCTCTTTCTGCTGCCGCCTCGCCATTTGATACCTCAGGGTGCTCTCCCCCATAGCCCACTTTAGGAGTTCATTGCGCCATTTATTGCCTGTTGGACCAACTCGTGCCTTCCAGTGCCTGGTTATCTCCCGCTTTGCCAGAATGAGCCCTAGATCAATGAACTTACTGGAGAGTTTGTTTTTAGGGGTATGAGGGAACCAATGTAGGACCCCTACCGCCGCGTCAAAGATCAGGGACCTCCCAGTGACTCCATTAAGGGTGTTGCCTATCAGCAGCCAGTATGAGGACAGCGCTGGACAGGACCACAGCATATGCATGAGGTCCGCCGCAGGCGTTCGGCATCTGGGGCAAGCCGCCGTGTCCGAGGCGAAACATTTCTGGATTTTCTCCGGGGTCAGGTAGGCCCGGTGGAGTATGTAAAAATGAACCAACTGAAACCGGGCGTGGCGCGTTCCCTTCCAGGCTCGGCGCATTAGTTGTGCCCACGTGGTATCCGGTATGTCTTTCCCAATGTCAGCCTCCCACGAGTCCTGAGTGTGTCGAGTGGGGGCAGCCCCTCATTGACCAATCTGGAATACAAACACGGTACCGCTTTGACTGTCCCCGACGACATCATGGCGTATTAACACACCGGTGATGTTGGTGGCTCCTCCATACCCTTCTGCCAGTGCGTTTGTATCGCCCGAGTGACTGCTGCGTGAAAATCGCTCCGGGGTATGTCGAAGCGTTCCAGAATCTCCCGGAAGGGCAACAACACTCCATCCTCATAGAGGTCACCTACCAGTTGTAACCCTGCGTCTTCCCAGGACCTTAAGCGCGACCAGTCGCCCCGTGTGGTAAGGCAGTGAGCATCCCCAGCGGAATCTCCGGAGCATATGGGTGTTTCAGCTCCGCTCGGCCATGGACACGGTTCCAGCTCAAACTTATGGTGCGTTCTTCGTGTGTGAGGTCCCTCAAGGCTAACCGCTGTCGCAGTGCAATGTAGGATATAGCATGTCTGGGCATATCACTTCCCCTCCTCTCTTCTGGGCCTCGGAACTCCCTCGCTACCTCCTGGGTAAAAGTCTGTAGCTGAGCCGCCAAATAGTACTTTTCGAAGTCCGGCACCGCTAGACCCCCCTCCGGTTTTGGCCTCATCTGGGTCTTGAGTGCCACTCTTCGGCGGCCCGATTCCCAGAGGAACGCCACTAACATGGAGTTCAGGGTCCGGAAGGTGGCTGGCGGGATCCAGACCGGGAGCGTCCGAAAGTAATATAACAGCCGAGGGAGCGCCACCATTTTCAGCAGGGCTATGCGTCCCGCCACCCATAGCGGCAAAGTGGCCCAAAAGCCCATACTGCCCCGTAGTGCGCGAACACACCAAGCTATTTTGCCGTCTAGGATATCGGCGGGATCATGATACACATATACTCCTAGGTATTTGAGGCAGCTAGGCTCCCATCTAATCTCTCTGGTGGTGTCAGGCCTGAGCTCCCCCTTCTGAACCGGGAACAAACAAGTTTTGGCCCAATTCACTTTGAGGCCCGAGATCTCTCCGAAGGTCGTAAGAGCAGCAGATCATCGGCGTAAAGGGAGATGTATTGCTGCCCCATCAAGGTCCGTAACCCTCCGAAGTAGGCCCCAGTTCGAATCGACAGTGCCAGTGGTTCCACCGCGAGCGTGAAGAGTAGGGGGGACAACGAGCATCCCTGTCTCGTGCCTCGTTCCACTGGGTATTGTTGGGAGACCAGCGGGCCCGCTCTCACTCTGGCCATTGCCGAAGCATACAGTACCATGGTCCATCGGATAAACCCCTCTCCCAGACCGAAGTTTGCCAGCACTCTACGTAAATACTCCCACTCCAGGCTGTCGAAGGCCTTTTCCAGGTCGATCGAGAGGATTAGGGGGCACGGGCCTCTACGTGGGGTTCCTCTAGTAAGCGGAATAGGCGGCGAATATTCATAGTCATATTGCGTTTGGGGATGAATCCCGCCTGATCTTCATGCACTAAGGAGCTCATGTGACCCAACAGTCTCGACGCTAGTATGCTGCTCAGAATTTTATAATCTACCATTAGCATCGAAAGCAGTCGATAAGACGCCGGGTCACCGGCCTCCCTGCCAGGCTTGAGTAGGGGGACCACCAGGGCCTCGCACATCGAGCCGGGGAGGCGTCCCAGACGCTTCGCTTCCCTATACACCACCAGCAGTCGGGGAGCCAGGAGGTCCACGTAGGTGGAGTAAAACTCCACCGGGAGCCCGTCGAGGCCCGGAGTCTTGTTTCTCGCAATCCCCTCTATGGCGTTGCGGATTTCCCTGAGCTCTACGTCTTTACCTAAGTCTTTCGCTATTTCAGGCTCCAGCGCGGGGATCTGCAAGCCCTGCAAGTATTCATCAATCTGGGCAGTGTCCTGTGCTAGTCTACTGCGGCACAACCTTTCATAGTAACGCAAATAACAATCAAGTATCTCTGGCTTGGTGCATACTTCGGTGCCCTCCGCGGTACGCATTGTCATCGTTGGGGTGGTACGTCTCATGGGGTTGGCCAGCCAGGCTAGGAGTGCTCCCAATTTATCCCCCTCCATCAGCGATCTGGTTACATAAGCCTTATAGTCGAAGCTACGCAGTCGTTCGACTTCTACAGCCACCGCTTCCCTCGCTGCTGAGGTTTGTTCCTGAAGTTCCGGGTGGCCGGGGCGGAGAAGCTCCATCTCGCGGAGTTTCTGGTCAGCGTTGGCCAGGTCGTCGAGGATGACCCGCCTCATTCCCACCTTCTTGGTTATGCAGTAACCTCTAACAACCACTTTAAAAGCATCCCACTCTGAGGCCCTCGTCCCAGCCGTGCCCTCGTTCATCCCAAAATACTCAGCTATTTTGTCCTCCAGGTCTGTCCTGAACACTAGATCCTCCAATATGTCGGGGCGCAGCTTCCACGTGGAAACACTAGGGACACCCGTAAACCATCAAAAATCTGCTATTAGGGGGTTGTGATCGGGAGATGGTCCTGGCCAAGTATTCAGACCGCACGGTCGCGGATACTAGTTCCGCCGATCCTAACAGCCCATCCAGTCTCACATGCAGCTCATGCATGCCAGAGAAGTGGGAGTAGTCCCTGGTATATGGGTGCTGTGCTCGCCAAATGTCCGTCAGCCCCCATTGAACCTGCCACTCCCTCCTGCCTTTAGCCACCCGTCTGACTGGTGAGTCCGGAAGGGGGGATGCGATCGATCGAGATCAACGTCCACCACCGAGTTAAAGTCTCCTCCCATCAGGAGGGACCCCGTTAGGAAATGGGCCAGGGAGCCCGACAGCGCGGTCAAGAAAGCAAGTTGGTCCACGTTAGGCGCATAAATGCAACAAATGTTCAGAGCTCTACCCCCCCAATGTGCCAGAAATTGCCACGTATTGTCCCTCCGGATCCACCACGGATTTAGTAACCTGCAGGGGCACCCCAGCTCGCACCCAGATCAACACCCCTCTCTCGTAAGCTGAGTATGTGGTGCAGTATACCTACCCTCTCCACCTACGCTGCAGCGCCAATCCTTCTGATTTAGTAAGGTGTGTCTCCTGTAGCAGCGCAATCTGCACCCCTCTGCGCACTAGGTAAGCATGGATCTTATGCCGTCTGGACATGGTGTGAAGGCCTCGCACATTCCAAGTGATACATTTCAAATTAGTGACATCAGCCATTGTCCCATAGTGTCTCATCTAGTTTCCTCCAGCAATGCTCAGTTAGAGCCAGGTTTACAGTTAGCTTCACACCAATGGCGGTCTCCCCCCCAACAACAACAGAACTTCCCCCTGCCGCAAACTCCCCCCACCCTCCCCAGAACAGGTCCCAAATAGTACCATCTAGTTCCCATCCAAACCATACCCTCAGAAATCCCCCACTCCCAACTAACCCTACGGTAGCCACCGCAGGTGCGCCTTAAGGGCTGAGTGGAGGTCGAGCGCCGATAGGGGGTCACCGTATCTCAGTGCTGCCGAGACATGACCGAGCTCCAGATCATGAAGATTGGGATTAAAAAGCTACCCCAACCCACCTGGTAATCTACGGTCCAGCCGCTTCCTCCAGGGTCCCCCCCACCCTCCGCCACGCTCCTTCACCCAAATGGAACCATCTCACCCGAGTTCATCCTTGCCCATCTAGTAGGCCTTCTGCCGAGTCAGGAGTAATCACAGGTAAGTTCACACTGTCAGTCTCAGAGTCCTCCGTGTCCGATTGGCCCCCACCTCCGCCAGGTTCTGAGTCTTCAGTGATGGGTCTGCCTTGAGAGCTGGACAAGTTGGAAACCATCTCCAACACTCCTCGCCGCTCGGCTGCGGTCTCCACCGTCGAGGGTCTGCTTGGTCTGCCACGGCGGCTCCGAAGTCTCTACGATCTCCGCTGTCGCCCAGCTTCCGATGTCGTTTGGAAGGAGGAACCACAGCCATCTTTGCCAGCTCTGTATAGTTCAAGCCAATTGCATACATTCTCCGGATTTTCGAAGAATTTGGTCGTGTCATCCAGGATGATGCGGAGTTTCGCTGGAAACAGCAGGGAGTACTGAATACCCTCGCGCCGCAACTCTCGTTTGACCGCCAGGAAAGAGGCCCGCTTACGCTGGGTCTTGTAGGTGTAGTCTGGGAAAATGTTCACTTAACTGTTCTCCACCTGGTACGGGCCGTTGTGCCTGGCGGCGTTGAGGAGGAGATCTCTGTCCCGGAAGTGCAGTAATCGCGCCACCACCGGGCGCGGGGATCGGCCCTGTTGTGGAGGCCTGGCCGGTACCCTGTGTGCCCGCTCCAGCAGTGTAAAAGGAGGAGAGCCCCTCAGGCGCCACCACAGTCCGGAGCCAATTCTCCAGATAGGTCACCATGTCGCCATTTTCAATCTTCTCCGGCAGGCCCACCACTTGGATGTTATTCCTCCTGTTACGCCCTTCCGCGTCCTCCGCTCGTCTCTCCAAGTCCCCGATCCGGGTTAGGGCATCTTTAATGGTGGCGGCCAGGGTCTTTTGCGCGGGTTCCAAGATTCCCACCGAGCTCTCCACTTCTTTGACCCTGTCCGAGAGTTTACCATGGTCCGCTCTGAGCAGGCCCAAACTCGTCGCAACCTGAGCAATGTCTTGTTGTAAGGCCGATCGTGTGTCTGCGATCGCCTCCAGGATCCTATCAAATTGTTGCTGTAGGTGAGGGCTCCCGGATCTCTCCGGGTCCTGCCAGTCGTCTTTGACAGGAGCCTCCGTGTCCGAGACAGCTTGAGTGCCACCTTTACCTCCCTTTGGCTTCCCCATGGTGGCCGTGCTTTGCAGTGGGGAACTCAACAGACGTCCAGCCAGGAAGGGGTTGCAGCAAAATGCCTTTAGGTGTCGGATATAGGGCAGAGTTGTCGTAGGCCGTTAACCGTACCCAGCGTAGTGGCGCGGGGTTCTCCCATCAGTCGGCCGTCCAGTGGTGAGCCGCGACCCCGTCTCCGGGAGCAAGCAGAGGGGGGGAAGAAGGAGCGATCGCCGCTAGGCAACGTAGCCCCGCCGGACTCGGGTTAGGCCTCGGTCTTCAACCACCGATCTCATCGAACCTCCGCCAGTCTATCCGAATGCTGTACAGCTGCTCGCAATGTTCCTCGGGACCCGAGGGGGTCCGAACTCAATGGCGTCGAGCACTCTCGCTGCTAGTTTCAGGATCTAGACGGGGTAAGTCCGCTCCGTCTCAGGCAGCTCGGCGCCTCCAGCCACGCTCTCCGGCATCGAGGGCATCCGCAACGCCGACAGAGTGACCAGCGAGCGTCCGGGAGGGTCTACGGTGTCTGTAGCCCCCGGCTTCTCTTTCAAACAATCAGAAAGAGTAGCCTTATTGGCAAAATAGGTTCAGGTGCCACTCGCAGCACAAGAAGACAGAGTAACCTTTAAGGCGCAGGTTACCTCAGTCTTCAGACTGACAACGATGAATACCCATTTACAATGAATTTTGAAGGAGAAGATGATGACTATGTTTTTGACCCTTTAGAGACCTTGGACAAAGACCTCCTTGATGAGGATTTAGTCCAACCAAGTGGTTTCAAATCGATGAAGGATCCTTCAGGGTGGAGATGTTTAACCCCACTCGCATCGCACACCCAATGGGGTCTGATTGGTGGCCAATGGACCACGTTTCAAATTTCATTAAATTATGGATCTGTAAGCACCTTGAGAAAGAAACTGGAAACCTGATGAAGGCCGAGTGCCCCAGACCTTTCTTAGACAACAAGTTTGGACTGACATTACTGACCTTTCTTTTCAAGACATGTAGAGATCCTAGGAAAGGACTCGAACGCTGTCTCAAACTGTGCCAAGATAAAGTACTGAACACTCTAGAACCAATAGCTAAGATCATGGACTTGGCAGAAGAGGCATCCCTGAGGGGCACCCCAATAGATGTGGAAGTACTGAGGGGATGGTGTCAATGTGCATTATGGCTCGTTGGCAATGCCAATGCAGGTCTAACATCAGAGTGAAGAAAGGCAATACTCATGCGAATAAACCCCAAATTGGGGGAGCTTGCCACTAAAGATGTCCTGGGTGACTCTAATGGAAAATACGTTTCCACTTTTTCAGCCTTCTGTAAGACACAGTCAAACATGAGACGGATGTTCGGAGGTAGAGTTTTTGGAACGGCTGACAGAATGGGACTTGCTGTCAGCTGCGGGCAATACAGGTCCCCGCATTACCACCAAAGTCAACGAGGATATGGAAGGCATTTCCGAGGACACAACAACTCTTTCTTCCCACAAAGAGGCAGAAACCTCCGCACTTATGGTGGGGGCAGAGGCAAATCCTAAAGATATGGACAACAAGGTAAGAACACCTCCTCTTTCTGCTTTTTTGGAAACAAGTCTAGGGGGAATACTACGCTTACTCAGCCAAAATTGGACATTACTAACAAATGACCATTAGGTATTAGAAACCATAAAGGGCTTCAAGATAGAATTCAACACAACATCCTACCAAGCATGACAACCTAGAGAGTTAACCTTAGATCAAGAGCAATCAGCTCTATTAGACACAGGGGGTGAACCAGATGCTATTTGCAGGGTGACAGACTCAGAACAGGGTTTCATGAGTACGATTTTTTGGTGAAGAAAAAAGACAAAGTCTGGCACCCTGTCTTTAATGTAATGTAAAAAAGCTGAATACCTTCCTAGTTTACAGATATTTCAAAATGGAGGGTATTCACCTCTTAAGAGACAGCCTACTACAGAAGGACTGATTTGTGAAACTGGATCTAAAAGATGCCTACTTCACAACACCTATGGACAAGGACTTTCAAAAATATTCAAGATTCGCATGGAGAGGAATAACATACCAATTTTGTTGCCTTCCCTTTGGCCTCTCCTCAGCCCTATGGTGTTTCAACAAAGTTCGAAGACCAGTAGTTGCTTCCTTGAGAAGAAGGGGTGTTCGCTTAGTAATTTATCTAGACGATATGCTTCTGATGTCTCAACATGAGGATGATTTGTTCAAACATATGAAGTGGACTGTAGACCTTTTATAAGGGTTAGGCTTCATCATCAACATAGAAAAATCAATAATGACACCAACTCAAAATCTGGAATTCTTGGTGTTACATGTAAATACCACTATAAGCCAATTGCAACTACCAACCAAAAAGCTGCCCAAAATAAAGAAAGAGGTTTCTTATGTCCTGTCCAAGAGTAGTTGGGCTTCTCTCCTCCACTATTCAACCAGTATCACCAGGCCGGCTACACTACAGAGCTCTACAAAGACTGAAATCCTTAGTTTTAAAGAAGGGCCTATTGTATTCAGATACAATCCCCTTATCGCAAGAAGCCAGAAAAGACCTCATGTGGTGGTGGAACAATCTAGACAGTTAGAATGGCAAGGCAATCTTCGGGAACACCCTGGAGCATACTGTGGAGTCATGTGCAAGCAATTTAGGGTGGGGTGCCAAAATGGGAAGGATAGAGATGGGGGGAGTGGTCCCAAGAGGAACTTCCACTCCACATAAACTATCTAGAAATGATTGCGAGCTTGAATGCTCTGCTGAGCTTCAAATCCACTCTGAAAAACAGTGTCGTCCTCATCAGATTAGACAACTTCACAGCAGTATCCTATAACAACTCCTAGGGAGATGCAAGATCAAAGATACTTGTGTGCCTAGCCAAGAAGACTTGGTACTTCTGTTTAAGCCAAAAAATCTGACTAAAAGCAGAATGTATTCCTGGTCATCAAAAAACAAGAGCAGATTGGAACTCAAGGTTCCTAAAGGATTCAAGCAACTGGAAATTAAATCCAATTTTCTTCAAGAGAATTTAAAATCTGTGGTGCCCCTTTCAGGTAGACCTGTTTGCCAACAGACTCCCTTTTCAGGTCAAACCCTATTGCAGCTGGAGACCAGCTCCCAACGCACAGGCAGTAAATGTCCTGGTCCAATCCTGGAACAAACAGAATTGTTATGCATTTCCCCCATTTGCTCTAATCCAGAGAGTTCTTCTGAAAGTCAGATTAGGACATTGCAAAATAGTACTAATTACTCTATTCTGGAATACCCAAGTCTGGTTCATGGGAATGATGGAACTAGCAATAGACATCCCATGTTTAATCCCCGGGAACAGTCGCCTTCTTCAAGGACAAGAAGGAGAAGAACATCCTCTCCTTCTAGAAGGCAACATGAACCTTCGTGCTTGGAAGTTATCAGGAAATCCAAGAGATACTCAGGCCTTTCAGGAGAGGCTAAAGATCTACTCGATGTGTCATGGGTGCTAGGAACAAGGAGAAGATAGCCTGGAGTTTGGAAAAAATGTCATAATTGGTGCCTGGAACAGGGTTTGGATCCTGTGGACGCTCCTGTAGTATATTTAGCAAATTATCTCGTAGGTTTATTTAATTCAGGCCTATGTTATAAAACAATCAACTGCTATACATCAGGAATATTGACAGGGCATTCATTAATTAATGGCTATTCTATTGGTTAGACCCTCTGATTTGCAGGGTGATGAAGGGAATTAGACGTAAACATCCCCCCATGACCAGGTATGATTCTTTATGAAATGTTAAACTTATTTTCCATCTATTTTCTACATGGCCTGATAACTCTTCTCTTTCAAAAAACAACTAATCTAGCAACCTTACTCTGTCTGATATCCTTACGAAGAATTTCTAATGTTAAAGCGTTACAGATCTCTAATAGATTTTACTCTTCAGAGGGAGTGCATTTTGAAATATGGAAAGGGACAAAAACTATGACCGAATGCATTTTTTATCCTTGTTTTCCAGATTTGTCAACATTTGAGGCACATTCTTCCCGTGGAGCTATGGCCAGTAAGGTGTCCTGGGCTGGAGGATCCTCTTTGATATCTTAAAGGCTGTGGAATGGTCAAATTAATCTACATTTGCACAGTTTTACCTTAGACCTGTGGAACATGTGAGCAGTACAGTGTTAAAAAGCTTTAAACATGCATGGTCTCGCAATGAAATGACGTTTCTCCAATTATCATACAGAGAGAATCTTGATTTCATTAAAGACAACAGAGGCCAACATTATCCCACCCTCCACACCCTGATGGAGATTGACTAAAATTTCTTGGATTCAGAAACAGACTTTAATTGAAGTATGTCTATGTAGTTTTCTTTTTAATATAAAGTTTAACTTTGTATAGTTTACAATAACTTTTAATGTATTTGTTATTACTTATAAGTATCTAACTCCGAATAAATAGGAATTACCAGTTTTTTTTCCATTTCTTTCAGGTACTTCATCTTTGTGAGAATTGCTTCATTATCTATGCATTTCGAGTGGAAAAAGTCATTTTAAAGAATTTATGGCTCTCAGTCGCAGCTCTAAGAGGGTGATGCCTAGTTACCATGACATTATATATTGTTCTTTAGAATGTTTTTATTCATGATGTATTGTGTTCTTTAAAGGGCAGCAATAAAAGTATATTGCATAATGTTAGCCTCCGTTGTCTTTAATGAAATCAAGATTCTCTCTGTATAATAATTGGAGAATCCTCATTCACCAATATGCCAGTGGCACACAACTTTACCCGAAAGTCTCCTCTGCTTCAGACATCCAACACCTCTGACATTGCCTTCATATCATACAGAACTGGATGTACAGCGCATACCTGAACCTCAACCCAACAAAGTTGGAATTCCTCTTATTTGCCAACATCACAAACCTGCCTCAATGACATGAATTTTGAAGGCTTCAAACCTCAACTTTAATGCATGCCAAGTCACTTGGCTTTCACCTGGACACCAGCCTTACCCTTAAGGGACACATTGCTAATAAAACACAGATGGCTTGGTACCAGCTATCTCTTCTACAGAAGGCAAACCGTTTCTTCTACAAAGGAACTGCTGATCAAGCCCTCATACTCTTGCATCTGGATAGCAATAATGCCCTGGCCCTCGGGCTATCAGATGCCACAGTGGCACTACTTAAGAGAGTCCTACATGCCAAATTATGCCTCATCCAGGGCCTGAATAAATAGGAACAAATCATCCCCATCCTGGTGAAATTCTATGGCTCCTCTTGCCAGTTAGTACCATCTCCAAAACCAGGCTATATCATTTACAAGGAATTCATGACCCGCTACCCTGCTTATCTCGAAGACAAACTCAACATCTCTGCTGATTCTTGGCATAACCTCAGCCAGGACACCATCAGACTACAGACTAATAAGTGTAAAAAAAAAAACAAGACAATGGGGGGCATAATTACATGCCCATAGCGCCACCAGAGCATCACTTTTTGATGCTCCAGTAGTCCTCTATGCAAGCCGATGTTTACAAGGCCATGCTAAGCCACTCTGCATGGCTTAACACAGCCTTGTAAATATGGCCCTCTGCAATGCAGTTTTCTGTGTCAAAGAGGCATACAATGGGTGTTGCTGTGGGCTTTCCCAGCAACACCCATGGCTTTTGACACTGCTCAAGATTTACAAGGATCTGCAAATCTCAGGTAGGGCCAAAATCGAATGCCTTTCAAAAGAAGGCGCTAATGTGGCACATTGAGGGTAAATACTTTTATTTCTCCTTGTTTTTCAGTCTTTCTATGAAGGAGCAAAACGCCATTCATGATTGTTTTTGTCATCCCTGCAATGCAGGCACCCTTGCACTGTATTGCTTGGGTGCCAAAATTGGCACTGGGCAGCTTTTTTAGCACAGGCACAGGGGTGAGCACAAGGATGTGCCATATTCTTTTTAATAAGGCGCATACCTGCATTTTGAAAATGAGGCAGATCGGAGCAGCAAAAACGCTTGCAGCACTACGCTGCACCATTTTTTGTTACATGCCCCCAGGTCTTTTCCATCTATGGACCCAGGATCTGGAACAACATCCCTGTATAAATTAGGACCTTTCAAAGGCTGCTCCAATTTAGAAAGGAGTTGAAGATAAATCTCTCTTAAGAACTGCATCCCAATGCGTTATCAATCCATAACTCAGCTTTCCCTCCTATCATTTGTAGACATTATGCACTCTTTTACCCTGACTTCACTAGATTTATATTATGTAAATGCCATATCAATACATGCATGCATACCTATATACATACTTACATATTGGTTAGCCTATCAGTTTTATCTGAGGCTCATTGCCCCCCATTTTTCCTGCTACCTTTAAAAAAAGGCTTGAAATCCATCCATAGTTCATGTGTGGCTTTAACATGACATTGTTAAACAAACGAACAAAGTCGTACCAGATTCTTTTGAAGAAACCTGTTAAGGGGATTGGAATTTAGCTTTGCGGACATTGTCTTTATTCTTTACCAGCTCCCTACGTAATTTCACAAAAGATGGTTAGTAGCATTCTCTAGATAGAGAAACGTCCGCAGATTCGTTGACCTCACTATATTGAGTGGTACAGTATATACGTGGAGGTAATATATAGCATAGACAAAGTAGAAGGATGGGTGCTCAATTAGCCCTAACAACACCCACTACCCAGCGATGTTAGTTGCACACAGAGTGTACATACAACAAGACAGCACACCTGTAGTCACTATTAAGTCAGCAACTAGTATGTTACAATCAATGGGTATAAGTATCGCCCACTCCAATCCAATAGGGATAACATCAGTAACAATAATATTCAACAAAATATAAGGATCCAAAGCATGTAGTAGTCTTGATAATCTTTATTTCAAATTTTCTTAAAACTTCCCAGCACACGACTTGCCGACACGTGTTTCGTCTTATAAAAAAGACTTTTTCAAGGCAAAAGTAGCAATCCACTGTCCTGCAGTCTGGCACAATAGACGTATAAATTGATCCCAAGTCTGGACTCAAGATTGATTGCTTGATATTTATCCTATGCCTGCAGGATGGCTATATGTGAATGTGAGTCCAGATTTGGGATCAATTTATAAGCTCCCTAGGTAGTTAAATTCGAATAATCAATCTGATTATCTTTGATGTAAATTGAAAGAGGGGCATCTCATCCTTATGAAACACAAGTTTGAACAATAAATGCAGACTAGAAAGTGTTTAACCTGCCTTACTTAAATAAGAGATATAGGGTCAGATGTACGACATGCCAAATTGCGCTTCGCAAGTTGTATCACATTTGCGACTCGCAATTTGCGGGGTGCTATTTGGCATGTAAAACAGTGTGTTTAACACTGTTTGCGATTCCCAACTGTGTCGCAAATTGCGAGGCTCTTAATTATTATTGACCCTCTGACAATTTGCGAGTCAATTGAGAATGGCAGGCTCTCCCAGGGATAGTGGCCTGTCGGGCTCAGCAGACCACCATGTATGGGACAGATTTAAATAAAGCAGCTTAAAGGCAAACGGGATGCATTAAAAAATAAAAAATTTAACATTTTCGTTTAATTTTTTAGGGGCAGGCAGTGGTCCATGGGACCACTGCCTGCCCCTAAAAAATAATATTGCATGCATTTGCAAAGGGGAAGGGGTCCCCCGGGGAGTGTTTTGCGACCGCAATTGCAGTGGTAAAACATTGGTACATAGCTTTGCGGTTGCTATTAGGAAGAGAACATCACTTCCTAATAGCAAGTCACAATTTATTTGTGATTCGCAAAATGCTGTTTTTACATGGGCCCTTGCTTTTTAGCGTGCACAAATGGGTCTAAGACCCGTTTGTGCACGCTAAAAAGCATCGTACATCTGGCCCATACTCTTCAAAAAGGAATACCTATAGTTCGTCTTATCCTATGCAAAGCATTGTTTCAGAATAATTTTTGATAATTGATATTTATAATTCCTTTTCAGTGATATCAGCTTCTCATATGTATAAACTCTTAAACCACATGCTCCGTGTACACATTCACTGGATGTGTGCTCGCTTTTAACAGAGGAATGTTGTGCACTTAAACAAAATGAATCTAGTGCTCGTGTCTCTATGTGGGCTGCTGTTTTTTTGAGAAAGCAATTCTAAAATTCTCTTGAGTAGAAATCAAATTACCTCATATAAACAGCCCAGAGCAACTATGTCTCTGTGTTCAAGCTACAAATGATTGATATATAAAGGTGGGATATTATTTGGAGGGGTTTAGATCCCTTGGCAGGAAGGTACAAATGGGTTTTCTTCCCAATGTCTCATTCAGCTGTGGCTCCCTTACTTTCTTCTTTGCAGAATGCCGTTGTGGTGGAAATCCACTGTCAATGGGAGGGGTTTGCATGGACACAAAGTGGAATTTTAAATGTGTTTAAAGGTGTAGTGAGAGCTCTAGCTTCCCAAACAAGACTTATACCATTTTGGGATTTGGTTGCAAGAGCCTTTGTGAAGTTTGCTGTGTGATAAGGTACTCTCTTAAGGCAGGAAGTTCATCATACTATTGGTAAAACCTTTGGTGATATTTATAAAGAAGTGGCAGGGTAAGGCATTAGCCGTCATGTCTTAACGCCTCGCTCCACCACTTCAGAAGCGCATGGCTGCACCATATTTACAATGATATGGTGCAGCCTTGTATTTCCCCCTGCACTGGCACTACACTTAGCAGCCTAGCACCAATGCAGGCACACTTACACCATAGTGCAAGGGTGTCTGTGTGGAGGAGAGGAGTGTTCATGTGTAGGAAAGTGTCCCTTCCTGCACATGAACAATCCTGAAATGTCATTTTATCACTTCTATGTGTGCTGCTTAATGCAGCACACATAAAAGTTTCAAAATTTAATTTTTTTCTAAATATTGGTTATTTGCAGGAAGGTTCACTTTCCTAAACATAAACAATCCAAGACATTTTGCTTTTTACATGGAAAAAGCAAAAACGAGGAGAAATAAAGCATTTCTCCTTTTTGGCAAGGTAAGACCTGGTCTTAATTTTGTCGCTGCCTCCTATTTGTGCTGCCCTTGTAAATAGGGGGCAGTGTCAAAATCAGTGGGTGTTGCAGTGGAACATCCTCCGCAATACCCACTACCCACCCCTTTCACGCTAAACATAGCGTGAAAGAGGCCCTTATTTACAAGGCAGCGTTAAGCCACGTTAAGTGGCTTAACGCTGCCTTGCAAATAAGGCGGAGCCCCTATCACCACAGAAACGTCACAAAAAGTGACGTTCCCGTGGCGATAGGGGCTTTTACATATGCCCCATAGTGAGATTACTCCGGGGATAGCTCTGCCAGCTTAATTGTACCTATCTTGACAAACTAGTCTGCATTTGTTAATGGCTGACGCTGGAAATTAGAACAAATATAGAATTTGAAGTGAAAAGAAGACTGGGATAGGTATTGCTGGACAATAAGCTTTGAACTACCTTATGAAGTCAAAGTGGGTGAGTTAATCAAAATGCTAACTTGAACCACTCATAGAAGGACTTGTGTCAAGAGCTATCTACTAAGGTTCACTGGGCAATCCAAGGGACACCTGGGTCTGGATCTAATTACACACTGAATGTTAAATTCCAATTTCTGCCACAACTGGAGTTTGCCCAGGGACCAGAATTCTGAGTTGTGATAATAATGACAAACTATTATTTTCTTCTAACATATTTCAGCATGTTAAACATTCTGAACTTATTGGGGGAAAACACAAAACATGCACACTTTTGTGATGCAAATGTGTTTCCCTTAAATGTGAAATACTTGCAATAGGAGGTTTTAACCACACACAGTAATTACTCCATTTGATATAATGGGCATCATTACGATATCGGTCGGAGTCACCTCCGATTGACATCACTGCTGTCTCAGGACAGACTGACCTCTGGTCAGCGGTCCCGACACTGCAGCTCCGATGCGACCACACATGGTGCAGTCACAAGCTCCCATAGAGAAATAGGAGTTTCTGTTAATCCGAGCACCATCTGTCAGGCACCTCACAGTGCCTGCCACATGATGCAGGGATTAACAGGGGTGCACCATAGATGCCCCCTCAGTCCCAAGAAGAGGCCGCAGGGAGATGGTGGCCCTACTAGGGCCCCCCCAAAGTCAGTTTCCCACAAGCTTTCCATGTCAGAAAGCCCGACATGGAAAGACTGTGGGAAACTGACATTGTAATCCCGACAGTGCAAACGCTGTTCTTAAGGGATTACGTGATGGTTCCGACTGGCCCACAGGCTTCTTGAGCCTGTTGGAAGCCAGCCAGAATGACTGTCCGGTTTCACTTCTGACCGGTTTCACTTCTGACCGGTTTCACTTCTGACCGCCATATTTGTAATACGGTGGTCAAAAGTGAAACCGGAGATGTTGGTCGGACCAACATCATGAAAGGCCCCCATTGGTGTTAACCTGGTGTGATAAACACTTCAACCCCATCCAGCCCACTTTTAAAAAGGTACTAGGTTTACTTTATCTGTGAAGCTTCTAAATCCAAAGGGAGCTGCAGACCAGTTGCGGTCTTTAACGTTACGAGATGTACTTCTGAAGAGACCTATTTACACATGCTGATTAAAGCAAGAACCCCACAGTTCCTTTGCATAACATTGGGTGGGCCTATTTACATACAAAGGAATCCCCATTGCCAGGTTTGCTAACAAAAATTACTAAATAACATCTTGCTATGATGGAACCTCATAGTTGACATCCGCAGACCAGATGTTGGCCTTTGGGAGATATTTGGCCATGCATGTCAAAACCCTAGAGGTCTTTTCAGATTATCAAACAACAACCCCCCTCCACTTGAACTTTATCCTGTGCAGTTGACTTTTGCTCCCCAAATATTTCTAGCAGACTTGGTGCACAGAACCCCGTAACAGTTTTGATATTTTTCTATGTATTTTCTTATATTTTTTCACATATTCAGCACAACCTCTGTGGTGCTATGAATTTGAAGGCCATGTCCAAGCAGCAAATGGCATGCAACCCTTGGTACTTGCATCACAAGCTTTCCTGCAATACCATCAACAAGAGTGGCCAGTGGAAGCAGTTCTGCTGCAGATCCCAGAAGCTCCCAGATAACATATATAGCACATGTTAACCCCCAACGTAGTATCTTGGCACTAAATAACAGATGCTTATTGTTACCCAAGACAATGGTACTCATTTTATCGTCCTCGGAGGAAAGGCTGAGTGGACTCACTGGGATTTGAACCTGTGACCACGAGGTTGAACACAGCCCCTGCAGTAGAAGCCTTAGTCCACCTAGCCACCGGACCTGGATCTAATTTATGGCATCATATATACCCCTGATGCACTCATGTCAGCAACTCAAAATGGAGCAATGCCACTGATGACTTTGAAACATAATTGTAGGCAGATGGCTCCCTGTATAGTGCAATAAAATGAAGTACACTGTGCAGAGACTCCAGTGGATCCCTTACTGGTACACAGAGGCTCAAGTAGATAATACTAATTCTCTTTTTGCGGTAATGTGGGCTAGCAGTTTTGCTTATCCGAGGGAAGTGGTAAGCAATGTTTGTACGCACAGGGGCAATAAATAAGACACACACTCAAGAATACATCTGAGATCAATTTATAAAAAGAGTATTGATTTTTTAAGAGTTCAAAATATATATCACTTTTGTGTGCAACTATGCAACATATAAGTCAATGAGAAAAACTGAAAAATACATATAAAATGAGGCAATTATTTCACGGAGTTCACCTTCTCGTTTTTGGTCGATAGCAGGACTAGATCCAAAGTTCTGTCACAAGAAGATCAGGAGTGTCCCGGATTCGGAGCAGGGTGCAGAAGGCATTGGTAGCTGGTGAGCTACGGCGAAGGGGGCCACTTGGAAAGACAATGCCCAGAAGGACTTGGAGGTAAGTCTTGTGGGTAACACTTGAGAGAGGAGGTCGCAAGGGTTGCAGGACCATAGGAACATGGTTCATCATTACCGAGGCCGGTGGGGGTGGGTGCAGAGCAGAAAGGTCAGCCGGGTATTGAGCGTCCAAAAGTCCTCCCTGTCAGGAGCATGCATCTTGAAAGGTGATTTTAGGATGGCCTGGTCACTCAGGATGTGGGTCTCAGGATGTCGCGACATCCCTCGATGAGTGCTTGCTTCTGGTATCATTGGAGTCCGCCACTGACTGTTTGTCTTGCTGTTTATTGTACGGGGTATTGGTATGGTGATGTTATGGTGGGTCCTGATGTCTCCATACTTGGTGGGGAGATAGACTTGACCCTCTGGAGCTGCTGTAGCTCTTGTGGTGCAGGTGGTACATTGAAGTAATTGGGGAGCAGCATGTCGACAAACTAGAATCAGCGGGATCAGTGCCTGCGGTATGCTGGGGAGTGATACCTTAACTTCAAGGGAGGTTCTAGACAATTTTGCGAAGGCTGGAGGAGCCGGGGTTCTTGGAGTCTTCACAGGTTCAGGGCAAAAATGGCACACCATGTTTGTTGAAGTCCCAGAGGCAGCAGGCAGTGTTTGATGCAAATTTTCTTCTGCAGCAGGGCTTCAGTTTTTCGGGTATCGAGTCTTCTTTGTCCTGGTCTTCTTCCTGTCCATCGAGTCTAAGTTCCATTTTTAGGGGAAGGCAGATAGTCGCCAATGGGCTACCTACCTCTAGGGCGCCTACACCATCTAAGCGACCACTTCCTGTGGGAAAAGGAACTAACCTAGCTCTGATATGTTGTTTCTCCACCATCTCAAGATGGTGAATTTTCGGGAGAGGGGTTCACATCCCCTGCCACACCTTAGGGGTGGTGCTGGCTGAATGTGGACACTCCTCCTCATCTAACTTATTTCTCAACCTATCCTCCCACCAAGTGTGAAACAGGACACAGGGGTTGGCATCCTTCACTGTTTGAGGAAGCCTGGGCTGAAATTCAAAGGCGGCAATGCCTTTGAAGCTTCCCGCTTTAGAAGCCCATTCCAGCTTGGCGGAGTTGGGAAGCACCTCCGCCCAGAGCAGGCTTTGTTTCTGGCGTCTGAGAGTGCAGTCTCTCACCCCATGAGGACAGAAATGTATCTGGTGGTGACAGTCTAGCTATGACTAGTCTGAGACAACACCAGTGCTTGGTAGGTTTTCAAGGGACCCTCTAAAGGGTCTCCATTGTACATTTATTAATACATCCCACACTGTCATCAGTGAGGATTTATTAAGACAAGATGTTTGGTACCAAACATCTTAGGGTACAGTGTATGGAGCTAGGAAGCTCGCAATGATAAGTATCCAGTCCAAGTACTCTTTATGGCTTCCCTGTGCGCTTACAATATCCAAGAATGACACAGATATTTTGGGGTCATGTCAACTCTTACAGATATGTCCACACATGGCATATAGTGCACCCTACCCTAGGCCTCTAAGGTCTGTAGTAAGAGTGACTTACCTATCTCTCATGCAGTTTGTGAGGGTATGGCACACTGGACAGTGCACCATGTCAACTGTTTGTTTTTCACTGCACCAAGACACGCAGCTTGCAGTGGCAGTTTACATGGTCTTGGTGAGGGGAATCTGGGGTGGCACAATTCATGCTGCAGCCCCAGTGCACCCTCTTCAGTGCACATGCCCTAGGTTCCAGGGGTACCATTTACTGGGGACTTAAAAGGGTGGCTGAAGTTGGGCCAAACATGGTACAGTTTTTGGAAAGAGATCTAGCACTAAGAACCTGGTTAGCAGGGATCCAGTGCACTTACAGTTCGAAATCACATCAGACATCAAGCAAAAGGTGGGGGCTAACCTTGTCAAAAGATGCACTTTCCTTCAAAAGTCATGTAAAGGCAGCCATATCTCTGCTTTATCGACTCCAGCATCCATGGAAGAGGCTCTGTTGGAAAGGTTAGACTCTAAAACTTCTGAAGATGATCGTCCTGAATGGATTTATACTTGGGGATTGCAGCAATACCATGATTTACTAACCAGAAATCCACCAAATGGACAATCAAGTTCTAGAAATGGGAAGCAGCTCCTTGGCATGGGAACTAACAGGTACATGCATCAATGTCGGCATTTGCGATTCCTTAATTGCGATTTTTAAGGAATCGCAATTAAGGAATTGCAAATGCCTATGCATTAAGAAATCGCTAAATAAATTGTGATTCCTTAGAATTCCTTAATTGCGATTAGCATTTTGCAAATCGCAATTAAGGAATCCCTTCCCATTCATTCCTATGGGCCTTTTAAGACTTGCGGTATTGTCTTTTTTAACGCATGGTTTATTGGCCTCCTCAAATCCTAGTAAATTGATACAAAACTAAGGTGACTACATTGATTTGCCTACAGTAATCAGTATTGCAGTGCACTGAGGTCAACATGTACATTGTCTCTCTGCTGTTGTCAATCAATGTGCATGTGCAATCTTTCTCAAGTGATACAAATTTGAGGATTATTGGATGACCAACATGTTTAGAAGAGAAGGAGTTTCCGTAAGAGTTTCAAAATAGCATCTGTTTGAACAGATTCAGTGAAATTGATGAGTTGTAATTCTATTTTATCTGGATATTATGAAAATCTAGCTTCAATCTAGGTCTCTTGGAGAACCACTGGACACTCCTGCTTTATGGTGTCAGCACTAAAGGGGTGTCCAACTTAAGGGAAGTCTAGCAGAACTCATGCCAGATGTTCAAGAAATCCATATTAAATGTAGATGCAATGAATCTATTATCTGAATCTGTGTTATATTTTCAGCGACTAGCTCCAAAATCTGGCATTGATCCGCCCTTTTGTACAGTGCATCTATTAAGTGTAGTTCTCATAAATTTGCACATTGCCATTTTATCAAGTGTTGCTTCACTATACTCATAAATTTGTCTTTCTGTTTCTATAGCATTGACATTTTATAAAGAAAAACGGTATGCTCCTTGGAAGCAGTCAAAACAAGGTATAGTTTTATAGCAGAGTGTAATGCTGCATCGATAGAAGTTAATTACAGCAAACTTTGCTAATACCTTTACTCCATTTTACGAAACATTATTCATTTCTGAAGCTTAAGGCAATTGTTGTTTTTAATTCAAAATTATTGCAATTATGAAAAGATAGAGAATTAGCCTCGAACTGTTTTGTGGAAGGTAAAAATGTACCATACTCAAATAATAGAAATGCAATTTGATTGAAAGCAGGTCACTTTAGATTTTTAAATGGCATACCATATTAGCGAAACAAAAGTATAAAGAAATGTGCTTCAGCATTACAGTAGACAAAGATAATTAAATAAGGTAATCTTTCTGTGGATTATGTTAATGTTGTATGCTATTCACGATTTGCAAATTTCTTCTTATGGTAGAAATGTCTCTACCTTGTATTTTAGTCCATAAACACAGCATTGAAAACTTGATATCAGAACAATGACAAATACATCCACATGCAAGCACAAACCACAGAAGACATTTTGGGGGATATTCTCAAGAACTGACGAAAACTATTGCTAACCTCAGTTAGTGTGCATTTTTTTCATCGCTGTGTCAGCGGAGTATTCGCAACACGCTGCTAACTGGCGATAGTTTCCCCTACCAGGTGAAATGTCCAGCGATAAGATTAGCGTGAAAATGTGGTGATGGGCCAACTAGCAATCAGAAACTGAATGCTAATAAGCACCAAGTCTGTATTTTTCACGCTCAGTGGGAAAAAACCCACTAAAAAACGCCCACTAAGCAGCCCAAACACACACAAAAAAAAAAATAGGGAAGAACTATGGATGAAGCTGGATCCAATACAGAAGCCAACAACATCCCCCATACACCCAGGAGGACCAGCCAGAGACCATGGGGAAGGGCAAGGAGAAGAGGAAGAGGAAGATCCGATTCAGTAGTAGGAAAACCAGGTCCTGACTGCGGAGGTGGCAGAAAGCCAAGAACAACTTTTTGTCAGCTCCACCTTGTCATTGGGCACAAAAAAAGCAATGTAGTAGTCCATTGCAGCCAAGGTGAATGCTGTCGGAGAGGTGAGGAGGACAGTGGACGACTGCAAGAGGCACTGGCATGATGCTAAGTGCAAGACCAAGCAGAAAATTGCAGCCAATCTGAAAGCAGCAATGCAGACTGGAGGTGGGAGTCCAGCGCCACAGGAGGAGATGGACGCGTTGAAGGAACAGGTGTCCAAATTCACCAGCGAGGAGACAGTGGTTGGAGTTCCGGGACAGGATACTGCTCGACATGACCAGACACAAGACCAACAGGGTGAGTAACAACGAGGGACTGGGGGGACGGGGAGATGGGCCTATTGGCACCCATGCACAATTAAATATATCGCAGTGCACACCCACAATGACTGCGGATAATGTCCCGGATGCCCTTGGCCCTGGGGGCATAGACCTATATCACCCTACTGAACCAAAACATTGCAAGACACATATTGGTGGGCTCACAGACCTGGAAATGTGCACAGAAAAGTCTACCAAATATTGCCCAAGTATCATAGCAGAACCACAAACTAAGGGCTACATGAAAAAGCAAAGAGCCACATTGATTGGAGATGCAGCTGGGTGTCAAAATGTCGCCCTGCCTCAACTCCACGCATATGCATGTTCCCGTATGCCTGAGTCGTGTGCAAGATTGTGCATGTGCATCAAGGGTGACCCTACTGCACATACACAATCTTGCACACAAATCAGGCACATGGCAACAATGGTACATGTGTGCTGACATTGCTGGCGGCATGCCCACTCATGCACATGATCAGTTACATACACAGTGCATCCTCATTTTGGCGTCAGAAAGATGCTCGCCAGTTCATACCAGTTGTAAATGCATGGTGTTGAGGCAAGGGGGCCATGTAGACATCCTGATCTGGATCTCCAGTAAATGTTACCGCATGCTCGTACAGGAGATGCAGTCCTGTGTACACCACGTGATAAAACATCCACAGTCTGCGTACCATAAACACAAGCATTATCACAACAAAATGACCATGTAGCCTACTGGCTAAAAGGTGCATATCCCACAATGCACACAATCAGCAGACTTGATTAAAACGTGATGTAATACAATGAGCAGGGGGGATATGCCTGCAACCCTACAGTGCATGGACAATGCATTTCAGGAATGTGTCAACCAAATATGTACCACATGTCTTGTTCATGTGCCATACTCACAGAACTACAATGTCACTGTATAGATGTATGACAACGTAAGTATGACAACAAGCAAGAATAGCAAAATAGCACCAAATAATGACAAGTATCTAAATGGCACCATCACCCCTTAGGTCAAATAGCACTCCTCCACTATCAAGTGTACACATCTTCCATACAGAAAGCTGCATCCCACATCAGTCCTGATGTTATTTGCCCATTACACCATTATGTGCATGTAACCCTATCTGTTTGGTAAGTCCACAGTGTCAGTGAAAAAAAATGCAGTCATGGTCCTTATCTTCCACAAGCAAAGCCTGACATGCAATAATCTGAACCACAACAGCATGTATCATCCATGTTGCCATCTGCGTGGCAAAAATATAAACACACATCACCCTGCACTTTGCACCTGTTGGGAGTGGGGGGAGCGGAGACAAGGCCTGAGCACCACTAATGTGCCTTAGTAAATCCACATACATCAAATCCAAACCCACTCATACACCACACATGGGGCCACCGTCGAGTGTAATGAGTGTTGACACTGTCTGTTCAGCCAGTATAATCAATGGAAACTCAACCTGAACCACACTCACAATGGGTAAGTCAACTGGAGGGCAGTAAGCAATGCTTGCTAGGAAAAAACATGACTGACAACATACACAAGATAAAAAATAATAGCCTAAGCTAGCTGGATGCACATGTGTACCACATTGTGCAGCAAACTTAGAAACAGCAAGCAGGCCTTTGTTGCAAATGTGGAGAAAGGGGGCCCTCCTCACACTTTACTATTCTCGCACCACACTCATGCACATGTGCAGTACCCAGCAAAGCTGGCTGTCTGTGACTCACACTGACAAAACAAGTGACAGTGCATGATGAATAGCATACCTGCCCCCCAAACATTTTACTATGGTGCCGGCCAAGTCACTGAAGTGCCTGAGTGTGGACTTCATCCTTAAAGGAGCAGACCACACTCTGACACTTCCTTGTGTACGTACAACCCCTGATAAAAACAAGACATCAGCTGCCAAACAATGCACAAGTGTTCCAACTCTGACCAAGACCCATATTTACCCCACCTTGCATCATCTCACCATTGTAAAGGCACATGAGTGAAAGGCCCTCTGCCTGAAAGGGATAAGGGGCAGCAATACCAAAGCTGCTGGGGTGACTCTCCCACAATGCAGGGCGCACACACACATAAATCTGAGCCACTCAACATTAACTACAATGTGGGACAAACTGCATCACTTTCACAACTTAACAGAGTACGCAACTGGTGCTGCTTGTGTTTAGAAATTAGCCATTCACATCTAGCTGT
This sequence comes from Lissotriton vulgaris, assembly GCF_964263255.1. Lineage (NCBI taxonomy): Eukaryota > Metazoa > Chordata > Amphibia > Caudata > Salamandridae > Lissotriton > Lissotriton vulgaris. The sequence continues at coordinate 955,919,476 of NC_141699.1, forward strand.
AAACTGTGAGATGACAATGTACAACTGCAACGTCACATCCATGAGGTTGCGCTAACATTCCGGCAACAAATATGCATCTCCTCCCAAACTGTCACAGTGGTCATTGTCATGCAGTCTGCTTGTAAACTCATCCAATGCATGTTCATACATGAAACACACAGTTAAACTGCACCTCCCATTAACATTGCAGAGGGAGAAACATCACCTCCTGAACGACAGCCTGTCCCATTCTTCACTGATGAAGAAGAGGAATTTGCCACCATCAACGCTGGCACCCTCCAACAGCTGATAGACTCACTCAGCACCCCATCTCCAGGAACATGGCAATCCAGCTGCGTTGTGGAAACTCCACCCCCTGCACAAACCAAACAGCAGTAAGCACCTACCACCACAGCTGTTTCACAGGACCTTGAGGACCCACTATTTGCATTTCAATGCCGTGCGGTAGAGGTCCAGCAGGAGATGGCTGATTGGGTGGGGTTTGACAGCATTGCGGGCAAACTTTATGCTGTACGTGGGTGTCTGAGTCTGATTTGGGACCACCTACAGAACATCACAGACTTCCACAGTCTGCTCCATGCTCTCCGACATTCCATGGCTAACATTGTTCGAGTCACGACTCAGAGACAAAAACAACTGTCCAGTCAGAGTGGCTCCAACAATGTCAGCCTGGATTTGGGCCCCATGCGACAAATAATAGAGAACATGGAGCGGATGCAAGCGGAACAAATGGCTGCCACAGATGCACACCAACGCAAAATGTAGCTGGAATCTTCCATCCCCTGCAGCTGCTCATTATTGCATTGCTGCAGCAAGTTTTGGCACAGATAAATGCTGCTGGAGCTTCTACATCCACATCTCCACACCCTGATGTGTCAGTGCCTCACAGCGCTGCAGCCAATCTAACACCAAGCACATGTGAGGTACATGACACATCAGAGGACAAAGATGTCGATGAATCTGCATCATTGCTAAGAAGAAAGCGGTAGCATTCATCTGTGCCAAATGGCCTGTTTCTCCTTGGATCTGGGCTCAGCATCATGGCCCGTAACATCATCTTCCACTGGCCCCAATACACTCTGTGACACTCACCTTGGACCTCAACATAGACTGCCACATTATGTCTTGTTCCCAATGGCACTGCAATCAGCCTGCAGACTGAACTCCCAAACTTCCTCTGGATATTTTACCCCAAAAAGACACTGAATGGCTCTCCACTGGGCATTTATGGAATGTGGGGATTGTTTGGCCAAGTACTGGTCCAGTCTTCACCAATATAAACAGACTTGAAAATAAAATATTTAACTCACACAGATGTGTGTTGTCCATGATCAATCAAGTATAGGGGTCTCTTAAAATGTGGGGCCAATGAATCCACTAAAAGGTACACCAAAGGAAATAAGAGAAATTTACACGTTTTACTGTGACCCAGATAGGCAGTGAGATGACTGGGTATGTGTGAACTAGGAATGTCTGACAAAATATAGAAAGACAAAATATCGACATACAAAAATATCCGAGCGAAAATATCGATGTCAACAATATCGACCTCCTATCTACAGCATGGTAAGTACAAAAATATAGAGAAAAAAATATTGATGTCAAAAATATAGTTTTTTTTAAAATATTGTTTTTTTATTAAACAAATATGTAAAATAAAGTAAATAATACTTAAAAATATAATAAACATAGTTACAAATATGTTATAATATTTAAAATGAATAAGTAATATATAAAATGCAATAAAAAATTAATTAAACATATACATATATGTAATAAAGATACTTATTTAATAATCAATTTTAATAAATAACATAAAAACGTATAAATAATTACAAATATTTTAAATTACAAATTCATCTATACACATCAAATAATAACATAAATAAAAATTAAATAATTATGCTAAACAAATCTTTAAAAAAAGATGTACTTTTTATATTTTTAAAATTAATCAAATACTCCATTAAGGGGTCGATTCGGATTCAGTAAAATCCCCTATGAATTGCCGTAAGGAGCATTTTTTACGTACGAATCATACACCTTCAACGTTCCCGTAAGTACGATGAAGTACGATCCGAACCCATAGCAGATCTCCGTACGAATCGTACGAAAGACCATGCGACAAATCGCATTCGGAACACACAGTATGCGACGTCCGTATGGGTTGAAGCAGCTTTTCACGAATCAGCAAGTACGATTAGTTACGACAACACTCCGTACGACTCTTTTTCTACGGGAGTTTAAAAAGTCCATAAAAGCATATTTCGACTCGAACCGCGTGCGACACGGACCCCCCCGGTACGTGTGTGCACCCCATGATTGCAGGGGTATGGTGCGTAGGGGTATGGTGAGTAGGGTGCGGTGCGAAGGGGTATGGTGCATCGGGTTACGGTGCATGGGTGTATGGTGCATTTATGTACCGTGCGTAGGTGTACGGTGCATCGGGGTATGGTGCGTAGAGGTACAGAGCATAGGGGTATGGTGCATACCCCTATGATTGCAGGGGTACGGTGCATATGTGAATGTGTGGTCTCTGTACAAATTGCTCATACAACGTTTTCTGTACGAATCGCGTTCTCGTTCCCCTGTCCGAATCGTACATGTCAGGTCGTACAGCATGTTTAGCAATAGTACGGTTCACCGTGAGGGTCCAGTATCGTACAGATTTTCCCTTGCTCTTCATACGGTTCGCACACATTCGTACGTATTCTTTTCCTACGGATCACACTACATGATTCGGATGGATTTGTACGATTCATACAGAAATGGCTACGAATATATATCCGTCGTACGGATTTGTTTCCGGAATCAGAATCGACCCCTAAATAAAACAATACAAAAAATATTAAATAGCAGAGGGAATAAAATACTATTACAACTCCAAATAAAACAACAGTAAGGAAAATGTTGGATAGCGTAGGGGTAAAAAATACTATTCCCACTCCAAAGAGTACAATAGTAGGGAAAGTGTTGCATAGCATAGGGGTAAAAATTACTATTCCAACTCCAGAGAGTGCAACAGTAGGGAAAGTGTTGGATAGCGTAGGGGTAAAAATTACTATTCCAACTCCAGAGATTGCAACAGTAGGGAAAGTGTTGGATAGCGTAGGAGTAAAAATTACTATTCCCACTCCAAAGAGTGCATTAGTGGGGAAAGTGTTGGATAGCTTAGGGGTAAAAATTACTATTCCAACTCCAGAGAGTGCAACAGTAGGGAAAGTGCTGGATAGCGTAGGGGTAAAAATTACTATTTCAACTCTAGAGAGTGCAACAGTAGGGAAAGTGTTGGATAGCATAGGGGTAAACATTACTATTCCAACTCCAGAGAGTGAAACAGTAGGGAAACTGTTGGATAGAGTAGAAGTTACAAATAGCATACTTATAAATACATTTATATTTAAAAATATTTAATGAATTAATTATAAAATACATCTAAATTATTTACAAATACCAATTAATAATGATTAAAAACGTAATTGCCAATGAATAATTAATATCCAATAAAATAATTATTAATGCACCACTATAAATTTAATAACTACTTAATTACATATCAATTACTTTACGCACTATTCCCTTATAAACGCACAGCAAATGCCAATAATAAAATAATACACTTAACATAATTATCAATTAATCAATTAATAAAAATTAATTACCAATTAATAAAAATTTATTACCAATTATTAATTAATTAACACTAGTATAATAAGCAAAAACAATAATGAAAATAAATTATTACTCAATTACATTTAAATTACTTCCCACCCTATTCCCCTATAAACCCATAACCCGCTACAGAACATAATTATCAATGAATCAATCAATTAATTTTTTTACCAATTAATTACCAACTAAATAAAATTAATTTATAATTCCTAAAAATTAATAAATAATTTAGTATGATTGAAATACTTCCCACCCTAGTCCCCTATAAACCCCCAACCCGCTACAGAACATAATTATCAATTAATCAATTAATTAAAATGTATTACCCATTAATAAAAATGAATTACCAATTATTTAAAATTAATTTATAATTCCTAAATATGCATCATTAATTTAGTATAATTAAATTACTTCCCACCCAATTCCCCTACAAACGCACAACCCGCTATGGTACCAAAATACACAATGTACTTAAATTACATAAAAAAATAATAAAATACATATTAAATACATAACAATATACATAGAAATCATATAAATATTAGTAACATCGATATTACTAACATCGATATTAGTAACATCGATATTACTTACATCGATAGTAGCAAAATCGATATTACTTACCTTCGATATTCTGCCCTTCTATATTAAAACAATCAATATTAATTACCTTCTATGTTCTGTCCCTTCGATATTAAAACATCGATATTATTGTAGGTCGATATTAAAAAATGGATATTTTTTCTGCCTACCGTGAACTAGATGTGCCCTCATTGCTCCAATGCAACAATGTAGCAACATCCCAACTTAGCCCGACGTCCATTAAGGAAATAGGCATGTGTGCAAAAATGTCCTAGTCTTTTGCAGGCCATAAGTAGTGTCCCCCTTTACAATTGCTAAAAATGATCTCTTGGCAGATCTACTCACATTCCACGGGGTGGACAAAGCCTGTTGTTATGGTGCGCATTGCATGTCACAGCCCAAGAGGGTGCACACCATATTCATATTGATGAAAATTTGTAAGGGCACATGTCTACCAGCCACAATTAGAACCACAATATCTGCCTCAGTGAAGTAGAGTTGGCAATAGGGACTCACCCCAAAGTGCCCCTTCCTGTGGACGAACAATGCTTACAAAATTAGGAACCCTCTCATGCTGTGACCACTGTGAGCGGATAGGGCATTGTGTCTAGGGATGTGTTGTGCACTGCACTTAGCATATAGTCAGATGCAGTGCCACCATTTCAGGGGTGGCATCACTATGAGCCAATGCCAACATTTACAGCTGGGAGAAGTGGCTATGACACTGGCACTACAGGGAGCAATGCAACATTTTCCCTCTTGTGTGCAGCAGAACAGTGTGCCTGCACAAAAACGGTATCTAAGACAAAATCATGAATTTCCATCTTCAGAGATTCACAAAAGGCATTTAGGAGAAGTGAAGTCAGTATACCTAACTGTACTACTCCTAAATGTTGTGAATACCGGAAATTGTACTGTCATGACTTACTCTCAGATGACTTTAGTGACTCAGGCTCACTGTTCTGCCATATGCCGTTCACAATGGACCCACAAAAAGAATACTTCCTGCATGTCCCGGAGGTTGAGCCTCCATGCACATGAACATATAATTCGAATGAAGCTGACAAACTTGCACTACGCAGCAAGTGTGCCAAGGTCTGTGCATTGTAGATGGACTCTGGGCCAGGAGCATGTGATATACAGGGGTTTGACGGAATCTGCGGTACCCAGCACATACATCCATCTCAATGATGGATAACAGTTGCAAATGCAATATCAACTCAAGGCCATGTCCCTACGTTGTATTGTAAATGGGCAACAATGTGCTGTCCAACTCTGTGAGTCACACTGAAGATGCTGAACTTCACAAACGACTGTCCCTAGACTAGGCCATAAATCATACTTGCCTCCCTGTTATCCATGCAAGTTTACAGTGCTCACATCTAAGGTATCCTGACACAATCCATCCTGCCAAGTAACATGTCATGACCATACTTACACATTCAACCAATTGTCCAGTGATGGTATGAGTTGCATACAAGGTAAAAAGCCACACTTCACCACATCACCCCTGACATACGTGCAAGCAGAAATCAAAAGTAGTAAGCATTTGTTATTGAAGTACAACATTTAAGTACCCTAAACTAACACTAATCATTACTACTACTAATATATTCTAAACTTACTAGAAAAAAGTGGTCAATTACCTAAACTATCTACCCTAACTAATCTTAAACACTCAACAACATATCTAAGACATCAACCGCCCTCCTACTCTTAAGGCACATCATGAGAAGGAACAAAGACATCTAAGCTAAACATAAACTAACTACACAGTTAACCAACACAAAGATATGTACAACAATACATATCTAAAACTACCTAAAAAGCTGGCACTAACTATACCTACACTACAACTGCAATACATAATACTTGAAATACTTACCTAACATTAAGTACAAGACAAGATAAAACATTGGGGGAAGGGAGAAGAGGGGGAAGGGGGTCAACATGTCCTGTCTTCATGGGAGACCCAGGGCTGCCTTAATGTCCATCCGGTGCCTGTCATGGTCTGCCATTTCCCTCCGTAGTTCTGCAAGTATTAAATTATTGTCCATCAATGTTCTCCGGTCCCGCACAGTGAACAGCACCTCCTCATCAGCAGGCGCAGGTGGTATTGTCCCTTGGGTATGTGGTGTTGGAGGGGGATGGGTAACTGCCTGTCCATGCTTACACCCACGACTGGCGCCTAGGATTGCCTGTGTGCTACTCTTACTCCTACGTCTTACATCCTCGGGCACCAACTTCCAGCTGTCCCGTCATTCTGGTACCTCCATGCCATGTTGAGGTACCCTTTAGCGACCTTCTTTGTGTGAGGGTACCAGTCCTTCCTCACCTGGAAGGTGTGGACTCCTCTGGCATCATGTTGTCTGTAAAATCAGAGCAATGAAAAAATGTGAGTCCTTAAAACTATGTCAATATTCTCCATTCAAATCTGAAACACAAGGTCACTTAAACATGGGAGCCTGCATTCTAGCGTAACAATGTGAAATCCGAGAGTGACATGGACAATGAAATGTTGAATCCAGGATCAGTGGCTACATTCTGGGGAGACTGACATGACAGTGCATGGCATGGGACATGTACTGTCACAACCAAATGAGACTGTCAGTGTCAAATGATGGTGCCATGACATACCCTGACTGAGGGTGACATGTACAAGGAATCAGAGGAGGGAGGCATTAGCCCTCTGTGTGTACCGCCACCCTCATCCTCTCCTGTAATGCACTGCAGCATCATAAGTACAATGCTCATGTGCAGCCCTGCATGTTCCCCAGCAACTGTGTGCAGTTCATCAAGTCTATGCACACACAGGCACTCTTGCACAAGAGTGCAAGGGTGTCTGTGTGAAGGGGGGGCTTGTTAATGTGTAGGAAGGCTACCCTACCTGCACCGTAGCAATCCTGGAATAGCCCTACTCACACTTTCATCTGAGCTGCATCAAGAAGCAGACACGGAAACACGTCAGGTGGATGAACACTTACTTGTTTCAACTTCCCTTTTCAACTACTCTATGACGGCCTCATCATTCTAGCAGGAGCAGTAATCTATAACCCCCAGGCCAACAAGTTAACTTTAGTGCCAAACTGCTCACCCAACTCCTACCAACTTGCTTAAAATATAAAAACTACCTAGTAATGGGAGACTTCAACATACACTATGAGAAAAAGGGCACCCTAGCTGTCTCCCAACTGGAGAGTGACATGGGGATCCTCAATCTTAAACAGTGGATAGAGGGTCCAACCCACAAAGCGGGTCATACACTAGACCTTCTCTTCACTAACATCGAAGCCACAAATATTTGTCAGGTCATGCCATTACTCTGGACTGACCATTCTCTCATAATTTTTACACTGGACTTACCGACTAAATCATCGAAACCTAGGGCAACCCTCCAGATCTCCAACCGAGCCTGGAGGCTAGTTAATGATTCAAATTTTGATACACATTTCCTGGATGCTAACATAGAGTTCTCAGACAATACCTCAATATGCTTAGACGCAGCCACTCTTGAATCTGAGATTTATCAAACACTAGACAAGCTGGCCCCTATTCGGAAATCCAGGAAACGACCCATTTATGGAAAAATGGTACACCCCACAATTAAAAAGCCTCAAAAGGGAGTGCCAGAAACGAGAACACCTATGGAGGCAGTCCAAAAATGAAGCGAACAAACTAAGCTATATGCTCAAGCGGAGGTCCTATAATCTCTCCATAAAAAATACAAAAAGAAATTACTTTTCCCAGCGTATCCAGGAAAATTGTAACTCGGCCAAGGAACTTTTTAGAATTGTTAAGGAACTTAACAAACTGTCTAGCATTACTCAAACCCTTACTTCTTCGGTAGAGGCCTGTGAAAGAATCAGTGCCTTCTTTACTGAAAAGATCAGAAAGATCTATTCCTCCTTTAGTCCCCAGAGCCCCCCTAGCATAACTGACGTAGTAAATACCTCTATCACAATTAACGTAGTAAAGACCATCGGAAGCCACACCAACCTTGGGCAGTTTCAAGCCCTTCACAGCAGATGAGGTTCTGAAAGCTATGAGTACAGTAAAATCTGGCTCCCCATTGGATCCCTCTCCCCATTTTGTTTTCTCAAAAATTGCCCCCACGCTCTGCCCCTTCATAACCCAACTTTGAATAAATCTTTAAGAACCGCCATCTTCCCGGACTTGTGGAAGCATGCCTCAGTGATTCCCCTTTTGAAAAAAGCTGGGATGGACATCCACAACCCCGAAAATTACCGTCCCATTTCCCAGCTCCCATACCTTTCTAAGGTTCTGGAGAAATTGGTGCATGGCCAATTGACCAGTTACTTGGAAACGAATCATCTCCTGGACCCCTCCCAGACAGGTTTTAGAGCCAATAACAGTACGGAGGCAACGCTGCTGGCAGTGTCGGACAGTATCAGATTATGCACCGACCAAGGTGGGGCTGTGGCCCTGATACTGCTTGACCTGTCGGCAGCGTTCGACACGGTCTCCCATAACTGCCTGCTGAACATCCTCTATGAAAAAGGAGTTCACATTTTTGAGCAACCGCACCCAAGCAGTACATATGGGACAATTCCATTCTAAAGCCAGTCCCATCAGTTGTGGTGTCCCCCAAGGGGCCTCACTAAGCCCCACCCTTTTTAATGTCTATTTGTCATCTTTAGCTAAAATTGGCGGGAAGTGGGGCATTAGCATCTGCTCCTATGCGGATGATACAAAACTGATGGTGGCTTTGGACGAAAAACCAGACATCACCAAATCTAAACAGCATAACTGTCTTTCTGAAATGGCAAGGGTGGATGCATACACATTGCCTGAAGCTGAACGCCGGCAAATCCGAAATCCTTCTGTTCGGCGGCGCCAAACGAGTGTGGGACGCTACTTGGTGGCCACCCACTCTAGGTAGGGCTCCCATCCGAAAACAACACGCCAAAAGCCTGGCATCATTATGGACGACGCCCTGACCATGAAGGATCATGTGCGATCCCTCTGTGGCACAGGCTTTGCCATCCTGAAGCTTTTAGCTAGACTATTCCCACGGATACCACTGGACTGCAGACGCTCGGTCACACAAGCTCTGCTGGTCAGTCTCTTGGATTATAGCAAAGTCTTATTTGTAGGCATGATTGAGCATTTATTCACACGCCTACAAGTACTGCAGAACGCAGCGGCAAAACTTGCCTGCAACAAAGGAAAGCTTGAGTCTGCTTCAGGCTGTCTGAAGAAATTGCACTGGCTACCAATACGTCAGAGAGCAGCTTTCAAGCTGCTTAGCCATGCTCATAGAGCTCTTTATAAAACTGGCCCCACAATACTCCAGGAGAAGATCGAATTTTATGTCCCCAGAAGAAATCTACGATCTCTCCAATCAGCCCTCGTCAGAACAAGACGCATACATAAAGTAAGGATAGGAGGCCGCTCATTCTCCTATCTAGCAGCCAAGAAATGGAATGAGCTTCCTCAGGACCTAAGACACACCGCCAACTATCTTCAGTTCCGGAAAAAACTACAAACATACCTTTTTCCCAAACTCTAATGTATCCGCTTTTAACATCCGTTCTGCAGAATTATCAGCACTGGTATAAGCGCCTTGGTATCCCTAGGGATGAGTGTCGCGCTCTACAAATAACAAATAACAAATAACTTGTACATCAGACGCAGGCCCTCTCACCACCACTACTTCACAATAGATGACGCATTGCTGCCGAGAGGGGGAAACATTGTTTCCTCAAATTTGTCAATCATGCATGTCTTGAATCTGCTATGATCACTCCGTTGAAAATTTAACTACAAGGCCTCTACAATGCAAACTTTTACAATACATTCCCCATTGTAACGGCACCCTGGAGTCATAATGGTTATTGTGTTGTAATGGGTAATGCTTTCTCACAGTTAGCATTGCAGAGCCCTGCATTGTAAAATATATGGCACAGCAATAAATGCAGAGCTAAAGCTTGTGGGGTAAATGCATGCGGAGAAATGTCACCAATTCGGACAGAATGGCTCGTACACCTGAGTCGACCAGGGAATGCCCCAAGGAGACAACTTGACAACACCATTCCAGTGTCCAAACATGCCAAAGAGATTCATAGGGCCATCTTTGCAAGGTGTTTACGGAAAGTGCCATTGATATGCTTTGCTCAAAGCTACGTACTGCTACTTCAGTGAAGCTGGTATGCAACCTACCTAAGAAATCACAGTACCGACCAGTGTCTAAGCACGCACTGCCTTAAAACTAATGCCTATTGGGCATGATCGGGCCCACTCGAACATTCATCTCAGTCAAGGATGTACATGCATTACATGTCTGCTCATACTCATCAGCAACACCACTTATAGGTCTCCTCTCCTATCTGTACGCTCTGTAATCCACATGCATGTGCTATTGTGACAGAACCCATAGATAAAATATGTATGCTATCACTGACTGGGGATGTGCAAAGTTGCATCTGGAAGACAAATGCATTGCTCTAACTTCACTCACAGATTTGAAACACTTCTGACTTCCACAATAAATTATCACACTGTAAACAAAGTACATGTGATACACACCCATACGGCATACTACAACATCTATCATTTCACCCTGACATTCATGAATTTGCACTATGCCATTATACAATGGCCAATCTCACCAGTGAGGGGTGGGTCCTTGAAGCTGTGGATGTCCCCCTATGTGATGAGAGGTCGCCCAGCTGTGAGACATGAAATGAAATGTGTGTTGGTATCAGACATAAACTCACATGGGTCATATTCATCATACAAATCATCACCATAACTGACAATGCTATGTAACTGTACTGGTGCATTTCATGTTGGCTACATGATTGGATCTACTTTGTTTACCATTCAAACAAGACCTGTGAATGCTGAGTTGGGCCAAACAAGACAATGATGCTAGCAAACTTGCACATACTAGTTGTGTGACACATTCACAAGGCCCCATTTGTACACGCAACATGATGTAACACATGCTCTGTGTATAATAGCATTGCTGCAGATCGCACAAGGCTGTTTCACTGATGTTGGTGGTGTATGACATTCTGGAGATGTCCTATTTCCTTTGATCAATTGTTCATATCTCATACATTGTTACATAGAGCCTATGTACAAGGGCAGCATAGCACAACGTACCAAATAATGATGAGTACAGCATTTCTAAACACATCCTTTTGCACACAACTCCCAGAAACAATTCCTTGGATTGTTTATGTACAGTCACCCTTTCTGTACACAAACAATCATTGTCATGCATGCAGTATTGCGCAAGGGTGCCAGCCTTGGCACAACAGTGCTAAGTGTTGTGCCACCGCAGTGGGTGACATAAACCTGCACCCTTAGCTTGACAATATGAAGCAGTGTTCTGTTGCTGGGATGCCAATGTTAGGCGTGAACACATGACGTCTCCTGTCTCACTCTGCCACATTTTGGCACTTGGACACCAGTGTGTCCCACACAGCATTTTTGGGTTTTCGTTACAGCGTTAATATTTAAATTTAGAGGTTGAACTTACCACACTGTAGGCCAACAATGACTCCCAGGTGGTCCAACAGGTCACCCTCACGACCCAGGCAATCCTGACAGTGGTGCTTCATTGGCACACAGTTCGTTCACCACCAAAGACACGCTGCATCTGCACCCGCACACACTCCCACTTGACCTTTCGCACACTGACGACATATCCGGAGAGGATACGGCCTGCCCTCTCCACCATCAAGGGCGGGTAAAACTTGATGAACCAGATGAAGCATCCCTATGCCCCCTCTGACATTCTGCCCGCCCTGCCCACATCCACTATCTCCCTGCGCACACCTGAAACCCACTGTCAAAAGGAAAGAAACCCAATATAATAGCCCCAACAACTACAGTTAACTACCACAAGACAAACACCCAACAATATTGAGGACAAAAGACAATAGAACAAGTAAAAACAAGTACCTCACACTTCGCAGACACACTAACGACGGGACACAGGACTCAGAAAAGCTCTCTGAATCACCAATCAACACCACACAACACCAAACATCTCCAACACTCTCCACAAACTCCACCAACAAGGTGCTCAAAAGAGAAAGTGAAAGTGCACAGCACTCCTCCAGTAAACAGGAAGCATGCAGACATCACTCCCTGCGTGTTTGCAGCCTGTTTTTTGACAATGCAGTGAAAATCTGCACGCAAATAGGCTTAGGGGTGATATTTCGTATTGTTCAATGTGTTTAGCAATGGATTTTCCATCGCGAGTATGAAAATAAATTGCGTTCTTCTACTAGCAACTATCAGTCAGGAGCAGTTAAGGCTCCCAAAAAACAGGCACTTGGAGGAAAAGAGCGGAAAGACTCTAAGAAGGCTATGACCACCTCCACCCCTTCTTGCCCTCGGGCGGTGATAAGAATGGTGCCTTGGGCACCCCATATGGGCAAGATGAAGGCCCAGAGCCCCCTATCGATATTGATACTGATGATAGTTCAAACCCAGAAATAGATTTATCTCACTCCTCTGATTTTAATACTGACTAAGAAGAGGCTCAGACAAGGGGAACGGGGAGCTCCGATGGGCATCCAAGGTCCTAGATAAAAATATGGGTCTACTGGACCCCTTTGGGAACCTAATGTTTGACCCACTCTTGATTAAACACCCTTTGTCCCCCGAGTGGACCCCTTCCCAACATGTGGGAGATTATCTTTCCTTCTTGTTACGAAGAGAAATCCCGCAAGAGGTCAGGGCTAGGCTCCGCTCAGAATGCCCCAGACCCTCCCTCCCTAATAAAATAGCCGCAACACCTGAACTTGACCCTAAAGTGGTAGCCTTCATATCTAAGACTTCACGAGACCCAAGAAAGGGATTAGATTAAGGCCTCAGGTCCTGTCAGGACCGCCTCCTCGATACGATTGGTCCCATAGCAAAGATATTTTAGATGGCGGAATCGGCATATCTGGAGGACTGCCAAGTCGACCCAAAAGAACTCAGGGAGTGGGTCCAAAGAACCATATGCCTTATTGGCAATGCCAACACGGCCTTATCCATAGAAAGAAGGAAAGGGGTCCTATTTAAGATCGATCCTAAACTAATCGAACTGGAAAAAACCATGGTGGCCAGAATACTCAAGGCTTCCTTTTTGGCGAGGAGTTTATAAAAGATATGGCCAGATATGTCGGGGCACTTAGCTCTATACAAAAATCCCAAAAGGATATTAATAGAGTGTTTCAAGATCGTGTTTTTACATGGGCCGGGAGAATGCGGGTTTGTTTCCCCGGCCGTGGAAACTCAAATTCAAGACCCTTCATATCCCATGGAGGCGGGAGATTCAACAACAACTCAGGCAACTTCGGTCAATTCTAGCCCCAAAAGAAGAGATCTCATGGTCGATCCTTCCAAGGCGAGCGAAGACAATGCTCCTTCTCTGCAGGTAAGAACCTTGTCAGACCCTTCAGATACCCCTCCAAAGGTGGGAGGGAGGCTACTCCAATTCACTGGGAACTGGAACTTGATAACCAAAGATCCTTGGGTCCTCATTTTATCAACACTCCTCTTCGGACGAGACCCCCCCAGAGAAATCACCTTTTCGACCAAGGACAAGGCGTTAGTATCTCAAGAGGTTCAGGAACTCCTAAAAAAGGGTGCAATCATCGAGAGCTCCCATGTGGGTTTCCTCAGCAATATATTCCTTGTAGAAAAGAAAAACAAAGAAAAAAGACTGATGATAAACCTGAAAGAACTCAACCAATGGGTGGTCTATCAACATTTCAAAATGGAGGGAATACACTCCTAAGGGACATCTTGAGAAAAGGGGACTGGTTGACAAGACTCGACCTGAAAGACGCCTACCTGACGATACCAATCTGGAAACCCCATCAGACGTTTCTTCAATTCACATGGGAAGGCTGCTTGTACCAGTATGACAGCCTCCCTTTCGGTCTATCTTCCGCCCCCTGGTGTTTCACCAAAGTACTCTGACCCGCCGCCACTTGGCTAAGACAAAGGGGAGTGGATTGATCATTTACCTCGACGATATCCTCATAATGGGTCAGTCGGGAGAGACCGTTTTACTTCACACGGATCTCGCAATACACCTCTTACAACACTTAGGCTTTGTTATAAATTTGAAAAAGTCATGTATAATTCCATCTCAACAAACTCAATTTCTGGGTTTCTTGGTAGACACTGTCAAGACAGAACTTCGTCTTCCGTGCGACAAAGTGAGGAAAGTGAGGAAGGAACTCAGGAAAATACTTGTTATGACGGTTTTTCCCTGAGAACTTCAGCTAAAATCCTGGGCCTTCTTTCCTGTATAGGCATTTTATATAGCGCACTACTTACCCGTAGGGTCCCAAGGCGCTTCGACCGCTGCGAAACCCTTCCTGGCTTCCCTGAGAGATGGTCCCTTAATGGGTATCTCCAGGGTGAGACCAGGCATCCCCGGCGGTCTGGTGGGGCCGTTAGTGAAGATGAGGCAAGCTAATGCCCAGAGTTGCCGAGTGTGATCGCTGATCAGAGTGGGCACCAAGGCGAGAGAATTATCGAGTCCGCTGACCCTGGTCCAGAAACCTGCCTCGCAGGGAATCGAACCCTGGTCCCGGGCCGTCCTCTGCTCTCGGGTCTGCCGCCTCTAACCAGTGAGCCACACTACTTCACTATCCTCCATGGTTCAAGCGATCTTCCCGGGCCCGTTACATTATCAGGCACTTCAGAGACTGAAAGCGGGATACTTGAGGTCCAATCTATCCTACTCCCAACTAATCTCACTTAACCAGGAGTTGAGAACCAAACTCCTTTGGTGGCTGAAGAATTTAGAGGCATGGAATGGCAGGGCCATTTTTGGGGAAGTACCGGACCTAAAAATAGAATCAGATGCGGCTTTAGAAGGCTGGGGAGCGAGATGTGGGAACTCGTCAACAGGGGGTCGTTGGACCCAGCAAGAAAAAGAACTGCATATCAACTGCTTAGAGTTACTAGCCGGTTCATTTGCGATCCGTTGTTTCACTCAAGATTCGACAAAATGCTGTGTAACTTTACGAATGGACAATGTGTCCGCAGTTCTTTACGTCAGCAAACTGGGAGGTCCTCACTCCAAAGATCTGACAGACTTAGCAAAGGGCCTATGGAACTACTGTTTGAGCAAAGGTATTTCAGTTGTAGCGGAACACATTCCCGGACTGAAGAACGAGGTAGCAGACTGGTATTCGAGGAATTTCAAAGACTCCAGCAATTGGAGACTGAACAGAGATGTATTCCTAACCATCCAATGGGAGTGGGGTCCGTTCAAAACAGACATGTTTGGGACCGTCTAAACACTCAACTGAAGAAATTCTTCAGTTGGAGGCCAGACCCTCAAGCTCTGAAGGTAGATGCCTTTCTTCAAGACTGGAGAGGCCTAGCACCTTATGCATTCCCTCCATTCTCAGTGCTCCCTCGCCTTCTCCTTCATGCTCGACGTTACAAACAGAGCATGGTCGTGATAACTCCTCTTTGGAGGTCTGAGGCTTGGTTCCCGATCATTTTAGAAATGAGCTTAGATTTTCCCATTTTGATTCCTTCCTTCAAGGAAATTCTTCTAGATCCAGAGGGTCACATTCATCCCCTTGTAGAGCAGGGCCTTCTAACTCTGACGGCATGAAAGACTTCAGGAGACAATGGAGAGTCCCTGGTCTTTCGTCAAACGCGTTCAGACTCATTTCTGAATCGTGGGCATCTGGCAAAAGGAAAGCTTGTAGACTGACATGGAAAAAAATGGTTCGCTGGTGTATTCAACGATGTTACGATCCCATTTCAACTGATCTAGTCAATGTTAATAATTACTTTTTGGACCTTTTCACTTCAGATCTGTCTTACAGAACTGTTAACGTTTATAGATCCGCGATCTTGGCTGGTCATTCCTCAATTAACGGAATATCAGTTGGCCAAAACCTCCTAACTAAACAAATTATGAGAAGCATGAGGGTTTTAAACCTTCCTTGTCCCAAATATACCACCCTGTGGGACGTTACCCTTGTCCTTCGAACTTTATCATCATTGGGAGACAATTCTTCCCTTTCTCTTAAACGCATTTCTTTTAAAATTACTGTCTAATTATGTCTGGTATCTTTTAGAAGAACTTCAGAAGTTAGGGCTTTAGATATTTCGAGCAGGGCTTTCCAACCTGAAGGGGTTTGCTTTTACCTCAAGAAGAGAACAAAGACTTTATCTTCATCTATCTTTTATCCGTTTTTCCCTGCGAAAGATAGACTTTGTGGGGTCAAGTGTTTAAAAGAATATGAAAGAAGAACCAAATAGGTTGAATGAATGAATCCCAATTGCTAATTTCATATAGATCTCCTCATAAAGGAGTCTCTTCTCCAACCTTCTCCAACCTTAGCCAGATGGGTAAAGAACGTAATGCATGAAAGTTGTGTTGATGTATCTATTTTTGGTGCTCATTCCATCAGAAGTGCTTCGGCCTCAAAGGCTTTTTGCTTAGGAGGGGGATTACAAGATATCCTTAGGGCTGCAAATTGGTCTAATGATAGTATGTTTAGGGCTTGTTATTTCAGACCAATCCCTAATGTGATTGATAATGTTCTTAGTGCACTTTAAATGTGATTGATAATGTTCTTAGTGCACTTTAAACTTGCACAATATGGCCTCTGTGTCGTGCCATAAAATTTTGATTTTTCACAGCCTGCTGGGCAGAAAATCTGGATTTTATTAAGGACACGGAAGCTAATGTTATCCCTCCTCTTGAGTTTAATCCCTCCCTATTTTATCATTGATTTTACGTTATTTACTCTTTTCTTTCAGAATAAGATTGATTCTTCTCTTCTTGACGTTCGTTTTGGAGTTTGGGTCTTCAGTTTTTGTTTCTCATGTTTATCCTCTTCACGATGATCTTTCTTCGCAGTTGGACAATGAAGGATGAGAGATGATCTCCAAGGAACTTTATACTTATTTAGAATGTTGATTGAAGTTCCATGTTCTTCAATTGTTGCTACTGAGCTGTGGTAATAAAGGAGATTTGCATAATATTAGCCTCCGTGTCCTTGATAAAATCCAGATTTTCTGCCCAGCAGGCTGTGAAAAATCAAAATTTTCCATCGCGAGTATGAAAAAAAATCGCGTTAACGTTAATGCGGGCAGATTTTGCACGCTGAAATGACAGAGGTATGTGTACTGATTGGCTCGGTTATGACCGTTCCCCACCACCATCTAGTATATGCTGCTGTTATCTGAACACGTATGATGTTCTTCTTGTTTCTGACTTTTACCTCACCTGTTGGTAGGGTTGCCTATCTACTTTGACATGCTTTTTTTTGCCTTCTTATATACTGCTTTTACTCTTTTTCGGGCCTAAAGGCCTATGCTCGAGTGATGCCATGTTCTTTTCTGACACCATCTTGCTGAGCCTCTTTAGGTAAAAGGCAATGTTTTAGTTTCAATGTGTTATTCGCTAGCAGTGAATCAGCAAGGACCGGTTCTTATCCGTGGAATGTGCTCTCTTCGCGCCGGAGCCATAACAAACGCTTGGCCAGCTGCTGTTGTGTGTCTGGTACGAGGAGGTACAGGAATCCTATGAGAACAGTAGGCGGGATCTTCTAGAAGCTTTGAGAGAGGGCTACATTCTATATTAGTGAAAGCGGGTCCAAGAGGAGAAGAGATGGTGAAATGCTGGTCTGATGGTTTTGGCGGTCTGGTGAAACATCATGGTGCAGACGTGCAGTCGTGGTGGTGGAACAGAGAGTCCTGACCCAACCAGAGAGAGACAGAGAGTCGGACCCTTATTCAGCTTACAGATGCCTAATAATATGGTGAGGTTTTCCATGTATGTCTAATTTTATCTAATTATACCTTTATTTTCAGGTTCTATGTATATGTATGTGCTAATGTTTAGTTAGTTCTTCTTCCTTGTCATTCCGTGATCATGTAATAAAGTCCTTATTCTTTGTGAAGGAAGGTCGGGCCCCTTTTTTACCAAGTGCTCACAGAGGGATGGGTTATTTCCCCTCTAATGGGTAATTGTAGATACCAAAGGGAAATCGGCTCCTAAGCAGAAATATCCAAATTGCTAGTAGACCAACCCAACATAGTGTAAAAGGTATGTACTGATTTTTCACCGGAAGGTGTTGCTCGTGCAGATGCACGTTGATCGTCACACCCTAAGAGTCATATTTTACACCAAATGACACCCTAAAATTCATATTTTATCCCAAATGACACCCTAAAAATCATAATTTATCCAAAATGACACCCTAAATGTCATATTTTACCCCAAATGACACTCTAAAATCCATATTTTACCACAAATCAAATGACACCCTAAAATTCATATTTCACCCCAACTGACACCCTAAAATTCATAGTTAACCACAAATGACACCCTAAAATTCATATTTTACACCAATTGACACCATAAAATTCATTGTTAACCACAAATGACACCCTAAAATACATAGGTAACCCCAATGACACCCTAAAATTCATAGTTAACCCCAAATGACTCCCTAAATGTCATATTTTAGTCCATATGACACACTAAAAAGTTGAATTTAGTGCCACAATTGACACCCTAAAAGTCTAGTTTTGCACAAATGACACCATAAAAAGCAACTCTCTGTACAGAGGAGACATACCCACCATCAAATTACAAAATGTGATATTATTACCACTTTATGTTAAACTTACACTTGTTAGAGTGGTGTACCTATGCAGAGGAGAAACATGCACACATGGTGTGTGTGTGGTGTTTTTTATTTGCAGAAACTGTGCTTGGGGTCATTTTGGACTGATATATAATTGCTAAGGACTGTCACGATGTGATGTGCTCTGGTGAAGAAATTGTTTATGATTCGGTTCCAACAGGGAGTTCCTGCTGCAGAAATGGTGGAGTGTGCTGCACCAGCCTAATCTTTCTCATCATCCTGTGTCTGGTGCATCTGGCACTTGGCTCCATGGGGCATTGGTGCATACAAATATATAGTGCAATACACAACATGCTATGATTATCTTGCACACTATTTCTGGGCTGTACAACAGTCTGCCACCTGTGATGTCAATGCATCGGAAACGTGACTTTAGCACGCCAAATGAGCGCTCCACAATAGCCCTGGGGTGTCCGTGGGCCAAATTATACTACTGGGCCTGGGTGTTTGTGGCTTGGAGGGGTGTCATCAGCCATGGTGAGAGTGCATACCCTTGATCACCTGTAACATGTAATGGAGAGATCTGTCCATTAGTGCATATGCATGCTGTGTTGGCAATGTTAATAGTTTTGTGGTTTGTGATTTGTGCTACTTTGGAATTCATGTTAGCCATTGTTAGCTTCTGATAAATGACCAGCATCAATGCTAATTACATTGCCTCACAGCTGCTCATCCCTCCCCCAGAGCGATTTAATTGTGTGTGCTGTGCGATTGCATCACTAGCACTCCGACAGTGCTCCAAATTCAAGCCTGTCCCTCATGTCCGCAAGCCTAACACGAACACCAGCAGGGACCCTGGCTCTCCTAATGTCTAGCGCTACCACTCACTTGCCCTCCTCGCAGTTAATGCCAGGAGAATGTTACACTGCCAATAGGCCACAACAGGCACGGCTCACGTTCAGTTCTGCTGCTGCCGCTGCTACCAGACCTTCCCAACCGCCCAACACCTGCACTTTCCAATCCAGACCTGCCACAAAGCAACACTCAGAGGCACCCTCACCTGCAGGGCCAACTGAGGGCAGCAACGCTTCGCCAACACCATCAACATCATCTCCATGGACTTTGTACTCATTCCTAAGCGGAGCCTCCAACTCACATACCACAACAGCTCCAAATCCATTACCCTCTGGCAAATGCTTGCTGACATTGGAATGACCCAACTCTTCACCACACTGAGCCACAAGGCAGGGCACACCTGTAGGAAGGTAGGATCTGACTGCATAGTTACCCCCACTTTTTGCCTGGTCTTTTGCTAGTTTTTGAGTAGTCTGGCTGGGATCCTGCATATCAGGACCCCAGTCAGTCTGTCTGCTTTCTCCCTTAAATTGAAATACATGCACTATGGTACACTCTAGATTGAATACTGGGGTACGCTTACAAGTCCCTAGTATATGGTACACCATGTACCCAGGGCAATGCAAAATGGAACTCTAGGTCTGCTACTGTAGCCTGTGTAAGATGGTGCTTGCACCACTTACTTTAGATATAGGTTCACTATATCTAATGATCACTACACCTAAAACGTATAAGTCACCCCTATAGCAGGCATTATCAATCCTGAAAGCAGGGTGCTGGGTTTTATGTGCCCCGGCATGAGCAGAGCCTCTCTGCAGCCTTCGGAGACCATTCTCCCCGGGTTGTCTGTGACTCAGCCGGACATATAGGTAGAGGTGCATTATAACATTGCAGTAATGCTATCTCGCAAACTGCTGCATAAAAACATATCATGTTTGGTATCAAATACCTTGGAATCCTACCTCCACACCAGTAACTGGTGTGGAGGTATGATTCCACCTTTCAGAAGCGAGCTTCGTGGGATCACCGGTTTATTCGGTGCCAGCCTTCTCAACACAGACAGTACAAACTGGATGCTGTCAGCTAGAGACACATTTCTGCCCTCCTGCTGCTGAGCCAAGCTCAAGCAGAGGAAGGCAGCACAATAGGCATCCAGTCACAGGGAGGTGTGACCACCACCCAGACAAGGTTTAGTGTATTGTATTAGTGCTGGGCGACTGCCCTCTGAGAGTGCCTGAAAGTCTGCACTGGGGGCCCATTTGGTGTCCCTGTGCATAGTCCAGCTCAAACAAGTTCTGGGAGCCATTGTCAACAGTTCGGGTGCAAAACTGGACAAAGAACATGGGTGTAGCAACCCATCTGCCCTGCCCCTCCCCTAGGAGGAACCCCTGAATCTGTACAACCCTCTCCAGTGGGTGCAAAAGGGCTTACCTGGCTGTGAGACTTTAGATTTTATGTGGACAAGATACTACCAGAATAAACCACTTACCTTTGACCGTCTGGACACCTTGGACTTTGCTAAACCTAAACTGGACTCGACTTTGTCTCCCTTTCCGTCCTAAGCTTAGCTTGTGCATTTGCTCCATACAGGCTCTGTGCAGGACCTGTGGTGCACTTAAGACAACAGTAGAATCTCCCTTGGAGTGAAGGAGTCACTCCCCTGCTTCGCAGGTACCTAAAGCGCAACTGACCGGTCTGCTGCTCCTGAGCTCCTGTGGACTCAGAAGATTTCGGCAACACAGGAGGTGGGTTCTTGAAGGTCTCTGAGGTTGTTTGGCCCTTGCACCGAGTGTGATGCCAGAATCGCTTGTGGGGCTGTGTAACCCAAACTCCAGCGCACCTCGTCCATTTGCACATGCATATGCTTGTTGGCAATTCCTGTGCTTGTGCATTGGACTCTGTGTAGTCCTGATCCTGAGTAGTATTTGCAAAAAAGAACTCCAGCCTCCTCGCACAAAGTGGGCTGGTGCTTTGCAATCTTGCTCGAGGTCCACTCAACGACTCCTGTTCATTCCGCCTGTGGGTCCTCCTGAGGGTCATCTTGATTGTTCTTGAGCTTTCCTGGTTGCTTCAGACATGCCCTGACTTCACATCACTTGGTGAGTCCCATGGACCTTGCTGGTCCACACCGTAACCTGTTGCTGTTGCCAAGGCTCGTTGGTGCTCCCGCCGGACACCTACCCCTCAGGATTCAACATCCTTTGTGGGAAAGCTCACCTCCAGCTCCTGGTCGTCCTCAACATCTCCTGGTCCTCGTGGCTGCAGAGTCAAGCCTCCCTTCTTCGCACCTGAAGTACAAGACATGTTTGGGCATTCATCTACTGAGCCCCTAGTCACTCTGAAGTGACCCAGACTCTGTCCCCCTGTTTTCAGGTTCCTTCCATCCAGAATCCAGGCTTGGATTCCACCGGACCCTTTTCACCTTCACAGCAGCAGTACATCTTATCTCCCTTACATTGAGAACGACGGAGGTTTCTGACTCCACTTGAGACCTATGCATCTGGCTCCCCTTAGATAAGTAACTAGGGTACTACAGTATTTTGCGTCAGTTGCAACACTGTGTCTGCTCTCTTTGGTGTGCTCAACCTGACACAGGATCTTGCCCTGAGGAAGCCAGGGGAAATGCATTGGCTGCACTTTTCTGTATTCGGTGAACAAGAAATTGGTTAAAGATACACAGAATAAACTAAAGAATTTTCTTGTTTCATTTCCGCTTGATGTTCTATGTCCTAATTTGTGTATATGTACTCTGTTGTGTTAACTCTTGATTGTGTTCAGATCTTAAACAAATATAATTGACAATGAGGTATCATTTCACCCATAATACCATTCTAAAAAATTATATTTTTCTATGTGATATATGCTGATATACTAAGCAATGCTATGGATATATTTTAGAGACAATTTTCAAAATCTATACATTTAAATATGCTAATATTGTTTCAGAAATGCATTGAGTTGAGCAATTCGGGTTGGACTGTTCCCATGAGGCACAGGGTCAAGACTGATTTGCTTTTTTTTATTTTTTTTAAATGTTTTTATTAAACAATTTTTACACCATTTACACTCTTCCCTCCCTCCCCCGCACAGGACATTTCAATTAAGAGAGAGAGTCAAATACACAGGTATGTGTCAAGAACAAGCCTACGGAATAATTCTCGGGTCAGAGACAGAGAATGCATTTCTTAGATATACAGAACCAAGCTACTTTAAGAGGACTAGGTTCAAGACTATAGACGCGGCATATAGGGTATGGAAGGCGTTTAAAAAAAGCTTTGGCATGGGGAGATATCATGCATACACCAGAGATTTGCTAGGCCTGACAGGTGTACGCCAATTCACAGAAATCCAACGGGAATTTGGGATCATCAACAAGAGTTTTTTTAAGTACTTGCAGACGAAAGGTTTCTTGGCCAGCAAAAGAGGGGGCCCACTGGGGTTTGGGGTCAATTCAATATTGCGAGTAATAGAAGGGGGGCAGGGCTGTACAATCAAGAGGCTGTATGCTGAACTTATTGTGCATAGAGGGGATGATTTAGTTAAATTTGAAACTAAATGGATGGACACATTAGGGATACCCAAGGGCGTGTTTGGAAAATCACTGCAGCTAGGTCAGGAGGCTCTGTGCTCGCCGGCTCTACAAGCCCAACACTATAAAACCCTATAGAGACTTTACTATACGCCAGCCAAAATTGCCCAGTGGGGATGCACACAGGGGATCACTTGTCCGAGATGTGATAGCATGGAAGGAGACATAAAACATATGTTTGCTGAGTGTCCGAACCTTCTCCCCCTGTTAAAAGACATGGAAGCTTTTTTTGACAGATCTTTGAACTATAAGGTAAAATTAACAGCTCACATAATCCTTTTAGGAGTTGAGACAGGCACTTTGCAATCACAATTTGTATACTTTGTATTTGTGGCCATGGCGGTGCTACGTTTATGTATAGCTACCGCATGGCGGGATAAACTACCACCAACCATGCAACAATGGTTGGCAAGGTTGTTGCATATACATAATATGGCCATATATGCGAGAAAGGGGAAGAAGGGTAGGTCACTAGGCTTACAGATTTGGAGCCCGATCGCAGAATGGAAAAATAGGATGGTTAGAGTTTAGACTGAGCAGGAAACCTTGGGTCTGCTTGATCATCGGTGCTGCTTACCTGTTAGGCCTACCTGGTTACATTTCCAGGCAAGGCTTTGCATAGCTGGTTAGATTGGTCTTATTATATTTTGTTACATTTGAATGGTATATCTTGTGTTACTGTCATCTCTTTAGTTCGCAGATTAGCCAAAATGTAAGTAATTTGTAAACGCTGAGTAGTATAATGGCCTAAAATCCTGCCCTACATGTACAGGTAACCATATGTAACTAGACTGATCATAGGCTTCTCAAGACTGATTTGCATATAGCTGTGTCTAAACTGGGGTGGCAAAGTGAGCTAAAGAATGATGATGGATTCAACCCAGATCTGTGACTGGGGGTGAGTGTTTCGAAAGTTTCAGCACTCCGTCCATCATCTCCTTGTGTTTGCTTTGTTTGCCCTAATTTGTCAGGGTATGCCCAGATGTGGGTCCCTTGCTCACTTTGCCACTGGATTCAAGCTAGCCTGGCTGAAGAGGGCTGTTAGCCCAAAACCAGCCCAGGATGCTGGTTTCAGGTCCAGGTAAGACATGGCTTGGCAGTTCGGGCTGGACTGTTTCCATGAGGCACAGGGTCAAGACTGATTTGCATATAGCTGTGCCTGTAATTGGGTGGCAAAGTGAGCTAAAGAATAATGATAGATTCAACCAAGATCTGTGACTGGGGTTGAGTGAAAGCTTTCAGCACTCCTTCCATCATCTCTTTGTGTTCGCTTTGTTCGCCCTAAGTTGGCAGAGTATGCCCAGACGTGGGTCCCTTGCTCACTTTGCCACTGGATTCAAGCTAGCCTGGCTGAAGAGGGCTATTAGCCCAAAACCGGTCCCAGGATGTTTGTTTCTGGTCCAGGGAAGACATGGCTTGGCAGTTCGGGCTGGACTGATTCCATTAGGCACAGGGTCAAGACTGATTTGCATATAGCTGTGTCTGAACTGGGGTAGCAAAGTGAGCTAAAGACTGATGAAGGATTCAACCCAGATCTGTGACTGGGGGTGAGTGTTTGAAATGTTTCAGCACTCCGTTCATCAGCTCCTTGTGTTTGTATCTAATTGAGCTAACATTAAGTGCAACCCTCCGCATTATATTGATCAATTTCTATAACAATGTTCCCCCTGATTGTCTTGGATTAGTGGTAACGAATCTAAATGAGGCCCTGAAGATAATATGCATTGGTAATGCTAAAGATACAATGGTAATGCTGGTGGGGGATTTTAACTGTGCTTTGTGTAACTTTGTGGATAATAGAATGTGCGGTCTGACCAATGAAGAAGAGAACAGTGCCCATTTTTGTCACACAAGGTCGGGGGATTTGTTTAATGAGCATATTTTTACAGCAGATCTTGGTTATGTTAATGATTTACTGGTCACCCCATTCTGTATGCCACCCACTTTCAATGGGCGAGGGTTCGCAACCATCATTGATTTTATACTAGCCTCACGCACCCATGCACACATGGTCCTCTCCTTTAAGGTTGGGGACATAAGTCTAAGTGATCACTTCCCCCTTTGTCTACTGCACAGGTTATCTACTCTCAAACCCAAGAAGTCTAACTTGCCTACTCATGTGTTGGGGAACATTGTACTGAATAAAACAAATTGCTACACCTTAAGGTGGGAGAACATAAACCCTGATTTACTGACCAAAAATGTGATATTGAATTGTAAGTCTGCATTTGACATATGTTTGAGTGAATCAGCGTCTGACGCTGGTATTGTGCGCTCCTTTAATGATATCTCTAAGAAGGTTAAGAACTTGTTGACGGCTCAGCCTCGTAACCAATTGAAAACTTCTGGGTGGTTCAACAAGAAATGCACAAGTGCCTATTCTAACTTAAAAAAGAACTGCATAGGCAGCCCAGATCCCCAACCAAAATAAGACAGGCTAGAGCGGAATACAGAGGGGCCATTAAAGAGAGGAAGTATACATTACAAAATTAAGCTTGGGAGGCCCTTCATTGCGCGGCCCAGCTAAAAGATAGTACTGCGTTCTGGAAGGTCCTGAGGACTCCCTTTCTATCTCCCAGTAATGGCCCCTCTGTTGAAATAGCAATTTCAGAAGAAACCTGGATTAGCCACTTTTCTAAGGTATATAGTGATCAAGGAAACCTTGAGTGGCAAATGACTGATACCTTGACAAATAATAGTGAGTGGGTTGATCAGCAAAGTGCATTAGAAGAGGTGAATAGGGCACTGGCACTCAGCTTGGGTGGCAAAGGACCCGATGGGGTTCCAGTTGATATGTTCAAATTTAATGTTCCTTTATGAGGGCCTATTTTAACTCAAGTTATCAATGCCAGCATTAAGTCAACTTTCCTAAGACCTGGGCACATTCAACAATTATTCCAATCTTTAAAAAGATTCCAGGGTGCTAAAGGCCGATCTCCCTTTTGGAATCCATGGTTAAAGTAATAGTGCGGGTCATCCTGGAGCGCTTACAAGATTGGACAGAAGATACCCAGATTTTATCAGACTTACAGTACGGCTTTCATGCCGGGCTTGGCACAGTAGAACAGAGTCTGAATTTGTCCATCTTGGTAGGCAAGTATACCAGAGTAAACAAGCATTGGCATAGCCAATAGGTTTCGCTTTTGGGACCATATAAGTATTTAGTCATGCAGCACAATATCCTTGGCACAACAACATCAACTGTTGCATAGCTTACCACTTTTAAGGTCGCAAAGGCGAGACCTATTCGCTATGCCGAAGCTTGTTTGATCTGGAGTTCTACCTCAACTGTACTGCCTTTTGGGGTAAAATTAACGTTAATCCTGTGTATTATCATGATTTTATGACAGATGTTTTAATTATGTACAACTGCACTTGGAACTGATTCCATGCGTTTTTCTTTCTGGGGTGTTGTTTTAAATTGCTATGTTGCACTGTATAATGTACTGTTTTCTAAACTTTTATGGTCTATTTGCTATGACTCAATAAAGTTAATTTGAGTGGACTACCCTGTGTGAATATAGCTTGTGTGTCTGGCACTCAGAGAAGACCAAGAAATAAGAGGGCTAGTTGCCAGCACTCATGCATGGCTTCTGTAGCAGGAACTTGGACTAGCGAGCACGGGTAAGCACATCACCTAGGCCCACATCACTGACAATTGGATACCAACACATTGTGATGGGACGTTCGCCTGATAAAGCACTCCCGGAGGGAAGAGCTTAGAAATAATGATAGTCATAGTTCATGGCACAGAGGTCCGCATCAATATCCACTGCACATTGCTCTCAAACGGGGCAGGTCTCATGGAATCGTTTTCTGTATGACACAACATCTTTTATCTCAATATAGTTTGTCTCACTGCAACGTACTGAAGTCTGCTTTGTGTTGTCCGACAGAGCTTTCAACGTTTACATAAAACTGTAGCAAGATTTCTAAATGCCAGAGAAATAGTACTACATACTGGGAAGCTGAATTCTACGAATAAGATACAATAACTAACGAAGGTTCCTTATACATCTCAGAATGATTTCCCATCTCACTCTTTAATCAACGTAAAATGCGTCCGATCATGAATACAGGAACAGGCCTACTGGCTTGAGAACTGGTCGTTTTATGCGCATGCAACTTAACGTCGAGTCTCGTTTCGATAAAAAAATGTATATGCTGCAGATCTGCCTGTCCATACATTTCTGCTGATCATAGAATTTTGAATGTGGATAATCCCCGATGCAATACCATACCTCTTTCACATTTCTTGCACGCCTTACAGCCGTCAGGCGACATACATTGTGTTTCTCTGACACCGATTCATTCTAGCCCACGCCGGCTCGCATTATGAACAAGCAGCAATTCCCATGTCATTAGGGAAAGGAGAAGAGAAGTAAAGGAAGACAAAAGACAACAAGCATGCAGAGGGAGTTGTGTGCGCGCGTGCTGCAGCTGACAAGGAGGGAGTGGGAGAAGAGAGGGGTAGGGGAGGGGATTAGTGCTACCCACAGGCTTTTGCCAGCCACCAACTTGCTATTACGCGCACAAGCGCGCACGACGTGCACAGCAAGCCAGATGACACGTTGCGCGTGCTTGTGCGCTTAATAGCAAGCTGGTTGTCAGAAAAAGCTTGTGGGTAGCACTTTCAAAACCAGCTACTAAATTTCTCGCCAGAGCAACGCATGCGCTGGCTCAAGCGAGACCTAAAAACGGGTGTCTTTTTTGGCTTTCGTGGACCTCACCGCAGCCTTTGAATCTATAAGATAGAACAGACTGTGGGAGTTCCTTGAGACAGAAGGGGTTGATCCCCAAATGATTGTTTTTCTAAGACGATGCACAGCGGAGCTGCAGCAAGTGTCCAGAATGTATTGGGGGGGGGGAATGCACCCAGGTCTTTCCCATTAGGAGATGGGTCAGACAAGGCAGAGTGCTGGCCCCTTTTCTTTTTAATCTTTACAACAACGGAAAAGAGCTACTTTTAGAGGGCAAAGACTTTCCCCAAGCCGGAGGCCGGCCCATACCTGCACTCCTTTATGCGGATGATGCTGTGCTAATGGCACACATGCAAAACAGCCTCCAGAGACCCTTGGATAGTTTCAGCAATTTTATGAATGTTTTAGGTCTTAATACTAACATCTCTTAGACCTATGTTATGAGATGCAGACACGGGACTCAGAGGAAAGAAGAAATGTTTGGAGACAAGAAGAAGCGAGCTTCAACTAGAAGTTTCTCCTACCTAGGTATTTTATTCAATCAGCATGATTCATGGGTTCAAACCATTTATGCTAAAAAATTGGCATTTACTAGATCAACATCAGCCCAAGTAACTTTTGCCAAAAAACTAAGCAGGAAACCACCCCTAGAACTCCTGCAAATATATAAAGCTAAATGTATTACAATGACAATCTATGGGGCAAGGGTGCGGGGTTTTGCAATCACCATTCCGCTACAAACAGTTGAAAACACTTTTCAAAGATATATTCTCTTTGTACCCCGAGTACCTCTTCGTATGTCTGCCATAAAGAGCTGGGTCTCCATTATATTGCTGTTCTTATAAAATTAGAGCCAATTCTCCTGTGGCACAGAGTTTTGTGTAAAGATCGTACTAAGTTAAACAGGGAGATCCTGCAAGATACCTTGAGATTGGAGGGAGCTTTAGTGATCTCTTGGACTAGATTTGTACATGATTTCATAAACGATCTGGGTCATCCAGAATATTTTTAAAACCCAACCTCAATGTTGGAGATTCCTGAAAAGACTTTAAAAGTGAGGGCTTCCATTTACTGGATTTCATCACAATTGCAAGGGAAATCCCAAAAACTAGTGTGATGCAACATTAGTTGTTACGTACAACCGTGGGGATGGAGCCTTACCTATCTTTTGTGCCCGGGGAGTTCTCCAGATTTCTTTTAACTCAGTTTAGATTGGGAAATATACATAGATTAGTGTAATTACCGAAAATTAATAATTAGTCCCACGATTTGTTGTGTCCCTGTGACAAAATCTCTGAACAATAAACTATGCACTTAGTCTTGTTCTGTAAACTCTATACTGAGTTGAGGAAAGTCTGGATTATTCCATTCTTAAAAAAACAGGGGCTTAGGCAGTGTCGCCCAGCCATGTTTTTACTCCAGCTATTGGAAAATTAGCATATTGCGTGGAAGTTAGCAATGTTTTTAAAGAAGGTGCTTCATCGCAGGAAATGTTGTATAGCTATTGAGCTGTATTTGGAGTACCCTGTATAAGGGGAGCTGAGTTTGGATGTATGATGTTACAACGCATACTTTTACAACGCATACCTTTACAACACATTTTTTACAACACAACATCCATAACAACGCATTCCATTACAACGCATGCCATTACAATGAATTTTTTAAAACTACCTTTATAACACATTCCATTACAACGCATACTACCTTTACAACGCATACCATTACAACGCATACCATTACATTGCATGTATGGTAAGTATTGGATAGTGTAGGGGTAAAAATTACTATTCTAACTCCAGGGGGTGCAACAGTCGGGTAAGTGATGGATAGTGTAGGGGTACTATGTGTTGTGATGGTATGCGTTGTAATGACTGCGTTGTAATGACATGCGTTGTAGTGGTATGCGTTGTAGTGTCATGCATTGTAATGGTTGCGTTGTAATGGCATGCGATGTAATGGATGTTGCGTTGTAAAAGTTTTGTTGTAATGATAGTGCGTTGTAAAAGTTGCAATGTAAAGGTTGTTTCCTTACTGTTATAGTATTGTAAATATATTATGAAATGATAATGGTTTTTTGTTTATTTTATGTGCTTTTATGCTTGTCTCAAAAAACAGCCGAATAAAGCTCTCTTTGACTTTGACTTTGATGGATCTAGTTTTCCTAAGCAATGAATTGCCAGAAACCTCTGATGGAGTCCTGGTGTGAACAAATGGTGTCACAAGCTGTATCTGAAGGGCATAGCCCTGCTCACTAATTGTGAAAGGGGAGGTAAAGTAATAGTGATGTTGCGATGAAACACTTAATTTGCATATTTAGAACATTTAATTTTAAAAAGTTACTTTTTGAAAATTAAATGTTGGGGGATTCGCTGTGTAAAAGTGCTGAATGAAAAGCACTGTCAGATGTTTCAATGAACTAAGCATTGCTTTGGGTGGACAGCTAAGCGCCACCCACCTTCCCAAATATGACATAGTTACATTAATACATGTTCTCTTTATAAATACTTTACATAGCCAATCTAGTTGTGCTATTGCCCAATCAATTTATAACATTCTATTTAATGAAAATTATTATATTTTGTATTGATTATAAATTCAGCACACGTGGATTCTTGAATCAGCACATTAATACATTTCAATTCTCTTTACTATTTGTTGCACATTAAATTACTACTGTTGGCATAATTATTTTAACAACACTTTCTGTACAGTGTTTATGGTCCTTATATTATAATGCTTCACAATTTTTAGATCAAGATTAGTCAGTGCACAGTGCTGTCTTCAAGACCTACTGTATTCGCTAAAAGGACTTTGATCCCACCTGCTGCTTACCTTAGGTTGATTAAGGTAAGTGTCACTCTTCTTTGCTGCCCACTAACTGGTTCAATCAGCTGATATGTCACTTCCGTTCCCATCTGAGGAGCATAGGTCAAGTACATTTTCCATATGCTTTGATTGTTTTATCTGTTGTTTGGGAGAACTGTATCTTTTAAATTGTTTCCTGCCACGGCTCGTGTTCTGATGTATGTGTTTCCTGCTTTATTAGGTGCATATTCAGCTTCGGCACCAGTCTGTACAGTCCTCGCTACCACAACCCGCCTGTCACATGGTGCCATGATTGACCCCTCCTCCTTGCCAACCCTTCTTTAACCAAATGAGCTCTCTTTGCCTTATATTTAAGCAAAACCATTTAATCCAAACTTTACGGTGGTCTGCACCTGAGAGCAACATCTGACGTGCTTTGGACAGCCGAGCACCATCTGGGCAGTACTTTCAGTGACATTTTTATGATGCACACAGCATCAACTTGTTATGGCTGACTCTGTGCACGAAGCTCTCTTTGGGCCGAGTCACAGAACTAACTTAAGACAAAATCCTAAACTTACTACTTTTGGTATTCACAGAAGTTAGTATTTTGTCTTAAATTTGTCTTAAGACAGACTTAAGTTAGGATTTTATCTAAAGTCTGTTTTAAGACAAACTTAAGACAAAATCCTAACTTCTGTGAATTCCAAAAGTAGTAAGTTTAGGTTTTTGTCTTAAGTTAGTTCTGTGAATCAGGCCCCTAGTGTTTCTTTGATGTGCAGGTTGCTTCCCTTCTCCACTGTGCATGCTAAAACGATGTGTCCTTTCCAGGTGGGCGGTGGTGCTTTCAGATCCAGCCCATGGACCTTCTATATAACGCAGCCTGATAGATTTCCTTCGTACCTGGTTTTAAAGTGTGGTAGGTGCTTGCTCTGTCCATTTGTGATTGCTGCTGCCCCCAGCCAGGCCTTGATACAGTGCACTTTTTTGAGCCTGTTTAGGCAGCCCAGTCCCCATTTGGGTCTTTTAGGTAGTCATGTCTTTTGCCTTAGGTTTAGTTTATCTTGACGACCGCTTGCCGAGTTTGCTAGTTTGCTAGTTTGCTAGTTTGCTTTATGCCGCCAGTACACCCCTGTTTCTTTCTACGACGTTTTCGTTTTCCTTCCATTGAACCAGTTGCACTTTTATACAGAACTTATTATGCTCCCACTCTAAAAAACAGCGCCGTTCCATTCACACACTGATGCTCCTGAATCACTTGAACTAAAGGCAGTAATCGCGTATATTATGCTAGACGAGATACGGAAATTAATTCTACTGTCAATTTGTAAAAAAAATAGAACATAATTCGCAAAAAGCATATAATGTAATTTTGGTATTACCATGATGCCAACATGGGTGTGATGCTTTGTGGTGCTATGGTTTGCTACACAGGCAGTTTGGGTTCCTACCTGAAGAATAAACAACACAGCTGTCGCTCTCTGGTCCACATCAGTTTCTCAGACCAATGTGAGTGTTTGACGGTAGTGAGAAAATGTTCTGGTCTTTTCTGGTTCAAAGCAGGGGTCACAGGGGCACAAAAATATTTCATTGGTATCAACACTAAGGGGCATATTTACGTCTTCTGGCGCATCTCTGCAAATCAGCAGGGATGCACAGGGGCCGCCCATACTCAACATGGTGCCTCACTCCTTACGCCTGCTTCAATCTTGTAGATTTCACTGCGTCAGTTTAACGTGGCTTTCCTGCGAGGGAACGCCCACCCTGCGACAGAACGCCCACATGAAACCTGACGCAGGTTTCATGTGGCGCAGGGCTTTACAACGTGACGCATCTGTCTAGATGCGTCACGTTGTAAATAAGTCGCAACGTGGCGCATGGTTTACGCCAACGCTGCGTCACAAAAGTGACGCAATGGCGGCATAAAAGTGTTGCAAGGGGCTTGTAAATCTGCCCCTTTATCTTTAATGGTTCTTCAGCAGGGCTGGAGTGGCCTTAGCGGGCACTGGGCATTTCCCTGGTGGGCTGTCAGGGTGGGAGGCGGTTTTGGGCCCCTTAGGGGCCGTTTTTGTAACCAGGGGGCTGGCAATATCGCCCCGTAACAAAATCGTCCGAAACCGGCCCTAGCAAACATCTCGACAGCACCCCACCCCACTCCCCGGGCCGGCCAGGCATTTTGCCAGAGCTGGGTTCGGTTCCCAGTCCTGCCCTGCACGTCAGGGGTGGTAGGTACTTTATAAATACAATTTCAATACACTGGGTCACATCATCACGGATCTACATAAAAGGGCGGCAAAAACAGCTGAGCCTTTTTTAAATGCATTCTGTTCTGACAGCAGGCAATCCACATAAAGCAAATATAATTGGTGAGTGGGGAAACGTGATTGTAGCTGAATTTACGTTGCTTCTTTTCCAAGACAAAAGTTAAGATCCACAGAATACATTTGCATTTCACATATGATCTGATTACATTCTTGAGATGGCATGGGTAGAAAATTGAAAATACATTTTCTTAACAGGCTGAGAATGTCTGAATAAGTGTATTTAGCTTAATGTTATTTCTCAGTGTGTAAGGGGAAGCAGCCATATAAGTTTCTCTCTTTAATAGAAATTTACAGCCTACTCTTCTTTTTCTAAGCACATTTTTCCTGTACCTATTTGCTAACAGTATCATGCCATGGGCTTTATTACTGACACAAGATTAGACAAAAATGCATATTCATTCCTCATTTGCGTCTCTTTGTGCCTGTCTTTCTTTTTGTGCCTGTCTTCCCGTCTCTCCCTTTGTCACTTTCTCAATGTATCTCTCACGTCTCCTCTTGGTGCCTCTCCATCTACAGCTGTCTATCTTCTATCTCTTCTTTCGCTTCACTATTTGTTGCAGCATCACATTCTCAACTCTCTGACACGGTTCTTAAGTGCTAATAGAAGATCTATTTAAATGTGGCTGTGTTGCTCTCCCAAGGGAGGAGCCCAAGAAAACCCAAAATATTACTTATGAATTGTCTAAATTATGATTTGTTTAAGCGAAACAGAAAGCAGAATCCAGGCTTACAGTTTCAAAATGTATTTTTGGGCAATTCCACTGGAAAGCCTTATCCAATATTTTGTTGCAATTTGACCTGTGTCATGTTATGAGCTGAAACCAACTCCAGGTTGATACATTGGGTGTTGTTCCACACACATACTAACATTTGAAACTGTGAAGAGGAACTTTGTGGGTCAGAAACAGGCAGTTTTGAATATGCAGGTACTGTCCAGTACTGAGTACCTGCACTTCTTTAATTTTAAAGGAAAAGTACTGGCACTTCTTAGTACTGCTGCAATACATTAAATGGGAGAGTACTGCACTTCTCAGAAACAAACAGTACTCCAAACTGAATTTCTTCACTTCTATAGTTCCAATTCAAGCACTGGAAGCAGTGAGAGGTTTCATCTTCATAATGAAATGTATTGGATTATATTGTGTTACTTGTCCTTTTGTGCTTTTGGTATTGAACTGGTTGCAGCAGGGCTCAGAGCTGTCTGCAACGTATTTTGCAGCAGTACTCTGACCTGCCTGGACTGATGGTTTTGGTTTGTGCACACCAATAACATGAGGATCAGTGTGCTACAGTTATGGTAGTGGAGTTGTTTCCGTTGTATGTGTGCGTGTTTTCTTCAATACTTGCTATTTGGGGTACTGTTAGTGTTGGGGATCTCTTGTTGGCAGAGGTAGGTACCTTTGACCAAATAGGAACCCTTGCGCCTTGTCAGGGTAAGGGGCTATGTTCCTAAAATAACCCTTGCTCACATCTTTGGTAGCTTGGCACGAGCAAGCAGGCTTATTTCAGAGGCAGTGTGTAAAGCGTTTGTGAACACTTGCAGTAATACAGTGACAACACTACTGATAGACACCACACAAGTTGTATTATAAAAATAGGTATTTTTATATAGACTGCAACACTTTACGTTCAATGTACCTTTGGATGCGTAACGCTATACAAACAAAAGAGTTGCAGGGGAGGTGATGCGTTGGTTCCTTACACATAAGAATGGGGATGTTTCGGTACCTTACTCTGGGGGAGGTGATGCGTTGCTTCCCTACAGCTGAGTAGGAGACAGTGATGCGTCAGTTCCTTATAGGAGGGGAGGTGATGCGTCGGTTCTTCTCCGCGTGGGGAGGTGATGTGGTGTTTTTTTACTGCGCTTCGGTGGCGATGCACCCCACAACGCTGTGATGGGATGAAGATCCGGTGCAATGAAACAAAAATGGCATCTTCTTATTGATGCGACACGATGAGTGCACGCCCAACGGCCATGCAGTGACTCAACGATTCTTCTGAGCCGTGACAGACCCTGTGACACTCTACTCTGGTGATGCGAGGGCATCTGATGGAACAGTGACACTCTTCTCCGGTGATGCGAGACGCTTCGGCGATGCGATGCGACAGTGGTAGCGGAGACACCCTTCTTCAGTGATGCGACGACAGTGGCTTCAAAGGCGACACGCTTTTCGATTATGCGACGGCATCTGATGCAACGGCGACACTCTTCTCCAGTGATGCGACGACAGCAGCTGTGGCAGCGACAAGTTTCTTCTTCGTGAGTTGCGCTTCCAGCTCCTTGCGGCACGGAGTCCCTCAGAAGGCCCAACACAACAGCAGGCACTTCCAAAGAACTCTTGGGGAGCGGGTTGGTGAAGTCTGTTGTCCCTGAGACTTCAGCAGGAGGCAAGCTCTATCTCAAGCCCTTGGAAATCCTTTACAAGTTGATTTGAAATTAGCACAAAGTCCTTTCTCCTTTCTTTGGCAGTCAGACAACCACTGCAGGTCAATCCCCTAAACAGCACTCAGCTTACAGATAGTCTCCACCTCAGTTCCTCTGGTTCCTTTCCTCAGCAAAGGCTCTTCTTGTTTCCAAAATTGATCTAAAGTCTTGGGGTTTGGGTCCCCTTTTTGATACTAATTTTCCCTATGTTCTCTGAAGGCAGAGAGGCCTTTGCCAAGTCCAAACCAGTTCTGGTCAGTCCTGGAACACTTTGTTGACAAGACTCCTTCTTTCCTTTCACAGTGTAGGCCAGGGACATCAGACATACCACAGGAGGTGGAGCCAGCATTGTGGAGGGAAGGCACAGCCCTATTCAGGTCCCAGGTGTATCTCCTCCCACCCAGCTACATGCAGATATCTCTATTCAGCCCTGTGCTGACTCACCCTGTCTCCTGGATCCCCCCAGCCCCTGTCACTCAAACTCCAGACAAGGAATCCACAACCTAGCAGAGTCAGGCTTGGATAGTTAGGCAAGAAAATACCTACTTTCTAAAAGTGGTATTTTCAAACACAGAATGTTAAAACCAACTTCAGTAAAAGATGCATTTTATCATTCTGAGTTCAGGCATACTAAGCTCGAATTTCTACCTAGTTCCCTGAGTCAGTTAGGATTATAAGATGTTATAATCAAACTGCCCATTCTGGCCTATAGGGAACAGGTAGTCTTGCAATAGTGAAAAACGACAATGGCTGTAATTCACTATTAGGACATACCACAATGCACCCTGCCCTTGGGCCTACCATAGGGGTTACTAATATGCAGAAAAGGAAAGGTTTAGGGACTGGCAAGTGGGTGTACTTGCCCAGTCAGCATGGCAGTACCAGACTGCACACAGGCTCTGCAATGGCAGACCTGAAACACACTTTTACAGGCTGCTTCTGTGGGTGGCATAACCTGTCCTGCAAGCCCACCAGCAGCATGTGGTTTACAAAGCCTGGGCACATTCAACGCACTGTACTAGGGTCTAACAAGTAAACCAAATCAACCAATCATGGAATCACTAATCCATACATCAATTTACCATAGGGAACACTTGCACTGTGGCACTGAATAGCAGTGGCACAGTGCCCAAAGCATCTATAACCAGCAAAAAAACATGAGGCGACAGCAAAAAATGAAACGGAGATCCACGCTAAGGTGCCAGGTCTAACAGGTACGTCATCCTGTGTGATTGTCAAACATGGTTACTTCTGTGGTTTGTTGCTTTTGATAAGTTAGTTTTGATTATCCACACAGTTTCACACCATACAATTCAACTACATACATTTCCAATCCACACTACATAACTCCACACCAAACCACATAAGTCAACTCAACAACACAATTACACAACACACCACAAACACCCAATCCATACCATAGACTTCCACATCATGCCACAAAATTCGCGAGAGCACCACATAATTAATTTCAACTACATACTACTCCACAACACAAAATACCATTCCCCATAATTACACACTATAGCAGACAATCACACTACACATAATTCAAGCACACTCAATACCACATAAGTATTATCTACATAATTTTACAGCACAACATGCCACATAATTCCACTACACAAATCCACACCATGCAATTCCATGTCACACAATTCCACAACTAACAATTCCAATTCAAGTCACATAATTCCACTACACATTACATGCAGTCACTCCATAACACATGGGTAAATGAGATTGCCATTTACAATACCAACAGCTCTAACTCAAGCAAATGCGGGACCTATTGCATTTAAAATGCGTGTTTTATCATCCAGTGACTTAGATGAGCTGTGGCTGCTGGTGGGACATGGTAACATGGATTCAGTAAATTGAATTTGGAACATGGGAGAATTGGCCTATGGGGTAGAAACCTTGCTTCACCTTTACCTGTTCACCTACAGGATTTCCAAAGTGTTGTCGCTGTTAAAGACATTTGTAGGATGGTATCAAGGACAGAATGGCATGAATGCTGAGAGTGAACACTGTGAGACAGCTGACGCTATTGGACATGCACTTTAAAATGAGCTAGAACCAAATAGTTGGAATACCGCTGAGAGTTTGGCATGAGCTGGTATGGCATGTGTCCTAGTCATAGTGGGTGCCAAGCTGGGTACAATATATTCCAGCGAAGCATGGCTCATGTCTGGTAGGGGCCACATATCTCAGGGGAAGGAGTGTGACCTTCCTTCTGAAGAACCTCTTCTTTCTTTGTCTTCATGAACTGGAACATTGAAGTAAGTGCTGACTGCATCTTAGGATCACACTCTGTTTCCCCCCATAAGGGGTGTTGTCCTCTGCTCCGTTAGTGCTGGTGATGTTAGCCCAGCTGTGATCTTACATTATTTTACAATTCAAACACACCGTTGTGCTATTTTAAATGTCTTTGTATGACTGCGTTGCATGGGTTATGCATGAGTTTTGCTGTGGTCAGCATGCCGGCCCTTCATATGTTACAAGACCACTTGCAGTGCTTTATTTGTAAAAGAATAAGTGGCAGGGCCCAAACTTTTGATCATGTGCCCACGGTCAGTACTATCAAAGGTCTGCATGCCAAATGCCAAGGCTCAGTAGACTTTATTTCACCTCATGCCTCTTGAATTCACCACTAGACCCTCCCTTTTACCTCATTCTTGTAGGTTCCTTTTCATCCTTGCTTTCTCTCTTTGTCACTGTTTTACCTTCTTTCTGCTCCTCTTTATTTCCCCCTTTGGTGTTTTCCACTCTCTTGCTTTGGATCAAAGTCTGTTGGGGAAACATTAATTGCTGATTTTCATAAATGGTCCCGATAGCCCCCTCTTGCAAGCACTGGCTCAAATTAAGCACTGAATTTGGCACAACACGCTGCATGGCACTTGTTTCACCACACAGGTTCATAAACAAGTGCAGACAGACCTTACTGCATGTAATAATTCTGATTCAGTTGACTGTGCAGATTTACACAATGTGTGAAGGGCATAGTAAATCTAAGCATCATAGTCAGTAATTTCATGCATTGTGTCAGCATGGTGATACTGATAATCGATAGGGGAAGGGTCAACATTTAGAAACTGGAAGTGAGTAGTGGCCCTCCTCCAATCAGTACTCTGTCAATGCAAAGTCCCCCCAGATACCTAGCTGGAAATGTTCTGCGACACCGGGAACTGAGCCTTAATCAAGTAATCAATCAGGATTTGTAGAACGCAGCTGCTTCACCCATGAGGGTATCGAGACACTATCACATGATGTCGCTAATTCTCCTGTTGGTTGAACATCCAAGTTTTGAGGTCCTTCCTGAACTGCTGCAGCAATGGTGAGGCTCTGAGGTGCAGGGGAAGGTCATTCCAGGTCTTGGCCACCAAATGGGAGAACAAGCGGCCTCCGCTGTTGGTCCGGTGGATGTGACGAGTGGCAGCTAGAGCATGAATTAAACCTCTGCCTTCCTGCTAAGACCTAGAAAACTCCTGTTTGCAAAATACATTTTCATATGAATTATTTGGATCCAGAGTCAGGAAGGAGGTGACTCGTCTCTTCAGTAAACATTAGCTGGAGCTGACCCTTTTATTTTACTAACCAAAGATCCTTTAAGCGTTCCAAAGTATAAATCACGTTCATTACTGAAAAAGCACTACTGAAATGGCTAGGCAAAGCACATATATGTATTCTAGATGGGCGATATATTCCGCTCCACCGGTGGAGTTGGTGAAGTTTGGGCCACTCCACGTTACGGTTGTAGTATGCAGTCCTGGCCAAATTCTGTCAACCACCACATGGCAAAGTTTTTTCTCGCAAGATGTGGCACCCCCAGTGCAATTTATGGTCCCTTGGAGGGTACCCCATGAGATTTCTCCAACGCAGGTGATTGCGGGAGGTCACAACAGTTCAGGGTTAGAAAGCTGCAGCTTGAGTAGAAAATCTACTCGAGCTGCAGCAAAATCAACTAAAGAAGGTGAGCCCTCCGGCATGCCGTGCCATGCTGATCGTGCTGATTTGTCAGCGCAGAATTAGCTCCTGGGGCTAAATCACAGCACGAGTAGCAGGGTGTGCCAATTTCCACCAGTAGTCTATGGAATCTCGCTGAGTTTATTTGTAACTCTGTAGAATTCCGCAGAGGTAAACTCCGCAAGTTCTGCTAAGGCCTACCTGGCATTCACTGTTTATACGCGAGTCTGGTTGCTCTATGGGCCCTGTTCACTTTCGGTATTCACAAAAGATAGTAAAGTTAACTTTACTACTCCTAAATGCCTTTTCTGAATACCGAAAGTCATAGAGTTAGGATTTTTCTCAGATTACTTTTGTGAATCGTGCCCACCGTCTCAGGCTTAAATAAGAGTTACGATATCCAAATGCCTTGTGATAAGCGATGCACTCAGCAATAATGACATCAATGTGCCAATGGCCATGGCATAACATTGACATACTGATGCCAATCCTGAAATTGGCAACAACTGGTGACAGGCAACCTGGACCCGATCTCGTCCTTAACTTGATCCCCGGGTTGGACAAATAATCTAAATTATCTATGGGTTATACCTTGAGGCCTGGCAGGACGCAATTTAAAGGATTGTGTGTTAGTGGGGGCTGGAAATCAATTGCCATATGAACCCTCCCTCCCTCAATGACATCACAGGAATTCACACCATCTTTCGTGGCATAAAAGCTCCATCACACTAGGTTTAATAACAATGTCTACTAAAACTTGAAACTGCAGCATGGTGATATTAACAGAGAGGAGAAAATATTCGATTAAAAGAAGCAAAGGTTAAAGCCACACTTACTTTTAAAACCTTATTTCTGATCGTTCTTCCAGTTAAAGCCTGAGAAATCACAGGGCACAAAACAAAAGCTTTAGGTGGCATCTGTCAAAGTTCAGCAGCGCACTTCTCACCAGAATAAACAGCTCTGCCTCATTGTATTAATCAAACTGGTAAAGAGAACTGCACGCTGCAAATTGGCCTAGGGGGCAAAAAGGACCCAGTCTATATTTTTAAAAATGTCAACTGCTGCCCGTGTGCTTGCATCTGAATTTGGGATGTCGCCCTTCGATTTTATCGTTAACGCCTGGGTAAAGAGGACCGCTTTATGTTATAAAGATATAATCTCCACATTCCTCCAATATTCTGTGGGTTTGACAAATGTGAATAATTTATGCTATGCAATTACTGTACCAGGGTGAATGTATACACTGAAATGTTTATGTGGCGCCCCGCTGTTAGATGCATTGTTTTAAAGTCTCAAACCAGGATGTACATTCCAAACCATAACAAAGCATATTTTTTATCCTCCATTTGCAGGGATCACCATGCGGAGGTTGCCAGGCAACGCAGTCGAATTAACATTCTGGATGATAGGTAACAGTAGCATTTGTATTTCAATCTTGTAGGAAGAGAAGGGAACTAGGACTGATGCTGCAGAAGAATGTGGAGTTTCTGTCTAATTATTTTTGC
The DNA here is from genome assembly GCF_964263255.1 of Lissotriton vulgaris. Lineage (NCBI taxonomy): Eukaryota > Metazoa > Chordata > Amphibia > Caudata > Salamandridae > Lissotriton > Lissotriton vulgaris. The sequence continues at coordinate 955,960,505 of NC_141699.1, forward strand.
GTTTGAAACAAAATATCTATAGAATTGTTTACGACCACGTGTAGAATATTCATGGGAAATTCTATGGAACCATGATTCTATTATCCGATTTCTTAATTTAGTTGTCCTTTGCCGTATATAATTGGTAAAACTTTTTCAGACAGCATTGCCATAAATAAGCCATCTCCACAGTGGCAAGCAGACATCTGATTACTGTTCACACAGATAAAAAGCCTAGGTCGGTTTGCCTCTACCCCTGGCATTCTCTCATCAGGCCCAGTCAGGTGGGTCCCCCGGCAGGTAATGCCACTGCGCGCACTCCCCTGAAGTCGCATGACTCTTTCTCCCACCTGCTGAATAGTAGCCTTTTACCTTTTGCACTCTAGTACCTCCATTAGCACGACTGTACGCCCCTTTTTCCTCGAACACTGTGAGATTGCATCCCCTTCCTCCGCAGTCATTCTAGACCTCAGTCATGAACACGAGGTAGCGGTTGTCTGCAGCGGTTAATTTGTAAAAAAAATAAATGCCAGGGCTATCGACAGGAGGCAGCTTGCAAAACCTAATGTTCCTGCTGGGGCCACCTAACACAAAACCAACTATGAAAGGTGGGAGAGGATGTGGCATAATGGCCAGAGCTGCTGACTTTGGTTACCCATGTACTAATCTTGGCATTTGCTCAACATTCAGTGGTTCTGGGCAATCACTAAATCTCCCCTAAAGGAATATGTCCTAACCGGTGCTCATGAAAAGCGCCAGTGTTGATGATCAAGTGCCTGTGCTGGGCACCGGAAACCACCAGCTCAAATTAAGCACCGTTTGTCTTCTGTTTTATGCTGGATGCAATAGACAGTTTTTCTAATCCCAGGCGCTGTTGGCACTTTTCGAACTCTGGGGCATAATACCAACAAATAGCGATATTTATCGCTAAACAGGCTTAGCGGCGATTTTTTTATCGCTGCCTATCGCTGGATATGTTAGCGGAGAAAACATGCTATTAGCAACGTTTTTCTCCATTGTGCTAAAATATCCAGCGATAGCGGCGATATGCGTGAATATCGCTGAGAATACAGCAATATTCACGCAATAGCGACTAAATGCTCTTAGCCATGTTATCCACTTCCCATTGGATAACATAGCTAAGAACTGGTCTGAGCAGGCGTTAGTTTTTGGCGATTGCGGGAATATTTCCATCGCTACGCCTGCCTTGCTAATAGGCGATAGCGACGTTAGCGACTGCTTTCAGTCGCTAACAGGTTTGGTACGCCCACTTTGCATGTCATTAGCGATAAATATCGCTGACATGCAAAGCGGGCCCCAAACCACTCGCTATCGCCTAAAAGCTGTTGCTCAGTTAGCGACAGCTTGCTAATAAAGCGTTAGCATTATCGCCGCCTAGCGGCCGAAAATGGCCGCTAAACCGGCGATAATTGCCTATCGCACCCCTTGGTAATATGCCCCTCTGCGTGTTCTTCAAAACGTGTTAGTGAAATGTAATCCTGTTAGAAGGCACTTTTAATGAATCATTCGCTGCTATCATGTATTACACTCGCTAAACTGCACCTAGACAAATAATTCTAAGTACATGTGATTTATTTCACATTGATTTCAAACGGTTTTCTCAATTTAAATAGAAAAACATTTTATCATGTCATAGAGAGACGCACCAATGTGAAAGAAATCACATGTGCTGGGAATTATTCGTCTTGGTGCAGTTTAGTAATTGTTGAAGATCCTATCTGGTCATTTGTTTGTTTCCGATAATAGAGTGGTCCAGGCCAGGTAGTGACAGGACCCAAGCCTTTCTTTGATAGTATCATGTATTACACTAGCACTTCGCGAGATAGCTTCTCCCATCTGAATGATCACCCCCTACTCTATCTTGGCTCAGGTGTCCCCCTGTCATAATCACCTTCCAACCAGATGGCCATCCACCAAGTAACTTCACCTGAATAGCCCTGCCCGATTGTGCCTTTGCTGCTTATTTGTATTTTTTGCACTAGCACTTTCATCAACTACGTCATTTGTTATGGCACCAAAACGATTGCCTTAGCTAGCGAGACATTTAACCTGTGTTCTTCTCTACGACTCGAGATGGTTTTTATTAACCGCATAAAATATAGTATTATTATTAGTATGACTGTATTAAATTTCATTTTTTTCAGATTTTTACATAAAAGAGCATCACATATATTCTTTTCATTGTGGGGTTTGTGTAAAGTGATACATGCTGCTAGTCTTCACAGAAAGGAAACCTATTTTTGTGACTGATTTGTTTCACACGATGGCCCAATGAGACTGCAGTGTGTCATCTGAAATAGAACAATCTTAACCCCTTCCACGGTGATGACGAGCTGGGCTCGTCATGGCGTAGCCTCCTCGCACGCTGATGACGAGCCCAGCTCTGTAATGCACTATTCTGTCAAGAAAAGTGTCTCCCCAGAGCACTCAAAATCCAAATTGTTCAAATAAAGTTCAAATAAAGGTGCAAACCATGTAAATCAGTTTCAGTGTGTTTCTTTACTTGTGCATCATTTCATGATTCTTCTCATTATATACACATATTTAACTCATTGGCCCAATGCATTTCGGGCAGAGCCCTTCCTCGGGGGCCCTGTAAAATCCTGTAATGATGGTGATAAGGTACAGTTTCAAAAAGCAATTCATTGAACATTTGTTCATACAAAACTCAAACAGTATTCAACATTTTACTACATGCAATGGGGGTAAAAAATCGGTGTTCATCATTTGACATTATGCTAATGTTGCAAGATTAAATGTACTCAAAACTCTTTGCTGGGAACATGCAGAAATTAGGAGTGTCTAGAGGGTGGCCGAATAAAGTGCTCGTGGAAAAATGCAGGAATTAATGGTGTCTGGGGGGTGGCCGGAATCGCCACATTATTAGCTAAAGTGCTCGTGAAAAGATGCTCAGCAAACCTGTTCAGGCGTCTATGTTAGCTGCGCTGATATTCAAAATGTCTGTAAACAAACGAAAGGTAACGGACATTAGAAAAGCGTGTCTGAATTAGACAGCTAATCTCCGTTAAAGATACGATCGTGAATGATGCTTACCGACTGAGGTATTAAGCCGTGTCCGAGTTGGAGTCCGGTTAAAGAAGTGGCGTTTCCGCGTTCGATATGTAAAACCAGGTCGCGAAGCTCCTTAAATGAAAGGGCAGCGCTGATACGTTAAAGTGTATACGAGGTAACGAAGATCGCGATTGGATGATGCATGGTCACGTGTCAAGCTACATAAAAGGGTTGTGTTTACATATTATCTCGGTGCTACGAACTGTCTAAATTAGAAGAATGTTTCATGGAAAACGGAGTGTAAAGGTCTATCAAACGTGGATAGTAAATGACGAGGTAAATGAGGGATGAAAGAGGTAAAATACAGAAATGGATAAAGGGTGTTCTCATATTAAGAGTGAGGTGTTACCAACAATAGCATACAATCAATGGTAAAATAGATAGAAAAAATAGATGAAAAATGATATGTCAACAATAGTCAGAATATTTAGCTATAAATAGCAACTAAATTCTAAACGTTCATTGAGTCCTCTTGGCGCTGTCGATGACAGTTTGTTAATCCAAAAAAGTTCACGTCTTAACAGATATTGATCATTGTCTCTCCCTGGGAGTAAGGGAACTGTTTCTAGAATACAGAACTTCAGTTGGCTTGGGTTATGCCGGTACTCATTGAAATGTACTGCCACAGTGGATTTGTTGGATTTTAGGCGAATGTTGCTGCGGTGTTCTGTCAACCTGGTTTTTATTTTTCTGGATGTTTTGCCCACGTATGGGAGTCCACATGGACACTTCAACATATATACAAGGTTGGTACTATCACATGTGCCATTTACTCTTAATTTGATTTTACTTCCACTGGATGGGTGATTGATTTCATTCCCTTTGATAATGGAATTACAATTTCCACAGTTGTGACAGGCCATAGTGCCTTTATATGTGGTCGAGGGTTCTGTGATTTTGGGTTTTAGTAATTCTTTTAGATTTCTTGTTCTCTGATATGCAAATCTTGGGTTCGAGGAAAAAATTCCCTTGAAATCTTCTTCCAGGGCCAACAACGGCCAATGTTTTAGTATGATTTTTTTAACGTTGTAACTCCTGGTGGAGTATTTTGAAATGAACACTGATCTTTGTTCCTCCCTTGCGGTGGATGGTGTCAAAAGTTGTTGTCTGTTCAAATGTTTTATTCTCTCCACAGCTGGTTCCAGTATGGTTTCCGGGTATCCCCGGTCCTTAAATTTGTTTATTGTGTTGTCTTTTTGCTCGTCATATAGTTGTTGAGAGGAGGCAATGCGTTTAACGCGTAGCAATTGAGAGTAAGGAAGATGATTTTTTAATGAAGGTTGATGGAAACTCTGATAGTGTAGCAAGTTGTTTTTGTCTGTGGATTTCTGAAATACTGTGGTGGATAGTTTATCTTGGTCTTTGATGATTACAACATCTAAAAAAGATAGTTGTTTGTCATTGAAGATATAGGTAAACTGAATCCGGTCATTAACTTTATTGAGTTCTTGGATGGCTGATGTGAGTTGAGTAGTGGATCCTTTCCATAGTAGAAAAATGTCATCTATGTACCTCTTGTACAGTATGAGGTTGTTTCTCCATGATTCGTTGTTGAGGATGTGCTCTGTTTCAAAATGGTGCATGAAAATGTTCGCATATGCCGGAGCGGCACAATTTCCCATGGACGTTCCGTTACATTGTCCAAAAAATTCATTGTTGTACTGAAAATAGCTGTGGAATAGTGTAAAGTGCATCAATTCCATAATAAGCAGCTTCAAATTTGTATCTTCTGATTCATAGTTTAGCAGAATGTTCTCCAATGCTGTTAATCCTAGGTCATGAGGGATCGAAGTGTATAATGACTTCACATCAATGCTGGTCAAAATCATCTCAGTGGAGAATGAGGTCTTGTGTTCTTCTAGGATATTCAAGAAATGGGTAGTATCCTTTATGTATGTAGGAATCTGCTGTACTAATGGTTGTAGATGTTTGTCGATGAATTTTCCTACTGGTTCATGGATTGAATTGATTGTAGAAACAATCGGCCGGAATGGGGGAACTGTGGGGTGTTTGTGTATTTTTGGAGTCATGTAAATATAGGGTACGGATGGATTTTGTTTGATCAGATATTCTTTTTCCTTGTTTCCAATGGTTCCTATGTCAATTGCTTTTTGGATGATAGTAGTCAGAACTTTCTTGTATTCTCTGGTTGGGTCTCCTCTCAATTTTGTATAGGTGTTAACATCATTCACATGGTCCTTCATATTTTTGTCATAAAACTCAGTATCCATGATTATTAGTAAGCATGGGCGAATTTTGCGAATCTCGCGTTCGCGAATTTTGCGGATTTGCGAACTCGCAATCCGCAAAATCCGCGAATTCTCGCGAATTTGCGGATTTTTTTTTTTGTGTGTTTGCGCGGGTTTCTGCCAGTTCGCGAGGGTTTTGTACAATGTCGCAAAATGCGAACTTACCTGTCGGGTCGCAAGTTTCGCGAACTTGTTGTTTCTACGTGTCCAGCCTGTTTGGGACACTCTTCTTCATCACTGCCACTCTCTGTCACCACTGCCACTCTCTGACTACTCATGCCACCCTCTGGCCCACCCATGCCACCCTCTGTTTCATCACAGCACCCTCTGGTTGTCCAGTCAGTGTACATTATTGTGGCAACGCAAGCACACCTTCCCTGCCTCAAGTGACCTGAATTAATTTGGGGCTGATTAATGTGTCACAGAATATTTTTTTAGCTGGCACCTGCTTCCTTAGTGCTTCCTGATTAGTGATCTTTTGCACTTGCTAAGTGCTTTCATTGTTGCAAAATTAGTTACAACACCTGCCCTGCCCCAACTGACAATAATGAATTAGGGGCTGATTAATGGATTTGAACCTCCAGCCTGGCTCCTGCTTGTCTCCCTTAGCTGTAATTCAGGACCTTTGTGGCATATGTGTAACTATTCTGAGGTTCAGAGCAGGGTCACATAATAGTTGCAACTGGCAACTGAACTCTGGAGGGGCCCCTCAGGAAGCACTACAGGAAATGGCTACTAATGATGAGCCTGAACTTTTGAACCTGGTAAGTAGTTTCAGTTTTGCTAAGATCGTATTTCTGCAATTTTGCACTTATTCGCGGGGCGCGAAGTTGTACTGGGAAGCCGCAAACTCACGCGAACAGTGCGAGCAGTGCGAGCAAAATCCGCTGCTCGCGGATTTGCGGATTTTGCGGGAGATTCGCAAATCTCGCGGATTGCGAATTTACCGAAAATCCGCAAAATCCACGAGCGAAACGGATTTTCCGCCCATGCTTAATTATTAGGGCGCCGCCCTTATCTGCCTGTCTTATGGTGATGTTTTTGTTTTCTGCCAAGTTTTGAATGGCTTGTCTCTCTTTTTGTGTGAAGTTGGTTCTTTTGGGTCTAGGTGCTTTAAAGATCTTTGAAATATCCTTGTTAATGACTTTTTCAAAGGCATCCAATACCTTATGACTTACTGGTGGTAAAAAGCGACTGGGGTTCCTTAGTCCCAATAGTTTGTCTGTTTCGGTGTCTGTGATAGGTCTCTCAACAACATTTGAGAAAAAATGTCTAAGGCGTAAATTTCTTAGAAATTTGTACACGCAAATTTGCGTCTCCAGCAAATTCGAATGGTAAGTGGGAACAAATGATGTGCCTTTCTGCAGTGTTTTTATCTGAAATTCATTGATGTTTTGGTTCGAAATGTTGATCACTAGGTCCTGTGACTTCTGGTGTTCTTTGCTATGCTTTCTGGTTGTTGACCTTTGGTTGTTCCTGCTTCTCCCCCTCCTGGTTCTTTTGGGCGTCCAGGGCCTCTTTCTAAAAAAGGAGTCGATGTTGTTGAAGAAGTTGTTGCTTGTTGTTGGTTAGCATCTAGCGTTTGATTTTCATCTCTATGTCTTGGAATATTTCTTGAGGTTGTGGGAACTCTCCTATTTGATTGTGAATCGTCCGATGAAGTTTCATCAGTTGAATTATACTGAGGTTTTTGTTGACGCCTCCGGGCGTATATGTCTGCCCAATTGTATACCTCTCCTGTGCGGTAATCAGTTGTGTCCCTCTTGAACTTTCTAACTTTACGTTCATTTATCTCTTTGGTATAGACATCTAGTTGTTTGTTAATGTCAGACAGTACTTCATCCCATTCTTCTTTAGATAGCATAGTGCTGAGTTCATCCTTCAGTAAAGTGGTTTCTCTGTTTAGATCTTCAATTAATTTGGCTAATTCTTCGATGATAAGTAGAATTAGGTCCAGTGAACACTTATTTAGTATTGCGAACCATTTTTCTGTGAAGCGAGCATTGTTTTTACACAAAGTTGATTTCAGGGATATCCGTAAGCCTCGTGGAATCCTCTGTGCCTTGTGATATTTTATTAAGGTACTTGCATGTAATCGTTGATTAACTATCCGTTTTGACATGTACAATAGTTGTTTGATATTTGTTTGCGTTGAACCTGTACTGGTACCAGGACTTTCATCTTCCTGAATTAAAGCGTAAATCCTTTTTGAATCTTCTTCAGTAAATGCCAAAGTATCAGCTCTTTTATCTAAGTGTGTTGTATCATCAAATTGCATTTTTGTGTTTTCGGGTGCTGTATCCACAGTTTTTTGTACAGAAAATGATAAATTCTCAACTCCAGAAGCGGGGGTCGGGGTACGCACTCCTTAGTGTGATTGTTAAATTCTTTACAGGTGGGTGGTGCCCGTGGGGTTGAACCCTCTGGACTAGGGTGAAGTATGATTCTGTAATGCACTATTCTGTCAAGAAAAGTGTCTCCCCAGAGCACTCAAAATCCAAATTGTTCAAATAAAGTTCAAATAAAGGTGCAAACCATGTAAATCAGTTTCAGTGTGTTTCTTTACTTGTGCATCATTTCATGATTCTTCTCATTATATACACATATTTAACTCATTGGCCCAATGCATTTCGGGCGGAGCCCTTCCTCGGGGGCCCTGTAAAATCCTGTAATGATGGTGATAAGGTACAGTTTCAAAAAGCAATTCATTAAACATTTGTTCATACAAAACTCAAACAGTATTCAACATTTTACTACATGCAATGGGGGTAAAAAATCGGTGTTCATCATTTGACATTATGCTAATGTTGCAAGATTAAATGTACTCAAAACTCTTTGCTGGGAACATGCAGAAATTAAGAGTGTCTAGAGGGTGGCCGAATAAAGTGCTCGTGGAAAAATGCAGGAATTAATGGTGTCTGGGGGGTGGCCGGAATCGCCACATTATTAGCTAAAGTGCTCGTGAAAAGATGCTCAGCAAACCTGTTCAGGCGTCTATGTTAGCTGCGCTGATATTCAAAATGTCTGTAAACAAACGAAAGGTAACGGACATTAGAAAAGCGTGTCTGAATTAGACAGCTAATCTCCTTTGAAGATACGATCGTGAATGATGCTTACCGAGTGAGGTATTAAGCCGTGTCCGAGTTGGAGTCCGGTTAAAGAAGTGGCGTTTCCTTGTTCGATATGTAAAACCAGGTCGCGAAGCTCCTTAAATGAAAGGGCAGCGCTGATACGTTAAAGTGTATACGAGGTAACGAAGATCGCGATTGGATGATACATGGTCACATGTCAAGCTACATAAAAGGGTTGTGTTTACATATTATCTCGGTGCTACGAACTGTCTAAATTAGAAGAATGTTTCATGGAAAACGGAGTGTAAAGGTCTATCAAACGTGGATAGTAAATGACGAGGTAAATGAGGGATGAAAGAGGTAAAATACAGAAATGGATAAAGGGTGTTCTCATATTACTTTAACTTTATTTGAACAATTTGGATTTTGAGTGCTCTGGGGAGACACTTTTCTTGACAGAATAGTGCATTACAGAATCATACTTCACCCTAGTACAGAGGGTTCAACCCCACGGGCACCACCCACCTGTAAAGAATTTAACAATCACACTAAGGAGTGCGTACCCCGACCCCCGCTTCTGGAGTTGAGAATTTATCATTTTCTGTACAAAAAACTGTGGATACAGCACCCAAAAACACAAAAATGCAATTTGATGATACAACACACTTAGATAAAAGAGCTGATACTTTGGCATTTACTGAAGAAGATTCAAAAAGGATTTACGCTTTAATTCAGGAAGATGAAAGTCCTGGTACCAGTACAGGTTCAACGCAAACAAATATCAAGCAACTATTGTAAATGTCAAAACGGATAGTTAATCAACGATTACATGCAAGTACCTTAATAAAATATCACAAGGCACAGAGGATTCCACGAGGCTTACGGATATCCCTGAAATCAACTTTGTGTAAAAACAATGCTCGCTTCACAGAAAAATGGTTCGCAATACTAAATAAGTGTTCACTGGACCTAATTCTACTTATCATCGAAGAATTAGCCAAATTAATTGAAGATCTAAACAGAGAAACCACTTTACTGAAGGATGAACTCAGCACTATGCTATCTAAAGAAGAATGGGATGAAGTACTGTCTGACATTAACAAACAACTAGATGTCTATACCAAAGAGATAAATGAACGTAAAGTTAGAAAGTTCAAGAGGGACACAACTGATTACCGCACAGGAGAGGTATACAATTGGGCAGACATATACGCCCGGAGGCGTCAACAAAAACCTCAGTATAATTCAACTGATGAAACTTCATCGGACGATTCACAATCAAATAGGAGAGTTCCCACAACCTCAAGAAATATTCCAAGACATAGAGATGAAAATCAAACGCTAGATGCTAACCAACAACAAGCAACAACTTCTTCAACAACATCGACTCCTTTTTTAGAAAGAGGCCCTGGACGCCCAAAAGAACCAGGAGGGGGAGAAGCAGGAACAACCAAAGGTCAACAACCAGAAAGCATAGCAAAGAACACCAGAAGTCACAGGACCTAGTGATCAACATTTCGAACCAAAACATCAATGAATTTCAGATAAAAACACTGCAGAAAGGCACATCATTTGTTCCCACTTACCATTCGAATTTGCTGGAGACGCAAATTTGCGTGTACAAATTTCTAAGAAATTTACGCCTTAGAAATTTTTTCTCAAATGCTGTTGAGAGACCTATCACAGACACCGAAACAGACAAACTATTGGGACTAAGGAACCCCAGTCGCTTTTTACCACCAGTAAGTCATAAGGTATTGGATGCCTTTGAAAAAGTCGTTAACAAGGATATTTCAAAGATCTTTAAAGCACCTAGACCCAAAAAAACAACTTCACACAAAAAGAGAGACAAGCCATTCAAAACTTGGCAGAAAACAAAAACATCACCATAAGACAGGCAGATAAGGGTGGCGCCCTAATAATCATGGATACTGAGTTTTATGACAAAAATATGAAGGACCATGTGAATGATGTTAACACCTATACAAAATTGAGAGGAGACCCAACCAGAGAATACAAGAAAGTTCTGACTACTATCATCCAAAAAGCAATTGACATAGGAACCATTGGAAACAAGGAAAAAGAATATCTGATCAAGCAAAATCCATCCGTACCCTATATTTACATGACTCCAAAAATACACAAACACCCCACAGTTCCCCCATTCCGGCCGATTGTTTCTACAATCAATTCAATCCATGAACCAGTAGGAAAATTCATCGACAAACATCTACAACCATTAGTACAGCAGATTCCTACATACATAAAGGATACTACCCATTTCTTGAATATCCTAGAAGAACACAAGACCTCATTCTCCACTGAGATGATTTTGACCAGCATTGATGTGAAGTCATTATACACTTCGATTCCTCATGACCTAGGATTAACAGCATTGGAGAACATTCTGCTAAACTATGAATCAGAAGATACAAATTTGAAGCTGCTTATTATGGAATTGATGCACGTTACACTATTCCACAGCTATTTTCAGTACAACAATGAATTTTTTGGACAATGTAACGGAACGTCCATGGGAAATTGTGCCGCTCCGGCATATGCGAACATTTTCATGCACCATTTTGAAACAGAGCACATCCTCAACAACGAATCATGGAGAAACAACCTCATACTGTACAAGAGGTACATAGATGACATTTTTCTACTATGGAAAGGATCCACTACTCAACTCACATCAGCCATCCAAGAACTCAATAAAGTTAATGACCGGATTCAGTTCACCTATATCTTCAATGACAAACAACTATCTTTTTTAGATGTTCTAATCATCAAAGACCAAGATAAACTATCCACCACAGTATTTCAGAAATCCACAGACAAAAACAACTTGCTACACTATCAGAGTTTCCATCAACCTTCATTAAAAAATCATCTTCCTTACTCTCAATTGCTACGCGTTAAACGCATTGCCTCCTCTCAACAACTATATGACGAGCAAAAAGACAACACGATAAACAAATTTAAGGACCGGGGATACCCGGAAACCATACTGGAACCAGCTGTGGAGAGAATAAAACATTTGAACAGACAACAACTTTTGACACCATCCACCGCAACGGAGGAACAAAGATCAGTGTTCATTTCAAAATACTCCACCAGGAGTTACAACGTTAAAAAAATCATACTAAAACATTGGCCGTTGTTGGCCCTGGAAGAAGATTTCAAGGGAATTTTTTCCTCGAACCCAAGATTTGCATATCAGAGAACAAGAAATCTAAAAGAATTACTAAAACCCAAAATCACAGAACCCTCGACCACATATAAAGGCACTATGGCCTGTCACAACTGTGGAAATTGTAATTCCATTATCAAAGGGAATGAAATCAATCACCCATCCAGTGGAAGTAAAATCAAATTAAGAGTAAATGGCACATGTGATAGTACCAACCTTGTATATATGTTGAAGTGTCCATGTGGACTCCCATACGTGGGCAAAACATCCAGAAAAATAAAAAACAGGTTGACAGAACACCGCAGCAACATTCGCCTAAAATCCAACAAATCCACTGTGGCAGTACATTTCAATGAGTACCGGCATAACCCAAGCCAACTGAAGTTCTGTATTCTAGAAACAGTTCCCTTACTCCCAGGGAGAGACAATGATCAATATCTGTTAAGACGTGAACTTTTCTGGATTAACAAACTGTCATCGACAGCGCCAAGAGGACTCAATGAACGTTTAGAATTTAGTTGCTATTTATAGCTAAATATCCTGACTATTGTTGACATATCATTTTTCATCTATTTTTTCTATCTATTTTACCATTGATTGTATGCTATTGTTGGTAACACCTCACTCTTAATATGAGAACACCCTTTATCCATTTCTGTATTTTACCACTTTCATCCCTCATTTACCTCGTCATTTACTATCCACGTTTGATAGACCTTTACACTCCGTTTTCCATGAAACATTCTTCTAATTTAGACAGTTCGTAGCACCGAGATAATATGTCAACACAACCCTTTTATGTAGCTTGACACGTGACCATGTATCATCCAATCGCGATCTTCGTTACCTCGTATACACTTTAACGTATCAGCGCTGCCCTTTCATTTAAGGAGCTTCGCGACCTGGTTTTACATATCGAACGCGGAAACGCCACTTCTTTAACCGGACTCCAACTCGGACACGGCTTAATACCTCACTCGGTAAGCATCATTCACGATCGTATCTTCAACGGAGATTAGCTGTCTAATTCAGACACGCTTTTCTAATGTCCGTTACCTTTCGTTTGTTTACAGACATTTTGAATATCAGCGCAGCTAACATAGACGCCTGAACAGGTTTGCTGAGCATCTTTTCACGAGCACTTTAGCTAATAATGTGGCGATTCCAGCCACCCCCCAGACACCATTAATTCCTGCATTTTTCCTCGAGCACTTTATTCGGCCACCCTCTAGACACTCTTAATTACTGCATGTTCCCAGCAAAGAGTTTTGAGTACATTTAATCTTGCAACATTAGCATAATGTCAAATGATGAACACCGATTTTTTACCCCCATTGCATGTAGTAAAATGTTGAATACTGTTTGAGTTTTGTATGAACAAATGTTTAATGAATTGCTTTTTGAAACTGTACCTTATCACCATCATTACAGGATTTTACAGGGCCCCCGAGGAAGGGCTCCGCCCGAAATGCATTGGGCCAATGAGTTAAATATGTGTATATAATGAGAAGAATCATGAAATGATGCACAAGTAAAGAAACACACTGAAACTGATTTGCATGGTTTGCACCTTTATTTGAACTTTATTTGAACAATTTGGATTTTGAGTGCTCTGGGGAGACACTTTTCTTGACAGAATAGTGCATTACAGAATCATACTTCACCCTAGTACAGAGGGTTCAACCCCACGGGCACCACCCACCTGTAAAGAATTTAACAATCACACTAAGGAGTGCGTACCCCGACCCCCGCTTCTGGAGACGAGCCCAGCTCGTCACGTAACATGCGTTTTAAAAAATCTCAGCGTACGAGCGGAATTACGCTAGCGCGCATGAGGTTAATATATCATAGTCAGCGGTCCCTATCTGAATTTACCTCAACATGTTAAAGTGAAATAAGTAAATTAATTCAATGTTTGTGCACGAGAAGCAATTACAATCAGTTAATTAGTGTGGTGTGAATGCTCTCCCCTCTTTAATTTCCACTGGTGAATACTTTGTGGACTCTAGTAGCTCCATTAGCATAACTGTATGCCCCTTTAGCCTCAAACACTGTGAGATTGTATTCCCTTCCTCCGTAGTAATTTTTGATCTCGGTCACCAACACGAGGTAGTGGTTGTCTGTAGTCTTTAATTTGTGCAGAAACTAATTAGTGTGACATCTGAAATCAGTGTTGCCTGAGTATATAATTTTGTAAGGGTTGTAACAGGTAGGCCCAGGAGCGCCGACCCAGGTTTGGGTTAAAAACTATGGGCCATATTTACAAGGGCTTGCGTTGCATAACATTTGTATTTCAATCTTGTAGGAAGAGAAGTGAACTAGGGCTGATGCTGCAGAAGAATGTGGAGTTTCTGTCTAATTTTTTTGGGGCCTGCTGGTTCGCAAAACTCACCAGTGACACACGGACCCGCGCACATGGGCGTAGTACCCAGAACCATGTATTCTCGTTTAAGGACGTTTTGATTGCACCAAAATTAATGTGCTCAAGATACCGTCTGCCTAGTGGTTCCTGTCACAGTTCTCTAACGATTCATGTTCCTTAGACGGGTAAATCAAAGATATTGACCGCTAAGCTTCTGAATATATTACACTACACTCCAATACTATTACTGGACAAGATCAAGTATTGAGATCCACAATAGCACAATTAAAAGTACACTATAGGTTTCTGTTCAACCATTAGTGTCCTTCCCAGTTTCTCACTGCAACTATACAGTGAAGCGATTTAATATACATGTTCAGATCTTTCTAGACCATCATGGCTACCTGATAAAGGCGCGTAGCCATGACAATGTCTTTTTACTCCACTTGTGATAAATACATCTTTGGTACACATATCCAATTTTTAACAATATCAATCAACATCATGATTGATATATGTTTAATCATTTAATTAGGCCATGTATGAATGGATAAGTATGTATGATTAGTTATTTAATCTTCTGTATATCATGCATAGGCTGTACATGGAATTACAGATGTACCCTTACTGTCACTAATATTGCATTTGATTTATTTTCTCTTACAATATTTATGAAAATATGCATTTCTTATTTAAAATGTAAACTATAAAAAGAATAAAAATATATATATTTTTCGAAAACAATTTCTCCTTTTTCTTTTTCCTTCTGGTCCTATATCAGCTCTGTAATTCTCCAGGACCACTTTTTATTCATTTCCTAAATAGTTTTTCTACACATACTTGCGTTGCCTTCGTGCCATGCAAGGTGACGCATGGCAATTAAAGTATTTTAGAGGGATCTACATCCCCGCACAGCTCTTCGTGGCTTAGTAAATCCAGAGTAACACCCGGAATCACAAATCACTATCTTGTGCTACTCTGCATTGGGAAGGCAGTCCATTGGTGGACACTCATGCATCAATGCCATCGGTTTTGAAGCAATCCCAGATTTACTAAGCTTTTTGGTGTCAAAATGTGTGAATGTAAAAAAAAAGACTTCCTGGAATTTACAAACATTCCCAGGAATAGGCATTTCTGGGATGTTCTTGTCACATTTCCATTAGGATCCTATTTCTTCTGTACAGAGATCTAGAAAGCGGAGAACTCCACACAGGGGAGATAGGATCACCTTTACAAATGTACAGTATTTTCTCTGTGGGTAAAAAAGGCCTTCCGTGGAGAAACCACTTCCCCCTATACTGTTCGCAAATCTGGGGTGAGTCCTTCTCCCTTCCCCTCTGGAAGGTAAGTGATGCCTAACTATAACTGGAGTAAGCCTCAGACTCTTTCTAATAGGGAAAGGTGAAGGAGAGGAGTAAGTGAATGTCATCGAACAATGGGGCATACAACTAAAGTGGCAGAGCCCGGTGTTTAGCCAAGAAGGCTAACGCTGAGCTGCGTCACTTTAGAAACTTAGGACTGCACCATATTTACAACAATACCATGAAGCCCTGCATTTCTTCCTACACTGGGGCTAAAGTTAGCTACCTAGCGACAATGCAGGCACATTTGCACCATAGTACAAAGGTATCTGCATTGTGGGAAAGGATTGTTTATGTGCAGGAAGGTGCCCTCAGGCAGGTCGCTCCCCACGCAGCTGCACGGCTCTGCCTGCATTGTTTTTGCTTAATCTTGTATTTTTTCCCTGTGCCTAACTTTCTTTCTTGCCCAGACATGTTTTTATTCCCCTGTGCCTGTACTTGCTTTCTTGCCCAGACTTGTTTTTATTCCCCTACCCCCCTATGCCTGTACTTGCTTTCTTGCCCAGACTTGTTTTTATTCCCCTGTGCCTGTACTTGATTTCTTGGCCAGACTTGTTTTTATTCCCCTCTGCCTCTACCTGCTTTCTTACCCAGACTTGTTTTTATTCCCCTGTGCCTGCACTTGCTTTCTTGCCCAGATTTGTTTTTATTCCCCTGTGCCTAACTTGCTTTCTTGCCCAGACTTGTTTTTATTCCTCTGTGCCTGTACTTGTTTTCTTGCCTAAACTTGTTTTTCCTTCCTGTGCCCAGTCCTCCTGCGGCCCCCACCCATTTTTCCCGCTGCTGCGTCCCTGCGGCCCTGCCCACCTGCAAACCCATTCGCCGCCCCGCTCCCACCTCCAAGCTGCTCCTCCCTCCCACATCTCCTTATATGGAAGCCTCTACACGGCCGGGCTTAGCGGGCGCGCCGCTGGTGCACCTAAGGCAAGCCCGTCTGTGCCCGTCCGTGCCTGAACCGTGCCCAGCACCAGGACCCCTGGACACCACAAACGCCCGACGCCCGACAACGCTATGATGCCAGAACCCTCCACGCACTAAACACCGGACAATCACACACCTGCTTCCTGACCGCCCCGAAGCGCACCCACGGAGCTTTCACCTGCCGGAACTGCAGCTTCACAAGCATCCGCCCCACCATGCTGCCGGCAAGGAAAGAACCCAACCACCTCAGATGCATCCTTCTCAACAGCCGCTCTGCCCAAAAACATGCAGTTGAACTCTGGGTCCTACTCGACTCAACCTCCCCAGACGTTGCCTTCCTGACGGAGACCTGGCTGAACCCCGCCTTGGCACCCGACATAGCCATAGCATCCCGGAAGACTACAAGATCACCCGCAAAGACTGCACCAACAGAGCGGGAGGAGGAATCGCCATCGTCCACAGGAACACTCTCAGAGTCTCGACCAACACCGACGACACCCTCAGCCCCGCCGAACACCTGCACTTCCAGATCCACACCGACCCCAACACCAACCTCAGAGGAGCCCTCATCTACTGACCGCCTGGACCCCAACCACAGTTCAGCGACTCAATCGCAGACTTCGTCAGCACACACGCCCTCGCCTCCACGGACTACATCCTCCTCGGGGACCTGAACTTCCACCTCGAGAACAATGACGACACCAACTCCACTACCCTGATCGACAACCTAGCCAACCTCGGACTCAGACAACTCGTCACAACACCCACCCACTCCGCCGGTCACACGCTTGACCCCATCTTCTCCGCAAGCTCCCACGTCTCCTCCAACCATACCACCGAACTCCACTGGACCGACCACCGCTGCATCAACTTCACCTTCAAGAAACCCACCACGCACCACCGCACCCAACAGATGCCTCACCGCTGCAGGAGCAAAGTCACCGAAGACCAGCTAACCACCACCCTCGCCCAGAGCCCACCCGCTGACCATACTGACCCCGACACTGCCGCCCGCAACCTCAGACAGTGGATCAACGACTGCGCCAACACCCTCACCCCGATCAAGAAACCCTCCAACAATCATACCAACAAGAAAGCCAGCTGGTTCACTGAAGACCTCGGGCCTCCAAGCAAACCTGCAGAACGCTGGAGAAGATCTGGCTCCGTGAACAAACACCAGATAGCCATGCCGCCCACAAGAATGCCACCCGCAGTCACAATCACCTCATCAGATCCGCCAAAAGGGCCTCCTTCAAAGACCGCCTAGACAACAACGCGCACAACAGCAAAGAGCTCTTCAACATCGTGAAGGAACTCTCCAACCCCAGCTCCAACACTAACGACGTCCCACTCTCGCAAGACCTGTGCGACTCGTTGGCCACCTTCTTCCACCGCAAGATCACAGACATCCACGACAGTTTCAACACCATGACCGCCCCGACAACCACTGAGACCTCTGCCCCCACGACCACCATCCGCACCAACCACCTGCACTACTTGACCAACATCAACGATGATGACACCATCAAAATCATGAACACCATCCACTCCGGATCTCCGTCAGATCCATGCCCACACCTCATCTTCAACAAAGCCAGCACATCCATCGCACCCCATCTCCAGAAAGTGATCAACACCTCCTTCGAGACATCAACCTTCCCAGAGAGCTGGAAGCACGCTCAGATCAACGCCTTACTCAAGAAACCCAAGGCGGACCACAAGGACCTCAAGATCTTCCGGCCCATCTCCCTGCTCCCGTTCCTGGCAAAGGTCATCGAGAAGACCATCAATGAACAACTGACCCGCTACCTCGAGGAGAACAACATCCTGGACCCTTCCCAGTCCGGGTTCCTCAGCAACCACAGCACCAAGACTGCCCTCGTCGCTGCCACTGATCACATCAAGTCCCTGCTGGACAACGGAGAAACGGCGGCCCTCATCCTCCTGGACCTGTCAGCTGCCTTCGACACGGTCTGTCACCACACACTACGAACACGCCTCCACACCGCTGGGATCCAAGAGAAGGCCCTGGACTGGACCACCTCCTTCCTCTCCGGCAGAACACAGAGTGTCCGCCTTCACCCCTTCCACTCCAAAGCCATTGAGATCATCTGTGGCGTTCCCCAGGGCTCATCCCTCAGCCCAACACTGTTTAACATCTACATGGCACCACTCATCCACGTCGCCCATCGGCATGACCTCAACATCCTCTCCTACGCCGATGACACCCAGCTGATACTCTCCCTCACCAAGGACCCCCACACCGCCAAAACCAACCTACACGAAGGAATGAAGGCCGTTGCTGAATGGATGAGGAACTGCCAACTGAACCTGAACTCGGACAAGACGGAGGTCCTCATCCTCGGATCCAATCCTTCGGCCTGGGATGACTCCTGGTGGCCAACCGTACTGGGAACCGCTCCAACACCCACCGACCACGCACACAACCTAGGGGTCATCCTCGCCTCCACCCTCTCCATGACCAAACAGGTCAACACAGTCTCCTCCTGCTTCAACACCCTCCGCATGCTTCGTAGGATCTACAAGTGGATCCCCACTGAAACGAGAAGAACAGTCACCCAGGGCCTTGTCAGCAGTGGGTTGGACTATGGAAACGCCCTCTACGCAGGAGCCTCGGCCATACTCATGAGACGGCTCCAACGCATCCACAACGCCTCTGCACACCTGATCCTTGACATCCCTCGCCGCAGCCACATCACACCCCACCTGAGAGACCTGCACTGGCTCCCGGTCAACAAGAGGCTAACCTTCAAGCTCCTCACCCACGCACACAAGGCACTCCACAACACTGGACCAACATACCCCAACAGACGACTCAGCTGCTAAACCCCCACCCGCCAGCTCCACTCCGCCGCCCTTGCCCTCGATATAGTCCCCCGCTTCTGAAGAGCAACCTCAGACGGCAGATCATTCTCCCACCTCGCCGCAAAGACCTGGAACACCCTCCCCATCCACCTACGGCAGACCCAAGACCTGCAGACCTTCGGAAAACTCCTCAAGACCTGGCTTTTCGAGCAGTAGGCAGCATTCGCCACCCCAGCGCCTTGAGACCCTCACGGGTGAGTAGTGCGCTTTACAAATTATATGATTGATTGATTGATTGATTGATTGACTTATTGATTGATTCCTGCACATAGACAATAATAAATGACATAAATGACAATCATAAATGGCGATTTGTAACTTCTATGTGTGCTGCTTGTGCAGCACACACAGAAGTTGCAACCCGTCACTTTTAAAATGATTGTTTATGTGCAGGAAGGGACACCTTCCTGCACATAAACAATCATACATGGCGTTTTGCTCTTTCTATGTGTGCTGCACAATGCAGCACACATCGAAACAGCAAAAACGAGGAGAAAGAAAGCATTTCTCCTCGTTTTGCCTGTTTAAGACCAGGTTTTCCCTGGTTTTAACCCCGGCACCATCCTTTGCCCATCCCTTTTATGCTAAGTGTAGTGTGAAAGGGTGCTTTATTCAGATCAGATAATGCTTTATTCGATTTTGTTTCAAAATCATAAAAGCGTACAAATAAAAGACAATCATAATTAAAAAGGCAGCAAACATACAGACAGTGATACAATGCAGTCAAATATCTACAGGTTAAAATAACTACAAGTTAAAAAACATGTGCCCAGACTATTGAAGTACTTTCCAAATTTAAAACCGTGATGGTCTGCCTTTGATCTTATTGGCGGGATATATGGGGTACTTGGGTAGAAATCATGTAAGTCCCACACAGATATGGGGCTGTCTCCTATTTGGGGCGGGTTGGATCGTAGATAGGGGACAATGTTCCTGTTTCTAAATTTCACTAGAACCAGGTCCCTACTGATGTCTTTGGTTAAGGACCCTAGCCAGCCCACCCTTCTAACACACAGGATTCCACCGTCGTGATTGGGTTTGAGTGGTCTGTTTTTAGATAGCCAGAATATGACCTTATTTAAAAGTTCCTGGCGTCTTTCGGGTTTCCCGTGGGAGGGTGCCGGTATTCCGGAGAGAACGAGGACAAATGGGGCGGCTTCTGGGGGTAAGTGTATGGATGCTGCTCTGTTTGGGTCCACTCTGGCAGAAGTATACTTAGTAAACCCAGATTTAGGGCTGATTTTAGGGGCAGTTGTAGCGATTTTGTAAGGAAATCAAAGAGGGGTTTGGGCATATTTACTTATGTTAATAGGCAAAGGAGCATTGGGGGCAATAAATAGGTCAGAACCGTTGGGTATTACCTTCTTAGAAGTGGACAGAGAGTTGATTTTAGTGGTTTTCTCTTTTCTTATGGTAGTTGGCGAAGGGGCTCTTCCCCCACTAGATAGATCTTTAGTGGTTGGTGGAGAGTTGGCTTGAATTATTTTCTCAATACCTGTTAGTCTATAACCCAGGGCGTTCATTTTTTCTACCAATGGTAATACGATAGAATTTAACAATAGCTCTAACTGAGACAATAAAGGGAAACGGGGAGATGATACTTGGTCGTCACA
Organism: Lissotriton vulgaris; assembly: GCF_964263255.1. Lineage (NCBI taxonomy): Eukaryota > Metazoa > Chordata > Amphibia > Caudata > Salamandridae > Lissotriton > Lissotriton vulgaris. Next base: position 955,981,233 of record NC_141699.1, read on the forward strand.
TTTTCCAGCCTCCACCGTAGTTAAGGTGGGGTTAGTGACTGGCGATGTAGGACCAGCGCACAATTTTAGTATTTTCAGATGATTCCCGCTGTCATTTGTCCCGTCATGCTTCCTTTTAGCGTTTGGGCCCTGAAACAATGCAATACCTTGGGTATTGTCTTTTTGAGATGGTAAAGATGAGTCACAAGGTTTCCTAATTGGGGAAATGGTGCTGATGCCTTTTACGGGGGATGGTAACACCACTGGGGTATACTTAGTGCCACACCAAGCGTTTATTTCCTCCGAAAAAGGCAAGTTCTGCGGACTATCAGGGAACAGTGGGGGAGATTGCCTAGTATCTATGGATTGGCGCGGGTCATTCTCAGCTTCGCTAGAGGTGGGCAATGTTCTACTGGTCACAGTAAAATTTAAAGTCCCCTGACCTGGGTCGCGCTGTGAAGGAGATTTCTTATTGGTCCCCTTGCGTGTCATAATACAGTGTGGTACCATATAAACGATGATGATGGCTTTGAGGGGAAAATAAACTGTCCATAGAGTGTCAATGTATAGTTCAAATCGATGTACCTCCTCTTGTCAAGGAACCAAGGGGGGTGGCCCGTCCCGTCCTCCGAGGGCCTCCGAGGGCCACAGAGGGCCCGCCCTTTGCCCGGGCTTCCCCCTGCGTCCCGCCCGCATCCCGCGAGGCGGGGGTCACGCTGTTTTAATGCGCCTCCTGGAGCTGTTTCCCGGTGGGAGGGACGCGCCGCCGCTCAGCCCGCCGGGAAATGCAGTCCCGGGGCTGCGGTGCGCGTGTGACTGGATATGGTGACTCTTGGCGGTGTCGGCGTGTCTGCCCTCTCTCGCCCGGCTCCCGTGTCCTGGTAAGTGGCGATCCCCCACTCTGCCGGGGTCGCGCTGTTTTAATGCGCCTCCTGGCGCTGTTTCCCAGAGGGAGGGACGCGCCGCCGCTCAGCCCGCCGGGAAATGCAGTCCCGGGGCCGCGGTGCGCGTGTGACTGGATATGGTGACTCTTGGCGGTGTAGGCGTGTCTGCCCTCTCTCGTCCGGCTCCTGTGTCCTGGTAAGTGGCAACCCCCCGCTCTGCCGGGGTCGCTCTGTTTTAATGCGCCTCCTGGCGCTGTTTCCCGTGGGAGGGACTCGCCGCCGCTCAGCCCGCCGGGAAATGCAGTCCCGGGGCCGCGGTGTGCGTGTGACTGGATATGGTGACTCTTGGCGGTGTCGGCTTGTCTGCCCTCTCTCGCCCGGCTCCCGTGTCCTGGTAAGTGGCGACCCCCGCTCTGCCGGGGTAGCGCTGTTTTAATGCGCCTCCAGGCGCTGTTTCCCAGTGGGAGGGACGCGCCGCCGCTCAGCCCGCCGGGAAATGCAGTCCCGGGGCCACGGTGCGCGTGTGACTGGATATGGTGACTCTTGGCGGTGTCGGCGTGTCTGCCCTCTCTCGCTTGGCTCCCGTGTCCTGGTAAGTGGCGACCCCCTCATGTGCGGGGCGTCAGTGAAGCCCCGGGTGTGACCAATGCACGTGTGTACCTGCGCCAAGGATCCAGCGAGATGCGAGGGTGCTTTATTCACAAGGCGGTGTTAAGCCACGTTAAGTGGCTTAACGCCGCCTTGTGAATAAGGCGAAGCCCCTATCGCCACAGGAACGTTGATAAAAGTGGCATTCCTGTGGCAATAGGGGCTTGTAAATATTCTTCAACATGTTTGGTCATTCAAAAACTTCTAAGGTTGAATGTCCAATCCCCACCCGGGTTTATAGGTGCTGAAAACCTTCACATTCACAGCAGAGATAACCATCTATGTAAATGGGCAGACACCTGCTAGGAATCCCCTTGTGAATTCCAGGCAGATGTAAATAATAGAATTCCGATCAAAACACACATTTACCTTTTTAATAAAGCCCTCATATTCCGAGGACCTTGTTTAAAAATAACTTCAAACATCCTTTATGCATATCGTATACCAATGTAGTACAGAGATTTATGACTGGTTTAATCTCCATGGTGAGCCTAAACTGAATGTATAATTTGTAAATGCTATGTATATAGGTGTATATGAGTTACTTAATATGCAATTACGTACATTTCTGGTATATGTATGCTTCTCCTAAAACTAGAATATCATTACTGGAGTTCAACAGAAATACATTTGGGAAAGAAGGGAAATGGCAACAATATTTTTGATTTTTTCTATTAGAAATAGTTCTCATAAAGTGCCTCTCCACCCTTTGAAAATAGGAACTACTTCTGAACTGTTGCATACTTTCACTTTAACTTACATCAACTTCATTTAGGAACAAGATTTGAAATGCAGATAAGTGTGGAAAACACATTATAATTATTTGTGAATAGCCACAAAATAAAGATTGGGCGGGTGTTTGTCTTGTTTGCATCTTATTGAATAACATTTTTATTCGATTATGAAAATTTGCAATATATACAGAGATGAAAACATTTTAACAGTTAACCTAAGTAAGTTTCCCTGGAAATACAAATCTGATGATGAAGTATGTTATAGTCAGGGCCACTAGAATAACAACATTGGGTGGCACTGTATTTTCCACATAAACATGAAACTACTCCACTCATCATAACATTCTTTATCTGCTGTATACTGTGCAGATTTCAACCAAAATGCTTACCTAAAAATTATTTAAATCTCTGGATACAGAGTACAATCTCAAGCCAACAGCTGTTTTTTAAAAGTTTTCTTTTCACCTATTAGCTAATGAATGCTTTCATATATTTCATGCTCTGAAAGCAGACAGTATTTCAAGAGAACACTGTTTCTTGGAAGAATCAGAAATTGTTCCTTCTACTTTTACAGTCTGTTACATTGAATCATAAATTACTCCCCAAGAGACACCTAAATAATAAATCTGTACTGTACTATACCGTCCTGAAGGGTGTTTCTGATTGAAAGAAGAACTGGTGGGCCTGTGGCAGACAGGCTGCCAGGTCAAGGCAGGGCCAGGCTGCCAGCTGATGTTCCATCATTAGAAACCAAGTGGTTCCCCCACCACCAAAAGGGGCAGGATAAAAACGAGGTCTGCAGATGGGACATCAGCTTTTTTGAAAGGCCTGCATCTGCCAACCTTCAAATAGAGATCATTTTTAATCTGAGGATTGATAGCCTGGGTGCAAACCCCTAGCCTGAATCCTTTACAGCAAGACCTTGAAGCACATTAGGAATATAGGGGCATATTTATGAAAGAGCCACGCAATGGGGTGCAAGAGCAACGCAACTCTGAAGTTTAATTTATCAAGCCATTCAAGGCCAACTTGTGTGGCCTGATAAATCTAGAGTAACACAGCGCAGATCTCTTCATTTCGTTACCCTGCCCCAAGGAGGTGTTTCATGGTGGAGCATAGGTGTATCCACGCATCCATCCATGGATTTTGGCTCATTCCCAGATTTACCATCAGGGATAGGCCTGGGAATTCGTAAAAACGCTGAAGGGTCCATTAGAATGTAGAGCGGATCACAACCGCCCGCATGGCAGTGGCGATCCACCCTTCATCCTACCCAGCCCGCCACCCATTTCTCCCCACCATATTAGTATGACCCCGGTGGACGGAAAGGGTTTAATATGGTGGCAGTGTCTGCTAGACACCGCCATCCATATTAGAATGCAGGCGGAGTGCAGCCTTTCCGCCACAGAAAGGCATGCGGAGTTCACAATTGGGGACCCGTTGTGGGCCCCCAGGATGTTGGGGGATGGGGGGTGCACAACAGGGGTACCTATGGTAAACCCCTGCATTTGCATGCACAATGCAACAGGCACCACGCTGTGCCTGGCACTTTGTGCATGCAAATGCACAACATGAATTTTTACAAATGGGCGATGCGCCTGCCAGCGTGGCGGGCGCATCCTAATCTCCCTCATGGGACCGCCGCACATAAGGTGGGTGGTCCCGTTTTCTGTCAGGATGGCGGGCAGAAAAAGTCCACCCGCCTTCTTAATGATGCCCTTAGTCTCTCCAGGTGAGGCATAACAAGTAGAAATAATCTTTATTTCTCCTTAATAACTCCTCTTTCTATGTGTATTCTGCAAACATCCCTGGATGTATATAAATGTAGTACAGAGATTTATGACTGGTTTAATCTCCATGGTGAGCCTAAACTACTAAATGCATAATTTGTAAATGCTATGTATATAGGTGTATATGAGTTCCTTAATATGCAATTACGTACATTTCTGGTATATGTCTGCTTCTCCTAAAACTAGAATATCATTATTGGACTTCAACAGAAATACATTTGGGAAAGAAGGGAAATGGCAATGGTGTTAGATTGTGCAAGTAAGTACAGCACATTCATGTCCTCTCCCTATCATGCAGTGCAGAGCAGCAAGGTGGCTTGCTATGCTGCGTGATTATTTGTTGAAGTTGTCTCATAATTACCAAGTAGTTCCAAGCTTCCCTCATCCTAGAAATAAGTTGTGGGTATACATTTTCTGCATGCTGTTTGGAGCTTTTCCCAGTAGCCTATTCACAATGGTGATTTGTTACTGATCCCTCATCATGCTAGAGTCTGGGAATAATGTGAAATGAGTGCCATACTGTTAGTGCTGATGAAAGAAGGCTCTTAACCATTGGCTTATGATGTGGAGAGTAGCAGCAGACAGGACGTGTTTTTCACATGGTTTGTGATTTACAGTCCAGGATATAGAGGTATGTTTCACATATCTGGACATATGTGATAAATTCATAAAGTGCAAGTCTAACTGCACTTTATGAATTGAGAAACGGAGTCCTATGCAGGCTGTGTATAACTTACAGTGATTTGGAGAGTGTGGTGAGTATTGTGGGACAAGACAAGGGGTAGAGGTAGGGGCACTTGCATACCCAGTGGGACACAAGCAAGATATTACAAAAAAGGAAACAAGGACGTCTGGAAGGGAGTTGTGCACTTGAGAAAGAGAGAGAGAGAAAGAGAATGAGGGAAAGAGAGAGAGACATTCAGAGGGCACCTCTGACCCAACAATTAGTTGTTGTAAGAGATGAGGTTTTAACTACTGTCTCCAGAACTGGGCATGTGAATTTAACCGCCAGATTTGAATTGGGAAAGTGTTTAAGATTCTTGGGGCCTCATTTATGAAAAGTGACGCATCGCTGCGTGAAAACAGCGATGCATCACTTTTCATTGCTCCCTCCTTGCGACACCAATGATGCGTCATATTTACAGTATGACGCATCATTGCGCAAGGAGTTACAGATACGTCAGTATTTCTGACGCATCTGTATGGCGCAAAAGTGACGCATTGCTGGAGTGTGTCACAAAAGTGATGCAACTCCAGCAATGTGTCCTTTCACATGGGGCAAGCCCCATGTGAAAGGGCTTGCGTCAGTCTTACGCCTGCCGTGAGGCAGGTGTGAGAAATTGACACATTTGTGTCCTAGAAGTGGCGCAGTGAAATCTTATAGATTTCACTGCGTCACTTCCATGACCCTTTCTTGCGTCAGAACGCCCCCCCCCCCCTGCATACATTATACATGGCGTAGGTATAATGTAGCACAGGGGTTTACAAAGTGACGCATCTACCTAGATGCATCACTTTGTAAATATGGTGCAACAAGGCACATTTTTTACGCTGCTGTTGCGTCACAAAAAGTGATGCACCGGCGGCGTTAAAGTCACGCATGGCCTCATAAATGAGGCCCTTGGTGCTTAGCTGAAGAATTTTTCTTGTCTCATGTTTTACTTCTTACAGTTCCTTCTTTCTCCCACCAAAGAACGGTTGCTTCTGCATCTTGTCCACATTGCACCAGAGGACTTGAGCTTGGTTGTGAGATTTGACAGGTGATAGTGTTGAAAACCTTGAGAATAATGCAGGATGCTTTGTCCCTGCAGATGAAGATAGACAAGTTCTTTGGGAGTTGGAGGGATTCTATCATATTTTGAAGGATTTACAAATACTCTTCAATGAACTTAGTTGAGTCTCTGGCATATCGGCAACATGCCTTTCATACCTTCAATGAGGGGTAAACAAATAGTACCTGTAATGCTTTTATGAAAGTCAGTTTGTGCAAGTAAGAACTTCACCTTGCAGCACATGGACAATTGGTTGAAGGAGGTCTTTGCATAATGTGTGATATGAGGCTTGAAGATTATTATTTCGAGTCAATCAATTAATCAATCAATCAGGTGTTTTTGTTAAGCGGGACTACACACCCGTAAGGGTCCCAAGGCGCTGGGGGGGGTCGCAGGGACAGGTTTTGAGGTTTCTTGCAAAGATGGGGAGCGATGTTGTCTGTCTTAGGTGGAGCGGAAGGTCGTTCCAGACTCTGGCTGTGAGGAAGGAAAAGGAGCGGCCTCCCGACCTGGGCTTTCTAGCGCCAGGGACCATGGCGTAATAGAGCTTAGCTGATCGTAGAGTCCTTTGAGGTGCGTTGAATTTGAGTCGGCTATTCAGGTATGCTGGTCAGGTTTGTGGAGGGCCTTATGAGCCTGGGTTAGCCACTGAAGGTGACTCTAGCTTCCATGGGGATCCAGTGGAGTATGCGCAGGGGCTGGGAGATGTGGTAGTGTCTTGGTAGGATGAGGACCAGTCTTGCGGCAGAGTTTTGAATGTTCTGTAGCCTGCGGGTGAGGTTTTTGTTTATTCCGGTGTAGAGTGCACTGCTGTAGTCAAGTCTGCTGGTGACCAGGGCGTGAGTGATGGTCTTTTTGTGTTCAAGGAGAATCCATTTGAAGGTCTTACATAGGAGGCAGAGGGTGTGGAAGCAGGAGGACGAAACAGAGTTGATCAGGCGGTCCATTTTGAGCTCTGAGTCCAGGATGATTCCCAGGTTGCATGCGTGGTTCATGGGGGTGGGCGGGCTTCCGAGGGCGGGGGGCCACCATGTGTCGGTCCAGCATCTGGGTTTGGGCCCATGATGAGTACTTCCATTTTGTTGGTGTTTAGTTGTAGGCAGCTGTTTGTCATCCATTTGGCAACGGCTTCCATGCCTTCTCCAAAGTTGTGTCTGGCGGTGTTGGGTTCGTTGGATGGGGAGGAGATGAGTTGCGTGTCGTCTGCATATGACACAATGTTGAGTCCATAGGTTCTGACGATGGGGCGAGCGGAGCCATGTAGACGTTGAAGAGCGTAGGTATAAGGGAGGAACCCTGGTGGACTCCGCAGGTGGTAGGTGTAGGGTCCGAGAAGAAAGGGGAGAGTCTGACCCGCTGCGTTCTGCCAGAGAGGAAGGAGCGGATCCAGTCGAGGACCTTGTCTTGGATCCCTGCGTTGTGGGGTCTGCATATTAGCGTGAGGTGAGAGACCATGTCAAAAGCTGCAGAGAGGTTAAGTAGGATGAGAGATGCTGTTTCTCCTTTATCCATTAGGGTGCGGATGTCATCTGGTCCCGTGAGGAGGGCGTTTTCCCTACTGTGGTTTTTACTGAAGCCGGATTGATAGCAGTCGAGGATGTTGTGCTCTTCGATGAATGTGAGGAGTTGGCTGTTGATGGCTTTTTGTTGATGGAGGTACATCTGTCATCCAGAGACTGCTTATAATCGGGTCCTGGTCCCTTTCTACCTTAATTCATGCATAAATATTGACCAGTACATAATCAAAGAAGACTTTAGTGGAGGGGGCACATGGATGTGGGGCGCAGAATGCACGCTTGATGGTGGGTCAGAGGCTGCTGAAAGGCAGTGCAAATTTGGTTGACCTTATGGGGCACATATTGCACTGAGTGGTCAGAAAAATAAACAAGAAAGTACTGTATGAAGTGGGGATTCATTTCATGGTAACACAAGCTACTAAGGAGCCCGAGATATGTTGTGACAGGCACCAGATCAATGTAAAGTAGTTACCCAAAAATAGGTGCCCTTTTTGTGAGGGCAAATTTCTTACATTTGAAGAGGTACAGACACTGTTTGTGGTTAAGGCAGGACAGTTCCTACTTTATGCAAAACTATCTAGAATAATTCTAGATATGTGATGGTCTTTTTCTGAGAGAGTCAGCAGGCCCATCAATGCTAACATAGATACCTGCATTTATGAACATAGTAGACCTAGCTCTATGATACATTTAGCATTGCAGGATGGCATACCTCGATCACACTTATGGTTAATAGCAAAATTGGCTGATAATGGTCTTGAACTGATTAAAGATGCTGAGAGGATGGTTTCACATTAAGAACGTTTCAAGCAGTGCAAGCTTTAAGCTTCCACATTTCAATGTTCTGCATATAACTTACCTCACCCCCAGAATAGGGCGCAGAAAATAACTTGAAGGCACATAAGAATGCCCTAGATGAAAGAGAGAAGGGCCAATTTGATTCATACGATTTGACAATACAGGGAAATACATTTTCTTCGGGGAAGAAAGGATAGTAGTGGAAGTATTCCAGAATGGAACCTTGGCAATGCCTGGAGGGTATGTTGTATCACCTAAAGAAGGTAAAATGAAATACTGATTTTTAGATGCTGGGATAATAGTAATCAAAACTAAAATCAGTGATATACTAGCTTCAACCAACAAGTCTAGTAATCAGGGACTTTAAGATATGGACACAGGTAGAGGAACTATATATGGTAAATACTAAATTGAAAGATCACTGGCAGAAGACTTTACTGAACTGGAAGGAACTTCTCCAAGAACAGTTGAGTCAGTTGGCTACCAAGTCACCCTGAATACATATATGATTGACGCATTGCTATTAGTGACTATGGGAAAAAAAGCTGGCTGAACACATTTCAAGAGCGAGTGAATGCACTGGTGTGTAGTGATGAAAGCTCAATAGGACAATACCTATCTGTTTGGCCGGATTGTAGTGAATTTATCAAATATGAATATTGAAGAATTGGGGGGCATATTATCAAGGACAGGCGATACATTATCGCCGTTTTTATCGGCAGGAAACTGCCGATAAAGTGGCGATAATGGCCTTGATAATATGCTCTATGAATTCCAATCGAAGCCCATGTTAGATGTGAACACATCTAACATGGGCTTCGATTGGAATTCATAGAGCATATTATCAAGGCCAATATTGCCGCTTTATCTGCAGTTTCCTGCCGATAAAAGCGGTGATAATGTATCGCCTGTCCTTGATAATATGCCCCTGGGTGCAATATAACACGTGCAGATCTTGGCTCACATATGTAAATTTAAGTTGCCTTTTTAAGGGATGATGGTTGTTGTGGTCTTAGGTGCATGGGTGGATTATGCTTGGAAATGTACTCATAAGCCTGGTGACTGAACTTTTGATTATGGTTGAATTAACTATAAATAAACACCAAAATAGATGAAAGACTTGAAAAGCCAATATTCTATTCGACTGATATTTCAGAAATCATTCCCACACTACTTCTCATTAGAACAATGGATAAATACAGCAACTGGCTGGACTTCCCATAGTGGACGGGTAAAAATTACTGTTCCCACTCCAGTGAGTGAAACAGTAGGGTAAGTGTTGGATAGCATAGAGGAATAATTTAGTAGACCCAGTCCTACAATTTAATTAAAATTAATAACAAAATATTATTTATATAAATTCAATTTACCTCCCACTATTTTCCACTATAAACATCACCTCCTACAGTCTACAATATTAATTAATTAACATAATTAATTAACATTTAATTAATTAGCTAATTACAATTAACAAAAAATGATAACAATGATATCTAAATTAATTAACACAATTAACAGTATAAAATAACTTTGATTAAATATTATATAAATATTAATAAAACATATATTTCCAATTAATTGAATACACACCATACTCCCCTATAAACACTCAACACACTCCTCAAAGAATGAACATAATTAACACATTAATACATTAATTATTAATTATTAATTATTAATATTTAATTAAGTACTAATTAATAAAAATGTACACAAATTACATAATTGTCAATAAATTAAAAACATGTATTAATAACTTTTTAAATAATAAATTAATTAACTTAATTACCAATATTAATTATTAACCATAAAATTAGTATTAATATATTTTTTTTAAATTTAAATTAAATTACTTCCCACCCTATTCCCCTATAAACACCACGACCTGCTAAGGAACTAATATACACAAAAATGAATTACCAATATGAATTAATAAACAATAAATTATTAATTAATACATTATTTTTATTATTTTTTATTTAAATTAAATAATTTCCCACCCTATTCCCCTCTAAACCCACAACCCGCTACGGAACTAATATACACAAAAATTAATTAACATAAAATTCATTATCTTAAAAAGTTGTAACATGCATTAAAAAAATATTTTATACTTTGAACACATATACTAACATATAATACAATTTAAAAAAATCGATATAATTACATTCTATATAATGTCATTCTATATGATGAACTTCTATATAATGACATTTGATATAAAGACATTCGATATTACTTACCTATATGTCGATATTTTTTCCAACTATATTATATCTATTCTATATTCTGTCCTCTCGATATTTTTGATTCGATATTGTGCTTTCAATATTTTTAATTCTATATTTTGGGTGTTTACCGGGACAGAGTATTGCAACGTAATGATTTGCGCTGTGTTGCTTACTCTAGATTTGTCAAGCCACTGAAGGAGGCCTTGCATGGCTTGATAAATCTTAGAGGTTGGGTGCCATTGCCCTGGTGTGACACAAGGGTGACACAGTTACTTGATAAATATGTACCCTAGTTTTTGCATAACCATGCATAATCAGTCTCTAATTAATCCTGTACCCAACCCTCTACCCATATTCCTCAAAAATCCAAAAATCTACGTCAATCAGCATTACGCCTTGTTGCACTCCTTTCCCAGTAGCTTTTTAATTGCTCTTTTCAATTTTACCCTGCTCTTTGCTCTTATTCAGCATTAATCAAATGTAGCCATTGTGCTTCAGTATTGTCGACTGTAATATTTATTACATAATTCTTGCTTAACCTCATAGCTGCTATTACACATTCCTCCCCAGTGCTGCGCTGTCCGTTAGAACTAGTGCTGAATGGACGTTCAATGGTCGTGCGCAGCACTGGGGAGGTAGCGCTGCTGACGACCATTGGCCGTCAGCAGCACTTAAGGGGATATACTCTTTATTTATATTTTGTTTTTGCCACTTTTATTGAAATTCCTATATGTTTTTCTGTTACTGTTTTACAACTATGGGGCCGATTACGATGTTGTTTGGAAAGGCTCCGTATGGGATTTGGTATTGCAGAATCTGATTCGGAACCCTTCCCTCCGAATGAATCGTACACATTTCCCAACAACTGATTACAATGCCCAGAAAGTCCAAATTGGTTCCGAAAAGTATTCAGACAGCCGGAGTGTTACGGACCAGAATCGTACAGTTCTATGGACACGGTTTCCGAATGAGCGAATACGATTACCGATTCAAACAGCCGTTCCGATTTGGTCTGCCTGACACGAAACGGCTGTCGGAATCTATCTTTGGGGGCACGTTGCTGGCCTCCTTCCTCTGGAGGCGTCTGATTGGTGCCTGTGAGGGTATCCAAGGGACCCATTTTCCCAATCATACCATGGGGTGCTTGGCACAAGGAACAAGGTTTTCCCCAACCACCCCTTTTTTCAATGGGAGCCTGTGTTCTTGTTCGGAACACCTGCTCTCATTGAAGTTAATGCGAGTCCGACCGAACAATGTTAGGAAGCCAAACAACAAAAGAAGAGAGGTCTAGTCTGGTCAAGCACACGGCTACCAGAAATATGGAGCAAAAAGATAAGTGGATAGTATTGATCACAGTCACTCTATTTGAGTGGGATCACAGTCACTCTATTTGAGTAGGAAAGCCCTCACACACCGACCTGGTCAGTGTCATGCTTCATCATCGGGCCCCACCGAAGAGACCGAGTGTCTCTTCGGTGTGCTGCGACGCCAGAAAGACTGCGGAGCTGGTCGTGTGGGGAGGATGTGTTGTGAAAATTCTAAAATTAAAAGTGACTAACAGGGTATCAAAAAAACTTTAATGAGTGATCCCTAAGACACGTGTAAGTGGTATATGTGTCTGAATTTAATAGCCAAGGTTATTAGGATTTTGTTTAAATTCAGCTAAATACCACGAGTTTATTAAAATTAATCAGTCAACATGTTTCTGCCTTCAATGTGGTATATATTCACCATGGCATTCTTCAGGACTAAAACCCCGGCGGTATGGACACTCTAATAGTCCACCCTAACCTGGGGGCATGAAAGTGAAAAAGAAAAAGTGAAAAAAGTGCTTAAAAATTAGGAGAGCAAATTGCTCAATCCAAAAAACCCCAAATTCAGGGGTGTATCAGCACCTGTAAGAGAAGATATACAGACAAACAGATATAGACATACATACAATTAGTATATGCCAGCGTAGACTTATCATAGTGCTCCTAAGATGGTGGCAAACCTATGTGTGCACACAATAACTGATAACTTATGCACCATCCAAGTAGCCCTTAGGGATATTTGTACTTGCTAAGAGGTGGAGTGCTAGAGGTGGTTAAAAACTGCTATTGTAGTGAAGGAGATAAAAACGCGATGTGAATTCTCCATGAGAAGGGATCAATTTGACCAAATGGTCGGTGACCCCCATAAGATGGTGAAATATGGAGAACATCTCACTTTAAAACTGGGCGCTACTTGCACCATGGGTCTCGGGAGGGGGGTTGGAGCGCGCTTGGCACATCCTAAGAAAAAAAGGAATTCAATGTCAGCATAACCCATACAGCACACAGGCACTTAGCTTATGTTGATCGTAATAGTTGTTCCGCTGTGGATGCAGACTCACGCCCTCAGCGCTCACAGCCCGCTTGTCAACCTGCAAGAACCCTCTGGACCGGACCCCGACGATGGAGAGCGGGGCCGGTGAATGAGTATAAGAGCGCTTTGTTTACGCGCTCGATTCCGGGTTGGGCGTGCCTCGCTCAGAGCGAGGCTTGGGGCGCACACGCCCACTTGGGCGGAGCGCGTTTAGAATCAAACCGAGGCTTGGATTGAAAAGCCTATCCCTGCGCTGTGCCTGAGGGAGGTTTTGCACGCTGATGGTTGTTATGACAACCAAGGGCAATTGTTGTTTGTGGGAAATAAATCGAGAGGTTAAATCTTTTGATTGGCGAGTTTTTTCTTTTCTTTCAGGAAATTGGTACTGCTATAAACCAGTGGGTAAATAAATGGGGAGGGACAGGGCGAAAAAGCACATACTGTCAGAAAGATTGGAATTTTTTATACGCATAGATTAATCTGTGGACATGATATTGAAGTGCACAGAGTTTTTTATGAAAAACATGTCGAATGTCGCATGTTTAAATCAGATCAGTTCTGTGTAACGTTTAACAGCCTCCTGAAGTTTTTGAGTTCATGATAGGACTGTGTTCCAGGGGATATCGTCGTTGAGGCCATTGATATTTGTCCCCAGACGGTACACCCAGCGCTGTTCTTTTTCGAACAGTCTATTTTGTATATTCCTTGCACCATCAATTGTTTCAATGACAGTCCACCTCATGTCATTGGTGGTATGATTTTTGTCTAGGAAATGGCGGCTCAACTTTGTTGTTACTTTCTTGCACCTTATGTTACTCCGGTGCTCGCAGATCCGTTGTTTCACTTTTCTAGTGGTCATGCCCACGTACCGAAGGTTACAGGAACATGTGATCAGATAGATCACATTGCATGAATTGCAATTAGTATGATCACGTTGCGTCCACACTTTCCCTTCTTCCAATACCAGAGTTTTTGTAGGTTGTGTTAAGTGGCAGACACTACAATCCGAGCAGGGGTAATGCCCGGTGATTTTAGGGAGTCCCCATGACGTTGTCACTGAAGGTGTCATATTCAGTGGTTTCTCTTTTGGGCGTGTGTGGACCAGCGCATCTCTTAGACTGCGTCCCTTTTTAAAAGAAAAGAGGGGTTTTTCCCAATCCTTTTTAAAGGTTTTCACAATACTCCAGTGTTTGTTTATACTCTTTTTCATGATGTTTGAGAGGCTGCTGTATGTGGTGACACAGGTGAGTGGAATCTGATCTGAATTGTTTGTTCTTTCTTCAAGGAGAGATTCCCTTGGCTGATTTTTAGCTCTTTTGAATCCTTTATTTAGGGTGGAGGTAGGATAGCCTCTATTTTTCAGTTTTTCCGTCAGATTAGCTGATTGATTTTTGAAATCTGTGGTCGTGCTACAGTTCCTCCGCAGCCTGAGGTACTGCCCGTAAGGGAGATTTTCTTTTAGCGGACGCGGATGGAAGCTGTTAAATTGCAGGAGATTGTTCTTTGCAGTCGGTTTGTTGTGGGTTTTTGTGGCCAGTGTCGTTCCACTGATTGAGATAACCACATCTAAGAACACAATTTCTTTTCTGCTTGTGGTGTTGGTAAATCTTAGATTAGGGTCTAAGGTATTGATCCATGAAAGGAAATCTTTCAAGTCATTATCACTACCATTCCAAATGAGTAGGATGTCGTCAATGTAGCGTTTCCACAATAGCATTGACGAAAAAAAGGTGGCGGTTGGTGGTAGGATATGTTTAGCCTCAAAATCTGCCACATACAGCCCCGCCACGCTCGGCGCGAAGGTACTGCCCATGGATGTCCCAGAGCATTGTACGTACAGTTTGTTTTTAAATGAGAAAAAGTTCTCTTTTAGTGCTATAGTGGCACAATCGATGATGAATTTTTTTGGTGTCTGGAATTCCCAGTTGGTTGAGTCTAGGACCTAGGAAGCATCATAATCCGCGTTTAGATTCGCAGGACCCGATGTGTTCGGAAATGATTCCAAGACAGATTTGTTCAAAACAGTTTCCGAACGACATCATAATCAGCCCCAGTATACTTTTGTTTGTAACTCTAGTCTCCATATTTATTTATTTTATTTATTTATTTTATTTCTTGTATAGCGCAGGAATTCGACCCCCGAAGGGGTATTTCCGCGCTTGCGTTCTTACCACAAGCTGGTTGGTATAAAGACAATCAGGCAGGAAAAGTGGGACATTACCAGGTCATAAACAGATGGGTCTTACAGCATTTCCTTAATGCAGTCAGATTGGGATTTAGCCTGAGGGTGAGGGGCAAGGAGTTCCAGAGAGTGGGGCCTTTATATGATAAAGCTCGGCCACCTTGTCTCTCTTTTTTGATCCTAGGTATCTGAAGTAGGGCTTGATTCTTGGAGCGCAAGGAGCGGCCTGGTTCATAAGGTCTGAATATTTCAGATAAGTATTTAGGGCCAACACCAAACAGGCATTTGTGAATAATACAACAGATCTTGAATTTCACCCTCTGACGAACAGGCAGCCAATGTAACTTGCTTAATAGAGGGCGAGATGAAGACCTGGCTGGTACATTTAGAATTAATCTGGCTGCTGTGTTTTGGGCTACTTGTAGCCTGCCTAACTGTTCTTCATTAGCGGAAACAAGCAGCCCATTACAGTAGTCTAACCTACTGATTACCAATGCCTGCACTAGAGTTTTCCTGTGGCTATCTGCTAAATATGGGAACACTCTCCTCAATAGTCCGATGACCCTCATACAGGATCCTGTTACCTGGGTAGCATGGTCCTTGAGTATCAAGGATCGATCTAGCTTGACCCCCAAGTTTTTCACTTTCTCCTTTGGACAGGGAGCAGAGCCTAAATCCGGAGGCCACCACTCAGGTGACCACAGGAGCGGAGCATCTCCGAAAAGCATGACCTCCGTCTTGCCCACATTACACTGTAGGCAATTGGAGGTCATCCAGTTGGATATGGCTCTCATACCTGCGGCAAAGGAGCTTTTAATTGCTGGCGTCATGGTCTGGAAAGGGAACAAAAGCTGGGTGTCATCAGCATAGGATATGGGTGTGAACCCATATTCCCTCACAATACCAGCCAAGGGGGCCACATACACATTAAACAATGTGGGGCTTAGGCATGAGCCCTGTGGAACCCCCTTAGTGAGCTCCCTGGAGATGGACATATGGGAGCCCAATCTGACACTCTGTGAGCGGCCAGTGATAAAACTCTTTAACCAAGAAAGAGCCATTCCGCCTATCCCTACCCTCTTCAGACGGCTGACGAGAATGTCATGTGACACCGTGTCGAAGGCAGCGGATAAATCTAACAGCACCAGAATCATAGAGCCTCCTCTATCCTGTGCCATCCGGATGTTATCGGTCACAGAGAGGAGAGCTGATTCGGTGCTGTGATTAGGTCTGAAGCCAGATTAAGAGGGGTCTAGACCGTACGCTGCCTCGATGAATTTAGACACACGGGTGTTGACATGTTTCTCAGCCATCTTACTCAAATGGGGCAAGAGAGAAACCGGACGGAGGTTGTTAAGGTCTGACCATGGTAACGCCGTGTTTTTACGAATAGGGTTCACAACTGCCCTTTTCCAGATACTAGGCACCAGCCCTTCCTTAAGGGAAAGGTTAATCAAAGTTTGAAAACTCTGGGCCAACCAGCTACCCAGTGGGGCCATCATTTTTGCAGGCAAGAGGTCTGTAGGTGATCCTGATTTAATTTGATTGTACAGAACGGTAACTTCGGACAAACTAATTTCCGGAATCGTAGTGAGACAGTAGCTTTCACTCTTTGAGGTCCGGAGAAGGGGAGGATCAGCTATAATACTCTTGATGTATGATGCCCTGGTGATTTTCTTATAGATTGATTCAATCTTACTCTCAAAAAATGCGGAAAATCATTGCATAGGGTTTGAGTAAAGTCATCAGGGCTTTCACAGGCAATAGGTTTGACAAATAGATTGAGAATTTCATAAAGTTCTCTAGTGGAATTGCCTGCTTCCATTATTTGTAGTGCCAAACTATTTTTCCTGGCCAGTTTTATATTTTTATGATACTTGGATAGGGTCTCCAGATAAAGCTTTTTACTGCAGGGTGTATGTACTTTCCTCCATACTTTCTCCAGTTTCCTACATTGCTGCTTTTCCCTTTTGCTATGAAAAGTATATTCACGCCTCTGGCCTTTGTCGAGCTACAAAAAAGTACAAAAATTAAATTAAATAAATCAAAACACACTGGAACAGTCGTAAAACTAATCTTCAGAAAATATATAAATTGGTAAGTAAACTAAGATATGTCAGTCAAGTTTGTTCATGCATATTTAATTAAAATCAGTGCATGTCATTACACACTGAATCTAAAATTACTATCTATTCCCAAAGTCATTAAAATCTTTAAAATCCATGTCAGAAGTTTTGGAATCAGGAAGAAATAAAGCCACCTTGAATAATAAAATTAAGATATATTCAATAGTAGTTATGGTGCACGCGGTAAATACAATAGCATACCATTTTTAGTACATATCGGAAAATGCAATAACACAAGTTACGTTCCCCACCCTGCTTCTCCATTCAATTGTATGAATTACACTTTGCCAATTGTAATCCTCTGGCTCACTGAGGATATATGCAGAATTACACATTTCATGCTCTTAAACAGAATATATATTACCAGTAAGCAATAGTTCGATTGGAATAGAAGCAAAACTAACTGTATGGATAAGAGCCTTCTCTAACAACCTGCAGATCAGAAATGCTGCAATCTTAACTTCACTGGATAGATTATTCCTGCTATCACTATTGGAATTAGCAAATTCTGATGGCTATTAAAGGGAAAAGGACCCTGGACTGCTGCACCTCCTAAAACAAATTTGTGAAATGTTATGTAGATGATATTTTGTACTTTTAGTTCAGCTACTGGACTAAGAAGTTGGTAGTGAGTAGGTTTGGAAGGTTATTAAAGATAGAAGTTGGGGGAATTGCTAGCTGTTCACTGTGAGTTGCAAGCAAGCAATGTTTACTCATTAACTATTATATTCCAGGTTCAGTCTAAAGCTAATTTAAAGATTCACGTTTTCAATAGACTCCTAAATAGGGGATTGATCAAGGGTATCTCATGCCCAAGTCTCTGATCTCCTGTGAACCGAACAAGATTTTCTGTTTCGAATTTCTGCTGGCAGATGGATAGGCATTGCTTGAGGGGTTGACTCTTGGTGCATCATGGAGTGAAGTGAGATGGTCTGTAAAGGTCACAGCCTCTGTTCACAAGGTGCACAGAATTGTACATGTTCGATGCATTTGCTGCAAGTATGTAACTGTGAAACAAGTATAATGTTAACGTGGACCTACCGCCAAGACCTTAGGGGCCAATTTTGACTTAGGCGTTTTTGCACCCGCTCTCTGGCAGTGCAGCAGCTCCAAAGCAGCGCAAAGACCCCCTGCCTGATCACAAGTTGGGCTTGTGAAGGTGGACAATCTTTTTGCCGGTCCCACAGCAGTGCCTGAAAAGAGGCACTGCCTGTGAAGTCTGCGCCGTGCAGGAACTGGGGTTGCAAGCAGTCAGGGGGAGGGGCACAGGTTGTGCCCCCTTGAATGCATCCCCATGGTAGGGGGGCTTTGGGTCTCTGTAGGGCCCCCTCTGCTTCCCCACCGCCAGCCTTTTCATTGCCGACTCACGGCCATGAAAAGGATGGATATGGGGAAACTCATAATATGCCGGGCGGGAATGCCCAAATCCTGCTCAGCATATTTCATTGCCCCTCCGCCCTGCCACTGCCAGGGAACGCCAGTTCTATGGTGCAGTCGACAGTCCACCGCCAGAACGACTCAGAGACTCGTAATCCGGCAGACCTCCAGTCGTGCCCTACCACAAGTGCAGCTGCCGTAAGAACCCCGCCCTCGTAATCCAGCCCTAAGATTGTCCAAATGTTGTCAAGTTTAAGGTAAGCAAACTCTCATGGGCAGACACTTCATTACTTGTTATGAAGGAAGGTATAGGGCCTTATTAACAAAGAAAGTACTAAATCCACTCACACAAATTTACACCTACGTGCAAGTGTAGACATATGATTTTCTGGAATTCACAAATGTTCCCGTGAACATGCAAAGGAAGCTGCACCAGGTGCGGGTTTACATGCGTATTCCCAGGAAGGACATGTGCCACTTTCTGCAGTATTCTGTTCCTGCTGCGAGGATTTCTTCATTATGGACAACTCTGCACAGCAAGAATCAAATCCCCTTTTCAAATGCACAATATCTTGTTGTTATTAATCTCCATGAAAAATATTTTCCTCGTTGAGAATCTTTTTCCTCTACACACTTAGCAAATCTGGAACGAAGATTACACCAGCCTTTTGGCCGGAGTAAATATTCACCCATTTAGGGTGGAAAGGGAAAGGAGGCGAATTTTTAAATGCCAAAAAACCACCTTATGTGGTGGTATTAACAAACTTCCTAAAGTAAACAATTCTAAGGACGCCCACTTCCCAGCACCTTAGTGGAATTTATGGGTGATGAAAAATCCCCACTGTTCGAGGGGATCTCAAACACGTAAATTGGCTTAGGCCGGACAGGAATCCCTATGTGAATTCCTGGCATGTCTAAGTAAGCTAAATTCACATTTGTAGAAAAAGGTCCAATAGTGTTCAACGTAAACCTGTATCTGCCTCCTGAATTTGATTATCATTTATTTGGGTATGGAAGGTTTGATATTACACCTAAAATTGGTTAGAATGTACTGTTCAGTATGGGTTATTGCATACTTTTGCAGGACCTGGATTCCTTACGTTAAGGTCCCTTCAAGTGCATGAATGGAAGCACAGGACACTTGGCAGTGTCTAGGATGATGAGATGGGAGTGTGGCATTTTGGAGTTACACAGGCAGGGCAGTTTCCCCCAGCACCCATGATAGGAGAAATACTCATTTAAATAGGGTTTTAAGAGATGATCATAGCTTGCCCAGTGAATG
The DNA here is from genome assembly GCF_964263255.1 of Lissotriton vulgaris. NCBI lineage: Eukaryota > Metazoa > Chordata > Amphibia > Caudata > Salamandridae > Lissotriton > Lissotriton vulgaris. The sequence goes on from NC_141699.1 coordinate 956,000,899, forward strand.
ATTAACCTGGTTCCGAATATATATATATGAGCAGCTTGAGAAAGTAGGTGATTAGTTGGAGGGCATATGAGTTTCCCCAAGTAATAATGTCACAATTCTGTACCAGATCCAGTCTCAATACATTAAATCTGAGCTGAACCCTTGATAGCTGAAGCAAGAGCAGACAGGCTTAATTTATAAGAAATGTTTAAAGCAGTACAACAACAGTTAAGAGATACAAACCCCAATGCAATAAAATTCCCACTCCAATTTATTTAAATAGAGAACATTTTAATGTACAAACAGATGCCAAAATCACAAAAATCCAATCAGGGTATTCAGAGATGGGTTTTTAAAGTTGGATTTAAATTCTAGCACCAACAGCACAATGCACCAAATGCAGCATCTGATTGCGCTAGACTGGATTGAAGCCAACCGCAAGTGTGCGTGGGTTGGATACAAAGACCAGGTTTGATCCAGTCAGAAGTTTTATCTTCTGATGTATTCTCTGAAATTGAAGTAAAAAATCTTCAGCGAAGCAAGGCAGCAGGCTGTGGCTGAGATGAGCTCCAAGAGGCCAGATAGCCATCAAACAAAGTCCCATTGAAGCAGTTGTATTTTGGCAGGAAAACTCAGAGCAGGAGAAATTCCAAACTCACACGGAATGATGGTCCTTCACTGGCAGTATGCTCTTTGCATCTTCCCCATGTGAGGATTTCTACCTTCAGGCTCAGTCTCTGTTTTTGGAGCTAGGATTCCTCTAATAGGGTAAGCTAGCAGCTGAAGCCAAACAGTTCTCCACAAGGCCAGATACCTTCCACGACATCCACTCGAACAGATTTTCTGTGATGGAAAAGCTAAGAGTGGGAGCAAGCTGAATCTTAAGTCCAGCTGTAAAAACCTCTTTGTCGGATTGACTTAGCATAGGTCCCAGTCTACTGTTGGTTCTCCATGAAAAAATCCTTGAAAATGCTTCTACGTCCCAGTTATCAGGGTTAGCAGGATGAGAACACACTGAGCCCCAGGACCTTAAGTACACCACTTAGGGGCCAGGACTCACTCCACAGGAAGCCACCAGCTGGGTCCAGTGCAGGTCTAGTTGGAACTGGGCTCTTCAGGAAGGTGATCTTCTTGTAGTTTTATTGTCCCTGTATCTTAAGAAGAGGTCAGCCAGTGTGACCCTTGGAGTCCACTTCTCTGTCCTGGGTACAAGTGGAAGCAAGTCCACAGGTTTAACAGCAGGTGCAGTCTTTCTTCTGTCTTCCACAGCTCCAGATGTGTTCTGAACGGGGTGATGAGGGTGGCACATTTTTGCCTAGTGCTAGCCTGTGGGTGAAAGAGTCCCTAGCCACTCCCTAACCAATGCAGTAAATGTTTTCACTTCCTGTGTGTTTTACTGTGAAGTGTGAACTAGGCAGAAAAACGCGAAATCTCTTAAAGTGGCATTTTCAAAATACTAATTTTCAAATTCAACGTGGCTATTACCCCCAGGTCCCTCCTGACCCCGTCCCATTCCTTAAAATAGGGAGATAACCATCTCCACGACAGAAAAAAGAAAAGGAGCATGCTGGGATACCCTACCTGCTCCCTCCCACTGGGAGTACATAAGCAGTACCAACCCAGCATGCAGCCTGTTCTTTTTTCTGTCTCCGACAGAATGGATTGTTCGTATGTGCTGTGATTGCCTTACCTGGATTCTTCTTCCGGACGGCGCCCGCTCCTGCTGGGCTGGGGTGGCGTGCTGGTCCTTCTCTACTCCCCCTGCCCGGCTGCCTGGCTTCGCGGGCAGGGGTGCTGTTCCTGGTGGTCTGCATCCCGGTCTGCCTGGCTTGCTGGGTTGCGAGGCTTCTTCCTGGCTGCTGTTCCGGATTACCGGCCCTTTGCGGCTGGTGCGCCGTCTCCCGATGGAGCTTCCGGGTCGCCTGTGCACGTCTCCCCGAGCTTGGCCGGGTGGGAGACGCGCTGCTCCTGCTGTTGGTGCCACGGCGCTGGATTTGTTTTGTGGATTCTGGTGCCTGCTGGGTGTGTGGGGGCCTGGTTCGTGGTGCTGCGGCCCCCACTCCGGGTGAGTCCCGCTTTGCGGTGTTGGCTTTCTCTGTGCCCTGCGGGCGTCTTCCGTGGTGTGTGCTGTGCTACCCAAGGAGCTTTGGCTCGATGGTGAGTCTTGTGCCTTTGGTGTGGCCAGCCCTCACAGACCAGGGTTCGAATCCTGCCGCTGCTGTTGAAGTATCCGAAGGTGGGAAATTTTCAGACAGTGATTTTCTCGATGCCGGCCACTTTCACGGGCGCCTAGGCTTCTTTCCTGGTTCAGCCTTGGCTTTCCTGCTCTGTCGGCCACCGTGCCCTGCTTCCGATGGGTGTGTTTGCCTGGCTGATGCTGGGTCTGGTGGCTCAGCGGACTGATGCACCTGCTGCAGTGGACTGTGTTCGACCTCATGGTCACAGGTTCGTGTCCCGGCGGGTCCACTCGGACTTTCTTCCATCTGAGGTCGATGATGTTTTTCAGCGCCATGTCTCCCGTGGGGGTGACCGTGCGCATTACGACTGCACATGTTGTGTTGGCGCATTTCGACTGCACATGTTGTGTTGGTTTCCACCTTTCTTCCCCAGGTGTTTTCCGCTGATGTCGCGGTGGTGTCGTCTGCTCTGCCTGGCGCTGTTGTCCTGGAGGGCGCCTGGGCAGTTTCTTGGGGGGCGATGAGCTGTTGGGGCGCTCCTCCTGCCCTCCTGGTGAGTACCGCATAGCGGTCCCTCTTTGTGGGTTTTTTGTTGCCCGCTTTTTCCCGCTGTCTTACTTTTGCAGGTTTCCTCCTGGCCTGGTCCTTGGCTCCCTGCCTGTGGCCACTGTGGGTCTTGCTGTGGCCTCGGCAGGACGGACTTCTCTGCCCGGCGCTGGGTTCTGGTGGGCGCCTGGACAGTCTGTTGGGGCTATAGGGGGGGGGGGTGCTGTTGTGGCCCTCTTCCTGACCTCCCGGTGAGTGCCGCGTAGCGGTTCCTGTTTCCTGCCTTTTTTCCTGTGTCCTGTGTTTCCTGCTGTCTTTCCTTTGCAGGTTCCTCCTGGGCCTGGCCTGGGCTCCCTCCCTGCGGCCGGTGTGGTTCTTGCTGTGGCCTCTTCAGGGGGGGGGGGACTTCTCTGCCCTGCGCTGTGTTCTGGTGGGCGCCAGGGCTCCCTGTTTGGGGAAGGGGGGGTGTTTTGGGGCCCTCTTCCTGCCTTCCTGGTGAGTACCGTGTGTGGTACGCCCCTGTTTCCTTCCTGTTCCCTGACCTTCTTTGCGGTGTAGCGGTTGGGCTGGGTATGGGCGGGTTGGCCTTGATGGGCTTGGTTCCGTCTCTTGGCCTGTTGTCCATGGCTGTTGCTGGTGGGAGTCGTCCTTTGGGCGTCTCTCTGCCGGTCCTGTTGGGTGGATGCTGTTTTCCTCAGTTTCCTCCTCTCGTTTCCGCCTTGGTTTGCCTTCCCCGTGCCTCCTCGGCTGGTTGGGTTCTGTGGGTCGAGGCTGTGGGCTGGGGGTGCGTTATTCCTGCCTCCTTGCTCTCCTTTCTCCTCCTCTGGAGTTTCGGCTTTGGGGTGGCCCTGGGTTTGGGTGGGCCTCCTCCTTTTGGCTCTCTCGGGGGTTCTCCGGCCCTTCTTTCTTGCCGGGGGGGGGGGGGGGGCCTCCGCCTGTTGCTTGGACTCCCCTGCTCTGCTGTTGTTCTGCCCCTGGTGTGGTGCGCTTGTGCCTTCTCCTGCTGCTGCGGTTCCCTCTGCTTTCTGGTTCCAGGGTTCTTGCTGCTTTGCTTTGCCGTTTCTGTCGGGCCTGCTGGGGCTTGTCCCTTGGTGTTGGTCGTTTGCCGCTTGTCCTCTGCGGCTGTGTTGCCTTGTGGCTTTGGCTTCTGGTCCTCCTGGCCGTCCCTGGTGGGGGTCTTCCTGCGGGGCCGGGGCTTGCTTTCTGGGGCCTGCTGCCCTTTGGTTCCTGGCGTTCCTGTGGGTTCGGTCCTGGGGCGTGCCTGTCGGGTTCCTGCGGTTTTCCGCTGCTGGTTGCTTCTTGCTCCCTCTGGGTTCCCTTGCTTGGGCTCTGCTCCGGGCTTCTGGCTTTCGGCGGGTTCCTGTGTCCTCCCCTGGTTTCCTTGTCGGGGTGTTGTTGGGCCCTTCCTCTGTCCTGGGGGCGCCTTGTCCTTGTTCGGCTGTTGCCTCCGGACCGGCCGGCTTGGGCTCTTGTTGGGTCCTGTTGTTGGGGGGTTTTCCTCTCCCCTTCTGCTTGCTGGGGTTTGGTTTCCGGTTGTGGTTGCCTTCTCCCCTCTTGTCTCTCCGGCTGGTTTGTGCTTTGGGGCTTTGCTTGGCTGGCCGCTCTTGCCTCCGGTGGTGGCTGGGTCGTGGCTCTGCCTTGGGTGGACGCTTGTTCTTCGTCTGCCTGGCTCCGGTGCCCCGTTCTGTTTACCGGTTCTGCCTGGACTGTGCCCTTTCCCTGCTGGTGGGTTTTTGGGTGTTGGTCTCCCCGGGTGTGTGGCCTTTCTGCTGCCTTCTGGTGGTCCCTCCCCCCCCCCCTCGGGTTTCTGAGGGGGGGGGGGGTTTGTGGGGCCCTTCCTCGGTGCTGGTGGGCCTTGGCCTTTTTTTTGCTGATGTTGGCTTTGCCTGCTGTCCTGTTTCCCTCTGGTGGGGGCTGGGATTTGTTGGTCGTCCTTGGCTTTTGCTTTGGGTGGCCTCTTGTTCTTGGTTTGTTCGACTCTTGTACCCTTGCTTTTGGCCGTGCCTTGTCCCTGCTTGTGGGGTTGGGTGTCTGCCTTTCCGGGTTTATGGGCCTTTGCTCTCTTGTCGGTGCTGGGGTGTTCCTTCGTGCTCCCTTCTTGAGTGGTGCGCCTTGGGCTTCTCGGGGCTCCTCTCCTTTGCTTTCGGGTGCAGGGGTTTTTTCCCCGTGTGCTCTGGTGGCCGGGGCTCTGCCTCTGTGTTTTTGCCTCACGGTCTCCGTTTTGCCTTCCCGTCCGCTTTGCGGTCGGGTCGCTGGTGCTCTTCCTTGGTGGTGTTGAGCTTTGTGCTGTGTGGCCCTTCTTTGCTTGGGGTCCTTTTTTGGTCCCTGCTGGGGTTCTTTCCTGGCTGCTCCTTCTCTTGGGCTTTGTCGCGGTCCTGGGGTGTTCTTCGGTCCCTTCGGGGTCCGCTCCCTTCGGTTGGCTTTGGCTCTGGGTCCGTTTTGTGGCCTCTGGGCTCCCACCTTTGTTTTCTGTTTTCTGGGGCGGGCTGGCTCTGGTTGGCTGTTGTGCTTTCCTGGCCTCCTTCCTGGTGGGCGGTTCCTTTGTGGCTCTCCGTCTGGGTCCTGGTGGTCCACTGTTGTGTGCCTCCTGGCTGGCTGGCCTGCCTCTTCTGCGGCTGGTTTCTTGGGGTTGGGCTGTGGGCCTTGTTGTTGGTCCTCAGCTTTTGGGGTTTCGCCTTCGGTGGTTCCGTGGTGTCCCCCTTTTCCTCCTGGGGGTCGGTGCCTCCTTTTCCGGTTCTGGGGTTTTGGTTTCCCTGGTTCCGTGTGGTCCTTTGTTTTATTTCTTGGTTGTGCCCTGGGTTTTTCCGGGTCTGTTTTTGGTTGGGCTTTTTGCTCTCCCTGCCCTCTGTTGTGGTGGTTGCTGGTTCTGCTGGGGTTGGCCTTTGGTCGTCCCTGCCCTGTGGCCTGGTTCCTTTGTGGTTCCTTGTTGCTGCCCTCTTTCGGTTCTGCTGGGGGCCTCCCCTGCTGTGTGGGGGTCGTTCTTCTGCTTTGTTCCTTCCTGGTCCTTCGGCTTCTCCGCCCTGTGTGGGCTGTTCTTTCTGCCTTTGTCCTTTGGGCTGGGTTGGCCTGTTGGTCTCTGGTTGTTTGGCGGCCTGGGGGGCCTGGTTCCGGGGGCTGCGCCCTTGGGGGTTTCTCGCGGGTTGGTTGCCTTTTCCTGGCTCCTTTCTCCGTTGGGTCGCGCGCTCTTCTCCTGGCCTTCCGTTGGTAGGGGGGGGGGGTCCTTGGTTTTGGCCCCCTCTGCTTGCTCCCTTGGGGGCTTGGCTCTGCTTCTGTGCCTTCCTTCCGGCTTGCCGGTTTGGTGGTTTTTGTTTTCCTGGCAGTCCCTTTCTGACCTTTGGAGGTCTTGGTTCGGGTCTGTGGGGTTCTGTTTTTTGGTCTGGTGCCCTTGTTGTTGGTGGGGTTCCGGAAGGCCGGCTTCTCTGCTTTGGTATTCTCCCTATTTTAAGGAATGGGACGGGGTCAGGAGGGACCTGGGGGTAATGTCCTATTACTTACCGGTAATCTTCATTACTCCTGGTCCCGTTGACCCCGTCCCATTCCTTACTTCCCTCCCTCCCTCCCTTGCGGCCGGCCTTCCTGTTGTTGGCTTGGTGTTTTTCAGGCTGCATGCTGGGTTGGTACTGCTTATGTACTCCCAGTGGGAGGGAGCAGGTAGGGTATCCCAGCATGCTCCTTTTCTTTTTTCTGTCGTGGAGATGGTTATCTCCCTATTTTAAGGAATGGGACGGGGTCAACGGGACCAGGAGTAATGAAGATTACCGGTAAGTAATAGGACATTGGTTTGGATTTTAAATTATTATTAAAATGAGCCACTATATCATTTTTCTAGCTATTACCTAACTAGTTATGCATTATAAGGTGTTATAATGTAACGTAGTGCTTTTCTAGGGGAGAACCAGCCATGCAACAGGGAAAAAGCGTCAATCATTAAATGGTGGGAGGCAATGACTGGGTTGTAAACCATACAGTAGTAAGATTTAATGATTGTAATTGTGAAAACCACATATGAATATAAAACTGATTCGAATTTTATTTGTTATTTATAGTGATCCCTGACGAAGGGCATCTGTAATGCCCAAAATGCATATGAGTTTTTGAATAAACACTGCCTGTGATGAATCGTGCGTCAGTCGTGTGTCCTAAAGAGGTCCGGATGGACACATTTGAAACAGTAGAAATTTAGAAAATGGCACATAATTCCACATGTGGACCAGCAAGCAAGAGAAACACTATAAATTGAGGAGAATTAAAGGGATTATTAGGATTACATAGGCAAAATTGGAGTAAAATTGGAGTTAATTTGCGGCTAAGGCCACATAGCAGTGCTATTGGTTTGGGACGAGATGACGCCTCACCCTTTGGAGTACTTAACTAAAAGGGTTATTTTTGCCAGATCACATTGTAAGTTTTAGAACTGTCCACTTAGGCTGCTGTGGAAGGCCTGGGGTCATGTTGTAGAGTGTCACTTTAGTGCTCAGAAAACACTTGCAACAGTCCACTATTGACATTAAAGGCCCCAGGTAGATGGGATACCTCAGACTAGGGGCTTACAGATAGGTACATTTAACTATCACATTTTTTTGAGCAAGTTTTTGGGTTCGGAGCACATGCACTAAGGCTTCATTAGCAAGGACCCAGTGTACACAGTCCAAAAACCAACAGCATCAGTTAAAAGAAATGGGGGTCATTATGCCAAAAAAGGTACTATCTTGCATTCAGAAAGTATACATTCAGTCTCAGACACCACCAGTTTATAAGGTAATTGAGAGATATTATATTCTTACAGAAAGGGTCTTTTAGTCCAGAGAAATGCCCCTCAACCTCTTTATCAAGCATTTCTGAAGGCACTGAAACATGTCGACTTCCTAGCAGAGGCATACGATTCTTGGGCACTTACAGCCTGATTCATGAACGGGCCGTTTTGCGAGGCTCAAATAGCGAATCATAAGGAATCGCTATTTGAGACTCGCAAAACGGTAATCATGTAGGAATCGCAATTTTAATTGCGATTCCCACTGATTCCTTATTTGCGATTAGCTAATTGCTAATCGCAAATGAGGAATAACTCCCCATGCATTCCTATGGGCCAAAAGGCCCTTAGGAATGCATGGGGAGTCATTCCTCATTTGCGATTAGCAATTAGCTAATCGCAAATGAGATTGCGAGTACAAGGGTGCCAGGGGTGTCCAAAGGACACCCTGTAGCACCCCTGCAATGGAAATTAACACAGGTGTTGCACACACACATGTCCAAAGGACATGTGTGTGTGTAACGTGCAACTCAGAAAAATGCATTTAAATGCATTTTTCTGAGTTTTCGCAATTTACCACGAGGTTTGACCTCGCGGTAAATTGCGGCCCGAAATTGCGATTTCGCAATTGTAAAATGGATGATGAATTACATTTAAGGAATCTCAAATAGAGATTCCTTAAATGTAAATCCTCGCAAATATGCGAATTAGCAAATAGCGATTTTTGCATTTGGGATGTTGAATCCCAAATGCAAAAATCGCACTCGCAAAGGGCCAGATTCTCAGAATCTGGCCCTTTGCGAGCGCAAATATGAATGATGAATCAGGCGGTTAGAATTTATAGTTTTTACATGCTTTGTGTTGTATCACTTCTGTTTCTTGATGGAGACATTTGTTTAATATCCCTGACTAATGTGAGGAGGTGCCCTGTGACTGGGCAGCTACCAACTGGAGGGTGAGGGCATTCCGTTCATGTATTTAGGAGCTTGGGAGTGGAGGACGCCCACACCTCTTATGGACATTAGGTTCAAGACAATTATAGTAGAGAGACACAACATGTAAAGTTCCTATTGTCCCAGAGAACTAGTTTATGGATTGATTATTGGAATTCTGTACTTTTGGGTCTTTTTCTCTCCCTTTTCCCCGTAGTAATTTTGAACAAGTACAGTAAATATAAAACACAAAATGCAAAAATCTTTTTTATATTAGGAAATACGAATCATTATATCGTGCAAAAACAATCATGTTAAAGACATCTTGCATGACACAAAAGATCTGTTATGGCAGAGACCTAGATTTCTGATAAGGAAATGGGTGAAATGGGCACCATCCTACTCTGTAAGAACGAGCACACAGCATCTATCACAGACCCCCAAAATTAATTTAAGTAATGGGGAAGAAAAACGTTCAAGTACAGGTAGCAAAGATCTGGAACCAAACCCCTTTGGAACCACAAGACTGAGTGAAATGAAATCTGCTGCAATTTCTGAAAGAAATTAAATTCTGGCACCTTACACACAGATGGGTAGAGAATTGGAAAGATGTATCAGCAGGTTCTATTCAGTAGCCATAGGTAGGTTTACCACAGCACCAAGAAATAGCTTATGAGTCATAGCCTATACTTTACCGATTAATAATGATATTATTATTAATAATAATAATTGCCACATTATGTGAATGTCTGCCATTTTGCTTATCTATCACCGACTCATGCAAGTAGTGTATTTGACCTCAGAAACTCGGCATTTGAAATATTTTGTAGATATTTTAACCATGTTCACTTACGTTTTCAGTTTTTCACTATTTCATTACTGGTAGATTGAACATAGGGGTTCATTTCAAGTGTCAATTTAAATGTAAAGAAATTCAAATTGGAGTTAAATCAAGTTATTCATCAATGTAAAACTCAGCAGAGGCCCATGCTGGTAAGACCGGTGGGGAAGAGTGTGTGGGGGGGGGGGGGGGGATTCGACAGAAGTTGGCGAGGGAAAAATGATTATTTAATTATTTCTCCCTAGTCATCTGTTGAAATCCCCCCACCCTGGCCCACCGCTCTTACCTGCATGGGCCACCACTGGTAAAATTTACAGTACGGGTCCAAATTACAATGCTACTAGTCTCCGCGTGGCCTATGACTGTTACCGTAGGGCCTTGAGGTATGTGCCCGGCACCCTGCTGTATGCACCGAACATCCCACTGAATGATCTCCATGACTTTCAGCCGGCAGCCTGCAGGGAGGGCCTGGTGGTTTGGAAATCCCTGGAAGTTGTCTCCTTGGGTGACCTGTATCAGGATCACGCTTTAGTCCCATACGACAAACTTTCAGAGCAAACCACCTTTCCAGCGGGGACATTTTTACTGCATCAATAACTGGTTACTGCCAATGAACGCATCTGGGGTGCAGGAGCCACTGAGCTGAATGTACACTCTTTGACTCCGGCACTGTTTATGCTGAAGGAGGTACACCTTCTTGTCACATTGGTTGTGAGAGCCATTTCTGATCCGGTGCAGATTCATTGACTGGCCTGAAGGGTGAGTGGAAGAAAGACTTGCACCGACCTATGGCTTCCAAAGGAATAGCAGAGATCTGCAGATTCTAATTACAAAGAGAAAATCACTTAACACAGTTCTTCGCTCAAAACAAAAAAATGCAATGTGTTCTCTTTAGTCTTGCTCTTCATTCAGTGAATTAGAAATTCATAAAGTTTTGATTAGATTTATTCTGGGATGATTGCATTGTAGGACAACAACAAACAAAAACAATATAATCTGTTCTAAAAATATTTTTTTTTCAGGTCACAAGCCATCGAGACACTGCCTTGCATTATTTCCATTTAGATTCTGTCACTATCTTTCAACATCAAAGAGTCTGAAGAGTTATTTTTCCTATGGAAAAAAATGCTCCTAAAACAAGGATCTTAGTGGCCAGAAAATAATACTGTGGATGTCCAGAACCTGTGTTTAATGAAAAAATTCAAAAGCTTGATTATTTTTCTTAAACAAACATGTTTTAAATGGGTTGAGTGAGTGAACACCCATGTGAATGTTTGTAATTTGTTCTACCAAATAACTGGTCTGACATAAAATATGGTAATAAAGAAGCCAAATGAATATTATATGAATATATATTCACTGTAGTAATCTTTACCACTCATAGTTAACTGAGCTAACTTGTGACCCTACCATGCATTGCCTAAGACCTTACATATTACATCATTCAAGACATGTTCAATGACATCATTGAGCGCCCCAGCAAAGTCATCAATAATGCAATTGAGCATTTGTCAAAACCATGAATGCAAAATATACAAAGTTCAGAACTCAGCAAAGCATCATTTTTTAAAAATAAGTCGGAAGAGAAAGAGGTTGTTGGCAACATTTTTATGTGTAAATTTTTGTTATGATGGCCGATTAACAAAAGCAATACCTCTTTATGTCTGATACACCCTTCTGGTCTCAGGAATATATATGAATCGTAGATTCTCCAAAAACATGCGATACCCAGAGCCAACAACTGAGCTGCACCTTACAATGTTTTTTTCATGTGTACTGTCTAAATAGCAAATCATATGGTTAAATATAAGGAATAGAAAATGGGTATGCATTTCTGAAATGTAAAGAAGACACGTTTAGGAACTGTGCTTATTTGCACACCTATTAATTTGTGGTTACCCATTCAAGGGCATTTTGTAAAATGTATTATTTCTTGCACAGTAGCTTAAATTTGTACGCTAAAAATGCAGAGAAATCTAATTGCCAATAACACATTTTCTACCCATCTGTGTTCCTATATGTTTCCCAATAAAAACGGTATCCTACTTATAATGGCCTGGTGCATCGCCTGCAACATAAAAGCCCCACAATGTGACCTTGAGACATCAAATTCCACTCAGCAAAATCAATGCTTTTTTTTACAAAGTGAGTACTGTGGAATTTGGGCCCGAGGTCAGGCGCCACTCAGGGAACTCTTCCAACCATAACATTCCTGAATTCCATACACCCAGGGGAGTTCCAAGTAGCGTGACTTGTATGGATCCCATGAGTACCTCCTACAAACCAAAAACTTTACTGAAAAACACACATTTCCGTAATCACACAAGTTCTGCAGTAATTCACAAAGTTCCTACCCCCAAGCATGTTCACATGACTCTGGATAAAAACGGTAACGCACTTGTGGGTTTGGGCCCAGTGCCTGCGACAGGAAAGGCCCTGAAATGCAACATGGACAGATTGCATGTTTCCATTCAAAACTGGTGCTTTTTATGCAATGTGAGTATATGTATATTTTGGGCCTGAAATTGGCCACACCTCGGAAGACCTACCAAACCCAGACACAGACGTCCAGGATGGTATGACTTGCATGACTCTCACATAGTTTTTTTTACCCAGAAGACCATGCAACACCTAAAAAGCAAGATGGGCAGATCAAATGTTTCCTCGCAAAACTGATGCTTTTTTGCAATGTGGGTAGCTGTAGATTTTAGGTCTGGGGTCATCCGCTGCATGGTAAACATACCAAATCTACAATTCTTTGTAAAATAAACATATGGGTGAGTACGGATTGGTGTGTCTTGTGTGGAACAATAGCAAGCCCGAAGGATGCACTCTAATGGTTATACCAATATACTGAACTTCATCTTATATTAAAATCAAAGACCAAATACACGGATGGAAATAGATGACTTCTGAATAGAGATCTTATGCTACAGTTTGGATGAACTTCAAATTACTTTGCTAAAACAGTTCTAACCTGTGTGCAGCTCTTTCATACTGTGTAATGGGGCTAGTTAGAAGATCTCTGCAATCAGCAATTCTTATGGAGCCTTTGTGGATCCAATTAAGTTTTCTTAAATATAATTTCCTGTACACCTCAAACTGTGCCTAAAATTACAAACTTTGCTTCATTTCTCTGGCAGAAACTTTTGAAATCTGCATGGATCCACAAAACACCCAGTATTTCCCCACCTATACTGATAAAATTGTTACCCTCTTGTGTGGTGGGCCTGTGCAACGTGTGTAACAGTAATGTTGGTGATAGGCTAATTTACTTGTGTGACCGGAGATTTTAAGATAGGTTGTTTGAAAAAAATTGGAATTTCATTTTATTTTTTTCCAAAACTATGCCATGAAACCTAATCCCACATCTCATATTTGAAAAGTAGTAAACATACGTATTCTGCCCACGACTTCCTATAATAAAACAAGAAAGACAGCAGGAATTTTATTTGGGCAATGAGTGCTCTAGGCTCAAGTACAGTTTTCCCCATTCACTATAACATAAGCAGCATGGTGAATATGGCCCAACTGTTTCTGCAGAAGTGCAACCGATCTGTAATACGGTGCATAGACAGAATATTGAGTACAAAATATTGAGTTGCACAAATATCTAGTCATTAATATCGTGGGTCAGAAATAACAACAGCAAGAATATTGTGGTCAAGAATATTGACTTAAGGTAAGTAATATCGATTTTAAAAATATGGAAGTGTTTAATATTGTTTTCAAAAACATAGTTGTTAAAAATATCGTTTTTTATTATTGTTACGTATTTTTGTATACATTTTATATGTATGTGATGTGTGTTTTTTTGTATAACAATTGTTTGTATTTTAATATATGTGTTACATTTTTAGTAATTATAAAAAATCTAAAAAATCTGTGCTCTTAGTTCCATAGCACGGCGTGGGTGTATAGGGGAATAGGGTGGTAAGTAACTTAATTATATTACATTTATTAATTTCTTCTTATTTTAATTTTGCCTATTTAATTCCATAGTGGGCTGTGGGTTTATAAGGGAATAGAGTGGGAAGTAGTTAAATTTATAATTGTTTTATTTGAATTTGGCGTTTTTAGTTCCATAGAGGGTTGTGGGTTTATAGGGGAATAGGGTGGGAATTAATTTAATTATATTAAAAGTATTGATCATTTTTTATGTATTAATATTTGTTTGATTTAGATGTTATAGTGTTAAATGTGTAAAGTAGTTTTTTATTTATGAATTCATAATTGGTTGTTAAATAATTGTAATTAATTAATTGGTAATTAATTATGGTAATTGTGTAATTAATTTTAGGTGTTTGTTGTGGTGTTTATAGAAGTAAAGGGTAGGAGGTAATTTGTGTTTAATTATTTACTATATAGAGTTGCTAACTAATGTTAATTATTTTATATTTATGTTGGGTAATTGTTTATTTTTGTGTGTGTTGTTTTCACTTTTAAAGGGGTAAAGGTAGGTATTAAATACATTTTAAAAATTTAATTATTAGTTGATAATAGTAATAGTTTTTAATTTTGAAACAAGTTCCAATTGTGTTTTATCATTTTATAGTTTAATTTAGGTGTGTGTTTTGGCTATTATAGTGTTAAAATATGTGTAGTCAATTAACGTATATTAGTTTTTTTTAATTAAGAATATTTTTAATTGATTAATAATTATGTTAATTATGTAAATAAATGTAATTAAAAATGTCAAAGTGTTTTGTTTTTGGTGTGGTGGTATAGGGTAAGAAATAAAATAAATACATTTGTTTAAATTCATTTTTTGTTTGTAAATATTTTCTAGTTTAAAAGAATTATTTTATTGTACTTATTTTTTTTACATAATATTTCTAGGGTTTTGTTATATGGAATTAATATTATAACATGTCATTTTTATATGTTTAATATTTGTATTTAATATTATTTATATATATATATATATATATATATATATATATATATATATATATTTTTTTTTTTTTTTATATATAGACCTTTTTTAAGTGTTTGAGTGCAAATAGTATTTATTTTTTCTCGGGTATCCAACACTTTCCTTACTGTTGCACTCTCTGGAGTGGGAATAGTAATTTTTACCCCTCCTCTATCCAACACTTTCCCTACCGTTGCACTCACTGGAGTTGGAACAGTAACTTTTACCCCTCCGCTATCCAGCACTTACCCTACTGTTGCACTCACCGGAGTGGGAATAGTCATTTTTATCTCTCCGCTATCCTCCACTTTCCCTACTGTTGCACTCACTGGAGTCAGAATAGTAATTTTTACCTCTCCGCAACCCAACACTTTCCCTACTGTTCCACTCTCTGGAGTGGTAATAGTAATTTTTACCCCTCCACTATCCCACACTTTCCCTACTGTTGCACTCACCGAAGTGGGAATAGTAATTATTATCTCTCCAATAACCTGCACTTTTCCTTCTGTTGCACTCACTGGAGTTTGAATAGTAATTTTTACCTCTCTGCTATCCAACACTTTCCCGACTGACGCACTCTCTGGAGTGAGAATAGTAATGTTTACCCCTCCGCTATCCAACACTTTCCCTACTGTTGCACTCATTGGAGTGGGAATACATTTTTTATGCCTCCGCTGTCCAACACTTATCCTACTGTTGCATTCAGTGGAGTGGGAAAACTAAGGGCACCATTAGGTTGTCAGGCGGGCTTTGTCCACCCGCCATCCCGTTGTACAAAGGGACCGCCTGCCATAAGGGAGGGGGTCCCGTGGCTGCCATTAGGATGCGCCCGCCACAGTGGCGGGCGCATCCTGCATTCCTAACATTGTGGCGGGTGGTGCACTCAGCACCGCCCTTCCACAATGCCAGGAAGGCTTGTTATGCACTTCCATGCACAACATGGCAGGCACTGCGCGGTGCCTGCCATCTTGTGCATGGAACTGCAGGGGGGTACCATAGGTACCCCCATGTGCACCCCCCACCCCCAGATTCCCTGGGGGCCCGCAACGGGCCCCCTCAGTCTATTCCCACATACCTTTCCGTGAAGGCATCCTTCCAGACCCATGGTAATATGGCTGGCGGTGTCTAACAGACACCCCCACCATATTAAACCCTTTTCCACCCAGGCAACTCGTTGACCAGGCGGGAAAGAGGCGGACGGTCTTTCCGTCCGCTGAGGTCCCCACCGTCATAGTAATATGGCGAGGGGGAATTGGGTGGTGGGTCTCACTGGAGTTGGAATAGTCACTGTTGCTCTCACTGGAGTTGGAATTGTAATTTTTACCCCTGCGCTATCCAAGACTTTCCCTACTGTTGCACTCTCTGGAGTGGAAATAGTAATTTTTACTTCTCCACTATCCAACACTTTCCCTACTGTTGAAATAGTAATTTTTATCCCTCCGCTATCTAGCATTTTTCCCACTGTTGCACTCACCGGAGAGGGAATAGTAATTTTTATATCTCTGCTATCCTGCACTTTCCCTACAGTTGCACTCACTGGAGTTGGAATTGTAGTTTGTACCTCTCTGCTATGCAACACTTTCCCTACTGTTGCACTCTCTGGAGTGGGAATACATCTTTTTACCCCCCGCTATCCAACACTTATTCTTCTGTTGCATTCAGTGGTGTGGGAATACTTATTTTACCCCTCCGCTCTCCAGCACTTTCCCTACTGTTGCACTCACTGGAGTTGGAATAGTAATGTTTACCCATTTGCTATCGAGCATTTTCCCTATTGTTGCACTACCGGAGTGGGAATAGTAATTATTATCTCTCCGCTATCCTGCACTTCCCCTACTGTTGCATTCACTGGAGTTGGAATAATAATTTTACCTCTCTGCTATCCAACACTTTCCCTACTGTTGCACTCTCTGGCATGGGAATAGTAATTTTTTCCCCTCTGTTATAAAATACTTTCCCTACTGTTGTGCTCACTGGAGCGGGAATACATTTTTTTACCGCTCCCCTATCCAACACTTATCCTACTGTCGCATTCAGTAGAGTGAGAATACTAATTTATACCCCTCTGCTATCCAACATTTTAACTACTGTTGCACTCTTTGGAGTGGGAATAGTAATTTTTGCGCCTCCACTATCCAATTAAATGTTACCCGTCCGCTATCCAAAACTTTACCTACTGTTGCACTCACTGGAGTTGGAATAGTAATTTTTACCCCTCTGCTATCCATCACTTTCCCTACTGTTGCACTCACTGGAGTGGGAATACTGAAATTAAATTAATGAAATGAAATGAAAACAAATTTATATAGCGCTACTAAGCCCAATGGGCGTCAAGGCGCCTAACCAAAAAGAAACTAGCTGTTACAAATATGCTCTCATTGTGGGTAGGCCTTGATAAAGCACCAGGTTTTGAGCGCTTTTTTAAAAGGGACAAAGATGGTTGGATCTTAATCTCCAGAGGGAGAGAATTCCACAGCCTAGGAGCAACAATGGAAAATGCTCTACTGCCCCAGCGTACCTTCCTAGCACGGGGAACCACAAGCAGATTCATCTCCGATGATCTGAGGGATCTACTAGGCATGTAGCGAGTTAGCAGGGCACCTAGAGGGTCCAAAGGTCCATCTGCAAGAGCTCTGTAGGCCAAGCACAAGATCTTAAAAGAGATCCTTAGTTGTATGGGGAGCCAGTGCAGGCTCTTTCTGGCCATTGTGGCAGAGGATGCATTAGGAAGAGCCAAAACAAATCGAGCAGCCGCATTCTGTACGACCTGAAGGCGTTGAATGAGTCCCTTGTTAGAGTCTGCATAAAGTGCATTACAGTAGTCCAACCTGGAACTAAGCATGGGCGAATTTTGCGAATTCGCGATCCGCGAATTTGCGGATTTGTGAATTCGCGATCCACAAAATTCGCGAATTTGTGTGAATTTGCAGATTTTTGTTTTTTTGCGTGTTCGCTGGGTTTTTTGCGTGTTCGCGGGGTTTTTTGCGTGTTCGCGGGGCTTTTTGCGTCTTCGCGAGCCGCTTGCATAGCGAAGTTACCCATGCAGTCGTTTATGGGAGAGGGAGAGAGAGATAGATAGATAGATAGATAGATAGATAGATAGATAGATAGATAGATAGATAGAGAGGGAAAGAGAGAGGGAGAGAGAGAACGAGAGAAAGAAAGAGAGGCCGGATCTCTGAAGGGCCAGATTCCTGAGTTGCCCCTACAGAACATACAGCTTTTTACTTTTAGCAAAATGCATATGAAAATTGTGCTGTAAAGGTCTCTTTTAGTTTAACCCCTCCTGACAACTCAAAATGGGTGTATTTGCCATCCTCTCCCTTCTTCCTGTTTTTTATATCTGTAAGTGCTTTCTGATGAGGTTAAATTCCTTGGACAGGTGCCTCGTTGCCTACTTGTAACTATTCTCTGACCCTGCTTCAAGGGTCAGAGCAGGGTCAGAGAATAGTTGCAAGTAGGCAACGAGGCGCCAGGAAGCAATTAGCAGCAGGTGTCCAAGTTGAAGTTAATTTGTTTGGAACCCTTTTGTAAAAGGTTACATAGAAATTAGGTTCAACTTTTGCACCTGCTGCTGTAACCCTTGCTTGGCTGAAAATTCGTCCCCGCTGATTCGCGGATTTTACCGCGATTCGCGAGATTCGCGGATCGCGAAATAGCGGAAAATCCGCAAATTCCCCCGCGAAACAGATTTTCCGCCCACCCTTACCTGGAACCCACTAATGCAACCACCATCTGCTTGCGTGCTAGAGGAGAAAGATAGTGCAGGATTCTTTAGAGGATTTTAATGACCCCCCCAACAAGTGGCCACTGTTCGATTGACCTGTAGAGTCATGGACAATGAAGTGTCAAATATTACGCCAAGGTTTCTGGCTGATTGGGAAGGAGATGGACAAGTTCCCAAAGCTGAAGGCCACCACTCACTGGACCAAACATCCTGGTCTTTGCCAAAGACCAGAATCTCTGTTTTATCGCCATTCAACTTTAGGGAGTTCTGGATCATCCAGTCCGAGACTGTCTGCATGCAGGTCCTAAAGTTGGTGGCGGAGGTGGTAACAGAGTGGGCCAGAGACACCATGATTTGGGTGTCATCGGCGTATGACACAACCTCCATCCTCTGAGATTTTACTAACCTAGCAAGGGGGGCCACATAGATGTTAAACAGGGTCGGACTCAAGGCCGACCCTTGTGGCACCCCATACTGCAAGGATTTAGCAGGGGAGAGGAACTCTCCAAGCATGACTCTCTGCTCTCTAAGATGTAAAAAAGAGTGCAGAAGGTTCAAGGCCGGACCCGCAATCCCTGCCTCCCTCAGGCGTGATGTTAACGTAAAGGGAGACAGGGTGTCAAACGCTGCTGTGAGGTCCAGTAAGACCAACACCGTGGTTTGACCCGAATCCACCTTCAGGCGGATATTATTCACCACCATAGTAAGTGCTGACTCCGTACTATGGGCCTTTTTGAATCCATGCTGGGAACTATCTAAGAGCCCAGAGGAATCCAGAAAGGAAGAGAGATGTAGGTTCAGGTGAGATTCGAGCATTTTTGAGGGACCCGGTAACAGGGAAATGGGTCTAAAGTTCTTAAGCTGCTCTGGGTCCAGGGTGGGCTTCTTCAGAAGAGGCTTCACTATCGCCCTTTTCCAAGCTGAAGGGAAGGTGCCTTGAATTATGGCCCCATTCATCACTTCAAGGAGGGGCGGGAGAAGCGTAAGCCTACAGTCCTTCAGAATCTTCAGAGGACATGGGTCAAGAGGCGAGGACGATTTGGTCCGATCCAACAGGAGCTCAAGCCCGTCAAGGGTAAGTGGCGGGAAATAAGTAAGGCTCTTGGAGGGGTCTCTCGGCCAAGATTCCAGATTAACTAGAATTTGGAGAGAGAGATCCCCCAAGGTGTTCCTCTGAGTTTCCAAAGCAAGATATATATATCTTCAATTTTATTATGGAAAAACTCGGAGATATTATTACACAGCTCCTGCGAGCCCACAACTGGATCAGGCACTTGAAGGGAGCAGAGGGAGTCCACAATCTCAAAAAGTTCCCTAGAAGAGGTAAGGGAGGTAGTGAGATTAGAGAAAAACTCCTGTTTTTCACTAATAACCCTGGCTTTGTATTCTCTTAACAAACACTTCTCTTAACAAATACTCATTTTCACCTCTCCGCTATTCTACACTTATCTTACTGTTGCACTCAGTGAAGTGGGAATAGTCATTTTTACCCCTCTGATATCCAACACTTTCCCTAAAGTTGCAGTCACTGGAGTGGGTATAGTAATTCCTCCCCTCCGCTATCCAAAACTTTCCCTACTGTTGCTCTCACTGAAGTAGGAATAGTGATTTCTACCCCTCCACTATGCAACACTTTCCCTACTGTTGCACTGTTTGGAGTGGGTATAGTATTTGTTACCCCTTCGCTATCCAACACTTTCCCTACTGTTGCACTCACTGGAGTTGGAATAGTATTTTTTACCTAACCGCTATTCTACACTTATCCTACTGTTGCACTCAGTGGAGTGGGAATAGTAATTTTTACCCCTCCACTGTCCAACACTTACCCTACTGTTGCTTTCACTTGAGTGGTAATAGCAATTTTTACCCCTCCGCTATCAAACACTTTTCCTTCTGTTGCAATCACTGGAGTGGGAATAGTAAATGTATTTATTTGCTATCCAACACTTTTCCTACTGTCACACTGATTGTATTGGGCAATTTAAGTTTACATTTTTTTTAATAGTTTAAGGTTTTAATTCATTCTAGAATTTGTTTTATATTTTAAATTATTTATATATATATATTTTATTTCTTTATAATTTTAAAGTTTTAAAATTAATTAAAGATACTAGTTTGTTCATTATTTTAAAGTAAATATGTATCTGTCTAAATTATTATCTGTGTGTTTATTTTTCTATTTATATTTATTTGTAATATTTTGTAAAACTGTATATTACATTTAATTAATTTTGTTAAACATTAATATTAATATTTAATATGTATTATATATATATATATATATATATATATATATATATATATATATATATATATATATATATATATATATATGCTGCAAGAGCTCGCCTCCGTCTCTACACGAGACCAACAGCCACACACAAGCAAAGACGAGGTAGACCCAGATTTTCGTGCTTCTTCTTTTATTTTAGCTTAAAAGTGCAACCATGTCAGCCACGACGCGTTTCGGCAGATCCCTGCCTTGATCACATGACCTATATATATATAAATAAATCGATGTTTTTTACATCTATATTTTTTACATCAATATTTTTGATTTGATATTTTTGTACTTACCTGGGTATGTATGGGAGTCGATATTTTTGTAGCATATATATTTTTTTATCGAAATTCTATCAGTGAACTACACTAAACATTGCTTTTCATGCAATATAGAATGTAGCTTCAACCAGGGCATTCCTCCATATTTGTTTTTATATAAAAAGATGTGGGAAAGTATATGTTATCCTCTTTTCACATGCGTGAGACAGGACTTCTTTTGAGGTAAAATCTTTTTGTTTCATTTTTTAACACACAAATATCAAAATCAGTTGTCTGTATTTTTCTTAAAATGTTATTCATGGGCTGGAATTTTGTAGATCAAGTTTACTCAAGATTGATTAAGACCCCAACAGAGATCAACAATCCAGCCATAAACCTATACAAAAGAAAAATGCAAAATGTATAATATTTTCTATTAAATATCTCCAAGATATTCGTCAAAAAAATGTAATCGATTAAAACACACATATTCATTACAAGCAGGCAGTATGAAGTGAAAAATTCATCCATATTTGTTACATTAAATAAAAGGGTGTTAAAACGTATTTTCGAGTTAAAAGACAACATGATTTAGATTCTGATTGTCCCTATTTTAGATTTGTCATTTTAAAGGGCCTCTTCCCTGGTCAGCCCATTTATCTGTATAAGATCTAAGAGAAAGGTACCCAACCATAATAATACAATCGTGCTTCTTACACTATGATAAAGGGACAGGGACAAATAATCCTGCTTCTTACCACAGGTTACTTTGTTGATAAAAGATACATTTGTCCCCAGTGGCAGATCCTCTGCAATGGCGGAGGAGCGTCGCCCCACTGCTTTTAAGCAGTGTGAAGAAAAAGCATTAAATGATAATAACTTTAACTTATTATCATGCAATCCTTCCTGCTGCTTTTGCAGGCGAGCGGGCCTGCTCTGCTCTCAGAGCAGGGTAGGAGTGGTTTGCCCACTCCAAAGTGCTCAATGACTGTTTGGTTGGCCCGCTCCGGCCTCCCAAACCAGTCATGCGCATTTTCTGTGTTCTCCATGCAGGCTACATTGCAGCCGGCATGGAGAACAAGCCCAGGCTCACATTCCTTGGTTGAGCGTCCAACCAGGACCCTCGAAGCCAATCACAATGCTGCATTGCAACATTCTGATTGGTCAGGGGAGCCTGGGTGCCTACCAATCAAAACGCTGCATTGCAGCGTTGTGATTGGTCAGTGGGTCATGGCTGTGCTTCATCCAAGACGGAGAACAGCAGGAGCGGAGACAAGGGACCCTGAGCAAAGGTATATTTATTTTATTTTTTTGTAATTGGATTTTGTTTAATAGGCGCAACCCCACCGCAGGACCCGCGACCTGCCTACCCACCGCTGTTCGTCCAGTAGAAAGTGGATATAAATTTGAAGGGTCATTATCCTTCTCCCTTTATTTTTTCTCTATTTTAGTTACTTCTTATGTGGTTTTACATTTTAAAAAAAAAGAATCAATGACATTTTCAATTGAAATAAATGCTAAAGTGATCCTTGCATATAGGAAATGCTATTTTAATTGTCATGTGTTTTATGGATTTTAATCCTGAATGAAACAATTTAATAATAATAAAATATACATACATTTTCAGGCTACCGCCAATATCTGATGCAAAACATATTCTCAGGGCTGCTTGTTTTAAATATAGACGCATCTGCCCAGTGGACCATGAATCCAGGTGAGATAAGGTACAACCCAATTTTTAAATGCAAATTGCAAATTCAATGCAAAGGAGCCATAGTTATGCAAGACTGACAAGACCTCCTGCTTAATAGTTCTCTGAGTGATCCTTCATCGGCAAGCATTAGGCTATATTCCCATCACATTCGTTTTGCAACTGCCATGGCAAATGTACTTGAAAGGCCTAGTTCTAAGAGTAAGGCCTGCATAGGAATGGCAGCACTAACTGAACACAAATTCCGTAGCATCTTTCCCTCATAGAAATTAGAAGGAACCCACTCTGCTATAGGTATGCATTCTAGGACATAGCTTTAGGCAGATGGACATTTTACATTATACATTTCTAATAGGTACGTAAAATCTCTTCTCCCCATGGATTTATAAAATGTATTTATTGTTCCTACATGAGCTAATGCGTTACCACCATCCCCCAAAAATGTTGCTTGCTATCAAGGTTGTGAGAAAAAATGTTGCCAAGATAGGTGTAAGAATTAACTTGCTCTAATTTCTCACCACCTAAAGACCACCAACAAGGTGTACCTTGCTTTCCTGTCCTGAAAGCTAATAGCTTAGTTTTTGCGATAATCATTTTAGGATGATGTTTTTCTGTGTAAATAAAAAGTGCTTCCAAGCTCCTCTGCAGCCCTTTTGGAGTCAAATCAAATAAAACGACATCATCATGAGTTTGGTAAATTGCAAGGGAAGAACATGCAGAAACATTGAAAACAATAGTGGTGCCAAAATACATCCCTGTTTTGTAGGTTACATATCTTTAGAAAGGAATCCTTACATTTTAGCCTGGGTGCACAACCATTCCTAAAATATGGACCTGGGTAAATGTTGTTTTATTCCATTCTGTAATTTAAAAAGTAGCAAAATAGTACAAATTGGTCAAGTTATTTGCCGTGAGTGCAAAGTTTCTGGAATATAGTGAACGAGGTCCTAATTACCGAAATGACTGTCCTGGTTTAAGCTAAAGCAAATGTTCGGTGAGTTCATCAATCTTAGCCCTGGACTGTGCACTTGATTGCTCATGAAATTGAGAGGCATATTATCAAGGGGGTTTATCTCCGCTTTTTTGGCTTTAAAAGCCAAGAAAGCGGAGATAAAATTATCTCCCTATTACCTAGCTGTCGAAAACACCAGTTAGCGACAGCTAGTAGGAGATAGCGACCATCTTGGGCCCCACTTTGCATGTCAGTGATATTTATCACTAATGACATGCAAAGTGGGCGTGCCAAGATGTTAGCGACTGGAAACAGTCGCTAACATCGCTATCTCCTATTATCAGCTTTTGGAGATATTCTCGCTAAGCGCGAATATCTCCAAAAGCTAACACCTGCCCTGAGCAGTTCTTAGCCATGTTATCCAATGGGAGGTGGATAACAAGGCTAAGAGCATTAGCTCGGTAATGCATGAATATCGCTGACTTTTCAGCGATATTCATGCATTGCGGTGATTTTTATCGCATTTGCGATAAACCTTGGTAATACCAAAGTTTATTTGCGGTGAAAATCGCCGCAGCTCTGCGGTAAATTTTTGTCTCTAACCAAGCAATAGCGATAATTATCGCTATTGCTTGGTAATATGCCCCGTAGTCTTGTCACCTTATGTGTTATTTCCCTGAGTTAACAAAAGCTGCTGAGAGGATACATCAATGAAAGAAGGTGCAGTATTTCAAACAGACGCTCCATCATTCACATCCGGGGAGCCTGTCCTTTATTTGGAGTCTGTGCATGGACCACTCCCGCCTTGAGTAGGGTCGAGAGAGAGTACCTGAGATCCTCCTAGTCTCAGTCGCAGCCAGCATGACTCATGGGTGGGGGGACAGTGGGTGGTCGCACAAGGAGGGGGTCACAAGGGTGGGGCGTAGTTTTAATTTAAAGGAAAAAAAGCGTACCTTAGCCGGCTGTTGTCTGCTTCGCTACTCCTTGCAGGAAGCAGGCAGCCCCCCTCTCCCCTAAGCCAATCAAAATGGTGCAATGGCAGCGATGTGATTAGAGGGGACAGCACCCAGCCAGGCACCTATGGGGAGGCCATTTTCTCCATGTAGGCTTCATGCAACCTCCATGGAAAAAATGGCAGGAGTGCCCATGACTGACTTAGTCGGCCCCATAGGGCCGACCAAACAGTTCGTGCGCGCAACATTGGACTAGCCACTCATCCCCAGCCCTGTTGCAGGACCGTCCACCTGCCAGCCCCAATCAAACCCTTCTGCTTTCTCGCAGGGCAAAAAACAGTAGCATAAAAGGGTATTTATACCATTTTATGTTACTGTTTCTCGCACTGCGAGAAAAAAGTGGGGCGACGCTCCTCCGCCCACATGGAAGAGCCGCCCCTGCCTAGTCTCCTCTCAAACATCGTTCTACCTCCAGGGAGCCTCTTTGTCCATGTCTATAATACGGCACAGGCGCATTGGCAAAGGAGTGCCTCATGGGCCTGAGGCCTTCTTCACATTGCATGGGCGCAAGATGCCCATCCCGACAATGGCTATCACAAAAGAGGTATTGTAAGTATTCATTGCCCCTGCTGCATTTTAGAAGTGACCCAGAAACACAGAAAGCTGACTGTAAAGTCCACCGTGCCTCCTGGCATTACAGCACTCTGGCACATATTATACAAAATGAGCAAAGCTTCACAATTAGAAAAAGCGGCCCCCATCAAAGAGCCGTCTGTTGCATGAAATTGAGTATTATCTCATCAATGCTAACATATCCGAAGAGCAAATGACTGGTATGAGCTTTCGTAAGTTATGCTTGTATGCTCACTGATTTGTCATCTGGCTGGATGGGCACATGAACCAGACCACAGGGACACTCAATATATAAATGACATTATTCACGGTCCAGGGGACAGAATCGTTGACACGGAAATTCCTTTCACTAGGCAGATGGTATAACAAATTATGTCTAAAAATATGTTGCTCTGTAGGCCCACAATTCTACAGGGGAAAGTGCAGAAAGGAAAATATTTTCTGTTTTTAGTTTAGTGCCAGGAGTGTACTGTTCTCCAGATCCCTCTGTCTACATGCAAAACAACAGTAAAATTGCATAAAATGCACCAAAACTATGTACATTTACATATTTCTTTAGCTTCGGCACTGTTTTAAAGTGTGGTAAAGTTACTAAAAATCCCAAACATGAAGAAAAATGTTTTTAAACTGTGTTACACTACACCTAATGCTAGCCATTTAAATTCAGCAAAATAAGACAAGTTTTACAGAAGCCCTCACTTTGTATTCAGAGCGGGTAGTTGCAATTATTGGGAGTTGGACATCTACCTTTAAGTTCATGCATTTGATTTCCTTTCCGGCATATTCACCTGCTATTGGCAGTGACTACTTTTGAATCTGTTACTTTTTCCTTCCTCGCACTAAAATGTAAGACCGAATTTAAATATGCCCTGAAAAACCTAACCCAATATCAAATGTAGAGGGTGTCAGTGAATATAGGTTTGTGCCAAAATACACTCGAACCAGGAAGTAACAAACCTTGATCCCTGTGTTGGCGGTGGTGAGGGAGGGCAGAGCAGGTAAGGGAAGAACTGAGGGCAGCATTTGCCGCTCTCCCCATTGTGCAAAAGTAGGGACGGCAATAGCCCACCGCAGAGGCTGCCTGTACATGCAAACTCCACAGACAGCTAAGGTATTAGTGTCCCAGAGTCCACTAATTCTAGGCCCGGGGTTTGCAGGCTTCATAATTCTAATCACGGAGACAACGAAGAAGTTTGAATGACCCGGAGAGGTGTTCCACCTGGACCACTCATAATGAGGACAGTAACAAAATAGGCGAACAGTACACAACTGAAATAAGAAATAAGGACTATCTAGGCACAGGATAGTTACCTCTACAAAAGCGTGGAACGATGCATATGTCTATAACTTGTAGAGCGATGAATGCATCATCTAGAGAAAAACAAATTGTTACGTCAAAATGATAATGCGAAACATTAACTTCTTCGCCGCGGGACTAATTCCCATGCGGTGCGGGAGGGAGGGGGGCCGCGCGTTGCGCCACAGTGCTCGTGACGAGCTCAGCTCGTCACGCTGCACGGTGGCACTGTGTTCATGACGCGTTGAGCTCATCATGGCCACACCCGTTTCCATGGAACGCTCAGCACAGCAGGGGAATTATCCCCACATGGGAGCGCCGCGGTAGTGATGAGGAGCTCAGCTCGTCATGAGCACAGCGCCACTGTGCCTCATGACGAGCTGAGCTCTTCACGAGCACCCAAGGTGTTAAGCACAAGGATAAAACATGAAGGTATAGAAGGACCAATGGACGATTCTCTTTGGCACTGCCTTTGTTAGTGGTTTCCTTTAGGACACTACAAAGTGAAGACAGAAAAAAGTAAGTAACTGACTACGAGCACCTTTTCCAGGCATAAACAGAAATATATTTGCAAACACAAGGAGATGATAGACGGAGCGCTGAAACTTTTTAGACACTCACCCCCAGTCACAGATCTGGGTTGAATCCATAATTGTTCTTTAGCTCACTTTGCCACCCCAGTTCAGACACAGCTATATTCACATCTGTCTTGAACCTGTGCCTCATGGGACAGTCCAACTCGCACTGCCAAGCCATCTCTCCCCTGGACCGGAAACAAGCATTCTGGGACTGGTTTCAGGCTAACGTCCCTCATCAGCCAGGCTAACTTGAATCCAGTGGCAAAGTGAGCAAGAGACCCATCTCTGGGCATATCCTGCCAACTTAGGGCGAATAAAGCAAACACAAGGAGATGATGGACGGAGTGCTAAAACTTT
Organism: Lissotriton vulgaris; assembly: GCF_964263255.1. Lineage (NCBI taxonomy): Eukaryota > Metazoa > Chordata > Amphibia > Caudata > Salamandridae > Lissotriton > Lissotriton vulgaris. Next base: position 956,027,788 of record NC_141699.1, read on the forward strand.
TTAGACATTCACCCCCAGTCACAGATCTGGGTTGAATCCATCATTGTTCTTTAGCTCACTTCACCACCCCAGTTCAGACTCAGCTATATTCAAATGAGTCTTGAACCTGTGCCTCATGGGACAGTCCAGCCCGAACTGCCAAGCCAGGTCATCCCTGAACCAGAAACAAGCATTATGAGGCCGGTTTCTGGGTAACACCCTTCATCAGCAAGGCTAGCTTGAATCAAGTGGCAAAGTGAGCAAGGGACACACGTCTGGGCATACCCTGCCAACTTAGGGTGAACAATTGGGTGTTTGAAAACACAAGCAGTGAGGAGGATGATTATAACGACCAACCGTCCACCTCCAATCAGAATAGGAGAAGAAAGAACAAACGAGGACTTGGGAGCTCTGTTTCGCTCTTTTTTAGATCAACGGCCAGTAGAACAGAGAGGAGGGGGAATGAGAAGAGGCAGAGGAAGGGGCAGAGGCAGGGCCCACCTCAACGTGAATCCAACATAGCAGGCTTTCTCCCCCAGAATCACACTCAGCTGAGGCAGAACCCCGATATGATTTCCAACAACATAGTGGTCAATCTATCAGATCACCAGTTAACAGTGGATGAACTTGAGGTGTTAAACAAGGGTTTGGGGTTTGTCCCCACGCCCAGACATGACAGCTTCAAATGTCGGAACGAACTGAATGGATTTATGCACAAGATCAAACTTAGAAAGTTCTTTGAAGGAAAAGAGTCAGAACCTCCATCTATTTTCTCCACTAATCTCCACCGCCCCTCCCAGTTCTGCCCCACCAACAATATGGTGGGACCAGAAGTACTAGTGCTTGAGTAAAAAGTCCTGGCAGACATCCAGCAATTGGAACAAACACAAACTGTCCATGCACACACCAACATGAATAAAACAGACTGGAAAGCAATAAAGAGTCTCCAAAATAATGGGTCCATAACCATCAAACCCACCGATAAGGGGGGAGTGGTTGTGGTTATGAACACCAGGGACTATGAAGCAGAAATAACAAAACTGTTGGGGGTCCGCCAGAATTACCATCCTCTAGCACGTGACACAACTTCTGAGATACAAGATCTTATTATGAAGATGGTGGCAGAAGCCAAAGAGAAAAAATGGCTCACAAGTAAAGAAGCTGATTTCCTTATAAATACCAAGCCGGGGGTACCAGATTTTTATGTGGTGCCCAAAATCCATAGGGCACAACGGCCCCCACCGGGGCGCCCAATAGTTTTGGGCATTCAATCACTACTCGAGCTTTTGTCCCAATTTTCTGATTTCTTCTTGAGGGAATGTGTTATTTCACAACCCTCATATATTCAAGACACCACTGATATCTTGAACATGTTGGACACTATGGATTTTGACCCGAATCAGCAATTCTTGGTCACGATCAATGTCGAATCATTGTACACCAGCATCCCCCAGGAAGTCACGCTGGTGGCAGCAGTGTGGGCCCTGGGGGAGTGCGAATGGTTCTATGGTGTCCCCCAAACATTTGTCCTGCGGTGCACAGAGTTAGCACTCACTAGAAATTTCTTCTCATACAAGGACCAACTATACCTTTTTGAAAGGAACAAGCGTGACACGAGCCAATATATACCTGTGGTCATCACCTATGACCCATTGTCAACCAAAATCCGGGGGATAATTAGGAAACATTGGCACATTTTGGACACCGCAAGTATGAAGATGCCACCGCCAAGGTTCGCTTTCAAGCGTTCCTTCAATTTACGTGATAAATTGGTACACACTCGTCCCATTATCAACACCATAGAAACAGGACTACCCACTGGGCACTATCCACGTGGAGGGTGTTCAGTGTGCGAATTAACAGAACCCATAAAACATGTAACATTGATTAATGGAAAAATCTGGTACCTCAACAGACTCAGTAACTGCAATACAACTAACATTGTATACAGACTTACATGCCCTTGTCAACTTCATTACATTGGCCTGACTACACGCAAGGTGAAAGTAAGAATGCAGGAACACCTGAGTACCCTGAAAGCAAGGAAACTCTCAACCAAATTGGTGCAGCATTTTGATGAATAGAATCATTATTACAAGAGTTTCAAATGGGTTATATTGGAAAAGGTGACTGGTGATAAACATAACATGGAGCTAAGATTGGCCAACAAAGAAGCCCGTTGGATTTATCAAGAGGGGACAGATAGTCGGGGGCACAACGATACCATTGAGTGGAATCGCATTGGCCCGCAGCATCTATCACAGTCAGGCCAGCAGAAACCCTGTCATACTTCCATAGAATACATCAATAGGACACCTTAAGTGAACATTAGTTCTATATAATAATAATAATAATAATAATAAGGGAACTTGTAAAGTGCCTGGTTACGCCCACCGGGTTGTCCCCGCGCTGTAGTAAGTGAAAGATCCCAGAGCCCCTCACCCAGATTAAGGCGCCCAGGCCCATTAATGAAGGAACAAGTATGTGTTCAGCTCTCTGCGGAACCTGGTCTCAGAAGGTTCCAACCGAAGCTCAAGAGGGAGTTCGTTCCAGCTCCTAGCTGCAAAGAGCCGGAAAGATCTGCCACCCATTCGGGTCTTCTTGACTTTAGGGATCACCATCCGGCCAGTTCCAGTGGATCTAAGGGACCAGACGGGCCTGTAGACAGTGATGAGATTCTGCAAGTACCTAGGCCCACTGCCTTGAATGATCCGGTGGCAGGTGCAGAGGGCCTTAAACAGAATTCTCTTCCTGACAGGAAGCCAGTGAAGAGCGTCCAAGGCCTTTTTGGATGCGGCCCTTCTTGGAAGCCTAAGGACCAACCGAGCCGCCGCATTTTGCAACACCTGCAACCGGTCAAGACTCCTGACCGTGGCACCTAAATACAGTAAGTTGCCGTAATTTAATCGCGAAGTGACAAGAGCATGCACCAGCGTCCTCCTAGCTTCTATAGGAAGAAGGTCCATAGTTTTGCGTAGACCCTTGAGGACATTAAAACAAGTCCCCACCACATGTCTGATCTGAGGTTCGAATGTAAGGTCCGAATCTACCCATACACCCAGGTTCTTAGCCTGGAGGCACGGCATAGGGACTGGGCCTAAGCAGGGTGGCTACCATTTAACAGTTAGGGTTAATATACCGGACTGTCTATATGTGTCACACGTGGTGGTATGAGCTGGAATTAATAAACACAAGAGGAAATGGTCGGGCAAGTGTGTGTTACTGTACTAGAAACTTGAAAAAACTAGAGTGTGTGAATAGTGAAGAGTATTGCAGCTGACTGAGATATTCCCATCAGACCACCCTTGTGGCGGAGTTTCATCATGTGGGATGTTTGTTAGTACATCCAACCAGCCGCCCAACCCATCTAAAGTAGGTGCGGATATGGATGTGAGATCGAAATCTCTAGCCCAGATGTTACTCAAGAATAGTCTTATGGGTGTGTGGTGCAGTGCTGTGGTGAAGAATTAAAATTAACGACTTAGACAAAAATATGTTTAATGGAAGATGTCTGAGTGTTAAACATAAAAACACGCCTGGTAGTGAATTTATAACTACACTATGGCGCTGTTCAGGAAGTCAACATGTTTCAGCCAAAGTAGATATTATCCGGCTTTCATCAGGACCTACTTGGTAAGCTACTGCCACTATATAAGCGTGAGTGCAAAGAGGTAACAGAAATAATAATAATGAAGGTACATATATCTACCAGGAACCTGGAGCCCCAATGTTCACAAGGGAGATGTACATTATTTCTCAATCCTATTGAAAAACAATAACAAACAATATTCACATATATGTCCAATCATTTACAAGAGACTGTACAGACAACACACAAAGCATAAGAAATTTCTACTTAACTTATTACTGAGTATATTAACTCTAACACACAACTACTCATATCCAATAAACTGTCTGTGTGTACTCACCGCGCTCTGCGTGGGAGATAGCTTCACCTCACCCGGCAATCGCTCGGGAAATATGAGGCCCCCCTCTAAGGTGCAAAGGAAAAAAGGCATAAATCTCCAAGTTATATGCCTTGCTTTTTGGCTCTAGCATCCCTTTTACTCTATATCCTACTGTGGACAAAATCAGTCTGGCCAGCAGCCAAATACATGGGAGAAGCATACTGGTTACCCCATGTTGACAGGGGTAAGTAGTTAAAGATAGAGAATTTATTTCAAAAGCTACCCAAAGGCTACAGGGAGGGAGTCCTTACCTGTCCGTCGGTACCTCTCTCTATCGTCCGAGAGGAAGTGGAGGTACCGACACGGACCGGACTCCTCCCTTTTGTATTGGCGGTGATTGGATAATTAGTGTAATCAACTCTCAATTGCCCGCCAAAAATCAAGGTTGTTAAAGCGCCGGTTCTAAGGCGCGTTAAGCCAAACTATCGGTAGCACGGACAGGCGCGATAATAGATAAAAACGCAGTATTAGCGCAACGCGCATGCGTATTCAGATGCCTCGCACTGCTGAAGAATGCGCATACTAGTCAGTAACGCACGCGCATTAGAAATTCTCTCCTCTGTTGCGTGTAAGAGTTGCCACGTCACGGAGGGAAGCGCGCGCTAGTTACTCACGCATGCGCATCAAAATTTGATGCATTCGCTCTGTATAGGGGCCGATAGTTCCTCAATTATGATATACGAACCAAGATGCCTTTATCTCAATGTGGTTGACAAAAAAGAGCTGGAGAGGGATGGTGAATGAGGGTTTTCAAGCAACAGAACCATTAGAGGTTTCAATGGGCACAATCAGGTGTTTCAGAGAGTGCAGATGTACGCGCCCAAAATAGACCCCAATGATAAACTTCCGCATGATCTAATAGTGCACTTGTTTCAGATGGAAAAAAGACCCTGTCAAAAAGACAGTATTATTGAGACTGGACTACAAATTGCCAGAGATCGCTCATGTTACTGCATGAGATGACTACACACATTTTTTACATATTTGTGCCGATCTTGTAGGTACATAAGTGAATGACCACAACTGGTGATATAGATTGGAGTCATCATGTCTGATTTTCGGGAGGTTTTGTAGAGAAAAATCTGTAATCCAAAGTGTTCACAATACTTTCACAATCAACACCTGTGTGGAGATACATGGATGTATAGTCTGATTTACTCATATTGAGATCCAGGGGATTGAATCATTCAACCCTCTACTGTCGCTTCGGAGCTTGAATATCAATTTTTGCTCCTTGACAAAAAGAAATTTAGACTTGTCACTGATGTGGGACGGAATATAAGGATGTTCTAAGATCACCCATTTGAGATCGTCTGCTTTGTGTTTCATTGTTAAAAAATGATTGGTAAGACGAGTAGACTGTTTTTGGCAACGAATGGTGCTTTTATGTTCGCTAATGCGAACCTTCATCTTACGTGTGGTGTGGCCAATGTACCTCAACAGACAAGGACAGGTAATCATATATATAACCCCGTCAGTATTGCAATTGGTGTGTTTACGAAGTAACCAAGGGTTTCCTGTGACTATGTCAACGTGGTCTGTTTTGTATGTCTGGGGACACGCACTACAGGTTCCACATGGAAAATGTCCACGTACAGGTTGTGTGTTCCACAGTGTGTTAGGTGTAGTTGTCGTATCAAGTCTGGGTCTTCTATGGACCAGACTATATTTGAGACTGCGCGCCCTTTTGAAAGAGAACAGAGGTAAAGAGATGTTAGTGTGGGCTGTATTCAGAATGTTCCAATGTTTCCGCACTGTCTTTTGGATTCTGTTCGAAAGGACACTAAAAGTGCTGACAAAAGTAAGCCTGTCGATCGGTTCCTTCTCAGGTTTTTTCTCCAAAAGAGCCTCTCTGTTGTTGTTAGAGGCCCTTTTCCACGCTTTTCGTACCAGATGGCGTGGATACTGCCGATCTGTTAGTTGGTTAGACAGGATACAGGCGTGTTTGTCAAAGAAAGATTTGGATGAACAATTACGATGGATTCTCAAAAATTGACCTATTGGGAGATTCTCCCGTAAGGCCCGGGGATGATGGCTAGAAAAGGCTAACAAAGAATTTCTGGACATGGGTTTTTTATAAAGTTCACATTCAAGTGTGCCACCTTTAGGAAAGATAAGAATATCCAAAAAGGGCAATTGCACCCGGCTGAACTCCACTGTGAAGTTGAGATACTGATTTTGATTGTTCAACCAACTATGGAAAGACTTTACCTCTGATGGTGTACCTCGCCAAACTACAAAGATGTCATCAATGTATCTCTTCCATAGCACCACATGATGGTAAAACGGGTTGCTATGGATGAGAACATGATTCTGTTCCAACAGATGAACGTAAAGGTTGGCGAGGCTGGGGGCAAAAATACTCCCCATAGATGTTCCTGAGGTCTGAAGATAGATCTGATCTTCGAATTTGAAATAATTTTCCATCATTGCCAGTCTGGCACACTCCATAATGAAATTCACTGGAGTAATGCTTTGTAGATCCCGTGTAGCTAGAAGAGTTCTAATAGCTTCCAAAGTTTCTTCCTGCGGAATGCAGGTATACAAAGACTCTGCGTCGAAGCTGACCAAAAGATCAGTCTCGAGGTCTAACTCCACCTCCGGTAGGAGTCTAAGGACATCTGACATGTCTTGCAAGAATGTTGGCATTTCTTTTACAAGAGGCCTTAAGAAAAAATCCACAAAAGTGCATAAAGGCTCCAATAAGGAGCCAATACCCGAAATGATCGGGCGTCCTGGAGGGGGCCGAGTGGGTTTGTGGATTTTCGGTAGACAATAGAACCCGGGCATGACAGGTCTGTTTGTAACCAAAAATGTAGCTTCTTGAGGTGTGATCCACCCTTCCAAATTTGCTTCCTCCACTATGATCTAATCTCTGTGAGGAGGCGAGGGGTAGGGTCACTGGCCAGGCGTTGGTAAGAGTTAGTATTGTCCAATTGTCTTTGGCATTCTTGGCGATAGGTGGCCATGTCCAAAACAACAATGGCACCACCTTTATCCGCCGGTTTTATAATGACGGACTGATCAGTAGATAGGTGGGCCAAAGCAATTTTCTCTCTAGTAGTCAAGTTCTGAAAATCACGTTGATCCTTGTCAAACATGGCCATAACATTGTGAGTCACTGCTTGTTCGAATGTTGTGACTTTGGAGGGTACATGATGTGCCAAAGGAATAAAAGTAGACTTAGGGCGTAGCCCTGTGTGGTCGTACATTAACACACACTTGACCGACCATTTCCTCTTGTGTTTATTAGTTGTTGTTGGGAAATGGAATGGTAGGTCGTTAAATATATTCCCTTGACCCTCCTTACATTCTGTTTTTTGATGAGCTGGAATTGACATAATTTGCATTACGAGCCTCTGCATTTTAACATCTATATTTATGGGGCTGTACTATCAGAGCACCGTTTGATATAACTAATGTTGAAATTCAAAACAAGAAAATAGGGTACGAAACTGCCACCTGAATATAGACAGTTGAGATTTTTTTCTATACTTCCCCATGCATTTATATATAGTTGGATACACAACTTTCCAATTAACTCACATTTATGATTAAACTGGGGCATCCGTAGCGGTATACCATTTCCAAGATGGTGCCTGTGTTTACAAGGAAATCACTAACGGCTGCAGCCGGATATGTGGGCAGGACTTCCGCCTAGGTAGCACAGGCCTGGTCGAATGAGACGAATTCTGCGCTGGTGTAGTTTTAAATAGCGTGGTTACTCGGTCCGAGGGTGTGGATGAGTTACAGACCGGCACCAGAAACTCCCGGTTAAGGAGCACGGGGGGTCCAGCGTCGACCGCAATCGTTGTCTTTAAGGTAATCCAGGGCAGTTGGGTGTGTTTTTATTAGCAGACGGCCAAACACTTGTAAATGTAAGTGGAGAAGTGTGGCTCAGGGGTTAGAGGCGGCAGACCCGGAAGCTGAGATCGGCCCTGGACCAGGGTTCAATTCCCCGCCTCGGCGGGTCTTGGGCTAAAAATTCCACGGACTCGATAATTCTCGCTCCGGTGCCTTCTCGACTCACGGGTTCACACTCTGCGACTCTGGGCAATAGCTTGCTTAATCTCCACAATGGCCCCTCGCGGCGGGATGCCTGGCTTTCACCTTGTGGATACCCTGCCGGATATCTCACAGGGGAATACCAGGACGGGTTCCCTAAGCAAGCGCCGGGAAACCCACTGGGGGTAGCTGTGCGCTATATAAGCTCAAATACAAATGCTGTACTCTGTTTGTACATTGCAGTAATAGGTAAATGTAGATGTACAGGACACCACTTTAAGCTATGACCGCCCAAATACACGTACGCCCTATAGAAAAGCGGATGGTCTCTCTTTTTTCTACATAGGCAAAATACATCGGATATGCCTTAGAATGCATTCTAACTTTTATATTAGACACATCAGGCACTATGCGGCATTCAGACAGCTACCAGCTGAGATAGCATGCTGAATTTGATGCATGGGGGTAATTTATGTGTCTTTCCCCGTAGGCTAACAACAGTAGCAACGGGAATAACCGCTACAGTGACAAGGAAAAGAGGTCACCGGTATGCTCAGAGAAGGCATCCAAGCGGTAATTATGCGGGGCATGGTCATGGGGCCAATGGTTCAGAGAAGAAATCTGTCCCTAAGGGGTTGTGCTGATGTGTCGATAACTGTGTATATTGTCTGTATTTTTCACTTGTTCCCTAGGAAAACATCCACATGTGAAAGGAAAGCAGAGTGGTGGTACTGACCCGTGCCCTGAAGAAAATTCCTCAAAATATCCAGGCAATAAACATGTTGGCCCTCTATGAAGATAAGAGGCAACAGAGTGTCTTTTTAATGTGAGAAAACCCACAGCATAGATTATAGGTGAACAGCTAGCGTTGGTTGTAGCTCGTTTTTATTAATAATAAAGTGGCCCTTAAATGTTGGGGTCCACTTTATGGGGTCAGAATTTTTTAGCACTAACAATAACACTTTATTGTTTATAACCTGTAATTTCACGACTGGTTCACTGCATATTCACCACACTCGCACATCACTATTATTAATATTCATTTTTTTGTTTTCTTTATGGTACAGGTGTGCTGATGATTAGAAGCCCACTGGTAAGAACCAACCAGTGGTCTCCCATGGTGTTACTTCCGTGAGGCACCCCTTACCTTTGTACACATTTTTTTTGTATTCTTTGCACTTTATTGGCACTAATTTGTGTATTGTGGGATTTATTTATCACACTAAACACTGGGTTGCACTTACAGGGAACATTTTTACAAAAAGAACAGGGACCTATTATGGAAGACAGTGTATGATTAACTGCCCATGCAGCACACAAAGTTGTGGCAGCCATTAATAGACATTAGGTCCATTTGTATCTGTTCTAGCATCTAGGTCATATCACTATTGTGTTTTGATTCAGTGAGTGGGGGGCTGACCTGGCCGATAGAGAACCCCTTAGGCTCCTTGGTGAATTTATCCCGGTGGAATCCAAGCCTGGATTCTGGAGGAGAGGAACCTGAAAGCAGAGGGGACAGAGTCTGGGTCACTTCAGAGTGACCCAGGGCTCAGTAGACGAATGTCCACCGATGTTGGGTGCTTCAGGTGCGAAGAAGGGAGGCCTGACTCTGCAGCCACGAAGTCCTGGAGGCGTCGAGGACAACCAGGAGCCGGAGGTGAGCTGTCCCACAAAGATGTTGAGTGCTGTATCAATTATCGTCAATTGCAAAATGGCAATTAAAAATATTTTTCAAAAAAATGAATGTCGAGTGTTGAGGGGTTGGCATCCGGCGGGAGCACCAACAAGCCTTGGCAACAGCAACCCACACAGGAAGGACAAACAGGTTACGGTGTGGACCAGCAAAGTCCAGGGGACTCACCAAGCAATGGGGAGTCAGGGCACATCGGAAGCGACCCAGAAAGCCCAAGAACAATCAAGATGATCCTCAGGGGGACCTACAGGCCAAAAGACTAGGAGTCGGGAGGGGACCTCAAGCATGATTGCAAAGCACCAGCCAGCGGAGCACTTGGTGGGAGGAGGCTGGAGTTCTTTGGTGCAAATAATGCTCTGGGTCAGGACTACATGGAGTCTAATGCACACACTCAGGAATTGCCAACAAGTATATGAACTTGCAAATGGACGCAGTGCACTGGGGTTCGTGTTACGCAGCCCCCACGAGGAATACTGGCCTCAAACTCAGTGAGAGGGCAGATCCACCTCAGGGTCCTTCAGGAACCCACCTCCTGTGTTGCTGAAATCTTCAGAGTCCACAGGAGCTCAGGAGCAGCTACCGGTCAGATGCGCTTTGGGTGCCTGTGAAGCAGTGGAGTGACACCTTCACTCCAAGGGAGATTCTTCTGTTGTCTTAAGTGCCCCACAGGTCCTGCACGGAGTATGCATGAGTTCACAGCACCAACTAGGCTTAGGACAGAAAGGGGGACAAAGTCAAACCCAGTCGAGATCCGGCGAAGTTCAAGGTGTCCAGACGGTCGAAGGTCAGTCGTTTCTTCTTGTAGAATCTTGTCCACATAAAATCTAATTTCCTGTAGCCAGGTAACCCATTTTATACCCATGGGAGAGGGTTGGACAAATTCAGAGGACCCTCCTAGGGGAGGGGTAGGACAGAGGGGTGGCTACACCCATGTCCTTTGTCCAGTCTCGCACCAGAGCAGGAGCCAATGGCTCCCAGAACTGGTTTTAGCTGGACTATGCACAGGGGCACCAAATGTGCCACCAGTGCAGACTTTCAGGCACTCTCAGAGTGCACCCACCCAGCCCCAATACACTAAACCCTGTCTGGGAAGTGGTCACACCTCCCTGTGACATTCCTATTGTGCTGCCTTCCTCTGCTCGAGCGTGACTCAGCAGCAGGAGGGCAGAACTGTGTCTCTGGCTGGCAGCATCCATTTTGTGCTGTCTGGGTCGAGAAGGCTGGCACCGGGTAGACCAGTGACCCCACAAAGCTCACTTCTGACAAGTGGAATCATGTCTTCCAGAACAGTTACTGGTGTGGGGGTATGATTCCAAGGTGTTTAATACCAACCACGATATGTTTCTATGCAGCCGTTTTTGAGATAGCATTTATCTATATGTCACAGACAACCCAGGAGAATGGTCTCCAAAGGCTGCAGAGGGGCTCTGCTCATGCAGGGGCACCCTCTCACACAAAACTCAGCATCCTGCCTTCAGGATTGATAAGGCCTGCTATAGGGGTGACTCATACATTTTAAGTGTAGTGACTATTAGATATAGTGAACATATATCTAGAGTGAGTGGGGCTAGCGCCATCTTACACAGGCTGCCATAGCAGATCTTGAGTTCCATTTTGCATGGCCTCTCATGGGTAGCATAATACATGCATCGCCCATGGGAGGCCTCTGAGGTACCAATGCCCTGGGTACATGGTGTACCATATACTAGGGACTGATAAGGGTACACCAGTATCTAATCTGGAGTGTACCAAAATACATGTGTGTCAATTTAAGGAAGAAAGCAGATAGGCTGGAGTCCTGTTTAGCAGGATCCCAGCCAGACTAGTCAAAAACAGTGAGACATCAAGCAAAAAGTGAGGGTAAACATAAGAAGCAGATCCTACTTTCTTACACAGTTCCCTTGCAATGACTACTCCCAGCCTTTGATTAATTCCTCAGCAACTAACACCTTCTCTTACCTCTACACAAACTCCATTTGTAGTAACAGATTGTGTGTCACTCAGGCCCATGAACTGTTCAGATACAATACTGTCTACAGAATACAAAGCACACAGCAAACAGACAGCTAGCATGATGGTATAATATATAGGAGGGAAGTGGAACGTCTCCTGTGCTTGTCTCATAGAGGATTGTTTCTGTCAGCCATCTTTATGCCCACTGGAGCTGTGCCGCTAGGTAGCAAGTGTTGAAGGATGGTACCCCAAGCTCTCTTTGACCCATCTGCAGTTTAAGATTTTGAAGAGGCACACGTCACTTCCACCATGCCTCAACAGGTCCCCCAACAATTGATCCAAATCACGGAAAAAGATACATTGGGTAACACCTGAACTTTTACAAAATAATGTATGAGGCAAGGTAGGACAATCATTTTTTAAAGTGCCATCCTGCAGGGAGTGTGAGGGGGGGTCGGTCTCAGTAGCGAACTTGGGATCTAAGGGCTATGTAGACCCATTTCAGGTTGCCTTCAAACAGGTCCTATTGGGAGTGGTATAGACGAACCTCTAGATAACAGACAGCAGCTGTCCTCCAGGCTAGCTGAGTGTTGCACCTTTGGATTACCTGGGGGGGCATCGCTGCGAAATGGAAAGGCACATGATTTCCCGAATTTCTGCTTCCTCAAGGTCCCTGAACGTAGTTGATATGAAAGACATGTCTACCGAAGTGTCTTGGATATATAATAACAAGTCATCCGCATAGAGCGACACAGCGTGTGTGATTCTATCTAGGGGGATACCCCACTGCTTCCCCGCCAATGGAAGGCGATGAGCCAGAGGCTGCATGGCGACTGTGAATAGAATGAGGGAGAGGGGACAGCCCTGACGTGTGCCACTCCTTATTGGAAAGGGGGCTGAAATAAAGCAACCAATGCACTCCCTAGATGACTGGTTTGTGTACAACAGTTTAGCATAGGTCATTAGGCGTTGGCCCAGGCCTGCTGCCTGTAGAACATTGAAGCAGTACTTCCAAGATAAAGATTCAAAGACTTTCTCGAGGTCCAATATAAGGCACGCTGCCTGCGGGTATCGCAGCTTGGCCTGATCCATCACATGGAAGAGTCATCTAATAATATTAGACATGTTACATCCTGGTACAAATTCATTTTGATCGGGATGGATGAGGACAGGAAGTACTATCAAGTACTGATCCGCTAGGACCAATTATTTTATAATCAGAGCCTTATATGGCCACCGGGTGATAGGAGGAGAGGCGAGGGGACTCCCTATTTGGCTTCAACAGGGATACAGGAAGAGACACCTGGAGGGAAGCTGGGAGCATGCTGGCATTAAGGGCTTTATTGTACACCTCGACTAAATGTGGGGCCAGGCTGAGCAAGAAGCACACATAATATTCAGTTGGAAACCAATGTAATCCTGGAGTTTTATTGCGAGCTAGGTCATGTATTACCTCAGCCACAGTAATAAGTTTGTCTAACTCCTCCCCTAACAAAGCGTGGTTGGTGAGCAGGGGGAGGGCGTTTTGGAAATATCTGATTGTGCCAGTGGGTGGGAGGCATCCTGTATAGCTCGGCACAGTACGAGCTAAATGCTCGTAGTATAGCTTATTGGGCACTCAACATTGGGCCCATGGAAAGTGCGATGTGCATGATTGATGAAGTGCGTAAGGAAGTACGTGTTTCCTGTCGGGCCAACCATTCCAGTAGGAGACAGGGTATGTTCCATGCAGCATCTATACATGCTGCATATTCTGAGAAATTATAACAGCGTATGCGTTCTACTACAAACCACAAAGCCAATAGTTAGCAACGAGCGGATTGCGTTCGCAGAGAAGCTTTCTGAATGTCCTGAAGATGCCCTTAGCAAACCCAAAGACGTCCACAGGGTTAGGCCCATAATCAGTAAGGCTAGGCCCTAATAATCAAGAAAACAACACAACTGCCAATAATGATATCTTTTCATACAATCATTCACTCCTGAGATCACACACACATGTCTTGATCAACATAAATGTAATGCTTTTTCTGTTTCTTTTTCTTTTAATCTACACCTTTTTTCGGGGAAATAATTTCAATACTCAAGTCACAAACATGGGGGCATATTATCAAGATAAGCGATAAAATTATCGCCATTTTAGCGACAGAAAACTGCTGCTAAAACAGAAATAATGTAATGTAATGTAATGTAATCTAACGCATACTTGTAGAGTGCAGACTGTCACCCAGAGGGTATCCTGGCGCTTTGACCCTGTATATACCTGCGCGAGGCGCCATTACACTGCCCTAGGGAAAAGATGGCATTTAAGTCCTTTTTTAAAGGAGGACAGATCCTTAAAGCTCCTCAAAGAGAGTGGCAGAGAGCTCCAAAGCTTGGCAGCAGTGAAGCCGAAAGAGCGGCCACCCATCCTCACCCTTTGAATTCTGGGAACCGTTACCAGAAAGGCTGAAGAGGACCTCAAAGTTCTAGCTGCTGAATACCAGGAACAACTTTGTTGGGAGTGATCAACATAACGGCATGATTAAAAGCAGAGTGAAGATAGTATAGAAAAAATATTACTATCAATTATAGATAGTGGTTGGTCAACATGTTTCAGCCTCACAAGGCTTTCATCAGGACCTATAATGTACACTACTGCAACAGTGGACAAAGAAAGACAATTAGTAGTGATGTAGACCTACCGGTAAATTGTTACTATATGGTAGACTCATATAATTGTGACAAGAACTCTCCCATAATTGTTATGGAGAAGGCCTCACCTCGCCTGGCGCTCGCTCAGGTCAAAGAGGCCCCGCTCTGTCCGTCGTTACCTTGGTCTATCATCTGAGCCATCTATACTATCTTCACTCTGCTTTTAATCATGCCGTTATGTTGATCACTCCCAATAAAGTTGTTCCTTGGCATCATAACAGGCATTTTTAACACTATCACATTTAATTTTCACACTTATTTGAGCACTGCAACTTTTTCCCTTCAACCTACCAATATTACCTGCTGGCTGTCCATCTTACTGGCGGATCCAATACTAGCACTCCTCGAAAGAGATCTGAAGAGGTGTCTAGTGGATACCAGTTTCCAACTATAACCCAGATGATGAGGTTCCGCCAACGGATGGGCTGATGGGTATTCTCATTTCATTTCATTCTCTTACTTTGTTGTCCCTTTTCTCTCCTCTGAACAACTTTTTCTACACACTACAACTGAGTGTTTAGTATTCTCATAGTTTTTCATAGACCCCTAGCATCCTTTGTGTGTTGTTAGCCTGCTAATCGGCACCTTCCAGATTCACCCACCCAAGATGGCGGCCAAATCGCCGCGACGCAGATGCAACGAGCCCAAAAATCGGCCTGAGTCCCGCAAAGTGCGGGTGAATAACCAATTATAGTGCAAGTAAGAGCTAAGCCGGATTTATCGCCCCAAAGATGTCCAAAGGATTTAGGGAAGCGCCTGTGTGCTGAGTGTGACAGCGCGATCGTGCACAGTGAGTTAAAAGAATAAAAAAGCTTGGCAGCTCAGAAAAATAGTAGCAGGGTAAGCGTGCGCGCTATAGATATGAGAGTCATGGGCTTGATAATATGCTCTATGGAATTCCAATTGAAGCCCATGTTAAATGTGAAGGACATCTAACATGGGCTTCAATTGGAATTCCATAGCATTTTATCAAGCCCATTATCGCCGTTTTAGCAGCAGTTTTCTGCCGCTAAAACGGCGATCATTTTAACGCCGGTCTTGATAACATGCCCCATGATTTGTAGAAACGTATCAATACACAGGGAATACATCGATAACATATACTAAATAAGTGGGAAACAAATCACATGTAGACAAGAATCAGAAACGGGTCACAATTTTACAAATAACACTAACGGAACAGCCTATGCTCTGTTGTTTCAAGCTGTTTTTAACAATGCCCACAAAACTTCCTTATTATGTGAATCAAGCTCATTTCTGAGCTGGCCAGCACCAAACAGTGTCCATACTGGGCTCCGAGAGAAATCACCAAAACTTCACAATTAACCTATTAGGAGCTACAGTAATGTCATATGTGAAACACTTGTTTGGATATGAATAAACAGTCAATGCCTTTCGGGCCCCTTATATTGGTTTTTGGGGTTCTCTTCAGGACTCAGAACACTGGAGGACTAAAAATAAAAATAAAATAATTTTACCAATCATTCATTCACTACCACAGAATCATACACTTCTCCGCTCTAAATTACCTAAATTATCCACGCTATCATAGTTGGACACCAAATGCATTAGTCATCAATCTGATTTAGCAAACCAGACAGCTGTGCTGTTTGGGAGGCCTCGACCTAAAAAAAGGAAAATCCGTCACAAAGGAAAGACACAGGAACTCGCAAGAGGGAGAAACAGGGGCAGGGGGTGGCTGCCAATGGATTAAAGACTATAACCCTTGGTGGTCAGCGAGATGGTTACATGAAAAAAGGCCTAAAAAACAGGAACAATAATGGGTGCTAATAAAGAACAAACTGCATACGTAAAGAGAATTACACTGGAATTCCAGGCAAAAGGATGAGAAAAGGTTGGCAAACACAAGTCTGGAGGGATGAAGCATTTTATCCTGGCACCTACACCTTTAAATAAGAAATGTCTTAGGCTACCTAGCCATGAGATCAGTTGCCCACGCAGGATAGGATAACTAAGTCTTGGCAACAGAGAAGAAAATGAGATGGCTATGTTGGTTTGCTAACCTGTGTGTACCAACAGTTATCCCACAGGAAGAATTGCAAAAGATTCACCATTGTGTCCCAGAGTAATACAGTTGTTAAGGCACCACAGTCAAAAGAATATAGATCCCGCGTATGGCATGTTAAAGAATACCAGTGGCATAATTATGTCGGGGTTACCCTGGGAGACAATGGAAGAATAGTGAGCACCAGGGAAAGTATTAAAAATAGACATCCTATTAAAGGAGTGACAGAGAAGATCCAGGCTTACTTACATGTAATGCTTGAAACAGATACTTCCCGTTTGCATTCTAAACTGGATTTTGTACAGACACGTTATATTTAAAGTTATAAACCACATAATTAATTCTTCATAGAAATTAACATTTCAAAGAGCACAAATACAAAAAAAATGTTAAATGATAAATCTGCCTAGCGCAGTAACAAGAACTACCAACGAACACAAACCAAAAGGAAAAAAAACCTGTAACCCTTGTCGCATCAGCAGCCTGGGCACGTGGTGTGCATTCATTCAAGCTCTTTTTTCGACAGACATTGGTAAATGCCCTCCCGTAGCTCTTTAAAAATAAAGCCATTTGGCGGCTGACTTTGACAGGTTTCAGGGCGTTTAGTATAAGTGTGACGTCTAATTGTTTAGAACTCACGGCAATGCGCCATTCCACAATGTGCATGTTCAGGTGAACGTTTTGTTTACCCGCTCAGTACTAATACCTCCTTCGTTTGTTCTTTTAAGTTAACATCTCACATTGGCAAGGTTTTAATAATACCCAGCTGTAGCATTATATCAGCATAAACACTCAGGACTCCACGAAGCTGCTAGCCTTTATAAGGGAACCAATAACGTATTCTGACAGGCTACAAACACTTTGTAGTCTGGGCAGACAACAGTGCGGTACTTACACCTCGTGTCTTGGAAAAAAAAGACAGCTCGGTGCTGGTATACGCTATTTTATTCGCATTACAGTAAGTGCTTTGCCAGCAGTAGGGTTCTGACATTGCTAACAGGGTAGCGTTGTCACAAAGGGAACGTTCGCAATGAAAGTGTGACAGGCGCAAACAAATCTGCGTGCCGAACTCAGCAGCTGTCACTTTCATCCGCCTGTCCTTTTTTATTTTTTTTATTTTCTGCGCTGAGTGAAAATTGCGCGCGAGAAAGCCGCGTCTCAACTCACCCACACATCTCTGCTGCATTGGCTGCAATTAACTGCAGACTTGGACTGTCGCGAGGTTTGAATTAATGAATGAATATCACAGTGTTGGCAATGTCTTTTCCTCCCGCTGAGCCTTAAGTGCAAGCTGAGACTGTCTCTATTATAACATATATAAATAAAGGGGAACACAGCAGAGCTCATCCTTGGCGATAGCAGCAGGCTTGATGAAAAAATGATCTTCAAATGGCACGTGGCAGGAGGAAGCCCAGTGTAGTCCCATTATGTATTTTTTTTATAGCACCAACTGTAATATCCTCTTTGGGGATATCTCCACAGCGATTCTAAAGCAGAAACCTTTTATATTAAAAATGCAATAAGAGGCACAGAAATATTATCAACGTGAGGTGCACCACGGTGTTATCAAAACTGAGCAACCACAGGGAAAACGGAGCCAGCACTAAGGCGGAGGCATTTCTGGTGGGTGTTTTTCCCCCTTTTTTATTGAATTTAAGTGAAGCGACGTTTTAAAGAACAGTGGATGCCGTATGCCTGCTTGACGCTGTTCTCAAGTGCTTGTTTGTAAAGGCATTGATTTAGCAATATGATCATTTGCGATTTGTAGAGATTAGAGAGGGGTGCAAAGGTGAAAAAAAATCCTCGCGAAAATTTCCCGTAATACTGCAGTTGTAACAGCTCGCCCCATTTCCAGCCAACATGTTTTCACGTTACAACCGTCATTTCCTACCTATTTAAGTATTTTCGAGAAGAAGGAGATTGCCATCATCCTTCCAGTTTCAAAGTTGCAAGGAAAATGGAATGAAAGGTAAATCAAATGAATGCTCTCTTTTTTCTAGCACACATACACATGATGATGGAAGGAATGTTTGCAGAGGGTCTAAACCACTGGAATGTCTCTGGGTCGCATTCTAACTCATCGTTTTTTTGATAGACTTTGACACTAGAGACAGAGACCTGCTTGAGGCAGCTCAACACTGGCCCTGCTCGTCATGGGAACAGTCCACCCCACACTGGCCCTGCTCGTCATGGGAACAGTCCACCCCACACTGGCCCTGCTCGTCATGGGAACGGTCCACCCCACACTGGCCCTGCTCGTCATGGGAACAGTCCATCCCACACTGGCCCTGCTCGTCATGGGAACAGTCCATCCCACACTGGCCCTGCTCGTCATGGGAACAGCCCATCCCACACTGGCCCTGCTCGTCATGGGAACGGTCCATCCAAAACTGCCACGCCGTACAAGGCCACCTCTGGTGACAGGTGACTGGGTGATTTAGAGCCGCATTCACTATCAATCAATTAGGATTTGTAAAGTGCAGAAAGCCACCCGGAATGGTCTCAAGGTGCTGGAGTTGCTGCTTGGTTTGTGGTGATCTGTTCATTTGAACATCAAGATTTTTAGTTTTTTTCCTGAGTTGCTGGAGTGATGGGGTGGTGCGGATGTGCAGGGGAAGGTCGTTCCAAGCTTTGGCTGCCAGATGTGAGAAGGAGCGTCCTCCACTGTTGCTTCGGCTAACCCCGGGGTGTCTGCGAGGAAGAGGGAAGCGGATCGTAGGTATCGAGTTGGTTGGTGGAAGGTCAGGAGTTTATTAATCCTAGCTGGTCCTTTTTTGTGCAGGGCTTTGTATCTTGACCTGGCATCTCTTCTGAATCAGGAGCCAGTGTAGCGTCTTAAGGTGCAGCAAACAGCTTTGATTCTTGTTTAAGGAATGGAGGGAATCTGTGCTGTGGTGTTGTTGGCGAAAACTTTTTTGAGATAGCTATTCAACCACAGACTACAGTCTGTAAAGACTAATAGGCGATAGCTGTGTTAGCGACCGCTTTCAGTCGCTACCAATTTGGGTAGGCCCACTTTGCATGTCATTAGTGATAAATATTGCAGGCTTCAACCAGTGCTAAGCAGACTCATCCTTCCAAACTCTTAGTGCTTAATTTTAACTGTGGTTTCAGGTAGGATACACCAGCACTCATATATTCGTGCACCAGCACTTGTTTTTCTTCAATGGGCATTGACTAAGAGCAAGACAGGGAAAAACAAACACAGGGGAAAGAAAAAGGAAGAGATAGATGTAAAAAATGTCACAAAGGGAGAAATTAGGAACTTGCAAGAGAGAGCTAAAGGGGCAAGGAGATGGTGGTGGTGAAGGCATGAAGTGGATTCATGACTACATATTTGTTCTTGCCGACATTTAATAGAACTAGCCATGGGCTTCTGAGCAGAGTTTCGGGCACCTTCATGTATTCTTTTACAAACTAAGCACTGGTCCTTCTAATGTCGAAAAGGGCTGTACCATTGAGCTAGAAGTGAATAACATCTATGGTATGAACAGCAAGAGCTAACTCAGGGGCATATTAGCAAGGGCCAGAGCGCCGCTTTATCAGCACTTTTTGCCGATAAAGCAGTGATTTTTTTTATCGCCCAATTTCCAAGCTGTCGCTAACAGCAGTTAGCGACAGCTTCCAGGCGATAACGATCGGTTTGAGGCCCGCTTTGCATGTCAGCGATATTTATCGCTAATGACATGCAAAGTGGGCGTACCCATATTGGTAGCGACTGAAAGCAGTCGTAGCACAGCTATCGCCTATTAGCAATACCCGGGACGCAATAAAAAACGCACGCTAACCACGATTAGCGCCAGGATTTTACACCTGGTAAAAACCTGACTTAACCATAATAGTCAATGGGAGGTGGATTCTACGGCTAAGTCCCCACCTGCCTATTAGCGAGATTTTCCTTAGCGATAGGATTTTTACCGCTGGAAATCTCACGTTAAAGATGGGATTCGCAGCTACAGCTGGATTTTTTATCGCCGTGGAGATAAACATTGGTAATACTGCGTTATCTCTGCGATAAAATACAGCGATAAGAGGTGATATAAAAATCGCGCTAAGCGCAGTTTGCGATAATCATAGCAAGTTGTTGCTAATATGCCCCTCAGTTTTTATTCTCCATTATATCGATAGCCACTCATATTACAGTTATGAAGAAGGCTACTTACTACCTGGTCAATAAAGCCAATACCATTCTGTCTACTGGGTTCTCTTTATATGGCAACTAAACAGGAGTTGTTGCACTTCATAGATCCACTTTTAAGGATTCTTTTAGAAACTGAATACTTGGACTTCAAACCTTTGCAGAGAAGAACTCCACTAATATTGTTTAATTGCTCATGTTTTAATGATAAACCTTGAACTTTTGCACCCCAGTTAGGAGGAACGCACTCCTTAAAATCCCTGCAGAGATGCAGTGGACCATCAGGGCACACGCTGGGTTTTGTGTTTGAAATGATGTCCAACTGCATTTTATGAAATGCTATTTCAAAAGCAATAGGATGCAAATTCTTGTTTCCCGGAAAAATGATTTAATGCACTTGCTGTCAACGATTGAATGCAATGGCTGTCAAAAATAATCCTAGCTTCTACAGTGACTGAGGTACTATTTTTGAAATTCTATAAAAATGTTGAAGGCTAGCTAGAAAAAGTTGCCACTCTTGACCAAACAAAAGGGATGCAAGTTTAACGAATATGGGGCCATATTATCAAGACAGACGATAAAATTATCGCCATTTAGGCGGCAGAAAACTGCAGCTAAAACGGCGATAATAGGCTTGATAATATGTTCTATGGAATTCCTATTGAAGCCCATGTTAGATGTCCTTCACATTTAACATAGGCTTCAATTGGAATTCCATAGAGCATATTATCAAGCCTATTATTGCCGTTTCAGTGGCAGTTTTCTGCTGCTAAAACGGCGATAATTTCATCGCCTGTTTTGATAATATGCCCCATAGTTTTGCTGAAGTCCGACTCAATATTTAGATTGACACCGAGCAAGTGATGTTTGTAAGCTATTGTAGTTGTCTGATTTATAGGTTGCACAGCTTACCACAGATGGTGAATTGCACTTGTTTCTATCTGCACCCTGGCAGCAGCAACATTAGATCTGACCCAATATCGTTATTTGGAGCAACCATACAAATTAATTTCACATTTACTCAGTTATTACTACCGATCAAAAGTCAAATTCTTGTTATTGCCACAGTACAGTAAACGGACATGAGAAAAACACTTTTACTGCTTCACGGATTGCATGTAACAATTAACACAAGACTCTTCAATTTGGTTTTATTTTCAGTACCGCAAATTAAGCCTTATATCTTTGTTTTATTTAAATACCATCTGTTAAAAGAAATGTACGAGAAAGTACCATCACATAAATTGTAAATTCAAATTATGCAAATGCTGAGATTATAATGTGTTATTTATTACCGTTATATATATATACACACACACACACGCATATATATATATATGTGTGAGTGTGTTTTAGCACAGCAGACAGTGTGAGTTATGGTGTGTGTTGTGAGTGTTACTACCTTTAACTACTGAATTTCAGTGGTTTTGGGCATTCGATCCAGGACAAAAAAGAATTTTTTATCTGTGCTTCTTTCAGTGAATTTTATGTTTTTTAGGTCGAGTGTACATCGCTTGCGGTGTTGCAATCTGTTGTATGTACTGTGGGGTCTGACTACTCCCATGCTTTTGGATTGGCTTTTGTGTGTGTGTCGCTTGAAAATCATAGACTCCAACTTGCTAATGGTGGGTGTGTGTCCCACCTTTTTAGGTCTCGCGTAGGGAGCGCATTCGCAAGACCTATAGTAAACACAATAATCAGGGTAATTTCTCTTGTAGCTTGCCATTGGTTGATTCTGGCATTGCTCTTCTTATCTCGTGTACTGTTGGCTGTTGATCGGATACGTCAGTTCTGTTTTTGGAGGAAGCAGCACCAACCAACTACCGTTTCCATACACTGTGATTATTTATATACTGTTTTGGGGACTACTTCTTTTAAGGTCGAGGATCACACACATGCATACATAATCAGCAAGGCACCCTTTTACGAGCGCTGCGCTGTTAATGTTTTTGTTGTTTCCTCC
The DNA here is from genome assembly GCF_964263255.1 of Lissotriton vulgaris. Lineage (NCBI taxonomy): Eukaryota > Metazoa > Chordata > Amphibia > Caudata > Salamandridae > Lissotriton > Lissotriton vulgaris. The sequence continues at coordinate 956,050,204 of NC_141699.1, forward strand.
ACCATGCTCTCTGCTCTCACTCCCCCCTCCCTTCTCCCCCACCCTCCTTGTTTAAAGAGCTTGAGTGCAGTGCTTCATCTGAGCCATGCACTGCAGTCACCGTATTAAGATTGCCACGTGCCTGACTGTGAGGCCCAGGCACTCCTGTTTCCACAACCATTTGCACAGCTCGTGATTTCCCCGATAATGTCACCACAGCGTTGCCCGGGTGATCTCGCAGCATAAGCAGCCAGCCCATCTCACGTGAAAATGCTTCAGAGGGCGCCACCGACACTGCTGAAGCCTCCCCCTATGTTGGAGTACACCAACAAGAGACGCTGCATCCGGACTCTCCAAGGTGCCACTGCAGCTATCAACCAGAGGGCAGATGTTGCCATTCCGCCCCCCCCCCCCCCCCCCCCCCCCATCATTAGAGGCCACAGTAGTGTGCGCTGTGCTCCTGTAGCTCGGTCAAGGAACCAGATACGGTGTCTAGCGGGTCGGCAATCACCATTTGGCACCGTTCTCGGGGGTCCCTGTCCAGTAACTGCATCAGACATGCGCCACACTGCGGAGCCTGGGGGCACCAGCGTTCTCCTTGAAGTCACTCACTACCACCGCTAGTCCGGGTACATTTGTCCACTATGAGCAACAATTACTGTATCTCTCTTAAAGGGAGCCCCTGCATTTTGTTTTCCTTAACTCTACTATCACCAGCGGCGGCGGCCAGTGCCACAGACCGATCAGCTCCATGTGCTGTAAAGAAACAGATCACGGGAAGCGAAAGTTGACGCACAGAGTGAAAAAAGACACAATGTTACTCATCGGATTAACAACAAAATGACATTTCATTGATACGAGCAACACATTAGAACCCTTTGTTTACACATACACGTGTTGTGAAGCGTATGTGGCATAATGGGCGCCTTTACCGGCTATGTGTTAAAGAAGTGTTAAATCATAAACAGCGAAACAATAAAAGATCTGCCCAGCCTTACTAAGAGCTCACGAACACCCGATCTTGGGACTCTTCATCTGGCGCCCTTACTAAAAGTTCTGTTTAACGATGAAACGTATCACTTTGATAATGGCACTGACAGACCAACTGTTGCTGTAGAACAGGATTTCTCAGTAGCTCGCTGGCATTAATCGCCCTGCAAATGTACCATCAAGTTCCAGCAGCTGATAATTATTAATTCAGTTGACTTCGATGATTTAAATGTAATATTTGTAATCCCCTCGTTAATTTGCAATGAATGGCAATAGTGATGAAGATGTGGCGAGTAACAGCAGTGGGAGTCCAGGTAACAATAGTTTTTGTTTTCGATTATCTTTTCAGCCAGTTATTATTGTAATGGATAGCCTGTTTATGTGACTCTTCCTGTAAGATAATATCTAAAGTCCACAAAAAGCTCTCTGCATATGCACTTACTAATTTTAAATTGAATTTAATAAAAAAAACCAGAACACTTATTTCTTTCTCTATCCACCTGGGAGCGGTCGACAAGCCTCCCCTTCCGAAAAACATTCTAGCCCGTAATTGTAATCAGACCGACCTTGACTCCCTCTCGCTTACCTTTGCTTCCTCTGCCCCAAACCTCACTGATCTTCCTCTCGAATCCCAGGTCAACGCCATTGGCACATGGCTTTCCTCCTCGTGTGATCTAGTCGCCCCGCTCAGAAAGATCAAGGCGGTCCGCCCCTATGACGCGCACAAATGGTTTTCTCCAGAGCTTAAAACGCTTAAACTCGACCTTAGGCGGTCAGAACGCCATTGGAGACGGAACTACTGTCCCTCTCTGCGTGCCAAATACAAATTACTCCTCATTGAATATAAAAAAGCGATCCTAGTGGCTAAAACCGCATATTTCACTGAGAGAGTAGCTCTCTCGGCCAACAAATCTTGTGAAATCTTTTCTTTGGTTCACAATCTTGCCACCTCTGATCGCTCCACTCCTAGTTTGGTCCCCTCACAGTCCCTCTGTTCTTCACTTAATGATTTTTTCATTGACAAGATCGTGAAGATTAAAGCCAACATCCCTACTGTGCCTCAACCCCGTTTCACTTGTCTCTCTCCCCCTCCCCCTTCCTCTTTCGCTCTTTCCCCCCCATCTCCACCGACCTATTTCTAAAACTTCTGGTCAAAGTCAAGTCTGGCTCTCCTGCTTACTGCGGGCCGGCACGCATTCTTAAAACTCTCTTCACCAACTGTCCCGCCCCCCCTCTTGCTCTTCTTAACTCCTCTCTGGCTCTTGGTTCTGTCCCCTCTTCTTTTAAATCCGCTATAGTCCTCCCTATTCTAAAAAAAAACGGCCTGGATCCCACTCTCCCTTCTAATTTCCGACCCATTTCTCTTCTTCCCTATCTCGGCAAGATCCTTGAAGCCCATGTTACCTCCTGCCTCTCCACTTACATAGAGGAGAACGGCCTCCTGGCATCCCATCAGGCGGGATTCCACCGGGGCCACTCCACGGAGACGGTGGTCCTCGCAGGCTTGGACGAGCTCAAGGGGAAGGCCGACTCTAACCTCCCCCAAGCCCTGGTCCTTCTCGATCTGTCCGCTGCGTTTGACACGGTTGACCACTCCATCCTTCTCGACCGTGTCGGCGCAGCGGGCATTCGGGGCGCGGCCTTTTTTTGGCTTGCGTCCTTCCTTCGGGACAGGTCCCAGGCGGTTCATCTCCCCGGTTTCTCTGCCCCTCCCCTCCCAGTCACTTGTGGCGTTCCCCAAGGTTCCTCTCTTTTCCCCTCCTTTTCAATCTTTATATCCATCCCCTCATCACCTCCCTTCTTGAGCTGGGGGTCTCTGTGTACAATTACGCAGATGACCTCCAGCTCGTTTTTGATCTTTCTTCTACCCCTGATTCTCTCCCCAAGTTTTGTTCCACCTTAGTTTTTATTTCTGACTGGATGAGCGCTAACCACTTGAAGCTCAATCCAGACAAGACGGAACTTGTCCTCACTGGTGGCCCCTCGAACCCTTGGTCTCCTGCACATTGGCCCCTTTCTTTTGGTCCCCCCCCTTTGCCCGCTTCCTCTGTTCGCACCCTTGGTATCAAAGTTAGCCATGACTTATCCATGCATAGTCAGATCAGTTCCGTCGTGTCTTCCTGTTTTCTGTCCCTCCGTTTAATCCGGAAAATCTCACTGTTCTTTTCCACCAATGCACTTAAAACCATAGTCATGGCCCCTGTCACCTCCCGCCTTGACTATGGGAACGGCCTGTACGTGGGCATACCTGCCTACGAATCCCGCCGTCTACAGGCCATTCAAAACCAAGCTGCCCGCCTTATCCTTTCCCTTCCTAAATCTTCTCATATCACTCCGGCTCTCAAGTCCCTTCATTGGCTTCCTGTCCGTTTCAGATCTTTCTTCAAATTGGCCTGTTTAGCCTTTCGGGCTCATTCCCGCTCTCCTCCCCTGTTCATCACTTCTCTCATCTCCTCTCATGCCCCTAGCCGCACTCTTCGTTCCTCCTCTCTTTCTCTTCTGCATATCCCTCGCTTCCGTAAATCCAGAACGGGGGGTACCCGGTTTTCAGTCCTGGCCCCCCAGTTCTGGAACAGTCTTCCACTCTCCATCCGTTCCATCCCCATCTACACTCATTTCCGCAAAGCCCTCAAAACCTTCCTTTTCTCTCAGGCATTCCCTTCCTAGTCTCCCTGGGTCTCCTCTGTGAGTTCTGATCAGGTCCCCAGCGGCAGGAAGCTGCTTGGCCGCAGTGGGCTCTATTAAATATTTTATTCATTCATTCATTCATTCATTCATTCATTCATAGGCCAGCCCTCATAAATAGCTCAGCTTTCACTTAGAGTTGATGTGACAAGTGGCTTGGATGTGCCCCCTATGCTGCCAACACAAATAGCACATACGAATGGCATGTCCTACAAAATATATCCGACAACTGGCCTTTTATTTATTTTTATTTTCCTAAACTTGAAGGGCACCATCATTTAATTATCTGTACATTGATCATTTTTGATTTGAGTAAAGTAATTTGTTCCCAGTATTTTTTTTTAATATTCATTGCCACATGCAAAGGTTGTTCTATTATGCATTGTCATCAGTGGCGCACCTCAGTCTGGCAGCTGACCCGTTTCAACTTTGAACATTAGCGCACATCTGTGTGACTGGCAGGGTAGCTATGAGCAAGTGTATAAAGGCCCATAGGTATTCTGGTCCTTTTCCTTTGTAAACCTTGTGTATGCTAAATAGGCTGCCAGATAGTCTCACAAATGGATTTGGAGCAAAAAGTTTGAAATCGTAAAACAATGTTGATCATGCAGAGCTTTGAAATCTAACGAATAGTAGGAATTTAGCCTTGAGTTAGATGGCAATAGGGTTGACGTAAAATGCATGGCAGTCCCACACGTAGTTGCTTCATGCCAACACTGGCAAGATTTAGAAAATGCTTATGACTGCCATGCAGTGGGGGTATTAATTTTGGTCTCAATTTTTGGTAAGAAAATATTAGAATATAACCTATGCAGAAGACATTTTGTTGGAATTAACAACTGTTGGCATACAATGGTACCTGCATGTCTTGTCTGGTTTTAACATGGCCTCGAAACTCACAATTACTTTTATTACAGTGAAATAACAAATGGCTTTCTTCGTTTTTGATTAATAATTTGGATACAGCTGAAATCAAAGTTCAGTGCATTGCTTATTTATTTGTGCTTCCGACTTTGGTGAAAAAAGAGTGGACTTGCTGCATTTCATTTGTACTTGTCTTGTGTTGAAAGTATTCAGTGTAACATTTTTGAAAACTCGATTTATTAAAGAAACGATAAGATCAAAACACAAATCGGATGTGTTAGAACTGGCTATTTCTGGTTGGCTAAGGCTGACGCCAAAGCTAGGCAGAAACCACCATTCTAGTCAGGGCAAGGGAGTCGCACGCCAAGATAACCCCTGCTCACCCCCTTGGTAGCTTGGCACGAGCAGACAGGCCTATCCCGAGGCAATGTGTAAAGCATTTGCGCCAGCACACAACAGCAACAACATCCTAGGCACACCACAAAAGGAACTCCACACAAGGTTATATAAAAATACCTTCTGTATTGTCAAAACACAACAGATAGAATCACACATGTACATTGTTCAACTGGCACGGGCAATATTCACAAGGGATTATGTACAGGACAGGGCCACATGGGCAACTGTCAGAATCAGCACTTAGTAGAAATAGAATATAGGATATAAAATCACTGTAGCACAAATTAGCAATTATAAATCACAACCAGTAACTACTGGTAACAGGTAAGTACCACCTAAGCAACCCTAACCACCTTAGGAGAATGTCACGCAGGGAACCAGGACATCACTAGGACCACCTGTACTAAAAAGAACAACCACCTACGTATCACAATACAGTTAGGGGTATAAACAAGAACACATTACACATGACGCATCACAACATTCAGAGGTGTAGGGAAGGAAAACACATGATGCATAAAACAACACATTCAGAGGTGTAAGAACAAGGAAGACACATGATGCATAAGAACATTCAGAGGTGCCAGACCACAATTCAATAGCGCAAAAACACATGATGCCCAAAACATTTAGAGGTGTAAGATCAAGGTGCGTAATCATATTAGATACATTACATTTCCTAGCACCACATCACATTGCGCAAAACTCACATTAGGCAATTACCATCACATAGATAATCACATTGCGCCTAAATAAAATCACATACCAGCCCCCATCTAATAAAGGGACTAAAGAGCCCTGTCTCCAGAATGTCAGGGTGTGCTGCCAATGCAGCGCCAGTCAGGGGTGCGCCACTGGTGCAAAACCTAAACGTTGCAGGTGCCCACTACTTGCTGGGCACCTGGGAGCAATCACAAGGCCTAAACGGTGCAGCTGGCACTAAGTGCTGCGCAGCTGTAGCAGGCCTGGCACCACTGTGCTATCTCTGTCCCACACAGGGACTCTCTTTCCCTTTGGCTCCTAAACGGTGCAGCTGCCCACTAATTGCTGGGCAGCGGGGAAACTGCGGTAGGGCTCTCGCTAGCCCTCAGGACAGCACTGTGCCATCACGTTGGACCATGCTAGCCCCCTTTAGAATAAGGCCAATCCAGGAAACAACTTGTCCCTTCAGTGGAGCCACATAGGCTCAGCCAACAATGGCACCCCCGCATTGGAGCTCGCTGGCTCTGTGTAGGTTCACGGACCCCCACGGGCCCCTCTAAACTTATGTAGCCCCCTCTGAGCCACACAGGATCTCTAAACAATTATGCCCCTACGTTGGAGCCTTGCAGGGCTCAAAACAAACAATGCCCCCGGAGCCTCTCAGGGCTCACAAGAAAATGCTGCCTTCGTTGGAGTTCCGCTCGGGGGACTCAGGATGCTAAAATGCCCGCAAGAGCCTCGGGGCTCAACCAAATGCCACAGAGCCTCTCTGGGCTCTAAATTGCAAATGCCCCCCTGATCGTTGGAGCGGCCCTCTGTCAACTGTGGCCGCTCTGAGAACAAAGAGAAAGACGCCCCCTCACTCACCGGGAACTCACTGGTGCTGCACTTCGGTCTCCCGGCTTCTCAGATGGACTCTCTCGGTACTCGGGGAGCCAGGCGGACAGTGGCACTTCTCTCTGGGGCGGCAGGGCTCCTCTCTTCACCGGTCTCCCTCTTAATCATAGGAGACCGGTAACATCAGCCATTGCTTCCTTTGGGCATCAGCAGGGCTTTCCCCAGAACATGGGAGCTCTGCTCACACCGGCGCCGCCGTGCTCCTTCTCCGCTCTGTGGGTGGAACTTCAATCTCCTCAGGCCGACAGTCAATCACGGTGCGGCCCGGGGAAAAACATCACAAAGTAACCCCGGACCGGCAGCCAATCCCAGCGCGGCCCGGGGAGGACATCACGAGGGGTCCCGGGCCAGCGGCGGTGAACTCGGGGGTTGCAATAAATTACTCAGGAATAAGCGAGGTGGGCACTCGCTCGCTTAAATTAATAATAAAAAGGCAGATCAAGCGCTCTCAGGTGCTGGGGCAAAAAAAAAAGCGCTTGCTGGGGCTAGGGTCCAGGTCAGCGCTCCCAGGTGCAAGTGCCCCCCCCCAAAGTCCAGGATCATCAAAAGATGGAGCAAGCAGCTCCCAAGAACCAGGAAAAGTCCTCCAGCCTCCCAGTCCAGCAGGCAGCCAGGTAGCCAGGGCCATCAGGTATCCAGGGGCTGGGCGGGGCTCAGGGAGGCAAGCCTTCCCCTGAGCCCAAGCAGCAGCACACCCCTGGCAGGATTCTAGTCCAAAAACAAGAACATTTTGGAAGGGGACACAGCCCCTTTTTATACTATAAAATCCTTTGTCTAGCAAGGTCCAGGCAGTGTGAGAACCAGCTAGAACTGGTTATAGGGAATTCCTTTCACTGGCCAGGCTAGGGACATCAGACGCACCCCAGGGGGTGGAGCCAGCATGGTGGGGGAAAACCCAGCCTCATTCAGGACCCTCAAACCAGACGGCCTGCCTTGACTATCCCTGCCGGTTGTCGGGAGACCTGGAGTCCGACCTTGTCCAGCTGCAAGATTGGATCAGGGAGCGACTTAATGAACTTGCTCCCGAATCCTCTCCTCGTAAAACCCCTAGGCGGTCCTCTGCACCTTGGTTTACCGAGGCCCTGGCCTCTTCCAGACGCGCCTGTAAGAGTGCGGAAAGACGGTGGCGCCATAGGTATGAGGATGTGGCCAAGGCGGAATACAAGATGGTTATAAAAGCCTATCATGCTGACATTCTTCGGGAAAAACGGCACTACTTCGCGGCCCGAATAGAGTCAGCCTCTAGCTCCTGTAAGGAGATTTTCGCCATTGTGAAAGAGTTTATGTCGCCCAAAGCAATTGCATCTCAGCACGAGTTCTCTGAACCGTGGGTGACCGCATTGGCCAGCTTCTTTCATGATAAGATCAAGCTGATCCAGGACTCTTTCCCAGCCCCTGTCATCGGGACTAGGCTGTACCAGGAGATCCACGGGAATTTGGTGGAAGATTCTGAGCGTACTTTATCGGAATTTCCACCTTTATCGATCACTGCGTCGCTTGATTTGCTTTTTCAGCTTAAATCAGGTTCACCTGCTGACCCGTGTCCTGCCAGGTTTTTGGCAAGGATGGCGGAAGTGGTCAATCCACTTGTGAATCCTGTGCTGAATTGTTCCTTGACCAGCGGCGTTGTTCCTGGTGTTTGGAAAGAGGCGAGGGTGGTTCCGCTTCTCAAAAAACCGGGCCTTGATCCTGACCTTCATGCTAACTATCGCCCGATCTCTCTCCTACCTGCTTTTGCCAAAATCGTTGAGAAGCATGTCCATAAGGTCCTCTCTGCCTTTCTTGAGTCACATAGCCTGCTGCATGCCACCCAGTCTGGCTTCCGTACCAACTTTAGCACTGAAACGGCGCTTCTCGAAGTCAGTGAGGCTATCAAGGATGTGCTGGATTCAGAGGGTAGGGGCATGTTGGTCATGCTTGATCTGTTGTCGGCCTTCGACAGCGTCCCTCATGAAGGTCTTCTCCGCAGACTGTATGAGATTTGTCTGCATGGGACGGTGTTGAGGTGGTTTCAATCTTACCTGTCTGGCCGCCGGCAGGTGGTCTGGGCCCCCCCCCTACTCAGCCGAAGTGCCGCCGCTGGAGGTTGGAGTACCGCAGGGCTCCGTGTTGAGCCCCACACTCTTTAATATCTTTCTGACCCCTTTGGCGGTGCTGGCTTCGTCCTTTGGGGCCCAGATAATATCATACGCCGATGACACCCAGCTCCTTTTCACGTGTGCAAAGGGGGCTGAGTTCGATGGAGAGAGTATCCGTGGCTGCCTGGGAGCGGTATTTGAATGGTTTCAGGGTAATAGTCTTAAGTGTAACCCTGGAAAATCTGAGGTGCTCTTTTTTGGGTGCCAATCTGACCCGAGTTGGCAGGAATGGTGGCCGCATGACATGTTTCCACCGGCATCTTCCTCCACCGTGGCGAAAAATCTGGGGGTCAAAATTGATAATGGCCTGACGATGAAAGCCCAAGTTCTTGGCCTTGTGGGCGTTTGCTTTGGCCTGCTTAGGATGCTTCGGAGGTTTCTCCCTCTGCTCTCATTTGACCATCGCAAAATTACCGTCCATGCCCTCATTGGCTAGAGGCTGGACTACTCCAATGTTCTCTACCTGGGTTTGCCCGACTACCTGCTGCAGCGCCTTCAGGTAGTCCAGAACTCGGCGACCCGCGCCATTTATGGTCTTCCCCGCCGTGCCAGTGCCTCTGATCTTTTATCCACCTTGCACTGGCTCCCTGTCAGAAAGCGCATTGCCTTTAACACCCTTACTTTGGCCCACAAGGCACTCTATTCTACGGGAGCAACTTATATTCGGAAAAGGCTAGCCTTTTACAAACCTACTAGGGCTCTGAGATCAGAAACTCTCTCTCTTGCGGTGGTGCCAGTGGTGAAGAAAGCCCAGACTGGTGGACGCTCCTTCAAACGGCTTGCTCCTCAGCTCTGGAACACTCTCCCCTTATCACTCCGCAGCACTGCCAATGTGCTTGCTTTTAGAAAGGGACTTAAAACCTGGTTGTTCTGTCTTTAGTTTTCTGTTTTCTTTTTTGCCGGTCCTATTTCCTGTTGTGTTATGTGTTAGCTGCTGACCTGTTGGTCTGAAAGCGCCGGGACACTCCTTTGGAGTAGTTGAGCGCTATACAAAACCCCCCTATAACATATAACATAACGGTCAATCTACAAGCAGGCCCAGGCTCACTCCTCCCCTCACATCAGCATGTTAAACACTCCATCCACCACCGGGGCAGACCCTCCCAGACTCTTGGAGCCAGGCTCACCAGCCAGCCTCAGCCAATCACACGCCAGACACAAATTACACAAATATGCCGACTTCTAAAAGTGGCACTTCTCCACTAGACACAATCATGCTGCATGTACCATTGCGCAGCATTCAATCTCATGAGTTCGCACATACCAAACTCCACCCTGCACTCCCCACACATCAGGAACTACCATGGGCATACATATTCCCTATTCATTCCTATGGGAGGGCAGGTCACTCATCACACATACACAGAGAGCTCACGTACTTTACACTGTACCACAGTGAAAAAGTGCGCAGAGGCCTAAAATCACCAACACCAGGTCACAGAAACAGGCTAGGAAAAAGCAAAAAAGTCTTGGGGTGAACCTGCGAAAAGGGCCGGGTCCAACACAACCCCTTTCCAGCCAAAACACAGGGTAGACCAATCACTCCACTGATGCACTTCCCTGCTTTGGGCGACAAAACACGGACACGGGCCCGCACGGCAGGGACACCCTCCGGTTTTTTGCGACTCTGAACCCACATGGTTTCCTCCAAACAAGAACTCTCTGACCAAACTAGAATACCCCACTGGTACTCTCTAGCTGTCCACAGCCAGGACCAGGCCCTAGGCCATCCACATATCACAGGTCCTGACCAATCCACAGAGTGGGGGGCAGTAACCCCTGGCACACAATAGCCATTCTCCACTCTCCCTTTCAGTGTAGCTACATCTACCACTGATTCTACAACCTAGGGACCACACCCTCAGGCTGACCAGAGGTCATGGGCAAGAATGCCCCACCCTACCTCTACTTCTTGGTTTCCGCACCCTCACAGGGAGGCACTCACCAGAACACAATTCTCCTACCAGATAAGGACCTCACTCCATCACTGGTCTACCACCTGGAAACTATTTCACTTCTGAGGTACAAAGCACACAGCACAGTTTCTCTTCAAGCAGGTGGGGGGACACAGCACACAGCAAAGTCCCCTTTCCTCTACCTTAGTGGAAACAACAAACTGCAGGTGAGCCCCAGATCAAACAGCAAGGGCTGCCCCCTCAGTCTCTTCAGCTGATACACTTTGGTAGAGATTCCTCTTGACCTGGAAGCTTCCTAATCTCCCAACCTAGGATCTAAACCCTCAGGTTGCACCGGGGTCAGAAGTACACCGTCCCTCTGCACCCCCCGTCCAGAGTTCTGCACCCTCCACTTAGGAGCGGTACTCCTCAACACCAGGACCGCCGGAATTCTGGTTACAGACACTCCCCGTCCTCTAGACACAGGAAGATCCTCCTCAAATGACCTGTAAGTACAGCTTAGGCCCCTGACCTGGCGCTCCCTTAGGGAACCCTCCAGGCCCTGAGACAGGGTTTCGGGCCAACGTGAAACACACCGTCCCACACTCACTCCGCCTCCACTGAGACAGGACGTGAGCCCCTACACCCCTACCATCCTACTGGGACCTAGCTGGGCTACACATGAACCTCTTCCCCTACACAGGATCATCAGATACACAAGCCACTACTTTTAGATTCACTCTCTAATGCCTCTGCAAGACATCTAGTAGTTTGAGAAAAGAAGGGTACCCCAATAGTTAAACCTGGGGTTAGAGAAGTTTTTGAGAAAGAACAATGGTTTTTGGTGGCCTAAAAAGGTCCTTGTGTATGAATAAATGTCATGATGAATTACTGTATACTACCCTCTACAGAAAGCCCACCGAGCGCAACACGCTCCTTGAATATCACAGTGCTCATCCAAGGGCCCTTAGGGATGGCCTGCCCTACGGCCAGTTCCTCAGAATCAGGTGAAATTGTAAGTTTAAGCAAGATTTCTTTGCCGAAGCGGAAACACTATGTACAAAACTGATGAGCAGAGGGTACCCTAGAAAGTTGGTCAGACGAGCAATGAAAAGAGTGTGGTATGCCCATAGAGAATACTTACTGCAACCCCAAAAGAAAAAATCGACCAAAAGAATTACATGTGTCACCACATTCAGTCCAATCAGCAATAAATTATGCAAAATAATCAGAAAACATTGGGCGGTACTTGACCCCCTAGAGCTTGATACAGGAACCCCCCTGTTCTCCTTTAAAAGGGGACGTAACCTGAGAGACCATCTGGTTAGGGCTGCTACCACAACCACCAAAAAGACAACCATTGATACATGTCTAAACTTACCTCTGATTGTAGGGCATTACAAATGTAATCATTGCACTGCATGCGAATTCACAGTGAATACAAAAACGTTTGAATATGACAACTGTAAACATTTGCTCCAATCGTTTGCCAACTGCAATACAAAAAATGTGATATATTGCATAGAATGTCCTTGCAAAAAACTGTATATTGGGCAGACAACTCAACAAATAAAGACCAGAATTTCCCAGCATCGAAGCAGAATTTGCTGCAAGATTACAACTGCGCCTTTGGTGGACCACTATTTGGAACATGGACATTCTGAAAAAGATATAAAATGGCAAGTCATAGACCACCTGCGTCCCAATGCAAGAGGCGGCAACCAACAAACCATCTTAAACCGTCTTGAATGCAAATGGATTTTTATTTGCAAAAGCATTGAAAGAGGGTTGAATACCCTCGATGAATGGAACAATTGGGGCTGATATGATGCCAAAGACTCTAAAATCTAGACTGTGTACAACATGATTCTTGACTGTTAGACTCTAATCCAAATCCATATATGCACGTTTATGGAAACTATGCATAAATTACTTAAAATCTCCAAAGGTTGCTACTGTATAAACTGTAATTACGCTATGTTTAATTAGGTTATATGTATAAGTGCATACTTGAGTATAATTGTTTATTTTATTTTTGCAGCATCACTAACGTTGTCCCCAAAATGAGCTCCTCGTATGCGCAAGCTTAATGCTTAATATCGAGTACCCATAGGACTATGTTATTAAACCCATGCGCCATCTGTAAATTTATATTTAATTGCGTCCAACTCAGCTTTCTTAATAAAACCCCCAATATAACATACTCCATGCGGCTTCAAAATGCACAGTCTCACTAAACTAGTATGCAAAGCGTACGCAAATACCTCTTTAAAGACCTATATTACTTTTGACAAGGTAATAAATCCAACAGATATTTTCATATACAGGGATGCTATAGATAGACAAGACTTTAAGGTATTATAAACATATTATTTTATTGTATTTTGCTTTTGTCTTTTTTTTATCATTTTACTTTTTTTTTTTTTTTTGTTTTTTTTTTTTTTTAATTTAAAACCTTTATTTGTGAAATGCACAATACACAGCGTCTGCCTACAACCCCTCGGGGCCGGCCGCTATGACATATCGGAAAAGGATAAAAGAAAAAAACCAATAGGGCAGAACGCCGTTAAAGCAGGCTCTGTGCGAAAAGTATCGTATAGAACATAGAACCATAATGTCAGGATAGGAAAAGGTTTAATTTTATAATTTTGTCGAGTACAATATAGAAAACTACGAAGAGAGTAGAAGCCAATCACTGACCAGGAGAGCCATCATCGTTCAAGGAGCACCCAGAAGGAGGGGTGATAGAGGAAGGCATTTGCAAGAAAACAGGTGGCCACCATCAAAAGACTAAGACCAAACGCTATCACAGAATGTTGCAAACCAATAAACTCCCTGCTAATACTGAACCCCGAACCCAAAGAAACGAGAAATACAGAAGAGAGAGAGACAGAAGAAGAGGAGAAAAAGAAAGAGAAAGAGGGCCATAGAGACAAAGAAAAAACATAAAACACATCCCAGCCCCCCACCCTGCATACCAGCGGAAGGCCACGGCCCACCCCCCCCCCAATAGGCATGCCTGTCGCCCCAAAAGAACCCCAAGTGGGAAGGAGAGTATAGAGAGTGAGAAAGACCATCCCAATCTCCCAACTCTCAGAACAGAAACAAGAGAAGAAGGATAATAAGACACATAAGACCGGAGGAGGGCCAAATAAACGTTCCAAAACAATCAGCGTTATTACCCTCGGCCACCCGTCCCCGGACCCCGACCCAGTACCTGACCAACATTTAACTCCCAAAATGTCCGTTACAGTCCCTGCAAAGCACATAACCGGATACAGCCAAACGAGAGAAGCGTCCTTATCCTTGTCCCCTGCGATCCAGCAAGTTGACGGAGTCCAGATCTAAAACCGCCACCGTTGACGAAGAAAGCAAAGGTGAGGTCCACTGCAGCACACGATGCCAGCCACCCGAGTCGCACCGCCACAGAACCAGACGAGGAATGTTCATCCAGAAGGTGTCAACGCACAATCGCAGCGAGTGAAGGGCAGCCAGCAAGAACAGTAGTTGCAACTCTAGGATGGACCAGTGGGACCCGTAAGGAAGCCCCGAAGCAGTCGTGAGGCCAGGCGCCCAGACACAAGTCCCCAGTGTCCGCCAAGGACCGAGATCTCCATACCCCCCTGCAACAATACTGAGTAGCTCGGCAGCAGCGACATCACTTTCATCCAGCACCATCAGGTCCGTCTGAGCAGGTTGGCAGCCACAGACAAGCACCGGGTGTGGCGAGGTGCACAGCACAGAGGGCGCGATATGACCATCCAAGGGATCTTCATTAACGGAGATATCCGGTTGGCATTTCAGGTTCAGGACCATGGCACACATAGTTCCACGGAGGTCCGTCAGAGCAAGCATTATATCCGCGAGGCTGAGAGATACCGCAGGAGGAGAGGGAGCTGTCGTCCCACGCGACCCGGGCTCGGGATCGCGCCGCAACCTTCGAGACTGGATACCTTCGGCCATCACTTCAGCCGCCCACCAGTAGCCGGTCCCCAAATGGTGTCGTTCCGGGAGCACAGCAGCAAGACGGTGCCCCTCGCTCAGTCTCCGGCGTCAGTGCAGCACTGTCCACTAGGTGCACGCCAAATGGCCGCCGAGCGCCTCGAACAAAATGGCTCCCGGCGCAGTCCTGAAAGACAAGAAGATGTCCGGAGCCGTCCACTGGCTGTGGGGAGGGCGAAGGCTGTTGATCACTATGTGAAACCGAGTCCGGTGCCAGGGAATGCAGGACAGGGCGGCACGCTACAGCTGGGATAGTAGTGCGGTGAAAGATTCCAGTCAGCCGACCCCGTCCTGATACAATGTCAGCTGTGGCTGCAACGAGGAACGGCAGCCTCCGGAGAACAAAGACCCGGCCGCAGCGCTGCAACACTGTAGCAGAGATCGGGACTTCTCGCCGTCACTGCCACCAGGATCACGCCGAAAAGAACACCGCTGGGTACAGGAGCGCCTCGCGGATCCAGGACTCCGACAAGCGGGAAGGATGGTGGGCAGGATATTCGGCGTTTCGGGAGATGAACGGAAGGGTCGGCGGAGCCGAGGGATCAGGCGGCCATCATGGTCGCAGGCTAGGCTCCTCCCCCCCTATCATTTTACTTTTAAAGGTTTGTACAAATATGCATTAACAGCATCACATATAAAGAGTCATAAATGATCCTAATACATTAAATAGATTGCCAAGAGTGCAGTTAAATAAAGTGCAATATAAAGAAGATTTTTTGAAGAGAAAGTTTTGCCCCTATTGCTAATATATCTTGGTAACATGCATACTTTCATACATACCAATCATACAATCACATTCATAATTGTTTAAAACAAACAAAAAAACATGCAAACACACTAAATAAGAAGAAATAACAACCCAAAGGTGCAGATGGTAATACACTTTCCCCAGATGGTATATAAGTGAGGATTCCACCAATTTTAAACGATGATCTGTGTGGTATTGATCATTCTTTGATACATTATCCAGATCTTGTTAGGATGTACGGCCTACGTACGTTTCGGTGAAACAATCACCTTCTTCAGGGCCAAGATGGAGAAACAAAACAAAACTGATACAAGCAATCAGTGAACAAAGTTTAAAAATAAGGGGCAATACGTTTTTTCCTTTTCTGAAAACAAAAAAGAGACATGTATGAACATTTATACATCCTGCATGATATTACTTAGTCATTTACAAAGTTTATGCATTTTGGCATTTATGCATTTATTAATCAAGCATCCTGCAAAGTCTATAGTCTAGCAGATCAAATTATTTAAATTTAAAAGGAAGGACTGCTATAGTATAGGGAGAAAAAGATCCAAAAGATGCAGACATGGAGGGTATAGAGAAAAGTAATCAGGTACCCTAACCGAGATGGTGAGACATATAAACACCCTGTGCCGTCATAGAGAATGACATGATTATGAAGGAAGGGCTGTGTTAAGGTTTCAAGAGGGTCCCAGTGTGTGCACCCTGGTGAAGGAATAAAAGTGAAAGGTTTAACATGTATGGTCATTACCTATTGCAGATCACATCGGTGTGCAGTAGAGGGGATATGTGTCATCACTTGAAACTAAATAGTGGGGTCTGAAGGAACAAAAATTACTGGTAAGGTGAGTTGGAATAGTACGCAAAAGCTATAACTCCGGCAAGCTATTAGGGGCATTACCTGCTATGGCTAATGAGATGGAAAAAGTATTATTCCATGTTGTTCTTTATATTTTCATTGCATGTTGGAGAGACCAACGCTGATAAAATTCAAAAAGTCCTCATAGGGTGCTGCACGGGATAAGATGCAAACATAGTTTGAGTAAAGGGACAAGAGATTAATGTATAGTAGATGGTAAAGAATGAGAAAATACGTAATATACCTGGTCTTCTATTTAGAGTTTGCTGTTGACCAGTAAGAAGTTATGTTTCATTCTACCTGTAACAAGCATTAGAAAAGTAAGGGTAAATATCTGAAGTTTGATAATATATTATGCCATAAGCAAAATATATCCACAGAACCTAACTGGAGCGTCAGGCTTGCTAAAAACAGTTTTTATAGTATGACATTCTTAGTGAAGTATGGAGCGAGTGGTTCTGCGCAATAGAAACGTGCATAGAAAATAGTGAAATGACCAGCCAGCTGCACGAGTGTGAAAGCACTGACTTTTAAAGGTGATTTATATACACAAAAATGAGGGGAAGCGCTGCTCAGTAAGCATTTCAAGGGACCGGCCGGTGAACGGAGATAAACAAACAACTTACAAAGCCTGTTGAGTTTAATAATATATTATGCCATAAAAGTGCAGGTCATAGAAAAAATATACACACAGAACCTAACTGGAGCGTAAGGCTTGCTAAAGACTGTTTTTGTAGTGTAACTTTCCTAGTGAAGTTGGATTTATTACCTTGTCAAAAGTAATATAGGTCTTTAAAGAGGTATTTGCTTACGCTTTGTGTACTTTGATCTCCCTCCTCTTGGCCTACAACTAACTGGGAGAGCTCTTTTTCATAACTTGTCACTAAACTAGTATGCCCTTTGTAGGCATGCGCGAAGCCCACCATCCAACGCGCATGCGCCGCTCGGAATCAGGAAGAAAATTCCGACCGGCGTACTACCTAGTTCGCACAAGACGCTGGAATAGCAAGGCAGACTCATCGTACCCGCGGACGCGTTGATCAAGTAACGTTGGAGCAGCCCTCTGCCAACTGGGGCCTCTCTGTGAACAAAGAGAAAGATGCCCCCTCACTCACCGGGAACTCGCTGGTGCTGCACTTCGGTCTCCCGGCTCCTCTGATGGGCTCTCCTGGTACTCAGGGAGCCAGGCGGACGGCGGCACTTCTCTCTGGGGCGGCGGGGCTCTCCTCTTCTCCGGTCTCCCTCCCAATCACGGGAGACCGGTAATATCGGCCATTGCTTCCTTTGGGCACCAGCAAGGCTTTCCCCAGAACACGGGAGCCCTGCTCACACCGGCGCCGTCATGCTCCTTCTCCGCTCTGTGGGCGGAACTTCAATCTCCTCGGGCCGGCAGCCAATCACGGCGCGGCCCGGGGGAAAACATCACAAAGGAACCCCAGGCTGGCAGCCAATCCCAGCGCGGCCCGGGGAGGACATCACGAGGGCCAGCGGCGGTGAACTCGGGGGTTGCAATAAATTACTCAGGAATAAGCGAGGTGGGCACTCGCTCGCTTAAATTAATGACAAAAAGGCAGATCAAGCGCTCTCAGGCGCTGGGGCGAAAATAAAGCGCTCGCTGGGGCTAGGGGCCAGGTCAGCGCTCCCAGGTGCAATTGCCCCCCCCAAAGTCCAGGATCATCAAAAGATGGAGCAAGCAGCTCCCAAGAACCAGGAAAAGTCCTCCAGCCTCCCAGTCCAGCAGGCAGCCAGGTAGCCAGGGCCATCAGGTATCCAGGGGCTGGGCAGGGCTCAGGGAGGTAAGCCTTCCCCTGAGCCCAAGCAGCAGCACGCCCCTGGCAGGATTCAAGTCCAAAAACAAGAACATTTTGGAAGGGGACACAGCCCCTTTTTATACTATAAAATCCTTTGTCTAGCAGGGTGCAGGCAATGTGAGAACTAGCTAGAACTGGTTATAGGGAATTCCTTTCACTGGCCAGGCTAGGGACATCAGACGCACCCCAGGGGGTGGAGCCAGCATTGTGGGGGGAAAACCCAGCCTCATTCAGGACCCTCAAACCAGACGGTCAATCCACAAGCAGGCCCAGGCTCACTCCTCCCCTCACATCAGCATGCAAAAACACTCCATCCACCACCGGGGCAGACCCTCCCAGACTCTTGGAGCCAGGCTCACCAGCCAGCCTCAGCCAATCACACGCCAGACACAAATTACACAAATATGCTGACTTCTAAAAGTGGCACTTCTACACTAGACACAATCATGCCGCATATACCATTGCGCAGCATTCAATCTCACGAGTTCGCACATACCAAACTCGACCCTGCACTCCCCACACATCAGGAACTACCATGGGCATACATATTCCACATTCATTCCTATAGGAGGGCAGGTCACTCATCACACATACACAGAGAGGTCACGCACTTTACACTGTACCACAGTGAAAAAGTGTGCAGAGGCCTAAAATCACCAACACCAGGTCACAGAAACAGGCTAGGAAAAAGCAAAAAAGTCTTGGGTGAACCTGCCAAAAGGGCAGGGTCCAACAGGTTGAATACTCCATAGGTGGGTTAATAAATACATTCTTTGTCCAGATGCTTAAATTTGTTCTCAGATGTTAATTGTTACTGGGTGTTTGCAAAACCCAGCTTTCACAAATCACTTGGCGGCACAGGGACTCTGGTAGGCTATGTTGTGCGGTGATGGATTGTGTGGGGGGGGTTCCTCCTGCCATGTCAACATGCCACTCAGCCATTAAGGGGAGGACCCTCTGTTTTATGGGGCAGGCCAACTCGTTGAACTCCTGTTAGAGTATAATAAGCCCCATAGTTCCTGGTAAGTGTCTGGGCTGTACTCTGTTGCAAGTGTTTGTTTTCCCATGCCTAAAAGTATCCACCGTCTGTGCAGCCAGGAGGTGTGCGCAGGAACTTTGTCCGAGCCCTAGAGAGAAAGGATGGGCTAGAGGGCCACCCACAGGGCTAAGCCTATCTGACGCCTTCACTTAGGTTTCAGTGGGTAGGTTAAGGCATTGGACAGGCCAAGCACAATATGTGTTGGGAGATGAGACAGCTGTTTGTGTCGATATCTTCCAACACCTCCTCCCAGTACTGGTTCGATTTGGGGCAGGACCATAGGAGGTGCAGTAAGTTGCCTGTGCAGCCCCGCGAGCAAGTTGCCCTGTGTGTTAGGTTACTCTGATGCTGCTGGCCGGTGTGAGATAACAAAATGTGGTAATTTTTATGGCTGTTTCTGTGCTACCTGTGTTGCATTTGGTGTGGCGCTCACAGCAATATATTTCTCCCATAACTTATGTGTAAGAGGGTGCCCACTTCCTGCTACCAGCTCAGTTGCGCTGCTGGTTTGTCTCCTCACATGGCCTGGGTGAGCTAGGCATAGATTTTGGAGATGAGTCACTTGTTGCTGTTTTTAGTAAGATACATTTCTCTAAGGGTCTTGGACATCTCTGGGTACCAGGCTTCACGGTAAGCTGCAGAACCCAGTGTTCTGTCTGAAGATAGCAGAGGCGTTCCGTCTCTGGGAAGCCATAGTGTGCCTTCAGTTGGTCAAAGGGTTGATCCCATTGTGCCAAAGAACGGTCATATTGATTTATAGTCCACTCTATGACAGGCAGCGAAGGCCGTTGAATGTAGACCCAGGTAGAAGCCTTACTTGCCCAAAGCCAGCGTCATTGGTGAGGGGAATGTAGTCCAGCCCCTGCATGTCACTCTTGAATCCCTGGATGAGATGGTGGTTCTTATGACAGGTGATGAAATGAGTAAAGACCTCAGGGCCCATGCTTGCTTGGCAACCAGGGCAGTTTCTACCTATGTTTTTCCAACATCTGCTCAGTCCATAAATCTCCAGTGCTTCTCCGATTTGCTCCGGTGCCATTCTATCAGTGGAGCTGCAGGGCTTGATAGTCTCGCTATAGGTTAGGGATCCCCAGGCCCCCCTCCGATGCCGGGCTGCACCCCAGTGCTCAGAGCATACAAGAATATTTACCATTCTACACGCAGTGAAGAAGTTCCGCCTGCAGCTACTTTAGCAGAATAGTTTGAGGGCTCTAAGAAGTTGTCATTTTGAGGGTGGCTGAGCCATGGGAGGCCGTGGCGTTACAGTGAGTTTGATAGCTTCAGACTTCTGTAAGTTGACCTTGAAGCAGTATGAATGAATAAATACTTTAATTATGCGTTTATTCAAAACCATTACAAAAACGCAACATGTTTAAAAAGGAAGAGAGCAGCTTTTAGAAATATAAACCAATATATATCTGTTCAAGAAATTATTAAAAATCTCTGATTGTTGATGTTTATAAAATAAGGTAGTGTTTTGTATAAGACCGTAATAGCGGAGCAAATCTAAGGGTCGGTGTTAGCCGGACAACCACGTCCCAGGCCCTCCCTTCTGTAGAGCTCCAAAGGGTGCGCCTCACTCGGCGTGTGGAGCAGTGCCCTTCAATAATGAGCTAGTGACATAAACAAATTTCCCAAAACTGCCCATATGTTTTACAATATCCAAAGTATAAAGTTGTAGTACTGCCTTTTTTGCTGTACGGATGCCCAGTTGGAGGAGGATCTGTCTAAGGTAAGTTCTACGAACTGACTGAAGGGCTGGACAGCAGAGTAGAATATGGGCCAAGGATTGTCGTTTATAATTGCAGAAGCGGCACTCCCTTATGCCGGGCCTTATGTTCACAGTTGGATATATAATTCTTTTAAAGGGAGAGGATGTAATCTGGCAGCTAAAATCCTGTGTAGGGCTTGCCTCCCCACGGCCTGCCTGATCGTAATACTGTAGTAGGACTCCCCTAAGCACACCGGTATGTGTAGAACATTTGTTACTTCTCCAAATGACCTTGGCCCTATCGGTCTGCTACTTGGTCTGTAGCCTGTGAGCCAATAGATTTACTGCATTTGTCTCTGAATTTAATATTTCTTAACTGAAATCAGCAATAAGTTCACAAAGTCTTAATTGCGATCAGCTTGCATAGGTCTTGAACATTCAAGCTTAAATGGTTGCACGGCAGTTCTTTAGTTAAGTGATATCATGGTCATATACTGTCCGCGGGTAGAGCTGGGTGGGATCTGAATATGCTTAGAGGGATTGGTAAAATGGCACATGCATGAGCTTCTGATAATGAAGACTTATTTGCGCATCCTTGATTTCAGTGATTTCTGTGACATTGTTGGGACAGAGGGCAAGCTAGGTGATGCTTATTCTTTATGGCTCTCCTCAAGACTTGCTGTCTCCAGGAACATGGGCTCCTGACTCACCCCCTTCATATGCTTGGGATGGCTACCTTTCTTTTGGTGGCCATAAAAGGTTGTCATGGAGGATATAATAGTAGTGTCACTTTTGGGATTTCCAGTTTGAATATAGAGATAGCCAGCTAGCTATTGGCATTCCTGGCATATTCTTTACTTTTTTTCTAACAGGGGCTCTGAGTATACTTTTATATTTTATAAAATATTTGACTGGATTTTATATTGAATTAGGCATAATAAGAAATAAAGATCTTAAATCACGAATCAACTGATACCACAAAGTCAAGATATGTCAGTCATTCTATATTCCTAATTATACATAAATATAACCAGAGCAAAGCGAATCTGCCATCTATGTCCAAGTGAAATGTCAGGGCTATGCTACATTGATAATAATATGCATTGCACAGTCTGACCTTCACATGTGCACTCTTCAAGGCACTTGTCCAGGAATACACCTCCATCACCAGAATGTAACAATTCCTTTCACCCCTACCCGTTGTGTTCCTCCAAGGCCCCCCCAGATCTTCTTAAATTACTTAGTAGAACAAACCCTGTCACCATCCATTGTTTTTTCAGCGTAATGAACCAATCTATGCACCAAATGCAGTCCTCAGTTGTTGGACTGGTGTGAGCACCCCATTTATGGGCAGAGACTCTCTTAACTTGAGTAAATACTGCTTTATATGGTAAATGCTTTCAGTGGTAGTAGGGGTGTGGGCACAGGTCTGACAGTGCAGACCCTCAATTTCCAATATTCTTCTATAACTGGGCAGTTTAGGTGCGTGTATAAAAGTAGTGCCTTTCAATCTGCATCTCCCATGACATAATTGGTGGACTTGACAAATGTTTTTATCTGGACCTTTGTGTAATATACTCAATGGATAATTTATAACTGTATTAATCTCAATGTTGATCTCACTACCACATAATTTGGATCCATCAAAGCTTACTCCCATTAATCATTATCAATATAACCTGCATCCAGCAGCGGCCCGTGGAGGGAGTTACGGTGGGGCAGGGAGGCGGGGAGGGGGAGGGGCAGGGTGGAGGGTGCTAAAATCTGGCATATGGATAATTGCAGGTAAGTATACAATTTAATAAATAAAACGAATTTCGTAGCTCACACTGCATCGCATTTTGGATCTTGCTGCGTGATCGCACGACAGTTTTTCGACCACGAGTACGTCATCGCAGCCCGCCATCTTGCACAGCGAGAGTTTGACAACGTGAGTACGTCATAAGGGCCCGTGATCATGTATCGTGGGAGTAAACATTTGCTAACGCGTAGATGCGGCGCGGAGCTGACTTCCAGCGGGAGATTTGAACAGCTCGCTTTCTCGAACTTGCAAAAATTGCAATTCTGCGCAAGAAATCCAGGGCCGGCAGCATAAACCTTCTGAAAATGATGATTTTGATAAGAATAACTCCTCAGATTGACATTTGGCTGCACTTTTTTGTGCAAGGAGTCCATTTTTGGGGTGGGGTGGGAGGAAGGGAGTGCCCCAGAGTCTCCAACTTCCTGTTCCTGTCCAGCAGGCTCCTCCCAGTGCTTTGTCCATGTCCTGGTCACTTTTCATTTGGATCTGGAGCGGGAAGGATTACTTTTTGTGGCTGCTGCTGGATATTTGTATTTGAGGACTTTTTGACTTTGGATCACTTTTGGAGTTGAGATTTTACAAGTAAGTTGGTGTTGTTTGTTTGGGGCATTGCAGTTGCAACAACTACAATTGTAAAACTTTTTCACAACTTTAAAAAAATATATATATTGTGGGTAGCCACAGTATCCAGTAGGCCCAGGGTTAGTCATGAGTGCATGATATGATACAACTGTTTCTGTGAGTTTTGTTGAACTTAAATCTCATTTATGTCATGGAATTTTAGCTCACTGTTATATGTGGAATTTTATTTTTTTAATTTTGGGGTGCCTGTAAAGCCACACTAGCCAGTAGGCCCAGGGGTAGTGAGTGGTGTATGGACCAAGTCTTTCTGTGGGGTGTCTTGATTTTAAACATCATTGAGGGCATGGATGGCATTGGATTGTGGTGATTTTTGTGTGTTTTTTGACTTTTTAGGGTGTTGTTGGGGCCTTGCCATGTGGGTGGGGGCCATTTTGAGGCCTGGTCCAGGCAGGGCCTGGCCATGTGAATGGGGGTCAAGCGGCCATTTTGAAGCCAGGCAGTGTGCTTTGTGCCATAGGCCTGCACCCAGTCTGCCCTGCTTTCATCCATTATGCCCAGGGGTACTCAGTGGTGCATGGACCAAGTCTTTCTGTGGGGTATCTTGAATTTAAACATCATTGAGGGCATGGATGGCATTGGATTGTGGTGATTTATGTGTGTTTTATGACTTTTTGGGGTGTTGGGGCCTGGCCATGTGGGTGGAGGCCATTTTGAGGCCTGGTCCAGGCAGGGCCTGGCCATGTGGGTGGGGGTCAAGGGGCCATTTTGAAGCTAAGCAGTGTGCTTTGTGCAATAGGCCTGCACCCAGTCTGCCCTGCTTTCATCCATTATGCCCAGGGGTACCTAGTGGTGCATGGACCAAGGCTTTCTGTGGGGTGTCTTGAAGTTAAACATCATTGAGGGCATGGATGGCATTGGATTGTGGTGATTTTTGTGTGTTTTTTTACTTTTTGGGGTGTTGTTGGGGCCTGGCCATGTGGGTGGGGGCCATTTTGAGGCCTGGTCCAGGCAGGGCCTGGCCATGTGGTTGGGGGTCAAGGGGCCATTTTGAAGCTAGGCAGTGTGCTTTGTGCCATAGGCCTGCACCCAGTCTTCCCTGCTTTCATCCATTATGCCCAGGGGTACCTAGTGGTCCATGGACGAAGGCTTTCTGTGGGGTGTCTTGAATTTAAACATCATTGAGGGCATGGATGGCATTGGATTGTGGTGATTTTTGTGTTTTTTTCTGACTTTTTGGGGTGTTGTTGGGGCCTGGCCATGTGGGTGGGGGCCATTTTGAGGCCTGGTCCAGGCAGGGCCTGGCCATGTGGGTGAGGTCAAGGGGCCATTTTGAAGCCAGGCAGTGTGATTTGTGCCATAGGCCTGCACTCAGTCTGCCCTGCTTTCATCCATTATGCCCAGGGGTACTCAGTGGTGCATGGACCAAGGCTTTCTGTGGTATGTCTTGAATTTAAAGATCATTGAGGTCATGAATGGCATTGGATTGTGGTGATTTTTGTGTTTTTTTTTACTTTTTGGGGTGATTAACTGATGTTCCTCTGGCTTCCTTTGCTTTTAGGTGCACAAGAGAACCACCAGTGCCAGGAGGAAGTCCTGCAGCAGTGTGTCCAGCACAACATCACGTGACGTCACGTGTGGCCACAGACAACTCTGCAACTCGTGCAACTGCGGCCTGCTGTTCTGACATCTGAAGAAGATGGGCCCAAAGAAAGGTGGCCGTAGCTCCTCTACCAAGAAAGTTGCCAGTGCCACTGCCAGTAAGAAGGAGCAGAAGAAGCAAGTGGCGCCACTTACCAAGGAGACTGGTGTGCCCACAGACACTTTTTTCGGGGAAAAAAAACGCCTGCAGCAGCGGGGTCCACCGGGGACCAAGCTGGGAGCAACACCTCCGCTTCATTGGGCTCAGTGCCACCACACAAGGTTAGGTCCAAGGCCATGAGTGCTGCAGAAGCAGCCACTTGCATTGCTCAATCACCATCGACCAGTGATGTTGGCTCATCGCAAGAAAGTAACATCCAATCAACGCAGGGTGTAACTCATCTGACGAGTGTTCAACAACCACAGCCGCAACGACAACCACAGGCGCGACTAGTACAAGCGCAAGTACATGCGCAAGGAGAGGCGCAAGGAGAGGCGCAAGGAGAGGCGCAAGTAGAGGCGCAAGGAGAGGCGCAAGGACAGGTGCATGGAGAGGCGAATGGAGAGGCACAAGGAGAGGCGCATGGAGAGGCGCAAGTAGAGGCACATGGAGAGGCGAAACTAGAGGCGCATGGAGTGACACAACTGCCCACAATGCTTGTTCCTCCAGAAGTAAGGGCCCATCAGGAAATCGAGATTCAAGTGGAGGTATCATCCGAGGAAGCCACTCCTCCTTATGATGATCCATTGTTAAGCATGGGCGGAAAATCCGTTCCGCTCACAGATTTTGTGGATTTTCGGTAAATTCGCAATCCGCGAACTCTCGCAAATTTACAGAAAATCCGCAAATTCGCACTCAGCGGATTTTTTTGCTTGGTGATACAATATTGCGGCGTGCGGCGTTCACTTACCGTCACTCAGCGTTTGCCGAGTTGTTTTTCTCGATATTTTGCGATTGCTGCGCCATTTTGGATCTTGCTGCGGGATCCCGCGGGAGTTTGGCGACGCATCGCGAGAGTTCGCAATTGCGAACATGTAGATGCAGCGGGCAGCAACAATCTCGCACTCGCGAAATTACAAAATTTGCAATTCTGCACAAGAAATCCACCAGCAAGCAGCATAAACCTTCTAAAAATGATGATTTTTATCAGAATAACTCCTCAGGTTGACAATTTCCTGCACTTTTTTGGATTTGAGGCCTTTTTGACTTTCTTTGGATCACTTTTGGATTAGAAATTAACTTTCACAAGTAAGTTTGTTTGTTGGGGGCATTACAGTTGCTGTTCTGCAGAAAAACGAGTTTGGCAAAACTGAAAGCACTCAGCAGGTGCAAAAGTTCACTCATCATTAGTAACCATTCCCTGTAGTGCTTCCTGAGGGGCCCCTCCAGAGTTCAGTTGCCTGCGTTTGTTTGGGGAATTACAGTTGCTGTTCTGCAGAAAAACGAGTTTTGCAAAACTGAAATCTCTCAGCAGGTGCAAAAGTTCAAACTCATCATTAGTAACCCTTCCCTGTAGTGCTTCCTGAGGGGCCCCTCCTTAGTTCAGTTGCCTACTTACAACTATTCTATGACCCTGCTCTGACCCTCACAGCAGGCTCATAGAATAGCTACAAGTAGGCCACAAAGGTCCTGGGAAAAAAAATTGCCCTGCAACAGAAAGCAAATTACAGATAAGGAAGCAGGTGCCAGACAGGAAGTTTAAATTCAGTGACACATTAATCAACCCCAAATTAATTCATGTCAGTTGAAGCAGGGCAGGTGCGCTTGCTTTTCCCCCCCATAATCTACAGTGATGAATCAGAGGGTGGCAGTGATGTACCAGAGGGGGGCATGGGTGAATCAGAGGGTGGCAGTGGTGAAACAGAGGGTGTTGTGAACCTGTGATGATGAACCAGACGTAGAAACAACAAAGTCGTGACCGTTGCGAGCCGACAAGTAAGTTCGCAATTGCGAACTGGTACAAAACCCTCGCAAACTGGCAGAAACCCTTGCGAACACAAAAAAATTCAGAGAAATCGCGAGAATTCGCGGATTTTGCGGATTGCGAGTTCGCAAATACGCAAATTCGCGAACGCCAGATTCGCAAAATTCGCCCATGCTTAACCATTGTCTTCCAGATCCCCAGCAAGAAAAAGGTCAAGGAGGGCTACTACAAGTTCTTCTTCAAGCCCCCTTCCTTCTGATGATCTTGATGTTGATTGGAACCCATCAATGCAGTCTGAGAGTGAGGCACACCATGAGCTGACAAAGGTAGCTAAGCCTAAAAGGAAGGTTCCCGCAAGGCTTTCACTTATGGACGATGACGACGAACAAGAAGTGGTGTATTCTGCTGCTGAGGAACAGTCTGACGACGACCCAGGCATCACAGTCATCACTCCAGCCCCAGTGGGCATGCAGCAGACAGACATTTTTACTCTATCCCGAATTGCTGCTGAGCGGGATGTGGGCGGCGTGGCACTGGTACCACAACCAACACAGTTAACTACAACACCAACCTGACCTACAGCTTCCATAGTTTCTTGCCAGAAGGGCCGACAGGGACCTCCATCCAGCTCGACCTCCATTACCTTAAGTAGTGGTGCTGTAAGTGCACAACAGAGTCAAATTAAGCCACGCCCATCCTCCACTTCATCTGGCATTGAAACTGAAAGTAGCACCTCCACCACCAGCAGACATCTCCAGTCCCCAGTTTGGGACTTCTTTAGTGTTAGGCGGAAAACATGGTCGTTTGTTCGATTTGTAAAATAGTAGTTAGTCGGGGTAAGCTTGGTACCAACTATGGTACCGGAGGCCAGAGAGGTCATCTCCAAAAGCACCACACTATCCAGTGGGAGGCGCACCTAAGTAAGATCTGGGAAGCCAAAAGTACAACAAATCCAAATGTATCTATTGATATTGCATCTGATGATGACGAGGGGCTGATGATCATGCAGGGGGAAGGTGAAGAAGTGACAGACATTTTTTCTGGTACACACAGTACCCCTGGCAGCAGCACTGCAGTGGTAGCGCCCACACCCTCTACCCCAGCAACATCTATGAGGCACACTAAGAGTCTGGGAGAGACACCAATGCGAAAAAGTACATCAATGAGCCTAACTGGGTTGAAGAAGTCTGCATCATCATCATCCCGTAAAATGGTCCAGACCACAATTAGAAGCATGTCTTGGTCGGAGGTGGCATTTGAACGCAACCACCCATCGGCACGTCTGTATAATGCAAAGCTGGCTAAAATGTTAGCGCTGGACCTTTTCTCTTTTTCTTTCGTGGAAGGGGTGAGTTTTCTAGAATTTGTGGCAACAGTCTGCCCTAAATGGAAGGTTCCTAGCCGGTCCTATTTTGCCAGAGTTGCAGTTCCAGCACTACATCAAGATGTGCTGGAGGTGATTGGGGCAGCTTTGCAGAAGAGTGCTGTTCACACTATCCACCTGACAGCAGTCATGTGGTCCAGTTGCCAAGCCGTTGATTACATGTGCATCACTGCACACTGGGTCTCTTTTGCAGGGGTTACACAGGGGTGTGGAATTTAATAAAATATCTACTTGTCCATGGGACAGGTAGCTTCATAAATCTACTTGTCCTGTACAAAATCCACTTGTCCCTTTGGTGCCATCATGTAGTGCACCTTCAAAAATTGGCAGCACTCATTATATAAGAGCTTGGATAATAGCCTCTCTTGTTATGTCAGGCTCATAGTATAGAAGGATTTGAATACTAGTGATTTCCTTGTTTTGCCACTTTTCTGCAGATCTACCCATTCAGCCTTTCATTCACCCACTGATATCTAGCATTTCACCTTTACTTTGGCTTCCATGCATTCTTTCATCAGCCTTTCACCATTCTGTTTGTCAATTCATCCATCTACCCATCCATATCCAAATCTACCCATCCATCCCCAAACATATTCATCCGTCTCAGCCATCTGTTCATCCTTTCCCTCACCCATCCTTCCGCTCATCCATCAATTTACCCTTTCACTCATCCATCCTTTTACTTACTGATCCACCCACCCTGCAACCCATCTATCTTTTCACCCTTTCCTTCATCAACACATCCATCGTCCATCCACCATTCCTATCATCCATCCTTTCACTCATTCATCCATCTAGGAAGCCACACTTACACTCATGCTCACTCATCTATCTACCCTTTCACCCACACATCGATCCTTTCAATCACTCACCCTTACACTTTAATTATGGGCCTTTGTCTGCCGAGCTTCAGACAGAAGAGGCTCATCAAGAGCTCCACCCCCACTGTATCTGCTAAAGCGAGTGGTTCACCACGCCCTTGGGGCCCAACCTAACCTTCCAGCTCCAAATCTATCATTCAAACTCATCCATCCCTCCTTCCTTCTATTCATACATACATCCTTTCGTTTATCCATCCATCCATCCACTTTCACCCCCTCATCCACCCTTTCACTCATATCCATCCACTCTTTCACTCATCCCTCCCTCCATCCAGCCATCCTTTTGCTCTTCCATATTTTACCCCTCCATCCTCCTTTCCACTCCTATCCATCAACCCTTTCACTCATCCCTCCATCCATCCTTTTGCTCTTCCGTCTTTCACCACATCCATCCTCCTTTTTACTCAAATCCATCCTCCCTTTCACTCATCCCTCCATCTACTGTTTCACTCAACTATCCACCCATCAATCTATTCATCCTTCCACCCATCGATCTATCCATCCGTTCACCCAGCCATCCATCCGTCCACCCAGCCATCCATCCATCCATCCATCCA
The DNA here is from genome assembly GCF_964263255.1 of Lissotriton vulgaris. NCBI lineage: Eukaryota > Metazoa > Chordata > Amphibia > Caudata > Salamandridae > Lissotriton > Lissotriton vulgaris. The sequence goes on from NC_141699.1 coordinate 956,079,694, forward strand.
TCCATCCATCCACCCAACCACCCAACCACCCATCCATCCACCCACCCAGCCATCCACCCACTCCATCAGCCATCCACCCACTCCATCAGCCATTCATCCACTCTTTCTCTCAACAATCAATCCACTCTTTCTCTCATCCATCAATCTACCCTTTTATTCAAGCATCCATCCTTTCACTCATCCATCCACTTTCACCCCATCTATTCACTCACCATTTCACTCATCCATCAATTCTTTCACTCATCAATCCTTGCATCCATCCTTTTACTCATCCATCCACTTTCACCCCATCCATCAGTTCATTCACCCTTGCACTCATACATTCATCCATTCTTTGACTCATCCATTCTTAAATACATCCTTTCACTCATTCATCCATGTATATATCCATCCACCATTTCATGTTAAGTATGAACCTTTGTCTGGACCTGCAGAAAGAAGAGGCCCATTAAGAACTCCATAGCTAATGTAGCTGCTACAGCGGCGTGTTAAGATTCCCCTGGTGCACACACAAAGTGAGATTAGAGGCCCAGTGCAAGGAGAGAAATTCGGGTGCGCCTGAGGATTGCATCAATTCCCCATGGGCAAATTTATTAACTTTAATGTAATCCCTGGATGCGGTAAAATATGAGAGGCCAAGGGGAGTGGGTCAGGACAGTCAGATGGGGCAGCAGAGGGGGGTGGGGTAGGGTTAGCAAGTACAAGCACTGGGTGAAACATAAGGTATACTGGCAAAGCAAAGTGTAAAGGAGGGTTGTGCAGGGGCTGCATGAGAAGGGAAAGCATGAGCTTTACTGTGAGCCCCCGGAGGGTGAGGAGGGATCTTGGGGCCGATTTGAGGCTCAAGGGTGAAGCACAGAATAAAAGGTATGGGGGTCACAAGGTTAACATCAGAGCAGGAGCCATGAGGCCCTTAAGGCAGCCTCTTACATTCCAGTGATGTCTGTGTTCTGGAGCTGCATCTTGTGAGAAAATGAAAGGACCAGGGGAAGGCCTGGAAAGCACACAAGAGCCTCGGGGAGAAAGCAAAAAGACTCTTACCTGACCGTGCTGTGGATGTTTTATATGGAGCTGCAACTTTGAGCTCTGCTCCATCATGTTGTTGTTCTGCTCGGGGAAATTAAAGTGCAGGCCCAAGCTTTTGCATTAGCCCTTTCACTGCCAATAAACTGCTCAGAGCTCCTTATTAACTGGCTGTGACCAAAAGGGTTGAACAGGTGTGTATTGGATTACCGTAAGACTGTCTACTTGTCCTTGGGACAAGTTAGAAATTAAAACCTCTTGCTCTTGTAAGAAATCTAGATGTCTCAGGCGTCGGGAGATAGGAATTCCCCACCCCTGGTTACAGACAAGTTACGTGCAGGTGTTGACACGGACACATTTTTTCAAGCTACTCGGAAACATGCAACAGTAGCCATGTTTGCCATGGAGAAATCTCATACAGCACTAAACATTTTGGATGAGTTTCAGAGTAAGGTCTATGAATGGCTGCATCCAAGAAAGCGCATTATTGGTTATGTTTCCACGGATAATGGCAGTAATATAGTTAAGGCCATGCAGGAGGGTGGCAATACAGAGTGCCGTGTTTGGTACACAGTATTAACATTGTTGTGCAAGATTTCTTGAAAAAAGAAAAGACAGTCAGCAAGTTACTGACCACCTGCCGAAGAATCTGCACACATTTCAGCCATTCTTTTAAGGCCCGAAAGAAGCTGAGGAACATGCAATGTGAACGTAGACTGCCAGTCAGAGGACTCATCCAGGAGGTGGTAACACGTTGGAACTCAACCTTCTACATGCTTGAGCGTCTGTCTGAGCAGTGGATGGTAATCAATGAGTATGTCTTTGAACTGGGTTCTACTATGAAAGACATGAGGCTAGAGTTGGAGGAATGGAAGCTAGTTAAAAGCCTGACAGACATGCTTCGTCCTTTTGAGGTCTTCACGCGTGAAGTCAGCAGGGAGGACTGTACTTTGGGCAAAGCTATCCCATTGTTGCGCATGCTAGAGCAGCAACTGAAGGCAGTGTCTTTAACGTTCCGAGATGATGCTGAAAAGCAAGACGCATATCAGTTGGTGGAGAGCTTATTAAGCCGCCTAGTTGACAATGAAAGGCTTAGAAAAATACATACATTACATTTGTGCCACTATTCTGGATCCTTGTTACAAAAAGGCAGTGGCCAGCAAAGCATTCATTCCTTTTGATGAAGCAGATGTTACAAAGTACACACATTGGCTTGCTCTGTCAGCCACTCGGTTCAAAAAAGAGCGGCAGAAAATTGAAGGAACCAGCAGAAGTACTACTGAATCAGCAGACCATCTGGCGTCAAGGTCCACTTCTGAATCTGTGGCTGAAGGCAGTCACTTTCCCTCAGAGCCATTAACGACACCAGCAACTGTATCATCATCCTCCTCACCTGCACCAGGCCCAGCCATAATATTGTCGGAAGCGGATTGACTAACTCATCAAGGGTTTGGTCGTTCCAGTGATGCAAAGGCCACAGATGGTACGCAAAGTGGAGAACCCCTGGAGAACCTTGAGTGGATGGTGCAGGCCTATCTGGATGACCCAACAGAGGTCTTAGTTAATCAGAACCCATTGCTGTATTGGTATAGGAAAAGGCCTCTATGGCCACTGGTCACCAACCTGGCTCTAAATTATTTGTCTTGCCCACTCGCAAGTGTGTCTTCTGAACGTGTTTTTAGTTCTGCTGATGCCATTGTAACTTCAAAAAGGACCCGCCTCTCGCCCAAAAATATGGGGAGGTTAACAATGATCAAGATGAATCAGCACTTCATACCACCAGATTACAAAATACGTGAATTCACACAGGAAGAAGAGGACACCGACTTAGGTGACAGAAGTTCTTCTCTGTTAGCTGACCTACTCCCGTCTCAATTCACAGAGTTTGAGGACAAGCTCTACTTCCCTGACACCGAGGCCTGAAAATGACTTCCTTTTTTTCGTCCTTATTCACTTTTATTCCTGTGTGTCTTTCTTTGTTTTGCAACTTTGACCACAACAAAACTCTAATCACCTAATCACAACAAGTCCATCAGCAGCACTGTCTTCATCTTATTTCCTTATTGATTTGAAGGTGCCATAGTCTGCATTCCTGAGGTTCACAAGTTCACAACTCAGTCATGCTGCTCTATCCTCCTCCTCCAGACTCCCCTATCCATGATGATTGATGATGAGTTTTGATGATCAAAGTTAAATAATATATCTTTTTTCTTTACAGTCACCTACTGGGATGGATGGATCATCATCGTCGGTTTACGGAAGATCTATGGCCAATTCGTGAGTGACAAACAGGTAAACTAGTCAACAACAAGTACTACAGCAGAACTACATGTCTGTCTAGTTGTGGTATGGAGTGGTCGAGCCAGTGTAGTGTTGTTATGCCAGGCAGGGTCCAGACAGCAGTTCATGTAAAATTCGGGCTATGTGGCTTGCTGCACACAATTAGTTATTCTTTGTCTGTCTGTGTCAAGGAGACTAGGTATGCTACATCAGGTTGCTTCACTCAGTGGTGCCTGCCTTGACCGTCTGCATGGCCCTGGCCTGCTGTCTGCTAATTACTAAGCATGGGCCAAAAATCCGTTCCGCTTGCGAAATTTGCAGATTTTTGGCAATTTCGCGATCCGCGAATCTCGTGAAATTGCAGAAAATTAGCAAATTCGCGAGCGGGCGGACTTTTTTTTTTTTTAGGCCAGCTCAGTGTAGGGTTGAGGGCTAGGTTTGAGGGAATTTGGGTGTTTTTTAGGGTTTGGGGCTGTTTTGGGGATTCAGTGCGGTTTACTAGGGTTTTTAGGTTGAATTTGGTAGGGTTCCCGGAGTCTAGGGCTCAGGGCCCGATGCAGGCTCATTCATAATGATGTTGGCAGGGTTTTAGGGGGTTTGGTGTTTTTTGGTCCAGAATTGGCAGAATTTTGGCCTTTTTAGGTGTTTTGCGGGCTCGTGTGTTTGGGTGAAAAGTCGTACACCTTCCAGTGGATCGATTTTGTTCTGCCTTGCTGAGATTCTTGGGAATCGCTGGAACAAGTGTCCTGGTAAGTTTCAAGAGGATATAAGTACTGGAAGTGCTGAAAACAGCAATTTTTTGTCAAGGCGCGATTTGCCATGTTATCCAATGGGCGGTTTGGGGGCGCAAGGAGAAAGTTTGTTTGGGGTGTTCCAGTTGAGCTAGGGGAACGGGGCTTCTGTGAGTGGTAGGGGGGAATTGGTGATTGGGGAGGATATTTGGGAGGAATCGATTGATGGGAAGGGTGTGTTTAGGCAAAGTCGAGAAAGGGAAACCGCTGCCATAGGCGCCATTGTTAATTAATTTTCGATTATTGCGTGTTTTCAGGGTGCGATTGGAGTGTGTTTTAGGTGGTTCTTAGTGGATTTGCTTAGCTGGGATGAGAGTTGGAATTGTCTAGTTTTGATTGCAAGTGGTTTGAAGAAAGTCCATGGTGGAAAAGGGGTGTTTTGTGCCTAGTTTCAGAGTGCGTTTTGGCACCATTTTAAGGCCTGTGCGAGGTCGCAGTAATGCACGTTTTTGGGAGGGTAATGTGGAGTGTTCTAGATTTTTGGGAGTGGGTTTAGGGGTCTGGGAGCACTGCTGGGAAGGTCTAGTTTTGTGTAAAAATAGCAGTTTGGACGTAGGTTGAGGAGAAAGGGGAATTTGGCCCTGTTTCTGAGGTGCATTTTTGCCATTGGCTCACATTGGCAGCCTGCAAGGTAGCAGTATTGCATGTTTTTGGGGGGCTATTTGGGGGTGTTCTATATTTTTGGGAGTGGGTTTAGGGGTCTGGGAGCACTGCAGGGAAGGTCTAAATTTGTGTAAAAATAGCAGTTTGGTCGTAGGTTGAGGAGAAAGGGGAATTTGGCCCTGTTTCTGAGGTGCATTTTTGCTATTGGCTTACATTGGCGGCCTGTGAGGTAGCAGTATTGCATGTTTTTGGAGGGCTATTTGGGGGGTTTTTAGATTTTTGGGGATGGGTTTAGGGGTCTGGGAGCACTGCTGGGAAGGTCTAATTTTGTGTGAATATAGCAGTTTGGTCGTAGGTTGAGGGGAAAGGGGAATTTTGCCCTGTTTCTGAGGTGCATTTTTGCCATTGGCTTGCATTGGCGGCCTGCAAGGTAGCAGTATTGCATGTTTTTAGGGGGCTATTTGGGTGTGTTCTAGATTTTTGGGAGTGGGTTTAGCGGTCTGGGAGCACTGCTGGGAAGGTCTAATTTTTTGTGAAAATAGCAGTTTGGTCGTAGGTTGAGGGGAAAGGGGAATTTTGCCCTGTTTCTGAGGTGCATTTTTGCCATTGGCTTACATTGGCGGCCAGTGAGGTAGCAGTATTGCATGTTTTTGGGAGGCTATTTGAGGGTGTTCTAGATTTTTGGGAGTGGGTTTAGGAGCACTGATGGGAAGGTCTAATTTTGTGTGAAAATAGCAGTTTGGTTGTAGGTTGAGGGTAAATGGGAATTTGACCCTGTTTCTGAGGTGCATGTTTGCCATTGGCTTACATTGGTGGCCTGCAAGGTAGCAGTATTGCATGTTTTTGGGGGGCTATTTGGGGGTGTTCTAGATTTTTGGGAGTGGGTTTAGCGGTCTGGGAGCACTACTGGGAAGGTCTAATTTTTTGTGAAAATAGCAGTTTGGTCGTAGGTTGAGGGGAAAGGGGAATTTGGCCCTGTTTCTGAGGTGCATTTTGCCTATGGCTTACATTGGCGGCCTGTGAGGTAGCAGTATTGCATGTTTTTGGGAGGCTATTTGGGGGTGTTCTAGATTTTTGGGAGTGGGTTTAGGGGTCTGGGAGCACTGATGGAAAGGTCTAATTTTGTGTGAAAATAGCAGTTTGGTTGTAGGTTGAGGGTAAAGGGGAATTTGACCCTGTTTCTGAGGTGCATTTTTGCCATTGGCTTACATTGGCGGCCTGCAAGGTAGCAGTATTGCATGTTTTTGGGGGGCTATTTGAAGGTGTTCTAGATTTTTGGGAGTGGGTTTAGGGGTTGGGAGAACTGCTGGGAAGGTCTAATTTTGTGTACAAATAGCAGTTTGGTTGTACGTTGAGGGGAAAGGGGAATTTGGCCCTGTTTCTGAGGTGCATTTTTGACATTGGCTTACATTAGCGGCCTGCGAGGTAGCAGTATTGCATGTTTTTGGGGGGCTATTTGGGGGTTTTCATGATTTTTGGGGATGGGTTTAGGGGTCTGGGAGCACTGCTGGGAAGGTCTAATTTTGTGTGAAAATAGCAGTTTGGTCGTACGTTGAGGTGAAAGGGGAATTTGGCCCTGTTTCTGAGGGGCATTTTTGCCATTGGCTTACATTGGTGGCCTGCAAGGTAGCAGTATTGTATGTTTTTGGGGGCTATTTGGGGGAGTTCTAGATTTTTGGGATTGGGTTTAGGGGTTTGGAAGCACTGCTGGGAAGGTCTAATTGTGTGTGAAAATAGCAGTTTGGTCGTAGGTTGAGGGGAAAGGGGAATTTGGTTCTGTTTCTGAGGTGCATTTTTGCCATTGGCTTACATTGGCGGCCTGCAAGGTAGCAGTATTGCATGTTTTTGGGGGGCTATTTGGGGGTGTTCTAGTTTTTTGGGAGTGGGTTTAGGGGTCTGGGAGCACTGCTGGGAAGGTCTCATTTTGTGTGAAAATAGCAGTTTCGTCTTAGGTTGAGGGTGAAAGGGGAATTTGACCCTGTTTCTGAGGTGCATTTTTGCCATTGGCTTACATTGGCGGCCTGCAAGGTAGCAGTATTGCATGTTTTTGGGGGACTATTTGGGGGTGTTCTAGATTTTTGGGAGTGGGTTTAGGGGTTGGGAGAACTGCTGGGAAGGTCTAATTTTGTGTAAAAATAGCTGTTTGGTCGTAGGTTGAGGGGAAAGGGAAATTTGGCCCTGCTTCTGAGGTGCATTTTTGCCATTGGCTTACATTAGCGGCCTGCGAGGTAGCAGTATTGCATGTTTTTGGGGGGCTATTTGGGGGTTTTCATGATTTGTGGGGATGGGTTTAAGGGTCTGGGAGCACTGCTGGGAAGGTCTAATTTTGTGTGAAAATAGCAGTTTGGTCGTACGTTGAGGTGACAGGGGAATTTGGCCCTGTTTCTGAGGTGCATTTTTTCCATTGGCTTACATTGGCGGCCTGCAAGGTAGCAGTATTGTATGTTTTTGGGGGGCTATTTGGGGGTGTTCTAGATTTTTGGGAGTGGGTTTAGGGTTCTGGGAGCACTGCTGGAAAGGTCTAATTGTGTGTGAAAATAGCAGTTTGGTTGTAGGTTGAGGGTGAAAGGGGAATTTGGTTCTGTTTCTGAGGTGAATTTTTGCCATTGGCTTACATTGGCGCCCTGCAAGGTAGCAGTATTGCATGTTTTTGGGGGGCTATTTGGGGGTGTTCTAGATTTTTGGGAGTGGGTTTAGAGGTCTGGGATCACTGCTGGGAAGGTCTCATTTTGTGTGAAAATAGCAGTTTGGACTTAGGTTGAGGGTGAAAGTGGAATTTGGCCCTGTTTCTGAGGTGCATTTTTGCCATTGGCTTACATTGGCGGCCTGAAAGGCAGCAGTATTGCATGTTTTTGGGGGCTATTTGGGGGTGTTCTAGATTTGTGGGAGTTGGTTTAGGGGTCTGGGAGCACTGCTGGGAAGGTCTAATTTTGTGTGAAAATAGCAGTTTGGTCGTAGGTTGAGGGGAAAGGGGAATTTGGCCCTGTTTCCAAGGTGCATTTCGGCCCATAGGCTAACATTTCTGATAATACGTTATTGCAGATGTCACTGTAGACAACTCTTCTGGCACATTACGCAGCTGTAGTGTAGGAAAAGCACTATACATTTACCCAACTAGGTAGCACTTACTGGATTAGCCAGTAAAAAGTACTCCAGTAATAGTTATGCAAATCGCAAAATAATAATCTACGAGTTTGCGGGAAAATCCGCGAATTTGTGGATTTCTTTGTGAATTCGCAGACCGCAGATCTGCAAAATTCACCCATACTTACAATTACTATCCTTGAAAAGGAGACTCAGAGTACGCACTTTCGAAATGATGCTTGTATGTAATAATGTCACCCCTGAAACTGAAATTGTTATTTTTGCACTACACAGCGTACCTTATAGTTTTTTACTACGTGGTGTTTTAATATCACTTCCTGTTTTTCCATCAACAATTACAGGCCGGCTTTTACCCTGTGCAATGGGAAAAATGATTAACTCAGGCTTACCTTTAGCGATCCGCAATTCCGCATCAGGCAGGCAGTGGACAGTGTGTCTGGTCACCAAGATTGAGCGACAGAGCGTCAGATGGAATGGAGGATTACCGCGAATAAGAGGAATGGCTGGATGCACGCAACTTGCCAAACTCAACTGGACAACCTCAAGATACAGTTACAGTATCCTCTTCACTTCTCCTTATCTTTAAAATAATTTTATTGTTGTGAACTTCAATGAGTGTGACTGTGCATTTGTTTGCTCTCTGCTTCAATTCATCCCTCCAGCCATTGTATACGTTTTTCTTTGCTATTTTTAAAAGTAATTTAATGTACTAAGTGTTGTTTATTCTCTCTGAGGGCAGATAGGCAAGTGAAATTGCGTAATGACTGCAGCCTGTACTGTCACATTGTTTCTTCATAGTTAGTAAGTTGTAGAAAGTACCACTTAGTTTAAGTAACCTAACAACTTCATGCATGCAGTAGTTCATGCACTTCCTTTATGTCCCTTAAAAGATTTATGGATATCTTCGTATCCAAAGATTTGTTTATCTTCATTTGTTTTTTGTCCATGCTGTGGTTTTTTTTCCTCTCTCCATAAAACTTTCCCAAAAACCCCTATTCCAATCCAATTTTCAAACCCTAACCCTCTTCCCCCGGGCTGTGTGGTTTTCATTGAGGAGTGACTAAATGACAACAATAATTCCACACACTTGCTGGGGAGGATAAGGTCAAAGCAACAGAAAAATCATTCAAATCAGAATTTTATGTGCGCCATCGTGGATTGATCATCAACAACATCCTCCTCCTACACGCGACGAATCGAATGCTTAATGCTTAAGCTGCTGTGTCCTTCGCCTTCAATACTATTCCTTATAGTAGCCATACTCCACGCAACTAGTACTTATATTTTGAATCATTTAGCACAGCTTAGCTACAATTTATGGCATTGTTCTCTACCGTACTATCTATTGTACTGTTCTAATGCTACGCTCGGGCCACTTAATGTTTTATTTCTTTTTTTTTCATATGCTGCTACTGCCAGTGTGTACCACTACTACTACCAGCACAACGATGAGATTTCATCCGTCCAGGACTTCATACTCAACCTTAATCTTAAGTATGGGTGAATTTTGCGAATTTGCGATTCGCGGATTTGCGTATTTACAAATTCGCAATCCGCAAAATTCGTGAACTTTCACGAATTTGCGGATTTTTTTTTTATTCGCAAGGGTTTCTGCCAGTTCGTGAGGGTTTTTTACCAGTTCGCAAATGCGAACTTACTTGTCGGGTCGGAACAGTCACGACCATGTTGTTTCTACGTCTGGTTCATCACTGCACCCTCTGTTTCACCACTGCCACCCTCTGGTTCACCCATGCCACCCTCTGGTACATCACTGCCACCCTCTGGTTCTTCACTGTAGATTATGGGGGGGAAAGCACACCTGCCCTGCCTCAACTGACATGAATTAATTTGGGGCTGATTAATGTGTCACTGAATTTGAGCTGGCACCTGCTTCCTTAGCTGTAAGTGCTTCCTGATTAATGATGAGCTTGAACGTTTGCACCTGCTAAGTGCTTTCAGTTTTGCAAAATTTGTTAGCACACCTGCCCTGCCTCAACTGACATGAATGAATTAGGGCTGATTAATGTGTCACTGAATTTGAACTTCCAGTCTGGCACCTGCTTCCTTATCTGTGATTGCTTTATGTTGCAGTGTAATTTTTTTTAACAGGACCTTTGTGGCATACTTGTAGCTATTCTCTGAGCCTGCTGTGAGGGTCAGAGCAGGGTCATAGAATAGTTGCAAGTAGACAACTGAACTCTGGAGGGGGCCCTCAGGAAGCACTACAGGGAATGGTTACTAATGATAAGCTTGAACTTTTGCACCTGTTGAGTGCTTTCAGTTTTGCAAAAATCGTTTTTCTGAAATTTCGCGGGATTCGCGGGGGGCACGAATTTGCACGAGATCGAATTCGGAAGCCGTGAATTCGTGCGAATATGCGATTTGTTTTTTGCGGTGTGTTAGTTCGCGTGTTTTTTTGCGTTTTTGCGAGCCGCTTTGTAGCGCAACGACGCAAAGTTACCCTAGCGGTCGTACATGGGCGCGGCCATCTTGTTTGCGTGACATATTTCCGTTTCCGGGCGCTATGTGTAATCTCGCAAAGTGTGCGGCTCGCTAGTACAAGTTTGCGTGTAATCGTGGGGGAAATCTCGCACAAACTTACCCACGCCGTCGTAAACGGGCGCGGCTATCTTGTTTTTCATTCATTGCTATGGTTCTGGGCATGCTTTCTGTATCCTCTCTCAATCTCTGCCATCCTTTGCTTGTTTGAAGTTTTTTTGATCTATTTTACTTATTATCTATCCCTCTATTTTTCTAGCTCTATATTTTTGTGTTTTCTGCTACTTTTGGTTAATTTCAAACTACTTTTTTAAACTCTTTTCTTTTCTTCTTCCCTATTCTATTTCTTATTTATTATTTACCTTCCTTTCTGCCCAGACCATGGTAAAGGGAGCCAGGAAGCAGCCCGAGAAGGGAAAGGGTCCCGCACCCCATGCCCGGCTCCCATGCGGGCGTTTGAGGGGGGAGCTAGTGATGCCACTGGAGATCTTTAGCGTAGAGGAGGTGGCCGCACTAGTGTACTATGTACAGCGCTGCCTCCCCAGGACCATCGCGGCAGGCGGCAGGATCGCAAGTGGCTATGGGCTCCGGGAGCGCCGGAATCGGTGGGAGAAGGTGTGCCGGGCCATGTATGAACACTCTCGGGTCCGGCGCACCTACAACCAGACCACCCACCATTGGATGGATCTCCTGGACTGGGAACGCGACCTTTTCGACCTGCTCGGCATCGAGATCCCCGGGCTTGGTGAGTAGTAGTAGCTATTTCATCACTACTCTGTTTTCTCCTGCTCCGTGTGTTATTATATTGCAAATTTTTGTTTTTTACCAAGAGCAATAATGCTGCCGATTGCATTGTAGGTAAATTATATTTCAAAATCTTCTCTGCATTTCAGGTGCACTGCTCTCCTTCTCAGTAGTGTTGCTACTATGGTTATTTGTTTTCGATTTTGTGTTCATTTCATTGGCCTGAGAAATTATGCATGAGTGTGTTTAACAGAACTGCGTAATGCTAGACACTAAGGGACAGATTTGCAATTACCGGCGTATCCCTGCAAAGTAGCAGGGATGCGCCAGTATTTGTGCGTCACGCCACCACCACCCATGGTGTGCCGTATTTACAATGCGGCGCACCATGGGTCCAAAACGTCACCGAAGCGTTACGCATCTGTGCCGTAAAGGCGGCGCATTGCTGGAGTTGCGTCGCAACGATGGTGCAGCTCCAGCAATGCTCTGGGGTGCCCTATCTCCCCAATGCTGCGTCAAGCCGTATGTATGCTTCAAGCAGGCGCAGGGTTTGAGTGACGCATCATTGTCCTAAAAGTGACTGATTGAAATCTTGTAGATTTCCCTCAGCCACTTTTAGGATGCGTTCCTGCGCAGGAACGCCCTCCATTGCGCCGGAAGGCCCCCTGATGGTGCAGGGCTTTACAACGTGATGCATCTCCCATATGCGTCACGTTGTTAATATACGCCGCACCATCGCACCTCTTTTGTTCTGCCACTGCGTCACAAAAGTCACGTAACAACGGAGCAAACGAGCCGCAAGGGGCTTGTAAATCTGCCCCAACAGACTCAAGTCCAGTCCTTCCTTTGTAAACCTGGCAATAAGAAGAAATAGTGGTGGTGGATTGATAGTTTGAGTATTTTAATGACTGGTTAATGTAGTAGGAAACTTTTTAGTGTTGTCACTGATCTGCAATCACAATGGAGTTTGTCTGTCACTTCGCGTGCTGCGGACTGCTGCCTGCCAGTCCTAGGCGAACCTTTTTAGTAGTTTGTTTAGTGAGTTACATAACTTTCCAAGTCGACGGTCCGCAAATCAAGAAATACTAATATATTGTTGTAGACCACGTGAGATAGGTCAATATATCCCGTGGAATAGTTGTCTATTTGCTATTTCGCCAAAATATTTTGTTATTGTTCTTTTGAAATGATTGATTTGGTTGACAACAATCATCCATGTTTTCGGGTCTTTCTTTCTTTCATGTTGTACATCAGCTCCCCCCAGGGGCAAGAGGACAGAGGAGGAGGTGGTATCGGCTGCTGCTGCTGCTGTAGAAGGCCAGGATCGGTCAGGCGAGGGCTCCTTTGCTGGCCCCGGTAAGTTTTCATTTTAATATAGAGTACCTATTTTTTCCTAGCATTCCTTATTCGATTTTTTCTAAATCGTCTTTGATCTTCTTGTAGACTGTATCTAAATTCTTATCCTGCCTCTACTAAGACTCCCTGTGGTATTACTAGATTATTCTTATTAGTCTGTCTGTGTAGCTAACTAAGATTGCACATTTGGCAAAAGGTGTTAAACGAAACTCCCATTCCAGTCAGCAATAGCTCTATGCACTGAGTGCAGTCCTCTGGGATTATACATAATGTCTTTTCAAGTCTTCTAAATGTTTATGCTTTGACAATTCCCAACAATAAAATGTGAATGACCACCAAGAAAGAATAAGATACTACTTTACTTTTGGTTTGGATAGGAGGACAATCCATACTACTACTGTTGCAGGGACAAATCTGCACAAACAGTACTATGGACACTAAATAGTGCATTGTTTATCAATTATAATAGGCGCAGCTAGACTTTCCACATACCTCAGTGATAACAGACTTTGAAGAACCCCCAACCTCCTTACTGACTAGATAGTGTGGCAGAGTTATTTAGCTCCCGAATTCATCGATGATTGATCCCCAATGATGATTATCCAACGCAGGACAAGAGTACGGAGTCAGAGTCCAGAAGTGTCAGAGGTACGGACTCATGCTTGCAAATTGCAAAACCTATTGCTCAGTCACTCTTGACCAAAAACCACAGAGTCTATTTAAGTTTTAAAGCTTTATTAAAAGTAAAACATTTATTAAAATCAAGCTTGTCATAAAACATAAACGATTGATTAAAAATGGAAAAGTGCTTAGTGATTTATTTCACACATTTATTGTGGGCGAGCCGAGCCCTCACCTGGTTTGAACTTTACTTTTTCTTTTTGGTGCTGAATCGTTGGTCACTCCGTCCTAGTGATGATGATCTGATCTTGCTCTTGTTCTTAGAAGTGAAGCTTCTGTCTGTTATGAGAAAAATGGTGCGTGTTAAAAAGCAAGCATCCATCAGTTGTGCCAAAAAGTGCAGCAAGACAACACCCTTCCCTGGAAAAAGGGAAATTTTTACTTTAGAGTAGACAGTCACAAATTATTAGATTGGTTTCTGTATTCACATTTCTTCATTCCTAGACAAAATACTAGTGAGTGGTGTCTGTCTATGACATCTAACATTCTTAAATATACTTTGTAGGTGGAACATCTGGTGCCGGGCCCATCGCAGAGGTGGAGGAGGACACTTCTGGGGAGGAGGCGGTGCAAGTGCCGGAGGAAACTGCTGTGAGGGTTGCCACGGTAGTGGCGGACAGTGGTAAGCTCTTATATTCCTTACTTATTGAGATTGCAGACTGCAGAGTGTGCTCTCTGGACAGGTGTAGTATATATGTTGTACAATTAAGTTACTATACTGTTAAGAAGACTTTCAAATTTAGAACAAAGTTTTTATTAACCAGGTAGTAGCCTCCTCTAAATTTACTTCAACTCAGCGGTGACATTTTTTTCGAGAATCCAAATCAGATCTGAGATGAACTTGATGGATGGGATGAACGAAAAGCGAAAGAAGGGTGTAAGTAAGTGTGGAAGGACGAGCAAGTTAAAAGTAATGATGACTGACAAAGAAGAATGATACGTGTTTGATTGGTGCCCGAGGTGGCTGGGAAGGAATATGATGCATGGCTGGGTGCAGGATGAAGCAAGGATGGGTGGAAGGAGAACAACCTGTGTGGGTGAAACAGAAACTGTATGTGTACACAATATATCCTTTGGTTGAAATTCAAATGCAAGTCAAGCACGGATGTATGGCTTGCGGTTTCCCAAATAAAATGAAAAGGTTGTTTTCCCGTGAGAAAACGTAAGGTTTGTCCAGATGAGAGATATGAAGAAGAATGATTGACATATAGTTTGAATGGATGGATGCCTGGATCATGGGACTATCTGACTCTTAGATAGCATATGTGTATCTAGAGAGAGTAGACGGTCACTGGATGAACTAAGTGTTACTTTGAAGAGCATGTAACACCGCACCCGCAAATCCGTTCCAGTGTAGGAAAGGCAAGGAAAAGAAGTTTTAATTTTGTCTGAATACTACCATGAATAGTAGCAGTAGTTTGTATTGCAAGCACAGCATATATCCGGCTATTACGATGGCCCTACCTCTGTTAATAAGTTTAGTAGAAATCGGTCATTCAAGTGTGGATGTATCACTGTTCACTCAATAAAAAGCAAAGCACCTAAAGTCATCCCATATATAAACAAATACATACCATGTGCAGTGATAGATAATCAGATTATTTATCTTCTTCATTTTCCGTTTCTAGTATTCATTGGCACTGTAGGGTGAAAGTTAAATTAATTAAGCAGTAGCCCTTCTAACAGAGTATTCTCAGTGCCACCCATAATAGAAAAGTAAGAGCATCACCACCTGCATGTACTGGACTGGTACAGTAACGCAAGTCTGTCTCACTCATCATGGCGGGCGTCTGTTTTTCTCGGGTGCAAGTTGACTGCGCTGGCATTATGCCGGCTTGCAGAAGTTAATGTACCAATTTTGCTAAACAAGAGAGAAGAAGAAGAATAAGACTGGTGTACTGTCATAGTCGACTCTAATGGAGTGAGTCCATAGTGCTCGTAGAATTGATTCCTTAAACTCCCACTAATGTTAGAGCAAGGATGAAGAAGTGGGAGGTTACAGAGATACTGGCCACAATAGTTATGTAATGCACTTGCAAGTTGCTAGTTCTACTGTGACACAACTTTCTGCTGAATCATTTTGTGTTAATCTTAAAGAGCATTGGTTACAGACTATGTCTTTCTTTCTTCATATAGATGCTCCTTCCAAACCAACACGGAAGGAGCTGGCTAAAAGGGCCCGGCAACAAAGACTGGAGGCGACTGTCGCCGAATATCGGCGGTTGGTGGCCCAGGAGGAGGGGGACACGCAGTCGACCACAACATCGACCGGGACAGCTACATCCTCCTTCGCACTCCCTGGGTCACCCAGTCAGCGCAGCAGGTCTCCAGCGGAACGGAGCCGGGGTACCGCAGCCACCCGCCACCGCCGAGCAGCAAAAAAATCAGCTGCCCCCCACAGCAGTACCAATAAAAGGTTGCACCGCCTTTCACTCAGGGTGTCCTACCTTGAGCAGGAGCTGTTGAACACCAAAACCCTGTTCGAGACCCTCCGCAAGGAGCATGCCGACCTGGCCCGAAAAGTGAACAGCAGCCAGCAGTAGGAGGAGACTGTCCCTTGCCCCTTTTTTAAAGACTTCTGGGGGTGGGAATTGGGAGTTGGGTTTTTTGGACTTTTCACGGACATTCGTTGGGGTTAGGGAGTGGGGGTGGGTTGGGTCTTGCTGGAGATTATTTATGTTAGGGATATAAATATACTTTAAACTTTATCTTAGCATACGTGTTTTTTACTGCTTTTTAGGCTGGTGGGTGGGGGTTTAACAGTAAGTTTGTTTTCCTGAAACTTAAGTGGCATCTTGAAGTTGTGTAAGTAATTGCCGAAATGTTTTCAAAACTAAGTGTCTCTCACAGAGTAAGTGAATTCAATAGTCCTAGGACTTTACTAGTACTACCGTCAGTCTCTCGTCTCTCCTCCTGATACTCCATTATACTACCTCCCCCCAAACACTTATCTTACCTGTAATTTGTGTTTGGAAATAGGGCTAGGCACAGGGCTGGCTGCACGGGAAATGGCGATTAAGGTTGGCAATCCTGGGCGGATGAAATGTCATCATTGCGGTGGTACTAGTGGTGTTACACAGTGGCAGTTGCAGCATATGAAAAAAAAGAAAATGAAACCTTGTTTGTCCTTACCGTAGCATTAGAACGGTACGATAGAGAATATAGCAGGTGACAGTACACTAGAACAGTGCCACAATGTAGCCTAACAAGCGTTGAATTTCTTTGACATTGGCTACTACTACAAGAAATAGTACTGAAGGTGAAGGATACAGCAGCGTAATCATTTGCCACGTCTAGGAGGAGGATGTTCTTGATGATGCACATGAAAATCTGCTTTCATTTGCCAATAGTCATGGGTCTGTGTCAAGCTGAGTAAGAATATATCCTCGGATTCCTTCACCAGCCTGTTGCTATGACCTTTAGCTCCCCAGCAAGTGTGTGGAATTATTGCTGTCATTTAGTCACACATCAATGAAAAATACACAGCCCGGGGAAAGAGGGTTAGGGTTTGGAAAATGAATGGGAATGAGGGTTTTTGGGAAAGTTTTGTTGAGAGAAGAAAAAAAAAGCACAGCATGGACAAACAATAATTGAAGATAAACAAATCTTTGGGTACAAAGCTATCCATACATCTTTTAAGTGACCTGAAGGAAGTTCATGCACTACTGCATGCATGGTTACTGAAAAGTAAGTAGTACTTTCGACAACCGTGAATACAAGAATGCGACAGTACAGGGCTGCAGTAATAATTATGCGTTTTCACTTGCCTATCTCTGCACTCAGAGAAATACTTTGTACATTAAATTAGGTTTGAAAAATAGCAGAAGTAAAACCTATACAATGGCTGTAGGGGTGAATTTAGAAGCAGAGATCAAAGGAATGCAGAATCGCACTAATGGAAGTTCACAGCAATAACATTACTTAAAAGATAATTAGAAAAGAACGGATACTGTATCTGTATGTTGTTGTAGTTGTCCTGTTGAATTTGGGAAGTTGCATGCATCCAACCTTTCCTCTTATTAGTGGGACTCCTCCATTCCATCTGACGCTACGTCCATCAATGTTGGTGACCAGAAGACACCCTGTCCACTGCCTGCCTGGCGGATGCTGAATTGCGGCTCGCTAATGTGAAGCCTGACTTCATCCTTTTTTCCCCATTGCACAGGCTGAAGCCCGGCCTGGGATTATTGATTGAAAAACAGGAAGTGATATTAGAACACCACTGACAAATAAATAAAAGGTATGTACGCTGTGTAGTGCAAAAAGACACACTTTAAGTTTCCTAATAGAAAGTACAATATTTTTGAAAGTACCTACTCTGTCTGAGTCTCCTTTTGAAGGATAAATAAGTATGGGCGAATTAATTTAGCGGATCTTTCCCCTCAAGCTAGGTGTACTGTAAACTGTGTTTTAGAACAAAATTAGACCTTCCGAGAAGTGCTCCCAGACCCTTACTAAACCCAGTCGCAAAAATGTAGAAGACCCCAATCAGATCTCAAAAAATGAGGCCTAGTAGAAAATGGTGACAAAACGTACTTTGAAAGTAAAGTAGGCCCAAATCCCCCCTTACCCACCATGGATTTAATTCAAACCACTTACAAGCAAGCAAAAGTATCCATACCCAGCATTGCTCCAAGACTTGCAAACCCCCCACAAACACCAGGAACCCCCACTAACAGCCCCCCGAAAACGGTAGAGTGAGCGAAATCTCAGAAAATGCTAAAACTTTTTCCCCAGTGATTGTCTCCAAAACACTTTCTTTCGGGTATTAGACCTTCACAGCAATGGCCCCAGAACTGTCAACCCGGGCGAAAACAAGTTTAACACCACCAACAAGCCAAACAGTCCAGCCCAAACTGCCAAGCCATGTCTTCCCTGGACCGGAAACAAGCATCCTGGGACCAGTTTCGGATTCATAATCCTCCTCAGCCAGGCTATCTTGAATCCAGTGGCCAAGTGAGCAAGGGACTCATGTCTGAGCATACCCTGCCAACTTAGGGCGAACAAAGCGATACAAAAGGGGATGATGGATGGAGCGTTGAGCAAATCAAACACTCACCCCAAGTCAACTGATCTGGGTTTAATCCATCACCATTCTATAGCTCACTCAGCCACCCCAGTTCAGGCATGGCCATATGCAAATCAGTCTGACCCTGTGCCTCATGGGAACAGTCCAGCCCGAACTGCCAAGCCATGCCTTCCCTGGATCGGAAACAAGCATCCTGGGACTGGTTTCGGATTCATAACCCTCATCAGCCAGGCTATCTTGAATCCAGTGGCCAAGTGAGCAAGGGGCTCACGTCTGAGCATACCCTGCCAACTTAGGGCGAACAAAGCGATACAAAAGGGGATGATGGACGGAGCGTTTGAGCAAATCAAACACTCACCCCCAGTCAACTGATATGGGTTTAATCCATCACCATTCTTTAGCTCACTCATCCACCCCAGTTCAGACATGGCCATATGCAAATCAGTCTGACCCTGTGCCTCATGGGAACAGTCCAGCCCGAACTGACAAGCCATGTCTTTCCTGGACCGGAAAACAGCATCCTGGGACCGGTTTCGGATTCATAATCCTCATCAGCCAGGCTATCTTGAATCCAGTGGCCAAGTGAGCAAGGGACTCACGTCTGAGCATACCCTGCCAATTTAGGGTGAACAAAGCGATACAAAGGGGATGATGGACGGAGCATTTGAGCAAATCAAACACTCACCCCCAGTCAACTGATCTGGGTTTAATCCAGCACCATTCTTTAGCTCACTCAGCCACCCCAGTTCAGACATGGCCATATGCAAATCAGTCTTACCCTGTGCCTCATGGGAACAGTCCAGCCCAAACTGCCAAGCCATGTCTTCCCTGGACCGGAAACAAGCATCCTGGGACCGGTTTCAGATTTATAATCCTCATCAGCAAGGCTATCTTGAATCCAGTGGCCAAGTGAGCAAGGGACTCACGTCTGAGCATACCCTGACAACTTAGGGCGAACAAAGCGATACCAAATGGGATGATGGACGGAGTGTTTGAGCAAATCAAATACTAACCCCCAGTAAACTGATCTGGGTTTAATCCATCACCATTCTTTAGCTCACTCAGCCACCCCAGTTCAGACATGGCCATATGCAAATCAGTCTGACCCTGTGCCTCATGGGAACAGTCCAGCCCAAACTGCCAAGCCATGTCTTCCCTGGACCGGAAAACAGCATCCTGGGACCGGTTTCGGATTCATAATCCTCATCAGCCAGGCTATCTTGAATCCAGTGGCCAAGTGAGCAAGGGACTCATGTCTGAGCATACCCTGCCAACTTAGGGCGAACAAAGCGATACAAAAAGGGATGATGGACGGAGCATTTGAGCAAATCAAACAATCACCCCCAGTCAACTGATCTGGGTTTAATCCATCACTATTCTTTAGCTCACTCAGCCACCCCAGTTCAGACATGGCCATATGCAAATCAGTCTGATCCTGTGCCTCATGGGAACAGTCCAGCCCAAACTGCAAAGCCATGTCTTCCCTCGACCGGAAACAAACATCCTGGGACCAGTTTGAGATTCATAATCCTCATCAGCCACGCTAATTTGAATCCAGTGGCCAAGTGAGCAAGGGACTCACGTCTGAGCATACCCTGCCAACTTAGGGCGATTAAAGCGATACAAAAGGGGATGATGGACGGAGCGTTTGAGCAAATCAAACACTCACCCCCAGTCAACTGATCTGGGTTTAATCCATCACCATTCTTTAGCTCACTCAGCCAGCCCAGCTCAGACATGGCCATATGCAAATCAGTCTGACCCTGTGCCTCATGGGAACAGTCCAGCCCGAACTGCCAAGCCATGTCTTCCCTGGACCGGAAACAAGCATCCTGGGACCGGTTTCGGATTCATAATCCTCATCAGCCAGGCTATCTAGTTATGTTATTGTAGGAGAGTAGGGTCTGCTATCCTATGGTCACCCCAATTTTAGCTTTTTGCTTCACTGGTTTTCGACTTAATGTGGCTGTGGGCCTGCTAATCAGACCCACAGCCTGCTGTTGTCTCTCTAAATTCACAGACATGTACTATAGGTACATAACCAAATTGGTACTGGACACCTTGTCAGCCCCTATACAGTGCACCATAGGTGCCATGGGCATAGGTGCATCCAAGGCCTACCAGGGGCTGCAGCATAGCTTTTTCCACCCCTGGCTGGTTCTTAAATCGACACAACAGGCTGATCACTCTGCTGGGGCAAGTTGGTGTAATCACCTCTTGCTTAGATATAGTATACCTATATCTAAACCTATATCTGGACACATGTAAACCTATAAGTCACTCCTATGGCAGGCCTTATCAATCCTGGAGGCAGAGTGCGTGGTTTAACGTGAGATGGTGCTCTAGCATGAGCTGAGCCTGTCTGCAGCTGTCGGGAACAACTCCCTAAGCTGTTCCGGGATAATGCCATACCATGTACTCTTAAGTGCATTATTATCCATGGCGGTTATGTGCTAACTTTGGTTTGGCTTTATCAAAACATGTCGTGTAAGGTGTCATACGATTTGGAATACTATCCCCTCGACAGTCCTGTCGACGGGGATAGCATTCCACCCTTCTAGAGGGAGAAGACATGTTACTTTACTGAAACGCCGTTAATCCTAACCAGAGCCTCAGCATCACAAAATGGATGCTGCTGCCACCGACACAAGTCTGACCTCCTGCTGCTGACCAAAACTTGGCAGAGGAGGCCTGGACAAAGGGTTTCCTGTCGCAGGGAGGTGCTACACCACCCCAGACAGGAGACAGTGTATTGGGGCGGGGAGGGCTGAATGAAATCAGACAGTGCCTGGGGCGCACAAGGCTTCCCCTTGCATAATCCGGTCAAACCGGTTCTGGGGCTCACCAGCCCCAGTCCCAGGGCGACCCTGGACAAAGGGAAAGGGGTGTAACCACCCCCTTCCTGGGTCCCACTCATAGAAGGGACCTAGCAGGTAATCCAGCCCCCTAGATTGGTATAAGAATGGGAGCAGTGCCAAAGCACTCAGATTATCCTGACTGAAACTTATGAAACGAAACTCTGGACACTTCGACATCCTACTCGACGTAGAAGACTGAAGAATCTCCCTTGTGGTCAAGGAGTGACCACCCTGTGCAAACAGGCACCATCCATCACCTTGACGTTTGCTTTGTTGCAGTTCCCGCCGGAACTCCAGTGACAGAGTTCGACAAGACCAAGCGTGCCTGCCTTCTAACAGCCTGATCCACAGTCCCTGGAGAGCTGAGACCCGTGGAGGTGACCTGAAGCGTGGGGCCCACCATCTTGGAAAGACCACGAGATGCTAACCGTGCAGCCCACGAGTGACCCTTCAAGCTGTGCATTGGGGTTTGAGAAGCCCCAGCCCTGAGCCTTTTTTGCACTGAAGCTCACCCCTCTACACTCACAGAGTGCTGCGTGGGGCCCTTCTGCATCTTTTGGCTCAACGCGTTGGCCCGGTCACTTGCCCGTTGGCTTGTGGCCCCGGTGCTGACGAACCTTGAAATCTGATTTGTGAGTCTGGTTGCTCCAGACTTGCACTTGCTCCCCTAAAAAGGAGCCCTCGCTCTGACCCTCCTGGTTCGAGTGTAACGCCATCTTCGAATCCTTCGTGGGTTGCCCTTGCCAAGGGTTGTTTGCTCCAATCCGGAAGCCAACACCACCGACAGCGAGAACCTGCGTGGGACAGCTCGTGATCCACTCCTGGACATCCTCCGTGCCCCAGAGTCCACGTGGCAGCGGAGAGAAGCGACTCGTCAACGACCTGAAAGCGCCCGACATTGCCTGGTTCCTTCCTGGTTCCACCCTGGTCACTGCTGAGTGACCCAGACTCTGTCCCCTCTGCTTTCAAATCATCTTTAACTTCGATCCACCCTTGGATCACACCGGACACTTCTCGTCTCGACGCCTGCAGCATCTTCAGCTCCAAGCACCATCAACCAGCGTGACAAAACCCAACACTACTTTGCACCTGTGCACCCGCTTCCTGTGGGTGAGGTAACTCAGCAACACCGGTGTTTCCACACTGGTACACACCTCTAGTGTATGTGTTTAAAGTTTCATCCTGCTAGGTTAAGCGGAAGTCTCCTTAAACTGTAACTTTATAACTTTTACGCACCATTGACTTTACATTGGTGCATGTGTGTGCTTTAAGCGCTACACCCGAATCCCGCGGGCTTTTCCCGACTTCAGCATTGCTAGTCCCGACTGCTCCCAGCGATGCCCTAGGCCTAACCACTGTTCGATTGGTATCTCTTATACGACTTTCTTAATATATGGTTTGCGTGGCCCCTGGGCCTCATCCATAATTGTGCAACTTTTATATGTTTAACTGTGCTTTTGTTTAAATGCTTGTGCCTCTGCACTCATAAAGAGTACAGAGGAATATTCTAGTAATAAATACATATGATTTTATAATATATAACTTGTGTGGTGTCCTTTCATTTGATATTACAGGATTGTGATTGGTAAAACAGCTCGCTTAACACGACCTGTTGAGTTAAGCCTTTAAGGCTGCTTAGTCCATGCAACTTTTAGGATAGCTTGTCTATAAGGTTGACTTACAACCATCACCATAAGGAATTGTTTGGACTGATACAAGGTGCCCCCAGAATTGGAGACATCATATATCAGGCCAACTTCTCACAGTTATGTAAAGGCTTTTGTAAAGCGCAGCTAACACCTGACGGTTTCTTGATGCTGTGAGCAAGGGGGAGCATATAGCAGCAGATCAGGGGGGACTCAGTTATGTGCTTTACGAAACAGATGGGTTTTAAGAAGAGACCTAAAGTGAGTGTAGGAAACAGTAAGCCTAAATTCTGGGGGGAGTGCATTCCAGAAGGACGGGGCAAGGAAGGAAAATCTGAGCCATCTGTGTTTCCTGCGTTTAAAAACAGGAATATTAAGTAGGGCTAAGTGGGAGGAGCGATGATTGCGGGAGGGAACATACTGGTGAAGTAAAGAAGAGATGAATAACGGGCCAAGGCCAGCTAGGGCTTTAAAGATGGTGCAGCCTAGTTTAAAGTAGCAGCGTTCCGCTACAGAGAGCCAGTGGAGGGTCTTCAACAGGGGACGCACATGCTGGTGCCCGGGCTGGTCGAAAATTAACTGTGCAGCCTGATTCGGGACTAACTGTAGTCGATTCAGTTGATAGGCAGGAATACCAACATAAAAGGAGTTGGCATAGTCTTTTCTAGAAATGACCAAAGCCAATAGGGTCAACGTGAGGACGTCGGTGGTAAGGAAACGGGCAATTTTACGGATTTTACGTAAATGAAAAAAAACTGGAAGAAACTACAGCATTAATCTGGGGCTACATTAAAAGGTTGTTTCTGATGATCACCCCAAGACTTTTAGCTGAATTAGTAGGGAGAGGGGGAAGACCCAAACTTGTAGGCCAAAAATTAGACCTCCACGGGTTAGTTGCACCCCCGATAAGAACCAACTCGGTCTTATCGGGGTTAAGTTTGAGGTGGTTTGCCCCCATCCAGTCACTGATGTGACACAGGGTAGACTGAAAATTAAAAATAGATTGGCCTGATGAGTCGATGTCAAAGACCAGCTGAATGTCATCCGCATAATTAAATGCGGTGACCTTGCTGCTTCCTAAAGACCGGATGAGGGGGGTAAGATACAAATTAAAAAGAAGAGGGGAAAGGGAAGAGCCCTGTGGGACACCACATGTCATCCCAACTTTCTCAGCAGAGAACTGGGAGAGACGGACAGCCTGGTGACGGTTGCTCAAAAAGGAGCAAACCCAATTAAGGGCAGATCCCTGGATGCCAGCCTCTCTGACACGGCCAACCAAAATATTATGGTCGACCGTGTCAAAGGCGGCTGACAGATCCAGGAGCACCAAGGCCTGACTGATGTTAAGGTCTGCTCCCCTCCGCAGCTCCTCCATCACTGAGAGGATGACTGACTCAGTTGAATGGGCGGGTCTAAAACCGGCCTGTTGGGAGTCAAGGAACTGCGAACGCTCGATAAAAGAGCTCAGAAAGTTGGTGACTTGGGACTCAAGGACTTTACTGAGATAGGGAAGTAAGGAGATAGGGCGAAAATTACTTATAACAGATAGGTCAGCGTTGGGCTTTTTAAGGATAGGCACCACCTCTGCGACTCTGAAAGAGCTAGGAACCAGACCCATTTTAAGTGAGTTATTCAGGAGTGTCAAAGGAGGGGAGGGGCAAGCGGCAAATGGCTCACGCAGGACGTGGGGGGGGGCAACAGTCAGTAGGGGAGCCAGAAGCAACCTTGTTCAACAAAGCCAGGAACTCCTCCTCTGAGATCGGGGTATCTGAGTGATCAGCTGAGGGTTGGGAGTAACCGGAGTAACAGCAGGAACGATAGGGTCAGGGATAGCAGAAGAGCATATACTGTTTTTAATTTTTATGATTTTGTCGATAAAAAACTGATTAAGGGAATCACAGAGCTCCCGGGAGGGGAGGGGTTTGATAGTAACCCTATCTGGGTGTGACAGTTCCTCAACAATGGAGAAGATATCTTTGGCTTTAGAGGCTGAGTCTACAATCTTTTTGGAGAAATAAGAAGTTTTAGCTTGTAGAATGGCTAACTTATACTCTTTGAGCTGAGTCATAAACACCAGCTTTTTGTCAAAGGCGTAGTCTCGTCGCCAGCAACGCTCAGCCTGCCTAAGTCTAAGCTTCATGCCTTTAAGTTCCTCAGAGAAGCATCTTTGTGCATCGTGAGGGCGTTTTAGTCTGACCTGTTTGAGGGGAGCTAGGATGTCACAGGCTGATTCAAGCCAACGATTTAGGCCTAAGGCTTGAGTGTCTAAAGAGTCACAGTCGAGAGGAGGAGAGGCTCTGAGTAGAGATACAAATTCGTTAAGGTCGGCTCTGTTCCAGCTCCTGGCTAGGAGGTTGCCCTCCAGCGTCCGACTGGTATGGGAGATAACAATAAAAGAAAAAGTGATAATAAAATGATCCGACCAGGGACAGGGGAGGATAAGAGGAGTAGAAATATCTAAATTAACCGTCCATACCTGATCCAGGATATGGCCTTTCACATGGGTTGCCGATTTGACATGTTGGGAGCAATTCATGCCTGTTAAGAAGTCAGAGAAAGTTGAAGAGCACACACTCTCTCTATCATCGGAGGGCCAATAATTTTTTTTTTTTTTTTTAATTTTTTGAAACCTTTATTGTGCAACATAAGCATACAGGTACGGGCCCACAACCATACTGGCCGGCCTCGAAATCGACTGGTAGAACAAAAAAGCAAGGATAGAACAGCCCAGCAGTCCCAGAGACGAAAAGCAGCAAGTGTCCAAAACATGACGTATGGAAAAAGGGACCGCCGGGTACAGGAGGAGTTAGGTTAATTTAAAAAAAAATTTAGATAAGAAGGATCAGACGCATTCAATCCACCGAAAGCACATAGCAGGCAATGAACACAGCAAATTATCAACAAAACGAAGGGTAACAATCGAAAATAGGAATTTTAAGTAGGGCTAAGTGGGAGGAGCGAAGATTGCAGGAGGGAACATACTGGTGAAGTAAAGAAGAGATGAATAACGGGCCAAGGCCAGCTAGGGCTTTAAAGATGGTGCAGCCTAGTTTAAAATAGCAGCGTTCCGCTACAGGGAGCCAGTGGAGGGTCTTCAACAGGGGACGCACATGCTGGTGCCCGGGCTGGTGGAAAATTAAACGTGCAGCCTGATTCTGGACTAACTGTAGTCGATTCAGTTGATAGGCAGGAATACCAACATAAAGGGAGTTGGCGTAGTCTATTCTAGAAATGACCAAAGCCAATAGGGTCAAGGTGAGGGCGTCGGTAGTAAGGAAACGGGCAATTTTACGGATTTTACGTAAATGAAAAAAACTGGAAGAAACTACATCATTAATCTGGGGCTTCATCGAAAGGTCGTTACTGATGATCACCCCAAGACTTTTAGCTGAATTAATAGGGAGAGGGGGAAGACCCAAACTTGTAGGTCAAAAATTAGACCTCCACGGGTTAGTTGCACCCCCGATAAGAACCAACTCGGTCTTATCTGGGTTAAGTTTGAGGTGGTTTGCCCCCATCCAGTCACTGATGTGACACAGGGTAGACTGAAAATTATAAATAGATTGGCCCGATGAGTCGATGTCAAAGACCAGCTGAATGTCATCGGCATAATTAAATGCGGTGACCTTGCTGCTTCGTAAAGACCGGATGAGGGGGGTAAGATACAAATTAAAAAGAAGAGGGCAAAGGGAAGAGCCCTGTGGGGCACCACATGTCATCCCAACTTTCTCAGCAGAGAACTGGGAGAGACGGACAGCCTGGTGACGGTTGCTCAAAAAGGAGCAAACCCAATTAAGGGCAGATCCTTGGATGCCGGCCTCTCTGACACGACCGACCAAAATATCATGGTCGACCGTGTCAAAGGCTGCCGACAGATCCAGGAGCCAAGGCCTGACTGATGTTAAAGTCTGCTCCCCTCCGCAGCTCCTCCATCACTGAGAGGATGACCGACTCAGTTGAATGGGCGTGTCTAAAACCGGCCTGTTGGGAGTCAAGGAACTGCGAACGCTCGATAAAAGAGCTCAGAAAGTTGGTGACGTGGGACTCAAGGACTTTACTGAGATAGGGAAGTAAGGAGATAGGACGAAAATTACTCATAACAGACAGGTCAGTGTTTGGCTTTTTAAGGATAGGCACCACCTCGGCGACTTTGAAAGAGCTGGGAACCAGACCCATTTTAAGTGAGTTATTCAGGAGTGTCAAAGGAGGGGAGGGGCAAGCGGCAAAAGCCTCACGCACAACGTGGGGGGGGCAACAGTCAGTAGGGGAGCCAGAAGCAACCTTGTTCAACAAAGCCAGGAACTCATCCTCTGAGATCGGGGGTATCTGAGTGATCAGCTGAGGGTTGGGAGTAACCGGAGTAACAGCAGGAACAATAGGGTCGGGGATAGCAGAAGAGCATATACTGTTTTTAATTTTTATGATTTTGTCGATAAAAAACTGATTACGGGAATCACAGAGCTCCCGGGAGGGGAAGGGTTTGATAGTAACCCTATCTGGGTGTGACAGTTCCTCAACAATGAAGAAGATACCTTTGGCTTTAGAGGCTGAGTCTACAATCTTCTTGGAGAAATAAGAAGTTTTAGCTTGCAGAATGGCTAACTTATACTCTTTGAGCTGAGTCGTAAATACCAGCTTTTTATCAAAGGCGTAGTCTCGTCGCCAGCAACGCTCATCCTGCCTAAGTCTAAGCTTCATGCCTTTAAGTTCCTCAGAGAACCATCTTTGTGCGTCGTGAGGGCGTTTTAGTCTGACCTGTTTGAGGGGAGCTACGATGTCACAGGTTGATTCAAGCCAACGATTTAGGCCTAAGGCTTGAGTTTCTAAAGAGTCACAGTCGGGAGGAGGAGAGGCTCTGAGTAGAGATACAAATTTGTTAAGGTCAGCTCTATTCCAGTTCCTGGCTAGGAGGTTGCCCTCCAGCGTCCGACTGGTATGGGAAATATCAATAAAAGAAAAAGTGATAATAAAATGATCCGACCAGGGACAGGGGAGGATAAGAGGAGTAGAAATATCTAAATTAACAGTCCATACCTGATCCAGGATATGGCCTTTCACATGGGTTGCCGATTTGACATGTTGGGAGCAATTCATGCCCGTTAAGAAGTCAGAGAAAGTCGAAGAGCACACACTCTCTCTATCATCGGAGGGCCAATAACTAAAGTCCCCTAAGATTAATATTTTGGAATTATTAATGACCAACTGAGAGAGAATGTCACCAAACATGGGCGGAAAATTGGGCATGTGCTGAGGGGGCCTGTAAACCAGGACACAGATGAGAGGTACCACTGGGGACTCCAGTTTAAGGATAAGGCAGTCGACAAGAGGAATACCGTCCACTGCCAATGAGGAAAATCTGATGGGGTGCTTGATGATAGCTGCCACCCCACCGCCCGTCTTACCCGAGGCTCTGTTAGCTTGGAGAATGTAATAGCCTGGCGGGGTCGCAGCAAGAATGTCCGGGGAGGATTCCTCATTGAGCCATGTCTCCGTAATAAACATCAGGTCGGGTTTTTCGGAATCCAGAAGTTGAAAAATTTCCAGCTGATGCTTAACCATCGAGCGGGTGTTCAGGTAGCTCACGGTAAACCTGTAATTAGCAGTCCCTTTGGTGGAGAGGGGAGGGGCACCCGGGAAAGATTGAGTGCCCATGGGAGGTGCCATGGCCAAAGGAGAATCAAACTCTGGAAAGACCTGTCTGGGACAAAACAGCCCCAGTGTGATTAGTTTAGGCCGTATGTCGGGACTAAGAGGTCAGTGGGCATGCAAACCAGTGAGCTCAAGGGCAGAATACTTGGCAGAATGAACAGAGTGGAGTGCCCCTAGCCCCGGCCGGCTGCAGACGGGCGCAGATGGGCTTACCTTAGGCGCACCTTCGGCGCGCCATCGTCGCGCCCGCTGCGCGTCCGAGGACACATGTGCAATTTATGGGGATCAGCCTCGAGCAGCTGGACCGCTGACTCGGGTCTGAGCGCCCTTTAGGCTACTCGCAATATGGCGCCCGCTCTCCACCCAACCGCCACGAAGAGCCGCGGTGGGAGAGCCGCCCCCCACGCAATCGACAATAAGGGCCGCGATGGGCTGGGGCAGGGGAGGCCACACAACAAATTATAAAGTACACAACAAACGTTACGTTTTTAAAAAACGAGACACCAATGTGCTGGAAGTCGGTGAGTTTAAAAAACAAAGCGCCTGCCCTGCATCTAATCATGCAGAGTGCCGGGATGTGAGCAGATATCTTGAATCCAGTGGCCAAGTGAGCAAGGGACTCACGTCTGAGCGTACCCTGTCAACTTAGGGCGAACAAAGTGATACAAATGGGGATGATGGACGGAGCGTTTGAGCAAATCAAACACTCACCCCAGTCAACTGATCTGGGTTTAATCCATCACCATTCTTTAGCTCACTCAGCCCCCCCATTTCAGACATGGCCATTTGCAAATCAGTCTGACCCTGTGCCTCATGGGAACAGTCCAGCCCGAACTGCCAAGCCATGTCTTCCCTGGACCGGAAACAAGCATCCTGAGACCGGTTTCGGATTCATAATCCTCATCAGCCAGGCTATCTTGAATCCAGTGGCCAAGTGAGCAAGGGACTCACGTCTGAGCATACCCTGCCAACTTAGGGCGAACAAAGCGATACAAAAAGGGGATGATGGACGGAGCGTTTGACCAAATCAAACACTCACCCCAGTCAACTGATCTGGGTTTAATCCATCACCATTCTTTAGCTCACTCAGCCACCCCAGTTCAGACATGGCCATATGCAAATCAGTCTGACCCTGTGCCTCATGGGAACAGTCCAGCCCGAACTGCCATGCCCCTTTTGTACCACTTTGTTCACCAAGAGTTGGCACGGTATGCTCAGGCATGAGTCCCTTGCTCACTTTGCCACTGGATTCAAGCAAGCCGGGCTGAAGACGGCTGAAATGCCAGAAACCGGTCCTCGGAAGGTGGGCTAAAGAACGGTGCTGGATTAAACCCAGATCTGTTGACAGGGTGTGAGTGTTTGATTGGTTCAGATGCTCCGTCCATCACCACCCCCTTTTGTACCAATATATAAGTGAAGGCATTAATGTATTTTAGTTAGGCCACCTGTCTGTATAGTTTTTCTTCTTGAAGAAGATGGATGCCATCTCTGTCACTCATTCCTGCTTCTTCTCCCCTGCATACATCCGTTCCCCACAGGCTCAGCTGAGAACATTCAAGCTGACATGTAGTAGTTTATTTACAATGTTATGATTATATTGATTTCAAGTGAACTTTTCCCTGTTCCCTATGGCATGGTCAAGGTCCTGCCACTTCAATGACTAGCCTGTTCATTTGCAGAAAATCTTATTGTGTAAATGTTTCATATTTGTTTGAACATCTCCGGATTATATTACCATAAAGGGTGTTGAATTAGTTTTTAGGAATGGGATGGTGCTTATGTGTTAGGGAAATGAAGTGTAGTATTCTTATGTTCTGATTTGCTAAGGAAATTATACTTTTGCTCACACCACAATCATTTTGCAGATTTCCTAATTTGCTATGCATGAATTGTGTAAAATAACCCCTTGACTTTGGGGGGTGAGCCAGAACACATTTCTGTTCTACTAGGGATGCTGCCTACTGAAACTTAGAATGTCTCCTAATTTTATATATTCTATATAACTTTGCGTCTGAGAGCCTTCATGATATTGACTCTGTGCTGCTTATTTCTGAACTTTGTAACATAATCCTTCAAATTTTCATTGATCTAGACAACAGGTATTGAGCTGCCCAATTACTTTTATAATTTTTTTACTCAGCTCATCTAATGTTAAGGTGGTTCCTTGGCATGCACACTAATCTGTGGGAAAAGAGTATGAGGTCAATTTTGGAGGTGTCCATATTTTGGGGTAATCAACTTTTGGTTTGTGGTTTGCGCCCACAAATCTTGGTAGCAGAGGATGGCAACCCATTAAAAGTACCTCCTTTTTGGTAAGAGACCCTTGCCCTTACATCTTTTGCCGGGTCCAGGGAGATAGTGGAGTTTCTGGTGGAGGTCCCAGCATTGAAATTTGGCAGAGAAGCCTTACATGTAGTGCTGTTCCTGAATAATTTGGAATACAAGTATGAATAGGGTGGTAGGATTTTGTGAGTTGTGAGCCTTTTGAGGTGTTTGTTATGTGCTGCTGAACTTCAAATTTTGTGATGGGTTATTATTCTGCATGAGAGGTGTTTGTTTATGGGAATCTAATTTTGAGTTCATTTGGAGGTTTGATCAATGTTGTAAAGAATTTTTGTTCAGGGTGGTTGTGTTCCTAATACGGGTTGATGTGCTTTGCACCTAAGTGCACTGGAGCAACTGCATTTGCCAGGGTGGATTACCGCTGGAAGGGAGTCTACCTAGTTTGAATTGTGGTTTAAAATGGAACTGTGATGGGTGCTGTTATTTCTTCTTGCATTTGTTTGTTTGTAAGATTTGTCTTACCTTGACTTGCTAATTCTTTTCGTATTCAGATTCAGCAGAAAAGGTTTATTTTGTGTAAAATTAAGTGGAAAGGACAGCAGCCTAGCTGTGATTGGTTAGTGGCTTGAGGAGCCGCGCCAGGGATTGGTGAGTTGTCACCAAAAAAGCTATGCTGTCATTGGTTGGTTGCGCACAGAGGTGTGCTGTGATAGGTTGACCTTAGACAAAGCCATGCTGGGATTGGTTATTGATCTCTAGTTTGCTTTGTATGAGATCGTTTTGAGTGAAAACAATGGGTGCTCTTTTGAAAAAGCTTACAGTTTCTGTTCCACCTTCCACTGTGTGTCAGGAATTACCTGCCCAATGAACGCCTGCATATGATGTAATGATAGACATTCGTTTCTATGTGTGTACCTGGTTTTCTAAATGACATAACTGTACCACTTCTGATAAAGTCTTAAAGTTTACTTTACAAGGTACTTTTAACATTAGAAAGCTCGATTTCTTGAAAGAAACAATGAATGAAAGAAAACTGTTACAGAGAACCTACACAATTTGAAGCATTAAACAAATGGGGTCAAATAGCTATAGAGAAGATAAGGATGAAAATAAGAAAGCATATTAAGGGTTTGTTTAGACAGTGGTTAGAGAACATATGGGATTGACAAGAGAAATTTTGGAATGAGGATAAGATGGACAGAGTGAGAGATTCCCCAATGATAATTACGGAAACCGCTGACAAAAAGATTAGAAAAACGGGAAAAGAACAGAACCATGATACAAATGAGGAGGATAATTTATTAATGATCTTTTGAATTCCAACCCTCCTCCATATACGGACAAGGCACAGGGAACTGGCACTGGTCTTGGTAGAATACCTGATGTGGGTGCAGCAGGACATAGTACAGCAGTGCCGATGCAGAGCTTACCTACAGTTGGGTTGTTAGCACAATAATGAGTGGTCCATCTGAAATTTAAATTATAGCATTGCCACGTGCTAGCAGAGTGATCCACCTGTTACTACAGTTGTGGTACAAAAGACTCCTAAAAAGAGAACTATTAATGTTGATCTGTTGAAAATTTAATTTGGAGAACTGTTACAAGACACAATAGATTTAAACTGAATATTGTTATATGTTGTTGGTGAAATGAGGTACTGATCAAAAAAGCGGGCTGATTTGCAAATGCAGCACATGATAAATTAGAAGAATTAGCTGATGAATGTGAAGCTGACATTACTAAAATGAAAAATGTGAGAAAGATATATAAAATGTATCTGACTCATAATAAAATAAAGGAATTGAGTTTGATGACATTAATCATCAGCTCATATTAAAGATTTAATTGAGAAGACAAGGGAGTGGAATGATTTGAAGAAATATGGGGAAAGAATGGAAAGAGGGACAACAAGTAAAAAGAAAGGTAAGGAATTAGAAATCAAGGTGCAGGGATCAGCTTGTGATTCAAAAGAGGGATCAGAAATGATTTTGTAATTTCCATTGAGAGAAGTGCATGGGAGACATTTAGAACATTTGCTATTTACAAGAGCTGATCTATATGCTTTTATTGCAAATTTTCCAAAGCTGTGTTAAGAGTCTAGAAGGTGGAACAAGAGGGTACCTAGGCTGACAACGATTTCACAGATGATCTGGGCTGACTTGAATTCATTATTTGAGAATGTAATACCTGGTGATTTTTGGTCTGAATGTAAAGTTGATGTTGCCTAGCCAACTAAAGAACCAGATAAAGTTGCTCCTAACAATGCTCCTTCTGATGTAGTAGGCAATAAATACAAACAGGTGATTGAACATTTGAAAAATAAGGAGGGAATCGGAAAAGGATAATAATTGCGCAAAGATTTTGAGAATGCCATAGGAGCAAAAAGAGACAGTGTATGTTTATTGTGAGAGGTTGATTTAGCTTTTCAAGAAACCCAGGGGAGTTGATGGTCCCAAGAAAGATGGTGTCAGTGGTTTTGTTTCTGCTTCGTTATGAGTTGTCACATACAGCAAAGTGGAATATGTTGGCAGATAAAGAGTATCAAAGAGATCTTGAAACTGGCCAAATTCAGTTGTGATTGATTTGGTATGAAGCAGTATAGAATCAAGGAGAAGCTGATGGTGACCCAGACAATGTAATTTGAGAGGAATGCCTGAAATCAGTTGATGGGTGCAGACATGGTTTATGGGCTATTTGTAAATGCTGGAGTGAACAAAATTACTCAAATGTGAGATGTTAGAATGGGAAATGGTTAATAAATCAAGAGGGGAAGGATCACTTGTCCTGCATAACCAGGGTATGTAGGTTCGTGTGGGGTGTCTCCCAAATAAAAGACCCTCATGCACGTGTAATTTAGGTTCTCGTAGCGATATATGTTGTCTCCCCGCTTTCATTAACACGTGTGTGCATAATCCTTGGGTCAGTATTTTTTGCACCCTCCGCCAGGAGGTATTTACCCTTGGTTAAAAACAGTAGTGATCGTGAATGGTGAGTGATAAGTGCTCAGGGTGAGTTCTTTAAAATACCAGAACAGCTAGACTGAAACTTTAATTAGTCTGGGTTCGAGTAGGCTCAATGAATAGGTTTTTAGTGTGCAGCTATAGAATGATTAGGAATTCAAGCGCACTGTTATAGTGAAATTAAAATACGGTCGACATGTTTCAGCCCTATTCGCCTATGTAGGTCAGTGGGCTTTCTTCAGGACCAGTGCGGGGTAGTGAATACGGTGAAAAAAGAGAGAGAATAGGTTATTGACCTGTTTCTTCAGTTGGAGGAAGGTCGCAATGTACCTATTGAAATGACAAATGACACTTCATCGGGTTGGCGGCAATGTAGGAAATGCCTCACTGGGACTCTTCTCCTACAGCGCAGCTTGTGCTGTCTCTGCCTCTCTCAACCCGGATATGGCATATCCGGGTTGAGAGAGGCAGAGACAGCACTGCACCCATCAACTGATTTCAGGCATTCCTCTCAAATTACATTGTCTGGGTCACCATCAGCTTCTCCTTGATTCTATACCTATTCTCTCTCTTTTTTCACCTTATTCACTACCCCGCACTGGTAAAACGAGACTATATATTTAAACCCTAGCAGTGCGTTGACTTGGTCCCCTCACTACTAAAGTGAATATCGCTATAGAAACTCCATAGAAACGCCATAGAAACGCGTTATTGGCAAGCACCAATGAGGTGAAACAGGATAAACTCTATGACCCAATAGGAAGAGCTAAGTAAAAAGGCAGTCAAATGCGTCAATTCACTATAGCAACGCCTTGTTGAATGGTTAGTTTTGAACCAATGAGAGTACAGGAGAGGGGCGCCCAATCAAAAAGTGGGACGCTTTTAAACCCGGAAGAGCGGTCCAAACCATTCCTTTCATTTCGGCACACACCGACTGAAGGAAAAGAGAACGGACTGCCAGGAGATAGGAGCAGGGAGGCCGATGTAAAGACAGCGGGTAAGCGATACTGAATAGCTTTTACTCGCGATTACGAAAGAGTAAACCTTATACTCGAATGGAAACGAGTGGATGGGGAATAGCTTTTACCCGCGAATACTGAAGAGTAAACCTTATACTTGAAGGGAAACGGCTCGTGTTATGTGAAGAGCGGTAATATAATGATGGGATGGGTGACACCTTTTTGAATCTATGAGGTACCTTATTCGAAACAAAAAAAAGTGAGGCCCCTTTAATTAAAAATATGGGCACATAACGGACACGGATGGGTTTTGCTGTGTTGGCCGGTGTACAATTTAAAAAACCGAGACCAAGCAGAGTAGAGAGGACGTTATTAACAGTTGTCATATTGTGGCACACATAGAGATAAGCGATCACAAAATAATATATCATTTGTAACACCTCTACAGGTAATGACAAATTGATGAGGCCAGCCCCATTTTGTCACTTGGTTCTCCACTAAGAACGGACCCAATTGAAAGCGGACCGTATTGGAAGCCGCATCGAGACTTTGGTATAAACTCCTTTACCTAGCTTGAATGGTGAGTGATAAATTAGAACGTAAGAACGTAAGAAGGTCCCTTTGGAGTGAAACAGTAGAATTTTAATTAAAGCATAAATTGTAATCCCTTAGGTAAATTAACGACAGCAACGATTATAAAAACGGTGGCTCCTCCTGGCAGTCTAAATCCAGCAAGACTACGTCCTAATTACAGGTACTAGGCGCATGGAACTAAATCAAAACAAATAAGTAGATATGAGCCATGTAAACCTAAAAAACAAAGGGTTATCTTTGTTTGTTTCTTATACTTTAGAGACATTTATTGATGTTGAACAATAGAGAAAGATGACAACAAAAAGGAACGTTGTTAAAACTTCTCTACCAGGGAGGTATGTAATGACGATATAGTCCGCCTAAATTTAGCAAAGACACATGAAAGTATCATTAAAGGATCCAAAAAATAAATATAAAAAATAAGAATTGTTTTTCTATCTAGAGACATCACACTTTGCTAGTTGAGTACAGCATCCTGTGACGGGTCAATCATCTAAAAGCCCATAGAAATTTTGTCAATCAGCATTTTCCAGTAGAGATATTACCTCCATCTGGAACAAGGTAGGCGTGCTGATAACATTATTATAATGTTTCTAAATGTCTAATATAGGGGGTGACAGCATTGGACAAAATGCCCAAGGGAGAGGCAAACAAATCTAGCTATGTAACAGGTGTATAAAAATATGTGTAGACAATGAACAATAGAAATGCCGGAGGGGATGACATGTATATGATATTAATGAGAAAAAGAAATATGATATTGTGGTGTTCAGCAACAGTGAAAAAATACGGACACATGTTTGGAAATAGTTATCTGAATAACATGACAATAAGAAGGGGCAATCACTTTTGTGATACCGTGTCAGATATAGAGATATGTCCTTTTAAAACTGTACCAAAAAATGGATGGTAACTCTGTGTTTTTTAAATTCATTTAGAATAAGTCCTGAAGAAGGGGTACTAACAGAAAACCGAAACGCCGCGTCGACTCTTTTTGATTCTTTGTGTTTTTATTCTTTAATTTTTAATAAAATGTATAATATGATGTTTTTAATGTTGTGATTTTGAATAATGAATTAATTTTTTGTATGAATAAATCCAAACAGAGTTTTACCAAACATATATTGTGATGATCATCATTATAATTAGGAATTGTGTCAGTAATTTATGATAATCCATAACTGCCCCTTTTTTGCGATACTGTTAAAATTTGAATACACAACATTGTACCTTTGCCTTTCCCACCAAATTGATGGCATGCTGTTTTTAGATAAATAAATATCCCCTTAGGAGTACATATTGAAATTGGGCATATCCTTAACTGTCCATTCTTTTGGGACTTCTTTCTTTTAAACACCCTGGTTACAGAAGGCACTGAGGCGAGAATTATCGAGTCCGTTTTGACCCTGGTCCACGACCCTGCTGCGTCAGGAATTGAACCCTGGTCCCGGGCCGTTCTCTGCTTATGGGTCTGCCGCCTCTAACCAGTGAGCCACACCCCTTCATCAATCTTTTCTATGCAGTTGTTGTGTCACTACGTCATCGTTGAGCTCCATTGAAATGCAGGCAATGCATTGTCATCAAGCCGCACAGAGTGTCATCATTGGAAACCAGACTGCAGGCACACGGAGCAAAGTTAATAGAAAAGAAATGTCCACTTTCTAAAAGTGGCATTTCTAAAATAGTTATGGCAAATTCTGCTTTACTACTAAAGATGATTGATCATTACCATTCCAAAGATGTGAATCATGATTTAGCTACTAGGAAATGCTATTTTTAAATGTTATGTGTTTTATGGATTTTAATCTGAAATAAACAATTTAAATGTGTTTAGCTACTCCTTTCTAATCTGGAATTAAAGTGTCTAAGACAGCTGGGTTAGAGGACTTTAAAATGGGCATAACTGGTTGGCCGGCCCAAGATGGGCAGCCAAAGAAACATGCACATTTTAAAGTGCATAGCTCTCTGCTGCTGCCACTCGGCAGTGCTGGCCCTGCCCCATTGACACTTAGGGGCCGATTATAATGGCAGACGGACCTGAGTCCGTCCGCCACCATAGAGTAGGAGGGACCGTCCACAGGGGCAGCGGCGGTCCCTCCGTGCAGATTAGGATGTGACCGCCAGGGTGGTGGTCACATCCTCTATATTTAACATTGCGGCGGGTGCAGCTTCAAGCTGCACCCGCCGCAATGTTAAAAATGCATGCGCGGCATTTGCGTGCACAAAGCGGCAGGCACCGCGCGGTGCCTGCCGCTTTGTTCACGCAAATGCAGGGGGGTACCATAGGTACCCCCCATGTGCACCCCCCACCCCCTTCACCCAGGGGGCCCGCAATGGCCCCCCGAAGTGAAGGTCGTATGCTTTTCCACGGCAGAAAAGCCGCCGTGGAAAAGCATACTTTCTACTACATCATAATATGGATGGCGGTGTCTGATAGACACCGCCAGCCATGTTAATGCTTTTCCGCCGCGGTCGGAAGGCGACTGCGGCGGAAAAGTGGCGGAAAGAATCCAAGACCCACCAACCATCCTAATTTGGCGGTGGGTCTTTGAATCATCCGCTGCGGTTTTCCCGCATCCTCCGGGCCGGCGGTGGCTTCCGCCGGCCCGGAGGATACGGGAAATCCGCCATCGTAATAGGCCCCTTAGTTCAGGACAGGTTGCTGAAAAATAAAAAGGTAATAAATGAACTTTATTACCATTTTCTTTTTCAGCTCTGGGGCTTGTGGGGCGACACTCATCCACTCAAGTGGAGGAGTCACGCCATGCATTAGTATCATTAACTGATGACATTCTGCTAGATTACTGCAACGGTCTGGTGGATATGGTGAAATCTGTTTCTTTTCAGATGAATGTGGCAACAGAGCAACAAAGGAGGTATAATGCCAAGGATTGAACCCTGGAGACTGCATACTCCTGGACACATGAAGAAGAATTGTTTAGAAGAGCGCTGGCGCAGACCCTACCAGGTGATCTCTACAACAAACACTGCAGTGAAGTGTGAAGGATTCACGCCGTTCACACAAAAAGAATAAAGGGGGTCAAACTCAAGTTCAGGTCGTGGATCCAGAGGAAAGTTAAAATTTGGAAAATCTTGAAACTGGTAAAGACAATGAAAAAATAAAAGTCCAGATCTGTGGGGGAGTAAAAGTTCTGGTAAAAAAAGATGGTACCTCTACTAGTGATGCTGCTGTCCAGTTTCAAACCTTGATTAAAGTGAACAGCTGTTATCATGTTCAAGTCAAAGGAATGAGTGGCAGCAAGAAGATCTGCCGGAACCAAACAATGAAAGACTGCAGTTGAAAATTTGAGTCACAACAACTCCTGAAAGAAGAAAGCAGCTCACAGTGAATCATGCAGTCAGGTTTGAACAAGGTTCAAATAAATCAATGAGTCAAGAAACAAGTGGAAAAGAGAGAACAGAAAGGAGAGAAGGAAGCAAGTCATTGAAAAGGACTAGCAAATGAAAGGGTTGTCAACCAGAGAAACAAGGAAGACTAAAGCCAATCAATGAAAGTTCTGAAGTAATTGAACTAGATTCAGAAAATAGTGAAAGAGAATCACCTGTTGCTAAAAGACCAACTAGTCACAGTATCAGAAGAAGAAGAAGCAGAAGCAGAAGCAGAGAAATACACCCCAGTAAATCATTGCCAAATACAGCTTTGAAGGTGAGTATGAAAGTGAATCAGAAGAAGAAGACCCACCTTGGAAGGTTTTAAGAACTGTAAAGATTGGATTTTTTCATGTAAATCAAATGAAAGAAAACGTGTTGAGAGCATAAACTGAAAGATTTTTTAAATAAAAGAAAGAATATGTTGAACTTTTTGTTTTGATTTTTGCTTTGAAAGTAATAGAAATAAGAAGAAAAGAAGAAATGTATTATTATTTTACAGACAATTTGTGTTAACTTTTGAATTTTGAGCCTCACAATCAAATTTTTGTCTTACAGAAAATGGAGTACAGCAAATGCTGCAAAATTATTGATTTCATTGTTTTATTAATATTATTAATGGTTTTGGTCTGTTGTTAAAGTTACTGTTTCCAGTGGGAAATGTCTTCACAAGAGTGTAATTAAATACAGTACATAATGAAGTGAAACATAACACATTTAAACATAGGAAACGTTTAGCAAGTTGATTTCGAAACAGCATTTACACTAAAAATGAGGATTCATATATCATGAGAGTCAGGAACTGCTTTGTCTGCACATTCTTTTCTTCTTCTGCAGGAGAGGGTGTTACCTATTCACAGCTTTCGATTTCTTATGGGCTGATGTATGCAGTGCTTGTTAATGTATTTCATAACAATGAATTGTTGTCTCTTTACTTGTTGAATTTCAATGTGCCGCTAGAGGATATCCATTTCCTGGACAATGAAGAACTAAAACTATATAACTGGGGTATGTTTGTGGTTTGAGTGAAAACGAATATGAATTCATTAAAGAGAGATTGGAGAGATGAAAAAACTGTAAGAGAACAAATTAAAGGAGAGGAATAATTCAGATTGTTGACTCTACAGTTCTTCAAATCTCATTTATCTGAGAAGGAATAGATTGCAACACACAAAAGCTGTAAAGCAGCTTTCTAGGCAATCAAAGACAACAATTAAGTGTTGAAGTTTCCCACTGTCCTTGGCAAAGTTAGAGGAAGATATTGGACAGAGAACATTGGTAACAATTCAAATTACAATCAAGATTCCACTTCTACCATATGCCAGTGACCAAGGACTGACAGTAAGAGTACCCTTATCTCTTTTAACACCTTACTGATCATGAAAAAAAGCCTCCAGTTTGTCCTGTCTGGTTAGAAAGACATGTTAGTTTGTAGCCTACAATATTTGTAGAGTGACTCCTCATCGTCTTTTAGTGATAATACAAATTGGAATTCCAAACATTTTCAGGGATTGTTGTATACAATTAGCAAGGTGCTTAGATAACTCAAGGAGTTACTCATGAATTAGGTTAGTAATGGTGTGGAAGCTCATGCAAGCATTCATCCACTTGGGGACTCTTGAGGTATTATGGACTGGAGGTAATAAACTATTTGGACAAAAACAAGTAAAGCTGTTTGGTGATCTCCTACTGTTTAATCTGGAGAAAGGCCAACTAGTGTTACATACTTTGGAACAAGAAGACGAGCAAAACACTGTTGACAGTATTGTAAATAAAGGGGTAGTATTTCAGCACATGGGACTGACTGAAAATGGGAAACAAGCAGATGCCTAGTTAAAAAAGTAAAGAAGATCACAAAAATAAGAACAGGAGAGCTATCTGAATAAAGCACTGGCTCATTGGCAGAATGGAGAAGTCTATCTCTCTCAATAAGGAGCTAGTGGTGAAAAAGAGAATGGAGGACTGCTGAAACAAAATCAAGAGGGAGTATGCTGAATGCCAGCATCAGCTAATTGTTACAAATTCAACTTGTCAATGCTAGAATCATGAGCAAAAAATAAAAGTGAAACTTAAAATCTATTGCTACATTAGAATCATGTGGCAATGCCATTCCAATATACGAAAAGGGCAAAAAAATATTTGAAAGACCCTTAGACAATTTTTCAAGCAACAAGTTTCTGATGCTGCAACAACCTCAGAAGGACCCTACACATCAAATATTTGTTGTTTACTGCAGCACGCGCATGTTTTTTTTCCGCAAGAACACATCTATCATTTATGACTTCTTCCAGTCGGTGTTCGTTTTTGACACACAGTCTGGTCTGGCTATCTTAATACATCGGGCTTTCCATCAAACCCAATGAGTATTTGTGCTGATCTGCCCTACTAATGCTTCAGTAAGTCCCCCTCTATACTAAGTGATGCAAAGCTGCAAAAAGCAGTTTTTGCACTAAGCAAAGGGTACCATTCCATTTTAAAACTCATTTTGCGCTGTGTAGCAAATACCATGCAAGACTTTGTGTTGCTCTGTGTCACTTTTTTTCACTTTACCCTTGTGTGAACCCTTAGTAAATCTGGGCATACCAGGCCCCTATTGAATTATCCTGCAAAGAAATCTAAACGAAGAGTACAGTCTGGTGAATGGATCTATGTGTGTATGTCATTGGCATGGTCTCATATACAAACCAAAATAACTTTGAGTACATTTTGTTGAAAATTGGCAAAATGATAACCCCATAATAACTGTTCATTGCAGTTTCTGATTTTGGTCTTTGAAAGGCATGTATGTGCAGAAATAGCAATTCCCTATGTTTCTTGCTGATGCTGTCACTATTCACAAGTCACAAATAGAAAGCCGTTTTATGCCAATAGTGAGTGTAGGCGGGCAACATGTATCCAAAGAAGGAATGGCATACTTTGTATTGTTACAATTGTGCAAATTGTCTGGAATTCAAATTCAAATGCATATTGTTACTGCTTCCATGAATTTACAACATTATGAAGAATCATTATTCCCTCCCTTGGCTTCCTTTACAGCCAAGATCAGAAGAGTCAATTTCCAAATCTCCCCACAAGAGGAAGAGGCAGAGCCATAAGTTACAATCTTTCAAATATGTGACTAGTGCACCCTTGACACAACCAGAAGTGCTGTTGTAAGTAGCACTATGGAAGATGGCAGACAGAAAACAAGGGGTGAAGAGTTTGGGCATCATATCACAATACCACACAACAACTAGACTGAGCCCTTTGCTGTCAAATGTGAAGCAATGCAGCATTTCTCCCCTTCCCTACTGGTTCAGTCACCTGTCATCTCCTCTATGCCTTGTATAACTCCCATTTGTTTCTCATTCCCTTTCCTTCTTTTCATCACAAGTTCCTTTTCCCATCTTCTTTTAACTTCTTTTCATCATGCTTCTATTCCTTAGAGTCCTTCATTTTCTACCCTTTTCATTAATTCTAGCTCTGAGGGAAACGGATAAGGCCTTCGGATACGCCAGCAAGATGACTCAGTGAGTTAACACTCATTACTGACATCTGATGTAAGACTGCATCTTAATAAAACCATTACAGCCTTTCATCTTTTCATCGGTTTAGATATGGGATATGGTTGGGTTGGGTTGTGACATGTTGTAGGGTCAGGGATGGGGACAGTGGCATAGTCAGGTTGACCAACGGAGGGGACTGCACAACATGTTTTCCTGCAAAAATAGTTAAACTACATTTATATAAAAAACAAGAATGTGCTGGGAAAACAAATCCCTCCTAATTAAAACGTACACTCCCATTGACATTTAAAATTGCTGACTGTCTACCAGGCTTTCAGATGGTAATAGGTGCATCTTTACTTCTAGCCACAGATCTTCTCATTTAAAGCCTTACCGACATACATATATAATTACATTTTTAACCCCTTTGGTGCTACGGCTGGCCAATGGCCAACGGCCAAACTCCCTCTCCAGGGCATCTGTAGACCATTGGTAGGGCCCTCTGGTGCTTTGCACCAGAGAATTTCCTTTTTTTTCCAAATGTTTTTGTTTGTAATAACGATGAGTGTGCAGGGCACGTTGACGTCAGCACATTAAAAAATGAAAGCAAAACTATCCAAAGGGCTTGTTTCACTTTCACAGCATCAGTGCTCGGGGACAATCTCCCCTTTCCAAGGGTATTGCTGCCCTGTTGATCCCTGGTTTAGGATTGCCACAGAAGAGTGATCCCCAAGCAGGGTTCCACCCTCTAGGCACCAGGAAATTGGGGGAGCGACCCCTTAGGCAAGGGCTTGTGCCCCCACCTAATATTGAAGTCTTTCTGCCCTCCCCGGGAGTGGTTGGGGGTGATTTCCCACAATCTGCCCCTCAGGACCCACAATCTGCCCACTGGAAACTAAGAAAAATTAAATAAATGAATATAGGGTGGTGCTGCCCATCATAGGCTTGGCCATGTCCCCAGTCTTTCTGCCCCTCCTGGTGGGGCAGTTGGGGGTACTCACCATCAATCTGCCCAAAATCCCACTAGACGCCAGGGATTAAATATACATATTAAAACAAAGGGGTGGAGGCTGCCCCCCTTGGGCATAGCCATACCCTCACCCCAAAAAGGACCCAGTATTTCTGCTCCCCGTGGAGTTATTGGGGATGAGTACACCAATCTGTCCCCCAGGGGTAAAAAAAACCACTAGACAACAGGGCATATTATTAAAATTGGCATATGAGTGGGGGCTATTCACAATGGGATGCCCCTGCCCCAAAAGAAATGCGATGACAGATTTTCTACTACCAGGAGTGGATGGGTGGGATTGCATCCTATCTGCCCACCAGGGGGTAAAAAGCCCGCTAAATACCAGGCATTTCCAAACAGACCCAAAACAAGGAAATGGAGTTTGTGGCCTACCTTGACTTCAAGCCGTACACCTACTCCAGAAAGGCCAGTAGTGCTGTGTTGCCACTTTCCAAATGCACCCTAAATTGACTGTAACAAACCCTTCCTTAGTGATCGCAAAACTATATATACCAGTTATGTAAATGAACATGGCTTCATACCAGCAAAGTTCAAATTGTATCCCTCTTGAGTCCAAAAAATAATTCATAATATTGCTTGTGCATGCTTTATTAAGTTCCATTGTCCTGATGATGCCCCAGAATCTGTAAAAGGCCTGAAACAATGCTCACAGCACAGATACCTAAGACTAGGCAAATTGTAATCTAAATTAGGATTGCTGGATGCATACATTTTATTCACCTCCAACACTATCATTCGCTAACGTTTAATCTATTGCTTCCTTACATGTCATTTAACTTCTTCAATTTATAACTATAGCATCAATCACCATATTACACATAAAATGCAGTACTAAATACTAACAATTCATCTCTTATATAGAATTTCTCCCTGCCATTTTGTCTATTATAACTGTATTTCATTTAATTACATGTGGTGCAAAGTTTTTATGCAATTCTAACAGATTTAAATTGTTTATTTTTACAAAAAATATTCCCCAGTGAACCAATGATGTTTAATCATATGGAGACCAAGTCGCTTGGGGACTACATGAATCTGATAATACACAGTAGTTTCTCCAGTTGCATGGAGACCTGAAAGTGCTCGGCAGTCATTTTCAAGGACAGTTTAGCAAACATTACACTATTTTAGAGCCAACCTGATTAAATGAAATCAAATAAAGACAGCCGTTTTTCTTCTTGAGCAACAAACTGACATCTAGAGCCAGAAATTCTAGCCAGG
Source organism: Lissotriton vulgaris (assembly GCF_964263255.1). Classification (NCBI taxonomy): domain Eukaryota; kingdom Metazoa; phylum Chordata; class Amphibia; order Caudata; family Salamandridae; genus Lissotriton; species Lissotriton vulgaris. Next base: position 956,123,880 of record NC_141699.1, read on the forward strand.
TTTGATGAGCACTTGCCAATACCCGAGTTATCCAATTGCAATACTTTTGTCTGTTCTTAGCTGGATCATCATAATGCCATCTGTCTGCAACTGCCAAAGAAGATGATTGACTATACAGTGGGTTTACCAAGTAGTGCTGTCATCAGGGCCGGCTGACGGCTGGGGGCGCTGTGTTGTCACATACATAGAGAGCAGGTTCCTTGCCTGCAGCAGTTTTTAAGCAACAATAAAAATGTCAAGATAACTCTGGTTATTAGTGGACCTGCTGTGGAGTGATCCAGTTTTGTATAGTGGAAGTATTGACTCCTCATAAAGTAGCCCAGATGGTTAATGTGCCTGCTGCAAAGCACGTGTACCATGCAGATCACAGAAGTACGTATAATGTAACTAGTTCAGGGGGTTACTGCTATTGTCGGAGAGATAATTTTGTTACTTTCAATTCATAGATTAAAATCCTAATATAGAAGAGTGAGCTAGTTACTGTCATCAAAGAGCTGCGTGGAAGCTGCAAGGTATAGGTTAGAGTGTTATGATTTTTTCCCTGGTGTTTCATTATCCTAATGTTGCAATAAGGGTTCATTAGGGTACAAATCAGTTCTTATTAGTGAAGACAACCCCCAACCATGCTGATACGTTTTAAATTGGAAGGGGCATATTCTCAAGGGCCATCTCACCGCTTCTTTAGCTTTAAAAGCTAAAAAAAGCGGCGATAATATTAACTCCCTATCAACATGCGGCACTAACATGCATTAGCTCATGTTAGCTTCCATTTTTGTAACGGCACGCATCTTAGCGATATACATCACTAATGAGATGCAAAGAAGGCGTTCTTGACCAATACTTCATGTAAATAATCGCTAACAAGGCTTCGCGATATTTACAAGCATGAAGCAGATCCATGAAGCAATGAAAAAAGTTGCGCTAACAGCGGTTTTATCCGGAATCTAACAACTGGTAAAATCCTGATCTGCACTATGGGAGGTGGATTTACAGGTTAAGTCCACACTCCCATATTATCAAGCATTCCCTTAGCGCTGTAAAATCATCTCTTAATTTCACGTGCTATCGCCGATTATCGCCGTCTATCGCTGGGTTTCACATCAGCATTTAGCAAAGCATTGCTAAAACGCTGGTAATACGGCGATGTGAATCAGCGATAGACGGCAATAATGGGAAACGCGATAAGCGCAATTTGCGATGTTTATCGCATTACCTTGATAATATGCCCCGAAGTGTTGTGCTTTTCCAAGTCAAGAACTCTTAAACTATACTGTCTACCACTATGGTTGACATCTGACTCCTTCACCTTGTAGTCTTCATCCTTACGTAAGTAACATTTCCTATACGCTGATTTACACATGTGATTCATTGTATCTGTGCAACGTGTGTATGATTTTTACTGCTCTGATGCCCTACACTAGTAGGAGTAGCGCTATAAAGCAAAAGAAAAGCATATGAGAGAGAGCGGTTATGGGGACTAGAGGGTCACTGCTAAAGGGTGGTAGTGAGTAAATTTATAGAAAAAGAGGTCATGGGGCGCCCGCTAACGGCGGCCCTGGCCATCAATGCCAATGAAACTAAGAAAATTCAACCATGTTTCGTTGCTCATCGTCCCCCCTTTGTATTGTATTCTCGTATTAAACCAGATTCACAGCAGCAGTCAAAACTATATTAGTAAACTGGAAAGACACAGCCAAGGCAACATTCAAGAGCTGGGTAAACTGGGTCACCTTACTGCATTACTGCTGTACTGTATTGAAAATCTTCTAAATAAAAACGTTTGGAAATTAAAAAAGAAAATTCAACCATGATTCCCAAGCATTAGAGGACCATCATTTTGCAGGCGGGGGAGGAAAGAGGAGATTTCAAGACGAAAGGGCCTATTCACAAAGGCATTTTGAAGCATGTAAAGTAATCCTTCTTTGGTACTCTTTTATGTACCCTTTATTGTCTTTGTGATTTGGCCCCAAACTTCTAGAAACGGAAATGAAATGGGAATATTCAAGGAGTACTTTTATACAGTTAGTACAAATAGAAAGTACTGTACCTTCTTTGCGCTTTTACTGATAAGGAATTGGACTTTTCATGGGTAATTTACAAAGGCACCTAAGTGTATGTAAGAGTATTATTGTAAATACTGCTTTCCCCTACTCATAAATGCTTTTGTGAATCGGCCCCAGACTTTTATTATTCACCAAGTTATTTATGGATAAGACTTACAGTTCCAAACATACACATTAATTTGTAATGTGCATGCAAAACTTTATGTTGAGGAATTAGGGGCATATTATCAAGGGGGTTTATCTCCGCTTTTTTGGCTTTAAAAGCCAAGAAAGCGGAGATAAAATTCTCTCCCTATTACCTAGCTGTCGCTAACACCAGTTAGCGACAGCTAGAAGGAGATAGCGACCATCTTGGGCCCCGCTTTGCATGTCAGTGATATTTATCACTAATGACATGCAAAGTGGGCGTGCCAAGATGTTAGCGACTGAAAACAGTCGCTAACATCGCTATCTCCTATTATCAACTTTTGGAGATATTCGCGCTAATATCTCCAAAAGCTAACACCTGCCCTGAGCAGTTCTTAGCCATGTTATCCAATGGGAGGTGGATAACATGGCTAAGAGCATTAGCTCGCTAATGCATGAATATCGCTGACTTTTCAGCGATATTCATGCATTGCGGACGATTTTTATCGCATTTGCGATAAACCTTGGTAATACCAAGGTTTATCTGCGATAAAAATCGCCGCAGCTCAGCGTTAATTTTTTCGCGCTAACCAAGCAATAGCGATAATGCAATAGCGATAATTATCGCTATTGCTTGGTAATATGCCCCCAGATTTCAGGTGATGGTTCCATGGTAGAAGCGCTATTTCAGAGGAAGATGATAGTTAATATTGACAGTGCCAAAACTGAATAAAATACTACCAGAGATCCAGCAAATATAGAATCACCTGCAATTCAGAGGCTCTCTGCCTAAATGTGCTGGTCGCTACATCCTGCAGTTTTAGATATAAATGGTTGCTTCTTAGCGCCAAGGTGACTGCTTGTGACCAAGCGCTTTAGAACATTAAAACAACATATCGTAATATACCCACTCGGCTAAGACCTTCACAAGCAGTTTATAAAATATGGTGTATGGGCGATTAAACTTTCACATAAACAAACCACAGAGAACTGTGCCTGAACTAGTATTTTTTCCAAAAGGTGAGAATTCCTTCTATTTCAATAAATCATTGTTTTACAAGAGCTGATTGCCATTAATCGTTTATGTGCCCGTGTTTATAAAGAAAGTGGTGTAATTTTATTAGAAGAGGAAATGCTGTGAATAACTGCTCTTAAAGGGCAGAGTTTACTCAAGAGACTGACAGATAGAGGGGGTTAAATCTTGCAATGGAGAAGCTAATGAGCCCCCGGCTCCTTAGCCACCTTCCACAATTAATTACACTGAAATAAATAAAGGATGAGCTTTTCATTTCCGCAGAACTCTCTGCCTAGAGGAGTAGATAATAAAATGCACAAACCAGCGTTCAAAACGGTTTTACCCGCCAGAGAGAAACGTGAGCGTGAAAATGGGGCGGATATGCACTTCTTGAGGGGAATCAGAAGCTGGAACTGGAGGAATAACACGCATGTTGTTTTAGTTATGTCCTCTATCAAAATAAAGCAACTACACTGGATGTTTGCGAATGTGTGGCTTTTGGAATGATGGAACTTGAGCCACGTGCCATGTCACTACTGCGTTGATGTGTGCCTACGCTTTGGTTTAAAATGTTCCTGCATAGTGTCTAGAAATGAAAAAGTGATTACACTTGCATGGCGCTTTCATGGAACATATCCTAGAGTGCTATAGTTTGAATATCCGGATGGACGCTCACTGAGACGCTACAGAGCCACTATCGGTAAGGAACCACTCCTCAGACTACTCTAGGAGCTATTTTTGCAGTGCTTAATTTGAACCGGTGGTTTCCGGTGCTTGGCAATGGCACTCATAGGTGCGATGTCTTCTTCAAGAAACTGGTACAAAAAACGAGTACATACCTTCAAGACACCAAGAGCTTGTTACAACTACTCAACGATCTCACTGTGGACAACAACACCATCCTGGTGAGCTTCGACATTGAGAGTTTGTATACGAGCATTCCCCAGGACGCAACACTGAAGGTCCTGGAAGAAGCTCTAGAGGATGAAGAATGGACCTCGAGAACCCCGAGAAAGTTCATCTTAGAATGTGCAAGGCTTGCATTGAAAAGAAATTATTTTGAATTTGAGGGTACACTGTACCTCCAGACGGGCGGAACTTTGATGGGGAGCACATTTGCCCCCAGCGTGGCAGGACTATATGTCCACGACTTTGAGAAAAAACATATACTGAGTGAAAAAAAAACCCTACAGATCAAATGTCCTACTATGGAAACGGTACATTGATGATGTGCTGGCAATCTGGAATGGAACAGAAGATTCTCTGGCCTCCTTTTTCAACTGGATGAATACCTGCGACGACAATCTGAAATTCACCTATGTGAAGGACCAAAACACACTTGTGTTCCTTGACCTGGTAATAAACAAAGTCAATGGGAGTTTTGAAACTATAACACACTATAAACCTACGGCAAGAAACAACCTTCTAAGATTCTAAAGTTTTCAGCCCAGACCATTAAGGGAAAATCTTCCGTACGGGCAATATTTAAGGATACGTCGCAATTGTAGTCAACTCAAGGACTTCAAAGAGCAAGCAAGCGACCTTACCCAAAAACTATAGGACAGAGGCTATCTGGTCAGAATCTTACAAAAAAGTCAGAAACGTGCTCGCAACCAACCTCGGGAAGCATTATTGGAAAATACAGTGAGACCAGCTGAGGAAACTCCACTGACATGTGTTACCACATACAACAAGATTTCAAACGATGTAACCAGGGTGATAAATAAGCATTGGTCAATTTTGAATTCTGGCAAAAGGCAATGGGAAAAACCACTCTTCTCTTTCAAGAAAGCGAAAAGCATAAAAGATGCAGTAGTAATTACCAGACCAATAATGAAAGCAGTACAAAATGAGACAGTGCTAAATGTCTGGGGACTACCAAAAGTGACTGGCCATTACAAGTGTGGCAATTGTAGTGTGTGTCCCTTCACGACGAACACGAGGACCCTGGATTTGGAACCTGGTAAGATCTGGACAATCCGAGGTCATACAAACTGCAACAGTGAAAATGTAGTTTACAGAATTACATGCCCGTGCAATCTGCACTACGTCGGAATGACCAACAGGAAAGTCAAACTACGCATAGGGGAACACAGGAGCACCATCAGGTGTAAGAAGTCCATGACTAAATTGACAGAACACTACCTGACTGCAGGACACACACCTGACGAAATACAATGGACCATCATTGAACAGATAAGTCCTGGGAACAACCTGACTCAACGCCTCTATGAAAAAGAACAGCGATGGGTTTATAGGCTGTCAACCCATAGATTTGGTCTCAACGACAATATTCCATGGAATTCAGTCATGGGGTAAAGAGTACAACTTCAATGAAAAAGTATATCCCAGACTTAACCTGTATGACTGCACTTGTAGTAAGACAGAGACACTTCTGTTTGCACCACGTGTCACTCTATGATGTGGTCCCTACACTTATCCGAGTGCCGAGAGTGACTGTGGTGGAAACGATTTGGCATCGTCGAATGGATATCCGTGTTCCCGATGCCCCTGGTGCTCGGCCTGTACAAAAACCCGGGATCAAATCGTTATGTAATCCCGCCTGTTCATCTTGAGTTTACAAAGACGCCTTCGAGTCCTCCTCGAAACGCCAAGGGTTGCCATAGAAACTGAGTTCCAAGCCTCAGTTTGACATGAGAACTCACCGATTGGCCGAACGCTCCACGTGAGCGGCCCGACCACGCCCCTTCCAGGAAGCTGAGCCTCATACTATTTGAATGCTCCCGCACTGAGGGTGAGGGATTCCCACGGGGCGTATCGTTTATGGAACCAAGTAGGTTACCAGTCCGAGGAACAGAAGCTGCAAGTAAGTCAGATCTCATATGATCTCCTCGGATTTAACTTACACGCACAAGATGACGACTTGTCACTCATTGGGTTTTCCGCTCGTGTTTTTTCCATTACCCTGTAGATTACGCGAGCATCGCCTTTGGACCACGAACGCCCATGAGGCGGAATTCTACCGCTCTATGAGTAAGCTGAATGTTTTACAAATACCCTTGTGTTATCATGCTACATCTTACCGAACGAAGTATCCGATCCTATAACTGGGATGAGAGAATGTAGAGTGCATGGGTATTTCATGAGACATCACGACCTCCCTTAACAGACGTTTTTTTTTTTTGTGACAACGATATGCTTAAATTGCACAGTTCTTACCGCGAATAAACTACAATAATTTGAAGGCCCACAAAGCCTTGATATTTTCTCATACCAAGAGGCATACACAGCCTTACAGCCTTTGAAAGTAGTATTTGAACCCAAGCCACACACTGATCCTAATGGCTAGATATACTTAGAATGGAGTAGACACGGACACAAGTTTTGAACCGTTTCTATCTACCTACCGCGACAAGTTGAATTTTCTTCTACTCCAACGTTTATATGTTATATGTACAACCAATGTCTGTTTTGTATTGTGAGATCCCAACCATCATTTTCCCAATAATTTTTCCTTGCAGGTTTTTCTTCCAGAGTGGGGAGAAGACTACATTTTGTATAAGGAAACACTTTTTGTTTTCCCATTCACTACGGATCGAGGGCAGGGCGCTCCTTAGTGTGTGCGTACCACCCAGGTCCACTTCTCTTTTTCCTTTTGGTCCTGACGAAAACCCACACTCACAAGAGGTTGAAACATGTAGACCTAAGCCTTTAATTTTAATCACATAGCACACTTTGCTATTTTTATCAAACACTACACGTCTCTAACACCGAAGTCTACTTAATTAGACAAAGGTGCTACAGTTCTTTTATCGAGGTGTCCAGTCACTCAGGAATAAAGTCTTGAAGTGAGTAGGTCTGGCCGCCTTTTTAATTCACTTACCCCTTTTTATCACTGCACATATAAAAAGAGAAAAAAAATGCTGTAGTCAGGTGTCGCAGCACACCCTTTTGGCACTCGGCCTTCGGGGTGGGACCCCGATGATGAAGCATGTCACCAACCAGGTTGGTGAGTGAGGGGTCTTCTAAAAGGACATGCTATGTCCAATGTTAAGGTTGGGCTCAAGGGCTTAATCAAGCCTTAAGCTTCAGGCGCAGAGACTTTCTCTGTCTCGCCTTCAGGGGGCACTCCTCTATTTGTTTTTGTTACTCATAGGAGTCTGCCACAGATCTGTAATAATAAAATATGCATTAAAAACACTAATCCCTGCTACCTAAGCCATTCTCGTTGGCAGCGCTAGCAGGGACAATGGGTAGTGCAAGCTTTAGTGGCCTCCTGACGAAGGCCCTGGCACTTACTGATTTACAAACTAAGCACTGAATTTGTGTCTTTTTGCTAACCAAAATCTGCTGCCTTTCTTCTCTCTGCCAAGGTGAAAGGGGAAGTGGTAGTCAACAACTGTCTGAGTGAGATGTGCAATGATCTTGACACAGGAGCAAAATCGACTTTGAGGAACGATATTGTCTGGTTGCAAGTTTTGTACCCAACTGCATTTGAAGATGGCTTGCTGAGGTAAGAAGGGACTCCTCATTTGTGACTTAGCCCTGAAGAGATGCAGAACAGTATTTGGTCCAGGTTCGGCAACTGCAGGAGCTCAATGTCAAATCCATGCTCAAGAGTTGATCACACTGGCCTGGTTCCAATACAAGATTACTCTCAGATGAGAGCTGATCCCACTGAATGCTGCATTTGGTGGTAAGGTACTCATGTTCACACCTGAGGCTGGAGTAATCTGGCATAAAAAAGAGTGGTCTCGGCAACAGAGGTCCTACACCAGAGTCTGCCTCCCGCCAGCAACTGGTTGGTTACATGGAGAGCTAAAAGAACTGTGCTGCAAACCCATCACTGCATTTCTTTGCATTCAGGGACTTCGACTGTCAATGCTTCAAGTCCTTAAGAAGCTTTTTAGTGCCATGGTCCTCTTTGAAATTTCCATAGTTATACTTGTGTCCTGTGCCCTCATACTGGGCCGAGCTCCCTGTGTTAACAGTGTGGATAATGCCTGTTTAGTAGGAGCTGGAATCTTACTGGTAGTTCTCTCTTCCAATTTCGCTCTCTCTTTCTCTCCATCATCCCAAGGATGTGAGGTTCCTGCAGCTAATTTGCTGCAACCACTGTTGACGGCCAGCGAAAGAAAATTTGCTTCTGACAAAACAGAGTATGCCCGCCAGAATTATATTTCTCTTTTCAAATCTTAATCAATAATATGCCTAGAGATGGATAAATAACTACAATATCCTGTATTGGTCTTTCATTCATTTGTTAACATATAAGCATCAAATACATCGTTATCAGTAATAAATATATATATTTTTTTTTTAAACTTGTAGGAAATTGGGTTTTTGGTTGAGGGGTGTCAAGACACTTCTCAAGCAAAAGCCACAATTCCTGTCAGGGTGAACCACAACAGTCACTAAAGCATTCAGGCTTGATTTATAGGCAATGTGTTAAGTATTCATTAAGCACTGAAACAGTAATATAGTGATAATACAACACAGAAAATCTGCCAAGTCAAACCGACCAGCGATGCAGCTTGGGCAGATCGGCAAGCAGATAGGTCCTAGTCTCCTGTCGGTTCTCAGAGCACTTATTGTAGAAAAATGTTATGTCCCAAGGTTTGAATTTCGTCTGTTTGGGCACCTTTACCACCGCATACAAGGGTCCAGGTAGGGGTGGGCATGACTTGGAGGGAGGATCTCACATCAGGCAGTGTCCAGGTGTGGGCTCAAGGTTATTGGAGCTTTTTATGTATCTGTAGCTCAGAACAGAAGGGCAGCCACCTAGCGCTTGGAGTCACTCTGGTAGTCCTGGGATCAAGCAGCAAGACAGGCCTCAAACAGCAGGGCAGTGCTCCCTGAGGTTACAATAAAAGCTTCAAGCATCATGGCTGTCCTCTGATAGCACCAGGGCAATCCTCTGGAGTTCAAGGTAGTCCTTCTGGGGATCCTCTGCAGGTCCAGGAGTGAACTAAAGAGTGGGTCTAAAGGTCCTATTTTATACCCGATGCCAGCTTTGAGGAGGGAGTAGATGCTAGAGTTTTCCCCCATAAATGGTGCTGGAATTTCCTTCCTCCCTGCCCTGGCTCCAAGTTGTCAGGGGTGGCAAAAGCATAGTGTGAATCTCTTTGTTACAGTGCTGAGTCAGCTCCTTTGAAAAGTAAGTGGGACAGGTAACAGCTTCGGCCCACACATGCTGTCAGGAAGAACCATTCTGTCAACGCCTAGTCCACTTGTCTGTCACTGTCAGGGAAGAAGAATACACAAAGACCCACTACCATGCTGATCACAGTTATGTGACCCTGGACCAAGCTGCAGGCACAAAATGGCAAAGATAAGCAAATGCCAACTTTCTAAAAGTAATAAAAAGGAAGGAACCTGGTATTGTAATTGATTCTAGCAATTTACTATGCTGAGTCCATGCTGTCTGACGATGGCGGCGAAGGGGGCCATGTAGATGTTGAAGAGAGTGGGGCTGAGCAATGATCCTTGGGATACTCCCCAAATTTTCACTACCGCAATGCCTACTATTGGATAACATTGGGTTACCATATCACATTTAAGTCAGAAATCCAAAAATGACACTTTTAGAAAGTTAAGTAACAAGTGGGGTCAGGCCCATAAGACAGGATCCAGGTAGGGCCATCTATAAATGCAATAAAAAGGAAGGGACCTGGTATTCTCATTGATTCTAGCAATTTATTTGTTGCAACAACCACACTTTTCACAAACATGAATATGAATATAGCACCATTTTTCACAAACGTGAATACATCACAAAACCAATATATCATATACAATCAAAACAACACCACTAAGTTTCCTTTAGGGTTCCAAAAATCCAGTCAATTATTTCCTGAATTAAACACATATCATATATAATTGCAATATGATTATGATTGCCATATAATTGCCATTTTAGTTATAATTTTCAACGTGTTTCAAGCCACAAGGATTCAAGGGGCTCTCATCAGGGCTTCTTAGTTTTAACACATTGGAATAGTCTACAAAAAAAATACAAATAATCACTCTTTTATCTACACCTTTCTTCGTACTCATTGTGTCTCACACTCGTATTATCATCGTACCTCCGTAGTTTGATTTTGAATAATTTTGAATGGCTAGGCAGCTCTCTGGATTTGAAGGATGGGCCAACTGTAACCAACCTATTTAAACAAAAATTGCATTGAAGCAACCCAGAAGCAACTACAACTTTCTTTCTATTTAAGTATTGCTTTAATCCTTAAACCTCATTTGTTTTGGGAAGTGAAGAGGCAGCTATTAACATGGACTTGTTAGTCTCCTTGTCAATACCCAACCAAATCTACTGCCAGAAGCAATAAAACCTTTTATCACAAACTGATCCCATAGATACACGCACCATTATCTTATTAAGTTGTTCTCGATAGAAACCGTGTCAGCCTACCTTACAATCTTGTCAATTCCTTCCTTCTGGGCTTCTTTTATGTGCGAAAATAATAACAACTCCTTAGCGTCCTTTACACTTATCTCTAAAAGGGAATATAACACTAATCTGTGAGGAAATACTGTGCAGAGGTAGCCCTTAAAAAGAATTATTTTAAATTTGATGATGCCTTCTATATACAAACGAAGGGGACCGCCATGGGATGTCCTTTTGCCCCAGAGATGGTGGTCCTCTTCATGTCCCAGTATGAGGCCAAATTTATTTTCAATGATAACGCCTTCTCAAATAACATTAAGCAATGGCTTTGTTACATTGACAATGTCTGGTGCCAGTGGTCCGGTACAGTTGAGACTTTAGACAGCTTTTATGGGTGGTTGAATTCTAGACATCAAGATAATATATTTAGCTTGACTAAGATTAAGACCAAATTGACATTTTTGGATGTGGAGGTTGTCCAAAAAAAAATGCACTCACGGTGTCATTACATCAGAATGAAACAGACAAAAACACAATTTTGCATCACAATAGCTCTCACCCCAAAAGTTTGAAGGATAACCTCCCATATGGCCAGCACCTACGAATCCGTGAACAAATATGAAGGGACCTTTTGTGACCAGATGAAAGCAAGAGAATACCCCCAAAAAATGCTGAAACACGCCATGAAGCATGCATGGTTCACGCCTCGTGAAGCATTGCTACAGAAGGAAGAAAAAGTGCCGCTTGATAGGTTGGTATGTGTCTCAACCTTTGGTCCAGACACAAATAAATTCAAACAAATTGTGTTACGCCATTGGCATTTATTGGTAAATTTGGAATGCCCATTCCCCCGGCCTCTATTTGCAATAAAGAAGAATAGAAGTATTGGCCAGGAGATTGTGAGAGCAGACATTTTCCAAAAAGAACCCAAAAAAGATTTGCGAACACAGTGGAATATGAAACCCTTGGAGGCTCATCATAAGTGCAGGAATTGTGTTGTATGTGAATCTATGACTGAGGGCACAGAGTTTGTACACCAGGATGTGAAATGTAAAAACGATGTTCACAAACTGTAAATCCAAAAATGTTGTGTATGCTGTAGTTTGTCCTTGTGGCAAAATCTATATAGGTAAGACAAACCATCAAATAAATCAAAGGATAACAGCATAGATCTAGAATTAGGAAGAAGGTGAGTTCTGCTCCTATGGTAGACCACTTTATAAAGGCTGCTCATACAGAACAAGAGTTTAAGTGGACTGTTTTGGTTGCATTGAATCCATCTAAAAGAATGGTAGATGTAGATTCTGTGCTGTTGGCAAAAGAGGCATATTTAATATTGAAGTTTAACAGTGTCCTGACAAAACTGAACAAAATGTTCGAGCTGTCACAAGCATAAGGACCTAAAAAAATCTGATGGTATTGAAGAAATTCTGTAAGATAATGCCCCTAAATAAAAAACTTGAAGGAAGGTGCCCATGCAACTTCAGATGTGTCAAGAACGTTGTTTTTCATAAGCTTGATAATGGAACTGCCGTATTTCTAAGCCATTCATTGTACACACAGAGTTTTGATTTATAGTTATGCAATAGTGCGGGAATACGCTCTTGGGGAGAAAATTGCAGAAAGCGAATGCATAATGTAAAAAATTGGTAAACTACAATTCCCAGAAGCCCGAGTCGAACCACCGCTTAAACCGGAAGGTTTAACCAGGAAGTTCCTCCGCTGCTCGCTATCACGGTCGCGCTGGAAGGAGAAGGACCTGGTTTGTAAAGATAGTGAGGTGAGAACGCTAAGACTTAAGAATAGAAAGGAAGAGAGATTGTGTGTAGAGGCATAACCATGGCAATAATCACACACGCTCTGTTGTTTTTCTAAACAGATACCGGTGTCAAAAGTAAAAGGTGGGTGATCCTTGCGAAACGCTACGTAAATGCTACATCCACGATGAGCCGATAAGGTATGCCGGCAGTAGTATTGCATTCTAATTAAGATCATACGCATATATGTAAGAGGAGCACAGTATTTCTTCACAGACTACTGTAATATTCACATTTAGAGATAAGTGTAAAGGACGCTAAGGAGTTGTTATTATTTTCGCACATAAAAGAAGCCCAGAAGGAAAGAATTGACAAGATTGTAAGGTAGGCTGACTCAGTTTCTATTGAGAACAACTTAATAAGATAATGGTCCCAGAGAGGGTTTAATTTTACTTGATAAATGTGAACCATCACCTATTCAAACTCTGATCCAAGTGTCGGAATACCGTAGATTAATTGATTTTAAGAGGCTAGCTGAAAAACCTTGCTTCTTCAATTTGTCCTAAAGGATTTGCTGATTCACACAGTCGAAGGCATATTTAAAATCCACAAAACATAAATATATTTGTTGTGTCTGCAATTTAGATTGAAAGTGTTAAAATGTTAGTTGCCGGGCCTTGCCCTTGTATAAAGCCTGATTGATTTGATCGAATTATCTGTTTTTCTGTTGCCCATTTTGATAGCTCTGTCAGGAGAATTCCTGCAAAGAGCTTAGTCTCTGTATCTTTTAACGTGATTAAAACGATAATTAGTTGGTTGTGCCCAGTCTCCACTTTTATAAATGGGTGATATTACACAGCCTTTCCATGACTCATGTATAGTTGGTGATTGAACTGCTTTGTTAAAAACTCTTGTCAGGTATCCTGCCCAAACAGCAGGATTATCTTTATAAAGGACAAACAGTATCCCTTTAGGTCCAGGCACTCCATCTTGTTTCTGTTTTTGGATGTGCTTACATACTTGATCTTCAGGTATATTTAATTCAATTTCATAATTATCTCTTTTGTTCTTCTATATTTATCTGGCCTAGCATTTCGCTTAGTGTCCCGGTTATAATTCAAGTGTGATTGTTAAAACCTAATCCAGTTTGTTTCCTTGTTTGTAGACGATGTAGTCATCTTATTGGCTCTATTCAAATTGTTGATCATTTTTTAGAAATCTCTTAAGTTGTTCTTTTTACTGGTACGTAGGGCTTCGGCCCAGAGTGCCTGTTTTGCTTGAGATTTTTCTTCCCAAATTAACTTTCCCAGGTGAGTATTAGTCCTCTTTAATTTAGAATGATAATCCATTTCAAAGCAATGCTCAACCAATGATAGTGCTATATTCATAATATTTCTTCTGGATAGTGTCTTAAAATTCTCATATCTTAAACATTGGAGTTTTAGTTCCATTATTTGTTGACTGTGATCAGTCTCATCTGTGTTTTTATATCCAGTAGGGGGATTTCATCTGGAATAAACTTAGAGATACTATTGAGTAGTCGTTCCATGATTTTTTACTGAGTGCATTGTAGGTCCATGCTGGAGGTGTATCTTGTGGAATCTGCCCATTTAAGACCCTTAGACCAAGAGATTCAAGGTCTTTTACTAACTTCTTACCAACTACACCTCCTTCCCTCTTAAATTTCCTAGTACAGCTTTATAGATCTTTGATGACTCCTTTATTTGTTTCTGGTAGGGTGCTGACATACCAGTGGTGGCCATGTGTGATCTGGACTTACTACCAAGGCTGAGCTGGAGTACATTTGTAACTATTTTGGATTATTTTTGGCTGTAGCAACTTTAGAAGATCACTTTGTGAATAGCAATGGGTTTACTCTTTTTATCATCAAATAATTTATTCGCACATAAAAGTACATTGACAAATACAGTGCATATATAGTATTAAAAACACAAAGAGTAAAAAAAAAACACTGTACAATATCAGGTCAATAAAAATATTCAATAATCACTAAGAAAATACCTGTAGGGTATAATTAATCACATTATCAGGATACCATCTTAAAAACTTATTGATAAAAATTAGGATAAAAGGTATTCATCGGTTAGATAAAACAAACAGTAGACATCATATTTCAAGCTGGGATAGAGAGGAGCAAGATAGGTAGACCAGCCGTGTTATTCTTTCCAGCACCTTACGTCTGATAGACGAGCTCCAGTGGAGTTACTTGGATACCACACAGACAAACATCTGTGAGGATTCTGTACGGAGGAGCCCTAAGGCAACCACAAGTTGGTGGCAGCCAAGTTGCTCACACAAGAGGATAATCCATGTTTTTCTAGGGCGGGTATAACCCAGACAGAAAAAAAATAAAGTGCACTAGTGAATCTTCTGACTGTAGACAAACTGGGCATACAGTACTTGTTAAGTTCAGATGGTTCCATTGTGCTAATAGGGACGTTAGTGGTAAAGTGCCATTGCGGAATTTAAGAAAAAGGGTCTTTGCAGTTAGTGGATTAAGGAAATCCAGGAAAGGCTCACATTGAAAGTTAGGTCTGAACTCTAAAAATAGGGAAGTGAGTGACCCCTCAGTAACATTCTGCAATTCCCTGTGATGGACATGGACTCAGTGTGCGTTCTTAAGTGTGGTCCTGGATAGGTCGGTTGTGGAAGCCGAGGAGGACCCCTGCTTCCTTAGACCGATTGGGATCAACAACATTCAGACAAAAGATAGGTACTTGATTTTGGCCCATCTATCCAATGATACCACCTCTTCCAGGACTCTACGATAATCTTCCAGATTTCCGGAGTACTTCAACCATATCCAGTAGAGTAGTGGCCTCAGTTGGGCCTTGTGTATTATTCAACTGAGGCCCATATCTCGTCATAATGGTATTAATGGGGTATTATTAGCGAAGTCAGTTAGTGCTCTCAAAATTTGTTCTCCACTACTTCAAGTCTAGTCAAGTTTAAGGTGCCCCATACTTCAGCCCCGTTGATAGCACTGCCCTCTGCTTTAGCTCTGCACACTTTTAGTGCAGGAGAGAGATACTTTGGGGCTGATTAGGATGTCAGGTGGAAACTTTCCTCCCAACACCGACTAGGAATAAGGACTCGCAGTTGGCGGTTCCGCCCGCCCGATTATGATGCGACGGAACACTGTTTAGTAGGATTCCCATTGTTTCCTGTGGGAGCCTGTGTTCCGTCCGACAACACAGGCTCCTATGGTGAAATGGTGTGTGTGTATAAAACCCTGCACCCTGTCACGGGCACCACACAGTACCTGTCACCCAGTACAGGGTTTTACAGGGGGGGTCCCTTAGGTACCCCCTTGGTTCCCAATTGGAGGCTGCAGAATGAAGAGGGCCCTGCCGGGGGCCCCCAAAGTCACTTTCTGACAGTCTTTACATGTCAGACAGGCCGACTCAAAAGGCTGTTGTAAATCAGCATCGTAATTGCGAGGTCAGAAACGCTGTCCATAGAGGTCACGAGTTCTCCGAGAGCCAGTCGGATCCGATTCGGAATGACCGCACGGTTCAATTCCGACCCCGACCATCGTAATTGGAGTCGATTGGAAGGGAGATTCTGACTGTTGAGAGGAGGCTTTCCGCCCAACATCGTAATTGGGCCCTTAGTCCAGGATGTTCGATAGAGTCTTAGTAATATAGCAGAGTGGTGGGTTAAGTTAAGACTACTCTTCTCAGCCTGCGAGACCCATGACATAGATCTGGTTAGCCTGAGCGCCAAATAATCAAATTCACTGACCCTGTCTAGAGGGCAACCCCCAAGCATTATCAAACCCCTAAATGTTTTGTGGGGACTAAGGGTCATAAACTTGGTCTTAGAGTGATCTATTACAAGCCCTCGTTCAGTGCAAAAGTCTTTGAATTTATTCACCAAATGTTGTAATCCACTAGGGGTCTTAGAAATTAGTAGAGAGTCATCTGCAAAAAGCAATAGGGGAGTTTTATGACCACCTAAGCAAGGGGCATCATTTAAGCCATCCTCGACATAAGTTATCCTGCATTAAGATACAAGGAGAAGAAGGTTGTCGCAAGGACACTGTCTGCCACACTCCATTCTTAATATCAATCCATTTGGTCAGCTCTCCTCCTTGGCCCCATTTCACTTGGGCATAAGCATCCTGTTGAAGACGGGCCAATATATCCAGAGTATCAGGAGGAACCACTTCAGAACGTCCCGCAGGTTTGCTCTGGAGACTCAGTCAAATGCCGACTTTAGGTCGACGAAGAGCAGTCAAAGGGGAGCCTTCTGTAAAACAATGATTTATCAGTAAATCAATAAAAATCAAAAAATCTGGTCAATCGTACTAATCCCTTTTCTAAATCTAGCCTGCAATGGGTAAAGAGACTGATGGTCCTCTATCGAAGAACCCAATTTTCAGAGTAGTGGTCTAGCAAAGGCTTCTGGGGTTCATATATAAGGCTAATAGGCCTATAGTTTAGTGAGGAATATTGTGAACTTTTTTATTGATAGGCACAATTTGGGCAGCCTTCCAACTGAGAGGGACACTTGCCCCTTCCAGAATATGATTTCTCAGTTTGTTAAAGTAATGGGGCCATGACTCCATATTGGCCACAAAAAGGTCACCTGGGACCCTGTCAGGTCCAGCTGCTTTTCCAGGGATGATGGCCTTAATTGCCTCCAAAGAGTCCCTCATCTCGACCACTAAAGTACTTGTGGAGGAGTAAGTTTTATCGTATTGCTGCATAACATCGTCAGCCAATGGACCTTGTTGTGACCTGTACAGATCTCTAAAGTGGGCATGTCAAACTTCAGGCGAGATTGTGTCTGGCAAGAGCCTCCATCTGCCCTTGTTCGCATTTGCAACCAGCTTCCAAAAGGTTTTGGTGTCTTTTAATAAGGCTGCCTCATAGATGTCTTCCCATGTCATCGCTATTCAATCCGTAAGTGCTTTGACTTGAGTCAATTTATTCTTTTTGTTTTTTTTTACTCTTTTGGGGAGGAGCCTGTCCCCCTCTAAACACCTCTGTAACCCCTGCCATTTTTTTATAAGTAGTATTCCCGATATTCCAAACACTCCTCCTGTCCTTCACACAACTACCACAAAAAGAGTATACATGCAAGTGTGGTTATTGCCTTTCTTTCCAGAAACAAAGCACATCGGTACACCTGGGGCCCTTTATGCCCCTCTTTGCTGCTCTTGAAAATAAATGATGTACCAAGTATGTTTTTCTTACATTAGTACATTATTATGATGAGATTTCTGTGTTCTAGTGCTTCTTCCATTTCCTCATAACTCAACGTTGAATATAAAATTCAAGTTCGCCCTATATATTTTTTTACCATTAATCATTAATATACCTAATGTTGCCACTCAGATTGTATTGTACCTTTAACTTTTCCGTTTCACTCCTATGTGACCTTTATTATATCTCCTTGGGTCTTATTGAATTTGATCTTGTTTCACTTTACCTCTATGTCTTTTATACTACTTAGCAAAAGTATTCCTCCTGACAAATCACTGGAGAGACAGAATAGGGTTCTCTTTAAGTATGGGTGGAAAATTCGTTCCGCTCGCGGATTTCGCAAATTGTTAGCAATTTCGTGACCTGCAAATCGCGCGAAATTGACCAAAAAACCATAATTCGCGAGTTGGTGGATTTTTTTTCTTGTTCGCGCTTCAAAAATACAATATCGATCGCGCGGCACTGACTAACCATGATTCTGTGTTCGCTGATGAGTTTTTCACACTGTTTGCGTGCTCTGCGAGATTTTGGTAGCTGAATGAGCGACGCCGCGATCGCGAACACGTCATTGCGACCCGAAACAGGAAATTGCGAACACGTCATTGCGACCCAAAACAGGAAATTGCGAAAACGAACACGTCATTTCGGACCGAAAGAGGAAAAAGGCATTGCGAGCAGGCTAGTTAAGTGGAAACAACATGTTCACGACCGTTGCGACCGCATGCGCAAGTTCTCGTTCCCGAACTGGTAAGAAAATCTCGCAAACTCGAGAAAAAAAAATTCGCAAACTTGTGGAATTTGGCGGACTTTGCGGATCGCGATTACGAATTCGTGCGAATACGTGTATCCCGAATTCGCAAATTCCGCCCATGCTTAGTTCTCTTGAGTTTGCCTCTCTCACAGCCTGTAACGCTCAGTGCCAAGACAACTCTGAAGATTTGCCCCACATCTGTAGTCTCAGAGGTTAGTCACCACCCATGTCTGCCACTCTCTGCTGCCCTGCTCCAGAATGGCTGCTTTGTGGACACTGCACCTCGTGATCTACCTCCCAGGCAACCAGGGACTGCAAGCAAGTGCAGAAATGAGCTGGTTAACACATAGGATTTGTAAGGTACTTTTTTCCCTGTGTTTAGGGCAGGCTGATCACGTTAGGTAAATGTAAATGTACATGTATTTATATAGCGCAAATCGCCCACATCGCAGGCATCTATGCGCTTGCTTAGGGAACCCGTCCTGGTATTCCCCTGTGAGATACCCCGGCAGGGTATCCACAAGGTGAAAGCCAGGCATCCCGCCGCGAGGGGCCGTTGTGGAGATTAAGCAAGCTATTGCCCAGAGTCGCAGAGTGTGAACCCGTGAGTCGAGTAGGCACCGGAGCGAGATCGAGTCCGTGGAATTATTGAGCCCAATCCCCGTCGGGGCGGGGAATTGAACCCTGGTCCATGGCCGATCTCAGCTTCCGGGTCTGCCGCCTCTAACCCCTGAGCCACACTTCTCCAGGTGGGCTCATAGCACTAAGGATAGGAACTTATACTATAGTCAGCCGACCAGCCATGTTCCCGGCCGCCATCTTCCCATGATCAAAGCATTATCATAACTGCTGGAGGAGGTGAGAAGTAAATGACACTTGTCCAATGGCTTTGTGGGGTCAAATGAGATGTCTGTGCATAAATATTGAAAAAAGAAAAAAGCTTTGGTGAAAGTTGTTCGCAAAAGAGTATGTTTCTGTAAATGATGGCCACTTCCGGACCTTTCATGTTTCATAGTACTGAAACGTTAAAGAGAAAGGATGTGAAGTGGTGTTAAACCAGGCTTCCATCAAAAAGATATAGATTACATTTTGAAATTATCCATGATGTAATGTTGTGCGTGCTTCCTTGCATCCCTTCATCCTTTGGTCTGCTCCAATGAACTGAACTGCATTAGAGAAGAAGTGGAGTCGTGGGCAGTTCATGTATAACATGGTCCCCCCGAAGTATAAATGAATACTACATGGCTTCTTGCACTTGTCTCCTACCTCTTTAACAGCCTCCCTTCCTTTACAACGAGAGGCAGATTTACAATTTTTCATGTAGCGCACTGTAGCAACTGCAAAGGCTGAGCTGTGCTACGTAAAAAGGAGAGAGGAGGAGAGCGTCCTATTCACTATAATAAGGCACTTTCCTCCCCTCTCAGTGCCAGCGCTGAAATCAGCTGCTGTGTGCCAACGGAGCAGGGGCGGCCTTAGGCATGTGCAAACTGTGCACCTGCACATGGCCACCAAACCCCAGGGGCCACCACACCAATAAATATCCTTAATATAATAATCCTCTGAGGATGATACATATTTGCATGGCGGCCTCTGGAGGGATTTGGCAGGCTCTGGCTCTGTTCCACTTCCAAACACCCTGACCCCCCTCTTCACTGGCCTCCGCGCTCCGCCCCGCCCAGACCACCTCTTCCGGGGCCTCCTACCTACGCTCCCTGCCCAGGGCCGCCATGAGCCTAGAGCCACCCCTGCACGGAGACACCTTTGGCTTTGGTACAAGGGTGTCTCTGTTTGTCTAACATAGGTTTGGCAATGGAAGTACAAAAAAACTATGCACAGACTCACTTTAACTATGTTCCCATGTTTCATGTGTGCAGCACTCATTCAAAGTCGGAAAAGGAAGGAGAAATGAAAGCATTTCCCCTTCCTTGCGCCTACTTGAAAAGGGAGCAGTTTTCTCATACTAAACCCAATCTACTTTATTTAGTAAATTGGGTTTAGTGTGAGAAACCTTGGGTGGTTGCATGGAAACGCCCATGCACCACCCGTGGTCCATCCCCATGGCGCAAAGTAAGGCAAAGCAGCCCTATGCGCTGCTTCGCATTACTTTTCCGTTATTTCCAGCGCTAAACAAGTTTAGTGCTGAAAATTAATTGGTAAAAAAAAAATTAGCGCCGACTTTGTGTCACAACACGGCGCAAAATCTTTTTAAATCTCCCCATGTATCATAAAAACAGGTATTTTGCAAATATCTCCGATCTGCTTCTTGGCCTTTCTTCTCCCACCTCCCTTCATTCACAGTTGTCAGTTTTAGATAAAAAATAATTAAATGCTCCTCCTGCTGTGTATCCCACCACCATCACGGTCTTTGTTCCAATCTTTGCCAAATAATTGCAAACCTCACCACATGCTGCCCTCCATCAATACCCTTCCCCATTGTCTTCTCATCAACCTTAACTGAAATATATGAAAACATGCCTGACCACCTTCCTGTCTCACCAATTTCTGGGCTTTGCTCCTCCCTCCCTGCGTCGGGCACTATGCACTGTCAATACCTCACTCCCCCCACCGCCCCTCACAGGAATGCGGGGAGCCGACACTTGGCTGAGCAGCAATTGTGTCACCCTGACTGGGTTGCAAAGTGCAGCCGCATGCTCGACACATCCTTCTTTTCAGTGGAGACTCTGGAGAGACAGAAAAGGCAAATAACTCATATGTTTCAAAATAGTCAGTTTACATAATGTCTGTTGTATCTGCAGGTAAAATGAAAGAAACTCAGATACAATTTGACAAAATACGAGAAAACGATGAGCAGAAGGCTAATATGAGTTTAAGTATTTGCAGAGTCAGCAGAACGAAAAAATGCAAACAGACACAATTACAAAATAAATTCTGTAATTGAACAAAAGATTGGTTTGGAAAATGACTTCAAAAGTTGTGTTATAGGAACAAATGTGGGCAAAAGTGTAAACATACGTGCATCATAAAGCCCTGCAATTGTGAGGGCGTTTCAAAAGGTAAGAGATAAACAACATATACAAATGAAAGAATTGATCGAAAAGTGGAACTGTGACAATAAAGCAAAACAAAGGATTAAACGTAGTTTGATTTGAGAGCAGTAAATACTGGGGACCTTATCTTCTGAAATTAAATAACAATGTGGAAATAAATAAACTCCTCACGGCTACCCTTTCAACCTGGTCTCGTCTCATAAACATATTAATAGGACTTGGTAGCTTCAGGGGAGGCAAAAACTCCCCAACGTTCAATAACTGATAACTTCATTTGGGTTCCTCAACCCAGGGGACTCGCTGAGGGTCATGCGTCAGTGTTCAGGCGCAGAAAAATACACTTTCACAGTAGCATATGCCCCGGAATACTAAACAGTTACACAAACACAGGAACAGCGTAAACAGATTTGCTTTTCAAAGCAAAATACACTTGTAGAGTACAAATGTTGCCTACTGATGAAGGAAATAAGCATTGGCAAAGCCAATAGGTTTTGCCTGTGCGAGAAATATTGGCTTTGCCAATGTCTTTTAGCCATGTTGTACTGCAGAGTGGAGTGAAGTAGAGTAGAGTGGAGTGCCATAGCGTTGAGTAGTATAGAGTGGTGTAGAATTGCACAGAGTGGAGTTGAGTGGCTTGGGGTAGAGTGGAGCAGCATAGATTGGTGTACAGTAGAGTGATGTAGAGTGGGGTGGCATAGAGTAGAATGGAGTGGGGTAGACTGTAGTGTCATGAAGAAGAGTAGAGTAGAGTGGCGTAGCGTGGAATAGAATGGATCGCAGTAGAGTGGCTTGGAGTGGCATAGAGTTGAGTTTGCAGAGTGAACTGGCATAGAGTAGAGTGGCACTGTGTGGGTGGAATGGGATAGAGTGGTGCAAAGTGGCACTGTGTAGAGAGGAGTAGAGTAGCAGTCAGTGGTGTGGAGTAGCAAAGGATGGAGTAGCATAGAGTGGCTTACAATGGAGTTTATAGAGAAGAGTCGACTGGCATAGAGTGCAGTGGCCGAGTGCAGTGGCGAGAGTGTGGTGGAGTAGAGTAGTGCAGATTGGTACAGAGTTGAGTGACAGAGTGGAGTGGCATAGAGTAGAGTGGACTGCTCTAGAGAGGTATAGAGTAGCCTGGGGTAGACTATAGTGGGGAGGCGTGGAGTAGAGTGGGGTTGGGTAGACTGGAATTGTGTAGAGTAGAGCAGAGTATAGTGGAGTGAAAAGCTGTGGAGTGGAGTAGAATGGTGTACAGTAGAGTGGCATAGAGTGGATTGCAATAGAGTGGCTTGAGTGTTGTAGAGTTGAGTTTGTAGAGTGAAGTAGTGTAGAGTAAAAAATGCGTAGAGTAGTAGCCTGGCATTGGGTTGAGTGGAGTGGGGTAGAGTGGCGGAGAGTGGAATGGCCGAGTGGAGTGGCATAGAGTGGAGTGGCATAGAGTGACTTGACATAAAGTGGCAGACAGTGTAGTGCAGTAGAGAAGAGTGGACTGGTGTAGAGTGCAGTGGTGTAAAGTAGGATGCAGTGACAGAATAAAGTGGTGCTGAGTAGAGTTGTGTACTGTGTAGAAACATGGAGTGCAGTGGCAATGAATGCAGTGGTGTAGAGAAGTGCATTGGCATATTGTGAAGAAGAGAAGAGTAGAGCAGAGTAGAATGGTGCAGGGGAATAGAGTGGTGTTGATTAGAGTGGCATGGGGGGTGTAGAGTGGCCTACAGTGCAGTGGTGTAGAATACAATGGCATAGAGCAGGGTGGTGCAGAATAGAGTAGGGTGCTGTGGTGTAACTTGTAGTGGTGTACAGAACAGTTGCGTAGAGTACAGTGGCATAGAGTTGTGTAGAGTAGAGAGGCATAGAATAGAGTAGTGCAGAGTAGAGTGGTGCAGAGTAGAATGGCATAGAGTTCAGTAGAGTGGTGTAGGGTAGAGTGGTGCAATGTGAAGTGGTGTAGAGTGGAGTGGCACAGCTTAGAGAGCAATTCCTTAGAGGGCAGTGGCATAGAGTGAAGTGGCAGAGAGAGGACTGCAGTGGAATAGAATCCAGTGAGGCAGAGCAGAGTGGTGCAGAGTAGAGTAGCACAGAGCACAGTGCAACAGAGAAGAGTGCAGTGAGATAGAGTTCAATGGTGCAGAGTAGAGTAGATTGCTGTGAATGGAGTCCAGTGGTGCGGAGTGCAGTGACATAGAGTGCAATAGTGTAGAGTAGTGGTGCAGAGTCAGAGGTATATACTAGATTTGTGTAGGGTGCAGTGGTGTTGAGTGGTATAAAGTAGAATACAGTGGCATAGGGTACTGTGGGGTAGAGTGCAGTGCTGCAGAATAAAGTAAAGTAACTGAACACAGTGGCATAGAGTAGAGTGGCGCAGAGTAGAGTTCAGAGGTATACAGTACAGTAGTGTAGAGTAGAGTGGCATAGTGTGCAGTGCTTTAAAGTTGAGTAGTGTAGAATACAGTACAGTGGCATAGAGTGCACCGGCGTAGAGTGGCATTTTTGTAGAGTAACATAGAGCACAGTGGCATAGAGTAGCGTGGTGCATAGTAGAATATAGTGGAGTAAAGTGTAGTCGCATAGAGTGCAGTTTTGTAGAGTACATTGGCGTAAAGTGCAGTAGGTTAGAGTTAGAGTAGAGTGGGGCAGAGTTTAGTGCGTAGAGTGCAGTAGTGTAGAATAGAGTGATGCAGAGTAGAATGGTAGAGAGTCAAGTTGCTGTAGAGTGTAGTTTAGTAAACTGCAGTGGCGTAGAGTAGAGTGATGCAGATTAGAGTGGCATTGAATGCAGTGACTGTAGCGGCAGTTGAGTAAAGGGGGATGGCGTAGAGTAGAGTGGTGCAGAGTAGAGTGGCGTAGAGTGCAGTGGCCGTAGAATGCAGTTAAGTAAAGTGCAGTTGCATAGAGTAGAGTGGTGCAAAGTAGAGTGGAATGGAGTGGAGGAGAGTAGAGTGGTGTGGAGTAGAGTGGCATAGAGTAGAGTGGTAGAGTGGAGTGGGGTAGAGCGGAGTGATGCAGAGTAGAGTGCAGTGGTGTAGAGAGCAACGTTGTAGAATACAGTGGTGTTAAGTGGTGCAGAGTAGAATGATATAGAGTGCAGCGATGAAGAGTGTGGTGCTATAAAGTAAAGTGCAGTGGCATAGAGTTAAGTGGTGCAGAGCAGAGTGGAGTAGAGTACAGTGGTGTAGAGTACAGTGGCCTTGATGAAAGTAGTAAAAGGTCTATGTCAGAGCTACAGTTCAAGTTCTATAGGATCATTAATCTCTGAAGAGAAGCCACTCTCATAGGTTTTGTCCTTGTTTCACAGAGGCACTGCAGTTCTGAGCACTGTATTTTGGAGAAAGTAGAAGAACGCAGCAGAAACAATATTTTACTCTGTAAATGATATTTCTGCTACAAGGAATAGTGTTGCAGCATTTTTTATTTGGAAGGCATGCAGAATCACAGCCACACTTTACAGTACAAAGATATGTGTATTCTGTGCTACATCGACAGACCTATTCGCTGTCATAGATGAGATGATTTGCTTACATTGTAGGGCATAGGGGTGGGAGGGAAAAGAAGCAACATGGAAGCCGGCAGGTTGGAGGGAATAGTGGCTACATGGACGGGGATATAGGAGATGGACTGCAAACACAGGCACACATTTGGAGTGCTTGAACCCCACAAAAAAGTGGTTCCAAAAACAGGAGCAGTGGAAGGACACTTGGTGCATGATCCAGGGGTGAGACTAACATAAAAGGACATAATGTAGGCATGCAAGACAAATTACATTAATTAAATGAGAGCGTCACAGAAGCTAACAGATGGTAAGCTATGAGTGGGCTGTAGATCAGTGTAAGTCCTACAAGGAATAATGCTGCAGCGTTTTTTTATTTGGAAGGCACGCAAAATCAAAGCCACACTTTACAGTACAAGGATATGCATTTTCTGTGCCACAATGACAGACCCATTCACTGGCGAAGATGAGCTGATTTGCTTACATTGTTCGGCATAAGGGTAGGAGGGAAAAGAAGCAACATGGAAGGGGCGCTGGGAGGGAATAGAAGGTACATGGATGTGGATTTTGGAAGTGGACTGAAACCATAGGCACTCATATGGAGTGCTTGAACCCAAGAAAATAGTAGCTGCAAAAATAGGAGCAGTGGAAAGACAAAAGGAATGAAGGAAATGAGAGCACAGCTGAAGCTAACTAAAGGGAAGCTAGTCCCAGGGACCTATTACCGAAGTTGTGATTCAGTGCAGTGCAGCACAGCATCACCTTGCTGTGCTACACTGCATGACAGGGTAAGGGCATGTGTTGCCGTAAATACACTGTATTTAAAAAGCAATGCAGCGCATTCCTGCATTTTCCATTGTGATGGTACTCTTTTGGCAGCCTAGCTCCAATACACGTAGCCTTGCATCATGATGCAAAGGTGCCTGTGTTTCATGCAGGATTGTTTTTGTGCAGAAAGGGACACCTTGCTACACAAAAACGAGCCTGAAAGGCATTTTCACACATAGAAAGAGGAAGTAACAAGGAGAAATAAAGTTTTCTCCTCGTTATGCCTCTCCAGGGAAGGCTAATCTTTTTGGAATCTTCCCAGTTCTACCAGCTCTGGTAAATCTAGAAATGTGTAAAAATACCATGGGAGTTGCGTGAGAACACCCACACAAGGCCCAAGGAACACCTTCCCAGGGCAGAGTAAGTCATTGCAGCAATTTGCTGTGCATTGTCTTACTCCAGATTTATGGAGCCCCTCAGGGCCATGTGAAGTGACCTTGAATAGCAGTAGCGACCCCCCCCCCCAGCGCCTTGAGACCCTCGCGGGTGAGTAGCGCACTCTATAAATGTCTTGATTGTTTGAATATCCTGAAAAATCTGACTTACGGTTCGTGTTGCTCTTGCACCACGTTGCGTGGTGCAAGAGCAGTACAAACCACCTCGTAAATAGGGCCCCCAGTGTATATAAACAAAATGTCTAAATCCGGCCCTGCCTATCAGTTTAAATGGGATTGAGAGAATAACAAAGTGCACGCCATTATGATGTCAAACACATATTTTTAGAGTAAATACAGCAGATGAAGCACATTGGCCATGATTTGGGTACATATAGGCGACTACACTTAAGGATATCTGTCAATTTTTGCAAATTCCTGAGGACCATGTAACAGCACAGGCGGAGGCCAACGCGATCTTCTGTCAGAGGTTCATCATCCTCTGAACAGAGCGCCCGCTTTTAAACAAGCTTGATGCTTCATGGTAAAACAAACATTTCTAAGTTACCAAAGATTCTGCTCACAAAGAATGCTATAAGTCTATCATCAAGACATGAGTTACGCTTCTGTTGCTAAGACATCTATTCTTAGGACCTCCCTCATTATTACACCTAGGAACCCCTGCCATCTAGCGTTTATTTCATTTGGAGAATTATCCATCTAATCCTGTGTGACCATCTTTCTCTGAGAAACAATATAGGAAGTGGCTTTCCTGATGAAGGCACCCCTCTGCTGAAACGCGCATAGCTGAATATTTCCACAACCTAGATTGATGTAAACTTTCTTTTGGATTGATATTTTAAGATAATCATGTTATCATACAAAAACTGAATCATGATCTGTACACAATTGTTGCACATCTAATGTACAGAACAAATGAAAAAAGCCTAATATGTATGTGATTTGTATGATTGGATAAATAGATGAATGTGAATGTTTGCAGGTTGTTGTTTCCTTTCTCTGTCTAAAATAACAATACATCATTGACAAAAATATTCAAATACACTTTATTTTTGTACTTTTCAAATTATTGAGTGACAGTCTCTTCCCCTGATTAGAATATTATATGTGTTTTTAAACATAACTTGAAGTTGCCCTCGGAACTTTACAGTATATACACTTAAGGAAAACACAGCTTTTTGTTTTAGTTGAATTGTTTTGCTCTTGCTTCCAATTTAGGGGCAGATAACTATGCCTTAGGAAACCGCTCTGACCCTCGGTCGGAGCTGTTCCAACAGCATTGTGATCTCCTGTTTGGATTAATTTCCAACTGACCTATTTGGATGGAGTGAGTCGGAAATTAACTCAAACAGGATTTACGAATGGCTTACGGCGGGCTTGGAGAGCCTGTCTACTATTCGAAAGAGGCCTGTAATCCCAAGAGCGGCTCTTTCCGTCAGAGGCCTTACGATGGCAGATTCCCACATCCTTTCTGTGCTAGCCTTTCCAAAAACAGAAAGGCTGTGGGAATACGACTTTGGGGGCCCCCAGCAGGGCTCCCATGGGTGCAAGGCCTCCGGATGGCCGCCTAGGGTGCCCCCTGTTGATCCCTGCACCCGGTGGCAGGCCACTTGAGGCGCCTGCCACCGGGTTCAGGGATGAACTGCTCCTCAGCTCTTTACATTGAGAGCATGCATTCCAATCGGAATTGTAAAGAATAGGAGTGTGAGTGAACAGTGTTCGGTCGCATCCTACTTGCTGGGTTGGGACCGACTACAGGGGATCAGTCGGTCCCAGTTCCCAAACGATGTCTGATGGACTCAGATCCATCCGACATTGTAATCGGGCCATTGCATGAAAACTCGCTAGGAATTTGCCTTACCAGATGGGTGCGTTCCTGCCCTTGGCACTCCCACGGTGCAAAGATGTGCCTGGTGTATCTGCTTAGTAACATGAAGGATCGCTTGTCCTCAATGACAGACCTAACAAGTCCAATTCCCTTGGAGGAAAGCTCTGATGTTTGCAGGCATACAATAATTGGAAGGACTTGCACAAGGGTTTGAAAGTGATGCAGTCTGAGAAGACCAATCTCATTCTTTATACAGAAGCAATACTCTTCCGGCCCAGTGTCCAAGGAGGCCCATCTGAGAACAGGGCGTTCTTCAGTGCAGCAAAAGCCTTGTGCAGGGCTACAGGGAGATACATTCCCCGGCACACTGGGGTGGGCTGGAGGGAGTGCAGATGGCTTCCTTCAAGTATATCAAATGGGATAGGGTACATGCGGCTTTCAACTGATCCATTAAAGCAGCGGTCAAAGGGCTGGGGTTGGGGATATGGGAGACAAACTGAAAGACAAGCACTCATGTGGAGTGCTTAAAACACCCAAAAAGTATCTTCCAGGACATAGGTACTTCATCTGTACTGCAGGTGAGAGCCAAACACAGGAAGAGGGCATGACACAGGTGTGCCAGGACAAACAGAAATGAAAGAAATCAGAGCAAAACTGAAGCTGAAAAATGGTAAGCTATGGACGTGTTGTAGGCCCACTGAATGTAAACAAAATATCTAACAGGCAGGGGCGTGTCTTGGTCAGTAAGATTGGGGGGTGAGCATCAGATTTCTCGACCATCACGCTGGCATATAATGTTAAAATACATTAACATTATATGACAAGCAGGGCGTATAAGAGGGGCTTAAGAAGCAGTGGCAAGGGAGAGGAATACAGATTAAGAGAAGCACGAAATTAGAGAAACACAATATTTTGTAAAATAAACAGGTGAGAGATAGTGTGTGTGTGTGTTTTCGTCAGTGTGTGTATGCAAAACTCCTAGGTGAAATCCGACAGACACCATACCATGCTGAAAGCACCTATAACGAACTATTCTTCTCAAAATACATTTACTAGAGGGGCGTAACCCCCACCAAACACCCCTCCTGAAGCTACGCCCTTGCGCACAGACAGTGCATACACTGTCCTGGCGAATCCTCAAAATTACTCAGACAGCATAATCGCCATGGTATGTCACACCAACAAACCTATCCCTTGTTAAAAACATTGGTGATTTCAGTAGGTCTGACTTCAAAGCAGTCAAATATCAATCAATCAATCACTTATTTGTAGAGTGCACTAATCACCCGTGAGGGTCTCAAAGCGCTGAGCAGAGTGGGGGTACAGCTACTGCTCGAACAGCCAGGTCCTGAGAAGTCTCCTGAAAGTCAGCAGGTCCTGGGTCTGTCGCAGCTCTGTGGGGAGGGTGTTCCATGTCTTGGCAGCGAGTTAGGAGAAGGATCTGCCGCCGGTGGAGGTCCTGTGGGTGCGCGGGACAGTGATGAGGGCAAGGTCAGCGGAGCGAAGCTGGCGGTTCGGGGTGTAGAAGGTAAGGCGCTTGTAGAGGTATGCGTTGTGTAGTGCTTTGTGGGCGTGGGTGAGGAGCTTGGAGGTGATCCTCTTGTTGACTGGGCACCAGTGCAGGTCTTTCAGGTGGACAGTGATGTGGTTGTGGCGGGGTATGTCGAGGATGAGGAGTGTGGAGGCGTTCTGTATGCATTGGAGTCTCTTCTAGAGTTTGATTGTGGTCCCTGCATAGAGAGTGTCGCCGTAGTCCAGTCTACTGCTGACGAGGGCCTGTGTCACCGTCCTTCTGGTTCCAGTGGGGAATCATCTGTAGATCTGCGGAGCATGCGGAGGGTGTTGCAGCAGGAGGAGGAGACGGCATACACTTGCTGGGTCATTGAGAGCGATGAGTCCAGGATGAACCCCAGTTTGCTTGCATGGTCAGAGGGTGTGGGTGCGGCTCCTAGGGCAGCTGGCCAACAAGAGCCATCACAGGCGAAGGGAGTGGATGTGAGGATGAGGACCTCTGTCTTGTAGGAGTTAAGTTTCAGGCGGCTGGTCTGCATACAACTGGCGATGGCCTTCATTCCTTCGTGGAAGTTGGTTTCGGCGGTGGTGGGGTTTTTGGTGAGTGAAAGGATCAGTTGAGTGCCGTCAGCATAGGAGACGATGTTGAAGCTGTGTGAGTGGACGATGTTGGCGAGCGGTGCCATGTAGATGTTGAAAAGTGTAGGGCTGAGGGATTTATCCTTGGGGCACGCCGCAGATGATCTTGGTGGCTTCAGAATGGAAAGGGGTGAGGCAGACCCTCTGGGTTCTGTCAGTGACGAAAGAGGTGATCCAGTCCAGGGCTTTGTTGCGTATTCCTGCATCGTGTAGGCGTGTGCATAGGATGTGGTGGCTGACGGTGACGAAGGCGGCTGAGAGGTCCAGGAGGATGAGGGCCGCGGTTTCGCTGTTGTCCATTAGAGTCCTGATGTCGTCTGTGGCAGTGATGAATGTGGTTTTGGTGCGGTGATTGCTGCAGAATCCAGATTGGGACGGGTCCAGGATATGTTCTCCTAGAGGAAGTGGGTCAGTTGCCTTCTTGTGGTCGATCTTTTCAATGACTTTCACCGGGAGCGGGAGGAGGGAGATGGGCCGGAAGTTCTGGAAGTCCTTTGGGTCTGTTTTGGATTTCTTGAGTAGGGCATTGATCTTGGCATGCTTCCAGCTTTCCGGGAAGGTGGCAGTCTCGAAGGAGCTGTTGATGATCTTCCGAAGTTGGGGTGCGATGATGAGGTTTGCTTTGTTGAGGATGTGGTGAAGGCAGGGGTCAGATGGTGAGCCGGAGTGGATGGTGTTCATGATGTTGAATGAATGAATGAAAATACTTGTAGAGCGCACTACTGCCGAGGCGTCTTGGCGCTGGGGAAAACTGAAACAAACCATAATGCGTAAAAGACGTAACGTAGGGTGAAAAGCCAGGTTTTGATTTCTTTCCGGAACAACATTTTGTTTATTACCTTTCTCAGGTAAGCGGGGATTGTGTTCCATAGCCTAACTGCAGGGAAGGAGAAACGTTTTCCTCCCCATCTAACTTTCTTTATCTTGGGGAGTCTAACCAACCCAAGAGTGGCTGACCTTAAATCTCGCATTGGTGTATAGCAGGGAAACAAAGACTTCACGTCCTCTGTTCCTCCGCCAAAGAGAGCTTTGTGAAACAGGCAGAGTGATTTAAACTCAATACGCCTTCGTACAGGGAGCCAGTGGAGTTGTTTTAACACGTGAGAAGTAGAATGATGTTTAGGTAGATTAAGCAGCACTCTGGCTGCCGCGTTTTGAATCGATTGTAGTTTAGCCAGTTGAGTAACCCCCGCTCCTAAATACAGTGCGTTGCCGTAGTCTATTCGAGAGACAATTGTGGAATTATCACTGTTTTCCTCAAAGGGAGGGGGATAAACTGGAGGATCTTTCTGAGGCATTTTAGCTTAAAGAAACAAGAGAATGACAATTGATTAATCTGAGCTGCCCAGTCAAGTTCTTTCTCAAACATAAAGCCAAGATTTCTGGCTTAGGTGACTGGTACTGGGCAGCCACCGACTGCAGATGGCCACCAGATCTGGTTCCAGATCGAGGTTTTATGACCAAACTCTAATACTTCTGTTTTCTCAGTATTCAATTTTAGAAAGTTAGAGTTCATCCAGGCCATCAGAGCATGATGGTCTTGTCGTCGTTGACATGGGTCCAGGAGAGCAGGTGGTTGGTGAGGCTGGGGGCGGTGAGTCTACAATGTTGGCGGCTGTAGCGAGGGTCTGGATGTTGAAGCTGTCATGGATGTCTGAGATTTTGCGGTGAAAGAAGGTGGCTAGGGAGTCGCATAGGTCTTGCGGCGGCGGGATGTCGTTGGAGCTGGAGCTGGGGTTGGAGAGTTCCTTTACGATGTTGAAGAGCTCTTTGCTGTTGTGTGCGTTGTTGTTGATGCGTTCCTTGAAGGAGGTCCTTTTGGTGACTTTAGGATTGCGTGGTTGTCCGGTGTCTTTTCGTGGCACCACTTTTTCTCGAGGCTTCGGCAAGTCCGTTTGGATTCCTGGAGGTCGGTGGTGAACCTTTCTGTAGGTGCATCTGTTTGAGGGTTTTTTGATCAGGCGAGTGTGATTGTGGAATCGTCGATGCACTGTCTGAGGTTTCTGGCGGCTATGTCGGTGGTGTTTGTCGGTGGGTCTTGGACAAGGGCGGTGATGAGCTGGTCTTCCGTGACATTGTTCCAGCTGCGGTAGGGGATTCATAGCGGATGGTGGTGCGCGGTGGGTTTCTTGAAGGTGAAGTGGACGCAGCAGTGGTCGGTCCAATGGAGTTCGGTGGTGTGGCAGAAGGTGACATGGTTGTTGGCTGAGAGAATGGGATCGAGCGTGTGTCCGGCGATGTTCGTAGAGGTCATGATGAGCTGTTTGAGTCTGAGGTTGGTGAGGTAATTGAGCAGAGCGGCGGAGTTGCTGTCATCTGCATTCTCGAGGTGGAAGTTCAGGTCTCCGAGGAGGATGTAGTCTGTGGACGCAAGAGCGTGCGTGCTGATGATGTCGGATATGGCATTGATGAACTGTAGCCGGGGCCGGGGGTCTGTAAATGAGTGTTCCTCTGAGGGTGGTGTTGGGGTTGATGTGGATCTGGAAGTGCAGGTGTTCGGCGGTGTTGGAGGTGTCTGTGGTGCAGGTCGAGACTCTGACGGTATTTCTGTAGACGATGGCGATTCCTCCTCCTGGTCTGTTGGTGAGGTCCCTTCTGGTGATCTTGTATCCATCCGGGATGGCTTTGGCAATGTCGGGAGCCGAGGAGGGATTCATCCAGTTCTCTGTTAGGAAGGGATGTCCGGGGAGGCTGAGTCGAGTGGGTCCCAGAGTTTGACGGCATGCTTGTGGCTGGAGCGGGTGTTGAGTAATATGCATTTGAGGTGGTTGCGTTCTGCTCTGATGGCTGCAGCACCGGCAGGTGAAGGGTCTGTGGGTGAGTATCGGGCTGGCCTGGAAGCAGTTTGATGATCGGTCGGTATTGAGTCCGTGGAGGAAGCCGGCATCGCAGCATAGTCAGATCTCGTGGTTCTTGCGAGGACCAGGGGGTTTTTGCGCTGGGCGCCGTCCAGGCATTAATGGGCACAGACGGGCTTGCCTTCGGAGCGCCAGCGCCGCGTCCGCTGCATCACCGTACATCAGTCGCCATTTAAGAAGTGGAGGGGTGTGCGGCTGGGAGGCAGGAGTGGGGCGGGTTGAGGCTGGAAAAATAACGCATTGGCAATGTTATGGGCTACGGGGGAAGTGGGGCAGAACAAGCCAAGGAGCCAAGATTAAATAAAATAAAATAGAAATGCGGGACCCAGAAGGGAGGGGTCTCGAACACTACCTGTGTGGGACCGTAGGTCAGAGCGCAGAAGAGCGGAGCTGCGGGAGAAGAGCTGATCACTTACCGAGGGTCAGGGGTCTAGTTTGCACTCCCCGAAGTGGTCGCCATTTAAGAAGGGGAGGGGCGTGCGGCTGGGAGGCGGGATCGGGGTGGGTTGAGGCGAGCAAAATAACGCAGTGGCAGCGTTATGGGCTACGGGAGAAGTGGGGCAGAATAAGCCAAGGAGCCAAGAATAAAATAAAATAAAATAGAAATGCGGGACCCAGCAGGGAGGGGTCTCTAACCCTGCCTGTGTGGGACCGTAGATCAGAGCTCAGAAGAGCGGAGCTGCGGGGGAAGAGCTGATCACTGACCGAGGGTCAGGGGTCTAGCTAATGTTCTACAATTGCGTAGCATGATAGAGCAAATGATTTTAAGGTTTGGGAAGCATTACTGAGGTTGTAGGCGGTCAATTGCCTCACTTTAATTTATGAAGGGGTTTGTGATGCAATACCAAGCACAGCTTTGAAAAGGTGTAGTGTGACTTAAAATGAAGGCAGCAAGTGAATAGTATCAGGGCTTCATTTATTTATTTATTAGAATTATTAGAGAATATTATTTTAAATGTAGATTACTACCTTTGTCTTTCAAATTTGCTTGCGCTATATTAGCTATTGTATCAGCATTATTGCCTATTTTGAGGCCACTGCATATACTGAACCCCGCATTATTGCCTATTTTGAGGCCACTGCATACACTAAACCCCGTAGCGTGCGTGACAGAGTTAGCAATGCTAAGATTTCACATGTTCATCTGTAGAGTACAAATTGAAGTCTGAAGCAATGCTAAAGTCACTGAGTTATCTGACTCGTAGGAACAGCTAAGTTGAATTCCAAGAGTGATAGGTTGATATACTTCGGCTTTGCTCACAGAAGCATTTAGAAGATACTAATGGCCCGATTTCCAATCCAGTGGTCCGTGGTCTGCCAGACTCATTGTAGCACAGCTTTGGCGGTCCAGCCACCACCGCAGCGGTGGTCTGACTGCCCCATTACGGGTCCTCTACCTAGTACACCTTGGAGGAGAGGAAACCTGTGCCTCCTCCCTTTGTTCGTGCACACAGGGGGGCATAAAATGTGTACATGCACA
This sequence comes from Lissotriton vulgaris, assembly GCF_964263255.1. Taxonomy (NCBI): domain Eukaryota; kingdom Metazoa; phylum Chordata; class Amphibia; order Caudata; family Salamandridae; genus Lissotriton; species Lissotriton vulgaris. Next base: position 956,158,200 of record NC_141699.1, read on the forward strand.
AAAGATACAGCGCAGCATGGACTTTCAAGTCCATGGCGTGCAGGAACCTTGTGAGACATTCTCATAGCGGTGCTTTTTTCAAAGGCTTTGCAGCCTTTAAAAGAGGCACCGCCATGGGAACAGCACACAGCCCACCTGCCAGACTACAAATAACTTGTAAACTGGTGGGCGGGCAGACAGCGGCAAGTCTCGGCAGTGTGGTGGGGTACTGCCTGCTCCTGTACCACCAACACTCATAATCAAGCCCTAAGTCCTCCACTGAAATGACTGACGGATGTGTGGAGTTGCATCAGGAGCTGGGTTTACAGGAAGTGGTGGTAGTTAGATTTGAAACAGACCCATAGTTAGCCACTTCTGTACCACAGAGCAGGCAGGTCTTGTTTACCTCAGGTTCATGGGAACTGGAACACCAGGCATAGTGTAGTTTAAAATACCAAAAAAGTACCCCAAACAATTGAAAAATGTAGTTCTACATTCCTGAGATAACAGATAATGGAGCGTGTGTGTTTGCAATGTCTGGTAGCGCTTTCAGGCCAATGCGCACATTGATTCCTGATACTTTTTGAAATCCTTGAATGCATTGTAGTATAACAGAAACCACCAGTCCCAGAATGAAAATTAAAACCCTGGACATAATAATTTACTTGTGGATGGATCCCAAAAAATCTTAAAATCTTAGTACCTCTTTGTACTGTAAAACATAGATCGATATAGTACATAATTTCTCAAACCTGGGCCATTGGAACTCCCTTCAGTTGATGCTTACAGTTGTAACTACACATATAAACAATCCATAGATTGTATTGGAAGATTTAGCCACACTGAGCGATGGTGCAGAGTCACAGAAAGTAATGCAAACCAATGCATAGCGTTGGTTTGATAATTCGCTGCAGCACAACATTTTATTTGTGGTGAAATGCAGCATGTTTTTTTTTTAACAACAGTTTTTATTATGTCACTTGTCCAATACAATGCAGAACTCTGTAACCCAGAGACAGACTGACACATGTTACACATAACATTTTGCGTTGACTTTTATTATATACATTATGCAAAATCTAAAACAATAAAGAAAGAAACCCCCACACCTCCTGCACTATCTTTGCATCACACTAATAATAATACTACAGATTCACCTGCACATGAAGAAACATTATCTGCAGGCCCTTAAAGGTCCGGAACCACAACTCCTGCTCCACTTAACCCTCAACTGCCACGTCACCTGCAGCAGTGGGCTCTAGGTCAAAACCCCGATACGTCACCCACCTCTTCCAGATCTTAAAATGCTTCAGCGGGCATCCTCATGCCTGAAAGATATGAACCTCCAGACCCAAATTAAAGTCTAAACATTCTTCCAATCCGAGAGCTGAGGTGTTTTAGGTATCTGATAGTCATGCTGATGATTCTGGAAAGATTTAAAAACTGTGCCACGCATAACGTCCCCTAGGGTAGAGATCCCAATAGTATCCAAGTCTCGGAAACCCCCCAAGCCTGCAAATTTGTGGCAATCTACCATTGGACCAAAGAGGAGTCTCCTGTGCCCCCGTGCCCCACCACCCCCTCCTGCGCAGGGCCTGCCTCCACATCTGGAAGACTACCCTCGTGGCAGACAGCATTGTCTTGCGGATAGAGGCCGAATATGAGACCGTCTGTAAGGAATAGGACCCCATCTGGCACCGCTCCACTGCATAGGCGGGATCAGAGTGATCCCATACCACCATTCGTTCAGTATCAGGAGTTGCAAGGCCACATATTAGAACTGGACATATGAGGTGGCCAGCCCACCACAATACGTGGACTGATAACACATCCATAATGCTACACTGGGAGCCCCTCCATCCCAAGGAAACTGTCACAGGACCGAATTAACCTGGCAGAACCAAGAGGGCCTAACAGGGAATGGATGATTCTGTAACTGGTAGAGCAAGCGCGGTAGCCAGACCTTCTTAAAGATGACCATTCGACCTGGAAGAGAAAGGGCATATGAGACCAAGTTCTCAATTTGTCGCGTACCCACGCCCAGACAGATACAACATTATGATTCCAGGACTCACAGAATGAATCAGACAGAAAACCCCCCAGATATTTCATACCAATGACCTTCACCGCAGAGGCCCAAGTATCCAATTCTACCGGATGTCCCAATGTCCACAACACAGACTTGCTCGCGTTCATAAATAGACCGGAGGTCTCCCCCAATATTTCCATAATACGCAGCAATCTGGGGACCGTCCTGTTGATCAAAAAGAAAAGAACATTGTCTGCATAAAGTGCGATACAGTCTGATAGTCCCTGTGCCCATTCAAAAGCCACCACTTGTGCGTCAATCCGCATCCAAACCGCCAAGGGCTCCATCGCGGGGGCAAAAAGAAATGGCGACAGTGGGCACCCCTGACGGATATCCCGCCCAATATGAAAAGTGAAGGAGGTAGCACCCGCAACCCTGACCGATGCCGTAATTTGTGTATAAAGAAGCTTTAAATAGGCCAAGAAGGGTGGGCCCAAATTCAAATTATCCATTGCTTAAAGAGATACGTCCAGCTAAGGGAATCAAAAGCCCTATCCATATCCACCAAGAGAAGAGCCGCTGGCGTCTCCAGCCTCCGAATCAAGTCTATAGCGATGTGCGCTCGCTGAATATTGTGCTGTTTTGCCCATTGAGGCATGAAGCCTGCCTGGTCCGGATGGACCTGTGTGGTGATATGGAAGCGAAGGTGAGTGACCAAGGCCTTGGCCAAAATCTTGGCCTCAATATTTAGCAGCAAAATGGGACGGTATGAAGAGTGTTGGTCCGGAGGACGGCCCTGCTTTTGGAACACAACCACCTCGGCGTGTCTCCAGTCCCTTGGAAGGCAGCCATACTCCCGCACCTCCTCCACCACCCTAAGGAGATGGGATCCCAGTTTCGAAAAATATCTCTAAAAGAACTCACTTGGGAACCCTTTGGGCCCTGGGGCCTTCCCAGAATTAAGTTCCCCTAATGCCGTACCCAGTTCCTCCAACGGGAGTGGGAGATCCAATTCCGCCCGAGCCTCTTTGGAGAAAAACAGGGGCGGAAGATCCAAAATAAATCGGCAGACCATGTCCTCTGACAAGGACTCCCACACGGCATACAAATTGGCATAACAGTGCGCAAAACTCTTCGCAATAACTGAGGGATCACCCAACGCTCTCTCATCAGGCCCCAAAATCCCAGGAAGAACCAAAGAACTCGCAGCCACCTGACACAATCGATGAAGCAATTTACTGGAGTTATCGCCCCATTGATAAATCCTACTATGGGATGCCAGCCATGCCAAACGAGCCTCCTCCAGCAATAAGTCCACGTGCATTTGTCTCACCACTAATAACTGTTGACAGGCTGTAGCAGGGGGACCCAACTCGTAGAAAAACCCGCCCCTACAACGGAATGGTGGGTTGCTGACACTTCAAATCTTCCCTCTCTCCAATTACCCCAGAGCGAGTGGGACACGGACACGGAGCAGCTTTGGGGAATCCACAAAGAAGAGGAAGAGGACGGCTCCTTTAATTGGGCGTATTCTGAGTTTGAAGCCTCGCCCCGGGATGACGTAGCTACAAGCGAACTGGAGAAAAAGGAGGAAGTGCAAGTCTCGGCGTGCGACGTCACCGATGAGGGAGCTCGTGTGTAGTTTGGGGATCGAGTATCGAGAGGAGGAGAACGCGAAACCGACTGTGGAGACCGACGAACGGAAGAAGCAGATATGGAGGCCAATGACCCCGCGGTTCGGCCAGCCACACCCCCGGAGGAGTGTGGATCACTCAGGTACAACAGCGGGTGTCTAGCTGGGTGGGGAGGCGGGGAGACTCCGCTAAGAGATAGTGCCTGTATATAGATACAACGTCTGTGGGTCACATTTGATTGTATATACACGGGAGCACTTCCTCAGAGTTTCTTTAGTAGTTTAACCCCCCTCCATTTACCTTTAAGGCACCTCACACCCTGTTGTGCACCATTGTGCAAATTCCTATGTTAATACACTGTGTGGATACACTCAAGCAGCGGTGGTCCCTCACTCCCCGGGTTCCCCTTGGCAATATATATAGAGGACGGTTGCCTGACGGTACCCCTCTCTTTTCTCACCTGCATATCATACGGAGGAGAACTGCAGCCCAGCCGACCTGAAACTCAGTCCCCACAGCCCAGAGAGCGGCCCAGCAGGAAGCGACTGTCAGGAACAGGTCCCAGACACAGCTGCAACAACAGACCCAGCTACCTTTACTCGGGAGACTGTCGGCCAAGAAAAAGAAGTCCTTTATAAAAATAAAAACCCTACTTAGCTCGATCCAGTCTCCGGTCCCTTTCTCCTACCCCACCACACAGGCGATGGTCCCCCATCCCCCCTACATGCTCGTTACAATTCCAACAAGTCAGCCTCCGAGCGCACCAGGGACTCCTTCTTAGAGCGACGTGCCATAGAATAAAAATATATGTCCACCCCCTGAATAGTAGATTTCATTGCTTCCCATAACGGTGCAGCGGTTGCCAGCGATACCACATTAAGATCCAGATATTGATCAATGGCCTGACCCAAATGCTCCTTATATTAATCATCTTGCAGATGCCAGTGGAAAGACGCCAACGAAAAGGTGGCCTCACAGGACCGAACAGTAGCCTGGGTGCTACTGGGGAATGATCCGACAGGCCCCTGGGAAAGATCTCTGCATCCATCACCCTCCCAGCCACTCCTGCCGTTACAAAGACATAGTCCAACCGTGAGAACGATTCATGCACTGCAGAGAAATATGTATACCCCTACTCCTCCACATGTTGTCATCTCCAGTAGTCAACCCAGCCCAGATCCAACACCAAGGAGGATAATTTAGTTGTTTGGCCAGCAGCTGACATTCCCCCTCGTTGCCATCTATCTCGAACCCCATCCATCACATCATTCCAGTCACCACCCACAGCCACCACTCCATCTGAGACAACCGCCCACAAAGTCATAATGCGTTCAGCCAATGTCCAGGACAGAGGAGGAGGGGCATAGACACTACCCAGCCTCACCTATTTCTCATAAATGGATCCTTGAATAAAAATATACATCCCTGGTTTTCCACCCACGACTTGGAGTGAACATATGGGATCCTTCGATGAATAAGGATAGCCTCCCCACGGGAGCCCCTCGTGAACCCAGAATGGAAAACTTGGCAATACCCATATCACCTTAGGCATAGGGCCTTGGTCCCCAATAAATGTGTCTCCTGCAAGATAAGAACATCAGCTTGGTAGCGCATTGCCTGGTGAAGGATAGCTCCCGCTTTACTTTATCCAATGCCCCCTGACATTCCAACTTACAATCCTAAGGGTCCCGGTAGTAGGCCGTGGGCTAACGGCAGAGGCAGACATCCAGAGAAACCATACACACAATGAGTAGGTCCTGTGGAGACATAAATGCACAGCGGCACATAGCAGCAATATGACAGGGCAGTGAAATCAAAATAATCTCCCAAAAAGTAACAATTAGAGCAAAAAACTTCTGATACACAATTAGAAGACTTGCAAATAGTAAGCAAAAACATCCCCACAAACCCCCAGCCCCATCCGAATATCTGAAAACCACTGATGTATCTGTTGCGGTGAAGGCGGCATGATAACCCCAACGGGAGCCACCGGCCCACCTCCACCATTGGACCCCCAAAAGTCCCCCCATGAAACCCGGGCTGGACCCCAGACCGCAATGGCCGACGGGGGATAGTAGACCGAGCATATTCTTTGACAGCTTAAACAAATGTGCATGTATGTTTGTCAACTAGGAAAGTCACTAAGAGGTTATGAGGTCAGCTTTCCTGAGCGGGGCCCCGAGGCCGATATACTGATGTCACCTTTGGGACTGCGAGCGGTGTCTGGATCTTGAGCGCCTGCTCCCTTTAACTTTGGGTTTAGGTGGCTTGCAAGTGGATTCACATTGTTGACGAGTTGGACTCCAGTCTTGGCGGTGTGTGCGAGCGCAACTGAACTGTCTCATCTGTCAATTAGACTACGTCCTCGGGGGAATCAAAAAACAGCGTCCGTGACTTGTAAACCACCCTCAGCTTGGCAGGATGCCGGAGAGCGTATGGCAGTTTCAAGTCCCGTAGGCGGGCCTTTATTCCCATAAAGGATTGGTGCTTCTGCTGAACCAGGCGAGTATAGTCTGGAAATATAAGGATACAGGCATTGTCACAATGTAGTGGTTCCTTAAGGCAGGAGTGTTTCAGGATAGCATCCCGATCATGATAGTTTAGGATTTTGGCTATGACTGGACGTGGTCGAGCTCCCGGTGGCGGCTTCTGCATGAGGGCCCGGTGAGCCCTGTAAATGATAAAGCAGTTAGACATAGATTCTGGGGGAAGCCAACCAACTAGCCCTTTCGTCAAGAACTGTTCCATGTCGCCCCCTTCACCGCCCTCCAGGAACCCCACAAAGCGCAGATTGCTCCTCCTTGTCCTCCCTTTCGCATCCTCAACACGAGAAGCTAGGCCCCTAGTGAGGGTCTCCAATGATGCAATTTTTTTGCAATGTATTGACCGAGTCCGCCACTCCATAGACCCTATTTTCAGCCGCTGTAATGAGCTCCGTAGCATTGCGCAGGTCCTGGTGGTAGAACAAAACCTCAGATTCCACCTACCCTTTTTTAGTCTTGAGGGCCTTGCGTGGCTGTGTGATTGCCGCCATAAGGGCAGCATTGTCCCCGGCTCCTCCCTGCGCATCCTCCTGCTCTGCAGTCAAGCGGTCAACAAACAAGCAAAAATTAAAAGTTTAAAATATAGGTAAAAAAACATTTTCGCCCTAAATAGAAAACAACCACCCGACATTTCAAAAGATTCAATTAAAGAAAAAAACTGCAATTATACTCAACAGCACACATATAAGTACAAAATGGAAAGCGGGCAGTGGTTGCTGGCATATACCGAGAGTGGTGAGGCGGGGCACAAAAAAGAAATAATTAATAAAATTGATTTCCCTTTTTTTGCTTGCAGCACAACGTCCTCCTCCCTCTGGTGTCTTCTCTAGAACCAGAAAATTGCACTACCCAATCTTGGCGCTGTTCTCACAACATGAAACAACTGCTAGGATTGGGGGGAGCAGCCTCACTCAGCATCTCAAAAGCACTGGAGGCCTGCAGTTTCGCTAACCCAGTTGTCTAGAACAGCTAGGTTAGAGAAGTTTAAAATGTGCATGTCTGGCTGGCCATCCCAAGACGGCCTTCCGAAGAGACATGCACATTTTAAAGTGCACAGCTCTCTGCTGCTGCCACTCGGCAGCATTGGTCCTGCTTCGTCTTGACACTTAGGGGCTAGTTACGATGCCGGATGGAGTTGCCTCCGTCCGATGCTGTTTCAGATTTGGGACCGTCTGACCTCAGGTCAGCAGTTCCAACTGCCTGATTACGATGGGACCGAACAATGTTTAGTCACATACTCACTTTTCTCTCTTGGAGCTTGTGTCACAGCCGTAAACCAGCTGTAATACAGGCTCCTATAGAGAAATTAGGGTGTGTGTAAAACCATGCACTCTGTGGCAGTCACCCATGGTGCCTGCTAAACAGTGCAGGGTTTTTACAGGGGTTTACACTAGGTACCCCTTCGACCACCAACCGTAGGCAGCAGGGTGAAGGGGGCCCTGCTAGATGCCCCCAAAGTCGCTTTGCGACAGCCTTTCCTTGTCAGATAGGTGGCGCAAAAAGGCTGTGGGAAACCGATATCGTAATCCCGACGACGGCAACCCTGTCCTTAGGGGATTACTGGGCAGTTCCGACTGGTTGGAAGTATCTGAGAGTCAGTTGGGACCAAGTCAGAACGACTGGCCGGTTTACGTTCCGACTGCCGACATCATAATCTGGCGGTCGAACCGCAAACCAACCATGTCAGTCCGAAAGCCTCCGACCACAGTCGGAAAGCTGCCGACTAGCGGTCGTGGCTTTCTGACTGACATTGTAATCAACCCCCAAGTTTGGGATGGGTTACTGAAAAATAAAATGATAATAAATAAACTTTATTACCTTTTAATTTTTCAGCTCTGGGGCTTGTGGGGCGATGCTCCTCCACTTAAATGGAGGAGCCGCCCCTGAAAACGTTTAGCGAGATATGTTGTGTACATTGGCAAAGAAAAGTTCGATTTATAACAAAATATTTTACTGTACTATAAAACTATTTCCACACAGAATAACAGAAACAGCAAGATATATAACATGCTAAAAAGGAAATCAATTGCTCTTGCACATAGGGTACACTTACAGCCAAGAAAGCACAAGAAGTAAGAATGTAAATTGCAAATGTACAAAATACTACTCTAATGGGGACACTTTTTCACGTACCTTGCTGCCCGTGAGGAGGAGCTCACTGCACCAGCGCCTAGCGGACCTGTTTCCAGCCTCACGACTCGCCGGACCCGCTTCGCGGGTCCCGCAGCGCGTCGCATCACCAAGGACTGCCCAGAGGACTCAAGGAGGAGCGCGGGGGTAGGAAAGTGCACCAGCGGGGCTGCGAGCTAAGCAGGGGACTCCAGTGACCAGGAGCCCCTGCGAGCCCAACTAGCAACACCTGGGCTGCTCTCCCCGCTGGCCACGCCCCCCCGCCAACGGAGTAAAAGCTGCTGTGACCCCAGTGTTAGCGGGACACTTTTTCACGTACCTTGCTGCCCGTGAGGAGGAGCTCACTGCACCAGCGCCTAGCGGACCTGTTTCCAGCCTCACGACTCGCCGGACCCGCTTCGCGGGTCCCGCAGCGCGTCGCATCACCAAGGACTGCCCAGAGGACTCAAGGAGGAGCGCGGGGGTAGGAAAGTGCACCAGCGGGGCTGCGAGCTAAGCAGGGGACTCCAGTGACCAGGAGCCCCTGCGAGCCCAACTAGCAACACCTGGGCTGCTCTCCCCGCTGGCCACGCCCCCCCGCCAACGGAGTAAAAGCTGCTGTGACCCCAGTGTTAGCGGGACACTTTTTCACGTACCTTGCTGCCCGTGAGGAGGAGCTCACTGCACCAGCGCCTAGCGGACCTGTTTCCAGCCTCACGACTCGCCGGACCCGCTTCGCGGGTCCCGCAGCGCGTCGCATCACCAAGGACTGCCCAGAGGACTCAAGGAGGAGCGCGGGGGTAGGAAAGTGCACCAGCGGGGCTGCGAGCTAAGCAGGGGACTCCAGTGACCAGGAGCCCCTGCGAGCCCAACTAGCAACACCTGGGCTGCTCTCCCCGCTGGCCACGCCCCCCCGCCTATCACATTGCTGTAGCACTTAAAGGAGGACCAAACGCCCGCGGCGCGGGAGCGCGCGGGAGGGCGCCGGGAGAAGCCCGGGACAAGGGCGGGACCGTCCAAGGCCGTCACAGGCCGGAGCAGGCCGGGCTGGGCCCACCCTCTTGACTTCCCATATTGTGCAGGTACTTACATACTTCATAATTTTGTTGCACTCGTCCTGGGCGGAATTACTGACTGACCCTCCGGGAGTTCAACTATGCCTTCATCAACAAAGGAGAGTACCCCTCAGAAGCCGGGTGGTGTGAAAAATGGAAGCCTTGAAAATTACTTTGCACGGGCTGTGGGGGAGGCGGATAAAGAGGGAAATTTGTCTAGGCTAAGGGCGGAACGGAGACGATCAGTGGACAACCTGAAAAACACCCCCTTGGTAGATTTATCTATTACTTTAAGGGAGGAGTCAACTCGTATTGAGGATGTTCCAGTCTTGTTAAGGGAAGGGATGAACACCTCCCCAATTGATATCACGAGCACTGCTCCACCTAGTAGTATTAGAATTAGCCCCGCTAGGGGGGCTACAGTCCTAACGCCACAACCACCCATAACCCGTAAAGACAAGCATCCGAAATTGAAAGTAGTCACCACACAAGCAATCCCAGGACCCCCCCCAAAAAAACGTAGGAGAAGGGCAAAGGGAGCACAGGGTGGCAGTAAACCCAAGACTCTACACCTAGAATTTGGGAAAGCCTCAAAACATCAGGTACCCACAGCAATACCGCCGGTAGAGTCACACTCTAAATCTAATGTGCAGGAAGTTATAGCTCCCGCCCTGAGCACAGATGTAGGAACTAGTAGCGATAATGTCCCCCTCTCTGTTGTGCCACTGGGAAACCTGGAATTCCTCTTAAGGTCTCTGTTACTCCCGATCAGCGAAAGCGTAAAAAAGATCGAGATCAGATTAACCATACTGGAGGCCACACTGGGAAGCCTTAAAAATCGCAGTGGCCGACAGGAAAGTGATCCAACAGCTATCCCTAGCCCCGTAGCTTCGCAAGGGTTAAAACACAGGGTAGTCAACCCAACGCCAATTCCACCTCAGGCCTCAAACGGGGTAGTCCCACAAAAACCACTAAACGCAAACCCTGTAGTCACCAATCCTCCCCAGGCCAACACACCCAACCCACCCCTAGTATTAGCACCTCAGGCACTTATGACAAAAAACAACATCCCGGACAATCAAAAAATGCCCCCTGCAAGACCCCGTCGTCCTAACCTACCACCTGAGACCAACGACCTCACAGTAGTTATGGCAGGGGTCCCCCAACTAGACGAAGGTGAAATAGAGGATTTTTGTACTCTAAAAACTAGGGTCATCAAGTGGTTAAACATAAACAGACCTCTCCCGATACATCTTAATAATGAGATTATAATGGTAAGAAGGGTCCCGTGGGTGGGGAGAAGTCGGAAATCCATTACTGGGGACTGTATATTGGTGAGTTTCAGGGACAAGGGCACGGTGGCACACATTTGTCAAGGGGAAAACATATCAAGGGAATCTACCATCCATACCCTTCGTGTGTCTTTCTTTTTCCCAAGTACCCCAGGCCTACAACATCCACCCCAACGACATGATAGATGGGAAAGAGTCGGTAGAAGAGGGCGCCATCAGGCTTCTCATCCCTGGCCACTCTTCGGTAGAATGGCACCACTACTCCCAACCTATAATCGGTTTAACTGTTTAAATGATTTAGAGGGGGTGGATTGACAAATAGATAAGGCCTGTAAGGAAACTGTAGAAGAGGGCGCCCAAGCAGAAACATCAGCGGTGCAAAGAAACCTGGCCCTGCAAACCCAACTATGTAGGGCGGAGGACTCTATGTCTGTAGTTAGTGAACAACTAACACACACTCAGACAACGCCTGTAGCTCATGTGGGGGGGGTGGAACTGACTCCATGTCGGTTTCTTAGCTGGAACGTGGCAGGGACTAGAGCCAAAAGATTAGATCCCACATGGATAGATTTTATAACCAGCAACCACGTAATTGCCCTACAAGAAACATGGGACACCGCACCAACTTTCTGTCTGGATGGGTTTACAAGTTTTATTATCCCAGCAACTCCTAGTAGTGCAGGAAGAGCTAAGGGTGGACTAGTTCTCCTCTTCTCCCTTAAATTGGCAGGGACGTTTAAACAACTAGAGTCAGGCTCCCCAAATATCTTAATGGTAGAATGGATTATCTCACCAGGGCGGGTTTTAGTGGTCCTAAATTTTTATAATTCATGGGCTAGACAAACAGACACAGCCCATGTGGATCAACTAGAAAAAGTTCTTATTGATTATAGTCACAAATCTTGCACTAATTTCGATTTCTTAATTTTAGGTGATTTTAATATCCAAAAATGTGTTTTAAAATGTAATTTAGGCAACCTGGATGGTCAAATAGAAAATGGCAATCTGCACTTTGCTCACACCAAAGCGGGGGAGGCGTTGGAATTTCTCCTTGCTAGCCTTAACATGTCTGAACCCCTTAGCACTGGTAGTGACGAATCCCTGCCCACCTACAAAGGGTCTGAAAGTGGGTCTGTGATAGATTTCATTTTCGTTTCTCAGGGCTTAACCTCTAAGTTGGGGATTTACGAGGTAACTGCCTCTCCACATAGTGATCACAACCCAGTCTCTGTACAGGTTCATTGGAGTGACTTATGGAGCAAGCACCTGGGTCTTCCCAGGGCTTGCACATCGACGGTGCCCAGTGACCATGGCAGACGGCTCAAGTGGGGTAAGGTGGTCCAGGAAACCTTTATGGCTTCCCTGTGCCCAAAGATAGAGGAACCCATGCGTATTTGTTTAGACCAAAATGCCTCTAATGAAGAGATTGTTTCAGCTTTTAACCTAATCTGCTCACAAACGGCTGAAGAACTTACTGTTCCCAACTCTAATTTTCCACCCAAGCCATTTAAATGGTTTGATAGGAATTGCTCTAAAGCCCATAAAGAACTGAAAAATGCCCTTAAAATAAAGCCGAGGGATAAAACTTTAATCTCTAAATTAAGACGAGAGTATAAATTGGTTGTTAAAAATAGAAAAAATGCAATTAAAAAGAATGCTTGGAATGATTTGCTTGACGTGGACATACTACGGAATAGTAAAAGATTCTGGGACATCATAAACAACCAATTCTTCTCTGGGGAGATCAACACAATCTCCGACTGCATCATCAGTGACGAGAAATGGGTTGATCATTTTAAAAATATATATGGTGGCAATGACCCTGTAAATGGTAATGAGACAGGACTGACCAGGGGCCTAGTGGCAGTAGAATTTAATGAGGAGGAGGTATATAAAGCCATAATGGACTCCACGAAAAACAAGGCTCCGGCCCGGACGGAGTCCCGGTAGACTTTTTCATATATGCCCCAACTACCTGGTCTAAAGTCCTTACAAACGTCTTCAGGGCAACAAATGATGGATGTTTTCCAGAAACATGGAACACATCTGTCATAGTACCAATTTTTAAAAAGGGAGACAGGGAGAATCCGGGATGTTACCGCCCAATCTCCCTGATAGACTCTGCCTTTAAGATTCTGGGCAGAGTACTACTGACAAAGTTGAGAACAAGCCTGGAGACCTGTGGGGATCTCGCAGAGATTCAATATGGCTTCAGGGAAAAACGGGGAACCTTAGAGCAATGCTCAAATTTACACCTCCTAATATCAAAGTATACGGTGGCCGGGGAGGGTTCACTATATTTGGCCTTTATGGACCTCTCCTCGGCCTTCGACTTGGTTAATAGGGTCAAGCTCTGGGCTATATTGCGCGAGCTTGGTATTGAGGAACCCTTGGTAGCCCTCATAGCAAGCTTGCACCAAAACCTTACTGCGAAGGTCCGGGTGACCAGGGATGGGCGATGCTCTGATAGTTTTAGGTCAAATAAAGGTGTCCGCCAAGGCTGTATCCTAGCCCCACTTTTATTCACCATTTACATTAATGATCTAGGGAAGTCTTTGTTAGCAGGCAACGCTGATGTCCCGCGGGTGGGTGTGAAGCAGATTCCGGCTCTTTTATATGCAGACGATGCTGTTCTCATCGCCCGCACGGGCATTGGGCTACAGACCCTTTTGGAACTCTTTGGCTCTTTTATGGCCAAATTGGATCTAAAAATCAATGTGACTAAATCGCACACAATGATTGTGGGTCCACAAAAAAATAAATCACATACAAAAACCTTTTTCTGCAACGGCGAGGCACTCTCCAGGGTCCCGGTTTTTCCTTATTTAGGGGTCCTGTTTGATGAGAAGGGCTCCTGGGTCCCGCAAATCAAGGCCAAATGTATTTCTTTAGCCAGGTCCACAGCAGCCCTGTTGGATTTTACCAAAAGACTAGGGGCTAAACCAATGGACGCTGTGTTAAAAGTTTACAAAAGTAAATGCATTTCAATTGCCTCATATGGTGCAGCACTGTGGGGTTATACTAATCTGGATAGCATGCAGATAGTAGAGAATAAACTTATTAGACGAATTTTGTCGGTCCCAAACTCCACACCTACCTACTCCATACATGAGGAAGTTGGCCTACCTTATATTACAGATGGATTGAAAATGGCCCCTTTACTTTTTTGGGCCAATATCTGGTTAAATAGTGAGTTGTCTTTAAATCACACAATTCTTAAAGACGTGACTGCAAGGGAGGGGGCAATGAAAATTGCCTGGCTGAGATATATAAAGTCATCATTCACTGCCCTCGGAAGACCTGACTTATATACAACACCATCTATAATCAGGAAAGCGGACATTGCATGGATTAAGAAGGAATTCCAGGGGAGGACACACTTAGAGAGAGAGGAGTTTGAGGTTAATAAGCCATCAGTAAGAGCACATCTGGTTTTGTCCTCGTCCCCCTCGATGGAACCTTACCTGCAATACGTCTCTAAACCCTTGCATAGATTCTTGCTAACCAGATTCAGAATGAATTTAATCCACTATTTACTAGGCACCTTCCCTACGTGGGGTAAACCAGAACATGCACCACCCTGTGAGTGTGATCAGTTCTCTAATCAGGACACTCTTCATTTCCTGTTTTTTTGTGCATTTTACGATACTGAGAGGAGAAAATATTTAATTCCCCTCCTGAAAACACTGGGCTTTATACAAGTGAGACCAGCCTTGCTTTATCTCCAAAGGTTACCGGATGCACATGTCACTTTCTGTGTAGCGAGTTTTTTAACAGCCGCGCACAGAGGTAGAAATAAAAGAATCCCTAGAACTGTACTGCTTTAAATTAAAAATTAATACGTTAACTGTTACTTTTTTGTATGTATAATGGTGACTGATTAAGTGCCTCTTTTATGGACACTATGTATAAAATGAATTGTGGGTATTTTTAAAATGTTTTTTAAATACATGTATGTTCTGCCTTTTATGATTTTAACAAAAATCGAATAAAGTGTATTTTGACTGACTGACTGACTACTCTAATGCTTGTAATGGGAAGCCTAATTAAAAAATTATGGTATTAATGCGAGACAACACAACCACCCCCCAAATTTCACAGATAATGAAGTAAGGCATGTCCTACTAGACTTAAAAGATGTAAGCACCATTTCCCAAGCGCCCACTACTAAATAATAAAGATATACTTCCTAAAGTAACTAGATACATCACAGGTCAGCTACCAGCAAGATCCAATTTAAAACACCTAATAGCACGTACTAAGAAAGGTACCAGCGAAACTGCTATTGCCCCTAGAAGTTACACAGACATTCCAATTCCTGAATACCTAACTACTACACATAATAATGAGCCCTTCCTCGTACACAACAACCTTAATAATGAAAAATGAATAATTATATATGCTACTGCAAATAACTCATTAAGAGTAAGCCAATGTGAAAAATGCATGATGAACAGAACATTCAAAATGTGCCCTAAACCATTCACTCAAATATATACCATATTTGGGTAATTTCACAACTTTAACATACACCTCATATATGCATTGCTAACTAACAAAGTAGAACTTACTATGAACTACTAAACCACATTAAAATAAAAACAAGCAACTATTCACCAGAAAATATTATAACAGACTTTGAACAGGTAATTATACAAACAATACTTAAGCTGTACCAACCACAGCCATACAAGACTGTCATTACCATTTCTAGCAAAGCATTTGGAGAGAAATCTACACTAAGGGGCTTATTTATAAGAATCTTGCGCCACAAGAGCAACACTTTTTTTGATGCTCTAGTGCTCAAGCCTCTCAATCACATCTATGTGGTCATGCAATGTCACTCTGCGTGGCTTTTAATGGCCTCATGGATATGGATTAAGACAAAGCGGCCCAAGTCCATGCCTTGCCTTACTCAGGGTCAATGAGGAGTTCCATGGGTGTTGTAGTGGGTTTTCCCATGCCACACCCATGGATTTTGATGCTGCCGCAGATTAACTTAATCACGTAAATTTGGGGCAGCGCCAGAACCATACACCTCCCCAGACCAGGCTTAATGAGGAGAAATATTTGTATTTCTCCTTGTTTTTTCCTCTTTCCATGTGTGCTGCATTTTGCATTGCACATAGAAAGATGAAAATGCCTCTTGACATTGTTTTTGTGCAGGAAGGTGCCCCTTCCTGAACACATGAAACAATTAAGGAATGTTAATTCCTTAATTGTGAACCAATGCAGGAGGAAAGGACATGAATGTACCGTATTTCATAAATATGATAATTTCTGCCTTTCAGATTGGCATAGGAGACTACAGTAAGAAGACTTGCGTTGCTGCCCTATGCCAATTCCTCAATAATGGTGGCCCAAGGGTAGAATAAGCATCAAGTAGCTAGTCTTCCTTTGAAATAAGGAAATTAATTGCACTAGTTTATGTCCCAGTAGCAGTGGTAGCTAACTAATACAACATACTTATAGAAGCTTCATTTGGCCAACAAAATGAACATAAATTAAGTTCCCTACTGAACTACTTTGAAGACACTTGAGTTGGCAGAGTGCACTGCTCTGGACATAGATGCCAACCCAAATCAAATAAGCATTTGCAATGCAATAGGTCTCGCATTTACGCTAGTTTAAGCTACTGGCATTGTAAATGACAATGTCTTTTACTTAACTTTTAAAAACAAAAACAAAAATAAAAGGCATTGTTATTTGGAATGTGAATAGCTCAAACTTGCCTAAATGTGAAATCTATTGAATTGCAAATGCTTGTTTAGGACTTGTGCCCTGCTTGTGGCCCTATAACAAACCATGCATGCCGGTTCACGCCGTAGATTGCATGATGTTACATGTTGAACATTCCTTATTTGTTTCATGTTACCCATATAATGAGGGTGTCAAAAGTGACATCACACATCTTGTGTCCCTTTTGACATCACAATAAGTAAGGTCACACAACAATGTAGTCAGAAAACGCACAAAGGATGTCTCCTAAAATAGTGAGTAATAAAAAGGAGAAGAAAAAAAACATACTTGTATAAAAATGAGAAGCCAGACTGCAAAAAATAACTAAGCTGCTCAAATGGGTTTGAAGAGTCAGCACAGAGGCACGAGGCAGTGACCTCCAGAAAACCTAAAGGATGCGCCTGGAGTTTTACAGACTCTTAACCCCGCGAAGAACGCCAAGGACATGTTACTGCTGCTTGCAGCTCTTGCTCCCTCTGACACCCCACAGGCACTTCCTCATCTCCCATGTGCTTGGTGACCAATCCACGCGCCCATGGGAGTAGAGAAAGCGACGTGTTGATCCAACAAGCCCGCGAGCACCGCGCTCTGAAACGGACCCTCCCAGGCTGTAGTCCACAGGGAAAGAGTTCTTGGGGACTCCGATCCCAAATGAAGGCCACCGATTTCTTGTGAGAGCTCTTCTGCTCTCAGCAATTAAGAACAAGCCTGAAATCGTCCTGCGCGAAAGTGAAAGTGCGCCAGCCCTACGCGGGAACAGGAGATGTGCATGCGTACGGAGTGCACATCTCCTGTCCGTACGCTTGTACATCTCCTGTCCCCCTTCGCCCACCAAACTGACAACAATAGGGCTAGCCAAGGCAAACAGCGCATGTGCTGTGTCGCAAGGCGAGACCAAAAAACCATGATGGAAATTTCTGGATAGCATTAAGGCTCATCAAGCCAAATCCAACAACGGTGTATTAGGATGGCAAAATGCCTTCCATGCCACACTAGGGAGGACACAACCTGCACTGCACATATTTATAGAAGCTTCCAAAAAGAACAAAGCTACTAACACGAAGGATAGAGCAATCAATAGCCAAATTAAACCTAAAATAAGTAAACAAACCAGTCAAATGTACAACATGCTACAATGTAAAGTTAGAATCTACATTAACAAAGGAGTAGGCTACTTTTAAGTAATTGCAAAATCCCTACCTACCTACAAACTAAGCAACAATTACTTAACCAATTTTAAACAAATATTTAACAATTTTCTTTATAGATCAGTCAAATATCACTAACATAGAAAAGAAGACTGATCTTCTTTTTGTAATATTTAATTAAGAATCCACATATCACCCAAAACCACAACATTATACATAAATACAACATAAAATCAATAAAATAACACACATAAAAAATAAAATGAATACATTGTAGATAGACCAAATACACATAGATAATAAAACATATCAATTCCCACCCGATAATAAAAAAAGGATACTTACAGTTGTGTAGCTGTAGATTTTTATACACACCCATGTTCACAAAATCCAATCCTCAAGAAAGTGAAAAATAAAGTCAAATGAATCCACTAAAAAAGCTAAAATGAAATAGCCCAGAGTCGTTAGAAACCATAAGCAACCTAAAAATTCTCAAATAATGCAAAAATGAAAATGTCTAAAGTCATTAGAAACCATACAAATCCTGAAACATCAAACAAATTAATAAGAACCACTCCAGAAAACACAAACATTGAAAAGAAATTAAAGAATATTACTGGTGGGGGGGCGTGGCTAGCAGCCGAGCATGGCGGCAGCCTAGAAGAACAGCTCCGGCAGAGAAGCGACCTCTCCAACAATCCGTGACATAATCCGTGGCTAAACCTGACCTCAGACGGAGGGACCGAAGGCCTAGGACCGGGCGGCGCTGGCGACAGGAACCCAGGTGCAAATCGGACGCCGGACGGCAGAGTTACAGCCGAGTGTCGGCGCGGCCTAGACGAGGGCCGGAATCCGGGGAGTCCAGTGATCGGAGGTGCCGACTGGAAGTGCTACCAGGCCGGCAGGGGCGGACCGGATGTGGCCGGGGACTGAGGAGCGGCGTCAAAAGCAACCCGCCAGAATACAGTACTGACCCCGGATGAGGTGGAGGAACGATCAGAAGATCACAGTGCTGCCGGTGTAATAGTGGAGGTGAACACCGCCGAAGCGCTGTCTATGAGCCAAATTCGGCGGGGAGGTGAGGCGCTGTTGCTGGGACACGGCGGAGCGAGGGGGTGATTCACGGGGGCAGCGGGCGGCCCGGTGAGTCCTCCCCCCCCTTCACGCCGGAGCCGGTTGAAAACCGAACTGGGTGGCACCTGGAGGCCACAAAACGAGCGCGGACCGAGGGAGTAGTGGTGCACAACACGGGTGCGGGGGGACCTGAGCGAGTGACCGGACCAGTCGTTGGTTGGCCCCATGACTCTGAAACACTGGTGCCACACTGGGCCGCACAGCATTGGCACTCCAATCGGGCCGTAAAGACGCCAAGGGGTACAACTGGCCAAACAGAGGAGGGGCACCGCCTGTAACAACTCAGGAGCGCAGTCCAGCTCCACACAATAACGAAGATTGCCATCGGCGAAGCAGCTGCGACCCTGCGAAGCGGGGAGTGGGATAGGGTGTGACCAGAGGAGACAGATCGCCGCACTGGACATAAGCACTGAGGCTACGGCTCAATTGAGGTCCGGAATAAGTCGGATGTGTAACCTGACCCAACTTAAACTGTCTAACTACTCAAAGCACTACAGGGGTTGAGCTGAGACAACGGCTGGACCGAGGCCTTGACCGCTCCCTCGCTCAGTCCCTCCTGAAGGCCAATTGTCCTGGCAACCAGCGGAACGTTGGTAGACATTATGGCGGGAAAGGGCTCCAAAGGCGACGCGACGCAAACACGTATCGAAAGATACACCTGCGATAAAACTGCGTCCCCTCCAACGGAAGGAAGGCAAAATTCCACGAGAATGGTAGACGGCGCGGGGACAAAAAAAGCGACACTGGATGACATAATGCGAGCGCTATCGCAGGTCCAGACTACGGTGGGCTCCATCTCTACTGAAGTCACTCTCTTTAGAGCAGATCTCCACAAAATGGCCGAAAAGGTGGGTTCACTGGAACTAGTCACGAAATCATTGGTAGAGGATGTATCGGAGCTTCAGACGGCGATGGAGAAAGTAGCGGCAGAGAATAAACTGCTAAAGGAAAAGCTGGATGACCAGGAAGGGCACTCTAGACGGAACAATATAAGAATTCTTGGAGTTCCTGAATCAGAAGGTACTAGGGCAACTGATCTCTTTGTGAAAGAAGCCATTAAGTCACAACTCCAACCTAAGGGACTGTCGACATTCTTCTTGGTCGAAAGGGCGCACAGAGTACCGGGTGGCCAGCCAAACCCAGGAGCGCCTCCAAGGCCTATCCTGGCGAGACTGTTCAATTTCCGGGATAGGGATGCCATCCTGCAAGCGGCGCGGGTATCCCCCCCGTGAAGATCCATAACTCTACACTGGCCTTTTTCCCGGACTACACGGTGGAGGAGGCCCGAAAACGAAAGACATTTCTGGAAATCAAAAAGGAACTAAGAAGGAGGGAGATCCAGTACTCCATGTTATTCCCGGCTAAACTGCGGGTAGTGGCGGAAAACAGGTCATGGTTTTTCGATAATCCGGACATAGCTGGGACTGGTTGGACGGCTGGCGACCAACCTCTCAATCCCGCCGTGCAGGACAGAATAAGAGGGACCAGCGTACAGGAGACCGTGAGGACATCCGGACGGAAGGGCCGGCAGAAGAAAGAAGCTCGCCAATGAGAGACAATGTTAGTGGAGATCTGGAGGTGGAGGATTAACATTCCGGCAGATGCGAGACATTTATTGATAATGGGACTGCCGCGTGGGCTGCCATTAAGGGTGGGCGTAAAATCCGTTTCGCGGGCGAATTTGCGGATTTTCCACGATTTCGCGATCCGCGAATCTCGAGAAATCGCGGTAAAATCCGCGAATCAGCGGGGACGAATTTTCAGCCAAGCAAGGGTTACAGCAGCAGGTGCAAAAGTTGAACCTAATTTCTTTGTAACCTTTTACAAAAGGGTTACAAACAAATTAACTTCAACTTGGACACCTGCTGCTAATTGCTTCCTGGCGCCTCGTTGCCTACTTGCAACTATTCTCTGACCCTGCTCTGACCCTTGAAGCAGGGTCAGAGAATAGTTACAAGTAGGCAACGAGGCACCTGTCCAAGGAATGAAACCTCATCAGGAAGCACTTACAGATATAAAAAACAGGAAGAAGGGAGAGGATGTCAAATACACCCATTTTGAGTTGTCAGGAGGGGTTAAACTAAAAGAGACCTTTACAGCACAATTTTCATATGCATTTTGCTAAAAATAAAAAGCTGTATGCTCTGTAGGGGCAACTCAGGAATCTGGCCCTTCAGAGATCTGGCCTCTCTTTCTTTCTCTCGTTCTCTCTCTCCCTCTCTCTTTCCCTCGCTTTCTCTCTCTTTCTATCTATCTATCTATCTATCTATCTATCTATCTATCTATCTATCTATCTCTCTCTCTCCCTCTCCCATAAACGACTGCATGGATAACTTCGCTATGCAAGCGGCTCGCGAAGACGCAAAAATCCCCGCGAACACGCAAAAAACTCCGCGAACACGCAAAAAAACAAAAATCCGCAAATTCGCACAAATTCGCGAATTTTGCGGATTGCGAATTCGCAAATCCGCAAATTCGCGGATCGCGAATTCGCAAAATTCGCCCATGCTTAGCTGCCATGGACACTGGGCTAAGGACCTCCATGGAGGGTAAGAGGGGTCGCTGACTCCGGAGTACTCTTCACCCCCAACAAGCAAGTAACACTGTGTTTCTAATTGGGTGGGGTCAGGCACTGTGCTAAATTGGGGTGGCGGGCAGTTCAAAGTCCGAGTAGCAGGGGAGCAGGGAGGGGGGGACTTCAGGGGATAGGGGGGGTAGCAATGTTTAATTGTTTGAAATGTTTGACTTTAAGAATGCACGAAGAACCACAATGGTCACAGTAAGCTGGAAAATACGCGTTGGGCGAGCCGATGTATGCCCAATAACAGCGGGACCGTCATCGCAGGCGCATGAAAGAGTCCATGGGGATGGGTATAGACCAGGAACACTGACATCACACCCTAAGGGACCCAGGTCCATCTTTACAAACACACAATGGCACAAATGGTACGGTCTGACATAGTAGAAGGCAGTCCTGACACGGGGACGGTGCCACCGTTGCAATTAGTATCGTGTAATGTCAGGGGACTAGGTGACAAGGTAAAGAGAGGGTTGGTGCTCCAGAGTATTAGAAGAATGAATCATGATCTGATCCTCCTTCAGGAAACACATCTAGTGAGTACAGCCAGTAAGGCTCTGGATAGACGGGGATACCGCATGATAACACACTCAGACTTCACTTCAGGGTCCCGGGGGAACAGGCATTTTAATGAAGAGAACATCCCGATTCATACCACAGACTTCCAAAACTGATAGTTACGGCCGCTTTGCAGCGGTATGTGGGCAATGGGAAGGAAGGTCCCTCAATGTAGTATCGGTATATATTCCACCTGCACTGCATGCGACTGCACTTCCAGACCTAGGAAGATTTCTGTTAGAGCTCCCGGAAGGGGATCTAGTAGTGGGAGGAGACTTTAATGTGGTGGCCCATAATACACAAGATAGGTTCCCGGTTCGGGCGCAGACACCCGTCCCGTCCCGATTCAGCGAGTTCATAGAGGCACAGGGACTGGTAGATATATGGCAGCTCCTACATCCCGAAGACCAGCAATACTCTTACTACTCAGCTACCCACAACTGTCTGTCCCGTATTGACTATTTCCTTACACTGGGGGACGGCCGTCTCATGATAAATGATGCAAAGATAAGACCCTGCGGTATCTCGGATCACTCCCCCTGACACTGAGCCTATCATGCTCTGCAATCGCCCATAAAAGAATTTACCCAATTTACCCAGGGTATCTTAAGGTACCTCACATCCGTAAAGACCTAAAAAAAAGTAACCAGGTACTACTTTGCGGAGAATACTGACTCGGTGTCATCCCCAACGCCCCTATGGGAAGCGTACAAAACAGTGCTGAGAGGGCAGGCGATTGCGACAATAGCGGGGCACAAACGTGCGCAAAAACAGGAACTGTTAGATTTGGAACTGACACTAGAAAAAGCAAACGCAGACCATATGGCACACCCATCAGAGGATACACTTCACACACTCCACCTTTGCCAACAGTTACATGACGACCTTCTCAAGCGACGGACAGTAGAAAACATAGAGTCGACAGTGCAAAGGGTCTATGATATAGGGGACAAGGCCAATAAACTATAGGCATGGCTAGATAAAAAAAGAGAGGGCTGCATACACATATTACAACTGATGGACTCGGAGGGAATATCACATTCGCGTCCCTCTGAGATTGTAGAAATCTTAGCTGATCACTTCCAAGACGTTTACACCCCAAGGGCAGAAGACACAGCAGAAGCGGCAATATCGGCGCTTCAGGATGCACAGATCGCGACTCTATCACCGGAGGCGGTGGATGAACTGGAGGCAGATCTGACGGTGGACGAGATACAGACGGCGATTAATGCGCTGCACACAGGCAAAGCGATGGCCCCAACGGGATCCCGATTGAGTGGTTCCAGACCATGGCAGACACCCTGAGCTCACCTCTGTTGGCCATGTACACGGAGTGTCGGGAGGAGGGGACTTTGCCCCTGGATCAGCGGATGGCAACCATAGTGGCCATCCCGAAACCAGGTAAACCACCCATAGATTGCGCGTCCTACCGCCCGATTTCCCTTCTTAACGCCGAAGCAAAAATGTTGGCGAAATTGTTAGCAAACAGACTGACTCCACACCTGACCCACCTAATTCACCCGGACCAGTCAGGCTTCATGCCACATAGAAGCACGGCGTTGAACCTCCGCCGTGTGCACGGAGCACTGGCACGAGCCCCCCTCTTGACGGAACCGGCGGCCATACTATCATTGGATGCCAGAATGGCGTTTGACATGGTGGAATGGCAGTACCTGTTCGCAGTGCTAACCCGTATGGGCTTTGGCCCCAAATTCATTTCCTGGATCACACTGCTATACACGAATCCTGTGGCGCATGTAGCAACCAACGGTCACATCTCCCGAGAAATCCCTTTGGCTAGGGGGACACGACAAGGGTGTCCACTCTCCCCCCTATTATTCGCGCTGGTCTTGGAGCCACTGGCTTCTGTCATTAGGACTACCCCATTATTAAAAGGACTACAATGGGGAGACGCCTGGGAAGATAGAGTTTCCCTGTATGCTGACGACATGCTCATCTATCTATCCGACCCTGAGACAGGCATTCCGAAGCTGCTAGCACTATGTGACGCACATGGTCTACACTTCGGATACACAACCAACTGGACAAAATCAGTCATTTATGTACTGAAAGGTCCTGCACCAAATCTCCCTGATAACTGCCCACTGCTGATAGCCGACACCTCATTTAAGTATTTAGGTATACACGTCGCTCGTGATGCGGCTGTATTCTATGATCAGAACTTACTGCCGCCACTCACTCGCCTTAGAGCGGACGTGAGACACTGGAAGGCTCTACCTCTTACGCTGTTGGGACGAGCGGCGTTATTTAAAATGATGGCGTTACCACGCCTATTATATGTATTGGAGAATGCCCCAATCCTGATACCGCCTTCTTATTTCCGGAAAGTGACAGCGTTGATGACAGATCTATTATGGGGAGAACGCCCACCTAGAATAGCGCATACCAAACTTAACTGTGGGTGGTACGACGGGGGAATAGCTTTGCCAAATATGCAGCTGTATTACTGGGCGTCGCAGCTCAAGGTCATTAACCAGTGGATCCACGCCCCGCATAATGACCCAGCATATTTAGCGGACAGAACACAATTAGGTACACACAGCTTGCTGGCCCCATTGTACAATCAAGGACTCACGGCGAAACTGATCGGCCCAACCAAACACACCGTGCTACTCTGGCACAGGGCACAGACGCGACTTAAATGGAGAGGGGTCATAACTAAACTTACACCGTTGTGGGACACCAAACTACTAGGCTGTCTTCGATCCAGCAAGGGATTTACCCAATGGGATAACATTGGAATCACGACAGTAGGAGACTTATGGACCAGTACTGGAGTGATCCCTTTCTCGCATTTGCAGCAACAATACGCATTAGGCCCCACTGAAACATACAGGTACATACAAATACGGCATGCATTAATGGCAGTGATTGAGCCAGGGTCGAATGTCCCGGACTCTTCGCCGTTGGAGGACCGCCTGCTCATGGACTTTATGCCAACAGGCGCCACCTCACTCACTTACCGTAAATTACTGAATAATCTCCCGGACCCTTTGATCAAATTAAAAGAGAAATGGGAAACTGAGCTAGGAGCCATGGATGAGACCGACTGGAACGTCGCATTGGCGTCACCGTGAGAGGCGGGCGTCTCGGCTCGGTTCAGACTGATACAATTCAAGATACTACACAGGGTATACTACACCAGAACCACCTTACATAAAATGCACAGGGCAGAAAACCCGTATTGTCTTAGAGGGTGTGGAGAGGAGGGGACACTGTTGCACACACTTTGGGAGTGTCCGGCCATCTTGGGTTACTGGCGGCAAGTAATGCGCACCATCTCCCAGGCTCTTGAGACCTCACTGGCACCGGACCCGCGTATGTGTCTGCTGAATGTGTGGGAAGGGACTGACTTGACGCATCGGAAGCAGCAATGGGTTACAATCGGGACCATGGTGGCTAAGCGGGACATTGCGCAGAGATGGGGAGTGGCGGAAACACCTACGTTAGCGCTGTGGTGCAGGACAATGGACAGACTCATGCTGATCGAGCGTGCAGTGTATAAAATGAGAGCTAACCCTCACAAGTGGAACAAGGTCTGGCAGTCATGGAACAGATATAGAGGAGACCTATGCGATCCTCTTCCTGAAGAAGAAGTGGATAGTTCAGGGGATGAGGAAGAGATGGACGAGTGAGACATTAGGAGGTAGAGAGGAGATAGGAGTAGGATTGGGAACCGGGCACCAGGAAAACTGTATGGCCTGGGTTCGGAGGGGTTGGGATAGCAGCCTGAAAACCTTGAACCGGCTAGTGACATTATAGATACATTGTTCTGGCTATAAGTGACTATCTGATATTAATGAGTCTAAAGTTTTGTTTGAATTTATATAAAAGTAAGACGGTACATAATCGACAAATTTCTCTGAATGCCTTACGTACTGAGCCAACACCTGCTGCCGGACCGGAAGGTTGTCGGCTGAATAGCTGTGTAAAATTGTAGTTGTGATGATGAGTGATAGACGACAAACCTTTGTTTCAACGATGTAACGTAATATTGGCAAATGTAAATAAAGTCTTACAAAAAAAAAATATATTACTGGTGTACTATAAACCAAAGTCATTTACTTAAAAAAACATTACAAAAACAAAGGTCAATAGGATAACTAAAACTCTGCAAACCTGTAAAAAATACAACATACCCACCCTCACAAAACACAGTTCCCTAAAACAGCATAAACATTACATTAGAAGTACAAAACCACAATAAATAATACTGCACCATCTGAAATAACACAAATCTACCCCCAAATTAAAATAGGCCTAACTCACACCACTTCCACACACCAAAACATATACCACTTCAAACTAAGTTTTGAAAGCAAAACTATGACTATAATTCATCCTACATCTACACACATTTGCCCTACCACCAAAACCCTAAAAAAGGTGTTGACTGCAGAAGTTAACTTTGACTCACTCCAACGAAATGTGACTAAAAAAGACAGATAGCAATACACTACAAAATACACTTAGCAGGAAAATAAATGGCCATAAAATGAAAACAAAAAAATAGGATTTACCTGTAGAAAGCAATGAAGTTGTAACAAAAAATGCTTAAGAATGTACAAAAACTATTTACACATGTTGTAAAAATGTCCAAACAATATCTACAAATGTATTAACAAAAAATAAATGTTTATGTAAAGTATAATGTAAATAGAACCATAAAAACATATAGGGCCTGATTACGATGTTGGGCGGGCTTACGTCCACCCAACACGTCTCAGTTCTGGGACCAACCGACCTCCGGCCAGCGGCCCCGACCGGCTAATTACAATGCAACCGGACACTGTACGGTCGCATATTCAGATTTCTCAATGGGAGCTCATGTTATGGACGTAAACCGGCCGTAACACAAGCTCCCATTGAGAAATGGGAGGGTTTGTTCATTCCTGCACCCCGTGGCAGGCACCTCAAGGTGCCTGCCATGGGGTGCAGGGATTAACAGAGGCCCTCTACCAGAGGACGCGCACCTCGGGGACCCTGCTGTGGGCCCCCAAATACGCTTTCCGACATGATTTCCATGTCAGACAGGCAGGCATGGAAAACATGCCAGAAACCATGCATTATAATCCCAAGGGTGGAAAGGGCTGCCGTTTTGCGATTACGTATATTATATTATACAAGACAGAGGACCCTAGTAAGTTAGGATCATGCAAATGATAGACATATACTGGATAGTATATATGACCTCTGTCCAGCCGGACAGGAATTTATTAATTAAATATTTTGTGCTGGTTCATATAGTAAACATTTATACAAAAGTGGGCACAACCTGTGACCCACAGGAGACAAGACAGAACAAGTGACAGGAAATTATGTAAAGGCACACAAGGCGGTCTGTACTAGTATTCAGTTCTACAGACTTGGATTCATTTTTAGCAAACCATTGTTAAGGGCAAAAACCATTAAATCATGTTTGTCTTGAGAATATGATGAAGGATTCAAAAGATTGATAGTGGTGGATCCTGGGTCACTATTACGGCGGTACGAGGCTCCAGCAAGAGAGATTTTAGTAACTATCAATCTTTTGAATCCTTCATCATACCGGGTCCCCGGATTGGCCGATTAATATGCATTGCAATGTCCACACGGCGGATTAAACTAACCACTGAGAATACGGACTATTTTTCAGCAGAGGCTATGTAACTATGGAAATATTCTCAAGACAAACATGATTTAATGGTTTTTGTCCTGATGATGATGCATGTATTCTTAAGTTGCATCGAAACGTCGTCAACCTTACAGCACCATATGTTTTTATGAAGTCAAAAAATGCCCTTAACAATGGTTTGCTAAAAATGAATCCAAGTCTGTAGAACTGAATACTAGTACAGACCGCCTTGTGTGCCTTTACATAATTTCCTGTCACTTGTTCTGTCTTGTCTCCTGTGGGTCACAGGTTGTGCCCACTTTTGTATAAATGTTTACTATATGAACCAGTACAAAATATTTAATTAATAAATTCCTGTCCGGCTGGACAGAGGTCATATATACTATCCAGTATATGTCTATCATTTGCATGATCCTAACTTACTAGGGTCCTCTGTCTTGTATAATAGATTACTGCCCAAGGACCCTATTGTTATTTCTTTTGGGTTTTCCCTTGTTTTGTTAAAACAGAATTTTGCGATTACGAGCCAGTTCCAACTGGTCGACGCGCCGTCGGATGCCAGCTGGAATAATCGACCGGTTTACTTTCCGACCGCCAGCATTATAATGAGTCAGTCAGAAAGCAAAGCAAGCAGCCGATTACAATGCAGCCAGGAAGGCTCTGACCATCGATCAGAGCCTTTATGGGCCACACCGTAATCGCCCCCCCATATTTTACAATATAGTAATTTTTATCATATGCTATAAAAGTATATAAAACCTGCGAAAATCAAAACATGCATTTGCAGAAAATCAATATGTACCACTTTTGTAAAAACTTTAAAAATATAAAAAATTGTAAAAATAAAAAGAATATATGTGTTCATTGCGAAAAAAGTTATAATAGATGCTGTTTCATAATAAATAGAACTTTTTATTTTACATTTGAGAAAATAAATTTGTTTAGCTAAATAAATAACATAAAAATCATAATGTGTGTTATTCACTGTACAAAACTAATATTAATAATGTTTTAGTATAAAATGTTGAAAACTGATCTTTGCATCGGCTAGTCACACTGTAATGTTACTATTATGATAAGTGTTAGACAGTAAAGTATCTAACATAGACACTAAAGTGGTCACAGTTCCTATTCCAACTCCAATGTAAGTCATTTTGGAGGAGGTGTTAGATGCTAAAGTAGGCACATTTGCTACTCCAAAATCAACCGAAACAATTGTTGGAAAAATTCTGGACACTAAAGTGGTTATATTTACTATTCCCACTGCAATCTAAACAATCTTGGGGGTGATATTGGACATGAAAGTGATCACATTAACCATTCCAACTCCAATCGAGAAGGTGTTGAAAAATAAAGGGTTCAAATTTACTGTTGCCACTGCAGTATAAACCACTTTGGGGTAGATGTTGGCCACTAAAATGTTCACATTTATTATTCCAATTCCAATGTTAACCATTTTGGGGAAGGTGTTGTACAATAAAGTGATCACATTTACTATTCCTATACAAATCTAACATAATTTTGAGGAAGGCTATGACACTCAAGTGGTCACATTACCCTTCCCACGCCAATCTTAAACTATTTTGGGGAAGGTGTTGGACACTAAGGGGACCGCATTATTTATTCCCACTCCAATCTAAACCCTTTTCGGGAAAGTGTTGATCACTAAAGTGGTCATATTTACTATTCCCACTCTAATCCATTTTGAGAAAGGTGTTGGACACTAGGAGGTCATCTTCACTATTCCAACTCCAATCTAAACTAATTTGAGGAAGATGTTAAACACAAATGTGGGCACATTTAGTATTGTCACTCAAATCTAAACCGTTTTGGGGAAGATGTAGGACACTAATTAACTAGTTCCACTTCAATGTAAACCATTTTGGGGAAAGTGATGACAACTAAAGTGGTCATGTTTTCTATTTCCACTCCGATCTAAACCCTTCTAGGGAAGGTGTTGGACACCGGAGGGGTCACATTTACTATTCCCACACCAAAGTAAACCATTTTGGAGAAGGAATTGTATGCTAGATTTACTATTCCCAGTCAATTCTAAACCATTTTGGGGAAGGTGTTGGACACTAATTCAACTATTTCCACTTCAATGTAAACCATTTTGGGAAAAGTGATGACAACTAAAGTGGTCATGTTATCTATTTCCACTCTGATCTAAACCATTCTAGGCAAGGTGTTGGACACCGGAGGGTTTACATTAACTATTCCCACACCAATATAAACCATTTTGGAGAAGGAATTGGCTGCTATATTTACTATTCCCAGTCCATTTTAATCCATTTTGGGGAATGTGGGGGACACTAAAGTGCTAATATTTACTAATCCCACTCCAATCTAAATCATTTTGCTGATGGTATTGGTCACCTGAGGGGTCACATTTACTACTTGCATTCTAATCTAAACCAATCTGGGCACATTTACTATTCCCACTCTACTGTAAAGCATTTTGGGGAGGTGTTGGATTCTTAAGTGGTCACATTTACTATTACCACTCCAATCTAAACAATTGTGGGGAAGCTGTTGGACACTTAAGTGGTCACATTTATTATTTTTACTCAATTGGGTTAAGGTGTTTGAAACTAAATATATTAACATTTATATTGAGAGCTCATTCATAACAAATATTTTATCAAAACATTAATTTTAGATTTTATTCACACAAAATTCATATTTCATATAAAACAAATTAAAGCACATTCATAAAATTAAATAACTTAAAATATGCATTACTAATATATAATAACAAAATAACAAAATAAGAAATCTAAATTTAAATCAATCAAAAATGCCACAAGTATTAAAAGAGAGAACAGTAAAACATAAAAATAAATATTTACAAAACTATAACCAGCATATTAATAACAAATAAAAATATAAATATATAAACACATTTTTCTCTTTACTTAGAACGAATAGTATAAAATAATATCAACATTATTAAATAGAACATACATGTATATGATCATTGATAAAATGTAATCACACATTACAAATCACAATTATTAAATTAAAAATGTAATGTCCCATTAATAGCACATTAATACTGTTTTTTTTTGTTTTACCAAACTTTTTTATTGTTTGAAAATAGATTTTATTACATTTATTTTTTTCTTGTAAAATTACAATAACATAATCATATAGTATACAATTTGTTAAAAAAATGTATTAAACAAATAAAAATATATATTAGTAGTAATAAATTCCCACAAAAACAAACCTTAAACCATAGAAACACAGATTTGAACAATTTAATATACAATTTGTTAAAACATTTAATTAAAAAAATAAAAATATATATTAGTAGTAATAAATTCCCACAAAAACAAACCTTAAACCATAGAAACACAGATTTGAACAATTTAATATATATGTTTGTAATGTGTATTGTAACAATGAACCACATCATAACAAATTATAGAAAAATTAAGAGAATTAAAAAATACAATATAAAACAATATTTTATTTAAAAAAGGCCAAACTATTTAGATATAAAATGTATGATAAATGAATAAAAAATATAATATATGTATATTAATATATAATAAAATTATGCAGTTACAAAAACAATATTTAAAAAAGAATTATTAAAATTAACTCACATACAATTTAAACTATAACATTATAAATAAAAAAGTTAACAATGATTCCATCAAAATTGTATTTGTTCTTAAAATATTAACATACAAACAAAAAACCAATAAAAATATTTTATAATTCTCCCCACTGTTTTCTCCTAAAATCCTAACATTCTTGTTCTATAATGCTTAGAAACTAAAATTAAAAAATGACATTAACGCAAATTTCTTCAAACTATAACAGCAAAATTACATTTTGCAATAAATAAATAAAAACTACATAGAAAAATTGTCATCAAACGTTTGCAGAAACAATACAAAAATCACAGCAACATAAGTTTATTAACAATATTGTATAAAACAATATTGTGCTAATTATAATTTTAACAGCAATATTAAAAATAAGACTTACACAGTATTCTCACCTTTGATATTCATGTCCATGGTATTTTGGACACCGCAATATTCTTGACACCATATTTTTGTTTCACAGTGAAGCAACTTTGGATGCTGCAATGTGCTGCACATCTTTCTAATGACTATATGTCCCTACCCATAAAGTTAGTTATTTTTAAATGTGTCAAATAATACTGGGTTATAGGTTTTAATTTGACATTTCTAGCAATGGTTTCAGCTTTAACTTGGGGTGACTCCTGGCTTTAATTTACAACCATTTATGCCATCCTGATTGTGCTGTAATCAACTTTCAAGAACTCAATTTAAATCTGTTTAGATACATTTGTTTGGAGTCTTATGTTATCATATGTTAAATACTAAAAAAAACATAATATGTGTGCAGATATTGCTTGTGGCATCTCCAGCATGTGCAAGTGTTTGTGATTTATCTGGATGCATGTGATTGTGGTGTCTTAGCATGCGTGTATATACCTGTGTTTGTGTGTGTGTTAGTATTCGTGTACTCCCCTATGCCTTCAAAGCAGTCCTTGGAGGCACATTCAAGAATGGAGGGTTATATCTTATTGCAGGTGTGCCCCCTAAATATCAACAATATTGAAGGCACAGGAAAACACATATCGCTTGGTAAGTAAGTCTAGATTTTCTGTACCAAAATCCACATCTATGCACTCATGCAGTACATTTATCTTTAAGGGACGTAAATGTGTAGTTAGGAATCGTAAATTTATACTTCCCTAATTGCACTTACATTTTGATATTTTGTCCTTCAATATTCTGTTTTCATATTAGGATGCCACAATGTAGTTGGTGTTGATTTTCTGTAGGACAATCTTTATTGCAAAATACATTAAGGGCCCAATTATCAGTCTGGCAGTTTTACGGCACCATTATGACTTGGGCAGTCGGACTGCCATTGGACCGCTGGCGCCACCAGAGAGCCGCCGTTCCCTGGAGGTGGTGTGGATGTCCTGAGGGCGCAATATGCTTGGCAGGACTGCTGTGGTCCCACCAAGCATATTACGAGTTTCCTCTCAGCAATAGTTTTCATGGCCGTTCCACCATCATGAAAACCATGGCGGAGAGGAAACAGCCTCCTCCACATGTGGATGCACACAGGGAGGCACAACATGTGTGCATTCACACCAGTTCCTGAACAGCATGGACTTTACAGCCCATGCCATGCAGGAACCTTGTGTGGCATTCCAATTGTGGTGCCTTTTTCAAAGGAACCGCCGCCTATGAAAGAGGCAAAGCAGCGGGAATCATCATGCCGCCCCCTCGCTAGACCACTTTTAAGTTGTAATCTTACGGGCAGCTGTGACTCTTAGTGGTGCGGGCGCGGAAGTGGAATGTTACCCGCCCCCACATCATCAAAATTCATATTCGGACCCTAAATGTCTACACTATCTTTTACTCAACATAACATCAAAAACATTTCCCATGTTTCTGTTACAGAATGAGTGTACAAGGTTTTAGCTCCCTGATTGAGAAATGTGCTGGAAAGGGTTGTATGATAACTGCATAGGGGCTTCCTCAATACTGCGTGGTCTGGGAGTGGTAGAGAATATTCAGAACCTTGATTTATCCTTTCTGAATTCTGCACCCCTCAACTTTCTTTACCTAGGTGGTACCAATGATGCATGAGTAGACACACTGGAAGTCTCATTTTGTCATAAGCTGACAAAATGGTTTTGTAAGTTAAAAGCTCCATCCAGATATTTGGTGAGACTTGCAGACCATGAGATTGAACTGGGTAATTTATGCCATCTGACTCTTGGGCATAACAACTCTGCTCTTGAAAACAGATCCATCTTGGCAGTGCAGAGTTTACAAAAACTCATAATTCTGCAGCTTTTAGTGCGTTGACTTTCTATGACTAAACATTTGTTTGTATTACATTTTGGATTGTGTTTCTATGTTAAGGACTAGCTGTGAATTTGGGCATTTTTTGTCATTTGCTGAGAATTAATTATCTGGTTTGTGCACTTTGCTCTGACATAGGAAATGCATAGAAGACGAAAGTGCGCAGTGTACTGCCCCTAGAATTTTCAATTCGTGGAAATTGTGTGAAGTGAGGCCTCAAGTACATTTTTAATGTGGCAAGGAAGCTCAATGGGTTAAGTCCATGCTGTTGAGATAACGTTCAAAGATTGAAACCCTACGGAGTTGAGGCAAGTCAGATTTTCATCTGTTCGATGAGTGTAAAATAAATGTCTCTTCATTTGATTAAAATAGCAAAGTCGCTTGGTGATTCAAGTTCAGGGTGCAGACACAGTGGGCGAGATTTATCAAGGTTTTGTATCGCCCTGGAGCCATACAAGGTGGCACAAGTGTGACGCAAAACCTAAACGAGATTTATCAGCCCTGCATGGTTTGAGAAATCTAGAGTAACGCAAGGCTGCGCAAAATGCTGCCTTAAGTTAAACTTCCCCAGGAAGGCATTACATGGGTGAAGCGTGGGTGTCCCATGCTCCACTCATGGATTTTGGTGTGTTTTCCAGATTTACCATTAGTGGTAGATCTGGGGATGGCGTCAAAATGCTACGTCTCCCTAGGAGAGATAAACATCTTTATTTCTCTGCCCTTTGTCCTCTTTCTACATGTGCTGCGTTTTGCAGCACACATAGAAAGAGGAAAATTCATCTCAGGATTGTTTTTGTGCAGGAAGGTGTCCCTTCCTGCACAAAAGCAATCCTGCCTATAAAACAGGTACCATTTGAACCATGACGCAAGGGTGCCTGTATTGGCCCTAGGCAGCCAAATGTACACCAGCGCTAGGAAAGGACAGGAGTGTGCTGTACAATGTTAAGTAAGGCACATTCCTGTACTTTTTACGAAGTGTAGCACAGCAAGATAGCTTGCTGTGTTGTTCTGCATGAAGAAATAGAAATATGGACCTGTGTGTGTGTGGTGTGATCTGAAAGTCATACATTCTAATTCCTGGAGGGCCAGTCAAACCTTCATCCTTGTATAATATTTGCACCTATTTGTCACATCACGTAGAAACAACAAAACAAATGTTATGCCCTATTTACAAATGTTACTAAAACATGGTGCTATGTGCCCGTGTTAGGCTCATGTAGCAACGCTGCACATTTTCTAACATTGCTCTCTTTCTGCACAGTAACATTATTGCTGTGACCTTTTGCACATATACGCGTGTGTGACAATGTTGGATTAGTTGTTCTGAAACTGCTTTGCTTATACATCTAGCTGCGTGCAACATTATCATGATGCCTCGAACACGGAGTACAAGGCCTTTACGCACACTGTACAAATGTCATTATATCTTCATCCACTGGGCTATCTGCATACTCATAACAACACTGATCTGCATATACATTGCAAGGATGCTTTTTAATATAATAAAGAAGCATTTCCAGGGCATAGCAAAGGAGGCACTTCCGCTGACATT
Organism: Lissotriton vulgaris; assembly: GCF_964263255.1. Classification (NCBI taxonomy): domain Eukaryota; kingdom Metazoa; phylum Chordata; class Amphibia; order Caudata; family Salamandridae; genus Lissotriton; species Lissotriton vulgaris. Next base: position 956,193,055 of record NC_141699.1, read on the forward strand.
GAAAAGTCATACATGCTGAGGTTTCGCTAAGCAGCTGCCTAACATCTCCATGAGAGGGTCCAGTTCATGACCAAGAAAGGGCTTTACATAGTTTGCCACCAGGTAATGGGGTTGGATCATCCGGGGGGCTTTCTTGGCTCTACACCTACATACACTCTAGACATACACTGAGTAGGGATTGTATAGTAGGAGTTATGCCTGATTACTACCTTGTAGTATATGCCTGCATAGTTACACTGTCTTAGCAAAATGGTGGAGCTATATCTTCTATTTACTCTTTTGGTGCTTGTAATCACTTTCATCTGCTTCTGTCTACTAATGATCGCAGAACATGCATTCTATACAAGAAAAGCGTTGGTTAAATAAATATATTGGAAGTGTTTCATTGTGTATTCTTTGTATACTTCTCTGAGAACAAGAGTGCATGAGTGACTGAGCGAAAAGGTTCTAGATCTGTTACCACGATCCCTGAGGGTTCAGGGTTGTCATGTTTAGTGGTTGCCAGAAACCATTCACTCCTTGTTTGGGTTGGGGGCTTATGGTGGCACTGTGAGCTAGATGGTCTCTAGGCAAACATATTCTATGTGGGTGAATGGAATCAGTCTAGGCACTTTACCCAAAGTTTATGTTGTCCACAAACTTGCAGCTCCTATGGATTAGTGGGGACTACACGACAATGGTGATACCACCTTTTATCCATGTGTGCTGCTATAACAAATGTTTATATGAATCAAACAGCTTGAATTAATCTTGACTCACCTGTAGTCAACAAGAAATGTATTGGATAGGTCCTAGTAATATCCTGGATCTGGATGCGTAATCAAGGAATGAAAGTTCTTTAAAATGGGTGACTCCTATATGGAAATATACCCATATCAATGGTTGTCTTATGTGAGTTAAAAAGACAAAGTTCAGCAGAGTTTTATAACATCTAACCTCCCAACTGAGATGGGGTCTTATGATGGCAGTGAAATCTGTGAGCTCATTGGGTCCCTGCGTGGACAGTAAGTCGCTTGTCCTTGCTGTCTTCAAAATTGGAAATTCTTCCTAAAAGTGTATATATTCAAAATTAATATTGAACTTCCATGCCCAGTTTCAAAAGATCATTGGCCAAACCACAGTGACCCTCAAGTTCTTAACTCTTCCTTCAAAAGGACAATCAAATTGTCTCCTCACTCTCTGCACGCTCAATTTTACTAAGATGAGGCAGAACAGTTCTGCTAGGTAAGCCGAAAGCTGCAGTCGACGCACGTGCACACACTAGGAGGCGCTCGGATTTCCTTCCACCAAGATGGTGGTCCAGAGGGTCATAGTCCAAGCCCCACTATGATCCCTTGTAGGTAGAGAGATACAATGTATCTGATTTGTTTTGTTGAAACCTTGGAAATACACTATAGCGGGCTAAATCCCGCTTGTATCCATTATGGGTAGGAAGATACAATGTATCTAATTTGTTTTTTTAAATCATTGGAATGCAACATAATTACTAGTGGTTTGTTTTTCCAGTGAGGTTTCATGTTCTTGCAGCAGCAAGAGGCTCCCACAAGTCCCATGACAGTGAGCACTCTGATTGGCTGGCTCTTGGAATTTTGGAAATGAAATGACTGCCATTACTGTTTACTGTGAAAAATTTCAGGTGTTGCCCTAGATTCAGAGAGGAGGTCTCTAAGGGATAGCTACTGTGATAAATGTATGCTTTAAAAAAAAGAAAATTACGTTCTCACAGGACTCTAGCGAGATTGCGAATAGGAATAAAAAGAAGGTGGATTCTCAATACAGTCTACTAGTAAGAATGCATATTGTACCCCTTGTTATTGAGAGGAATTGTGTAAAAGATAAATACTGTGTTCATTTTTCTTTTCAAAAACAGTTACTTTTTGCAAGACTCTTGCAGATCATGAAAAATAGGAAAGAGTCGGTGATCTTTGAATGCGCTCTAGTATGTGGACTTGTGACTGTAGGAAGGAATCTTACTGGAAATGCTGTTTATCAGAGTCTAATATTTATTCCCATCAGCTTGGGAAGAGTTCTGAGTAGAGAGTTAGCGCTCCTCCAACACCCTACTAAGCACAGTCGTCAGGCAATAGCGGGATCTCTGGGAAGAGGCAAAGCTTTCTGCACATACTTCTAAGGACACCCATTATCTTAGAGAGAGGTCTCAAAGGATAGGTTAGTTCATCCACGCACCCTACTATGCACATCAATCATCTGAGAGCAAGGTCTGAAAGGAGAGGCCACTCCATCCACACACCTTACTATGCACAGCCGTCATTTGAGAGAGAGGTGTGAAAGGAGAGGCTAGTCCCTCTCCACTCGCTACTGCAAACAGCCGTCATTTGAGGTAGAGGTTTCAATGAAGAGGTCAGTCCCTCCACACACCCTACTATGCACACCTGCCTTCTGAGAGAGAGAGAGATCTGAAAGGAGAGGCCAGTCCCTCCACATGCACTACATCACACACCTATCATTACAAGGAGTGGTCTCAGCAGAGAGGCCAGTCCCTCCATACATCCTACTATACACATCTGTCATCTGAGAGAGGGGTCTAAAAGGAGAGGCCAGTCCCTTCCAATACCCTACTGTGCACACCCATCATTACAGAGAGAGGTACCAACAGAGAGGCCAGTCCCTTCTCACACTCTACTACGACACATCCATCATGTGAGAGAGAGGTCTGAAAGAAGAGGCCAGTCCCTCCCTACCTCCTATTATGCACACCCATCATCTGAGAGAGGAGTCTGGAAGGAGAGGCCAGTCTCACTGGACACCCTACTATGCACACCCGTCATCTGAGAGAAGAGTTTGAAAGGAGAGGTCAGTCCCTTCCCACACCCTACTATACATACCTGTTGGCCATGAAGGGTCTCAGCAGAGAGGCTAGTCTCTCCCCTCATGTTATACATGCTTATCACTCTGTAGAGGGGCGTTAGTGGAGAGGTTACTCCCTCTGTTTACCCTGCAGTCTACACCTGACACCCTGTGGAAAGCTGTCCAGTCCCTCCATACACCCTGCTATGCACACCTATCAGCCCAGAGAGAAGTCTCAGCTGAAAGGCTAGACTCTCCCTCCCCCTACTACTCACACCCGTTATCTGATAGAGAGAGATCTGAAAGGAGAGGCGAGTCCCTTCACACACCATACCTGAGGGAGAGATCCCTAGGGCATAGAGAGGCTTGTGTGGGGCACATGATCCATCACTGCATTAAAATATATGCGGCCCTGGGGATGGGGCCCAGGGCCTAAATAAGCTGAGAGTGGGGTCATGGAGCCCACTTCCCTTTTAAATATATAAGGCCATGGGGGATGGGGTCCCCAGGGCCACATAAGGCTCAGGGTGTGGAGCAACATGCCCTCTACCTTTATTAATTACTCAGCTCTGGATGATGGGGTCCCCAGGCCCTGTGGTCAACTCCCTCTCACACACAGCTGAAACCGTATGTAGTGTGTGGTTGACTGCCTTTGGGGTTTGTACACAGCATCTACCAGCAGGCCAGGCCTTTAGCAGCGAGCAGCTTGGGGTTGGATATAAGTAGGGGGTTAGCCACAGGGTAATTGGATGTAGGCATGGTAATTAAATATTACTTTACATTAAACAGAATCCATTAAATTCACTAAAAAAAGCAAAGACTGAAGTAACGTTACAGTTAGGTGTGATAAAATGATCCAATTTTGTTTAAAAACAATATAGAAATTCACAGAAAAAATCAAAGGTTAAACTAACTTTATAGTTAGGTGAATTTGACAGTGACAACATTAATGTTTTGAACTAAAAAAACACTGACATTCACCAGTTATAGTTAGCACCACTAACTATACATTGCACCCCACCATGCACTACTTATGACCTCACATATGTCATCACTCATGACAACAACACTGATGACAGTTCAAATGCATCATTGATGACATCATCCAAACTTCTTTTATACACATTGCTCTGTAAAGGGGTATACCATTGGAGCTATGAAAGTAAAGGCAGAATAGCTCAGAATAATATGAAGCGCCATTACTGCTATCATACATGCAAACCCCATAGGTACATGTCAGCAGCTCCCTGGGGATAAAAGCCATGCAGTGACCACTGGAGCCTTCAAGCTTCCAGAGTTCTCCAATCTGCTGGCCACGTCCCCGGGGGATTGGGGTCCCTGGGGGCGAGAATGGCCAAGTGGCTCACCTCCCTTTTTCAATATTTAATAGAAATGGGGACTTCATCCCCCAACCAAAAGTGTACCAGGAGGCGTGTTTGCAGAGTGGTGGAGAAAGGGGGCGTAGCCTGCTATCAGAACTCAGCGATCTTGCTGTGTGAGACTTACTGAAGGTAATAGGAGGGGTAGATTGCTAAGAGGTCTTCTAAGGCCACGCTTCCTTTCTCCGCCACTCTGCAAACACACATCCTGGTGCACTACTGGTTGGTGGATGAAGTCCACTTTGCTCCTGAGGGACCTTGGGGGCAAGGAAGCCCTCTTGGTACCCCCTGTAAGTCCTATACAGTGGAATTCCTGAGAACTGGTTGGAGGCCCAACCCCCTTTCTCCACCACTCTGCAAATGTTCCTGCTAGTTAAAAAGCCTTAGAAATTCACACACACAAAAAACAAAGGTTACAGGGATGTTATTGCTATGAATTAGCATTATAAATAAATGTTAGAATTTCACTGAAAAAACAAAGGTTACAAGGACATTATAGTTAGCAAATAGAATTTTTTTTAAACGTAGAAATTCACTACATAAAAAAAGGTTACAGGGACGTCATAGTTAGGGTCAGATTTTACTCATACAAAACCAGAGAAATTCAGCCATTATAGTTTGCCGAGTTAGCTATAACTCATGCCCCACATTGCACTGCTTATTACCTCACATATGACATCACTCATGACATGGTCAGTGACATCACTGATGACATCTCAAATGACATCACTAATGACATCATCCATTGACTTTGAGTGTTTAAAAAAAGTTTCTGAGTGTTAAATATATATACCAAGGTGGATTGATGAATCAGTGGATGTATGAGTGACTGTACAGCTGACTCAGTGGGTGCATGACTGACTGTATAAGTGAGTGATTAGGTGTCTCAGTTAATGTATGGGTATGTGGTTGGTTGTGTGAATGTGTGTATCTGTCTGTCAGTTGATGTCTAAGTGGGTGTATGAGTGTATTAGTGGGCACGTGAATGGCTATGTGGCTGATTGATTTATTGTCTAAATACATCTATGGTTATCTTTGTGTCTGTATTTGTTGGTAAGGAAGTGTGTGACAGCCTGTATGGGTAATGTTAATGTTACTGCAATTTATATAGCGCAACAGCTGCCCCAGCAAAGGGGCGTCCCGGCGCTGTGAGTGGGTGAGTCAGTGGCTGTATGAGGTAATGTTGCATGTGTGAGAAGTTGTATGGGTGAGTTTGTGATTGAGTGTCTGTGTCAGTATGGGTGAGTAACTGAGTATGTGAAAGGCAGTATTCATGAGTGACAGGGTATATGAGTGACTATATGTGTAAGTGAATGAACGTGAGAGTGTCTGTAGGAATGAGTGCATGCTTCTGTCAGTGACTTTATAGCTGAGTGAGTATATGTTACTATTTGTATGAGTAAGTAAATGGGTGGGTATGTTACTGTTTGAGTGAGTAAGTGGCTGTGTGATTGACTCTATGGGTGAGTGTTTAGGTGTGTGAGTAGTTCTATGGGTGACTTACTGAGTGTGTGAGTGCCTGTATAGCTGTATGAGTAGATATGTCATTGACTGTATTTTTGAGTGAGTGGGTCTATGAGTGGCAGTATGGGTGAGCGAGTGGATGTGTGTGTAGATCAATGAATACTGGTATCATTCTGTGAATGGGTTTGTGAATGGCTGTGTGGGAGTGGCAGTGGGTGTATAAAAGATTATATAGGTGTGTGAGTGGGTGCATCAGATATGCTGTGGATGATGTCAACACTAATGTCATCACTGATTAGATTTGAGATGTCATTGGCGATGTCCAAGGGATGTCACTGACCATGTCATGAGTGATGTAGTATGTGAGGTCATAAGCAGTGCATTGCGGGGGCGCGAGTCATAGTTATAACTATAACGTCCCTGTAACCATTGTTTTTGTGTGTAAATATATATATACACTGATGAAGGCGTACCGCCGAAATGCGTCTGATCTTTGTAACCTTGTGTGCAAAATAAATCCAATTTGGATTTAAACCCCCCACAAGTGCAATTATTTTTTTTTTTACTTAATATATATATATATATATTCACAGAAAAAACCATAGGTTATAGACCATATATAGTTAGGAATTTGCATTTACAAAACCTTGAAAATTCACTGAAAAAACCATAGGTTATAGACCATATATAGTTAGGGATTAGCATTTAAAAAACCTTATTTTATTTGCACAAAACCATTGAAATTCCATATATAGTTAGTTGCACTAACTATATATCGCGGACCCGCAATCCACTGCTAATGATGTCACATATTACATCATTCATGACATGGTCAGTGACATCACTGATGACATCACTGATGACATCTCAAATGACATCACTGATGACATCACTGATGACATCACTGATGACAACACCCAGTGACTGTATGTTTCTGTAAAGTTAAAATATGTCTTACATATTGAAGAATGAGTGGATGTATAAGTGTCTGGATGAAGGATTTAGTAGGTGCATGACTGACTGTATGAGAGAATGATTAAATGTGTCTCACTGAGTGTATGGGTTAGTGATTAAAGTGTCTTAATTTGGCAATCATTATTTATGTTGTTCTGTAAACTGCTGCTTGTTTAAATCAGTAGCTATATCAGTAACTATATGGGTTATTGAATGGTTGCCCAAGTATTTGTATGGGAGACTGAGTATGTGTGTGGGTGGCTGGGAGGTGTATAACTCTGTGCATAGATGTGTGAGCAGTTGATTCCCTAGGTGTATGGGTTCAAAAGTGCATGTAGAAACAGCTGTATGGACAGTTGACTGTGTGCATGAGTATATTGGTGAGTGAATGGATATCTCAGTGCTACATGTCAAAGTAAGTACATATGTAAAACACACTCCATGTGAGAGTTGACATATATAAATAACTGAACATAAGAGCCAGTGAATGTGTGAGTGGCTGTATGAATCATTGTGAACTTGTATCAAGGATTGTATAAGAGAGTAAATATGTGTTACTATATGTTTGAATAAGTAAGGTGTGTATAACTGTATAGTTGAGGAAATGGAGATGTGATTGATTCTTTGCATGACTGACTAGGTGTGTGAGTAACTCCATGGATGTGTGACAGTCTGTGAGTGCCTGTTTACACTGAGTGTATCTAAGGTTATATTAGAGTCTGAAGATGTATTATCACATAAATGATATCATCAGTGATGTAATCAGTAATGTCAAATGAGATGTCAGTGATGTCATCAGTGATGTCATTTGAGATGTCATCAGTGATGTCATCAGTGATGTCATTTGAGATGTCATCAGTGATGTCATCAGTGATGTCACTGACCATGTCATGAATGATGTAATATGTGACATCATTAGCAGTGGATTGCGGGTCCGCGATATATAGTTAGTGCAACTAACTATATATGGAATTTCAATGGTTTTGTGCAAATAAAATAAGGTTTTTTAAATGCTAATCCCTAACTATATATGGTCTATAACCTATGGTTTTTTCAGTGAATTTTCAAGGTTTTGTAAATGCAAATTCCTAACTATATATGGTCTATAACCTATGGTTTTTTCTGTGAATTTCATTGGTTTTTTAAAAGCTAATATCTATAGCTGTAAAATATATTCTTTATTAAGTGACGTATCACGTAGCCCGTGAGACGCCTCATGATGCATCGCATAACCGTGACGTATCGTCTCTGCAGCGCAAACCAAACCCAAAACGTAAGCGCGCCAGAACACGCTTAAAGATATATATATATTTTTTTAACCTTAATTAGACAAAATCCACACGTGCACATATCACAAACGTTCAAAAAACACAATATGTCGGACTCCCGTTACGCTGCCGGTTAGCTGCCCGGTTAACGTACAAGGAAGCACCTTTACCGCGAAAAATCGCAATTTTTTTTTCTTTTGCCCCGCAGGGAACTTTAATAGCCCCCTCATCAATCCTAGGGGTTCAGGAGGGGTCTGCCTTACCCCTTTCATTCATTTACACCTTTTTTTTTCCACCTCTTGTCTCTCGATCCTACCGAGAGACAAGATGGCGGCCGCTCTGGACTGTTTACAATGTTGACAGCCAATCAGCTACTCCTCAGGATTTTTTTTTTTTTGGGCCCCGCGTGGTTTTATAATATCCCCCTCATCAATCCTATGGGGTCAGAAGGGGTCTACCTTGCCCTCTTTCCTTCATTTCCCCCTTTGTTTTGGCCTCCTCTTGTCTCTTGATCCTACCGAGAGACATGATGGCGGCCGCTCCGGACTGTTTACAATGTTGACAGCCAATCAGCTACTCCTCAGACTCCCGTTACACTGCCGGTTAGCTTCCCGGTTAGCTGCCCAGTTAGCTGCCCGGTTCGCTTACCAAGACGCGTCTCTACGGCGAAAAAATCGGATTTTTTTTTTTTTTTTTTTTGGGCCCGGCGTGGCTCTATAATATCCCCCTCATCAATCCTAGGGGGTCAGGAGGGGTCTACCTTGCCCCCTTTCCTTCATTTCCCCCTTTGTTTTGGCCTCCTCTTGTCTCTCGATCCTACCGAGAGACAAGATGGCGGCCGCACCGGACTGTTTAGAATGTTGACAGACACCGGAGAGCCAATCAGCTTCGCTTTGCAAAGTTCCGATACGCGAAAGGTTCGCTAACCGGATAGCTGCCCGGAGCGCTGTTACAGATATATATCTTGATTTAAACGTTAATTTCTCAAAATCCACTGAAGCACATATATTGAGACCTAGCAAAGGCACATCGGGCTAACAGTCCCTACAATTTTGCCAAGTTTCGTGGAAATCCATTCAGCCGTTCGGGCTAAAAGTGAGTCCAACCGCCCTATGGAAATTAACATGGGAAAAACGCGTTTTGGGACCCCCCTTTTTTCTCGGCCCCCCCTTGACGAACCCCCCCCAAATTTCCAGGAGCTGCTCAGAAACAAAATGTGCCATTTTCCTGAAAATTTCAGCCGATTCCGTCCACAAACGCCAAAGTTATTAGACATAGAATTTTCAAAAGTCCCATAGGAAAAAAATCCTAACTATATATACCTACTGGCTATCGCCAGTAGGTAATGTATATATATATATATATATCCAAAAAGAGATTTCCCATGTACAAGGAAACGATACGACAACACTCCAGAAGTTGCTGTGCTTAAGAATTTATTCGGCAGCAAAACAAACTACGCGTTTCACCAAACAGGCTTGATCACGTTTGTTTAGGATACACAATCTTAGTCCTTTTACCATTAACACAATCTCAACATAGAAAAAGGACTAGCCAAAACACCCCCCAGTGCATAATAAAGAGCGGACATGTTGGAGTGGTACATTCTATGGTCACGATGCAACAAAATTGTAAATAAGATTCCAGAGAACCAAGGTTATAAATATTCACTTAATTTCCGTCATTAAGGCAACTTGAAACCCCAACATATTAATCAGCTTCATAATTTAAAGGGAAACACCATGTTTGCGGATAAATCATCTCCTGTCCCCATCGTCAGATTTGTAACGAATATTGCCCAAGTGGGCTATTATTTACCAAATCATAAACATGGAATATGACTGCTTTACATACCGCCCCAGTGGGCATGAAGTACTCTTGTCATATTTACAAATGTAAAATAAAACATGGTTTTTAGGTTAAGTAGCATCCCATTGCAATGTTGGTTCAGTTTAGATGGCAGTTATATGCAGGACATTGGTTCAACAGCATCACGTGCTTGATCTTTTGACAATGCATCACAGCGACCTTTCCTCATTAATTAATGGATCCTATCCAGGAATATCAACTCCACTAGTCCCAAAGTGCATAGAATCTGTGAATTAATTAAAAACAAGGTGGTATTTACAATTTGGGCGTACATTCTTTGCGGCATTTTGCGGACATGCTGATGGTATACATGCAAAATCATTTAGGGCATTTTATGCTACAATACTTACAGCATAACATTCTAGGTGTCAGATAGTTACTTTTCTAAGTGAACAGACAGTTCCTCATGGTTATTCAACCCCTGTGGGTAAGTACATTCAAAATCAATAATCATTCTTGATTCTAATTTTCGCAGGCACGTTGTTCTGTCTCCCCCCCGCGGTCCTAGGTCTACTTTGTCCAACACCACCATTTTCAGTAGATTCTCGTTCTGATAATGTTGTTCAAAGAAGTGCCTTGCGACTGGGTACTGCTCATTGTGATTTTTTATGGCCCTCATGTGTTGGAGCACTCTCTCCTTTGCCTTCAGAGTCGTGCTCCCCACATACCACTTGTTGCAGGGACAGATTAGCAAATACACACAATACATGGTGTTGCAGGTTAGGGTTTTGCGTATTGTGAAAGTTTTGCCCGTGCTAGGTACCAGGACTTCCTTGCGGTTCTCACTGTTGCGACATGCTTTACAAGATCTACAGCATCTAAATCCCGGTATGTCTTTAGTTTTGTTTGCTCCCATCACTGCATTAGGACTTAATTCATCCTTCAATGATTTGCTCTTTTTGAAGGTGACCTGGGGGTGCTCTTTCAGATGTGACTTAAGATGTTGGTCTGTCAATAGAACATGCCAGTGTCTGTTAAGGATCTTACTCACTTCACTAGACTGGCTTGAAAAGGTGGTTATAAACCTGATCTTCGATTCAGTTTCTGTGTCTGCGTTAGTGTTAAGGAGGTCCCTCCTCAATCTAGTCTCAGCTTTCGCCACAGCTCCCTGTATGGTTTTGTTTTTGTAACCCCTTTCTTTAAAGCGTGTTATCATCCTTGTTTTCTCCATCTCAAATTGCTCACTAGTACTGCAGTTGCGTTTGGACAAAGGCTTACTATCATGGGATGAATATTTGTTCCTTAAATGTGATCACCCCAGGATTCCCATCCTATATTTACTCCCAAAGGTACATAAAAATGCCACTGAACCACCAGGGAGACCCATAGTGTCCTCTATAGGCTCACTATTGGAGAGTACATCCCAGTATATTGATCACTTCCTGAGACCATTTGTTGCAGCCTTACCAGCATATCTGAAAGATACTACACATTTTCTTAAAAGCATTGAAGGTATTGTGTGGGAAAGTACTTATGTGTTGGTTACTATGGATGTGAGCAGTTTGTACACATGTATCAAACATGACCTTGGTTTGCAGGCGATGAGACACTTTCTAAAAGCAAGATCTATTGCATTCTTAGAACATTCCAATATGCTGTTAGACCTAACGGAGTTTTGCCTAACGCACAACCATTTTATTTTTGATGAGTTGGTCTACCGTCAGTCACAGGGCACGGCGATGGGCACCTGCTTCGCCCCCAGCTACGCTAACATCTTTATGGGGTGGTGGGAGGAGCAGGTGTCCAATAAACTAAACGCCTTTAACAACCAGGTTGTCCTGTGGCTGAGGTTTATTGACGATATTTTTATGATTTGGAACGGTTCAGAGGCATCAGCCAGACAGTTTGTGCGCCAGCTCAATAACAACACGGTGAACCTACAGCTTACAGCGGAAATACACACGTCCAAAATTGAGTTTTTGGATGTGTCAATAGAGATACAGGGAACTAAGATGATCACAAGTCTTTTCAGGAAAAGCACAGCGGGCAATAGCCTGTTGAATGCGAGGAGTGCGCACCCTAGACAGTTAGTGGACAGTATCCCCTATGGGGAACTGTTGCGTGCGAAACGCAACTGCAGTACTAGTGAGCAATTTGAGATGGAGAAAACAAGGATGATAACACGCTTTAAAGAAAGGGGTTACAAAAACAAAACCATACAGGGAGCTGTGGCGAAAGCTGAGACTAGATTGAGGAGGGACCTCCTTAACACTAACGCAGACACAGAAACTGAATCGAAGATCAGGTTTATAACCACCTTTTCAAGCCAGTCTAGTGAAGTGAGTAAGATCCTTAACAGACACTGGCATGTTCTATTGACAGACCAACATCTTAAGTCACATCTGAAAGAGCACCCCCAGGTCACCTTCAAAAAGAGCAAATCATTGAAGGATGAATTAAGTCCTAATGCAGTGATGGGAGCAAACAAAACTAAAGACATACCGGGATTTAGATGCTGTAGATCTTGTAAAGCATGTCGCAACAGTGAGAACCGCAAGGAAGTCCTGGTACCTAGCACGGGCAAAACTTTCACAATACGCAAAACCCTAACCTGCAACACCATGTATTGTGTGTATTTGCTAATCTGTCCCTGCAACAAGTGGTATGTGGGGAGCACGACTCTGAAGGCAAAGGAGAGAGTGCTCCAACACATGAGGGCCATAAAAAATCACAATGAGCAGTACCCAGTCGCAAGGCACTTCTTTGAACAACATTATCAGAACGAGAATCTACTGAAAATGGTGGTGTTGGACAAAGTAGACCTAGGACCGCGGGGGGGAGACAGAACAACGTGCCTGCGAAAATTAGAATCAAGAATGATTATTGATTTTGAATGTACTTACCCACAGGGGTTGAATAACCATGAGGAACTGTCTGTTCACTTAGAAAAGTAACTATCTGACACCTAGAATGTTATGCTGTAAGTATTGTAGCATAAAATGCCCTAAATGATTTTGCATGTATACCATCAGCATGTCCGCAAAATGCCGCAAAGAATGTACGCCCAAATTGTAAATACCACCTTGTTTTTAATTAATTCACAGATTCTATGCACTTTGGGACTAGTGGAGTTGAAATTCCTGGATAGGATCCATTAATTAATGAGGAAAGGTCGCTGTGATGCATTGTCAAAAGATCAAGCACGTGATGCTGTTGAACCAATGTCCTGCATATAACTGCCATCTAAACTGAACCAACATTGCAATGGGATGCTACTTAACCTAAAAACCATGTTTTATTTTACATTTGTAAATATGACAAGAGTACTTCATGCCCACTGGGGCGGTATGTAAAGCAGTCATATTCCATGTTTATGATTTGGTAAATAATAGCCCACTTGGGCAATATTCGTTACAAATCTGACGATGGGGACAGGAGATGATTTATCCGCAAACATGGTGTTTCCCTTTAAATTATGAAGCTGATTAATATGTTGGGGTTTCAAGTTGCCTTAATGACGGAAATTAAGTGAATATTTATAACCTTGGTTCTCTGGAATCTTATTTACAATTTTGTTGCATCGTGACCATAGAATGTACCACTCCAACATGTCCGCTCTTTATTATGCACTGGGGGGTGTTTTGGCTAGTCCTTTTTCTATGTTGAGATTGTGTTAATGGTAAAAGGACTAAGATTGTGTATCCTAAACAAACGTGATCAAGCCTGTTTGGTGAAACGCGTAGTTTGTTTTGCTGCCGAATAAATTCTTAAGCACAGCAACTTCTGGAGTGTTGTCGTATCGTTTCCTTGTACATGGGAAATCTCTTTTTGGACATTTGGGCCGCCGGGACCCTAACGACGACCCGCTCGTGAGCAGGTACTGGCCAGATACCGGAATTGTGGTTTGCAATATATATATATATATATATATATTTCCACCAATTCTTCTCAAAGAAGCACTCGCACTCAGAGTAATATCAAAGCTTTAATTCGCCGTGACCCGTTTCGTCAGTGAAACTGACGTGATCACACACATTTTACCGGCATGAAAGGAAGTCTTTACATAGATTCATTGCAATAGACGACGTCCTGCTACATTCTGTTTAGTGTTAGTTACAATGGCAGCCATGTTGGAATGAGCATGTTACATAAGCGTAACTGTTTTATACAAATACATTACATTGACAAATTCATTGGCACCAAACATAAGTGTATTCATCACGCTCTTTATACAGTGTCTCTGTATTTACGGCATATGACAGTATGTATTTAGTCATCTTTGCTCGTGAAAGGCGCTCGCGCACATGCGTTGGCTAATACATATAGCCCGTACCATCTTTGCCACAATGCGGTACACTAAATTGCCGCAATACATATCATGCATCTTATGATTTAATGCCTGTATTTAACTTCAATCGTTATTAGGGATACTTTTTTTTTCACATCCTCAACAAACTTCAATCAGCCGAGATGGACAATCCTGTGACCTGATGTAAACATACCAGTGGATTCCTCATAGTGAGATATTTTGTCAATTCTATTCATGGCATAGTGCCGAATTGATATACGACAATAATCCCAAAAAGGCAAAATAATAGCCTTACAGTATACATCTCAGCTGTCATAAATCATCTTTGTAAATACATAATAGTCATTATTGCCAATAATATTGTCTCAAATAATTCTCACCATAGTGGTAAAACACAAACCTAATTGCTATAGCAGATTGTTATCGTTTATACTATGTGACTTCCTTTTGACCAGAAAATGTATTAAATACAAGAACACAAAAAAGTGAAGTGCAATACAAGAAAAATTATATAGTAAATAATAAAGAACAAGTCTTATCTTAACGTGGGGACCCAAAAGATATGGAGGAAAGAATGGTTAGGGTAAACTGAGTGACAAATATTCTGCACCATAGAAGGTCTTTTCTATCCTCCTGTGTAAGAAGAAAAAAGGGGAATAAACAATTACCCAAAGTACTTAGTTTAAAAGAATGATGATGATATAACACCAATTATATATGTCATCACACGTTCAATTTAAGAATAAATTCAAATTTCTACCATGAACACATAGCAAGATACATTACTAAAAATTAGTTACTAGCAGTAGGTTTCTCAAGTCAAAGAAGCCTTATACAAAACTCAACCGAGAGTGTACTGGAGGATGTTGATATTCAGGCATCTATTTCATTGTTATCATAAACTCATCATTATTCATTATACAAGTGTGTACTTAATTCCTCATCCAAATTGTGACCTTTTGGAAATTTGGTCTCAAGTTCCATGATCCATTTCGACTCACGTTTTCTTAGGAGCAGAGTTCTGTTCCCTCCTCTTGGACCAATATGTACTTGTTCGATCACAAAAAAAGCCTAACATCCTACTGTCAAGAACTCTCTTTTTGGCCATGCACACTGTACTTCCTACATACCATAATTTGCATGGACAAAATAAAACATAGACACAATATACAGTACTGCAAGTTAAAAACTGTGCAATGTTTTTGGGTTTGCTATATCCAGGAATGGCCACTGTTTTCCTAGAGCTGCTATTTTGGCAGGCCTAGCAATGGCCACATGGATAGAAACCTTTTAGATTTAAATTGTTCGCCGTTGTTTTTGATGTTATGTCATTCCGTACAAGAATGTCCCTAAGGTTATGGCCTTTTCTATATGTTATCCTAGGTCTATGATGAAGAGATTGACCAATTATGGGATCGCTGGTAAGTATTTCCCACTTACTGGCCAGTATCTTCTGTATTTGTCCTGAGTTCTCATTATAGGTAAGAATAACCCTACTAGTTTTGTCAGTCTTGGTATCAGTTTCGTCTGCATTGGTCAAGATTTTAACACAATCAATGAGGTTCACCTTGCTCACTGCCTTTTGAAGAACCCAGGCTGGATCCTCTTTCTCTAAATATTTAGAGCATGTTCTCTTTTTCATTTGCAAAGGCAGATTCAGTGCTACAGTTCCTTCTTGCTCTCAGTAGCTCACCAAAAGGGATGCTCCACTTAAGAGTATCTGGGTGGCTACTGAGAGCATGAAGCAAGGTGTTCCCTGCAGTTTTTTTATGAAACAAACTGGTTTCTAGATTACCTTCTTTTGGTTCTATTAGAAGACCTAGAAACTCAATGGATATTCTACTCATTTTGCTAGTCAGGTTGATATTAAGCTCATTTGAATTGAGTTTATCAACAAATTCCATGGCTTTTTACTCAGTGTCAGTCCAAATTATAAACAAATCATCAATATAATGAAGCCAAAGTTTGACCTCGCCAAAAAATGCAGTCAGCGTGGAATCAGTTTGGAGGTCCTCCTCCCATTTGCTCAAGAACAAATTGGCAAAACTAGGGGCAAAACATGTGCCCATAGCCGTGCCAAGGATCTGTTTATAAATAGTCCCATCAAACATAAAAATATTATTCGTGAGACATAGATGTATCATTTCGAGTATCATTTTTGTGTGTTCCAGGTATTTTATAGGTCTAGTTTTGAGATAGTGATGACATGCTGCAATCCCTTGCGTGTGATCAATAATCGTGTATAACAAATTCACATCTAGCGTTATCATAAGATCTGTGGTTTCCCACTGGATTTCCTTAAGTTTTATAAGGAAATCTTTGCTGTCCCTCACATGTAAAGGCAAATTCGTAACATATTCATGTAAAAAAATGATCAACATATTTGGAAACATGTTCTAGATTGCTACCTATCGAAGAAACAATAGGTCTACCTGGTGGTACAGTGGCATTTTTATGGATTTTGGGTAAAAGATAAAGGATAGACAATTTAGGGTAATCACGCTTAAAAAAACAGTATTATTCCCATGTTATATATCCGTTATCTTTCCATTCTTTCAATTTTGTCCAACTGTCCAGAATGCTATGGTTGTACACTTCTACACTAGTTTTTTCATAAAAATTATGATCACTCAATTGTCTCTGGGCTTCTGCAATATACATTTTAGTGTCCCAAAGCACGATATTTCCTCCCTTATCTGCAGGGTGGATGATGACATTCGGATCGCTGGCAAATTCTTTCAGGAATATTTTTTGTGTTTTTGACATATGTTGAAAATTCTGTTTCGTCTTACTTTGATGTTTAAGTTTCAATAAGGACTGAGTTAGCACCTCTTGAAAGGTATCGATATTATCATGGGGGAGGTTGGGGAAGAAAACAGATTTGGGTTCAAATGTTGTTCGTTCTGTGGATTCAGTTGGAATACCCAAGTCCCATTCTTCATTTTCATCAATATCTTCTGTTTCAACACCTATAGCCATGCCTTGTATGTCTCTTAAAAGTTCGGCATCTGCGATGTTCAAATCAGAGAAAACATGTTCAATTTGGCTTCCTTCACTCTGAGGATTACTCTGATTCTGTTTGTGAAGGCTATGCCATTTTTTTAATTTGCATATTCTTGTAAATTTATAGAAATCGATACGAGTGTCTGCATAATTAAACATTTCTGTGGGACAAAACGTTAAGCCTAGGCAGAGAGTACTTTTTTCTGCCAATGTAAGTTCTTTACTGCTTAAATTCACAATGGTTTTATTTACCATATCTGGATCCATTATTGCTTTCCTCTTGCGCCACGTGTCTTGTTTCCCATGGGCTCCTTTTTGTTTGTTTTTTGATTCCCTTTGTTTTCTTTGTTTTCTTCTCTGTTTACTCCTCCCCTCCCTCATCCTCTTCCACAGCCTCGACCTCGTAGTGCTCTCCCTCTCCTTGGGGGTGATTGTGTTGCTATTCTCGGTATTTGACGTCCTCTCCTCAGGACTTTGAACTCGTCTAAAAAATTCACCACTTTTGTTGTTGTTGGTCGTTCAGGTCTGGAACTAACTGTAGATATTGAAATATCAGTGTCTGATCAACTGGTTTCCATGGTTTGGTTTTCTTTTTCTGGTGTGCCATCTTCTGCTTGATTGTTCCTTTCTTGTGGTAGATTGTCATAGTGATAGTCGTATTTTGGACTGTATGTAAGAATGCGGCCTGACTCGTAGTCCACACAATCTCTGTGGAGCTTTCATTGTTTGCGTAGTTTTATCTCTTCCTCATGTTGTAATAGTTTTGATTTCATATCTATCATGAATTTATTAATGGTTTCTTGATCACTATTTTTGGATAATTCATCTTCCAAAGCACTAATTTCTAACAGAATACCCTCTCTGTCTTCCCATGCGTATTTGATAAGTATATTTAACATAGTTCTGGAACTATTGGCGGAGTTTTCTTGCCAATCTTGTAGCATGCGGGGATTCTTAGATTCATATGAGGGCATAATGTAAATACGCAGTCCTCGTGGCACCATTGGACCTCTCAAAATTCAATCATAAGATGCATAATATGTATTGCGGCAATTTAGTGTACCGCATTGTGGCAAAGATGGTAAGGGCTATATGTATTAGCCAACGCATGTGCGCGAGCGCCTATCACGAGCAAAGATGACTAAATACATACTGTCATATGCCGTAAATACAGAGACACTGTATTCAGAGCGTGATGAATACACTTATGTTTGGTGCCAATGAATTTGTCAATGTAATGTATTTGTATAAACCAGTTACGCTTATGTAAGCGATGGGCACCTGCTCCGCCCCCAGTTTCGCGAATCTTTTCGTGGGATAGTGGGAGGAGCAGGTGGCATGGTCACAAGACAATCAAGAGTGGAATTGCAGAATCAAGGGGTGGTATTGTTACATAGACGATTTGTTTATTATAATGGACAGCCCTGTTGAGATGGCAGCTATGTACATTGATGTTTTGAATAATAATGATGTGAACCTAAAATTTTCAGGAGAAATAAGCACAAGAGATGTTAATTATTTAGACCTTACGGTGTACATAGAGGAGGGCAAAACCCACACTAAACTCTTTCGGAAATCAACTGCAGGGAACTCTACATTGTATGCCACTAGCAGCCATCCTAAAAAGCTAGTCAACAGTATCCCGTATGGAGAGCTGTTAAGACTTAAAAGAAACAACTCATGTGAGCAAGAATTTTAAAGGGCTACGAAGCAAAGCTTGTCTAGGTTTAAAGCTAGAGGTTATAAGGACGGAATATTAACCCAAGCACTCAATAAGGTGAACAGGATACAGAGAGATGAACTGCTCAAAACTCAAAGCAAGGAATCAGAGGGTGGGGCTTTTAGATTTATCACCCCCTTCTCTAACAATGCAGGAGATATGAGAAGGATTATGCATAAAAATTGCAAACCTCCATTGGAACCATTAAATGGCTTCTTTCCATGCGGACGCTGTAAAGCGTGTAAATTCAGTAAGCGATCCCTGACCTATAAAGTTCCAGGCGTAGTCACACCCAAAAGAATACAGAAATTTTTGACCTGTACTACGCCATATGCCATCTACTGTTTGACCTGTCCGTGCGGCAAGAGATATATTGGGAGCACGACTCATCCGGTCAAAATTCGTATATTGGAGCATATGCGAGCCATTAAGAACGTAGATGAATCATACCCGTAGCAAAGCATTTCGATAAGGCTCATGGACGCAACAGGGACCTGTTGTCTTACATGTGCCTAGATAGTGTTCCTATGAGTGTGAGAGGGGGTGACCGATTACAAAGACTTAGGCGTCTTGAGTGGAGGTACATAATAGATCTGCAAAGCAAGATGCCTAATGGTCTGAATATGCACGAAGAGTTGGCTGTACATTAGGGATAGTGATTTCAGTCAGTGTTAAATGTTCTGAGCTACTGAACACATAGTTTCCTCTGGTGCCTTGGGATCTTCTATTGTGATGAAGTATATCAGGGAATGAATTGAATGTCATGTTAATGTATTATAGAAACAAATGCCATTTAATTAATTTGTGGAATGTAATTATGTGACTTGATGAATTAGTCAATGAATGAAATATATATATATAAAATATGAACTAGTCTCAACGCACGCAATAAGATACTTGAATATGTGGAGTCGAGTTGTGGACAGCTTAAGCCCATTCAGGGCGAGATCACTAGACATCGGAGTGTTGTGGAGCGACTGATTGTGGGTTATGCCCATCCAGGGCATTAATGAAATATGTAAGGATAAGATACTAATTGTGTAAAACTTTAATGTATATACATGACACGATGGATTAACCGAGTTCCATTACATTATACAACGCTGGTTAAATGCACGTTACAATATGGCGGCGCTTTAACGTTAAGGTGTTAGTCCTATGTTGATGTCCATGAACGTGAACTCTGAAATGTTGAAATAAGTGCAATGGCCACCAAGCAACTGTTATGCAATTGACGAAGGCTATACGCCGAAACACGTTTTGTTGATGTGCTGAAGGTTTCCGAATAAACATCTTTGAGAAACCACCCCTGTGAGTCCTGCAATCTATTACAGGCTAGTGAAGTAGTGTGGCTAGTGAAGTAGTGTGTCTCACTGGTTAGAGGCGGCAGACCCGAGAGCAGAGGACGGCAAGGGACCAGGGTTCGATTCCCGGCGCGGCAGGTTTCTGGACCAGGGTCAGCGGACTCGATAATTCTCTCGCCTCGGTGCCCACTCTGATCAGTGTTCACACTCGGCAACTCTGGGCATTAGCGTGCCTCATCTTCACTAACGGCCCCACCAGACCGCTGGTGATGCGTGGTCTCACCCTGGAGATACCCATTAAGGGACCATCTCTCAGGGAAGCCAGGAAGGGTTTCGCAGCGGTCGAAGCGCCTTGGGACCCTACGGGTAAGTAGTGCGCTATATAAATGCCTATACATTTACATTTACATACCTGTAGGATATTTGGAGCTTCATATATATATATATATATATATATATATATATATATATATATCCACACAACCTCCAGCAGAACTGTAGGAAGAGGCAAACGCGGGGAACTCAGGAAATAAACCTTTAATTGAACACGCAGGTAAGGCATAATGCATTTCGACAATTAAGTCTTCCTCAGACGCCCCTGCTGCATTAACAAACAGTCCCGCGCTTCCACTTAAAATCCACCTGCATGCCTCCTATTGGTAAGAGGAAGCACCTCCCCTGCCATGTGGTCGCTCACCTGCTGTAGTGCTGTTGGTACTACAGCACCCAGAATGCACATCCCTGGGTTGGTGCTGCGAGGGGAATGAAGGTATAATGTCCGTGTGGCCGTGGTGCACTGCAGAGTGGAGCGCACTGTTGTTGATGCAAATTGAAGTCCTCGGGCTTCCCTGTGTCCCCGCATTCATCTGCACCGCCACAGCACAAGTCTGCTGAGTCCTAGGCTGGGATAATGCCCAATCCTATCCGTGAAGTCACAAAACTGTATCAGCGAACTCTGCCTGACTGGCGCTGGAGAGGTGTGCTGCTGCAAACCGATACCTCGGTAACAAAGAAGAAAACTGCTCTCGCAGAAGCCAGTGAAGCAGCAGTCACTTGTCAGATGTGGCTTCTTGAAGCATCTCTGGCTGACGCTGAAATATCACACAACCTCCAGCAGAACTGTAGGAAGAGGCACACGCGGGGAACTCAGGAGAGCAAATTGCGCAAGCGCTTCGGGAGGGCTCACCGCTTCATCCGACCCTCCGGTCTGTGTTTGGCTCCTCAGCAATGTTTACAGTTTCTCTTGAGTTAAAAATTGAGTCTGACGCGTTTCGGGGCCAACAAACGCCCCTTCCTCATGGACTGTGCCCAGTTCATCACCATGTTCTCTTCTCGCTAGTCAAACGCGTTTTTGTTTGAACAGCTGGAGTCGTCCTCCCTAAGTGGGTGGAGTTTGGCAACACCGGGACTCATGGTTGACGTAGTCCTGTGAAGAGAAAGAAAATAATGACCTTCAGTAGGTTGGCGTGCCTGCACTTTCATTTCTTGTCATTAAAATCCTTAAGTAGGATGGGAGGGAAGCTGCGGGCATCACGTTGTATTCAAATGGATGTTGCGCTGACAGGCAAGTGTGTTTGATCTTGCCTCAGTCTCTTAGGACAGGATACATGTTCCGCCATCAGAGTGGAGCTCCTTCCGCGACCAAGGCTGGCCGCCTGAATATAGTAGAGCAAATTGCGCAAGCGCTTCGGGAGGGCTCACCGCTTCATCCGACCCTCCGGTCTGTGTTTGGCTCCTCAGCAATGTTTGCAGTTTCCCTTGAGTTAAAAATTGAGTCCAACGCGTTTCGGGGCCAACAAACGCCTCTTCCTCATGGACTGTGCGCAGTTCATCACCATGTTCTCTTCACGCTAGTCAAACGCGTTTTTTGTTTGAACAGCTGGCGTCGTCCTCCCTAAGTGGGTGGAGTTTGGCAACACCGGGACTCATGGTTGACGTAGTCCTGTGAAGAGAAAGAAAATAATGACCTTCAGTAGGTTGGCGTGTCTGCACTTTCATTTCTTGTCATTAAAATCCTTAAGTAGGATGGGAGGGAAGCTGCGGGCATCACGTTGTATTCAAATGGATGTTGCGCTGACAGGCAAGTGTGTTTGATCTTGCCTCAGTCTCTTAGGACAGAATACATGTTCTGCCATCAGAGTGGAGCTCCTTCCGCGACCAAGGCTGGCCGCCTGAATATAGTAGAGCAAATTGCGCAAGCGCTTCGGGAGGGCTCACCGCTTCATCCGACCCTCCGGTCTGTGTTTGGCTCCTCAGCAATGTTTACAGTTTCCCTTGAGTTAAAAATTGAGTCCGACGCGTTTCGGGGCCAACAAACACCCCTTCCTCATGGACTGTGCGCAGTTCATCACCATGTTCTCTTCACGCTAGTCAAATGCGTTTTTTGTTTGAACAGCTGGCGTCGTCCTCCCTAAGTGGGTGGAGTTTGGCAACACCGGGACTCATGGTTGACGTAGTCCTGTGAAGAGAAAGAAAATAATGACCTTCAGTAGGTTGGCGTGTCTGAACTTTCATTTCTTGTCATTAAAATCCTTAAGTAGGATGGGAGGGAAGCTGCGGGCATCACGTTGTATTCAAATGGATGTTGCGCTGACAGGCAAGTGTGTTTGATCTTGCCTCAGTCTCTTAGGACAGGATACATGTTCCGCCATCAGAGTGGAGCTCCTTCCGCGACCAAGGCTGGCCGCCTGAATATAGTAGAGCAAATTGCGCAAGCGCTTCGGGAGGGCTCACCGCTTCATCCGACCCTCCGGTCTGTGTTTGGCTCCTCAGCAATGTTTACAGTTTCCCTTGAGTTAAAAATTGAGTCCGACGCGTTTCGGGGCCAACAAACGCCCCTTCCTCATGGACTGTGCGCAGTTCATCACCATGTTCTCTTCACGCTAGTCAAACGCGTTTTTGTTTGAACACAGGACTACGTTGACCATGAGTCCCGGTGTTGCCAGACTCCACCCACTCAGGGAGGATGACACCAGCTGTTCAAACTAAAACGCGTTTGACCAGCGTGAAGAGAACATGGTGTTGAACTGCGCACAGTCCATGAGGAAGGGGCGTTTGTGGCCCCGAAACGCATCGGTCCCAATTTTAATTCAGGGGAACCTGTGAACATTGCAGAGGAGCCAAATACAAACCGGAGGGTCAGATGAAGCGGTGAGCCCTCCCGAAGCGCTTGCGCAATTTGCTCTACTATATATATATATATATATATATATATATATATATATATATATATATATATATATATATATATATATATATATATATATATATATATATATATAAAAAGACGCAATCCTGGCCCACCTCATTGCTGATGAGTTCTTCCATGTACGGACCACCACACGTGGAGACAGAAATAGTCTTCTGTAAAGTGCTTTAATAGTGCCAATAGTACAAATACTGGATCAGGCTAATGCCTGCCATGACGAGTTTCAGCCGTCAAAACGCAGCCTTGATCACATGACCGATGTAGTATGTAAGATCATTAGCAGTGCATTGCGGGGGCGTGAGTTAGAGTTATAACTATAACGTCCCTGTTACCATTGTTTTTTGTGTGAATATATATATATATATATATTATATATATATATATATATATATAAAGAGAGAACTTGCACCTTTTGGCAAGGTAATCTCGGGAACCACAGCGCCAATCTACACACCCAAGACATCTTAGAAAACCTCAGGGCAAGCAGAAGGACATAGGCTACATAAAAATAAAAATAAAACGTTGTTTAAAATATTAATACATTTAAAAAAGTAGTCCCTTGCAACTAGCGCCGGCCTCGACGTCTGCGTGAGGGGAGGAGCGGCGTTCACCAGAACCAGGAAGAGCAGACTCGAGCAAGGAGTTCAAACGCGTTGGGACAGAGAACGTTTGCAAGCTACTGATGAAACTTGTTTGTTTAATAAAGCACTGGAAACTTCATGGAATCATGGCTCAATGGCTTTTTCTACTTAAGAGAAAGATTGTGTTGGGTTTACGAGCAGGAAGTTCTGTGCCTGCAACATTGAAGCCGCCTTATTAAGTATGTGGCCTCTTTCACGGAACATTTTGTGGTGATTTATTTGTTAAAAAGAGGCCCGACTCACTCGGATTATTCTTTGGAAAAGAGAGAAGTTTCCAATAATAACACCAAAGAGCACGAGTGCAGGAGGTGAGGAGAAATACCTTTCTAACTCACGGATTCCAAATGAAGTAAAATGCAATATGGAATATCATGCTGGGTGAGCTTGCAAATCTGACGAATTGTGGTTTTATTTTTTGCGCACTAAATTGGCTTTTAAAAATGACACTCAGCAGTGTGTGCAAGATGCCTAAAACACTGCATGAAAATACTGAGGGCCGATTTGCATTCATTGAGCTTGCTGAAAGTAAATGACATTCAGGCTCCGTGAATTATTTAATGAGGGGCCTATAAAACATAGTCATTTCAATAAAGCAAGTGATGTGATTATTTTCCCGTGAACAAGACTCGAGCCAGGAGTTGAAACGCGTTGGGACAGAGAACGTTTGCAAGCTACTGATGAAACTTGTTTGTTTAATAAAGCACTGGAAACTTCATGGAATCAGGGCTCAATGGCTTTTTCTACTTAAGAGAAAGATTGTGTTGGATATATATATATATATATATATATATCTATACTACTATTATAAAGAGAGAACTTGCACCTTTTGGCAAGGTAATCTCGGGAACCACAGCGCCAATCTACACACCCAAGACATCTTAGAAAACCTCAGGGCAAGCAGAAGGACATAGGCTACATAAAAATAAAAATAAAACGTTGTTTAAAATATTAATAAATTAAAAAAAGTAGTCCCTTGCAACTAGCGCCGGCCGCGACGTCTGCGTGAGGGGAGGAGCGGCGTTCACCAGAACCAGGAAGAGCAGACGACATGAGCGACGTCTGCGTGAGGGGAGGAGCGGCGTTCACCAGAACCAGGAAGAGCGGAGGACAACAGCGCCGGTAGGAGCTGCGGAGCGGCGAGAACCGGAGGAGCAGTGGCAGCGCGGGGAGGAGCGGCGGGAAGCGGAGGAGCAGTGACAGGTACGTGGCTGGAGATGTTGCTGGGGCGGGGGCGGGGGCAGGGTGCGGGAGGCGGGAGGGAGTCGGCGGGTGCACCACGCGGGCTGCATCGGATGTTGCTGAAGTCCGGGCGGGAGGCGGGGCGGGGCAGGGCGGGGCGGGCCGGGGGGGGGCGGGAGGGAGGCGGCGGGTGCACCGCTCAACATGCAGCCCCCAGCCCCCTTCTGCCCCAGGCACCGCTGGGGCGGGCTGCTAGTATATATATATATTCACTGAAAAAACCGTAGGTTTGACACCAGTTATAGTTAGCTGGAAATTTTACTGACATAAAACCAATGAAATTCCACGTTATAGTTAGTTGGACTCACTATAACTTGCGCGTGCAATGCACTGCTGATGACGTCACATATTACATCACTCATGACATGGTCAGTGACATCACTCATGACACCATCCTTGTGACATAGTGACAGACCTCCTTTCACTGTAATGTAATCCTTGAAACACATATTCAAAAATAGAAACTGAAATTTAAAAAAAAAATGCAGATACCCATATCAGTTACAACAAGTAATTTCACCATCTATATACACATCCACTCATACATATACTCACTCATCATATGAAATGATACACCTATACATCCTGTTACACACCGACAATCATCGAAAAGTTACTCACAGACATACTCACACGTGCAAATAAACTATTGAACATCCATTTATTTGAATATAGACTTATACACACACTTCCACCTTACTTCTATTGAAAATTACACATATTTATTCTCTTAAACAATCACTTATAGAAACACATACTTATTTAAACAGGAACTCTTTCAATCTCTTACTCTCACATATACTCACTTATATACATCAATATTCACATATACTAGATTAAAACTTATGTCGTTACTGATAAAGACACTAGTGAGACAGTCATTCACTCACTAACAAACACATATACACACTCATCCACCCATACAGTCCTGCACATATGCTGTCTTCAAAACACATACAAACAGAGAGTCAGTCACTCATGCATCTATGTGCTAAGTAATACCCCCACCAAACCATATAGACACTCATACTGATACTAAGAGAAACATCTAATAACCCATATACATACGCATGTAGCTACTTACCAACACATGTAGCCACTTATACACAAAGTGAAACACTAATATATATATTTAAATATTTAAACATTACTCACTAATATTTATTTTTCAGAAAGACACATATTCACTGGATGGTGTCATCAGTGATGTCATGAGTGATGTCACTGACCATGTCATGAGTGATGTAATATGTGACGTCATCAGCAGTGCATTGCACGCGCAAGTTATAGTGAGTCCAACTAACTATAACGTGGAATTTCATTGGTTTTATGTCAGTAAAATTTCCAGCTAACTATAACTGGTGTCAAACCTATGGTTTTTTCAGTGAATTTCATAGGTTTTTTAAATGCTACTTCCTAACTATAACGTGTGTAAAACCTATGGTTTTTTCTGTGAATTTCATTGGTTTTTAAAATGCTAATTCAGAAAAATGTCGTGTATGCAACCTATACTTTTGGCAATAAAGTTCTGGCAATATTTTTTTCGAAAACAAGCCGTTTTCTTCACTGTTCAAGTTGCATAGAGACTCCTTGTAAAGCAATACAGAATTCGAAAGTCTGTACCTTGCCTTTTTTTAAACACATTAAAATTTGTCTGTAAATAAAAGTAGCCTTACTAAACTTTCGTGCGCGACCCGGTGTGCGCACTCTCGGCAACAGTTGTCAATAAAATGGATATCGCATTTCCAGGCTTTCGTGCGCGACCGAGTGCGCGCACAGGCCTATATATTTCATGAAAACTTTGCGATTTGAACTTATTGAATTTCTTCATACACCCCTCAAAGAACTTATAGTACGTCAAAGAGACTGTACCTAGACTTCTTTTTTATTCTTATGAAACTTTTCAGTAAATGGAGCCGAATGTCTTTTTAAACTTTCGTGCGTTACCAATGTACACACCTTGGTATTTTTTTTAGAAATATAAAACGTTTCATACTTTAACAATTGTGCGCTTAAATCCAGCTCAGAAGATATACAAAATCATGATGGTAGTTGGTTTAACCCGGACCGTTTATTAGAGGTAGATCATCCGACTCCACCGGAAGACACCCCTAATAAAAAGGACATATATATAAAATGCGGACTAGCCGCTGTATCGTGCTAGCAAACTATAACATATAAATCGTTAGAAAAAACAAAAGGAATCAAGCAAAATCAGTAGGCCACTGATGACATCTTTTTTTGACCTCGCTAAAATAGAAAAATTAGGAACAACCCCTCATGAGAAATATGAAACTAGTGAGAGAAACCAAGCTCGACGCCATGATGGCTGCAGCTCGGCTCCGCCGTCCACCCCACCCAAAATAACGACAAATATTATAAAGATACACAACACACCAGCAAAGTAACAGGGTAAAACGTTTTATTAAATAACTATTTACATGGTAGCCTACTGCAACATGAAAACAACACTTTCAATTGGTTCTTAATAGTTTCAATTCTGGAATTTACACGCAGCACTCCACCCACTTCCCTCACTATCTTTTCTACTCTCAGGAGACAACAACGTCCTACATCTTTTGGAAGACTTTGGTGAAATGGCTACCGTATCTCATTCATCTTCCGAATCTGACCAAAATGATCGACTACCTTTAATAAGAAAAAATAAATCTTTCATCTGGCAATTTTTCACTTATCCTGAAGATCAAAAGAAAGTGAATGCACCAAAAGTAACCTGCACGATATGTGACTTGGTTCTCTTAAGAAGAAATCCAGCAAAAAAATATTTCTTTTCCATACATACCATGGTGCGGCATGTCAAACAAGTGCACCCTCTGAAATTTGCAGAGGCAACGACAAGAGCCCTGGCCACGCTATTACCATCAGAGGTGGCCAGCACATCTTCTGATCGACGACCTGTATCTCCATGCAGTGCAGAGATGGACTTCAGATATTTAACTATATATGGTCTATAACCTATGGTTTTTTCAGTGTTTTTCTTTGTTTTTTAATAGCAAATATCAAAAGCTTTTTTGTGGAAAATGACTACAATTAGGTATACATAAGCGGCGTTCATTTATGTTCACCACAGCCATTGTTAAAAGTAAAGTGAAAGTCGCGAAACAGTGGCCACGCCATCTAGTCCCTTTTAGGCCCCATCATGCACGTAAGTAACAGCCATTTTCTGTGTCATGGCCTCTCTGCCCACTGCCAATAGCCTATGATTGTTCAAAATTGGTTCTCTTTGGGTCATTCTCTGTTCACAAATAAGCATAAAGTCGCAATACTCTGTTTAGTTTTTAAAAAGGACATATATATAAAATGCGGACTATCCGCTGTATCGTGCTAGCAAACTATAACATATAAATCGTTAGAAAAAACATGAATATAGAGAGAGGAACCGACCTCGACGCCATGGTGGCTGCAAGACAGCTCGGCTCCGCCACCCACCCCGCCCAAAATAACGACAAACACTATGCAAATATTATAAATATATACAACACACCAGCAAAGTAACAGGATAAAACGTTGTATTAAATAACTATTACATGGAACCTACTGCAACATGAAAGCAACACTTCTAATTGCTTCTTAGTAGTTTCAATTCTGAAATTGAACACCCAGTACATCCAGAGGTCATGTCCGACAAGTTGTGTGGGGGGATACCTTGCTAATGATGCCACCCCCACCACCTTCTGTAGGAAGGACTCTGGATATCCCTGCCGTGCACAAATGTCATAAGTTCAGGGTCCGACAAGTTGTGTGGGGGGATGCCTTGCTAATGCCGCCACCCCCACCACCTTCTGTAGGAAGGACTCTGGATATACTTGGTCCCTGAGAGGCTTCGATGTCCCTGCCTTGCACAAATGTCATAAGTTCTGAATGTTGAGTGCCATACTTCAGGGTCCAAGAAACGCGGACTCGGAGGGGGCGCTTGGCTCCTGCCCCCTCCCCAAGTCTTGTTCCCCTGGTATGGCCTGAGATCGCCCACGACATAGGCGGCCGGCTCCCGGGGTCAGGTGGAACTTCTCGCCTTTTAATGCCTCTTCCATTCTGGACCTTGTCCCACAATCCGTTTGACCTGAAGACACGTCCTGCGGTGCCCTGGTCCAACCATCACATTTACACCGTCTCACCCGCCATCCGGCTGAATTGCACCCACTCTTCCGATACAGCGACAGGCGGCTGCCACGAAGCTCAGGAAATGGCGGTCGGCTCCAGAGACTTGGGCCTGGCCTGCAAGGATGGCTCTGGGCAACCCTGGAACTCGGACACTTGACTGCTAGGGCATGAGCCCCATTCCCAAAAGCGCCCCGTCAGCCTTGAAGATTCTACAAGAGTCACCGAGGCCCCGACTCCTGCAGACTTCCGGTGGGGAGCGACTGCCATGATTGCTCGCGGAATGGCCACGACGTAGCCACGGGGTGCTCTCATGCTGACACCAGCTTCAGTCTGAAACATCCAGAAACACTGTAGACTACCAATTCGATCAGTTCCGGTGGAGCCCCAACGACGTATCGCGTTCTTGCGTAATCCGTCATATGATGCGCCGCGTTAGCGCACCCGGAAGTGCTCCGGTGCGCGAGGCGCGAAGCGCAGCTTCCCGAAAGCAATGCGGAGCGCGTAACGTAAGCAATTACATTTCAGTTGGTTCTCCCTCACAATATTTTCAATGTCACATAAAACTCACCCATCACCCACTGCCATCTCTGGCTGTTTCCATGGTAACACCTCATTCTGCACCTGGCTGAAGGCACAGGTCAAAAGTTCATATCTCAACGTTCTACAGCAAAGTAACAACACTGTTTTCCCTCCAGAAACACCTGCCAATCCACAGCTCTGTTACATGTCTTTTTTTTTCACACCCAATAGTACTTTTCGTTTAACATAAACATTAACATGCAACGTACTGTTCAATCTCCACTTCTTACAATCAACCAATCATTTTTATTTTTTAAACCACACCCAGCCTCTTCCTTTTTCTTTATTTAGAATTTCAACTTCTAACTACCATTCCACTTCCAGAACCGATCGGAGGACGACTACAAATCCCTTGAAAATGAAGGTCTGGCCAATAGGACACAGTTATATTCACTGGAGTGAAAAATATGCAGTAAGCAGACGAATTTGCAACCTCAGCATACCAAATGTACACATAACATGGATTTCCAAAAGAGGATTGAAATGTCACCAATTGATTCCATTGGTGAAAACTTTTATGCATCTCCCAGAACCAGACCTTATAATTGTGCACTGTGGTGGGAACGATCTAGGCACAATCACTGGGGTAGGTCTGGAAAAGCTTCTAAAAGACACCTTTCGACAATTGATGACACTTTTTCCTCGATCTGCCTTGGTATATTCCAATATATGCCAAAGACAGAAATGGAATTGGTCCAATCACCATTGTGCACAATTTGAGAAAGCAAGGAGACATGTAAATAAATCTGTTTCTGCGTTCCTCAGAGATTATAGCATTGGTTCTATTTACCACAACAACTTGCGATACCACATGCAAGACGTCTATAGGAGAGACGGAGTTCATTTCACGAATGAGGGAAACAGAATCTTCCTCTGCAACATCAGGCTCTGCATCGGTACTTACTTATAAATGCAGAAAACACTCAATTAACACAATGGCTCTTTTCAGAGCCACCTTATATCTAAGCACTCAAACTTCTGATTTATCTCCATTTTCACACTCTTGTAAAAAGGTGTGCGCGACCGAGTGCGCGCACCACGCAACATTTTTTAAAAAAAAATATATATATATTCGCGTTTAAGGGCCTTACTGCACACCCTGAGAAAACCTACGCAGCAAAACAATCTCTACCTTCTCCCCTTTCCATATTCCAACGCTTTGAAATCAACAATATATTTACTCGCAATGACAAAATGGCGGTCAACACTTCCTGATTTCCTTCGAATCGAACGTTAACAGACGTCACACAACAAAATTCCGCTCGCGCGCGCAGCCGCTTGAGTGCGCGCACGTGTGCGCGCGTATAGATATATAATTGACTTTAACTTTAATTTCCTCAGCAACTACTGAACGGATTTACACCATTCCAAAAAAAGCGTAATCTGCGAGCCGGACTGTACAGTTTTGCCAAATTTCTTATAAATCCATTCACCCGTTCGACCTGTAGCCGAGTCTAAAGGTCCTATGGAAAATAACATGGAGAAAACACGTTTTGGGACCCCCCTTTTATCTCAGCCCCCACTTGACCAATCCCCTCCAAACTTTTAGGGAAGGAGCGCAGCGGACCGAGCCATCTTCTTTGAGAAATTCGCTAAGATTCTACAACCAGGGCCAAAGTTATTCCAAATAGAATGTTGAGGATTTCCTATGGAAACTAGGTCCTAACTATAACTACCTACTGGCGACCGCCAGTAGGTAATATATATATATATATATATATATATATATATATATATATATATATATATATATATATATATATATATATATATATATATATATATATATATATATATATATATATTATATTCACTGAAAAAAACATAAGTTTCAGGCCTGATATAGTTAGGAATGAGCATTTAAAAAACCATAGAAATTCACTGAAAAAAACAGAGGTTTTAGGGGTTTATAGTTAGCTGGACATTTCACTCATGCAAAACCATTAAAATTCCTCCGATATAATTAGTTGTACTAACGATATCTCGCGCACCCGCAATCCACTGCTGATGATGTCACATATTACATCATTTATCACATGGTCAGTGATATCACTGATGACATCTCAAATGACATCACTGATGACATCACTGCTTACATCATTCAGTGAATGTGGTTTGCTTTGTTATGTAAAATTGTATTATTCATATAGCAATTTGCATTGAAGAATGAGTGGATATATAAACATAAATATCTGGATGGAGGATTTATTAGCAGTGTGATTGACTGTTTACTTGACTAATTTATAGTGTTTCACTAACTATATTGGATAATGACTAAACTGTGTGAATATCTGTATCACTTTGTCAGTTGTTGTGGAAACTGCTTCTCCAGTTGGTTACTAGCTATGTGAAATTCTATATTAGTTGTTGATTAGTTAACTGAGTATTTGTATGGGAGAATGAATGTGTGTTTGGTTCAGTGGGGGTGTGTGACTGCCCAAAGATGTGTGAATAGTTGATTCATTAGGTATATGAAGTTAAAACTACACGTTATAACAGTTGTTTAGGAGAGTGAATATCTTTATGGGTGTGGTGATGAGCAAATACATCTCTCTATGGTACAAGTCCAACAATCTAGAAAAATAAAAGACAGTGTATGTATCCGTTGTTATATATAAGTAAGTATACATAAGACTCAGGGATTGCATGAGTGACTGTATGGATAACTGTATACTTGTAATAGTGGTTTTATAACACACTAAGTATGAGTTACTATCTATATGGATAGATGAAGTGGTGTTTGTATAAGTGTGTAGCTAAGTAAATGTAAGTATGATCCATTGTTTGCATAAGTGAGTAGGATGACTTCATAAGTGAATAGGATGTGTGCTGGTGTGTAATAGCGATATAGGTGTATAGGTATATTTGATAGTGTTCTATTGATCATTGACAGCATGTATGAGTGAATCTATAGGTAAGTGATCAGATGTGTGTATAGATCTTGGAATCACTGAGTGGGTTTTTAGAAACTTGTATTGGTGTGTCAATGGATTCAAATATTGTACTCTGTATTTTACAGTGAGTGATGAAAGGTTATACTAGTGTGGGATGAGGTGTATCTGATTGTCACATGGATGATGTCATCAGTGATGTCATTTGAGATGTCATCAGTGATGTCACTGACCATGTCATGAATGATGTAATATGTGACATCATCAGCAGTGGATTGCGGGTGCACGAGATATAACTAACTATATCGGAGGAATTTGAATGGTTTTGTATGAGTAAAATGTCCAGCTAACTATAACACCCCTAAAACCTATGGTTTTTTCAGTGAATTTCTAAGGTTTTTCAAATGCTAATTCCTAACTATATCAGGCCTAAAACCTATGTTTTTTCAGTGAATTCCAAAGGTTTTTTAAATGCTAATTCCTAACTATAACATGTCTGAAACCTATGTTTTATACAGTGAATTTCAAAGGTTTTGTAAATGACAATTTTTAAATGTATTAATTGTTATATTTATTTTTTATACTGATTTACTACATTAACTATTTATTTTTAGATATTTTATTTTTTTAATTTCATTTTAATTACATTATACATTACATTACAAAATATACGTTCTCAGAATAAATTACTTTAGTTTCAATACTTTGCAAACAGGCAATAGACTTTTACGTACAGTAGTTACAGTTGTTGCAATGGTCAACACAATTTCAAACACAATGCAACATTGAGCTCAATGTGAATTTCTGGTTAAATGCAATTAGTTACTTTATGGATTACTTTTCTAACCACAGGACTTGATCCTAGATTCAGCCCTTGGACATCGCCTGTAAACAGTTGAGTAAAAGTGTTTTGGTTACAGTAGTGATTTTTAAGAAATATTATTGTATTTTAAAAGTTGACACTTTGAAATCTTTTCACATAGAATCACCAATGGTATCCTATGGCAGGAAATTCACTTAGCAAGTAGTGTTATCGTCACTTTTTCTTACTCAGTGCTGTATCCTGGATCCAGCACTGGTGCATCTCCTGTAAACAGTTGAAAGAATGCGTTTAAGTCATACAGGCGATTTTTTAGGAATATTTTTAGTTTGTGAAAATAGACACTTTGAAACATTTCTGGTGAAAATCAGACAATGGATTCCTATGGAAGGAAATACAAGTTACTGGTAAGTACGGTTAGAATTACTTTTCAGAGTCAGTTATGGGCTAAAATATGCAGCACTGGGTTCTTTCCTGATAACAGGTGAGTAAATCGGAATTCGTTGTTCGGATGATTTTAGATGAATATTTAAAAGTTCCAAAACTCCACACTTAGAAGAATTTTCAAGTGAAACCAGTCAATGTTAGCCTATGGAAGGAAATTCAAGTTACTGGTAAATATGGTTAGAATTACTTTTCAGGATCAGTACTGGACTCAAAGATGCAGCACTGAGGTCTCTCCTGATAACAGGTGAGTAAATCGGAATTCGTACTACATCTAGTAAGCGCCACAGAGCTGCGTAGCAGAGAGATGTAAAAAGGGGTACGGCCTGCACCACCTCTCTGCATCGCAGTGCAGTGGCGCTTCCTGGAAGCACCTGGTGGGCTACTTGGCCTCCATGGTACCTCAGGTTTGAAGTGGAATTTTTTCTCCAACTTAAAATGCACCACAGGGTGAGTTTGCACACATCACATCAGGCCCCGTCCCCTCCCTTCACCACTGTGTAAACGAGCCCTGTCACCGTTCTAAGTTCAGAGATTAATTCCCCTTCAATCCTAAGAGTCCCTAGGGTCAAACTAGCCCACTAGGTACCTCCAGTAAGCACAACAGAGCTGCGTTGCAGAGAGGTGTCAAAAAGGGCGTGGACCCTGAACACCTGTCTGCAACGCAGCTCCCTGGTGCATACTGGAGATACCTGTTGGGCTATTTGGCCCTCAGGGACCCTCAGTATTGAAAGAGAATTAATTCCCCGACTTAAAACGCGCCGTGGGGCGCATTTGCACAGTGGTGAATGAAGGGGGCGTGGCCTGAGGTGACATGTCTGCAAACACGCCCTGTGGCACGTTTTAAGTTAGAGAATTAATTCCTCCTCAATCCTGTGGGTCCCGGGGGCCAACTAGCCCACCAGGAACCTCCAGTATGCGCCAGGGGCTGCGTTGCAGAGAGGTGATCAGAGGCCATGCCCCTTTTTACACCGCTCTGCAACGCAGCTCCCTGGCTCTTACTGGAGGTACCTGGTGGGGTAGTTGGCCCCCAGGGACCCTCAGGATTGACAAGGAATTAATTCCCTAAC
This sequence comes from Lissotriton vulgaris, assembly GCF_964263255.1. Lineage (NCBI taxonomy): Eukaryota > Metazoa > Chordata > Amphibia > Caudata > Salamandridae > Lissotriton > Lissotriton vulgaris. The sequence goes on from NC_141699.1 coordinate 956,228,087, forward strand.
TTAAACCGCGCCACAGTGTGTGTTTGCACACATGTGAACTCAGGTCTGCCCCCTCCCTTCACCACTGTGCAAACACGCCCCGTGGGGAGTTTTAAATTGAGGGATTAATTCCCCTTGAATACTGAGGGTCCCTGGGATGCAATTAGTCCACCAGCTACCTCCAGAAAGCACCACAGAGCTGCATTGCAGAGAGGTGTAACAAGGGGCATGGCCTCAGAAGACCTCTCTTCAACGCAGCCCCCTGGCGCATACTGGAGGTTCCTGGTGGGCTAGTTGGTCCCCATGGATCCCCAGTATTCAAGGGGAATTTGTTCCCCCTCTGCAAACGCACCAGGGGGCTCGTTTGCAGAGTGATGCTGGTACGGGGTGGGCCTTCAGCACGATGCCGGTCTTTTTCTTTTTTTTTGTTTTAAGAAGGGGGCTGTGTGGCTGTGTAGAGAATTTGAAGCCAAGACCAGGGCAAGGGGTAGAGCCAACTAGAGCCAGTATTGGAGGTAGGTCACGGAATTCACCCACACAAAGGCTGGCACCAGATGCAAAAATGGAACACTTCTGGACCCGTGAAAGATTCAGAAGAAGAAATGCCCTGGTGACTGAAAAATGATTGGATCTGCTTGCCTTGGAGCAGGGCTACATAGCGGAACACAACTGCTCAGAAGACGAGCGCTGCCTGGACCTGCCTGAGCCTTGGCTTCTGATGAATTGGGTCATGATCATCATGACACACCCCATGGCTCTGGCCCCTTGGCTGGTATCAGTGAGAACTGCTTCTGAAAGAAAGGTGAAGTTACAGATGTTTTGGCTCCTCTGGACTGCAAAGTGATCTGTTTGCACCCAGAATCGACTGCCCTTGCTGACCATCAACGCGAAGCTCCAGAAGGACCTGTTCTTTGCAGCAACAGCAACTGTCCACAACAACCAGCAACATGAGACCTGCACTTCTCGCTAGCAGCGCTCGTCCGAGAACCTTTAACCAACACGATGGTCAAACGACAACTGGCTATTTGCGCTACAGAAAACAACCTTCTGTAACACTCGCTCTGCTGCTCGCACTGACAGCCTTTTATTTTGCAGATGCCATCAACATGAAAGGCACCTTTAAGTCAAACTTGAGAAGGTACTCTTCAACTGGGCTAACTGGTCCTTGTAGTTGTGTATGCGAACCACGCTGCATTGTGGTCAGACTAAACTTGTGAGTTTCTCATGGCCTAGCCTGACCAGATAACCGTGAGTGGCGCTTTGTGCTTCTTGGCGTAATTGTCACCTAAAACTTTACAAACTCATATCATTGGTTCTACTGATTAGAGTTGGATCATTTTTGTGTCATTTTATTTATTAAAATGATCTCTATTTTTCTAAATTGGTTTAGTGATTTTTCTTGTGCTGTATTTTCACTTTATTAGTTTTGGAGTGCTGTTTAACTACTTTACACAAGCCGGACTGATTTTGTGCCATGCTACCAGTGGGTTAAACACATTAATTTAGTGACATTTGTGGTTCATCCTGACAAGGATTGTGTTTATTATTTGGGTGGGGCTTCCACTCCTCTAAACTAACAACCCAATTTCTTACAGAGTAGAAAGAAATACATTTCTCCTTATTATGCCATCCTCATATAGGCACAGGATTTTTGCATTAATCCTTGTCTAAAACTTTTTGTAGATATGGATTTTTATCAGAATCCCTGGGTGGATGCATGAGAACGCCCATGCATCACCCATTAAATACATTGTTGACACGAAGTAAAGCAATGCAACAGCATTGTACTGCATTACTGTTTGTTACTAAGCAACGCAAATCACATTTTCCTTTGGTTTGTAAATCCGAACCAGGATTTTGCCTGGGGGACCATAAAAAAATAATGCAAACCAGGCACAAAACCAATGCAAATTTGGGCCATGTTTCTTTATAGGATGCCAATAAACTTGACGCCAATAATTGCTGATGCTCTAATTTGGGGGCAAGGGTAAACTGAATGCCATAATACATTATTGAATGAATAAACCCACTGGCCACCGTAAATCGATAGGAACAAGAAACAAAAGGAAATATTCCATGGAGAGCCTGTATCTGATTTAAAGAACATATGGGGACGTGGGAAAGCTGTTTAATTGGGTTCAGGTCGGCGGAAGAGCAACCCCCAGTATCTGATAACTGAGCCAGTGTCATCCATGTTATTTCACAACAGACCAGACTGTCCATGAGAACCAGTTCTTATAACTAACTAGCAGCCCGTCCCGACCTTGTCCGGGAGCAATCAGGCTTCCCCGACCCCCGCCCGCCCCGACATTGTCCAGAAGCCCGGGCCCCCACCCGGCCCGTCCCGTGCCTGCCCTGACCCTGCCTGCCCCGACATTGTCCGTGGGTCCCCTTACCTCAGCCGCCGCTCCTCCCTCGCGCTCCTCAGTTTACCGCTCCGCCGCTCCTCGCTACTCACCGCCGCTGGTCACCGCTCCTCCCGCCTGTCTGCTGCTCATCACCTCACCGCTCCTCACCGCCGCTGGTCACCGCTCCTCCGGCCTGTCCGCTGCTCCTCACGTCACCGCTCCTCCCCCGCGCCATGTCCACCGCTCCTTGTCGCGCTCCTGGACGCCGCTCCTCTTCGCGTTCCTGACGTGAGCACGCACGTCGCTGCCGGCACTACTTCGGAGGGACAACTTTTTTTTTGAATGTACATTTTTTAAATAACGTTTTTTTTTTTAATTTATATAGCCTATAACCATCTGCACACCCTGACGATTACAACGGTGTATCGGGTGTGTGGATTGGCGCTGTGGATCCCGAGTTTACCCGCCTCAAAGTTCTTCCTTTATTATAGTAGTATAGATCATTAAAAACGCTTAGATGTATCCTTGACTTGACTCAAAGCACTGATTAGTTAGAGAATGAAAACGTGACTATTGTGGAATCATCATAGAAGTGAACGAAGACTTTGTGCTTTTTTAATGGAATTTTTACTGACTGTGCTTTGCTTTCAAAGTATAAATTGGCGGTATATTACCCGAAATTGTACGTGCAGCAGTCATTACTGCATCTTAGATTCGAGTCTTGTGCCAGACCCCGCCAGTCCTCTTAAGGGAGAACCGCATACACACACATTTTCTGCAGCAAAAGCCTGCGCATCCTAATAATATGTTCATCCATTCTGTCTTTATCTGGCAGGCAGTGAACGTGTACTGGCATCAATGCAACAATGTTATCCAACGTGATGTCTTAACCCCAAGTGAAAAACGGACCGTCAACTCAATTATTACGCCGACTACAGTGAAATTGGACTGCTGGCTATAAGCCATGCTGCTAATGTGACAACAGACTTTTATGTAACCAACAGGGAGTGCTTTCCCTTTCAAGCTGCAGAAATATAAGAAATGCTAAATAGGGTCAAGGTGGCTGAGACTGGGCAAAATAATATTACAACCACTGCAGGGCTAGATTTACATTTACTGCAAAGTGTGTATCTACGTATAGTTATGATCTTTATAACGTATAAATGGCATCTTAAAATAAATGTTGCTAGAGGGATTATCAGCCAGATTCATGAAGGTAAAATCGGCTCGCAAAGGGCCAGATTCTGAGAATCTGGCCCTTTGCGAGCGCTTTTATTGCATTTAGGATTCATCATCCCAAATGCAATATTCGCAAAATCTGAAATCGCTAAATTGCGAAGAATTGCATTTAAGGAATCTCTATTTGAGATTCCTTAAATGCAATTAATGAACAATTTTAGAATTGCAAATTCGCAATTTTTGGCCTCTATTTACCGCGAAGTCTGACTTTGTGGTAAATAGCGAAAACATAGCATTTTTCGAAGTTGTATGTTACACACACACATGTCCTTTGGACATGTGTGTGCACAACACCAGTGTTAACCACCATTTCAGGGGTGCTACAGGATGTCCTTTGGACACCCTGGCACCCTTGAAACCGCTTCCTTATTTGCGATTCCCTAATTGCGAATAAGGATTGACTCCCCATTCATTCCTATGGGCAATCCTTATTTGCGATTAGCAATTAGCGAATCGCAAATAAGGAAGATGTAGAAATCGCTATAAATTTTGCGATTTCTACATGCATCCCGTTTTGCGAGTCTTTAATAGCGATTCCTTAATAATCGCTATTAAGGACTCGCAAAAGAGGAGCATGATGAATCTGGGGGTATATTTTAGAATAAATGTAAATAGTTGCAGCTGAGTTTGCAAACATATATACGTATTTGTGAGGCCATCATATGCTGTTGATGTTGTTATCATATTCCAATGGTCTTGTTTAACCTCAATGAGAGGCAAACCAGAACTCCTGTGAATGAGAGCCAAACCAGAACTCATTTGGAACTTATACATTGATAGCACATATGTTGATAGTAAAATTCCCTCCTGCAGTAGCTTTCTAGTGGGCTTTGCTAACATGCACACAGCTGACCTTGAGAGGTCAAGCAGACGCACACTGATTGCACGGCACAGTCAAATATAGAACAAACATTAGCCGGTTCAATAATTTAAACGTAAAATGAGTTATTGTAACAAAAGTAATAAAAAAGTAGAAATACATTAACCTAGTTTTAATTTAATCCTGTTAGCTCTGTAATCCAAAAGGTAGAACATTTGTTGATTAATTTGATGGATGAGATAGTAAAAAATGTTTAATTTATGAATAACAAATTCTTCAGGAGAAGAAAAAATGTTGACCAAAACCTACCCCTAAAATAAATTGAGCCTAAAATGTATCTTGCCTGGATGACGAGCGACATGGCATCGTATGCAGGAACGTGCCAGAGGAGGCTAGCGGCCAGATTCATCAAAGTAAAATCGGCTCGCAAAGGGCCAGATTCTGAGAATCCGGTCCTTTGCAAGCGCAATTTTTGCATTTGGGATTCATCATCCCAAATGCAAAAATCGAAATTACAGAACTCGCTAAATTGCGAAGAATCGCATTTAAGGAATCTCAATCAGAGATCCCTTAAATGCTATTCATGAACCTTTTAAAAATTGCGATTTCGCAATATGGGGCCGCTATTTACCGCGAAGTGTAACTTCGTGGTAAATAGCGAATACTTACAATAATGCACTTTAGTGCATTTTTCTAAGTTGTATGTTACACACACACACATGTCCTTTGGACATGTGTGTGCGCAACACCTGTGTACATATGCATTTCAGGGGTGCTACAGGGTGTCCAACCCGGCACCCTTGAAATCGCATCCTTATTTGCGATTCGCTGATTGCTAATCGCAAATAAGGATTTTACTCCCCATTCATTCCTATGGGCCTTGAGGCCCATAGGAATGAATGGGACAGCCATTCCTTATTTGCGATTAGCAATTAGCGAATCGCAAATAAGGAAGCAGTAGAAATCGCAAAATTAATTGCGATTTCTACATGCATCCAGTTTTGCGAGTCTTTAATAGCGATTCCTTAATAATCGCTATTAAGGACTCGCAAAAGAGGACAATGATGAATCTGGGGGTTAGTCTCTGGCATAATAAAATAAAAATGAGTAAAAGTGGTTGAAGTGAGGCCGCTATTGATATACTATTGCCGCCACTGTTGACTCAATTCCATGTGTGACCTCTTCTACAGCTCCACATAATCCTTTGTGTGGAAACTTCTTTGCTTGGAGACTAAGGGCCTGCTTCACAAAGATAAACATACGTGTTTGTGTAACTTTATGTATTTTCAGTATTTGTAAAACTGCATTTTAATAGTACGATTACAAGTGTGGAGTTTCCATAGTCAGACCGAGAACACCACACATAGGAAGATCGGCCTCTCCTATCCTTTTCCTCCATGCAAATAGTCTAATATTAAGCACACCAGACATTGGCCTATGAATATGTGAAATGTCCTATTACTTACCAGTAATCTTCATTATTCCGGGCCCGTAGTCCTCGACACCTTCATAACAAAGTGAGATATTCGATCTCACTGACAGAAAAAAAAGACGAAGGAATGCTGGACCTACCCTCCCCCTCCCGCCGGGAGTACATAAGCGTACAGGTCCCAGCATTCCCTCTGAAATAACAAGCCAATTATGAAGGCCGGCAGATCGGGAAGGAGGGATCCATGAAGGTGTCGAGCACTACGAGACCCGGAGTAATGCTTGATGAAAGTATTGGAAGAAGCCCAAGTGGCCGCCCTACAAATCTCAGAGAGCGGAACACCCCGGACCCCAGCCCACGAGGCCGCCACCCCCCGCGTAGAACGACCCTGAACACCCACCGGAGGAGGGGACCCAGAAAGAGAGTAGGCCAAGGAAATGACCTGCTTCAGCCAACGGCTGATAGACACAGAGGAAGCCCTACACCCACGGGAAGCAGCCCCAAAGGAGACAAAAAAGGAATCAGACACACGAAAGGCCACCGTGCGCTCAAGATAAATGCGCAAAGCCCGGCACATATCCAACAAAGACCAACAGGGACCACCCGGGGAATCCAGAACAGAACCCAACTCAGGCAACACCAACTCTTGGCACCTGTGAAACTGAAAAGCAAACTTTGGTACAAAGGATGAATCAAGGCGAAGCACCACCCCACCCTCCGAAAAGGACAAGAAAGGCTCACGCGCCATCAAAGCCCCCAACTCGCCAAGACGACGGGCAGAGGTGATGGCCACCAGAAAGACAACCTTGAAAGTAACAAACTTCAAGTCCTCCTCCGACAAGGGCTCAAAAGGAGGCCCAACCAAAGCCCGAAGGACCCAGGGAAAATCCCACAGGGGAAAAGAAGGGTGGGATACGGGAAAAGAAAGAGAAAAGCTGCGGAGCAGACAAGAAACCATGTCCTCACCATCCGAAAGGTTACCCCAAGGGGAACGAAACGCCCGAACAGTCGCCCACTGAGCACGCAAAGTGGATACAGCCCAACCTTTCTCGAAACCTTCCCACAAATACTGAAACAAAGCCTGCAAAGAACAGTGCAAAGGGGAAAGGTCCAAAGCCGAACACCAACGGCTGAAATTACCCCAATGACGATCATAAGACCTGAGGGTAGAAGGCCTACGCGAACCCTGAAGGGCCACCGCTAAATGTTCCGGGAAACCAGGCCTCCGCCACCCCTGCCTTTCAACCTCCACACTGACAGCCGCAACCGGAGAAGAGACAGGGACGGAGAGGACCTCAGGGGAGATGGGGACTGGGGGAGAAACCAAGGGCCCTGCACCGCCAAAAGACGAACCGTCGGAAACTACGACCTCCGAGGCCAAAAGAGAAGGACCACAACCGCCTCCCGATCTTCCAGACTGAGGCGGGACAGAAACTGGGGAATCAGCGCCAGAGGAGGAAAGGCATACAGCAGGCGGGATGGCCAAGGAACCGACAGGGCATCCACCCCCCAACAAATCTCCTGCAGAAACCGGGAGCAGAAGCGGGGAAGCTGTGCATTGTGGCGGGAGGCAAAGAGGTCCAGAAAGGGACGGCCAAACTTCCTGCACACAAGCCGAAACGCAACCTGGGTGAGAGATAACTCCAGAGTACCCGGAAAGCAACGACTCAGGACATCCGCCACACAGTTGTCCACACCCCGAATATGAATCGCAGTCAGAGACAGCAGATGACCCTCCGCCCAACAGAACAGGGGAATTACCACCGCGTTCAGAGATGCCAAACGGGCCCCGCCTTGATGATTGAGATAGGCCACCATCACCAAATTGTCCGACCGCATCAGAACATTCCTGACGAGAAACGGTCTCTGAAACCCCATCACAGCACGGGACACAGCCGTCAACTCCCTCCAGTTAGAATACCTGCAACTTTCCAGGACGGACCAATGACCCTGAAGGGACTGGGACCCCAAGGTCGCCCCCCAACCCAAGGAGCTGGCATCCATCATCAAGACCAGTGAAGTAGATGGCTACAAAGGTAGACCCTGAGACAGATGGACCCGCACCGACCTCCAAAGAAGAACCGGGAGGACCACAGGAGACACTGGCAGAAGAATCTCCAAATTTCGGTACAACAGGTTCCAGTGAGACAGAAAGTACCCCCACAGGGGGCGCAGGGTGAAAACGCGCCCAGGCCACCGTAAAGACAGTCGCCGCCATCAGACCCATAAGACACAACCAGAGGCGCACCAGAAAGGAATCCCCCGCCCAGAAACGCAGAGAAAGGGACACCAAGGTCACAATCCGAGGAGCGGGCAGGAACACACCGTTGAGATCCATACGGAAGCGAGCCACAATGAACACCAGGTCCAGAGACGGAGTCAGCTGACACTTGGACAAGTTGATCAGAAACCTGTGTCCACGCAATGCAGAACACACCAACTCCCTGGCCTCCAACAACAGGACCCGAGAGGGAGCATGGACCAACCAGTCATCTAGGTAGGGATACACCATCAACCCTTGGAGATGAAGTCAGGCGACCAAAGGGAGCCACTTCCTTCGTAAAGACCCTCGGGCAGACCGAAGACCGAAGGGCAAAACCCGGAATTGATAGTGACACCCCTGAACACAAAACCTCAGGAAGCGACGGGAGCGAGGATGCACAGGGACATGGTAATACGCATCCTGAAGATCCAGGGTACACATGAAGTGACCCGGAAGCACCAAAGGAATAACCCTTTGCAAAGTCTCCATACGAAAGGGCACCTGTACCACCCACCGGTTCATCACCTTCAAATCCAAAACCAGGCGGAAACCCCCTGTAACCTTGGGCACCAGAGAGATGAGGGAATAGAAGCCTGATCCCACCTCTAAAGGAGGAACCTCCTGAATGGCACCCATTCAGGGAGTCGGGCGAATGCCGGAATCCGGAGGGGGAACAGAGAACTCCACCACATAACCCACCCGAAGGACATCCAACACCCATTCGTCGGCCCATGACTGAACCCAGGCATCCAGGAAGAAGCGCAGCCGCCCTCCTACCAACAACCCAGGAACCACAGCCAAAGAGTCAGGAACGTGGCTTAGCAGGAGGAGGGGACCTAGCCTTACGATCTGAGCCCGGCCACAGGCAAACCTCCCTTGGCCCTTCCCAAACTTCCTACGAAAGGAAGGACGAAAGAAAGGCTTAGGCCTAGAAGGGGCAGGAGCAGCAGAAGAACCCTTAAAAGAAGAAGAGTGTTTCTTCTCCTTAAACAGCTTATGTAATTTGGACACCAACTCCCCCCCAAACAGCATATAACCCTGTAAGGGCAAACGCAAAGCACAAGCCTTCTGAGCAGAGTCAGTTTTCCAGTCCTTGAGGACAAGGCTGGAACGCGTCGCCACACAAGCCCCACCGGACAGTGCAGCCGCACGTACCACATCAAAAGAGACATCCGACAGAAGCTCCACCTGACGGTCAATGTGTTCAAGAAGACTGGAACAGTCAGTGGCATCATCCATCGATTGATAGAGAAACTTAATGTCAGACAGCAGAGACTGTGAAACATAAGTCCCATAAACACCGGCCCTCAAGGCCAGGTGGGAACCAGAATAAACCTTCCTGAGAGCAACATCCGCCTTTTTATCCACAGGATCCTTCAGCACGGCATCCTCAGCCAACGAAGTGTGACCCACCAAACTAGCCACAAAGGAGTCAATAGGGATCGAATCCAGGAGTTCAGTAGCCATCTCCTGCAGAGGATAAAGGCGAGCCATAAACCGAGGAACCAAAATGCGATCCGGATCAGCCCACTCCCTCTTCAGGACATCTTTAATGAAGGGATGCACCGGGACATCAACCGTGGCCGTACTCTGAAATTGTCGCAACAAAGGACTCCTAGAGGTACTGGGAACAGCTTCATCCTGGAACCCCATGTTCTCCTTAACATGCTTCAAGATGCCAGGTAGAGCGTCTTTATCACTGTACTTCCCCTTCAGTTCTGCGTCCCCAGCCCAGGCAGACTCATCGCCAGAAGACATAGACGACACCGGAGCCATCCCTTTGCGGCAGGCCCCATCATCACCCATCTCAGAAAGGGTCTCCCTTATCAAACGCTTCAAGCGTGCATCCTCACCCCCACCACCGCGCCTGGACCGGGCAGGAGACGGAGAATGAGAATCACTAGAAGAGGGGAAAGAAGACCTCTCCCTGTGATGCCTCTTCCTGGAACTTTTCCCCATCACGAAGAAGGCACACAAAGCAACAGCACAACAGCAACACAGTAAGTACCACAAAATCGCACAAAACTGCTACGTGGTACTCACCCATCCACCCGGGTTTTAAATGCACAGAACACCGCCGGGATAGAAGCGCCTAACTCAGTCCAGGACGGAAGGCAGGCATCGTCAAAAACGGAAGGCGTCACAGCAGCAAGCCAATCCGGAGGCACGAAGGAGGCCGCGCCCCCCAGTAAGCCTGGCAGACCAGGAGGGGCGGCCATCGGGCAAACGCTGAGCCCACGCAGGACAAACACCAATGCGTGGCATGAGGAAGCATCCAGACCAGCCCGCGCCACTCCCCCCAAGCCCGGCAGGGAGGGAGAGGCATCCACCGGAGGAAACAGAGCCCTCCAGAAGTAAATCCTTCGCAGGAGCGCCCACGCTCCTAACACGTCAAACATCCTGTCAGAATGACAGAAAAAAAGAACAGAGGGAATGCTGGGACCTGTACGCTTATGTACTCCCGGCGGGAGGGGGAGGATAGGTCCAGCATTCCTTCGTCTTTTTTTCTGTTAGTGAGATAGAATATCTCACTTTGTTATGAAGGTGTCGAGGACGCAGGGACCTAGGGGTAATAAGTGATATGTAAAAGATCACCCACCAAAAGGAAAGGAGAAATTTTGTGTGTCAAAATACAATCACGCTTTGAACGTGTTAATCATTACAACATTAAACATATCCTTATACAGACCCCCCAGGATATAGCGGCTCTGAAAGGGACCGTCGTCTGGAAGAGAGAATAATTTTGTATATGCTGTTGCTCCTTTCAGCATCTGCAGAGCTTGTTACACAGTCTTTGTACACAGCTGCAAGTTGGGAAAGAGCTGGAATGCGGTCAGCCAGCCCACGCCAAAAGAGGTCGGTGTCAATAAGTCCAGAAACAGACGCCTGCACTGCTTCTGGCCCTACATTTTCAAAGTACAGGCGAAGCTCCTGATCGGGAACTTCGCTGAAACCAGGGATGGCTGAATAGGCACTCTTGTCATTAGGCAGGATGCAGAGCCGCGCAGGGTTAAAAATGCGCACTTGTTTTAAGAATTGTATGCCTGGCTGGGCCTCCCCCATGTATTTGGCCACCTTTTCCAATGAATGTTCAAAAGCTTCATTAAGCTGGGCTGTTATTTTTTTTTTCTGTGCCAGACTTAATTTTGCCCCTGCAGTGGTCTGTAGAAAGGGCTCTAGTGACTCCACAGTGAGGACTGAATTGTTGGTTAGGTTCATGTGGAGGTCCTCCAAATAATCGTATACCTTCATGGTCAATGGTGTCTGGCTCTGGAACAACTCCATCAGGTTTAAAATGCTTTGGCATTTTTCTGCCACAATGTCCAATTGGACTTTTATGCACTCCATTTGGTCGGTGTTAAAAATCTTCTGTAGATTTTCAAGGTAGTCTGGGGGAGACTTGCTGAGTTGCATCTCTGATTCCACAAACCCAGCATAGGCCTCAAAGTGCTTGCAGTGGTACTGGACAGCGGCAAACCAAGAATTCCAGGGGGTACAGCAAGGATCAGGTGCCACCTGTGTCTTCATCCCATGGTTCTCTGCAAGATGGTGCAGGTACCTTCTCTTTCTGCTGCCGGCCATGTAAAAGATGCGGGAGAAGTACAGCAGGAAAGCATTTAGCTCCACAAAAGGCTTCCTAAATGACTCTCCAACAAGATTCATTATGTGTGCCAAGCAGGTGATGTGGATGGAGTTTGGGTGCAGATTCCTCAACACTGTGTTGAATGCCTTGAGCATGTATGCCGCGTTGTCAGTGTTGAAGGAAACAACGTTTTGGAAGTCTATGCTGTACTCCGTGAGCACCTTTACAACAGCTTGCGCTACAGTCCCATGGTTGCACTGGGATAGGAAGACTGTGTCCATCAGGTAGGTATGGATCTGACGGGCACCCTGCGGAGAGACTGCTGCAACTAGCACATTCAAAACACACCGCCCTTCGACATCTGGTGTTTCGTCAAAGATAACGCTGATCTTCTGATCTTTCAATAGCTCTTTCAGCTCGTTCTTGGCACTTGTATATCTCTCTGGGAGATACCGCTCTTGCAGCTAATGACTCCCAGGTATCGCTCCACCATTCCGTACTCGCTCGTGCAGGAACTTGCGCAACACAGGGTGGTCGGTTTTGCTGAGCGGAATGTTCAACGCGGTGCAGACGTTAACCCACTCAGTTATCATTTTGTGGTTTGCGGCACCGGCAGCTGTACTCTTGGTGAATAGCGAGTTCACTGTCATCTGCCGTGTACGTTTCGGCGAAGATTGAAGGTCAGGATCATCTGAACAGCGCTTCAAATGTTTTTGGGACCGCACATGCATATCCACAGTGTGTTTCCGGATGTGGTCCACCGCCACATTGCACATACTGCAAAACAGCACCCCACCATCAGCGTGCATCACATTGCTGTAGTCTCTGGCCCAGTCTGCTGCGGTTATCGGGGTGGGCAGATGTGATCTGTGCTTCACACCCTTTGCAAGCTGCAGAAACTTCTCCATTCTGCTTTTCTTGTGGTGGCTTGTTGCTCCCTTGTAAAACAGAAGATCTCCCGGTTGTGGCGCAGTCAGTTAACTCACCTACAAAGATAGTTGGTATTACTAAAGGCACCTCAAAGGGGGGAAAGGCAATTGTTGAAAGGAAAGTTCAGAAAGCGCTGGTGCTCAACGATAAGAAATGCATGCAACCCTGAAGCACAAGTAAAGTGACAAACGTGTTGGGCCATAACTGCAATGGTAAATGCCAGTCCCCGAACGGTGTTGAGCAAACAGACAGTGTGAAAAGCGCAGGGGGAAAAAGCCATAGCAATTGTTGAAAAGCTCCAAGTAAGTGCCCGAAAATTTAAAATGTAACATGCCAACGGTTACATGGGTGGTGCAAATTGGACCAAAACGTGCCCGGTCAGCCACGTGCAAAGAAAGTGAAAGAATTGCCCCAAAATAAACAACGATGAAATTCCCCTGAGGTGCCCACAACCCCAAACTTACCAGTGCGCTTCGACAGCTGACCCAATTCTGGCTCTTGCAACAGCAGATCCTTCACAGTGATGCTCTGCAAAAGAAACCAAGTAAAGAGTTAGGAAACTCATCAGGTGCCTACAACCCCAAACTTACCAGTGCGCTGCGGCAGCTGGGCCAATGAGTCTTGAAACTGCAGTCCTTTCCCCCACAGAAAAAACAGCAATTGCCCCAAACCAAAATAAACAAATAAGAAATTCCCCTGAGGTGCCCACAACCCCAAACTTACCAGTGCGCTGCGGCAGCTGACCCAATTCTGGCTCTTGAAACAGCAGATCCTTCCCAGCGATGCTCTGCAAAAGAAACCAAGTAAAGAGTTAGGAAACTCACCTGGTGCCCACAACCCCAAACTTACCAGTGCGCTGCGGCAGCTGGGCCAATGAGTCTTGAAACTGCAGTTCCTTTCCCCACAGAGAAAACAGCAATAGCCCCAAACCAAAATAAACAAATAAGAAATTCCCCGAGGTACCTACAACCCCAAACTTACCAGTGCGCTGCGGCAGCTGACCCAATTCTGTCTCTTGCAACAGCAGATTCTTCCCAGTGATGCTCTGCAAAAGAACACAAGTAAAGAGTTAGGATACTCACCAGGTGCCCAGGACGGATGTATGATGTTACAACGCATACCATTACAACTACCTACCATTACAACGCGACCATTACAACGCATACCATTACAACGCATAGCGCTTTGAGGTGCTGGATAGTGGTAAGTATAATTTACTATTCTAACTCCAGTCCCCGTGGACCCTAGGGAAGGTGTTGGATAGTAAATTATACTTATTCCATATCCTAGAGCGCCCCCCAGCGCAATGCGTTGTAATGGTATGCGTTGTAAAAGTCGCGTTGTAATGGTAGTGCGGAGTAAAAAATGCGTTGTAACAGGTGTATACCGCCCAGGACACCAAACTTACCAGTGCGCTGCGGCAGCTGGGCCAAATGGCTCTTGAAACTGAAGTACAGTGCAAGTAAAAATTCATGAAAAAGGGTCAAGATTCAGGACAAGACTTTCCAAGTGGTGGAGAATGCAGATAAAACCTGCACAGGTAAAATAATAGTGCATTCTTCTGTGGTCAACCCTGTGACAAAAAGCATAAACGAAACGATGTACGGCCCCCCGGCCCCCACAGGTTTCAGACTAGGCATGCTGGAGGCAGAGACAGGTCTCTGAGCGAGTGGGACGGGTATGCTCAGACGTGAGTTCCATGGCACTGGAATCAAGCTATCCAGGCTGATGAGGGCTGAAAGCCCAAAACCTGTCCTTGGATGCTTGTTTCCAGTCCAGGGAGGACTTGGCTTGGCAGTTCGGCTGGACTGTACCCATGGGGCACAGGGTCAAGACTGATTTGCATATGGCTGGGTTCAAACTGGAATGGCATGTGAGCAAAAAAAAAAAAAACATGGATTTTGGACCAGATCTCTGAACTGGGGTATATGTATACTGTAGAAACTTACGGGCGGCTCCCCTCGAGCTGCCCGTTTATTCTATTTTGTCATGAACAAATGCCTTCATTTTTTAGGTACACATTTTTTTTTATAATGGAATGACATACATCACAATGTTTTATACTTTTCGAGTTCCAAAGATATGTGTGCTAAATTTAGAAGGATAGGCAGACATGTTCTTGGGTCATTTCATTAACAACATACATCAATCCTTTGTATAATTCAATTACAAAACATCAATAAAAATCTCATTTCAAAACTCACAAGTCAAGTGCCCCAGCAATTCGAGTCCCTGAAACAGCAGAAGCAGTCGCTGCATCATTGCATATTTTATTAAGCATTCAGAAATTATATTGTAACTTTAAAAGAAATGGTAAGGAACTGGCAGCAGGTTTAATAATGTTTTATGTTTGATTGAAAGTTCGAGGGTGTAGGTTTCACAATGCGCAACATTAAAAAAATCTGCCTTTCTGCCTGTAATTTCGCTTCGCCCGGTCTCTCTGCCTTTGCTATCAATCATTCACAAAGTAAAGAAACTAGTTGGCTTTCTAGCACTTTTGATGAAGGAAGGCCTGGGCTGTATCCAAGGGACGTATGTTTTCTGGGCTGTCTATCTGCAATTCAAAATTCTGACTTGGCCCTTTTGAACCACGCAGGTGCCACAGCAGGAGAAAACAACTATTTAAGCTTGGGTCACAAGATGAGTGGAAAGGAGTGCATCAATGCATGGAATTTCCAGAATCTGATTCACAACATAAGGATCTGTGGAATTTTATCAGTAGACATGCCAGTAATAAATGCAGAATGTCCTGCAGTTGTGTACAAATTCTGCAGTCATAAAAAATACCAAGCACCGAGCAGGTGTCCCTGAACAGAAGGATCAGGTCAATGCTATGAATAACACGAGGCCCCCAATTTGTTAGTTTTACAAATATTTACTCTGCATTTTCAAAATGTGTATGCATTTCTAAGTATGTGCCTCATTGGCCCAGATGCAAGTGAACCTGTATTTTTAGTTCTCTAATGTCCCAAACCTATGAAGTTAAGCAATTGATTTTGTTTAATTTTCTTTCATCAGCCATGCCTTCACCTGCGAAATGAAGAATTTCTGGTGCTATTTCCTGTATATACCGCCTGGGTAGTTGAGGCTTAGGAATGGAAGTGTGGTAAAGAGTGTGAAAGTGCATATCACCACCCCATCTTTTTAATGGGGGCAGGTGAGGAAGGAAATCCTTTACATTTTACACCAGTCCTGGAACTGTAAAACTTTATCTAAATACCATCATTCAAAACCGAAAAGATCCTCCTCAGAACAAGCTGTGAATTAAGGGACATGTACTCCACACTTTATTGGTCTCTGCAATGGAGCAACATTTTAATACGCACACTGCTCTTGGATTAGAAATTTAAAAAGTGGTGAACAAAAAAAATTGAGACTCGATCAAGAATTTATAAAGCACAAACAGCTCCTCATCAGTGTCGCGGATCTAAATAAACTGCAACCATTCACCCCACCCACCAAGTAAAGCCCTCAAAATTTCACAGCATCCTAAAGAGATGGTCGCCCTGGTTACGCATGAGTTCATTACATTTTTGTTTTTTAACTTTGGAAACACTTTAAAATGATTCTTGAAAGAAGGCAAATCAGCAATTTAGCATTGATTGGATCAATTTGCGAGACACTTTCTGTCGTCCTGCTGTTCAGAAAAACAACTGCTAACACGCAGCCCTGGCCGGGGGCCGGTCGGCCATATCTCCACTGCCCCCCTCCCACCCGGGCAGCGCTCTCCCCTATGTGTGCGGCGGGCCCCCACCTCCGAGCCCCGGTCTCTGAAGAATGCTCGAATATTAGACAGCTACAGCTTTTAACTGTCCGATTGCTTCTGTGCTGTCTGTTGGGAAGGATGCAATTACAAAACAGACATCTGCGCCCAGGTTTAGCTCGCCAAAACGGGCCCGCTCGGTGAGCGCGAGGCACGGAATGCAATCGATGGAAGTGTCGGGACCTGCCAATAAAGCTGAAGGCCACTGCCCCCCTCCCACCCGGGAAGCGCTCTCCCCCAAACACGCAGCCCAGGCCGGGGGCCGGTCGGCCACATCTCCACTGCCCCCCTCCCACCCCGGCAGCGCTCTCCCCTATGTGTGCGGCGGGCCCCCACCAGCGTGAAGGACGGACGTACCTGTCTTCTGTTCGCCGGCCGGCTTTCCTCCTGCTCCGAGCCCCGGTCTCTGAGGAAGAGTCTTCGTGTCGCTGCCGCTTCGTGCTCTCTCCCCCTCTTGCTGGTGTGGTGCTGGTCTTCGCCCTCGCTCGGCCGCCGTCCTCGACCTCCTGGCTCCTGGCTCCTTCTCTTCTCTCGCCGCAAATGAATCCTGGGTCAATCCTGGGGGGAATGGGAAAATGGGTGCCTAGCGCCTTCTCTTTTAAGGCGGAAACGGGCGGAAAGACGGCGAACGGGCGGAAACGGCAAATTTCGCAGGCTTTTTGCCAAATATCGCAGCATTTCCTGAGATCGGCCGATTTCGCGATTTTTTTGCAAATCGCGAAATCGCGATAAGCTGGAGGGTCTTCTTATATCTCTATAGGTTGATTCTGCATAGCTTTATATTGGTAAGGGTGAGCCCTATTTAGCAACAAGGATTGCCACCCTGATTGAATAAGTCTTCATGCTTTAAAATAGTATTGTGGGTTGGTGAAGGAATCATGCTGAATACCCGTAAACCACTGGGACAACGTTGTCTCCATAATCAAGCCTCTGATAGAAATTACGTTGCCCAGAAATACACCATTGCTTTTAAAGAAGGAAAAAAATAATCATCCTGCCAGAGATTTCACTCTTGCAGTAGCTCAAACTCTCAAGTGAACACTTGCAGCCTTATTTGGAGTTTCACAGTTGTGATACTCTGTCTAAATAAGATCTGTCCGCTGCATTGCAAGTGTGATAGGCTATAATGCAATACCATGAATGGAACCACACCACCTTTGTGGCAAAACAGGAATTCTGCCAAACTTTAAATAAGACCCTAACTCTCCTGAGATATGGCCATTTTGGTCTGGTCAAAATATAAAGACTCTATCCAGCCACAGCATTTATTGCTCCATCAGTGCTAAGGACTGATAGCACGTCTGGTGCACTCACCTTTTCCAGCTCAAGTACAACAGACAAAGCTACCACAAAGGTGTATCAACTACATCAGCTCTAGTAGTCACCCTGGGTTTGAGCATGCTTCAGCGTTCTCCTGAGACAATTCAACAGATATCAGATTGGGCACAACTGAAGTGGAAGCAACTCAATAAACAAAGTTCACAACCTAGAAGCCTCCCAAGGACTCGATATTTACATCAGAAGTGAGAAAAAGCAAAGATTCACAAATGGACCTCAGAAGAGAGAAACCCGGGACCTCCCTGAAGCACATCAGAAGTGAGAAACTTCTGAGTCTTTCTAACCGTCTTCAGAAGGGATAAACTCCAAATTATCCCAAAAGATTTTCAGATGTGAGAAATCTCAGAGACTCCATAACAGACTTCAGAAAAGAGAACCACAGCGACTCTCTAAAAGACTTCAGAAGGGGTAAAAGAAGCAACACCCTAACAACTGCAGAAAGAAGGAGCCAGACACTTCACAGAACAAACACAGACTCTAGCTAGAAGAAAGTGCTGGCAACCAAAGTATAAGTGGATATATGTTTCCCCAAATATATCCTGTGTTGTATAAACGTACACATAGAATGTGATGCAACAATTCCAATAACTAAAGCCTTACACTTAAGGTCTGTGCCTTATCAGTTCCTTTTTATATTAGACTGAGAGTTAACAGTCATGAAATATGTATGAATATGGAGGAAAGGGAAAGATGAGATGTTAGAATAAAGTGACACACCATGTCTGGAAGGTTGTGTGAATGATTGGCCCAATTTATTGTTTGTAGGTGTTCTCAGTTGCTGAGAGAGTCGGACTGTGTTAGCTTCATGAAGAGTGATGGGAGGTGGAACGCCCAGTGTACTGATGCAAATGTTATTACATGTTGCTGCTTGATAGTATACATCTTTGCAACCCATTGTGGGTTCCTGTTACATAAGGCACAGTTGCGTAATAATCACTCAGGATGCCTTAATACCCCGGCCAGACAAATACTCTCCCAGCTTCTCTCGTTCTCATTCCCATTTTCCCTAAGAGGGTCCTCTCCATGTTCCATGGTAACTGTTAGGACTCCAGTCAAAAAAGCTTGTGGGTTAAGCGCAACTTTCATCTGTATTTGTGACTCCTGCAAAAGAATGGCAGGTATCCTTTGACACAAAGGCTTTATTCTAATGATTATCATATTAATATCAATTCTCATTTAGCTATCAGTAATTCTGTTTCCAAAGAAATTAACTAATTGGGTTGTCAAAGTGTAGTTTGGTAAGCATTTAGGAATTCCCGTTTCTTAGGATAATCATCAACTTAATTCTCAGAAAAACCTCTGACCAATATGAAGATTTGATATAACTCATTTTAGACCTTGCATCTTTTGGCATGTTTCCCCTATCTTTTTGTTTCCTGAACTCCTGGTTATGGTGATGTACCGGACTTTGTTTTTGCTGGTTTAGAGTCTCTGAGCAATTTCTCACTGCTGTTCAGTGTTACCGTGCAAGTGCTCCTACTGCAAATTGCGATATGATTAGTTATCTCTCATTGGCATATTTGAGTAAGCCAGGTCCTGTAAATCAAATGCTACTAGTGGGCTTGCAGCACTGTTTGTGCCACCCATGAGTAGCCCTGTAATTGCCTCTCAGACCTAACACTTTAATGTATGTGCACTCAGTTGTTAACTGCCATGTTGCTGTGGCAAACGCACCCTTTTGCCTGGCCCAAACCTTCCCTTATCTTACATGAAAGGTACCCTCAGGTAGGCCCAAGGTACCCCCATGGGCAGGGTGCAGTGTATGTGAAAAGTAGGACATGTACTGGTGTGTCGCTTGGACCTGAACGGACTGTGGCTGCCTTCCACGCAGTTGTCTCCCCCCTCTTGGAGTGAACCTGGCCTGGACCAGTCTGAACTGGTTCATGTATGCCAGAAGAACTTTGTTGGTACCAACTTCAAAGATAAATGTGGTATAAATATTGGGCCCGACCCCAGAATTTTAGAACTCTTGTGGCTTAAGAACCCTGCCAAGAAGAAGAGCTGGAGAAGCTGTGAGGAGAGACTACCACTTTGCTGTGTGCTTTGCTGTGTTGGCCTGAAGTGGCTGCTTTTGTCTCGGGCAGTGAAAGGTCTAGACTTTCTGCATCTCATGTTACTGAGTTTCTCCAAGGGCTTTAGGTAGACATTGCCCATGTTTAAGAGGTCTCAGTAACAGCAAAAACTTCAAGTCCATCGGCTACCAGTACAATAAAACGTGTGTTTTGTGCTGCAACAGAAGAAAAAGAATCCTAACGCTGCCAACGGCGCTAATGCAGTCTCTTTGACCTCAAGGAACCGCAGAGGACACCACCGCAGTTCACAATACAACCTTGGTCTAACCCTTGCCGATGCCACCACCAAGCCACTGCTTGCACTGTGACCTGTGAGCACCGCACTCCACACCTTCTCGCTTCACTCTGCTGTCCTGATATCCCTGACACCACCACTCCTTGCCAACATCGATGCCGCTGCCTGCACCTTGGTGTGGGGGAACCGCTCATAAGTTACACGAAGCACCACCCCTCCCACACCGCATTCTTGACCCACCAACATCAGCGCCATCGACTCCAGTTCATCAGCCGACTATAGCGCTTCAACGACTATACTGCTGCTGCCTGCATCGTGACCTGTCAGCCAAGCGACAAGCACGTCCCTCGTCCCACTTTGCACCACAGCCCTGGTCTCACCGACTCCGCTGGATACTGCTGCACCACTGCACTTCGCACAACAGCCTCAACGCCCGCTGATGCCGGCACTTCCGTCTTCAACTGCAAGGAGTTCCATCCACAACACATGCGACTACAAGGGCCCAACACCTCCTGCACCGACCTCCAGAACCAAAGCCTGCCGACGTCAGCTCTTCGGAGCTCATCGCGAGGTCCCCGATGCCATGCAATTCTAAAGGTACTGTTTTTTGGTCTTCCAGACATCATAGCTGGCCCGCGATACTGTAACATGTGGAGTGTGTGGATAAACAAGGAAGAAAACAGAGTAAGGGTTAATTCACAGTTTAGATTGTCCCACACATCCAGAAAGTTCTAGTCCTTAGGGAGGAATGAACACCTCATCTGTCGTATCTTTTATGCAACCACATTACTTTCTATATCTGAGAAACTACAGTGATATGGTCGATGAAACACTATTGGTTGTTGTTTCCCTATTCCACCAGAAAGTGTATGTGGGAGTCTTGGAACTATTTCGTGACATTGGCATGGTCCTCCAAACTCAATTAAACACCTACATGCTACCACAGCCAAATACATTTGTGAACTACAACTTATGATAACATACATATAGCAAACACATTTAGTTTCATCAATGACCCTAATGATCCTGGCAATTAAAAAGCTAAAGACTACCTGGAGAGCATCTAAAATGAAGGACTTCAAATTAGTTAGGACTAATTTCCTCCAAGGTCAATACCAAGGAACTCCACTTGCACCTGGCAATCTCCACTCACTTCCATTTAACTGCCCCCTTCCACGGGTCGCACATCAACTCTTTTACTAAATGTCTGCAATTTTTGCATTGTTCTTAACAGAATTCTATCAGTGATACCTCAACTAGACAATATAGCTTAAACAATAAAGGCCTCAACCCACTGCATTTGATGTACAACCACAGATGCTGTATTGCTGTGCTTCAAAGAAGGAAAATAACCTCTTTCAATCACCTAAAGGGCACTGCTTTGTGTTAAAAATCAGTGGCTAAACTCACAAATTGTGAAATGTTGTATATGAATTAATCGTAAAATATTCGAACAGCAGAGAGCACTGGAAGCTAAACACATGTCCAGGAGTAGATTGCTCTAAAACCACATTCACCTATATGAAATTCAACTATATAAAGTTGAATTAACATTTGATGTTAACCTCTTCTTGCGATAAACAAAGTTATATAATAGAGCAATAACTTATTCTTCAGTGATAAACACTTATTCAATAACACAAATTCTAAGGTTTTAAAATACTCAACTCTATATAGCAGTGATAACAAAACCTCAATAATGCACCGTGGATATGTAAAACTGGCCTTTAGTAATCCTGCAGAGGTATGATGTTATTTCCACAGGGACATCAGTGTATTGTGAATGTAAACAATAAATCTTCACTAAGTCATATAAGATTTAATTGAAGAAATACCAAATGTGTTGGTGTGTCAGATAGGCTGAATGGCGTAGCTTGAAATACATTCAATGAAAATGTAATATAATTGTTTTGTCACGCATCCCTAGCACTCCAACCTCAGACCATTATGTCATCCCTTGGTCTGGTAGATTGCAAATTATTTTGTGGAAATCTCAGCCCCCCAGCACCTGCTGGACTAAATGGTGCCAACCATACCCAATCTGCATAGAAAGGTGTATTTTCAGACCTCGAGGAACCTTCTGCCCTCCTAATGGTAACCGCGCTGTGTTTTAGGTATGTATCATGGGATTTGCAGAGAACTTGCAAAAGCGTTGCAAAGCTGGCAGACTATACTGGGCAGAGTTGACTATTTAAACTGTGCCCAAAACTTATCACCTGTTTTACCTCGAGAGATTCAATAAGGCAGCATCTCCTGGAGAACATGAGCAATATTGGTATCAAGCAGTTGGTCACCAACCCCACTCACATTGCAGTACCAATGCTCAATCTCATCTTCCCCTGCAGTGACAGAGTCAGGTACAACCATGTAACACAACTCACCTGGTCTGACCACTACAGTGCCCACTTCACAGTCTTAAAACCCACCCACTCCGGCACCATGTCCCCCAGACCCATGCGCAGAGACTGAAAAAAAGTATCTGAAGACCAGTGGAAGAACGCTCTCTGAATCCCCCTCTCAGAATCTACACATGACACAGAACAAGCAGCAAAATCCTCTCCCAGTGGATCACAGATTGTGCCAACACAATAGCCCCTACCAAGACAGCCAGGGTTCACTGAGGAACTGCACACCACCAAATGCAACAGGCAGACCACATTGAACCCAGCACACATCACAGCAAGGAACTCTGCCATCATGAAGGAGTTCACCAATCCCACAGCCATCAAAGATGACATCACACCCTCCCAGGAACTGTGCGACAACCTTGCTGATTTCATCCTCGACAAGATCTTAGCCATCAACTTTGAATGCCAGCCCTCCGCTACCAACAGTATCTACCAGCTCACACCCACGAACACCAATCCTGAACATCGACTCATACTAGGACCTCCTTTCCACTCAAGACACAGTCTCCATCATGAACTTCGTGCACTGGGAAGCACCCACCGACCCCTACCTTCTTGCCAGAGGACTGGAAACATGCTGAAGTGAGGCCTCTCGTTAAATAACAACTAAGTATGGGCGGAAAATCCGTTCCACTCGCGGATTTTGCGGATTTTCTGCAAATTCGCAATCCGCGAGATTCGCGAATTTCCTGCAAAATCCGTGAGCGGAACGGATTGGGTCAAAAGTTCAAGCTAACTTTTGTAACTCTTTTAGAATGGCGCCGGCAAGCTGCCAGAGCCATTCTAAAATAGTTACAAAAGTCAGCTTCAACAGGAAGCTCTAATAGATAAACTTGGGGTGATTAATGATTGTGTAACTTAATTTGACCTTCAACTCGAGCACCTGCTTTGCTTTATCTATTAGAGCTTCCTGTTGAAGCTGACTTTTGCCGGCCTATCTATCTGCTCCCCTATCCAGCAAAAGTTTTCGAGAAAGCAATAAACCAGCAACGCACCCAACACCTAGAAGACCACAATGGCCTGGACCACCCCAATCTGGATTTGGAGATAACCACAGCACTGAGACAACCCTGATCGCAGCCACCAATGACTTCAGAGCCCTCCTGGATAGTGGAGAAATGGCAGCCCTCCTCCACTTGGACCTGTCCACCGTATTTGAAACCGTCTTACATCACATCCTGATCAACAGACTCAATCGCCTCCCACCATTCCCTGAACCCAAGAAGATCATCTACAGAGTCCCCCAATGATTATCCCTCAGCACCACCCTCTTTAACATCTATAGGACCCCCTTGGTTAGCACTTTCAGATCTCATGGGATCAAAATCATCTCCTACGCTGACAACTCACAGCTCATCGTCTCACTATCA
The DNA here is from genome assembly GCF_964263255.1 of Lissotriton vulgaris. NCBI lineage: Eukaryota > Metazoa > Chordata > Amphibia > Caudata > Salamandridae > Lissotriton > Lissotriton vulgaris. Next base: position 956,251,864 of record NC_141699.1, read on the forward strand.
GAAGACCCCTCCACCACTAAAGCCAACTTCCAGAGATGCATGATGAATGTTGCAGACTGCATGAAGGATAACTGTCTCAGGCTCAACACGGACAAGACGGAAGTCCTCATCTTTAGGAACAACACCTCGCCATGGAACAGCGCATGGTGGCCCAAGGAAGTCAGCCCACCTCACAGACCATGTTTGCAACCTCAGCATCATCCTGGATAGCAAGCTATCCATGAAGAAAAAAGCCACCACAATCTCATCAGCCTGCTTTCACACCCTGTGCAAGCTCTGCAAGATTTTCACTTGGCTCCCAATCAACACCAGAAGGACTGTCACACAGGCCCTCATCACCGCGGACTGGACTATGTAAACACACTCTGTGTAGGTATCGCTGCACGCCCTCTAAAGAGACTCCAAAAAATTCAAAACTGAGCAGCAACACTCATACTTGACCTCCCCTGAAAGACCGACATCACACTCTATCTCAAAAAAATACAATGGCTCCCGATTCAGAGGAGATACCAGTTCAAGATGCTGACCCACACTTTCAAGGCCTTGCATTCATGAACAAATGCCAGAACTTCCACCAACTGACCAGATACCACTGATCCACTTCCTTGTTCCTCACAGACACCCTGCAGATCTGTCAACCCAACAGCGAAGGACGCTCCTTTTCGTACCTGACTGCCAGGGCATGATACAACCTCCCCCTGCACCTCAGGGCCACACCATCACTTCATCAATTCAGGAAAGAACTAAAGACCTGGATGTTTGAATGATCAATCCACCATGCAATAGCCAGCATCCCCAGCACCTCGACACCCTCATGGGTGATTTGCCAAGCTTTACAAATTTTTTATTGATTGATTGATCTGTCGGAAAACTACACTACTCGGAAGGAGACAAGGTCAACCTACCGGGGTTATCCTTAAGTTCGATCTCTAAGGCACCTTTCTGTCCCTCCTATTATCATTTGAGTATTCTGGGAAGTTGTTAATTGCTCTCTTTTTCGAAAGGCCTTCAACCAAGACTTATCTGCCATATCCAGACTAAAGATTGAGTATCTAATTTTACAATTCTCTTTGACCCAAATAACCAGCCAATTGCCAACCCAAAACCCTCAGACCCTCCACCCTTAATCAGCTCAAAGAAACATAACTAAGTGATTTCGTTGATGTTTCTGATGTTGCTAAGGCCATTTTAAGATCATAGTAGGGAAAGCACCAGGCCAAGATCTATTTAGATACAACCCTACTTTCTGGTCCTCTCTACTGACGAAAGTATTTTAAGTATTTTGTGCAGGAATCAAGGGAGTCTCTATGAAATCAGGGAGGGAGTCAAAAATAGTGACTATCTTAAAAAAAAAGACAGAAACCTCTGGCCTGCTATCGCCGCATTTTACTGCTGGACACTTCTGCTAAGATAATAGTAATTCTTGAGAATCTGGAAGATTGGGCCAAGACTAACACATTTCACTTGGTCTTGCAAAAAGGATTCAGACCAAGCTTGAACACAGTGGAATAATTTTTAAATCTACTCTTGATAATGGGTAAATACGTCGAAGCCCTGAGAGACTTTTTACTAATGCCATTCATTGCCCTCTCTAGTGCCCTTGACTTGATGAACAGGGCGAAGCTTTGGGATCTGATGGAGAAGTTGGGAATTGAAGGATCCCTGATAGACCTGCTTAAGTGATTGCATTAGGAAACTACCATCAGTGTGCGCCTTGATCAAAACGTATACTGTACCCACTCCATCTAGTCAAACTGAGGTGTAAGGCAGAGATGCATGTTAGCTCCATTTGTACTTTTTTTTACATCAATGCCCTTGATTTAGTGCTTGTAAAAACAGGTAAAGATTTCCCTAAGGTCGGTGCCATTCAGTTCCCGTCCTTTTTTTTGTAAAATTTGTATTTATTGCATAGTAAATAGAAAGAAGGAAACATAGAGAGAAAAGGAGATAAGAAAACAGGCGGCAATATTGCAGTATTACACATGCAGGATTTGGGAAGAGTCACAGACAGATGCATCTGCAGTGATGTTCTCCAGCAACTGGGCAGTCCTGGATGCAAGGAGAGCCAGCAATAGTCTAGGAACTGACAATCATACGTTTCCGAATGCCTCTGCTGCCTCCTCCAAGGGGAAAGTCAATCTAGCAAAATGCACGGGTCTCGGGAGCCCCCGGGTAAGCAAGATCTTCCAGCAGCTTTGCAGTGCCGCAACAAGTACAAAACACCCCCCCCACTCCCCCCCAACCCGCCTCCCCGTACTCCCCCTCCCCCCAAGGTGGTGGCGCCAACATACATTCTCACTCACAGTCGCACTATCACACAGCCTACTTAAATCTGGAAAAGGTGAAGGGCTCGCAGGGCTGATGGGCAGACCGCAGACGGCAAACCTCGCGATAGAAATCGGACCAAAGGTCCCCATCGAAACATAAAGTTCTTAAAGTTGCCCAGGAAGATGTCTGCCATTCTCTCCATGCTCATCAACCTCCATAGCTTCGCGGGTCTGCCGCCTCTAACCAATGAAGTAGTGTGGCTCACTGGTTAGAGGCGGCAGACCCGAGAGCAGAGGACGGCCCGGGACCAGGGTTCGATTCCCGGCGGGCAGGTTTCTGGACCAGGGTCAGCGGACTCGATAATTCTCTCGCCTCGGTGCCCACTCTGATCAGCGATCACACTCGGCAACTCTGGGCATTAGCTTGCCTCATCTTCACTAACGGCCCCACCAGACCGCCGGGGATGCCTGGTCTCACCCTGGAGATACCCATTAAGGGACCATCTCTCAGGGAAGCCAGGAAGGGTTTCGCAGCGGTCGAAGCGCCTTGGGACCCTCCGGGTAAGTAGTGCGCTATATAAATGCCTATACATTTACATTTACATTTACATTTACATTTACACAATGACAGTCGGTTTCTTCCAGGCCTCAAGTTCCCGTCCTTTTAATCGCAGAACTGCAAATGCCCTTCAAATCTTGCTCGTTTCCTTCAACAATTTCATGGGTAACTTTGGCTTAAAGGTGAACAACCAAAAGTCTTCCATCATGACTTGCAGCCCTTATAATACTCGTACAATAAAATTGCTTACACAAGGGATTTTGAAAGCCAAGGCCCCCATTTTGAATTATTTAGGTATTTTATTCAAGGCTAATCTAAAATGGAATAATTTATTCACTCAAAGCACACAGAAATTTGCAGGGGGCTCTGAGGCAGCATTTGGGTTTGCAGGCACATTAGGCCATAAGCCCATTAAAGAGGTGACTTGCTGTATAAAAGCAAATGCCTCCCAATGGGGACATATGGGACAAGAGTGTAGGGTTATGTTAATTCAAGAAGTCTGAAAACACTAGAAAATACATTTTAGTGAAAGCTGTTAACTGTTCCCAAAACCAATGCAAGCTATATCGTGCACACAGAATTGGGCATCCAATATCTGGAGGATAATGTAAGAATTGCACTCTTGCAGTTAAAAATAGGATCCTCTGCTAAGACCAGTTTCTCTTGCTTGGTCCCGGAGGACTGCATCAGGCTAGATAATATGGCCTCAATTCCTTGGCTCACTTATGTTAAGCAAGCCTTTCAAGACATCGGTAGGCCTGACTACTTTTACTCAGTCTTCCGTATTGATACCAACTCCAAGGGGGTTAAAAAGCTTTTATTTTACAAGTCCCAAATCGAAGTTAGAATAGCTAGATCGTGAGCCATGGATAACATCGTCCGCCATCTATTCATTTTTATTTATGTATTTATTTATGGCATTTGTAAAGCGCATGGCTACCCAGGGGCTTTCCAGCGATACCAAGAGAAGGCAACAGTTTGAAGAAGAGAACTTTAGGGAAACAGCCACGTCTTAAGTTTTTTCCTAAAGCCTCTTTCATCTTTGGTCAGTCTCAATTCCTTGGTCATGGAATTCCAGAGTTTTGGAGCAAGGTATGAGAAGGATCTACCTCTGCATCTAGCTCTCTTTAACCTTAAGGTGTTCATGGAGAGGTCCGATGAGGACCTGAGAGATCTATTGGGGACATAGGGGATAACCATTGTTTTTAACAGGGCTGGACCTGTATTCCACATGGCTCTGTGAGCTAGACATAGGGCTTTGAACCTGACCCTGGATTGGATTGGGAGCCAGTGCAGGGTTTGTAACTAGGGTATAGTGACTCCTGTCTAGGAATCTTCAGAAGCATCCTGGCTGCGGCATTCTGGACTACTTGCAGCCTGTTGATCACATATTTGGGTGAGCCCAGATACATGGAATTACCGTGGTCCAGTCTTGAGGCCACTAAAGCCTAGACCACCGTTCTGCATGCCTATTCTGGGATTAGACTCATGATCTTACAGATCATTCGCAGAATGTCAAAGCAAACTGCAGCAAGTTTAGTGGCTTGAGTTTCCATCGAGAGGTTGTGGTCCAGCCACATGCCCAGGTGTTGTATGGAAGACTTTGGAATGGGGGGGCACCCCATTCCTCTGGGCAGAAGATCTTAGACCATGGCCTGGGTATTTGCCCAAGAAAATCCGGTCTGTTTTATCGCCGTTAACATTTAAATTGGAGTTAGCTATCCAAATGGCTATTTATTCCAGGCATGGTACCAGCGGAAGATGATTAGAGTTCATTTCCTCCGATACTGAGACTACCAGTTGTGTAGCATCAGCATAAGACACAATGGTGAGTCCAAATTCCTGAACAATTTGTTCCAAAGGAGTTAAATAAACATTAAACAGGGTCGGACTAGGGGCTGAACCCTGTGGTACTCTATCGGGTGCTGGGAAGGTATCGGAAAGATTAGCAGATTCCATGCATTGAAACAACCTTTCACTGAAGAAAGAGGTAAGCCATTTTTTGGCTTGGCCCTGGATCCCAATGTTGCCTAGTCTCTGAATTAGAATGCTGTGGTCCACGGTATCAAAAGCTGCACTTAGGTATAGTAAGATAATGGTGGCGGAGCCCCATTGGTCTAGTAATATTTTTAGTTTGTCGGTCATGATTAGGAGGGCTGATTCTGTACTGTGTCCTGGACGAAACACCATTTATAATTGATGCAAAATGTTGTTTTTCTCCACTAACTGTGAAATTATGTTATTAACATGCTTTTCTAGCACTTTACCTAGGATAGCTAGTAATGAGATGGGGCGGAAATTCCCCAGTACCAATGGATCCAGTTGGGGTTTCTTTAGTAGCAGCTTCACAATGGTGTGTTTCCACATTTTAGGAACTGTCCCTCTGCTTAGTGATAGCAAAAGGAGGTCAGCCATCGAATAAAGGATGGGATCTCCACCATGGAGTAAGATGTGAGGAGAAGCGGGATCAAGTGTAGAGCCAGACTTAATTTTCCCTAATAATACTCTAATTAGCTCTTTGTCAATTAACTGGAAAGAATCCAATATTGTAGAACAGGGTGGGCTGGATGGGTCCGGGCTAAGAAGCTGAGCTCATGTGTAGTGAGTTGATGATGTTTTCAACTTTATTGTTGAAGAAATAGGTTAGCTTGTTACATCAATCCTTAGATGAGTGAGGCAGATGAACGTCTTGATCGGTAGTGGTGAGCGACTTCACGATTTTAAAAAGTTCCTTGGGGGAGTTTTAAACCTTGTTTATTCTCTCTTCAAAAGTTTGCCCGTGCTAGTTTAATTTCATCATGATATTGTCTAATGGCTCCTTTGTATATTAACTTGAGTTCTGGGGCAAAGGTTTTCCTCCAGTTCCTTTCGAGTTTCTTGCCCTTCTTTTTTTTTAATTGAAAGCTGGTTGTTAAACCAGGCAGCTCTTTTGGGGTTGTGTGATGCTGATTTTCTGGGTTTCTGAAAATAGTGGTCTGCTGAAGAGTTGATCTAGTCTACCCACTGTTTGTGTGCCTCGTTGATGTCCATTGTTAGAGACGGAGTGGTGGACTCAAGGCATTTGGTCCAGTTTTCTGGTGTGTCAGTCAAATTCAACACAACATTGGTTAATTCCACAGTGGGTTCACAATAATAACTAACAATAATAGCGCCCTGAATGCCCAATTGTTTAAAAGAAGAAGAAGGTAAAAGTGGGTAATAAGTGGGTAATAGCGGGAGGTAAAAGTGGCGTGCTAACCCCCAAACAGAGTATTGGCACAGATAGTTTCACATATAGTGACACAGATAGTGCCTCCTCTCAGCTGCACGTCCGCACTGCTGCCGCCATTAAAAGGTGATCCCGATCGGCTGGAGCTCAGCCCTGCCCGCCCTCTCTATGGTATCGAGGAGTGTCTCCCTCTACCGATCTCAAACACCGATTGTGTGGAATCATATTTTTTATGGATCACACACCCAGAATACAGATTCTACCTCACACACCTTAGATTATGCACAGTACACTTTCTATTTGCTTTCCCGCTAAGAAGTTGCTTGTCTTCCTTTCTTTCCCGCTGCCGACGTGACTCTTTTTTCCCACTACAATCAACCACCCATTTCATGATCTTTTGCAAATGTACAGTATTCTGAGAATAGGTTTCTTGCACCCCATTTTGCCATCACAAGGTATTTTATCTTATAAAGATGGCCTTCTATTTTTACAGTGTCTAGACAGGGAATCTACCTGTTATTCAGTGATCAGCTATATTGCCTGGGCCTTAAATATCAGTAAAAATGATGGTTTGTGATAACTTGATTTTAAGGCTTTTGTTATATCTCAATTTTAATCCGAGGTGAAGCCCTGCCCTTTCCTTATAACAGTGCAGGCCCTTTTTTGAGTTTTTAAGTTATTAGGTTAGCATCAAGGGAGTTGCCCCAGCTGTGCCGCTCCAGTGTTGTGGTGTTTTAAATCTCAAGTTGTGCAATACTATTTATTATAGTATAACTGCGTATATGTGATGAAACTTATTATTCTTGATATGTAGATGTTTTTTAACATATTTGTATATTTTAGTTTTTGTGGTCAAAATTGTCAGCTTGCGGTCAGAGTCCAACCACTCCTGGATGGTAGAAGCTCTAATTGATTTTGGAGCTACTGGGGATAATATAGACACTCGTTTTCTCAACTCTATAGGTATTCAGACTGTATCAAAAGATAAACCAGAGTTAGTTGCAGTGGACGGCAAAGAACTAACCTCAGGACAGATTCAATCTAGCACCAAACAACTACTCCTGGTTTGTTACAACTCCCACATAGAACACATTCACTTTAATATTATTAATGCGCCTCATATCCGCCTAATTGTAGAACTCTCATAGTTAACCAAACATAACTCTTCAATAGATTGGGAAAAAATAACCCTTCTATTTCACTTACGCACATGTGATGAGAATTGCTGTTCTGAAAGTATCAAAAATCAGACTGTTCAGGGTCACGTTTTCCCTAGACAGATTAATAGCACACTAGCACTGGATGGTTTACCAGAAGTTTACTCAGACTTAGTCAGTGTATTTTATAAGCAACAAGCCAACACATTACCACCACAAAGGGACTTTGACTGCAGGATTGAACTAATACCCTAATCAAAACTGCCATGTAGCAGAATGTATTGACTTACTGTAAAGGAAAATGAACACCTATGTTTATTTGACCAATGGCTTTATTAGACATTCAAAGTCACCAGCTTCTTTGCCCCTATTGTTTTGTACCCAAAAAAGAGGGAGAACTTCAATCATGTATAGATTACCACGCTTTAAATGAATTTATACTAGAGAACAGGTAACCATTGCCTTTGATTCCCACCTTGCTAGACCAAGGGAAACATGCTTTGATCTATACTAAGTTGGACCTGCCAGGGGCATACCAGTTGGTACATGTTCAAAAGGGTGATGAATGGAAGACTGCATTTCAAAAATGTTTGTATCTATACTAAAACCAAATCATGCTTTTCAGGCTCTACAATGCCCCTGCAGCCTTCCAATTCTTCATAGATCATGTATTAAGGGACTTCATTGATGTTTGTTGCTTGGTAAATATCAACAACATCCTCATTTAGTCAAATCCATATCAGAAATATATACAGCAAGTGCAAGCTATTCTGCAACAACTTCAAAAAATATTCTCAATATGTCAAACTAGAAAAAGTGTTTTTCATACCACACTGCTAGAGGTTCTGGGGTATATTGTCAGTCCTGAGGGAGTATGTATGGAACCAAAAAAGGTTGAGGTAGTTGCTAACTGGCCTAATCCAGCCACTACCAAGCAAATTCAGAGCTTCCTTGGCATTGCCCATTTTCACTGCAGATTCATACATCAGTTCTCCAGCATTGAGACTCCCATCACTAATTTGCTGTGCAAAGGAGTCAAGTTCAAATGGCATTGAGCAGCTTCAAAGGCATTTCCAAGAGTTAAAGTTAAAATTCAGTACAGCACCAGTGCTGATACATCCTGATCCAACCGTTCTGTTTAGAGTGGAAACACATGCTTCACAATTCTCACTGGAAGGGATCCTTTCCTAAAGACACAAAGATACTGGTCACATGCACTCAATTAAATACCATTTTCAAAATTGTTACTCGCAGAGCAAAAATCACCCAATTACTGACTGCAAATTATTGGTCAAAAAAGCAGTTTTGAGGAATGGGGCTACCACTTGTTAGAGGCCAGATATCCTGTCACTGTAGATTCTGACCACAGGAACCACAATGTTTACGATCTGTTTGTGCTTTACCAGCACGTCAATTGTAATGGACTTTATTTTTTAGCGACTACAATTTCATAAAAACCTATCGCCCAGACAAAGAAAATGCCAGAGCTGATGTACGTTCACGCATTCGCAAAGTAGAACAATCTGAAAATCAAGAAGAATAAAAAACAATTTTTCCAGCGAAATGTTTTCAAGCTGGTGTTTGTACTTCAAACTTTCTGGACAAAGTGAAACTACATAGAAAAAAGGCTCCAGAGCAATGGTTGTAAGACTATCCGTCGTTAACATACCAAGATGAATTTCTACACTTTATACCAAGTCAGGACTTACAAAAGACAGCTATAAAACTAAGTCATGATACATTGTTAATTGCACATCCTGGTTTTCTTAAAATATCCTAAAAGGTACAAAGACATTTCTGGTAGTCATCCATGTCCGAAGACATACATAAGTACTTTGAACATGTCTCCCTGTATTTTATGGTGAAATTACCAGCAACCAAAACTAGTTACACCACTGTGTTAACAGTAGTACATCATTTATCTAGAATGGCACATTTTGTACCCTTAAAGAAACTCCCACAGCCCCACAACTGGCCTCTGTCTTTTTGTCAAGTGATGTGCGCCTACATGGATTACCCTCCATTCTTAAAATGAATTGATGAACGCAATTTGTGTCCCAATTTTAGAATGCTTTGTGTTAGTCATTAACAACGGATATGTGGTTGTCCTCAAGTTACCATTACCAAACAAATGGTTTAACCAAAAGGGCAAATCAGATCATGGAACAATACCTATGGTGTCTGTTACTTGATTGTGAAGGGGATTGGTCTACAGTATTATGAGCTATTGAGTTTGCATACAGCAACTCAGATCATGCTTCCCTGGGTATGCCCCGTTTAACTGTACTCAAGTTTACCACCCAAAAATTACCTTTTGGGAGGAGAAGGCAACAACAATAGTCACAATTGCCCATGAATATCATAGCCATTTATGAAACATAGTGCGCAAGGCCCGTTTCCAAAAAGCTTCTGCCAAAGAGACCCAAAAAGTAACAGCTGTTTGTCTTTCCAAACAAGAACCAGCGTATGCTGTAGGTGATCAAGTATGGCTTTCCACTCAAAATGTGGCTTTAAAGGGCAAGAAAAAACATTGTATCTGTCCCTTTACCATCTAAGCTTTGTTAAACCCAGTGGCCATAAAAATAACATTGCCCTCTGCCTTAAAGTTCACCCTGTATTCCATGTATCACTGCTTAAGCAATATCACCCTGTTACCAGGACCAATACACCACCACCACCTGTTGGAATAGATGGCAGAAGGAGTAGGAGGTTGAGTGCTCCTAGATTCCAAGAGAGTTCATAGAAACCTCTAATATTTAGTGTACAGGGAGGGATGTGTACCTGAGGAAAGGTCCTGGGAGCCTTTGCTTAATATACAACAAGCTCCTCTCCTGCTGGGTTCATTTAATTCCCACTACCCAACCAAACCATGACCCCTACCCATTGCTTTGGGGGCCATATTAAGGGAGAGGGTACTGTCATGCTTCCAAAACACCCCAACCTGAGACTGGTATGTAAACCCTTGGTCTCATAGAGGGCAATATTTTTGTGAAGTCCCAGTCCCCAGCACCTGCTGGGCTACAGTGTGCCAGCCATAAGCAATATTCATAAAAAAAGTGTTTTTTTTAAACCTCACAGCACCTTCTGTCCTCTTAATTGCAACAGCACTGTATTTTAGCCATGTACCGCTGGATTTTCTGAGATTGCAGCTAATCTTGATGGCCATCTTGGACATGTTGAGTAATTAAACTACACCAAAGATTACTCACCTGCTTTGCCTCAAGGGTTTCTCATTAAACAAAGGAAGTTCTAAGGAGCTGGTATATTCAGGATCCCAAATGTTCCCAGCAGCTCTGAAAACTATGAGCATGTCTAGGAAAATATGTTAGAAAGCCACATTTTCAGACAAAGTTAAATATGCATGCACAGTGCCTGCTACGAAATATAGTTGTTGCAATATCTGAACAATGGCCTAAATGCACGCATGTTTTTATTTGCCCCTCTGGTACATAAATGTGACATTGCAAATCCAAGCTGAACTCCAGCCAAATGGTTTGGCTGCTGCTTACCAAGCAAAAAGATTCAATCTCTTTTTGTTCTTGGGCACTTGACTGTCACATGGAGAAAAACATATCTGACATACCCGGTCATGCTCATAGATTCCTATGCCAAGAATGAGCGGGAAGGAGGGAGGAGCTTAGCGCACATCCAAGATGGTCGCGTGAGCTGTGAGCTCCCGAAACCCTCGCCGCCTCCACCGTCTATCCTGGCACAAATCCTGTTTTTGACGACGGGTTCTTGTAGCTGTGACTCTCCTGATCTGAACGGCCTTTTTCAAACTTCGAATCGGATGCCGGACACCCGGATTACTCCTTCCTGACGCCAGAAGGCCTACACCGTGACTCATCCCGGGACTTGGGCATCCGGAACACCCCGAAAGTAGTTGAACAACAACGGCGTATGGAAGGATACGACTACCCAGGGTCTACTTTCGGTTTTGCTTTTCCTGGCTACGAAAGTCGGGAGGCGGCTGCATATTGATCAAGCTGGCCTGTGGGCGCACTCGCTTGACTCCTCTTCACCGGCGCCCTGCACTTCGGTTTCTCGTTGTTTTTCCTCGTGGGGAGCCATTTTCACCAGGTCCCAAAAGCCCCTGAGGGGCGCTCGGCCCACCATGGCGGGCAAGTCTGAGAGCGACAAGCGGTCCCTCAAGAACACGACTCGTGGTGGCATAACTCAGACCACCATTATGGACAGATTTGCGCACAATAAGGGGCTCGCCTAGCGGGATTGGCAAAACTCCTGAGGACCTTGGTGGTGGCCCCCCTGAGCCGGAGGAGCCAACTCTTCGAGACGTGATGGGCGCCATTGCGAGTACACAATCATCGATGGGCCAACAATATGAAACCTTGGCAGCCAAGATCGACACGGTGGCAGTGGATGTAGGCTTGATTAGGGCGGACTTGGCCAAGACTAACGAGAGAGTCAAGTCATTGGACGTCAAAACAGCCAGTCTCACTTCGATGTCTCCGATCTCCAGACTGAGATCCGGACTCTTCGGACCTCGAGTGACCAATTTGCCCGCCGGCTTGAGGATTTTGAAAGTCGCGCTAGGCGCAATAATGTCCGCATCGTCGGAGTTCCGGAGTCCTCAGCCGATCAATCGACTGACCTACTCGTTGAAGATCTGTTCCTCAAACACCTCGCCCCTAAGGGCCTGAGTAACATTTTTGCGGTGTGACGTGCCCACAGAGTTCCGGGCGGCAGGCGCAAGTAGGGGGCTACACCGCGACCCATCATTGCGAGGATCTTCAACTATAGAGACAGAGACGCCATTTTGCAGGCCTCGAGAACTAGCGGCCCCACCAAATTCGAGAATGCGTCCATCAACTTCTACCCTGACTTTACTCCATCGGTGCAGAAACAGAGATTGGGATTTTCTGGGGTGAAGCGGAGACTAAGAGACCTGGGCATGAAGTATGCTATGCTTTTCCCTGCCCGATTGCGCATCGAACATAATGAGCGGGTGCTGTTCTTTGATATGCCAGAGGTGGTCAGTGACTGGTTGGACGCACTATCTATGCCACGGGACAATGCGGAACACTCCAGAGGCGCGGAAGGCAGCCAACGGGACCAGGAGGAGTAGAGACACCGGCGTGTGTTTCCATCGTACCGTGCTGCGGTCAATGACACTCTTAAAAGCAAACCCTGGGGCGGCGGGGAGTTCGGGACTTTTCCTCCTCCGGGGGTGTTTCCTTTTCTACCTGTAGACTAGTTTTCTTGGGTAGGGCGACAGGCACACTGCAAATTGGGGTGGTTTTCTGATTTTATCGCAGGTGTGCAGGGTGGGGGGTTGTTGTTCTGGGTATTTTGGGGGAGGGGGGTTCCTTTTTACTGTTTGCATTGTTTTTGAGGCTACGTACTGTTCTATGGCTTAATCCATGTTTCCTTCATGGGGTTTCGGAGACCCTGCTACTTTTTTTGGGATGGGGGTAGGGGGCTGAGAGTCCTGAGTTGGAATGTCAACGGCTTGGGGGACAAAATAAAGCGGGGAATTGTACTCCAATATGTAAAACGCCATTCCCCCGATATTGTACTACTGCAAGAAACACACTTGGTGGGGAACACGTTCCATGCAATGAACCGAAGGGGCTACCGGTTGGTGGCACACTCGGGATTCACTTTGGGCTCCAGAGGGGCTGGTGTCATGATCCGTAGTTCCCTTCCCTTGGAGATTGATGATATGATATTGGATGATAGGGGAAGATATGCGGCCATTGTTGGTAGGTGGGAGGGGAGAGCGATCGCCATCCTCTCGATATATGTCCCCCCGGGTTTACAGGCCACCACGTTTGTCGACCTGGGGAAACTGGTGTTGAGGCTTCCTGAAGGGATTCTGGTGGTTGGAGGGGACTTCAACTCGTGGTTAATGGCCTGGAGGATCGCCATCCTCCCAGGGTTCTTACACCGTCGCAGTCCTGCCTGGGTGGTTTCTTGGAAACGTTTGGTATGGTGGATTGTTGGCGGATGCTTCACCCAGGGCGGGCTCAATACACTTTCCACTCTGGGGCCCATGGGAGCTTTGGTAGCCTTTACTATATTCTTGTACCCACAGCCCAGGCTACAACGGTGAGAGAGGCCTGACATTTGCCTAGAGGCATTTCGGATCACTCCCCGCTATGGATCCATATAGATCTCCATTTAGACGTAGGGGGCCGGGTCGCCCCAATCAATCCCTGGCATCTCCGTGTTCCAGAGACCAGGGCCGGGGTGATCAAAGCCATTGATCATTACTTTGTTGAAAATGTGGGATCAGTGTCTTCGTCTGTGTCCCTATGGGAGGCCTTTAAAACTGTTATATGGGGTCAGACGCTATCGCTGGTCGCCAGCTCTAAGAAGCGCCACAATGGAGAGGTTGAGCAGCTGGAGTCTGATATTGTAGCTTTGGAGATGGATCTTGAGTCTGGGGTCACGCGTGATAAGGTGCATGTTTTGCAGCTGAAGCAGTCAGATTATAAAGCCCTGGTTACGAATGCTGCGAAAACCATGAGTCGAGAGCAACAGGGCCGTTTGTATGATGTGGGCGACAAGGCGGGAAAGTTGATAGCTTGGCTGGACAAGAGAGAGAGACTGAGTCGGGTGGTGCCGGTGGTTGAGCGAGTGGATGGTGTAAGTGTGACGGATCCGTTGGAGATCGTGGAGGAGTTTGCTCGCCACTTCCGAACAGTGTATGCGCCGGTCTCGGACCGGCCGGAAGAGGACTCCCATCTTTTGCTTAGGGATATCGCTTTGCCTTGCTTGTCGGAATCTGACAGGGAGCTAATGGAGGCGGACTTCTCCACCGATGAAGTAGCGCTCCCTATTCGCTCCATCCGTTCAGGAAAAGCCACGCCCCCGAACGGCATGCCCATCGAGCTGTACAAGTTGTGTCCGAACAAAATGGCGTTGTATCTTTGCTCGATGTTCTTGGAGTCCAGGGAGAGGGGTTCGCTTCCCCGTGACCAGCGTTTAGCGTCTATTGTGGTGATACATAAAGAGGGTAAACCCAGTGAATTGTGTACCTCCTACAGACCTATTTAACTTCTTAATGTGGAGCCTAAAATTCTGGCGAAACTGTTAGCTAACCGTCTGATTAAAGTGATCGGGGATCTGGTACACCCGGACCAGTCTGGCTTTATTCCGTCCCGCAACACCGCGTTGAATTTACGCCGTCTTCATGGCGTGCTTGCGAGGGCGGAGACGCTACGTGAGCCGGCCATTATGGTTTCTTTGGATGCCACTATGGCATTTGACACAGTGGAATGGCCCTACCTATGGGCTGCTTTGGCGAAGTTCGGCTTCGGACCGGTTTTAATTGGATGGGTCCGGCTACTCTATGAAGAGCCCCTAGCCCAGGTGGTCGTTAACGGTCGAGTGTCGGCTCCCTTTGTCCTCGGGAGGGGTACGCGACAGGGGTGCCCTCTGTCTCTGCTGCTTTTTGCCCTGCCTGTGGAGTTCTTGGCCGCTTGGTTGCGATGGGAGCCGTCACTCAGGGGTTTCAGATGGACTCCCTGTTTTGAAGATCGCATCTCACTTTATGCGGACGACATTCTCCTTTACTTCACCTCCCCTCGGAAATCCCTGGGGGTATTGTTTGATCTCCTTAGTTCTTTTGGGAGGAACTCTGGACTAGTCATCAACTGGGGTAAGTCTTGTGTCTACTCGCTCACTGACGACACACCACTCGTACCGCGCAATTGCCCAATACAAATTTCGCCCACCGGGTTCAAGTATTTAGGTATCTATCTTTCGCGTGATCCAGCAGTCAGGTATCAGCGCAACTTGCTCCCCCCGCTTCTTCACCTAAGAGCGGACGCGAAAGCTTGGAGCAGACTGCCGCCGTCCCTGGTGGGCAGAGCAGCTTTATTTAAAATGATGTCCCTTCCCAGATTTTTATATGCGCTTCAAAACACTCCAGATCTAGTGCCTTCCAGCTACTTCCACGAGATCGAGTGCCTCCAAAGAAAATTGCTGGACATCCCCGGATTGCCTTGGCTAAGCTCACGCTGCCTTGGTATGATGGCGGTATAGCGTTACCTGATATCAGACGATATTACTGGGCCTCGCAACTGAGCTCAATCAATCATGCGATGTATGGCCCAGCTTCTAACCCGGCTTTTGCTATGGACAAATGGTTGCTTCCGGGCGGGGACTATAACAGGGTGCTTTACTCCAAACGGTTGGATGCAGCGTTGACGGGCCCACCAAGGTTGCGGTGCGGGTCTGGTACAATGCTAATGCTGCTATGGGCTGGTCGGACACTTTCACTCGAGCGACTCCACTCTACGCTGCCGAGAGGTTAGGCAATTTGTGGACCTCCAAGGGTTTCGAAAAATGGGACCTCATTGGTATTAGTAGGGTGGGGGACCTTTTGCGGAAGGACAAGATGAAGTCTTTTGAGGAGCTGCAACTTGAATACAAGCTTAGCAATCGAGAATACTTTCGGTACCTACAGGTCCGACATGCCCTTTCCTCTGTTTTTCCAACCGGCACGCTCGTTCCGGAATCCTTGCCCCTGGAGGACAGAGTGCTCGATGGCCATGTCCCGGACAGTACGATCTCCCTTATGTTTAAAAAACTGATCAATGACCGAGCGGACCTTCTTCTACAGCTCCGTACGGGCTGGACCAGCGATGGACTGGAACTTGATGATGAGGATTGGCAGGCGGCGATATCCTCCCCGAAGGAGGTGGCGATCCCGGCCCGTCTGAGATTAGTGCAATTGAAAATCATTCACCGAGTGTACATGACGGGTCCTCGCTTGTTACGTATGGGGTATGCTTCCGATGGCTTGTGTAGGCGCGGGTGTGGAATGGTGGGTACATTCCTTCATATTTTGTGGGAGTGTCCGGCGGTGGTGTCTTTCTGGAATCGTGTGCATGGTGTTATGGCAGAGGTGACGGGTGTTTCGCTTTTGCCTGAGGCCCGAAGGTGTCTACTAAATGTGTGGGAGCCCAATGACTATAATGTAGCTCAGACGCAGTGGGCCACATTGGGTAATATGGTCGCCAAGTGTGACATTGCGCAACTGTGGGGATCGTCAAAGGCACCCAGTCTGTCGGCCTGGTCTAGAAACATGGACTGGTGCATGTTTCGTGAAAAAACAGTCTGCATTGCTCGGGGCAGGCCCAAGAAGTGGGGGAGGGTGTGGAATCAGTGGAACCAGTATCTTGGTGAAATTTGTACTCCCCGTTTTGTGCCTACACCGGAGGTGTTGCACTCCCCTTAGCGTGATGTTCCTTCTAGTCTGGATGTTTGTTCATTTATTGCTGGCTTGCTCTTTTTCCCCTTTCCCTCTCCTGTCTGCTCTTCCTATAGCTTTCAACTTCACTTGTTACTATGTAACGGTTGTAGATGTGGTACTCCCTCCCCAGAAGGATAACTTGTGTATCAGCATTGCGTTTAGCCTCCTCAGTTATTTTTCTTCTATTTATTGGTTTGTTGCTTTTCAAAAACATAAAAATCAAAGACCTTATTTTTCCTGTGAATATTGTATGGCTATGACATGTTTGTTTAATTGCCGTCGGGCCCTAGGGTTATCGGCTGAAGTGCTGTGTAACTCATTCATCCTGTTATGATCCTTGGAATGTTGGCAGCCGACCCTATGCGGCTGTATGATTGCTGTTGAATATCCATGTTTATCAATAAAGGTTTTTAAAAAAGAAAAAAAAAAAAGAATGAGCGGGAATGTGAGGTTAAGTGTGAGTACCTGTGAGATGTGGGCCTCCCTTCCCTAAAGTAATATCAGCCTCTCAAATAGCAATGTCCTACAAAATGCTATTCAGAAACTACAAGTGTGCCTCAACAGTGGTGTAAATGTGGGAAGGACGGCCAAGTGGCTGGGAAATGAAGAATACTTACTATTAAATGGTATTTGGTAGGAGTAAGGAGAAGTTTAGAAAGGGCTAGGGTAGGGGGTTGGAAATGACATACATCAACCTAGAAAAGAATAAGATCCTTGCTATTTACAAACTGCACTTCTAAAATTACTACAGCCAAGAAGGACCCAAAACAGTAGTAAATGTAGACTAGTTCAGACCCTAAATAAGTCCAGCACCACACAAGGCAATTCACTGGTACAGCAACACTCTTTCATAGAAATAAAGGCAGTAAGGACTTAAAACTTAGGAAATAATGTCAAAATAAATAAATGTATTTACATTTTTTTAAAATATAAATAACATTATTTTAAGGTCAAAAAATGAAAAATAATGTCGAAATAAATGAGATGTTATAATATTTTATTTATTTTCCTCATTCCAAAATACATGTACAGTTATTTTTTAGAATAATTTATTTAATTCAAATTAATTGCATAAGTATTACCAGATCCGGGATTACTTTGTACGCAAGCTATGCCTTACGACTATTTCTGACTCTGACTTATGGAATTGTATATATATATATATATGGAAACAGGCAAGTCATTGATCAGTATTGGATATAAAACTCTTATTGGTTTTAGAACTGATGACTGTTCGAAGTTAGCAGAGAAGTGGAGTAGGAAACTTGAAATTGATGTGTTGCCAAAAACAATAGCTTCATCCCTAAATAGCATAAGCCGTTCTGTGCACTTTTCAAGTCTTAAGTTACAACAATTTAAAACTATATGCCAGCTTTACTATACACCAGAAAGAATATCGAAATGGGCATCTAACAACAGTAGTAGTGATCGTTCTAAGTGTCCAAAATGTGACCAAAGAACAGCGGATCTGAACCATATGTTCTTTACATGCCAACAGTTAACCTAATTTTCGGAGGGAGTTATTAAAGTATGGCCGGAATGCCCGTCACCCCCTCCCAACACAATCCCCAAGGATGGGAAGACGGACGCAGTTCTGAACTTTTGGAAGGCGGGAGGGAGTCACCGTCCCGGCCGTATTTATTAAAATATGAAACAAAATTAAAACATTAAATAAAAGTTTCATAATCATGTACAATTTTCATTTATTACATTTCGATGAAGACATGTTATTTGGCTAACCTTAACAAATCTCTAATACAAAGGTATCCTAGCCGAGTCTAACATCCTGCAAATGCATACTTTCTAAATTAAAATTGTACATCCTAGCATTAAGGGCCAACGGCAAGGTCTTAACCGGTGTCAGATCCCTACTACCAAAAACTCTCGCCCTCACAGTGTGAGTGGCGGCCGCGCAGAGGACTGTACCCTCATTGCCAACTGTAATTTCCCTTGTCTTGTTGGGGGCCCCTTTTTCCGCTCGACGCCATCTTAAAGGTCGTCCGAGCACCCGTGTGAGGTATCTGTAGGAAGGACAGCGTGGACTCCCCCCCCACACCCACACTCTCTATCACATCCGCCGTCGCGGATATCCGGGCCCCGGGAAATTCGTAGGAGGGGCATATAGCCGCCTCCTCCCCTGGGAGGGGCCTATGGCCGTCTCCCCTTAGGCGACCCATCCTTAGTGGGTGCCGCCTCCCAGTGGGAGGGGCCAATGGCCGCCTCCCCCCGGGCGCTCCCATCCATAGTGGGTGGCGCCCCCCCTCTAGGGACCTTGAAATTACTGCTCACCGATCATGACCTTACCGCCCGACCAAAAAATAAATACGACATTTGTTCACCTACTAAGGAAGAAAATATCAGCCTACCTAATTGTATCAAACTGTTTACTCCTAAAAGAAAAAACAGACAGACAAAAGTCACATCGTCAATCTAGACATTCATTCTCCTGCTATACGGAGGGAAAAAAGATGTTATCAGAGCAAAACTTTATTGCAAAACCAACATTGCCATAAGGGGCTGGTGGGTGGGTCAAAAATGGCTCCTTGTTCCGTCGAGGGCTCACGAGCAACGAGTGGGTGCAGCCTTCCAAGCACAGGAACAAGAGGACGCTTCTTCGGATTCCCGCTCTCTTTATTCTTCTTCGGGAGGGCGTGTACCGGCCCCAGGTACGCCTACTGGGCGTGGCCATCGGTGTAGGTGTCTAGGACAACCCCTCTTGGGCGGGAAAAAGGCGCGCCCCGGCTACGCCGCTTCGGGCACACCAGCCGAGACACGCCCCCCGCCCAAAATGGTTTCCCGGGAGGATCGGGGCACCCGACCATACGTTCGGGGGGACCGAGTGGTCGCCCCTTTCCATTCTCTCTCAGAAGCTTGCACGCCCAATCACATTAACATCTTCAGATGTGCTTGTAGGTACGTCTACTGGGATTGGGCTACAGTTTGATTTAATGAACATCCTAATTACCTGTGTCAGACTTACAATAGCATGGGTCTGGATTCAACAAAACCCACCGACAGTTTCGGAGTGGTGGAGTTTGGTTAAGGAAATATATAGTATGGAACACGCCCTGGCTCAAACAAGGGGAATCCAATCTAAGCTGAAAGTGAAAAGAATCTGGGGATCATTAATCTAAAAGGTAATTTTCTTTTTCTTATTTTATATCTGTGCTGTTTTATAATTTAATTTATAATCTTGCTTATTCTAGCTAGGTACTGATTTATTTTTGTATGTATTTATAAACTATATTCTGTTTTCCTCATGATGTCAATAAAACTATTTTAAAAAATAAAAAAATAAAATAATTGCATAAAGAACCTTTAATAGCTTTAATAAATAATTAATAATTATAAAAATGTGACCATTGGGATAGCAGTGCTGCTATTGAGTTGTAATGTTCAAGGAAAGTAGTGTATTGCTTTCATTATTATCTCTGAAAACAAGATAATATACCTAGCATAAAGTAGTCACATCTTTCACTAGTCTGGATAATTTGAGGTTAGTCAGAGAAAACTTATCTTCAACATTAGCACTTGGAATTTTGCAAATGATGGCATACTCATATTGATGTTATATGTCTGACACATATATTTCTGTTAAAAGTGGGCATTGGATATTCAGGTAATATGAAATGTAGATAATGAGATCTAGTGTGTTTATCTATCCATGTCTTTGCCATTATTGGCAAGTCTAAATATTGGATACCTTTGAATGCAAATAAATATTAGTCGTATATTATTTATAATATAACATGGCAGAGCTGTTATTGCAGTGGATTGTAAGATTGAATCTACATATATGTTGGAGATATAAAAGGCAGTGCACAATGGAGGTTTTCTGCCCACAATATGGGTTGACAGCCCATGGCAGGGATGGGCACGGAGCCAGGCCAGTGGAGGAGTTAGCTCGACATGATAAATAAAACACCAGAAATTCACTGAAATAAACAAAGGTTAAAGTTGTATTATAGTTAGGTATGGTAAAAAGATCTTCCTTTATGTAAAAGAAATCTCCGAAAAAATGAAAGGATAAAGTGATGTAATAGTTAGGTATGGTAATAGGGGGGGTAATCTATGTACTGCCTGAGAGACCCTCTGCTTATTTAATTGTTCAGGACCCACGGGGGAGCCCCATGGCCCACAGCATTTCGTGTGTGGTCCCGCCGGGCAGGAGCATAGCACTGTTTCCCCTGTCTGTATGAAGGAAGGGAGGGGGACTAAGTAGTTCATTCTTTCCATGGGATAGGGCCAGCCCCGAAGGCTGTACGCAAACACAACAAGATGATGGTTTGAGAGCTGAAACTTTTCAACCACTCACCCCCAGTCAGGAGATCTGGGTTAAATCCATTGTTCATTTGCTCACTATGCCACCCCAGTTTTGACCCTGCCATATGCAAATCAGTATGCACCCTGCTCCTCACGGGAACAGTCCAGCCCGAATTGTCAGGCTAGGTCTTTCCTGGACCAGAAACAAGCATCCTGGGACCGGTTTCAGGGTATCACCCCTCATCAGCCAGACTAGCTTGAATCCAGTGGCACAGGAAGCAAGGGACCCACATCTGGGCATACCCTTGGCCACTTAAGGCAAACATAGCAAACACAACAAGATGATGGACGGAGTGCTGAAATGTTTCAACCACTCACCCCCAGTCAGGAGATCTGGGTTAAATCCATTGTTCATTTGCTCACTATGCCACCCCAGTTTTGACCCTGCCATATGCAAATCAGTATGCACCCTGCTCCTCACTGGAACAGTCCAGCCCGAATTGTCAGGCTAGGTCTTTCCTGGACCAGAAACAAGCATCCTGGGACCGGTTTCAGGGTATCACCCCTCATCAGCCAGACTAGCTTGAATCCAGTGGCACAGCAAGCAAGGGACCCACATCTGGGCATACCCTTGGCCACTTAGGACAAACATAGCAAACACAACAAGATGATGGACGGAGTGCTGAAATGTTTCAACTAGGAAATTTGGTTGGAATCCATCATTATTTTGCTCACTGTGCCACCCCAGTTTGGACCCAGCCATATGCAAATCAGTCTTGAACCTGCTCCTCATGGGAACAGTCCAGCTTGAAGTTCCAGGCCAGGTCATTCCTGGATGAGAAACAAGCATCCTGGGACCGGTTTAGGGGTTTCACCCCTCAACAGCCGGGTTAGCTTGAATCCAGTAGCACTGAAAGCAAGGGAACCATGTCTGGGCACACCCTTGGCCACCTAGGGCAAACATAGTAAACAGAACAAGATGATGGATGGAGTGCTGAAACTTTTCAAGCTCTCACCTCCAGTCAAGGGGTTGAATCCATCAATCTTTTGCTCACTATAGCCACCCCAGTTTGGACACAGCCATATGCAAATCAGTCTTGACCCTTCTCCTCATGGGAACAGTCCAGCTCAAAATGCCAGGCCAAGTCTTCCCTGGACCAGAAACAATCATCCTGGAACTGGTTTTGGGGTCTCGCCCCATATCAACCAGATTAGCTTAAATGCCGTGGCACAGGAGCAAGGGACCCACATCTGGGCATACCTTGGCCACTGTAGCACCGAAGGCTGAACACAGTATGGGGTTGGCTTCATGTGTTGTAGTAATTGTTACTTAACATAAAAAAAACATTAGAAATTCACTGAAAAAAACAAAGGTTAAAGTAGCGCCATAATAAGGAATTGTATATATATCTTACTTTACATTGAAAACAAAATTAGAAGTGCCCTGAAAAAACAAAGGTCAAAATGGCGTTATTGTTAGGGGAAAATGTCAGTGACAAAGTAACATTTTAAACAAAAACAACTGAAATTCATCAGTTATAGTTATCTCATGTAAGTATAACTTGCACCTGTAAGCAAATTCATAAGTAATAGATCGCATCTTAACCTGCATAAGTTTTCTTTGCATTTTATCTGGCTCACAAAATAAAACCATGCCCAACAAGGCAAACAAAAAGCATCTTCCTTATGAACCCCTGGGCAGCAAATTGAAAAAGTGACCTAGCAGTGAGATACACAAACTACTATTTGGAGGATATGATAATTAGCCACTAGAAAAAAAAGGAAGCCCAAAAAATAAACTAGACAGCATATGTAAAGTTTCAGAATTACTACATGAACAACTAACAGACACAATAATGGCCTCATAATTATGTAAACCAATAAACAAATACTATAGATAAAAAGAAATAAATCACATTTAATCTGCTCCCCAATAACTTTCCACCCATTTTACGAATCACTGCAAAACTATCTAGACCTATAACAGTTTCTGCATTTCGAGATGATGTAAATGTTTGTGGTGAATCGTTAAGGGAGTGCAAAGATAAAAGAGGCATCCCAAAACACATTTTTCCACCAATGCATTTTCCATAGACTATTGTATTTGACGTAGCGCAAAAACGGATGAAAGGATTTACATTAAATTTGGCGGGGGTTATAGATTATAGGGCATAGATGATGCTCTTTAGGTACTGCAGTAAATTAGGTAAAGTATTTTTTAAGTTATGAGGCATTTAAATATAGAGATATCTGTCTCCACTGTACTTTTGCGGAAGTTCACAAAATTTCATGAAACTATTGTGATATATGGCAGTAAACATTTTAGAAAAGATGTAAAAATATATAAATACATTACCCTACCTAACACCACTTTAATAAAGTACAAATAGGTAGGGTAGGGACCTACTACTTACCTATATCTAAGGCCCTAACACTGAACACAGCCAAAGTGAACGTTAAACAATATGGCTGCCTTTCCATTCTTTGACAACAGCCATTACCCAATTATATCCTGGCTTGTCATCGCCATGTAACCTTGTATACTGCAAAGTTACAGCATTATGCCATGTTTCAAAATATATCTAAGGCCAAGCTCTTTTATCAGACTGCAGTACCCGTGCATAACACATGGTGTTGAGTTGGCAACACAATATTTAAGTCAGATTTACAAAGCAATACAAAGCCACTGTGCATGGGCCTGTGCTGATCGGTAAATATAGAGAAATGCAAGATAGCACAATTCACAGTTTTTTTATTACTCTACACACCATAATCTACATTGCTGCTGAATTTCACGAGTATCCGTTTGCCACACAACTGTACGCCACTCCACTATACACTATTCCATTCTATTGCACTCTACTCTATGCCTCTCCACTGCAAGACTCCACTCTTTACCACTCCACCCTACCCTATTACAATGTATGGAACTCTACTGTATACCACTAAACTCTACACTTTTACTCTGTACACACCTCCACTCTACACCACTCCAGCTTATGTCATTCCACTGTATGCCACTCTCCAGATGCTACTCAACTATACACTATACAAAACTACACTATTCCACTGTATGCCACACCACTTTATGCTATTCCTTTGTATGTCACCCTACCCTATACTACTCCATTCTATGCTACCCCATTGGATTCCACTCCAATGTACACCACTGCACTGTATGCTATTACACTTTACACAATTCCACAGTGTACCACTCCAGCCTACACCCCTCCACTGTACACTACTCCACTATACACTGTTGCACTCCACTCCACTCCAATGTAAAACACTCCACTCTACAGCACTCCACCCTACGCTATTGCACTATACACATCTCCATGTCACTTCAGTGTACACCTCTCAACTGTATGCCACTTCGCTAGGCACTACTCCAGTATATACTATTGTACTACACTCCACTATGTGCTATTTCAATGTATGCCACTACACTGCATGCTATTCCACTCTTCCCCACTTCAATGTATGCCACTCCAGTCTACACCACTTCACTGTAGGTCACTGCATTATACTTTACTCCACTCTATGCTATTCCACTTTATGCCACTCCACTCATTATATGCTGCTCCACCCTATGCCACTCCAGTGTACACTACTCCTTTCTACGCTCGTTCATTGAAAGCCACTCCACCCTACGCCATTTCACTATATGCTATTCACTCTACCCCACTCTACTGCATGCCACACTAGTCTACACCATTCCATTGTATGCCACTCCACACTACGCTGTATCACTCTATGCTATTCTACTCTATGCCACTCCACTTCACTTTACTCTATGCTATTCCGCTGTACGCCACTCCACTCTAACATATTACACTGTAATCAACTTCAATCTTTGCCACTCTATTGTATGGTATTCCATTCTACCCACTGCACTGTACCCCACTCCACTGTAGTCTATGACACTCTACCCAACCCCACAAAACATCACTACAATCTATAACACTTCCCTGTACACCACTTCACTCTACGCTACTAAACTATATGCTATTACACTCTATGCCACTCCAGTCTATGCTACTACACTGTACGTCACTCCACTGTATGCTACTTGACTATATGCTATTCCAGTCTTCGCCACTCCACTCTTCGCTATTCTACTTTATGCCACCCCACTGTATGCTACTCCACTCTATGCCATTCCAGTGTACTCTCCTCCACTCTATAGAACACCACTCTACATTTTCAAACACTGTATGACAAAGCATTCCACTATGCTGTATGAGACGTCACTCCAATTCATATTAGTTTCCTCAACTCTATGCTATGCCACTTAAATGTACCCCACCCCACTCTATGCTAATCCACTGTACCCTATTCCGTTCTATGCCACTCTAATGTACACCACTCCATTCTACGCTATTCTACTTTATGCCCTCCACTCTTCAACACTCCACTGTATTCCACTGTACACTAATCCACAGTAAGTTACTTCACTTTATGGTAATCCGCTCTATGCCACTCTAATGTGCACCACGCCACTCTATGACATTCTACTCCAGTTTATCCCTGTACACTCCACTGTTCTACTCAATACTCCACTCTTTGCCTATACTCTCCAATGTACAACACTTTATCCCATGGTACAACACTTTTCTATATGACACAGCACTTCCCTCTACTGTGCAAGACCCCACTCCAATTTGTAACAGTTTACTACATATGCTACACCACTAGACTCCACTCTATGTAACACCAATACTCCAATACACTCTAATGTGCTTTACTCCACACTACGTTATGCCTCTCTACTCAACTCTACTCCACTGTACAAGACTTTACCTTACTCAATGCTACTATACAACAATCCACAAGCTCCACTGTTTGACACACTTCTGCAATCTATGCAACTCCACTCTTCAATACTCTACTGCACTGTGTGCCACTCCCTGACACTTTACTCCTGTCTATACCCATACACTCCACGGTACAACACTGTACCATAATGTATGTCACTGTACAACACTCTACTTCACTCTAAGTCAATCTTTGATGATCTAGTCCACTATATGACACTGTAGGCAACTATTTGTATGGCATTGCTCCCCACTTTACTCCACTCCACTCTATGACACAGTACTTCACTCTACTCTACTACTCCACTGTACGCCACTCTGCTCTAAGGCACTCTATGTCATTGTACTTTAAACACTGTATGCCAATCCACTCTACCACTCTACAACACTCTGCTGTACTGTATACCACCCAAAGCAAACTTAACTAGATGGTATGCTACTCTAGTCTTTATCACTTCCCAATACTGTACGACATGCCACAATACTCTACTATACAACACAGTGCTCCAATTTATGACACTTTTCTTTACTGTATGCTACGCAACTCTACTCCACTGCATGCCACTATAGTCTGCAACATGCCACCCCACTCTATGATACTTTACTCCACTCTATACTAACCCACTCCAGTGTACTCTACTGCACTTTATACCACTCTACACCACTGTCAAATACTCTGCTCTTCACCGCTCTACTGTCTGACACTGTACTCCACTTTGTGCAACTCCACTCTACAACACTGTACAACACTCTATGACACTCTACTCCACTCTATGTTCATCCTTTCTACGCCACTTTACTGCGCTGTATGACACTCGTTGACACGCCTCTCAACTTCTCTCTATGATATGCCACTCCACTATATGACACGGCACTTCACTCTATGACACTCTCCGCCACTGTACTCTACGACACCCCACTTGACACTACTTCACTCAACAACACTCTACCTCACCCTACTCCACTCTATGACAGTCTACAACACCATAATCAACTGTTAGACATGCCAGTCCACTGTACAACTCGCTGCTCCCGTCTACAATAATGGACTCCACCATATGATTTACCATGCCACTACCCTATATAGCACTTTACTACACTCTACAATACACCACTTCACTCTACTCCACTCTATTCCAATCAGCAATACTCTGCTCAACTCTGTTACAATAGACTTTACAACACTCTCCTTCTCTGTACTGTTCGATACTCCACATAGCACCTCTCCACTCGTAACACTGGACTCTACGATTTGAAAGACACATTTATTAAAACAACATTTTTAAAAACACTGAAATTCAATGGAAAAACCAAAGATTGAAGCTTTGTTATAATTAGGAAAGTATGTTTTCTCTATACAAGCTAAGCTTAAACTACACAAATTTTATAAAATTTAAAAAATGCATAGTTATAACTTTCATATACAATTTGTCCACCACCTTAAATTATTGTAAGCAGAGCACCTCATTACGCACTGTTTTCATCTTGCTAACCAGACAACACTAACTATAACTGACCCCTCTACCATGTGTAGGGTTCTCACAAAGAATGATACTCCACTGTGCAACATTACACTGTACGAGGCTCTCTGACACTCTACTGCATGACACTGCACTCAACAACAATGAACTGTATGACACTCTACTCCACTGAACTCCACTCTATCTCACTACACTCTACAAAACTGCTACACTCTATACTATGCTACGACACTCTACTCAATGACAGTCCACTCCACCACACTCCATTTTACAACACTCCAGTCTGCATTACTCTACTGTACAACACTAAACTCTACTGTCCTACACAACACTACATGTACAACATGTCGCTCTACTCTACGATACTTAATGACATGACACGCCACGCCACGCCACTCCACTCCACTCCACTGTATAACACTTTACTACTTCACTCTATGCTACATCACTTCACTCTACTCTACGCCACTGTATTTCACTCAACCATACTCCACTCGACAACATCAGACGCTAGGAAACTCTCCTTCACTGTTCTGCACTGCACTCCACTTTACGACAATCCAAGAATGACACTCCACACTGAGATTTGAAAAACAGTTGTATTACAAAATATAAAAAACTTGAATATACAATGAAAAATCAAAGGTAAAGGATATTTTACGATTAGAAATACCTTGTGTATTCTTTCTATTTAATCCCAATTTAAAATGCATAAACATAAAAAATTGTAAAGTTATAAATATAACTTTAATTTATTATAATTTAGGCACCACCTTCAAATTACTATAAGTAACGCACCTCCGAAGATAGTCTTGTCACCTTACTAGCCATACTACATTAAC
Organism: Lissotriton vulgaris; assembly: GCF_964263255.1. Lineage (NCBI taxonomy): Eukaryota > Metazoa > Chordata > Amphibia > Caudata > Salamandridae > Lissotriton > Lissotriton vulgaris. The sequence continues at coordinate 956,279,681 of NC_141699.1, forward strand.
TAGAACTAATTTTATATACCCTTGCATACTACATCACTTAGAACTTCTCGGATTATATAATTTTTCATAACACTGCATGGTAGAGTGGTGCATTATAGTTAGTGTTTTCTGGTTAGCAAGCTGAAAAGAGTGTGTAACGAGGTGCGCTACTCATAATAATTTGAGGGTGGTGGATAAATTGCAAACAAAAGTTAAAACTAAATTTAGAATTTTTTAAGTTTGTCTAGTTTAACCTTGAATTGTAAGAGATAGATGGATAGATAGATAGATAGATAGATAGATAGATAGATAGATAGATAGATAGATAGATAGATAGATAGATAGATAGATAGATAGATAGATAGATAGATAGATAGATAGATAGATAGATAGATAGATAGATAGATAGACAGACAGACAGACAGACAGACAGACAGACAGACAGACAGACGGACGGACGGACGGACGGACGGACGGACGGACGGACGGACTGACTGACTGACTGACTGACTGACTGACTGACTGACTGACTGACTACAACACAACGATCAGGTGGGGACCCAAGGGAATATTTACAGACCATGCTCTGGATACATTCCCTAGCAGTACAATAATAACACAAAAGTACCAGAGGGTCTAACCAATGTATAGTAGAGGTGCAGATAAACCCCGGTATAGTAGAGGTGCAGATAAACCCCGACTGACTGACAGACAGACAGACAGACAGACAGATAGATAGATAGATAGATAGATAGATAGATAGATAGATAGATAGATAGATAGATAGATAGATAGATAGATAGATAGATAGATAGATAGATAGATAGATAGATAGATAGATAGATAGATAGATAGATAGATAGATAGATAGATAGACAGACAGACAGACAGACAGACGGACGGACGGACGGACGGACGGACGGACGGACGGACGGACGGACGGACGGACGGACTGACTGACTGACTGACTGACTGACTGACTACAACACAACGATCAGGTGGGGACCCAAGGGAATATTTACAGACCATGCTCTGGATACATTCCCTAGCAGTACAATAATAACACAAAAGTACCAGAGGGTCTAACCAATGTATAGTAGAGGTGCAGATAAACCCCGGTATAGTAGAGGTGCAGATAAACCCCGACTGACTGACAGACAGACAGACAGACAGATAGATAGATAGATAGATAGATAGATAGATAGATAGATAGATAGATAGATAGATAGATAGATAGATAGATAGATAGATAGATAGATAGATAGATAGATAGATAGATAGATAGATAGATAGATAGATAGATAGATAGATAGATAGATAGATAGATAGAAGTGGATGGATATATAGATATCTTTGAGGTAAAGAAAAACCTTAGAATGTAAGGCAGTAATTTACCCATTCAGCAAATAAATAACAATTAGGTACTAATACATTTAAATGTAGGCTATTATTTTGAATATGCAATTCATGTAAAAAAAAAAACAAGAAAACCCCAAATTCAGCAAGTCATCTTTAATGAAAAGCAATGATACTCTATATAAATAATATGTCAGGGGTAGTTGAACTGGGTTTCACCTCCACAGTTGAAATGGTGTCTGTCAAGACTCTACCTGGGGTGTAGTCTTTGCACCCAGAGTCAATTTTTGGGACTTGATTCGTTTTTAATTGTGAATGATCTTGCCAATGTTTTTAATTTTTATAGGGTTTTATATAGCAATTCTGCACCATAAGGTATTAGTCTATTGTACAACACTCTGAGAAGGAGATTATTCAAGAAACAGTAACATTGGAATATAACTTTGCAGAGTAGATTTTGGATTAAATCTGAAGTACAGTCATTTAAGTCCATGCTCAATGCTGAGCTTTTAACTGTTTCTGGAATGACAGGTCCAAAGTAAATTTTGTTGGTCCAAAAGAAGGTAATTTCACTAAGGACATTTTTGGTCAATGCTTGGAACATTCACAATTTAGATATTTAAATGATTGTGAAGAATTTGATCCGATGCCTCTTTCACTGCACCTCTTTTTTTTTTACTTTAGAATATAGGCTGTCAATCTTTAATGTAATCTTCACTTCTCTCTATGACAACAAAAATGTAGTTTCTTTAAGATGGAGAAATCATTACATTTTTGTGTAAGGCCGTGCTATGGTGCAGAGTAGAGAAGGACTGGATTGTGGCAAGAGATGATTGAGGCACATAAGGAAGACAGTGTTGCAAAAACCATGTTAGGCGATGACTAGCCCATTTTTCACATTTTTCAGCCGAGCAAGTGAGATTTTGTAATTCTGTTAATGTGCATGTTAAGAGCTATTGTTAGTTGAGTGTATTTCCTAACACTCTTAGCATGAATGAGGAAATCTATCTAACTTGATTTAATCAATTATGGCACTGTTGCATCTCTTCTAGTATTTATGGGCAAAGAGGTGAAATTCAGTTTTTAAGCAAGTAGAGTAGTAATCAATAGAAACCACACACTTGTGAATTGACATTCCTGTCCTCCCAAAAATGAAGCTCTGAAGGGCAACATACAAACTAAATATAGTGGGAACTAATATGGAGCCCTGAAGCCTTAGGGTTTCCACACTGTACTGTTACATTGGTGAAGATGTTCTTACACACCTTCACTAATTGATAATGATTGATAATATTATAAAGCCATAAACTGCCTCATTAAGGCTTGTACTGAGGCATATGTAGAGCTCTATGACATGATTAATAAGATACATGTATCCTTGCATCTATGACTATTGGTAACCAGTGGAATGCATTTCCTATTCTACTTTGTGTACTCCATCTTTGTACTCCCTACATTACATCATATTGTCATACCTACTAATATACTGCTTTACTAGGCTCAACTGTTCTCAAGATGCGCATCTTCACAAGTTGTCTTTTTCTTCAGTGTATGCTTGCCAAACATTCAATACTGGCTGTCTGCTTGTTTAATTCTCTGAAATATCTTAGCGTGTTTGCTGTCGTTTTACTTGTCTGAGTTATCAGATTCATCACTATTGTTTGACTGTCACTATTGTCATTCAAATATTGCTCTGCTAATATGCTGTGTCTTGATCCATGTGTGCTCAATCTGGTTTTAACGTGAAATCTATTGTTCCTCTGCCACATATGTTACTTAACCAGCCAGCTTCCGACAACTCGTCAAGGCGCCCGGGAGTCCGTGACCAGATCCCCTTATTGGATAATGCTGCCAAGCATAATCTAAGATGTGCCTTTCCCAGCTATAGACCAGAACAAGGGACTAAAGATAGAGCCTCCACACACTAAGCAATAATCACGATGCTCTATCCCACATGAATTAATACGGAGAATCCTATGACACCACATATTGTTGTGCCGTTAAGTTCCATAGAACATAGAGGAATAAAGTAAATCAACATACTTACAAGCCCGATATATGCGGCAAGCTTTAAATGACAGCTACCATAGCACCAGCGCATGGTTATCATTCTGCGCTTTAGATTGAACAAACTACTCGCCAATCGCACAAACTACAAGGTGAATCTAGAGTCCCCCTCTACGTATTGCGGCTGCAATACTAGATTGGTACATTTGGAATACACATCATGGCTTCCTGATGAAAGCTGATAGCAGAACGCGCGTAGCAATCATAACCAATTTCTAGCCATGTTTTTGAACAATAATTAGTAATTTTTGTATTTTTGTATCTTATTATCGGGAAACATCCTTTACAATGCAACTTTTACAACGCAGTGCCTTTACGACGCAACTTTTACAACGCAAACCATTACAACGCATTGCGCTGGGGGGCACTCTAGGTAGGGAATGAGTTTAATTTACTATCCAACACCTTGCCTAGTGTCCACGGGGACTGGAGTTGGAATAGTAAATTAAACTATTCACTATCCAGCACCCAAAAGCTCTCTGCGTTGTAAAGGTTTGCGATGTAAAAACCGCGTTGTAAAGGCATGCGTGGTAAAAGCATGCATTGTAACGTCATACATCCCTTATGATCTATTAATTAATTGTATATATAAACTGTAATGTATTGTGACACACAAAAAGCACAATGTGCACAATAAGAGTATAATTGCTGGATCTAAACCAATGAATGTAAGTAGGTTAGATTCATGACAATATAATATAAATAATAATAAAGAATCTTTTGACTATATGTTACAGCGTGAATTGTTAATCCATATTCAGTACTACCTGTTGTCAGTATGAGTCCACCTGTCACACATGTTCCTAAATTTTCGTCTTTTCAAACAGTATAGCGATCCCGATTTAGGAACTTTAGTCGGGGATACCTCCTATTTATACACACCTGAAGAACTCCTGGTGAAGATTTCTTGACATTATCTATATCAACTTGTGTTGGTGTTCTTTCAAGCAGGACAGGCTCCTTGGAGCCTGCAGACATACTTTTTTCTCTTTCTTCCAATGAGCTCTGCTTGAAATATCATGACTCTCGGCCCCAGACAAACCACACAACCATTTAGAAATCTGAAGCCATACATATTGCTCTATCCAAGGAGGGACTAAAAGTATATGATTTGAAAGTGTGTTGCAAAATACTATTTCTATCTATCTATCTATCTATCTATCTATCTATCTATCTATCTATCTATCTATCTATCTATCTATCTATCTATCTATCTTATGCAGTATAAGGCTTGGCATCTTTGACCCTGCACAACAACAGAAGTTAATCAATGGGATGACTGCGGGTTTGTTGCAAATGTGCCCTTGGGACAGTAGAGAACGGATTGTTCTTTAACTGACTCATCACTGACATTATGTCCTGGGTATATCTAAGGGATGCCTAATCTTGAATGTGGAAGATAAAAGTATATAACAATATATATAGAATTTTCAAAGGGTCACTGTGACTTACAAGGATGTTTTTCAATGAGTGACAACAAATAGACAGCAATAGTGTAGTTAGAGTTTTCTATGATGCCACTCAGAAACCGCAGGTGAAAAAAATGCCCATAACTCACAGATATCACTGTCTAATTGTATGTTGTTTGGATTCCAAAATCATCTGCCCCTGATTTTAACTGCAAATCTGAGGCAAAGGGGTTATGGGAGAGGCATATATAATATGGCCTCTCCTTCCCGTTCCAAATATGAAACATACATTATCTGCCATTCTTTTTTTTTTTTTTAACATCATTTTTATTGCATCACCAATATAAAAATACAGACAAGAGATTCATCAACATCAGTATAAACATGGACCAATTCGATTGAGGAATGTTACGTCTTCCTTCCCGGGGGCTCTCCCCGCTTGTGATGCGGGCCGTTTCATCTTCCGTCTTGGTCTCGTGCTTCTTACATTGTCTGACCGCTTTATTGTGCCCATAACCCTGGAATGCTTTTGTGGTTTACGCCCCTCCCCCTCCTCAAATTTTGGTGCCCCAACATCCCTCCAAATCAGCTTCCTACCCACCCTCCCCCGTGGTCGCGCTGCGCTTGAGTAACCATGTGTCAGTGCCTGGTGTGTTGCAGGAGGAAGCAAACAATCGCTACGGCGTGTTCACCTGTATAGTGTTAGGGTCTGCTCCTGCTAGTTCGCTCTCACCTTCCTGCTCCTCATCGCCCACATCCCTGAGCGCCTGCACCATCACCTCCCATGCAGTCGCCCTTTCCAGTGCTTTCTCGTCATTCGACCTCCAGGCCATCTGGTATCGCAGGGTGCTATCACACGCGGCCCACCGCAGACACTCCCCATACCATCTCTTATACGTGGGCCCCACTCTGGACTTCCAATTTCGTGTGATCTCCCGCTTGGCCAATATAAGCCCTAAATCTATAAATTTACTTGACATCGTATTTCTGGGTGTATGTGGGAACCAGTGAAGGATGCCAACTGCCTTAGTATACTGAATATCTCTATCCGTCGCCTCGTTAAGGGCCCGCCCAACTTCCTGCCAATAGTCGCCCAGAGAGGGGCAATCCCACAGCATATGACATAGATCCGCCCCCACTGTACCACATCTGGGGCAAGCAGCGTCGGCCGCCCCAAAGTATTGTTGGATTTTCCCGGGCGTGAGGTACGCCCTGTGGACAACATAAAAGTGGATCAGTTGGAACCTGGCGTTCCTCGAGCTCTTCCGCGCCCTCCTCAGCAGTTGGCCCCAGGTCGTGTCTGGTATCTCCACCTGGAGGTCCAACTCCCACTTGGCCTTCAGGGCTGCCAAAGGTTGCAGGGCCTCCCGCTGCATTCTCGAGTACAAGCACGTGACGGCCTTAAAGGTTCCCGCCGCCATCATGGCGTATTGGCATGCCATTGAGGTACCTGGTTCCTGCTGCCCTTCCCCCCAATGGGCTCGCATGGCGCCTGTGACTGCCGCGTGCAGCAGATAGTCACCCCTCGGTAGGTCAAATCTCTCTTGTAGGTCCCGAAACGGCAGCAACACCCCATCTTCGTAGAGGTCACCCAGCACGTGTACTCCTGCCTCCTCCCACCCGAGCAAGCGCGACCAGTCACCTCCATGTGGGAGGGCAGTGATCATTCCCAGCGGTATTTCGGGGGCGTACATAAGGCGGACACCCGCCCGCTTACGGGCCCGGTCCCAGCACAGACGGAAAGTCTGCTCCTCGACCGTCAGGTCTCCCACTCGGAGTTTCTGGTGCAGCGTGATATACGCCAGAACGTGTCGCGGGGTGCCTTCGATTCTCGCATCCTCGGGACCTCTATATACTCTCGCCACCTCCTGGGTAAAAGTCTGCAGCTGGGCAGCGAGGTAATATCCTTCGAAGTCCGGCACTGCCATACCTCCCTCATCTTTGGGGCGCAACAGCGTGTCGAGCGCTATGCGTCTCCTGCCCGTGCCCCACAGGAACATTATGATCAGTGACCTCAGGCGTTTGAAAATCGAACTCGGGATCCATACCGGCAGTGTCCTAAAATAGTACAAAAGCCTGGGCAGGGCTATCATTTTCAGCAGGGAAATTCTACCAGCCAGAGATAGCGGTAGAGTCGCCCAGAAGTCCATAGATCCACGCAGAGCGTTAATACAACGAGTTACGTTGCCATCTAGCAGGTCGGATGGGGTGTGGTAAACATAAACCCCTAGATAATGTAGGCAGCGCGGTTCCCACCGGAGTTCCTGAGCAGTGAGTGGGCACGGCTCTCCCGGCCTCAGGGGGAACAGACAGGATTTGGGCCAGTTGACCCTCAGGCCCGATAACCTACCGAACTGCTCCAGTAGCCTCCGTGCCCCCTGGAGTTCAGCGCCGGCATCAGCCAAAAACATTAACAGGTCATCCGCATAAAGGGAGATGATGTGTGGCCTCCCCCTAAAAGGCAAACCTGCGTAGTGGCGGCCCAGTCTGGCTACCGCAGCGAAGGGTTCCATTGCTAACGCAAACAGTAGCGGGGATAGGGAACAACCCTGTCTAGTGCCACGCCTGATCGGGTATTGTCTCGAGATCAGCGCACCCACCCGGACCCTTGCTACCGCCCCAGTATAGAGGACCTTGGTCCACTGTATGTAACCGTCTCCCAGTCCAAAGCGACGCATCACCTCATACAGGTATCCCCATTCGAGGCTGTCAAACGCCTTTTCAATGTCGATGGACAGGACAAAGGGGGAGGTGGTGTCTGGCCAGTCCACACCCATCAGTCTCGTGAGTCTGCGGATGTTATGAGTGGTGTTGCGTGTCGGTATAAAACCGCACTGGTCACCATGAACCAGGCTCGTCATATGCACTAGCAATCTGTTGGCTAGAATCTTACTGAGGATTTTGTAATCCGTCGTCAACATAGACAACGGACGGTACGAGGACAGCGCCGTACCCTCCCTGCCCGGCTTTAAGAGTGGGATCATAAGGGCCTCGCACATGGAGCCCGGGAGTCGGCCCTTCTCCTGCGCCTCATTATATACCTCGCGCAGCCGCGGAGCAAGATGCTCCAGGTATTTGCCATAAAATTCGATCGGGAGACCGTCAAGGCCCGGGGTCTTGTTCCTAGCCATCTGTTTTACAGCGCAACATATTTCTCCAAGGGAGATGGGCCGCCCTAACTCCTCTGCCTCCGAGTCCTCCACTCGCGGCAACTCCAGCCCATCCAAGAACTCCTCAAGCTCCTCCGTCCCTCCAGTATCACCACTCAGATAGAGCCCTTCATAATAGGCTCGGAACTTGTTCAGGATCCCGGGTTGGGAGTGGCAAGGCTCCTCCCCTGGCACCTGGACCCTCATGATCGGCCCTCCCCCCCGGATAGGATTAGCAAGCCAAGCCAACATCGCCCCCGCCTTATCACCTTCCGCATGCGCCCTCGTCACGTACGCCTTGTGGTCGAAGCTACGCAGCCGCTCTAGCTCTACCGCCAGCCCCTCCCGCGCCCCGCTAAGCCCCTCCTGCAATTCTGGGTGATTTGGGCGCCTCTTCTCAAGATCCCTCAGCCGCGTCTCAGCCTTATCTAGGTCATCCAACAAAGTCTTCCGTGCCCCTGCCGTGTGCCCAATACAGTGTCCCCGCACCACCACCTTGAAAGCATCCCATTCAACCGCCCTCGTGGAGGCCGAGCCACTGTTCTCTTCAAAATATCTCTCAATACGGTCACTCAGGGCCTCCCTGAACAACAAGTCGTCCAGGGTGTCAGGTTGCAGGCGCCATGTCGGTACGCTGTTAACAGTCACCATCCATTCCAGAGACATCAACAAGGGGTTGTGGTCCGATATCGTCCTTGCCAAGTATTCCGCCCCACCCACCGCAGGGAGCACACATTCCGAACAAAGAAACGCATCCAGTCTCACATGTAAATCATGCAGGTGCGAGTGAAAGGAGTAATCCCTAGTGGTGGGGTGCAACACCCTCCATGCATCCGTGAGGGCCCAGCTCTCCTGCCACTCTAATCTACGCTTGGCGATCCTATGTGCTGGGGATGCGCGAAGCGGGGGATGGGACCTATCTAGTAGTACATCCTCAACCGAGTTGAAGTCCCCCCCCAGGAGGACCGGCCCTGCCAAGTAACCCGCCAATTTACCCGAAACGTTAGATAAGAAAGCGGGCAGGTCTACATTAGGAGCATACACATTGCATAGCGATATCATCCTGCCTCTCAGCCTTCCTTCCACAGCCACATATCTGCCCTCTGGGTCTATCGACGATTTCGAGACTTGGAAGGGGACCCCCGCCCGTATCCAAATCAATGTCCCCCTCGCAAATGCCGAAAACGTCGTGTAGAATAACTGCCCCCTCCAGCGCCTTTGTAGAGCCGCCCCTTCCTGCTTATTTAGGTGCGTCTCCTGCAGGAACGCTATGTGAACCCCCCTACGCTTGAGGTATGCCTGAACCTTATGTCTGCGCGTCATGGATTGCATGCCCCGCACATTCCAGGTAACACATTTCAATGCTCCAGTGCTAGCCATTCCCCCCTACACAACCGGACCATACAACAAAGAACAGCGTTCGCCTAAGTCCCGCGACCACGGGCCCTCCCCCCCACCCACTCCAAACAGGAAGCCAAACCCCTCCAACAACTACAACCCCTCGAACAACCCCAACGGCCCACAACACCCACCCCCCCAGGACAGGCCCCCCCGCAACTGGAAGTACCCCCATCCAAACCAACACTCCCGACCACCCCTCAAGGAAAGGTGGTAATATTCGCAGTCCCCACTGCGATGACCTTAGGGGCCAGTAAGGCGCGGCTCAATGCTATAAGACCTCCAACAAATCAGCCCCGCGTGCTCCACCCCACAATCCCCACATCACAGTTCCCCAAAACCTCAATCAATGTCTTTCCACTGCTGTGGGTCCATCGCCCCGGTGGCCAACCAGCGAGTCCATTCCGCCAAACCAGTTCAGCACGCCTCCAGTATCTCTCCCGAGGTCTGCGGCGTCACAATAGGGCCCCGGGCTCCACCAAACTCCGATTGTCCTGTCTCTGAGCCCGTTCCCGGGGCCTCCGAGTCCGTGCCCTTCCCAGATTGAGTCCTGGCGGCTCTAGATAAGTCCACCACCGCCTGTAGGGCCGCCTGCCTCTCCGCCTCCGTCTGTGACATCGAGGGTTTCCCGGTCCTCCTGCGATTCTTCCTGATCCGTTGGGACTGTCTGATCGGCCTCTCCGCCCTGGCCTCTTCCTCCCTGACCTTGGCACCGTCCGTTCCTGCCTTATAAGTGTCCCACCAGTCCCATGCTTCCGCGGAAGTCGTGAAGAATAAAGACTTTTCGTCCACCACCACTCGTAGTTTGGCAGGAAACAACAGGGAGTACTTGATACCTTCCTGGCGGAGCTCACGCTTGAGGGACAAGAAGTTTGCCCGAAGCCGCTGAGTCTCAAACGTGTAGTCCGGGAACATGGTGACTCTGTTGTTTTCAACTTGGAAGGGCCCCGCCTCTCTCGCCCTCTGCAAAAGCCAGTCTCTGTCCCGGTAATGGAGCAACTTGAACACCACCGGGCGAGGAGGAAGGCCCAAGGCTGGCGGACGCGCCGGAACTCTATGCGCTCGTTCCAGGGAGAAGAAGGGGGACAGACCTTCAGGTGCCACCTCCGTCCGCAGCCAGTTATCCAAGTAGCCCACCATGTCGTCGCCTTCAATTTTCTCCGGCAGGCCCACTAGGCGTACGTTGTTGCGCCTATTCCTGTTTTCTGCATCCTCGGCCCTCCTTTCCAGTACCTTCAGACGGTCCATCACGTCGGCCATCTGGGCCTTCACCGTTGCCTGGGCCGGGGCTAAATCCTTAACCGTGGTCTCCACGGATTTCACCCTGTCCTTCAGTTTGTCGTGGTCGGCCTTCAGGAGGCCCAAGCCCGTCGCCACCTGAGCTATATCTTGCTGCAGGGCATCCTTTGTGGTGGCGATGGCTTCCAGGATACGATCCTGCATCCGTTGTAACGCCGCCTGGTCTCTCTCCGCTCCTTCCGCCGCCTCAGTGTCGGTCGCACCATCTCCCTTCCCCTTCGGTTTCCCCATCTGGGCCGGGATGGGCGGTGGTCCTCAGAATATGTTCCTGGTCGCCCTCCAAGCGTCGCCGGGCACCTTCCTCCGGTCGGGTCCTGAGGTCCAGAAGTATCACCAAGAGGCAGGAAGCACCGAGCAGTCGTGGCTCGGCCAGCGCCAGTTGCACCTGAGATCCGGGGTTCTCGTCTCCGAGTCACTGTCGCTCCGTTGTCGCCCCAGTCAGGGGACGGTCCTCAACCACCGCCCAAGGGTGTGCCCAAAGTTCTGCCAGTGCCGGGGGAGAGGCGCGACGCGGCCGCCAGCACCTCTTGCGTATCCGGAACGATCTTCAGTGGGTCTCCGGGCAGATGTCTCCGTCACCAGCGATCTCATGCCATCGCCGCCATTTTGGGGTCCGAGACTTCTCGGCCGAGTTCAGCTTTCGAAGTCACGATACTGCTGCGGGAATGCTCGGTGTCGTCCTCCGCGGGTCCCGGACCCTCCGCAGTACCGTCCGGTACCGGATTATGCCCTTTATCTCGGGGTTCGAATGGATTTTCAGGATATTTTCCGGGATCGGGCACGGAGCTCCGAGCTCACGCTGCCTACCTCCTCGGCATCCAAGCCACGCCCCCTTATCTGCCATTCTTAACCAACCCCCACCAACTTTCCTGCCTTCAATGCGGTCTTTCCGCTTTCAGTCAAAGCAATAAAGCAGTGCTTCGCAGACAGACTCTCAGAGGTACCTGTCAGCCTGGCCTGGAAGGCATTTGTGACATAGCAACAGTGGGTAACCAGTTTCTCTATCATCTGTTGCTCCATCATAGCAGTGAATTTCAACATAATAACATATACTAAGAAGAAAAATGGAGGTACATTTGACAAAACATACTGAAACAGAATCCTGGGTAATCATTGTTTATGGACACTTACTCAAAATAGAAATAGTGCAAGAAAGTACAGCAAAAACATATTATACTTGAGCCCAATGACCACAGGACAGCTGGTAAAGGTATAACCCATATTTGGGTTTTAGTCAGACATGCCATTCATTTTTATGCTGTTTACCAATGCCTTGTCTCAGGAAACAATCATTTTTGAAGGATGCTCCATAACATTTCTTCTTCCATTGTCATGTCAATGACATTCCTGTAGTGTGAACCAGGAATTACATCAAATAATGAGAAAATAGCATCAGCAGACTTATTTCATAACATGCTGTCCTCTGAGGATTTGCAGAGCACAGAATGGACAAAAGTTTGATCACTGGGAAACAGACCATGCGGTCAAAACATATTTTATCAAGCAGGGTACAGTAGACCAAGATGCGGATATGTCAGACTCAGAGCACTGAATCCATGAATGAAACATGAACCTTTGTTCACAATTCGCATTATTCTGTACAAAAAGCGAAGTGTATAAGAACATTTATAACCCTCATTTCCATTGCATTTTAAAATGCATTTGCTGCACTAAAAACCAACTCATTATTATCAGTACATAATAATATAGAATGTAATAACTTAAAGGGAACAAAATCACATAATACATAATGCCCTTATTTTTTAAAGCACATACCGACATGCTATCCATTGCAGTCTTTCACAAAATTCAATACAGAATGCTGCAGATGCATGCATCATGTACATTTTTACACTGAGAGACAGGTGCAAGCTGACGTAAATAATTAATTTACTCTCTTAATTTCTATGCAGGTAAGTACTTAATCAATAATAACTCAATCAGAAGGAAAGAAAACAGAGTCCGTGGTGTTAGAGTTTCTAAGGGTTTTATTCCTCATAAAGGAATCAGGATATCATGTTCTGACCACCACAGGGGTGTCAGAAGGGATAGATGAGCGCGCTCACGTTTATTGACATTACATAGCTTATATACTTGATTTACATCATAAGTTTCAATGTGAGAGGCGTAACAGCTGAGAGAAGACAAGATAACAGTATACACGTGGTACCAATACATCATCAAGAGGCGTAAACTAGGCGTGAACTAGAGGTGTGTGCTAGGAACGTCACTGATAGGTGACGCAAGTGGGAGGCACCAAGGGGTGGTGCTAACAGAATGTTGCAATGTCAGCAGAAATCGGAAGCTTGGATGCGCGCGCAGCTGCATGACGTGTGACTGACGGGGTGCAGGGGTCTTGACATTTACACTGACGGAAAGAGACAGAAGTCTGGCATGTCAGATCAACTTGTACTTCTATCATATCTGATATCTGATGTTTAGGAACTATACTATCTGGGCGGAAAGGTCTCTAGGGTAGAAGCTATTCTATGCTAACCGTGGATGCGTGTATGAGCGCCTGAATGTCTACATGTGAAGCGTGGGGGCACGGGGCCTTCCATGGAAGCATGGCAACGGAGGCTATGAATTACTTGCATTAAGACAGGTCAGCCTTTTGGCTCTGCAGCTGGAGAGGATGTTTACAGGATCTAGTAGGCAGGAATGTATTCTCGGGGAACGGAACAGATAACTCGAAGGTTATAGTCAGTCTTGGCAGAAAACAGGCTTGAGCTGAGCGCAAGGGGCCGCGCTGAATATAGGGCATAGTTCATGAGTACAGAGGTAGCCTGGGCAGAGCCAGGAGCCACAAAAGAGGTTCAGATGGCAGGAATTCAGGGCCTACTCTGGCTAGAGCAGGAAAAAGCGAAAAGTGTACTACAAAAAGACGTTGGCATAGCATATTTAGGAACGGACCATATAATTCATTCATGGTGCATCTGAAAGAGGACAAGTTAACGGTGGACGCAAATGTATTTGCGTCTTCATAGCTGGCACAGGAGGGAAGTTACATGCACTTTAAGCTGGTACATGGAGTCGGTGGGGTACGCGCTAGGGAACACAACATGGCCAAAATTTAATTTTCCTCATTCCCTCCTTGTTCCCTACGGACCCTTCATGAAATATCGATCCTCATGAATCGATCAGTCTGTTCTTGTAACATCATTTGTTCTTCTTTCTTTCGGTTACGTTTTGAGTGGAAACTGGAATGTCCAATACATGATGTGGCACACAGTCCACAGATCGCTGGCCCACACTGTAGGCACAGGCAGCAACTGAATACTAGGACTAGGCCAATGCCTAGGAAGGATAGGATCTTCCATCCCCAAGCTGTTAACGTTGTCCAGAACCAACCGGACCAAGTCCAGGTGCCTGGATTCTGATGTATCTGATTTGCAATTTTATGAAGACGGGTGATAGCTTGATATACAGAGGGTGCATTTTGTGGAATGAAAACACAGCAGCTTGACCCGATGACCTTACAGGCTCCACCTCTATCTGCCAAGATGACGTCAATTACAAGACGATTCTGAAGGACAACAACCCGCATAGCGGACTGCTCCTCTGTTAAGTTACCTAAGGCGGAGGTAGTTTCATTTACTACGGCTTCAAGTGTTCTAGTTAATCTGCGTATTAATTTACTATTCTGGACAGGACCTAAGAAGAAAAAGAATCCTTTATTAAAATCAGTGTACTGTTCCCATGCCGTTTCCGTGTAGTCGACAAGGGGGGCATCTCTTCTGGGTCTATTCTTTACTAGATTGCTATTTCTATGGTAATCAGAAGGAGCTAGGAAAACGGGTGGCAGAAGGAATGCAATGTAGCAGGTACCATCCCAATCTGGAGGTAGACGAATGTATGCGGTATGACCACACACAAAGTAAGAATGACTGATAGCTTTGAAAGATGACTTTCCATCATCACTGAATTCGACCACAGTAGTGCATTTACTATGACCTAAATGTACTGAACCTTTCTTCTTGATACATAATTCACCAGTGACTGGCAGTACTGACATAATAGGTAGAACTGGTGCAGCTTCGGATTCGACAGTAAGAATCATAAGGCTAATTGTATAATTACCTAATCCATATACTTCATTTTCTAGATCAGTTCCTATTCTAATGGGGAGTCCCTCCTTATCCGGGTAACAGACGTCTAGTAGGACCAAGTTCAGGTTTCCCCAAACCCAACCCCCATCGAAAACAGCAGTGTCGGGATCTAAAGAATTAATTATCTTAAACCATGCTCCGCAGGAGCCATTGTGAGTGAACGGATACGGAAAGAGAGGCAGCGCTCCCTTGTAGTTCTGGTAGGGAGGGAGTCGGCCACATATCCAGCAGTTTGTAGCATTGTTAGTTTGATGAGAATGATGTAACATACTAATGAATGTATTATTGCGCAGCGCAAGTCTGTAGGAAAGCTCATGAGGAGGTAACTCACTAAAAGTGTGTTCAGCAGAGACATTGTAAGCAGATTGTTCACGCTTGAAAATAGGGTAGTATATGGGTAATAAGATGCTAGCAACAATTATTAATATACTTATAATAAACATAATTATTAGTGTCACTATGCAGTGACTACGAAGTGATTTGCAATATGTTCTTTTCTTTTCCTCTCTCTCTCTAACTCGATCTAGGGGATACATGTCAGAAACTATTTAACCGATTCACCTAGGGGAGGACTTAAACAATTAAACTGTCTGACTTGCTAGATCGCAACTTCATACGATATTGTTCTTGAGGAGTTTTTTCTCGTTTGCATTCGGAAAAGTCTTTGGGATCACAGTCTTTGGTGGGGGTGGGTGTGTCTTGTTCCGGTTTTAGTCCTGGGAATGTTTTGATATGGCTTAGGTGGACCCACCCCTTTCTTCCTTCCAACTTGACGGCGGTCCTTGTTGTTAGTAGAACGGTCTTCGGAGACTTCCAGCGGGGCTCCAACGGACTTTTCCTGTCGAAGTTCCGGACTAAAACAACGTCACCGGGACGGACATCATGCTCCTTCACATCGGTGTTGTCAGGGAAGGCAGCGGCAACCTGTGAACAACATGATTGGAGTGCAGACATCAAGGAGGCAAGGTAATCTGTCAACATATTAGAATCAACATCGGTTATCTTTTTCGGAATGGGCGTCCCCCACATATTCGGTGGTCTTCCAAAGACCACTTCGTACGGAGATAGCCCTGATCTCGAATGGGCGACCATTCTCATATAGAATAGTGCCACTGGCAGGGCGACTATCCAGTCGACCCCCTTTTCCTGACATATTTTGGCAAGGCGAATCTTTAATGTCTGATTATGCCTTTCTACAAGGCCTGCTGCTTCTGGATGTCGGACACAATGGAACTTCCACTGGTATCCCAATAACAAGGAAACTTCTTTCATAAGGGCAGACGAGAATGGCTGACCGTTATCTGAGTACACAACACGAGGCAAGCCGTACCGTGGGAAAAATTCACGAACCAACTGTTTGGCAGTGGTCGGAGCAGTGTAATCTGGGACTGGGTATGCTTCGGTCCAGCGGGACAGAGCACAGACAACTACGAGAACATATTTAAATCCTCGACAACGGTCCATCTGGATATAATCCATCTGGAGGACTTCAAAAGGGTGATCGGGAGGATGAAATCCACCTTGCTCTACAGGGACGCTTTTACCTGGATTGAACTGACAACAGATCATGCAAGTACGCACTTTCTGCTTTGCGGCTGCTCGTAAGTGTTTATTGTTCCAGAGATTTTGCAAACTGTCTAGCATGGCTTTCTCTCCCAGGTGGGCAGGACTATGTGCTGTATTTATCATGACTTGAACCATAGAGTCGGGGAGAAACCATGTAGATTTCCCCTTCGTCATCCAACCTTGATCTGTCTGGATCCCTCCTAGTTCGATCCATTTCTTTATTTCGTCTGCAGTAGCATGTGTCTGAATGTCAATAACATCTAGTGTGGGATCTCTGACTGTCATGCAGTTTGTCGGATCTGTTGTCTTTATCGTGTCAGTTGTCTGAGTGTGAGTCAGTGCTGTATGCTTTGCAGTTTGATCTGCCAGGTCGTTACCCTGGGAAACAGAATCTGTGGCTTTAGTATGTGCTTTACACTTCATGACTGATATGGCTGAAGGCAGATGTATTGCTTCTAATAGTGCTTGAATGAGAGGACCATGCTGTATTTTGGTACCATGAGAGGTCAGGAAACCTCGTTCCTGCCAGAGCATGCCGAAGTCGTGTACGACTCCAAACGCATAACGGGAATCTGTGTATATGTTAACATTTCTGTTCTTTGCTAGAATACAGGCTCGGGTCAGAGCGATGAGCTCTGCCGCTTGAGCAGACAGTGTATCAATACGATGTGTTTCTTTAACTTCGGTTTCAGTGGTCACGGCATATGCGGCCACTAATTCTCCTGTACTTGTTCTCATGCATGAACCATCCACATAAAGTGTCAGGTCTGGATTTGTCAGTGGAACATCTGTTAAATCTCGTCTGGGCTTTGTTACTGCATTAATAATCTCTATACAATCATGTGGGGCTGGATCTGTCATAACTGTAGGTAACAATGTTGCTGGGTTCAAGATACTGCAGCGTCTGATTTCTATGTGTGGCTGGAATAGTGTTAATTCGTAACCTGTCAATCGTGCTATAGTCAAGTGTTGAGTCTGGGTTCTGTTTAACAGAACCTCTACAGAATGTGGAACTTGTACTGTTAACTGATGACCTAAAACAATTGAATCGCTTTGTCTGATTGCTAATGCTGTTGCTGCTACTGACTTTAAGCATGCAGGGAGTGCCTGTGCTACTGAATCCAATGTGCTTGAAAAATAAGCGCAAGGCTTATGTGAACCTGCTTGATCTTGAGTGAGGACAGACAACGCTGTACCATCACGTTCTGTAACAAAAAGTGTAAACGGTTTGTTGTAACATGGTGTCGCTAAAACTGGCGCTTGGCATAAAGCTTTCTTTAATTCCTCAAAGGCTTGTGTGTGTTCCTGAGTCCAAGGGAGGACAGTCGAAGTCGCTGCCTCCTGTGTCGTTAACTGGATGAGTGGTTTAGCTAGAAATGCATATTGAGGAATCCATTGTCTGCAGTACGAGGTGAGGCCTATGAAGGCCCGCACTTCTTTTTGTGACTGGGGTCGGGGCATGTTTACAATTAACTGAATGCGATCGGGAGTGAGCTGTCTCCCCACTTTGGACAGCAAGTGACCCAAGTACACAACTTGCTGAACACAGAATTGTAGCTTCGAAGGAGACACCTTGTGTCCCTTGTCGGCCAGAAAATGCAAAACTATCAGAGATGCTTGTTCACATTCGGGCTCACTTCGTGCGGTGATCAGTAGATCATCGACGTACTGTAGTAAAGCTGTATTAACTGGCATTTGGATACAATCTAGTTGTCTTTTCAGTGCTTGACTATAGATGCTGGGGCTTTCTGTAAATCCTTGAGGTGCGCGGGAAAATTTGAAACTTCGTCCATTTAAACTGAATCCGAAGAGATATTGGCTCTCCGGGTCTATGGGTACACTGAAGAAAGCGTTCTTGAGATCGATTACAGTAAAGAACGTTGCTTCTGAATCAATAGCAGTTAACAGGGAAGAGATATCGGGGACCACAGGATACTGTGGTACAATGCATTTGTTCAGTTCTCGAAGATCAATCACCAACCGGTATACTGGCGGTGCATTGCGGTCTGTACGTTTAAGAATTGGAATGATAGGCGAATTACAGATATTGGAGTCGGTCTCTACGACCACTCCTTGGGCGATAAGCTCTTCAATTATTTTCAGTAAGGCCACTACAGCATCGTGTGGTAACTTGTATTGCCTGATTCTGGGTAGAACAACACCTGTCTTGAGTGTAACACGGTATGGTGTGATATGCATACAACCTACATCAGCTGGGCCTTTTGCCCATAAGTGATCTGGTACATTTTTCAATCTAACATCAAAGTCACGTAGAACATAATGACCTTTGAAATCTCGTAGAAAGAGTCTGACTCCCTCCGGGGAACAGCAAATTATAGCTCCTAGAGCCTTCAGTGTTTTAATTCCTAACAGATTTTCGGGACATGATTTCGTAAGTAACAAGTCTGTAACTCGAGATAATGGACCCACAGCTAGTGGTACTGGTTCTGATACTTCATTTACAATGGGCTGTCCTGAAAAACCAAGGGAAACATTCTGTGAGCCTGAGAGGGGTGCCCCTGGAACTTCATTATGACTTATAGTAGTGCGACTTGCCCCTGTGTCAATTAAAAACTTTCTGTCTTTTCCTAATACGTGACTATGTACATAAGGACCTTCTTGATCTACAGGAATTTCAATAAGAGGCAAATCACTTTCCCTCCCTAGGCTGTTTCATGTGTAACGCTGATAGTCCGGATATGCCGACTGGGCATACTGGTACATCTGTTGTGAGACTTCTCTAGTTGCAGCAGCGGGCTGTGTCTGAGCATGCTGTGGCTGCGGTACTGCTACTGTCTGTACGGTATGGGACTGATCATGCATAGGCTGTGTATTCTGCATTGGCTGTTCGTTCTGTGAGGTCTGTTGATGACCCTGTTCATGTCTAGGCGGACGCGGTCTTTCTTTAGTTTTACCTGTCTCGATGTTATGTTTCAGGACTGGACATTCATGTACGTAGTGACCTGGCTGTTTGCAATAATTACATGTCCCTTTAACGGGAGCAGCAGAATGATTTGTCTGAGCCCCACCTTTTCTATGACCCTCGGCTGGAATTGTCTGAGCCACTAACATTTTCATTTTCGTGTCTTTCATACGTTTCTGTTCCTGCTCTTGTTCTTCCCTAATTCTATTCTGGTGATATTGTAACATTTGTAACATCTGTGATGGCGTATTTGCCTGCCAAGTACTTTCAACCTTGTACACTCTATTTTTAACCAGTGGTAGGGCGTTCTCTACTAATTTTGTTACAAAAAGGTGTGGATATGACTCGCTACTTGTTTTTAGACCACTATTGATAATGAAACATTTCTCGAATCTTGAATAAAAGTCACTAGTATCTTCATCTTGTTTCTGTTTGCAGGACGAGATTGCGTCCCAATCTTCCTTTCTAGTTGTCAATAATCTTGGCAGAACCTGTACTATTAAACCTGGTAATGCTTTAGTCAGATCCCCAAGGCCTAACCCTGGGACTCGTTTCTTTTCTTCGTCTTCTATCTCTGCCCATGCTATCTTTGACTCTCCCACTTCCCAATCCTTCTCCTTTAATTTCTCGTAAATGCCCGTGGGCAACAGTACTTTCAACATTTTCATAATATCATCATACGTGTAATCTCCCATCAGTAACATGTCTTTAAGCTCTCTGTGAAAACCTGCAGGGTCTTTATCATGGCATGGAACTAATTTCTTCATTTCTAATAGTTCTAACTTAGTCAGTGGTGTGTGAACATACACACGTTTCAGACGTTGGTCCGCACCCATAACTGGATGTACTTCACGTAAGGGATTCTGACTTTCAATGCCACTACCGCATTGCATGTGGTACATTTTTCTTTCTGGAGGTGGGGCGGGAACATATTCAGAGCTCAGGAAAGTGTTATACTTACGTCGTTGTTCTAGAATTATTTGTATTAATTTGGTACTAAAACCTCTCCATCTATCCATAATTAGTGCTTCTAATGTTTCGTGTAAGGGACCTGGATCAGAATGATGGTTTCTGAACTTGATGAGGAGGTGCTGAATCATGTATACGCCTGCTATTTTCTGCTCTTCTGGGGAAAGGTTCAAGAATGTCTGCACTAACGTGTCATCATTATATATGTCTGCGTTTTCGGCCCACAACACGGCGGACCGGGCTAGTTCCTGTTCATCCATAGAATTGAGTATATGATACCCTACTCGATCTCGAAGCCTTTTATCAGTTTCCTGGAACTGATGTTCTGAAGAATTCGGATTTGTTAAAGCGGAGAAAAGAACTCTCTTGCTCTCCGGACGGACACCTTTCCTAAGGTAGTTTCCCCTACCTACATACGCTATTATATCTGTAGACTTTTCTGATGTTTCATCTTCATCTTCCTCCCCGGAGGAGGTTTTATCTGTTTCTTCCTGATGTGCAGTTAATACTGCCTTTCTAATTTTCTGGGATATAGTGGCTATACATGATAGCTTGTCATGTTTCGCGTCTGCTATATTTTGGCCCCACTTGTTTAATGCGTCTAACTCACTCTGATCTGTCCCGGGCCTGTCTCGTTCTCTTATCACACAATTTATGAAGAATCTTAAAATCTGTTTTTGTACGTCAACTTTCTGTTTATACATGGCAGCTTTAACACTGTCGGGGTCTTTCCCCGTCTGTATGAATTTGTATAGTCTGTCGAGAGCTTCCTGCATTCCTACATAGCATAGCAAGCTATCGGTGGCAGATCTTAAGCGTAGTGATGCTAAGACCATCAGATCGTCTGTTCCGGGTACTGGATCATATCTGCAGAATGACATCCTATCTTTGAATGCGTCTAGCCGGGCTGAATAGGGAGACTGGGAAGGATTCTGTGTGTCCTTTAAATGTAATCTGTGTGTCGGTGGCGGGGTCTGTAGACCCGCTGTCGCACCTCCTGAGGCGGATGCTTGGGCATTATCTCTCCGCGGAGTCTGTATCTGGACTTGAATCTGTCTTTTAGTAAGATCAGGTAGTACTGGTTTCGGTAGGTCTGTCTTAAGTACGGGGGGTGGCGGAGCTGGCGGAGCGGGAGAGGTCTGTTGCGGTACCGGCGGAACTGGATCTGGGGGCGTAGTGCCACCCCCATCCCTGTCAGTAGGCAGGGCACGAACAGGCAGATTGGTGTAAGCTGGAGCTACATCCTCTAGATACGAATTCAGGAATATGTCTTTAGTAGTCTTGTGCATTACTTTAGTTGGAACTAATGGTGTCGGTAAGTTTTTCGGTATTTCTGATTCAATTTCGGATGGGCCATCTGCTGCGAGGTACATACCGTTTACAAGATTATTTCGGGCGCGGTCTATTTGTTCTGTTTTTACTCGGATCCCTTCAGTAACTAATTCGTTTTCTCGCTCTTTATCTGATTCTTTAAGTCTGTCTTCTCTACGGAGTGCTTTGTCAGCACGCTTACGTGATTCCTTACGCCAAAACTCTATGGCATCCTTCTGAGATTGCCTAGCTTTCTTTTTCCATAATGCTTCTTCTACCCTCATGATGCACTCGGCATCCCACGTTCCGGTAACAGGCCATCTGTGTCTCTCGTCTAGGTGTTTGGTGTAATCGGCCCATAAATCTAGATATAATATGGCATCTATGCCGTGCTTCTGATACATAAAATTGCCTGGAGTGTCCCTAGGGGGGATAGGAATTTCTTCCTCTAATAACCCTTTCCTAGTTCCTATCTGTTTTAACTTGCTGAGGAACGGCATCTTGTTTATTTATTACTTGAACGCTAGATCTTTATTCCTTGATACGAGTTGCTAGTTGATACAAGAAATACAATAATACACAGTAAAACAGTCACATTCATACCACGACATTAATCACATGAAAACATTGAAGACATAGCTAACTACCCCCTACACTGAATGTACCGCTCAACGGTACGGATACACTGGTGTAACAGTGCAAAAATTCGGAATACTTTATATACTGCTAAACAGTACAGATACACTGCCTAAAAACAGTGCAGACCGGACTTGCGTACCCAAACCCGTCTAGATACGACCCAGCAATGGTACTCACCGGGAAGCACGGAAACAGAAGGCCTCGGAAAACTCGACTGGACTCGACTCGGAACTTCGGAAAACTTCGGAAAAACTTCGGAAAACTTCGGAAAACTTCGGAAAACTGGTGGGCCTCTTCACACCTCGGACCTTGCTTCTTTCGGCTGGGCTCTGGTCGGGATCCTCCGCACTCCTCACCGCCTCGTCTGGGCACTGATCGCAGTCTTCGTCACCTCCGTGTGTCAGAGGGGGATGCAGGAAATCCTGCCAGTACACGTGTTGTCCGTCTAACTGATGGCAGGGGACACGGATTGCAACGCACCTTCCGGCGCGTGAGGTGGGGGAGGGGTCCCTGTTCGGGCGCCAAAATGACGTAAATAATTAATTTACTCTCTTAATTTCTATGCAGGTAAGTACTTAATCAATAATAACTCAATCAGAAGGAAAGAAAACAGAGTCCGTGGTGTTAGAGTTTCTAAGGGTTTTATTCCTCATAAAGGAATCAGGATATCATGTTCTGACCACCACAGGGGTGTCAGAAGGGATAGATGAGCGCGCTCACGTTTATTGACATTACATAGCTTATATACTTGATTTACATCATAAGTTTCAATGTGAGAGGTGTAACAGCTGAGAGAAGACAAGATAACAGTATACACGTGGTACCAATACATCATCAAGAGGCGTAAACTAGGCGTGAACTAGAGGTGTGTGCTAGGAACGTCACTGATAGGTGACGCAAGTGGGAGGCACCAAGGGGTGGTGCTAACAGAATGTTGCAATGTCAGCAGAAATCGGAAGCTTGGATGCGCGCGCAGCTGCATGACGTGTGACTGACGGGGTGCAGGGGTCTTGACATTTACACTGACGGAAAGAGACAGAAGTCTGGCATGTCAGATCAACTTGTACTTCTATCATATCTGATATCTGATGTTTAGGAACTATACTATCTGGGCGGAAAGGTCTCTAGGGTAGAAGCTATTCTATGCTAACCGTGGATGCGTGTATGAGCGCCTGAATGTCTACATGTGAAGCGTGGGGGCACGGGGCCTTCCATGGAAGCATGGCAACGGAGGCTATGAATTACTTGCATTAAGACAGGTCGGCCTTTTGGCTCTGCAGCTGGAGAGGATGTTTACAGGATCTAGTAGGCAGGAATGTATTCTCGGGGAACGGAACAGATAACTCGAAGGTTATAGTCAGTCTTGGCAGAAAACAGGCTTGAGCTGAGCGCAAGGGGCCGCGCTGAATATAGGGCATAGTTCATGAGTACAGAGGTAGCCTGGGCAGAGCCAGGAGCCACAAAAGAGGTTCAGATGGCAGGAATTCAGGGCCTACTCTGGCTAGAGCAGGAAAAAGCGAAAAGTGTACTACAAAAAGACGTTGGCATAGCATATTTAGGAACGGACCATATAATTCATTCATGGTGCATCTGAAAGAGGACAAGTTAACGGTGGACGCAAATGTATTTGCGTCTTCATAGCTGGCACAGGAGGGAAGTTACATGCACTTTAAGCTGGTACATGGAGTCGGTGGGGTACGCGCTAGGGAACACAACATGGCCAAAATTTAATTTTCCTCAAAGCTGTGCATGTGTGTCAGTGATGCAGGCTTGTGGCTGTGACCGCTGCATTACAATCTGGTCTGGTGGACCACAGCGGTCGGAGGGACAGGCCGCCGCCTCCTACAGACTCAAGGAGCCAGTCGAGGCGGCAGTCAGACTGTAATCTCTACAATGGAGGTGGTGCCCGTGCAGGCACCGCCGTAGGGATTATGAGGTCCGTTTCCCTCAGCCTTTACATGGTGGTCCCAGCACCATGTAAAGGCTGTTGGAAAGGGACTTTGGTGACCCATGCAGAGCCCCTGTTCTTCTTGGGCCACTGCTCAATGACCCAAGGGGTACATATGCTGCCCCCCAAACATCCATGAACCATGTGCCAGGCACCCCATGGTGCCTGGCATGTTGTGCATTGTAGTTTGTACACATGCCTTTTTCTACTGCAGCTTGTGCTGCTACCCTTTTCCGGGCTGAAGCACAATCTGCAATAGAGAAAGGTATGTTGCCGACAGCCTGCACGGTGATCATATCCAAATAGGGCGGGCAGATCCTCCCACTCCTTGTCAGATAGTAAACCGATTGCCATCGTAATGAGGCCCAATGTTTTTAAAAAATCACAAAAAAGAAAACTAATTATCCAAAGTGAAATTCAGAGAAAAAATCTAGTAGTAATCCATCCATGAATCCTGAATTTCTCCAGCAACGACATGGCCTCTGTCCCGAGAACTCACCAAAGTGTTAAAAAAACACAGCATCAAAAATGTAAAATATTGCTTTTATTTCAAATAGGATTAAAAAAACAACATATTCTCACACAGAGAGTAGGAGGTACAACCTCAAGTATATCCCCCTACAGAAACCAATAATACACAAAATTACTTGAGGTTACTTAACCTCCCTGCCATCCATTAGTAGTTAGGATTTGCTTCGGAGAGGGTCATCAAAAGATTTTTATGAAGTTGCCTCACCCTTAACTTATCATGGCATGCTTTATTACTTGAAGTCCTCTCACACTGGAATAGGAACAATGCCACCCCAGTGGACTCAACCAAGGGCATCTAGATTGGCTTTCCTTGCAATTACATGTATTAGTGCACGCCTAACTATAATAATACAATTAAATCTTACACTAGCAGGTTTAGAGCCTCATTTGCAATGCTTCATATTTCATCTTGATGCTGAAAAGATTAATATAGCCTTATAGCCTGCCGTAGTGGGCTATTAAAGGCCTGCTCGAGCGTTAAAGGCCTGAGCCGAAGGCGAGGGCCTTTAACAAGGGAGCGGGACTTTAATAGCCGGTATAGCCCAGCAATCAAGATCTATAAGGCTATTAGAACATTCTGCCACTAGAGGGCAGAATGTGCTAACAATTAAAACAAAGGCCTCTCAAAGGCAGGGGGGATTTAAATCCCCTCGAGCTCCGAGAGGCCTTTGTGAAAACATTGGAATGTTGCTTTGCAGGCCTTTTACCGGCCCGAAGAAGCACAGAGCACTCCCTTGTCTTTAATGGAGTGCTCTACATTCTAATGTTCTAATATGGTATATAAACAGCTAGCTTTAGTTTTCACATGCCCAGGACCTAGGCGAAATAAACCACACTATTTACAGTAAATATGGGAGTACAGCGTAAGGTCTTGGGATACATTTCTTGCACTAAGAAAATGTGATAATTTTTCAGAACTTTCACAACATGACCAATGGTAGCGTGGGTTAGGTGACGTGATGCCCCTCTCCTGTTTCAAAAATGTTTGTGACTTTTTGTGTGTTTGTTTTTCCAGACACTAGTCACCAACCCTGAAATCTATAGAGATGGAAGTTTGAGGGTAATTGTAACAGAGAGAAGATGAGGAGGACACCAAAGGGTAATTTAGAGTGGCATCACTATTAATAGCATAAGAGATTGGCACAATAGATCATAAAACCTGCTATTTCATGGTCGCACACTTCATTGTCTATCTTCCTTTATGTCAATCTGTAAATCAAACAACAAGAACCAGTGGCAGACGCTGGGAAAATAAAGCATTATAGTCTGTTACCAAAGGGCTTACTGGTTGTTGAAGCCTCAAAATCAAAATCTTCCCATCGAGGGTAAAATGTTCTAAATTAAAAAGAGATAAACAAAAAGCCAAACATTTGAATATTGGAGCAGAAGGCCTTTGCCTACCATTATTGGCCGTGAGACACTTTATTGTTTTCAATGGAACTCTCAAAATTCCAATGCTTCAATAAATTCTGATACCATTTGCAGCTGTTACCATCAACCATTTTGAGGAAACATTTCTAAATGCTTTCTCATGCCTTCATTACAGAGATATTGTACCTTATATATTTCCCCATAGACAGAGAATAGGCAAAACCCTTTGATACTGCAGTCCCATTGTTTCCCAATGACAATGGTCTTTTGATCCTTTTTAGTGGCCAGCTTAGTGGCACTCTTCTTGCTTATCCTTTTCTTGAAGTAATGTTTTGGTTACTTTGTCTAGTTACTGTTTTTTGTCTCTGGTTGGACAGATATATCACTTGTTTTTTGTGGTTTGAGTTCAGTGGGTTGCTGGCACTTATCTTCTATGTACGTAAAATAGATCAAAATATAGAGCTTACATTAGATGATGCAGCAGCATGCTAATTTCTTTATCGTACAATAGCAAGAAACCTACTGTGGTCTACTAAGTATGGCAAAACTTATCTCTAGCAATTCACACCAATCCATGACAGATTCCTGTTTTGTACCACCCTTTGATTTTATTCATGTCTAGTACCTGATGCATTGCCTCCTAATATTAGAGTTTCATCCACTACCCCACAGTTCCTTGCATAGAGCACTATTGAAGCAATTATACATAGGCAGTCATTAATACAAGAAATATGCTGATTGGCATCAATTTAAAGTACCTGATTTCCCAGTAGGAGAACAGTATGGCCATATATTAATATTTGGAAATGACCTTCTCTAGAAAACTGACACCTAAGTATGTAGGTGCTATGAAGTGATAAACAGCAGCAATCCGGTGACTTGCCATTTACCCAAATACATCAAATGTTTCCAATTCCTCCACCCTTATAAAAAATACTGCCACAAGGGAGGATAATTTTAACTATTAATGTATAGGGTGTCTATACACTTCTTTCATACATATGGAGCAGATGACAGTTCCTGAAAACTTACATTTGTAGCCATGATTTTAGGTTCTAATCATACTATCATTGCAGGCATTCACAATAATAATAGGTTTTATGCTAACAAAAAATGATTCATTAATTGTGTGTTGGACCTATCAGCCGTAGGGTGGTCTTCCCCCAAACATTTCGCCTATGTCCCCTTATTTTCGTTGACCTCGTTTTTGCCGGCATTACGACTAGCATATTACCACTGCTAATTAGCGCTAAAGCATGCGCTAACTCCCTAAAACATGGTAACATTGTCTCCTACCCAATTTTCATATTTAATTTACCTGCAGGGTCCTAGTAAGGTGTCACTACCTATACCCAGGGCCTGTACATTTAATGCTACCAGTGGGCCTGCAACACTGATTTGGTCATCCACTAAAGTAGCACTGCAATTATGTCTCAAGCCTGCCATTGCAGCATGTGGGTGTGGTTTTGAGCTGCTATTTTGATATGGCAAAATAAACCTTTTACCTGGCCCAAACCTTCCTTTTTAATACATATAAGTCACCCCTAGGTTAGTGCCTGGACAGCACAGATGGCATGGTGCAATGTATTTAAAACGTAGGACATTTACTTTTAAGTTTTACATGTCCTGGTAGTGAAAAACTCTTAGTTCGATTTTTACTATTGCAAGGCCTAGCTCTGTCATAGGATAACATTGGAATTAACTTGTTACATTTAATAAGCTGTACTTTTCAAATGGGAGCAGGTACCCAGTTCATGTTTGGTGTCTTTGAAATTGTAATGGAAAATCCTAACGTATGGAGGAGTCAGATTATAAATTACAATTTTGAAAGTGGCACTTTTAGAAAGTTGCCATATTCCTGTTTTAACCATTTAGTGCCTGCAGCTTCTCTCTGGGTCACATGACCAGATGTAGTTGAAAGTTGGGCTTTTCTATTCCTCCTAGATAGCGACACACAATAGGGAGCTTAGGTATGCCTGGATGGGCTATCACCAACAGGATGGGAGGAAGGAGCTGGGCACAGACCCTCTTATACTTGAATAGCTGTGCCTTTCCTCCGCACAACGGGCTGCATACCTCCTGTAGTTAGTCTGGAGCGAAGGCCAGGAAGGCAGGGCACGTGTGCACTTCAAAGGCTTGCATCTAGACGTTTCTCCCCACTTCATAGGCACAACTAGTTATAAATATTGAACCTCCGAGACAAACTCTTCAGTTCACTTCTGGACCTGGGGCTACTCTGCCAGGAAAAAGGACTACTGTGTTGCTTCAAAGACTGCCAAATCTGATGACTGTTGCTCTGTAGGACTTCTGCCCTTTTGCCTTGGTGAGAAGGATTGAACCTGCGTCTCTTGAACCCAGAACCCCTAAGTGACTTCAAGGCCTAGCTGGCAGGCTTCCTGAAGGACACAACAGACTACTAACAACCTTGCACCTGCACCTGGACTCAGCCAATTTTGAGTCTACCCTACCAAGTGATGCCACCCCAGTACTGGACCCTTGTGAATGAGCTTAAGGTGCTCTGCTAACCTCCGTGGATCAGAGCCGGTGCATCTCCTCTGCTGCATGGTGTAACTCAGAGCAGAACCAAAGCATGTTGCTTGGTGGATTGGACCCATCACAAAGACCCTCATCGCTACTGCAGCCTCTTCAGAACTGCTGCTGTGCAATACATCTGTGGCGTAGGCCCTTGCATCCCCATTGATGACAGCCTCAACAATGATGCTGGACTCCACATCGCAGTCTTACAGTTCTTTGGAACCAACATATTGCCTCGATTGTGAATCCCCGAAGTCCGACTTCGCATCGCAAGCCCTCATCAAAGGGATCCTCAATGCCAATGCAGTACCTCACATCACAGCCTCGCAGCATCTTGGAACATCCCGCATCGCTTGACATTTATCTCAACCACTGGTAGTTACTCTTGGCCACAATTCAGTCCATTATTTTTTGTTCAACATGCTACCTCAACCAGGAACCAGCCATGTGAAAATTAGTCTTGGTCCTGCTCCAGTAGGTACACACCAGCCTCAGTTGGCAGGTCAGGTCCGCTCTGAATGGGTACACAAGCAACTCAAAACCAGTTTTGGTCTATTTAGGCTTTGTAAGTAAGGTACAATTTGAGTCCTTCTTCATGGTGCCATTGGACTCAAGCTATACCTCACTAAGATAGCCTAAGTAGGTTGAAACTGATCCGAGGGTAATTGGCCTCTCATCTGGAAGGGAATTGGTTTGGCAGTTCTGGTTTGAGGGTTTTTATTGGAGAAGAATGAAGCCCTATTTGCATATGCTGGTCTCTGTCTAGAGTGGCACAGTGGGTGACAAACGATGTATGCAAAAATGTGGGTCCATGGCTCTCTGCCATATGACTCAAGCCATACCTCATTAGGCTGACACTGGTCTGGAGTTGCTGGTGTTCATATCTAAAGGGGACATGGTCTGGCAACTCAGGCTGAACTATTACTAGTGGGTCAGAATCAAGGCTAATATGAATACGACAGGCCTCTACCTAAGGTGGAACCGTAGGGGAAAACTGTTGGACTGGAATATTGATGATCTATTCAGTGCCAAGAGGTGGGTAAACAGTTTACAAATGCCACCTTCCAGTAACAATAAGGTACAAGTCAACATTGCTAGCTGTTGTATATGGAGGAAGCTCTGTGTGCATAGGTTTGTATCTCTTTCGGTTCGGTTCAAAAACTTTATTTCGATTTCATGTAGAAACCATAAAAGTATACATAGACGATTTTAAAAAGACATTAGAATTAATCAACCATAAAATCACAATACATGTTTACCAAAATCCATCAATATCTGTTTCTAATTACCAAAGCTGATCTAATAAAGTTTAAAACGGCATTACAAATACGTGCAGTTGACAAGGATAACAAGTGATCATACGCTTCTTTATAATAACACGTATCAAATTATTCTAATAATGGTTTAAGGAAAGTGTTTCTTGGCACTTTGTACAGAGTGCAAAAAAGCAGAAGGTGGAGAGTATTTTGGGAAACCCTATTGTTACAAGGGCAATAGGGTAACTTCTCCCACCAACCCCCCTGCTTTGGGAAAGCAAATAAAAAATGTAAGGTGCCAAGGCGAAATCTTGTGAGATAAAAACGCCATTGCGTGTTCGTAATATATGACAAATAGAACTGGCGAACTGGTTTTCCCCGTACAGTTGATACATGGGTATTTGTCTTAAAAGAACCTAAACTAATACTAAAAGCATTTTTAATAATCTCCTTGGCATCCCTACCAAGCAGTTCGGGATTTGTAAACATCTCACCTAAACCTATATTATTAAAAGTCTCTCTAACATATCGTAGCCACGGAATTTGGGTGTAATAATCAAGCTTAAGGCAATCTTGAATAATATCTTTTGTTAGTTTCAGTTCTTCAGATTGCCAAATCTTAGCCCATAATGTTAAAGGGGCAACGTGGATAATATCACTTACAAACTCGATTCCGACTTCTCCATGGCAAAATATATTAGATGTGCCCATTGGGACAGATAATAAGCGTTTAACAAACTTGTTTTCCACAATTTGTATTTTTTCACAGTTATACGAACCCCAAACCCCTGCACCATAGGTCAAGGCAGAAACACACTTGGCTTTATATAATGATGTAATTTCTGCTACACGTCGCTGGCCTAATTTGCTGGCAAAGCGGAAGAGAGCTTCAATTAACTGTGCAACCTTCTGAACCCGTGCTATCAGCAAAGGTTCCCAGCTCAATTTTTTGTTAAAGAGTTTACCCAGATAACAGAAGTTATCCACTTTCTCAATAGTGGCGTTCTTCACCACATATTTCCGTGTTCTAACATTTTTTTGACCACATGCCATGGCAAAAGATTTAGTAAAATTAACACCTAATTCTAGTTTGCCCATAAATGTATCAAAAGCATTCAGGGAAATCTGCATGCTATTGGGGGTAAGTGCCATTAAAACAGTGTCATCTGCATAAGACAACATTGGGATTCTTCTTCCGTTTATCTTTGGAAAATCAGCAGATGTTTCTAACAAGAAGCCTTCTAAGCCGTTTGTATAGACCAGAAATAAAAAGGGTGCTAAAATACATCCTTGTCGGACACCTTCAGTGGATAATATAGGTTTCGATTTCTCTCCACCCCGGCCATATCTAACCAGAACCGTTGTGGCAGTATGTAACCTGCGGAGCAGGGTGACCAGTGGTTCTTCAAAACCCATAGAGTCCATCATTGTATCTCTTTCAAATCAAGAGAAATTTCTGCTGCATTGTAGTTTGGCTGTCTGCTCCAGTGCATCCCTCATTTAGAAGCCATCTTTTAACATTTTATTTCACAACTGAATTTTATGACAGGACTAGAGGCTTCAGATAATGCATTCTCCTCTGTGCTTTTATTATTAGCAGTCATGTTACAGTAACATAAACACATATGGATAAAAGGGATGACACTATTCATAAATTTATAAGAAAAATGTCAAGTCCCATGAAAGCTTACAATTCAATTGCCAATAACAGCTTCCATACACTTACAAACAACAGAAGTAACTTAAGAAATGCCTTTTCTTTGATGCTCGGCATCCATGTTCAGTACCATTTTCTTTAATGTCATTTTTATTGTTATTATTTACAGGCTTATG
The DNA here is from genome assembly GCF_964263255.1 of Lissotriton vulgaris. Taxonomy (NCBI): domain Eukaryota; kingdom Metazoa; phylum Chordata; class Amphibia; order Caudata; family Salamandridae; genus Lissotriton; species Lissotriton vulgaris. The sequence goes on from NC_141699.1 coordinate 956,311,329, forward strand.
TATATATTTTTCATTTAACAGGATTTGTAATCTCATTAAGTGCACATGGACCCTATCGAAGCAGCAATAAAATGGTATTTTGATATTGTCCCCGATGGTCTGGCCTGGTATTGTGAAAATCTTCCCTCAAGTGTGTGCTTTGTTGCCATTTTGACCTCTCATCAGGCAAGCAGTCCCGGAGCACCTAGTCCCCCACAGCAGTTGTCTTGATCTGCCTGTACTGCTTAACCACTTGTTCTTTAATGTATCAATAACGATCCATAGTCCTAGGAAAGCTGCATCAGCATGGCCCTTATCCCGCCTCCTGCCGACTATCTCCCATCCCAGAGGGAATGTACTGGTATTCAATGCGGCCTCTACCCACCTTTACTGGAAATAATCCAGCCTCTGGGAGAGGCTTTTGGCAAGTTCTATCTCTCCTCCATAGGACCACATTAGCCCTTCACACAAGGATACTTTATTGAACATTGAGATGACCTGATTAAAGGTTGCAATAAATTATTGATATACAGTTTTTGCTGTAGCAACAATTGCTTTAGGAACTATGCCAGCTATTGTACCTTACCAAAGGATGCTACCCTCCATTTATAGTCTTGTTTGAGTCAGTGGCTCGTTGGCCTACATATTCGTAAAAGGAAGAGATATTTTACTAACACTTGGGAACTTTAATTGATATTGCCAGATCAAATAGTTACCTCAAAACCATGTCACTGGGAAATCCCTTAAACAGTCTGGTCGATTTAACTACAGATAATGCCCGCCAATTTAGTTATTGGCTTTGATCGGTAAGTTTGAGACCAAATATTACAAACACATGTACAAATTAAAGCTCCTATATCCTTTTTACCTAACCCTCACCCCAGATGCCTTCTGAGAGCTCATGAAACAACACTCTAAGAGGCAAATAATCACAGGTTAAAACAGGTGCCATGGAAAACCTACAGTGGGCATATTTGGACACATTGCCCAATGCCTCACCAGCCCCATGGAAGGAAAATGAAGCAGATAGGGCAGATAGCGTACTTTCTGTCAAGAAAAACTTTGATGGTGATGTAGACTTGGATGTCTCAGGTGATAATGTTTTTCCTGCCTACCCATGTCCAAAAGAGGCAGAAGATTAGATTTTACCCTCCCTGCTTCAAGATACATTTTATATATAAGAGATCATTCTTCCCGCTCATTTGAGTGACTTCCATAACAGAGAACAGCTGTATATGTGAAGAGCAGACTCCAGAAACATTCCCAAAGAACTTGGCAGTAGACTATGTGCTGAATGTCCTAGACGCTCACTTCAGGACAAGTGGCCATGACTCCAAACATTAATCCCAAGCTGACCACCATTTTGGGCAAGTTTATCAAGATCCTAAAAAGGGTATTGATAGGTCTTGGGATGTATTCCAAAGCAAACTTCTAGACTTGTCAGCCCACTTTTCAAAATCCGAGATTTGGCCTTCACAATTAAGGATCAGGGCAGCCAAATTTACCCAAAAATCCTGTCAGGTTGGGACCAGATGGTCATTTGTCTTCTGGGCAATGCCAATTGTGTATTATCTTCAGAATGCTGACATTCCATCCTCTTATGGAAAAACCGTAAACTATGAAAACTGGCAACAAATGAAGTGTATACTTTTGCGGGTGTCCTATGGTTTTGGGATCCTCTTGTGAAAGAGGTATAAATATTTGCACACATGTTTACATGTCTTTAAAAGGCCCATGCTATTCTCAAAAGGTCTTCCAATTTCTAATTTTCACTAGGGTAGGCAAAGGCAGGGAGCATTTAGCCAGCCACTTATAGTACATGCACCCTTCAGATGAAACCCTTGCCTTCTAGGTTCTTGTAACAACCACTAAAGGGGAACCCCTTTCTACCCTTCAAGAAGCTGAGATTACATGGGCCATTTCCCATGCAAAGGCCTTTGCAGTGGGTCATCCAATACTGCCTTTTAAGGTTACCTACAAAGACTTCTTTCCATCTAGAACTAGGATGGAGAATCTGTCATTATATTCTTCACAACTGGGAAAAGATCACACACGATGTGTGAATTCTTCAGATAGTGATTTGCTTTCATTACAAATTATATTCAAACCCTATCCAGACCAATCCCCCAAACAGATCCCTCTTTCAATGCAGAAATAACTCTTTACATATCTTGACATGCCTTTGCTAATTCAAACTCCAACCATGTACCCCTCATCACACTGGTTTCTTTAGCTATATTTACCTTGAGGTCAAGAAATGCAGAGTATTCCCTTTAGTAATCAATCTCAAGTAATTTAACGCTTGGATCCACTACAAGCATTTCAAAATGGAAGACATACATCTTTTGAGAGGCCTTCTAAAAGAAGGCATCTCCAGGATGCCTATTTAGTGATTTAAATGTTTCATTCACATTGACATTTCATATAGTTTCAAAGGAGACAGACAACCTGCGCGTTTTTGACACTACCGCTTGGAACCGCTTCCACTTCTTGGTGTTTCACCAAGTTCCTGAAGTCAGTCATACAATTTTTAGACTTTATTCTGCTTATAACTTAATATCAATCAATCAATCAATCAATCAAAGCATTTATATAGCGCGCTACTCACCCAGAGGGTCTCAAGGTGCTAGGGGAGGGGGGTCCGCTACTGCTCGAACAGCCAGGTCTTGAGTTGCTTCCTGAAGGCGAGGTGGTCCTGGGTCAGGCGGAGGTGGGTCGGGAGGGAGTTCCATGTCTTGGCGGCGAGGTAGGAGAAGGACCGTCCCCCTGTGGTGGCTCTTCGGATGCGGGGGACGGCGGCAAGGGCGTGGCCGGTCGATCGAAGCTGGCGTTTGGGAGCGTGGAAGTTGAGGCGGCTGTTGAGGTATCCTGGGCCTTGGTTGTGTAGGGCTTTGTGTGCGTGGGTTAGGAGTCGGAAGGTGATTCTCTTGTTGACCGGGAGCCAGTGCAGGTCTCTCAGGTGTCCGGAGATGTGGCTGCGACGGGGGATGTCCAGGATGAGTTGTGCTGAGGCGTTCTGGATCCGCTGGAGTCTCTTCTGGAGTTTGGCGGTGGTTCCGGCGTAGAGGGAGGAGTTGCCGTAGTCCAGACGGCTGGTGACGAGGGCCTGGGTGACCGTCTTCCTGGTCTCGGTGGGGATCCACCAGAAGATCTTACGTAGCATGCGCAGGATGTTGAAGCACGACGAGGAGACGGCGTTGACTTGTCTGGTCATGCTGAGGGAGGAGTCCAGGATGAAGCCCAGGTTGCGTGCGTGGTCTGTTGGTTTGGGTGCTCTGCCTAGGGCGGGGGGCCACCAGGAGTCGTCCCAGGCGGAGGGTGAGGATCCCAGGAAGAGGACTTCCGTCTTGTCCGAGTTCAGTTTCAGGCGGCTGTTCTTCATCCATTCGGCTACCTCTTTCATCCCTTCGTGAAGGTTGGCTCTGGCGGTGGCGGGGTCGTTGGTGAGGTAGAGGATCAGCTGGGTGTCGTCCGCGTAGGAGATGATGTTGAGGTTGTTCTGGCGTGCGATGTCCGCGAGGGGGCTCATGTAGACGTTGAAGAGGGTTGGGCTGAGCGAGGAGCCTTGGGGAACGCCGCAGATGACTTCGGTGGCTTCAGATCTGAACGGAGGGAGGCGGACTCTCTGTGTCCTTCCGGCGAGGAAGGAGATGATCCACTCCAGTGCCTTCTCCTGGATTCCGACGTTGCTGAGGCGCTGTACTAGGGTACGGTGGCAGACAGTGTCGAAGGCCGCGGAGAGGTCTAGGAGGATGAGGGCTGCTGTTTCTCCGTTGTCAAGTAGTGCTCGGATGTCATCGGTGGCTGCGATCAGGGCGGTCTCGGTGTTGTGGTTGGCCCGGAAGCCAGACTGCGAGGGGTCGAGGGATCCGTTCGTCTCGAGGAAGGCGGCTAGCTGCTTGTTGACAGTCTTCTCGGTGACTTTTGCAGGAAACGGGAGCAGCAAGATGGGGCAGTAGTTCTTGAGGTCGGTGGGGCCGGCTGATGGCTTCTTGAGTAGGGCGCTGAGTTCGGCGTGCTTCCAGCTCTCCGGGAAGGTAGCGGTGTCAAAGGAGGTGTTGATGATGTCCCGCAGGTGGGGTGCGATGACAGCGTCGGCCTTGTTGAAGACGTGGAGAGGGCAGGGGTCGGTCGGAGATCCAGAGTGGATGGAGTTCATCGTGCGGACGGTGTCTTCGGTGCTGATCGGAGTCCAGGCGCGGAGGGTGGTGGTGGGGGGCGGTGGTTTGGTCGTGGCGTGTGTCGGTTGAGTGCTGAAGCTGTTGTGTATGTCCACGATCTTGTTGTGGAAGTGGGAGGCGAGGGAGTTGCAGAGGTCTTGCGAAGGGGTGATGTCGTTGTTTCCGGCGTTGGGGTTGGAGAGCTCTTTGACGATGTTGAAGAGTTCCTTGCTGTTGTGTGTGTTGTTGTCCAGTCGTTTCTTGAATGCGGTTTTCTTGGTGGCGTGGATGAGTTGGTGGTCCTTTCGGGTGGCGAGCTTAAGGGCAGCCATGTTGTCCGGAGTTGGGTCTTTGCGCCAGGTTCTCTCGAGGGCTCGGCAGTTCTTCTTGGAGCTTTTGAGTTCGTCGGTGAACCATGGGGCTTTCTTGCTGCCGGGTCTGCTAGGCGGGGTCCTCAGAGGGGCGAGGTCGTCTGCGCAGTCGCTGATCCACTTCGTGAGGTTGGTGGCCGCCTGGCTTGGGTTCGTTGTGCTGGTGGGGTGGTTCATGCTCAGGGAGGTCGCGAGCTGGTTGGCTGTGATTTTGTTCCAGCTTCTGCGTGCAACCTGTTGCTGGTGGTGGTGGATCGTGGTCCTTCTGAAGCTGAAGTGGACGCAGCTGTGGTCCGTCCAGTGGAGTCCGGTGGCGTGGCTAAAGGCGATGTCCTTGCTGGATGAGAAGACGGGGTCGAGTGTGTGTCCGGCGTAGTGGGTGGGGGGTGGTGACCAGCTGCTTGAGTCCCAGGTTTGCGAGGTTGTCCAGCAGGGTGGAGGTGTTGCGGTCGTTGTTGTTCTCCAGGTGGAAGTTGAGGTCCCTGAGGAGGATGTAGTCAGCGGAGCAGAGGGTGTGCGGGCTGATGAAGTCGGCGATGTCTTCGCTGAATTGTGTGCGTGGTCCCGGGGGTCTGTAGATGAGGGTGCCTCTGAGGGTGGTCTTGGGGTTGATGTGGACCAGGAAGTGCAGGTGCTCGGCGGGTGCGAGGGTGTCGTCGGTGTTGGTCGTGATGTGGATGGTGTTCCTGTGGATGATGGCGATGCCTCCTCCGGTGTGGTTGATGCGGTCCCTTCGGATGATCTTGTAGCCGTCTGGGATGGCGATGGCGATGTCGGGCGCTGAAGAGGCGTTCATCCAGGTTTCCGTGAGGAAGGCGACGTCTGGGGCTGTGTTGTCGAGCAGGTTCCAGATCTCGATGGCGTGCCTGTGGACGGAGCGGGTGTTGAGCAGGATGCATTTCAGGTGGCTGCTGCTGTTGCTCGTCTTGGTCTTGGTAGGTGGTGGAGTAGTGCAGGTCCGGATGCAGGTGAACTTGCAGGAGTTGCAGCAGAAGGGTCTGTGGGTGCGTCTCGGGGTGGCTCGGTAGCAGCTCGGGAATCGGCCGGCGTTGAGTGCGTTGAGGGTGGCGGCGTCGTACGTCCGGCGGGTGGGCTGGGGTCTGCGAGGGCCAGGGGTTCTGGCACTGGGCGCGGTCCAGGCGCGGACGGGCGCAGACGGGCTTACCTTTGGCGCACCTTCTGCGCTCAGTCGGCGCTCCCGCTGCGCTCGTCCGCTGCGCGGTCGCTGAGGGGGCGTCATAAGAAGGGAGCTGGGAGGGCGGGTCAGCTGGGAGGCGGGATCGCGTTGCCCAATCGACTGGCATGGGGGCGGGGCCGCAGGCAGGAAGCGGCGGGAAAACACGAGCAGGCAGAGCGGGCGGCCCAGCGGCGGCTGGGGCGCTGCTATCGGCGTCGGCGGTGAGGCGCGAGGTTCTAGGCAGCAGGAGGCTTCTGTGGCAGGAGAGGTGAGGAGCGAGGGGGCGACCAGGCCAGAGGCCCCTTCTTCTCAAACATTAGCTGGGCATCATAATCTCCCTTTTACAGAACTTGGGTTTATTATCAACCAAGACAAATGATATAAAGATTCATCCAACAAGATTTCTTTTCGGTGGTTTACCAAATACTTTATTTTAACTTCCTTGTCCTTACCACTTCAAAAGGTCTGGCCAACAGAAAAGAGATTTGCAAAGCTCTGGCAAACGACACTCCCTTAGACAGCCAGACTGGTAGGTCTATTAGCCTCTTCCACTCAAGAGTTTTCCAAGGGCCATCATACTACTGTGACATCTGAGGTTTAAATTCATCCTCTTACAGAAGGGTCTCTCATACCCAGATCAGATGCAATTTTCAACAGATGAGTGCCAGGAACTTTGTTGGTTGATTGATCATATGGAGGCATGGAATGGAAGGGCCATTTTCCGTCTTGTTTCAGACATGTTGATCGACTTGGATGCCAGCTTCTTCAACTGGGGTGGATTTGTGGAGAAGTAACAATGGGAGGTAGATGGTCCAAAAAAGAGTTCTCTCTCCAGATCTACTCCCTTGAGCTCCTGGAAGGAACCTTTATGATTTGTTATTTCTCCTCGCAGACACACTTGTATATTTTTAAAGACAATGTTTTGTCAGTGCAGTATGTGAACTGTGGTCAATGAAGTCTTGTCTATAAGCACAGATTGCCAAGGATTTTTGGTACCACTGTCTGACTCACAACATTGGTAATGCATTTTCCAAGCAAGTGAACAGTGGCAGACCTCTGGGTTTACAGTAAATGTAAAACTAAATGTATTCTAGTCTTTCAAGATAATGGGGAAATAGGGTCTTTGTCAGATGGAGCTTTTTGCATTTCGCCTGACCTTGCAATTACCATTTTTTACTATTGGAGAACAAATCTGTTGGCAGTGCCAACAGATGCCGTTTCCTTTTTACGGGATTGGAATGGTTTGAATTTTGCTTTTCTTCTATTCTCCTTGCTCTTGAGAGCAGCCTTTCAAGAAAGGAAACAGATAGTAAAAATTATTTTAATGTCTATCTTGTGGAGAACTTAGAGTTGGTTCCTACTTCACCTGGAGTTGTCTAGTAAATAACATTTCATCCCTCCAGTTTTTCTGACTCACTGCCTGAGACCTAGGAGTACAGCACCACCCATTGATAACGCAACATCAACTGCATCTTGTGGCCTGGGGACCTCCCAGAGATGTTAACAAGTGCCAGGACTTTCTCAACAAGCTCTTAGTCTCAACAACGAAATCTGGTCCTGTTCAACTCTCAGGAGATACTGATCAGCTCAGTGCAGAGGTACACACTGGTATGTAGAACAAGATTTGGATCTCAATGCAGCAGATGTAATATTTGTTCTAAATGTCCTAGCATTTTTAGTGGCTGACTGACTTTCTTGTAGGATAGTGATTTTCTGTTGCTCTGCAATTTCTGACAGTCATATTCTACTTGCAGATCACCCCATGGGTGGACATACTTTAGTTTTCACGTTATTACAGGGTACCAGACCTTTATTTCCCCTTCAACAAAATGTTCCTTTTTATAGGATATCTCTGTGGTCTTGAAATTTCTTCAGTCTTTGTTTGCTTGTTTGAATTATTGTGCCCAAAGTTGCTGTGAGAAATTGGGTTGTTGGTTGACTGGGGTGTGAACCCTGGTCACGAAAAAGCAACAATCCATTGCAGGATGAACCACAAGAAAGTCAATACATTATTCTGTGCTTATTGCTCGGTAGCTTGGCACAAAAAGCAGTCAGGCTTAATTTGGAGGTAATGTGTAAAATATTTATGCAGCACACAAACAGCAATCCAGTGAAAATCTAGTTGCTGTGAGAAATTGGGTTGTTGGTTGACTGGGGTGTGAACCCTGGTCACGAAAAAGCAACAATCCATTGCAGGATGAACCACAAGAAAGTCAATACATTATTCTGTGCTTATTGCTCGGTAGCTTGGCACAAAAAGCAGTCAGGCTTAATTTGGAGGTAATGTGTAAAATATTTATGCAGCACACAAACAGCAATCCAGTGAAAATCTATCACACAGAAAATCCCACACCAATTTAGAAATATAGAGTACATGTTAATAAAGTATTTGAAACCAAAATGACAACAATCCAATCAGTAGAACTGGAGTTATGAATTTTTCAGTTTCTAGTAAAAAATAGCACCAACCGCAGACATCTAGTTGTGCGAGACAGGGTCAAAGTTGAAAAATATAGCAGACTGCAATGGAGCATGGTACAGATTCAAGAAGTGGTTTGGACCTGGTCAGCACTTACCTTTAGACTTAGAAGAATTTTTGAGAAAAATGCACTGAGAATTTAAAGTTCAACAGGGCAAGGCTGCAGGAAGTGGCTGAGGAGGGAGCGTCACCGTTGGATAGCCTTGGTTCGAAGCCATGGTGAAGGTTTCTACGTTCAGACTTAGTCTCTGAAATGGAAATCGAAAATATCCAGTGGGACGAGGCAGATGGCTGTGGCCCAAGCAAGGTCCATGAGGCCTGATACCCATTTGGGGAAGGACCACTGAACAGGATTTGCTGCTACAGAGAATAACGTAGTGGGAGAAGCCACAAACTCAATCTGACAATCGATGCACAGCGGGCGGATAGGACAGCATGTTGGCCCTGATTGCTTCCTGGTTATCAGACCAGTTTTTAGCCAAAAACCTTTGAAGTCCCCTCTTTTGGATTTAGGCTATCTGGTCACCTTCAGCACCACTTCCAAGGGTCCTCCACTGGTAGTGCACGACTTTGTGCTGCAGGCACAAAATGGCTAAGGGCAGAAAAGTGTCAACTTTCTAAAAGCAACAGTTTCAAAATTGTAAAAAAAAACTGACTTCACCATTAAATGGGGCTTTTAATTACTAACCCAGAGATGCCAAACAAGACATCAGTACCTGCTCCAAATTGCAAATGACGTTGTATTAAATATATTAAGGAATATCCAGTTTTATCCTATGGGAGGGGCAGGTCTCACAATAATGAAAAACGAATTTAGGAGTTTTTCACTACCAGGACATATAAAACTAAAACGTACATATCCAACCTTTCAATTACAAGCCACCCTTCCCAAAGCGTTACCTAGGGCCTTCCTTAGGGGTGAATTATGCATTGTTAGAAATGGGATATCTGGTTGGCTAAGGCTTGCACCAAAGCCAGGCAGAGACCACCACTCTAGTCAGGGCTTGGGAGTTACACGCCAAAGATAACCCTTCTCACCCCCTTGGTAGCTTGGCACGAGCAGTCAGGCTTATCCCAGAGGCAATGTGTAAAGCATTTGTGCATGCACACAACAGCAACAACATCTCAGGCACACTACAAACGGAACTCCACACAAGGTTATATCAAAAATAGCCTTTGTATTCTCAAAACACATTAGGATAGTAAACACATAATGTACACTGTGCCAACTGGCACTGGGCAATATTTAGAAGGGAGTATATACACCTGACAGGGCCACATGGACCACAAAGTGGTGAACTTAGTAAAAGTAAACTAGATCATAAATGTACAACCAGTAAACACTTGTAATCACTGTACTTAGCATCAGCCTGTAACATAAACTACATTATGTACAGTATCACACAAGTCTAAATACATTAGACCCTAACCTCCTAAGTATAACTCACATTAGGGGCGTAAATCACATAGTGAAGCATAATCTCACTAACACAAACCGTGATATGCAGAACAACCTCATAATCATAAATCTACATTTAGAGGTATAAAACAGGGTGTGTAATCATACTACATGCATTACATTTCCTAGCACCACATCACATTTAGCACATAAATCACATTAGGGCCTGGCGCCTTATAAATGTAACAATCCCTCTGGCCAACTGGTCACCTCAAAAAGGGGCTCAAATGCCCTATGTCCAAAGAGTCAGGGCTGCTGCCTAGGCAGCGAAAGTCAAGGGTGCGCCACTGCGCAAACCTAAATGTTGCAGATGCCCACTACTTGCTGGGCAACTGGGGAAGTGGGGGGAAAAGTAGTGCATCTCACTCCTGACTTCTCAAGACCCCCAAAAGAACTGTGCACCTAAACGGTGCCGCTACCCACTACTTGCTGGGCAGCTGTAAAAGTCAAAATGCGGCTTGGGCTCTCACTGGCCCTTGAAATAACTGTGCCCAACGTTGTAGCCATCTGGCTCTGGAATCATGGTGCCCTGGAGCACACCGGCTCCTGAAATACTTATGCCAAAACAACGTGGCACCTGACCCCTGCAAAAGTGGGGCAGCTGGAGAATAACGCCCAACATGGGCGGCACAGGCCCACGGGGCCTTGGGACCCCCACAGGTGGCCCCCTAAGCATATATGGCCGCGTAGGAGACCGCAAGGCTCTAAGGGTTATGGAGCCAACCGTTGGAGCTGACTGGTGCTCAAAAACAGAACATGCCCACTGTTGGAGCCACTTGGGGCTCTTGAAGCAAATGTGCCCCCTTTTGGAGTGGCCTTCTGCAAGATGGGGCCGCTCAGAGTACGAACAGGACACTGTGCCTTGATCAGGCACCACAATACATAGCAGAGCCTCCCCAGCCCTTGCCAACTCACCAGGCTGCTCTCGGGGGACTCTAGCCTTCACTCGACTCGGGAGGCGGCTCTGCCCTGACTGCCTCTCTTTGTTCCCAATGCACGCGGGGCTTCCCTTCACTCCCAGGAAGCCCGCGCTGCCATCCGCAGCCTCGGCCACCATTTCTCTTCAACCCGTGCCCCCTCCTGGGACACAGGGCTTTCTCCTCAGGACTGGTGGAGGCAGGGTAGGCTCCCGTCCTCCTGGTGATAAGCAGATCTCCTTCTGGCTGCATATCCTTTCTGCTTCCATCCCGCAGGCCCCGCTCACAACCAGGCGAGCCGCGGATCGCGGTCGAGAGGGTTTCTTTCCTGTTGCGGCACCAGAGGGGTAGGCTCCCTCGCAAGGTAGACTCGAGAGCGAGGTGGGCACCCGCAATTGTGCTCATCAGCCGGGTGGGCACCCATAAGTTTCAATACTAAAATAGGCGGGGTAGGCACCCGTACAATCTCAGCAATTTTGGGGAAATCCCCACGCTGGGGACTCCCTCTCCAAAGGGGCTGCAGCATCGCATTGCGCGGCCCACGCTCCTCCTCAGCTGGGCCATCAAAAGTTAGCGCTTCCTGCAATGGCAGGTCAAACATATGTTTAAGAGGTTACTTAAGTGGGTGGCACAATACATACTGCAGACCCAGTAAGAGAATTTACATTAGTACCACTTTACTAGGGACTTACAAGTAAATTAAATGTGCAAATGTGTGTAAGCTAATTTCACCATGTTTAAAGGAATGAGCACTAGCTCTTTAGCACTAGTTATCAGTGGTAACGTGCACAGAGCCCTAAGGTCAACAAAAGTAGGTACAACAAAATGGAGGAGGAGAGGCAAAACGTTTGGGGGGAGACCAGCCTTAGGCTGACAGGTCTAACAGTTTCCCCGAGTTGTTACTGAAAGGGGGCCCATTTACTAGTTCTGGACTTCGATAGAGACGCTTTCAGATGAATCTTTTTAGCAGTATGAAAGTGTAAAGGGAAGAAAATCATTAGTGCACATTCAGTTTAAACATTACTTCAGAAAACTTAATTACCAAATGAAAATTTAGGAAGGTTAGCATGATTTTTTACAAAGCAAAATAAATTGTACATAAACAGATACAAACATGAGTATATAGAAAGACAAAGGAAATAGCATAAAGCCAAATCTACACACCAAGTTCAGACTGTGCAACATGGAAAAAACTAATAGTTTAAGAAAGAGGATACAGATGATTAGGAAGCAAGAGTTCAAGTTCCCCTGCATCGAGGGTTGGTGAATGAAAAGCATCAAATCTATCCCTACACTATCACTAAGATGACATCCGTATGTTAAGGGATAAGCAACTTGATTCAAGAGGAAGTAAGGTGTCAGTCATGGAGTCTTCCTAAGCAGTCTCTCCACTGTCAAGATGGGCCAGGTAGCCTAAAGCCACCATCGCAAAAGAAAGAGCTAATTCTGAGATGCTCCTTTTCCAAAGACAAGAAAGACGTGGGCACGTAATTTTAACAACCAGTTATTCATAGGTAGTTGTCCCATGGTGCTCAGCTTTGCACAAATTCCACGATGGGTATAGTCATGAGCCTACTTTTCCACGGTGTTCTCCATGTACAACTTTTGTAATAATTTGTTCCTGATTCCCAGGCCTTTTCCCATGCGAAACCAAACATCTTTCCTTTATCGCCTTCAAGTTATACAATTGTAACTTCTTCTCTCCTGTCCTAGCTGCTAAAACAAATACATTATTTTGCCTAAAGAATGCTTCTCTGCCTTTATGCAAAAAATAGGGAATAACAGCTTCCACAGTGCACATAAAATTCAGAACATTAATTCTAAAGCAAGAGTTGTCAGGGGCTTGCATTTCAGACCTAATGCTTTGGTTAACATAAGAACATATCACTTAAGCATTACGAATTCACAAAATCATTAATAGATTTCAAGTAATACATTTACCTAATTATGAAATTTACCATTAATAAACACATTTTGTACATGAGAAGTATCGGATTCTACAACATGATTTCTACAGGTTAATGTATTCTACTAGTTACATCCATTTTCTACGCTAATTCTCCATGCCACTTGTTAGTAACCTGCAATATGTCCCGTAATATCATCAATACAATTCAGCATTCTAACACCTCATGTTTACGCAATACAAGATTATATGCAGGTGTGCTCTACGTGTGACTATGATGCACCACTACAAATTAAATTAAACTTTCACTCCATCATTACGATGCCTGACCCACCAATGAGAGGTGTTAGATGTGTGAAATATGCTGAGTGCTGACAATAGCTCTCAAAAAAACATCAAAATCTGTATCCAGGCAGACCTAGAAAGAACCTTGCTGATCAATACACAAGTACATAGAAAGGCACAAAGGAACATGGGAAATCTTTAATGGTATTACAAGCAATACAGAGATATCAGCTATGAATGTATTGCTATTTCTAAACTATTACCGCGTATTGCTGGTTGTGAAACTGAATGATGACAAAACAGGCAAACTCAGGCTACATGATCTGATATTATATAATGTAAATGAATATTTATAACACGAATTGTGGTTCCAATAATAGATGTATTTGAATAACCTTGCCACGAAGCTCCATCGTTCAACATATCTTGATGAGGAATGTGTGTCTTGGGTCAGTCTTTTTTTAGGTTGAGCCTAAAGCGGCAGCGCGCATGCGCTGCTCGCTTTGCGAGGCATCCAGTATTCAGTATGGCGTGGAAGCTCTGTCCACTCTCCCCCCATATTTTTAATTGGCTTGTGTCTTTGTCGTTTCTAAATGCTGCCTTCCAATTGGTTTTAAGCTTGTTAGTCCCTCCTTATGACGGGCATGTCATCATTTGTATCCTTCCATGGCTACTGACCCCTTTACTTCCAATGATGCACAGTATGTTTTATTTAGATTGTGAACATTATTTTCCTTCCGTGGCCCGTCCCTCCCGCACTCCGTGCCTTCTCACCTGCCCGCACTCATGTTTCAATGCAATAGGTCTTACGTAAATGAATCCGAGATCGGGACTGCTCCTGGGACTGCCTAGAAGAGGATCAGAGTGCTCCTCTCGGGCTAAGATCGGACTTGGAGCAACCGTCCCTGGGGTGGCTTGGAGTGGAGCTTAGTGTGTGCACAGCTTAGGTCGGAGCAGGGACTTGGTCATACAGCCAGGGCCATGGTCTTCTTGGAGGAGGTCGGAGATTTCTTCCCTTCTGGACCTCTCGGAGCGAAGCTTACTCTGCCATGTTGTGTGGGAGGACCAGTACATGGAGGAGGCTCAGGAGCACAGGAGCACTGGGGATATCACCCGCCGGCAGCAATGTGGTTCTGTCCTGGGGGGCAGCGGCTGCGGCTGGGAATCCCGTGGCCCGGCCTCCACTTCTGTGTGTTTGTGGTACTGCACTGAAGCCTGTGCAGGGCATGCGGTTGCACCTGCCTGGCATCTTGCCTCTGCTTCAGGGACCTGTTGGACTGCAGCCAGAGGAGGTTAGCCCAAGTACCCAACGGACTGCCTAGATGGACCGTGCATTTGTCATTGCGAAGGTGCGCTATAGTCGATATTTCGAGACAGACCCGGGACTGCTGTATCCGATGGTGGAGGGTAGCTGGGAGTACAACAGGAACTGTAGTAAGCACCTGATGGGATAGCGAGCAGCTGTGAGTAGAGTATGGTGGGGTCCATTGGCATGAGGTGTTGTGTCTTATGGGGCTAGGGTTGCTGTCATCAAGGCTATGGGATGATAGTTTTGAGTATCTAGGGTGTGTGGACAGGTACGTCTTATCAATGGCAGCTGCATGGAAGAGGCAGACCTACGGCCTTGTGAGTATCCGAGGTGAGACTGGGGCTGTGGGAAGTATCTGAGAACCAGATGCGAGTGTCTTCTCGAGAGGGTACGCTTGGTAGTAGCTCAGGGAGCTGCGAGGTGGCCTTTTTTGGTAAAGTCCAGGGGTTTGGACACACCCTAGGAAAGGCCTTGTTGGATCTTGAGCATGTCTGTGATTTTATGTGTGGTACATGGGTTGAAAAGTGAGGGGGACCACCCGCCTGTATCTTATGTATGAGTGGCACAACCCGAGTGTCAGACGTGTGTTGCATACTTCAACTGCCCTCTCGGGTCTGTTGACACAAATCTCTGTGTGTAAGCGCCATAACCCCCTTGTCATTTGGGTGTGTAGAAGTGAAAAGGTACTCGGCTCATACCATTCTTCAAGTAGCCATTCCTGGGAGGAGCTACGATGCCAACCAAGATGGCCGCATAGTCTCCCGGCTCCGCTGACCCCCGTCCTACGCTCGCTTATCCTGTCGAATATCCTGATCTCCTGCCCCGGATTCGTGTGGGTGAACTAGTCTGCATCCCGATGGTGTGATCACAGAATTTTTCGGATGTTCTGGTGTGAAGTAACATCGACAATATTTTGAGGCCTAACCCAGACTGGAAGCCGGGGTCTCGATTGCTGGTCTACCCGGGTCCAAAGTGAATAACAACGGACTGCCGAGGGTGGTTGGGTCCGGTCCTTGGAACTTTCAAAAATTTCTCTGAACTAATTTGCAACCATCTGCTGCCTGGTGCTGTACCTGAGATGAGGCGACGGGTGGTGCATGGTGCTGCGTCGCGGGGGGCCCCGGCCCGGAGGCCCGGCACTAGCACCGCTGGTGCCCCGGGGTAGGGGTCCCGCCGCGCGTTGCTGCATGTTGCTGGCCCGTCCCTCATGGCCTGTGTCTGCTCCGGCGTATCCTGCCCCGGAGAGGGGGCCTCTCCGTGGGGATCGTTATGCCTGCGGCCCGTATGGAACCTGGTGGAACGGACTCAATGTGGCCATTCCTTGCGGATGGTAATGGCGGAAATTGCGGCGCTTCACGCGATGGTGGGGGCCCAGGTCAATCATTGGCTGTCGGCAACAGATGGGATCATAGGACCGGGAACAAGCCCTGACTTGATCTTTGAGACCCGGCAGCCGACTTGCCCCCTGTTGGAAGCCCTACCGGTGCGTTTGGACCCGGTGCTGGAAGCTGTGCCTGCCCTCGAAGGAATGGAATTCATCGTGTGTGCTGAGATTGGTGACTCTCTCACGTTCTCGGAAACATTGGTCCTACAGTTATCGGAGCATTTCACTGCTTCCCCCATCCTGGACACTGTTGGCCCACACTTTGATCTGAGTCGGAACGAGTCGCACCCCCTCCCCAATCGGTCTCCCAACATGGCAGATGGAATGATGCTTGGCTTCGGGGACGGGGAGGGACATCGTTGGTGCAAGCCGTGTGAGATGGGACCTGCTATTCCTCTCCCATTTGCTGACTCAAGCTCCGGCTGCTTCTGTGTGAACTTTGACTTTCCGGGGATGGGGCTTTTCTTATCCGAGGGACTCGGCAACTTTGTTAGACGGGGCCAAGGCTGAGATTGTGGGTTGAATCGTTTACAATGGATCTATTTGTAACGGGACTGCTTCATTAACAGACGGATTCCGGGGCGAGGGTTTGTTGTTCCCCCCGGGGTATTTTTGTATGGTGGACAACTTTACTTGTGTTGGCTTTGGGGGGCCCCTTTCATAGGGCGGGTGGGAGAGACCGGGAGCGCATAGACTATCGCCCTCCTCCACTTCCCCGTTGGGTGGGGTTTCCTTTCTTTCTCTTTTTCTCATCTTCTTCTATATTTCGGGTTTGGTTCTCGGGCGACAGGCACACTGCTGGGGGGTGGCGCCGTAGTCATCTGCAGGGGTGCAGGGTGGGGGGTTGGGGGAGGGGATTTTTCATTTTTATTTTGTTTCCATGGCCTTTTTTCTCTTCTCTTATCTTTCTTTGTCTTTTTCTTTTTCTGGGTCAGTGCAGTGGGTTTCCTTCGGTATTAATCCCTGCTTTTTCATCTGTGCTTCAATTTTCGTGGTGTTCTCTGGGTCTTAGGGCAGGTCACTGCAGGCGCGATTTACCGTAATATTCCTTCACATCCTGAACCTCCTGTTTCGGCGCCATTGATTTGATCGATTACTGTTTACTGTTGACACGTTTACTATTCTGCCTGCCATTTTTCGCTGCTGGGAAATTGTTCGGCACCTGATCCTTCCATCTTATACTATAAAATGAAAACCTTTTATATCCTGTTTTTCTAATTGTGCTGTTCAGTAGCCAAGAGTACGCTAGCATGGAGATTCTGCTCCCCGAGGTGCTGCATGTGATTAAAATTGCTCTCTGTTAATCTAACTGCTTAGCGGCCGGCCCGGGGGTTGTAGGCCCATACTTGTATTTGGTTAAAATGTCAATAAAGGTTTTCAAAAAAAAAAAAGTAGCCATTCCTGGGGGCGGTGGAGGGGGGCGTTAGAGTTGGGAGCTCAGCTGAAAGTGGCTGAGTACAAAGTTTTTCTATTTTATTAGATGGGTAAAGTGGATCTCTATTGTGATAATTTGCACCTTTGATTGCTTGCAGCTACATCTTATCCGGTGGCTTGGTTGGAAGGAACTCTGCAGCTTGCTATTATGAAGTATATTGTAACCACGAAATGAGTGAAATTATGTTTTTTTCCAGAGAGGCGGTGGTTTAATATCGGGGAAATTGGTCCCCCATAAAAAAATGTAAAACTTTCATGACTGGGGTCTGGTGGCAGCAGCAGAGCGTTGATTGTGTTAGGAATGGGCTGCAATACCCCAACACGGCTCATGTAGCTACAAATACATGCATGCAGAACTCGAACTTGTGCCCAGACCACGAGCAGAGACAAATTTTAAAAGCAAAGTTAAAGCCAAGGCGGCATAGCAGACCCCTGCCAGGGAGAGAGTGTGGGTCGGATGATCCATACTAAGGCAATGAGCACATTCCAAAGGCAAGGAGCCACGCCCACCTGTCCAACTCTCAGTCCATTGCTTAGGCAGGATATGACGTGGCCTTAAGTATGTCCACTGGGTTGGCATAAGTGGATCCTTCACTCCTGATGCAAAGCCACTAAGGTGGCCATGGACTTGCTACATAACATTGAATTGGGTCCGGTGGGCATGCGGGGGACAAGCTTTGCACTCAGCTGTGCAGTGCAGAAGCCTTGA
This sequence comes from Lissotriton vulgaris, assembly GCF_964263255.1. Lineage (NCBI taxonomy): Eukaryota > Metazoa > Chordata > Amphibia > Caudata > Salamandridae > Lissotriton > Lissotriton vulgaris. Next base: position 956,328,898 of record NC_141699.1, read on the forward strand.
ACCCAGGATAGACTCGGGAAAAGGCAGAGAGGCACAACTGTTGCGCCCTTTACTGTGCTCCCACTCTGTAGCTCTAAGGGGTAACCACAGGTATTGTACTGTGTAACATATACCCTGACACACAGTGCATTGCTCCTTACATTCCACAAATCGTCCATGTTCGGCGTTATGCTTGTACAAGAAAGTTACACAGAGTTAGAATTCTGGCAACAAACACACATGGAAAGCAAAACACAAATTCTTGTTGTGTTTATTGGTGTAGATGTCCACACGGTGAAGTGGAGTGCTTCCGGCTGTGGCCCGTCGCAGCCCCGTCTCTTGACTGCGCACCACAGCCCATGGTGTGTATCATTATTTTGTGGTGCAAGTCCCTGAAACTGTGAGTGATTCAGGGGAGGGGCCGTTAACTTCCAGTGGGACAGGCCCTTCAAGGGTCTGGTGTCAGATTGTGTTGGGTGTCAGGGAGATAATCTGCTCTTTTCACAGCCTAAGGGTTCCTATTGTTCCACTAGAGATCCAAATCTGCAAAGCAGATCATTTGGGGTTTGCAGTGAACCAGCACCACCAATATTTCTCTCCATGTGTCCCCATACCTGGCATGTCGCGCAGTTCAGTGCTTACTTTCCCTCCATGTTAAAGAACAGTAGATGTTTCAGCACCCAGGCTAATGTGCTGCATAGCTGAATACATATAAGGTCCCAAAGGTGAGACCGATTGCATTGCAAATGCTTGTTTCTTTTGACGTCTTCACTTTGGTTTGAGCCTCTGAGGCTGCCGTTTCTCTCTTTTAGTACTGCTTTTCAAGGTCCCGTGTTGGTGAATTCTTATATTCTGACTTTCTTTCAGTTTCTATGGTATGAGCCACAGCTTAAAAGGAACCTGACTTTAAGCAATGAAGCTGCCAATCAAGTACTTTATTCACTAATGGAATGTCATTATTCTCGATACGTCACAACAATGTATAGACAGTTCCTTGCCTGGGTATCTAATGCTATTCATGGAGGAATAAAGCCTTAGTCCTACCAAAGGAGACTAATTGCTACAGCAAAATAAAGAATGTCATACTTCATCGAAAGTTCTAGGTAACATGTGTAGTAGTGGTGACAGCAAAGCCAGCCTACACACTGGAAAAGGGGACTGTGGCAAAAAAAAAAAACGTTATATTTTTATTTCAGCATTTGATAAGTGCATTATTTAGGCATGTAAGCGATTACAATTAGTGTTGTCTTTTCTCATAAAGAGATTATAAATGTATTTGTTAAAACACTATCTTGCTATTGAAATTGTATCTCTGTGTCATAAGTTGTATGTATACCTTACAGAACAATTGAAAACATTTAGCTCAAAGGCAGGTGAACAAAGCTAAAATGTGTCTTAATGCCCGGACAAGGATCGTTTTTACCCAGTAAATGTTATGGGCTCGTGGCTCTAAGTGGTGCATCTTACTAGAAATTTTCCAGATGAAATTGAATTAGAAAATCGATAGTCTTTCGGTGGCATCCTCTAGGGGCACTTATAAAATGCTTAGATTTCAAGGGCTGCTATTGAAGCTCAACCTCGGTCTGTGGACATTGGAGAAAGTGGTTTGCTGCTTATACAATTTGTCAAAAATTAGGGACGAATGGTGCACTGTAGAGAAATATTTCCCAAAGAAATCCACTAACAAGACTATGATTTCACTTACACCAATAAAAAATACCGTTCAAAGAGATATAACGCACATCATTATCCTCATGTGTCACAAAACTAAATTCTGTAGGCCTGGTACTAAAACATATGCCAAATTACTTTCAATATTTCTTGAGTGTTGATCAAATATTTCATGGTGTTGGTGGTAATGGGCTTACCAATGTAAGAACCTGTCATGAATGTTGTTCAACTACATCTAGAGATCAATTAACGATTTCTGCATTGCAATACCTACATTCCGTGCCAATGTATACTTTGGTATTCCATTTGCATGTTGTTATAGTAAAGAATTAGTTTCAATGAAATTCCCCCAGAAAATGGCCATACCAGATCAGTTTTAAAACTGTCAGGCCAACTTCGAAGCCACTTTAGCATTATTAAAGTTAAGCACGTCTTGACAAACTACATTACACCAAAATATTGCAGGGCATTTTCCACATGACATATTGGGCCAAATGTATAAAATTATTTTGCGTCTGCAAATGGTGCAAATCGCATAATTTGGCCTTTTCCGAATATAGGTAATGACAATTTTTTGCGATTACCTAAATTGCAAATGCAAATAGGAAATCGCAATTTGCAAATCCCTAATGCACATGCAAGTAGCCTTTCCTATATGCAAACTGTGCATTTAGGAAATGCTATTACCATCAACTTAACTTAAACTTAAAGTTGATGGTGAACCTGTGCAAAGTTTGAAAAATGCACAAAACGGCATTTTTCAAAGTGCCATGTTGCACAAACATGCCCCTAGGGCATGTCTGTGCCTTACATATGCACCTTTTTTTAGGGGTGCTTCATGGGGGCCTTAGGCCCCCAGGCTCCCTTGCCTTTGCATTACCTAATTTGCAATTTCCAATTAGGGAATCGCAATTTAGGTAATGCAAGAACTCAGGGCACCTCCAGCAGAAACCAAGTAGGTTTTCCGCTTGATGAACAGAAGTTGCAAGAGACGGACTCTTGCTGTCTTGGAATACGCTGGTGCCCATGAAGCGGTAGTCCCGCATCTAAGCGTTTTTTCCCGATTAAGGAAAAACGCACCCTTTTACACGAAACCACAATTTGCGGTCTCTTATTTGGACTAGGGCAGGACGCGCCTTAGCGTGTGCGGACCACCCAGTTCAAAACACCACGGTTCTGACGAAAACCCATGAATGTATATAATGGTTGAAACATGTAGACCTTTTAATTAGTAGTTTTTGTAAATTTCACATCTCACATAGCAAACTTCGCTATTTTTAACGCACTATACTTCTTATGACACCAAAGCCTACCTAATTAGGCACAGGTGCCACACCATTTTAATAAGGGTTCAAGCACTCAAGAATAAACACTTGAAGTGAGTAGTTTTGGCCCTTTTTTAAAACACTTCTTGATAGTTATGCACACATAAAAGAAAAATACGAACCAGCTCCACTGTAGTCAGGTGTCGCAGCACACCCTATAGGCACTCGGCCTATGGGGTCGGACCCCGATGATGAAGCATGTCACCAACTAGGTTGGTGAGTGAGGGGTCTTCTATAAGGATATGCATTATCCGACAACAGGTTGGGGCATATTGTGCTGACTTGAGCACTTAACCCTAGATTCAGAGAAACAGTTCTCTGCCTTTCAGGGGATACTCCTCTATTGTTTCTGTAAACTGTTCCGGGGACCAGGAGTTCCCACCTCACATATTACATGTAAAATTTCCCTGACTCTCTCTTTTGTTATTGAAATGCAAGAACATTCACACCTATGGGCCTTGAGGCCCATAAGAACAAGTGGATTTGCAATTACAAATAGCGATTCCCTAATTGCGTTTGTGATTTTAAAGAAATTGCAGTTAGGGAATTGCTGTTTCCTGTCTGTTTTGCTACAACGCATTTTGAGATTCCCAAATCGCAAAATGCTTTTTTGATACCTCTGGGCCATTGTTGTTTTGCCACATTGCCCCCAGAAGGTTATTCAAATCAACTCTGAAAACTGCCATTCCACACCAGATTCACTATTGCTATACCATATTCCACAGGGATGGCCCTGTCAAATATGCATCACCATGGTGTGTTCTCTGTTAACCCAAAAAAGGCAGTTTTTATTTTGCTAGTCCAGCTCAACTTATCAAGGACTGTACACGATATAACCTTGATTTGGCTACATTGATCTTATACCTAGAAATCCATCTGAAGCTAGTAAGAGTGTCTAAACAGTTCTGATTGAATGAGGACTAGAAATTAGGACCGGTAGCATCACCATACAAATTAACTTTGTAAGTCCTTAAATTAAAGTTGGAAGAATTGTCTGTATTGTTTTGGCCAACACTTTGGCATACATGTTACTATTATTATTTATTCATGATATTGGCCAGTAAGGCAAACAGAAGGCCATATCTTTACTAGTGTTTTCAAAAAATGATATTGTGGCCTTTGCCAAGATTGCGGACTTCAGCCTGCATGAAATACCTTTATACAGACAACATCAACAGGTACTAATATCTCTTAAAACGTTCCCGATTTCTGATGGCACACCAGCAGGGTCTGCAGATTTTCCACTTTTTTGCTCTCAGTCACCACCTTGATTTCTTGCATCCTGATGTCTTGTTCAAATGTATCTCATTTTTGCTTATTTCCTCCAGAAAGCTTAAGACCTATGAAGAATTAATCTTGATTTTGAGGACCCTCCGCCAAGCCTGATAATACAATAATTGAAAAAAAGGAGACAAAGGCTTTTGGGATTTCTAAATCAAATATTTAATGTATCTCTTCGCTTAATAGATGTATCTCATTCCTATTTCTTTCTTTTAACTCTTTGGCCTCTATGGATCTTACCACATTTAGGGCCTGATTTGACAGATGGCCCCTTGTTACGCCATGGGAATGGAGTAAATAGCCTCCAAGCAGACACTGCAGCAAACAGGTTTTTTTTAGTTTAAAAAAGAAATTCCAGAAACAGGGTTTTCTTTTTGGAAATAAAAAAAATAATGCTTCCCACACCATAGGAGTCATCTCCCGTTGTGGGAGAGACCAATTTTAGAATTTTACCGTCCCTCACCACCAGGATTTGAGTGGAGGTGATGGAAAGTAAAATAAAGTGGCCATCCTGATTTGATGGGCGGATGTACAGCCATTTCTCCCGCGGTCCTTACACCATTGGGCCATCAGAAAGACTTAGGCATGGCGGTGAGGAGGTAACGCTGCCATAGCCAAACCTAAGGTTCATCTGCATAAAAACTTGACAGGCAGACGATTATGCTGATGATATTTATCCTTTGTAGCTGTTGTGAAGGAGTACACATACTACCCACATATATATCAGGCCCTTAGACTCCTTCCTGATAGACATTATTTTTACTCTATTTGATTCCTATTTCCCATTGGGGATATCATTTCCAGTTTATAAATATTTTTATGTGAGATCTTTGTATAGTTTTTTTTTTATTTCCTCTGAAGTTCATGTAGTAAGAGCTGTATTTCATAGATAAAAATTTTCCTTTCGATCCTCCTTTTGTTTTTTGCCAGAATTGTGTATTGTATGATGGTGCCTCCTTTTGTTCTTGTATGAAATTAACGAAGTTTGGGTCCTGTAGTAGAGATCAACTGCACATCCATTGGGAAGCTATATTACTGGTCATACATTTCTTCAATATTAATGAGATTATAGAGTGATCAGATACATTTCGGATTTTATTATTGTTTTGAGAAACTTCCTAGCCCGCAAGGAGGAAATCAGAAAAGATTAAGTCTCGAAAATTAGTTAGTGAGTTATTTTAGACTGAATACAAATTAGAATCAGGATTTTGTGGGGTTTTGTTACAATAGGGGTAACATAGATCTAAATCAAAAGACAGGCTGGTTATTGACTCTTTCATCTTAGAGTGTAGCTCTGACCTAATTTTAGCAAACTTATCAATCTGCCCCAAGACTGTGTTCCAATACCCTCCAAATATCTCAGCCATCTCATCTTTTATCTGTTGAACTAATCATGGGTCATCTAAATTCAGTCCATAAATGGAGGCGATTGTAAATCGAAAGTGGCCAACCTAAGAGTTGCGATCACCAACCAGCCCCATCTATCAGCTTTGGAGGACTCAATATGAATGCTATAGTTAATTCTAACCAGTTTCAATTCTCCTTTTAGAGTAGTTTCCTGCTATGACATTACTGCAACCATGGCACCTCTAAACTGCATTACTCATATTTGTGATATAGTATGTGTGTCCCCTGAAGATATTAGCATGATTTATCTCCTATTACATCTAAACAACGGCTGTGTGTTTGTGTCTATTATGCAGTTGTCATGTCTTTTCATAGATACTCTCCCCCACTCACACACCTGGTCCTGGACATTACAGGCCACCAATTCCACCCTTGCTCAGTGCATTGTCACTCAAGATGTCATGTGTGCTGTCACCCAGGGTGGCGACTGTCACATGTAATCTGTCCATTTGTCACTTTCCCACATTACCAGCACAGTCTTTCTTGTTCCATACAAGCATCCCAAAGCCATATGCTCCATCTAAGCAGCTTGCCAGAGCTGGATTTAGGGATCTGCTGCAGGATTTGAGGCTCTTATAATTCAACGATCAGCTGCAGGATTCATGGATCCCGCCGTCTATAAACGTTTGGACAGGTGCTTGGCGATCTCATAAGGGGAAGCCTCTGCTTGGACTCTGCTCTTCATCTGTACTTCTCTGCTTGGGCTCAGCTCTTCACTTGTGTTTGTGGCTCTCAGGCAGAGCTTATCATTAAGCTAGATGTCAAAAAGGTTTTACCAGCAAATTTCTGTTTGCGGCCTTTCTGGGGATTTCTTCTGCAGAATCAGCTCAAAGATTTTCCTTGCATCCTTGGAATTATTTGATCTCTTCCAACACTGTCTTTAGAGGCCACATGCTAGTGAGAACTAATGCGATTTAGATGCTACTTGTTTCAATTTTTGAAATTCTGTTCTGCTCCTGTACTATCCCATGCATAAAGTGATATCCGATAATACTGAATTTCAGAGGTTTCTGTGTGAGTTATTAAGAGTAAGTATACAAGGGTAAGTGTATATGTCAAGATACTGGCAAGGATCCTTCTAAGTGAGATGGAGTGTTACTGAATTCTACACCTGATGTCAAGGTTCTAAAGAGGGTCCTTTCAAACGTGAATCAAAAGGTTTTCAATTCATCATTAATATCTTCCAATTTAGGTATTCCTATTTCACAGATGTTATATATGTGTGAGAAATTTCCAACTTCTCAACAATGTACTCTAATATTTTACTTTTACTTTTCATTGCCCGTGTCTCAGTCGCATACATTTTTAATCCTGTTTGCAGACTGATTGCATCTATATTAGTTTTATCATGGACTCTCCTAATCTTCACAATTTCAGAAGCCTTCAGTTCAAAACTTGATGCTATATCTGCGAGCTGCAGATTTATTATGGGATGTCCAGCCTCAACATTCATTCCAGAACAGTCCACTCAGTGCTATATTTGATGTATAGCACTTGCCCAGACAAACATTGAGCCTTCCAATGGTACACATGATTACAATAAAGGGACAACTACTAAGGTTATTAACAAACTAGTGGACCCTTTAGGTGAAAGAGACCCAAAATTAGTAGATGTCTGGAAAGCAGATAGCATATTACTTGTTTTCTCAGTAATAGTTTGTTCAGATCTAATTGTAGTGCTAGTCAAGTTGCTCAAATGATTAGTAGGAGTCATCTGTACAAGTTACGAACAGTTATGGTTGATCCAATTTGATCCTTATTCTGTTTTATTGTTTTAATCTTTAATTCATTTCTTTGTGCTTAACTGTCAGATGCCAGGGATAGGAATTAGGTGAATCACAAGGTTCTCCTTGTAACATGAGATTAAGGTCTGAGTGAATGGAGATTTTTTTCTCCTGGATGCAACTCTTTCAACTGGTCCTCTACTACTTCTTGTGTGTTGTTAGGATTTTGGACCTGCCTCTAATAGATCAGACTAGTTAATTATCTCCTCTACTCATGGTGCGCTTGGTGGGTTGATTCCCATCATCTCCCTCTTGCATAACCGTCATTGTTGTAGACCCAAAAACTGGTGCTAAACTAAGCCTTAAATAATGAATTGTAAAATTCTGCTAAGCACACTCCTTTTTTTAGCGAGGACAAGCTGGTCGAGCAAGCTGGTAGGTAGTCAAAATATTGAAATTAAAATATCGATATACAATAATATTGATGTTTTAATTTCGATGGTATAGAATATCGATGTACAATAATATCGATAGACAGAATAACGATGTTAAGGTATCTATGTTAATAATATATAAATTTTGTTTAGTGTTATGTATTTTATATGTTTGTTAAACACGTTTTTTAATGTATGTTTAGAAATTGGTAATTTTGTTTACATTTTGCGTTTTAGTATCAGAGCGGGTTGTGGGTTTATAGGGGAATAGGGTGGGAAGTAATTTATTAAAATTAATTAATTATTATGTTTTTTTAATATTTTGATTAATAATTAATTGTTAAATAATAATAAATGGGCAATTAATTATTATTAATTAAATAATTAAATTATAGTTAATGTAGTAATATATTTTATTTTTTGTTATTGTTAATTAATAATTAATTGGTAATAAATTATTATTACGTGATTAAATGATAATTACATTTTCTATGTGATTTATTTATGTGTAGTGGGTTGTCTGTTTATAGGGGAATAGGGTGTGAAATATTTAAATTAAATTAATTAAAGAGCTTGTATTTATTTATTGGTATTTATTATTAATTCATAGTTAATTAATTGGTAATTAGTTTTTTTAAATTAATTTATATTAATTTTAAACAATTTTTTAATGCATTTTGTTTATTCTTGTAAATTTCTTGCTTATTAATTATTAATTGGTCATTTATATTAATTGGTCATTAATTATTAATTGGTAATTAATATTTATCAGTTAGTTAACTTATAATTACATCAATTGAATAATATTAATTGTTATTAATTGATTAATTGATATTTAGATTAATTGTGTCTTTTGTATGTGTAGTGTGTTGTGTGTTAAAAGGGGAGTAGTGTGGTAAGTAATTTTTTGTTATTTTAGTAAATATTAATTATAAATATTTGGTATTTAGTAATATATTTTTGTAAATAAAATATTGCATCTTTTTTTCTTTAAAAAAAGATGTAATTGATAAGTATGTTACTATAACGCCTACGCTATCCTGCGCTTTCGCTACTATTGCACCCTCTAGAGTGGGAATAGTAATTTTACCCCCACGCTATCCAACGCTTTCCCTACTGTTGCACCCTCTGGAGTGGGAATAGTAATTTTTACCCCTACGCTATCCAATGCTTTCCCTACTGTTGCACCCTCTGGAGTGGGAATAGTAATTTTTTCCCCTACGCTTTCCCTACTGTTGCACCCTCTGGAGTGGGAATTGTAATTTTTACCCCTACGCCATCCAGCGCTTTCCCTACTGTTGCACCCTCTGGAGTGGGAATAGTAATTTTTACCCTTACACTATCCAACGCTTTCCCTACTGTTGCACTCTCTGGAGTGGGAATAGTAATTTTTACCCCCACGCTATCCAATGCTTTCCCTACTGTTGCACCCTTTGGAGTGGGAATAGTAATTTTTATCTCTACGCTATCCAAAGCTTTCCCTACTGTTGCACCCTCTGGAGTGGGAATAGTAATTTTTACCCCTACGCTATCCAACACTTTCCCTACTGTTGCACCCTTTGGAGTGGGAATAGTAATTTTTACCCCTACGCTATCCAACGCTTTCCCTACTGTTGCACCCTCTGAAGTTGGAATAGTAATTTTTACCCCTACGCTATCCAACGTTTTCCCTACTGTTGCACTCACTGGAGTGGGAATAGTAATTTTTACCCCTACGCTTTCCCTACTGATGCAATATGTGGAGTAAGTATATATATTAATTTATATGTAGAGTTTTTAATTTATTTTAAATGTATATGTATTAGTTATTATTTTTTAAATATGTTTTAATGTTTATATCTATAATTTGTTAAATTATATGTATTTTTAAATTATTTTTACATTATTATGAATACATTTTAAAAAACGATATGTTTTACTTCGATATTTTGCACAACTATTTTTTTTATGTTTTTGTACTTACCTTTATGTAGATAGAACTTCAATATTTTTGATGTCGATATTTTTGCTTCGATATTTTTGTATGTCTATATTCTGTCTGTCGATATTATGTCATAGATCCGAGAAAGCTATGCTGATTTCTGCTCAGGCAAGGAACTATTTTTCTGCTTTATATCTGGGGGATTATCCATTCTCTTTTTCTTTGCCCCTTGCACAGGGTCATAGACTGACCTTACAATGGGAAGAAGTCAGAGATGCTATTGTGTCTTTGCCTGTGGGTAAGGATCCCGGGGCAAATGGGTTTCCAGGCGACCTATGTAAGTCTCGGGTTGATCAGTGGGCTAAATTCTCACACATTATATATTAATGCTGCTATTAGTAATTCCCTTCCAGAGTCATGGCATCACTCTGCTTTACACCTCTGTTTAAGAAGGGGAATAGGTCTGACCCTGGCTGCTACAAGCCCAGTTCCTTAATTGAGATAGAGGTCAATATTATAGGTAGGGTTATACTGAAACTCTTAACCCAGTGGGCTGCGGAACAGAACATACTGACAGACATTCAATATGGGTTTCATGAGGGGTAGGGCACTATGGAGCAGGATCTTAATCTTTATCTTTTAGTCAATGCATATGTGCGGGCGAAAAAAGGTCCCTTCATTTAGCCTTCATGGACCTCAACTCTGCATTTGACTTGGTCAACAGCTAGAAGCTTTCCATGCCAGACTCTATAAGGTAACTTTTTCATTGGGACTCACCTGGTTCCTGTATCTGGCCCACAATCCATCATTGTTAGCTACAAGCTTGTGACTTTTACCCGGCCTGCAAAACCAGATAATTGCAAGTTGGGCTTTGTGCCTTTAGGCGCTATACTTACCTTAAATCTTTAATATTGCACATCTCAGGTTTTACTGATTGGATTTTTGTTGTTTTGGTCTCAAATCATTTATTACATTTTGCTCTTTATTTCTAAATTGGTGTGGGGTTTTTCTTGTGTTTTCACTTTATAACTTTATGAAGTGCTGCATAAATATTTTACAGATTTCCTCTAAATTAAGCCTGAGTTCTTTGTGCTAAGCTACCAAAGGGAAAAACACAGGTTAATTTGGGGTTTGCCTGTGTTTCACACTGACATGAACTGTGGTAGCTGCTTGAGTAGGAATTCTTCTCCCTCAACCAGTAACCCAATTTCGTACAAAGCCCTCCTGGATCACTCCAAAATATGTATACACCTCGGCTGAAGCAATCACTATGTGCCACATCAATTCCGAGACAGCAGCAATATGTTCCGAACAATGGTCCTTTTTTATTCTCACAGTGCTGCCTTTCCAAGGCAGCTCAGCAACTTTGCAGACCACACGTATCCACTGACAGGAAGATTTTTTGGCAACAACAAAAAAAAAAAGAAAACCAATCCTAAATTCACGTAGACTCAAATAGAACCTATTGTTTTCAACATATGCTTACTTTCAGTTTACATGCATACGTTGCATTCTTTCTCTCTTCTACAGAAGCTAATCTTCTCTGTCTAAGGGTACTATTGGGGTCTCAAGTGGACAGCTACCTCGATCAGCCTTCCACCAACTTTTTCTTACCTTCCCATCGGTCATAGCTTAGAAATTTCTACTCAAATCTCTACCTGGAGTACACCTCCATAAAATACTATTCTGCTTCCCATTTGCACATAGAGAAATGCTTAACAAACTGTCACTTTTTGCACAAGTATCTCCAAAGATATAATTGGCGCACAAAAACGTAGATTTGGGGCTGCACAATTTTCCTTGTTTGCACAAAGCAGCTCTGCAATTTTTCACAAAGCACTCTTGCATGAATCTGGGACTTCGAATACAATCTGACTCAACCTTTCTAAACAGGCACTAGAATGGGAAGATGGGTGAACACAGAGTCAAAGTTTGTCCACTTCATTGACATAAGCTGAATCAATCAATTTTTCTTATTGTCTTTTAAAGGGATTAGTTATTCACAGCGGTGGCTTACTCCTATGGCCATTGGGGCTTAGCTTCCTTGATTATCAATAATGACATTAGCATATTGTTCACTGTTGATTTGAGTTTAAAAAAAATCAATCCTTATAGCAAGGGTCATGCAGCTGTGCCAGGCTGTGATTGAATCTGTCTGATGGGTGGTGCAGGTGCATCAAATGTCATGCCTTGTATTTTATCACAATAATACATTTCCAGCTGTCTGCACTGCTTCATCACTAAGTATCAAACAATAGGGGTATCCAGGTGCTGGGGTCTCGCTGGGAGTGGTCAAAGAGCCAGGTCTTGCATTCCTGTCTGGATTTCGTGAGAGTTGCTGACATTCAAAGGTGAAGGGCGTTCCTCGCTTTGGTGCCGAGGTAGGAAAAGGAACGGCCCCCACTGTGGCTTCGGCAGAGTTGAGGGCCCGGAAGGTGGAGCACAGGTGTCCTGAGGGTCGGTGGAAGGTCAGGCGGTTGTTGATGTATGTTGGTCGTTGGTAGTGGAGGGATTTGTAGGCATGTGTCAGTATTATGAATTGGTGAAACCCTGAAACCGGTCCTAGGATGCTTGTTTCCAGTCCAGGGAGGACCTGGCCTGGCAGTTCAGGCAGGACTGTTCCCATTGGGCACAGGGTCAAGACTGATTTGCATATGGCTGGGTTCAAACTGGAATGGCATAAAGAGCAAACAAATGATGGATGTAGGCTCAGATCTCTGTACTGGGTGAATGTATGACATTGTTCTGCATTCTGTCCATAATTGTTCTTTTAATATTATGAATTGACATCTTTTCTGGACTGGGAGCCAGTGGAGGTTCCTTAGATAGGGTTATGTGGGTTTCCATCTAGGTATTGGGTGAGCTGGTGATTGATGGCCTTCAAGGGCCTTGGTGGTAAAAGGAGCAGTGAGACGGGGTGGTAATTCTTGAGTTTGCTGGGATCGGTGGAGGGTTGCTTGAGGAGGGTCCTCACTTTTGTGTGTTTCCATCCACTGGGGAAGGCAGCCATGGTGATGGATGTGTTCAGGATGGAGGTGAGCGGCATGCCGATTTCTTTGCTCCAGAGGTCAAAGAGGTAGAGGTGGGCAAGTGTCCATGGGTGCTCCAGAGTGGATGGAGTTCATGATGGCTGTGGGGTTCTGTGTGGTGAGCTGTTCCCATATGGTGAGCAGGTGAGTGGCGTCCGAAGGTTTGAGGAGGTTGTAGAGGTCAGTGGGTTGGGGCTCAAAGTTACTGTAGATGGGGGGTATCTTGTGGAAGTAATTTGCTAGTGAGTCACAGAGTTCCTGGTAAGGGGAGATTGAGTTCTTGGTGGCAGATGGGCAGGAGAACTCTCTGATAATGATGATTTATTTATTTATTTATTTGGACATTTATTAAGCGCCTGGTTACGCCACTGGCGTGTCCCCACGCTGTGATTCAAGTCGCAGTTCCAACGGGAGATCATTCCAGCGCTTGGGAGCAAGATATCTAAAAGATCTGCCTCCCATGCGAACTTTAGATACTCTAGGGACTTTTAACAGCCCAGTCTGGGAAGACCGTAGACTGCGTGTGGGCTCATAGTGGGATACTAGGCTCTGGAGCGGGAGAGGTGCTTTGCCGCTCAAGATGCGGTGACATGTGGCAAGGGCCTTGAACTCCACTCTCCTCTCAATGGGAAGCCAATGGAGGGCCCGCAAAGCTGGTTTGGCGGAAGACCTCCTAGGGAGCCTGAGTACAGGCCGCGCTGCCGCATTTTGAAGAACCTGCAGGCGGCCCATGACCCTGCCTGTGGCCCCCAGATAAAGCAGGTTCCCATAATCAAGTCGGGAGGTGACCAGGGCGTGCACCAGCGTCTTTCGAGCGGAAATGGGAAGCAGATCTAACACTTTCCTAAGGGCTCTCAGGACACCGAAGCATACCCCCGCCACCCGACCGACCTGTGGGCCGAAGGCAAGGTCCTTGTCCAGCCACACGCCAAGGTTCCTGGCCTCACGGCAGGGAACAGGAACTTCACCCAGACAGGGTGGCCACCACGCCGACGACCACGCAGATGGCCCACCCCCCACCACGAGCACCTCGGTCTTGCTACCGTTCAATTTTAAACAGTTTGCGAAAAGTTGATGATGAAAAGTTCCTTGCTGTGGTTGGCGCTTGATTTGATGCGGTCTGCTATGGTGTGTTTTTTCTAGGGGTGGGTGGCAAACGCCGCTCCCCCGGCAAAGTTCACTGAGTTTTTGCCATTCCTCGCTCTGCTTGTACTGCGGACTTTAACAAAAACTTCACCTACCCCTGGCGGAGTGGAGTTTACCAGTGTTCTCGCAACTCACCCCTATTAAAAAGGTCTACAGGCAGCTAAGCCTCCCTGCTTGCCTAAAGGATGATCGTCTGCCCGAAGGAGTGTGGGAATAAAATGCAAGATCTACCGGATTCTTCCTGCCATGCCACACCCAACATTCATTGGCTGATGGGATAATGGAGTGCTTGTGAGACAGGTAAGGGGGCAGCAATTGCACGCAAGGTGATTGCGCTATTCTGGACCCAGCATCTCGCACTGCCCCAGCTGCATCTAGCATACAGTCATGCCACCTCTCTGCACATTCCCGCTTCTGCTCTTGTCCCCAGTGCCCATCATGCACTTACAGTGCATTATGAATGCCCCCAACAAAAGCCAAATATGGGCCGCTTCGGCATCTCCCCCAGCCGGAACTCAGCTCTTCCTGTGTGCCCCAGCTGACCGGAGCCCACTGCAGCCTCCTAGAGCTGGGGCAACTCACCTTCTCTGGGACACAATGCAGCAGCCTGAGGCCCCACCTGAAGTAAGGAAGATGGCGCAGCCAGTGCACGCAGTCCCCAGGAGGGGCAGCGCCATGGGAACCACCTCAGGAGGGGCAGCTGAGCCTGGACTAGGTGAAGATGACAGGTAAAGTCTTGTGATGGCCTTATTGTACTCCCTTCCCTTTGTGGATTTGTGTCAAAATGGTCTGCCTTTTATTGGATTGTCCCAGTGAAAATATAGCTTTTCATGGTATGCGCTATATTTGGAGTTCAGCATAGGGTTGCTTACCATTGGTTGTCCATTAGGGATGAATTAATGAGTGTTGGAACTACAGGGTCAGCGCTGACTATTCCCCAAGGATCACGTAACCCCAACAAGAAGTTCAAAATCAAGACTCAGTCTTGTAAAAGATTCAGTCCAAAGAGGCAGGGCCTCTCATGCAACGTTTCAAAGGAAAGATCTGTCCCTCTGTTTACTTGACTGTGAGTTTGGCTTTATGTGCTCCTGCTGCAAGGTTTTGAGGTCAGATCAGTCAGCTCTCCGGATGACATCTTCCAAAAAATCAATCTTGGTCCCTGGCACATATTCTTTTACAAATTAAGCACTGATTGGCACAATATATGGTCTCTCAGATCTGGCTCTTTGATGACTAATCTCAAAAGACTAGTCACCTGTCACCGAAACACGGAGGAACCTTATTATGTCTCCTTCGAAACTGATCAGTAATTTGTAGTCTGGGGCAGGGCCAGTTCTTCACCGTCCAGAGCAGCGCCCTTCTAGGGCACTTGGACAGTGCTAGGATCAGCCATGCCAGGAGGCGGGCGTGCATCTCAGGCCACCAAGGCCCTCAAAGAGTATGGGGATGGGCCAGGAATCAAATGTGTCCACCTAATTTGTAGGTCAACTGGAACTGGGAAGAAAGCTTCAGGCTCGCTGGCACGCATGTTGCAGCCAGGTCTCAAGATCCCTCCCAACAATGGTGGGCTGTGATGCGGCAATGACGCCAGCAGCTTGCTTAAATTGCAGATTTTGAGCCACCCAACCACAGGCCGGGCAGTCTCTCCCACGTTTCACCTACCTGTCATAATGGTTCTGGTCTCCTGCTTAACCATGCTAATCTCTATTATAAACTACAAATCGCCAGCGTGGTAAGCACGGTAACTACTCATGTCTACCTCTAACATTATTACTTCTTTGTTCACAATATTATCAGATGGCTAGGAAGCCAATGGCTTAACATCTTATATTTCTCTATGGGAATAAACTGAATCATGCATCCCCCAGGCCATGGAACTAGCAGGCATAAAATAAATCCAGCATGCAGAATTCTATTTGGTCTATCAGTCTTTACCCATCCCCCATTGTTGCCCCCTCGGGTTGTTGCATTTTGTAAAAGTAATGCACATGGGCCTCAGTGGCCATCTTGACGCCCATCTTCAGAAGCCACCTTTCCATAGACAATGACGTTGGAAATAATTGTTATGCTTGTGTTTCAATTCTAAGGGTCCTCCTGGGTGTCGATGAATTCCAACATTTCACTATTAATTGATTTAATTGTACATGTCTGAAGCACCGATTGAATGATTCTTAACAACTTACCCCTGTTCAAACTCTCATGGGTAACCTGAGGAAAGATGATCTTCCCAGGTGATTGCAATTTTTCCACTGCTCCTTCACCTACTACATTATTCATATAAAGCATGCAACCAAACTCTTCAGCTTATGTGTTGAGCTAACTATTTATTTGGCGTCATTAGCATAAATGACACAGTCTTCACGTGTATTCAGCCACTTTGAATTTATTTAAAACTGGCATGTGTCCCAGTAACACTGATAAATGAATTATTTGTTTATGTACCTATCTACATCATGATTTCCTTAAATAATTAAAATTCATCGACATGTTTAAAATATTTTGATCCAATCGGAGTGTTAGCACAAATTAAGTTACTTCATGTTCCTGGGCTAAAAAAGGCCGAGTTGTTCCTAGGTATGTGAGAAAGGGAACGCTTTCTTGAGTGTTACAGTTCCCTTCAATGAGGATCAGTTAAGTTGATGTGCATATGTGAAATTATGTAAAGGTATTTACATCCGACGTACTTGGGTGGGAAGCAGTGGAGCATTTTACATAGTGGCGGGAGTTCTCGGAGATTAATACTGATACTAGGGTTAGTAGTGATGCGGCAAGTATTGGCGCCTCTAATTACAACGTCAATGGATTAAAGAACAAATAT
Source organism: Lissotriton vulgaris (assembly GCF_964263255.1). Classification (NCBI taxonomy): domain Eukaryota; kingdom Metazoa; phylum Chordata; class Amphibia; order Caudata; family Salamandridae; genus Lissotriton; species Lissotriton vulgaris. The sequence continues at coordinate 956,345,633 of NC_141699.1, forward strand.
TCAACGGTGCTGCAGGTGAGAGGATAAACCAAAACCTCCAAATCGGACCACCGTCATCTGTATTGGAGATAATCAAGCGTTAGGTGGAAATTTGCATCTTTCAGACTTAAAATTACAATTCATTTCATTTCATAAATCTTTATTTCGGTAAAATTTTTCACAATAAAAGACATTTATAACATTCATAAAATTAATAAAAAAGTAAGGATATATGCTTTATAAAATCATCCATTGTCAATAAAAACAGAGCTTCTTGGAACAGTATCTGTCCTTGGTACGTTAGGGTCAGTGGCCAGCCTTGAGGCATTTTCTTCTCAGAAACCAAATGGCACCCAAATATTTGGCCACTGCAAAAACAATATAGTCCGACAGATTTGATTTCAGAACTCTGAAGGCAGCCAAACACTCTACGAATCCCAGGTTTCTGCATAGGGGAACTATCCATTTCTTGCGAATCTTACTGTAGACCGGGCAAAAAAAGAGTATATGGAGTTCAGACTCATCAGACATTCTGCAAGCTGGACACAAGCTGACTGATTGTTCACTCCACTTGCTTGCGAAAGCTCGAAGGGGGAGGGACCCGTGCCTCCACTGCAAATATAATTTCCTAAGCAAGGGAGGACACAGTTTATCTAGAACTGGTACAAAGCTGTAAGTATCCTTAATGCATAGAAAAGAGTCGGTCAATGAGCCATGTTTTTGATGGTTTAGGAGTTCCGTTAATTTACTATCGTGGTATGCCTTAGCTAATTTCTTTTTGGGAAAAAGTGGGCAAGTGGTTAAAGGATCAGACCACATCTTCGGGAGTCCCAGACCCTCCAACTCTGATTTGATGAATTTGAGCCACTTAATTTTCCCTGTGTTGGGCATAGCGAGCACCTCCTGTAATCCCTGTCTGTAGCTGGTCAATTCGGGAGTTGCCCACAACCTGCGCCAGTAAGCCAGCGGACGAAAAGCCAGATCTTCGTCTAGTGGCCGCAACCCTAGGTCCAGCCTTAAAGGGACAAGAGGCGTGCTGGGTGGAAGTCCTACAACTCTCCGAATGAATTTGTTCTCCTCTTTTGCCAAGTCTTGTGTTCCTGCATGACCCCAAAGTTCACACCCATACAGCCCCCCTTGCCTGTACCTTGTAGATCTGTATAGGGGGACCTATGGGCCGAATGGATGATTTGTTGTTGCCCAGGAGATTCATAATACCCCCCGAATATTGAGTCAATTTAAGGAGTGCTTTCTCCTGATGCGTACTCCAGGACAATCTATCGTTTAACATGACACCAAGGTACTCGAAGGTTTTCACCCTCTCAAATCTACTCTGTCCGATTTTAGGGCTAAAGCGGAATTTCTGCGGGGGGGTTAAAGACCATGAATTTGGTCTTTAAGGTGTTAATTTCTAGACCGTGAACCCCGCAGAAGTCCGCAAAGCCGTCAAAAACGCGCTGGATGCCTGTTGCAGACTTTGAAAGCAACAGGGTGTCGTCGGCGAACATGATCGCCGGCACCCTGGCGCCAGCCAGCTTGGGGGCATCGGAGTTGGCAACCCCGTTTAGGTGAGAGATAACCCCGTTGACGTAGAGGCAAAACAGGGTCTGTGCGAGCACACAACCCTGTCTTCCCCCCTGTCAACGGGGAACCTATTTGACAGTGCTCCCACCTTGCCACACCTCACCTGCGCAAAAATGGCACTGTGAAGACGAACAATCATCTCCAGCAAACTCTCGGGAACACCCAATTTGGCCAACACCTCCCAGAGCTTTTTGCGGGGGACCAGGTTGAAGGCCGCCCTCAGGTCCACGAATACAGTGTAGAGGCTGCCACCCTCCAACTGCACCGTTTTCCAGAAGATGAGGACAAGCCGAAAGACCTGATCTATAGTTGAGACATTCTCCCTAAATTACAATTCATTAGACCTACATATAGGCACAAGAGGATTTATTGACTTCCATAAAATCTCAGAATGTTTTAGTCAAGTGCTGGCTGCAGGATTTGAGCCTAAATCCCCCGCTCTAAAATCTGTGCGGTACTCAAATCTCATTGACACTGTATTAATTATGTCGGATTTCATGCCCACCTAACTCTTCAAAGTATGTTGTAATGTGGCCAGATCTGCTGTGTTCGAGGGTATCCCAAGATGCTTTTCTGTTCCTTTTATGATTTTTCTTGGATTTAATTTTGTTTTTCTTTGTTTATTTAGAGGGTGAAGGTCAGGGGAGACTCCTAAGCCATGAAGTGCTTTTCGGCGGCCTCAAACACCCTTCAGCTACTGTTAGATTCTATAAAGCACTCTTGCGCTGGCTATGATGGGTTTAGCTGGGAGGCTTGGGATGGAGTGAGGAATGTAAGATGGAACATAGAGTGCGTGTGACTTCACTCATGCAGGGATGTGGAATCCATTGTTTTAAATTGTAGGCAGTTGCCTTTCCATTCCCTCCCCTGCCCTTTGTTACAGTAAAGCTTAGACGTAGACTTCCCTTTGAAAAGCATCCCGGGAGTCAGAGTGCACCTTTTCACGTTACTTAATGAAAGGGCTTTTGCTTGCACTTGGAGGGCTCGGGGCTCTGCGGCCTGGGGGCCCGGAGCCACAGAGGGAACTCTACCATGTGGCTGCGAGTGGGGGTGTCCCTGACAGAACTCCGATCCGGGGCCCCCCCAGGCAGCTTGACATGCAGGCAAAGCATGGGGAAGCCTGCCCGGGCACGACAGACCCCTGTCCAGGGCCCATGGTAGAGTGGCAGGCCGGGAGACAGAGCCATGGGCTGGAGTGCCTGCCCCGGGTCCAGCGGGCCCCTTCGCCTGAATGGAGCTCCCGGACCGGAGGTGCAGGGGAGGCCTCCCCGGGCCCGTGGAACCCCGTCCTGGGTATTTTGCTATGCCGCAGGCCAGAGGACGGAGCCTGGGATAGGCAAGGGGCTCACCCCAGGGCCCTCAGGGGCCCCATTTAAGGCTCTTGTACCCTGCAGGCAGGGGAAGACACCACAGGCCCGATGGAACCCTGTCCCGGGCCCTTGGCAGTGCGGCAGGCAAGGGAACAGAGCTTGGGGTGGGAGCACCTGTCCTGGGTACCAGCAGGACCACTGGGCCTGTTCGGAGATCCCGGGCCTGAGGGCGTAGGGGAAGCCTCCCAGGGCCCATGGATCCTGTCCTGGGTACTTTGCCACGTGGTAGGCCAGAGGACGGAGCCCGGGATGGGGAAGGGGCCCACCCAGCCTTTTCAGGGCTCTTGTACCCAGCCAGGAGGTGGGAGTCGCAGCAGCGTGCCCTCTTTCCCCGGATCTGAAGACCGAGGCCTGCGGGGGCAGGCGAGCACCCGCAGGCCCGGCCGGCAGGGGGTTTGCCCTCCTCCGGAAGCCGACCGCAGAGGTGGGCACCTGAGGCACTGCATGTGGCAGCCCTGAGACACCATAGACAGCCATGCTCAGCACGCAGCCAGGCGTTCAGGGGCTAAATGGTCACTAGCTCCAACCCCACCAAGTCACACCTCCCTGGACTCCCCTAGGTGTCTAGTCTTGAGAAATGTCTGGGTTTGGTAGGTTTCCGTAGATGGCTGCCTAGCCCGGGACCAAAAATGCAGGTGCCCCCTTGCAAACCCAGGTCATTTTGTGTACAAAGTTTTGATGTCTCCACAATATGGTTTGGGCCTTTCCCTGTCGTGGGTATTCGGCCCACCCACACAAGTGAGGTACCATTATTATTGGGAGACCTGGGGGAATGCTGGGTGGTATAAAATTTGCGTCGGCCTAGTGATGCCACTGTTGAAGCCATCTTTTCCTTTTGATACCAAATAGAATAGCTTCAGGCCTATTAACTTAGCCTACATTTAAAAACCTCCATCTTGGGGTGTTTTGCTCTTTCACCGTCTGAGAAATGCTGTCCTTGCAATTCTCCACGCCCAGACGAGGTACGTGACACACGGCTTGCACAATACTTTATATTAACAAATGACAAGATTTCGCAATATTACTCATCGCCTGCTTATGTCGCAGTTTGTATGGAAATATACCAGGCCATGGCAGCGCGCATTTTGATTGACTGTCCCCAAAACTGCCCATTCTGATCACATGGTTAGCTACAGTATGTATGCATCAAATCTATCACACCTTACAAGGAGATATCTTGTTACAGATCCTGTCTATTGGCTGTGGGTTTCATGGTGCACTGTGGACTACGTATAATACTTCTTGCTACGTGTCATATGGGTGGTCTTGTGGTTTAAATCTATAAAGCATACCAAACTCAATAAATCTTTGGACATTCTAGCTTCTATGCTGACTGTCACCGTGTTGCACGTTAAATTGTATTTGTGGTGAATAATAAATATACCCTATTCTGAGCTGACAAATTCTGTGGTTGTGTCTGTCTTTCCTATCATTAATTATCCCTTGTATTTCAGACTTGCTTCTACATTTTGGTGGAGAATGCGGGCAGTGGCAGAAATGCCAGCCATGGGCATGAATCGGTTGTCACGCAGGGTATATTGATTTGGTATCAGATTTGGGAGATGTTGAAGCCATCTTTTCCTTTTGATACCAAATAGAATAGCTTCAGGCCTATTAACTTAGCCTACATCTAAAAACCTCCATCTTGGGGTGTTTTGCTCTTTCACCGTCTGAGAAATGCTGTCCTTGCAATTCTCCACGCCCAGACGAGGTACGTGACACACGGCTTGCACAATACTTTATATTAACAAATGACAAGATTTCGCAATATTACTCATCGCCTGCTTATGTCGCAGTTTGTATAGAAATATACCAGGCCATGGCAGCTCGCATTTTGATTGACTGTCCCCAAAACTGCCCATTCTGATCACATGGTTAGCTACAGTATGTATGCATCAAATCTATCACACCTTACAAGGAGATATCTTGTTACAGATCCTGTCTATTGGCTGTGGGTTTCATGGTGCACTGTGGACTACGGATAATACTTCTTGCTACGTGTCATATGGGTGGTCTTGTGGTTTAAATCTATAAAGCATACCAAACTCAATAAATCTTTGGACATTCTAGCTTCTATGCTGACTGTCACCGTGTTGCAAGTTAAATTGTATTTGTGGTGGCTAATAAATATACCCTATTCTGAGCTGACAAATTCTGTGGTTGTGTCTGTCTTTCCTATCATTAATTATCCCTTGTATTTCAGACTTGCTTCTACACCACAACTTTCTAACTCAGAAATGTGAGGAAAATATTATTTTTTTAAGCTATATTTGAGGTTTGCAGGGGATTCTGGATGAGAAAACATTGGTGATGCACACAATCTACACCTCCCTGGACTCCCCCAGGTGTCTAGTTTTCAGAAATGTCTGAATTTGGTACATTTCCCTAGATGGCCTTCGATCCCGGGACCAAAAGCCAGGTGACTCTCTTGCAAAACCAGGTTGTTTCATGAAAAATCATTTTGATATCCCCACAAGACTTTTTAGGCCATTTCCAGTTGCAGGCACTAGGCCTATCCACACAACTGAGGTATGATTATTTATCAGCAGACTTAGGGGAATGCAGGACGGGTGGACGTTTGTGGCTCCCTGCAGATTCCAGAACTTTCCATCACAGAAATGTGAGGACATTTTTTTTTTTTTACAAGGTTTGAGGTTTGCAAGGGATTCTGGGTAACGGAACCTGGTGAGAGTCACACAAGTCACCCTATCCTGGAATCCCCTGGGTGTCTAGATTAAAAAAATGTACAGGTTTGGTATGTTTCCCTATGTGCCGGCGGAACTAGGGCCCAGAATCCACAGCTGGAGCATTGCAAAAAAAGGCCCTTTTTCTGTGGAAAAAATTAGATGGTCCACGTTGCGTATTGGGCTGTTTCTTGTCACAGGCACTATGCCTACCCACACAAGTGGAGTACCATTTTTATTGGAAGACTTGGGGAAATGCTGGGTGGGTGGCAGTTTGTAGCTACACACAGATTCCAGAACTTTCCATCATATTAATTCGGCGGAAAATTTGTTGTTTTTTCTTTTACAAAGTTTCGGCTTTGCAAGGGATTCCGGTTAACAGTACCTGGTGAGAGCCACACAATTCACCCCATCCTGGAATCCCGTGGGTGTCTAGGTTTAAAAAAAAATGTACAGGTTTGCTAAGTTTCCCTAGGAGCTGGGTCCCAAAATTCACAGCTAGGCACTTTGCTTTGTGGCCCATTTCCTGTTGTGGGCCCTAGACCTATGCACACAAGTGAGGTACCATTTTTATCAGGAGACTCGGAGAAAAGTATGGTGTGTGGAAGTTTGCGGCTCCCCACAGATTCCAGAACTTTCCATCACAGAAATGTGAGGAAATTGTGTTTTATTTTTTTACAATGTTTGGTAGTAGCAAGAGATTCTGGGTATTAGTACCTGGTGAGAGCAACGCATGTCACCCCATCCTGAAATACCCTAGGTTTTCCTAGGTGGTGGCTGAGCTAGAGCCCAAAATGCCCAGCTAAGCCTTTTGCTAAAAAAGGATCCGTTTTCTGTGGAAAAACGTGATGGGTCCACATTGCGTATTGGCCTGTTTCCTGTCGCAAACTCTAGGCCTACCCACACAAGTGGGGTACCATTAGGGGAACACAGAATAGTAGAACAAGTGTTATTGCCAGATGTCTTTCTAGGCATTTCTGCCTCCCAAATGTAAAACAGTGAGTAAAAAAGAAGACATTTTTTAAAAGTGCCCTCTAATTCACATGCTTGTATGGCTACCCACAAATTCAGAGATGTGCAAATAACCACTGCTTCAAAAATCCATATCTTATTCCCATTTCAGAAATACATAGGTTTTCTTGGTGCCTGGTTTTCACTCTTTATATTTTACCAAATGAATTGCTGCATACCAGGTACACAATGAAAAACCATTTCAAAGTGCGGCTCAGTTATTGGCTCTTTGTACCGCTGGTTCTTGGTGAACCTACACGCCCTATATATCCCGCAACCAGAAGAGTCTCATGGACATAATTATATATTAAGTATATTGCTTTTAAAAATCAGCCACAGTTAGAAGAAGTTACAGGTGAAAATGTAGGCACAAATGGCTGATTTTTTTAACTTAATTTCAACATTATTTCAACTGTTAGTTTCTACAGGAAAATCGTGAAGGATCTACACAAATGACCCCTTGCTGAATTCAGAATGTTATCTACTTTTCAGAAATGTATAGCTTTATGGTATCCATTATTGGTTTCACATGAGGGGTAAGGCAGGGCTGTGTCCTGGCACCCTTCCTTTTTACACTCTACACAAATGGCATTGAACAGGCCATATTGGAAGGGTGCCAGGATTTACCATGCTTAAGAAAATGTCCAATACCCTCCCTACTCTATGCGGATGATGCTGTGATTTTAGCACAAACCCCCCTGGAACTTCAACGCGCTCTTAATAGTTATCATGGCTATATGGCTAATCTAGATTTAAGGATTAATATTAAAAAAACGTTTGTTATGTCCTCCGGGCTCAGTCATAACAAAATGAGGGATATTTTTATTGAAAAAACCAAGCTGGAGAACACTACTGCGTATCCTTATCTCGGAATCTCAATAGACAACAAGTGTTCATGGAGGTAGGCAATAGAGGCCAGGAAATTGCTGTTTATGAGGGCCACCACTGCTCTAGTCAACTTTGCACACAGGCTAGGTAAAAGGCCACCAGCAGAGATGATTCAAATTTATTAAGCTAAATTCGGTCAGCGCAGTGACGTATTGAGCTGGGGTGTGGGGCTATGGAAAAATGGATGCCCTCCAAAAGGTAGAGAATAGCTTTTTGAGGTTCCTTCTTGCGGTCCTGAGTGGTACTTCTATCTTTAATTGCCACCTGGAATTGGGCTTGCCATATGTTACCGATCTAGTGAGACTTCAACCGATCCTTTTGTGGCATCGAATTTGGTCCTCCCCCAAATCAGTTTTTAACCAAGGGCTTTTTAATGACTATATTTCTCTCGAAAACTCAGACAAGATAGGTTGGCTCTCATATGTTAAAAACTTCCTATCTGATCTGGGTTTGGCAAGATACTACCATAATCCCCAATGGCGTTAGAGATCTCCAGGAAAAAGTTTAAAAAATGATGCTTCTCACACTTGGAAGAACTACGACTGACCACGAAGTCAAATAAAATTTCAGTCTAACACAACCTTTTGGTGCAAACCACTCTGACCATACAGCCTTACTTAATTTTTAATCTGAGTGGTTATGACAGGTTTGTGCTTACAAGATTTAGGATGAACATATTTTATCGTCTGGTAACTTTTCCTAAAGCTAACGATTGGTCAAAACTGTTATCAATCTGCCCCTGTGATGAAGTGTCTACACAGTCTTCGATGCATGTGGTCTTGTTTTGCAAATTCTAAAAAGAACCAAGGAAGCACTGGGTGTTACCAATACCAAAAAGTCTGGGTTTGCGACAATGTCGCCCTGCTTTCCTTGTGTTGCAATTTTTGGAAGTAGAGTGTTTTGCAAAGAATTGAGCCAGATTCCTGAAATTCTGTATAAACATAGGTCAAATATAGAATAGGCCAGCTGAAGCATCTACTGTGTAAGAATTTAAGTGTTTTTCATCTTCCTGTACACCAATGAATTATTTCTGCTCTTTCATTCCGAGTTTGCACATTTGCACTATTTCTGCTGGTATGTACTGTCATCAATAAAACTTTCTTTGTTTTAACTTATTTATTACGTTTAGAAAATGAAATTTTAGTCATGTTTTAACTGCATTTTTACCAATGAACTTTTATAGTTTTTGTATCCTTAAAAACCGAATAAAAGAATTTTTATTGATTGATTGGTTTCACATTCATTTCTACCACTACCTGGAAGGAGGTTGAAAGCACAATTAATAGTAAAAATAGGCTATGTCCCAGTAAAATGCCAACACTGTGTAGAAAAGTTTGGTTTTCTGAAAAGGTCTGCCTGTTCCTGAAATCTGGGAAGATGGTGATTTTAGCACCACAACCCCTTTGTTGATACCATTTGCAGGGAAAAATTAGACACTTTCTTCTGCAGCACCTTTTTCCCATAAAAACCCATATTTTTCTGTATTTTGCCTAATTTATAAGTCACCTCCAGGGAAATCCACAGACCTCTGGTACCTTGAGAATCCTCTGGGTGTTGGAAGAGAAATGTAAATTTGACGTGGATACCTTTTGTGGACAAAATGTTATGGGGGCAAAGCGTGAACTACCCCAATTAGTCAAAAAAGTGCATGGCACAGGGTGGCCTGGTTGAGAACGGGTTAACCATTGTGAGGTTATTGCTGATCAAAATTCAGTCAGATCTTGTAAACATGATTTGATTGTAAAATAGACTGAGATCATTCTAACACAGACTGATCAGACAATAGAAGGCTCTAGTGTTTTCCTTGTTTCACACTTAATTTTTTTTAAAGCTTTACACATTTCATTTCTTTTATCCTTACTCTTTCAGAGTTATTGGAGACTATTCTTTCCATTTAGTGTCCGGTGAACAAAGTCAAGCCTTTGAGAGTGTTAATATAGGCTGTATAGAAAAATGTACTCTAAATTAGTTGAAAGTTCGGTATACCCAGAAGTTTCCTTCCATGCAAGAACTGGTCATATATAGGTGCATAAAATCAAAGTGAATCAAAATAAAATTAAAGTTGATTGGTTAATTTACAGTGAAGGGGAAGGCAATTGTATAGATTGTTGTCTCTATGGTTCATTAAGTACATAACTCAATGTGTTTACTCGGTTTGGAAACATACCCTTTGTGATATTGACCATACAAAAGATGTGAGACCTTTGATAACTTTTAAAGTTTCGTTCACCAGGAAACTCATCCAATAGCTCAGTAGCATCTGGCAGGCAAGGAGGATAGTGGGGCGGGAGGTAAACAAAATAAGTTATAAACTAATAAAATATAAGAAATACACCTACCTTTGATCTTACGTCCTCCTTGATTGGGTCCAGGCAGGCAAGCAGGCTCCAATGTGGCAGGACCAGTAAGCTGCAGTAACCAATCCAGGTGCTGCTTTCATTCAGCATGAAAACAGTGCCAGGATTCGAGGGATAAGCCTCTCTCGCAGTTCCCGATGACACTGGAGCTCTATGCGGTCTCTAACCCAGCTGTCTTAAGACAGCTGGGTTAGAAAGGTTTAAACTATGCATGTCTGGCTGACCGTCACAAGACAGCGGCCAAAAAGACATGCATAGTTTAAACCTACATGCCCTGCCTATCACTGCATTCTACTGCTGCCTGACTGCCAGCAGCAGAAACCAGAAAGCCCCGTCCAGAAGCTCGGCTCAGGGTGGGGTTTGGAAAAGTAAACTGGTAATAAATGAAGTTTATTACCATTTTATTTTTCTATATCGGGGCAATTTGGTTAGTGGGGCGAAGCTCCTACGCTTTGACGGAGGAGCAACCCCTGCAATATCTAATTAAGATTTCTACCATATGCCCCTTCCCATTATCCCAGCATCTCACGCCATAGACATGTCTAAGGGTACGTCTATGAGACCTCTCTCATTTCAGTCTTCTTATCTCTACACAGTGTACCTATACACTATTTTGAATTTTAGCACTGGTGCTATAACATCAGCACTCACCACAGCTCCCTCCATGAACCTCACATCTGAGAATGAGACCTGGCTACCAGCTATTCATAATGCAGAGCTCTGCCAAAGCACCTCATTCATTTCTGAAAGCCCTCCCACCCCACTACTATTCCAGTATGAAGAAACAGGCCCTCTTCCCAAACTGGACCACTTGCAGACAGGAGTGTGATGCCAGGGCCGGATTTAGAGCTGGGGGCACTCGGTGCGAAACTGTTCATTGCCGCCCCCCAGTGACCAACTCCAACATGAATTCCCTCACTACCACCCTTTAACAGTGCCCCTCAAGTTTCCATAACCACTCTGTCTCAGATGCAGTTAATTGATTTTTAGAGCGCCACTCACACCAGTGTAGGGTGTCAGAGCTCTTTACATCACACACATATTGACAATCAATATTAGGAGTAAATGCTACATGATACAGAGGACTATAAGGTGTAAGAGTCACATGTCATCCATACTCATAGGCAGTATAGTTTAACGAGTGCTTGGTCTGGACAAGCAGAAACTCAGAATTTAAAACATAACACCATGGTTGAGGGTTCTCTTTAGTAATAAGAATTATTTTCTACCCAAATTAACCCCCTTTGCATTATTAGGGTAAAGAAAGACTGGGGAAAAACATAGCCCTCTAATCTATACCTTGCAGTTTGCATGCAGCTTTTTAATGATGGTTATTAGCTCACTGTTCTAGATTAGGATTTTAACTTATGAACTGCAAGTACCAAATTGATCTCTCTAAGAAAAGCAATAACCCACTGACCTATTTAATTATATGCACTTTGTGATCTGCATGGTGCATGTTCTTTGCGGCAGGCATAGTAACCCTCTACGCTATCTTACTCCGATCTCTCTTAAGGAAGATCATTTCCTTGACTTTTTTTATTGTTGCCTGAAAATTGCTCGAGGCAAGAAACATGGCAGCAGCAGGTGGTTTTAAAACCATAATATACTTGCAAACACGGGCCCCCCACCCGAGGTCAGCACCTGGAGCGGGGGCTCAGGTCTCACCACCCTAGATTCTAACTCCAGAAGTAGAGGGAGAAGTGAGCAAGCAAAGGTAGATTCTTCAGATTATGGTACACTTAAGGACTGAGCAACCCACGTTTTTGATCAAGCAAATATCAAGGCAGTTCTTCTCAGTGACCACACTTACTGTATAGAATGACCAATCCACAGATGACTGTAAGCAATCCAACCAGTTGCCATTTTGTGAAAGCCTAAAAACATTCTTCTTTCGCAAACACCTGTCAACTTTTTTTACATGTACTTTTGCCTGTTATTCCTCATTTTTCCCCTATTTCTCCCATCACTGTTTCATCCTGCAAAATCTATGTCTCATGCTGTTCTTCTGCTATCCCGGTTCTACAGCACTGTATAAAATCGAGACATCCATAAATATGTCTAGGCAAATTTAGCAATGATGCACATTTCAAACAGGGCCACAAACGTAATTCTCTTTTAGACAGATGGGGAAACACTGCATGGCACCAGTGAACAGATTGTTGAAATTCTAGCTTGCTAGAATGTCCTTAATCAGACTGTCAATGCTGCTCCAATGAAAAATATATTGCTTTGCAAGATGTGTAACAGGAATTACTTTCAGCCTGATAGGGTGGCATATGAACCGTTAGCCTTCATATGGCTGCAGTAATTGTCTTTTCCACGCTTTCATTTTAGCTATCGAGCCACAAACATCCCACTTAAATGAGAGAAGGGAAAGGCACCCTTTGCATTACTAAATCACTTTTACATTTAAACACACCTTGCATCACATAATAGTCTCCAATGAGCCCTTAATAAATGGAAACTAATTCCCTGAGTCTCTCCAGGTTTGATGTCTCTAAATGCATTTAGTGAGACTTGACACAAAAAACAGCGAGGCAACAGAGAATCTATTCTTCCTTAAACGTCAAACAGAGGATTTACATTTCTTCAGTAGAAATAAAGGCATCGCAAACACGGCTTGTTTAGTTGACAGAACACACATCCACTCAAGAGGATGGAGCTCTTGGTTGCAAATTGGCAACACATTAGTTAAAACAGGACTAAAATGAAATGCTCTGCATTAAATTGAAGGCTAATTAAGATGGAAATTTCCCATTTCTTAAATCCGAGCCACAAGAGATAAAAGGGAAATGCATTTACACAAAAACATAGAAGCTCAAAAGTAAGTGTCTAAGGACCCAGGGAGCTGATTGAAGGAGGAATAAGCAGCCTTTTTATGCCTTTACACTGCGCCTCACAAAGCAACAAATATCTTCCTCACTGCTCTGACAACTACTGAATAATCCCATGGCTAAACAAGATCCTCTCTTATTGACCATGCAGTGACCATAGATCCTCTCCATAGGCCTTGTGGCCCTTACATACGCCCTGTTGCTGTATTAACAAATCCACAACCCATTTGTTTATGCCCCAAAATGCTACATCCGTAGTCTCATATATATTCCAGTCCTCATATAGCTACCACATCCACATAACTTGCTCACACAGAACACACAGCCTCTCTAATTGCAAAACCAAGAGGTAACAACTGAGTTTACCTGCTCTAGAGTTATAATTCAAAGAGGTGGACCAGATGGTGAGGCCTGAGAACTAGGTTTATCTACCGGTGGAAGTTGAAAACATCACTCATTCTCCTTCCTCTATTTATTTCCTCTGGCTGCTTTCCAAAGGTCTTGCTTGACCGCGCAGCCATAGACAGACAATTATATGAGCATCACCAGAGGGGGGTTTGGGATTCGTCCAAATGTTTGGGAGCCAGGACTACATGCTTTGGTTGGCCAGAAGTTGTGTGCTTCCACAAAAAAGTGCTTGCTATCCACACAGCTGTGATCATTTTGTTTATTTATCCAGCAGCGCGAGCTTGAACTTTCAGGGGCACGCACATGACCTTGTAATGCTATTAAAGTATCTTCGATAACTAGGTAATGATGTCTTTCTCTGGCAGCAGCACAGACTGGGTGAGAGCAGTCTAACCTACATGGGTGTTTAGGTTTGGCTTGAGAGTAGAACGGTCACCTGACCTTTTAACCTACACGAGTATTATTCTACAGTCCTTTGCTTCCATCCAAAAACATATCCATTCTCATGCTATATGCTCACAATTATTATTATTATTATGCCTACTTGATATAGTGGATGGCTACCCGAGGGTGTCCCAGCGCTCTGAGACACAACTGTACATATCCAGTCTCACTACAAGTGCAGGAAGAACCAGGTTTTAAGTTTCTTCCTGAATTCGAGATGGTGGGTCACTGCCCGAATTGTGATGGGGATGCATTCCAAGAGAACAGGCGGCTGCCCGTTCTCGTCCTCCTAATCTTAGGGACTGTTGCTTGGAGTTGATTGGAAGATCTCAAGGTCCGTGGTGGGCAATAGAATGACAACAGAATTATTTGTATTTTGGGACCGGTGCCCTACAGAGATGTGTGTGCTATGCACAACGCCTTGAATTTTACTCGTTCTGTGATGGGCAGCTAGTGCAGTCCCATCAGGGCCGGTTTGGCTCACACACTTCTAGGGATGTTGTATAGAAGCCTCGCTGCGCAGTTCTGTATCACCTGCAACTTACTGGTGGTAGTCTTGGCGGCCCCCAAAATAGGGAGTTACAATAGTCCAGGCGTGTCAGTGCCAAGGATTGTACCAATCTTCTGCGTGCTGTATCTGGGAGCTCAGGCAGTATTTTCCGAAGTTGTCTAGGAATGCCATAGCAAGTGGCCGAAACTTGTAGAACTTGGTGTTCAAGATTTAGAGAAGTATCAAGCCAGATTCCCAAACTTTTGATTCTATCTTTTGGTAAGGGGGGTGCCCCTGGGCGGCAAGGCCATTGCATTTGGTGGGAGCTGTGGTGTCTAACCCCAAGCATCATAAGCTCTGTTTTCTCTCCGTTCAATTTTAGGAAGGAGCGATCCATCCAAGCAGCCACTGTGTTCCGGCATGGCTCTAAATCAATGTCCGTCTTCTTAGGGTGGCTGAGGGATAGAACAAGCTGTGTGTCATCCGCATACGTCACAATCTGTACTCCATAAGGGAGGACAATGTCGGCCAAAGGTTTAAGATAGACATTAAAGAGGGTCGGGCTTAAAGAGGAGCCCTTGGGGACACCACAGGTGAGTGGGATTGATGTTGAGGAGTAAATGCCATCGAAGGCCTGCAAGGTTCTATCCTCCAAACAAGATCTGAACCGGGCAAGGGCTTTACCTGCTACTCCTACCGCTTTAAGTCTGTCTTGTAATGTGCTGTGATTTACCGTATCGAAAGCAGCGCTTAAATCAAGGAAGATAATGGCCACCGTCCCTCCCTGTGCAAGCATGAGACGTGCTGCCTCCGCTAGGGCGACTGCCTCCGGAATCTGTGGATTACGGTTCGATCCCCGGCACCGGCGGCAGATTAGCCCAGCACCATGTGACTCTGGGCAATAGCTTGCTTAATCTTCCCGACGGCCCCCAGTGCCTAGAGACCCTTACGGGTGATTGTGCGCTTTACAAATGTGGATTATTATCATTATAACTGTGAGCAGGGCCGTTTCCATCCGGTGATTGGGGCGGATGCCTGTCTAGGAAGAGTGCAAGATCTTGTGTGATTGTAGGAAATTGGTGAGGGTTACATTAATGTGTTTCTCTAGAATTTTACTAGTCATGGGGAGTAGGGAGATAAAATGTTTCCTATTACCATGCAACATTCCTTTAAAGCCAGATCTATTGGCATTGCCAATATTTGTGTCCTCATCTGTTCTTTTCTTTGGTGTCGGTCTTCTGTTGACTTTTTCAAATTGTTTATAGAATAGGGTTCTGCGCCATTTGGAATTCCACCAAAATTGAGTTTCAGGAGTCTAGGGTTTTTACACTGGTGTTCTCCATCTTGGATTTTCTCTTAAATGAGAAAGAGGCATTACAGAGCAGAGCATGTAACCTGTTGGTCAAATTCAAGTGAGGGGTTTAGAATGCCTGCTGTTTCCTATTTTTTCTCCTACTCACCCCACAGCATGGTCTTTCACAGTGAACTTATACATTTGCACTATTGCTCTCACTAGTCAGTATGTCTAGCCTCACCTCTCTGCATTATTGCCCCATTCTGCAGGAGTATTGCACTCTCTCCCTCTGCTCCCTAATAGCTGAATTTGAATGTTTCTTTTAAAACTGTTCTACTGCATACATTTCCACCTCTGGGACAGAAACCTTTATTGAAGAGTATTATTCCATCAACTCATTGCGAAGGCCCACGGGAAAGGGGCAATGCTAGGGGCCCCCAAAGTCCCATTCCATCTGACTTTACATGGGGGTAGGACCACCATGTAAAAGCAGAGGGAAAAGGGACATTGTAATCTCTTCGGCAGTGCCTCCGCAGGCATCACCCCCATTGTAGGGAATACGTCCAACAGGTTCCTTCAGCCTGGCGGAGGCATCGGTCGGTCCCTCTGTCCACCGCTACTCTGACTGACTGTATCTTTATGCAGCAGTCAGACCACAGCCTGAGATGTGGGAAAGGACTGCTTCAGATGGTCTGCTGGTGGAGAACAGTCCGACATCTTGATCGGGCCCTACAGTTCTAAATTAACACTATATTTAGTAAATGGTGGCCTAGAATATAGAGTTTGAAATATTGAGATACCAGGATATCCTAGCAAAAATATGAAGGACGTAAATAAATATAGATATGTATAGATTTACAATCCTTAACTCAACATCTGTGTACCTTAAAGGTATTTATCATTTAGGTACATATGTGGAGTTAAGTATTATAAACCTAAATTTACCTGTATGCGTGTTCCATTGATTTCAAGGTTGCATTTGATATAATTTCAATAAAGAACCTCCGGGGAAAGTTAAGAACCTGGAGCTTTCCAACGTGCCTTTTATGCATGATAGAGCTTCTGTATTCTGAAACTTGGCTGAATATGAAATTTGGAGATGCCACCCTTCTCTCAAGGAATATTAATAACTAGAGAAGACATTAAGCAGGGATGTGTTCTGGCTCGCCTGATTTTTTATCTGTTCAGCTCCGATCATACAGAGGAGCTTGAGACAATTAAATCACACTCACCAAAACTTGGAATTAAATGCCTGTCTAACCTACATTCAGCAGATGACCTGGTGCTGGTAAGTCATACCAGGGAGGGTCTACAGAGGCTTATGAATACACTCTTTGAATATACAAAGCTAAATTAGCTGGAGGTGAATCGAGAACATATTAAAATTAGTAATTGTAGTTTTTTATTAGAATATTTTAAGACCATTCACATAAAATACTAGAAAAATCAAATACACTGTAAAAACTTACAAAATAGAGTAAAATGTTAAAACACATCATAAAACCAGCAATCTCTCTTCTGCCTTGGGTCGCCAAAATTGAAGAGGCCCACACCAATAACACCCTTTCGGGCTTCCTAAGCAACAGTGGTATGTTAGACTGCTCCCAGAATGGTTTCCGTCCCGGTCATAGTACCGAAACCGCACTTTTAGTAGTGAGTGAGCATCTACGGACCATAAGGGGTGAGGGACAAACTGTGGCTCTGATACTGCTCGATCTCAGCGCCATGTTTGACACGGTCTCCCATCAGGTCCTCCTGCGTCTTCTAGAGGAGGCGGGGTTGATCGGCCTGGCACTGGACTGGTTCCATTCCTTTCTGGCTGACAGAGCTTTCCAGGTCTCCGCCCCCCCCTTCCTCTCTTCTGCCCATTTCATCAAGCAGGGAGTCCCCCAGGGCTCTGCACTAAGCCCTGTTCTGTTCAACCTCTCTGTCCAACCCTTGGCGGGAGTGGTGTGGGACCATGGCCTGACCATGATGTCTGACCATGGTGTCGTATGGTGACGACACGCAACTGGTGGTGGCCCTCTCCGATGATCATTCTTGGGGCGCCACACAGTTCCGGAACGGGCTAGAGGCGGTTGCACGCTGGATGACCACCAACTGGCTTCAACTTAATGCCAAAAAGTCATAGGTACTGTTGGTGGGGAAAGACAAGGGTCTCTGGAGCACGCAGTGGTGGCCGGTGTCCTTGGGCAGTGCCCCCACCCCTAAGCCGGTGGTGAAGAACCTAGGGATCTGGTTCGACTCCACTCTTGGGTTCCAGGAGCATACCAAAAAGATCCCGGGTACCTGGTTTGGACTCCTATGGGGTGTAAGGCCAATATTGGGTTTCTTCACATCCAGTTGATAGTACAGGCTACTATTTTGTCCAGACTAGATTATACTAACTCACTGATGTTAGGCTCCAATAAGGCGGAAGTGAATCGCCGTCAGCGAGTCCAGAATCCTGCTGCCCGAGTCCTGCTCAGGCTCCCAAGAACCTACTCTACGTCGAGTGCTTTACGGAGCCTTCACTGGCTACCCGTTCCTAGGAGGATCAAATTCAAGGCGCTCTGTTTGACCTTCAAAATACTAAAACTCTCATCTCCTGAGATTTTGTCCAATTTGTTGGTCCCCTGTGTACCCGCACGCCATCTATGCTCCATTGAGCAATTCCTGGCTACGGTCCCCAATGTAAAACGCCTTAGAGCAGGGGGCCGGTCCTTTCGCTATCTTGCTGCGAAACTGTGGAACTCTCTCCCTCTCCAGATCCGCCACTTAGACTGCTTGTTACCCTTCTGTAGGGCCATCAAAACTCCCCTGTTTCCTACGGCCTAGCCTCTTGCTCTCTGCCTACACTGCTACTAGCGCCGGGACGCCCCTTCGCTGGGGTAGCTGTGCGCTATACAAGTGTGTGATGCTATGATAGTGGTCCCGACGAAACGGTACCATTGGTGTCTCCAATGACAGGCAGTCGATGTCGAGAGACACATGACTACATGTGGAATTTCATGTAGGAGTCCAACCATTTTTAAGATTTTGAAAATGCGGTTTCCTTCCAACAATATGGAATAAACTGTCTGTTTGTATTTTTCCATTCAGATAATAATGCCTATTTATGCATTTATGTTGGTTTTCTCTTCTTTTTCCTTTAAAGAGACCACATTAGGTCGATTTTTTCTGCTTCACCTGGGCCAACTCATGCCCTGAAGCCTAAACAGCCAACTTATTTTTGTTGGTTGTTTATAGGACAGTAGGCACTACTTGTTAGAACTGAGTAAATACAGTAGGGATCGTTTTTTGGTCCTGATGAGTAAGCAGTAGGGGACTGCTTACGAAACATGTCAGACTAGGTAGTAGCTAATGCTCTACCACACAACCCCTTCTTAATGTTCCCAGCTGGAGAAGCTAATAAAATTGTTTTTTTCTACCAAGCCAGGGAATTTTTTAACTCTTTTTCATTTTTTCACTTTTTGCACACCCACTAGTGTTAGGTCCCTACACCTTCACTGACACCTATGCACCCACACATAGCCTCTGTCACATCTTAGTGCTCCCGCGTATTTCGTTTGGTCGTAGCACGCCCCGTCCCGTTATAGGGGCGGGAAGACCCCTATGATGAAGCATGACTCTACCTGGTTTTTTAGAGTGTGAGGGGTATTTTAACAAGCACATTGTGCTCCCATCTTTCCATGTGTAAGAGAGAGCCTAGCACCCTACTAGAAACGGTTAAAATTATAAAAAATATCACTTGTTCACTTTTTTTGATAGAATCTCTGTGGTTAAAAAAACGCTATACAAGTGTACCTTACCTTACCTTACCGTATAAGCAAAACTCCACCTTCCAAAGTCGGCTTCTCCTGCAGAAGTTCAACTAGAGTTTGGCCTCCTTTGGCAGTCCCTAGCTAGGCACAACTCATTTATTAAAGTATGTCATAGGATTAGATTAGCAGTGTCTGGAATGCTTGCCAGTATAATATGGAATGAATTAAGATCTGTCAGCATCAAAAGTGCACACAACTGCTAGTTGGATTCATGTTTAGCTGACTTAGATGCCTGGGAGATATGGGTGATTGGGGCAGGCCAGAAGCAGTTAAAAGAAAATATAAGCAGACAAGCTGACTGAGAAATTCTATAACAGATCTCATGCTTGGATGGTACTGTCAACCTATAATATCTTGCAAGGTCACGTATCGGCGAACTTAGAAACATATTTAAAACAATGATTCTTGGCTTTCTTATTTTGGGGTTCGATCAACAATAGCCAATCTTTCAAAGGGGCAAACCCAACCACTCGAGATGAAATGCAGACTCTGTAGTGATAAGCGAGAATACTTTTTACATGTTTTACGTGTGACCCCTGCATTGTTAGGACCTCGAAGACATTTGTTATACCAACAATGTAAACTCCTGAATGTGCAGTCTAGCAGGGTACCACTCATAGCAGTCTTGACCCCATAGTTTTTAGTGTTAGGTTGGTTAAATTTATATCAGCATTTTTGTATATGCTGAAGCAACAGGAAAATGGCGAATGAGACTAATGCAATTTAGGGCTCTGATTTCGCTATGTAGAGAGATGAAATTTTAATTGTTGTTAAAAATCACTGTGTATTACTAATTAGTTTTATCAGGCTACTTGAATATTAGGTTATGCTTGTTTTCAATCCTAGTACGGCACATCAGCACTTTGTAGTCTACATTGCACCTTGGCTATATTTTAATGAGATGACGATGATCTTTCTATTTGAAAATATATTCTTCATGTTGTTTTATATATTGGTACACAGATATTTTACAGGATTTTATTATGAGTTTTTTTTTCATTTAAGTCAAACTGCAAGGCAGTTTATACCAATCTGATTGATAGTAAATGGTTGTTGTTAATCATGCACTACAATTCTTGTTTCTCTATTTATTTATATCTACTTACCTGCCGATAGTCATTTTCTTGATATTTTGTCTACGATATTCTGGAATCTCAATATTGCAAACTAAATATTTCATATCTACATTCAGTTACTATATATCGTACATTAATAGAATATTGGGAATAGGTTCTTGAAGGCAAAAGTAAGGAACAAACATGTCCCGGGCCCTAGCTTTGTCTGAAAAAATGGTAGACTACCAGGTGAATATGCTAGTTGTTAGAGCCCCCTAGAACCAATTAAATTAAGCAAAATAAATTAAAAAGACAAACATGGATTTTAGAGCAGTGGAAAGTGGAACTGAGGCGTATGGCAACAATTATAAAGAAATGTAAGAGGGCACAATCCACTGCAATTGCATGTGTTATAAGTAGCTGAAATTGAGAAGAGAATTGTACTTCGGTGGCTGTGTATGAAAATTATAGGGCAATGAAGAGACTAGTACAAAAAGGAATATTTGAATATTGCTAGTGTTAAGGAGGTGAAAATAGCTGTATGCCAGGGTTACGTTGGGACATAAACTAGAGGGAATTATCACCACACAAATACAACCTTGAAAATATCAACTTTTTGGATTAAGAGTTTGTGGTAGATTAGTTCCAGGGGAAAATGGTGCATATGAGTCAAGGAGGTAAAGTGTCTTAGTTTACAAGCCATCCATCAAAAGCAGACATCCACTTAAATCTATGTGTCAAGGACACATAGTACCTGATTTAGAGTTGTACAGATGGGTACACCATTACAAATGTGACCGATATTCCATCTGCCTTATTACAAATTAGGATATAATGCACTCATTTTAAGAAAGATTATGTAACAGCTGCCACAAATTCTACACCCATAGCAGGGTGATGGAAATCTCCTGAGCTATTTGCAGATATCAGTTACCACATAGGATTGGTCAGAAATAAGTATTGATCACCACATAGGGGAAGTGAGAATAGTGAAGAAGGCAACAGAAGATTCAGGAAAATGTTCCCATACATGTAGAAAATAAACATGATGTCAGAGTAAACAAAAGCGACAGAAAGAGGCATGTGTAGTAGCTTTAAGGTTGGCGGCCTTTCCAAGCTTAAGATTGTGGCCCTCCAAAGTTCTGTTTCCATGTGGAGTTTCAAGTGTGGCCATTCCATGGCTAGTCGGTTCTTCTTTGGCTGGTGTGGGAGCACCGGGCTTGTGTTGTAATCTCATTAAAATCGTTTGATGACTCTTCCTACTGTGGGTGTTCACCTTCATATTAGCATACATGGGGAGGGAAGTCGACAGATGATGGAACAGGGAAAATTTAATAGCAAAATTAATTGACTTCCCCCCTCCCACCCTGTCATGCACATGGAATAACTGACATAATATTGATAGACACAGTATCGACATACACATATATCGACACAAAAATATCAGAAGCAATAATATCAACTTGCTATACATAACTAAAAACTTACAAAAATATCGGATATAAAATATCGACCTACAAAAACATGGATCCCACTTTTATCGACAACATACATATCGAAATATTCAAATATCGAGTACTAAAGAATATACACAATAAGTTAAAAATATCGAGAGTAACAACAACAATAATATCGTTAATTTAGAAATATTGAATATAATTATTATACAATTACACTTTTAATCAATTAAAAATACAATTAACACAAAAATACACAACTCTCGTAACAAACTAGAAAAAAATTACATTTCACAATTTAGATATATTAAATTCTATAGAAATTTAACAAAAAATATTTAAATAAATTATATAAAATTATCTAACCAGACAATTAATTAGCATTTCCCTTATATGTAAAATAAATACCCAAACATATTTTCTAAAATACTAAGTAACCAATAAAAACACTACAAATACAAATTGACCAATAGCAAACTAATTACTAACTCCAAAAGACTATATAAACAATTAAACACTAAACACAAACCACCTGGAAAAAAAACGACAGGAGAAAATACTATGGATTAATTCGACGACACCTACAAGAACATCAAGATTCAACCTACAATTCAGAGGATAAAAAGTAAGTAACTTAAAATAACTAAATGAAGCTAACTGAAAAAATGTTAAATGAAAAAAATATGATCCAATAACTAAAACATATCTATTTGTTATTTTCTCCAACTACTACAGAATACACTACTGACAAAGAACATAGAACAGAACTCAGAAAACCAAAATACAAATAACAAAGTAAGTATTCCCAAAGCTTTTTATAACAACATAAAATAAGTTTAAACTAAAACGTATAGGAATAAATGTAACTGCAACCTAAAACATTATTTCCAAACAGTTAACAAAAATAAATGCATTATTTTTACAGATAAACAAAATACTGAAAATGAAGGGAACAACTAAACATTGGATACATTCGACTACACCTACAAGAACATCAAAACCCAACCTAAAAATCAGTGATTAAAAAGTAAGTAAATAAAATGAAGTAAATAAAACAAAGAGCTAAATTGTAAAAAATAACAAACATGATCAAATTACTAATGCATATCTACTTTTTATTTTCTAGCACCAGAACAGAATACTCTACTAACAAACAACATAAAACAGAACTCTGAAAAACAAGATACAACTAACATAGTAAGTATGTCCAAATACTTTTATTAAAACATACAATAAGTGTAAGCTAAAACTTATAGCA
The DNA here is from genome assembly GCF_964263255.1 of Lissotriton vulgaris. Classification (NCBI taxonomy): domain Eukaryota; kingdom Metazoa; phylum Chordata; class Amphibia; order Caudata; family Salamandridae; genus Lissotriton; species Lissotriton vulgaris. The sequence continues at coordinate 956,368,552 of NC_141699.1, forward strand.
AAAACTGTAACTGCAAATGTATCAGAACAATTAACACAAATGAATGCTTTTATTTTTCAGGTAAAGAAAACACAGAAAATACAGACCACAACTAAACAGTAAACAACATCAAAATCAAAGACTGAATTTCCAAAAAGGTAAGCATTCAGAATAGAAATGTTAATAATTTTAAGTTAATATACATATATCTTTATTTTGAATAACTATAAAATATATTTCTTATAGATTAACAAACAACAAAATGACAGAAGGAGCTGAATTTGTTACCAGCCAGAAAGGAAAACTATTACTCTGCTACATGGGTTACACTTATACCCAAGAGAAACAATTTGGGAGGAAAGTTAATTAGAAATGTTGCAAATATTACTCCAACAAATGTTATGGAAGGGCAACAACTAGGGAAGCAACAGTCCTTTATACCAGGGAACACAACCACCCACCAAACATAACCAAAATAGAAGTTAGAACAGCATTAGAGAACATTAAAGAAGCAAGTACAGGTTCCCAAAAACCAACAAGCGTAATCTTAAAAGAACAGATACACCAAATACCTAAAACTGCCACTACCCAAATGCCAAATATAGTTTCCCTCAAAAGAACAATATCACATACCAAAAGAACAACTACCACTACAACTCTACCTCCTAGAACATATAGCGATATAAATTTAAATCCTGACCAAAATATAACTTTAAACAAACGACCTTTTGTCATTCACAACAACGAAAACAATGAAAAAAGACTAAAAATTTTTGGTATAGCTATTAACCTCATAAAACTCCAACCAAGCCAATATTGGATGATGGATGGGACTTTTAACATCTGTCCCAAACATTTTTTATCAATTATACACGATACATGGCCTATATCAAAACTGCAATATACCTATACTTTATACTCTGCTAGCAAATAAAACTAATTCAACATATATGGAATTATTAAACACTATCAAACAGAAAACGAATGACTATTCCCCAGAAAAAATAATACTTTATTTTAAACAAGCAATGCTTTCAAGTATTTTAAAAATACACCCCTATACCTGTATAGAAGGCTGCTACTATCACTTTAATCAGTGTCTATGGAGACATTTACAAAAGACAACCCTAAGCATAGAATATGCAACCAATTCATCTTTTGCATATCAAATCAAAAAACTAACAGCACTGGCTTACGTTCCAGAAACAGATGTGGCCTAACACTACAACATTTTAATTGATAGCACATTTTACAAACAAAATGAAGCTAAATTAAGTGCACTCTTAGACTACTTTGAGGACACATGGGTAGGTAGGCTCCATAGATCTGGCCACAGAAGAAATCCAAAAGTCTTAATAACCTGGTGGAACATTTACCGAAGCACCTTAAATGGGGAATCTAAAACAAACAACACTGTTGAAGGCTGGCACAATGCCTTCCTGCAATCAACAGGCAGAACTAAACCAACTTTAGAAAAATTAATTAAATACCTCCAAAGAGAGCAAAGTTATCAAGAATTCAGAATGGAACAATCCATTACTGAACTAACTTCAAAAACATCTAAACAAACCGAACAAATGCACAAATACCTAGAACAACAAGTAAAGCTGTACCCTAGCACAAAAGGCATTGAATACCTCAACATAATAGCCAAAACACTACTCTAAATTACTCTAACCAACAAAGCAGTCCTAAATAAAATACAAACAATACAATGTAAATCACAAGCATATATTGGATCTGGAAAATAATTAATGTGTGCAATATATATTATAATTTCTTTAATATATATATACACACATTAATAATATTTAAAATAAATAAAACATAACAATAATCATAACATTACCCACCCACAATAAATAAAATGCAAAACACTTACCAAACATATCCCAAAGGCTGTAGAATCCTTTTACACCAAACCAATCCAGGTTAGAAAAATTGTACCCAAAAAAAAAGAAAAAATACAACTATTCCAAAACAGAATAGTCCATTCCAGGAAGGTATTTTCGAAAAACCATAAAAATCCCAAAAAATGATAAAAAATAAAAGAAACGCTCCAGGAAAACCGAAAAATTTAAAGAAGTGTTAAAAATCCATTAGTTAATAAAACTAACAGACACTTCTTTAAAAAAAAAAAAAACGACTCCTTCCGACATGTAAATGTAAATGTAAATGTAAAATGGCTTTTATATAGCGCATACTATCACTCCATGGAGCATCTTGGCGCTGTAGGTCAACCCAGAATAGAAAAGGGTGAGTAGGCTGGAACAACTCAAGAGATCAAACATTACACCAAACCCTTACAGGCCGCGTCGGAGAGCGTAAAAACCCAGGTCTTTAGGGCTTACCTAAACAAAGATTCAGTCGGAATTTGACGAAGTGCAGGAGGAAGTTTATTCCAGGCTCTAGAGCCAAGGACTACAATGGATTTCCCACCTTTGGTCGCTAGTCTGAATTTTGGGACCACTAGTAAGTTGAGGTGGGAGGATCTCAGGTTTCGGGATGGCAGATGTCTTTTAAAGTTATTGGACAGATATCTAGGTCCAAGTGCATGGTAGGCTCTAAAGGCAATAATCAAGATCTTAAATAACAAACGCTTATGGATGGGAAGCCAGTGGAGGGCACGGAGTGCTGCAGAAGCCGATGATCTCCTGGGCCAGCCCAGGACAAGACAGGCGGTGGCATGCTGGACCATCTGCAACTTGTGGAGCACGGTCTTATTTGCTCCAGCATATAGACTGTTGCAGTAGTCCAGTCTTGATGTAATAAGTGCCACTGCCACCGTCTTTCTCGTGGACAAAGGAAGGAGATCAAAAACCTTCCTTAGCATTCGTATGATATGGAAGCAGGAACTTGCTACCCCAATGGTTTGTTGCTTGAATGAAAGAGCGTTGTCGAACTTAACACCTAAATTACGGGCAGAGGAAATGGTGTTAGGGGGAGCTTCAGCGCCTTCAGGCCACCACTGCTTAGGGGAAAATAGATTTTGCGCGCCGAATGGAAGGATTTCTGTTTTACCAGAATTACACTTCAAGTGATTGATCTTCATCCATTCGAACGTTGCCGTTAAGCATGTCTTGAGATTTTCTTCAGCTTGTGAAGACTCCCTGTCGAGAAGAAGAATGAGCTGCGTATCGTCAGCGTAGGAGATAGTGCTGATCTGATACGAAGAGATTAGCTCGATCAGGGGTACCATATAGAGATTGAAAAGTAACGGGCCCAAAGTAGAGCCATGAGGTACCCCTGTTTTAATTGGTTTTTCCTCGGATCTGTATTGGCCCAGCACTGTGATTTGTCGTCTCAGGCTCAGGAAATTTTGGAACCACTCTAGCACTACTCCGACTATCCCTGCGCTCCGAAGACGGTCAATCAGGATGGTGTGTGAGACCGTGTCGAAGGCCGCCGATAGATCGAGTAATATCAAGATGGCCTTCTTTCCAGAGTCCATAGCAGAGCGCAGGGATTCAGTGGAGAATAAAAGTGCAGATTCGGTAGAGTGTTTAGACCTGAAGCCCGACTGATTTGGATGCAGGACATTGTTATCTTCCAAATAAGTGGTGAGTTGGTTGTTGACGAATTACTCCGTCAGTTTGGATAACAGTGGCAACAGTGAAATGGGCCTTAGGTTGGAAAGAGTGGTAGGATCAGGTAAAGGTTTCTTTTGGAGGGGTTTAACCGCGGCTAATTTCCAGTCTGGTGGAATCTCTGCCGTTGCTAATGATGAATTGATGATTCCATTCACTATGGGATTTACCTCATTGACCAAAGCTCTAAAAAACATGGGCGGACATGGATCAAATGGTGATCCAGACTTGCTAGACAGAATGGCCTGACGTGATTCCTCCAAGGAAATGGGGGTGAAAACATTAAGATGGTGTTTTGGTGGAAAGTTTATTCCAATTGCTTCTGTAGATTTGTTTTCACAAGAGGTTGAAATTAAAGTTGGAGGTGGAAAATCCTTGACGATGGCTTGAATTTTATTATCAAAATAATCTGCAATAGAATTACACAGTGATAGCGAGGGTGGGATATCCTGAGCAAGGGCTCTAGGATCAGTAAAGCTATTTACAATCTTGAATATTTCCTTCTGATTGTTTCCGGAAGATGCAATGGCCTCTGAAAAGTGGGCTTTTTTTGCTGATTTAATGGCGGCATGATACTGTCTACGCGCTGCATTGTAAATTCTATGATCTTCTTCTAAGTATTTTCTGCGCCATCTACGTTCCAATGCTCTCACTTTGCCTAGTTCACTCTTCAGAATGGAAGAGAACCAGGGGGCACTTCTTTTGATTTTATTGCTCATAGGGGTCATTTCCTTCAGCAAATCTTGTTGATTACTAAGAGATGTAATCCAATCACAGAAATATTGATTGTCTATTGTGGTGTGGCCAGATAGAGTAGGTTTAGTCTCTATTGCATTGGTTGAAAGATTTGGTTGGGTGAGGACTTTTTTCCAATCAGGTTTTTTTTCTCCTGTCGTTCTTATTTTGGTGTGTCTATGAATGTTAAGAGGTGAATTAAAAGTCACCTCAAAAGGGATAAGTTTGTGGTCCAACCAAGTTTGGACTACTGGGGAAGTACAGGTCAGAAGGTTCAGATTAGAGCAAATACAGTCTAGTATATGGCCCGCGCTATGCGTGGCTTCTTTGTTTAACAGGGTAAGACCAATGACATTAATGATATCCATAATACACATTACTCCTGGGTCGCTAGGGGAGTCAAGGTGGAAATTTAAATCCCCTAATAGAGTGAAATGGGCAGCTCTGAGCGTGAGATTACTCAGTACATCTCCTATGCTCTCTAGGAATTCTTGGGGTTGTCCCGGGGGGCGATATATCAAGGCTCCAGACAATGACAGGGAGTCATGAATATTTAAACAAAATGCCATGGCCTCTGCTCCCTTTATGTCAGATAATTCATAAGTAGTGCAGGTCATGGTGTTGCGATGGATGATCGCCAGACCCCCTCCCCTTTGTTCTGGTCTATCAAGACGCTGGATTTTAAATCCTTCAGGGAGGGCTACCACTATATCAGGGGTGCACCAGGATTTTAACCACGTTTCGGTTATGAAAATCCAATCCAAATTCATCTCAGTAATCAAATCATAGATGTGCTGTGCATTTTTACACATAGATCTGGCGTTAATGAGTCCCCCTCGACATAACGAACTCCTGCAACAAAAATACATAAAACATACATTCCCACCCACACAAAACAACACAAACTCCTACTAACAGTAATAGTAACATTAGATTTCACTTAATAAACTTTAAACATCGAAACAATAACTCTACAAACAAGCCAATACAACGCAAAAAATTACGTACATCTACCATACGTAAATACAACATATCAAAACGCCTAATACAACTAACCACACTAAATAGTACCAAACTACTATCAAAAATAATTTAAAACACACTTAAAACTTATAAAACAAACCTTACCTTCAGCGACGTGAAGTGTCTCCCAACCGCGAGCTAGTCTTCATCCAAATGAAACAAAACGACCCAAAGCGGTTACAAAATACAAGACCCAAAACTAAATAAAAAGATTAATATAAAAAGATTTAATTTAATGTTAGAAAAGATTCCTTTACAGAGTAAAAAACGAATTTCTATGTATTAAAAAAATTGTGATTTTTTACTTGTATGAAAATATTTAACAATATCTATATATTTTGTGAAATTATAAAAATAAATATTATAAAATACATACTATTTATTATTATAACTATTAAAAAGATGAAAATTAGTAAAAACATATTTCAAAATGTTTTTGGAAATGTTTATAAATAAAGCTGTGTTAAAATATGTTTTTATTTAAATATATTAAAATTAATATGAATATTTTTGAATGAATATTAGTATAAAAATATTATGTACAATCAACATGAATGACAATATAAAAATTGTGTATAATTTGTGAAAATATTTACCTTCATTTTAAAATATCTAACCATACTTACAAGTACATAAAATATGTTTTTTCAATAAAATGTACTATTTCAATAAAAATGTGAAATGAAAAATTAACCATAAAATGTTATAACAAATATATGACTATATATATTTGTATTAAACAAAAATATAATAGTAATGTATTTTATTTTTTGTCATGTTAATAAAAAAATAAAAACTTCCAACTATACACAATTAGTATGAAATGTACTAGTCTCATAAATAATGGACTATTCCAACTCCATTCTACATTCATTTGAGGTAAGTACTGGACAGTAATTAAATAAAATTTAATATTCCCACTCCAGTCTACATAAATTTGAGGTAGGTGCTGGACACTAATTAAATATAATTTACTATTCCCACTCCAGTCTACATTAATTTGAGGTAGGTGCTGGACCCTAATTAAATATAATGTACTATTCCCACTCCAGTCTACATTAATTTGGGGTATGTGCTGGACACTAATTAAATATAATTTACTATTCCCACTCCAATCTACATTAATTTGAGGTAGGTGCTGGACACTAATTACATTTAATTAACTATTCCCACTCCAGTCTACAGCAATTTGGGGTAGGTGCTGGATACCAATTAAATATAATTTACTAATTACCTATAATTTACTATTCCCACTCCAATCTACATTAATTTGGGGTATGTGCAGGTTACTATTCCCACTCCAGTCTACATTAAATTGGGGTAGGTGCTGTACACTAATTAAATATAATTTACTATTCCCACTCCAATCTCCATTAATTTGGGGTAGGTGCTGGACATTAATGTAATATAATATACTAGTCACACTCCAATCTACATTAAATCCGGGTAGGTGCTGGACACTAATTACATATAATTTACTATTCCCACTCCAGTCTACATTAAATTGGGGTAGGTGCTGACACTAATTACATATAATGTACTATTCCCACTTCAGTCTACATTAATTTGGGGTAGGTGCTGGACACTAATTAAATATAATTTACTATTCCCACTCCAATCTACATTATTTTGGGGTAGGTGCTGGACACTAATTACATATAATTTACTATTCCCACTCCAGTATACATTAAATTGGGGTAGGTACTGGTCACTAATTACATATAATGTACTATTCCCACTTCAGTCTACATTAATTTGGGGTAAGTGCTGGACACTAATGAAATATAATTTACTATTCCCACTCCAGTCTACATTAAATTGGGGTAGGTGTGGACACTAATTACATATAATGTACTATTCCCACTCCAATCGACATTATTTTTAGGTAGGTGCTGGACACTAATTACATATAATTTACTATTCCCACTCCAGTCTACATTAAAATGGGGTAGGTGCTGGGCAATAACTACATATAATTTACTATTTCCACTTCAGTCTACATTAATTCGGGGTAGGTGCTGCACTAATTTAATCTAATTTACTATTCCCACTCCAATCTACATTAAATTGGGGTAAGTGCTGGACACTAATTAAATATCATTTACTATTCCCACTCCAGTCTACATTAATTTAGGGTAGGTGCTGGACACTAATTAAATATAATTTACTATTCCCACTCCAATCTACATTAAATTGGGGTAGGTGCTGGACACTAATTAAATATCATTTACTATTCCCACTCCAGTCTACATTAATTTGGGGTAGGTGCTGGACACTAATTAAATATAATTTACTATTCCCACTCTAATCTACATTAATTTGGGTTAGGTGCTGGACACTAATTTAATATAATTTACTATTCACACTCCAATTTACATTATTTTGGGGTAGGTGCTGGACACTAATTAAATATAATTTACTAATCCCACTCCAGTCTACATTAAATTGGGGTAGGTGCTGACACTAATTACATATAATTTACTATTCCCACTCAAGTCTACATTAATTTGGGGTAGGTGCTGGACACTAATTAAATATAATTTACTATTTCCACTCCAATCTACATTAATTTGGATTAGGTGCTGGATACTAATTACATATAATTTACTATTCCCACTTCAGTCTACATTAAATTGGGGTAGGTGCTGGACACTAATTAAATATAATTTACTATTCCCACTCCAAACTACATTCATTTAGGGTAGGTGCTGGACACTAATTACCTATAATTTACTATTTCCACTCCAATCTACATTAATTTGGATTAGGTGCTGGACACCAATTACATATAATTTACTATTCCCACTCCAGTCTACATTAAATTGGGGTAGGTGCTGGACACTAATTACATATAATGTACTATTCCCACTCCAATCTACATTATTTTTAGGTAGGTGCTGGACACTAATTACATACAATTTACTATTCCCACTCCAGTCTACATTAAAATGGGGTAGGTGCTGGGCAATACCTACATATAATTTCCTATTTCCACTCCAGTCTACATTAATTCGGGGTAGGTGCTGAACACTAATTTAATATAATTTACTATTCCCACTCCAATCTACATTAAATTGGGGTAAGTGCTGGACACTAATTAAATATCATTTACTATTCCCACTCCAGTCTACATTAATTTAGGGTAGGTGCTGGACACTAATTAAATATAATTTACTATTCCCACTCCAATCTACATTAAATTGGGGTAGGTGCTGGACACTAAATACATATAATTTACTATTCCCACTCCAGTCTACATTAAATTGGGGTAGGTGCTGGGCACTAATTAAATATAATTTACTATTCCCACTCCAATCTACATTCATTTAGGGTAGGTGCTGGACACTAATTACATATAATTTACTCTTCCCATTCCAATCTACATTAATTTGGGGTAGTGCTGGACACTAATTAAATATAATTTACTATTCCCACTCCAGTCTACAATAATTTGGGGTAGGTGCTGGACACTAATTAAATATAATTTACTATTCCCACTCTAATCTACATTCATTTGGGTTAGGTGCTGGACACTAATTTAATATAATTTACTATTCACACTCCAATTTACATTATTTTGGGGTAGGTGCTGGACACTAATTAAATATAATTTACTAATCCCACTCCAGTCTACATTAAATTGGGGTAGGTGCTGACACTAATTACATATAATTTACTATTACCACTCCAGTCTACATTAATTTGGGGTAGGTGCTGGACACTAATTAAATATAATTTACTATTCCCACTCCAATCTACATTAAATTGGGGTAGGTGCTGGACACTAATTAAATATAATTTACTATTCCCACTCCAATCTACATTCATTTAGGGTAGGTGCTGGACACTAATTACCTATAATTTACTATTTCCACTCTAATCTACATTAATTTGGATTAGGTGTTGGACACTAATTACATATAATTTACTATTCTCACTCCAGTCTACATTAAATTGGGGTAGGTGCTGGACACTAATTACATATAATGTACTATTCCCACTCCAATCTACATTATTTTTAGGTAGGTGCTGGACACTAATTACATACAATTTACTATTCCCACTCCAGTCTACATTAAAATGGGGTAGGTGCTGGGCAATAACTACATATAATTTACTATTTCCACTCCAGTCTACATTAATTCGCGGTAGGTGCTGGACACTAATTTAATATAATTTACTTTTCCCACTCCAATCTACATTAAATTGGGGTAAGTGCTGGACACTAATTAAATATCATTTACTATTCCCACTCCAGTCTACTTTAATTTAGGGTAGGTGCTGGACACTAATTAAATATAATTCAATTCAATTCAATTCAAAATTTCTTTATTCGACTGAGGGTAAATTCAGTCATAAAAGTACAGAAAAAGAAAATAACGTGTAAACAATTCATCAATTAAGGGGTTTAGATATAAAACAGTGGATTGCGTTATAGCCTATCACAGCTCATGCAAAAGTGACTGTACAATTTATCAAAGACTTATTAACCTTCCATACTTTTTCTAAATCTCAGGGCTGTCTTTAAAAAATTGCATACATATAAAGTGCTTTCACAGTGCAACATTTTCAGATAAATTAGTGCGGGCCTTATTTGCACAAAATTCAGTTTTTTAAGAAGAGGTTTTAAAAACATTTTTCGTGGTAAAGTATAATAGGAGCATATAAATAAAAAGTGCGCCAGATCTTGCGGAGACTTGTTGTCGCAGCCGCAAGCTGGCAACACTTGTCCCCTATGGGCTCCACTGGGCACGGCTAGCATCAGATGGAATAGGTCAAAATGAAATCTAGTCAATAAAAAGCGCTCATATCTGGAGATGGCCCAAGATAAATAGGGTTCTATTTGAATACATGATTTGGATAAGGTATGACTCAACACACTGCCCTTCTTCAGTTCAGTCTCTTCCCTAGCCATTTGACGGGTCATTAAAAATGTAGCCTTTACAGATGTTACATCGTGCTTTGTTACTGACTGTGGTGTTAAGAAGAGGTCCATCCTGCCCAGGTCTTGAAGACAGTTTCGAATATACTTTATCCAGGGTATCTTAAATTTCCCATCCCATGTGAGTGCTTCAGATAAAATATTCTGGGTGAGAGATATTTCATTGTTCATCCAACAATTTAGCCAGCACAGGAGGGGATTTACTGCAATTTTATCCTCTAAATATGGCGTGCCCAGTTCCTCATGGGTGGAGAAGTTGGCCGTGCTCTTCGGTAAACATAAAACTTGTTTTAAAAAGCTATTTTCTGTGGTTGTTTGGTCGGCCACTGGTAAGAATCCCCAAAGAGCACTCCCGTAGCAGGCAACTGATATGCTTTTGGCTTGGTATAATTTCATTAGCGCAACCACAGGTGTATTACCCATTTTACGAGCAAAATCAATTATTGCCGCATTGGTCCTTATTAAGTCTCCTCTCTTTTTCTTTAATGCTGGTCCCCATGTAAGTTTACTATCAAACAATACGCCAAGGTAAGAAAAGGTTGTTGTGGAGGGTATTTTTTCCCCATTAACAGAAAATGGGTAAGTCTTCTTGGACCCATATCCTACCTTCATGATATATGACTTGGCGTTATTAATACACAGACCTTGTGAATTCATAAAATGAAAAAAAGAGTCCAATAAAATTTGAAGGCCAAGTGCAGTTCTGGAAATAAGGACGGCGTCGTCAGCGTAGAGAAGGACAGGGACGCCCCTTTTTCCTATGTATGGGTAATCCGTGTTTGTTTTTAAAAGATGCTCCTCTAGATCATTAATATAGAAATTAAAATGAAAAGGCGCTAAAATACAGCCCTGTCTGACCCCCCGATTTATTTTAAAGTCTTTGGTCACTTTTAAGTCTTTGGTGTACCGCACATTCGCTTGTGTGTCGCTGTGAAGATCGGCCAGGAAATTGATTAGATTTTTTTCAACCCCCATTTTCAGCAAGACATCCCAAAGTTTATTTCTGTCGACACAATCGAAGGCCGATGAAAGGTCCATAAAGGCCATATTTAGTGTGCCGTTTCTGGCCAAAGTATATTTGCCACTAATTAGGTATAGATTCAGGCATTGTGTTATTGTAGAATGTCCTGGTCTAAAGCCATATTGTGCTGGTGACATAACTTTGTTGTTTTTGGCCCATATGGATAACATATTTAGGATGATCCCACCGACAACCTTGGCAACAGAGTTAATCAGGGAGATTGGCCTGTAGCAGGCTGCGTTGCTTCTGTCTCCTTTTTTGTACACGGGTACAATAGTTGAGGCTCCCCAAGACTTAGGGGCCCCGGTAGTGGCTCCAGCGTTGACCACCGCCGTGAGGATTGGAGCCCAGAAGGAGACGTTGGATTTGAATAAATCTGGGGGGAGGCCATCTGGGCCCGGGGCCTTGTTACTAGATAGACAGCGAATCCCCCTTTCCACTTCTTTATCTGTGAACAACAGCAGGGCTTCTACAGGAAGTCTTGGAGCTTGCGTATGCCGCATATCGTCGCTTTTAAAAATTGCACTAAAGTGAGAGACCCACTCACTTTCAGGTATGCCAGTTCCAATGGTGGCAGCGTTAGGATCATCAAACATTGGTTTGTTGATTAAGCTCCAAAACTTGGAGCTGTTGCCCAGGATGGATGGATCAAGTAGAGATTCCCAAATGTTCGCCTTTATTACCTTTTTACGTGATGCCGAAGCGGATTTATAATCAGAGCGTAAGGTTTTAATTAATGTGGGATCCCTTGGTTTATTCTTAAGAGCCATTTTTAGTTGACGACTGGCTCTTGAGCAGGTGTGATCAAACCATCTTGGCTGTTGGTTGCCTTGTCCCTTCAATGGTACTGAGAGTAGTTGATCAACTCTACGGGTCAACTCAGCAAAGGCAGATAATATAAGATCCGGAGGAGTGATATTAGAGGTGCAGAGGGTGAGTTCTTGAACACAGCTCAGTTTATCAGATTCGAGTAGAGCATCACTGTTTATTGAAGACCACTTTAATCGTCGGTTGCCATTAATTAATTTTAAAACACCGGGGTCTTTGCGGTTTTTGCGGAATTCAAACAGTCCACTTTTAACTTCCACGGAGATCGGGTTATGGTCACTGTAAATACTTTCATGGATGTTAAAATTTGTAGCTGAATTTGCCATATCAACGGAGAGCAGTATATGATCAATAAAGGATCCTTGTTCTGAACCTTTATAGGTTGGAGTTTCGTAAACAAAGGAATCCTCTTTCAAGGTCATTGCAATTCTCAAGTCCAGACAGTCTATTAAATTGTTCATATTAGAGCCTCGTGGGCAGTGCACGAAATGAAGGCCTGACCTGTTTCCACAACCCAGAGAGCCCAAAGATGATAATGTCGGGTGACCACAAATATGCACATTAAAATCGCCAACAATTATTTTGTTCCGTGATAGAACTACCAGATTATCGTGAATGTACTCATAAAGTTTAGTAATGTTACATTCACCTGATGGCGATATGGCATTATAGAAATTAACCAGGGTTAATGCTTTTTTGCCCTTTCTAAGCTCCAAAATCTGTATGTTAGTGTTATCCAGATGTTTATTTTTTGTCTGTGTCACCAGGGAAAGGCTAATGAATATTGCCAGGCCCCCCTTTGCCCTTCCACTGAGTGAGGGAAGTGCGGGAACAAAGAAGCTTTGGAATCCATCGATAAAAACATTATTATCAGTGAGCCAAGTTTCCTGGAAGCACAGTATAGTATAATTTTTAACAAAGGCTACCCAAGTGTGATCATTGATTTTTGCGGCCAAACCTGCAATGTTCCATGATAAAATTTTGATGGAATTGGAATTATTGTGGGGATCCCCTATCTCTGCGGTCATGTATGATGGTAAATGTAGGTGTAAGTCAACATGACTTTCGGTATCTCTCTGGGGACTTCTATCACTATCTAAATAATTGGAACATGTATTAATGCGAGGGGGGCATACGTCAGCAGTGAGAGGAACGGATGCACCTTGTAAAGATAAACTTTCAGAGCTAAGTATTATCGGCTCTGTTTTAGAGATATCTAAATGTGCACTAGAGGTGGCATAAGTGTTCTCAATGATGTCAGATTTTATTATATTAGGAGAGACAACGGATTTTAACTGATTGATTAGAGGTCTGGAGGGTGAGACGGATGCCAGTCAATCTACCTCATCAAGGTAGTCATTGTCGTAGTTATAAAGGACATCATATCTATTTGAGGTTGGAATCTGGTATAAATTATGGGCTGAATACGATCTTGTGTATGGATGGTAGACAGGTTCTGGTTTCTCATACATGGGGTATGATGGATAGTTGTGAGTTCTATCTTCCCAAGAATGAGCATATCGTTGCGCTTCTAGATCCGTAGTTATCCCCTGATTGGGAGCTAAGGCAGGGACCCATGATTGGGGATAGATATCAACTGCCTGGAGCCCCTCATAACCATAAGGGCGTTTGGTATTATACCTATGGCCATCAGGGTTGCGTGGGTAGAAATAACTTAATCCCATTGTACGGATCAGACTGTTTGTAGAGGAACTCATCCAGTTGGCAATAAATTTAGCAGCTCCCCTATCTTTAAGGTTGATGACAATACAGTCTCCCTCAGTTGACTTGTATCTTGTACCCACCCAATCTACTCTCCTAACATGAGAGATTGTCCCTGTTATGTGGGGGGGAAGTGGTCTATGAGTGGTTAGCCACTGCATAAACTTGTTCTTTAATTCGACGTTAGTTTCCCTCATATTTTCAGCTAACTTAGGTACCCCAATCATAACTATTGTGTGGGCGTTACACTCGGGAGGGAGATTTATATGTGTGGTCATTCTTGTCAGCCTAGATCTAAGTTGGTTTGTCCCTGGTACGTTAGTGGAGATGTTCCTGGTTGGGATGATGAGGTGCTTAGATGTTTCGTTATTAACTCTAGTTGTGCCCAAGGGAGAACTCTCCGCAGCCCATTCACTGTCATCAGCGTCCACAGGGACGGGAGTAATCTGCACATTATTTGTAAGAATGGGTGCTGTCTGAACTGGAGTTGGAGCTACTTGTCGAGGTGGAGGAGAATTATTTGCGGTTGGCGGGCCAAGTTTCTGTGTTGTAATCTGTTTAACAGGACTAGCCGCTAAATTGCTAACATTAGTATTTATAGTTTTCAGGTTGCTAATATTGAGATTTGTGCTCACTGGCACAAAGGTAGAGGTTGTATTGGATGCTTTGAGCATTTTGAGAATTTGAGATGAAACTTCATTCTGTGCTCTTTCAAATTTCCCTAGCGCCTTCTCTATATTAACTATCCGATTATTGATAGGGTGTAAGAGGGATTTGATCAGTGTTTCAATGTCGGACAAAGATGGCGTGTTCGATGTAAATGCTTCGACTATATGTCCAGTCTGCTCGTTGACCTGAATGGTCTCTGAATTGTTATTATGATTACAAGACAGAGCCGGGTCTAGAGAAAGGATATGGAGGGGCCCTGTTAAAGTGTTGTCAGTAGGTTTCTCCTGGATGAGTTTCTGCCACATGTCTTTGATTGAACGTTTAGATTTGCCTACAGGATTATAGGTATTTTTCATAAGATGTTTGGTCTTGTGTTTTTTCTTTGCGCACTTCTTCTTGTGACTTAATTGATCAAGTGTAGGCATCGGGGCAATTTGACTGACTGGTGGGTGGCTCTCTATTAGCTGGACCTCGGAGTCTGGGGAAAATGTATGCAGGCGGTTTATATTGTTACCGCAATTACTTAGGATTGAAGGGCTACTCTCATTTGCGAGCGTCGTTGAGCACGTAATTAAAGATTTTGATGTGTCCTTCATGTGCGAGGTTGGTAAGTCTGTAAACGATTGCATCAATAAAGATTCTTGTGAGTTAGAACTATCATCCATAATGCATGTGTTATTAGTGGTATGTAAAGATAGATTTGGAAAACACATGTCTGGGGTCAAGGAGAGACGTCTCTCTGTGTCCTGGATAGCGTCCGCCACTACACTAATAGTTTTTTGCAACATTATATCGATGGCAGTTATAGTTGGTAGTGGGGTACTCACAGGTTTCAATCTCGTTGTTGATCTTGTGGCCATTGGAGTTTTTGGCACTTTTGTCATCCTCTGGAAATGAGTGTATAACCTCCCGATGTCTATGAATCCCGTTTGGAGCCTTTGGTCGGGTTGTCTCCAGTGCAGTTGTTAGGGGGATAGCCCGTCCAGTCTCCTTTGGTCCCCTGAGGGCCACAGAGGGCGCGCCCTTTGCCCGGGCTTAGTCCGGGCGTCCCGCGACGCGGGGATCCTTCAGCTTTTATGTGGGCTGGTGGCGCTCTCTGGCGCGTGTGATGTCACCTCCACGCGGCGCCGCGAGGCCTGCCGTGTGTTGTAGTCCCCCGGAGCGGCGGCGCGGAGTCTGATGCCCTCGTGACTCTTGGCGGTGGCGGCTGGGACGTCTGCTGCTTAAAGTGCCCGGTAATGACTCTCGGCGGTGGCGGCGTTGCGTTACTCTCCCCCGCTCTGCCGGGATCCTTCAGCTTTTATGTGGGCTGGTGGCGCTCTCTGGCGCGTGTGACGTCACCTCCACGCGCCGCCGCGAGGCCTGCCGGGTGTTGTAGTCCCCCGGAGCGGCGGCGCGGAGTCTGATGCCCTCGTGACTCTTGGCGGTGGCGGCTGGAACGTCTGCTGTTTAAAGTGCCCGGTAATGACTCTCGGCGGTGGCGGCGTTGCGTTACTCTCCCCCGCTCTGCCGGGATCCTTCAGCTTTTATGTGGGCTGGTGGCGCTCTCTGGCACGTGTGACGTCACCTCCACGCGCCGCCGCGAGGCCTGCCGGGTGTTGTAGTCCCCCAGAGCAGAGTCTGATGCCCTCGTGACTCTTGGCGGTGGCGGCTGGAACGTCTGCTGTTTAAAGTGCCCGGTAATGACTCTCGGCGGTGGTTAATTTACTATTCCCACTCCAATCTACATTAAATTGGGGTAGGTGCTGGACACTAATTACATAAAATGTACTATTCCCACTCCAGTGTACATTAAATTGGGGTAGGTGCTGGACACCAATTAAATATAATTTACTATTCCCACTCCAGTCTACATTAAATTGGGGTAGGTGCTGGACACTAATTACATATAATTTACTATTCCCACTCCAGTCTACATTAATTTAGGGTAGGTGCTGGACACTAATTGATTATAATTTACTATTCCCACTCCAATCTACATTCATTTAGGGTAGGTGCTGGACACTAATTACCTATAATTTACTATTCCCACTCCAATCTACATTAATTTGAGGTAGGTGCTGGACACTAATTACATATAATGTACTATTCCCACTGCAGTCTACATTAAATTGGGGTAGGTGCTGGTCACTAATTACATATAATTTACTATTCCCACTCCAATCTACATTAATTTGAGGTAGGTGCTGGACACTAAGTACCTATAATGTACTATTCCCACTCCAATCTACATTAATTTGGGGTAGGTGCTGGACACTAATTACATATAATTTACTATTCTGACTCCAGTCTACATTACATTGGGGTAGGTGCTGGACACTAATTACATATAATTTACTATTCCCACTCCAGTCTACATTAAATTGGGGTAGGTGCTGGACACTAATTACATATAATGTACTATTCCCACTCCAGTCTACATTAAATTAGGGTAGGTGCTGGACACTAATTAAATATAATTTACTGTTCCCACTCCAATCTACATTCATTTAGGTTAGGTGCGGGACACTAATTACCTATATTTACTATTCCCACTCCAATCTACATTAATTTGGGGTAGGTGCTGGACACTAATTACATATAATTTACTATTCACACTCCAGTCTACATTAAAATGGGGTAGGTGCTGGGCAATAGCTACATATATTTTACTATTTCGACTCCAGTCTACATTAATTCGGGGTAGGTGCTGGACACTAATTTAATATAATTTACTATTCCCACTCCAATCTACATTAAATTGGGGTAGGTGCTGGACACTAAATAAATATCATTTACTATTCCCACTCCAGTCTACATTAATTTAGGGTAGGAGCTGGACACTAATTAAATATAATTTACTATTCCCACTCCAATCTACATTAAATTGGGGTAGGTGCTGGACACTAATTACATATAATTTACTATTCCCACTCCAGTCTACATTAATTTGGGGTAGGTGCTAGACACTAATTAAATATCATTTACTATTCCCACTCTAATCTACATTAATTTGGGTTAGGTGCTGGACACTAATTTAATATAATGTACTATTCACACTCCAATTTACATTATTTTGGGGTAGTTGCTGGACACTAATTAAATATAATTTACTAATCCCACTCCAGTCTACATTAAATTGGGCTAGGTGCTGACACTAATTACATATAATTTACTATTCCCACTCCAGTCTACATTAATTTGGGGTAGGTCCTGGACACTAATTAAATATAATTTACTATTCCCACTCCATTCTACATTAATTTGGGGTAGGTGCTGGACACTAATTACATATAATTTACTATTCCCACTCAAGTCTACTTCAAATTGGGGTAGGTGCTGGACACTAAATAAATATGGTAATGTTAATGTTAATATAAATTTGTTAAGCACTTGCACGCCCAGGGGCTTCATGGCGCTATAAAGGAGACACAGCACACCGGTTAGAGACAGAAAGGGACAGTTCAGCAATACGCCTGGGAAAAGAGCCAGGTTTTAAGGGAGCGTCTGAAACTCAGGATGTTGTTGCTCAGTTTTAATTGAGGAGGAAGGGAGTTCCAGAAGGTAGCTGCAAGATGGTCAAAGCAGCAACCTCCAAGACGCTTCCTCTTATAAGAGGGAATGATCAGAAGGGATTTATGAGCGGATCGAAGATTACGGGAAGGGTTATATCTATTGAATAGATCCCTATTATATAATTTACTATTCCCACTCCAGACTACATTAATTTGTTGTAGGTGCTGGACACTAATTAAATAAAATGTACTATCCCCACACCATTCTACAACAATTTGGAGTAAATGCTGTACAAAAATAAAAGATTAAATTTTATTTGTAAATTTAAATGATAAATCAAAATTGTTTTACATTTTTTTTTAATTAAACATTTTTTCCAATATGAACTTTCTAATTACAAACACAAACCTTAACCGCTATAAACACTACAACTCAATCCTAAATTTTAAAATTCATTTCAAATTTTGAAATTCAATATTTTTTTTATAAATTTAAAAATTTTCCTATTGTATGTACTTTTTACAAACAAACACAACCCTTATACACTTTAGACATGACAACTCAATCCTAAATTGAAGAAATAAATTCTCAAATTAAATTTTTGGATATTTTTTTTTAAATATCCTAAATATTTAACTTTTTCTAAAAAAACATTACATTATCCACTATAAACACTACAACCCAGTCATATTGTTATTTAAATTTGATTTTTTTATTTTATTTAATTAAAAAAATTATAACATTTTAAAAATGTAAATACTTTTTTAAAACACTCCCCACCCTTATCTCCTATAAACCCAACATCCCGCTCCTAAAATATCTAGTAAATGAATACATAAAAAATATTGATTTTTTAGAAAAATGTATATATTAATATTTGAAAATAAAATAAAAATGATTATACATTTTTAAAACACTCCCCACCCTTATCCCCTATAAACCCAACATCCCGCTCCGAAACTTATATATCATTTTTTTAAAAACATTAAATTAGTAAAATTATTTAACACATTAAAAGTACTAATTTAAAATACAAACTAAATTTTAAAACATAAATATACACATGTTACTATAAACTACACAATATCGATATTTTTACACGATATTTTATCATTCGATATTTTTACTTTCGATATTAAAACACACATACTACTAAGGATATTTTTGTAATCGATAATAAATAGTTTGATATATATTACCATTGATATTAAAACATTGATATTCTGTCACATCGATATTTTAATTTCGATATAATGTCTACTTACCGTGCATATGCACTGGTTGCTGCTGATTGCAAAGCAACCAGATTTGTTTGGTTTCTGGACATCTTTTCTGTGCAGGTTAACATAGTGTGTTGTTTGTAGATTAAGATTTGCCTACATGAAACATGTCAGGGGTGGCTCCTCAGTTTGAGTGGAGGAGCGTCGTCCCACAGTCCCGAGCTGAAAAATAAAACCATTACCATTTTATTTTTCAGCAACTGATCCGTCCTGAACTGAGTGATGGATAGGGCGGCGCCACACAGTCCCGAGCTGAAAAATAAAACCATTACCATTTTATTTTTCAGCAACTGATCCGTCCTGAACTGAGTGACGGATGGGGCGGCGCCAGTGCTGCCGAGTGGCAGCAGCAGGGAGTTGTGCGCATTAAAATGCCCGCGTTCCTTTGGCTGGGCGTTTTGTGAAGGCCAGCCAGACATGCACATTTTAAAGTTCTCTAACCAAGCTGTCTTAGACAGCTGGGTTAGATAATGCCAGGAGTGGTTTCTTCATTAGGGCGGCAGGGCTCCACCCCTACTTCAATTTTTGCATCAAGTTGTACATTTTAATTTCATTATAAATTCTGCGAGAGGGTCGGGCATAACCAGGCACTTTCTAAGGGACAAGTGCTGGCAGCTGCCATCACAGGATTTATAGGGCGAACTCACCCCTGGCCTAAGGCAGCGTAAAACACTTTAAGGCACTTCCCTCTGATGACGCAGTGCAGCCTCGCTGATTGAAAACAGGCTGGGCGCTTTAAGCAAAAGCCCTGGCTTTTCAAGGCTGTTTGTCAATCAGCGAGGCTGTGTACTGCTGCAGCCCCCCTACTTCCTAACTCGTCATAGGGTAGGGTGGGAACAAGCCTCCATGACCCTAACCAGGGAGGTGCTGAGAGGAGGTGCACACAAGGTTTGCTGTCGAATTCTGCACTGCGTGACAAAAGCAACTAGATTCCATGAGTGGAACAGCAGTGTGAAGTTGAAATGGAAGCTCCAGAACAAGCACAGTGAGAAAATTCACCTAACCACTCCTCAGTGCCAAGGCAAGGCAGCAGATGTGATTGGATTGACGGACGAGGACGACTGCAGCAAATATCCCAGGTGGCAAGTGGAGACATTCAGAATTACGGAGGGAGGGGGCCTAGAAGCACGATAAATTAAAAGAATGCACTTGCAGGGTATAAGAAAAGAAAACACCAGTTTTGATTACGTTTGAATTTATGAACTAATTTAAGCTCTTTAGTACCCTTTCTGGCCAGGTCACAGACTGTGCAAGTCGCGCTCGTCCAAATTGGTAATGCATTTATATCTATTATTCAGGGATACAGAAGCAGCTTACTAATATTATTGCAAATAATTACTGTGAAAATTAAATGGAGTATGTCAGTTCCTCACATTTCTCCTGTGTGAGGTCCTGGGACCTATTTTGATCTCAAAGAAACGTGCTTTACGGATGTTGCATAAAACATAAACACAACATTTCTCTGCAAACTGTCTGCAACAAACCTCCCGTTACATACATCACCCACATAAAAAATATATTAAATAAAAACAGTATTTAAAACAATATCAAAATTATTGAAGGTCATCAGGGGAAGACAAGAGTATTTGCAGGAGCCCATTAAAGCATGGGGCCCTGGGCCAGGGCCCACTTTGCCCACTTTGCCCATGTCTTAAAATGTCTCTGCCTAGAGGGAGCAGGTTTAATCGTCAGCATGATTCAGGTGCTAAGCTAATGTACCTCCACCAGGTCCTTACTACAGTGGCGGTTTCTCTTTGAGGGCGTCGGGGCTCCGCCCCAGTTACATTTATCAAGAGATTTAATTTTTTAATTCCCAAAGAATAACACGTGTTATTCTTTGGGAATTTCAAAATTAAATCTCCACTATCTCTGCGAGTCTGCCTCACTCACCAATACCGCCGCAGCTCTGCTGTCACGTAAAGTGACTGATTGCTTTGATCCCGGGCGGCCAGGCCCAAAAAAGCCTGCTATGTGTTTGCCGGGCTGACAACCTCACAGCCCTGAAGGCTGTGATGTTATCAGCTCAGCAAAGACCTAGCTGCAAGGCCCAGTCTCCACTCCCTGATGGCGTGGAGGTTAAGTAAGCCCCAGGCGTTTTAAATACAAGCCCGTGATCGCTAACTCTCCACGTCAATCCGAGAGTGGAGGAGAGCTTGTCACTGTGCCATCCCACCCCTTCCCAACTCGTCACAGGGCATGGTGGGACCCACCCTGTGACGAGTTGGGAAAGGGCGTGGCAGGCGGGCAGTCAAGGAGTCGAGTCTGCGCAGACTCAATCATAGACTGCTTCCCACAAGCTTGAGTCTGCAATGGCTATTGGAGTTACTGCATTTTTACTACGTCACTCGAGACGGACGGACTGCATTAGAGAAGAGAGCAGGGAGGAGGCAGTCTATCCTGAAGCATCGCCAGCAGCAGCCAGTCCATGTGGGTGTTTGCCAGTGCCAGGCTGCAGGCTGCCAGGTTGCTGTCCGGAGTAGGGCAGTGGGAAGTTCTGGACCAGTTGTGAACTCAGGCAGTTCACCAGGTAAGGCCCAGGCGGGCAGTTTTTAACTATTAACTTATAGGCCTGTTGACTATGGCTACAGCTTCAGCTGCAACTGTCTGTAAGTCTGTTATTCTCTGTGACAAGGTCGGATTGGGAAGGCGGGCATGGGGAGATGGGCCGGTGCTTCAGGGGCACCTGTGGACCATTTCTTTTAGCCTATGTAAACTTGCCCAAGAGACCTACTATCAATGTCAGGCCACTGTAATGAGGTGCCAGCATCAAAGGCTCTCTCCTCACTGTCACGTAGGTGTGTCGTATCCTCCAAACTTACCCAAAGCGCTGCTCACGATTTGGTCAGTTGTAAAATGTGAAATTCCCTTCCATCAGAAGAAGGTGTTGCCTTAGTTATGTGGTTCCATGGCAACAATCAATGACTGACAGCTAGAGGGGTAGTCACATGTTTGCATACGGTGAAAGAGATTCTATAGCGCGACATCTGCAGAGTTTTCTAGGTGCTGAAGTCTTATGCCAAACACTACCTTGAAGTGAAGTCTACATCCTAAAATAGATACATTTTTTGTAATTTGCAGAACTGCAAAAAATGTATTTCCACTCATAAGTGAAAAGAGGCCATTCCTCACTGAGAGCAGCAGAATGAATAAACGGAAAAGGGAGAGACTGGGAGAGAGACTGAGGGAAGCAGACGAGGACGAAAGAGGCAAATGGAGTGTAGAGGCACTGACATGAAAAAGAGGAGTAGAAGGAAGACAGTAAGCCACGTAATGAGGTAGAAGAGAAGCAGAAGCAGTGAGGAAAAGACCGGAAGTTAAGGAACTAGGGTGTACCACATTATTGCAGTCGGGCTATCGACCTGTGTATATATTGTGACCATAATTGACTTCGAAATACTGCTACAACTGAATTGATAATACTAGTAAATCACGTGTTACCATTATGTATGTGAAGGTCCATATTTCAGCCCAGATAATGTGACCTACTTTGGTACTAGCATTGGCTAGAGCAAGAGTAAGACAAAGAAAAAGGCTTGAGGTACAGGAAAAGCAGGTGAGAAGAACTCACAGAGAAATAAATAAGCAAGGATTTGCCAATGCCTTTGGACGATGCTGTCCAGCATCAGCAACATTTATTGCTGTGCAGCATGGCCAAAATGGAAGAAAAGGAAAAAGGTATAATTAAGTGGCTGCCAGTGCTTGCGCCATTATGTAGTTATGCGCATGTGTGATGATGCACCCTCATACATGGGTCATCTTGCAGGAACATGCTTGTGTCACCACACGTGTGCACCTACAAGATAAAGTGGCCACCATTGTTTTTATTTACTGAGCTCAATTGGATCAGTAAATAAAAAAAAAAAAAAAAAATTTTTTTTTAAAGCAGAGAGGCAGAAATTTGCAGCGTGGCTCTCCAAAACAAAAACATATATGTTAGAAAAAAATAACACTTTGTGGGATGGGAGGTGAAGGAGCAATGGAGGAGAGGGCCAGGTTTTAAAGTAAAAATAAAAGCCGGTGGTGGAGGAGAGGAAAGGCAGAACATGAGGCAATGAGTAAGATAGAGGCAGGGTGAGAAGCACACATGGGAGAAAACACAGCACTGGGCAAGGGTAGAAGTACACAAGGTGGAGCATTACACTGAGATCTGTTAGTGGAGGATGGCACATGGGCAAAAGAGAGCATCATGGACTGCTGCGCAAGGGCAAGAGAAGCATATGAAGGACACAGCTAGAAAACACATACACTTGAGGTGCTTAACCAAAATTAAAAAAGAAGTTCCCTAAATGACACAGTCAGCCAATCAGGAGGATAATAAAGAGGTTGTGCTCTAGGGGAGGGACAAACATAAGAACAATTACTTATTAACAGCGTATAATCAATCAATTGGTTGCAAGCCAAAAATAAACAGTAGTGAAGAATTAAGCTGGGCACTGTGAATAATTGTGGAGGCAACTGTGAAGAGGCCACAGTCCGTTGGTATTGAAAATCTGTATTGGAAAGTGCTGCATGATTTTTATACTTGATGGGCAAAAAATTGAAAATACACAGGAACAAAATAGAAGACAGTTTGACCAGTGAGGGGTGTGGAGGAAGGCAAAAGTAAATAAGCACAAGTTTATTGCCAGGTACTTTGATACTGGTTCTGTCAGCGTGCAAAAAAGTTGGGCCCCTGCACTGTTGACTCCTGAATGGTGGGCACTGGCGCAATATGAATTGTAAATATTTTATCCTTGACCTCTCTCCCATTGCCACTAAAAATGTGTACTTTGGCCATGATGCTACATGGTAGAAACTCCTTAAATGTTAGTTCGCCTCAGTGTTCTCCCAGTAGGGTCCCTGCAATGTTTGCTCCTTCAGGGTGGGCCTCAGTGCACTCAGCTAGTTAATGCTAAGGCGCTTAAATGATTTGCTAGTAAAAAGTTGGGCCATAGGACAGTCCACTCTTAAATATTTGGGTCTTGGTGTCGATTACTCATAACGTTTTGCTTCAAAGATATTCATTCTGTAAAGATATATTTTATTCTGTGGAGTTATTTGGTTGGACAGTTCCCACAGTTTTTTTATGCATTTCTACTACTGGATATAAGAAATACAAATATTTTAGAAAAAAAATTGAGAACTTGTGGATTACACTATTCAACTTACATACTAATTTGATTTCTGTTGATCAATGGTATCAAACGACGTACTGGAAAATAAGTGCATGGGCCCTAAAATTGATTGGAACTTTGTGCGAAGTGAGGGCTTTTTAAATCCACTGTTGATGTTCTTTTGTTGTTCACACCTATATAAAGAGAAAATTTGTGATGGCCTTGTGAGAATTGTGTTCATTTGTTGTGATTGTATTGTTTTCAATTGTGAGATCATTGTTTCTTGTACATGTACTTACCAATGTCACCAGTGATCCTCGGTTTTCCTTTTTTTTTATAACACATTTTATTGATTTCATAAGTTATGCAACAGATCAATAAAAGAAAATCCAAGCAAGAACAAAATAAGTGGGGTGTATAATTCTCCTGCCCGTTCCCAATGTGCCCTCTGCCCCACCCCCGTCTTCAGTTATATATGCCAATCAACTATAAATGAGCCCTGGTATGCCTGAATCTCCTAGTATAGCTCTAATCTCTGTGTGATTCTGTTGTGAAGGGTGATGCCTCGATAGTCTGCATAGTCTGCCCATATCTGTCAGACCTCGGCATGCTTTTGAGGGCAGCCCCTGGCCTCATATACCAAAATCTCTCTACTCATGCACCAATCAAGACCAACCACCAGGCCCCCACAGAAGGAGGATCTATGTTCTGCCACTTACGAGCGACATCTCTCTTGGCTACATTCGGGCATAGCTGTATCAATGTTGTTCAGTACTGGTCTAGAGTTGGGTATGTAGTGATGTGCAGGGGAACTATTTTAAGATCGGAGAAGATCGATGCATGCATTACCTAGACAGACAATCACTTGCCTCCACATTGGTGCCAGTCTCCACACAACCATGTGGTATTTACAAGGTACCCCTACCAGGCTCCACAGTGGAAGCAGAAGGGAGTTAGCGAGTGGCCCAGTGGCAGTGGGCTGACTCGCCAGCGCTCAGAGAGCAACCTGCTGTTTTATCCCCTTGTGCCCCGCTGATTGCGAGCGGGTCGCGTTCTCCCGCTTTCTCGCTTTTAAATTGCATTTTAACATACCCTTTTGTTATGCAGGTAAACTAACCTGAAAATCTTGCCCTCCTAAGGTAAGCTGCTGGCTGGGGGCTGCCTGGAACTGCCGGTTCTCAGCGCTCGCGGGCGCCATCTTAGATTGGGCTAGTTCCTCGGAGTGCAGCCCAGACACTCCACCATCGTCCCGCCCCTATATAAACGGCCGTTATGTGTCAGCGCAGCGGACGAGCGCAGCGGGCGCGACGTAGGCGCGCCGGAGTTTCGCCTGAGTTAAGCCCGTCTGCGCCCGTCCGCGGCCGGGCGAGGCCAGGGGCCAGGGATGCTATCACCCCCCTATTCTACCCGCCTTCCTCCCTCAGGCACTTACATGCCTCCGCCGGCCCTCTTCCTCCTGACACCTGGGCTCGTATTACATCTCTTGGCATTGCAGGCACTTCTACTCCCACCTTAGCACCGACCCCCCCTCCTGACACTTTGGCCATTACGGAGTCGTCCATCCGGGTACTATATCTAAATACCCGATCAATGGTCAAACACCAAGTCGATATCCTACAGCTACTGATGTCTGAAAACCCCGATGTCTTACTGTTATCAGAGACTTGGCTTACTGACGACTCCCTTCCAGACATCTTGGCCACGCTACCCCCCGACTACTTTCTGCTGAACACCAATCGAGCTGGGGGTCGCATCGGGGGAGGGGTGGCGGCAATCATTCGCAAGGATATTAAGATCATTGCCTCTGCGGCCATGACCCTGCCGGAAGTGGACACCTTGGTCCTCAGTCTGGGGACTGAGGTAGGCGCAGTCACTCTGGTGCTACTATATCGTCCCCCCCACTCCATGCCCTCCTTCCCTTCTACTTTCATCGACCAGCTGACCAATCTCGCCACCTGCTCCCCCCGTATTGTCATCATAGGGGACTTTAATTATTGGTTTCAGCATGAGGATGCTGGCGCACATGCTATCGAACTATTCGAGGGTCTTTCGAGCCTGAATTTTACCCAACTAATCAGGTCAGCCACCCACAAGGGTGGCCACATCCTCGACCATATCTGGACTCATGGAGTCACATCCTCCCGCCCACTTATATCTCCTTGTGTGTGGTCAGACCATCTTTTGATCGACACCACATTCTCGGCGGTTGGCCAGATCAGAGCACCTCTACGGGAGGGCGGCAGGGCTCGCAAGTGGAAGGCTGTCGACTCCCTCAAACTGTTGGATCATCTCTCCCAAACGTCCCCCCCGCTACCCGAGGACACAGGCACCGACGAGCTGTGCAGGCTCGTGACTGACTGGCTTACCACAGCCAGTGACATTTTTGCCCCCCTCACGAAGTTCCCCCAATCCCGTCACTGCCATTCTCACAAATGGTTCACCCCTCTCCTAAAAACCCTTCACTTAGAACTCCGCCAGGCTGAACGCAAGTGGAGGAGGGACTACTGCGCCTTAAGCAGAGACGCCTATATATCTGCTCGCAATAGGTAGAAATCTGCCATCCGGGATGCTAAAAAAACCTATGCTTCTGGAAAAATCCTGTCTGCCCCCTGTCAGTCCAAGGAAATCTTTAAGGTGCTTACCGAATTCACTTCCGACCCCAGAACGCTCCCCACTCAGGCCCCCACACAGGAAGCATGCAACACTCTTAGCACCTTCTTTATCGATAAAATCGTATCAATCAAGAACACCATACCCATCATGATTCCTGGCACTGGATCTGTCTCCCCTCCTCACAACTCCTCCTCTTTTACTCAATTTCCCCTCTTAGATTCTACATCTCTGGCGACTCTCGCCACCCGCGTCAAGTCGGGATCCCCTGACGACTGCTGCCCTCCCTCAATACTCCGGGACATCTGCCATTCTCTACCCGACTGCATCCTTCCTTTGCTAAACTCTTCTCTTTCTTCTGGTATGGTGCCGGGCTCATTCAAGGAGGCCGTGCTGGTGCCCCTCCTGAAGAAACCGGGGGCTGACCCCGCTGTCCCGGCCAACTACCGCCCTATCTCCCTCCTACCTTTCTTCTCAAAGCTCCTGGAAGCCCACGTCACCTCCTGTCTCTCCCTGTTCATCGAGAAATCCAACTTCCTCGAGACCAACCAGGCAGGTTTCAGACCCGGCCACTCTACGGAGACAGTGATCCTGGCCGTGCTGGATGCCCTGAGAGACGGTGTGGACAATGCAGCTCCCCAGGCCCTGGTATTATTAGATCTGTCAGCCGCCTTCGACACGGTGGACCATAACATCCTCCTCCACCGTGTTGAACAGGCCGGCATCCAGGGCCTGGCGCTGGCCTGGGTCAGATCCTTTCTGACAGGCAGGTCCCAGACCCTCAGCCTGGGCTCCTTCAGAGCTCCCAGAGAGCATTCGCTCTGCGGGGTTCCCCAGGGCTCTTCTCTGTCCCCTCTTCTTTTCAATCTTTATCTCCGTCCCCTTCTCTTTTCTCTGAGGCAGTGGGACGTTACCGTGTTTAATTACGCGGACGACCTGCAACTCATCTTTCCTCTTAATTCCCCCTCTGCTATCCCCAACTTTCAAGCAGTCATGTCCCACATTCTCCAGTGGATGGGCCACAATCAGTTAAAACTGAATCCCGGAAAGACGGAGCTTCTCCTCCCCGGCAAGAGTGCCTCCTTCTGGGGGCCTCAATTCTGGCCGGTGGACATGGGCCCCCCCCCACCCCTGCAGCTTCGGTGAAGAGTCTGGGGGTCACCATTGACTCCGCCTTATCCCTAGGGCCACAGGTAGGGACCGTGGTCTCGTCCTGCATTTACCAACTGCGCAGGATCAGGAAAGTGGCATACCTCTTCACACCTGATGCCCTCCTGCACGTCATCATGGCCCTCGTCCTCTCCCGCCTAGATTTTTCTAATTCGATCTACCACGGCCTGCCCAAAACATCGATGGCTAGACTACAAGTGGTCCAAAATCAGGCGGCGAGACTAGCTCTAGGGATTCCGAAGTGGCAATCTGCCAGGCCCCTCCTTGTCAAACTCCACTGGCTCCCTGTCGTCTCCAGGGCTGCCTTCAAGACCGGCTGCCTCGTCTTTAAGTCACTACTCGGTCCCTGCCCTGCTTTTGTCAAATCCCTCATCAGTCCCTACTGCCCATCTCGTACCTTGAGATCTTCTCACCTTCACCTTCTGACTGTTCCTTCCTTTAAGCTCTGTAGATCTGGAGGCCGGAGATTTGCTCACCTGGCCCCCAAGCTTTGGAACTCTTTCCCTCTCCCCCTCAAAATTTCCAACTCCCTAACCCTCTTTCGCAAGTCTTTAAAAACCTGGCTCTTTCCCCAATCTGTCTAGTCTCTCTGCTTTCTGTACTCTTTACCAGCGCCAGGAAACCCATGGTGTCAGCGCGCTTTATAAGTTCCCCCTACGATACGATACGATACGATACGATACGATACGATACGATACGATAGTTCAGTTGGATTAGACAAAGTCTCCGGTTCACTTGTTTACTGAAATTCTAAACTTGGTTTAGTTGGCATTAGAACTCTGTGCACTTTCCCCTTCTAACCAGTAGCAAAGTGCTTGTGCTATCTCTCCCTTAATCAAGGTAAAATTAGCCAACCCCTAATTGATACATTTAATTTACTTATATGTCCCTAGTGAGCTGCAGCAATGTATGAGCCACTCACTAAAGTAGCATTGTAATACATGTCTCATGCTTGCCAATGCAGCCTTAGTGTAGTTTTAAACTGCATTCCGACCTGGCAAAATAAACCTTTTGCCAGTCTTAAACCTTCCTTTTTAATAATTATAAGTCAACCCTAAGATAGGAGTAACCCACTAACGGGGCACAGTACATGGTAATTGTAAATGCAGGGCATGGCTATTTGTGTTTTACATGTCCTAATAGGGAAAATATCAGAACGTTGTTTTTTCCCTGTTTCAAGACTATCTGTCCCATAAATTAACACTAGGTTACCTTATTACACTTAAAAAGAGATAACCTCAGTTGGAAAACAGCTAGATACATACTTCTACAACTCAAATTAATTTTAATTTAAAATCCGCTTGGCTGGAAAAGTCTAATTTTAAATAACTATTCCGAAAATGCCACATTTTGAAAGCTGGCATTCTCCTGCCTAAACCAAATATGCCTTTCTGCCAATGTCAAGTGCCACATGACTGAATGGCTCTCCTGTGGTGTTTTGTTTATTCCTTCCAGACATAGGGACAAGAGAGCCTGGGTGTAGGGCAGGGTATTTATCTATTGAGCAGGTGTCCTGGGAGGGTTGTATTCAGCCCTTTCTGAGCTTCAGCGGGTAGCCTCAGGGCTTGCCCATCCCCTTCCTGACTTCTAAGGGCTGCCTGTCCAGCCACTGTCAATTGCAACTCACACATAGGCCTCCTGTCTGCCCTTTGTTACGCTAGACAGTTTGGAGCCAAACCTAGAAAGAGGGAAGGTTAGACAAAGGGGGCATCTCACACACACAGGCTGGCACTAGAGATAAAAGTGGCACCTTCAGAAACTCTCATCAAAATAGTTTCATCTATGGAAAATTCCTAAGAAGGACCTCCCTGCTGTCTGAAGAAGGAAGACTGAACCTGCTTGTCTGGAACCCAGGTTCCCCAGAAGTGACTCCAAGGGTTGGTTGGCTGACCTCCTGTATAAGCTACATGGACACAACAAGCTTGCAGAGGTCTGCCCTGCAACTGCCCAACTGACAAGAACCAACTGGGTCAGTCCGGACTTGCCTGAGCCCTGCTGCTCTCTGTTGGAATGAGCCCTTTTCCCCAAGAGGTGCCCCTCCAGGTCCTAGACCTGTGGCTGGCATTAAAGCATACTCCTCCTGCCTCAAATCACAAATTCTGAGCTCCAGGTGAAGATCATGAAGATTCTGGATCTCAAACAGACTCCTTGCATCATCTGGGGCACCTGGGAATCTCCTGCAGTGACCGACTCTTCGAATCAGCTCTGAGATCCAGTGCATCAACTGCCAAGACAAAGCTCCAGCAACAACAGCCTCTTTGCAGCAAACAGGTACCATCCATGACGGCCAACCTACTCCTTATGCTGACAATGAACCCCCTCATCGACCACCAATGAGAAGCCTCACTGCAGCTCTTTGTAAGGGATTAGACTCAGAGAAGGTGAACTCTTCAGCAGGACAAATGTGTGCTCCATTACTGTCGGCCTAAACTTGTAACTTTGAAAGGGGCTAGCATGACCAGATATCAAATCAATCAACCAACCAATCGGGGATTGTAAAGCATGCTACTCACCCGTGAGGGTCTCAAGGTGCTGGGAGGGGTGGGGGTGCAGCTCCGGATCAGCTGAAGAGCCAGGTCTTGAGGCTCCACCTGAAGGTGTGCAGGGTAGGGGAGCGTCTGATGTTGACTGGGAGCTCGTACCATGCCTTAGCTGCGAAGTGGGAGAAGGCTCTTCCCCCTGCTCTGGTTCTGAGGATGAGTGGTGTTTCTGCTAGGGCGAGGTCGGCAAAGCAGAGGTTTCTTTTGGGTATGTGGAAAGATACTCTTTCATTAAGGTATTTGGGTCCAATGTTGTGGAGGGATTTGTAGGCGTGGGTGAGTAGCTTGAAGGTTACTCTATTTTTGATGGGTAGCCAATGGAGGTCTCCTAGGTGTTGAGTCATGTGCTCATGCTGTGGAGTTCCGAAGATGAGTCGGGCCGCTGTGTTCTGGATGGTCTGGAGTTAGTGAAGTAGGGATTTGTTGATTCCGGCATAAGGGGCTTTACCCTAGTCCAGTCTGCTGGTTATGAGTGCTTGTGTGTAAGCATGGGCGGAAAATCCGTTACGCTCGCGGATTTTGCGGATTTTCGGGAAATCCGCAATCCGCGAGATTTGCGGATTTCCCGCAAAATCCGCAAATTCGCACGCAGCGGATTTTTTGGGCGGCGCGCGGCGTTGGTGATACAATTTTTGCGGCGTTTATCATCGTTTGCCGAGTTGTTTTTTTCGATAGTTTGCGAGTGCTGAGCCATTTTGGATCTTGCTGTGTGATCCCGCGGGAATTGGCGAGCGCGATTACGTCATCGCGGCTTGCCAGTGATAGTTTGTCAATGCGAGTACGGCGAGATCTCGTCTCGCGGTACTTCGCAATTGCGAGATTTGAGATGCGGCGAGCGAAAATATAAATTTGCAATTCTGCACAAGAAATCCACCAGCAAGCAGCATAAACCTTCTAGAAATGATGATTTTTATGTGAATAACTCCTTAGTTTGACATTTGCCTGCACTTTTTTAGCGAGGAGTCCATTTTGGGGAGGGGGGCAGGGGGGTGGGAGGAAGGAAGTGCCCCATAGTCTTCAACTTCCTGTTCCTGTTCAGCAGGCTCCTCCCAGTGCTTTGTCCATCTCCTGGTCACTTTTCATTTGGATGTGCAGCTGGAAGGATTACTTTTTGTGGATGCTGCTGGATCTTTGGATTTGAGGCCTTTTTGACTTTCTTTGGATCACTGTTGGATTAGAAATTTTACAAGTAAGTTTGTTTGGGGCAATACAGTTGCTGCAATTAAAATTTTGGAATTTTCGATTTTTGGGCTGTTTTGGGGCCTGGTACTCAGTGGTGGGTGGACTGAGTCTTTCTGTGGGGTGTCTTGAATTTAAACATCATGGAGGGGCTGGATGGCTTGGGATTGTGCTTATTTTTCAGTGATTTTCGTTTTTTTGGGCTGTACTTGTGGCCTTTTCACCAGGGGTAGTGAGTGTTGCATGGGCCTAGTCTTTCTGTGGGGTGTCTTGAATTTAAACATCATGGAGGGCATGGATGGAATGGGATTGTGCTGATTTTTCTGTGTTTTTCGATTTTTGACCTGTTGTTGGGGCCTTGACCAGGGGTAGTGAGTGGTGCATGGGCCTAGTCTTTCTGTGGGCTGTCTTGAATTTAAACATCATGTAGGCCATGGATGGAATGGGATTGTGTTGATTTTGCAGTGTTTTTCGATTTTTGGGGGTGTTCATGGGGAGGGACATGCCATGTGGCTGGTGGCCATTTTGAGTGCAGCTACAGGCACTGGCCATGTGCTGGCAGGCAAGTGGCCATTTTGAATGCAGGCTTTGTTGTTAGGCCTCCAACCATTTTGCCTACTTTTCAACCTTTATTTATGCCCAGGGGTAGTGAGTCTTGCATGGGCCTAGTCTTTCTGTGGGTTGTCTTGAATTTAAACATCATGGAGGCCATGGATGGAATGGGATTGTGCAGATTTTTCAGTGATTTTCGTTTTTTGGGCCTGTACTTGTGGCCTTTTCACCAGGGGTATTTGAGTCTAGCATGGGCCTAGTCTTTCTGTGGGCTGTCTTCAACTTAAACATCATGGAGGGCATGGATTGAATGGGATTGTGCTGATTTTTCTGTGTTTTTCGATTTTTGACCTGTTGTTGGGGCCTTGACCAGGGGTAGTGAGTGGTGCATGGGCCTAGTCTTTCTGTGGGGTGTCTTGAATTTAAACATCATGTAGGCCATGGATGGAATGGGATTGTGCTGATTTTGCAGTGTTTTTCGATTTTTGGGGGTGTTCATGGGGAGGGACATGCCATGTGGCTGGTGGCCATTTTGAGTGCAGCTACAGGCACTGGCCATGTGCTGGCAGGCAAGTGGCCATTTTGAATGCAGGCTTTGTTGTTAGGCCTCCAACCATTTTGCCTACTTTTCAACCTTTATTTATGCCCAGGGGTAGTGAGTCTTGCATGGGCCTAGTCTTTCTGTGGGTTGTCTTGAATTTAAACATCATGGAGGCCATGGATGGAATGGGATTGTGCTGATTTTGCAGTGTTTTTCGATTTTTGGGGGTGTTCATGGGGAGGGGCATGCCATGTGGCTGGTGGCCATTTTGAGTGCAGCTACAGGCACTGGCCATGTGCTGGCAGGCAAGTGGCCATTTTGAATGCAGGCTTTGTTGTTAGGCCTCCAACCATTTTGCCTACTTTTCAACCTTTATTTATGCCCAGGGGTAGTGAGTCTTGCATGGGCCTAGTCTTTCTGTGGGTTGTCTTGAATTTAAACATCATGGAGGCCATGGATGTAATGGGATTGTGCTGATTTTTCTGTGTTTTTCGATTTTTGACCTGTTGTTGGGGCCTTGACCAGGGGTAGTGAGTGGTGCATGGGCCTAGTCTTTCTGTGGGGTGTCTTGAATTTAAACATCATATAGGGCATGGATGGAATGGGATTGTGCTGATTTTGCAGTGTTTTTCGATTTTTGGGGGTGTTCATGGGGACAGGCCATGTGGGTGGGGGCCATTTTGAGTGCTGGTACAGGCAGGCCCTGGCCATGTGCTAGGAGGCAAGTGGCCATTTTGAATGCAGGCTTTGTTGTTAGGCCTCCAACCATTTTGCCTACTTTTCAACCTTTATTTATGCCCAGGGGTAGTGAGTCTTGCATGGGCCTAGTCTTTCTGTGGGTTGTCTTGAATTTAAACATCATGGAGGCCATGGATGGAATGGGATTGTGCAGATTTTTCAGTGATTTTCGTTTTTTGGGCCTGTACTTGTGGCCTTTTCACCAGGGGTATTTGAGTCTAGCATGGGCCTAGTCTTTCTGTGGGCTGTCTTCAACTTAAACATCATGGAGGGCATGGATTGAATGGGATTGTGCTGATTTTTCTGTGTTTTTCGATTTTTGACCTGTTGTTGGGGCCTTGACCAGGGGTAGTGAGTGGTGCATGGGCCTAGTCTTTCTGTGGGGTGTCTTGAATTTAAACATCATGGAGGGCATGGATGGAATGGGATTGTGCTGATTTTGCAGTGTTTTTCGATTTTTGGGGGTGTTCATGGGGACAGGCCATGTGGGTGGGGGCCATTTTGAGTGCTGGTACAGGCAGGCCCTGGCCATGTGCTAGGAGGCAAGTGGCCATTTTGAATGCAGGCTTTGTTGTTAGGCCTCCAACCATTTTGCCTACTTTTCAACCTTTATTTATGCCCAGGGGTACTAGTGAGTCTTGCATGGGCCTAGTCTTTCTGTGGGTTGTCTTGAATTTAAACATTATGGAGGGCATGGATGGATTGGGATTGTGCTGATTTTGCAGTGTTTTTCGATTTTTTTTGTGCTCTATAACTGAACTGATGTTCCTCTGTCTTCCATTTTTTTTAGGTGCACAAGACTCAAGAGAACCACCAGTGCCAGGAAGAAGTCCTGCAGCGGTGTGTGTGTGCAGCATAACGTCACGCGACGTCACGTCTGGCCTCAGACAACTCTACAATTCGTGCAACTGCGGCCTGCTGTCTGACCTGCTCTGAAGAAGATGGCCCCGCCCCCAAAGAAAGTTCTCCGTAGCTCCTCTAGCAAGAAAGTTGCTAGTAAGGAGCAGAAGAAGCAAGTTACCAAGGAGGCTGGTGTGCCACCCGCCACGTTTTTTGGGAGCAAAAAAAAAAGTACGCCTGCTGCAGCAGGTTCTGCTGGGGACCAAGCTGGGAGCAGCACCCCTGCTCCATTGGGTTCAGTGCCTCCACCACCACGCCAACTTAAGTCAAAGCCCTTGAGTGCTTCAGAGGCAGTCAGTGTACTTCTCCAATCACCATTGACCAGTGATGTTGGCTCATCGCAAGAAAGTAGCAGCAATGTCCCTGAATCAACACAGCCGCAACAACAACACCATGTGCAAGTACACGCCCAAGTACATGTGGAAGGAGAGGCAGCAAAAGGAGATGCGCAAGCAAAGGTGCATGGAGGTTCACAAGTGCCCACAATAGTTGTTCCTCCCGAAGTAGGGGCACATCAGGAAATCGACAATGAAGCCGAGGTATCATTGGAAGCCACTCCTCCTGATGATCATTCATTGTCTTCCACATCCCTAGCAAGGAAAAGATCAAGGGGGGTGTCTACATCTTCTTCAAGCCCACCTCCTTCTGATGCAAGTGATCTGTCTTGGGAACCACAACTGCGGTCTGACAGTGAGGCACACCATGATCTGACACCGGTACCTAAGCGTAAAAGGAAGGTCGTCCAAAAACTCAAACCTATGGAGTGTGATGAGGCTCAACAAGAAGTGACAGATACTGCTGGTGATGAAGCCTCTCACGATGACGACGAGCCAGTCATCACAAAGGTCACTGCAGCCCCACCGGGCATGCAGCAAAGAGACATTTTGACCCTATCCCGAGAAGCTGCTGAGCGTGATGATGATGTCGGCGAGGAGGCAATGGAAATGGAATCATTAGATTTGGAGTTAAGTAGTACACCAAAACCTACCGCTTCCATATTTCTTCCTCGCAAGAAGGTACCCACCTCGTCCTCGACCTCAATTCGTGGTGGTGAAAGTGCAAAACGTACTGAAGTTCGGCAATCCACATCCTCCACTTCATCTGGCATTAGCAGCAGGACCACCACCACCAGTATCGCCGCCTCCTCCGCCCCCCGAAGACATTTCAAGTCTCCAGTTTGGGACTTCTTTAGTGTTTGCCCAAAAAATGAAAACGTAGCCATTTGTAGCATTTGTAAGCTTCGAGTTAGTCGTGGTAAGTTGGGTTCCAACTATGGTACCGGAGGCCAGAGAGGTCATCTTAGGAGAACGCACGATGTCCAATGGTTTGCGCACCTACACACGATCAAGGAAGCCGCAATTGCACGCAATGAAAACGTTGTTTTTTCATCTGGTGATGACGAGGAGGTAGAAGACGATTCAAACACTTCACTTACACCCAGTTCCCCTGTCAGCAGCACACCCCATGGGAGCCACACTAAGAGTGTGGGAGAGAGTGAGACATCAATGCGGAAATGTTCATCAGCGAGCGTAACTGGGTCGAAGAGATCATCATCATCCCGTAAATCCTTGGTCCAGGGCAACATTAAAAAGATGTTGTTTACAGAAGCGCAATATGAACGCAACCACCCAATGACCCGTCTGTATAACACTAAGCTGGCTAAAATGCTAGCTCTGGACCTTCTCCCTTTTTCTTTTGTAGAAGGGGTTGGTTTTCTAGAATTAGTGACAGCGCTCTGCCCTAAATGGAAGGTTCCTAGCCGGTTCTATTTTGCACGAGTTGCGGTTCCAGCACTACATGAAGATGTTCTGAAGGTGATTGGGGCAGCTTTGCAGAAGAGTGCTGTTCACACTATACATCTGACAACAGACATGTGGACCAGTGGCGCAGGCGCTGATTACATGTGCATCACTGCACACTGGGTCTCTTTTTCAGGGGCTAAAGCAAAGCTAAACTCAGGTGTTGACACTAACATTGTTTTTAAAGGTGCTCGGAAACATGCAACACTAGCCATGTTTGGTTTGGAGAAACGTCACACAGCAGAAAACATTTTGGATGTCTTTAACACAAAGGTCCTTAACTGTCTGTCCCCACTAAAACGCAAGGTTGGTTATGTTTCCACGGACAATGGCTCCAATATAGTTAAGGCCATGAGGGACGGTTACTATTTCAGAGTGCCGTGTTTGGCGCACTGTATAAACCTGGTTGTCCAAAAATTCTTGGGTAATAAAGGCAGTGCAGCGTACGGTGTAT
The DNA here is from genome assembly GCF_964263255.1 of Lissotriton vulgaris. Lineage (NCBI taxonomy): Eukaryota > Metazoa > Chordata > Amphibia > Caudata > Salamandridae > Lissotriton > Lissotriton vulgaris. The sequence goes on from NC_141699.1 coordinate 956,405,409, forward strand.
TGGACACCTGCCGAAAAATGTGCAAGCATTTCAGCCATTCTTTTAAGGCCCGGAAGCAGCTGAGGAGCCTGCTATATCAACATCAAATGCCAGTGAAAGCACTCATCCAGGAGGTGGTAACACGTTGGAACTCAACCTTCTACATGCTTGAGCGTCTGTATGAGCAGTATACGGAACTCGATCAATATTTCCTTAAAGAGGGTGCAGAGGAGCTGAGGATGGGTGGGCCGCAATGGAACATAGTTGAAAGCCTGACACGCATGCTTCGTCCTTTTGAGTTCTTCACGCGTGCAGTCAGCAAGGAGGACTCTAATTTGGGAAAAGCTATCCCATTGTTGTACATGCTGGAGGACCAACTGAAGGAGGTGTGTTCTGTGTTTAGAAAAGATAAAAACCAAGACTCTTTGCTTCTGGCCGAGCAATTATTAGAGCTCCTACAAGGTGATGAACGTCTTAAAAAGATCCACTCAGAACAGCATTACATTTGTGCTACTATTCTGGATCCACGCTACAAAAAGGCGCTGGCAGGCCAAGCATTCTTTCCTTTTGATGATGAACATGTTCTAAAGTACAAACGTTGGCTAGCCTTGTCAGCCAAGAAGTTTGAAACAGAACGGCTGGAAATTGAAGGAAATGGCAGTACATCAGCAGGCCATCCCCAGTCAAAACAATCCACTTCTGCACCTGTGGCTGTGGCACAAGTGACCTCTCAGCCGTTAAAGACACCGGCAACCGGATCATCTGCACGAAAGACAACAGAAACATTGGAGGCTGAAGAGGATTGGCTAGCTCTGCGTGGGTTTGGTTCTCAAAAGGTCAGAGGCACAGCAAGAGCTAAGCAAAGTGGAGGAACCTTGGATGAGGACCTTGAGTCGATGGTGAAGGACTATCTGAATGACTCAACAGAGGTCTATGTTAATTCTGACCCATTGGCGTATTGGCATGGGAAAAAAGAATTGTGGCCACAGCTCACCAACCTGGCTTTAAACTACTTGTCTTGCCCACTCGCAAGCGTGTCTTCTGAACGGGTTTTCAGTGCGGCTGGTGGGATTGTAACTCCCAAACGGAGCCGCCTCTCGCCCAAAAATGTGGAGAGGTTAACAATGATCAAGATGAATCAGCACCTCATACCACCAGATTTCAGAGTACGAGAGAGCGTGCCGGATGAAGAGGAGGTGGCCAGCAACATAGATGAGGGAATTTCTACTCTGTCAGGTGGCACTGAGCTCTCCCTGTCTGAATTTGCAGAGTATGATGACGAAGCCTTATTCTTATTCCTGGACCGTGATACCGACTTCGAGCCCTGAAAATGAGACAACGAATCAATAACTTTCTTTTTCATCCTTATTCACTTTTATTCCTGTGTGTCTGTCTTTCTTTGTTGTGCACAGTTAATATAATTCAAACTTTAATCAGATAATCACAAAAACAAGCCCATCAGCAGAACTGTCTTCACTTGTTTGCTAATTTATTTGAAGGTGCCGCAGTCTGCATTCCTCAGGTTCACAAGTTCAGAAGAACATGCTCCTCTATCCTCCTCCTCCAGACTCCTATTTCCATCAAAGCAGAGGGCTGGTTTACGCCCAATGAAGAAAGACTCAGCACTTGTGGGGGTGTTGTTCTACCTCTTTGCAGGTGAGTTGACGGGTCTGGGGCCATTGCTGGGAAGCACTAAAAGTGGTTTGGACCAAATCCGAGGCGGAAAATTTTTTGTGTTTTTGATGACTTGCTTGCCTTTGAGGTGCTCTTAGGGGGGGTTCCGTCTGTTTGTGGGTGAGTTTCGTGGTCTGGGAGCATTGCTGGGACACTCTAATCTTGATTGCATTTGCTTTTCAGGAAATCCGTCGTGCCAACCCCGACTTATGGCCTAGCTACGCAGCGCGATTGGACCGAAGGCCCAGAAATATTGCAAGTATGAGATTTTGCTTTTGGCCTGTTTGGGGGTGTTATGCTTCTTGGCGGGTGGGTTGACGGGTCTTGGGGCATTCCTGGGAAGGTCTAATACCGGGTAGAAGTGGTTGGGACAAAATCCAGGCCGATTTTTTTTGGGCTATTTCTGACATTTTGCTCTATGTAGCGTTTTCGGGGGCCTGTTTGGGGGGCTTCCTGGTGTTTGTGGGTGAGTTTCGTGGTCTGGGAGCACTGCTGGGACACTCTAATCTTGATTGCATTTGCTTTTCAGGAAATCCGTCGTGCCAACCCCGACTTATGGCCTAGCTACGCAGCGCGTTTGGACCGAAGGCCCAGAAATATTGCAAGTATGAGATTTTGCTTTTGGCCTGTTTGGGGGTGTTATGCTTCTTGGCGGGTGGGTTGACGGGTCTTGGGGCATTCCTGGGAAGGTCTAATACCGGGTAGAAGTGGTTGGGACAAAATCCAGGCCGATTTTTTTTTGGCTATTTCTGACATTTTGCTTTATGTAGCGTTTTCGGGGGCCTGTTTGGGGGGCTTCCTGGTGTTTGTGGGTGAGTTTCGTGGTCTGGGAGCACTGCTGGCTATATATACTTTACTTTGCAAGAGGTTTGAAGCAAATCCATGGTTGCAGAGGGGACTTAGGGCCTAGCTGCAGAGCGCGCGCGGAGTGATTTGGGAAATTTGTGAAAAATTGACTAAGTCCCCATTTTTGTACTTTTGCTCTTTGGCTGTTTGGGGGTCTTCTACTCATTTTCTCCTGGGTTGACGGCTCTGGGGCCATTGCTGGGAAGCTCTAATACCGGATAAAAGTGTTTTGGACCAAATCCCAGGCGGAATTTTTTTTGTGTTTTTGATGACTTGCTTGCCTTTAAGGTGCTCTTAGGGGGGGTTCCGTCTGTTTGTGGGTGAGTTTCGTGGTCTGGGAGCATTGCTGGGACACTCTAATCTTGATTGCATTTGCTTTTCAGGAAATCCGTCATGCCAACCCCGACTTATGGCCTAGCTACGCAGCGCGTTTGGACCGAAGGCCCAGAAATATTGCAAGTATGAGATTTTGCTTTTGGCCTGTTTGGGGGTGTTATGCTTCTTGGCGGGTGGGTTGACGGGTCTTGGGGCATTCCTGGGAAGGTCTAATACCGGGTAGAAGTGGTTGGGACAAAATCCAGGCCGATTTTTTTTTGGCTATTTCTGACATTTTGCTCTATGTAGCGTTTTCGGGGGCCTGTTTGGGGGGCTTCCTGGTGTTTGTGGGTGAGTTTCGTGGTCTGGGAGCACTGCTGGGACACTCTAATCTTGATTGCATTTGCTTTTCAGGAAATCCGTCGTGCCAACCCCGACTTATGGCCTAGCTACGCAGCGCGTTTGGACCGAAGGCCCAGAAATATTGCAAGTATGAGATTTTGCTTTTGGCCTGTTTGGGGGTGTTACGCTTCTTGGCGGGTGGGTTGACGGGTCTTGGGGCATTCCTGGGAAGGTCTAATACCGGGTAGAAGTGGTTGGGACAAAATCCAGGCCGATTTTTTTTTGGCTATTTCTGACATTTTGCTCTATGTAGCGTTTTCGGGGGCCTGTTTGGGGGGCTTCCTGGTGTTTGTGGGTGAGTTTCGTGGTCTGGGAGCACTGCTGGGACACTCTAATCTTGATTGCATTTGCTTTTCAGGAAATCCGTCGTGCCAACCCCGACTTATGGCCTAGCTACGCAGCGCGTTTGGACCGAAGGCCCAGAAATATTGCAAGTATGAGATTTTGCTTTTGGCCTGTTTGGGGGTGTTACGCTTCTTGGCGGGTGGGTTGCCGGGTCTTGGGGCATTCCTGGGAAGGTCTAATACCGGGTAGAAGTGGTTGGGACAAAATCCGCGCGGAAAAGCCTTTAGTTTTGGCACTTTTTGTAACTTAGGGTTCGTTAGGGTTAGCCCTAGCATCAGGATTGCATGTGTTTCGGGGTGTTCTAGATTTTTCCAACTGAGTTCTGGGGTCTTAGAGCACTCGTGAGAATGTGTAATTTTGGTTGCAAGTCATTTGAAGAAAATCCATGGTGGGAAAGGGGGGATTTGGCATAGTTAAAGAAAGCCTTTGCCACTATTCTTAACTTAGGGTTCGTTAGGGTTAGCAGTATTTCTATTGCATGTGTTTGAGTGGGGGGGATTTTGAGTCTTGGAGCGATGCTGGCTATGGCTACTTTTGCTTGGTTGCTTGCAAGTGGTTTGAATGCAATCCACAGTGGGTAATGGGTAATTAGGAAGGGGGTACTTCGGCCTACTTTTACTTTCAAAGTAAGTTTTGTCACCAGTTTTCTGCTAGGCCTCGTTTTTTGAGATTTGATTGGGGGTCTTCTACATTTTTGCGACTGGCTTTAGTAAGGGTCTGGGTGGGAGCACTGCTAGGAAGATCTAATTTTGTTCTAAAACACAGTTTACAGTACACCTAGCTTGAGGGGCAAGATACGCTACATTAATTTGCCCATACTTATTTATCCTTCAAAAGGTGACTCAGAGTACGCACTTTCAAAAATATTGTACTGTCTACTAGGAAAAACAAATTGTGACTTTTTGCACTCCACAGCCTACATACCTTATATTTATTTATCAGTGGTGTTGTAATATTATATCACTTCCTGTTTTTCGTTGAATAATTACAGGCCGGGTTTCAGTCTCTGCAATGGGGAAAAAAGGATGGAGTCAGGCTTCACAGTAGCGAGCCACAATTCAGCATCAGGCAGGCAGTGGACAGGGTGTCTTCTGGTGACCAACATCGATGGACGAAGCGTCGGCTGCAATGGAGGAGTGCCGCTAATAGGAGGATTTTTTTTCTGCAGGCAACTTACTTACCACTTCCAACAGGACCACTACAACCACATAGATACAGTATCCCTTGCCTTTTTCTCTGACTGTGACTGCATTTCTTGGCTCTCTCTCGGCTTCTACATTGATCCCTTAACACATCACTTAGTCCACTCCACTATCACATCTGCACCACACATAGTCATTTGTAAGTGCTCCTACGTAATTCGCAAGTCGCAGCACGCCCCAGGCCGTAGAGGACTGGGATGGCCCCAATGATGAAGCATGTCACCAAGGGGCAACCCTGGTGAGTGAGGGGACACCTAGAAAAAAAGCAATTTCTCCTTTTCTATCTACTCTACCTTCCAGACCAACCCCACTGAGTGTTGTTGTAAATGGATTTATAGTGACCAGCAAGGCTCTCGGGTATCTGGCTACAGAGACCTTATGTTGAATATCGTTATCAATAATTTACACATAGGCCCTTTACTGTTGCATTCTTTCTTCCACAGTTTTCGAATGTACTACTTACTTTTCACTGACATGCATGCAGTAGTGCATGCACTTTCAAAGATTGATGGATAGGTTTGTACCCAAAGAATTGTTTATGTTCAATTGTTTGTCTATGCTGTGCTTTTTTTTACAGGGTGTCTTCTGGTGACCAACATCGATGGACGAAGCGTCGGCTGCAATGGAGGAGTGCCGCTAATAGGAGGATTTTTTTTCTGCAGGCAACTTACTTACCACTTCCAACAGGACCACTACAACCACATAGATACAGTATCCCTTGCCTTTTTCTCTGACTGTGACTGCATTTCTTGGCTCTCTCTAGGCTTCTAAATTGATCCCTTAACACATCACTTAGTCCACTCCACTATCACATCTGCACCACACATAGTCATTTGTAAGTGCTCCTACGTAATTCGCAAGTCGCAGCACGCCCCAGGCCGTAGAGGACTGGGATGGCCCCAATGATGAAGCATGTCACCAAGGGGCAACCCTGGTGAGTGAGGGGACACCTAGAAAAAAAGCAATTTCTCCTTTTCTATCTACTATACCTTCTGTCAGGTTACGCAGCCCCTAAGCGCCTACCGTACTATGAAACTACATTTCCCATGAGTAGGCGGGAGACTTGCAGGAAGTTTATCTGGGGAACAGACGCGCTTCCTGTTGCGCGTTATTCTGGTTTCTGTTCTGCACCGGCATGAGAGCGGACGCTCTGCATGCTTTTCTATCGTGTCTCCTGTGGACTATCACCTTCCCCCCCCCCCCTGAGGCTCAGTGGGGAGCGCTTCCGTGTTCTGTCCTTGGCGGTAGACGGACTTCACGCGTCTTCAGGTAAAGCCGCTCTAAACTCTTCGGCCGCCCGTGCGGTCAGCTGATTACTGCCTGAACGGATTGTTAAGGGAGGTTCTGTGACTGTTTTCTAACAGAATTCTACCTTTGATGAATTCCTGTTTGGTTGAATTGTGTGTGGCGGAGCACAGTGGCGGTCTATACCACGTGTTAGCGTTCACATCGGGGATCGTTTTTGTACTATTAAAACGGAGCGCGGTAGTAAGGACAAGTACGCGTCTCCGTTGTATAACTGTGTATTTCAAAGGACCTCCATAACTGGGCATGTAGTGAGGTAACTACAGGCTACCCCAGTTCTCTTTGTGTAGTGCACCGTGGGGTGTGTTGTTGGCAGAATTCAGTGGTGGTCGCAACTACGTTTTTCTGTTTGACCTTCACCAAAGATTCTCTACTGGGTCATTACTTAGAGAGCGCAATGTTGTAGTTCTTGCTTCCTACACACTACCGTTTCCCTCTTCCTTTTTGTTGGACCATGCATCTTTGCTTTGACTATTTGGAACCCCCTTTGTACATTGAGTCCTCTACCAAGTTTGTGGTATGTTGTGAGTAGTGGGTTTGATGTCTTAGTATAACGCGAGTGTGTTTGGTGCGACAGGAGTGTGTTCGTTAACTATATGTTTATGTGTTTCTTAGGCCTTCCTCACAGATTGTGGCAGAAGGGCTATAGTATTTCCTATCCAAGGTCATGTTTTCTTGGTGCTCAGGTACTTGTCTACTTCCTTGGTTATTTAGTGAGACTATATGAGAGTACCCTTGTATGTTAGGACAGCACTTCACTGATGCCTGTCTTGTCTTCTGTTACAGGTATCCTTTCCCTGCTGACCCTACCTTTACCCATCCCACATTTTTTATTTTAGTTTGTTATTTTTGTCCCCCGCCTAATGGCTCGAACACCCTGTGTTTACACTTCTGGGTGTTGGTGACATTTGGAGGTGGAACCATATTTGCATCGACTGGATCACGGGGAGTAAACCTGACACCTTCCAGACCAACCCCATTGAGTGTTGTTGTGAATGGATTTATAGTGACCAGCAAGGCTCTCGGGTATCTGGCTACAGAGACCTTATGTTGAATATCGTTATCAATAATTCCACACAGGCCCTGTACTGTCGCATTCTTTCTTTCCACAGTTGTCGAATGTACTACTTACTTTTCACTGACATGCATGCAGTAGTGCATGCACTTTCAAAGATTGATGGATAGGTTTGTACCCAAAGATTTGTTTATGTTCACAATAGTTTGTCTATGCTGTGCTATTTTTTCTTGTCTCCCAAAACCTTTCCCAAAAACCCCCGTACCCATCCATTTTTCAAACCCTAACCCTCTTCCCCCGGGCTGTGTGGTTTTGATTGATGTGTGACTAAATTATTATTACAGCAATAAATCCACACACTTGCTGGGTGGGGAGGATAAGGTGATAGCAACAGGCTGGTGAAGAAATCCGAGGATATATTCTTACTCTGCTTGACAAAGAACCATTGCTAATGTGAAAGAACTTCAACCGAATTAGTAGTTATACTTTACCATTTGTTAGGCTACAATGTGGCACTGCTCTACTGTACTTCTGTCACCTGCTATATTCTCAGTTGTACCGTTGAATTGCTCAGGAGGACAAACCAGATTTCATTTTCTTTTTTTTCATAGGCATGCAACTGCCACTGTGTCACACCACTAGTACCACCGCTATGAGGAAATTTTATCCGACCAAGATTGCCAACGTTATTCGGTGTTTCCCGTGGAGCCAGCCCTGGGTCTAGCCCTACTTTCAAACACAAATTACAGGTAAGATAAGCGTTTGGTGGTTTGGGGGTATAATGGAGTATTAGTACGAGAGACGAGAGACTGAAGGTAGTACTACTAAAGTCCTAGGACTCTTGGATTCACTTCACTTAGTCTGTGAGAGGCACTTAGTGTTGAAAACATTTGGGCATTTACACTTAAAGGAAGAAAATGGAACTAAACTTTCAGGAAAACAGTCAACGTTAAACCCCCACCCACCAGGCAAGCAGTAAAAAACAGGTATGCTCAGATAAAGTTTGAAAAAGTATATTTATATCCCTAACAAAATAATCTCCCGCAAGACCCTCCCTAACCCCAACGATTGTCCTTCAAAAGTCCCCAAAAACCCAACTCCCAATTCCCACCCCCCAAAAGTCTCTAAAAAAGGGGCAAGGGACACTATGGGTGGATGCTGTTAACTTTTTGGGCCAGGGCATCATGCTCCTCGCGGAGCAAGGCGAGCTCCTGCTGAAGGCGGGACACCATCAGGGTAGTGCGGCGCAGGCGTGCCTTCACTGCCTTGCAGGTGCAATGCCTGTGAGAGGCAGCTGTTGGCCTTGCTGCTCGGCGGTGGCGTTTGCCTTTGGCAGCCCGGCTCAGTCTGGGTGGACCACTGTGCTGGGTGGCAGCCCGTGGGGCCACGGAGGCCGATGCAGACGACGTTGTTGTAGTTGTCGACTGCACACTTTCCACGTCCTCCAGGGCCACCAGCCGCCGATATTCCGCAACAGTGGCCTCGATCCTCCGTTGCCGGGCCGCTCTAGCCAGCTCCTTCCTCCTTGTTCGTTTGGAAGGAGAACCTATATGAAGAAAGAAAGACATAGTCTGTAACCAATGCTCTTTAAGATTAACTCAATCATTCAGCAGAAATTTGTGTTGCAGTACAACTAGCAACTTGCAAGCGCATTACATAACTATTGAGGCCAGTATCTATCTAACCTCACACTTCTTCATCCTTGCTCTAACATTAGTGGGAGTTTAAGGAACAAATTCTACGAGCACTGTGGACTTCCATTGGAGTCGACTATGAAAGTACACCAGTCTTATTCTTCTTCTTATCTCTTGTTTTGGAAAATTGGTACGTTATTTTCTGCAAGCCGGCATAATGCCAGCGCAGTAAACTTGCACCCGAGAAAAAGAGACGCACGCCATGAGGAGTGACCTAGACTTGCGTTGCCGTTGCGTTACTGTACCCGTCCAGTACATGCAGGTGGTGAAGCTCTTACTTTTCTATTACGGGTGGCACTGAGAATACTCTGTTACAACTCAAGGGCTACTACTTAATTAATTTAACTTTCACCCTACAGTGGAAATGAGTACTAGAAATGGAAAATTGAAGAAGATAAATAATCTGATTATCTATCACTTCACATGGGATGTTTTTGCTTATATATGGGATGACTTTAGGTGCTTTGCTTTTTATTGAGTGACCACTGATACATCCACACATGAATGACTGAGTACTACTAAACTTATTAAGAGAGGTAGGGAGTGGCCACCATAATAACCGGATCTATGCAGTGCTTGCAATACAAACTACTGCTACTATTTATGGTAGTATTTGGACAAAATTAAAAGTTCTTTTCCTTGCCTTTCCTACACTGGAACGGACGTGCGGGTGCAGTGTTACATGCTCTTCAAAGTTACACTTAGTTCATCCACTGACCGTCTACTCTCTCTAGATCATGGGTACTCACAAACTTTCTCTCAGGGGCTACATTTACAGTGTAGTTTGGGGCCGAGGGCCGCACTGGTGGGGGCAGAGTCAGAGGGGGCGGGGCTAAAGCAAAACGATAACTTGTGACCATGAGGTTGCACACCGGTCCCTGCAGCAGATGCCCTCATCCACTGAGCCACCAGACCCAGCATTTATATACATCTCTCTCCCTCCTGCTCTCCCTCCTGCCCTCCCTCCATCTCTCTCTCCCTCCTGCCCTCCCTCTCCCTCCCCCTCTGTCATCTCACTGTGTGTGTGTCTATCTGTGTCAGCCTTCAGCCCGGGTTGAGACCGCTTCCTCAACGCGCACACACAGACAACAACACCAAAGTACTTAACAGGTCTTTAAAAGACCATTAACATATTATTGAGGCTTTGTTTGTTTTAGCGCCCCTGCTTCTCCACCCTGACAATCACTGCTTGCCCGGCCCCACAGAGCAGAGGCTTTGTTCTATTTCACCTCTTTGTGGCCTTGCATCTCCACTCTGCTCTGTGGGGGCCGGGGGAGCAGTGATTGTCAGAGTGGAGATGTAGGGGCGCTAACAGGTGAAATACAAAAAAGCCTCTGCTCTGTGGGGGCCGGGGGAGCAGTGATTGTCTGCAAGGTCTGCGCACCGCCAAGGAAGGCTTGCCGGGCCACCACCGGCCCGCGGGCCGTACTAGGAGTACCCCTGCTCTAGATACATATATGCTATCTAAGAGTCAGATAGTAGCATGATCCAGGTATATGGACACATACAGTTTCTGTGTCACCCACCCAGGCTGTTGTCCTTCCACCCATCATTGCTTCATCATTCACCCAGCCATGCATCTCATATTCTTGCCTTCCCAGCTAGTCTTCAATCTAAATAAGTAAGGAATATATAAGAGCTTACCTCTGGCCGCCACCACCACCGTCTCAACTCTCACAGCCGCCGCCGCCGCCTCCTCCCCTGAAGAATCGCCCTCCGCCTCCGTGTCGAGCACCACCACCTCCACACTGGCCCCGCCACCAGATGTTCCACCTACAAAGTACATTTAAGAATGTTAGAATAAAGCACTCACTAGTCACTAGTATTTGGTCTAGGAATGAAGACATGTGAAAACAATGTAATTTGTGACTGTCTACGTTAAAGTTAAAAAAAATGTCCCTTTGTCCAGGGAAGGTTGTCTTGCTGCACTTTTTGGCACAACTGATGAAGGCTGTTTTTTTAACACGCACCATTTTTCTCCACACAGACAGAAGATGGACTTCTAACAACAAGATCAAGTTGAAACCAGGTGAGAGCTCGGCTCGACCACAAGAAATGTCTTCAATTAATCGTCAGCACTAACCACTTTTCCATTATCAGTTAAACGTTTAGTTTTATTATGACTTCATTTTAATAAATGTGTTTACTTTTAATAAAGCTTTTAAACTTAAATACAATCTGTGTTTTTTGGTCCAGACTAGAGTGACTGAGCGAAAGGTTTTGCAATTTTTGCAAGCATGAGTCCAGATAGAACACTTCAAAAGACATTATGGACAATCCCAGAGGACTGCACTAAGTTGATAGAGCTATTGCTGACTAGAATCATGGGAGTTTCGCCAACCGTGCAATCTTAGTTAGCTACACAGACAGACTAATAAGAATAATCTAGTAATACCACAGGGAGTCATAGTAGAGGCAGGATAAGAATTTAGATACAGTCTACAAGAAGAGCAAAGACAATTTTGAAAAAAGTCAAATGAGGAACGCTAGGAAAAATAGGTACTAGTCTAAAATGAAAACTTACTGGGGCCAGCAGAGGAGCCCTCGCCTGCCCGATCCTGGCCCTGTTGAACAGCATCCGCCGCCTGCTGCTCCTGTGTCCTCCTCTCGCCCCTGGGGGGAGCTGACGTACAACATGAAAGAAAGAACAGAAAACATGGATGATTGTTGCTTGTCAATGTCAACCAAATCAAACATTTCAAAAGAACAATAACAAAATATTTCCGCGAAATTATATTGATTATGGTTACTTTTCATTTATTTGCGGACCGGCTGTGACTTCGAAAGTCACGTAACTCACTAAACAAAGTACTGAAACGTTCACCTAGGACTGGCAGGCAGCAGTCCGCAGGCAAAACGCAAAGTGACAGACAAACTCCATTGTGATTTCAGTCAGATCAGTGACAACACTAACAGTTGCCTGCTACATTACCAGTCATTTAAATAGTCAAACTATCAATCCAAAGCCACTATTTTTCTTATTGTCAGGGTTACAAAGGAAGGGGCAGATTTAAGCCCTTGCGGCTCTTTTGCGCCGTTCTTGCGTGACTTTTGTGACGCAGCAGCTAAACAAAAAAGGGCGCCATGGTGCGGCGTATAATATTATAACAACGTGACGCATTTGGGAGATGCATCCCGTTATAAAGCCCTGCGCCATCAGGGGGCGTTCCGGCGCAAGGGAGGGCATTCCTGCGCTGGAACACATCCTAATAGTGGCTGAGGGAAATCTACAAAATATCAATCAGTCACCTTTAGGACAATGATGCGTCACACAAACCCTGCACCTGCTTGAAGCAGACGTACGGCTTGACCCAGCATTGGGGAGATAGGGTACCCCAGAGCATTGATGGAGCTGCGCCATCGTTGCGACGCAACTCCAGCAGTAAAGCTTCGGTGACGTTTTGGGCCCATGGTGCGCCGCATTGCAAATACGGCGCACCATGTTTGGTGGTGGTAGCGGGCCGCACAATTAATGGCGCATCCCTGCTACTTTGCAGGGATGCGACGGTAATTGCAATTCTGCCCCTTAGGGGCATACTTACTTACGCGTTCTGGCGCATCTCCAGAGATGCGCCAGATCAAATGCGTCACGCAAAACTACCCTTGCGACACGGCAGATGTGCCTCATTTCAATGCGGCGCGCCCTGGCGCAAGGGTAGGCACTTGCGTGACGCATCTCGTCACGTAAGAGCGGCGCATCGCTGGAGTCACGTCGCCAACGCAATGCAACTCCAGTAATGCTCAGGGCCACCCAATACTTAACATGCTGTGTCAGTCCTTTCGCCTGCTTCGAGCAGACATAAGGAATTGAATTGACGTAGCAGCGTCGCAGAAGTGCCTGCGTTAAATCTTGTACATTTCACGCAGGCAATTTTGCGAGGCGCACAGCCGCTGGACCGCCCACCCTGCGTACTAGGAACGCACCCATTGTGGTGCAGGCCCATGGCTTTATAACGTGACGCATCTCCCTAGATGCGTCATGCTGTAAATGACTCGCGGGGATGCGGCACGTTTACGCCGCTGTTGCGTCACGCAAGGCAACGTAAACGTGGCGCAAGGGGCTTGTAAATGTAATCGGCCCCCTAGTGTCTAGCATTACGCAGTTCTGTAAAGTACACTCATACATAATAGTTACTCAGGCCAATGAGACCACGAAATAGAAAACAAATAAGCATAGTAGCAACGCCACTGAGAAGGAGAGCAGTGCACCTGAAATGCACAGAAGATTTTGAAATATAATTTAACTACAATGTAATCATCATCAGCGGCATTATTGGCTTGCTCCATGTAAAAAACAAATATTTGCAATACAACAACACAGAGCAGGAGAAAACATCATAGTAGTGAGTGATTAAATGGCTACTACTACTCACCAAGCCCGGGGATCTCCAAGCCGAGCTGGTCCAGCAGGTCGCGCTCGCGGTCCAGGAGGTCCGTCCAGCGATGGGTGACCTGGCTGTAGGTGCGCTGGACCCCGTAGAGGTGGGATATGGCCCAGCACACCTTCTCCCACCGCTTCCGGCGCTCCCGCATGTTGTAGCCGCCGGCCGCGATCCTGCCGCCTCCCGCGATGGTCCTGGGCAGGCGGCGCTGGACGAAGTAGACCAGCGCGCCCACTTCCTCCGGGCTGAATATCTCCCGTCGCGTCACCTGCTCCCCCCTCAATCTCCCGCATGCTGTTCTGCCACTGGGTCCAGCACTACTCCCCGCCGCCGCTGCGGCCCTCAAGTGCCTGGGCAGCTTCACGGCGCCTGGCTTGACCATGGTCTGGGCAGGTAAGGTAGGAAGAAGTAGAAAATTAAGAAAGAATAGGATAGGGAAGAAGAAAAGAAAAGAGTTTAAAAAAGTAGTTTAAAAGTAAAGAAAAATAGCAGAAAAGACAAAAATATACAGCTAGGAAAAGAGAGGGATAGATAAGAAGCAAAATCGTAAAAAAAAAAACTGAAAACAAGCAAAGGATGGCAAAGATACCAAGAGGATTAAACACCATGCCCAGACACAGGAAATGAATGAAAAACAAGATGGCCGGCGCCCGTTCACGAGCGCGAAAGAAAGTTCACGCGAGATTTTCCTCGCGATCTCGTGCGAACCTGTAGATTTCCCGCGCGATCTCGTGCGAACCTCTACTCGCAATGCGCTTACTGCGCGAGATTATACATAGCGGGCGGAAACGGAAATACATCACGGAAACAAAATGGCCGCGCCCGTACTCGACCTTGGGGTAAATTCGCGTGTTGCGCTGCAAGCGGCTCGCGAATACTGCAAAAAAACTCGCGAAACAACAAGCCGCAAAAAAAATAAAATGCTCATTCGCACGAATTGGCGGCTTCCGCGGTCGGTTTCGCACGACGCCGCGCCCCGCGAATAGCGCGAAAAAAACCGAAAAACGATTTCAGCAAAAGCAAAAGCAATGAGCAGGTGCAAAAGGTCAACCTCATGATTTGTAACGATTCTTTGTAGTGCTTCCTGAGGGGGCCCTCCAGAATTCGGTTGCCTGCTTGCAACTATTTTGTGTGACCCTGCTCTGACCTTAACTGTATGCCACAAAGGTCCTGATTTACAGCTAAAGGAGCAGACAAGCAGGTGCCAGGCTGGAACTTTAAATTCTTTCAGTGACACATTAATTAGCCCCTAATTCATTATTGTCAGTTGGGGCAGGGCAGGTGTTGTAACTAATTTTGCAACAATGAAAGCACTTAGCAAGTGCAAAAGATCACTAATCAGGGCGCACTAAGGAAGCAGGTGCCAGCTAAAAAAATATTCTGTGACACATTAATCAGCCCCAAATTAATTCAGGTCACTTGAGGCAGGGAAGGTGTGCTTTGCTTTGCCGAAAATAATGTACACTGGACAACCAGAGGGTGTGGTGATGAAACAGAGGGTGGCATGGGTGGGCCAGAGGGTGGCATGAGTAGTCAGAGAGTGGCAGTGGTGACAGAGAGTGGCAGTGATGAAGAAGAGTGTCCCAAACAGGCTGGACATGTAGAAACAACAAGTTCGCAAAACTTGCGACCCGACAGGTAAGTTCGCAAATTGCGAAATTGTAAAAACCCTCGCGAACTGGCAGAAACACGGGCGAACACAAAAAAAAAAAAAATCCGCAAATTCGCGGGAATTCGCGGATTTTGCGGATTGCGAATCCGCAAATCCGCAAAATTCGCGAACGCGAGATCCGCAAAATTCGCCCATGCTTACTTGTGTGACGGTTTTTCTGGCTTCGGGGTATCCACTTGAATGTCTTGCGTAGGGAGTTTGAAGCAGGTGGAGATAATGGCGTTGATTAGTTGGGTCATGGTGAGGGAGGAGTCTAGGATGATGCAGAGGTTCCGGGTATGATACGTAAGTGTGGGTGGATTTCTGAGGGTGCAGGGCCACCAGGTGTTGTCCCAAGCGGAGGGGGAGGGTACAAGGATGACAACCACTGTCTTCTCCGAGTTGAGCTTTAGGCAGCTGTTGCTCATCCAGACTATGACATCCTTCATTCCTTCCTGGAAGTTGAGTCTGGTGTCTTCAGGGTTCTTCATGAGGGAGAGAATGAGCTGGGTTTCGTCGGCGTAGGATACTATACTGACCCCATGTTGTCTGACAATGGCGGCAAAGGGGGCCATGCAGATTTTGGAGAGTGTGGGGCTGAGCGATGATCCTTGGGGTACACCGCAGTTGACCTCTGTAGGTTCAGAGAGGAAGGGTGGGAGTCTGATCCTTTTGGTTCTGCTGGCGAGAAAGAAACAGATCCAGTCGAAGGCGGTACCATAAATGCTGGTGTTGTGGAGTCTGGCTGCAAGAATGCGGTGGGAGACGGTGTCAAAGGGTGCAGAGAGGTCCCGCAGGATGAGGGTCGCAGTATGGCCCTGATAGAGGAGCATGTGGGTGTCAATGGTGGCGGCAAGGAGGGCGGTCTCAGTGATGTGGTTGCTGCGGAAGCCAGACTGGAAGGAGTCAAGGATGGCGTTCTCTTCGATGAAGGTGGTCAGCTGGGCATTGACGAATCTCTTGGTGACTTTGGCTGCAAAGAGAAGGAGAGAGATGGGCCGGTGGTTTTCCAGGTCGGTCGGGTGAGCTGAGGGTTTTTTTGTGAAGGGTCTTGACCTCTGCTTACTTCCAGTCATCGGGGAAAATGCTGGATTCGAAGGATGCGTTGATGGTGCTGTATTGTTCGGGTGCTGTGGCGGCGGCGGCTCTGTGGAAGATGTGCGGAAGGCAGGGGTCTGTGGTGGCTCCTGACTGGGTAATCTTCATGGTCATGGTGGTATCTTAGGTGGTGACCGGAGTCCAGGTGGTGATGGTGGGCTTGCTCTCATTGCTGGGGGTGGGGTGGTTTCTGAGGGCCTTGATTTTCAGGTGGAAGTAGGAGCCGAGCTTCTTGCAGAAGTCCTGGGATGGGGTGACATTTGTGGCTTTGCTAGGGGGTCTGGTGAACTGCTGGATGACATTGAAGAGTTCCTTTGCGTTACTGGCATTGGTGTGGATTTTGTTCCGGATGAAGGTCCTCTTGGTGGCTTTTATGCATTGGTGGTATTAAGCCATGGGGTTCTTGTAGGTGTTCTGTCTCCGGTGGATTTGCTGTTTCTCCAATGTTTTTTGAGACGTCTGCTAGTGCGCTGGCTTCTTGGAGGTCAGTGGTGAACCAGGCGACCTTCAGGGGGCATTGTCTGATAGGGTGGTGGAGGGGTGCGAACTTCTCTGCGCAGCTAGTGATCCAGCGATGTAATTCTTTGGCTGCAGAGTTGGCATCGGTCCTGGCGGTGGGGTGGTCGTGGATGAGGGTGGAGTTGAGGTGCTCCTCTTTGACCTTGCTCCAGTTCCTTTGCAGCAGGCACAAGGCAGGCTTGTGTGTGATGGTGGTGTTAAAGGAGAAGTGTACGCAGTGGTGATCTGTTTAAAGGGGCTGCAAGCTGTGGCCTAAGTGGATGTTGGACCCTCCTGCGAAGATGTGTCCAGCCTTGTGGGAGGGGGTGGTGACTAGCTGCTTCAGTCCGAGGTTGGAGAGGTTGTCCAGGAGGGCAGTGGTTCCAGCTCCCTGCGGTTGTAGAGGTGGAAATTCAGATCTCCGATGAGTACGTTGCCCGTGGAGGTGATGGCGTGGGATGCAATGAGGTCTGCGATGGTGGTGACAAAAGAGGCACTGGCCCAGGGGGTCTGTAGGCAAGGGTGCCATGTAGCATTGTTCTGGGGTTGGTCTGGATCTGGAAGTGGAGGTGCTCGTGTTGGAGAGGGGTCAATCGTGTTGGAGGTGGAGAGTCAGAGGGAGCACTTGTGTGTGATGGAGAGTCCTTCTCCTGGGCAGTGGGGGGGTGGTCCTTCCTCTGGATCTTGTATCCGTCTGGAATGGTCGGTGGCGATGTCAGGCGGAGGAGTTGTTGGTCCAGGTTTCTGTGAAGAAGGTGACCTCTGGCAAGAGGGTGTCAAAAAGGTCCCAGAACTCCATGGAATGTCTGTGCACGGAGCACATGTTGAGGAGGATGCACTTCAGGGATTCAGTGGTGCGGGGCTCCGGTGTGGGAGCGGCAGTCGTGGGGGTGCTGTCAATGGTGAAGGAATGTCGGCAGGAGAATTGGCTGTAGGCATTGTTCGGCATAGACCATTGGCAGTGATAGTTTCTTCAGGGCTTGAGTGCGAGGAGGGCAGCTGAGTTGTATCGGTGGATGGTCTGAGATCCAGGGTCCGTGGTGCTGGTCATTGTCGGGACACGGATAGGCGCAGACGGGTTTGCCTTTGACACGCCATTGGCGCGGCCGCACAGCGGCTGCCATTAAGTAGAGGAGGGGGAGGGAGTCACAGCTGGGAGAGGGACCACAGGGGCAGCAGCAGCGGGAAGAGAAGGGAATGAGAAGATGAACAAGCAGAAACAACAGGGGAAAAACAGAAGGAGCAGGCACAGTACAGTACGGAAAAGAAAAACTTGCACAATACTGCAATGGAAAGAGCAGAGAAACACGGGCACAATACAGTAATGAAAAAACACAAGAAAAACCTGGGCAGAAAAACAGGCACAATTCAGGGCCTCAAACCCCTGTTAGGACAGAGCGTGGCACAGCAGGGCAGCGGAACTTAGCAGCTGAGCTGCAGGGGGAGAAAGCAGGTCCCTGACCAGGAGGTCAGAGGTCTTGCTCCTGCTCCCTTGCAGCGGCTGCCATTAAGTAAGGGAGGGGTAGCAGCTGGGAGGAGGGAATCGAGAATCGGCGGGGAGGGACCGTGGGGGCAGCAGCAGCGGGAAGGGAATGGGAAGATGAACAAGCAGAAAAAACAGGGCAAAAAACATAAGGAACTGGCACAGTACAGTACAGAAAAGAAAAACTGGCACAATAAGGCAATTAAAAGAGTAGAGAAACACGGGCGCAATGCAACAATGGAAAACACAAGACAATCCTGAGCAGAAAAACAGGCGCAATACAGGGACTCAAACCTCTGTCAGGAGAGAGCGTGGCACCACAGGGCAATGGCACTTAGCAGCAGAGCTGCAGGGGGAGAGAGCAGGTCAGGGACCTGCAATTGGCCATTTTGCTTTTTGGCACTATATTCACTAGAAAATCTAAAAAATTCATAACTCCAGTTCTACTGTATTTTTTTCATTTTTGGGTCATATTCTTAAATAATATTCACTGTATCTTCTTAAATACAGTCAATATTATTGTTTTCCCGTCATTGTTGTTGGAGAGCTGCATAAATACTTTACACATTGCCTTTAAGTTAAGCCTAACTATTTTTTTTTTTGCCTAGCTAACAGAGGTTTAGGCGCAGGTTTGTTTAGTGTCTTTAGTAGTTCACCCTGACAAGGATTGTGTTTATTATTTGAGTGGGGCTTCCAATTTCTTTCACATTACATCTGTCAAGCTCTTCCTGACAAAGAGATACAGTTTTCATCAGTTGTAAATGAAAAAAAAAAAAAACACACACACACACACAATACCTGGAGCAACAAACCAGGCTCTGGTTTACAATTATATTTCATTCTGTACAAACTACAGATTAGATAATAAGGTAAAATCTAAGAAAATTATTGAAAGCTATGCATTTTTCAAATGTTGACATGAATCGAAGTTTAGGGTAATGGGTTAATCATACAACTCTGAAATCTGGTTTACCCAGGTTATTCTGAATTTTTTTTTCCAAAATGCGTTTTTGTGCACAATAATGTACAATTGAAAGTCAAAAGTACAGCCAAGCAATGTATAATAGTGAATGTCCGACCACTGCGTGTTCCAACACTCCAGATGGAAACAGTAACTCACATTTGTGGCTCAGATTCAGCATGAGACAGGAAAGATACTGAAATGTGACAAAACAAATGATGTTTAGATAGGATAAAATTCTTTTAGTTGTGGTTCCCTGCCAAATTCAGGCCAAGGGACTGTCTTTACTCAAACAAAGCTACCAAACCCACAGACATTTCTGAAAATTTGAGACTAGGGTGAGTCCAGTGTGGTATAGTTTGGAGTGGCTTGCATGGATCCCTGAAAATGTCAAACTTCAAGTGAGAGCAAAGACTTGCTCTCATTTTTGTCAGAGAAAGTTTTGCAATCTGTGGGGAACAAAAAAAGTTCAAACATCAAGCATTCCTACACTTCTCTTAATGTAAATGATACCCTACTTGTGTTGGTGCGAGTATTGCCCAGGAAAGGAAAGGTCCAAAAACGAACCATGGAAATGTTAAGACTTTTGCTATGAACCTTCATTGGCTCTTGGGATGTTGGTAACAATGGAATTGAGCATAGTTCAGCCAACAGCCAGGAAAACCTACCAAACCCAGACATTTATGAAAAACAGAAACCAAAATGAAATGAGGATCTTGCATGGATCCCACACATTTGTCTTAGACTGCCCTGCAAACATCATAACTATGCCTTAAGCATTCCATTTCCTTTACCTAGTAGATTGCAGCATTATTCTAGCCGAGGGTCACAAAACCACACTAATCATGGCCACAAATGCTAGAGACCAAAAGAAAAGTCATGGTGGCAGGGCTTGCATGAACAAAAGGAGGTCTTCTCACACAAAATACTCTCAAAATGCCATAATTCTACTTAAACAAAATACATTTCCTCTCTTTACATGTAGATTGGATTCAGTGGTGGGGTCAACAAGCAACCAGATCAACATACCAGTGGTCTTTGGCTTAAATGGATCCCACCTCTTGTTCTCACCCTAAATTCCCAGCAAATGTAAAAGTATGGAGGAGGAAACTCATTTCCTCACATTCGTTTGACAGGAAACTCCAATCCTTGCAGTCAACAGTAAAAGTACTATATTTCTGCAGTCTCAGACTTCTCCCAGAGAAAATTAAACGGGTCAAAACCAAGTCAATGCTCTGTCAGTGTGGCCTTCAAATGCTTTCAGTTTTGGTCTGTTCTATCACGTGTTTAGTCAGCCATACAAGTGGGGTATCATTTTTCTCAGGAAAAATAAATGTGTGACTGCAGGATGGGAAGATTTTTTCTCTAGCAGCAAAATACAAAGATGTCCGTTACATTTGGGGGTCCTTAGTTTTTTTTTACCAATACTTTGACATTAGCATGCCATTATCAATAAAAAAATATGTGCATGTATACAAACATGTCAGAGCACCATGGACTGCCCTGGGTGTCTTGCTTTCAGAAATTCCCAGGATTTGTAATGTTCCCTAGCTCTGGGCTGACCCCGGATCTAAATACTGCAGCTTACGCCATTGGAAAATTCTATTAAATTGGTTGCTTAGCATAACTTTGACATTTGCAGGACATTCTCAGTACGTATCTTGCTGGTATCTCTAAAACGTAATTTGGCCTGAATCTCAAGCTTTCAGATATGCCAAGGGTTCATTAGAGTTTTCTGGTTCCAGCTGACCAGGGACCGGAGTATTGTAGCTGCTAACAGTCCTCCGCATGGTAATGAACGTGATGTCTGGATCCCTGATGGTGATTTTTGTCGTCATGTGCAAACACAGATTATGCGTGTGTGCCAATGAGACAGTCCTGTCTCACAGATTGCAGTTTTGTTGGACAAGGAGGGGGGCCCAAAGTGCTACCCACATAGAGTCTACTGCCTTTACCAGGAGTTAAGTAACATGAGCGTCGTGGTGGGTGCTTTCCCTGTAGGGATCAGTAGAATTGGTCAGTTCATTTGTACCTGTGTCTTTGGAGGGAAGCCTAAAGGCTCACACATTTGAAGTTCTGCTGCTGTGTGCTTAACTCATCCTTGACCTACATCGGTTTAGGGCAGTGGTGAAGTGAGCGGGATCGGCAGGGCATGGCATGCCTCTACTTCTTTAATTTATTAGATTACGTTCCCCTACTTTATTTTAAACATGTGTCCCAGGACGGCTGAAATAGCCAAGGCCTACAGATAAGGCTCGCATTTCGGGGACGGGCAGGGCAGGCAGAGGAAAAGGACTCTGTCTCTTCCTTCTTGCTCAGAGAAGACAAGGACAGTGTCCACTTCTGCTCGGCCTCTGGCAGCTGCCCCCTCCTCTTTCTTCCTCTGAATCCCTTTCTTTGTGCCTAGCTCCTCCTTACTTTCAGAAAACCATGACTTCAAGAAACGGTTCTCACCCTCTCTTTCCTCCTTTTGTTAATTTGTTCCTCCGTGAAATGGATCCCCCCAAAAAAACAATTTTGCTCGATATGTCGTTTTTAAAGTGCAGCCTTGGGACGGTGAGAAATATAAGGTGAAAAAATTGAAAAACAACAAAATAAAGCAAGATAGAGTGGCCAACAGTGACCAGATTGATTTTATTCACACCCAAACACATTAGCGCCACTTTACAGAGTTTTCCAGTGAAGCGCTACTTTTGTTTTTTTGTCTTTCTTTGAAAAGCATTGTTTTCCCTGGGTGGGGAGGTGCACCAATCCTGAGGTACTGCAATATCTGGTGGATGGGTGGATTGGAAAACAAATTGTGTGCAGCCTCTGTGTTCAGTGATGTGGTCTTTTTAAACCATGCTGCTTACGTTTTATAAGGATAAAAGCAACGGACATTGAAACGGGTCCCTTCTGGGCCCTGTAGTCATGTCCTTAACTTTTTCAGGCAAAACACTAATTTTTGTTCTGAATAATGAGTGTTAAAGCGTTAAAATAACTATGTTGTTCCTTCTTACATTTCACATGCTATGCTTAATCTTGCTTTTCGTACTAGTGTTTGCTTTTTCCAGGATGTTATTATTTTTTTGTAGGCTCTTGTCTAGTTTGTAATTTGAATTGAATCGCATGCAAGTGTTTATAACAGGGCACAGTGGGGTTGTAGTTGAAGGCAGTGTAAATTTCTCTCAGTGGTAAAGTATGGTGATCAGTGGGGTAGAGAACATGGCATTATGGTCAGAGCTTGGAACTAGGGAACCATGTTCAGCTTTCATGACCAGTCCCCCAGACCATTCTCTAGAGGAAGCACATTCCCATGCTAGACCTTAGAAGTCCCCGCAAGACCTTAGAAGACATGTTGTCTTAGCATCAGCAGGTGGACCCTAGTGGTGGCCAATGTGGGTTCACCTTGAAGGCCTGTTCACCACAATCCATGCTGAAGTTCACCTCCAGTCTTGCGGGCATGCTTATGAAGCAGCACACCCTAGAGCGACAGTGACTCTCACTGAGGTCACAGGGCCCTTGAGAAGTACGGCTCTAGGGTGGTGCAACTGGTGCAATTGCACCTGACACTGACTTCAGGGGGAGGAGGGGGCGCTACATTTGCAAGTATATTAGATTTCTAAAAGCACTTGCTGTCGCATTCCTGGCCTCCAGCAATTTTCTGAAACAATAAAAATGACATGATAACTCCGTTGAATAATGTTGTTCCTAGAGAGAGAGAGAGTTTTGTCAACTGGAAGTTTTGACTCGTGGAAATGTAGCACAGAGGGTTCATGGGCCTGCTGCATAGAACATGTATCATGCTCTTCACGAAGTGCAAATAATGTAAATAGGTCACTGGGTTTCTGCTTTTGTCAGTGAGATTCTTTTGTTACTTGCAGTTTATAAGTCAAATTCCTAACATAGAACAGCGAGCAATTAACTGTAATCTAAGAGCTGCATGCAAACTGCAAGGTATAAATTAGAGTATTATGGTTTTTTCCCCAGTATTTGATTATCCTAAAGAAGCAAAAAGTGTTCATTTGGATAGAAATCAATTCTGATTATTGAAGAGAACCTCCAACCATGGTATTAAGTTCTAAACTCTCAGTTTATGTTTCCCCAGAACAGTCACTATTACTGCCTACTAGTATGGTTGCCATGTCACTCCTACACCTTGTAGTCATTTGTCTTAAGTAACATTATCTATACAGTGATTTACACACATATGATTGATTGTAACTGTGTAATGTGTGTGATGTAAAGTGCTCTGACACCCTACACTGGTTTCAGTGGTGTACAGATCAAATTAAACACATCTGAGAGAGAGAGAGGTTATTGATTCTTGAGGGGCACTGTTAAAGGGTGCGAGTGAGGGAATCCGTGGGAGAGGGAGTCATTTGGGGCACCAGCAAACATTGTCGCACAGGGCTCTACCAGCGCTAAAGCCGGTCCTGCCCTTGAGGTCAGTCCGCCTCACCCATTGGTACCTCCATTGGCTTTGTTTCAGCAATAGTAGCTGCAACTCACCAGTGGTCTGCAATGCAGGATTTGCACGCAAAAACTAAGTTCACAAACTTCACGGTCTCTCTGCTTCATGCACAAGCACGTTTCACATGTGCTGCCTGCTTTGGGGGCAATGTGATTATGCAGCAATGGAGGACAAAATTATGCTGCAGTGTTGACTAAATTATGCAGCAAGAAAAAGGCTGCAGAGTAATGCAGTATATTTTCTGATAATTTTGACCTTATTAGTTCCAGTGTAACATACAAATGCAGCAGTTAGAAGGTGATCAGTCAACCTTTGCAAAGGTCCCTCTACTTTGCAGAAACACAAGTCACAATTTTAGTAACCTTTGATCCGTTTGAGCTACAAACAATTTATTAGTTCAAATAGTCAAATTATACAGCAGATGGTTCATTATGTGGCAAATATTGCAGGGCCATAATTTTATAGAAAACATTTGCAAACTAGGATATTTTGCAATTTGAAGTGCTCTTGTGGAAAAAGGGAGGAGAAGTGCTAATGACAGAAACTGCATGGCTCAGAAACAAATCCTACTTTGTAATTGTATTTTAATGTGAATAACTCATATTAAACCTAAAAAACGTGCTTCCATTGGTTGAATTAAATAACATAAGCTGTAACTGGGTAGTGAAATGCCAAACAAATTTAAAAAATTTGAGTAATTTGCTCTTTTAGGCCACGCCTCTGACTCCACCCCCTAACCAGTCCTCCGGTTATTCCCTCGCTCTGATTCTTCGCCCACAGTTCCCCTACTTTTTCCCCCCACTTCGACCACTGGTTTAGGAGGTAGTGCTGTGCAGTGCATGTGTTATATACATGTGCTGGGTGTTTGTGTGCCCATGAATGGTACAATATATGAAAGATGTAGTGCTGTGCAGAGCGTGTATGTTACATGCATGTGCTGGATGTATGTGTGCTGTGGATAGGATAATACATGGCAGACTCTAGGTTCCATTATTGCAGACCAAGGGCTGCATAATGAAACATGAGGAGATGAGGTAGAGGAATCCTCCCAGGCAGATTTGTGTATTGCTGTATTCCTGTAAGCTGGGTCGAACACACTAGAGAGAGGGAGAGCCAGGCTCCCCCAGTCGACTTCAAAGGGTGCTCTCAATTCAAAGCGAGGTCACAAGGAAGTTGCCTAGGCACATTTCAGGATGGAGGATGTGCTGATAAGAAAACCTTAGAGTAGGCTGAGGCCGTTAATCTAACCTTCTGATACACACATCACTGTGGCTGACATTAAGTTGTGAAGTCCTAGTCACTGCCATGGCCTGTGTTGTTGGGCTAGCTACTTTGGAGTCACTACTGCGGTGACAAAATGCTTTCTGGAGTAAGAGAGGGCAGAGGAGTGAGCTCTTCAAAAGAAGCAGACCCCAACATAAACTTCAAATGATTAGATTCTAAATAACATTTGGTGTCTGGAATTGGCTTATAGGAAGGGGAGTTTGAGATCCCATAAATTGTCAAGCAGCCAGTCAAACTGTGCAAGGACAAGAAGCTCTATTAGACTTCTGCCTATGATCAGGACGGGGATAAAGCACTGCTAGTCTCCTAGTTGGGTGATGGGACATAACTCAGGGAATCCAAGACCACCTGCCCTGGAACCTGGAGTACCAGCACCAGCCTGCTTGCTAAGACCAGTGTGCCCTGTGCGTTGGAGGGAGCGTAGTCCAGCAGGCTATCTTGTTAAGTGGATTCCCCTAGGAAGGTGTGAGAAGACTGCATCATTAATCGGGTCATTGCCCATGTGCAGGGATATTTGGTGACCCTTGGATGCCTAAGGAGAACAGTCTTGAAGTGAGCAATGATTGTCATTGTGAAAAACCGGCAACAGTATGTCAGGAGGGGCACCATAAAGAGATTGCCATGCTGAGTGGCCCATAGACCGTATACAGTGGTGAGCTGATGACCCCCAATGCAAAGAGGCCTCCTTGAGGAAATTTGCTGTACCGTTCATGTTGGAGCCCATGTACAGTGGAGAGACAGTGACACTGCATATATCATGACTGAGGATAATCATCAGAACCTTCGCACTACTCCCTCCTACACTCAACGTGGGAGGGACCAAAATTGTCTACCCAGCTTGGAGGAGTCATAAAGAATCTCTGGTCGCTGTGGTTAAATGACTGCATGTGAGGAACATGAGGACTGACGAGTGCAGCCTGCCTGGGCCACGTGCAGATAACTTACCCCAGACAGTGGCAGCAGCTCCAGCGCCCACTGATGGGGCGTGCTCAGAGACTCAAATCATTCCAATCCTGTAGGTGCAGATAACCCTGATTTTGGGTCAGTCAGACCAGGGAGAACTTGCTTACTAGATAGCCTGCAGCCCTGGAACACCTTTGACTTTAATACAGAGTTCGAATGAAACTCCTGAGACTCAGACTACTGGTGGGGCTTCATCTTAATATTGCCAATAGGGAATGGGAAATAACCACTATCACTGTATGAGGAGGTGATGGGTCTCAGGTAAACACCAGAGACCTGACCTTATGGGACTACGGAGGTTTTTTGTGAATGTCATATTTCCTTTTGTGTTGGTAGTTGTAAAATAAATAAAATATTTTTCATAAAAGTATTTAACTGGCCGAATATTTATTGCTGCTGCTGCGCTTATATTGAGTTGGAAGCCTGTGTCACTCCCTGTATCCACCTTCCCCTCAAGAATACTTGAACTGCTTGACCTTTACTATTACTGAGAGTCCATTTCTGAAGGGGTACTTGGCCCAATTGATCAGGATCCATAGTAGGTTCGGTCCCGGTACACCAGAGTTAAATTACTCAACCCCCATAGTTAGGTCCAGTAACCTTTGCTTGCATGGTGACCCTCTGACAGTGACAGTAGTAATCCCCCATGACAAGTGGGAGAATATTGAGTGTTTTTCAGTATGCCATGTAAAGGCGCTTGCACCATTCATGGTGCGCATATTGCATTCTACAAATACTGCATGGGATTTGGTTCAGCCATCTTTAACCATTGGATTCATTGGTTCAAGAACATTCAGCCATGGCTTGAGACATTATCAATCACATAGCGGATCAACCCAGACAAGTATTTAGTCTCACCTTCTTTCTATTGGTTGTGTAGTTGTCCCCATCATTGGAATACTTGAGGGACTATTTTACATCTGAAAAATACACCCTGTCATCACACAATTATTTCTCGGTCTCCAGGTATCACATACTAAAAGAAGTCCTTTTTAGGTCTGGGTTTTGACAGCACAGTTGTCAAAGAGATTTACTGACATTAATATGGCTGAGATACCCGCCACCCCCTCTCAACACAATCCCCAAGGATGGGAAACCGGAAACAGTTCTGAACTTTTGGAAGACGGGAGGGAGTGACCCTCCCGGCCATATTTATTAAAATATGAAACAAAATTAAAACATTAAAATAACAGTTTCATATTATGTACAATTTCATTACCACATTGCGATGTTTGGCTAACCTTAACATAGTCTCTAATACAAAGGTTCTCCTAGCCGAACTAACATCCTACAAAACATTTAACTTGAAATTTTGAAATTGTACATCCTAACGTTTAAGGGCCAACGGCAAGGTCGTAACCGGTGTCAAGATCCCTAAACCAGAAATATCCCCCTCACTTGTGTACCTCAAGTGCAACTACCAATTTCCCTTGACTTGGACGGGGGCCCCAATAAACTCGACGCCACTTAAAGGTCGTCCGAGGACTCGTGTGAGGTATCTAGAAGGTAGCGTAGACCCCCCCCCAAACCCCACACAACTTACCACATCTGCCGTCGCAGATGTCCTGGCCCCGGGAAATTCCCCAGGAGGGGGCTGTAGCCCCTCCTACCCAGGAAGGGGCCTTGACCGCCTTTCCTTTCCTTTCGGCGGCCCATCCTTAGAAGGGACCGCCTCCCCGTTGAGGGGCCAATGGCCACCTCCCTCGAGCGCTCCCATCCGTAATAGGTGACGCCCACTCATAGGGATCTTCCAATTAGTGCTCACCGATCATGACCGTACCGCCACAGGCCGGATAGTTGACCGGCTATCCGGACCCCCCACAACACTCCTACCTAAAGGTCATGTCTTAAAGTCTTTAGCCAAGCTATCAAGTCTCCTATGAGTAACTCGTTCCCCACCCGGGACAAATGAACACCATCCCCCAAATACATACTGTCACCATTAATACAACCATGCGAAATAGAATGCAGTGTATTGGAACGGAACAATCTACTCACTTTGTTATTAATTTTTCTTACTGAATGATTCAGAGCAGAAACAGAAATAGCCCCCCGCCATACTTTTCGTGGGATCATATGGGACCATGCAATTGTGCACCCTGGAATTCTCCTCGCTAACCAACTTACAGTGGAAAGCATCGCCTCAAGAAGAAGTCATCTACCAGTGGTGACCAAATCATTGCCCCCAAGATGTACTATGACTATAGACGGCGGTGACCTCGTCCGCCCTAGCAAACCCTCGAAAAATGATTGAAACTGGTCAATACAGAGTCCGCCCCTTCCGTAGAAGGACACACTGTACCCGTATTCCCCAGCCACGTGAATCATGTCACCTGCTTTGAATACGTCCGCGGCACGCCTCACGTATGAGTGGCCCACGACCCACACCTCCTTTTTCACAGCCGGTGATGTCTGACCGCTGGCCCGGTGTTGGGTCGACTGCTTAGTCCGCCCCGCCTCGTAGGCTTGCGCAACTGAAAACCAAACAAAAACAAGAAGCGTGAGTACATCATTACAGCTTCACAACATGTGCAACCGCACATACCTTTTATAACAGTTGGAGGACCAACGCCCCACACGTTTAACTTGTTCGACATTCAGACCCCTGGCTGTAGCCTCTGTAGCAGCCCCTATGCGAAAGGAATGGGTCCCAAACTCGCCCGGGTTCAAGCCCGCAGCGGTAATCGACATCGCAAGCACCCGCTGAAACTGAAACCTCGTCAGTGGGGTGGCGTCAGCGTGTCTCAACAAGGTCCCCCCCCATGATGCCACCCTTTGTGCTAAATATTCCTCTACACAACTCACCGGGCACATGGAGGACCCGGGAATCCTTCGTATGATTATGCAATCACCCATCGCACCCTGATCGGTCTTGGACCTGACAAACGAGACAGTCATTGCCTCCCTTCTGATCTGAACGTGCTCTTGGCACTGTCCCCCCATCACGTCCTGCTTGTTCCTCGCCACTAGTTCGCTTACCCGCATAGCCCCATGGAGCGACCCTCGCTGCAACGTTAGGAACCGACTCTCACAATCATCAGACGCCATTGACGGCGAGGTGAACCGGCCACGCCCACCCCGAGGCCACGCCCACCCGCCCTCGATTGCATAAAAACGCTGCCTCCAGCGCTCCTATTCTGAACCAGCAACTCTCCTGAGGCGGAAGCCGGGAGACACCTAGCACTTTTTAAAACTTGATTATTGAATCTCTCTTCGTGTATTACTCTGTGTTTTTTAAAATAAACCTCACCCACCCTTTCAGCACTTACTAGGCGACAGAAGCGCCGAACAGCGACCCTCGCTGCAACGTTAGGAACCGACTCTCACAATCATTAGACGCCATTGACGGCGAGGTGAACCGGCCACGCCCACCCCGAGGCCACGCCCACCCGTCCCCCTTCCCCCTATAAAATCATGTGCAACTACCGGACGCGCAGCGGACGGGCGCAGCGGGCGCGCCGTCAGCGCGCCGAAGGCGCGCCAAAGGCAAGCCCGTCTGGGCCCGTCCGGGCCTGGACCGGGCCCAGGGCCAGTCCCCCTGCCTCTTCCACCAGCCCCTCCCGCATCTGCTGGACTTCTGCCCAACTACATCGGCTAAATTCGCATTTCTACCCGACCTGCCCCCGCTGCAGCCCGACTCACCTGGAAACCACTCACTATCTCTGCCCACTTTGCAGCTTTACGCTCCTACCCTGCCAACCCCGTTTCCCCCCTTGCTCACCATCGCATTCTTCTTCCTCCAATCAGCCCACTCTACGTGCAGGTTTGATTAACTGTCGATCTCTGCCCCGTCACGCAAACGACATCTGGATGTCCATCTCATCTGAGGAATGGGATATTCTTTTCCTTACCGAGTCCTGGATCACAGACTCTTCCTCACCAGACATCTATCTGGCCATCCCCCCAGGCTACGACATCAAATGCCTAAATCGAACCGGTGGCAAGTCCGGTGGCGGTCTTGCCGTCATTCTAAAATCTTCCTTCCAGCTTACTTTCACTAGACTTAGTGAAATAGGCACCATCGAAGCCATGTACTTTTCCCTCTCCGACAATGCGTCTACTATTCTAGCTGGCTCACTCATCTACTGTCCCCCTCCCGTCTCCCCGCCCTCCCTGAACGCCCTTGTCCACTTGCTAGCCGATCTCTCTATTAAACATCAAAACTTCATTGTTCTGGGCGATTTTAATCTCCACATCGACAACCCGCTTTGTGCTAAAGCTACTAACCTGATTGACACCATGGAAAGCCTCAATCTTAAGCAACTGGTTGCAGGTCCCACGCATGTGGCAGGCCACACCCTGGACCTCATCTTTGCTAACTTTCCGTTCATCACTGCCCTCCAGCCTCTCCCTTTAACCTGGACCGATCACTTCCTCGTCCCATTCTCGCTCACCCTAGGACGCAAATCTGTCCAACCGGTTCATAGGAAGGAACTAGGACGAAAGTGGCACAAGGTCACTTGTGCTACCCTGGACCCCATTTTTCACTACCAATCGGAGCTCCTCTCCCCGAACATTGATGAAAATGTCGCTAGGCTAAATTCTACCCTTCTTAAGGCAATCGACTCCATTTCCCCCCAGATAACCATCTCCTCCACCAGGTCACGGCCTTCGGCTCCCTGGTTTTCCACCTCCCTTCGGGAGGAGAAAAGCAAGTGCAAAGCTCTGGAACGCAAATGGAGGCTTCACTATGACTCTGATGCCAAACAACTCTACAGAATGGCCCTCAAACAATTTCTTAAACTGAAAAAAGGCGCTATGAAAGACCATTTTGCCACCCAAATCAACAGAGCAAAAAACTCTTCAAAAACGCTCTTTAATGTTGTTAAAGACTTCATAAACCCTCCTGCTAGAGCCCCCCAAAATACCGCTAGTCAGGCCCTTTGTGAGGGACTCTCAGATTTTTTTCTAGAAAAAATAAATAAACTATGTGTCTCCTTCCCCACCGAGACAATCACCTCACCTCCTGCTTTCAATCCCCCTGAGTCCCCATCTCTCCTTGCATTTAACAAACTAAGCACGGACGAGGCCATTAGATTGCTCATCGCCTGCAAATCTGGTGCCCCCTCCGATCCTGTTCCCGCCAAAATCATGGGAGAACTGGCACCCTCATTGGCCTGCCCTTTCCTCTCCGTCTGGAATGCCTCCCTTCACCATGGCTTTTTCCCCACCTCCTGGAAGGAGGCACTGGTGATCCCCATTTTGAAAAAAGCAGACGCGGACCCCTCGATCTTTTCCAACTACCGTCCTATATCCCTCCTCCCCAAACCTGCCAAAGTCTTGGAAAAAGCAGTTCAGCTCCAACTTACCGACTACCTAGAAAGCCACTCTCTGCTTCACGGATCCCAATCCGGTTTCCGAGCAGGGTTTAGCACCGAGACGGCCCTGTTAGAGGTGTCGGAGACCGTTCGGGAGTGTGTGGACAGGGGCGAGGAGGCCATGCTGGTTCTCCTCGACCTGTCCGCAGCTTTCGATACGGTCTCTCACCCCATCCTCCTGGACCGTCTCAGGCAGATAGGCATCGGTGGCTCTGCTCTCGGCTGGATAGAGTCCTTTCTCTCATCCAGAAGTCAGAAAGTGCTACTGCGCCCCTACAAATCACAGGAAAAACCCCTGTCTTGTGGGGTGCCACAGGGCTCCGCCCTCAGCCCTCTTTTCTTCAATGCCTATCTGGCCCCCCTGGCGGACGTCGTGGAGTCCTACGGGGTCAGGGTGGTATCCTACGCCGACGACACTCAGTTGGTGTTTTCCTTTCGGGACCACTCGGACTCCGCATTTCTCAACTTCCGCCAGTGTCTGAATAACATCAGCAGCTGGATGACTACGAATCATTTAAGACTGAATGCAGATAAAACGGAGGTTCTGTTTTTTAATCAAAAAACCTCTATTCCCTCGCCTTGTTGGTGGCCGACAGCTCTTAATCCCGCCCCAACCCCTGTGCGCTCGGCGCGGAATCTGGGTTTCATATTTGATGACTCCCTGTCATGTAAAACCCAGATCAATAAGGTTACCTCTGCCTGCTTCATGAAATTACGGATGATAAAAAAGATCCTCCCGTACCTTCCCACGGACTCCCGTCGCACAGTCACCCAGGCCCTTATCACGTCCCACCTGGACTATGCGAATAGCCTCTATGCAGGAGCTCCGCAGTACCTGATCGGCAGGCTGCAGATTGTCCAGAATGCTGCGGCCAGGCTGATCGGTAACATCCCTTACCGCCAATCTGTTTCTGCATATCGAAGGCAACTCCACTGGCTCCCTGTGGCCAGCCGCATCCAGTTTAAGGTACTCACCCTTACCTATCGAGCCGTTAACAACTCTGGTCCCACTTACCTGAAAAATCGGGTCTCGATATCCCGCTCCACCAGATCCCTGAGATCCAATGACCTCCGCCTCCTCATCTCGCCCCGCTTCAGACTTTCCAGAACCGGTGGCAGAGGTTTCGGTGTCATTGCTGCCAGACTCTGGAACTCCCTTCCTCTTGAACTGAGGTTCTGCCCCTCTGAAACCGTTTTCCGAGCCAAGCTCAAAACCTGGCTCTTCTCCGGACTCTAACTTCTTGCACCGTCCTTTTTCTTCTCTTCCTGTTTCCACTCAGTAACCCCTGGTTTTTAGCGCCGGGACACCCCTTCGGGGGTAGCTGCGCGCTTTACAAACTCCATAAAATAAATAAATAAATGCCAGCGTAAAAGCGGCTCGGAATAACACTGTCTCATACTGGGATGAACACGTTGCAGGGAGTCTGGATAATAAAAGGGCTAACCTATCCAAACCTATCGGGCGCCTTTCATCTACTCTGCGACCCTCAAGGCGTTGCCACCCACGTAGCGCTTTTTGCACAACGAAGGACGCTGTCGGGTCCTGGATCCCATGAGCCCTAGCAACAAAGGAAATGGCAGCCCGGTGCCTCTGGGCCGTAGCCACCGATTTGCCTGCCTGATGTAAAGACATCAGGAATTTCACTACCCACTCCTCCTGGCCCCAAAGCTCCCCTCTAGCAGCCCCCAAAAAGGCCCAATAGGAACGGAACGCCCCTTCATATGCCTTCCTCGTCCTGGGTGCTAAACTCTCTCCCACGAGGTTACGAAGTTCGGGGCACCGAGAGACCAGAGAGCTTCGGGAAAGGGTGCCGCCACCGGGTCCGCTGTGGGCAGAAAACCCCAGAAGGCCTGCATACGAAAACGAGAAAGCGCATCAGCCGCCTGGTTCATCACCCCCGGGACATGTCTTGCCTTAAATAGTACATTCAATTGCATACACAGTAATACGATTTCCTTGAGCAATCTCAAAATCCATTTGCATCGTGCTGCCTGGCTATTGATACACTCCACCACGGTCATGTTATCAGACCAGAATACCACAGAGTGATCTCTGAACCCCTCGGGCCACGTTCTCAGGGCCACCAGAATGGGGAAAAGTTCCAGGAAAGCAATGTTACTTGTCAGTCCACTATCATGCCACCATGACGGCCATTTTTGTGCCGACCACTGAGTGCCGAATATGGCACCAAAACCCATGCTCCCTGCCGAATCTGTCCACAGCCCCAGCTCCTCAGAGGACACGGCCGGTTTGTTCCAGACAATTCGACCATTGAAATCCGCCAGAAATGCCAACCAAATGCGCATGTCCTGGCGAACCTCTGCCGAGAGCCTTGTGCGATGATGACCCTCCTTCAGGCCGACCATGGCTTGAGCGATCGAGCGGGAAAAGGGGCGGGCCATCGGTATAACTCTTAGGGCAAAATTCAACTGTCCCACCAATTGTTGTAATTGATGTAGCTTAACCTTAGGCTCACTTATACACATTTGCAGGGATGCCCTGAATCTTAACACTTTGTCACCTGGTAAACGAAAACAACCTTCTTCGGAGTCGAGCTCGATCCCCAGAAACTCGAGGCAAGTCGAGGGACTCACAGTCTTACCTGGTGCCAGTGGCACGCCAAACTGATTCATCAAGACACAAAATGCAGTCAAAGCCTGACCACATTCCGGATCCCCGGCTGCCCCCAGAAACAAAAAGTCATCGAGATAATGCATAACATGTTGAAACCCCGTCTTCTTTGTGAAGACCCATTGCAGGAAACAACTGAACTTTTCGAAATAGGCACAAGATATAGAGCACCCCATCGGCATACACCTATCCATGTAATAGTGACCCTGAAACATGAAACCAAGGAGACGCTGATCGTCTGGATGTACCGGGAGCAACCGGAACGCTGACTCGATATCAGATTTTGCCATCAGCGCACCGGGCCCCAGGCGATTCAATATGGTTACGGCCTCATCGAAGGATGCGTACCGCACCGAACACACTTCCGGGTCTATCGCATCATTTACGGAAAGACCACGTGGGGCTGATAAATTATGTATCAGCCGAAACTCACCCGGGTCCTTCTTGGGGACCACCCCTAAAGGGGAACAAACAAAGTTAGCTACTGGTGGCACGTTAAATGGACCGGCGACTCGACCTCGAGCCACCTCTTTCCCGATCTTTTCCTGTACCACGGTCGTATGCTGTAAGACCGATATCTGGTTTTTACATTTTGCTATACCCTGAAATTCCCCCACTGGGATGCGGAAACCATATGAAAACCCGTTCCGCAACACCCCAGCGGAAGCGTGATCCGGGTATTCGCTGAGCCAGGGAATCATTGCCATGGTATCAATCGGGGTAGGTAAAGGCGCCCCTGAGACTAAGTCAGACCTGTTTGGCGCCTCCTCTACCCCCGTTATCACCCGTTTTGGCTCTGCACATGGACTCAGGATGGGATGATTGCCCACACCCACCACATTTGTGCCTAAATTTGCATGACCCCTGGGGCCTAGTACATTTACCCCTGTTAAAGTTCCAACAAACCCCCCTTTTACCTGCGTTGCCGATTGGCCTCGAGTGGTTGTCGTTACTCGTACCTGATCGAAAGGGCGTCCCCGCATATTGGCGGGAGGATTCACCCACGTTACTCCCTACCAATGGCAACTTCAACATACCAGTATCTTCCATTTTGGACCAGGACACAGCATCATAACAATCCCAAGTTAAGTTCTTATCATGTTCTTTCGCTTTTCTGAAAATATTATCGTAACAGAACCAATGATTGCCCTCGTGTGATACAGAATACCCCATGATCCGTGACTGATAAATCGGCAATTCGGACAGCAATTCGGGCCTACGTTCACCCAAGATGGATGTAAAAATCCCCCATGCTTTGCCCCAATTGCCAATGTTTTCATTTACCTTAAAGGCGGCCATCTTTGCGCGCCAAACACTCGGATGCATGAGCTCCTTCTGGCTCTTAACATGCTCCATCTCATAATGATCGGTAAGCAACGAGAAGATGTTTATATACTCCCCTGCCCATATCTTCTCTTTGATAGCCAGAGGGACATGTTGACCCAACTTTTCCCTTCGAGAGGGTGCCGACTCATCCCTCGCAATCGGCAATGGCCGCTTACCTGAACCGGAAGCTGTATCTGCGACTGGACCTGTCCCAGGTGGTTTCACTACTGCCGCAGCCGGCGATGGTGCCTTCGTCGCTTCCCTTGTTTCACGCAGTTGCTTCATCAACACCTGCGCGTCGTCAGCCGTGGCGCCCTCGCTACCTTTACCCAACCACGCTGCTAATTGTGCTGCCAGCTCGGGCGGCATATCCTCCCCGGACACGGGGGTGACCACTACGGGAATCGGATTCCTTTCCTCCGGCACGGGAGTGGGTGCTTCGAGTGGGGTACTGGGAACCGGGATGTCTCCCCCAGCTGCTCCCCTTCTGGGCCTCTTGCCCTTTCCTGCTGGAGCTGCTCCTGCCAAAGGACGTTTCGGCCCCCCTTCCTCGTCTTTATCCGCCATTCGCCTCTTTAGGTCGGTCACCTCCTTCATGAGAACTCGCAGCATCTGGTCGGTAATCATTCGCTTTCCCGCCTTCTTAGGCATTCTCCGACAGAGTATCTGCAAAACAAACAAGAAAGATTACAACGCTCAAAATTGGCTCTTCGTTCCGTCTCGAGCTCACGTGCAGCGAGGAGGTGCAGCTTCAGAGCACAGGAACAAGAGGATGCTTTCTTGGCTTGTTGCTCCTTTTATCCGTCTTCAGCGCGGGCGTAAACCCGCCCCTGCCTGCCCCAAGGGCGTGGCCGGCCGCGTCAGTGTCTAGGCCAGCCCACTCCAGGGCGGGAAAAAGGCGCGCCCCGGCTACGCCGCTTCGGGCATACCAGCCGAGACACGCCTCCCGCCCAAGATGGCTTCCCGGGGGGATCGTGGTACTCCGCCATACGTTCGGGGGGACCGAATGGTCGCCCCTTTCCATGAACATTGGGCTTTGTGTCTGCCTCCTACAAACATTGTTTTTTTTTCCTCGAACAGCTTCTTTAAGCAGTTGGTTTGGGACTTTGCCAATCATAACTTAGGGCCTAATATACATCCTGGATGGAAAGGGTACTCCAGCATGACTGAGAACCTTTCCTGCAAGATTATTTATTTAAATGCAGGCGGACCAATGTTTGACAGCGGCGTAGACTATTCTGTCTCTGCTGTGATCAACCTTCTCACACAGCCCTCTGAGATAACTCTCATGGCGAGGGGGTATCGTTTTTTCTGTTTAATTTCAAAACAAAATCCCATTTGGGGGCTTGTGTTTTAAAATAACAAAATTGAAACTCTGCTATGCCGTTCCGTCATGTTTGACAGAGCTATACAGCAACATTACAATGCATTGGCAGGAACAGCCTTGCTGAC
This sequence comes from Lissotriton vulgaris, assembly GCF_964263255.1. Classification (NCBI taxonomy): domain Eukaryota; kingdom Metazoa; phylum Chordata; class Amphibia; order Caudata; family Salamandridae; genus Lissotriton; species Lissotriton vulgaris. The sequence continues at coordinate 956,441,687 of NC_141699.1, forward strand.
AGTTCCTGTCAATGCGGTAAATGTCAGTCATCCCAATGGATATTTCTAAGCTTCGATGTCGGGACTTCTGGTAGGACAAGGGTGAAAAATGCTAGGTCACCCTAGTGGATTTAGAAAAGGGGGTGGTGATGAACAGAGTGTCTGAGTTAAACAGACCACTCTTACCCAGTCCAAAGATCAGGGCTTGATCCATCACCGTTATTTATCTCACTGCCCCATCCCAGCTCAGAACCTGGCTATATGCATATCAGTCTGTCCCTGGCCCAGTGCATCATGGGAACAGGGCAGACTAAACTACCAAGCCAATTCTTCACCAGAAAGGAGACATTTGGGGGCTTGTGTTTTAAAATAACAAAATTGAATCTCTGCTATGCCGTTCCGTCATGTTTGACAGAGCTATACAGCAACATTACAATGCATTGGCAGGAACTGCCTTGCTGACAGTTCCTGTCAATGCAGTAAATGTCAGTCATCCCAATGGATATTTCTAAGCTTCGATGTCGGGACTTCTGGTAGGACAAGGGTGAAAAATGCTAGGTCACCCTAGTGGAGGCACGCCTGACTAATAAATCGGGCCTGAGTTCAGCCCAGCAGAGTGTTTCTCTCTCATCTAATGCACTTTGCTGTTCGGGTGAATCTCTCTACTGCAAATAGAGTGCTTGCATCCTTCTGCATGATGGACAATTTTAACACTAAAGGCCTTACCACTGACTCCACAAAGCTCATTGCTCCTTGTGCCCCGTCCTCTCTACTTGTGTTTTGCTGCTCCCTCCGTTCCTCTTTACTGTGTCTCAATCCTCGCCACCGGCTTCCCCTGCTTGCTATTCCCCCTCACAACCTATGCCTGCCTGTCCAGTCACTTTTCTGCTAACTCTTCATAAACATCCTACTAACCACTTTTTCTCCCTCATATCATCAATTTCTATCTCCTAGTTCATTCTATCCACACAGCCTGGTAAACTTCTAGTCTGACAGAGACATCCATAGAGTTGTGTTTGAGCCTCCAGTTAACCCAATGCTTCTTTCGAATAGAAACAAAAGGTAGGCTATCTTGAAGGCTCTAGTCTTTGTTGTATGATATTTTTGTTATCATGTAAAATAAGCACCAGCAGCAAGTTAGCCACCTTAGCTTCTTTTCTCATAGAAACAAAAAGAGCACCATGGTCTATTGGACTTTCTGCTGATTATGGGGGAAGAATGGAGGTAAATCCAGGGGAATAGGGGTAGCTCAATGCCAGTATAGGTCATCTTCAACACCATTCTTTATAAAAATAAAATAAAAAACTTTCATCTTTTGGGTCAGTGGATGAATTGGGGAGACTACCGATTGTTAGGACTTCAAAGCCACCACCCCAAATCTTTTTATAGCTTTTTTAATATTCTGATTAAGTGGATAAATCCCAATCTGCCTCCCAGAGAGGACAAACAATGTGTTTAGATCTTAGGGAATCAGGGTGGACCATCCAATGCTAGGATAGGACAATTCCCCACTGCATACATTTTTCATTTAGATTTGTATCCTCAAGGTCTTATGGACTTTCTGTCCACCTGGAATTCTTGAAATGTTAGTTTCTATACTTTATTATTGTACCATTCCAAGCTAGTATCACAATGCACATTCTTGCACGGAATAGACACAATGGGTGGCCTTTTTGTAATGGTACACCAATACATTATAGATAATTCCATATTAAGTTGGTTGCCCAGCAAAATTGCATTTGCTAATGCTTGCAAGCCAAAAAAAGCCTTGACCGAGCCAATGCTTGTGAGCAGCTGTAAAAGAATCCTGCAGGGCCAGGGAGACCTATTTGGTATGGCAATTCCTGTTACTTTCTGCTACTAACATGATCTTCATTACCTAGGACCATGGGTAGCAAATGCAGTGTAAGCGGTATCAAAGAGAAAGGAAGGGGTAGCTGGTTTGACTTTTGGAACACCTCACTACCAATGAAGTGCTACAGGAACAATCTTACTTTTAACAGACCTTATATGGTTCTTACGGTTGCAACCCGGATATTTAAAATAGAAAGGGATGAAATCTCTAAAGCGTGGGGCCATGCCTCTAACCAGGATAGTTTTGTGTTTATTCCGTTTTTGGAATTTAAGGAATAAAGCACTTAAGCTAGGAGAATTCAGGAGTCTCTTATTTTTTAGATAAAAGGATCTCTTCTGCTTTTCGTTTCTAAAGAATTAATCTTCTTGAGAGAATGAGGTTTAAATGTCAATTTTCCCAGTACTCACTAGCATTCAACAGATATTTTTCCTGGTGTTTACATAATTGGGAAATCAAAATTGTATTGTCTAGATAGAGCAAAGCATCATAAAGAGACTACTTTGGAGAATCCGCTTACCAAACAAATTTCCCCAATCAAACAATCAGAGCTATAGAGAAGAAAAACCATGGGCTAGCACGGAACCATGTAAAACTCACAAAGTGACTTGATGGGGATAATTTTCATGCAGCTAAGCATTGGCATCTTTTTCATTTGGTGCTTCATACATCGATTTAATCAATGCCACCATCCACATCCAGTTCATTCAATTTTATTCAAAGCACCATCCTTTAATGAAACCAAAACATGAGAAAGAGCAAGGAAAGCAATGAAAACCCCCTCACTAAGTTTTAAAACATTTTTGATCAATGTTTTTAAAAACAGGCAATTGTCCACTGTAGTAAGATCCTTGCTGACAGGAATTTTATGTTATCCATTGTCCACTCCTTGAATCTGCCCATATTATAATTGTGTAACATTTTTCCAGATATATACGGTAATGTAATTTTTCTGGAAGGCTTTGCAACAACTCTGTGACCTTTATCAAACAGTACCATGAATGAATGAATGAATGAATGAATGAATGAATGAATAAATGAAAGTGGATTTTTAGAGCGCGAATTGCTGCCCTGAGGCATCCAAGCGCTAGAGGAACCTGTTGGTAAGGTGAGTGAGGTTGCAGAACCGGAAGAGGGAAGGAGAGCTAGGTTTTATTGAGGAGAATTGAACAGGTGTGTTTTGAGTTGTTTGCGAAAAGAGGCTAGGTCAGGGTTGGATCTCAAATGAGAAGGGAGGGAGTTCCAGATCTTGGCGGCATTGAAGGCAAACATCCTTCCACCCGATCTTGTCCTTTTGATTCTAGGGACTGTTGCCATAAAAGCCTGGCTAGATCGCAGGTCTCTGCCTGGGCGATACTGGCTTACTAGGCTTCGAGTAATTTGAGGTCCAGAGTCCCAAAAGGCCTGGTGAGCAATACACATTGCCTTAAAAACCATCCTTTCTCCAGAAAACTGACAATCTTTGAACCGGGACTATAGCTTTAGTAAGGTTTTAGCAATTCAGCCAACCAGGCAATCACTGAAGATAGAGGATTCCAAACCATCTTGACTCGTGGCTTTTTCAGCTTTCAGGCTTCTTAAAATCCTCTTAAATAGGTGAGACCATCAAATACTTGTTTGTCAAATATTTTCAGAACATTATATATGTGATAAGACAATTGGACACCCTTTCCAAAATGTTCCATAACCTAGATCCTTTGTTTACAGTTAAACTGCTAAATGTTGTCTTTAAAGAGATTTCTGACAATTTTTAAGAAGCAAAGCTGTGTTTCCAAATATACCTTGTTACTTAGTCAGAAAAATTTCGTCTCTTCAAAGCTTTTGTCAAATCATTCTGTGCACAAGAAAAGAATCACTCATGACACCTTATTGTGCTTGATTGAGTAGCTGACAGAATGCTGTTCAATAAACTGAACAGAAGTCTCCATTCTTAGGGCCACATTTTCCTGAGATCTAGTAGTGATATTACCTTTAATATTAACTAGAGACACTCCTATCAATCGTGGCACCAACAAGCAATCACAGAAGGGTACGCAGCCTACATATTCACATTGTGCTTCTAAAAGATGTCCTACTAAAGGCATCCTGAAGCCAGAGATGTACTTGGAAAAGTACAGCTATGAGCTTCTTTTTACTATACCTCTTTTAGCTGGGTGAAATGAGAATAAAATGTTTTCATTTCATGATGTTTGCCTGTTTAGTCAGATATAATACAAAACAAAATAACTCATCCCTACGCATATGATTTTCCTAAACAAAAGTCAATTGCAAATGCTTGAGTGTTGACCTGTCTTTGTATTATTTATTAACATTTGACTTAAATGACAATCTTTCTTATCAATTTAAAATGCTTGACCCCATCATTCTCAAAAATTAATGACTTTTTGATATGATAGTAGATCTTCTTCCAATATATTGGTTAGAGATTATACTCTTGCTTTACCAGCAAGCTGGTACAGAAAGCAGTCATTGATCCCAGTCTAGGTTGAACCCAAAACCCATAGTAATTGTTTGCTATAAAGAGATCAAAAGCATCACTTATAAGTCCTGATCTGGCCAGTCCTAGTAGTTACTAGCCGGATCAGTAATTCTTGCTATAATAACGACGGCCACATTTTTTCATTTTTAAACAGACCGCAGGAGGCAGTCTATTCGGGAGGAGCGGGCTGTATCTCAGTGCGCCCTGTCTGGAATCCGGAGACGCAGCCCGATCCTCCCGAATAGACTGACTCCAGCGGTCTGTTTAAAAATTAATAACAACCGAAGACATATTTATTATTCTCCGATGTCCACCTTGCAATCACACGACCTAGAGATCGCCAAGTATAATTCAGCTTATTATACCTTGATAACTGACCTATTGGATATTTTTTGCGCTCCTAATACCTTGCCTTCTAATCAGGTACTGGTTCTTTCGACTCGCCTTGATTGCTTTTCTTCACCTGGGCCTTAGCAACCTGCTGATAGACACCAGCCACAGCCTTCATCAATTAACTTTTGCCTACGGTTTCACCGCCAGAACACCTTAATTGCATCTTCACTATCTGTCTACATTCTCACCGGCCTCTTCCGGTCTCAAGAATTCAGCTTGCTCACATATGCTATGTCCTGAAGATGATCTCAAGTCACTGAGATCGAAATGCCGTTGACACCCTACAACAAGAATGACTTTCATTTTGTATAAACTTGTGTGTTGTCATTGCGATGTATATATATTTTTTAAAGTCACCCTCACTTCCAACATCACGCTTGTTGTCACTTTTTTATGTGAGTACCTGACCTATTTTTTGCAAAGTGTTAAAAATAAATCACGTTTTAAAAAAAATTAATTTTGTCCCTATGGATACACTTTATTGCTCGCTCTGGCATTTATTGCCTATTCTAAAATCAGACCTATTGTTCTAATTTCTGAAGCAAACCCTGCGTCTTTTTCTTGGACCATTTTGGCCACTTAGGAACCATTGTCTTCTAAAAAACACTAATTCACCCCAGATTCTAATATTGGGGTACCGTTGTTTACCATACTACTAGTGGATCTGCAGCACTGATCGTGCCACCCACTTAAGTAGCCCTTCAAGTAAGTCTCAGGCTTGCCATTGCAGAGCCTGTGCATGCACTTTTTAAACCTCCATTTTGGCCTGGCAATCTAAACTGTTTGTCAGGCCCAAACCTTCCTTTTCAATACATATAAGTCACCCCTAGGGTAGGCCCTGGACAGCCCAGAGGGTAGTGTACAATGTATCCAAAAAGTAGAACATGTATTTTTAAGTTTTATATGCCCTGGTAGTGCAAAACTCTTACATTCGTTTTTCACTACTGCAAGTGCTATGTCTCCTATAGGATAACATTGGAGTTGCCTATTGCATTTTTATAAGTGAAATTTCCAAATGGGACGAAACAACCCCCTCAGGTTTTATATCTTTGTAATCCTAATTCAAAATCTAAACTTATGGTGAAGTCGGACTTTAAATTACAATTCTGAAAATGGCACTATTAAGTTGTCATTTTCTTGCCTTAGCCATTTGGTGCCTGCAGCCTGCCTCTGGTCACATGACTGAGTGTAGTTGGCAGCTGGGCTTTGTGTATTTATTCTTAGCAGCCACACACAATGAGAGCTTAGTGGTGACTGGTAGGGCCATCACAGGCAGGATGGGAGGGATGAGCTGGGCTAATCCTCACTTACACTGGAATAGGCTGTGTCCTGTCTTCACACAAAGGGCCTAACAACCCTGCATTGTCACTTCAGGCATCTTGGAGCTGGGGCAGGGATGCACGGAATGTGTGCACTTCAAAGCCGCTGTCTAGAAGCTTCTCCCATCTTCCATAACCAGAGCACCAGGGTATAATAGAAAGACCTAAGACACCAACTCTTCATTACATTTCTGGACCTGTGGGTACTCGGTCAGGAAGAAAGACTGCTGTCCTGCTGAAGGTCTACCACTCTGCTGGACTGCTGCTCCTCTGAAGGGACTGCTGTTCTCCTGTACTGAATTGCTGTCTGCTGCCCTCTTGCCTGGGACTGCATCTGTCGAACCCAAAACCCAGAGTAACTCCAAGGGCTAGTTGGCTGGCTTCCTGATCAAAGCCTCAAGGACATAACAGGCTTCCAACAACCTTACATCTGCACCTGGACTCGGCCATCTGTGAGCCTACCCTGACAAGTGGTGCCAACCACGTACCTGAACCCTTGGAAGTCTGCCTAAGGTGCTTGCCAGCTAAACCAATGCATCTTCTCTGCTGAGCAGTGCATCCTCAAGAAGAACAGACACATCACTCCTGTTGGATGGATCAGACCTGTCACAAAGACCTGTATCTCCTCGGTATTCAGTGGAACCAACGGATCGTCCAGATGGCATGTGGCATCGATGGCACAGGCCCTCGCATATCTCATCGACTGCAACACCGACGATGGTCTCCCCATCGCAGCTCCTCAGAACTGATGCATCGCCCCAACTGCATGCCGCATCTTTGACTCGGATCTTGCAATGCTTCGCAACCAGGATTAAGGTACTTTGTTCAGAAGGCCTAACTTGGTCCCTGTAGCTGGACCACTCTCCAACGTATTCAGTCTGTACTTCTGACTTTGTCCCGGTCCCGTGTGACCAGATATCCACTGTTGGCACTTTGTGCTTTTTGGAGCTATTCTAAAAACGTTCAAATTCAATAAAGCTGGTTCTACTGATTGTGTTTTTGTCATTTTGGCTTGTTTATTTATTGAAAATTCCCCTATTTGGGGGCTCCTCCTGCGGTGTGTTTTCGCTGTTTTAATTGTTGCACAAATTCTTTACACATTGCCTCTAAGTTAAGCCTGACTGCTCTGTGCCCAGCTGCCAACGGGGTGAACACAGGTTGATTTGGTGACTGTTTGTGCCTTACACTGATAAGGTTTGTGGTTGTTGCTTGACCAAGGCTAATACCTGAGTCAGCCAGTAACTCAATTTCCTAATGTGCTGTAAAACATTACCAGAAGAAGCACAAAGAGTCAGCAATAAAGTTAATTATGTTTTTACCTTTTTTCTGAAGGAATCTTCTTTGTATGTAAGCCTCAAGGCTAGTGGCAGGTCGTTCATGCCTTGAGGGCCAAAACTGAGACAGTGCGTCCTCCTATTTTTGCTAATCTGATCCTAGAAGTTTTCAGGAGGTGGACGTCTGAGGATCTCAACAAATTGGGAGGACAGTAGTGAATGATACTTTGACTGAAATGTTTGGGCCCCCTATCATAGAAAGCTCTGTGGGCCAACACTAGAGTCTTGAAAAGTATCTGTGCTTTTTTAATCGGTAGTCAGTGAAGTTGTCTAAGCTATGGAAATGGACATTTTGAGCACTATATTCAAAATTATGTGAGGCATTTTGGAAAATCTATATTCTGTTCAAGAAGTATTGGGAAAGCCCTAAATAGAGCACATTAGCATAGTCAATCCTTTAAGTTATCAAGGCATGAAGCATATTACTCTTAATCAGCCTATATTCTCCCACATACTGGTGGCTGACCTTAATGTCGGGGAATATAGGCTGATTCATTCCGACATATTAACACCTTGAGTGCTCATGACGAGGTCAGCTCGTCATGAGCCACGGCGCTCCGGTGCTCATGACGAGCTGAGCTCGACATGACCGTGCCCGTTAAATGGAACGCTCGCACGCTGGGCTAATTCCCCTGCTGTGCTGAGCATTCCATTTGAACGGGCATGGTCATGACAAGCTCAGCTCGTCATGAGCACCGGAGAGCCATGGCTCATGACGAGCTGACCTCGTCATGAGCACCGGGGCGCTGTGCGCCCCCCACCACAGCGGGGGAAACAACCCTGCACGGAAAGGGTTAAAGAGAAATGTGAGGAGAACGTGGATAAACGTGGGAGATATTCTTATCTCAGACACTTGGAAAAGGTTGACAGAGATAGTGCACGGCCTGAGTCATTCGATAGATATTCTTAAATGGTCTTTTATTCAACTAAGGTATATTTTAGAAAATATAGATCTATCTGCACTAAGTGCAAGACTAGAACTCAGTGAGGCTCTGCTAGAAACAACTAGACAGATCAATAAGAAGCTGGGTTGAAATTTTCAATGAATACTTAGGGCCTCATTAGTATCGCGGACGGACCTGCGTCTGTCCGCGACCCCAGAGGATGAGGGAACGTCCGCATGGGCTGCGGCGTTCCCTCATGTGCGATTAGGATGTGACCGCCACCCTGGCGGTCACATCCTGGATATTTAACATTGCGGCGGGTGCGGCTTCAAGCAGCACCCGCCGCAATGTTAAAAGTGCATGTTTAACATTTACAAGCACAAAGCGGCAGGCACCGCGCGGTGCCTGCCGCTTTGTGCAAGTAAATGCTGGGGGGTACCATAGGTACCTCCCATGTGCACCCCCCACCCGCCAACACCCTGGGGGCCCACAACGGGCCCCCAAAATTAAAAGTACACATGCTTTTCCACGGCGGAAAAACCGCCATGGAAAAGCATGTTTACAAATGCTTCCTAATTTGTCTGGCGGTGTCTGATAGACACTGCCAGCCAAATGAGAGCTTTTCCGCTGCGGTTGTAATCTGACCGCGGCGGAAAAGCAGCGGACAGTAACCAAGACCCACCAGCCATCGTAATGCGGCGGTGGGTCTTTGGTGAGTCCGCAGAGGATTTTCCGCCTCCTCCGGGCCGGAGGTGGCTTCCCCCGGCCCGGAGGAGGCGGAAAATCCTCCATCATAACGAGGCCCTTAAAGTCTTCCAAGGTTTACGAAAAAGCCAGAGACAAATGGCAAGAGAAAGAAGGCCTTCAGATCCCAAAGGTGGTCTGGAACGGAATCAACAAATGTAACATTATATTATTAAGAGGTGACAACTTTAGGAGAATGCAATTTCGCACTACATGGCTACTATACAGGACTCTCTCTTTTCTGCATAGCATATATCCCCAAATAGAGGATAGATGTTTTTGGTGCTCTGCAGAAGAGGGAGGTACATGGTCTCACATTGTTTGGAATTGCCCAAAGATCAAGCAATTCTGGTGTTATGTCTGTAATATATTTCTTATTGATTGATTATGCTTGGTAGATGCTTTGTATCAAGCAAAACTGAAAATTGTAAGCACTTTATTTCTGCATACAAGCAATTCTGAACTCGTAATAAAAATAATATTTAAAAACAATGAAGCATATTACTCAGACTCATTAGGAAGAAAATCCAATCTCTCATATGGGACCTAAGAACAGAGAAACATGTGCCCAATACTGGAATTATTTGGGGACAGAAGGAGAGGTCACTGTCGAATTTTTTTTAATGGGAGAGGGCTCGGAGGGATGTCCAAGTTACTTTGGCCACCAATTGTTGCACCAATCTTCTTGAGCTGAATCAAACAACAAGATTTCGGTTTTATCAGAGTTGCAATTCAATCTGCTCATGTTCATCCAATCAACAACTTGAAAAGTACAATTTTTAAAATCTTGTTAGTTGATATTGGCATTTTTCTTATTAAAATGATATCCTGAGTGAAATCTGCATAGGAGATGATTTGAATATATGATAGGGGCCAGAGAAGCCATATTAACATTGAATAAAGTAGAGCTCTATGAACATTACTGCGGAACCCCATATCTAAGAGCTTTATTGATATCTTTGAAGTTGATAAATTAAACAGATGGACCTTTGTTACCGAGGAATTACTTAATCAACTGTAAAGCTGATTAGCAGATGTAGACGTCTGTTAGTCTCTGACGAAATGGTAGATGAGACACTGTAACGAACGCCAAAACGTTCTAGCAAAATTAAGAAGGTGCTCTCATCTTGGTCGGAAAGAAAGCTATAAATGCAATAGTGCACATTTCCCCTTTCTAACGCCTACTCATCAGTAACACAACAGTACATAAAAGTAACACAAAAAGTAACACAAAAAAAGTGGGTTGGAAACCGTTTACGTTTTCCTGTTTCTGTAAAATACCTATTTAAGCAGCAATAAAATGCCTACTTTTTTTTCTTTTACGCATTTCATGGAATGGTACACAACACCAAAGACAATACTTGATAACAGCATCAACAATAGATACATCATGGCACGTCCTGTTTCTTTCAGTTTTATATTTTATTTCCGAGGTAAAATAAATATTTAAGGATTCCAAAGGCCATGCCTGTTTGACATACTTCCAATATTACAAAGCGGGGTTGGTGATTTTCAGAGACTGCACAAGGTGACCTCATAGGAAAAATATGTTTGAACAAAGGTGCATGCTCCAAAAGGGGGAGAGAGATGGCATTGATATTCCTAAAAGCTTAATGACCGTAAAAAATCAAATTGAATCCCGGAGGAATTATTGTGGCATGACTCAACAGAAGAAAACTGAATTTAAGAAGTGGGCAAATTGAAATGTATTGGACAGCTGTTTTTGCAAATTACAAGCCCGGGATTTTAACACACCTGCATTACATTATATTTAAATTAGCTCTTACATTTCACTAGCCCTAGTTTTGTGTAAAAAATAAATTAAAAGAATAAAAACAAATTACAAGTGTCCATAATCATTCTGAACTCAAAGATAAAAATGGTTTAAAAGTCGCTAGTTTCATTCTTCTTAAAATTGTACGCTGAGACTTATTGCAATGAAATATTTGCTGATGTGCTGCACAGTTTTAAAACTTTATCATGTCAATGTTCATGCATTTCAAATATAGGACATTTCTAGTCCTCCGATATACTGCGTGCAAATAGTTCCCTGGCGAACTGACTTTAAACAGCTACACAAAGTATATACAAACATAAAAAGTTACAGAATGTATTTACAGACAACTTAAACAAGAAGAGCACATCAATATGGAGGAAGACTCAATCACTAGTTTGGAAAGTTCTGAAAAATGTACAAGTCTGGAAGTGTACTTCATAGGAAATGTTCCCAATTGAACAAAACCATGTAAACAACGTGGAAACTTTCTTTTCATAAAATTTACAGTCTCAGTAGGAAATATATTTCAGGTTCATCAGTAGTGCAGGGATCAGTCTGCAATGCAGAATAATCTGCATAAAACGGATCCTTATACCTATATCGAAGTGAAGTGCAAGAGCCTTCTGGCACGCCCCGCCCTTCGAGGCTCTCCCCATTATAATCATTTAAATATCCAGCTATGTAAGAACCAGTCGAATGCCTATTGGCAGGATGTGGCGAAGCGGTGGGTTTGTTGCGAAGAACCACCGAAGAAACACCAGAGCTCAAAAGCTTTTGCTTATTAGCTTCTTGTCTCTCCTTGGCACGACTTGCGATATTGCGTACCCTACTTTGACTTCTAGTTGATAGTTTTCTCACCATTGGCTTTGGGATATCATTGTCGATTTGCTGAGAATAAAAAGAGGGGCAGACATCTTCCTGGTCAAAGGAAACAAGTTTTCTCAACTGTTCGGTCAGAGGGTCAGAAGTCGGTGTTAAGCTTCTTGTACAAGCTGTGTTTCCGTTTCCAACACCAGCAATAAAACCCCTACTTATGCGCTTATACTTACTATCAAAGTTGCAGGAGATGTCCTCTGAAGTCAAATCTCCAAGGCTTTTTGATTTGCATGGACTAGGTTGCTTACTTATTGCAGTTGAATGGAAAGGTAAAGATTTTTTGGACTTGGGGGTATTTCTGTTGTGTAATCTGCTTCTTCGGAAGACATACAATGAATCATTTGGGTTATTTACAGTTTGCAGATCAATGTCTTCTAAAAAGTCATCATATTGATGCACTTGCTGGGGACTTTTCTGTTGGGCTGGGCATAAGAAATTCTCTGGCTTATCAAGCACAGGATTTGGGTTACCACCATTTGATGAGCTATGTAAGCCATTAGCATAGTGATCAAGTGATTCAATACTATGGTGTTGGTTCACGAGAGAAGCAAATTGGTTCATTACATTTGTTTCATTCTCAGCAATAGCTATCAACTGGTCTTGACACTCTCCCTCAAGGTCAATTAAACTACTTCCGGCAGAGTTAACGAAAGGATTCGGACCATCTGTTGCAGCAAATGGGCTGCAATTCTCCAGAGTTTCCCAGCTCGATAGCCACGTGTTTCCTTGCTTTGTTTGCAGTGATATCTGAGGAGATGCATGAAATGATGGTTGGTTCTCTTCAGTCTCATAGAAATTGCTGCAATCGAGTTTATTTTTCCCTTCATAGCTAGGAGCAGGTGACAATACATCCTCATGAGTAATTGTGTAAACAGAATGCTCATTTGTCTCAGGGCTGGAGAATATGGTAGTGTCAGCAGTTGAGTATATGGCTGATTGCACAGGATACGCACTGGAAAATGTTGGATTTTTGGGTGTGTTTAGACCGAGTGCAGACATGTGTGATTGTCCAGACGTTAGTGTCTGGCTGCTGGTTCCATGAAGGCTTGAAACAAAAGTTAAATTTGTTTTGTCATCTGTGCTATCAAACATTTTAATTAACGCAGAAACAGAATTGCCATTATCACTCTCATCAGTTGATGACATCTCATTGATAAGTTGAGAAATGTCAATGTCCTGCATGCCAGCAGCGCTGTGAAAGTCTTGGGGGTCAGTACAGACTGTAGAATACGCATCCATCGAAGAAAGAGATGCAGTCAGCTCACTTTCTCCAACTACATCAGACTTCAAACTTCTGATCTTTGATTCTCTCTGCACAGCAACCTCATTTGCCATATTATGTTTCTCTGTTGCCGTTTCCATGTTATATTCTTTATTTAATGCCACAGAATGAACTTCTGATCGGTCGTCAATTTGCTTTGTAGGAGACATTTTATTGTGATATTGCACAGGCATTCGACACGAAAGGTCTACAATTTCTGTATATTGATTTGTACACAATTCCTTGGTAGCCCCGTCATGAAAATCCCCCTCCTGATCTTTTCTGGCCAAAGACGAAGATAGCAAAAAGCGTGTTTTTTCCTCATGTGTTGTAAAAAGGGTTTTATGATCTGATGAGATTTTCCTGTTTTCACCTTGACAGCTTTCTGTGGAAACAAGTAAACAGCACATTAACATTATGTAAGGTTGTTTGCACACTTACACATTTAACAAGACTGACACATGAAGAACATTAAACTGTTGATGGAATACATTACTATGGAATTGTGCAGGTCTGGAAATATAGGTGTGGTATGAATACATGGGGAAGTATAATGCTAAGATTTTCATTGAAACTTCCATTAAATGTAAATTACATCACATTTGTGATGTAATATATTTTACAAATGCCAATGAGGGATCATGCTCTGTGATTAATGATTACCTTCTGAGGATTCCTATTCAGATTTGAACTATAAGGAAGAGGGGCAATAAAAACAGAACAAAAGAGCTCTGTTAAAAAGAATCAGATATCTGGCAACATGCACGATTATGAGATGAAACATTTGATATTACATAGTTGGCGGCCATACATTTTCCAAGTAGTACTGTAATTGGGGTGCTCGCAGTGAAAGACAGGAACATTGTCTGATCAGCGACAAGAAGGCATTATGTAATTTTCAAGAGTTGAGAAATGTGGTCTTCTGAAATGAATTGATCAACCAACTTTAATGCATATTCATGTCATGTCATCCATCAAAAGGGCCTGTCGAGCATCCACAGCAAAGGATTAAAAAACAGAGTATCTCAATACAAGAAACTGCAATACAGATCGGTCTTAGTTAGGTAAAACGTAAAAAGTGGTGTAGTGATAGTGTGTATGAGGGAATGAGAGGTTTTAAATGATAGTTAGAAAGTGTATAGGAACTAGTGAGTTTAGCGGTCTTATATTTTAATTTTTCAGTGTAGGGGATACATTAGAGAAGGAGCAATAACAATTGAAAAATCAAGAGCATTTGAGGGTGCACCAGTAACAACAAATGAATATGGTGAGTACGTTTAAAACTGATAGATGGGTAGATAAAACAAGAGCTGAGTGATAATTTTAAAGAAAATGTAAAAGAGCAGTAGTTCACGTGTGCCCGAGTGAGGATGGTTTAGTATTAGCAAATGTAAGGCTAGAAGAGGCTTGAGATCTTTGATGATATTTGTACCAAAAGGTTTCTGAAAGTATAAAAACAGGTTTAAATGAGTCTGGATAGCGAGTTTGAAGGAGTAAGTTGACTGAGTTAACATGTGTAATTGAGGATAGTTGTGTGTTGGAAATTTTGGATAAAGTGACTTTTTATGATATGTGAATGTAGGTAGGTAAGGAGAAGTTTGATGATGTGATGGAAAGGCGTGGGTTGTGAGTGTGCATACATATCTGTACAGAGTATATGCATAAGGAATAATGAGCCTACTTATTATCAATGTCAAGCCCCAAACCTATGACACAGAGCTTTGATAAGATTGATGTAGCATCTGACCATCCACAAAATGACTTCCTCCTTCAGATCAAATAAGTCAGGTCAGCATATTCTCAAATGAGGTGCAAGGACCACCGAATACCTGTGGTGTGGCATAACCAGTCTACAGCTTCTTATCGAAATCTCGGTTTTGGTTATCCCATATGACTGCAAACGACACTACTAAAGGAATTCACATGAGATTATTCAATCTACCTGAAACCTCAATTTACCACAAAGCAGTAATGTTAGTAATGCTTTACCTTGAGCATTATCCTTTGCTTTGGTATCTTTAACTATTTCCAACGTAGGAGTAGTCAACCCTGAAAGGATTTTGTCAACTGGCATTGAAGCAGGACGTGCCTGCAAACTCCGGGCTGTTCGCCTCATGACGACATCCTTTTCCCTTGGACCAACAGTCTCAGACACAACATCTTTAGAATCTGTAGTTTCCTGGAAACCAATTTTAGTCTTCTTCCTCGCCTTTGCTGGAGCACTGGCTGAGCGGCGGAGTAGTCTGTCACCTATGGAGCGCTTTCGTACACAATGGCCATTGCTTTCCAAAGAACTGTGCTTTGGATTTTTATTGAACAGTCCTTTAAGGCTGTTGAATTGTCTATTCTGGAAAACAAAAATGGAACCAAGTAATTGCACCAAAAATGTTAATAAATACGGAGTACTCTTTGCATGCTTTATTGTAAATGATAAAAAATAGTACACCACAGCAAACTACAAGTTTATGCCGTCCACAAGCTCATGCATGTATGACGATCTCCTTGGTAATAAAGAAGCTTGTCCATATTGATATAAATCATGTTTCTCCTCTGAGACAAACAAAATGCAAGTATTAACAAGGAGAGTATGGCATGGTTTCAATAAAACAATGTTCATTTTGAGGAAAATGAAGTGACATGGCGTTTGCAAGTCATGCGAGCAGGAACCAATCAACAAAGCTGTGCCTAGCAAGTACATGCTGATATAGACTACCTTTGTGGCTCCTAGAAAGTGCAATATAGTGTAACTGGGATTGAGGATTAATGGACTCCACTGAAATGGAAAGAAATACATTTTTAGCTAATGCAGTCACAACTTAGTCGTTGCAAGCACCATTCGCTGTCAAGCAATACAAATATTAATGTCAAAAGGTGCAAGAAACAAGTAATGTTTTGCCTCAAAATTAACTATGAAACAGGATACATTTACTTACATCATAAAGGGGATCCTTCGTGCTTGTGATTTACGAAAGTAGAGGAGCACTGTTTGGATGAGTTTCAATGTAGGGAATAAATGATTTATTCAAGTGAGTTCATGTTGATGGTTGATGACAGTATGGTGGTGGTGAAATGGAGTTAGTCACTTTTTTAAAGAGATGTGAGTGTAGTTAGATAAGGAAAACATTGACGAAGAGACGGGCTTAGCGGGAAAGAGTGTTATAATAGGATAGTATGTTGTGTCTGCCCTCAACCGGATTAGAGCATTCGTGTCTGAATCATGATTTAACTGGGCCATTAATACTGTGCCCAGTAGGTTAGTGCCTGCATAATAAGCAACAGGAAAACACTTCCACAAATGGTGAAGGTACAAGCTGTATGTTCCAGGTTTTTGCACCTGAGAAGTAGGAAAAGCATGTGGTATTGCCATGTGGTCTACATGCCGTGGCCTAAAGTTCTTTTTTGTCTCAATTGTCGTAATTGCACACCCCTTAATTCTGCACCTGACAGTATCGGTATTTACCGGGTGCACATAGATGCAAAAATGAGGCTTTTAGTTGCAATGTCAAGCAGCCTACCTATAATACAGAGTATTTATACAGCTGGCTAAGCATCTGGCCATCTACAAAGAAGGATGAAGTAGGAAGTCCGTGTTTGAGCAATCTAACGTGAAGCAAGATTCCTCATTGGTCTTTGTTTGACCAACACAAGGCTTTTCATACTCTACTGAATCAAAATGAATAAATGGGAATTTAAGAATGAAAATGAAAATATACAGACTCAATCAAATCAAGAGACGCCTCAATACCTAGCTTTTCAGTTTAGATTTTTAGTTCTTAATATTATTTTGGGATCAGACATGCTTTTCTTCTGAGTAGCGGTTGCGCTCTGTAAAGCTTTAATAATTTATTACAGACTAGACAAAAACATTAAAGCTTAGGTGTGTCAATTATCTGGAAAATAGAAGTCGAACATAGTCGCAAAGGGGAATGTATTGTACTGAAAGGACTAGGGAAATATTTAAAGACAATATTGGTAGGCATAGGACTAATGTCTCCTACTAAAGCATATTTGACATACATTTTGCATGGCATTGTATTGTTTTAAATAATATTCATCACTTTAACGTTATAAAAGTATAGAGTGTACCAAGCACTGAATCAAGTAGACGTTTTTAACAAAACAATTGCCATTCGTTATGAAATCTTAACACACATTTGCACTTTCTCGAAAAGCTAAATTAGCGCATGATCTGAAATGTTCAGATGTTAGAACTAAAGTGTACAAAGTAATGTCAAGGCAACATGAGCAAAACTATTCTGTTAAAATAGTTTCTGTAATGCGTGGCACTAAATAAATTGCATGAAAAAATGTTGAAAATTAATACTGCAATAACAAGAAATGTAAACACATTTTGTTTTAGGGTTTGCGTTATTTCTCAATCCAGTATGGCTATGGTTCAGTGGAGTTAAAGTGTGTGCGATCATTTCTAATTTTTACCCACCTTTCCATATATTTCGTTAATTGTAATGTGAACAAAGATTGATGCTTCGGTTAGTCCTTCCAAGTACACATGTCGATAACCTAAAATAAAAAAGTAATTAAAAGTTCTATAAAGTAACCAGTAAATACATAAACTCTGAGCTAATTTACAATAAATAATGTTTACAAAGCTCCAGGTTACAATGACACCAAGAGGAGCAAAAATACTGGGACTCGGATTCACTGACTCACCATAATTTCCTCGTCGGAATCCTCTTGACTCTGGGCTACATTTTAGCTTTCTTTTGCCTCTGCACACTTGTGCAAAAGAGAGCAGTGTGACGCTTTTAAGGAACTGAGTCAGTCTTCAAGTTGTGGTTTCGAGCTGCGCCGCTTGCATCACATGTGCGAATGCGGGTAGTTGCCATGTTCACACATGCACGTTATGAACGTTGCCAGTGGCAAGCTCTGAAAAGTTTCAGTCTGAATCCAGATACATTTTAGGTGGAGTCTATAGCATTTTTCTTTGCTATGAAATGATTGCCTAATATAGCTTTGAATGTATTGTTGTGTGCCTTGAACTTGGTAAAAATGTAGCTGAAGGCAGTGAGAGTTTCTCGCAGTATGGTGTTCAGTGGGGGAGAGGATGTGGCACTATGGCCAGAGCTGCTGAATTTTTAACTGGGGTATCAAGGTTCACCCTTCATGACCAGTCCACCAGACCACTTTCCTGAAGGAGCATATTTGCATGCTAGACCTTAGAAGGTCCTGCTAGACCTTAGAAGCCCTGGTGTCTTAGCACCAGCAAGTGGACCCTCGTGGTGGCAAGTGTGGGTTAACCTTGAAGACTTGTCCACCAAAATCAATACTGAAGTTCATCTCCTGTCTTGCGGGCAGGTCTATGAAGCAGCACACCCTAGAGCAACAGTGATCCAGTCACTGTGACTCTGTCACTGAGGTCACAGGAACCTTGAGCAGGCTAGGGCGATGAGAACAGTGTGACTGCACCGGGCACTTATTTAGGGTGGGGGCATAGTGTTTGCAAGTGTATTATGTTTTTAAAAAACTTGCTGCCTCCTTCCTGGCCTCCAGCAATTTTCAGCAACAATTACAATTTCATCATACCTCCAGTGATTAATGTTCTTCCTAGAAAGAGTTTGGAGTTTTGTCTAGTGGAAGGGTTGACTCCTGGAAAGGTAGCGCAGAGTGTTAATGTGCCTGCTGCAAAGAACATGCAAACTAGGTGAGTGGGGTACTGCTTTTGTCAGAGAGATCCTTTTGTTACTTGCAGTTTATAAGTTAAAATCGTAACATAGAACAGTGAG
This sequence comes from Lissotriton vulgaris, assembly GCF_964263255.1. NCBI lineage: Eukaryota > Metazoa > Chordata > Amphibia > Caudata > Salamandridae > Lissotriton > Lissotriton vulgaris. Next base: position 956,460,329 of record NC_141699.1, read on the forward strand.
CTATTAAACTATACTGCCTACTAGTGTGGTTGTCATGTGACTTCTACACCTTGTAGTCCTTTGTCTTATGTAACATGTCCTATACAGAGATTTACACACGTATAAATTATTGTCTCAGAGTATTGTGTGTGTCACAAAGTGCTCTGACACGCAACACTGGTATGAGCAGCACTGTTAATCAAATTTAATGCATCTGAGAAAGAGTGTGGTTATCGAGCCTTGAGGCTGAACTCTTAAAGTATGGTAGTGAGGGAGTCTGAGGCATAGGTGGTCATTGGGGGGCGCCAACAAACATTGTTGCACAGGGCGCCACCAGGACTGAAGCCGGCTCTGCCCTCGAGGCCAGTCAGCCACACCCACTGGTACCTCCATTGGCCTTGTTTCAGCAGTAGTAGCTGCCAATCATCATGGATCGGCAATGCAGGATTTGCACGCACACCAAACTATGTTTGCAAACTTCACAGTCTCTCTGCATCATGCACAAGCACTTTTAACATGTGCTACCTGCACTGGGGCCACTGGAATTATGCAGCAGTGTTGACTAAATTATGCGGCAAAAAAAGGCTGCAGCATAATGCAATATATTTTCTTATAATTTATTATTTTGACATTTTTACACAAGTTAAGTCTGCAAAGATTCTGCCTCATTAGTATCAGTGTAACATACAAATGCAGCAGTGAGAAAGGTGATCAGTCAACCTTTGCAAAGGGCAGTCCACTTTGCAGCAACACAAGTCACGATTTTTAGTAACTTTTTATCCGTTTAAGCTACAAAAATGATTAGTTAAATCTGTAAGATTGTGCAGTGGATGATATATTATGTGGCAAATATGGCAGAGCCATAATTATATGGAAAACATTTGCAAACTAGGATATTTTGCCATTCATGTTTGAACTACTCTTGTGAAAGAAGAGGGGAGAAGTGCGGATGACAGAAACTGTATGGCTCGGAGACAAACGGCTTGTGATTCCACTTTTAAGCGCATTTTGGACTTTGTGTGATTTGAAATATCCCACTTTGTGAATTTATTTAAATGCCAATAACTTATATTAAATCTTAAATGAACAAGTGTATCCATTTGGTTGAATTAAATAAAACAATAAGCTGTAACTGGTCAGTGAAATGCCAAACAAATACTAAAAATTGGGATATTTTGCACATTCTGGCCACACCTCTGACTCCGCCCATTGATCAAATCCTTGGGTAATCCTTGTCCCCGGAGTCTCCACCCACAGTTCCCCTACTTTTTTTTTACCCACTACAAACACTGCTCTATATGTAGACCAGGTTGCACATTCGGAAGGTCAAAGGCATGACATGAAGCAGGATGATGTACTCATATCAGCACTGTCATGTGCATCGCAAGAGCCTGTGGTGGAAGAGGTAGTACTTTAGTCTATCGGTATTGGACTAGGAAAAACATAAAATGAAGGAACTTAGCAGCAGCGGAAAAAAAGTGGGAGAACCTCCGCACACTCAGCCAGAGTTGGCAGCAGTAAGCACTGGCCACACAAGATGCAGGTGAAGAGTTAGGGGAAGAGAAAGCAGCAGAATGAGCCCATAAGGGGGGGTAGTTGTTTTGGGGAGGTTGAGGTCATCAGTGAGGCTGAAAGACAGGCATTGCCTTTGGCTAGTTGCATTGGGAAAGTTTTAAGAGTCATGCTCGGTAGGGGACTCAAGGGTAGACTCAAGAATAGGCCTCTTAAAAAAAGAAACTAAGGAATTAAGTGGAGTGGTCATAACAGTAGAATTGACACTCAAGGCAGTGAAAGTGAACATAAGGGTGAAGAAAAAGCATTGGCAATGCCAATAGGTCAGGCTTTAAAGGAATATTGTGTGGTAATGTGAAGCATTCTCATAAAATAGTATGGGAATAGATATGTATTTGTGTGGAAACAAAAAACTGCAGAATAATATTGGTGTCGGCTAAGAAGTCAGGTGAGAGTTGCACTGTCATACAAGGTCTGAAATTCCACGCAGGTTAATAGCTGCCTCCTCCAATCTGTGTTGCTGCCAGAGAAAACTACATACATTACCTAGTTATCTAAGACCACTTAATAGCATTCCCGTGTGGAGAAGTGTGGCTCACTGGTTAGAGCAGGCAGACCCTGAAGCAGAGGTCAGACCCGGGACCAGGGTTCAATTCCCGACGCGGCAGGGTCTTGAGCTCAAATGTCCATGGACTCGCTACTGCTCGAACAGCCAGGTCTTCAGCTTCTTCCTGAAGGAGAGGTGGTCTTGGGTCAGGCGCAGGTCGGTCGGGAGGGAGTTCCAGGTCTTGGCGGCCAGGTAGGAGAAGGACCTTCCTCCTGTAGTCGCTCTTCGGATGCGGGGGACGGCGGCGAGGGCGTGGTTGGCTGATCGGAGGTGGCGTTTGGGAGCGTAGAAGTTGACTCGGCTGTTGAGGTAGCTCGGGCCTTGGTCGTGTAGGGCTTTGTGTGCGTGGGTGAGGAGGCGGAAGGTGATTCTTTTGTTGACGGGGAGCCAGTGAAGGTCTCTCAGATGTCCGGAGATGTGGCTGGTTCGTGGGATGTCGAGGATGAGTCTGGCTGAGGCGTTCTGGATCCGCTGGAGTCTCTTCTGGAGCTTGGCGGTGGTACCGGCGTAGAGGGCGTTGCCGTAGTCCAGTCGGCTGGTGACGAGGGCCTGGGTGACGGCCTTCCTGGTCTCGGTGGGGATCCACCAGAAGATCTTCCGTAGCATGCGTAGGATGTTGAAGCATGCCGAGGAGACGTTGTTGACTTGCCTGGTCATGGAGAGGGAGGAGTCCAGGATGAAGCCCAGGTTGCGTGCATGGTCTGTCGGTTTGGGTGCGGTGCCCAGGGCGGGAGGCCACCAGGAGTCGTCCCAGGCGGAGGGAGAGGAGCCCAGGATGAGGACCTCCGTCTTGTCCGAGTTCAGTTTCAGGCGGCTGGTCGTCATCCACTCGGCTACCTCTTTCATCCCTTCGTGCAGGTTGGCTCTGGCGGCGGCGGGATCGTTGGTCAGGGAGAGGATCAGCTGGGTGTCGTCGGCGTAGGAGATTATGCTGAGGTTGTGTTTGCGTACGATGGCCGCGAGGGGGCTCATGTAGACGTTGAAGAGGGTGGGGCTCAGAGATGATCCTTGGGGGACGCCGCAGATGACTTCGGTGGCCTCTGACTTGTACGGTGGTAGGCGGACTCTCTGTGTTCTCCCGTCGAGGAAGGAGATCTAAGACCACTTAATAGCATTCCCTTGTCAAGTATGGCACGGAAAGTTGAAGCTTAGGCACAGTCAAGCCAGATCATGAAAATTGAAACAAGAACACAGGACCAAGGCTTACCCTATTCCTTTTAATATACTGGAGGTAAGTAAGGCATTGGTGGGTTATGACAAGGAGGAAGTGTGTTTCAGAAAGTTTGGCTATTCTGTATGAAGGGTGAGAAAAGATATTAGTGCTCGGCATGTCAGAAACGCCTAATCAGTTTGAAAAAAAGTCCATCATAGTTACTGTCCTTGACCTGTTTGGAATGTAGTGGGTTATAGCCAGGTTTTCAGGTGGACAGAGTTTCTATGATCTATTTCAGCAAGAAGACCCTTCTTTAACATCTGCTCTTCTTCCTTTACATGTAGATTTTCCTAAATAAACGTGTTTTAAAGTGTTAAGCAAGTTATGTAAATGTTGTCACTAACTCACTGAATTCACAACATAATTTAGCGCAATACCAAGAACATAACTGCATTAATTAACATTTTAACTTATTTCATTTTAAAAAGGAATGGAAAATATACCAACCAGGCATAAGACTACTGAAGGTCACCGTTCTTTGTCCCACAAAGTCTCGGCCTATAGGATCATGATCCCAAACGAGAAAGCGGACTAGTGCAATATCTGGCATGTGTATGGTAAATGTGAGCGTTTCCTCCCATACGGGGTTAAATCCTGAAAATGAAAAAATCAAATAGTATATGAAGTTAAGTAGAAATGTTATAGGATCATTTATTACATTGCAACTATTTGTTTATGATCATCGCAATTAAGGACAAGCATTTAGTGAATAAAATGAACTAGCTGTCATGGAACGTCCCTTCACCTTCGTATTTCAGGAATAGCTTTGACACACAATTTCAATTATAAGTAACGATATACCACTGATGCAGACCATGCATTTCGTAGAACACAGCACATTTTTTAGATCTCAAAGAAAAAGTATTGATCTGTTCTTCCCCTTATGCTTAACTCAAAAGTGCACAGGCACAAGTCCAATGGCTGCCTATTCTGGTTCATTGATCCGCCTTGCTTAGCGTCTTCCTACACGGACTCATCTTAATTTCATATATAATACATTACAGTACCTTTCATACATTTATGTTGTTTATGCCTCGCCACATGCATAGTGCGAAAGGACTAATGACTTTGACTTGAAAAAACTAATTGTGCAACAAACAATAACATACATCTCTGTTTGAAGGCTTCCACAAATAGGTTAAATTAAGACAATTTAGGGCCAGTTGCCTCGTCGGCAGGACCACCTACAACAACCCAGCCCTCTTCCAAAGAATCTGGCAATAGAGCACTATAGAAAGTGGCCATTAACTGATTTGATGATGCGCAGAAGAAGCAAACATTGACCTCGCACTCCATCAGTGTTTCATTAACTCTGAAAGGGAAACAGCTGAATCTACACAGGATTAAAGATCTTGTCGTCGAAAATTAAGCACAACACATTGTACCCACTTTTTTGCTTTTTTGTCCAAGGAGTTCCTCTTTCCAAAACTGAATTTTATCAATAAAGCCAGTGAACTGAACAAGGTTCTTTATAGTTGTCCTAGCATACGAAAATGTAGGGTTTAAGCTTCCCGGGACATGAGGCTGGACCTTCGGTGAAGGACGTCTTTTTCACTTTGTCAGTAGATAGCAAACTAAACCTATGAGCAGATATTGTCCTGTCACCTTTAACTCCATACACTTTCCAAGTTAAATTAATCTGTTGTTTGTTCTCGTGCCAAAAGCCAAACCTTTTAAGCGGCTGCAAGATATTTATGGTGTGGGTTCTTTATGACTCAAAAATCTAAATATAAAGGAGGAACAGAATTCATGCAAAGCATTGAGAACAGCACTATACAATTTCGGAATTAGTAGTGAGCTGGTTCCATTTTTAGGTCACGTCTGAGCCAGCGCATGCGCTGCCCTGGCAAGACTTTTAGTAAGGATGCTTCAAAAAACTGACCACATGCTTTTTGTGTGGCCTAAAGCATGCGGTCACGCACACGGTTACGCGCACAGGTGCCATCAGGCTTTCCTAGCTCGTCATGGCTCATTAAGCTCATCGCTTGCAGGCACCCTGATGATTGCAGTGTCAGAAGTGTGTTTTTCTTTTACTTTTACAAGCACGCGTGTTGCATGTGCTTTCAAAAATCAGCATTAGTTAGTCACTCCTGCACAGCTTTTATTTTGTGTGTGCTTTAAAATATTATCATTAGTTATTCAATTGTGCGCGGCTCCTTATTCAATTATTTAGTCCAGCGCCAAATGAAGGCGTAGTCTTCATTTCCACATATTCTGAATTGAACGTATAGGTGTTGAAAAAGGAAAATCCTGCACGTCAGCGTTGCCTTTTCTTTCAGTGTTAATCATTTAGAAAGCATTTAGATAACATGATTACTCATCCTCTGCCGCGGCTCCGCTCTGTGTCTTTCTCCCCCGCACGCATCCTTTCTGTGGCTCCCCCCTCACTCTTTCTCCCCCCTCCCCGATCGCTCTTGGTTCTGAACCTCGCTCTCTAGAGAGTGGGGAGCACAAGACCCGGCCCTCTTAAAGTCCTGCCAACCTCGCTTTCTCCTGCTATACTGCTTTACTCTCGGCTCTGTACCTCTTGTTATTTCAATCCAATTCTCTAGCCCCTCCTCCTCGCCTACCTGTCATCTCTGCTGGGCTGCTGCGTTCCTCTGTGACCGACAGAAGACAGGAAGCAGTACTGTTCTGTTGCTACCGCTTCCAGGGAATTTGTTGTCCTTAGCTGCCGTGTTTACAGACAGGGGGATCTAGCCAATTGTGAGTGCTGCCAGCCTTGGAGATGCGGGGACTCTCCGGCCCGCATGCTCTGCTGCTGCCCCACAGCCCAGGCATCCTTCTGCTTCTCTGCTACCATCTCTGCCTGGGCTCTGGCAGCACCTCTATGCCGCCTGCATCGCAGCGTAAGGACAGGGGTGGGCAGGGCACCGGGTAAGCAAAGGACTGGGCACAGCTGTAGTTCATTGAAGTAATGCATGTGGGTTATTCAGGTACTTGCCGTCTTATTCCCGCACACCAGCAGTGTTAGAGTGGCATTCCTTGTGGTGAGTGTAGGACTTTAGAAAGTGGCATACGGGCAGTAAACTGTTCTTAGGCTGTGTTAATCACTGTATAATTTATTTAACGCTTCACTCTTCTGTCGAAGCCATGAAGCGTGCCTTTGCATGGTTGACAGCAAGTATGAAGCTAAGTTCCTGTTACTGTAGTTGGGGGACAGCATTGATGAGCCAACTGACTTGAGTTCTTTACAAAACCTCTGATCTAAACCGCATAATTCAGTGACTTTCAATGGGGATAGGCGACTTCTGCTAATTTTAGGAGGTAATGGGTCACTACTCACTAACAATGCTGTGGGTCTGTGCTCTCAAAGCCAAGAGGTCCAACTGGCATACTTCATTGATGAAGAGATTAAACACATTGTCAGGGGTAGTAAACACTATAAATGTAATTACAATTTAAAAGAATCTTCCATTACAACTGAAGTTTCCATATTCTTAAACACCCTACAACTATTGGGTTTGTCCTGAGATGCCACAGAGCCTTGTATAACACTCTTTCACGTGAGGTTCTGTGCCCCTTGTTAGTTGTTAGACTGATATTGACATGACAGCATTATACTTCAATGAAGGAATGATTAATGAAACACAAAGATTACTGTGTAGCAAGGAACGCCAAGCCTATTTCTCAGTGTTCCTAAATTGTCAGCAATGCATCTCCTTGTCCAAGTTATACCAACCTATCATACCAAGCATTGGCATAGCCAATAGGTCTCGCTCGCCTTAGGGACCTTATAAGCATTTTGTTATGCAGCACAATATCATTGGTACAACAGCATCAACTGTAGCATGGCTAAACACTTATAAGGTCCCAAAGGCAAGACCTATTGGCTATGCCAATGCTTGTTTCACAAGCCGTTATCTCAAAGTGTCATAAAAATATTAAGAAAGTAAGTCAATTAATTAAAACTACAGAGTACATTTTTAAATTTTTAAATTCTGGTAATGGATTTTAACTGCATTAGCAAACGTGTGAGCTGCAAATTCAAGCAATATTATTAGCCATTATGTTAGGATTGTTAAGCTGTTAAAACACGCAAACCCACTCAACTTACAATATCCAGGGCATTTGGCAAGCAATTGATATAGACCTGTAGGAGAAAGTGTGATTTAAATAGGCACTATCACCCTTGAAAGGTAACATCAAAAAACACAATGGGGTTTGTCATCTTACCATTGTCATCGACTACTCGCGTCTGCTCCTTGCAGCAATCCGCAGGAAGGCCTATGATTTCCACTTCAACGAATGGGTCAATGATCTGTTTCAGAGTAGAATGTGGTTATAGTTTGTAAGAATAGGTCAATACCAACATTGCTTTTTAGGTCTAACTAGAGGCATATTTAACAGCTTTTCAGAGCGCATCATCCCAAAATAAAAGAAGCATGCAGGCAGTTCAGCATATATTGGGCATCAGTTGGAGTCTTTGCTAGAAATGCTTTGACACTAAAATATAAAGGAGTTTTGATAAAATATAAAGGGATTTTGAGTGGGGGTTCGGGGTCTCTGAAAGTATCACTGTATGTTGATTATCTGCTGGGTTTTTTTCCATGACCCCCAAATATCTGGTACCAGCGTGCTTCAAATCCTGCATATATTTATGTATATACTGGCCTTCAAATCAACAATACTCAGTGAGATTCGGCGGGGGGGTCTGAATGTCACATTTCCCAACTTAAAAAACAGTGTGGCACAGCGTGAATGTGTGAGGTGACAAAGGTTCAGTATGGACTATTCTCATGGGGAGCAGGATCAGTACTGATTTGCTTTAAGTGGGCCTCATGAGCTGATGTAGAGTTTGGCATACAGTTACTCTGATGCAACTCAAGGTCCGTCCACTCAATTTTGAGTCACACTGATTGCAAATTTTATGCCAACTGAGTAAAATTTACTCTGCCATTGTAAAAGGTCCTTCAACAGGCTGGAGTAGGTGCCATCAAAAAACTATCCTATTGTCCACCCTATTTAGAGTGGACAGTCAGTTAGCTTTTTTTTACTGACCGATACCTCCAAGTATTTTTTGCCAGTGAGGAACATTAAGAAAAGAATAATTACCCCATGCCATGGGAGAAAACTGGTGTGTGGGTAATTATTTTTTTAAATTTTTCAGTAACAAAATTCTGCTTGGGAGTTTGTTTTTGAAAAACGAAAAACTCTGGAAAAGTTTGATGACCAGGCATCATGTTTGACTGAACCATCTATTAAACTTTTCCTGCATTGACATGAAAAAGTCATGGCAGCAGTTCCTACCAATGTATAAAGATGTCCTCTGGGCTGCAGAGTAAAGGCAGTAAAGGCCCCTGTCACCCTGTCTGTCTTTACTCCACCTGCTAAATCCTAAATCAGGTCCTCTGTCTAGAGTGGTACAGTTGGGAAAAACACAACAGTTTGGAGAGCTATCCCGGGGATTGCCATGGACAAGACTATTTGCAAGCATTCACCCTATCACCTCTTGCGTGTTTGGTTGTCAGAAATATGCCTGAAAACCGGAAACTATTGCAGCTTTCTAAGCCTACTACTGATAACATTTGTGGATTCTAAAAAGTAGAACATTTACATCCATTCAAGAAGTACTTCTATGAGTGCAGATTTGCTACTTTTATTTTTAAACCAGTTCATTAAGGGGGATATTTAGAAAAGAAGTGGCACAATGCAGTGCAGCAAGCAAAGCTACTGCGTCACCTGAAGAGAGCAGAACTGCACCCTCTCTTCAAAGTAATGGCACAGTTCTTCTCTCGTCATGGGATGATGCACTTAGGGCTGCCTTGTTCCATGGTGCAACGGTGTCTGCATTATGATCAGGCTAGTTTTGCACAGGAAGTAAAACCTTCTTGCACAAAAACATAGCAGATCAGACTCAAGGACCCCTGATTCAACTACCAAGCCAAGAATGTATTTGTTTGGGGGATGCCAGACCCCAAACCACATACGCCTGACAATACTAAATTGGTGGTTTACCTTGTATGCCTGGAACCTGTGGATCTACGATGGGCCACTTGTCTTCAGATCAGACCAGAGGGATTTAAATATTTGGGGGGTGCATGTTTCTGGGGTAGAGCACCAAGCATGTGATTGCAATATTCAAGCTCAAATATCCAAATTACATAGAGATATTGCTTTCTGGTCTAACCGCTTTCCCTGTTGTTGATGGGCAGAGCAGCCATCTTTAAGACAGTAGCGATGCCATGACTTTGACAAAATTACCCCTATATAGTCCCTAGTAATGTCTTCAAATGGTTTAATTTCCTGCCTAGGGGTTTTCTCTGGGAGGGTAGACACTGCGGATTGCGATAAGTAATTGCTGCAAGTCAACCTTTGAGGGTGGTATTAGCATGGCAAATGTACAGTCCTAAAACACAGCCACACATTTAGTAGTGATCGATAGCTAGTTCAATCACACCCATATTAGAGGCTAGTCCACACAGAGTTAAGGCCCTGGAGGTCCAGCTTTTAACAGCAGAAATTGGGCAGAGGCAAATCTCACTCATCTATTCTTCTCTTGTATCTAATAATACCTAAAAACTCACCTTCTCTGAATGGCATGGGAGACTGCCCTGGATGAGCTATCTGAGGAGAACTGGAGAGATCCGAGAATGGACCGCTATAACCAAAGATATTGCTACAGTTTGGGTTAATACAACTGAATTATCATCACAGTGTTTACTTTACAAGTTCTACGTTTTGGCTGCAATGAGAATATCCCCTCTACCCGCTAACTCTGTTGTGGTGAGAGTGAGGGTGATTTCTTCCATATGGTATGGTCTTGCCTTGTAATGAAACAATTTTGGAACAAGGTGCTGGCCATAGGTGAGGTGCTAAGATGTACATTAGACCCTATCTCAGACTTGCCCGTACAGCATACCTAGACACTAATAAATATAAGTTTTTCTTTTGCACACAGGCATCTTAGTGGGCAAAAGAGAGCTTGAGAGGAAATGGACAAATGAGTCTTTTCCACCCTTTGAATGGTTAGCCAAAGGTATGGAACACTGCGTGGCCCTATAACTACCTGTATACAAATCCTGGCAATGACCAATGAAACATACTAAAATATGGGCTGAGTGACCGGTCCATAAATGTATAGACTCCATCCCCATAGAGAAACAAGCCTCTCATAAATCTGCTCCCATGCATAACTTGAGGATATGGATATAGATCATGATGATGCATGCTGGTGTACATCATTTTCATTTTTATCTATTGAGCAGCTACTTGCTACATTTATGTGACATGTTTTTTTGAAAGGGGCTGAGTACTCTGACGAAAAATGCCTTGTTTGTGTTTTTTGCTAACCTAAGTAACATTATTTTAAATCAAATTAAAAAAGGCGCTGATGTTGATGGGCACTGTTGCATGCGAAGCAAAGGGAACGCTGAATCTAATGGTGCCATTGGTAGTGTCAGGAATAGGGCAAAGGGGCTTTTGGGTAACAACACTGAGTAAGATAGCTAGAAGATCAGTAAAGGTGGAGCAATTGTAAGACACTGCACATAGGTGCAGAGATCATTAATACAGAAAGGACTGTGAACCATATACAATCTTGAGGCACCTGCTCATCTAACACGACTACCTCTTAAATGTGATGATGCTGCAGCAAGTACAACATACAAAGTATGAGTAAGTAGGCATGTCCTGGGACCCCACCCATTCTCCCATCGGACCTGTTTGTCACAGCCATAGCCTGTGCATTGTCACACCCATGCAAAGTCCAATACCATGCTTTTGTTGCCTATGACCAGATTTTTAGAAGAGGGGTGGGGTTATTATTATTCAACACGGTGTGCATAATGGCATAGCATTCCCTCTGAGCTGCTCTATCTCCCCTCAACAAGTGGTACAAACCTCCCTCCTTTCCAATGCTGCCACGGGGATGCCAGTCACCCCGCTCCACGCTTTAGTAAAGTGGTAATGTGGGTGCCACTGTCATTTCCTCAGCAGGGCTGCTGCCTCAGGGTTCTCTTACGTAACCACCCTGTACATTGAGGGCTCTTCACAGCAAGACAAGCCTTTGTAATATGAGGTGCTGAGGGTTAATAACAATGATGTGAGCGAGAGCAGAGAACTAGTGAAGAGGGCTACTAGGGATCTCCAGAGAGAATAGCCACAAGGGGGGCATGGTGGAAGAGAAGGAGGAAGCTAGAAAAGCTGTCTGCTGGGCATCACATGCAAGGATATCAGCAGGATGGGGCCCTCTTGAAGCAGCCTGCTGGGGGCTACAGGATGGAGTATAGGAGCAGAAGCCAAAGTAACACTCAGCACGAGTAACAGTACCAGTAGAGGAAAGTAGCAGTATGAGGTCCCATTTAAGAAGGCTGCTGAGGTGGGGCCACATGAACTGGGGAGCAAAACTGGCACAGGCCCAGGGAGAGGAGAGCTCCACAGGACAGAACCCGAAGAAAGGCATATATGGGAAAGAGCCACCTGCAGATGACACAAAAGACAGACTCCGAATCCGCTCCCTAAGAGAAGAGAGCAGCAAAAGCTACCAAATGAAAGGAAAGCAGCAACAAGGCACCCTCAGGAGGAAAGCAACAATCATAAAATGCAAGAAGGCAGTTGGGGATCTCTAGCAGATAGCACTAGATTGCTACATGATCTATGCTAATATGAAGAGTTTTCTTAGTTTGTGAACTGTAATTTTTAATTAGTATAGAAGGATCTGCCTCTGTTTACCACTCATTACCAGATATCCTCTCCTTATCCCTTCCCAAATAATAGCTTTGTAGCACTCATGTCAGACATCAACATCCCACTCAAATAAATGTATATCACATACCTGAATTATAAAAATAGATGTAACTATTTCAAGTAATCTGCAAGAGCAATTCACACCCAAACTGAGTAAACAAAACTGCCCTAATTCTGCATACCAAAATTATAGGCATATGAAACTATCCCAAGTAATTTGCATTTGTGATAAACCATTGGCTTGCTCCTAAAAAGCACCTCTTAAGTACAAACATTAATTGCCATAAACGATCTCTATTATGGATGTTTGGGGCTTTGCTGAGCATGTGTAACACTCTGGTCCTCTAGATATACAATGCTATTTATAATATAATCCACTACCCTGCCACATTACTGGAGCATTCTCATAAATTAACATTCAAATATTTACCCTCACCTCCAGAATTTAAATATTCCCATGCAATCATTTTCAGCCTTTATGTGTGACACTATCTTGGCATATACACGTCTTCCTATTACCTGCATATACTACAGATTCACTGGCATCAACATATAAGGTTTGCCCTCACCACTGCAAATATGCCCACCACATCCCCATTAACACCCCCATTAAAATGCGCGTTTTAAGTTGGGGGATGAAGTCGCCTTGAATCCTGAGGGTCCCTGGGGTCCAACTAGCCCATCAGGTACCTCCAGTAAGCGCCACAGAGCTGCGTTGCAGAAAGGTGTAAAAAGGGGCGTGGCCTCTGAACACCTCTCTGCAATGCAGTTCCCTGGCGCATACTGGAGGTTCCTTGACGGCTAGTTGGCCCCCAGGGACCCCCAGTGTTCAAGGGGAATTAGTTCCCTATCTTACAACGTGCCAGGGGACGCGTTTGCAGAGTGCTGCAGAGAGGGGCCGGGGCCTCCAGCGCAATGCCTGTCTTTTAAAAAAATACATTTTTGAGAAGGGGAGCTGTGTGGCCCCCTTCCTTTCTTATTTTATTGGCCCTGGGGACCCCATCCCCCAGGGCCTAACCCCTATTTTCTTTTTATTTTTTTATGGAAGTGGGCCTTGTGACCCCCCCCCCCCCCCCCCCCCCCGAGGTTGGGCCCGGGGACCCCATCCCCAGGGCATGGCCAGCGTTTTAAAAAATATATAAATATATATTTGGAAGGGGCCAATCATGGCCCCCATCCCCCGGGGCCTGGCCTCTCGTTGGGGACCGAGGGGGGGTCCCCAATTCCCCCACAGTCCCGCCGGCTGCCCACTTCCTGCGGGAGCCGGCATTGGGGAGCTGCTGACATGCAGAGTTTGCAATGACAGTGTGGGTGCCGCGAGGCTCCCGCCCGGTCATTGCAAACAGCAGTGTCCCGGGGGTAGGCACCCCGGGACACTGCAGGAGCCGGCCCTGGGGGTGGCGGTCCCTAGGACCATCACTGGTACCAGGAGGGGGGCCGCGCAGCCTCGCTACCACCTATGGCACAGCCCTGAGGAGGTGGTGGTCCCAGGGGCTCGGGGCCTGTATCCGACCCCCGAATTTGCATATTAGTGCCCCGGGAAGGTGGCGTTCCCTGGGGTGTGTGGAGGGCTTGAGCCCCCCCCCCCCCCACACAGGTAACTATTTTTTTCTAATAAGAAACCCCGGGGGTGGCGGTCCGCGGGGCTGCAGGGGGGCCGTGTGCCGCCGAAAAAATGTATGCAAAGCCCTGGTGGGTGGCGGTCCCCGGGGCAGTGTGGGGGGATTGGGGCCCCCCACATATGTTTTTTACTGCCCCCGGGACCTGGCCCACCCGGGGGCTTCAATTAAATGAAGCGCGGGAGCCCACGCTTCGTTTTTTTAAATTTTCTCAGCCTGATTCGTGCACCCAGCGCGAATACGGCCGGTTTTTCATGTTTTAATGTTTTTTGGGGGCCTGGGGGTCCTTGTGGGACCCCCAGAGCAGGCCTAGGTTGTCCGGGTGTTTCTACCTTGCTCCTTTTTCTTGTTTTGCACCAACACTATATATGTTCACACTTTTCTACTGCTTTCCACTTGGCGCAGTTAAAATCCAACCGGCACCGCAGGGCTCAATATTTCCAGTTTTTTATTTCACCATATAGTGCAAATTACCAGACAGGTAGAAAATGAACCCTGACCTGGTTGCCCGCCGTCACCACCATCGAAACTGCTGCTACAATGAATGCCATCCACTCAGGGGCACCATCTGAACCTTGCCCCCACCAAGCTGTCATCAAAGACTCCTACCAATCAGTGAAGCACTGAAACCTATCCTAAAAGCATCCATCTACACAGCCTGACTAATGGCATTCATGTATGTGTAGCTTTCAGCTCGTGAGGGAAGGAAGGTCGCTGAGTGCTCAAGAAGAAGAAACTGAGGCCCACTTCCTGTCTTTAAATAAAGATGTGACTTCTAGCCACACCTGAGCTTTTATTTTGTTCCTCTATTGGCCAATTCACTTCTTACTGCAGGAGGGCATACAGACAACACCAGTACCTACTTTGAAAAGTTGAGCCTAGAGACTGTAGTCTAGGGATCAGGTCTGTGTCCCTGTTTTCAAAGTTTGACAAGTGCTAATAATACAGAGGGTGGGCTCCTGTTAGCCCCTAAAGAACCAGATTTCCACTCAAAAGACCTTTCCTCTTCAGCCTAGTATTTCTGCATTATGTTTTGCTTATGTCGTTTTATTAAGGAGCTCCTTGCCCATGCTCCCTTGAAATCTTTGCAACCATATGTTCTACCTAGTGATGTCTAGGGTGGTTTTAAATCATAGCTGGTTAGTTAGCCTTCTCTTACAGCAGGTTGTACTCAGATGATTGGATCCTGATTATTTTAATTGGCTTGGAAAGACAACAAATGGGTCTCTAGGAAACATGCATCTTAGCTTGTTCAATGGGTATGGAAATGTATTACCTGGATCTCATTCCAGACTCTAGTCTACATTTTGTCAGTTCAAGTGGTTGAAATATTTAGCATATAGTTGTCTTTGATCGCCGTGGAGACTGACCGATCGTTTCCAGATACTGTGTATTGCTTCCACTCAAGACTACCCATTTGAGAAAAGTACCCCTAATCTGTACGAGGAGTCTTTGGATCACCAAAGGTACATCTCCCCTGTTTCAACGACGCATGCAGCACTTTATTAAACCCTTTGCTTGTTAAATATGGCACTCATACCTGTCCAGATGCAATGATATTTCTTTTTAATTTGGAGATTCCGATGGAATTGGCCAGACTAGCGAAATCTGTACACCAGCTTAAGGTACTTATAAGTGAAGATCGAGCCATTGACTAAAGGCTGATCACAGTTTCAAACTAGGGAATATATATCACATTTTATGGCCTCTTAATTTTACACTTTGGGTAATAGTTCGATATTAGTCAAATTAAATTATACAATGTTGTTTTTATCAATGATCGAAGAAGGTATGTGGATGGACACACCACGCCCAGCCTTTTGTAACATTTTGATTAGTTGAAACAATAAATGTATTCATTCATTCATTTACACTCCTAATCTGCCCACTTTACCTACTCTAGTCTGGTGCTTAAATAATGATTTTCTAGGACCTTTTGTGAAAGTTGCATGACAGCATGTGCTTCAATGACTTAGCCTCTATACAAGTCATGCTCTGTTAAAGGGGGAGAGCTAGTTTAGTGAATTTTCGTAGTATGGGTTTCTGCTGCCCATGGTGTTGCTTCTGGAGCTCCCAACAACTGCAGATAATCCAAGAGTCAGGCTTTGGAAATCCCAACAACATTTTCCCCATCAGAATGTGGTCAGTAGCACATAGGTTGATCTCCTACATCCTGTAATTTATAAATACAGGACAGTTAATTTTGAGCATCCAGTTTAACTCTTAAGATAAGCATGTTTCCTCTTTCTCAGTGTGCCTAACCTGTTACACAGACCCGCCCCTCTTTACCGCATTGCAGTTTTCATGCACGCATTCAACATATCTCTAGCCCAGATTTTACGACCTCTGCCACATGTCTGCTAATGATTAGTGAATGCTTGGACGGATGGATGAACGGAAGACTGAAGGTTGAATGGCACATGGGGGATCAATAGATGAATGAGCAGGAGTGGCACAAGGGCACAGTAACCTCCTGCCACCACAACACCATAACCGCCATAACAACCTTCCGCACCCTAGCCATGGCCATCTACACACTCACTTATCATCCCACGCATTAATTTGCCCTTGCACTTATTCATTCATCACACTACCTTCCATCTCTGCACACTCCCCTGTTCATCCATTCAGGCATTCAATTCAATTAAATTTGTAATCTTTATTCGGTTCTTAAAAAGACACCATAAAAGCACATATACAATATACACACAAATATTTAAGAAAAAAAAGTGAATTTCCATTAAAAAGATTATAAAAGATAAAATTATCTAAAACCATAATTCATTGGGCTAATGGGGCAAGAAGTTCATTATTCCAGGGGTCAGGTAATGTTTAAGTCCTAATTCTCTGGTGTTCCTTAGCCGTAGTGCC
Organism: Lissotriton vulgaris; assembly: GCF_964263255.1. Classification (NCBI taxonomy): domain Eukaryota; kingdom Metazoa; phylum Chordata; class Amphibia; order Caudata; family Salamandridae; genus Lissotriton; species Lissotriton vulgaris. The sequence continues at coordinate 956,476,818 of NC_141699.1, forward strand.
ATCCGGATAAAGTTTATAGTGCAGAATAGAGTATAAGCGTCTTCAGCTTCCTGTAGGAACTTCAGGGCCAATTTCGCTTGTTTAAACTTTGAGTCTTTCAAAATCCCCACCAGAAACTTACGTCTTGGTACTGTATAGAATGGACACAATAAAACAAAGTGAAGGGTAGCCTGCGGAGACCTGTAGTCGCAGCCGCAAGTACCCTTCTCTTCCACTGTGTGAGTGAACCCAGCCGGAACCGCAAATAGGTGGTGGAGCATGTTGAGTCTAAATCGGGTCATGAAATAGCGGTCCTGAGCATTATACATGACCCTCAGGTATGGTTCCATTCCTTGCTTCGCTGTGAGTTTACTATAAGATAGGACGGTGGATTTGTGACTTTCTTTCTCAGCCCTTATTATCTGAAGCCGTTCTGGAAAAAGTTTTTTTACCAAAGTTTTGCTCTCGGCAGTTAGAGAGTCTGGGGATGTGAAAAAGTTTATACAGTCAATCTCTGCTAGTGAGTTCTTAACGTACTTCAACCAGGGTATATTGTGACCTTTGTCTCGTTTGAGGCAATCCAATATAATTTGTCTTGTTAAGGCCGCCTCGGGGTTGGTCCATAATTTGACCCATGCCAGGAGAGGTTTAACTTTAATCCGGTCTTCTATGAAAGGTTCTCCCACTTCCTCATGGATGATGTAAGCCGGGACACTCTGGGGCACTTTCAAGACTCTTCTCAAAAATGTATTTTCTTCTGTCTGTATTTTCTGTGCTTTGTTGTCTATGAAGCCCCATACTTCTGCCCCATAGGTTACCTTCGCACAGCAAATTGACCTATACAGGTTCAGTATTTGCTCTGGGGACCATCTTCCCAGTCTTTGTCCGTACCCCATGATGGCTCCTACTGACGCTGCCAATTTCGTTGCGTGCTTCTCCGCCAGAGGTTTGAAATTAAGATGGTTATCGAACAGTACCCCCAGATATGAGAAAGTCTTGACCTGATCAATCTTATGTGACCCAATATGGTAGGTAAAGTTCCCTTTATTCAATTGCCCTGATGACATGATGTAGGATTTTTCCAAGTTTGTCGCTAGGTCCAGCTTGTCCATGAACTCGACAAAGCCGTCAATCAGCTTTTGTAATCCTAGAGGGGTTCTGGCAAGCAGTACCGGGTCATCGGCGTATAGTAGTACAGGCACTGCGCGATGACCAATTTGGGGTGAGCCCACCTTTAGTTTCAGGAGATCTTTTTCCAAAGAGTTGATATATATGGAGAAAAGAAAAGGCGCGAGGATACATCCCTGCCTCACTCCACTGGTACAAGCAAAGGGGTCGGTCTTTTTTCCCTCTTGGTTGTACCTCACGCTTGCCGATTTATTCCAGTGTAGAGTTTGCAGGGTATCCACAAGGGGTTGATCCACTCCTAGTTCTGTTAGCAGGGACCAGAGCTTTCTTCTGTTTACGCGGTCAAAAGCCACTGAAAGGTCCATAAACCCCATATAAATCGACCCCTTGCCAGCGATGGTATATTTTGCTGTCAGAAGATATAAGTTCAAACATTGGTCGGTGGTGGATCTGCCCTCCCTGAAACCGTATTGGATATCCGAGAGGACCTGGTGCTCCTCTGCCCAATCTTGTAAACGGTGTAAGATGACTCGCCCTAATACTTTTGTAGTCACGTCGATGAGTGAAATGGGTCGATAGCATTGAGGGTCGTCACGATTCCCTTTTTTGTAAATAGGAACTATGGTTGCTGTTGACCAAGAACGAGGCAGTCCTGCCACCACTGCCTCATTCAAAACCCTAGTGAGCAACAGGGCCCATAGCTCGGGTTTACTTAGGAATAGGTCGGGTGGAATTCCATCCGGGCCGGGTGCTTTATTTTTACTGAGCCCTGCTATTCCCATTTCAACTTCTTTCAGGGAAAAGTCCAATTTAGCCGGCTATAACCTCCTTGGTTCGTCCCCCTGGATTGAATGACTTGAATGGTTGTAAAGACTCTGAAAATGGTGCTGCCATTGTTCTGGCAAGATGATGTTCGTTATTTTTGGTGCTCCTTGGTCCTGAAAACATGGGGAGTTAATAACTTTCCAGAAGCTTGAAGTGTCTTTCCTTTCTGCAGCGTCACTTAGGTCCTCCCAGGCTTGATTTTGTAAACTTTGTTTGCGTATTTTCAGAGCTTTTTTGTATTCGGCTCTATTCTGTGCAACTATGAACTTGTCCCTTGGTTTGGCATGGAGGCTAAGTTTCAGTTTTTTATGCGCCTTGGTGCAGAGAGAGTCGAACCAGCATGGAGTTGAGGGCACTTTGCTAGTTCTAGAAGTCTTCAAGAGATTATTTACGTAGGTCGCAATTTCTTCAAATGCCCTGACCACCAGAACTCCTTCCATGCTGGGATCAAGGCATATGTTTATTGCTTCTAAGCCCTCTGTTATCAGTCTTTTATAGAATCTGTCCCCATCGATCCTGGCCCATTTAATTCTCCTTCCTTGCTCCACTGCCTTTTCTATAATGTCAGTTCTCTTTGGACCCAGTTTAAAATCAAAACCTTTTGTTGTGAGTATGACCGGGTTATGATCACTGAAGATGCTTGCATCTATTATAATTTTACTAATGTTTCTTTTTAGTATGGGCGAGACTAGGATATAGTCAATGTAAGAGTGGCAACCTCTTCCTTTGTATGTTGGGGTTAATTCTCCTTTTTCGCCCAACACCGCAAGATCTAAAGTTTGGATCAGATTGTGCCTTTTCGTTAGTCTCTCCAGGTCCCATCCCTCTTTTGCATGAGTGAAATGTGGGCCTTTCATTATGGTGCATCTTGACCAGTCTTTATTAAAGGGTTTTAATTTATCACAAAGGTGGCAATTAAAATCCCCCAAAAGTATTAAACTTGGGGGGTTTGGTGTCTTGTTTAAGGAGTTCAAATTTTCTAGGCAAGAGTCCAGTTCATTTACGGCTGTTCCCTTTTCCATCGTGCCAACAGCATTATACCAATTGACTAGAAAAAAGTTTAGTCTTGTGGAGAGAAACTTTACTACTTGTAGGTTGTGTGAGACCCAGTTAAGGTTTGACCAGGTGCCCTGGATATGTAGATTAACGTATATTACAAGTCCCCCGCTGGCTCTCCCAGGGGATACCTTTTTGGCCGGGACAAAGAAACTTTTGTAACCCTCTAGGCTATAGTCATTTAGTTCAGTGACCCATGTTTCTTGCAGGCATATAATTTGAAATGTGTTTATATAAATAAGCCATTCTTGGGATTCAAATTTGGCCGCTAATCCTGCTATGTTCCAGGAAACAATTTGTAGGTTTTCATAAGTGTCCTCCTTGGGAATTCCTGTTAGATCTCTTGATAGGAACACTGCCTGGTTTTCATCTTTAGGTGGTATATCAAGACTGGGTTGTGGGCTGCAGTGGATAGCTAATCTATTCTGTTCGGTGGTTGACCTATGTTCTGGGATTTTTATCAGGTCGCCTCTTCCCCTGCTTATTTTAGGGGACTTATTGCCGCTTCTCTTGCTGGGAGCGGGTTCTGGTCTGTTCACCGCCCCCATTCTCGTTCCTATTGTCAGCAGTCCTACCTCCCTCAGCCTTACATGTTTAGAAGATTGCTTTTCCCGTACATGTCAATCGACCTCTTCAAGTACGCTAAACCTGTTCCAGTGTGCGTGCTGCGTTAGGAAGGGATCGTAATTTGGGGTCACATAATATGGCCTTTGCCACTGGGTTGGTCTGTATTGGGGATCCATTTGGGGCATTCTAATCATCGGGGGTCTATTGCTCTGCGTGGGTCTATGAGGTGCAAATGGGTATAAGTAGGATAAGTGTACAGGATGAATTTGTGAGTGGGTATAACTAGGGGGGCATTGCAAATAAAGTTAACTGCTGCAATGTCTCCGTTCACCGTAATTATATCCCCTGCTATAGTCTTTGTACCTTTACCGATCCACTCCCCCCTTCTTACTGAGAGAATCTCCCCGTGAATGTTGGGGGGTAGTGGTCTATGTATTTGTAACCACTGGGCACATTTGTTTTTTAACTCTACTTGTGTTTCCCTTTTGCCCTCTCTTAAAGGTGGGACTCCTGTTAATACAACTACGAAGGGTAAAGCTTCAGGCGGGAGATTGATTGTCCTGAAACGGGTTGCGGTTTTATTTTCTTTAGTAGTTGCAGATGGAGTCGGGTTGGTCTTGGAGCTCACTTTGGAAGTTTGAGCATTATTTCCGGGTGGTGTTTGAGCAGATCCATGGGATGGTTTATTTGTTTCGGAAATTGTTTGTTTGTTGGTCTTGCCTGTGTTCGGTGTGGTAATGACCTTTTGTGATTCTTTTATGCTTTTTTGTGTAGCTCTGGGGGGGTTATTTGCTGCCATATCCGTTATTGGGTTGACCTTGTCTTTGGTTGGTCTTTTGGGTAAGGCCCCATCCTGTTTTGTTGTTGTTAAGGCACCCTCTTGTGCTGATTGGCCTTTAGGGCCAACACCCTTGTTGTTTACGACTGATGTTAGTCTATCGATCTTGGCTATAAGAGGTTTTATCAGCACAGTGATGGAGTGTTCAAGATCCGTTTTAAGGTCAGCCACCATGTTGGTGATCCAGCAGGGTATTCCAGGTGTAGGTGGATTTATAGGCGTCACCAAGTTATGGTTTCTAGTTTTAGTTTGGCCTTTTTTACCTCCGCATTTCGAGCCTTCCTTAGGCCAATTTTTTTCCGTGGTGTTTGATTTCCTCTTATTGTTATTTGTTTGTGAATCCATTCGCTCCCTGCTGATTCAGGCATTCATTAACCTATGTATTCTTAAATTAATGTATCTGTATACTCAGCTGCTCTGTGTATTCACTCAATCGCACGCCATATCGCTCATTTATTTATTCACCCACTCACCAATCTACACAAAGGCACATACAAAATTGTCAATCAGTGAAGTACTTTTATTTAAAAAAACAAAAGCCAGAACTATGGTCTTTGTCAATGCTTGATATTTAAAAATGCCTGATATTTCATCAGCATATATGGATATAAAATACCTTTAGGACTGTGCGTTTCCATGCCATTTGGTTTTTTGTATTTGAATAGTGTATGGCGTTTGCTTTTCTCACACTGTTTTTTTTTACATTTCCATACCTTCTTTCCATTGTTACAGAATTGTAGTTTTCAACATGTTTTCTTTAACGCATGCTAATGGAAAAGTCTGCCCCATTATAATTAGCTGCTTTGATAACATTCCTGGGGAATTTGCTGCTACTTGCTGAATTATTTAACTAAAACGCGGAATTGCTGCCCTGTTCAATGAAATGGCTGAAATAGAAATTAAACAGTTACAAGCTGTCCTAGGAGAAAAATGAACCTGAACTGCTCTAGAACACTTTACAACGTTTCAAGCTGTGTGTCAAATATAAACAAGGTGATTAAAATGAACTAAATTCGGTAGATATATTATTTCACACTTTGCTGGCCCTCTTTTCCCGGGGTTCATGACTGGATACTGATAGAGCGCTTACAGCACTCTACATTGTATTGGTGCATTATATTCATAATCAAGCGTATCTACATGTGTTTTTAGCGTTTGCAGTGTATTATGTTTATCAAATGTATTTATTCTACATCTTAAACATAGAAATTAAATGTGCACCTTTAATTAGGATTTATATGTATTAGAGACATTATCATTCCTGTATGTATAGTGTGCAGGATGACATTATATTCATATAATTGTAACCGTGTGTTGTTTAAGTTGCCTGCACTGTAGGCCCGGGCTGCAAGTTGTTGACAGTTTCGAAATCCTTGGTTACTAAAGAAATAATTAAAACAATCTCTTGTGTGTGCCAGGACAGTATGCTCTCATCCCACTGCAGGTACAGGAATTCGACCTTGTTATTTTTAGTTTAAGGAGATAACCGGAATGTCTTTGAAAAGTCTGAAGCAGGAAGGGAGGATAGTTTCTGTGCCTGGCCTATCTGAACCTCAAGGCCACTGGGCTGAGTTTTGTCTTTTATTATTATGCACAGGGACAGAGGATCAGACTTCTACATTTTCGGAGGAGAAGGAGCATCTTAACAGCGAGCTCCATAGCCTAAAGCTATCTTGACCCTTTTTGACGTGGGTACTTCTTAGGAAGTCTACACGTGCTGCCATCTTTGGGAAAGAAAGGGTACTCAGCCAAGACCCTCAGAGAGAGTAGTGTAGGTAAAGTTAATTCATGCTGTCCTTCCTAATGAATTGAGTTAGACTCAGCCTCAATTCTGTGTTGTATTTTAATTCTAGAGTTTGTCACATTTATCCTTCTGTTCCGAATTAATTATATGCGTAGCTTCGGCTCTGTATTGATTTTTATGTACCTATATTCGCTGATTCTCAGATGTGTTTACACCCAATTATTTTTGGCCTTATAATAAAATCCATGAACTAGAATTCTGAGTCTGTGGTCTTTTAAACGTGACTAAATTGTAAGTATAATCTTGAAGTGTTTATTCCCTTCAACCACTTAAGCAGGCAAATAAAAGACCATCAGTGCTAAATTTGGAAGAGAAGACAAGAACTAAATTAAGCGTAATAAAAATTGAGTGATCTTTCACAACAAAGACTGTTGAGCCTTTGATGTCTTAGTGTTGTTGTAGGCCATGCACACTGATGGGTCAGTAAATATGCATTTATCTTCAATTCAGAGTTAGTGATGTCATTTATCTTTCATGTCCCACTGAAAGTGGTCTTTAGTTGGGAGGCCACATGCCTTGGACCTGTACAGCAATCCTCCATATCCATGATTCTCACTGTGTTTGATATGGGCTTATTAGTGAAAGTTGTCCAGTGAGCCTCCATTTTCAGGGTTTGCTCTGACCTTTGCTAAACATACACAAAGTGGTCCCACAGTGAGACGCCGCTTATTCTGTGTTTTACTGGCCAGACACAAAACAGCAGATACTAGTCAGCCTCTTGACCCATTGGCCTGTTCAAGTGTCACTGGCAGTTTCCTCTTCTCCCACCCACCACAACTTACCCCATGGGGCTTCTGGGTAAGTCTATTTCAGCCTCCAGCTCTTTTCACTATGAACGATGGCATTTTACTTGTCCAAATGCACACATCTACCCAAAAAGTAGCTCTATAAATTCCAGAGCAGGACAATCTCTTTCATTTTCTGTTTCTTGTCATGTATTTCTTCAATTGGTCATGTTTCACATACTTTATTTGCAAACATATGCCCGCGGCCTTTAGAAAGTAAAATTTTTATTTTTGATTACTTTTAATGCTTCGTGCACGTCTGTTTTGGTCAAAGCCTGTTAGGTGAAAGACTTGTAAGCTGGTCATTTGTTGCATGCCCTGCTGGAGTGCGTGCACCAAGGAAATGTACCTTTCATACCGACACACTGCTTTTTAATGACTATGTCATTGTGGGGTTGCAGCCACTCCAAGAATTTTATTATATTTTACTTTGCTGATTTCTTCCAAATATTAGCAACGTCTGCAATGTATGCATATAAACCATAATTATTTTATTAACTCGCATCAAAATAGGCTTGGAACACAATCCAAAGAAAGCCCTAGTAGTCGAAGAAAATTGTGTCCAGCCCTGCTTTTGCTGTGTTGCATCATCTTGTGAGGAGGCAGGGGTATTCCTAAAAAGGCAGAAAACCAAGGCAGGCACTTGTTTCTGGGGACTCTCAGGTCCCCTCAAGTTGATGTAGAATGACCGAAGGGTGTCTCATCCCCTTTCGGTGAGTGTTTCCCTGTCACAGATGTGGGGAGCCGCTAGAAGAGGATACAGAATAGATTTGGCACAGGTGGTGGACTCCAGTAGGCATAGAGCCATTTATTGTGAACCTAATACAGTCGATTTTTTAATATCAATATAACCCTTTATCTAATGTATATTTTTTACTTGCTGATTATTAAATCATATTGATTAATTTCTATCAAAAATGTCAATTAAAACAGAGATGGGCCCCATGTCCCTGATTCCATGCATGAGTGGGGCTTTTCGCCATTAAAAACACTCCTAGTGTGTATAGAGTGGGGGTGTGACAAGAGCTTGGCTTGAACCAAAGGCAGGACCATCATTGCCTGTCAAAGACCGGAGCCCTAAGTAAGCTAGTTTGAGCACCCCAGGCTCTGGAATTAGTAAGGTGTTTTGTGTTAACCTCCTCGCCCTGTCTATGTTTTATCAAGCTTTAATACTCGTTTTTAAACTTCAGAGCATTTCCTAACTTATGGTGCTTTAATTAAAAACGAATGTTATTTAATAATGGGTAAACCTCGTACGGCCCCTGCAAAACCCTCCCTGTCTTGTAAGCCTACCCGTAAAGTGAACAATACATACCCAGCTACCTTCCATAGAAATAATGAAACGGTTAAAGAAGAAAAAAGAGAATGCTGAAGAGTTGAGGCTAAAATCTTAATAAACTAAGTCTAAATAGCCCCTAAAATTAACTTTTCGGGGAATGGTTTAAATGGAGAAGTAAAAATCACTAAATTGAGCTGATGCCCCCTAAAACAGAAAACGCACCTCAATGGATCAAATAATTAGTCTAACTTTGCATTGTCCTCTAAGGACAGTAAAATGATAAACATCAAAAGCAAAACTGACGAGTTGTTGGAGGAAGAGCATGACAATAAAATACGTTAAATTAATTTGATTTGCAGACTCTTTTCCACATTAGAACATATGTGAAGCAAAATTTAGGAAGGGAACTCATGAAAAGTAAGGATTGAAGAGACATGAAAAATAAATTAACAATGTACTAGGCTGTACTGTACATCTCCATCCCGGAATGTATGCTATGGAAAATTCGGCTACAAAGCCACAAAGCACTGAAACGTGCCAGAGGGTAATCTCTGCATTCTCAGGATGTCAGACACCAAAATACTTCAGGGAACTATTTGAATTAAAGCTATGACACCTTTCACTGGTGCCGCTAGAATAAAATTGATCCAATCAATTCTTGACTGAACATCAGGCAAACCACTATTTCCAAATTCGCAAATGTTGACAAGACACTACTACCATCCATGAATAAGATGTATGCATTCAAGAGATAATAGAGCAGTACTCTTATCAAACAGGTGAATCTGAAACACATTATACACATTTGGCGAGGCAAGTTTCTAAAGTAACAACAGACCAAATTCTAAATATCATGCACACAGGTAGATTGAGAACAGAAGAAAACAGTGTCAGAAATATCACCGAGGGAAAATCACTAGATATAAAACGTGATGCAACCTACAACAATACAGATTTTTAAATCACTTGGGAAAAATAAACTTTAGGGTCAATATATTTAGTTGAGACTGAGTATTCCTCATTTGCCAGCAAAAGAAGAGAAATGGAAGATACCTTCAAACACCCACAGGCCATCAGCATACCAATGTAAACAAAATTCAAAAGCCTTAAAAAAAGAACACCCTAGCAATACGTGTATCATAGTATATACATATTTGAGCCAAAATCAACAGTGATTTCGAAAAGTAAAGAAAAAATTACTTGACTTGTTTACTGCTCTTGCTCTCAAAGTTATTCTGTCTTGTTGGAAAGATAACTCCAAACTGTCTGTTCATACTTGGTGGAATTTCATATGTGATGAACATCGAATTGCTATTGCCTCCTCTTCTTCTTCTGTACCCTTGAAAATTAAATCTGATCTTCTCTGGCTTCCCCTAACTATTTATCTTCTCTTTCCTCCGTCTAATTATTATACACTCTTCTCTTCTTCTCTTTCTTTCTCCCTTTCCCTTCTCCTCTCTTCCTACTTCTATCTTGTTTTTCTAGCTTTCTTTTCTAACTTCCTTTCTCCCCTCCCCCCTCTTACTCCTAAATGATTTAATATTCATAGTCATTCTATATCATCTTTATTACTTTATTTGACTGATATATATGACTTGTTATCATTATCTTGTATGTTCTTAAACCAATATAATAATTTCTTAAAATGAAAAGTAAAGAAAATAGAAGTGCGGTACAAAACCCCAAAAGGCTTCTACCTAAAATGCATGAAGAACTCACAAGGCCTAATTAGCGATAGAGTTGTGTGAAAATGCGCTTTTTTAAACTTAGGACAAACAACTGAATCCTGAGTGTCCAACTCTCTGAATACGATTTTCTCTAAGTTAACTGCTGGTTTACTTTAAGTGAATATTAAATATTATGTACTTAGAATTCCTGGTTTACGTTAACTGAATACTAAATATTATGTACTCAGATTTATTTAATGAGCATTTAAAATGTGGTCATTTGGGTATACAGCTGTTGCGGAGGGTACACTGAATATTAATCGGAGAGGTACTAATGGCAGGAGAAGCACTATTTAATTTGTGTCGGTGTTTACATGTGGGCAATGCCAGTGCTGATTGTGCTGTATTTTTAGTCAAGACCCGGCTGGGGCAGTGATCCAATGCAGTATTATCGGTCTTTAATAGAGAACGGGTAGTGCAACCTTTCCTGCTCTGTCTAGAATAAGGTCAGTAGAGAGGGGTCCGGAGGCTGGAGTGGGGCTGTGGGTCGGTGGAGGCAGCTTTGCAAGAGTGCCGCACTTAGGGCAGTATCCACTGACGTCAGAAACAATGCGGGTCTGCCTCTTCTCCACTGTTCACTCAGGCGGAAGAAGAAAAAGAAATGCATACATGCTGGTGGAACATTTACAGTAGGCAAATTGTAAAACAGAAATCCTACTAATCTGCACACAAGAGACAAATTGTAATACTAAATAACTTGCTGTAAAGTATTGACATAATTAATTGTAAAGCTGAAAATGTACTATAAAATATCTACATTCTCAGATACCCGAGGAGTATCAAATGGTGCCGTGAGCCTTAGAGTAAGCAAGGAAAATTGCCCCTGTGTGCGGTTTGGGTGCTAAATGGAGCAATATTCATGGTGAAGTCGGTCACTTTGTGCCTCTGGGTTCCAGTGCCACTGCACCAGCTGCACTTTTGAGAGCCATACCCTCTTAATACATTCCAGAAGGCGAGTAGCCTCTAAGAAAATGTAAATGCAAAAAATAAAGTGAATGTATAATAAGGTTGTAAACTTCAAAGCAATTAAATGGTTTGAAATTAATACGCTGCTAAATGTTTTTAGCAATTCCTACACGGAATCATTCTGCCCCCTTCAAAAATAATGTATTACATGATTCTCTTCAGCAACATGCCACCTACACTTGTCATCTGCCATCAGCATGCCATCAACGCTGAAATCTATTACCAACGCTGCTTGTGTGGGTGCCAACAGCAAAAGGAACAAGTGTTGGACGGAATGCTTAACAATGTAAATGTTCACCCGCAATCACGAAGATCTGGGTTTAATCCATCATTCTCACCACACTACCCCGGTTTGGACCCTGCCATATGCAAATCAGCCTTGACCCTGCTCCTCGTGGGAACAGTCCAGCGCAATCTGCCAAACCATGTACTCCCTAGACAGTAAATAAGCATCCTGGCACCAGTTTAGGGGCATCCCCCCATTTCATCCAAGCTAGCTTGAATCTAGTGGTGCAGTAAGCAGGGCGCCCACGTCCAGCATACCCTTCCTACTTAGGGCTACAAAATCAAAAGGAACAAATGATGGACGGAATGCTGAACAATGCAAACATTCACAAAGATCTAGGTTTAATCCATTGTTCTTTTGCTCACCACGCCACCCTAGTTTGGACCCACCCTTATGCAAATCAGTCTTGACCCTGCTCTTCATGGGAACAGTCCAGCTGAACTGCAAAGCCACGTCCTCCCCAGACCAAGCATTCTGGGCCCGGATTTGGGGAGCACCCCTCATTAGCCAGGCTAGCTTGAATCCAGTTGTGCAGTGAGCAGACCCCGCCTGGGCATACAATTCCCATTAGGAACTAAGAGAATGTATAATAAGGTTGTCAACTTTAAAGTAACAAAGTCATTTGAAATGAATGCTCTGCCAAATGGAGCAAAACAGTTTTAGCACGTTCTACACTGAATCCTGCTGCCCTCTCCCAAAATAATGTATTACATGATACTCTTGATCAACAACTTGTCATCTGCCATCAACATGCCACTGAAATCTACTACCAACACTGCTTGTGTGGTTGGCAGGCACTGTGTTATCCCAAGGAGATCATCTGCAGTCTTCTTCGGTCATATCTGGAAGTGTCAGAGGCAGGATTTAACAAAGGCAAACTTTGCCTTGCTGGAATTACAAGTCTATCCTCCCTGTTGTGGGTGGTTAAGTATGGGGGGTGATGAGGAGTTCTGTGTTCATGGAGCCCAATGTAGTGGTGGTGTTTGGCAGCATCAGTTGCAATGGTGGGCTCCTCAGTGGGTAGCCTATAACATAATCTTAAGAACGAGTTTGGGCTCTGTTTCGTACAAAATGCACCCTGGAGTGAGGGAGAGTGGAGAATAAGGAGTGTAAGCAGGACAGCATGAAAGTGGGTTTCAGTGTTTTGAAAGCTCCACTCCTCTCAGAAACAGCTGCAGTAAAATACAAAGGGTTGAAGCAAGTACTGCACATCTCTGAAAGCATTATCTGCTGAATCTAGACAGGAACCAAAGTGTGGTGTGTGACTTTTTCCAAACATTGTGTTTATTAATATCTGTCAGAGGGTGGGTGGAACTTTGCAGTGAGCACTCATATGTATGATGTAAAGTGACTTGGGTTTTCCCCTGGCCTTAGCAGTTAGCCAGTGAGAGTTTTGTGTTGTGAAGAAATCTCAGATTAAATAGGACTCTTGTTACTTTATTTTGGTTGGATCAAAACCTCAGTACAGTGAACAGTGGAAGATTTGTGCAGAGGTAGGTAATATAGTTTTAGAGCCCGGCGTTAAAGGCCTGAACCAAAGGCAAGGGCCCTTAACACCTTCGACGCTATTGACGGAACCGTTCCGTCACGCCCCTCGGGTGGGCTGTGCTCATGACGGAACAGTTCCGTCACGGCCCGCTTGCCGCGCCTGTGCGGCGCTGATTTCGCGCCTCGCGGCGCGTTTCATTAAGCGGGCGGGGCCGCGACGGAACCGTTCTGTCACAAGCACAGCTCACCCGCGAGCCGTGATGGAATGGTTCTGTCACCCGCGCAGGTGAGCCGCGCGTCCCCCGCGACTGTTAGCGCTGCAGCGGAATAGCCGCCGCAGCGAAGGTGTTAACAAGGGAGTGGGCCTTTAATGGCTGGTAAAGTCCGCTACGGAGGGCTCTAAGGCTATTAGAACATTCTGACCCTGTTCTAATTGGCAAGATAAAGCCCTCCTGGAGCCCAAGGTGGTTGAACTCCCCCTAGGCTCCATGAGGCCTTTGCTAAACATTGGAATGTTGATGCTCTGGGATTCTACATTGCATTAGAAGCCCGTAGCACTGCATTGTTTTCAATGGAGTGCTCAACATTCCAATGTTCTAATATCCCATCAGGAACAAGTTAATCTCACTCTGAGAGTTATACTTGCAGGCTACTAAATGAAATCAAAGATTACAGACAGAGGTTAATGGAAAGGGAATTTGAAGACTTATGAGGAACTCTACTGTCATTGTGAGGCACAAAGAAAGAAGGACCTCAATCTGCAAGGAATGGCCTATAGGTTGAAATTCAAGTACCACGACTAAAGCCTCTCACACCCCACCAGTCTTTCCAATACTTCAGGGATGTTTAAGGGGCCACCTTGGGAAAAGGCTCAAACAGCTCCAGTACCTTTGTATGTATAGTTGGCACCAGTAAAGCTCATCTGGGTGGGAACTTCTGAAAAAGTAGAGATTATTCTGTCGCCTCATGAACCTGAACCCAAAATTATTGTTGCTGGGAAGGCTTGGTGTAATTTCACCACCGAGGGAAAGCTTTTTGATGAGCTGGGTGAGGAGAAAATGCTCACGCTTATATGTTAAATGCATTTATAGACTTGTTCATTATTGTAGCTATGCCAAAGCCACAATTAACTGCAACTTGGAGATTGTGGTCTGGTATGGGCCCAGGGCTGGAGAGGAGTGCTCAGAAGAAGAAATGGCAGTTACACTGTCAGTGGACATGAATAAACCAACGCTGGAAGATTGTGATTTTAAAGAAGAGTTTGAAAAGACAATTTCTTTATAGAGATTAAAGATCGGTTTGTTATTGTTGCTCAAAATCCTGAATGATGGAAAGTCTATCATAATAATGACATTTTAAACAACTAACTCAAATGGAATCACAATTTTAAGGAGGTTACTATGGTTTGGGATGAAATGAGACAACAAAAATGTTACAGAGCTTTTTGTGTGAACAAACAAAGTACCATAAAAGAAGGTATAGTAATATTACCTCAGCTCACAGAAGCAATTATAAGTTTGCCATGGACAAACCAGTCCTGAATGAAGCAAGAAACGGACATCATTTTTAGGAACATAACTAACAGCACAATTCATGAAAGTAGAAAAAGAGCAACCCAGTCACAATCTGGAAATGCTATACTTTAGTTTGAGCTGGAAAACTATAAATGACCGGGTTTCTCAGATCCCAGCACAGCTGTTGCTAGGGTTGTCTCACAACTCTCTTCATTAAAGATATGTAGAGAATGGTACCTCTCTTCAGGAGTCCATGTAATACAAGAGGTGGACAGGCCAAGGAAGGCTGAACCAAGCCTAGCTAAAGCTCTGGATTTGGTGCCGGCCCTTGCACCCCAGAACTGTCCAGTCATCTCATAGTCGAGCCAGGCATGCTGGGAAGCACACACTCCTTTTCCCTTCAAGAAACAGTGTTCAGTTTTGTAAAGACAAAATAGCTTACAAGAATGTTATAATCAAGTCTGAAATGTGTGTTTTTGTTGAACACCCCCACTGTGGCGATAGTTTAAGTAAGGAATTAGCATGGAAATATTAATTTACAGACAGGAAGTGCATTTCACAGACCTGCCCCACTAAAAACATAAAAATAGCGAGCCCACTACATGGTACACCCAACCTCAATGTTTTGCAGATTTATTGCTCTCCATTACAGCGTTTATCCACAGTTAAAATTGTTGTACGTGTTAGGTCAGTGGACGCCAATGAAATGAAGATATAAAGTGCTGTGCCTTCCTTACCCTTAGCTTTGTTATGGGACCACCACAGACGGATTTTAATACATCTAGATTGTAAGGATGCTTCTAGGTTTCAAATTTTTTGTTTTATGCTCTTTCCCCAATGATTCTTTTCCATTTATTGTGCAGAACGTACATCTATGGAGATTTCTTGTAGGGTTTAATATCAATTTAGCATATGATGCACATATTTTACAAGTACATTTTTATTTATCAGCGTACACATTTTGTAGCTCTTGAAAGGTAACTAAGCACAAGGGTTTGTTCATAGCCCAAAATAATATGAAATGTGTCTTTTGTGTTATCCAAAAGATCCGTTTATGATATATGTTACTTTGAAACTTTTACTGGCACCTCAAGGAGTAATTAACTCTAGGTGCTGTAGGTCAATAAGCTATATCAGTGGTCCTTAACCTGTGGCCCGGGAGCCCCTTGTAATCTGCAGCTGCTTAGAAAATGAAATATTAAAATGTTATTTTAAAAAGTGCATATAGCTGAAGAAGCAAAATGCAAAAATTAAAACATTAAATAGTTCTGTAAATGTGTTTTGGACTTTGAAATTGGAGGCTAAAAATAAAGGTGGTATCTTCAGATTGATTGGTGGGAGCAGTCTAAGTCTATCCAACAAAATATAATATGGATGAGGTGGAGTCTCAATTGAATTTAGGAAAGCTCCAACCTTCTGATTAAAATTACAATTATTTTTTTATATGTGTTTGTGATTTAAATAAAATATTTCTTGATTTGTGTATTTGTTTGATTAATGCTCCATTCAATTTTTTTTTATTGTTTTGTGGTTCAAATTATCAAAATTACTTAGCCCAGGGTCCCCGGAAACCAATAATGACTCAGTGGGGATCCACGGATTACAGTAATGATTCAGTGGTAGTACCGGGATTTCAGTAATGATTAAGTGGGAGTCCATAGAGATCAAAAAGTTAAGACCACAAGGATATATTGTTCTTGGTTCTTTCATTTACACAAGCTTCCCAATGAGGTCAATTAAAAACAATCCCAACAGAGAGTCCACAGCCCAGCAAAATAAAGACCGGTTAAGAACACCAGCCATCACATGCGCTGCAAAAATAAGAACCATGAATCAACTGTTCCATGCACCTTTAAGTGAAGCCGTCAGCTTCTGGATATGTGAAAGATTGTGAAAGTAGCACTGAGGACATATTATTGTAGAAAATGATTATCACTTTAAAAAATGCTTTACCTCTCCTCTGTCTCCTAGCATTGAATCTGGGGGTTTAGGCAGTTGCTGGCCACTTATTACTTTCAGAATCAGCTGCTTCTTAGGAGATGCTGGAAGCGGATCACCGGAAAAGGGGTGAAATGTCCCTTAGGATTAAGAAATGTGAGAAAATGATTATAGAGCCAAAAAAACCTAGGCATGCAGGAATGGCACATAAAATAATATCATATCTACTGCTTTAACAATCAGCACTAAACCGTTAAAATTTAAATCTACACACCTTATTTCTGAGCCATTCCTAAAAACGCCACTGTCCTTGACAAGTTAACTCACGTCTTGAATGCTAGAATTCAGATGGAAATCGGAGTAGGAGGAATAAACTAATGCCTAAGAACTTTTACCAAACATCTCAGGGTAAACATGATTTTAGTCTATGATGGCTTTCTCTGGTGTCTTGAAATTGATAAACTATGCACATTTATGTAAGCCAGCTGAAGATGTTAGTCCACTAACTTCAGCAAATCTGTCAGTATTGAATGTGGTGAAAAGTCCATGGGCTGGAGATTCCAACAGCTATAATCTTGACCACTCATTCATTCAGGCTCCTCACCCAAAACTGGCCCTCGTTATTATTTGTTGGTGAACCATGAACTTGACAAGAATTCAGAATGATGTGTGCAGCAGTTCTAGATACTACCTTGAGTAATCAAACACAAATTAAAATGTTGCAACTGGTCTTTAATGCCATGATTACATGAAAAATAACGTACACTGTAAGAAGCTATACAGAACTCCATTGGAAAAATGCTTCACAGAAGGTCCTGACTACAGCACCTGTCAAGCCATTCATCATACATGGTAGGTCATGACAAACAATCATATTATTGTTTATGAGGGGCAGTTTCCATAATCTCTGTGCTTCTTTTCAGAGTGTGAGTGATCTTTTCTGTTTTATTTCCTTACATGATAAGTTGCGGTTGAGTCTTTCTCTCAGTCACTGGAAATAAGTAAGTTGTGGTTTTACTCCGACATACCGGAGAAATGACTAAAAGGCTAGCCAGGTTCTCTGTTCACATGAACATTGATGCCTTGGTATCATCTTGCTTGAAACCAATACCCTTTCCTTAGGGGGTTCTTCAGATAAGCACCCATTTCTAACAGCAAAGCATTCATGTTCAATGGTACTTCCAGTGGAGCAAGCAGGAAGGACAAATCTACAGATCTATACATAGCCTTTGCCCACTACTAGATCCATTGGTTGTCTGGGTTTTATTGCATCAGGTACAGAGACCATCACAATAGCCGAAGTGCATAAAGCGATCCTAAGCTCTGCAACAGGTGAAGCGGCGGCACCAGATGGGGTCCCAGCCAAGCTCTTGAAACAGAATCTTGATTTCTTGGCCCCCGCTAACAAACACATTTTAGAGAGGTAGTTAAAGAGACCCATGGAGACTTGGAGGGAATCTATAATACTCCCCATTATTAAGAAAGTACACAGAAACTCTCCTTTAAATGATATGCCTATTTTATTTTAGACCATTCAGCAAAACTATTTGGCAGGGTAGTCCTAGCTAAATTAGAGGACTGGGAGGCAGAGAAATCGTTCTTTCCCACAGTCCAATATGGGCTTCGCCCGTGCTTCTAGCCCTGATCTCAGGTAAATATGTCATGACCATGAGAGGAGCCATTCATATGGCTTTTGTGGACCTCTCCTGTACCATTAACTTAGTGGACAGAAGCATTTTGTGGGATATTATGAGCAGGGCTGGGGTTGACCCTGAACTTTTATGCACCATAAAGATCCTTGATCAAGACACCCATGAGGGTTTGCTATACCCAATAAGGTGACTATACATCCTGCATCCAAGTTATTTGAGACATAACACAAGTCTGTATTTGAGCCCTGCTTTTATTTTTACCCTATATAAATGCTTTAGCATCCTTTTTAACATCTTGCACCTGTGATATCCCTAGAATAGGTTCCTGCCTTGTCCCAGTATTATTGTATGCTAACGATGCGGTTTTAATTGTACGTTCCGCAAACGGGCTACAATCACTTTTAATTGGTTTAACCTTTTTATGCAAAAGCTGAGGCTCAAGATGAACCACTAGAAACCTAATGTCATTACTTGTGGCCCTAAGAATACCTGATATAAGAAATTTTTTATTTGGGGGAACTGACATTTTAAAGACAGAAGAATTTAATTGTGTATGCCTCATGTTTAATGAGACAATGCACTGGGAACAATTGACTGTCCAGAGAGGACAGGGCTTGGAGGCCTCCTGCAAATCAATCTTCATATTCGCTCAGAACTTCGGAAATAAGCCAGCAGCGAAAGGATTGTACTGTACACCAGTAAAGCTCTTAGCGTGGGCACATACGGAGTGGCAGTTTGGGGGCATATAACACCCAAGGCTATACAGGGGGCAGAAATTAAAATCTTAAATAAGTTATTAGGGACCCCAAAAACCACCCCAGGTTTTAATGAATTTAGGGTAGGTTTTTTGAAAGATAAAGTAGGGCTAGCCCACATCCAATTGTGGATTAAAATCTGGACAACCGAAGAATTGGGCCTCACTAGAAATATAGTTAAAGATTGTCTCACACAGAGCAATATGTTAGCCACTCCCTGGTTGAAGCACATTAAAAACACCTTGCGAAACTTGGGATTTACTATTTTGATGATCCGGCCAAGATACCCCTCCTTTCTAAGAAACTGGTAAAGGAAAAATGTTGCGCATACAAAGAGGAAGCCAGACTTGTGAAAGTATTGGACTCATTAATGGTTCAACCATATGTGCCACTTTCCACCACTAAAGACATGGAGCTTTATCTGACATGGGTAAATGATTTGGAGCTTAGATTTTTATCTCACATGGCTGCAAGGGAATCATTTTTTAGTGGCTTTTCCTATTTCCGATACCTGGCTCCCACTGTTACTGTGTTGCCCATGTGATGAAAGGACGCACCGGTTAACTAAGCACTTGATACTCTTTTACACTTCATATGCATCTTTTAGTTCACAGTTTCTCCCCCGCCTCCTCACTGGAAAATACTCTAATTATCACAGGAGGACTTGCTTGTTCTCCGGCATCTAGATTCTCTGCTGATTTCTTGCTCAGTTTTAAATTTTATAACACAAGCACTAAAACTGTGAAGAAATATGCTGTGTGATCTGAATAATGTCAGAGTTTTAAAGTTCAATTTTAAAATAGATTTTCTCTCAAAATGGGTAGGATTTTTTTTATTCATGTATCATTTTAATAGGAGAGAATAGCTCTTTTCCTAGTTGTTTGATTGCACGATGGATGTAACGTAATGATGTTTTTAATCAGTTTTTTAATGATTTTATTGTGCTTTTATGGTTGATTGACCGAATAAAGTTGTTGACCTTTAACATGCACCAGGCGCATTCATATGCAACCTAAGGGTTATGAATGCAGTTAAGGGGTGGCATTAGACCCCAGTAACTCCTTGCATTGATGATCTGTCATTAACATTTTTATCTTGAAGAGTGCTTAGCATTATTGATTGGAAGGGATTACCTTTTGTCTTGGTTGTATCAATGCTGCCCCCTCAAACGTCCTGGTTTGTTCTCGACTCAATGCAATATGTTCAGCTGTTAACTGAATACTCAAGAAATGAGAGCAATGTCTTGCTGAGATATGACTCCAAACAGCCAGTCAACCACATAGGTGTGCATAATTACAATTTACTTCTGTGGTTCTCTATTCAGGTAAGGCATGTGATGAGGAATTTCGGAGTCAATCAAATTCTAAAACATTAGACTCAGATCTGATCTGAAAAAGGTGCCAAACAACTAACTTGAGATACATTGGGATTCATGAATGGAACTGTGGAATTATGTTTCTTCTCAATCATGAGCATGGAGGAGATATTTGAATCATTGGGACAAAGGAGATTCTAGCATAAGTCAAATTGGGCTTTGGAAATGCAGAACCTCGCCTTTTTTAGATAAATATCAGCAAAGCTACTGCTAGATTCACTGATGGTAAACGTAATTGGGAGAGTTTCAGTGTTAGTGATTGCAATAGTGCAGATGAGACTTGGGTACTACAATTTCTGTTTACTGAGTCACAAATGGAAAGATATGGTCATTGGTTCAAAATGACCGTGGATGTATCACTTTGTCTGTTTCAATCCATAAAACCTTGCTTGACCATCAAATGGGTTGTCCATATTGTGTGCTTCTGTTTTATGATGGAGGTTTATGGATTTCAAGCCAGCAGCTGCTGCACTGTGTAGCTATCAAAAATTCTAAAATGTTAAAGGGGTGTAGGCCCTTCCCATGAATGCAGCTACATTACGGGATCAACAGTTCCAAAAAGATAATATCCAGACACTGGTAATCCATATGGAAAATACAATTCCAACTAAGGGGCCAATTCCGATCTTGGTCGGAGAGGCACCAAATTGGGTTCGGCATTAGCGGATCCGATTCGGAGGCTGAATTTCCGCCCGAGTAGTACACGGGTTCGGATGTCGAAGTAGGATGTGAACAATCGCTAAATCTCCGTCCGAATCGTTTCCGGGTCCAATCCGCTCCATAAGTCTCGGTCACAAGCAAACCGTGGCATGCAATGGAGACGTTTCATGACCGAGCTAGTACGATGCTCGATTCGGACAGCCGGATCGAGTCGGAGCGTCCGGCTCGCAATAGCTTCCGGAGTTGGACTTCGGGGTCCGCGCAGACCCCCTGTCACCCGCAGCCTTACGAATCAGACACATGGGGAGACCAATGGGTCTCCCCAACACAGGCATGTATGGTGCAGATGGCACGTCGCATACCCACTGTCGGGGGCGCACTTGTCTGCGACATACCCATTCAGACAATGGGAGCCCATGTATGCATTGTACGACCGGCTTCCATTGACTTCCATGGGAGTCTGACCGAACTGAGTCTGACAGCATACGGCCACATCGTACTCGCTCGGTCAGACTGCAGGAGTCCAAATCGGTCGGAAAACACCCCGGATCTGGCTCGGTCGGAGTGCTTTCCGACCCAGGTCGGAATCGGCCCCTAGGACTAACACAGGAATCAATTGTTAATAAATGGATTTTAAAAAAATGAATCACACTATAAAGTAATCATCTAAATGAAAAGGGTGAAAATTCTGTAAGCCTGGGAAATAATATATATGACATAAGTAAAATCTAATAAGTTATTTATATACTCCTCTCCACAGAAGCATCATCGGTGATAGCATCTGCAAGATTGCAAGTCAGTTAATTATTTTGACTATAAAGTATAAGTAAACTCCAAAAAGAAATATTCCACACCAGGCCACTTTTCAGCTGCCATGAAAGAACTTTCACTGCGATAGACCACTGCACAAACGCAATTTGAGGGGGTGTGAAATAAGGCAAAAAAGATAATTTGGAACAACCCTCGAAAATGGGTTCTTATCTCAATAGATTCTTTTTGACATTACTTCAGACTCAAAATGCTGTTCAACTATCGTTTAGATGTCCTCCATAGTTGCACCTTTGTTGTGTAAACCAGAGGATAACTCTCCAACATTGGCCAACATTGATAACTATGAACCTCTGCTGCTCTTGTGGTATGCACTTCCAGTGATTGATTGATCGCATTTTTCAAACTGAACAAAATTATTGATCATCCAAAATACTGATATCCTCGAAGATTATAAATAGTAACAGTTCATTCACAAATCTTCATGATAAAACAATACTCAAAGTCATAGTACCTTTGCACATCTGCTGTGGCTTCAGGACATACCCACAGTTTCCATTCATCTTAAATTTTGCTCGATTTAACTGCATCATGCGACCTTCTGTTTGATAATTTAAAGCCACTGCATAGAATTAAAAAAAAAGTTTAGTGGTGAAAACTTTGTGAAACACACATTCTAATGAAACTACAAGCGCAAGAACTCAATACTTCCTTAAAATCAAAAAGGAAGCGGTGTTCTCTATAGTAGACATACGTACACACCTAACTGGACACCTGCATTCCAATATGGCACTGGGTTGAAGTTGCTGGAGTCTATCCTGTAGGCCGATGGATATATTCGGGCGAGTTGCTTCTGATTGTACAGCATGAATTGTTCAGATTTGTGCTGAACCACCTGGTGGGCTCTTGTCTCACTGAACGATAAAACATTACCCGTGGTTCCTGCAAGAAAGTATCAAGATTCAAATATTTGAGAATGTGCTAACCTTCAAGAATGGGTTTAATATAGTTTGTAACTGTTTCTTTGGTTTGGTCTAGTCAAGATTGTATCCCTATTGCATTCAACTTTTATAAAAAGTAAAACCTAAAATATTACTAAGGGTCAAGCCTTCACCGGCAATTAAATTCTACAAAGACACACATGTTGCTGCTCATGTCAAGTATCCACAAGCCAGCAATTGCTACCATTTGTTTTCAATGTGCTTCATGGGGAACTAGTTTCCTCTGGAGTGAAACCTCTCCGACAGTTTTCGGGGGTGCCTGTCCATTCTTACCCTGGAAAGGTTTTACTCTTGCACTTGAGAGAAGCAATGCTCCAAAATTTTTCAGGAAATGAATTGACCCAAAAATATTTATGAATACCAACAAACTCACAAATTGTGGCTGTTCACCTCAGTCCTGGAACACCCACTTCCTACCCAGAGAAGATTGGGTCGACATACTATTTCACTATACTAGTGTAATATTATGAGTGTTGAAATTAATCTACAAGTATAAATTAGTATTTAGTGAATACAAAATGTGAATTTGCCCCCATTAAATTAAACCATTTGCTTGCTTAAGTTGAACTTACGAGCACGAATAGGTTTGTGAAAAGGGTTCTTGGAACCTTTAGCGCTGAGACACCATTTTGGTAGTTGTGCGATTTATACATAGCAATATCATTATCATTATCATAAATGTGGTCAGTGGAAAAATATGGTTCCCATAGTTTTCAAGGTTTAAGTCTTTTGTAACACTTCTAGGTCCAGGCTTACCTAGTGTTAGAACACCGGGCCTGGTATTACATCAGAGACTGCCCTCCCACATTCTGCTGACACCCCCACCATGTCAGATGCCTTGGCCCCTTGCACAGATTTGCCACCTGCAGTTGCTAAATATGAGTGGAAATGTCCTCAGAATTAGCATAACCAACACAAAACGGCCTGGTAATTCCACGTCTGTATGGTTAGCCCCCATTCAGGAGACGTTATCTCATAATGACAGTAAACCAGCCGGAATCATTAATGCTGATAATGAGGCCCATTTGGGAATTCTCACAGGTATTTAAATGTTCTCTGCTCACCTTGTTTATGTCTGCCCCCTTTAAAGTACCCTTTCTTGTTGCTGCCCACAAAGCAAAAATAACCCGATTAACAGACTATCACTTCAAAATATGCTGGCGCAATCGGTACGTTTCTATGAAACATGATTTCCATTTCTGAAGGGAGGATTCCTTTTTTAATGGACAAACGTCTGACCTAAGGAAACTGAACGCCATTGTGTTGTTGTATTTAGAGTCTATCATCATCTCAGTGTGGAGATTGACTGGATAAACTAACCCTACTCCTTCTGAGCAGTGGGGGAAAACAGCAAAGTGGGCAATATTGTTGTGGGTTTCTTAGTTATCCCTCAATGCACACCCCACATACCTGGTATTACCTTAGACGACGTACACCCTGTCAGCACCGCTATGTAATGTCCATTCAGCATTATTCGCTATTGGTGACCGGCACATGACCTCAAGTAAGAGCAATGATGAAACCCTAGTCCCACTGCCTCATACCTGAAATATTCTACACCTGTCTTGGGAAAGAGACCAGGAGTTCAAGCAAAGCGTAAAATGAGGCAGAAAAGAGAAGAACTGTCACTCAAAGTACATCACAAGCTCTATTAATGGATCCCAATTCTCAGCTCAGGCAGAAGGTGAGGGAACCTAGACAGTGAATCAGGGAACCGGTGACAGGGCTCCTTTAGATATTCTGTATGTCCTTTAGGTTAGCCTTCTTCGCCACTGCCATTTAGGATGGGACGGTAGACCCTGTTATGAAAGGTGAGAAGGCCTTTAAGTGAGGCATCCCCATTAATCTTTCCTGGATTTCTCCTTCAGATGAACCGATGTCTCTGTTGTAGGCGCTCTCGGATGGCGATGACCCATGCTGTGAGACATATCACAGTACCCAAAGGTTGTGTGTGTCGCCATGTACAAAAGTGGGTTCCTAAGTATGCCACTTGGTTCCAGTTCCAAATCCTCTATAACTAAGAAATAAAGTACTATTCAGAGGGCTCACAGAGCTGTTGTGCCTTTAGTCACTTATGCATATGAAGTGAGCACCACGTCATGCTGCACCATCCAAACATTTTGCCTTTCTGATGAGTTTGCTAGAATGAAATACTAGTGTCAAAGTTATTTCAGCACTTGCTATACATCAAGACTCAAGCAACAAACACTGTGAGGACAGTACAAGTGGGGGTTGAACGCATGTGGAAGTGGATGCCCTCCATACACGTGCTTGTGTATCCCACCCCTGGTTCCTGTTTACATTAAGGACAAATGTCTTACACAAGCACATAAACTTACAACATGGCATCCTAGAGGTGGTGTTATTCACGAAACAAGATACCAGTGACTCATGCAAAGCATAGAACGAGGTAGAAAAAGAGGAACTGTCACACACGGTAGATCACAAGCTGTATTAGTGGATCCATGCTGAGGCAGAAGGTGAGGCAACCTCCTCCTAATTTTTGGAAATGTCCTATTCGTTAACATCCTTGGTGCTGCTGACACAGAGCGGAACTGTTCATCCATAATTGGCACTATCATTCCTTAACAATGAGTGAATGTTACACTTTTGTATTTTGATGTTATGTAAAACACTAGCAGGATACAAACACAAAAGAATTATTTAACAAATACATCAGGCATCATTTATTACCAGGATACAAACTTTAGCCTTTAAATAGGACTTTTTGAGATGTCACTTTCTAAGCTCTGTAAGCTTAAACGTTGTAATAATACAAGGGATTTGCAAGAAGTACAATAGAATTATAGTGTTCTTTTCAATTTCTATATAGAAATATATCCTCATTGCGGAGGCACGTTCAATCAGGAGGCCACTTGACAGAGCTCTGAAGATTAGGGTATAACAATTATCTGCTTTGACTTCAGATGCCACCCTCGATACCAAATGGGTGGCTTATGAATATCAATGATAATGAAGTGTGCACAGCTTCTTAAGCTATCTTTGTACACTGTAATTCATATTTAATTGCATGGAAGATCATATAGCTTTGTTCATTATTTCATAATATGGAAATAACCAAATGTATAAAAATGAATGCATCATTCTTTAAATGTGATTTTGGGTATTGGCAAAACATCACAATGCTTGCCATTTACACACAGCAAGCAGATGTACATTAAACAAACATACATTGCACATATATATTTATATTCATGTTTTCTATAAAACAAAAATGGTACGCCACCTTTGATTATAAAACAGAGCCATTTACTTTCAAGTAAACACTATTTAAGGACTGTGACATCAATTCCTGTGGTGTCACTCAAAGTGGCATTATTGGCATTACCTATACTAATTTGTCATCCCACATTATGTAGGACTTTTGCCCTGACTATAACCCTGGGCGTAGGACTACGCTACGCTCGCGGAGCGTGCGGAGTTTGCGGTACTACGCACTACGTGAATTGCACGTAGCACAGTGCAAAAATGGTAGCATAGCAGGCTTTTTTTTGCTTGCTCGCAGTCCTCAACGTCACGTTGGCGACCGCGAGCGAGCCAAATCAACATCCCTGCAAGACTTTTTCCTTGTTTGCGATCAGCCACATCAAGTTGCCTATTGCGAGCATGGAAAATAAGCCTCCCGGTGAGATTCTCAACGCGGGAAGGTCAGGTTTCTCATTGCGAATGGTCTTGTATGCTCGCGATGAGAAACTACCAGTCCGCGTTAAGAAAGCTGCAGCTCGAGTACAAATCTACTCGAGTGGCAGAAAACGATGGCTTGCACTGTGCAAGATGCCGTTTGGAATGATTGCACAGTGCGGACAAGCATCCGGCACTGTGCAATTAGTGCGAACAGCATTTCCCTACCGCACTACGCATTTCACGTAGCGTGTATAGTGCGAAGTGCACTTCGCGTTGCTACGTGTAGCGCCACTACGCAAACTACGCCCAGGGTTACCTGACTATATGGATTACCTTGCACTACATGTAGCCTACTGTAATCCTCGAGAAGATAGTGCAAGCCTTAGTCCTTTCTCACCTGAATTGGAGCAATGCTCTGCTCCAAGGAATGCTTGACACCATTCTTGGACCTCCGAAAAGCATCCTACAAGCAGCAGCATATCTAATAAAATCCTTGAAGAAGTTTAATTGTCACAGCCTAACAGTGAAGGAAATACACTGACTCCTCTCCTAGACCACATCACTTTTAAAACCAGCTGCATTACCAGCTAGGCTTTCAGAAATAGCATCCTTGTATATCTTGCCAAGAAAAGAAGCCCCCAAGACAGAAGCAATCCCAGGGGCCAGGATATCACCAGATTGGAGATGAAGAGATCCATTAAGGCACAGAAGAGATGGCAGGCCCTCTCCATCTATGAGCCCAAATGCTGGAGTGACACCAAAATCTGACCACTCCTTCCCTGTGCAGTTAGAAAAGGATTGTAGATCTATCTCTTCAAAGAACACTACACCCCACACACTAAGAACCTGTGTTAGCCCCTTTCTCTGGTAAACAATCATATATTGAATCCTAGGGCTCACACCCACTGTTCAGCTTTGCATTGTTCTCTATCTAGGCTTGAACTTTAAAAATACTATTACATACATGCATGCATAAATAACTGGAAAGAATGTAATTACAATTTAGAAAACCTTTTTCCCTTCACGAAGAATGTTTTTTTTCTATGGTTTAAATCGGCCCTGAAGAACCGCACCAGTTTTGGGGTTAGTTCCTCTATACAGATTTAAAAGAGTAAGGGCCAGATGTAGGCAAAGTACATTTACTGATTCTAAAATACCGAATTTTACCGATTCGGTATTTTAGAATCGGTAAATGCAATGTAGAAAAAAAATCGGTAAACATTACCGAATCAGTAAGATTCAGTATTTACAGAATCGGTATTTACGGAATCGGTAATTGCCATTCATTCATATGGGCCTGGAGGCCCATGGGAATGAATGGAAATTACCGAATCGGTAAAATGAGGGAAACATTCAAGGCTGCCAGGGTGTCACTTTGACACACTGTTGCACCCCTGAATCGTGCTTGTGTGCAGATGTGGCACACATACATGCCCTAAGGGCATGTATGTCTGCCACATAGCACAGTTGAAAATGCACAGAGTTGCATTTTCAAAGGTATTCATTATTTACCACCAACTTATAGTTGGTAAATTACGAATCCTAAAATGGGAAAAGCATTCATTTGAGTGCTCCCTACATTGCAAATTCGGTAATTTACAGATTCGGTATTTTAAGGAATCTGTAATTTACCTATTCTTTAAAATACCGAATTGGTAAATTACCTAATCTGCAATTTAGGCCACCTACATCTCAGAAGCCTAATACCGGTCGGTAACGGCCGAAATTCGGTAATTTCGGCCGTTACCAACCAGTATTGGGCGACCTACATCTGGCCCTAAATATCAGCCTACATTCAAAGTGGAATTGTGTGAGGTAAATATTTTTGAATAACCAAAAATGTAGCATGTTTGGACACGCTCACCTACTTTTCAGGGTATTGCTTGACCTGAAGCATCACTCTCTGACCTCGTGAGAATATTTGCTCGAATGCAACATTACATCTTCTTGGAGTGATATTACTTATGAGAAAATCTCTTTGCAATATAAGTGCACGTTTTCTGAATACAAGTCATGAATTTACACTAGTAAAAAAAATCATGTGCTCACTTATGACTATCGGTATACAACCGTTACCACGCATCTTTTACCACGCACTACCAGTACAACGAAACTTTTACAACGCAGGTGTATTTACAACGCATGTTTTTACAACGCATGACATTACATCGCAGATGCTATTACAACGCATGCCATTACAACGTAAGTATAGGTAAGTTTTTCTTTTTTTAAAACATTTATTTAATTTTTTAAAAATTACATTTATTTAATTAATTTAATAAATATTAAAAATAAATTAAATAAATTAGGGTTTAGGTATGGGTTTTGGGGTATAGGGGTATTTTTAGGGTTCTGGGCTAGGTATGGGTTTTGGGGTACAGGGGTAGTTTTAGGGTTTAGGGATAGGTATGGGTTTTGGGGTATAGGGGAATTTTTAGGGTTCAGGGCTAGGTATGGGTTTTGGGGTATAGGGGTATTTTTAGGGTTCAGGGCTAGGTTTGGGTTTTGGGGTATTGGGTTATTTTTAGGGTTCAGGGCTAGGTTTGGGTTATGGGGTACAGGGGTATTTTTAGGGTTCAAGGCTAGGTTTGGGTTATGGGGTACAGGGGTATTTTTAGGGTTAAGGGCTAGGTTTGGGTTTTGGGGTATAGGGGTATTTTTAGGGTTTTGGGCTAGGTTTGGGTTTTGAGGTATAGGGGTATTTTTAGGGTTCAGGGCTAGGTTTGGGTTAAGGGGTACAGGGGAATTTTTAGGGTTCAGGGCGGGGTTTGGGGTATAGGGGTATTTTTAAGGTTCAGGGCTAGGTTTGGGTTATAGGGTACAAGGGTATTTTTAGGGTTCAGGGATAGGTTTGGGTTTTGGGGTATAGGGGTATTTTTAGGGTTCAGGGGTAGGTTTGGGTTATGAGGTACTGGGGTATTTTTTAACATATATATATATATATTTACAAATTCTTTAAAGAAATGTATTTAATAAATTAAATTATTTAAATATTTATTAATTACATTTTTTTAAAAATTATATACTTACCTATACTTACGTTGTAATGGTATGCGTTGTAATAGCATCTGCTATGTAATGTCATGCGTTGTAAAGGCATTCGTTGTAAAGGATCCTGCGTTGTAAAAATTGCGTTGTAATGGTATGCGTTGTAAAAGTATGCGTGGTAACGTCATACATCCATGTCTATCTTATGTGCCAAAATGGCACATTGAATATGGACCTAAAAGGCAACTCTGCTTCAACATACGATGTTATGTTATGCAGATTTGAAGAACGTACTATCACCCGGGAGGGTATCCAGGTGCTGAGCAGGTGTGAGTCTAGGCACACCTAGGCTCTAGTGGAACTATTCCAAAAGATATTCTACTTCAACTTACGTAAATTTGAAAAAAAGTACCTTTGGAAAATGGCTGGTCAGTGCAATCTTTCCACTTTACAACAACTGCAGCATCTGAGGCTTATGGGTTACAGATCTCCTCTGTAGGCAAACAAATCCGCAAATTATCCACCTCACCTTGAACAGAGAATGACACCTTGCCACACTTAAACTGATCAGTAGAGCAATGTGCTTCTCTCCCATTAGCATGTCAGCAGTAAGACTGTAAGCCTAAATAGTGGACGTGCAAACCAATCACATGGATAATATTGCTTTAAATGCATTTGCTTTTTGAAGTGAGTCCTGAAGGAAGCTGTAGAAACATACAATTAAAAGAAAAAGCAAACCATACTTTTCTGCTAGAATATGATCCTTAAAAATCGTATATAAAAATATCTATCTCCGACAGCCTCCTAAAGACGTGCATCTTGCAGCAAACTAAAGGTCTGTCACAAATGTCACCGGCTTATTGTTCAGAAGCTTCTGAACAAAAGCATGTTGAGCCCATTTCGAGATAACGAGTGATAGCTTTGGAGGGAACTCTGTAGAAATAAATGCCAGCATATATTAGCCTTCTCCCCACAGAAAGTGTACGTGATTTCAAAAGCAAAAGTTACTGCATTGATTTCATAACTGCTACTATTGTTAACAGTAGAGGATTCACTGTTTGTTTGGGGCTGTGAAAAAGTACAGCGTAAAATGTGGACTTGATTGGAATGCAGAAAAAAAACATGTGGTTAAGAAAGCAAACATAATAATTTCTATAATTCTTTCAAGGAAATAAAGCTGTTTGAGTATATACTATTTCTGGGCCAATTGTAAAACAAGCCTAAATATGGTTCAAAGGCTTCGCACTAATGCTGTATTATTATCAGTAGGAAACAGGCACAATTAAAAAGATGTGCTCAACATTTAATATCGGTCCGATATGGACCCCTGATATACCTCTGTAAAACAATTTTGTCCAGAGATTAAAATTTTTGATTTGTGTTTTTGGGATCATTTAGAGAAGTCAAGGAAACCGCCACAACAGAGAGCGGCCACATCAGAGCTGGATACGGAGAACGCCCAGCAGGAAGAATAGGGGATGACAGATCCACCGAGCAAAGGCTGCCCAGCCAGGTGGCCAGCCCACAACAGGACCCTGGAAGGCCACCCCACACCACCATTAGGAGTAGTCAGCCACCCCGAGAAGGTGAGGGAGATTAGAGTGAGCCAGAATTCTGAGATGATGATGATGCTACACACACTGTGCCAAGGCAGAGGTGTGGGACTGGCTGGAGGGCTGGCGGCCCATGGAGACAAGACATTGAACCAACACCAAATACACCATTCAGACGGAGAACAAGGTGGAACGCAATTTAGGCAAACAGAGGTGGTACATGGTGCACATGGATGCCTGAGGCAGGACATGGGCTCCCATATTCAGTACTCGTAAGTTGAGGAAGTAGGGTGGAAGGGAGTTTTTTTGTGGGGTAAGTTATAGTACATCAGCCACTGACCAGCACACTCTAAACACCTAGGATGGGTTCCGCAGGGATACACAAAGGACTTCTGATTGGTCACAACACGGAAAGGATGGAAGGAAAAGGGAATGCACAGAGGCTAGGTCTTACATTCCTCTCCTGGAACATTAATGGCCTGGGTAACAAGGTGAAACAAGGGGTGACCAAATGTTCGGCATGACAGTACCAAGACATTATGATGTTACCGGAGAAACACTCAGTGGATAACAATTGTACATTCCTGGACACAAGGAATTATAGGGTATTGGTTCGGTCTGGCTTTACAACAGGTTGTAGATGAGTGGGGATATTTGCCCGGAAATCACTCTCTTTAAGGGCTACTAAGGTATTCTGTTAGCCGAGGATGAAGGGCTACAATAACTGGGGACTGGAATAGGCAGAACAATACAGTGGCATCCAGGTACTTCCCACCTCGCCTCCAGTTTGAGATGTTGGCTGAGATCAGAACATGGATTAACACAGCCCCCAACTCTACTGTGGGGACATAAATCTGATTATGGATGCTATCCCAGACAGAATCTCGCTCCAGACTCTCACCAGGAAACCATCAGAGGGTGGTATTGCATTGTACAAGCTGTGGTTATTTTATTCAGTGGCACAGTTGCTCAAGATAAATGAATGGAAGGGCATTCTCAAATGAACCAGAACTGTCGCAACTCTCTTGGCCACCTCAATTGCAGCAGGCAGTGAGACCTCATTGGAATTTCCAAACTGGAGGACATATGGGGGGGAATGGCATGGTATCCTTCGACATACTTAAGGCAGAGTACAAGTTGACAGAGACCAAGAGGCTTAGATAATTACAAGTGAGACATGCACTTTGCCAATACACATCATGATTGGAGACACTAGAGGTGAAAACCCCCTTAGAATTCAGGGCACTCTCTTCCCCTCTCCACACACACGCCATATCTCAATTCTACAAAACACTGGTAGCACATGGGGTTGCATCCCTCACGGACCTACGAGGCTAGTGGAAGTGGGACCTGGGAGTCCTGGAAGACTCAGATTTGGGAGAGGCGTACACATACCCTAGGGAGGTAGCGCTAAACACACAGTTCAGATTGATGCACCTCAAAATCATACATAGCTAGTACTGTGCAAGAATGAGGCTCAGACACATAGCTAAAATAGACAAGGCCGAATGTCTGAAAGGATGCGGCCATCCAGGGAACCTACTTTACATGATCTGGCACTGTCCATGTATCCAACCCTTTTGCTCTGAGAAAAGACTGGGGATGGAGGATGCTACAGGGGATTTCATAAGCCTAACATCAGCACTAATGACCTTCAGTATCTGGGGAGATAAACATTATCCAAATACACTCAACTATGGTGTAACATTGACCTGGTTTTAGCTAAAAGAGACAACCTTCCTAGAGGGTGAGACAAA
Source organism: Lissotriton vulgaris (assembly GCF_964263255.1). Classification (NCBI taxonomy): domain Eukaryota; kingdom Metazoa; phylum Chordata; class Amphibia; order Caudata; family Salamandridae; genus Lissotriton; species Lissotriton vulgaris. Next base: position 956,509,152 of record NC_141699.1, read on the forward strand.
CCCACCTATGGCGAGGGAATGGGCCAGAAATATGAACTGGTGCCTACAAGCGGAAGAAAAAGTTTACGAAGCAAGGGGATACCGAACGAAGTTTAATACAATATGGGATGCTTGCCGCATCAGTGAATAACAAGGGGGAAGGATGGATGGGAGGCCTGAAATTCCAGGATGCCTGTGGACTTGATCTGAGCATTTATACAAGGTACCAAGCAAAAGATGGCGGGAGACAACGATATTAAGTTACTGTACTGAATACAGTATTAACCACAAGGGTGCCTGTTGGTAAAAATAAATAAAATGGGTTTTTTAAAATTGTGAAAATGTGTCAAATAAAAAAAGAAAATATATTACACAAAGCACTGATATTGTTATATTTTATAATTTATAATTTATTTAGTTATATATAAATATGGTCATGTTTGTAAAAATGCTATAAGAAAATAGGAAATACGATTGTGAGCAATAAATCTTGTTTTATAAAAAAGCATTATAAAACATTGATCAAAATGATACAATTTATCAAATGTAAAACATGCTTGTTTCAAAAGTAAGAATATTAATGTTTAACTTAACATTAAAATATACTTAATTATAACAATGAATGTGAAAATAATTGTTATAAAATGTTTTAGATAATGAATTGTATTTTAAAGTTTCCAAAGAGATATTGTCTGTAGAAAAACGACTTGCTACTTTAAAAATAAAAATGATGAAAAAACAATGTGTCACAATTAGCTTTTGATAATAAAACAACATTGAAAACTTTACACTACATTGAGGGCTCCTGTACTATTCCCACTCCAATCTAAACAACATTGAGGAAAGTATTGGACTTTAATAGGGGCAGATTTACTATTGTTTTTTTGTGTAATTCTTTCAATTCTTTAAGTATTATAGTCTCCTACGAATCAAGAATTTTGTGGCTCATCGGAGAGTGAATGTACTTTTCTTTTTTAAACCCATGGAGGTATCTGCACAGGACATACCTGGTGCGTTATATTTAGTATTGAGTATACTCTCCCAGGTCAGAAGGAGATAGCCACGTGCACCCAAGAAGAGAACAAAATTACGCAGATCAACATTATTTACACAATAGTGTGCCTCACCATTTCTTAATTTCTGTAATACAGGCTCGCCATAGGAATCTGAAGTGTATAGGTTTATATTGATTATTGGGTGAGACTGTTCGAGTTTGTGTTCAACAGGCAGCCCACATATTGTCTGTCAGTGGGTGTTCCAAATCTACCTCCCAATAGGTTTTGAGCTTCACATCCCAAGCAGACAGTAAGGCCACACTGGTATGATATAGCTTTCATACCAGTCATATCCTGCCAAGGTCTTTTATTACTAAGTTTAAGGGGAGGAATTCATCTGGCACTAGTGGGTACATCGTTATGTTGGCCCTCAGTGCACTTTGCACATGATGCATGATTAAAAGGTCAATGATGGGGGCCATCGCGAGTTAATGGAGTGCATTAGGGCATGGCCATCTGGGAAGAAATACCTGAATGTGTGGAGGCTAAATCGTGTCAAGGTGCACTTGACCAAGGTTTCGCAAGTGATTGGGAGCCATTGGTTATCTGAAGATGCTAAAGCAGGTGAATAAAGTATAGAGCCTCCCAAAATGCGTTGAAGTCTCAACCAAGCCCAGCACGTAGTGGATAAAGTTTGAATATACTTGGAATCAAGAGGGATCCCCAGAGAACAACAGAAGTGCGAGGAGCTGGTGCTGCCAGATTTGCTTTGGGTTTGGTGTAAAGAAGCCTGGCATCTGTGTGGTACCAATGGTGCACATACTGACATTGAGTTGCCAGATACCAAAGGTGTGAGGTAAACCAAACCTGCCTCTATCATATGCGAGAACCAATGTGTCCCAGCAGACATGCAGGCTCTTACCAGCCCAATCAGCTTAAGTAGTAGGCCACATAGCATAGCAAAGAACAAGTTGGTGAGTGGTATATGAATATTCAGAAAAAAATTAAGAAACTTGGGGAGAAGCACCATTTTTATAATTGTGATCTGTCTAGCCATTGATGGTGGTAAACAAATCTAGCGATCTATCTGTGCAGACAGTGTTTGAACAGCGGGCTGTAATTCAGCTGCTCCACTTGTTCTTTATCTTGTTGCAGAAAAATGCCTAGATATTTAACCGGACCATCCCACCAGGTTAATGGGAGTTTACAGTGTATGGGTGCTGTGGTGGCAGTGAGAGGATTTAGACCAATTGATCTGAAGGCCAGTGAGGCCCCGAAATTGGATCACCTCGCGGAGGATTGGCTAAGTTTTCTGCCGGGTGCCACACAAACAGAAGTACGTTGTCTGCCAGAAAAGGAGGCTGCCTTGTCTAAACTGTAGAGCACAATGCATTTGACTGTTGGAGATGCCAGACTAGTGGATCCTTTGCTATTATAATAAGCAATGGAGACAGGGGGCAGGCCTTTCGTGTTTCACAAATAACAGGGAAGGGAGGGGTCAGTGAGCATTTAGCCCTGATGCATGCTGTAGGGTCGGTGTATTAGATGTTTATGAATGAAGAAAACGTACGGGTAAGACCCAGTTTGCGGAGTACAGCATGGAGAAATGGCCATTCCAGGGAATCGAAAGCCTTCTCCGCTCTAGTAGGGATATCCCAGCTGGAGTCAGCAGAAATGTTATTAAGGATAGAGAAGACGTCACGTAGGTTTAGAAAGGTATAACGATGGGAGACGAATCCTGACTGCGCAGGAGATATGTGTGCTCCATGAGAAGGCAAAGTGGTTGGAAAGTGCAGAACTTTAGGAGCAATAAGGGTCTAGAAAATCTGCAATAATGGGGGTCTTTACCCGGCTTGAGAAGCAGGATTATTACAGCTTCCTCCAGGGATGGTGGGAGGATGCCGGAATCAAAGGATTCTGCAAACATGGCTAGTAGCCGCAGTGCAAGGAGGTGTAAGAAGTGTTTATAGAATTCCCCAGTGAATCTATAGAGGCCAGGGGCCTTGGAATCATCCAGAGAATCCATGACTTGTGCAATTTCTTCACTGGAAATGGGCTCGCCAATGAACTGGTGCAGGGGATCAGACAACCACACCATTGCCACTTTCTCCAGGTGTGCAGTCTTTGCTGCCACTTCACTTATGAGTCAAGGGGCATAGAAGTGTGTGTGATATTGGAGTATTGTCGCCAGAACTTCCTTGTTTGAGGTGACCTCAATACTCCATTAGTATATATTTTGGTTATATAGGATGAGCCCCTTGGGCCAGAGAAGCTTGACCAGTGTGCGCCCTCCCCACTTCTATGAGCTATGGCATATTTGCCTAAGAAAAGGACCTCACATACAGCCAAGTCAGGATATTCTGTCAGTAAGGTGGCTCGAGTAAGTGATTGTGGGTCCCTGTTTTGCCACACATTGACTGAGTCTAGCTTAGTTAGTTCTTTCTCGAAGCGTGTCAGTCCTTCACAAAAGTCTTACAATATTCAGGAGCGTTTAGAGATGCAGATGCCCCTAATGTACACTTTAAACCACAGCGGAAAGGCAGGCTCAGCATGGTAGGAAGAGCGGATCATAGCCACTGCAAGCGCTGCCAGAAATATCTAATGTGTAAAGTAATAAGGCTTGGTTGGGAGGAGGAAGCAGGCAATCCAACTAGGACCTATGGCTGAGTCTCACCCACAGCCCTGATTGCAGCAGAGCCTCCAAGGAGAGGTTGGGCCGCCCATTACCTGGAGTCGTGTCATGTAGCATTTCTCAGGCACTCTCCCCTGTTGTGGTTGTCATGCACCATGCGCATCGCTGATGTCCACGCGTTCGTGGTCGCCAATCAGGCCCTGCTGTTTGAGGAGACCGAAACTGCAAGTCTGTGTGGTGGCATCTCGATGCAGCCCACCGTCGCAGCCAGAGGCAGTCCAGAGCTCTCTGTTAGAGGAAGAGGACTGGCCTGGTGACAGCTTGCTTGGTTATAGGCCGCAGCAGCAGCTAGAGTCTGGTGAAACAGGCGATGGTAACCAGGGCCACACGTGGTGCGTTGAGAAATGAACCGGGGTGGGGGAGTGCACCGGTCAAGCATGGTGGCTTAAGTGGGTGACCCAGTGAGGCCTGATGGCCTCTGCACCTCAGGCTCACTTGTGCCCTTGTCACTGCGGGGCCTCTGAGGAGAGGCCAGGACACCTGTCACCTCTTGCCACCCCACGCAGCATGGCCATAATTCTTTACTCCAGGGCGAGTCGCCGCATGCCCTCAGTGCTGGTAATACCATTGGAGTGTCCCAGATGGAGCGGGATTGCTGTTCGAGCCCGTTCCTGCACAAATCAGGACGATTCTGCCAGACCTTTAGTTCTGTGAGGCCAACTTGTTTGCCAGCTCGGCCATGCCCCATCAAACATGTAGTTAACAAAAATATAAAGACATTTTTAAAAAAAGACATTAACTGTACAAATTGATAACAATTATGCTTTATTAGTTAAAATGTTTAAATTAATTCTAAATATTCTTATTAATTATGAAGCTTTACAATATTATACTTTGGTAAATTTCCTAGAAACTAAGTTTACAGATTTTTTTTTTAAATAACATCTAGATTAAAATTAGTGATAACAAATTATTAAAAAACAAAAGTGGGGGGGCGTGGCTACGATGGCAGCCTGAACGGACGTGCTTTGTGAGGCTCCCCGGCCCAATGCCCCATAGCACGGTGTACACTGCAGAAATCCCCCCAGAACCCAGCTTAAACTTGCATCGCTGGGTGGCACCCCACCGCAACACCCCCCTGGCCGAAATCCGGACCGGCGGAGGACACCGTCGCCCCATTGCGCCCGCTGCTGCTGAGACCGAGGTGACCGGCGCAATGGCGGCGCGGAGCTGAAGCTGCCCGGCGGGACCGGAGGAGAGAGAGCGGTCTGCGGTCCTACGGCGCTACCCCACCAGAGCCGGTGAGAGACACTCTGATCCCGGCGGCGGCTGCGCGACCAGCGCCTGGCGCCCTCTGCACTCGGGGACCGCGCGAGGATCCGGCGGGTCCCCGCAACTCTAGCCCCCGGTCCGGGCCTACACCGTGACCGGACGGGACCCCTCCCTGGTGAGTCCGGTCCAACCAAAGCTGCCGCGCCTCACCTGCCGACCACACACAGCCGGCACCTAGCTCCGACCCCCCCCCGCCTGGAGCTCCGAGTCGAGGGAGAGCCTCGCCCCGGGGCTGGAACACCACCCGCCGCTACTGCCCCCCCTGCGGGGACAGCGCCATACCAGAGGCCCCGGCGCAGGGCCTGTCTTTGCTGCGACCTCGCTCTGAAACACCTGGGCCCTCCTGCGCCGCGGCCCCGGCCTGCTACCTCTGGCCCCCTGTGGACTGGGAGCCACGTGGGACCACTACAGGGATTCAATCACACGGGACCCTGCTTTGCCACTACGGTCCCCCAACTCCAGCTTGAGGACACTCCTGCGTTGCTCTGCCAGACCACGCTGCACACGTTCAGGAAGCAAACACCTCTGAGGCTTCTAGAGAGACAGACGGCATCCCTGGCACCGGAGCACGGCGGACGGCCGGCCTGCTGCCCTACTCCCCGGCTTGGGGCCTGCTCACGCCTGAGGGACCGGCGCTCCTAGCGCTCACAGCAGCTCTTGCTCGTCGACCGCCCTCACCAGCAGGGTTCCCCTGACTCCGAGGGGTCATCGGTGCCCCACCTTCAGGGAACTGACCTCACCTGATTTGATCCCCACACTACCGGCGGGAGCCTGACCTTACTGCCCGTGGTTGAATGCTCGTTTCTCCCGGCGCGCCCACCCTGGGTACCCTGTGGGTCTTTCCCACGGAACCGCATCCGGCCTCTATCTCTCGACTACAACGCTCTAGGCGACAGACTGCCGGAGCGCTACATCCCGCTCCAGAAGCCATCTGCGCGACCCCGCCGGAGTGACCGCCAGGCCTTGCGGACTCTGCATCTCACACCAAAGGAGCGCTACCTGAGTCCCTCTTGCCCCCCCAGTCCGGTTCTACGAGTTCCTAACTTTGACATCATGGCGCACTCCAACCGCAAAGGGACTCGGAACATCGTGGACCTCTTGAGCAAAAATGCACCGAAAGTGGAGAAGTCACAAACAGCGGCCTCCCCGAAGCCCCAAGCAAGCCCCCGGGGACAGGAAGAGGACAATGCCCCCATCACTAAAGCCTTCCTGGCCTCCCTCTTCAATACCCTGAGGGAGGATTTTCAAACCCTGAAACAAGAACTGACGGGGGAGCAACGGGAACTGCGCCGAGACCTGGACGGCCTGGGCGAGCGAGTAGCCTCGGTGGAGGAGTCGGACCAGTCACGCAGCATGGAGGTGGAGAGGCTACAGCAAGAGATCCTTCGACTCCAGGACCAACAAGTAGACTTGCAATCGCACTCAGAGGACCTTGAGAACCGCTCCCGGCGGAACAACATACGGGTCCGTGGAGTCCCGTTGAAAGCAGTGAAGAATGACCTGGTTGCCTATTTGCAAGCTCTGTTCCGGGAGATTTTGGGCGAACCTCAGGATTTTGAGATACGAATCGACAGGGCGCACAGGGTTGGCCTGGCGCGCCGGGAGTCAGCCCCTCCACCGGATATTCTGGCTTTCCTACCGGATTTTCCCCTCAAGGAACGCATTCTACGGGAGGCCCGCAGGGCACAGCCTATCCGGTTCCGCGACGAACCCGTGGCTCTTTTCCAGGACCTTTCTCCCATCACTCTACAGAAGCGTAAGTCCTTCCGGATAGCAACAAACTTCTTGAGAGACAATGGGGTACCCTACTCCTGGGGCCATCCGTTCCGCCTGATCTTTAAGTGGAATGGCTCACTCCATCAGCTCAGATCGCTCCGCGACACTTGTGCCCTACTGAACATTGAAATGCCAGAGGGGTCCGAATCCAGAGACGCATCCCCACGTAGATCACAGGATGACTCGTCACAGCGGCCGAGGGACAGCTGGCAAACAGTGCGACGAAGACGCTCCCCGAGACGCGTCCCGAAACCGGACCCTGCCACGGTCGCTCAAGAACGACAGGCGGCTGTGCAAGAAGTGGCGGACAACACTGCAACAGATCTGTAAGACTAAGTATGCTTGGGGGTTTTCTTTTACGCTGTAATAACCTGGGGCGACAGGTCGGGGGGCCGCTAATTCGGCCGCTACCATGGTACCCCTTCTATTGACTTTCTACGGACCTGTGTCATACACAATTAGGCCCGAGACTCTGACTAGTTCCAGTTTTGGGGTTTGTTCTGGGGAGGAGGGAGGGGCGGAAGGGGGGGGGGGGGTGGGCTCTGTTGATCTTGCGGGGGCACATCTTGTTGGGGTTAGGGAGGTTCTCTCGGGACGGGGGGAGAGAGGGGCTGTGGGGGGGTACGATGTTGCGGGCAGGGCAGGGTGGGGGACGAGGGCGGGGACCAGTATGCCAAGGGACTCCTACAGGTTTCAGATGTTGACTACGGCATGTCGAGCACGACTGCGCTACACGATGCTAAGCTTAGGTCTCTTCGAACTCTCCCAATATGACTGATACACTCAAGGTACTATCTCTCAATGTAAAGGGACTCAACAATCCAATTAAACGTAGAGCTGTTATCTCATACCTCGAACACTCGGAGGCTGATGTCTGCTTATTGCAGGAAACCCACCTCCTGATTAAAGATCTGCACAGAATGCGCTCCCGGGCTTTTCCTCAACAGTACTTTTCCTCTCTCCCGTCTAAGAAAGCTGGGGTGGCCATCCTAGTATCCCGACGTTTCAGAGGCCGGGTGGGAACCAAGGTAGGGGAGATTAAGGGACGCCTCCTGGCCTACTCCTTCCACATAGGGAATAGTGCGCTGACAATAGGCACCATCTATGCTCCCAACACGGGTCAGGAACTATTCCTGAAAACTGCACTCTCCGAGGCACTACAGTCACCTCCCTCTCAGCTACTCATTGGGGGGGACCTCAATCTGGTCATGGACACAAATAAAGACAGGTCTGGGCACCGCTATGGAGATACCGGCGCACTCTCGGAGGCGGGTAGGTCCTGGCTGCTGGAGAGGGGCGTTCTTGATCTCTGGAGGGCGGCACACCCCAACACAGAGCGCTTCACCTTCTACTCCCATGTACACCATACATACGCGCGTCTAGATCACTTCTTAGGCTCTTCGGAGCTGCACCCTCATATCACCGACGTTTCCATTGTCCCGGCAGCCCTTTCAGACCACGACGCGGTGGAGCTGACACTCCGTATACCCAAGGTGCCACGCACTCCTGGCTATTGGCGACTCAATGAACCCATATTGCAGAGGCCGGCCGTTGTTCGACAAATCCATAAATGCATCTCGGACTATCTCGCCACCAATGACACCCCAGCTATCTCAGTGTCGACTCTCTGGGGGGCCTTGAAGGCAGTAGTCAGGGGGGAGCTGATCGCCATCGCAGCTGCTGACGCCAAGATCCGCAAAGAAAAGAGAGCTGACCTCTCAGCACAAGTAGCCGAACTTGAAAGAATTCATAGCCGCACCTGCGCCCCGAGGATCTGGCGTCAGCTGAAGGCCGCAAGGGCTCAACTGGCCGGCATCGATACAGACAGAGCGGAATTTGCCGCTCTTCGCCTCCGCCATACGTACTACGTAGGAGGTAACCGCACCGGACGCCTTCTTGCCAGTGCCTTAAAAGCCAAAACTCACCGCTCAAAAATCACCACTCTCCTGGACGACTCCGGTACCACACTCACCGAAGACGCACAAGTGGCTAACGCCTTCCGCTCCTTTTACGCCTCCCTGTATAGCGAGGACAGTGTCTCGCCGACCGACATTGACGCATACTTGCAATCGGCGGACATTACACCGTTATGCCCAGCGACAACGGAAGCCTTAGATGCTCCCATTCGCCCTGATGAGGTCCTGGCCGCCATCTCGCGCCTCCGTCCGCTCAAATCACCAGGCCCTGATGGTTTTTCCTCAGGCTTTTACAAGCTCTTTGGCCACGTACTAGCTCCGGTACTCACGAGATTGTTTAATTCTTTCGAGGGCCCGAGCTCCATTCCGCCGGACATGCTGGCAGCTGACATAGTGGTGTTGCCCAAACCGGGCAAACCCACGACGCACTGCTCTGCGTTCCGTCCAATCTCCTTACTTAACTTAGATTTAAAGCTCTTCACAGGGGTGCTGGCGGCCCGCTTGGGCCCCTGTCTACCGGGTATCCTCGAGCCGGATCAGTCGGGCTTTGTCCCGAACCGCCAATGCAGTGATAACACTAAACGATTGATGCACCTCGTGGATAAATCTCACTTTCAGGTCTCGGACTCGGTGCTTCTAGCCGTCGATGCGGAAAAGGCATTCGACCGTGTCGACTGGACCTACTTACAAAAAGTCCTGCAGCGGTACCAACTGGGCGACCGGTTTCAGGCCTGGATCGCGAGCTGCTACCACCACCCTATGGCCCGGGTCCGGCTGGGCGGCCTAAAGTCGGACCCCTTCGAAATACAACGAGGCACGCGTCAGGGGTGCCCCCTTTCGCCCCTTTTATTCGCCCTGTACGTGGAACCCCTGGCGCAGAAAATTCGAGACAATCCTCGCATTGGTGGTATCTCATTCGGCCATGAACCCCACGTGGTGGGGCTATACGCCGATGACATCATCGCTGCTCTGGACCGACCGTCCAGCTCTATACCTGCTTTCCTGGAGGAATTGGAGAGCTTCGGAGCGGTGTCGGGCTTCAAAATCAACAGGGGGAAATCCTTGATCTTGCCCCTGGGCAAGAACGCCCTTCCTAACACCCCACCACCTGATTTTGGCTGCGACTTACAAACCTCCGCGCAGCTTCCATACCTAGGGATCACTCTTACTGCTTCCACGGACTCAACGGTGACCCTTAATTATAAATCACTTGTCTCCCAAATTCGAGCCGACCTCGCGCGATGGTCAAAACAACCCCTCTCCATGCTGGGCCGCATAGCGGCAATAAAAATGTCAGCCTTGCCCAAGATCTTGTACATTTTCCAGACCCTCCCAGTAATGCCGCCGCCAGGTGCGATTGCTGAATTGCAAAATGCCTTCCACCAGTTCATCTGGGAAAAGAAACGCGCACGTCTGCATAAACAGGTGGCGCACAGACGTATTGATGAGGGAGGCCTCGGGATCCCTGATCTCAGGCAATATTTTCAGGCCTCGCAGCTCCGCTACTTGGTGGAATGGTACAGGCCTGAGTCAGAAAAGAGGTGGCTCTTTCAAGACAGAGCGATGGCTCAGACATCGCTGTGGAAGATCCCATTTCTTGCCTGCCGGCATAGACCGCGATACCTTCTTAAATCTCCGGTTACTCGCACCATCATGAAGACCTGGGACACGGTAGCGGTCAAACGGGGCCTGACAACTTTCCCATCCCCGCTCACTCCGCTCTTTGATAACCCGGAATTTCTGCCGGGCGCCGATCCCCGTGCCTTTCTACAATGGCGGAACACGGACTGCCGCTCGGCCGGCCATCTCTTTGACTTAGAGGGCTTCCTCCCCCTTGCCGAGATCACACACGGCTACGGAGTGAATAAACCTCACATGTTCCAATACTTCCAGCTTCGTCACTGGCTTCTACACCCGGATCGCGCTCCCCTAGTCGCTCGACCGATGACGCAGTTTGAGAAATGGCTGATTACGAAGGACTCGGATAGGCACCTTATATCGGACCTTTACAAAATGTTATCCCCCGCGGCCGGCCCGGTTAAAACAGCGGGGCAGAGGCGCTGGGAATCGGAGCTCGGAAGGACACTTTCGCCCAAGGAATGGGGGTTCGTATACCATAGAGCGGCACACACCACTCGTAATACTAGCGCCAGGGAGTCGGCGGTGAAACTGGCCATCTACTGGCACCTTACCCCGACAAGACTCAATCAGGGCAATCCTCTTCGAAGCGCTCTGTGTTGGAGGGGCTGCGGTGAAAGGGGCACTCTGACCCATCTCCTGTGGGAATGCAACGCTCTGCAAGGGTACTGGAAAGCGGTATTAGACGATATTGACTCCACCTTTGAAACTGAAATCCCGCGCTTTCCTGCATACACTATCCTAGGGCTACCCAACGCACTCACATTTCCCTTAAAGTCACTACGTGGCAAACAGATGGGCATTGCCATGCAGGCAGCGTCACAACACGTTCTGTCACTATGGGGCTCCACCACATTACCCACCCACACTGGCTGGTTACACAAATTGTGGTTCACACTGGGCATGGAGCGCATCCAAGCCACACTCACACATTCGACTGACTCCTTCCAGAAGACCTGGCAACCGCTCCTGTCCCTCTTATCCAGGGAATTTCACGAAATCACATGCCCAAAATATCTTCGCATTCTACGGCTCACGACACCACCGCAGAACCCGCCACAAACTTAGACACCTTGCTACACACTAGCCCGAGAGTGAACTCAGGGAGACTCCGAACTATTGGCATACTGGCCGGGGTGGGGGGAGGGGGGGAGGGGCTGTTGGGTGAAGGGTGGGGGGTTGAGTTTTTCCTTCTGTTTTGTTTGGTTGTAATTCCCACATGGCATCTTCACCTAAATGTCGGCAATGCAATATTGTGTAGGCGTGATTTATATGCTTCTTGGTTGCCTCTCAGAGAAGACGTGCCTGTCTGTCTCGCTCGCTACATAAACCTACTGCATGCTATTCGCCTTACTATGCCTGTTTTTCTTGCTCTTAAACTCAATAAAACAAATTTGAAATTAAAAAACAAAAGTGTATAAAAATGGTTACATTTATTTAAATGTATATTTTTAGAAAAGCATCAACATTTTAAAATAAAATCATACAACATATGAAAGGATTATTAATTCATACACAAAAAATAAATATGCAATATAAAATATGTCTAACATATCTTTTACAAATTTTAACAAATGCTAATTGTAAAATATGGGCTTTATAAACATTCAACATATGCCTTTGGATTTTTTTTTTAAAACAAGGTTTAAAACACTTCCTACACTGTTCACTTTTAAAACCTACATCTCACCACTAAAAATAATATAAAGTTACATTAACACACTGAAAAACAACATCAAAGCAAATAATAAAAATAATGTCAAATACAAACAATTTGTTATATTTCAACTAACAAATATTACAATTCTACACACCTACATAAACATCCTGCTCCGAAAATATTTAAGCACTTCATTAAAAAAAAAACATTTACAATGCTACAATAATTTAAATGAATGATTACATGCATCAATGCTATATAGAACAATAATTTTAACAATAGTATCCTTACCTTCGATATTCCAAATTAGGATATTTTGTATATCACAATATAAAGACAACAAAATTATGCTAAGACATTTTTTCGAACTAGGGGGGTCATTACGATTGCGGTGAATCCGCATTCTCCAGGCCGGCGGAAGCCACCGCCGGCCCGGAGGATGCGGATTCACCGCGCCGGACACAGAAAAGACCCCCAGCCAGATTAGGATGACTGGGGGGTCATTTCTCCGTCTGCTGCTTTTCCGCCGCGAGACCGCGGCGGAAAAGCTCTCATATGGTGGCGGTGTCTATGAGACACCGCCTGCCATATTAGGATTAGCATTTTGTAATGCCTTTCCGCGGCGGCAATGCCACCACGAAAAGCCATACGGTCTTTTCTATGGGGGGCCCGTTGCGGGCCCCCAGGGTGAAGGGTGGGTGGGGGTGCACATGGGGGTACCCAGGGTACCCCCCTGCATTTGCATGCACGAAGCGGCAGGCACCGCGCGGTGCCTGCCGATTTGTGCATGCGAATGCACAGCTTTCATTTTTAACATTGCGGCGGGTGCTGCTTCAAGCAGCACCCGCCGCAATGTTAAACATACAGGATGTGACCGCCAGGGTGGCGGTCACGTCCTAATTTGCACGGAGGGACCGCCGCTGCCTCTGCGGACGGTCCCTCCTCCTCTGGGGTGGCGGACGGACGCAGGTCCGATCGCCATCCTAATAGGGCCCTATATATTTTAGTAAAACAGCTTAATGTCAGCAGTGACATGCCTGAGATCATGACCAGTGCAGAGCGAGAGATATGCAAGTATAATATCTCAAGCTGGTGAATTTCAGTTTTTAGGGTAATATTGTGTTTGTAATGTCCCTCAAACTGCTTATTTCTTCAACAGAGTGTATTTTTTATTTTTATTTTTTATTGGAAACACTTTGTTAGTATACATTAGCCCTGGGCAAAGTATCCACTTGTCAAGGCCAATGGCATGACTACAAGCCACTGGGTTCAGGGCACTGCATTCAACATTTACTCTGACCTCAGTTACCATTTTGGTACAGAGGCTGGTTGTTTAAAAAAATTTAGGTTGGCATTAGATAACACATTTTATGAAACATAAATAAGAGAGATTCCATGAGACATGTGGAGACGCACCTGTGCCTGCAATAGTAAATATCATAAACCAGAATGGTTTCACTAATGACAATTATAAGAAACTAGAATTAATTAACTAGCTAATAACAGATTAAGTCATTGTTAGCCTGAATGGTCATCATCTACGAACTTTTGACATTTTCATCAAAAGGACACAATACAATGGCAATCATAAAATTACGAATTATATGACAAAAAAACTAAAATGATGAACTGCATCCACATAAATATATTTTTCAAATGTTCATATATATGTAACTAAATAATTTGCTGTCTATTTTTTTTAAACCATCTCTTTATATTTGCATTGATATGTTAATAATTAATTACAGATTTTAAAAAAGAATAGTCACTTATTAATAAGGAAGGAGGCATATGTACACTTTTTAATTTTAACAGGTTATTTTTATATTTAACTACAGATGTTCTTTGAACTTGGGAATGAGAGGTGAAGATGATCCATCATTACACATGTATGTAAAATGACCGTTTTTAAAATAAATGAGGGAATGACAACTGCTTTCATCTCCTGTTTTTCTTGTATTAGACCGATGTTTTTAATTTTGGCTGAAACAAGAGAGAACGTTTTTTGAGGGGAAAAGCTTTATAACAAAACAAAATTATGTTTGCCAAACTAGTGTTTGAAACTGATAATGTTTTAAAATGTCAATATTGTCTGTTCCACGCTGTTAATTTTCATACTTTTATTTAAAGTTTTCATCTATTTTTCACAGATATGAATTATTTCCAAGTTGCTTTAAATTAAAGGGCAGAATGAAAAGATTTACAAAGGTTTAAAACAGGGAAGGTTTTTGGGTAAGTTAAATAATGTGGAAGTGAAACAAGATCATATGTATGACAACACCACTTTTGGAGCAGAGTCATGCACAAACCCTAAAGTAAACTGGCAGCACAGTATCAATGTAAAGAGGTATAAAAAGGTGCCCATCAAGAGAATACTGTTCAAAAATTGACATAAAAGTGTCTAGATTGTTTTCTGTGCTTCTATCCACGAATGCCATTCCCTCTAGAGAGTTCTTTTAATTGGTTAAAAGTTATTGGTTGTTAAGAACATACTACAGCATTCCACATTTCAGTCAATCATGAACTTTAACTAGTAGGGCATTCATTGGTTAGGAATCGATCTGGGGCTATTATAACAGCTAATATTGGGTACCTTGCCACCAGGAAATCGATTGGAATGAACATGCACAGGAGAAGAAACCCGACCAAGATCCAGTTTAAGATTCCCATATATCCAAGGGGTTAATAATTTTCTGGTTTTCGGTATGAAAAATTACAGCAAATAAAAGCAGAATTTCCACAATCTATTTTCAACTGCATGAATTTGCATGAATCATGACTCGCACCAGTCTGAAATGGACATTAATTTATGAAGGTGAAAGACTGGTGGAACATGTTTTCTTATAAAGGCTAAAAGGGTCTCATAAAATGAAAAGGTGATCAGGATTTATCATTGGCCTTGATCTAACTTGTAGACCACATTTTCAGCAAATTGCAAGTATGAAGATGCACGGGTGGACTCTGATTTGATTTTATAGCTATATCTAGCAGGTTACTTTGAAAGAGGCAGAGGTTTAAGTCCATCCTATTACTGCTCTAAGCGCCTTGTAAAACAAGACATCAGAAAATCAGAGTCATTCTTGAAAAAAGGTCCCACACTGTATGGAAGAAGGAATCTAGGAAATGAAGCACAGGCTTCTCATGCATTGTGTCAGGATAACCGTATGGGCAGTCCAATGCATGCTTTGCATTCTAAAGATTTTCTGAGGTGACAGAGACAGTGGGTTTGCCGGTACACTGATGTTGTGTATACAGTTTCACATGCATGCTAAATTGGAATCTTCTTTTGCAAATGGAGTTCCTAATATGTTCAAGCAAGGCAGACATTTCACTTTTGAGTGTTTTCTGATTATTCACAGCATGCCTGCTTTTAATTTTTTTCTGTGCTATTTTCACTGAAGGACCCTTTTGCAAAAGACGATGGATTAAAACTTTTCGCACTTTTCTTTTGGGTCAGGTTTTTTCACACCAAGAGGGTAAGAGTTATACAGCAGACACTGAAGTAAAAATACTTGATAACCAAAAAAGAAAATCTTGGTGCTCATTTATCAAGAGTTTAGGAGAAACTCAATATTAGATCTGAGATCAAAGTTTTAAAAAACTAATAAAAATAAGGAATTGTGAAGAGGAAATGTAATTTCTGTCATGAAGAAGTACAACCCCTTGTGCTTCAACTATAATTTCAAGTTATTATGAAAGTATAAAATATAATATTGTCCTGCTTGAACTTCTTAGAAGGTAGAATAAATAACGAAAACTAAAAGATTATTTTGATTTATATATCAATGCTAAAGTAGGGTAGGGAAAAGCCAACAATGGTTTACGTGCACCACTTTCATCAAAATATAGTTGTTATAATTAGTAGTATCTTCAAAAAATTCCACCTCCCACACTCTGAACACACCTTATTCAGTCTTTTTTATGAAGGTATTAAAGGTTTTTTGAGTGCCTCCCACTTCACACAACAGGTAAGTGTGAATTTTAGATGGTAATGTACTATGTTACACTAGCTTATAGAGTGGAAGGCAACCAGAAAATAAATGCAAAATTTCGGTTTGTGTGATTTTTGTGTGCACTTTACAAGCTTTTTTTGGTAGAAATAATGTAATTAGACCCAATGCAATTGGAGCTAAAGGCTCTTTTTCAGGAGACAACCTTTGCAAAGGTATTGTGACTGTTATGCTGCTTGCTCCATACAGGTGGTATAATATAGGACAGACTAATATTACAATGCTTTTTTAGTTATGGATGGATCGGAACATTATGATATCGACTTTGCTGCAATGGCTTATATTGGACTATTATAGTCCTATTATACAGGATATTTAGTCCACTTGGGCAAGATTAAGATACTATATATGAAGTCTAATCAATCAATCCGGGGTTTGTAAAGGGCAACTACTCATCCGCGAGAATCTCAAGGCGCTTGGGGATGGGGGGCTTCTCCGTTAAGGGCTGGGATCATCCGAAGATTCAGTTCTTGAGGTCCTTCCTAAACTGGGGCAATGTGGGGGTGTGCCGGAGGTGGATGTCTTCCAGGTCTTGGCTGCGAGGTAGGAGAGGGCCTTTCCTCCCATTCTCGTCTTGTAGATATGTAGGAGGGTGACCAGCGAGAGGTGTCTCTTGGGTGCATGGAAGGAGAGGCGGTCGTTTAGGTAGGCTGGTCCAATGGTCTGGAGGGCCTTTTAAGTGTGAGTGAGGAGCTTGAACGTTACTCTTCTTTCAATAGGGAGCCAGTGGAGATCATGAAAGCTTTGGGTGATGTGGTGGTAGCAGGGGATATCTAGGATCAGTCTCGCTGTGGCATTCTGGACGGTCTGGAGCTTGCAAAGTAGTTTCTTGTTCATTCCAGCATAGAGAGCATTGCTGTAGTCCAGTCTGCTACTGATGAGGGTGTGCATGTGTGACCGTTTTTTCCGGATTCCAGAGGGATTCGTCAGAACATTTTTAAGTCGAGACCTGCGTAGGCTGTGCTTGCGCAGTCGCAGGGAGAGATCTTATGTCGACAGTGTGGGCGCTTGAACCCGCCCCTCTTCTCCATTGGCTGGCTTCCTAAATGGAGGCCAGCCATTGGAGGAGAGGGGCGTCACTCGGTTCAAGCCCCGTCTTTTTGGGATTCGGGGGGAGTGTTTTTAACTTTCTTTCTCTTTTCTTTCTCTCCTCTTCCCATTGGCTTGAATTTTACCTTCCAGCCAATGGGAAGAGGAGAGAACGAAAAACACGCCCCCGAATCCCAAAATGACTGTGCGTTTCTCTAAGGCATTTCTGCTTCGCCTCGGAGAAACGTGGTCGTGTGTCACCCCCTCCTCCGCTTCTGAATCATCCCGTTGCCCCTCCCCGCCCCCTCTCTCACCTCTGCTACCCTTCATTCAGGCCACCCTTTTTTTATTTTTATTATAGATGGATCGGGTTAGATTGTGGAAAGAGGCAACAACCTGATATAATCTAACGGGAGATATGACTTAAATTAAACTCTAGTTCGATGTGAGAGATGTGCCATAATTGAGATGTATAACTCTCGGGAAAAGACATAATGCACTTCTATATGGGGTTTTTCCTACCTTCGTGATTTACTTTCTCAACCATAAGAATGTACTCCACCACTTGCTCTTGAGGTATTTCCCATCCTGCACGTTCCGAAATACTCCATCAGCCGCAGCATTCTGAAACTACAACTCCCAGATGCCCTTGCGAGGCAGGTCGCCATGTTGGATGCTCCGGCAAAACTGCACATAAACACGATAGGGGCAGGGAAGCAGAGCAACCTCATCTTCTACTCTGCCATCAACACTCCTGCCTATCTCTCCATCCACCTGTGAGCAAGTAGGTTCCAGCCGTGGCCCACCAGCTGCGCGAGGGTAGGACTGGATTTGGCAGTGGCCATCACAGCGATCGAGTTATTATAGGCTGTTAAACCGTCAGGACTCAGCACGAGGACTGTCCCTTTAGGCTGTGTATTACGTTACTTGAAAAATGACATGCTCTAAGAATTATGATGGTTGGACGAGTCTGAACCATACTGCCCAATATATATGAAAAACGTGTGTTCAAAATGCACCATTTAGCAACATTTATTTCTGGTGGATATATACGAAATAGAGCGATTTTCCTGATTTACCAGTGTGCTTGAAAGGCTGATAGATTTGAGACTAAATCTATCACCTTTTTTTCCTCTTCCCTCCCCAGTTCTTACCTCCTTATCTACTCTCCTCTTGGCATTCTGTTTGTTCTTTCTCTAAATCGGATTGTGCTCGCCACCTTCGTTTGTTTTCTCTCCCTCCCCTGCTTTCCTATTTTTCATGTTGTATTTTTATCTAGCGCTATATAAAACCTTTAAATAAGATGATGTTTGCTAGCCGGGCGTTGATGGCCTTTTCGATGACTTTGGCTGCGGATGGAAGCAGGGAGATGGGCCTTGAAGTTCTTGAGATCCGTCGGGTCTGTAGAGGGTTTCTTCAGGAGGGGGTTGACTTAGACGTGTTTCCAGTCGTTGGGAAATGTGGTGATTTCGAGGAAGCAGTTGATCGTCCGGTGTAGTTCGGGTGCTATGGCTGTGGAGGCTGTGTGGAAGACATGGGGAGGGCAGGGGTCTGTGGGTGCTCCAGAGTGCATGCTCTTCATGGTATTTAAAATATCTTCTGTCATGAGTGGGTTCCAGGTGAGCAGGGTTTGTTGGGTGGCATCGCTGAGTTGGTAGCTGGGGTGGTGCAGAGGTCTTGGGTGTCTAAATTGTCGTAGATCGTCCTAATCTTGAGTTGAAAAAAAGTGCTGAGTCTGTCGCAGAGGTCTTGGGAGGGTGGAACGTCTGTTGTTTCGCTGCTTGAGTTGGCAAGTTCCTTGATGATGGAGAAGAGTTTCTTGGAGTTGTGGGAGTGGCGAGGATTCTATCTTGGAGGAAGTTCTTTTTTGTGGATTTGATGAGGTGTGATGTGCTGTGGTGGCAGCTCTGTAGGCGGTGCATGTTTCTGGAGTTTTATTGTTCCTCCATTTCTATTTGAGTTGTTACTGGGAGTATTTGTATTTTTGGAGTGCTGGGGTGAACCAGCTTGTTTTCTTGCTGTTTTGCCCTGTGGCTTTCTTGAGGGGAGCGAGGGCGTTGAAGCAGTTTATGATCCAGCGGTGGAGGTTGCGTGCCGCGGTGTTAGCGTCTGGGGTCGTCATGGTGGGGTGCTGGTGAGGGCGGGGTGAGCTGGTCTTCCGTGACTTTATTCCAGCTTCTATGGGGGCAGCGTTGGGTGTGCTTCTGTATGGTGAGTTTTCTAAAGGAAAAGTGGATGCAGTGGTGGTCTGTCCAGAGGAGTTCTGTGGTGTGACTGTAGGAGACGCTGTTTACTTCTGCAAAGATGGGGTTAAAGTGTGTGTTCTGCTGTATGCGTGGGGTTTGTGACAATTTGCTTTAGTCCTATGTCGGCGAGGTTCCCTAGTAGGGTGGTGATGTTGGGGTCATCGTGGTTGTCCAGGTGGAAGTTTAGGTCTCGGAGTAGGATGTAGTCTGGGGAGGCGTGGGGTGAAATGAGATCGGCGATGGTGTCAGTGAAAGGCTGTAGATGAGGGTTCTGCAGAGAGTCGTTTTAGGGTTGGTCCGGATCTGAAAGTAGAAATACTCGATGAGGGTCGTAGTGTTATTCAGGTCGGCGGTTGTCATGCGAAGTGAGCTTTTGTGGACGACGGTGATGTCTAATCCTGGACATGTGAGGCGGTCTTTTCACAGGATCTTGTATCCGTCTGGAATGGCGTTGGAAATGTTGGGCGCTGGGTTGGTGTTGGTCCAGGTTTCTGTGAGGAAGGTGGGGAGTGAGAGAGGGAAAGAGCGAGAAGAGGGTAAAAAGCAAGCAAAAGAGCAGAGAGAGCAAAAAGAGAAAGCAGTGAGAAATGAAGAGGGAATAAGAAGAGGAAGAAGAAGGAAGGAGAGCAAAAGAGAAAACCGGTGCACAGAGAAAGCCAAGAGGGGTGTAGCCTGCAGGTGGAGGAGGGCCTCAAACACTAACCACGATGGAGAGCTCAAGGCTCAGAGGGCAAGGCTTAGGGTTAGGGTTAGAGCTGAGCGGAGACCAGTCCCACTGACCAGGTCAGTGGTCTAGCTCTTCTTGCAGTGCAGCAGCTGCCACTAAGTAGGGGTCAGGGGAGGGCAGTCAGCTGGTATGCGGGAAGAACAAAACTTGAGGTGGGAGGCATTGCAGGGGCAGCAACAACGGGGAGAGAGATCGGGAAAGAGAAAAAAGAAGGCAAAAAGTGACCAAAAGAGCAGAGAGAGCAAAAATGAGAAAGCAAAGAGAGAAGAGGGAAAAAGAAGAGGAAGAAGAGGGAAAAGGGAGCAAAAGAGAAACCAGGCACAGAGAAGGCAATAGAGGTGGAGCGGTGGAGCAGCAGAAGAGCAGAGTGTCTCCCACTGGACCACCAGGGATGAGGCACAGGCAGGAGCTTGCAGGTGGAGGAGGGCCTGCAACACCAACCACAATGGTGAGCCAAGGGCTCAGAGGGCAGCACTTAACATTGAAGCTGCGCGGGGGAGAGCAGTCGCACTGACCAGGTCAGTGGTCTAGCTCCTGGATATGGGAGTTCTACGCAATGAAAAATGAATCCAACTCACTCAGGCAAATTTGTTTGTTTATATCATGTTTACGTATACCCATAAAAACCTGGTAGGAAACAATAATGAGCTAAAATATGCATAGAAACACTAGGGCTATGTTTACGAGTGGGTCATTGACAATGTGCTATTTATAGCATCTCATAAATAACGATACCACAGGCTATTATGAATTTTGGGGAAATAAAATGAAGATATTGGAGTTTAATGCACAAATATTCAGGTGATGTACAAAATATCGTACATCTTTTCTCTGTTAAATTTTGGCCAATTTAACCTGCCGGAATTTAAAAAAGGTTGAGGTATTTAACACTTTCTAGAATTATCAGCTGCATTAAAAATATAACCAAACTGATAATTCTGACCCTTGTGAAAACAGTGGCTTGCGCAGGAGTCAGAAAACAGCAATCCATTTGTAATCAGGCTGTAGTAGTCGTCATGACAAAGGAGTTCAAGCACCAAAATGTGCCAATGTTGGCCTTTTTTGCCTTAGCAATAAACACGCAATGTCTACACCTTCTTGGAGTGCCAAGACTTTCTTGTACCAGGATAAAGCTGCTTAGAAGTCTTACAGCGCTCAGCGTAGCACAGCACTCTGGCACCACTGGTGTTCTGTAAACTCATAAGTAGTACACCACCATTTCCAAAGGATATATATATACAAAAATGTAAGATACCCCCAATGATTCATTTTTATCGCAATCAACTGTTGTTAAATAATTAAAAACATCTTTAAGGAATACCTATCCATGCATCATAGAGCATCTTATTACAGTATTCCATATCAGGGGGATTCATCATTTACCATACCGACTTGACTTGATGCATTTTGGAAAGTGACTTTTAACAATCTAAAACTGGTGAGAACTTAAATAAAGAACATGCACCTAGAGGAACTCAAAATAGTGGATATAATAAAAGACACTTAATAAGAGAGTTTTCATGTTTTTCTTCAGGCTACTACTTATTATCCAATTGCAGATCATGTGGAAGGTGCAGTTGAGACATATGCATAGGATCTATATGAATGGTGTTGAACTAACACCCCATTGATATTGTAAATATTGACTTGCATATAGAAAGGCCACTTATAGTAACATCTCTAAATATATGGAACTATAGTCACAATTTCCTTTACCCACTGCAATGAGTGATAATCATGCATATACATCGGACTGAAGATTTGACTCAATTGACAGGATTAAGCTGGTTGAACCACAATAATTGATTTGAGAAGTAAATTGCTTAGCACAAAGTCATTTTAATTAAATAGGAAGGAATATGCATAGCTCACAATTGAAACTCAACTTCACAGACCTGAAGCAGGAGAGCTAAAAGGGAAATGATTAGGTTGTTATTAAAACTCTGCTGGGTTTCTGATATGTATAAGTGTACATAACAAATAGTATAGAATACTTGAATTTGTTTTGTATGCAATATAGTGCAATTTCATTTGGGAAATATGACTTTTTTGTGTTACATATGATCAAACATGCATAGGCATGTACATATTGTAGGTCACGGAACTGTGTACGTGTGTAAAAAATGTTTTTTGGGTACCGTACGTTTTGATTTGTGGATGTAAAACACTGATTTGCAATTTTGATGTTTAACAGCCTTATTATAGACTAGACCATGTTTTGAATTTGTGTATGTAAAACACTGGTTTATCATTTCTATGTTTAACAGCCCTGAAAAGCGCTATTGTGCACAAAACACGTGTTGTATTAGCTTTTGTGCTGAAGCTGCATTACCTGACTCATCATAAGACTAAAGAAAGATATAAGGAAACAGTACAAGAATTACTATTGCTCATTGTTGTTAACTTAACAGTAAAGTTATTCATATATATATAAGATCCACGAGATCCAGCGAGGGTGAAGCTAGGTGCCGAGCGGGTGCTGAGCGTTGCGGGCGGTGTGCCATTGTCGCTCCCACCCCCCTCCTGTGTTCTATGGGGCGTGGATCTGTTTCTTTACAAACTCCTAGGTTCCTCGCAAAAGAGGTAAATCCCCACTACTTATGAGTTTGTTTTTCTTTTCTTTCCTTTTGCACCATTTTTACACATAGTGCTATTTTTAACTTTCACGACCATTGGCAGGGCGGGCCTTAGCGCGCCCCTCCTGTCATTGGCACACTCGCTTACCGGTCCTGATGAAAGCCCAGTAAAGTAACACATAAAAACGGGCAGAAACATGTTGACCTTCTTTACAGGGTAAACACCAGTATAAAGTAATTGGCTAGTTTCCCTTCACATATCTTATTTTTAATATGTCAGGTTGACCAGTGAATAAAGTTTTTTTTGGTACAACCTCTGACATTTTTAAACCTTAGTATTTTTTCACACTTCATCTTCACACAAAAACCTGCTCCGCAGTCTCCTGGCGTCGCAGCACACCGGGGAGGTACTCGATCTCTCCCGGTGGACCCGATGATGAAGCATGTCACCACTAGGGTGAGTGAGGGTTTCCTGAAAAAACAGTGTATTTTTTCTTGAAATTTGGTCTTACCATCGGACCACTTACAACTGGCCTCAGACTTCACGTGCGACACCCACCTCCTTTATATACCTTATCTTTATGGTCACTCTTCTTTTGATTACCTGTATATTGCTTGGGGACTAAGAGTGCCCTAAAAACCCTTTCTCTCCTTTTGTTGAGACTTATTATAGACTAGACCATGTTTTGAATTTGTGTATGTAAAACACTGGTTTATCATTTCTATGTTTAACAGCCCTGAAAAGCGCTATTGTGCACAAAACACGTGTTGTATTAGCTTTTGTGCTGAAGCTGCATTACCTGACTCATCAAAAGACTAAAGAAAGATATAAGGAAACACTATTGCTCATTGTTGTTAACTTAACAGTAAAGTTATTCATATATATATATATATATATATATATATATATATATATATATATATATATCCACACTTCTCCCCAACAGGACAGAAAACGAGCCGCACACGTAACTTTCTTTTTGCCACTTTTATTTCTTTGGAACAGCATGAGGCGGATTCCTAATGCATTTCGTTCTTCCCAGAACTTCTTGAGAGGTGAGCCTGCACCAAACACGCTGCTTGCATTCACAGTTCTTTTATTCTTGATTTATTGTCCTTCCTCCAATGGAGTCTTTCAGAGGTGCATTGTGGGGTCTGTGGTGCAAACAGTCATGTCGTTTGTTATTCCCTCCAATGGGCGGTGCTAAACCATGCTGTTCTTAGTAAAATACTCTTATCATTTATTTTTAGGTTTTTAGGTGTATAGTTACCCCATAACAAGTCCATTTTCAAGACTCGTCTGAGTCCAATACCGAAGCCGGTCTTCGGCGGCACCGCATCGCCCTTCACATTTACATGAGCCTCACAGTTGGTTCACAGTCGGGCGGTGATGGCGCTCTTGTGGTGGTGCGTTGCTCTTCGGCAGAACCAAGCCGATAAATATCTCCACACTTCTCCCCAACAGGACAGAAAACGAGCCGCACACGTAACTTTCTTTTTGCCACTTTTATTTCTTTGGAACAGCATGAGGCGGATTCCTAATGCATTTCGTTCTTCCCAGAACTTCTTCAGAGGTGAGCCTGCACCAAACACGCTGCTTGCATTCACAGTTATTTTATTCTTGATTTATTGTCCTTCCTCCAATGGCTCACCTCTGAAGAAGTTCTGGGAAGAACGAAATGCATTAGGAATCCGCCTCATGCTGTTCCAAAGAAATAAAAGTGGCAAAAAGAAAGTTATGTGTGCGGCTCGTTTTCTGTCCTGTTGGGGAGAAGTGTGGAGATATTTATCGGCTTGGTTCTGCTGAAGAGCGACGCACCACCACAAGAGCGCCATCACCGCCCGACTGTGAACCAACTGTGAGGCTCATATATATATATACACACACACACACACACGCGCGAACACATCCCAACAAACATCTTTATCTGGATGTTAGGGGCACTTAGAAAATATACATATAAAACAAAAGTAGCCTTGTTTGCATCAAGTTCACCTAATATTACGAACCTCAATATATTTTTCTTTCCATTTAAGAGATTCAGGTATATATTTGCCAGAAGAGGTTTTTTTTGCATTTATACGTAATCTTATTTAGATCTCTAATACAAACTCCAGAAAGAAGTACTATTAGAAGAATTAAGCATGTGAGCTACAACATATATAAATGCAGGTGAAGGTATTAGTATATCACACAACATGAATAAAATATAAGGTGATTCTGTAGTAGCCATGTGGAGTGAGAAAAAAAGGAGAAGAGAAGGTTAACACAGGAAGTTGTGCAATGATCACTGGCATAAAAGAAGGACGTTCAAAATGTGAAAGCCATGATCATCAAATTGAAAGTCCCAACCCTTAGATTACGTGCTCTAGAAGCCCTTAAAGAATATACATACCATCATCCACGATGTCCTGGGCTGAAACTGAGTTTGTGTAAACAACCAAATCTGAGAGGGCACGACACAACTTCATGGTTTTCCTTCGGCGGCATGTTCTGTAGAAATAATAATTACTTGGTTATTGTGTTCTGCCAGCACTGGAAATAAATGCACACATCTAAGCTTACACAAATAGGTTTATTGGTAGAACATTTCTCAACTAATTTTAGAAAAGACTATATGCAAAATCTAATTGGAGATTGATCTGTGTTAGAACTTAGTAAGTATCTCATTATTCTCAGGAGTAATGCTCTCCATTCTCATCTCATATACTCATGCACACCTGTCTTGTCAAAACTCTCATTGGCCATGCAAAACCCTTTATTATTTTACCATGGCATTTGCTTATTTGTTGGATAAATATATAATTTTCAATAACCATTTTTTTTTTATCAAAGACCAAGTCCAAACAGTGACTGACCTGTTGAAGCTAAAAGTTAATTATATATTTTATATGTGTTTGTACAATGTCCATTTACACATCTCCAAATCAGTAGCCCATTACATTTCCCGACAGTGGTGTCATAAGCTTCCCGTTCCAGCAGCTTAAGCGGGGGAAGTCAGGATGCTACTGGACCCACAGAGCACTTTGTGCTGAACTGAGATGTGCTAGTCACTGACAGAAAGCTTCTGCTCGGTGTGCTCGTGGCAATGAATGAGGTTTATGGGGGTCATAGTCCGCAGGCCCATTCCTCTTGTTAAAGGCTTTCCTGTGTAGAACTACAGCACCCAGAGGGCCTCAAAGTATGAGCTCATCTCCCAAGAGAAACCACAAGATAAATTCCATGAAAGCCAACACAGCCCCAGCTTGCATCTCCAAAGTCCTGCTTTGTTGTCAAAAGCATAGGCGTTGGAAAGTAACAGTAGCAGCTGGCATGACTCCAGGGTGGGGGGCGCGGAGGGGGTGTATGCAAGGTGGGCACAGTAAGAGGGGGGCGGGAAGGGGGTCATTGAATCACCACTGCAATCTTGACTTAAGAAGTGTAAGACTGAAGCTTGCAGAAAGATTAACCTACCTGACCTTTGAATTATACTAAAGGTTTTACCCTGTCTTGTTTATACAGCTCAACATCCACATTCTACCTATACCTGTGGACATGGCAGAATGTCAGAACAGAATATTGATGAGAGGAAAATGAGTTTGCTACAGAATCTTTCATGATGAAGGACAACAATAATATTTAACTTAACCCAAACTGCAGGACTGTATGCCGGTGTGAATTCAACATAGTTCTTCTGAAGGTAAACGTAAATACGGCAAAACTAGTAGCATGGTGTAACACACAGGTTCATACACCTGAGGGCTAGCTTTAAGTTAGGATCAGGGGTGTGAAGGATCATCTAATACGGGGAGGCGCTAGGTGGCGCTGGACCAAGATGGCCGCGCTGTAGTGGGGCTCTCGCCTGGTTGAGCCACTTATAATCCGACAAATCATCCTAACCGGCTCTACATGCTCTCACAATACCGGGAGCGTCTTCCTCGCATTGAGCTGAACGCTCCGACACCAAGAACACCTCTGGGGGACCTCCGAGGCGGGAGCTGACCTCTGCGGAACGGACGAGCGACTCCCTGCGCTCCTTTGCGAGCCTGCACTCCTGTGGCGGAGGACTACGCAACACCGGGAACTCTGGGCCCGGCGGCCTGTACACCGATGGCGGTCCGGGGGCGGGTGGTCCTGAAGGCTCGGCTGCGCAGACCCGCAAGGCGGTGAGAGAACTCCCCCCCCCCCCCCCTGTGAAGTAGCCTTCCCGTGCGCTGCTCCCGTACCGGCCTCATCCCCCTGTGCAGAGACGGGGCCGAGCGCGCCTT
Source organism: Lissotriton vulgaris (assembly GCF_964263255.1). NCBI lineage: Eukaryota > Metazoa > Chordata > Amphibia > Caudata > Salamandridae > Lissotriton > Lissotriton vulgaris. The sequence goes on from NC_141699.1 coordinate 956,535,916, forward strand.
CCCGCTTGCGGCCGCAACCCTCACCTGCCCTCCCTGGACCCGGCTGCTCCCCCCTGCACGGCCTGCTCACTGCTGCCTGTCGGAGCCGAGTGACGCTCCTACGTGTGCCTTGGACACGGCTTGCCGCGGGAGCGATTTCAGCTTTCTTTGGCTTTCCTCATTTTGGCGCGAAGGGCGTCCTGATAGCTGCTCCCCCTACGGACCTACCTGGTGAAACGGCTGGCCAACTGGAACCCAGGGGAGACCCATACTGACTCCTGTGACGCTTAGGGGGCCCCTCCCTGGCCGTACTACTGCCGTGGGGGACCCTGCAGGTGAAGATTGAGTGAGGGCTCCGCTCCCTTGTCCATTAGCCGCCATTTTGGTGGGCCCAGGCTCGTGAACTATCGTATACCCTGCCTCTGCAATACCCTCTGCCCCCTCCACACTGAACGGGCACCGCTGGTAACCCTAACCCCCAGCGGTCTAGCGATAGCGGCATCAGGGTCTCAAGGGCGCGCCATGGGCTGTGGCGACGCCAAACAGTCGAAGATCCCATTCGAAACTCGGAAAGCGACCAAGATGACGCCCGGGCCGGGCGACAGCCCTACTGCTACCACGCCGCCAGACGAGGACTGGAAGTCCCTGCTCCTGGGCATGAGGCACAGTCTAACCAGTATTGATGCCAAAATTGATAGCATGAACACTCGCATTGATGGCGTTGTGATGAAACAAGACCAACACGATGCGCGTCTCAAGGGGGCGGAGGACAGAGTCTCTGGGCTGGAAGATGGAGCCGCCCCCACGCGCCGCCAGGTTTCCCAGATGGACAGACTCCTCAAAGTTATAGCAGAAAAGAATGAGGATTTGGAAGCCAGGTCCCGAAGGAACAACGTCCGTATCCTAGGCCTGGCGGAATCCACCAACACTGGGAAAATGGAGCCCTTTGTGGAGGCCTTGGTGGTGGAACTATTTGGGAAGGACTCCTTTTCCCCACATCTGATAGTAGAACGGGCGCACAGGTCCTTAGCGGCCAAACCACCCCCGGGTGCTACCCCCCGGCCCATCATTGCTCAATTCCTTAACTACAGGGACCGCGATGCAGTGCTCCGCCGTGCTCCGCCGTGCCCGGGAGCTCGGCACCGTGGCCTATAGCAACACCACGCTGTCCTTCTTTCTGGACTTTACTCCGGCAGTGCAAGAGGCCCGGCGGAAATTCGCACCGATCAAGAAGAAATTGCAATCTCAGGACATCTCCTATGCCATGCTCTACCCTGCTAAACTGAAGATCTCCTACCACGGCAAGCAGCACGTCTTTACAACTCCGCAACAGGCCGAAGATTTTCTGAAGCAGCTAAGCCGCGACCGAGCTGGGCGACACACAGAGGGAAGCAGATCACGCTCACGCTCGCCGTTGGAGCAGCAAGATTGACTGTGTCCTGAGATACCCAGTCATTTGCAGGCCGCATATACTCCCTGGGTGCGATTCCAGGTCCTTCATTCCCGGTGAGGTACTTTTTACTAACTTTATTAATGCCGGTTTGAATGCTAGACTTGGTTCGACAACCTACCTCCATCCCAAGATGGGCGATCCGGCTGTCGGCTGGTGCCTTTTGGGTGTGACTTGTGAGGTAGAGGGCTGGTCAGGCGCCCCTGGCAAAGCTTCCCCAATGGGTGATCCCCATTATTACCTACTCCCTTCAAGGGAAAGAGTGACTTTGGACTGTTGGTATATCATGCTTTGTTTTTTTGGGGTGTTGGGTGGGGTGGGAGGTGTTCTATGCCCGGCGGGTTGGGGTGGCCGGTGTGGGTGGGTCGGGGATTTGATTTCTTATAATCATACTCACTGTTACTCGATGCGCATTCTGGTTGGGTTGATCTGTGTGGGGTTGATGCTTACTATCTGTTTACATGGCGTGGCATTTTACACAGGAACTGAGCCTCCGCAATGTAGGCATGCCTATTTATGTCTCTTGTCATGGGTGAGATAGAGGGGACACACCTCATTCAGCAAGTTACATTGATGTCATGGAATATCCGGGGGCTTAACGACCCACGAAAGAAGAGATTGGTGTTAGGATATCTGGCAAGGCATGATGTCTCTGTCGCAATGCTGCAGGAAACGCACTTAATGTCAGGAACATCTCTTCTATTCGCGGCCCGATGGGCCTCCAACAGAGTGTTTTCCTCATACTCCAACTATGCTAGAGGGGTGACAATTTTGGTGAAGCGTGGTGTGCGTTTTGTTCTGGAGGGTTCGGACGCTGACTCAACGGGCAGATTCTGCATGGCATGGGGTAGGCTATACTACACAAGGTTCTCTTCGCTTGTTATTACGGCCCCAATGTGGATGACCCGTCCTCCCTCCTCACGCTATGGGGTAAGATCCAATCCATGGGGATTCCTCACGTAATCCTGGGTGGTGACTTTAATACGGCGCTACACCCCAATGTAGATAGATCCCACCCTCAGTCCCTACACTACACGCATTCCCAGCGCGCTCTGTTGAATATAGTTGAGGAGTGCCGCCTGCTTGACATCTGGAGGCACCTGCACCCAACGCAGCTGCAGGGCACACATTACTCTGCTGTACACTCCACCTGGGCGCGCCTAGACTACATCTTTTGCTCTGCAGGGCTCTCCTCTTGGATAGTTTCAGCGTCCCACCTTGCTCGCACCCTCTCTGATCACGCCCCGGTTTATGTTTCATTGCGTATCCCGCAAGATGCGTCTCCCTATCTGAATTTGCGTTTTAACCCGGCGCATCTAACCGACTCCGCCTTTAAGGCAGAGCTCGAGCAAGATATTCAGGAATTCTTTGACCGTAACATTAACTCAGTTTCTAGCATCACCACGGTTTGGGAAGCTTTTAAAGTCACTGTCAGGGGATGGTGTATTGCCAAAGGTGGGGGGGTCCTTAGGTCCCTTAGAGACGAGTTGCGGAAGCTTGAACGTGAACTGAAGCAACTCGAGAGAGAAGTGGAAGGTGACCCCACCAATTATGCAGCTAGAGCGACACTGCGGGAAAAATTGAATGGTTACGCAGATCTGGCAGACAAGGAATGCAAATTCCTGGGTAAGCCGTATGTAGCGCGCGTCTTTGGTGAAGGTGACAGGCCTGGTAAGGCGCTGGCCTTCGCAGTAAACCCCCCCCAGATACCAAAACTATATAACTACCCTGCTGGATGAACACAATGTGCCTCAGCGATCACTTCCGGATCAGCTTTGCGTCCTTTCCCACCACTACTCCAAACTCTACACTTCCCAGCGGTCCAACCCCACTCCCCTGCACACCTACCTGGACGACACTGCACTAGCGTGGCTGGGCCCATCCCAACAAAAATTCCTTCATCACATACTCGAACTGGAAGAGATCACGGATGCGATCAGGTCTATGAAGTCCGGGAAATCGCCAGGTTCGGACGGTTTGCCGATTGACTTTTATAAAGCCTTCATGCATATTCTTGCTCCAATCCTACAACAGGTTTACTATGCAGCGCTGGAGGAGGGTATCCTGCCGACTACTATGCGGGAAGCTCTTATAGCGTCCTTGCTAAAACCGGGCAAGCCGCCTGAGTCCTGTGACTCGTATAGACCCCTATCCCTCCTGAATTCGGACGTGAAAATACTAGCGAAAGTGCTTGCATCCCGTCTTAATTTGTTGATGGAGCGACTGGTTTTACCTGACCAGGCAGGCTTTGTCCCCAACCGCGCCACCTCCCACAACCTGCGCACCCTCCAGGCTGTCATCCAAGACATCGCCCCAAAGTGTGAGCCTGCAGTCGTGTTCTTAGACGCCACCAAGGCGTTTGATTCCTTGGAATGGGACTTTCTATTGGCTCTATTGGAGCGAATGGGGTTCCCTTTTAGCTTCCTTGATTGGATACGACTGCTTTACCGCCAACCGATGGCCTCGGTGCTGCTGAACGGATCCCGGTCTGACTCCTTTGAAATCCATTGTGGCACGAGACAGGGATGTCCACTGTCCCCAGTACTGTTTGCGCTCGCTATAGAACCCTTAGCGGCCAAACTGCGACAGCACCACAATCACCGTTCCCTTATATACCCGGATAGGCAGTTGCTCATTGCCCTCTATGCCGATGACCTGACCCTCTATGTCCACAAACCCAAAGAAAACCTCAACCCCCTTCTCCGTGAAATCACTAAATTCGGTGGCTACTCGGGCATTCAAATTAATTGGTCGAAGTCAGCTCTTTTTCCACTAACTGACATAACGACACAGTTCCCCTGGAATACCCTATAATCTGGGAAGCGGATGAAATCAAATATTTGGGTATAAACATGACGAGGTGTCGTGACACTACCATCAGAGCCAACTATGGTACGGCTATGGACGCGTTAACTGATAAGGTCACCAGGTGGATTCACCTTCGCTATCAATGGCTGGCCGTATCTCGTTGATCAAAATGGTCGTGCTGCCCAAATTATTATACTTGTTCACCAACATCCCGTATAATCCCGGCCCCCACTTCTTTCGCTCCCTCACTTCCCTAATCTCCAGGCTGATCTGGGGTGGTAAGCAGCCTCAAATTAGCATGCGCACACTAATGCTCCCTTACAACCAGGGGGGCTTCGATGTGCCGAATTTTCGTAGATATTACGACTGTGCACAGGCTCACTTTGTGGCATACTGGCTCCACCCCCCCCCCCTTTTATGGCCCATTTGGCGGTCGAAGACGGATACATGAGGCCGATTCCACTGTCGGGCTATCTATATACAGAGACCAAAATCTCAGAACGCGACCCCAGTACGGTGGACTGCACTGTCCTTGCCTGGAGACGCCTGGCTGCAGCATTAGGCACACCCTTTCTCTACTCGCCCCTGATGCCACTTTCACGTGACCCCAGACTTCGTATCGCCTGCGAGGAAATAGGACGCAAGATGCTCACGCGCTTGGCGCTGCACACATGGGGGGACCTATACCTTCAGGGTACCTTCAGAACGTCTGCACAGTTCTTTGGGGATGATTCCCCATCTGTTATGGATACCTTCCTATACGTACGCTTACGTCAGAACGTGAAGGCAGTCACCCCAAACTTCACGGACGAGCCAGAGACGGTACAGCCCCTTCATACCCTCCTCCAAACCGAATCTCCGAAGCATGTTGTCTCGCTCTTATATAAACCCACTCAGGCAGCTAGTTCCCCACCTGCATTACGAGCTAGATTCGACTGGGACGCTGATCTGCAGACCCAAATGACTGATGACCAATGGACGGAGAGCTGCGCCCATGCTGTAGCCGTTACAGGCAATGCTCGTCTCCGCCTTATACACTACAAATTTTTACATAGACTTTACTATACCCCAGCTGAACTACATCGTTACCGGCTCCGAGAGGATGACAGATGTGCTCGTTGTGGGGCAGAGGGTGCGGACTTTTTCCATCTCGCATGGGCATGTCACAGGGTGACTGCCTACTGGGAGGAGATATTCGCGGCCGTATCGGACATGATTGGCGTATCTGTGTCTCCCTGCCCTAAGATAGCATTGTTGGGACAGACTGACCTTCGTTTGCAAGCCCATCGTAAATTCTTTGCTCTGAGTTTCCTCATAGCGAAACATCATGTGGCGTGCCGCTGGGGGCGTGGTCGCGCGCCCAAATTCAAGGAATGGCTTGCGACGATGTCCACCTGGCAAGACCAACAGCATAATTACGCCAAACTTCTACCTCTGAAGTCAAGGCCTAAAGACATATGGGGCCCACTTGCTGCGTACCTTCTGCGACTCCAGGCCCTCGCGTCCGGGGACCCTGACACACCAGCCAGAGGGGAGGCTCCTGGGTCGCCCCATCTTGGGCCTCACTCCTAATCTTTCACCGCCACACTACACTTTGGGTTCCTAGGGTGGTTTAGGTTGTAGTCTCCACCATCCACTCCCTCACTTTCTTAATGTTGGCCTGATCAGTACTTCATGACCTCGCTCCTCTTGTTACTCCTCTCGCCTTTGGTACTGCCTGCCCCTCCCCCCCCCTAGTATCATACACCCCCCTCCTTGGACCCTGGATGGCGCGCTAGGGGGGTCATTAGTACTGTACCGGCGGGCTGTGGTGAGCTGGATGTTCACCTCTTTGCCTCTTTGCAACGATTCCTGGCGGGGTAGGGGTGGCGGGAGACGGAGGCTCAGACTGGCTTCATCGGCCACACCAGATCGTAGAACCACACAATTGCGCTGTTGTTGAATGTTGTTGTTTGGGGGAGGGGGGGGGGAGAAAACCAATGAAAAAGGAAACCTCAGGCATTCACTGTCTCTTCTCTGTTTACAACTCCGTTCTTCCTGAATGCTGCCACGCACAGCTCCTTCTAGTTTTCAACGCGGCCGGCCCTGAGGGGTTGTAGGCGGCTTGCTGTGTCAGAAATTATCCTCTTAATTTGCACTGCATGCTAGACTCTGGGATTGCTGCCGGCCTGCGCCCGCAGGATGTAGGCGTTTACAGCTGTGTACCTGACAACTGCCTCAATAAAGGTTTTCACAAAAAAAAAAATATCTAATACGGCTAGACCCACCAATTAGAAGTCATAATAAACTTTGTAATGTTGAAAATTAGGATACTGAGGTCCCACCTATGTTCAAAGAGGGACATTAGGGGAACGGGCATTTGTGAAAACCTGAGGGCAACAGAACAAAACATCAAAAGAAACAACCACAGCTTCACAACCACATCAAAGCACAGAAATTAAGGGGCATGCTTTTCATCAAGGTATCTGAAAATAATTTTGAACATGCAGAATGCACTCCTCTGTCTACCAACTGCAAATGTCAACATTATGGGTAATAAATCAGGCTAAAGTGCAGGAATCTCAAACTATTATAAGCAGCTGAGTGTGGTGGATGGAACTGTAAAGATCACAAACAAGATAAAATCTTGCCTTTTGTGCATGATGCTTACTTTAAATGGTTCTACTCTCTATACTTGAATTCAGTGCTTAGGAAAGGCTCAATTTATGTGTTCTTAAAGCTATCAATATGTCCCAAGTGTACTCAGTTGGATGAGACAAAGTGTGACTGCATTCTGGCCAGCAGATGGTAGTGGAAGCAATCATTTTCTCATCCTTACAGTTTCTCTCAAGATACTGGAGGCATCCCCTTGTGTACAGTGGAATAGTTGTATAATGATGTAAAATCTGAAAAGCATTCAATGAATGAATTGAATAAACCTTTCAGTACAGTAGTACACAGTATTTTGTATTTCCCATTACCAGGCCACTCTCTGTGTGTACCCTCTTCATCTCAGCTGGTTTAGCCCCAGAGATGTTCCCAGTAAGAACAACGTTGTTAGTTACTATTTTCAGAAAAGCACACAGAATCTACGTGTGATAACGGTTACTATGTCAAAGTATGACATATTAGGAATCATGAAGTATAAACAGAATTGTAAACATAAAATTGTCTACATGTCAATGTATGACTACTTTTATGTATTAGTAAAAAAGTTGACCCTCTACTTTCATAGTGCTAGGAGAGGACGGGGCATCAGTGTGTTGTTAACCGCATCGCTGCGGCGGTTATTTTCGTGCTACACGGCTTTTTTCTAAAAGCCGCGTTAGATGACGAGCTCAGCTCGTCATCTGCACACGCCCCCCGTGGCTTGGGACGAGCGGAGCTCGTCATCAGCATCGAAGGGGTTAAGTCTGAAGACTGAACCGTAGATTTTACAATCTGAACTGTGATATACGCCACATTCATATGTGATCTTGGCATGGCATAAGAAATTCAATCATGTCATAAGATCCTGTTCCTACACATATAGTAAATGAATTAGATTCAGCCATTAGTGAAAGGCATGACTGATGTGCAAATAGAAGCAATATTTCCATTAGTTAATGAGCTTAAGTGAGGCACATTTCAAACCAGTCCATCTTGCCAAACCAGGAGTGTCAGTATTAGGGGATTAGGCAAAGGGACAACTGGCTGTTCAAAGAAAAGACTGGCTCAGTCAAATCCAGTCTTAAATATCAAACACAACATTTTAAATATGCATACATTAAAGGAGCGGTAGAAATAGGCGTTATCTACATTATTTTAGTCCTTCAATCTTAAGAGTTAGGTATTAAATGGTAGGCAATATTTAAATATCAAATACTAGACATTTCCACATTGTCTAATAGACAACTAGATGTTCCAGATTATGGGATGAAATGATTGCTACAAAAAATTCTAAAGAGAGAACAGAGGTATTTAATGTTCTTACCGGTAATGATGATTTTCAAAGTCGTCTCCTCCACCAATCCAGGCACAAGTAAGTAAAATGCCATATGTGGTTTGGTGCCACCTACAGGAATTAACACTGTCAAACACTGTCAAGCATCCTCCCCCTCATATTGCACAAGCAGCCCTTTCTATTATATCACCACAACATCAAAGGACAGAAAAGAAATAGAAGTCATGAAAATAAGTGGTGGACTGTAGGATCACATAAAACAACACCTCATATATTAATTGAGGAGGGCACGTGCTCCACAACAACCCATAGTAGTAAGAAGGATACCATACAGGAAAGAAGAAAGACAGCATAAGAGCTCCTCATCTAACGCACTCTATCATCATCCAAGTTTTTTGCTGATAAAAATGTTTTTTTATGACAAGATCATCATGTGTGGGCAGTCCACATTGTTTAAACCTAGTTTTAACTCCAAGACAGGCAGTGCAGATAATTTTACTATAGAATGATTAAACTGGCTTAGGTTGTAAGAATCAAGAGTTGTCTTGATAAGCAACAAATATTTTTCTAGTTCATTCTAATGTTTTTGTTACCAAAGTAGAAACTCAAGACGTGCCATTTTGCATGATAATACTCAATTGTATCATGCACTTATAGTACACATTTTGGCAACAGTATGATAAAATAGTTTAGTGCGGAGCAAATCTAGTGCAGAGCAAATTTAGTGCATAAACGCAGAAGGCAAAGTAAGGGTTCAGATAAACAGAAAAGAGAGAATAACCTAAATGACACATTGTCTCCTGTCATTTAGGGATTGTCCAAAAAAGAGTTTCAAAGTCTAGAAGTAATCAAATAGGTAGAGTAATGAATCATTTTTGGACACAATCCTGACACTTTTAATCCACCACTCTCACATTTTCACAAAAAACCAGCTCCGCAGTAATCCTGGCGTCGCAGCACACGGAGGAGGCACTCGCCCTCTCCTGGTGGGGCCCGATGATGAAGCATGTCACCAACTAGTTTGGTGAGTGAGGTCTTTATAAAGAATCTAAGTGAGATTCTTTCAACCTGCTCTTCTCACAAGAAGGCACACCCTTTTGTTGTTTAAGCTACCTTAGCTGGGGGACCAAGAGTGCTCCTTTAAAAAAAAATCCCTCTCTCTTGCCTGTTGATAACTAGCAGATGGCAGCCTAGCACCAAGAAGAAAGTGGTCTGTTCTATCAAAATGTGAAAATGTATTGAATTATCCATAAAACAATAGTTTGAGAGTACCTTAATGTAAGCAAATTTTAGAATACTTATAAGCATTATATCTATGTTTTTTTAAACGTCAAACTGATACCTTCAATTGTACAGAAAAGGAATTTGGACCGTTGTTTACAATTAAGTCAGTTTTATTTGAATGAAGACTTAGGGCCCAATGTACTGAGAATTTTAATGGTTACAAACACTGATTCTGTGTTTGTGAGATTTAAAATGCTTTTTTGAAATATATTAATTCGGTTTTTTAAGTGTGCATAATTTAACAGACTACTACAATAGTATTGCAGCTGTACGTTGATTCAATATTTGAAATGGGCATATTGAGGCCGACTGAATTGGTATGAGATATATATCAATGTTTTGCAACTATAATCCTTTTCAAAACTTTTCAAAAAGTATTGCCTCTTGAGGTTGGATGGTAATGCATTTGTAAAAGGAAGGGGTTCACTAGGTATCCCTTCCTCGTTATGAATGTGAAAAAATTACAAAGTTGCGACCAGACTTTGGTGAATAGGTTTAGTAGTTATGGCCCTTAGTCACTGCTGTATACATGTTTGTTAGCTCCTTGTCTCATAAATTGAGACCAAAATTATAAAGTAGATTATGCAGAACCAGAAGGTTTTTTTCCTAGATGTCTTCTTTGGATATTAAGGGTAAAAACATGTGCCTGAAGTGCGAGCAGTATTTATGCCAGCAATATGCAAGGGGTATGAGTCAACACTGATTTGGATATTTTAAAACTATTAAAAAAGCTTGACCTGATTTCATCTCCTTAACTCCACTCTGTTTCAATACAGGTCGCTAATCCAGTTTAACAAAGTGGTGTACACAATTAGTCTCTTAGTACAATTCTATAGGTGCACTGTAGACCGCAGAAATCAACAACAAGTTTATATGGCCAATAATATTCATAGCCTAGGAACCCATCCAGAAAACACTCTGAGAGAGTTGTTTTCACCTATTAAAAGCACTTTAATAAAAATGGGGTTTACATTGAACACAAGAATGATAGTCGGGGTAATAAAGGCAGGGGACTGTGGCCGATTCAGTACAGCCTTAAAACGGAAAAATCTAGGACAACCTATTCTTTTAAGAGACAAGAATATTAAGATTCCTATAAGATTTAGTCAACAAAATGTATGTGTGCTTTAGTATCGATGAGGTACTCACTTTATATAGGCATGTCATAGAGTGATAAGTCAAGATTCTTCAGAACATTTATACTGAGAAATATTATCTGCATTCCTATTTGGCAGCCTTCTGCAAAGGTGATAAGCTAGAAACAACCCCCATATTAGTGATTATTTTCTGGGAGAGATTAGAGGACAATAGAGTTCAACATAATTATTTCTGTTCGGAAAAGTAAATGGCTTTTTGGTGAGCTCCAGAACATCAAGTAGCACCTTCAATGATATGCTGGATCATCAATTGCCTTTGTGATTCAATATCTGAATTGGCTCTTGCATTTAAAGAAGGTATGATGCATTCTGGTGGCAAGACTGATCAGAGTGGCCACATCAGCACTGTCAAATGTATGCTGTAGGTGTCCAGGTTTTGAACTCTTTGAGAGTTTATATATCTTGTGCTGGTTAGTTAGAGGTTTGAGAAGGCTGAGTAAGGTTCAGGTACTTTAACAATACTAGTGAAAATACAGACGAAAAGTAAATGCAGGACTGTAGTCCTTAAAAGAAAAATAGTATGGGAAGTCAGAGACACCAAATTAAGACTGCAGAACTAAACTTGATTCTAAAGTGAAATTAAAAAGAAATAGTTTTTGTTTTTAAAAACAGACTAGGATCCAAGATTTTGTGTTACAATAACCCAGACAATAAGGGAATAAAATAATTTAACTCCACGCCTACAATAACCAATTGAAATGTTTTGTTCCTGTAACTGTAGCTTATTTGATCATCCTTCTAAAGATAGACTTACATTCAAAGGTATATATTGAAGAAAATACTTACTGGAAGATAGTGGCACACAAAAGACAAGGACATTGGCGAAAAAATGTATTTCCACAAAGATATAGTACATCTTAAACTGGAGTGGAAATGGTTGGGCAGCTTATGATTCAAACTGATTTTGCTCGTTTGCAGATCTTCAAGTTTCTCAAAATTTCCCTCATCATTTTTTTTTTTAATATCTGCAGTTAAGAGCCTACTTTTTCTGCATGCAAGATCCAAATCATTCAGGAATGCTCTGATATTATTGCCTGCATGCTTAAGGTATCTAGTAAATCTTTAATCAATACAATTTATCAAGGGTTCTGTGAGCATCGGACTAATGACAGCTTACTCCTTGCTGCTAAGTGAAGCTGGGTGCTTTCAAGTGAGATCTTACCATCCAAAATCTACAGTGCTTTGGAGACAGTGAATGACTCGGTACATTCTAAAAACCTAAAATGACAGCATTTTAAGGCCATTGGCATGCTATATTACACACCAGAGAAAATTATTAAGTGGGGAAGGAATGCCAGTCTGGATTAAACTAGCTACCCTAAATGTGGCTGCTGTGCAGCTGGTATTTTCCATGCCCTGCTGTCCAGGAATTTTGGGAAGGGATGACTAATAATTTCATGTGTTGGATAGAAAACTCATTTCACCCTTAAGGGGATAATAATGGGATATAGAATGGAATTTGAACTTGGGTTAAGACGAAAGCTGTCTCTGATCATTGTTTCTGCAAGACTTTGAATTGCCAAATCATGGCTGTCTCCAATCGCGGTGCGGGTCACTGAGTTGGGGGGCGGTTATACGGCAAATGTTTGAGTTTGAACTGCCAATGGCTAGAGCCTGGGGTACTCACTGCTTAAGAAACTGGACAGAATATAGGCGGGTTTCAAATGGGATCAACAGTTTAATACATAAAAGTAATTTCTATTAGTTTATAGTCAATATGCTTAGAAATAGGCAATATGCCTGAAAAAGCCTAACGCTGATCCTCTGGTTTTGGCCAACTTTCGCCCCATTTCCCTGCTTCCCTACCTAGGCAAGATCTTGGAGACTCATGTCACTAACTGTCTCAGTTCATTTATCGAGAACTCTCAGTTTCTTGACTCTCAGCAGGCGGGCTCCAGGCCAGCTCATTCTACCGAATCAGTCATTTTGGCGGTGATGGATGAGCTCAGGAAGGGTGCTGAAAATAACACTTCTCAGGCCCTCGTGCTATTAGATCTGTCCGCGGCCTTTGACACGGTCGACCACGACCTGCTGATCGCCCGTGTCAACAATGCTGGTGTCCAGTGTCGGGCCCTCGAGTGGATCAGATCGTTTTTACATCAGCGCACCCAGGCGGTCCACCTGTCCACCTTTGTGGCACCATGCTCCAGTCTGACTTGTGGAGTCCCTCAGGGCTCTGCCTTATCGCCCCTCTTGTTTAATCTCTTCATGCAGCCCATGATTGTTTCCCTTCGTAATAGCCCAGATACCATCTTTAACTACGCAGATGACCTCCAGCTGGTTTTTAATCTTGATTCCACCACTACATCCCGCGCTAACTTTCAATCTTCCATGCTTTCCATCAGCGAGTGGATGTATCATAGCCAGCTGAAGTTAAATCCTGATAAAACGGAACTTGTATTAACCAGGGGACCTGTCAACCCCTGGAATGCTAGTTTCTGGCCATTCTCTTTGGGTACCCCCCCTCTTCCTGCTGACTCCGTGAAGAGTCTTGGTGTTATCATCTGCAAAGACCTCTCAATGAAACCACAGATTAGAGCTGTCACCTCTGCCTGCTTTTACCATCTTCGCAGGATCCGTAAAATCTGTAGGTTTCTGTCCACGGAGGCTCTTACATTGGTCATTATGGCCCTGATTACATCTCGCATTGATTACGCCAATGCTCTTTATGCTGGCATTCCTGCTTACCAGTTGCGCCGCTTGCAACTTGTGCAAAAACAGGCAGCCAGGCTAATCTTTCATCAGCCCAAACATCAACATGTCTCCCCGCTACTGAAGAACCTTCATTGGCTGCTGGTTGCCAAGCGGTGTATCTTCAAACTTGGCTGTCCTACTTTTAAGGCGCTATATGATCAAGGCCCTGCTTTTGTAGCCTCCAGAATCTGTCGGTATACCCCTTCTCGTGAGCTGCGCTCTTCCCATCATAACCTGCTCACTATTCCAGCAGTCAAACGAAAAAAACATGGCGGTCTCCGCTTTGCGTTTTTGGCCCCCAGATTACGGAGTTCACTTTCGAGCGAACTTAGATTTTCTCCTAGTTACGCTCTTTTTAGGTGCTTACTTCAAACCCATCTCTTTCGGCAGGTCTATGCGTAACTCTGCACCCGATTCCTTCCTGTTGTCTCTAGCGCCATAAAACCGCCTGGTGACCGTGCGCTGAATAAATATTTTTAACATAACATTTTAACATAACATTTGAAGTGGGTGCTAGCGGTTTTCTAATTTTCAGCCTTCTTTCTCTCTGGTTTACATTTTATATTATTTTTTATGTACCTTGCTATTTCATACCAGCTGGGAAGATTATTGTACTTCTGTATATCAGTGTGTCTACAACAGGAGTTATTTCCAAATGTTCTATTCGTCCTTGTCTGACTTAATAAAAAATAATTAAAAATAAAACATACAGCTTTCTCAAATTATTTTTATGGGTCACTACAGAGAACAAAGCCTCACATTCATTTTACTTGATTTCAGGTGTACTGCAGCTAAGGGCTAGCAAGGGAGAAGGGGAAAGCTGTATGACCCTACACAAAGTACACCCATTACTTGCTTCAAGCAGAGAACATACTGCTACAGTACTAAAGAGGAGAGGGAAAGCCCAGAAAGATTGATGGATAGAAATTGTGAATAACTGACTTATACATGGGAGGCTGATTGACAATCTCTGTTTATTTTATGTAGAGCCACCCATCATGGTATCATTCTTACCTGTGTCTGGATTTGGGGGGAGGAGACAAACTGTACGAAACAGGAAAACGTGTCACTTGAAAACAGACAGACAAATACATTAACAAATTTACAATACATGACCACAGTACAGATGGAGGGCAATTCTTTCATACGTTTTCTTGAAAATACTTGACAAACCATTTTCAATTAAATAAGCATTTTACATTAAAAAAACAATTGTGATGAAAAAAAGTTATTTAAAGTCAGTGATTGAACATATCTACTAAGGCTGAACCACCAAATTATAAGCCGAGCAATTTTGATTTTGTTGATTCATTCTCCCAAAAATAAGATTATCTGTTGATAAGCAAAAATTGATTAAAAAATGCACTCATTTAATATAAACGGATTACAGTATCAAAAATAATGGGATGAATGCCAGAATAACTGAAATAAAGACCTTCAGTATCTATTCACCAGGTGGTTCAAATATTTCACATTATTCAGAATTTTTGTTGAAAATATTCTTTCCAGATCATAGGTGCCCAACAGAGTACTAAGAAGCATGAGGCTCTGCCTCATACTACCCCTGAAATGTGCTAAACAATTTTAAAACTAGGATACATTTAATTCACAAGTCTTTCATAGCAATAGGAACAATCATAAAAAGAATGTGCTCTTAATAGGATAATTTTAATGAATTTACCCTTAGCAGCATTGATAGTTCTCAGTATTGCATTTCACCTTAAAATCAATGTTACATTTGAATGTTCCTTTTTGAGACTACTTAGATAGGAGTCTAAAGCAATACTAGTTGTCTTTACAAAATAAATAATCATCTAAACTCAATCAGTTGCAGATCAACCAATTTATAATGCAAAAAAAAAGCCTTTGGAAGGCTCAAACTCTGGTGAGCTATTTGAATTTACTACTGTGCACCTCATTGGTCAATAGTTTAGTTTACATCTTTTCACACTTCCCATCATCACAGTGCAAACAACAAGAGGTCTTCTCTGTTGAATAGGCAGGCATGTTTTTGGGAGTTCATTTACAAGTGATTAAGATATAAAAATAGACGGAGTGCTTGTATTTTTTTTAAATTGTAATTATTGGTTTCTTGAACGCAATGTCACTCCATCATAAATAGGAAAACACGATGAGAGCATGTACAACTTTGCTTCAAGATCTCAGGGTGACTGAGAACATTTTAGGTAGCTTTTATATACTGAATTACAACTACCGGAGCAAAACACAATGTTTGGGTCACCAGTATATTTTTAGGGCTGTATGGGAATTTGTAGATGACAGTCACTATCTGATTGAGTTTAGGACAGAAAAACTCCTCAACCTCTGCTCTTGTTAATTCCTCTCCATTGACATTAATTTTTGTGGACTGTTAGCGCCTGGCTGTACTACTAAAGACACCGTACTCATTGTTGCCTTAGAATTTGTGAAAGGAAAATACATATTGAGTTGATGTCATTGAGCAAAAACAATTACACTACTTAAGGAGGTTGTACGGCATAGCTTGGTGCTTGTGGATAAGTAATAGCTAATTTGTTTGGATACAATCGAATTGGCCATAGGTCATGTATGCCAACTAGCATAGAACAACCAAACTAATCAACTTTCCAATAACACAATCCAGGTTAGAGAAATCTCTAGCCTTCCTTGAATTTTACCATTCCATTTGATTATAATATCCTATAACATAGCCAATGATATAGCTATTTAGTTATATATATTAATTGGCTCTGTTGATGGCACATCTGAGTTCTTCATTTATGTTCTTTAAATGCTAACAAATAGATGAAGAGAACTGATCAGACACCATTTAGAGGTACATATTATGGACGTCAGTGATTAGATTACAGAGAAATGACACATGCAAAATATTTCATTAAGTATCTGCCTGTGTAGATCCAGTTCTATTGAGTTCAGTTGGACATTAAATTCTCAAGACGTCTGTGATAATGAACAAGAGAAACTTAATAAACCTATTGAGACATTAGGAATTAAACCATGCGGTCGTTGCTTCATATCATATTCTTTCACACATCATAGGTCTGTTAACATCTAGAAACCTAATCTACTATCAATAAATTTCTACTTTCACTTCATAAACTCAAAGCCATTTGTGCATGAATTTTCCACAAGACTCCTGCTTCAGCTTTATCATGGAAAAGTATGTAGCCACATGCCCATGCATGTACTCCTTCTGTTCATGGTCAAACCTTTAATAATGTCAAGTCGCTGGTGGTGGCTTACTGAAGCTTTTGGACATTTTTCCCATGGTATCTTGAAATATAACCTTTCAAAAAGGCTTTATTTTGCTAACCTTGATTTACAATAGTCACGCTACAATGGGCCACCTTAAACTAAACATTAGCAGACTACCAAAGAACCACCTCTCTAGTGATTGTATGCTTCTCAGAGAAATATTCAAAAACAATGTTTGTGATGCATTGTTGTCTGAAGTGATCATTCCATGTGAAAAGGGAGCAATGTTCTACTACTTCTACTACTGACATCTTATCTTGCTTTCTTGAGAAGAGTTGATGAGCTGGTGATAACTAACAACACTTTCACTGACAGGTGAAAATGATTCTGTGAGTCTTCTCTTTGTAAGGTGGTTGAGTCCCATAGTCCTTTGAACCAGTTAATACTTGTCATGCTAAGCACTCTGCAATTATATGACATCCTTTTCTTTGTGGTATGGCTGTTGGATATTTGACAAGTATTGTAAATCTTCAATGCAATGGTCAAATGTACAGAAAAGGGTCTTGCAGCATGTCAAAATAGTCCAAATATTTATTACTATTAACCTTCTTATTGTTCACAGACACAGCAACGATCAGATATGACTCCGGGAGGATAAATAGGCCATGGCAATGACAATTGAAATAAAGGTAGTAGAGGAAACGGAGATCTACGAGTAAACAACTAAAACAGTAAATAATTGTTGGATCTTTGAAAAGTTAACATTGTTCTTTGTTAAGAACATTTTCAATGTATTCAGTGGCAAAACGGAGACGATCCTTTGTAAATGAAGTATATATTTTGCAGAGAACCATGATTTTTACACTAGGGTGATTTTGTTGTGGTGGGGGTGTTCTATTTCATGTAGTCACAGCTTATAAACATAAGTCAAATGGTCTACATAGTGCAGCAACTGCCAGCACATTTTGTCCCTTCCTTTATAGTCATCTTAAGCTTTGTCAAGGTTTATGTAAACAGCTGGTGGTAATGATTGTTTCAGACACCACAAGGTAGTTGGAGAGAATAGTCTCTGTGGTGAGTTCCCTTCCGACTGCCCATGCGGCCTGTAGTTTAGTCATGTAGTGAAGAACTCTCAACTCTATTACCCAAATGTTCATCCAAACTAAGCTATAAGACTGCACCATTGATTAGGAAGTAATTTAAAATCCTGAGTAACAGCGCCTTCGATTTGTCCAAAGCTTAGCAGAAAAATGAATCAGAGTTAGAAAGTGGGAGCACACGTTCAACCCTGTGACACTTTCACTTGCTATCAATGAATTGATGCTTGACATTTAAGTATTTGTGCTTTTACTCTAAGTATTGTACACATACATATTCTGCCTCCCAAATAATTTCATCATTAAGAAATCAACCTTCTCCATCAGAACTACCTCTCCCATTCCTTCTAGAAACATCTAAGGCAGCCTTCCTTCCAAAAATTCAGTGACCAGCGTGGACTAGTATTTCAGCTCACCTATATCAATCCATTATAATACAGGAAACCGATTAAACCTAATATGTTCTGCTTGTTAACTCACCCTGAACGCATCCCTTCTACCAGGACCACTACTTTGTACCCAAAGCCGCATTTTGTAACCGTGATCTCCCTCCGTCACTCAGTGAGGCACACTGAACAATTCAAGCACTTAAATAATATTAATAGAAATTATATTAATTAAAACAATAATATTAACCTGTGCAATTGCCCAGGGTCCTTTCCTGTTGAATCTTGTAGGTCATCTTCATCATCCACTGCTGTAAGAGATTTTGACCTTGATTTGGAAGCTTTCTGTGAACAAAGTTTTTAAATCACAAAATTTTCAAACTTAAATGAAACACATTTTACTTATTAAACAGTTTTAAATTCGTTGCAGATGGACTGCTGAAAGAAAACATTTACGACAAAAAAACGACTGTCAAAGTTTAGTTTTCTGAATAGCACTTGTTTCGGAACACCTTTAATAGATTTGAATGAAGTAGATGCATGCTTGAAGGTATGTCCCGAAATTGTGTAATAAGGCAACCAAAAAAACAACGCTGCACCATTTTTCGGTTACACATTAGCCAAACCTTGAATTTGTGGAAATGACAAGCAGAAGACTGCATCTAAAGAGGTTAGACAAATATACGTATTTCTTTATTGGACAGAATGTAATGCTTGAAATATTAAAATTCTAAATTGTAGGTATTTGTACGGGGCACCATGATTTGATAAAAGTGATGGAGCAAGGATTCACATGTGAAGCGACTTGCTCGTACTCATGAACCTCGAATAACATAACGAAATAACCAACCTGTTTGTCTTACTAATTTCGCACATCTTAAACTTACATGGGGAATCCAAGAGAAGAGTTTATGTGTTTTCTAATCCTAATACGCTTGCATCTAAAATGGTTGCTGCTATGCGGGAATTTCTACTGCGCAAGCGTCTGTCATACCCACGTGACATGACGTACTCGCAGCTTTGGAGGGAACTCTGTGGCATCTGCGCTCTAGTGCTAAAATGGCTGTTCTGTGTTCTCACATGCGAGAAGCTTGCATTGCTGCTTTCGCTAAGCTGTTCGTTCTGCTAAATCCTAATGCTATAGTTTATATTAAAGTAATGGGTATAGTGTAGAGATTCATGGTATACAGTGTAATCATTTATTGCTGCGTTCTAAATTGTTTCCTTTTACTTTTCATGTATCGTATTCTTTGGGCCTGGAAGGTGCTTACTACTCCATTTTGGAAGTCCTTTCTGCGCATGTCGCCCTGCGCAGGAAAAATGAACTCTGCAGCATAGAACCCAGCCAGATGGCAGCAACAGCCAAGATGCGCCTGGGAACCCGACCTGTGACCCAGCTAGAAGGAGCTGAACTGTACTGAAAATTGTTGCAATTGTATTCAATGTTATATTCACCATTGTTAACCAAAAGGCATATGTCATGAGAACCTTCAATTTAAGGGGCGTAGACGGAATTTGAATAAGGAGTCTGAGAAAATCTAAAATTTAGGTGGTGTGATGACCTGTCCTCCTCCTTTGTCCAATCAAAATTGGGGATCCTTACACTTGCAACATTTGGGGGTGGTGCACTGACCTGAAAAACTATAATTAGCATAGGTTTAGCTAGAAAAATTGTCCGACTTGTCTAAATAGCTGACCTGTCATTGACCCAACGTACTCAATAGGTGACTGAAAGCAGAGAGCTGCGGAGCACTCTGTTGGGAGGTTCGAGAACCCAATCGGGGTTTTGGAAAGTGAAAGTGCTGGCGAAGCACTTTGCTGATAAAAGTTATAACCCAATCAGGGTTTTGGCAGATTCCTTGCAGAGAGGGAGTAGCGCAGGTGTTACAACCGAAACTGCGGGTGCTGGTCTTAACCTTTGGTGATCCGGTCCTGATCCAAATTCTGGGGTTATCCTGTCCTGATTGTCCATGAGCTGCACCTGCTCGCCTACTGGCACTGAAGTCTTTGGGGTTCCTCCTGTCTTTTCCAACTGACCCGTGGCCAGGGTTCGTCTTCACTCTATCCTAGGTAAATATAAGTCTGTGTGGGTGATTGTAGATTAACTTGCATTCCTTTTCTCACCTTCCTGAATTTGCAAAGCTGGTTGATTGCATATGTTCCTTTCATTTCCCATCCCTTGGTAAATGAGACTTTCATGTATTTTATTGATTATTAGTGTGTTCCACTTTTCAACCCGCCTTTAGTCAAGTACTATATGTATCTATAAGAGTATATGTTCCTTTTCTTTCCCTCCCTTAACGGAGATAAGCTGAATTTAATAGTATGTTCCAAATCTTACCTTCCCTATAGTTATTAAGCTAAAATCTGAATTATCGAATTGCATAAGTTGTGTTTCTCCTTTTCAAACTGCCAGTGAATTGCGAAAGTCTTTGTGTTTAGTATGTTCCCTTTCTTTACCCTCCTTTAATCTAGTTGCGAAAGACTGTTTTCTAAAATTAGTATGTTCCTTGTTTCTACCTTCCCTTTACTTCTAAGTCGTAGTCGAAATTCACCATTACCTGGGAGCTGAACTTCCCTTTACTTTGACTTTGGGACTGCTGCCGCTGCCCTCGGAATTGCTGCTGGACTCGGGGGTGCGGGACTGCGAGGCCCACAGGTCAGTGCGCTTCTACCATCACGCGCACCTGGTGCATCTTCCCGTAACTCCTCCCTGCTCAGCCTGCTGCCCTTATAACACGACTCACGGCGCCCACTCCGCGGGAGCCGCTCGTAATCAAAGTTCACTGTTACCTGGGAGCAGAATTTACCTTTACTTTGACCTTTGGGACTGCTGCCGCTGCCCTCGGAATTGCTGCTGGACTCGGGGGTGCGGGACTGCGAGGCCCACAGGTCAGTGCGCTTCTACCATCACGCCACCTGGTGCCTCTTCCCGTAACTCCTGCTCCCTTTCCTATTTAAGGTACGCCCATTACGCTACCGCGGGACGCACGCGGGACGCACGCGGGGCAAAGCCCGGGCTAAGGGCGGGCCCGTTCTAGCCCGTTCCCGACAGATCCAGACCGGACTAGGCAACCCCCCTTGGTTTTATTTCCTGTACCTTATATTATGTACTCACATTATATATAAGCATTGTTTGCAGTGTGCGTATTACAATATAGATAGGATAACAAAACACTGCCACTAGGGAAAGCAGAAGCAGGGCTGCTAAAGGGGGGAAACAGCTTACAGGCACCCTTGATGATTTCATCACTAGGTCCAACTCTGTAATAGACATGGGCATACATTTAATGGAACATAGAGTATCTCTGGATTTAGCAGCTGCAAGAAGATTGTCTCAGGACCCTGCAATGGCGAAAAAGTCTTTGTTGGGTCACACAGCATTGGTTAGAACCTCCGAACGTGTGATTAGTTCTGCTCTTTCCACCACGCACGCTGAATTACACCATACTCCAGTTCCACACTCTAGAACACCAACTCCGACTCAAGCAACCATGCAATCTTTTATAGATAACACAAGTCTTGTAGGGCTAGCTGTGACGGGTGACACTTTAGCTGAACTCAATGAGATAGATGTTCAGGGAGATGAGACTAGCTCGAGGCAATTGTGTGGAAGGCAGGAGGGCGCAATTCCAAAAAGGAAACGCCCCAACGCCTCAGCTTACGCTAGGAAAAAATCTAAAATTGTAAAAGAACAGGTGTCAAGAGGTATAGTGATTAATGAAGAAAATGTGATTGGTTTGGTTCCCCACAACTCATTAATTATGCACAAAGAGGCCCAAATTGTTGTAAATTTAGATGTACCTGAGGATCCGCAAGCTTTGGCAACTTTGGGTAATTTGGGAGGTATTGGAATTAGGAATGTGGAAGGCGGGAATGAGATCCTATTAAAGAACATAGGTGACATCTTAAAAAAACTTTTAACCCCTCTTGAAACAAGATTGCAATCTATAGAAAACCAGTTACTTGAGGTGGAAAAAAGCATAATAACATTAACAAGCCTCAGCATAGTGGGACCAACGCCTAACTGCACTTCAGGTGGTGCTCAGATCTCATTGGCCTTGCAGGTACCACATGTGACCAAATCTAAGTCCCCGGAAAAGGGTAAGACTGCTAATAATCCAAAAGCAACCACTTCGAACCAAGTAGCCACTGTTCAAACAGACCAAGGAATCTCAGGACAGTGTACAAATACCACTAAACCCGACCAGCAGAATCTAAAGGGGATTCAAAAAGGGGAAAAAGTGAGGGGAGGATATATTAATTTACCACCGGATGCTAGTCCCTTTGTTGTAGTGTTGACGGGGGTTCCTGAAATAAATAACCATCATGAGGAAACCTTCTGGTCACTTAAAAACAAAGTTTCACACTGGCTGAACGTAAAAAGACCCTTACCCCATCACGTAAATAGCAAAATCCTAATGGTTCGTAGGACACCATGGATAGGCCCCACAAATAAATCTATCGCTGGTGATTGCATTATTGTAACATTTGAAGATCTACGTAATGTGAATCGTATCTGTGCGTGGAATTCTTTTGGTGGAACTTTTGGAATCGACACTAGACCACTCTCCTTCTTTTATCCGCCAAATATGTGCATTGATGGGGGAGGGAGGTGGACTCTGGTTAACTATCATGCCCAGGGTGGGTCCAGTGGTGAGAGACAGGGCAATCAAAGACGATGTATGGGTGCCCCAACGTATAAAAGATTCAGCTGTTTGGAAGCAGTGGATTGACTGAGGCCTATGATGGGTTGCAAAACCAGCACTATTGGTCCATCTTGCATATGTAGTCCTATGCCTGTGTATAATCCCAGGGAATGTCTCACAGAAGAGGCTAAGGAGGTGCATGCTAAAGGAAATAAGCAGGGAGGGAGAAATGACCCCCACATTACTCTAAAGAACGGGACACACTGCACACATATAGACAATATACATGGAGAGCAAGACATATCACATGTTGTACAGAACCCACAGACAGTGCATACAACGGGAGTGATCGTCCCTAACCCAAGGCGACCAAATTTAGAATTAGAATCGACAAACAGTCGTAGCGAGGCAACCATGAGACTAATATCTTGGAATATAGCTGGTGTAGCCAAAAATCTGAGGGACCCCGATTGGGCAGAGTATATTGACTCTAGTGATTTTTGCCTATTACAAGAAACATGGGCAGTAGATACACCACATAGGGTGGGCTTCAAAACGTATGGGATTGGAGCAGTGCCATCTACAAGAGGTAGGCCATCAGGTGGCCTTATTACTTGGGTTAAAGTAACACTGAGGATCCGGGTCGAAGTCATAGATACTGGTTCTTTAGATCTATTAGCTCTAAAAATTACTAATGATGAAGGGAAACTACTTTATTTAATTAATGCTTATAACAGACCTGCATCTACATCTGAGGAATCGCTTACCTTAACAAAGTTGGATTGCCTTTTGGGTAGATCAGGTGGCAAAGAAGCGATTATCATAGCCGGTGACTTAAACTGTAACTTCGAACCGGTTAAAGGCCTTAGTGAGATTTTTGAGGAGGAAGACCAAGCAAATAATATTCCTCCTCTGGACAACATAGCGTCCGTAAATTGTACAACTTTGGCAGTGCAATTAGTAAAGTTGACTGCGGAACATGGGCTTAGGGCCTGTAATGGTCGCCTTCTGTCAGACGTCTCAAAAAAAACTACTTTCTTTAGGAACAACAGTAAAAGTAATTTAGACTTTATAATTGTCTCGCTGTCCATTTGGCACCACATGGTTGACCTTGAGGTGAAGGTTAGGACAGAGAGCGATCACTACCCTCTGGATCTATTGATAAAAGAATGTTTGGTTATAGAGGATGGGACTGCAAAACCATCAGATTTGTATAGTCGCATAAGTGATGAGGTCCTGGTTAGTAATAATAGGCGCACATTAAAGTGGTCTGATATATTAGAGCATGGCGACATCCTTGCAGCAATATATTCACAGCTTGTTGGGTATTTTGAAGCCTTTACGGGTTCCCCTCCCGAGACCAATACCTCTGAACAATTTATTGCTCTTCATAACGAGTTTTTTAAGGCATTAAAAGTATTAATGACAAAAATGCCAAAAAAGAGCCATCATAATCTGAGTAATATGTCCCATAGTAAACCTTGGTATGACAAGTTTTGTAGGGTATCTAAGGGGAAACTACTGTTGGCGATTAAAACTAAAACACCAGCAGATGTCAGAATTGCAAGGGAAGATTACAAGAGAGTACAGGCTGCATCAAAGAAGTTGTGGGAGGAGGGCAGCTGGGCTGACATGTTGGAAGCTGCAAAAGCAAAGGATACAGTAGGATTTCGGTGGCTAGTTGCTAATGGGAACCATGTAGGGAGGGTTGTCAAGGACGTCCACCTCGATGAAATGACGTGGGTCAATCATTTTTCAACCCTATATAAAAAATACGATGGGAATTCCAGTGACATTAGCGCTGAAGTACCATGGCACATAGCCCCTACTGATTTTCTGGACTTCACAATTGAAGAAACAGAGGTAGCAATAAACTACGTGAAAATTGGTAAGGCGCCAGGGGTTAGATAAAATACCTGGGGACCTTTATAAACATTATACAAAGATATGGGCACCCTATATAAATTATTTATGTAACACGCTGTCGTGCAGTAAAGATTTCCTCAATAGCTGGCGGGGAGCCGAGATTGTCTTAATCTTTAAAAAAAGCGATAGATCGGATCCTTCGAATTATCGACCAATCAGCCTAATGGACATTCTCCAGAAAATCTACTCAAGACATATTTTAACCCGTGTAAACGAGTGGCAAGAAAACAAGATGGTCCACTCCTTACAAAGTTCCAGGCCGGGTTTAGGAGCAAAGTGAGCACCATCGACCAAGTCTTTAGGTTCTGCTGCCTCTATTAGAAATATGTCCACATTAAAAAGGGCCATTTGTATGTCGCCTTTGTAGATCTTAAAGCGGCATTCGATTTAGTACCGCGAGAACTGCTTTGGAGGTCCCTTCATAATGCTGGATTACCTGGTTGTCTGTTAGCCCAGATAGTCGAGTTGCATGCCAGGAACTTCGCCAAAGTGAGGTGGGGCCCTAACGGTGAACTTACCAAGAACATACCAATTGAGCGTGGCGTCCGCCAAGGCTGCGTTTTGGCCCCAACATTATTTTCGCTCTTTGTGAATGACATTCCCGAACATTTAGATGGTTGCTTGAATGATTCACCGAAATTGAACGGAGAGAGTGTGCCTACGTTACTTTTCGCGGATGACACATTCTAATTTCGCAAACTAAGAAAGGTCTCCAGGCACTACTCCATTCGTTTAGTGACTATTGCAGCAAGAAAGGGTTAGAAATTAACGCAAAAAAAACAAAATGTAGGACTCTAAATCCCATTAAATCTGATAAAGGATCTCTATTCTTAAATAGCCAAAGGTTGGAATCAGTTGAATCCTTTTCTTGCCTGGGGGTTTCGCTTGACTCTAAGTTCACGTGGAACCCACAGATTGAAAAAAGCAAGGTAATATTTGCACAGAATACAAAACCCATTCTCACAAAGCATAATTTAAGTACCAGTAAAGCGGCATCACCAGCTGTAGAGCTTTTTAAATATAAAGTACAACCAGAAGCTCTCTATGGCGCTGAAATCTGGGGGCCGATGTCAAAGGACGCTTTTGATATTCTGGATAATAAATTTATGCGCAGCATCGTAAGGGCCCCGAAAGGCACGCCCTTGGTACCCCTCCAGTTAGACTTGGACTTCAAGAGGACCGATCATTACACTATTGTACGGACGCTGATGTTCTGGGTCAGACTATGGCAGACTCCAGATCGGCTCGATTATAGGAATGGGCTAAAAGAGTTACTGTGCCTAGATGTATCCAACTCCAATGCTTGGCTAAAACATATCAGAATGTGGTTAATCAAAATAGGTCTTCCTCAATTTTGGAAAAGCCCTGAAAGGTTTCCGCCGAATTAAAAAAATGTGGTAAAAAAGGCTTTTTGGGGTTTTATAAATAATCAAATATTCAATTGCAATAGTGGTGGGTCACTGGTTAGCAACTTCTTAACCTTCAAGGATGTACCCCTATTAGAGAGTTACCTTGATGAAGTTGAGCCCCCACTTGCTAAAACCCTTTTTATGAAATTTAGATATGGCAACCTCATGACTAATTCAACTCTTGCACGCTCGTCTAGGAAAAACGCTAATGATATTCCAACTGCAGGAGATTTATGCACCTTGTGCGAGGGCAATCACAAGAAGGATGACATGCATATCCTTTTCTTCTGCCCAGCATATACGCTGGCCAGAAGAAAGTGGATCAAACCTTTGTGTAATCTGTTAGGAATTAGGTCATGTATGACAGCACTTAGAATAATCAAATCTGATACATCACGGACCATTGTATTCAGTGCCAGCAGATACCTCTACTCCATCGATTTTATTTGTAGGAAAAAAGGCTTAAAGTTGTAATGTTATGGGGTGTTTACATGTATTTTAAGAGTTGGTTGAGTTGATTGAATTAGACAGCCATGTTGCAACATTTTATGATTTTTAACTTATTAATTTTATATATGACAATTATTATTGTTATTATTGTATGTAAACTGGATTTGGATTGTTTTAAAATGAAATGTTTGTTGTTGAAATCTTTTATGACAAACGAACGCTGAAATAAAGAAATAATGAATGAATGAATGAATGAATGATTAGCATACTATTATCTTATTCATAGCTATACGCTGTTTCTGATTTTGGTTATTGATAGTCTGATTGCGTTTAACTTATGGCTCATGACTTATGATGATGATGATGATTAGATAAAGAGTTTGAACCTACCCCGAGTCTGTGGTTATTATATAATCACAAATGTTATAATGTTTTGTGTGCCTTTTTCCTTATCTCAACTCCCTGATCCATTTGTGTTTAAGTACCTAGTGTCAAAGATTAGTAGGATACTGGTATAGGAATTAGAGATAAAATCACAAAATACTGGTAGTAGAGCGTGAATTACCTAAATACATGTTAAGGTATACGAATTGGAATTATGGGCCTAGGTGGGTATTTGTACAAATTCTAGTTGGGTGACCTAACACGCTCTATCAAAAGAATTAAAAGGTTTATGCAAGCAGAAGTTCCTACCTATCATAAAAGTCACATTGTTTCATTTAGTCTGCAAGCAACAACGCAATCCTAGCAAATTATTTGCCACCTGGATCCTTAGCATGCCGACTTTTTAAGTGTGTAGTGTACTGTGCCAACTAGATCAACGTAAAAATTAAGTAAGATAAAACCTCAATTAAATTAAATTAATTAAATGCAAGGTTAACCACATGACTGCTAAGCTGATTCCTCTCCTGTGGTGGAAATTGTTATATTTCATGGTTCATGACGAGCTCAGCTCGTCATGAGCACACAACCAGTGTACTGCATGACGAGCTGAGCTAGTCATGAGCAGCGAAGGGATTAACTTATATTAGCAAATTGTTGAAATTTTACTCCTCTGAAAAAGTATCACCAGTGCTGAATTCTGATGCCGCGGTCAGCAGTATGGATTTGCCAATACTATTGGCCAAGTATGATGGCAGGCTGATGTTCAGCTCTTTATACGTCAAGTATAAATTACAGGTGTTCACAAAACAGGTAAGAACATATTTTGCTTTCAAGAAGCAACATCATCCAGCCTTCGATCAAAGGATGCATGTAAGCTCATGAAGAGGATCAGAATTAACTTGGATCCTATTAGCAGCGACTCAATCATAATAGAAACAGTCAACTTGTTCATCCAAAGACGTACAGATAGAGTGTAGTAAAGAGGTAACTGTAGTCTATCTAGTCAGTTTCTTGCTAAACCAGGGAGAAATGTTGATGATGTGTTGGGTTCCAGACCTGAGATAACACACCTGTGTAAAACCACTCAAAGCATTAACACAAGTGGTTGTTTTGGCATAAGGTCTCTTTAGCACTTGTGATCGCATGTGCATGTTCCTAAAATGCCATATTGCTCTTTTTAAGAAGTAAGGGCCAGATGTAGGTAAATAGTATTTATCTTTCTAAAATACCGAATTTTACCGATTTGGTATTTTAGAATCAGTAAATGCTATTTAGCAAAAAATTTGGTAAACATTACCGAATCGGTAAGATTAGGTATTTACCGAATCGGTATTTACCGATTCGGTAATTGCCATTCATTCCTAATTACCGATTCGGTAAAATGGGGGAAACATTCAAGGGTGCCAGGGTGTCACTTTGACACCTTGTTGCACCCCTGAATCGTGCTTGTGTGCAGATGTGGCACACATACATGCCCTAAGGGCATGTATGTGTGCCACATGGCACAGTTGAAAATGCACTGATTTGCATTTTCAAAGGTATTGCTTATTTACCACCAACTTATAGTTGGTGGTAAATAACGAATCCTAAAATGCGAAAAGCACTCATTTGAGTGCTCATTTAGGCCACCTACATCCCAAATGCACAATACCGGTCGGTAACGGCCGAAATTCGGTAATTTCTGCCGTTACCGACCGGTATTGGTCCACCTACATCTGGCCCTAAATATCTACATATTTAACATCACTTAATTCAATGAAAAAGATGCACAGTCAAAGACTTTATGAGCATTTCTTCAACAATCTCAGTGCTCTCTCTATAAAAAAAAAATATTCAGCATAAACAACCTGAATTTCTGAAGGGCAACTGGGCAAGTAGGTCTGTGATTCGGTTGCTTCAGGACTTATTAAAAGCCAGGGACTCCTTCCATTATATCTTTCAGCATGGCCAAGGCATCTAGTCGCCACTAATTTAAATTTAAGGCCACAAGCTAAGAATAATATACACAAAGGAAGACACATTTTTATTCACTGTGCAAATGCCTGACTTGGACTGTATTTGGATCTTTTAACAAGCAACACAATTTTGTGCAGGTGGCTACAGGGCACAAGTCGTAAAAAAATAAGTGGGGGGACGGTGTCACCGGAAGTGACGTCACGACAGGAAGTGATGTCACGGAAGGTGCCGAGCTCTTCGTCCCAGAGAGACCAAAGAGGGAAGTCCAGCTGTTTCCGTCCCCCCGGTGAAATAAGTGGGGGGACGCAGTCCACACCCTTGGTACCCCGACTCGAGCCCTGGGTGGCTACAACAGGTAGGCACCAACACTCATTTTTGTGGACCTGGACTAATTTTGCATCATCAGACTTCGTGCCATAGCGACTTAGAGACAGACACGCAGAAAAGGGAGAATGAAAGAGCGAGACAAAGATAGAAAACAGTCACCAAGGGACAAAGCCAGGGTCGTTTTGCAGATCCTGCAACCCCTGCGGCACGGAGCTCGCCCACCTTCAAGGGTAACCCATTCACACCAAGTTCTAAGAATATCTGTGAGAATATGAGAGTCTGAAAGACACCTCCCGCGTTCTGCAAGGGGTGCGCCATTTTGTATTACCCCAACGGAGAAAGCAGGTGAAACACAGCCTGCATGAGTAAATTAGAGAATCAGGAAGTGTGAGGCGATGGAAGAAAGAGTCCACAAGACTGAAAGAAAACCATGCTGCCTTGATATTCGCACCACTGGTAATAGACAGTACAGGTTGGGGGCTCCCAAGAAAAACCCTGGGTCCCTGCACTCATATATTTGTTCACAAATTAAGTAGAGCACATACATCAAAAACCTAATACATTACTACACATTTAGCAAAGTGAAATTATTAAATGTATTGAGCCCCTAGCCTTGCTAACTCTTTAAAAGCCAGCAGTGTCTCTCTGGTCTCAAAAACATTCGGTCACTTCCTCACCTTGTTGGTGTTACCTATGCAAACGAAGTGCACAGTAGCGACAGTGGTCGAAAAAAGCACAGCAAGGCGACTGGAGGAAGGAAAAATATGATGCCAAGCTCGACTGCAAATATTTCTCCAACCAGCAAAACCGGGGGTTTATTTAAAGGCATTTCAATAATTCATAAGGAATTGCATGCACAGAGTCCCCATGGTAATAACACATATTCCTGCGCGTGATGTAATGTGACACTTCCCATAAATGCACAAAATAACTACATAATTTCTGTGAAATTAAAACGCGAAAAAACACTCGTGTTATGTTACGGTAGGGATTTGTGACACACACACGACACTTCATCATCTCTAACCAGGGCGCAGACCATCTGGCAAGGCTTTTTCAGTGAAGCCTAGAAGGTATTTCGAAGCATCTGGAGGTACACCGTGAGGAGAGGAGAGCAGTAGGACTACGGAATCATGGGAGACTCTTATGTAATCAGTTACTTCTGAATATTCGGATGACTGTGAGAGTACAAGGCAATCTAAACACCTGAGCCTATCCCACATCACAAACTGCGCCTGTGTTGAACTGCAACCATGGCAGGTTTGGTTCAATCGCTACTGTATGCTGAATGTATACATTTTAACGTCTGCCAGTTACATGGGCTTTTGCCGTTGAAGGTCGTCTTTGTTAATAGAATAAGGCCAGTGAGAGCACGAGAAGGCTGGTGAACTTGTCGGTAAAGTTTCCAAAAGGGGAAATGGTGCAGGCTAGACTAGATCATTAAAAACTTTCCAGGTAGTTATGGGAGTTGTAGAGCTAAAACTGGCTTGTCATGGAATACCTCACCCCTCACATAAATTAATGAATATGTCTTCTCAGTTTTTCTTTGTGGGAGGGGGGGGGGGGGGGAGACTTGCAGCAATGACAGGCAAAAACTTTGTTTTCAGTGGTTATTCCACAAGCTTTACGGTCATGATCTCAGTTTATGCGAAAACGCCTGTGTATACGGTTGATACCGGGACTGGCGTTTGCTATGGAGACATGTTCACCTGTGCACCTTCTTCCCCCCACTAAAGACCGTGCTCCCTTGTCCCAGTGTCAATGTTCATGTCTCAGTGTCCCAGTGTATGTCGCTCTGTCTAGAGGTAGGAAAGCAAGCACATTAATAGGAATAACTGAGCACCAGCCCAGCCAAGGGTCTGGCCTCGTTCTAAGAATCAGAGCACTGGCCCAGCCATCAAAATCCTGTGACATATGCCAAACAAAAGTCATGCAAAAACACTAAACACACACTACACTCCAAAAAAATGCATTTCTTCAACATTTAAAAGTGTTTCCCTTTAATACAACAAATTTTCTTCCTTTACTGAGTAATATATATCTTAGAACTGATAATTCTAAGCAACGACCGAAAAAAATTCTTGAACAATGCCAATAGTGAAGAAAGAGATACAGGCCTATACATATTTTTGGGATGTATGACGCTACGACGCATACCATCACAACGCGTGCTTTTACAACGCGTCTTTAACAACGCAAGTCGTTACAACTTCCTGTTGGACACAGCACAGGAGGGAGTTTTTAGAGCAATGACCATAAAAATTAGACCAACATGGTTCTGCCCATCCTCCAAGCCCATAGGGGTCTGGGGCATTGCTCAGGGCCAAGGATCCCTAACTCACTCTCAGGAGCTTAATCGCCAGCTGTATAATGAAATGAATGAATGGAATGATATCATTAAAAAGGCACTTGTAAAGCGCATGGCTACCATAAGGCCTCCCAGCGCTATAATGTGAGGAGAAAATAGTGAAAGGATTACAAATGTATGAAATGTGCTCAGGTGAGTCCTACCTGAAAAAAGCACGTGGAGAATTACCTAATCATGAGAAACAAAATATAAGGTCACAGTATTAATTAATAGATCAAGGGGTTACGCTTATTTGTTTGTTTCAAAAGAAAGGTGGTGTGAGTCATTGCTATCGCATTCCGCCTCACAACAGTTTTAATCTTACCTAATGTACCCACTAATAAAATCAAATAGCCGGGATACATTAGGGTATTTTTTATTCATTGACCTGGATCCCCTTACTGTCCAGTAGCTTTTATCTAAAAACTCCCTCCTGTGCCAAGATCAACAGGAGATTGAGTCCACCCTGGAGGTACTGTCCTAGCAGGATGGGGAGAGGTTGCCAATGATGAAGCATGACACAATTTTGTGAGTGAGGCTTCCTCTTCCATCAGCACTTGCTGTGACTGCCCAAGTGTGACTACTTGAATGTTTGTTTTCAATTGTGCTTTCTACCTGTAGCTGCCATATTTCTTGCGATAACTGTCTCTTTCTAGGAGGGTGTACAGCTGCTGATCTCCTCTTCTTTCCGGTGTGTTTGGTGGGAGAAAGTAACTTCCATAAGTCTGATGAAAGTGAAGACCGCAGGGTTGAAGGTTGTGTCTGATGAAGGTGAAGAGAGCAGGTGTGAAGGCGAGGTGAGTTACTCAGGGTGTCCCAATTAACTCACTCATTTGGGCGGAAGTTATGTATGACTGCTTGTGTTCTATTTTTCTTGAGTAAGTGTTTGCCTTGGGGGCTATGAGAGGAATGTTTTCAGTGATATATATAATTGCTTGTAGAAAGATGGTTTTCTTTAATAAATAGATTGGCAATGCAAAATGCCGGGTTTTATGACTTTTCTGAGGGTCAGGTTGACCTGTGAGGTGCAGAAGCAGAATGCAAACTAATGTCAGAACTATCTAAAACAGAGATAGGTTTTGCTATGAAACACTGCTTGTTGAAAGGTTGCCCTGTGAGCAGGACAGCCTTCCTTGAGTTTATGCCCCAACAGAGCAGTAATGGGTATTTTCTTTAAGATACACTTAGGCAGTTGCCCCAGTCGTCTCTGTGTGTCACAGTAGGTCTTGAATTTGACTCGGTGGAAATCCAGTAAAACGTTTGAGATTGGGGATATATGATTTCTGGGTGACAGGAATAGCCACAATATGTGTATGCAGCTTGAATCCCCTGAAGTTTATTAACAAAGAATTTGTTGAGGTTTAAGTGTAGGATAATTACATTTTCTAGGCATGCTAAAACAACAAGATCAGAGCCTCAGTATGCCACATTTAATATAGATATGGGAGGATGAAAGAAGATGATCTTGGCTCATTTATTTATGTTTCATAATAATGGAGATCCATGAGTAAACCTAGGTGGGTGGGGCACAGGTCCAGGCTAGTAGACCACGGTCTGTTATTTAAATGCTCCTTAGCAGAAAAGGCTTTAGAAATTCAGCTTCTGCTCGTGACTGCCTACTTAATAGGGGAAAAGGAAGGTTTTCAAATGACTGATGCAATCAAGATGTTTCTAGTTCTTCTCAGGCGAATCGCATTCCACAGTTGTTATTGATGGTCTTCAGCTTCTAAACTATCTTCTTTTGGAAACCAAGTGGCCACGAAACTTAGGATTGTTCCATACCAGGCACAATGTGTGGCTGTGAGAAACTTTAACTGTACCTAAGCTTCACCTCGGACTCCTTGTAGTTTTCTCAACAGTGAAGTATTTAGTTCTTGCATCTAGTGTTAAAAAATGAGTGTTACCATGTTCTGGAGCCTTTCAATCAGTACTTTGAAAGGCATACATACAGCCCAGTACAATAATCCAAGTGGGAGCGAGCCATAGCAATGAATATGGCGGTCAGCTGTGAACTACAGACTGGCATTTACACAAAATGGTAAGTTGATGGCAACACATTATAAGTATGAAACTTATCCTGGGTTCAGAGGTTGACAATGAACACAAATAGGATTTTGTTACTGGAACTACTCTTACTGGAATTGGCCACAGATGCAAGGACCAATCGTCTAATGCCTTGCCTACTAAAACTCTTATTATTTGCTCCATAAATGTTTATATATTTTAATAGCTTCCAGCCATCGAAATGATATGAAACCCCCCACCAATAATATGCCATCAGATCTACAACATAATGGAGCTCCCAATCCACGAACTCCTCAGCCCCTCTCATGTGTTCCCATGCTGCCGGATGTACAACATAAAACAAGGATTCTACTTCGAAATGGATATAATTTGTTAAAAGTTTGTCAAATGGAAAAATAATGTTAAAATACTGCTCAACTATTTAGATCACTAACTCGTTTGCACACGTACAATCAAACATAATATTACACACGTAACCTTTTCCTATTATCAAGATTTTCACCAGAGCCTGATCGCTAAGAGACGTAAAAGTGAAAAGGTGGACTGGCATTTTCCCAACATAGTGGCCGTTTTCTAAGCACTAGTGTTTGGAGTTGGAGATGGGGGTTACTAAATTTGGTCTTCATATTATTCAGTGAAATATGCAGTCTGAGCTTCAACACATTAATTTTACTGCGAAATGAATCAAATATAAGAAGCCAGGCGTGTCATATGCAGGAGCCATGAATCAGAAGGCAGGTTAAGACTAAGTACTCAATAATACTGAGATTACAAAAGAATCATGCAGTGAAATATGTGCCTTTAAGAGAGAAAGCGCTGCCTTCAATTAAAGAGTTAAAGAAAAACATAAGAAAGAAGGATGTGCAGTTAGTTAGAGGACCATCAGTCCTGTAAATGTCAGGATTAAGAAAAATATAAACATTTTAGATTATAAATGCCACCTTTACCATGGATCACGGTGATTAAAATGTACCCCAGGAATACTTGGAGAGGGTTGTGTTTTCACACGTCTTGCGGGGCTCAGTATTACAGGAACCATTTGGGTGCCAAATGGTAATCTCGTATTAGTAAGAAGCAAAGTGATGAGCACACAAAGCAATAGCTCGAATTGCAATGTTAATAGAGAGGGAACCATTAGTGTTGATTTATATATGGTGTGTTATTTGAGTTATTTGATATTGCATGCGCTTTGTATTGGTTTATTCAAGTTATTAGATCTATTAGCTATAAGTACCAAGTTAAGAAATAGAGAAGGAATTCAAACAGAATATGGTAATCAATTTTAGAAAGTACTTCATATGGAAAAAGATGAAAATTGGCATGTACATTAATGTATATAACATGTCTCTAAGCTTTTTTATGCAAATCCCCTAACCAGGGTCGGCTTTAGGGCGGTGACACCAGTGAGCCTGCACTAGCGCTAACCCGGAAGAAGTGTGTGTGGGGTGGAGGGGGCGGGGGAGGTGAGCGGCACTACCCTCAAGAGGTGGGACACTGAGTTTGACAATAACTTACGATTTGAAAGCACCTGATGCAGTTCCTTGTGCGTCCAGCTGTTGGGCTGCATTAAACACGTCATGATAACTCTAGTGGGGGGGGGGGGAATAGAGATTTGGGTTTGTCTAGTGGCAGCTTTGACTCACCATAAGGTAGCACAGAGAGTTAACATGCCTGCTGCAAAGAACAGATCTGTATTTTATGTGAATAGCTGAGTGGATTAGTAAAGCCAGCCTTAACTAGCGCTTTAAAACAAATTAAATGTATGTGAGAGAGTGGGGTATGAGTGGCACGTTTGCTGGATAGTAGTGAGGGAATCCGAGGAGGTGATCACGGGGAAGTGAAACCCTTCTAAAAACAGCAACAATAATTCTTCTCAGGGTGAAGTCACAAGCAAACCCTAAATTAACCTGTGCTCAACTCTCGGGTAGCTTTGCCACAGAGCAGTCAGGCTTAACTTAGCGGGAATGTGTAAAATATTTGTGCAATACATAGAACAGTTACACAGTGAAAACATACCAAAAATGGATTCCACACCAGTTTAGAAAAAATGAATATTTTGAAATAAATTAAAAACATCGAATCAGAAGAACCGGAGATCATCAATTTTAAAGAGCTTGGTTAAAAATAGCGGTAAAACGAGTAAAACTCATCTGTGGACATCTGGTTGCCCCGACTGGAACAAAGATACAAACTCTGGCTGACCGCTATGGAGCACAGTCTGGCTACTGGGATCCAATTAGGCCCGCTAAACAGAGTACCGTAAATCCTGGTTTGCGGAGCGTTGTGATGATGCGCATCAAAGATGCATTGGTTCCAAGAAACAGTACAGCTGCGATGGTAGATCCTGTGGCAATGATCTCGTTGATGAGGGCTTGCGATGCAAAGACTGGAATAGAGGATGTGTAGCCCAGTCCTGACGATGCATCAGTTCCGAAGAGCAGCGAGCCAGCGATGTGGAGTCTGGAGTCGTCATTGAGGCTTTCGTTGACGAGGCATGCAAGGCCCATGCAGGGGACGTGTCAGGCTGTGGCGGTTCTGATGTGGCGACGGGCTGCTATGTGGTTCTTTGCGGCAGATCCTATACATCCTGTAGCAGCGATGCATCGCTTCTGCTTAGGTTTGTGCCACACAGCAGAGGAAATGTGTTGGTTTCCATTGGATTCACAGAAGCAGGCAGAGCACCTAAGGCCCACTTGCTAGGGTTCAGCACTGGGGTGGCACCACTTGGCAGGGAAGACTCACAGATGGCAGAGTCCAGGTGCAGGTGTAAAGTTGTTGAAAGCCTGTTGTGTCTCTGAGGCTTTAGATCAGAAGGCCAGCCAACAAGCCTCTGGAGTGACTCTGGTGTTCTGGGTTCAAGGGATGCAAGTCCAGTCCTTCTTCCCAAGGCGAGAGGGCAGCTGGTCAATACAGCAAGTCATCAGTCCATAGGAGTGGCAGTCCTTCAGCCTCACAGCAGTCCTTCATCTTGGCAAAGTATCCACAGGTCCAGAACTATAGGGGGGACATAGGGCCTGAGGTCCAATATTTATACCCAGTTGTGTCTTTGAAGTGGGGCTGCAATGGCTGGTCTGAGAGATGTTTAAAGGGCTGCTGAAGTGGGTGGCATAATCAGTGCTGCAGGCCCACTAGTACTATTGAATTTACTGGCCCTGGGAACATATGGTGCTACTTTACTAGGGGTGCATGAGTAAATTAAATATGCCAATTGTGTATGAGCAAATGTTACCATCTTTTAAGGAGTGAGTACATGCTCTTCAGCACTGGTCAGTAGTGGTAAAGAGTGCAGAGTCCTAAGGCCAGCAAAAACTGAGATCGACAAAACTGGAATGAGGATGGCAAAATGTTTGGGAGATGACCACCATAAGGATGACCGGTCTAACACTACTTCATTTACACTGTGGTTAATATTTCCAAGGTCTCATACTTTGCTAATCCAGCTTGATTTTACCCAAACAGAAGGGGATTTGTAGAAAAAAAACTCATCTACATGGCTTTTCATCGGCACTGGTTTTCAGTACAAATTAAAGTCATACGATTTATACACTGCACCACATTATGCCATGGACCAGCACATCAGGCAAAGGGAAAGAAAAACAAGAAAGAGACACCTGATACATGTGATTAAAATTGAAACTTGAATAGAGAGAAGAAGCTAACTACTTAATTAGGTGAGGACAGAGGAAAAGTTGATGCAATCATGCCTTTAATACATTTGTCGAAACTGCCTGCTTACACAATTATGGCAAAAGGAAGGCCAGAACAACATTCTTTATTGTGGCATTTTTAAAGTTTCAGCTAACCTCAAGCAAAGATATTTGTGTTAATTTAGATACAAATCCTGCTTACCTTGTGTTTAGCAAAATTGCCCATTAATGATCGTGATTTCTTTCTTTCTTTCGGGTCAGAGTTCTGTACATAGAAGAAAACAAAATGGGTGTGGTGGTTTTAGACTGGTCATGAAGCACTTATTAAAAATATAACGTCGTGAAATAAGCTCAGCATGAATCAGTCAGTCAGTCAGTCAATCTACTTTATTCGATTAATTAAAATCATAAAAGTACAAAGACAAATCTCAAACATAGACAATATAACAAATTAATTTGACTTAATAAATAAAATACACAAAGTTTCTTTACACTTAAATAAAATACTAAAACATGATCCTACCCCTTGTCAGCATGAATAATTTAGAAGAAATGTAGGATTTTGCAATAAGAGTGAAATCACCACTGCGTATGATGGATACAGATTTTGGCAGGGTCGGACTGGCGTATAGGG
The DNA here is from genome assembly GCF_964263255.1 of Lissotriton vulgaris. Classification (NCBI taxonomy): domain Eukaryota; kingdom Metazoa; phylum Chordata; class Amphibia; order Caudata; family Salamandridae; genus Lissotriton; species Lissotriton vulgaris. The sequence continues at coordinate 956,573,642 of NC_141699.1, forward strand.
GAATAAGGCAGTGCCTGGTAGGCTGGTCTGACAGATCGGTGGGTGGGTTTTGTTTTTTCTTAGGTAGCTGTGGGCCGGTTTTATGGACAGTTGGGCACATTTTTACTGTAGATTTCCTTGATATTACCACTTTTTAAGCTCACTCGTTCACTAATGGGGGTCGCTTTTAATTTGGTGCCCGGTCCTATCTATTTTCTGTCACAGTCCGACCATGGATTTTGGTTTATCTTAAGATAGTCTTACAATGGTATTACTGAGGTTTACAGATGAGTGTCTGATATTTCTATGTGATATACATTTAGGAAGACATAGCTTCAAGTGTTTTTAAAGATATGTGGAACGATATAAAGGACAGTATATGGTAATTGAAGAATACTATTTGATTACATTTGGGATATGACAACAAAATATTGAGAAATATTATTTCCAAACTAAAATGGAAACAAAGTGTCCTGAATCACAATGGTAACAAATATTTAGTCATGTCAATGTGCATTAAACTCTGCAACTCATACAAAACGCAGTCGGAGATTCTTTCTTTTATAAATGATAACATAAGGAAATCCGTTTTGTGCATCAATTTATGTCAAACTCCGGCATCTTCATATATAAGGTTCACCCAGAAGGTTTATTAATGAAGGAAAAATGTGTTAAGAGGGTTGTAAAAATGGAATATCAAGTCCTGATTTTGTGGTACAGTTGGCAAAGGCCAATAGCAGGAGAAACCATTAGTTTTGTTAGAACTATGACTCATGACTAACTACCAGCAGTAACAACACTTCTGCCAGAGAACGAACTACCTTTGCAGAAGTGCAATACTTGAGCCAACAGCTTACAGAATGTAGTTTCAGTAATTCCATGAGATGTCACCGTAGTTATCGCCTATACTGTAATGCAGTAGTGCAGTAAAAATGTTTAGATCCTGGCATTTTACCTCCACTGCTGCTTTAAGATCTACTTCTAAAATGCGAGGGCCAGTGTGACAAGTGCCAATGCAATCATGCTCTGAAATTAGGTCTCCGAAAAAAATATAACACCTAGCTTTCTATAGATTTCAAAATCACGGGGATTGATTCAATTGAGGAAGCTAGAGGCTGGAATCTAATACACATTTAATATAACAGGTTGCCTCTAGGACCAAGGATTCAACATTTTCTTTCAAAGGAAGGGAGAGACTCTTCCCCACTCTTCGGTTCAACTAATGAACAGAATTACTTGTAAGCTTTCTATTTAGTGGTTCAGCAAGCACATCAAACATTCATCTATCTACACAAATAATCAATATGAACTCCAAACATTCATTAGAAAATGCTTTTTACTTCATGATTATTTCATTTTCTTCTGTTTACGGTATATGTGCTTCAAAGACTATACATGTATTTGCCTTTTGCATATTAATACATCAATACAAGAAAGAGCAATAATTATACACAGTGCATGAATCAGAAAACATTGGTATAAAATAGCAAATCATTTGAAAAAATCAAAAGGTCCAACTACATTCTACTCATGTACCGGGATGTTAACTACTTATCCTCGATACTGTCTTTGTGTGTGGTCCAAGAAAAGGGGGTGTAGGTCTGAGAGCGCTTTTAAAAGACTTATCGGTGTTTACACCACTATTAGTTGGTTAACCCGATTGTTTAACATTTTCTTTGCTTAGGCTATGGCGATGCTCTTGGCCTTGTGCAATGGGAAGGTGAGTGGAGGATGTGCCGACGCGTTTCGACCTTCTAGTTTGGACCTGGGTGATTAAAAGAAGGTCTCCCTCAGGCTGATGTAATTTCCTAATGTAGGACACTGCTGTCGATTTTGGTCTACAGACTGTAAGGCTCTGAAGCGGCTCTCAATCTTGGTCGTGATGTCTCTCCGATTCTCTTTATCAGTCCGTTTTCAATGTGATACTGTACAGGCTTCTGTTCGGAGATCCGGTACTCCTGTTAGAGGTATTTATTTGGCTATCTTATCTGTCAGGGCTCCAGACTCTCTGTCAATACCAGCATTCACGCCACGGCTTCGTCTTCATGCATTCTGGCATCTTATACTTCGGCGGTCGATGAAGACCTGGGATTAGGTATTTCACTAGGCAAGGTTGAGACTAGAATTCTGGTGTCAGTGAAGCCTTCCCAGCCCTTTCTCACAGAACCCGTTACTGAAGCCACTGCTGCTTCGATATACTCCAGGGAAACCTTCTGTATGCTACCAAGGCTGTTTTGATGTTTTTAATGTCTTAGGTAGCATAGCTGGCATTGTTAAATTGGGGATTCATGTAACTGGTGCCTGGGGGTACTTGTATCATTAAGGAGGTTTACCTCCTTTCTTTGAAGTAATTTCCAAAATTCACACGTTCATACGCAACTCTCCAAATTCCAATCATCTGTCCTCTAGTCCCGAAATAGCCTTGGAGTTAGAATCAAAGTTAATCTGGCATATAATAACACACCTTCTTCAACAAATACTGATCAGGTGTGAGTGAGAGGTTTAAGAAGTACACACTCTACACACCTCCATGATAACTTTTGCTGTTCCAAACGCAATAGCCCAGCACAGAAGATCAACACATCAAGATTCAAGCTTATCTCTTCTAGCATCAACAAGTTGCTTGTTCAGCCTCCATATGCCCTCCTGCCAAAGAGAACACCAACACTTTCACCGCCGGTCCATCAACAAAAGCTCAGTAGAGCCTTGAAGTCAAGGCAGGGCTGGTCTCACACTGTATGAGCAGACACTATCTCACCCAAACTTGTGAAAACAGGGCAAGGAAAAAGCAATATTACTCTCAGGTTTGTAAAACCTCCAGCCGGCTGCTGCTATTAGCAGAGCTCAGGGGGCATGGGGAACACTCTCTGATGCTGGGGCGCTAAAGCACAACTCTCCTGCAGTTCTCCTACTCTGTTGCAAGCCAGCACCCAGCCTGCTACTGAAGTGTGGGTCGTGGCCAGAAGACGGAACGCAGAATTCATGGGATGCACAAAGATGGCAGGAACATCCCATACCAGCCCTGAACTAAACCTTATACTCTCCATTACTCCTGTGGAAGCTCTTATAAAGAATGGTGGTCCTGGAACTCAGCCAAGAAGTGCACATACTATCCCACTAATACTATATATCGGCTCCGCCAAGAAGATATTTTACTGTCCTTTACTAGAGCAGCAGCTAGCGCAGAAGCCCTGCTTCGAAGTGATGTTAAAGATTTTACGACCCTGTTGAGATGTACTGATACTACTAGAGAAGGGTTACATTGCAGCAAGCCAGTAAACAACTATAAAGCAATCACTTACTTACAGATTGCTCTCTACACTCTACTCCCAGTCAAGGTTCTGCCTAGTATTTTACCTCTGGCATACAAACTGTATCATTTCGAGTGCACCTCCAGCATCTCTTAGGGTGTATTCTCTGTATAGTCAGCATTGGTGAATGGATTATTTTAGTGGCAGACTGCTTTCTGCAAGATGTCTGAGTGCAAACAGACCATAGAGTGGCCTCCTGATCATCAGACAATATAGGTTATTGGGACACTTTCTCAAATGTAACAATGTGATTTTTTTCCCTTTGGGAAGTTTGGCAACTCGTCGTTTGGGCAAAAGCATGGTGAGTGCTTGTAAAATCATCTGCTGTTTTCCTGAGGACTGTATTCTGTTGAATCTTGTCCTGTTCTTGTTTTGCAACAACTACCGGTCTTCTTGGATTTGTTGTTGCAAAATTGTCTGCCCCTTCATCAGATTATAATCCTATCAGCTGTAGATTGGTGATCTGGAGCACTCGTGTACTCCCTCTTCTAACATCACCTAAGAGTGTGCATACATAGATTATTTATTGGCTTTTGAGTCAAAGCATTGGGATAGAATCAAATAATTCATAAATATTCAGGTATGGCTTCTTAGTCTTCTCAAAGCAACTCCCCCTGAGCACATTTATGACAGGTAGGAGGCACTTTTTTTTACTTAAGATAACTTCTTTCTTATCTTTCCAAACAGCCTTCTCTCGATATTTCACTGCCCTGTTATAGGCAGATGCCAGGTTCTGTCTTGTCGATCTCCTTTAGTCATAACCTATTTTTCGGCCTCCCATACTTTAAGATAATCTACCTGCTATCCAGCAAAATAAATAGACATTGGGAAATAATAGCCATAAAGAACTATGAAACATACAGGGCTCCGATGTAATGGCGGTTGGATTGCCATTCAAAGACTGGCCAAATACTTTCCTAAATCAGAGATGAGCAACTTATTAGAACATTTGAATGTTGAGAGCTACATTGAAGAAAATGGAGTCGCTCCAGGTTATATTGGCTGGTATAAGCCCGGAGCTCCAATGTTTGTCTTCAGGTTTCTACCTTTTTAATTTAGAACATTCTACCCTTAGTGGGTGAAATATTCTAATAGACTTATAGCCGTTACGCCTCACTCTATACCTGTTGTTAAAGGCCCTCACCCGCGCAATAGACCCTCACCTGTGGCTTGTGCCTATAAATCGGGTTCTGGGCCTTTAATAGCTGGTACAGCAGCAGCTAAAAGTAAAGTAAAAAACCTTACTTGGGAATGGCTGAAGCTAACTAAAGCAGCGTAAAAAAAACTACACTTAAAAGTGAGACTCATTCGAAGTGTTATGAAGCAAATAATGCTCATGCAGATGTTGTTCAGGTGACTTTGATATTGTGTCTACACACAAACATTCTCTTTTGGGGGGGTTACAGATGTATGGTAGCAATCCAAAGGACTGCCCATTGGAGGGTGAAGGACACCTTTTAGTCTAGGTTTGCTTCTGTGCAAAATGTGCCAAAGACCAAGACCTCATAAGTAACATTATTAACATGTGTATGACTGTTAGGCCTGGCCCTTTATGCAGGGTCACCCCCAAAATGTATACCTTCCTCCTCCCTTTTTTGTGTCCTCGTTTTTATTGGCTTTAGGACTCTGGGCACTTTATCACGGCTAACCAGTGCTAATGTGCATGTGCTCTCTCTTTAAAATATGGTAACATTGGCCTGTCCACAATTAGCAATTTATTTACTAACAAGTCCCTAGTAAAGTCCCTTACATGGGCCCAGGGCCTGTACATTACATTTTACTAGTGGGCCTGCAGCACTGATTGTGCTACTCACTTCAGTAGCACTTTAAATATGGCTCAAGCCTGCCACTGCAGAGCTTGTGTGTGCAGGTTAAACTGCAATTTTAACCTGGCGAGTTTACCAACTTGCCTGTCCCAAACCTTCCCTTTTATTACATATAAGTCACCCCTACGGTAGGCCTTAGGTTGGGCTACGGGCATGGTAAACTGTATTTAAAAGGTAGGACATGTACTTTTGAGTTTTACACGTCCTGGTAGTGACAAGCTGCTAAATTGATTTTTCACTACCGCTAGGTCTATCTTTTCCATAGGTTAACATTGGGATTGCCTTAAAACATATTTTAAGTATAATTTCCAATTGAGAAAAGATATTGATTTGGAGTGTGAGGACTTTGGACTCACAATTTAACATTACAACTGATGGTGAAGTCGGATTTTAGAATGTAAATCTGAAAATGCCACTTTTAGAAAGTTGGCGTTTTTTTAGTTTAACCATTCTGTGCCTCTGCCGGTTTCTGAATACATGTCTGGGTTGTGTGACAGCTGGGCTTTGTGCATTCTCCCTAGACCAGAGGTCTTAAAACTTTTTTCTCTGAGCCACCCTAACTAAAATGTTTTAATGTCAGGTCCCCCCTCCAAATATTTACAGCAAGGATTAAGTGAACAGGAGGGACAGATCTGAGCGGAGGGGGGCCTGGCTTATGAGATCATTTAAGGAGTGCTTTTTCTATAGCTCATAAACCACACTAAATATGAGACTTATAATCAGCAAATGAATCAAACAAAAACAGTTATGAACCAAAAATACTGCCCCCTATAATTTTGCACTCCTGGATCCCAATGTAACTACACTTGCTGCACTAATGATAACTTCCGTCCTGAGTAGCAGGCTATCTCCTCTGCCTCTTATTTCCTTTCGCCACTGTGCCATACCATCACTTTAATCTTTAAACAGGCCCTCTGTCCCTTGCAGAAAAAAAGAGCTCCCACATGGTGTCTTCCTTTATCTGCAATGGTGCCCTTGGTTGTAATGTTAGAAAGGAAAAAGAGCTCCCATGCACCTTTGTTAAAGTGAGACAGTCATAACTGTGATGGGGTAGGCTTCTCTGAACCCATGGCCTCAGCGCTACTGAACCTGCATCACTAATGTTAGCAACTGCCTTGCAAAGAGGGCAGTATCCACTGCCCTTTGTTAAAAACATGGACTCCCGTCTAACCACACACCCTTCTCTAGCATCTCTCTGAGACCAAACAAAGGAGACTCCAATGCTTTAATTTTCTCCCTCCTGTGGGCTAATTATTCTTTCTGTCCCTTTATGTTAAAAAGTAGCAAGTTTTCCAGCCAATGGATTTGTTTAGGTTCCTACGCCTCAAAGCTCTTGTCGCTACCAGAGCCATTTTACCACACAAACCAACACTTTGCAATAAATTACTTCAGCTCATGTAACTGGGCCACATGGTATCGAAAATATACAAAATTATTTTCCCTATGCCTCAGAAAGCACACAGGAAGTGCAAGCGAGACTGGGAAAAAGAAACCAACTCCTCTAATATGGTATTCGATTGGGACAAGATTCACCTCACCCCTTTTTCTAACAAAATATCTCCGATACTCTCTCAGAGCAAATTCATGTTGATAAACAGATCGTACTAGACCCCAGACAATCTTTTTAAACTCAAACTCCTTGATAGCCCCCTCTGTTGGAGCTGTAAAACCCAAGTTGGTGACCTGGCTCACATGCTCTTTTATTGCCTACTATTCCAAACATTCTGGGATAAGATTTATAATTATATTCAACAAATCTTCCACTACCGACCGCCCAGGGACTTCGCATATGTCTTACTGAGGGTAACTGACCCGAGAATAACAAAGGAGCATGACAGACACCTACTGGATCTCATGTTAACACTGGCATGTAAAGTCGTCTTGAGTAAGTGGAAGAGTGCTTCCGATGTTTCTTTCAAAATTTGGCAGGAATGGCTGGCTGCATTAAGGGGAGCAGATAATGACGTTCATCATTCATCACCTTGGCGAAAACCTCACAAACAACTCTGGAGCTTACTTGACCCACTGGAGCTCTGCTACGACCCGCCGTAGGCCAGTTTGGTTGTTACACCTGTGATCCATACCTCTTTTTGTCACCTTAATGGGCATGTACATCGGCGCTGTGAACCGATGTCTTGAGCGAAGCTTAGTGTCACAGGTTACACTGCTGCTGTCCAGCTTTCCTCCTTTTTCTTCCTTTCTCTCCCCTTTGCTCTCTTCCTCCTTTTCTCCCTATCCTCCATCACTTTTGCTTTCTAGATTGAATATCTTATGCATGGATATCATGCTTAATGCTTATTGACTGTAAAATCTCTGTTTGTGATTCGTTACGCTTATTTCTCCTGTGACATGTATCTGGGTTATGTGGTCCTCATATATGTAACTTATGTGCTCGCCCATGCTTTATTCTTTGTACTCTTTTTGCTTATTTTGTACTCTTTCAACTCTTAAATAAAAAGATTTGAAATCAAAAAGTAGCAAGTTTATCCTGGGTACTAAAGCTAGCAAGTAAAATCGGCAGCTACTCCACTTCATTTTAAGACAGCCATATTTGAGCAGCAGTGGCCATTTACACACCATACAACATTACCTGCTGCACTAATGGATGGCCCTTTTTAGATATATAAAAAGGGCTCCCTTATTTCGTCTCCTTCCCTGAGGTATCTCTCTGAGGAAGCAGCCTCTGACCACTTGTAACCATAAATATGAAGCTGCCACACAGTTCTTCCTCTTCTGGGCCATCTCTGACTATATTTATGAATCCCACTATTTTCCTCTTTCTCCTGGACCATTACTCTGTGGTCCTAGGGGTCAAGAGGATCAGAGCTCTGCATCTGAATAGAACCCTGCTGACTTCCTCCTTGCTAGCCCCTGGATGCACCTTTGACAAAAACAACTGCCCCGAATGGTGAATGCCGTCTTTAGGGTGCCTCTGCTTGAAAGCCAGGGTGGGGTGGTAGTGCAGAAAGTTAAAGAACATACAGCTTTTTCTTTTGTTTGCATTTTAATATAGCGCGAATTTGATCCGAAGGTATCAGAGCGTTTTGCATGAGCACCAGTTGCATTACAGACAAATACGTTGATTTTTTTTCAGGCGCAGAGAGATTAAGGGATTTGCCCAGAATCATAGGATGCTTGAGCCTTCCGCCAAAACTCAGACCTGGTTCTCCAGCTTCAAGGCCGGCCTCTTACCAGCCATTAATTGATTGAGTCACTTAAAGCCAGAACAACTGGAAATAGGAGGTTCTGAGGCAGCAGCTTTTTAGGTCGCGCCTAGCGAAGGACCTATTGTTGGCGGTTTCGGGGGAATGTGAGACAGCGTTCGGGCACGCGCCTCGCTGTCTCAGATTCCTTCGAGGGCGCGCACGGCGCCGTGCACATCCCATGCCTCGCATTCGCAGCCTCTCTCAATCACACACAGTCATGCATGCGCACACACATTCCCACGAGCACACACTCCCCCCCTCCCCCCCAGGCATACACACACACACACACGCACGTATGCACCCCCCTCCCCCACCACTCATGGGGCTCACGCGCACACATACGCGCGCACACACACACATATCCCCCCTTCCACTCACCGTGCTCTTTTGTCGCGTCGCCTCGCTGAGCTCCTTTTCTCTGGCGCATCTCCACACGCAGGGCACTTCTCTGGATTTTCACGCTACCGCGGGGCTCTCCCTCCATGATGGGAGCCCCGCATCAACGAGCAACACCTGCCTCTTCCGGCCGCGTCACAGGCCCTGCCCATGTCACGGGCAAGGATGCCTGACTTCCTGGTTTCGCCCCCGCCGACAACACGTGCAGCAACCTAGACCGGTAACTTGTTTATTAATTATAATCATTTGTGTTGAAGGCTTAAAGGTCAGGCTGACCGAAAATTGGCTAGTGTGACCGGATGTTCTGATGATTGTGTAGCTTAATTGCTGTAAAACATCGCGATATTGGTTTATGACGGGAGTATAACTCCAGAAGTGTAGAGAATGTGATCACTACACTGCGCTCACACGTAGCCGTGTAGTTTCTTTCACGGCCATCGTGACGTCAGAGCTATGAAGATGTCGGCATCATATTATTGCGCTATCACAGCTGTTCGGATACCCAGATCACTTATTTTAAATGTGAGATTCGAGGGTCCCCATAAATCGGTTTCAACGATAGAACGTATGTACGTCAGGCAGCGACCCCTGCTGGCCAAGGCGTACCTTTGAGGTAAAAAAAATCCTTGTTATTTCATAGTGCTTAGATGAGCAGATGCGTTTTCTTTTGTAGCGTCCATTGTGAACCGAACCTCCTCTGGGCACAAGGGCGTTCAGGGACTGGATTTGTGCCCCTGAAATGTGAAGGATTGGGAGCACTGGGGCATGAAGCCCTGCCCACTGCCCCCCCCCCCGAGCCTGTCTCAATAATTGCAGTGCCAATTTTAATGGTATCCAGCAATATTACCTCCTCACGTTGCCCACCAGTGCTAACTGCTCATTCTACCTCAAGTGACAGCGCCTCACACTGCCCACAAGAGCCCGCTTGTGACTCTGCCCAGCTACTCACATTGCCAGGAACTGTTCATATATCCCATTAACACCAGCCCCTTGCACTTTTCTCTAGTTCCTGCTCACCAGTGCCAGCCCCACACTCTGCTGCAATATGACAGCTTCTCATGCTTGTCTGCACTGCCCCCCCTTCCCCCAGTCCTCTCATAACTTGCTCTGCCATCGAAATAGAATGTGCCTCGAAGCCTGCTGTACCGTAGACTGCCTGCCTCGCACCCTTCTACACACCATTGCGATCACCACATACTGTTAACCACCCCCACACTTACCGCTCAGTGGGTTTCCCAAAGCTTGTTTGTTGTTAAAGTGCCCCCCATGTCGCACTTTAATTTTATTGCCGGCTGCGCTTTTCTTTATAGCGGCTTGCCGAATTTACTTTAACACAGCATTGTTTTTTGCTAAAGAGCCCCCACGGTTGCAAAGGCGTCCACACCCCTTTCTGTATGCGACGCTTGCCCGGATCACTTTAGAAATTGCACAACTCCGTAGGCAGTGGTGGCGTGCAGTGTGTGGCATCAATTCCTGGTTCCCTCGGTCTCACTGTTACGGTAAAATGCAGCATTTTAATTGTATTATTTATGTGCTGCTTGTAGGGTCAGTTTTACGAGCGCCGCACTCCATCACCTTTCTTTCACACCCGGCGAGGGGGGTTCTTGCCACGTCCTCTGATATCAATGATGAGCACAGTTTTTCGACTGTCTACGGGATCTATAGCTTATTTTGCTCACAGGCGGCTCAATTTCAGATGATAATGTGGGGTTTCTTTAGGACATCTCTGCCGCTACAGTTAGGATACTTGTGTCTGTGGCTCCGTGAGGTGCCATATCTAAATTCAGCTTTTTCGACAATAGTTTATTGCAAACAAGTGTCTTTCTTTAAGGGGAGTGACATTAATACCAAGTTTCTCTAATACCGAGGTTATTTCCGTAGTCAAGGCCCCCACTGCTGAAGTCACCAACAAAGTAATAGACACGCTCTTGTAGGTTTTATTTGTAGTGGAAGGGCAGGTAGTGGAGGCCATTTACTCGTACCCATAGTACATCATACTATTTTGCACAGATGAAAGAGGTGTGTCCCTGGCTGTAACAGGCACTGGTTGGCCCTTTCCTGGCCCCTACTTCGCTCTGGAACACCCCGTGCAGCAGTGTGCCAAGGTCCGTTTTATACATCTACTGCTGCAGGTAACTATGCGTGGAGGCTCCTCTTCCCTGCCACAGTGCAGGCTGGATGTTGAAGTCCTCAATACAAGAATACAGGTGTTCCACACAACGATGTGCTAGAGCGTGTTTCATAGGGCTACTGCTTCAGGTACAGTTGCGTGAGTGCCCCTCCTCCTCCCTGCCCCAGTGCAGACTGGATGTTGCAGTCACGAAACAACACCACAGCACCACCCAGCACCACTCAGCACCAGAGCAGCACCACTCAGCACAACAGCAGCACCACTCAGCACCACCCCAGCCTCACTCAGCGCAACCCCAGCATCACTCAGCACCACCACAGCACCACTCAGCACCACCACAGCACCACTCAGCACCACCACAGCATCACTCAGCGCCACCACTCAGCACCACCACAGCATCACTCAGCGCCACCCCAGCATTACTCAACGCCACCCCAGCACCACTCAGCACCACCCCAGCATCACTCAGCACCACCACATTATCCCTCAGCACCACCACATTATCACTCAGCACCACCACAGCACCACCACAGCACCACTCAGCACCACCACAGCACCACTCAGCACCACCACAGCATCACTCAGCACCACCACAGCATCACTCAGCACCACCACAGCACCACTCAGCACCACCACAGCATCACTTAGCACCACCACAGCACCCCTCAGCACCACCACAGCATCACTCAGCACCACCACAGCATCACTCCGCACCACCACAGCATCACTCAGGGCCTCCACAGCATCACTCAGGGCCTCCACAGCATCACTCAGGGTCTCCACAGCATCACTCAGGGCCTCCACAGCATCACTCAGGGCCTCCACAGCATCACTCAGGGCCTCCACAGCATCACTCAGGGCCTCCACAGCATCACTCAGGGCCTCCACAGCATCACTCAGGGCCTCCACAGCATCACTCAGGGCCTCCACAGCATAACTCAGGGCCTCCACAGCATCACTCAGGGCCTCCACAGCATCACCCAGGGCCTCCACAGCATCACTCAGCACCACTCAGCACCACCACAGCACCACTCAGTGCCATCCCAGCACCACTCAGCACCACCACATTATCACTCAGCACCACCACATTATCACTCAGCACCACCACATTATCACTCAGCACCACCACAGCACCACTCAGCACCACCACAGCACCACCACAGCATCACTCAGCGCCACCCCAGCACCACTCAGCACCACCACATTATCACTCAGCACCACCACATTATCACTCAGCACCACCACAGCACCACTCAGCACCACCACAGCACCACTCAGCACCACCACAGCATCACTCAGCACCACCACAGCATCACTCAGCACCACCACAGCATCACTCAGCACCACCACAGCATCACTCAGCACCACCACAGCATCACTCGGCACCACCACAGCATCACTCGGCACCACCACAGCACCACTCGGCACCACTCAGCACAACCACAGCACCACCACAGCATCACTCAGCGCCACCCCAGCATCACTCAGCGCCACCCCAGCACCACTCAGCACCACCACATTATCACTCAGCACCACCACATTATCACTCAGCACCACCACAGCACTACTCAGCACCACCACAGCACCACTCAGCACCACCACAGCACCACTCAGCACCACCACAGCATCACTCAGCACCACCACAGCATCACTCAGCACAACCACAGCATCACTCAGCACCACCACACCATCACTCAGCACCACCACAGCATCACTCAGCACCACCACAGCATCACTCAGCACCACCACAGCATCACTCAGCGCCACCCCAGCATCACTCAACACCACTCCAGCACCACTCAGCACCACCCCAGCATCACTCAGCACCACCACAGCACCTCCACAGCACCACTCAGCACCACCACAGCATCACTCAGCACCACCACAGCATCACTCAGCACCACCACAGCATCACTCAGCACCACCACAGCATCACTCAGCACCACCACAGCATCACTCAGCACCACCACAGCATCACTCAGCACCACCACAGCATCACTCAGCACCACCACAGCATCACTCAGCGCCACCACAGCATCACTCAGGGCCTCCACAGCATCACTCAGCACCACCACAGCACCACTCAGTGCCATCCCAGCACCACTCAGCACCACCACATTATCACTCAGCACCACCACATTATCACTCAGCACCACCACATTATCACTCAGCACCACCACATTATCACTCAGCACCACCACAGCACCACTCAGCACCACCACAGCATCACTCAGCGCCACCCCAGCACCACTCAGCACCACCACATTATCACTCAGCACCACCACATTATCACTCAGCCCCACCACAGCACCACTCAGCACCACCACAGCACCACTCAGCACCAAGCACCACTCAGCACCACCACAGCATCACTCAGCACCACCACAGCATCACTCAGCACTACCACAGCATCACTCAGCACTACCACAGCATCACTCAGCACTACCACAGCATCACTCAGCACCACCACAGCATCACTCAGCACCACCACAGCATCACTCAGCACCACCACAGCATCACTCGGCACCACCACAGCACCACTCGGCACCACTCAGCACAACCACAGCACCACCACAGCATCACTCAGCGCCACCCCAGCATCACTCAGCGCCACCCCAGCACCACTCAGCACCACCACATTATCACTCAGCACCACCACATTATCACTCAGCACCACCACAGCACCACTCAGCACCACCACAGCACCACTCAGCACCACCACAGCATCACTCAGCACCACCACAGCATCACTCAGCGCCACCACAGCATCACTCAGCACCACCACAGCATCACTCAGCACCACCACAGCATCACTCAGCACCACCACAGCATCACTCAGCACCACCACAGCATCACTCAGCACCATCACAGCATCACTCAGCACCACCACAGCATCACTCAGCGCCACCCCAGCATCACTCAACGCCACTCCAGCATCACTCAACGCCACTCCAGCACCACTCAGCACCACCCCAGCATCACTCAGCACCACCACAGCACCTCCACAGCACCACTCAGCACCACCACAGCATCACTCAGCACCACCACAGCATCACTCAGCACCACCACAGCATCACTCAGCACCACCACAGCATCACTCAGCACCACCACAGCATCACTCAGCACCACCACAGCATCACTCAGCACAACCACAGCATCACTCAGCACAACCACAGCATCACTCAGCACAACCACAGCATCACTCAGCACCACCACAGCATCACTCAGCACCACCACAGCATCACTCAGGGCCTCCCCACAGCATCACTCAGGGCCTCCACAGCATCACTCAGGGCCTCCACAGCATCACTCAGGGCCTCCACAGCATCACTCAGCACTACCACAGCACCACTCAGTGCCATCCCAGCACCACTCAGCACCACCACATTATCACTCAGCACCACCACATTATCACTCAGCACCACCACATTATCACTCAGCACCACCACATTATCACTCAGCACCACCACAGCACCACTCAGCACCACCACAGCACCACCACAGCATCACTCAGCGCCACCCCAGCGCCACTCAGCACCACCACATTATCACTCAGCACCACCACATTATCACTCCAGACCCCCTGGCCCTCGCGTTTCCCAGCCTTCCCGCATTACCTACGATGCTTCCACCCTCCTAGCCCTTAACCCCGGCTGCTCCACCAACTGCGTCCAAGCCGCTCCTGGACACACCCATGGACCTTTCTCATGCTACTCCTGCAAATTCATCGGTACCGTCACCAACTCCGCTACGCTCACATCTCAGACTCCCGACTCTACCCGCCTACAATGCATCCTTCTCAACACCCGATCGGTCCACAGGCACGCCATTGACCTTTGGAATCTACTAGACACCATCTCTCCAGACGTCGCCTTCCTAACAGAAACATGGATGAACGCTTCCTCCGCCCCAGACATCACCATTGCCATCCCTGAAGACTATAAGATAACACGTAAGGACCGTACCGGCCACACAGGAGGAGGAATCGCTATCGTCCATAAAAAATCGATCCACATCTCTACCAGCTCAGACGTCAATCTCGCCAACTCTGAACACCTTCACTTCCAGATCCACATCGACCCCAAGACCACACTCAGAGGCACCCTCCTATACAGACCACCAGGACCCCGCGCACAATTCAGTGAAGACATCACGGACTTCATCACGCCACACGCGCTCCCCTCCAAAGATTACATCCTTCTGGGAGATCTCAACTTTCACCTTGAAAAGAACAACGACCGCAACTCCACCACCCTGCTGGACAACCTCGCCAACCTCGGACTTAAACAACTGGTCACTTCCCCCACCCACATCGCAGGTCATACTCTCGACCCTATCTTCACCTCCAGCAATCACGTCTCCTTCAGCCACACTACGGCTCTCCTTTGGACTGACCACAGCTGCGTTCACTTTACCTACAACAAGCCTAAACTCATCAACCACCCCCAACCAACTCTGCAAAGAAACTGGAACAAAATCACCATCGACCAGATCTCCTCATCGCTCCTTCTAAACACCCCAGCCCACTCTTCTAACCCAGACCAAGCCGCCACCAACTTCACCCTATGGTTATCCAACAGCGCCGACATCCTAGCACCATTGAAAAAACGTCAAAGCAAACCTGGCAGCAAGAAGGCCTCATGGTTCAACGATGAGCTTAAGAAGTCCAAGAAACTCTGCCGCTCCCTTGAAAAGGCCTGGAAAAAAGACCCAACCACTAGCACCAAGGACGCCTTCAAAAACGCTACCCGCATACACCACCAATTAATCCGAAAGGCCAAGAAAACAGCATTCAAGGATCGACTAGATAACAACGCCCACAACAGCAAGGAACTTTTCAACATCGTCAAGGAATTTACCAATCCCTCTGCCAACTCCAACGACATCACCCCCTCTCAAGCCCTCTGCGACTCCCTAGCTTCATTCTTCCACAACAAAATTGCAGACATCCACAACAGCTTCGACAACCAACCCGGACACCAACCCACCCATCCATATGCCGAACATTCACCCCCTTTGAACACCCTTAACGACTGGAACCCAATCTCTACTGAGGACACCATCCGCCTGATGAACTCCATCCACTCAGGATCCCCCACAGACCCATGTCCTCACCACATATTCAACAAAGCAGACTCCATCATAGCACCGCACCTCCGAGACGTCATCAACTGCTCCTTCAACTCCGCCACCTTCCCGGAAAGCTGGAAACACGCTGAACTCAGCGCCCTTCTGAAAAAACCCCCAGCGGACCCCTCCGAACTCAAAAATTACCGCCCCATCTCGCTCCTTCCATTCCCGGCCAAAGTCATCGAGAAAGCTGTCAACAACCAGCTCGCCGCTTTCCTCGAAGCCAACAAATCCCTCGACTCCTCACAGTCTGGCTTCCGAGCAAAACACAGCACTGAGACGGCCCTCATCGCAGCAACAGACGACATCCGAACTCTACTGGACAATGGAGACACAGTCGCCCTCATCCTCCTCGACCTCTCTGCAGCCTTCAACACAGTCTGCCACAGCACCCTTTTACAACGCCTCAGAAACATCGGAATACAAGGAAAAGCACTTGAATGGATCACCTCGTTCCTCACCGGAAGAACCCAGAGAGTCCGCCTTCCACCATTCAAGTCCGAGGCCACTGAAGTCATCTGTGGCATTCCACAAGGATCCTCACTCAGTCCCACCCTCTTCAACGTATACATGAGCCCCCTCGCGGCCATCGCCCGCCAACACAACCTCAACATCATCTCCTACGCGGATGACACTCAACTGATCCTTTCACTCACCAATGACCCTAGCACCGCCAAAACTAACCTACACGAAGGAATGAAAGAAGTTGCCGAATGGATGGAACACAGCCGTATGAAACTAAACTTGGATAAAACAGAAGTCCTCATCTTAGGTACATCCCCCTCTGCATGGGACGACTCTTGGTGGCCGGAAGCCCTTGGAAAAGCACCCATCCCGACAGACCACGCACGGAACCTAGGCATTATCCTGGATTCTTCACTTTCAATGAACAGACAAGTCAGCGCCGTCTCCTCATCCTGCTTCAACATCCTTCGC
Source organism: Lissotriton vulgaris (assembly GCF_964263255.1). NCBI lineage: Eukaryota > Metazoa > Chordata > Amphibia > Caudata > Salamandridae > Lissotriton > Lissotriton vulgaris. The sequence goes on from NC_141699.1 coordinate 956,590,557, forward strand.
ATGCTCAAAAAAACATTTCGCTGGATCCCCACCGAAACCAGGAAAACAGTCACCCACGCTCTGGTCACGAGCCGACTGGACTACGGAAACACCCTCTACGCAGGTACTACCGCTAAACTCCAGAAAAAACTCCAACGAATCCAAAACGCCTCAGCCAGGATCATATTAGACATCCCGCGTAACGAACACATCTCTGATCACTTGAAAAACCTCCACTGGCTACCCGTCAATAAGAGGATCACTTTCCGTCTCCTAACCCACGCACACAAAGCACTCTACGAAATCGGACCAGAATGCCTCAACTCACGACTGTCCTTCTACACCCCCTCCCGCCAACTACGATCTTCCAGTCAAGCCCTCGCCACTGTACCTCGCATCAACAAGACCACCATGGGAGGTAGATCCTTCTCATACCTGGCAGCTAAAACATGGAACTCACTTCCCACTTACCTTCGCCTTACCCAGAACCACCTAGCATTCAGAAAGCAACTTAAAACGTGGATATTTGACAAGTAATCCTCCTCCCCTCCCTAAGCGCCTTGAGACCCTCTGGGTATGTAGTGCGCTATATAAATTTTATGACTTCACTTGACTTGACCACCACAGCACCACTCAGCACCACCACAGACACCACTCAGCACCAAGCACCACTCAGCACCACCACAGCATCACTCAGCACCACCACAGCATCACTCAGCACCACCACAGCATCACTCGGCACCACCACAGCATCACTCGGCACCACCACAGCACCACTCGGCACCACTCAGCACAACCTCAGCACCACCACATTATCACTCAGCACCACCACAGCACCACTCAGCACCACCACAGCACCACTCAGCACCACCACAGCATCACTCAGCACCACCACAGCATCACTCAGCACCACCACAGCATCACTCAGCACCACCACAGCATCACTCAGCACCACCACAGCATCACTCAGCACCACCACAGCATCACTCAGCACCACCACAGCATCACTCAGCGCCACCCCAGCATCACTCAACGCCACTCCAGCACCACTCAGCACCACCCCAGCATCACTCAGCACCACCACAGCACCTCCACAGCACCACTCAGCACCACCACAGCATCACTCAGCACCACCACAGCATCACTCAGCACCACCACAGCATCACTCAGCACCACCACAGCACCACCACAGCATCACTCAGCACCACCACAGCATCACTCAGCACCACCACAGCATCACTCAGCACCACCACAGCATCACTCAGCACCACCACAGCATCACTCAGCACCTCCACAGCATCACTCAGGGCCTCCACAGCATCACTCAGGGCCTCCACAGCATCACTCAGGGCCTCCACAGCATCACTCAGGGCCTCCACAGCATCACTCAGGGCCTCCACAGCATCACTCAGGGCCTCCACAGCATCACTCAGGGCCTCCACAGCATCACTCAGGGCCTCCACAGCCTCACTCAGGGTCTCCACAGCATCACTCAGGGCCTCCACAGCATCACTCAGGGCCTCCACAGCATCACTCAGGGCCTCCACAGCATCACTCAGGACCTCCACAGCATCACTCAGGACCTCCACAGCATCACTCAGGGCCTCCACAGCATCACTCAGGGCCTCCACAGCATCACTCAGGGCCTCCACAGCATCACTTAGGGCCTCCACAGCATCACTCAGGGCCACCACAACATCACTATGTGCTACTACAGCATCACTGAACGCCACAGCATCACTCATCGCCACTACAACATCACTCCGCACCATCACAGCATCAATCTGTGCAACCATTCAACAACAACTAGTTCAAATATGTTTTCTCAATGTTTCAAGCTTTATTACAAATGTCACAAAAAGATGTTAATATTTCACTTCTGTTGGATTTTCGTCACAATAAAATACACTGAACATAATCTTCACAAACATTATTTACAAAAGTTTAAGCTATTGCCATTATAAATTACAATCACTTTTATTTAAGTATTCATTATTTTAAAAAAATTAAAAGCCATTGTTATTTGTAATATCAATACATCTAAGTCACGTAAATACAAAACATGTAGCATTACAAATGCTATAGGTGTCACATTTGCAAAAGTTGTAACTATTGGCATTGTAAATGACAAAGCTATTAATTTAGCTATTTTCAAAACCAACACATAAATAAAACAATTGTCATTTACAAGACCAATAGCTCAAACTTTCCTAATGCGAGACCTATTGCATTGCAAATGCTTCTTATGCATAGTTATGGATTTACCGCATCTGGGACATATTCCATCATCTGCTGCATACTCTTCAGATTTTAAAAAAAAATGTGAATCTAGTTTAAACAGATCAAAATTTACCTAAAATGTGGCTGGCGATATTTTCCGGAGCAGTAGAAAGCCCTTCATTAAGGTTTATTGGTCATCTTGCAGTTGCTTATTGATGTATTTGGGTGTTATAATGGTACTATTGGGGTATAATAAATATGTTACCATGACTAGAAATGCCAAAAAAATCAAGTAAAGCGGACCACAAAATGTGCCGTATTACACTGCATAACTTACATTTTCCTCCTGCATAAGTTAATCAATCCTATTGCATAATTTGGTCCTCTCTTGCCACATAATTCCAGTGGCCCAGTTAATGCTTCACAGTGACAAAGATATTTTTTTTGTTGAGCGGTAATGTAGGGGTGTTATCAGATGAGCTCTGGAATATTGGAGATACTAAAATGCTTGAATTAGGTATAGTCTGATTACTTATTACTAAAAATGATATTTTGTTGCAAAGTGTTTTTATTTCAAGCACTGCATCCTTTTGCAGCAGCCTATGTTAGACTGTGTGTAATGCAAAGTTAAAATAATAACTTACATAGTTACAGTGCTTTCTGCCATAGGCTGGGACCTCGCAGCACTATCATTACAAAGGTCACTATTCTCCAAAGTGTAACTAGGAAATGCAGCAAATGAATAAGGCCACAATTCCAGGCCATCTTCATTTACATGCATTTGCAGAGGCATTTGCGCCCCCCCCCCCCTTGGAAACCATCCATGGACTTCCAGGGAGGCCGCCCACAGTTTGAAGACCTCTGCTCTAAACAGTCACACAAAGAGAGCTGGGGTGTGACATTTGCATCTGGATGGGATATCACCAGGATGAATGACCCTCCTGAGGTAGATTGAAAGGGAGGAGCTGACACTTGCACCTGAATAGTGCTGTGCCCGTCCCCACACAAATAGCTATATTACCCCCTTTAGTAAGCATGGAGCTAGAGCAGGAAAGGCAGGGACTTTGTGATCTCCAAAGGCCTCTTTGACATCTCCCCAAATTTAAAGGCACATTTTGGTATAGGCATTTTGGTGGAACCAAGGACATTTTGCCTGGAAGAAGAGCTGCTATAAGGTAGAAGGGACTGCCACTTTGCTACCTGCATTGCTCTGTTTGCCTGCTTCTTTCTGTGCTGTAGGAGGGACTGCCAATTTGCTACCTGTTCGGCTGAAGTGGCCTGCTAACTGTTGCTTCTTGTCTGGGAATGATATGGACTGGACCTGCCCTCTAAACCCAAGTTTCTCCAAGGGCTTGCCTCCTGTTTTCTGAAGTGTCAGGGACACAAAAGACTTCTTGCAGCTCTGCTGGTGCTGCTGGACTCTGCCCTCTGTGAGTACCACCCTTGCCTGAGGTGCCCCCTCCAGTCCTGGGCCTCAATACTGGGTTATGCAGCTATTTTCGGGGCACAGTGACACATTTACACCAATTGGAACGGACCTAGTGTCCTCCGATGGAGTGCTGATTCAGAGACAATGCAGGTCCCGACTGCAAGGTTCGATGCTCACACAGCACCGATTCTTCCACATTGACTGCGAGGCTTGACGTCGATGCAGTGCTGATCCTTCAACACCGACTGCGAGGCTCAACTTTGACGCCTTGACCTGACTGCCTGGATCAATAACCATGCAGTGAAGGCTTAGACACAATACTTTCTCTGTACAGGGTACTTCCTCTGTGGGCCCTGTGTGGGTCCTGTAGCTTGCCTGCCCTCCATCCCGGTCGGCCTAAACTTTGGATTTACCCTGGGCTACCACAACCTCAAGTAACCTCCTGGCGCTTTTGATTTTTTAGCACTGTTTTGGGATTTAATCTTTAAAAATTCATATCTCGACTTCTACTGATTGGATTGTTTTCATTGTGGTCTTGTTTTACTGAAATAAATATTCTTTATTGTTCTAAACAGTCTTTTTTCCAGTGTTACTGTTGTGTTGCACAAATGCTTTTCCCCTTTGCCTCTAAAGGTAAGCCTGACTTCTCTGAGCCAAGCTACCAGAGGGTGAGCACTGTTTAATTTAGGTTGTGTATCCAACTTGCCCGGAATAGGACGGTGGTCCCTACTTGGCCAGGGTACATACCTCTGCCAACTAGAGGGCCAGTTTCTAAAAATGACATTTTTAGAAATAGACTTTTTGTTGTGATGATTCTTAGTGCCTTGCATTGGGATTATGTTGAAATTGTAGGTAGATTGCTTAAGAAATGTTGCTCATTTCATTACTCACACACAGATTGTATGACTACCTTCTCAACAAACTGGAAACAGGGCCTTCAATTACCTATAGAAAAAAAAAGAGTTTCAACTTCTGTCTACAGTAGAAGAATTTGAAGCAATTAGTGCAGTGTTGGTAGCCAGGTACCATGGCTTTGTCGATTGCCAGGTATCGACAAAGCCATTGTACATGGATACCAACAGTGCACTAATTGCTTCACATTCTTCTACTGCAGACATGTTGCAAAGTTAAGATAAGGAAGACATTTAATAAAAATTAAGAAAAACAGTCACCGGCAAAGACAGCAGGTCTGGGTTTAATGTGCTAAAGCTCGTGGTATTAGCACATTAGAGCAAGACACACAGGAGGACCCAGCAGGACCGGGCACAGAGGGCTGTTCTTGTGAAGTAGCCCCTAATGCAGCTCAATTAAGGTATTCGAGTTACAGTGGAAGGATATACCCTAACAAATGAAAAGATTGGATGGGAGATGAATACTCCAATGGACACACATAAGACATGAATGACATCTCAATCCAATGGCTAAAAGCGGACCGTCCATGAAAGTCAAGGCTTGAAAGGGCTAGCATCCAAGGGGAGGTTTATCATTTTTCACAACAGTAAAATATAACTGGTCCACAGAAGAAGTAGATGTGGAAGAAAACTGGCTGCAAGCATTAAAATTGACTGGTAAACACCATACCATTAGGTTAAACTGGCAATTAACAATTGTTAACGTATACATTCATCCAGACAGAAAGCTACAGAAGGCGAAATTTCTAACACTGGTAAACTTGATCAAGGTGCTACAAAAGACCCACAAGCACAGTAATCTGATAATTTCGGGAGATTTTAATAGTAATTTCATAAACTGTAAACAGTCCAGAAGTAAGAGGAGGGATACCCCGGGAATTAAATCAACAATCCAAGATCTGGAAGCTCTAGGTTTAATCACCTTGAACGGTAATGCAACTGGAGATAGACCAGCGGCCACCACGTTTCTGAGTGGAAAGAGTCAATCAATTATTGACTTTACCTTTGTCAGTCACAATCTCATTCCTAGGATAAATTGCTTCTAAATTTTCACACGCCCAGAAAGCGCTCATTTTCCACAGATAATGAAAATTAACATCACTTTAGTTCAAACAGAAATATTAAAGTCTCTGGCACAATTTCCAGAAAAATATAATCTGAGGAAACTGAAGTGGCGAGGACAAGACACAAAAATAATAATGGAAACAATCCAGGATAACGTGACAACGCTAGGGACACACAAAGAAATAGCGTTAAAAAATTGGGAACTTTTGGGCAGTTTCTCATTCAAACATTTCCAGCAATTCCAGGACAACAAATGAAGAAAGATGCCAGGAATGAGCCATGGTTTAATAACCAACTGCAAGATCTTAAAAGGAGCATTGCCAGAGAGGTGCACCTCTGTGCAACGGCAGCAAAAATGGGAAAAAATCTGATAACGGCAAACTACAGGAAATGCGGAAAAAATACAAGAAAAATTTAAGGGAGGTAAAAAGAGAGTATAAAGATTCCATGTGGAATAAACTACTATGGGCAAGCAAACTGCCAACAAGCAGGGAATTCTCATGAATAATTAATAATCTGACAAAGAGCTAAAGATTCCACCAAGACAACGGAATAGGAGAAGATACGTGGATTAAATATATTCAAACGATGTACAACTAAGTTGGACACGTTAATGTAGCCACGGTCTTAAAAGAACCCGGAGGAGAACATCTTAGTCCCCAACCACAGGACAGCCATTCTCAACAAATGCTAGAGATCAGCAGTAAGGCATAAGAAAAAATCGTCAATACCAAACAACTGAAAGGAATAATAACAAAATTAAGGATAGAGGGGGAAGCAGGACCAAATGGGCTATCAAATGCTCTTTTCAAGAACGCACCTTAGTTTTGGGCAAACTATTTCACACCCCTTTTCAACTATATTTACAATCAGAAGATCGTACCAAGTTCCTGGAGAGGGAATATAATCCACCCAATATTTAAAAATGGCATTCACAGCAAGCCAGAAAATTATCAACTGATATCTCTGATTGACGTAGAAGTCAAATTATACGCATTATGTCTACTTATTCACCTACAAGAATGGATGAATGAGAAGAATATAATTCCAAAGTTTCAAACAGGTTTCAGGTCAGGAATGGGAACAACTACAAATTTGACAACTTTGGCTCTTTTGAGCGAGAAAGCACGAAAAAGGAAGACAAAATTATTTGCATGCTTCTTCGACCTGAAAGCCGCGTTTGATAGAGTAACTAGAACTCGACTTTGGAATAAATTAAAAACCTGGGGGTTACTGATCAATCTATTGGACGCAATGATTGCCCTCTACACGGAAACTTGGGCCAGAGTGAAACTAGGTGACGGAAGTAGAGTATCCGCAAGAATAAACACTCAGCGCGGCTAAAAACAAGGCTGCGTCCTGGCAACGAGTTTGTTCAATTTGTTCTTAGCAGACATAACCAAGCATATTCTTGGATGCGCAGCAGACGCGCGCAGCAGGCGCGCCGATGGTGCGTCGAAGGCGCGCCTAATGCAAGCCCGTCTGTGCCCATCCACTCCAAGTCAGCGCCCAGGGCCAGAAATGCTGTCTCTGAGGGTCTAGTTAGCAGAAGGGAGGTCCAATGGTCTAGAGAGTTTCTTCTTAACCATAGACCACCTCCATGCCTTACTCAATGCTGTCTCCTATTATCCTCTAATATGTCATTCACCTGCCCGGACTGTGGGTTCAGGCCGACTGATGCTTCTCCCCAGGATACGTTGTGTAATAAAAAGATACTACCTGGGCCTCAGTCCCTTAAGGCTGCCTTGATTAATGCCAGATCACTGAAGAAATATCATGTGGACATTTATGACCTGGAAGTAGATCACTCTTTGGATGTTCTTTTTATAACGGAAACTTAGCTTGATGTTTCATCTGACCCTATCGTTACACTGGCCACTCCGCCCGGTTATAAATTTCATCGAGCTGATCGCTTGGTCGGTAAGGGCGGTGGTCTTGCCATTTTTTATAGATCGCCTTGGGTTCTTCAAAGTGAGCCATCCTGCCTTTGGGGCAACGGTGAAGCTTTAGTTTTAGTATGGAGATTTCCACCCATTTTACCTTGGGCGGGTCCCTGATTTACCGGCCCCCGGGTTCGCCGAAGGGCTTCTTAAACACATGTGGGGATGAGATGACTGAACGAGCACTGCACTTCTCCCACTATGTGATTCTTGGAGATGTTAACCTTCATTTGGAGCTCCAAGAGGCCTTGGATTCGGCTGTTTTCCTGGATGCTCTTCAAGCCGTCCAACTAAAGCAAAGGGTCGCATTTTCAACCCATGAAGCGGGTCATACGCTTTGACCCCATTTGCTCAAATTTTGACATCCAGGTGGTCAAACCCCTGCCGGTTTGCTGGTCAGATCAATTCCCGGTCTTCTTTTCTTGGGTTGTGGCTCGGCCTGCTCAGGCTGAGGGCTGCCATCATCGCCCTGCCTACAGCAAAATTGATCCCTCACAGTACATCACCGTCTTGGCCGCCTCCAGACCTCCCTCTCAAGATACTCTAGAGGGAAATGTCAGCGGGTTTAATTCTTGGATCTCAGACCCAGTGTCTGCTTTGGCGGCGCCATGCCGTTCCAAGCTGGGCAGGGACTAGCCCTCTAAACCCTGGTTCTCACAGGAGCTGAGGGACCTTAAACAGGATTGTAAAGTCCTGGAGCATTTGTGGTGCTCGGGGGGCTATAGCCCGGTATCCAAATTAGCTCTCAGGGCTAAACTAAAGAGTTATTACTCTTCTATCGTCACTGCCAAAAAGCTTTATTCTGCATCTCGGATTGATTTGGCCAAGAATAATTCGAAGGAGATATTTGCCATTGTTCAAAATGTTATGGCCCCTGGTGCATTAATTTGTGCAAAGCCTGTCTCTACCATCTGGTGTAATACGCTCTCCCAGTACTTTGTGGACAAAATCAGTAGCATCCAAGCTTCTTTCTCCGCTCAGGCGGGAGAACTCTTAGTTCCCATTGTGGGTCACCCGATGTTGGGACCAGCTAATAGGCTTTCCACTTTTGCTCCAGTTGATCCATCTGTCACCTTTAAAATCATCAAAGCTCTGAAGTCCGGATCCCCTAAGGACCCTTGCACAGCCAGACTTCTTGCCGCAGCCGCTGACATTATTAATACGGAAGTTCACCGAAATATTAATATGTCCCTCAGTGAGGCTATGGTCCCTACGTCATGAAAGCAGGCCCTGATTCTCCCTCTCCTCAACAAGCCGGCGCAGGACCCTGCAATACCTTAGAATAATAGGTCGATCTCGCTTTTGGCCCAGTTTGGCCAAGGTATGCGAGAAAGTAGTCACCAACCATCTCACCAACTAGGTTGAGACATTCGACCTGCTGCATTCAGCACAATCTGGTTTCCGGGCAGCTTACAGTACGGAATCGGCTTTGGTAGAAGTGGCTGAGTGTTTTGGATGCCGGCGGGAGAGTTGCATTAGTTATGCTTGACCTCTCGGCGGCGTTTGACGCAGTGCCGCATGCTCTGCTTCTCAATCGCCTCTCGGAGATTGGCGTCTCTGGTTCCGTCTGGGGTTGGATTAGGTCCTTCCTGGAAGCCCGCACGCAGCAGGTCTGGCTCCCTCCCTGTGCCTCTGAGCCTCAGCAGCTGGCTATGGGTGTCCCGCAGGAGTCATCCCTTAGTCCCCTTTTATTCAGAATCTATGTTACTCCTCTGGTTTTTGTGTCCGAATCATTGGGGCCTAAGGTGATGGCTTACGCTGATGACACTCAATTGTTATTCTCTTGGAGAAGGGAGGATGAATCGATCCAGGTGGCACAACATTGCCTTGCCTCTGTCTTCCATTGGCTGGTTCGAGCCCAGCTGAAGTGCAACGAGGGGAAGTCAGAGGTTCTGTTGTATGGGTCTTTTCCAGCTGACTTCAGAGCCAAGCTGTGGCCTCCGGGCTTTCCTCTGCTGAGTGCAGAGAGTAATATCACGAAAAATGTAGGGATCTAGTTCTCTGAAAATCTTAATTTCGTGACACAAATTAATAAGCTCGTCGGGCCTGTTTTGGCACTTTGAAGGCCCTGAGAAAGTTCCTTCCCTTTCTCCCTGGTCCTGCTAAGGAAACAGTGGTGCGCGCTTTTATTTTATCACGCTTGGATTACGTGAATGCTCTGTATGTGGGCCTGCCGGAACACCTTCTACATAAACTGCAGGTTGTTCAAAATGAGGCCGCCAGACTTTTGCTTTGCCTATCAAAAGGGTGCAGTGTGCGTTCGCATTTGCACTCCCTGCACTGGCTTCCTGTGGAGTTGCGAATTCAATTCAAGGTGCTGTCCATTGCCCATAAGGCCCTATATGGTAATGGCCCGAGGTATCTGCAGGATAGATTTGTTTTCTATTCCCCGGCTAGACAGTTGAGATCCTCCTCTGAACTCCTGATGCAGACCCCCAGATTTAAGCACCCTAGGCTGGGGGGCTGCTCGCTTGTTAGGAAAGCTAGTGTTGCCAGGAATACCCTTCCTTGGGCGCTTCGGAGCATTCAGGATCCTGTGTCGTTCAAAAAACATCTTAAAACCTTCTTGTTCTGGCCGTCTTTGGTTGTGTCTGCCTTTACCTTTGCAAGCGCCGGGACACTCTACGGAGTAGCTGAGCGCAATATAAATGTATTTAACATAACATAACATATGCAATCAGCAAAGAAACATCCGCCAATGTTGGCCAAGGAGCCTATACAGTTTTTACAATATGCAGACGACATCGTAGTGCTAAGTCAGAGTCCGATTGGGCTGCATAGAGCAATAAACTTTATCTGGACCAGGAAAATCCAGAGTTAAATAAAAAGAAAACAAAAGTGGTGCGCCTAGTCGACCCCTAGAATAATAAGTTTAAATGGTATGTCAAGGGAGATCAAGTGGAAGAGCAAGCCTCCTATAAATATCTAGGTATAAAACTGGGGCACAGCACCACATACAAGGGACACAAACAGGATCTAAGTGCTAAAGCCTAATCATTCATTTTTGCTTTAAGACTGCTGAATAACAAATTGAGCTGTCCGGCTTATACTCACCTCCTAAAAGTGATGGCAGCACAAATTTTACCTACTCTGTCTTATGGTTTAGAAACATGGCATGGCCAAGAGTTATTGAACGAGCTCCAGACCAAGATATACAAAGCCGTCTTTAATATTCCCAAGTCAGCATCCCCAGCAGAGGTACGGCTGGAGCTGGTACGGCTGGAATTTGGCCTTCAAAATCAGAGGTTCCGGAGCATGAATTCTTTTGCGAAGCTCTGCCATAAAATTTGATCATCAGAGCCGGGCACACTGAATAACCTATGCTGGGATGAGATAAATGCACATATTGTGCAAGAAGTACCTACATCTTGGGGAGCATATTTGAGGAAATCACTGGTGGAGCTAGAAACCCAAGTAGTATGGGAGAGCATAGAAGAAAAGTCAACATTTAACAAAGTCAGTAATCTGTCCGCCAAAAAGAAATCATTATTGGAAGACAAAAACATCTTGTCTTAACAACGCCATGCATGGACAGTGATAAATTCCTATACTCATACAAAACCCCAAGCATACTTAGCAGCCCATTTCAGCTCCGAGATAAAAAAAGAGCTTTATTTACTATCGGCTGGGAAACCATGACTCGAAGGATTTAATGCTATCTTGGAAACATAAGTATCAATTAGAGAACTGTCGACTATGTGGTTATTCGGACGAAACATTAATACATCTGTTGTGTGTGTGCCCAGCTTTGAAGGAACTAAGGAAATCCTCTTTAAAACCGATTTTTAACGAGCTACATATTCGCACATGAGACAAGCTGTGATCAGATGGATGGAGGGCTCATCAATCATTCTGTCTTGTCGAGGTGTAAAATATTTTGCCCAAATCAGGAAACTACTCCGACAAGCAGATCAAGCGAATATAAACACTGGTTGGAAAAAAAGAAACGTGATTATAGGCCTTTCGGACATTTAAGGTTATAAAGTACTAGGCACTTAGAAGCCATTTTAACCGGTTGGTTGGTTTAAATTGGAAGTTTTTTTTATCTATCAGCTCTAGCAGCAAAATCCCCAATTAGGAGTAAATTGTGGTTTGTGATGATGACATCTTTTTTATGTCGGTGGAGATACAAAAATATATATTTTTTTTTACTTTAGTCAAACCACCTTATATTTAAAAAAAATATATCATGTACCAATGATGCTTTTATGTGATACCACAGTTTGTTTTATGCAAGTTAGTAATGATTTTAAATAATCATGCAATAAACTACTACTACTACTACAATGCTTGAAAGGGCTAGTAGACCCAAAGTCCACTCAATGTATATTGTTAGCAACAGGTCTGTTTGACAGCGATGCTGTCCAAGCTCAGACCTACAAATATGCAGTGGTCTAGGACCGAGATTAAATGAGACTGAGAACATAGCTGCCATTAGTTTTATTGGGCAGAGGATCCACACTCCTAACTCAAGCAGACCAACGCCATTCACAAAGAGTGCTCTCTCAGAATAGATGTTGAATTCCAAATAAAGGGAGTGCTCAAGTTCTTGTCAATGCCAAGGGGTAGGAGGGGGCAAGAGCCTCATCAGCTCCAAATCTGTTTGAAAGTTTCTCAAACTATAACTAAACTGATTTTGAAGGCCGCCAGCTTCTACAAATGCTTAGCTGTGGCTATTGCATTAGAAGACTTTGTGCTTGTTCATGCTATTTTCTAAACACAGGAAATTGGAAAAAAGTAATGAATAAAGAAAATATGTAGGCAAGGGAAACACCAGCAACACGGAAGGGAAACATTGTAAGGTGATGCACTGAGACGTTCGGTTCACGTAAATGTTAGCAGCAAGCAAGAATTCCAAGTGAAGCGGGCAAGATGCACGTCGTGTCCTACAGGTTAACACCATTCTGCTCTATTATACTGTTGTTCTTGCCAATGGCATTACATGCTGTGGAAACAACACTTGAACAGATGCAGCCTTTGATGGGCCATCTGAATTCAGTTTCTATCTTGATATTCCCGCTGGCAAGAGTTCAGTCGGAAGCCAGCAGCATCTACTCCCAGAAGCAGAAAGACTTTCATTTATTAATGTATGTAAATGGAGTGCTAGAGGTGTTAACTCTGCTTTTTCAACATTCCTTTAGTCTGCCAGTTTTGATAGTTAACTGGTGAGTGGCATTGACTTCCTCAATGTACAGCTTTTCTTGTACGGCCAATCCATGTCTTTTGAGGAAAGTTTTAGAGCAATTGGACTATTTTCAAATCACTGTTCAAATGTTTTTTTGCACAACTGTCAAAAATAGAAGTAAGAGATAAATGGGCATATCAATCAGAATTAAGCAATGCCATAAACAAATATAACTGAAAGCATTACAGTGCAGTACAAATGCTCTCCTGTGAGATTAATAATGAAATGTATGAAACTAATGACATGGAGTTGTTGTATCAAGCTTGTTAGTTCTATAACACTACAGGGAACAGGAGCCACAATCTCTGTGGTAACCAAACCAACCCTAATCTACAAATTTACAAACTATTATCCCTGTATAAAGCCATACACTAACACAGGTTGGTTGTATGGCAGCCAGGCTTGTATGGTCGCAAATTAGTGCATCTGAAAAGCTGAAAACCAACAGGGTTCATGTATACCCTTTAGATAATAAATTGGGCTCCCGGTTTTATGGTATTTATTTTTTCTACATTTCCGTCTGTATTTATCCATATTTATTTTTTGCTAATTTTGTCTGTATTTATCCATTTTTTATGTTGTGTTTTCTGTATAAATGAAGCTACCATAGGTATTTTTCCACATTTATTTGACTGATAAATGTACATTTGCATTTGAATGCCCAAAAGGTTTCAGCAGTATACAGTCAAATAGCGTTATATCAAAACACTTCCATTGCAGATTAGCATAAATAACTGTAGATCTGCACTTAATTAGGCTTAATTAGGAAATGTATTGTCTTTTTTCATCTCCCCTACCTCTAAATCTGTACACCTACTGACCTGGCACTCATGATTGACAGTAGAAAAAAACATCCAAAAAAGACATATTTTCCGTATTTTTCTGTATTTAAAAATAAATACTGACAGGAAAAAAATGTTTTCTGTCTGTATTTATCTGTACAAATCAGTAAAAAACGGAAATAATAAAGGACGCACCATATGTGTTTAACGCAATGTATTATGTTCTAGTGTATTACAGCTTTTGCACAGCAGTTTTTAGGAGCCCTCAATGTGCTTTCTGGTTGGTTGAGGAAGTAGAGACTCCATTCACTGTTCATAGTTTGAAGAATCTTAATTGGGGTCTCACCTATGATCGATAGATTTCAGTGTTGTGGGACACTGGTGGTTAGTAATGGGAAATAAAATTAACAAATAGGCAAGTTGGTCTTCCACAAGAACATGGATAACGAAAGCCAGTTAACATTTCTGATGTCAGACCTTAGAAAAAGCAATTTTTGCTTATGCACAGTTCAGAAGTCAGAGCAAGGAAGAGCGCGGCATGGAAGTTGTTTTTACTGGTGGTAGCCATCCCTAGGGAGGTGGAAGAAAGATGGTTCCCACAAACCAGCAAACATCTCCACTGCCAGTCACGTGTGTCTGCAGGTTCGGGCGGACAGGGAAAATCATGGTTTATTGACAAGCAGCTCTTGCTGGGGCACTGAGATCTTGGTGCTGCTTTTCACTCTAAATCTGACAGTAGAGAGTGCAGCTAAAGGTTTGGGGTGGAGGCTTTCACAGATATTCTTGTGTTAGGGTGCCGGACATAAAGTAGTATTTTTTTTATTTTTAATGGGGTTAGGTTAGAGGGGGAAATTAATTTATTTATTTATTTATTTATTGGAACTTTTAAAGCGCGCAAATACCCATACGGGTGTCTCGGCGCTATTGTTACAGAACTCACTTATAGTATGACGGGGGAGTTAGGAAGAGGAGAACAGCCATGTTTTGAGGCTCTTTCTGAATTTGAGGAGCGTGGGAGCAGTTTTGATGTGGAGTGGTAGAATGTTCCACAATTTGGCCGTGGCGGTTGTGAAACATCTATCTCCCCAGCTGGCCTTTCTTGTCCGAGGGAGGTTCAGCAAGTAGGCTGATGAAGATCGTAGGGTCCTGCGTTGTTCCACTGGGCGGAGAGCTTTTTTTAGAAACTGTGGTCCTGCGTTGTTCAGGGTTTTGTAGGCTATGCACAGATCCTTAAATTTGATTCGGCTCCTGATCGGGAGCCAGTGTAGTTTTTTAATATACGGGGAGGTTGAGGTAAACTTAGGAATGGATAGTAGGGTTCTGGCCGCAGCGTTTTGTACTGTCTGGAGTTTATTGAGAACCTTTTCCTGAGCATTCAGGAGAAGGGAGTTGCAATAGTCGGTTCTTGAAAACACTAAAGTGCTGATAAGTGTTTTGCCCGCTGACTGTGGTAGGTAAGGAAGTAGTTTTTTAATTTTTTTTAGGGTGTAGAAGGCAGATGATACAACAGCGTTGGCGTGATGGAGGAAAGTCAGCTTATTGTCAAAAATGACTCCCAGATTTCGGACCTTGACCACCGGTTGGGGGGGGGGGGTCCCCAACTGAGGTGGCCACCACTGAGGGGACCATGCTGGCTGCAAGCTCCCGAATGTCATCACCTCCGTTTTATCGGAGTTAAGTTTGAGGCAGTTTGATGACATCCAGGAGCTTATCGCCTTCATTCCCTCTTGAAAGTTGGCTGCGACGGATGCTCCGTTGTTGTGCACCGATTGTACTAGTTGGGTATCATCGGCGTACGTTGTAAGGGCAATTCCATAAGATTTGATCACCCTCGCTGGAGGATGCACGGAGGATCTTGTGAGAGGCTGGCAGGTCAGAGGAGGAAATCACGGAGGATCTTGTGAGGGTGGTAGGTCAAAGGAGGAAATGCACAGAGGATCTTGTGAGAGGGTGGCAGGTCAGAGGATGAAATGCACGGAGGATCTCGTAAGAGGGTGCGAGGTCAGAGGAGGAAATGCACGGAGGATCTCGTAAGAGGGTGCGAGGTCAGAGGAGGAAATGCACGGAGGATCTCGTAAGAGGGTGCGAGGTCAGAGGATGAAATGCACGGAGGATCTTGTGAGAGGGTGCGAGGTCAGAGGAGGTAATGCACGAAGGATCTTATGAGAGAGGGAGGCAGGTCAGAGGAGGAAATCACAGAGGATCTTGTGAGAGGGGTGCAGGATACCAGGTATGGTTTTCCTGAATGGGGCAGGGGTGGCTAGGGATAAAGGGGCAGAATGAGCAAAGGGCATTGTGCTAGAGTGGCAAGACAGCAGGTATGTTTTTTTTTACATCTGAGCTGGAGAGCAAAGTCTAAAACCAAGGGTGGTGGGGCTTGAAAGGCAGAACAACTGGTTCCACATCACTCCCATGGAGCTCCTCTATATGCGACATCCTAGACATCTTAAGATTCACTAGTTATCTATCTCATAATTCAGAACCCTTGTTGACAAACCACACCCGTTATTCAAATTTACCCAGCAATAGTTCTAAAGGCTTTGACTACATTTTGGCTGTGTTTCAACGCTTGTTTTCAGAGTTTCATTTGTACCTTCCACCAGCTGCTATGTGGTGGGTACTGTTAGTGTAAAATCAGAAGTAAGTGCAATACGTCTTCAACTCCTAAACATAGGAAGATCAAGAACACGTGTAAATGCGATTGTGGACATTTTAACACTACTCATGGCTCTAAATGTGCGCACAAGTGTAAAACCGGTTGAAATAATTCACTTTGTCTGAGTGTTAAGATATTCACAGATAACAATACTATTCCTCAGAATAAAACTAGATTGGGATGCAGCATATTACAAACTCACGGGCACAGACCCAATTCAACTAACAGTCGAATATGGTTTGTCTTTAAAGAAGAAGAGTAACTAAAACATATCCAGAAAGTAGGAGGTAATGGAATAAGAATATTCATCAAAACATAAGCATAATAAATCAGTTTCTCAAGCAATCTATCTTTATGACCATCTGCTAAAGGAGAAACACACATGCAGAATTGCACAGTGGGGGCAGATGACCACTAGTAACTTCAATGCTAAATCAAGAGCTGCCCACAATGAAATTCACCCATTAGTGTATTAAGAAATAAACTCATATGAGACAATGAAAATAGAAATAGCACGCTAATATCCATCTTGCTTTTAGCTCATGGGGATATATGTCAATGGGACATTAAACACACAAACAGCCATGACGAGAATAAAACTAATGATTAACATAAGAACACGCAGTGAGTGAAATTACTCGGTTTGTATTCAATGGAAACTATTATCTGCATCTGATGAGACCATAATGGATTGTCTTGCAAGCATGTCATTTCTAACAAGTGGCACTGTCCTGGCTAGAGAGTTTTCTCTCTGGCCGCTCACAAAGCGTCAGCTTGGGCTCCTATCATTCCACTTCTAGGGAGCTCACTAAGGGGGTCCCACAGGGCTCATGCCTAAGCCCCACATTATTTAATGTGTATGTGGCCCCCCTTGCTGACATTGTGAGAGCACACCGATTTACCCCAGTGTCGTACACTGATGACACCCAGCTCTTGTTCCCCTTCCAGACTTTCACCCCTGCCATTAAGAATGCTTTTGCCGAGGGCATGAGAGCAGTGTCCAACTGGATGGCCTCCAACTGCCTTCAGTGTAACGTTGGCAAGACCGAGGTGATGCTTTTGGGAAAGCTAATCTCCTTTGGTCACCAGACTGGTGGCATTTGGACTTAGGACCTGTCCCATGCCCAAACCAATCTGTGAAGAATCTAGGAGTGCGATTAGAACAGGGACTAGATCTAAAAGAACATGTGAACTTGGTGACTGGATCATGTTTTCGGACAATTGGTCTTCTAAGACTAGTATTTCCTTTTCTATCAGACGTCTATAGAAAGACCCTTGTCCAGGCCCTTGTGATAAGTCGGTTAGATTACTGCAACAGTCTTCTCATCTCCGCCAATGAAAACGTGCTTAACCGACTGCAAGTGGCCCAAAACACAGCAGCCAGGCTAGTCCTTAATGTCCCATCGAGAACTCCGTCTAGGCCCCTTTTGGAAGAGGTTCACTAGTTGCCCATACGCCAGCGTATTAAGTTCAAGATCTGTTGCATCATACATAAAAGCCTCTTTGGCACAGGTCCGCAATATCTGGCCCAAAAATGTCAGCTTCATAAACCGGAACGCCTTCTGCGTTCCAGCAGCCAACTTCTACTAAAAGTTCCCCCTATTAGGAAGGCTAGGCAGGGTGGCCGAGCCCTCTCATACATAGGGCCCACCCTCTGGAATAAACTTCCTATCAGTATGAGGCAAAATTCCAATCTTCTCTCCTTCAGGAAAATACTGAAGACACACTTGTTTCTAGAAGCATAGTTCTGTTGGCACCTCTGAAAGTCTCGGATTCTGACATTATTGGCGAACCAAGCGCGGAGGTACCCCTTCGGGGGTCGAGTCCTGTGCTATATAAGCGAATAAATAAATAAACAAATAAATAAATAAATAATCAATTGCAAAAAGTTCCTGAGCCAAAAGCTGGAGGAGGCTGAACCAACGCAGCTTCATAGTGTATTTAGAATACAGTATGTTGACTATGAACGGTACAAGCTCCATTACACACCAGACATAGCATGCACTGGAAAAGAGTGAAGTGGTGTAGAGTGGCGTAGAGTTGAGTGGTGAGGAGTAGAGAGCTGTCCTGCAGAGTGTCAGAGCGCACTGTCGTAGAGTTTGCCAAGTAAAGTGGTGCAGAGTAGAGAGGTGCAGAGTAGAATGGTGCAGAGAGCAGTGATGTAGAGTACAATGGCATAAGAAGAATAGAGTGGAGTAGAGTGCTGTGGCATAGAGTAGAATATTGTAGAGCATAATAGCATAAGCAGTGGTGCAAAGTAGGTGGCATAGGGTGCATTGGTTTTGAGTAAGGTGGCATTGGTATAGAGCACAGTGGTTACGATTACAGTGGTATAGTGCAGACTGCAGTGGCACAGAATGGAGTAGAGTTGCATAGAGTGCAAAGCCATAGAGTAGATTGTTTCAGATTACAGTGGAGTGGTGCAGGGTAGAGTATAGTGGTGCAGGGTAGAGCAGAGTGGCATAGAGTAGTGTGGTGTAGATTAGAGTGGCACAGCACTGATCGCAGTGGTGCAAAGTGGAGTAGGGTGGTGTAGAGTGCAGTGGCATAAAGAAGATTGTTTCAGAGTAGAGTGAAGTAGGGTGGAGTGGTGCAGGATAGAGTGGAGTGGTATAGAGTAGTGGCGTAGAGGGCAGTGTTGCGGAATGGAGTGGTGTGGTGCAGAGTGGAGTGACCTGGACTGTAGTGGTGTATAGTGCAGTTTCACACAGTGCAGTGGTGCACAGTAGATTAGAGTGGCATGTAGTGTATTGGGGAAGAGTGGTGGAAAGTGGTGTAGAGTGGAATAGAGTGGAGCAACATAGAGCTGTGGCAAAGAGTGCAGTGGCAGAGTAGAGTGTTGTAGAATGTAGAAGAGTAAAGTGCTGTAAAGTGTATAAGAGTAAAGTGGTGTAGAGTGCATTGGTGTAGAGTGCAGTGGCATTGAGTGGTGCAGAATAAAGTGACAGAGTGCAATAGTGTAGAGTGGCATACAGTGCAGTGTTGTATAGTGGCATACAGTGAATTGGTGTAGGGTACATTTGCACAGTATAGTGGCGTAGGGTGTACTTGATTTGAGCAAAGTGGTGTAGAGAGCATTGGTGTAGAATGCAGAGGCATAGAGTGCAGCAGTATAAAATTGAGGGACGTAATGTGCAGTGGCTTTGAGTGTATTGGTGCAGAATAGAATAGAGTGGCATAGACTAGATAGTTTCAGAGCATAGTTAAGTGGCGTGCATTGGTATAGAGTAGCATGTCATGCAGAGTAGATTAAAGTGGCTTAGAGTGGACTGGCGTAGAGTACAATGGCATAGAGTGGGGCAATGCAGAGTAGAGTGAAGTGGCATACAGTGGAGTGGTGCAGAGTAGACTGGCGTAGAGTGCAGTGACGTAGAATGCAGTGGCATAAAGTAGATTGTTTCAGAGTAGTAGAGTGAAGTGGTGTAGATTGGAGTGGCCTAAACTGGAGTGGTGTCATGTGCAGTGTCAGAGTGCAGTGGTACACATTAGATTAGAGTGGCATGGAATGCATTGGTTTAGAGTGATGTAGAGCAAAGTGATGCAGAGTAGAGTAAAGTGGTGCAGTGTGCTGTGGCAGAGAGTGCATTGGTGTAAAGTGCAGTGGCATAGAGGCAAGCAGAGTAAAGTGATTGAGTGCAATGGTGTAGAGCGGCACAGTGTGCAGTGGCATAGAGTACAGTGACATATAGTGAAATGGTGCAGGGTAGATTGTCAAAGAGTGCAGTGGCATAGGGTGTATTGGTTTTCAGTAAAGTAGTGAAGAGAGCATTAGTTGCATAGAGTGCAGCAGTATAAAATTGAAGAAAATAGTGTGGAGTGGCATAGAGTGGATTGGAGCAAAGCGGAATAGAGTTGAAGACAGCAATGGCACGGAGTAGATTGTTTCAGAGTAGAGTGAGGTATGTAGAGTACAGTGGTATAGAGTTGAATTTCAGAGTGCAGCGTTTCAGAGTGGCTTAGAGTGGACTGGCTTAGAGTACAGTGGCATAGAGTGGAGCAATTCAGAGTAGAAAGGCGTAGAGTTCAGTGGCAGAGAGAGCAGTGTTGCAGAGTAAAGTGATGTACATTGAAGTGGCATACTGTGGAGTGGTTAAGAATGGAGTGGTGCAGGGTAGCTTGCAGTGCCATAGAGTGAAGTGATGCACAGTAAAAAAAAGTGTAGAGTGCATTGACCTAGAGTAGAGTGGTGCAGAGTGCAGTAGAGTGCAGTAGAATGGTGTTGAGTGTAGTGTAGAGTGATTCCATGCAGAGTAGAGTATTAGAGTGTAGTTTTGTAGAGTGCAGTGTCGCACAGTGCAATGACATAGAATAGGCAGGGAGGTAGAGTACAGGGGTGCAGAGTAGAATAGAATGGGAGAGTGCAATGATGTAGAGTGCAATGGTGTAGAGTAGCACAACGCAAAGTGACGTAGAGTGCAGTGGCATAGAGTAGAATGTTGTAGATTATAATGGCATAAATGCAGTGGTTCAAAGTAGTTGGCATAGGTACAGTGGCCTAGGATGCATTGGTTTTGAGTAAAGTGGTGTAGAGTGAATTGCAATAGAGTGCAGTGGTTTAGAGTGGCGTAGCATACAGTGCAGTAGCATACAGTGCCGCAGTGTAGAGTACAGAGTAGACTGTTTCAGAGTAGAGTGAAGTGGAGTGGCGCAGGGTAAAGTATAGTGGTGCAGGGTACAGTGAAGTGGCATAGAGCAGTGGCGTGGAGCACAGTGACGTAGAGTGGGGTTGATTAGGGTGGCACAGCATTGATTGCAGTGGAGTGGTGTGGAGTAGAGGGCCATAAAGTGCATTGGCATAGAGTAGAGTGAAGTGGCATAGAGTGGAGTGGTGCAGGGTGGAGTGGAATAGAGTAGTGGTGTAAAGTGCATTGGAGCAGAGTGCAGTGTTGGAGAGTGGACTGGCATAGTGTAAAATGCAGTGGAAGAGTGCAGTGGTGCATAGTAGCGTGGGGTAGAGTACATTGGGGTGCAGAGTAGAGAGGCATGAAGTATAGTAGCATGCAGTGTCACAGTGCAGTGATGCACAGTAGAATAGAGTGATGTAGAGTGTACTGGCGTAGAGTGCAGAAGAGTGGTGTAGAGTGGTGCAGGGGCATACAGTAGAGAGGCCTATAGGGGTGCAGAGTAGACTGGGAGAGTGCAGTGGAAGAGAGTGCAGTACTGCAGAGTAGACTGGCGTAGAGTGCAAAAGAGTGGCGCAGAATGCAGGGGCCCAGATTAGAGTGGCTCGGAGGGGAGAGAGCAGAGTGCAGTGGCAGAGAGTAGAGCATAGTGTTATACAGTGCAGTGGTGCAGAGTAGATTGGCCTACAGTGCAGTGGCATATAGTGTATTGGTTTTGAGTAATGACAATGGGAGCGATGACTGAGTTGTTTATCAATGTTTTGTAGTAAATGAGAAGAAGAGCAAAGATCTTTATAATAAGCTTAAGTAGAAAAGAACAAGCAGGAGCAATGCTTTTGGTCGAGGACTGAAATGAGAATTTGGAGCCAAAGGTAAAACAGATGTTGAGAACTGCAGCACCAGGAATTGGTAGGGACTCTTAAGAAGCAAGTCAACAACAGTTTGACAAGAGAGACTGTATTCCTCCTGGAATCTGAGTCTAGTTTTTTAATACAAAAAAAAAAGTTACAACTGTCCCATCCAAAAGGACTCTCTTGTGAGACAGGACAGGAATTGTGCCTGCATGGTGGACTACATGTTGTAGGCGCAGTAGAAATGAACAAAGAACAACCATATGAGAGAGGCTAGATATAGAACACAGAAATGTAAGACTGCAGGGCTGTGTACCGATCCTTGTGGAACTCTGCAAGAAAGGGCTCTGAACCTAGATTATACTGGCCAGTACTCCTAAATGGAGGACAGCAGCAGATAAAGCAAGTTAAACAGTAAGCTTCTGGTATCACTTATATGGACCCTACAACATTTACCAATTTGTTTTATTTAAATGAAATACCCCTCTACATTGCCACCTTCGATATTAGCTAGTGTAGAGGGATGAACCTTGTATTTGTACTATTACCTGAAAAGGGACCTAACAGTTGATTCACCTGCCACACAATCTTTATGTAAGTTAAAACTTTTATTTTATATGTATGTGTCTATACTAAGGACCCAATGTATGCTTCACCTTCCTTGCAGTATCACTGTCTCTCAAACCTTCAATATATTTCATGTGGTTGCCACCAGTCGTTCTCTTCCAATCAACCTTTATCCTATGTATTTCAAGGGACGCAATTCTATTTGAATTTATATGATTAGCACCAGGAGTTCTTAACTACCCTTGGAAAATGACGTACCCAAAAATTGACCTTCCCTTCAACCTTCCTAAATGTTGAAACTTTAATGTTGTCTTTTTGCGCACTACTGGCCATCTACTCCTACCAGTACAAGTACCGAGGCGTATATTTGATCAGTTCACTTTCTAGGTAACATTCACTGTCGATCCAAACTGATTCAGACTTTAATGGATCCTAAAGAGTTCCTATCTTTGTACAACGCTCTGAAATCTGCACAGGTTATGCCAACAGTTAAAACAAATACAAATTAAACAAATATAACATATTGGTCACCAAATTCTCAACAACTGAAAATATATTTTAGTGATAGACAGCTGTGTTTGAGAACATTTAATCAATATAGTAGCTTTCGTGGACCTATTGATATGGCAACTGAGTGCTTTACACTGAAAGTTAGCCACCAGCAGTAAAAATGAATGGCCGTAAGGCTTGGTAGTGAGACCATCACTGACTGGATATCAAATGATTCAACTACTAGCATACAACACTACAGTGCAATTAAATGGTCATCAAAAGTGGTAAGCTACTAAACTTATGCTATTGAAGTTCTAAAACCGGTTCCTTGTTGGAAAAAGATCAATGCTTCAACCCAAGAGAACAATTTAATGATGGAATCTGGCCATCCTCAGTCAAAGACATTTTTCGGACTGGTCTAAAAACACACCCCCATGTTTCACTAGCCCCATGTATGCAAAGACATCATGAATAAAAAAAAGATACTTACATAAATGGAGAAGCATTAGGTCAGCACATTTCATCCATTTGCCTGTGCAACTGTCATTCACATTGTGATTTCACCCAACGCATCATACAGAAGGTAGCAATGGGTCGGCCCGTCTCACCCATTGGCTCTCGAGCACTGCGAGCAGCAACATTTTACCTGATTACATGTGCACATCGCCCTAACACAAAACACACTCCAGAGTCAGGGCTGATGGGTTACTCTTTACTTTGGAAATGCTTTGTTTCTTTATCTTATTTTTTATTTATCCTTGTGAGTTCAAAGTAAACTATATCTTCAGGTTACAGTGATTAAAAAAGAAAACTGTTCACAAGGGATCATATTTTCCTCCGATAGCCAATAAAACTAAAAATGGTTTCTAGCCCTATGTACACCTGCCTGCTAGGAAGCACCTGTATTGTTCTATTAAAATTCGATGTGATTGTCATTTATATTTTTTTAATATTATATTTCATTGCAAGAAAGGACAGTAAATTAGGCACTGCGTGTTTTCTTTTTTCTTTACATTTTTTTTGTGGAATAAGCTTGCAGTAAAAACATTTTTTTTTTTAAATAGCATCACACCATCTTGCCAAAATAAGGCCTATCAGCGTTGCCAATGCATGTTTCTTTTTTTTTTTATAAATAAATACATAAATAAATGGCAATACAGTACGAGTAAAGCCAATAAAAATGCACTTCAATTTAATAAGGACGAATTCCTTTTACAGTACAGGACTGTTTCCTCTTATGTAGGTCACCCAACATCAATTAGGCCTCCAGACATTTGAGCTTAGAGCGACTGTTTTGTTCCTAAATGACAGCTTGAAAAATCCCTTCAGTTCCAACCTAAACCCAGTGGGCTAATGAATAATTCAAACAATTGAAGACATCTGTTTGGGAGATTACATGTTTATGTAGAGCTCAACAACTGAGGGTACAAACGCCAAGTGGCAAATCAACCTTTTCGCGATACAGTCCCAGATTGTGTCTTGGAATCACAAGCATTTACGCATCACTGTGTAATAAAAGTATTCTTCAAACTTAACGTCCTACCTACATCACCGTTTTTTTTAATAGGACATTGTACCTCTCACTCTTGATACATATTTTTACCTCAACCTTCCATTAGAAGTTCAGCCACCACGAACACACAAACCTAAACTATTTTAATAGTAAATCGCCTACGTTTCACATTACATCATGTACAAATGCTATTAGCAAGTTACTTTGAGATTGACAAGCAGAGTACTGCGGGGAATGAGATTTTGATATCAATTTATGATCAATTTAATAACTTATCTCATTCGTCAATTTTGGATCGCTCTTTATCTGTCATTGAGTAAAAGACAAACCCCGCTTAGGTTAGATAAACCCCATAAACTGACGCCACTCTGAAGAACCACTTACAACTGATGAAGTTTGAAAGTTTTATATAAAAGTCAAATTTAAATGCGAATACAATCCTCTCAGGATAAACCTCAAAGTATACAGAAGAATACAATATCAATTCCAGAATCAGCAATTAAAAGCATCGATGTGAAGTGGTTCCTTGGCGTCATCTACAGAAGGAGAAAAGTATCAAGTTAAATCTGTCCCTACTCTATACTAAGTGACATCCCTACTTCGCAAGTTCCTAACCTAAAAAGGTGTCAGCAGTTTGACTCCCAAAGAAGTTCAAACTCTCTTAGCCTCTAAAGGTAACTTAAGTTTAAGAAGCAGTACCCTCTCTGCCTACCCATCCGCTCTCTAAGGGTCCTCGGCCTACTGCTCTCTTGCGCTCTGATCTTTCTCAGCGCATCTGCTCAAGTCATCTGCTCTTCACCCTTCTCTCTCCCTTCTCGCTCTGAGCTAATCACCCATTGCCAATTGCTATCTTCACCCCGGGGTGCTGTCCCTAAAATACACAATCACAGTGTAGGTGAAACGCCCCTTGACGCCCACCACGGACTTTCCCCGATGATGTCAGCTTCTGGCTTCTTCCTTGGTTCCTCTCTTTCGCCGTCCGTTAAGTTGACCTTTCTCCTCCGATGTCATCTTCGTCTTCTTGTTGGCGACTTCTACTGACACTTTCAGATCAAAAGTCATATGAACTTAAACAAGACTTTAACTTACAACTGCGATTCTTTGACCCTTCTAGGTCCTGTGAATGGTCATTCAAAACAAGTCTCAAATTCTAAGCGCTTCTTATCACGTTCAGGCCATAAACCTCGTCCAGCGTTGTCACCTTAAATCTAGCAAGCGCTAGACTCCTTGGCTCGCACGTTCACAGCAAGGCTATTCACGACTCCTGTGAGCCCACTAAATTACATACAGCGGACTACACTTCTGCGAAGCCTTGGTCAGTCAGGTTAAAATCACAAATGACCTAAACCTTTCTAACATTCCTACAAAAAGCCTTCTATACAGTATAACCTTTAATATATATATTCGTATTTAACAAATCTTTCACGTATATGTAAATACATTATACATAGGATACAAACTACATAGTGTATAACTTCATAATTCTCATTCACTATCGTTATACATGTTCTACACATTTCTTCACGTTTCATTTCTCGCCGCTTCTCCGTTTAAGGTTACACACGTACATGAATTCTACTTTGCACGTTCTACATTTCATAAGCATTTCTACACCATTTCTACATCAGCCCACTACGTATACGGGCCTTCTAAATCTAAATGCATATTCTAAAGTGAATACAGTTACATTTCCTATATTACTTTGGATTATATCGGTTATCTTTATGCTATAAGTGTCAACTTCACATTACGATATACATTTCATTCCTACGTTATACGATGTGCTTGTAAATATGGCCTATACATATTTTTTATTCAAATTTGCGCTCTCTCAGTACCATCACTACAGATGTTCTACTGCAATTGCACAAGAAAATTGATGGTGGAATCTATGCAAATTGCCACAACTGGCATGAGCTTTCACAGTGAGACTTCAAAGTGGGATGCAACATTACTTCAGTATATTCTTAAGTATGTTCGGCCAACAGACTTTGTCATAACTATACATAGTAAATAGATGAGGCCTACCAAACCTCATATAACTTGTTCAGTGAGCCAATCAGGCCTTTAGCCTTTGTCATTGGTTTTTCAACATAACTAACTCTGGCCTACTGAATTGTTCATAAGCTTTCCCACAAATGAAGTTCAGGCAAGCATTCATAGAATTAGAAGTACATACACAATTGCAGGTGGAAGACAATAAACTCTACCTCCGAGGATAATCTAATAGGGATTATCAAGGTGCAAATCTTCTACTCCCAGAGTTTGTAAGAGGAGTCCGTAACCAACACTAAAACCCTTGTTTACTAGGGTGACTTGTGAGATCCATGTAGCTCATTACCGGTCTACAAGCTTTAAAGTAGTGTAATAACAATCGACCATTGAAGGCCTCTTGAACTAAATATGCTTTTCACAAAAAGAAAGTCACGCCTACTGCTTTTGTCACTAAATGTTTATAATAAAGAGATCAAACCTTTGACCTCTAATGTACCTTTACCGAATTAGCCATTCAAGCCTGCAGACTATCTTTGGTTTGTTACTGTAACCCACTCAGGCCTATTACATATGTTATCCCACAAGGCAACAATCAGGCCTTCATTAATAACGTTATCAAAAGGTACACAATAACAGTTAGCAGAACATTATACAACTCCTCCTCTGAAGGTTTAACAAGGATCACCAACATACAAATCTTCTATCCCCAGAAGGGTGTCAGCGAGGGTAATGGTCACAGAACACTTGCCTACTCTGTAATCTGTGCTAAAAGCCTATCCACAGGCATTACCAAAGTGTAATATCCATCTATCTTTAAAAGCCTTCACTGTGTTTTTCATCATATGAATTAATCCTAATCCTTTGTTGTAGCTCTTTATAATAACAAGATCAGAACTATGGCATCTAAAAGGAGGTTTCCCAAGGCACTAATCAGGCATATAGCCTTTATAATTGCTTTGTCACCATAACAAACTGAAGTCTATTACATTGAACGTATGCTTTCTCACAAGGCGACAATCAGGAATGTGCTCATAAAATTAATAATATAAATAATATTGCACGTGGCAAAACAGTGTACAGCCCTTGCTAATCAAGCATAAGAAGGATTATTATAGTGCCGATCCTCTATCCAAAGGGTTTGTTGGAGGAGGTACCCTGGTCTATTTATGGTAACCTGTGAAATTTAATGTAGCAAAAAATGACCATCTACTTCCTTTAACACAGAGGAATACCAGTCCACTATTAAATGCCTACTAGGTCTAACAAATGTTTTTCACAGAAAAGTGAGGGCTAATGTCTATTGTAGCTTTATAAACATATTAAACCTATGGCATCCGATATGACGTTTGCCATTGAACCAATCAGGTCTATAACTTTTACTCTTGGCTTATCATCAGAACCTCTCAGGTCTACTACATAAGCTTTCACACAAGGCAGCCACCAGGCTTGCTGTCCTAAAATTACAAACATGTAAAAAATGACAATTGGCAAAACAATATACAAACCCTCATGAAAGGGCCTAACAAGGATATCTACAGTGCAAATATTCTGCTTTCAGGATTTGTCAAAGATGGTAACCAACACCAAAATCCTTACCTGCAAGGGTATTCTGTGAGATTTCCAGTTAACAATGCCCATATACAGGCATTAACACATTATAATATCAATCCAACTTCAAATGCCTATTGGCTTTAGCAGATGCTTTTCATAATAAATAAATAAATCATACCTGCTTCATTTGTCATAAAACAGATTGGGCCTAGTGCCTTGATCACTAGCTTATGATCATAACCAACTCAGGCCTGCTGTACTGAGTATGCATTTTGCCACGTAGCAAAAACTGAAATACGGGCATGGTATTTCAGCAGAAGCACACACCATCTGCCCAATCAAATGCTGTACTCAAGAATATCCACATGTCAGTAGAGCCAAAGCCCCTCTCTCAGTAGTATGTCCTAAATTTTGTTTTCTGTTGATCACATAAGGTCTAGTGACAACTACACTGTCAAGCCAGACAAAGTGAGTTTATTGCCACTCTTACATCCAAGATAAGAGGTATATTCCATATTATCTTTTAAGGGCTATGTGAGGTAAAGATCATTTGGGGGTTCGTGATTTTAGGTTTGACAGTGCAGAACTATTTGAATTTGCATAGGATGGTATATAGTCAATCTTGTGCAGAGCATTCAGTGTGTCATTTACTTTAAAGTAACTTTGACAGCAAACACCTTGTAATGAATGCGCCAAAATACACAAACATACCTGGTGACAGTTGTTGACATCAATTTAGCAAAATGGAAGTGATAGCAAAGTGATGTGATGATATTACAAAAATGCACTTAGACTTTGATCACATTAACAGATTGGGCTAGATTTACAAAGGGAAATATATGCATGCATATTACTAACATGTATATTCACTCGTACACCTAGGTTGAACTCTCCACTTTTTCACTATTTACCATTTCCGAGTCGAGATTTACACTTCGATCAAGACTTGCATATCTACACCCCTTCTTTTGAGCCAATGGGGGGGGGGGGGGGGGGGGGGGAGCCCACTTCAACAGCATTTATGCATGAGCAAATACTATTAATAACTTTTCACCTGTTGGTGGACATTTCTGCCAATGTGGTGAAGTTCTCCCTATGGGAAAGCACTTGGAAAGTTAATAAAAAGTATTGTTTAAAAATAGAAACTTGTATGTTTAATATAAAAGTACTTTGAAATATTTATTAAACAAGAAATAATTCAATGTTACAGGTCATTCGCTCATCACATCAAACTGAATGAGTATTAAATAGTGAAATAATCAAATATTTTTTAATATTGTTTATACAAATTCATTTTTAAATATTTTAATAAAAAAATACTCCCCATTACCAACATTTGTATTTTATATTTAATAAACATAGTTAAAAGTTATGCATTTAATTAAAAAACATTTAATCAGCACAGTGCAACCGTGCCTCAAGACGAGCTGAGCTCGTCATGAGCACGGGAGGGGTTAACATTGGTTCATTAACCCCTTGGCCGCGGCGGAATTACCGGCGTGGAGCTGGGGAGGAGGGGGCTCCGCGCGGCACCGCCATGCTCGTGACGGAACCACTCCGTCATGAGCCATGGGCGCACTGTGCTTGTAAAAGAGTGGTTCTGTCACGGCCCCGCCCGCTCAATAGAACGCCCGTGCAGGCGCGGAATTCCTGCAGCGTGGGCGGCCACGCCGTGACGGAACCACTCAGTCACCAGCACAGAGCATCCGTGGCTCCTGACGGAGTGGTTCCGTCACGAGCACTCAAGGGGTTAAAAGTGTTATTTTAGTTCCCTGTGTCCATTGTTTTCTACAGAAATGTGTTGCAGTACGAGTGTTTAGCCAGCTGTGGCGCTTGACTTACTCCAAGGCTGGACTAGAATGCATTTGAACCTGTTTTAACACCTTTGGGGCTGTAGAAGTGTATTTTGTGGATTGTAATTGTCTTCCTCTTTTGTGATTGTGTGCTTCTTATTAGCATGCACCCCCCCCCCTCCCCCCCCCCAAATAAGCTCGGCAACATTTCTCTAAACTGTTCCCATTTAAGTAGACCAAGATTAATAAAAAAAAGCACAAACATGGCGTCCAAGGTGTACAGCCATTTTGCACCATGGTACAGCTATCACGTGCCTTGGTACAGGTATTATATACGAGGTACAGACATCTCTATATGCCCAAATACAACTGTCATACATGAATTCACAATAGAAAATAGCCAGGTGCAGCCTCAAATGCTTAGACAAGGCATCACATACCCAGACATTTGTTTGAATGTCAGGTACGGTCTTAAAAGCCAAGGTAAATAACAATAACCAAAAGATTTAAAATCGGATACCCAACATAGCTCTGTGGTGCCTCTACTCGTTGTTACAGAGTCATGTCAACTGCTTAACGGGTAACAATCCTGCATTTTTGTTTTAACTTAACTCTGCCTCGTTTGAAACCTCTGTGCCCTGTTTACCTTAATGGAAAAGAATAACTTTATCAATCATGGTAAAAAATTAATACTTTTGAACTATATTTGGTAGGGAAATTTCCTCTTTTTCAGCCAAACACGAAAATACTTCATGATTATTTTAACTTTATCCCTTCTGGAATATTTGTGATGTGAAAGCAAATCAAAAGGCAGGATGATTTATTTTCTTGCAAGTCTGCAAAATCTTCTGGGGGTTCTTAAATGTTAGCATATGTCATAATAAACATACTCATGTATATTTGTAGTGTATATGGCTATATATAACACTGCACATTAAAAATCCTGAAATAAAAGCACAGAAAAAAAATAAAAACACCTTATCCAGGTGTAAGCAACTCATCACTTTCTGGGTTCAGAGCAGACAGAACCACTCAGTACAGATGGGCTCACAGTGCTCGCACTACACGTTCAGCTCTGGCCGGTGAAGATGGAGTCCAATGTATGGGACCTCATTTGTCAGAGTCTCAAACACAAGGAGATCATGGCCGGAGTGCTGAAACTTTTCAGGCACTCGCCCTCAGTCACCAATCTGGGTTGAATCCATCATCGTTCTTTAGCTCACTTCCAGACTCAGCCATATGCAAATCAGTCTCAACCCTGTGCCTAATGGGAACAGCCCAGCCCGAACTGCCAAGCCAGGCCTTCCCTGGAATGGAAATAAGCATCCTGGCACCGGTTTCGGGGTAGCACTCCTCATCAGCCAGGCTAGCTTGAATCTAGTGGCAAAGTAAGCAAGGGACCCACGTTGGGTATACTCTGCCAACTAAGGGGAACAAAGCAAACACAAGGAAAAGATGGACAGAGTGCTTTAACTTTTCAGACTCTCAACCCCAGTCACATATCTGGGTTGAATCCATCATTGTTCTTTAGCTAACTTCACAAGCCCAGTTCAGATCAATAGCCAGCCATATGCAAATCAGCCTCGACCCTGTGCCTCATGGAAACAGTCCAGCCAGAACTACCATGCCAGGTCTTCTCTGGAACGGAACCAAGCATTCTGGGAACAGTTTCGGGGTAACACCCCCTCATCAGCCAGGCTAGCTTGAATTGTTAGCAAAGTGAGCAAGGGACCCACGTCTGGGCATACCCTGCCAACTTAGGGAGAACAAAGCAAACACAAGGAGATGACAGACTGAGTGCTGAAACTTTTCAGACAATCACCCGAAGTCACAGTTCTGGGTTGGATCCATAATCGTTCCTAAGCTTACTGCGCCAACCCAGTCCAGGCACAGCCAACCCCAGATCTGTGACTGGGGGTATGTGTCAGAAAGTTTCAGCGCTCCATCGGTCATCTTTTTGTGTTTGCTTTGTCAGAGTCTCAACAACCCTTCAACATCTTTTGCTTTTCCTTGTAGTGAAAGAGAAGTTGGTTACTGGCAGATCGAACTATCTGAAGAGTCACTCCCAAGGTGAAACCAATATGGAGGGCTTCAATTCCTAGGACAACAAGCATTGCCAAAGACTATAGGTCTTACATATGGGGCGATCTATTGGCTTTGTCAATATGGTGGCTGTGAAGAATGGGAGGGCGGGTGGAAGAAGGGAAATGAGATGGTTAAAAAAAGCACTAAGAAGCAGCCAGTGCTGGTAGAGTCATAGCTGCTTTTTTTTCCTTAAGGCAGTTTGGAGTGAACAAGGGGTTAGGAAGTGAACAACCGACACGGCTGGGGGGGTGGGCAGTAGATGAAACAACTCGGTCTTGGGGGTCGAAGGGTAATAAACAACACAGACGGCAGGAGGGGAATAAGCTACATTACATGGATGGGGGTTGGACGGCAATAAGCAATATGGTACGGGAGTATGGTTGGATTGTGGTAAGGGAATAAGCAACACATACGAGGTGGGAGGAAATGAAGCATCCCAGACAGGGGATGGAAGGTGAATAAGAAACACGCATGGCAGGGTTGAAAGGTAGGAAAGGAATAAGCAACATAGATGTGGTGAGAGGGGAAAAAGAACACAGGGGTGTGAGGGGAAGACACAACATGTAAGAGGATAAAAAACAGATCAGGAAAAAAGAAATAAAATAAATAAAAAACTAAATCACTGTGCCAGGAGCGGAAGGAGCCTAATCTAGCAGTACCAACCAGTACTAGGTCTGTCCTTCAACCAAAAGAAAAAGTGCGCTGCCAAATTAGAAGGCAGCAAAAAAGTTTGACTGTGAAGCCCACGAATGGTAAGCAACCTACGGGCACCAAGCCCCTTGTTGAACACTATCGCTTGCATGCACTATTAGCATTTACAGATAGTGGGAAAGTCTGAGCTGTGGGGGCTGCACAGAAAATACAGCTCTCTTCCTATAACTTAGATTCACATCACAGATATTACAGGAGCATGTGAATACAGCTATTCCTAGAGTTCCAAGCACTCACCGTAAGTAAGAAATCGACCACTAACAGGATTTATTCTAAAGTGCTCCTTCCTATGTGTTCCTTCTGAGGCACCCATGCCACAAGGCCAGTCCTAAATGTATTATCACACAGTGCCAGATTAACTTAAATAAGACGTTCTTCCATATATGCCCGGAGTACTTAGTCTGCAGAGAAAGGGGGAGATTATATGAGCAGGGCAGTGTTTCATATACTATCTGACAAGAAGACAACTCTACCAGCCTTTAAGTCAAGCCTAAAAACGTCACGGATATGTGACATCACTCTGCAACTCAGTCTCAGCTCAGAAGCTGCAGAATGTGTCATGTTTTGAAAGAAGTCCGATCTTGTTTTTGCGTTTGTGTTTTCTCTCAAAGTCTGTGCAGTGTAGTGCATTTCAAACTCTCCAGTGCACGGAGGAACTTGTGGTTTGATTGTAATTTTATTTAATGTTTTTGATGCAAGTTTATTACCGGACTTTATTGCTCTTCTTTACTTTCTTGGTACTTTCCATACCTTTTGTACTTTCATTATGTGATCACTTGGGCGTGTGACACACAATGCAACGTTTCTCTGTAGATTTGTTTATAACGTTTCACACACTACTTAAAATACAAACATTTAAGGCAATGTACAGTTGTTTTAAAATGTACGCTGTTGTCACCTTCATGATAAACAGAAAATTACAAACCGATTCTCTATCCAAATAGCGGTGTGTAATAATGATTTGATATTTCTGGCTATAAGATTTATTTGATAACTTTGACTGAATGACACAATTATAGATGGCGGAAACTAGTACAACAACCTTGAGTTCTCATAAGCACCTATGAGTTCATTCGTTGGTTAACTACCAATAAATTATTTGTAATAACTTTTTTATATTGTTCTTCAGAACACACTTCTGTCGTTTCTAAGTGCGGTGAATAATAGTTGTTTTTCATGCTTTAATTATTGATAGTCAGCGTACTGATATTTGAAAGTTGGAAAGCTGAATAGACCTTGGAGTCATTCATGCTCGTGACCAGCTGATCACTGCATATTTCAGTGGTGAGGTTCAACAGAAGTACTTAACATACTTTACACCTTTACCGGTCCAGGGACTGTCTCAATCTCTGTGGCACTAGCTGATTTAGTTATGGCTATAGGCTGTTTTAGCAGTTCCCAATCTGATGTCATCAATACTTTTAAAAAAGTTTAACGAAAAATGTAGAGGGAGAGCGGGTTCTGGATCAGCCTCTTCCAACATTTTTTTTCACGTGGCCTTGGCATTGATTTCATATGCTGCCCATGTAGGGCTTCGTGGAAGGTTACATTGTCCCAGAATATTACATTTTGGCGTTGGGGAATAAACTGTACTTTTGTTAGACTGCAAATGCAACATGTGGTGAAACTTCTAACTGATAGTTAATGTTGGTTCTTACGGAAGACATCTTTCTTGCTGAATTAAGAGCAACATTAATCTCAAATCTCTCACACACTAGCTGTCACTCACGCCCCTCACTTAGTAACCATCTGCCAGACCTCACACACTCGCACTCTTAAGCTATCAACAGCACCCCTCACAGACTAGAAGCCACAGACAACTAGCAGCATGCTCATATCCTTCATGGACTAGTAGTCTCACACTACCACAACCTTCACAATGCAGACATTACACACTACCGTGCCCTTGCACACTTGCAGTCACACACCACCAGATGCATTCATAGCCAACCGCTCACTACAACTGGCACTGTCAGTACAGAATAGGACTAATATACTATGGACGGCAATGATACACCTCTCTCAGACTAGCAGTCACATACTACCTGAAACTTTTTCACACTCATCACAGACAAGTCACACACTGCCCACACCAGTCACCATCATAGGCTATCAGCCACACACTACTAGAAGCATCCTCACACCTCTCTTACATTACTAGCACCGCCAATAGGTCTGCCTTCTAACTGAGAGAATCCCATTATTGATTGTTCAGTTTGTGTGTGTGGTGTTGTGGATGGGTGAGTGGTTGAATGCATGAATGAATCCATGGGAGGATGAATAGATAGATACAGGAGAACAAGGATGTATAATGAGCGAATGCTCGATAGAGAATTGGATCAGTGACCACGTGGATGAAAGCACTTTCTCCTATAAACAAGACATATTGGTTTTGCAAAGCCAAGACACAATGGCTGCCATTGTGGGACCATTCACATAGTGTGTAGTGTAATGTATTAATAGCACAGCAGTCATTCACAAAGTTGTAGTTGATACCACACACAGCGTGTTATTTGGATGTGGTTCTACAACCTACCTCTTAATTGGCATTTGCTAAAGATGCTTTACAAATCGTTCCAGCTCATAAAAATGCTCTAGTTAGGCTTGAAAATTTAGTTGTTATATCACCCCTTTTCGGGTCTCGCCTAGGCTGCGCTTACGATGTATCTTCGAGACATCCTGTATTCAGGATATGGAAATGAAGCTCCGCCTATGTTCCGCCCATAGATGTTATTGGCCCTTGCAGTGTATTTCAGAATCATTTTTAGTTAATTGGTTTATTTTTGTTAAAAGTCCCTCCTTCTTCCTGTTTAGTACCTCCCTTTCTTCTATTGTTACCTCCCATGAAGACAGCCCCTGTTGTGGGTACCTTACTCGTCAGGGTTATTTAGAGACTTTTGACTGCACTCCTTTCTTTTTGTTGCATGCCTCTGCTCCTTAATTGTTCTATTTACTTCGGTTCTGGCAGCTTAATTTGCTATGCCCCCCACAACAGTGCCTGATGTCCTCTCGTAGGTTGCTGTTCTGTGTACTTTTCTTATGTCAGTGGCAGCACCGTTTTTATTTTTATAATTTATAAACAAAATCTTTCATTGAAAGCGTTCCATGCCACACTTTCACTTAAACAATAGCGGGCAAGCCTTTGTTTATGCACAGCTTGCCATATAAATATTGTAAAAGATACAAGTCACTTCACGGACACCAAGCGCTTAACTTTTTATACGTTAACGGCCACTGTTTTCATATTTCCAACACGGGCACCGTGGCTTGTTTGAGCACTGTGTCCACTTTTATATTGAAAAACAAATAATGCTTTTAAGTTGTTGCAGTTTCTCCTGCTGTTTTCGCTTTTCTTGGGCATGAGGATTACCCTCCTTGTACTATTTCTGCATTTAATACGTTGGTGCCGGCCCGTGCCCCTCCCTCCCCTGGGCTTTCACTTGCTTGACACAGTAACATGTCTCTGATTTCATCAGATGGGGGCTTTTGGGTAAGGAAATATAGATGGGCTATCCCAAGCCCTTTGGTGACGTTACTCGTCCACATAAGGGAGTGCGAAATAGGTATTGATATGTCGGCACAACCGACAGGAAGCATGACGTTATGTTATGTTAAGGGGTATTTATAAAGCGCAAAAAACGCCAACAGATCTCTTGGTGCTGGGATAGGAGGCCACCAGGAACAAGGTCCGTGTCTAGCTACATGCTTAGGTGAACAGCCATGTTTTCACCTTTTTACTGAAACACATGTAGTCGGTTTCTTGTCTGATGGTAATGGGCAATGAATTCCAAAATTGGGGTCCTTGTACGGAAAAGCATGACCCCTCCTGTCTGTTTACTTCTGAAAATGATGGCCTGCAAAACAGGTTGCGTTCCCCAGTCAGGGCTAGTTGCTTGACCAATCCATTGTTATCAATGTGACTTTCGCTGGGCAGAGAAGCAAGGATAAAAAGGCTTTTTAGGTCTCGCCTCTCAATGCTCATGCGCATTGAGCGGAGCGAGACTATAGGGGCTTAAACAGACCTTACCTAGACTGGCGATTTGATGCTGTGCCCGTGCGCTTTTAGGTCAATGCGCAAGCGCATTGCCCTAAAATGCGCGTTCACAGCATCAAATCGCCAGCCATCTGTTGCCCAGCTTGGTGCCGCTCCACCCCCTGCAGCATCAAAGGCTTTCACCGCCGGCCGGCAGTGCTTTCAGTTTTACGGCCGGGCGGCCGTGTCTCCTTAATTAACTTGTACCGCCAGCTAGTCAGCCTCTCTGCCCCTGTTGTGCTGCCCGATTTTTTTTTTGTTTGCCTTCCAAACTGTTTGTGTTGCCGTAGATTTCCTGTGTGCTTTATGTTTTTCTCACTTTGTCTAGCACTCTTAGTGCCCAGTCCCACTCTTTGGTTATGGCAAAGAGAGCACTCCATGTACAAAGTGGAGATCCCTGCTAGACAGACGCTCTGAAGGACCCGAGAGTGAGGCTCGTACTGAACTTGATTCGGCCCCTTGTTGCATGGCTGGAGCAGATCTCTGCATTAATCTATGGTATATAGCTTAGAACGTTTGGGGCACTTCTTGCCGTATTTAAACGTCGCTGTTGAAAACCTTTTCAGGTGTTCTTGCTTCCTTCAGTCTGGGTCTTGTTAAAAACCTTTCAGGCGGCAGTGCTGCTCAGGTTTCATTTTTTCTTCATCCTCAAGCTTGTTTTTGTGGTCCTCGTCAGGCAGCAGAGCTGCCTCAAATATAATTTAAATCTGCTTTTCAGCAAAGACGGAGCTTTAGTTTTCCAGGCAGTACCACTGTATACCTGGTTCATCGCCCCGTAGACTGCTGCTGTCAGACCAGGAGCTGTGACCTCTCCACGCAGCCTGGAAGACAGACCCACGATGCACCCTGCCCGAGGCGCTTCTGTCTCTCTCTGGAGAGCGTGCTCTTACTCTGGCATCCGCCAATCTAGGTCACAAACTTGCACCACGCAGGAGAGCTTCTCTTGGCAGGCGCCGCTTCCCAAGTGACCTCATCCCGGCAGAGATGGCACTGCTTGCCAGCACAATACAGCACCACGTGACGCATGCCTCATAGGTGTGAAATATCCGTCCTCCCTGCCGACTACAGATCCGCATAATTCGAGTGACACCTAAACAGATACCAATGATTGAGGACCGGCAGCTCACAAATGTACACTAGAAGACGTCACGGATGTTTTTTAATTGGTGTGCGGCCTTCATTGAGAAGAATGCACCAATAGACCAAAGGCGTCTGTGGATGGTACAAGAGAGCCCACAAGCACCCCGCAAACATGATACACGCAGGAAAGGGACCAACCGGGCTGCGGTTGTTACATACACTGACTGACATTTCATCAGCGGCGTTTCACCGACTCATCAGCCACTACTGCAGTATGCTTTCAATTAAAACCTTGTGAACAGAGCCTGAAAGATGTGGGTCAGGAAAATTATTCATGTTTAAAGAACTTTTGAAAGAAGCTACATAGCACACAAACGGTACCTTGAAAGGTCCCGATTTACCAAATAATGGTGAACAGGATAATTTTGCAGAGAAAAATCTAGACTTTCAAACCTATTTTCAGAAAGTGCTCCCTCTATTGGCTGAACTGGAATGGTGTAGTGAACCTGCGCAGTTTGCACATTGTTCCTACTCAATAAATGAACTGATTTGGGTTCATTGACCTCTGTACATTAGTTTTTGTTGATTTATGCAGAAGTCTGTGTGATTGACTGGAATATCACAGAGAATCTCATGAAATAACACTCTCCATCCAATAACTCTGTGGTCCTCCACGTGCCGGGGCAAAACGACTTATTTTGACCACTGATGCGCCTGAATTCATTTAAAACTGAACCAATAATTGGGGCCGAGCACATTTTCTGAGATTTTAAGCAGGATTACCCAAGTCGTTTTTTAGGACTCGCTGATCTAACGCGTATGCGTTGATCTGCGAGAGTTTAGAAAGGGACTTTTAAAAATGCTCCCAAAGTCTGCAGCTCGGACACAGTGCATGTGCGCCACCCTCACTCTATCTATCTATCTATCTATCTATCTATCTATCTATCTATCTATCTATCGATCGCCCTCACTATCTATCCATCTATCTATCTATCTATCTATAGCCCTCTATCTATCTATCTATCTATCTATCGCCCTCACTCTATCTATCGATCGCCCTCACTCTATCGATCTATCTATCTATCTATCTATCTATCTATCTATCTATCTATCTATCGCCCTCACTCTATCTTTCTATCTATCTCCCTCACTCTATCGCCCTCACTCTATCTATCGCCCTCACTCTATCCATCGCCCTCCCTCTATCTATCTATCTATCTATCTATCTATCTATCGCCCTCACTCTATCTATCGCACTCACTCTATCTATCGCATCACCACAGCATCACTCAACACCACCACAGCATCACTCAGGGGCACCACAACATCACTATGCGCTACCACAGCATCACTGAACGTCACAGCATCACTTGTCGCCACCACAACATCACTCAGCGCCACCACAGCATCATAGGTTAATATTTCACTTCTGTTCTTGGTTTTTCATCACAATAAAATACATTGAACATAATCTTCACTAAAGTTATTTACAAAAGTTTAAGCTATTGCCATTATAACTTACAATAACTTTTATTTAAGTATTAATTTATAAAAAAATTAAGCCATTGTTATTTGTAATATCAATACATCTAAGTCACGTAAATACAACACATATTGCATTACAAATGCTATAGGTGTCACATTTGCAAAAGTTGTAACTATTGGCATTGTAAATGACAAAGCTATTAATTTTGCCATTTTGAAAACCAACACATAAATAAAAATTTGTCATTTACAATACCAATAGCTCACACTTTCCTAATGCGAGACCTATTGCATAGCAAATGCTTGTTTTTGTATCAGTCATCTAGCACTCTGTGGCCCTTATAAGCTGTTTCCGGTCTTTTGAATGCGCCTAATTAATTGTTTCCTAGTGAGGATGATTACCCAGCATGGGATGTTTGCAGCAGGAGGAATGTACCCGGTAATTGGTGCTCGTCTAATCGTGGTAAAATGAGTAGGTCCCCACCCTGTAGGGAGCCTGTGCATGTGTACCTCTTAAACCAGGTTGATACAATATTGCCTGCTCATTGCTGAGTCAGTCTACAAAGCCTCTCAGAATGGGAAAAGACTGGGAGGTTCCCCTTTTTCTTGGCGCTCGTTTCATGATTTTGCAATCTAAGCTCTGTAGATTTGAGCGATTCATGTTTAGAGGGATTCAGCTGTGTGAGTAGGCGTTGTGATGTCTTGCGTGCCTCTCTACCGTAGGAGTTCTGACGGGAGATTCACCTGGGTGTGTATAGCCGCTGCAGACCGACTTTGCTTATTTTTTGAAGTTACATGCAAAAAACACTCAGCATCTTAATATTCACAAATGCGAAAGCCACTGGTGTCGAGAAGGGACGGTGTGCCACTTTGCGAGAAACTGTCAGCAAGATGAGGGAACATTTGCGCCAAAGTTAACACTTAGATACATGTGTTGAACAATTTAACATGCGTTTTTGCATTTTGGAGTGTCTGTGTCTGTGACTTGGCATGTGAATGGTTAAGCTTTGCGGGACATTGTGAATTGTTTATTCCTTGCCGGGCAATGTGAAATCTGCAACCCTGCAGGGACGTGTATGAATGGCTGTCTCTGGCACAACATACAGTTAGAGTGTTACCGGGTATTGTCAAACAGAAAAGAGTAAATTGTAGTTTTAGACTCTTAAAAAAAAAAAAAAAGAGAGAAATGTGTCCCTGGCTAGCCGAATCACATTTAAAACTGCATAATTGACTTGGACAGAATAAAATACATGGGGCCCGATGTAGGTAATTTCATTTTTCCGGTTCTTAAATACCGATTCATACCGAATCGGTATTTATGAATCGGAAACCTGTATGTAGCTAAAAAATCGTAAAAAAATACTGAATCGGTAACATTCGGAATCCTGACTCGGTAAATACCCAATCGGTAATCTCTGAATCGGTAATCTCCGAATAGGTATCACCCATTCAACCCTATGGGCCTCCAGGCCCATAGGAATGAATTGGAGATACCGAATCGGAGATTACCGAATCGGAGATTACCGAATCGGTAAAATCAGATCTCGAAAATTCGAATAGAAGACATGTGAGCCAGTCAACCAATCAGGGACACCCACCACATCCCACAACAAAGCAACAGAGAAATCAACCAATCAGATGCAAGTACAATATCCCGGTACCTGGAGGTGGCCACACCCATGCAGGTGCAGAGCCACAGAACTGTTTGGAGAGCTGGAGGGGAGACAGAGGAGCAGGCTGCACTGAGCCCAGCAGAGCACATCACCGTGGAGTCCCAGGAAGGCCAGAAGGATGGAGGTGACAGAAAAAGGAAGCTAAAATTCAGCACAACTGAGCTCCAGGTGCTGGTGGAGGAGGTAGTGCAGCATTACAGCCAGCTTTTTGGGAGACAGTCCCTACAAGTAGCAGAGTCTGTCAAAAGAAACACCTGGCTGGTGATCCAGAGCAAAGTAAATGCCCTAGGGGTCACACATCGTGAAATGGAAGACATCAAAAAAAGGTGGTATGATCTGAGGATCACCACCAAAAAGAAGATTGCAACCCAGAGGAAATAATCCTCAGCCACAGGTGGAGGGAAGAGCCGTGCGCCAAGCCTCACTGAACTGGGGCAGCTGGTGGAATCCACCATGGAGCCGGAATGCATACACGGGATTGGGGATGCTGACAGCTCAGCCAGAGCTGTAAAAAAGAAAGGTAAGATGCATGGACCTGAATCCCCACCCATTCCCTGGCCCCTTCCCCAATGTGGGTGACTCAATCACAATCCAGAGCGCATGTCAGTACTCACCAGCAATGCATCATGGTAGTCGTAGTCATAGGAACATTCATCAAAGCAGCCAAAACAGAATTCTGCATGCCATGCCACACTCCCCATACACAAGCAGTTGAGACTTAGAAAATTGTGTGATAGGAATGTGTGTAATGAAGACACACAGGTGATCATTGTCCATGTCTGCCCACAAGAGAGTCATCGGGCAGTGCAGCGCAGGGAGGGGAGGTGAGGGCACCAGCAACGGCTGCGAGGGAGAAGCCTTCAGACACATCAGGACCCAGCACTGTCCCTGAGGACACTTCCACAGCGCAGGCACCCACAGCATTGGAGGAAGACACCACAGCACAGCCACTGTCACCCCTTCTGTTTGAGACACAGACTCCGGCAGCACCTGCAGGTGCCACAACACCAAGCTCAGGGTCCTCTGTGCATTTGAGGCCAAGGAGGCAGGACGTTCCACCACTCAGGATCCTAGAAAGCTCTGATGAAGAAGAGGTGGAGGTTCACACACCTAGCACTCCACCACTGGCTGGCAACGCAGGGCAACAGGGGTCATCAAGATCTGTGCGTGCAAGTGGCTGTGGTCGTAGGGCACGTGAGCGAGACGAGGGGCATGATATGTAGGGGGTCTTTGCTGGTTTGGAAAGCACTATGGTGAGGATCCAGCGCATGCAGGCCAAAGGGATCATGGCAGTGCACAGACAGGTGCGCATCCTGAACAGCAGGATGTCAAACATTGATTGGGGTATATGCTCCATGGCCCTAGGAATGGAGTCCATGGCAAAAGGAATGGAGTCCATGACAGAGGGGGTGAGGGAAATGGGTGTGCGCATGGGTTCCCTCTGTGACAGGCTGGAGAGTGATCATGCAGAAAGGCGCAGGAATAGGCACAAACTTAAGCAGCTGAATAAGTCCATCAACCGTCTGGCAACTGCAACCACCCTGCTATGCCGCCGGTCAGTGAACATGCAGACTGACATTGTGCACTGCTGCAGTAACGCAGTGACTTGTCCAGGGGGATGGGGAGAGTGACCTCTGCTATGGAGGTACTGCTGACACAGTAGACAGCCACTGCTGGTAACACGTGTGTCGGGACACAGAAGAGTCCACAAGCAGGAGTGGATCCAGCACGCCTGTACAGGACGTTCGTCGGAGCACCACGCTCCATGCAGATGACCCTGGCACCACTGCGCAAGTTGACCCCCTGCCCCGTAGCTCCCACAACATAATGCTTAAGCGCAAACATTAAATAATAATCCTGAACACTGGACAGGTCACAGTGATGTGAACTTTGGCCACCCAGTGTGAAAAGCGGATTTTATTTGGTTCAAGTGGTCTGGTATATGTGAAGTGCAGTAGTGCATATTAAACTGAGTGCTTCAAAAACTAAACATGCCTGTGTCTCCTCACTCTATTAGAAATATCTGGTTGTTATTTTTTTGCGCGTCTCAGTCTCCCATCTGTTACTGGCGCTGCTCCTGCTGCATTGTGATCGGCTTGTTCTGTCCCATCATCTAAATCCTCATGATATGTGAGTTCTACCTCTGAGCCCTCCTTGGTGGCAAGATTGTGCAGCATGGCGCAGGTCGCAATAATTTTGCAACAGATCATTGGCGTGTACTGCCGTGCACCTAAACTCTTATGGAGGCACCTAAATCTGCTTTTAAACAGTCCAAAATTGCGTTCCACCACGCAACGTGTTGTTCTGTGTGCCACGTTGTAACGCCTTTCACTCCTGGTGGATGGATTCAGGTAGGGGGTGAGGACAAATGAACGCAGGGCATATGCACTGTCACCTGGGTGGAAAATGAAATTATGATTAGTCACATACGCATGATTGATCCTTCTGCATTGACTATCAGGGTGTCTCACACTTATTTACCTAGCAGGTATCCATCCCCGAAATCACCAGCCACAAGGCGTCTGTATATCCCACTATTCTGGAAGATGTAGGAGAAGTGGCTACTCCCTGGAAATTTGGCGAGAATGTCGGTAATTATGATGGCAGCGTTACAGATCACCTGCACATTGATTTAATGCGTAGACTTCCGGTTTCTATAAATGGGTTCTGTTGCTGCAGGTGGGCATAGTGGGATGTGCGTCCCATCGATACAGCCTATGATGTGCGGGAACTGTGCAAGTTGGTAGAAATCGGTTTTGGTCTTTGCTAGTTCAGCAAGTGTGTCAGGGAACTCATTGTAGTGTCCCATCCTCTGCATCATGGCGTCAAGGAATTTCCTGAAGAAACGTGACAGGCAGCTCTGGGACACCCCACCTACCGCAGCAATCACATGCTGGTAGCTCCCAGAGGCAAGAAGGTGTAGGCAGCACAGCACCTGCATGCGGGGTGGGATGGCGTGTGCTCTTGGGGTTGGGTGTTCCAGATATGGGTGGAGGTCTGTACCTTTGCAGGATCTCAGCTTCAGTCAGTTGGAAGAGGGTGATCCTCTGCCTATACACCTGCTCCTCCCTTAGCCAGACCCTCTCTCCTGCTGCCTGTATCTGTAGCCGCCTTGTCATTGTGTAGAGAGCGCCATTGTGGTTGCACTGTTGCATTTTGGGGCTTTCTTTTATATCCTATACCTGGTTACCACCTGCTTTCAATCCATGGTAAACACCGACTCTTAAATACCGATTTTCATGGTATTCGGTATTTTTGGGGTTTCCTACATCTCCATATGCCATTTTTTCCATTTCTTATTTACCGAATCGGTAAATAAGAATTCGGTATGTTCCGATTCGGAAAATTACCATTTCTTATTTACCGACTCGGAAAATAAGAATTCGGTATATTCCGATTTGTGAAATACCGAATCGGTATTTTACCGACTGGTTTTTACCGTGTCGGACACTTTTTTTACACATACATCTCAATACTCTTATTCCGGTCGGTAAGGGCCGAAATTACCGATTTTCGGCCGT
Source organism: Lissotriton vulgaris (assembly GCF_964263255.1). Classification (NCBI taxonomy): domain Eukaryota; kingdom Metazoa; phylum Chordata; class Amphibia; order Caudata; family Salamandridae; genus Lissotriton; species Lissotriton vulgaris. Next base: position 956,634,696 of record NC_141699.1, read on the forward strand.
TACCGACCGGTATTTGGCTACCTACATCGGGCCCTTAGAGTGATGTCTGTCCTGTGCACATGTGTTGTAGCTTCTTAAGAAATCTCCTTGTTATTTTAGATTTCCTTTAAGCCACAAGTAGTAATCAAGTGCTAGGTAAGTCTGAACAAACTTTGAAATGTACTACTACTCACTGTGATAGGTTTTCCCAGAATTTCCCGTGTTCCTGGCGTTACTTGCTCCAGGTGGCGACAGTAAACAAGCATTTACAATGCAACAGGTCTTGCATTACTGAACTTCTTAGCTATTTGCTTTGCAAATTATGTTTGTTCGCTTTTTTTTGTTAAAAAGTATCCCAGCAGTAGCATAAGTAATAAAATAAAATCCGCAAAGCAAGAAAAGGGTGCAGTATCACAGGGTGTTACTAGGTGTCCCTGTAGAGTTGTAAAGGGATGTCTATTAGCTACATAATGTACTACTCTCTTACTTATGCTGCTGCTGGGATATTTTTTAACAAAAATAAATCTAACAAGCATTATTATTTTCAATGCCAAAAGCTAAAACTTTCAGTAATGCGAAACCTATTGCATTGCAAGTGCTTGTTTCATTCTATTGTCTGTATTTACTGGTTTGTAGGACACCCATAGCATGTATAGGAGGTTCTGGAGATTGGCAGGTTTGTTTCCGTAAATTATCCAACAAACAGTAATTCAAAATAATGGCTCAAGGCCCAGGGAGCCATTCGAAATTACAATGCAGCTGCTGTGAATATCATTCAAGTGCAGAGGTTTCGGACTTCATGAAAAAAAAATACACTGAAAGGGAGAAATTAAGATATCAAGGCACTTCAGCTGTTCATTAAAAAGAGGTCTAAGGATGCACACACGATTAAGTGAGAATTAGTTCAAAAGCATGCTTTCACTTCATTTCTACAAGAACATTTTTAAATGGCGCACAACTTCAAAATCATCAGAGAAGTCCCAACAACCATTAGGAGAATCGTAGGGAATATATAACTTCGCCTCAATGCCCACCAATAATAAAAAGTAAGCAGAATTTAGAGACAGATTTACAGACCGACCATTTACAAACACGCATTGGCAAAAGCCACTCAATCTGGTCCTGACTTGCTTTCTAAGTCTGTAATTCTAGTGTGTGTTCACTCTGCAGGTTTTGCTGAGGAGTACACTTGGGGGACGAAGCACATTTCTCATGGTAATGATATAATACATCAGAGCTGTAAACAAAGAGTTGTAAAATATTCTCTCCACGCAGGTTAAAGGAATAAATGACTTCATGTAAACAGTATTGATCTAATTAGCTGAGAATAAAAACAATTCAGTGGAAGAGTTAGTCACTTTTTTACTGTGCTTGACAAATGATAGACAAAAGTTGCTCTTGAAGTCCTCGACAAAGGAAAGGGCGTTATTGCTTCAGTAAACTCAGGATTAAGGTGGAGGAAAATAAAAGCTAAAGACAGGATGCAGATTTATTTTTTATCATGAGACGAAATAAGACGTTACTGCAGCAGCTTAAGGAAGACTGTTGTATTTGAGGCTGTGCTGTTGTGTTTGAGGCTGTGCTAAATTGACAGAGTGTGGTTGTAATAGGAGCATGTTTTTTAAGACTAGCAGGCTTCTATATCTTGTACCCCGATTATTGTCAAAACGACAGTTCCGTTTTAAGACATTAGCGATTTTGCTGCTGTATACGCAAAGAAATACAAAGGTAGTAGAGGGGCACATTAAATGAATGAGGAATGTTGTAATGTTGCAAAAGGGCCTTTCACAAAACCAATCTTGAAGCAGCATGCGTTCACATTTTTACTTAAACGTTGGTAACAAACTAGGCTGGTGGCGAAACCGTTGCTGTTGAGTTCATTTTTAGACGCATATTCCATCTCTGGTTTTTCTAATTAGTTCTAGAAAAATCAAAACATGCCCCTTTTTCAGTGGTAATAAAGCTCCCAGACTGGTCCAGATTGAGACGACATGCAACTCATGAAATACCAATTGAATCCCTCATTTACTGTTCCATAAACGATATATTGTATGTTCTTCTACAGGTATGATGCACGCTGCCAACATATGGCACACTGTTGAATTCCTGCACAGTCAGGCGACGAAAGAAAGGACATATCACAACCCTTCGATAACAACAAGGGATGGAACAATTTAGGTATATCCATTCGATAACCAATGACATCAAGAAAGGACAAACCTTCCGCAGGATACCAAAAAGGGAAGCCATAAAACGCAACTAGTGACATAGGACAATGCATTGGATCACTTTGCCTTATGCATTCAATACAGCAGCCCTCTTACAATGGAAGAGTTTCATACTGACACAGAGGGATACAGAATTGATTTAATCAAAAGTATAAAATAAATAAAATCACTATAACGTTAGAAAACTCAAAGAGATAAAAACGAATGCAGACAACAAAATGAATGCGAGCTCGACTTCTTTGTATGTCTAAAGAGCAAGTTGATTGCCTTGCAGGCATATTAGGGTGGCAGAACGCCATGGGTGGAATGGAGCTCAGTAGAATTTGGAGAGCCATGTAAAGAGGTTGAGACAGAACAGAAGCAGGGATGGAAGAGATGACAGTAAGGAGTTTATCTATCCCAGTTTCACACTGTTAAGGAGAGGACTGTCAGCTCTTACCAGTGCACACATTTTAAAGTGGATCACATATGACTTCCACATACTAAGTGGCAAAATGCTGGCACTCATACAGCAATGCAGACAACAGCTAAAGTAGACAGCTATGGGCTGACTCTTTGCCCCATGCTTTAAACTGTGGAGGGACGAAGCAAAATGGACGTGACAGCAGACCCATGGATTAATTGAGCTGGCTGAAAGCCCCTACAAGCAAGTATATTGTATGCATAATGTAGTAAAATAAAAATGTCTGATGAACGCCAGACCTAAACGGTGAGCAGAGTGGACATGGGATATGCAGATCAACTATTCACTATTCACAACCAACGTAGGAAAATGAAACTGCTGTAAATAACACGGAAAGAAAACAAGAAGCCTGAAACAACACCTTCTCCACCGAAGAAAATTAACACAGGAATAGAAGCTGGCAGAAAATATGGAGGTAAACAGCAGTGGGGTAACATAACAATTGTCTAACCACAAAACAAAATGTACATAAAATGTGCACATTGCAGGTGTACACTAACAGCACACATAGACACAAGATTACTAGTAGAGAACCACATACACCTTGTGTTTGTGCAAAAAGAAGCTGGCCCTGCATCACCTAATGCAATGCAGTGCATCGCAAATTCAATAAAGGTTGAGCTGCCATGGTTTACCAACATTAGTATAATGAATGTGTGCCATCTCAGTGGCATTGTACACCCATGAAATATATTTTGATGAAGTAACATGCTAAACACGTGTATTCTTTGACATGCTTTTTAATTGTTAAGTTTTACCAGCAAGTTCTTATGTAAGAGGTGGCATCTCCAACTTATATACAGAAATAACAGGATTCCCCCATGGTCTAGTCTTAGTCTCTTTTATGGCATTGCTCTCAAAATTCAACAATTAACCTTCAATTTAGTACAGGGACAACAATGTCTTTTCTTTAATTAGTTATATTTTATTTCTTTTTTTTAGTAGGTTTATCAAAATTATTTAAAACAGTTTTTTCTTTTTTTGAGTCTTTTTTTTAGAGTGAACATCAATTCATCAACATTGTTATTAATCCAATCAATAATAAAACTGCGTCGGCTTCGGAAGGGGAAAACAGGCAGGAGGATCGTACACGCCGAATATCACATCGCAATCAGAAACTGTTTTAGTGTCTCTGCACTCAAAAGAAAATGCCACTTTTAGAAAGTTGGCATTTTCTTACTTGAACCATTTGGTGCCTTCTGCCTTTCTCTGGAATACACTTCTGGGGTGGGTGACAGCTTGCTTCCTGCATTCCCTCTAGACAGACGCACAAAAAAAGATGTGACTGAGTAGACATCTGCATGTTGATTGGTCATCCTGAGCAGAATGGGAGGGAGGAGCTGACACTTTGCACCTGAAAGGGCTGTGTCCTGTCCCTACACAAAGGATTGCATACCCTTCTGGATGGAGTGTGACTGGGGCCAGAGCAGGAAAGGCAGGGTATTGTGCACTTCATAGCATCTCTTTGAAGTCTCCCTGCTTAAAAGGCTCAACTGGGTATAAGTACTGGGCATCTGACACTACCAACTCAGAACACTTCTGGAACTGAGGACATTCTACCAGGAAGAAGGACTGCTGTACTACCAGAAAGGACTGCCACTTTGCTGTACTGCTTTGCTAGGTTGGCCTGCTGCTTCTTGCCTAGGAGTGAGAAGGACTGGACCTACATCTTTACATCCCACAACCTAAGCAGTCTACAAGAGCTTGTTGGCTGGCCACCTGTTGCTGAAGTCTCAGGGGTTTCAAAGTGAAGAAAGGTGCCCTTTTTGGATATTCACCCCTCCCATTTTTTGCTCTAGATGCGGTGGTTGTAGAACTGAAAGTGTACTGGGATCTCCTAACCAGGCCCCAGTGCCCTTTCCCTGAATTGGTACACCCAATTGGCAAGATGTTTTAACCCCCATTATAAGTCCCTTGTATATGGTACCGGGATGCCCAGGGTAAGGGAGTGAAAGGGGTTACTACGGCTGCAGCACTTTCTGTGTCACCCTAAGTGACCCAAGTAAAAGTAAAGTCAGTAGAGCTACTACCGCACCCTACACAAACACCTTCTCTGCTCGAGTGAGGCTCTGCACAAACCATGTGTGACAGACACTTCACTTCCTTAAGAAATGTAGGACATCCCTAAAGTAGGCCTACTAAAGTCCAGGAGGCAAGGTGCATTATTTTACAGACATATATGCCTCTACAGTAACCTTGCCATTCAAGTTACTGTACGTGAAAGGCAGTCCTTAAGTTAACGTGGACTGGCTACCGGACAAAACAGAGATGACCAGCTTCACGATGGTACCATCAAATTTAGTCATGTTTTGTAACAAACACAGTACTTTTTCATTCAGCCCTGACAGGATTCTCGTGTGCAGGGTGAGCTGGCACGTACCAAGGGGCCATCCTTAGAGGTTGCTCACTGAGCAACCAAGTTCCCTTGTGCTTTGGCAGGCTTTCTGATCCATTTGCCAACAAGACAGAGGCTGACCTCCTGCTGGTATGCGCAATCACTCCAGTGGGCGCGAGACAAAAGACATGGGCAGGAAGGAGTTCACACCTCACCCTACCAGGATGGCTAGTGAATGGCCCATTAGGGCTGTTCTCCTCAAAGGCTTCACCGCCACGGATATGTAAGTGACTTGCCTACTAGTGAAGACAAAAGCCACCCATTGCCCCAGGCACTAGTGTTTCAGAGTAGGCGAGAATTTAGGTATGCAGGAGGCTAACACACCGAAAGGCTAGCCACACTTCTAGGATGGGCTAATGGGTCTGTACTGTCAAGGATGGCCCATTCCATCTTGAAAACCCCTTCGAATTGTGGGTTCTGGGTAGTCTGGTGTCTTTCACACACCGGATATTGTCACCTCAGGGGCTGATTAGCTGCAGGACTAGTAGCCTATTAGCTACTAGCCATCACTCTTCTAAACACACCCTAAATACAGGATTTAAGGGGAACCCCTGACACCGGCAATCCAGATCTTCTCTAAAGAAGAAAAGGACAAAGAGAAGCTGTGTAAGCACAAAGCAGAACTCCACAAAGAAGAGGTGTAAAGTATTTTACCTGTGGCAGCCGCCTGCACCAACCAGACCAACACTGATCCAGGACCAGAGACTGGTTCCAAAAGGAAGAGAAATCCCTCTGCAAGTCAAAGACTTTGTCATACCTCCCTAGGACAAGAGGTACTAGCCCCCTGCATTTGGAAGGCACAAACTGGTCTTCCAAGGTACAAGAAGGAATGACCAATGTGCTCCGTCATGGACCAGCCCAAAAGTAACAGGCCAGGTGCCTTCTGGAAGGGCAGTTCTGAGCCTCAACGAGTCCCAGGCCTCCACAGTGTTCCCAGGACCTCTGGAAGAAGATTGACCCAGCGTGACCTTTGTAAGGAACAAGCCTTATTAGTAGTCTGGCTGACTACTAACTGCTTCACTCGATACCCCACACGGAGGGCACCTTTTGCATCGTATGCCCTCAACCTCTGTGGTGCAGTAGTCTCCATGATCAAAGCAAACATTTTCAGACTATCGAGGCTTGGTCTGTACACCCGCAAGACCTTAACTCCAAGTGAGTTCCATTGAATTCATCCCGCAACTAACCAAGTGTCATCCGAGATTTTCTCCATTGACAGCAATGATAAAGTTTGACAGCTCTTCGAGTATTGATTTTATTAACACAGTAAATTCTATACCTCTGGTTATAAGAACTATACATACTTCATTATGGTGTCTAATTGATATAAAAAAAGCTCTATTTTTATAAATTGATGCCAGATTTTGTTCAAATTGTGTCAATTACTTATCGTCACTGTGGGTACTGTAAAATGCTTAACATGTGTTCCTCTAAGTAAGCCCGTCGGATCTTTGCCACTCTACCAGGACTGAGAGAAGAATTACTGGTGTGAATCCGAGTTCCACCTCTGGGTATTGTGTAAGTATTACATGGTAAGGCCTCACAGCCCTACCACATAACATTCCCACTTTGCTACACAAAGATTTCACTTCCATCATCAAACCACACATGTACTTTGCTTGTTTAAGTCTTGCTCTACCAAATAGTACCATCCCAGTCCCCTTGGAAGTGAGTGGAAAAGTGCTGCATCCGCCAAAACCTGCGCATTTATGCTGTAGCATTGATCGGAACCGACATCTCATGCTGAGAGATCAGGACTGATGCATCACTGCTGTTGCAGGGACCGAACCTGTACATTTCACTTGGAACCACCGCTTCAGAAACAACACATCACCACCACTGCTTGGAGAAGAACAACGCATCAACCTTCCAGCATGGATTAACCTGGCACATCGCCTCCAAAACCACCGCAGTCAGAATTGGTGCTTCGCTCAAAGGAACCAATGCATCGCTACAGTTGCATGGAGAAACCCAGTGCAACACCTCAACTATGTAGGGATCGTCGCTGCATCTCGAACTGCAGGAAGGATTAAGGTGCTTTTGCTCAGCGGGCCCTACGTGGGTCCTGTAGCTAGCATGTGCTCCATCACGGGCGGCCTAACCTCTTAACTTTGTCCTGGTCCAGCACAAACAATTAAATCTTTGCACACTATTTGTTTACATTTAACCTTAGAAAATTAATATCTTGACTTCTACATATTGGATTTTTGTAGTTTTGGTCTGGTTTTATTCAAAATGTAATTATCTGTTTTTCTAAACGGCTGTGAAGTCTTTCTTTAGTGTTTTCACTGTGTTTCTGTGTGTTGTGCGTACAAATACTTTACACATTGCCTCTTAGTTAATCCTGACAGCTCTGTGCCAAGCTACCAGAGGCTGAGTACAGGTTAATTTAGAGTGTGTTGCTAACTTACCCTGACTAGGACTGTGGTTCCTGCTTAGAAAGGATGAATATCTCTGCCAACCAGAAACCCAATTACTAACATACACTATTCACTTTCTGGGTAAAGATCTCGCTTTTTGCCAAATTTAGTATAATTACATTAAGTCGTTTTGGCAGTAATACTGTTCAATGTTCCAATGAACATTGAATGGGAAAACTTATTTTGGGACCCGCTATTTCTCACCCCCCAGTTGATGGACTACCTCATAACACTCTAACACTCATAACACTCTAGGAGGGAGCTGAGTTTGATGAACCTTTTTTGGGAAAGTTTTATCAAAATTACCACTGTGTAATAGGATATATGTTCCTTTATTTTTTCAATTTTTATGTTAATATTTATACATTTACATGAACAAATCCGTGCTACAGTTTATATTATATATATATATATATATATATATTAACCTACTCCAAATGCCAATCGTGTCCATATCTCAAATGGGGGCATCAGAAATTGTGGCATGTTAGAAACACCTGAATGAGTCCTTCTAAAACCAACATGGTATCAACAGTACCAGCAGGTCCCTTATTGCGCGAGGGGGTAGCAAAGCTGCAGTGCCTCATTTTTAAAAATGGAAATGTACGTGTAAGGGTCAATGTTTTCCTTAAGAGCCCACCAGTGGGCCTGCTGAACGTCAGAATTGCCGAATACCAAAGCTGTCAAAGTATTGATTACATCTTTTGCTTCTTTTATTCATCTCCCAAGACTGTTTGTCTTTTTATATCACTCCTGCTGCAATGTTTAATCGTCCCTTTATGACTTTTATTATTATTATTATTATGTGTGTTCTTATATAGCGCTCAACTTACCCTTGGGCATCTTGGCGCTTGCATTGGGAACCCGTCCTGGCTTTTCCCTGTGAGATAACCCATACTGGGCATCCCCAAGGTGAAAGCCAGGCATCCCGCCGCTGGGGGGCCGTAGTGGAGATTAAGCAAGCTATTGCCCAGAGTTGCAGAGTGTGAGCCCGTGATTCGAGTAGGCACCGAAGTGAGAATTATCGAGTCCGTGGACACTTGGGTTCAGACCCTGCCGCGTCGGGAATTGAACCCTGGTCCCGGGTCTGACCTCTGCTTCAGGGTATGCCTCCTCTAACCAGTGAGCCACACTTCTCCACTGACTTTTGTCAGTGTTTTCCTGTTTTTATCGTTCTTATTATGTTTCTCTTGTCTGTCTTTCTCTCTTTTGCTCAAAGTCAAACTCTGGTGATGAAAAATTATTTCCATATCCCCAAAATTGAGCGCCCGTGGGTAGTATTCTTGAATAAAGAGTAAGGAATATCATTGAGATGGAAATAACAAACCGTAAGGTTAGAGAAAAATATACATCTAACCAATGCCTTACCTCTTTCAGATTGACATTTAGACCTTCATGTGTTGCTTTCAATAATGCTCGGACGGTAAAACTATCTGGCTCTTCTTTATCCCTGATTTGAGATTCTTTTATTAGAGATTCCAGTTTTTTTCGTATAAAGGATTCCACCTGATGTTCTGTTGTTCCATTACTCTGAAAAGAGAAATTAATTCATATTAAAATAGTAATTCAAACATGAATTCAAACATGAATACATATCTACTTCAGAACACAAATGGTCTGAGGATATTATTGCTCAGCACATTTTCAGAAACATATGTACTTGGATAGTACCTATATAGCTCCATACCGCACAAAGCAAAGTACTTTTTCCCCTTTAATGAATATATCACACATCTGTTGTGAACAGAAGTTATTTCTGAGCACAGGCATGAAATATTTCAGTAACAGTGTCTGTTGTAATACAACTACAAAATACAAACATTGATGCTGAGAAAAGTAATTGTGTGTTTTACAGAGAGACTTGACATAACTATATGCAATCTCAAAGAAACTGTACAAACAAAATTGATGGCAATATTTTCGACTTCTTTCCATGAAAACTCTAAATTTGAGCTCTGCTGTACTAAACCCCTTTCCCACTCCCGGGTAACTAGGCTTGCTAAACTTTTTTGAGTGATCACATTTTGGGTACTGTGGAGTTTTTGGACATGATAAGTCCTTTTTCACGAGTGAAAATACACTTTGTTCTCAAACTCCACACAAATCCTACTAGCTACTCAAATTACTTTTCCACAGACCTTGTATCATATTTACTATATTGGATGAATAATTGCCACCTACTTCCCAAAACAAATCCTGAAAAGAGCTCCAACCTGATCCAAATGCCACTGATTTTCACATTCTTCTCTCCGAGCTGCATCTTGAAACAACCTAAATGTTTCATCTACCCGATACACCATAGAACATCTTCTTGACCCAATTAAGGCTTTTGGGGAATCATTTTTCATGAACCACTCTTCCTCCATTTCCTGTTGCACTAACCCACCCCTCCATCACCAAAATCCATAATATTTTGAAAGAATGACCCAGAGTTTCTTCTCCCCAAACTTCAGTGTCTGCTTCTCTGAATTCAAATCAGCTCTCCTCCTGGCATTTTCCTAACCATGTTGAAATCCTTCTCTGCAGCTCCTTAATGGTTCAGTTTGCATTTTGTTAATGATATCAATATAAATGACACTAAGTGTATACATTTTACAGTGATAAGACAGCACCAGATTATTCCATCGGGTGATATTGCACTTTACAAATATACATATTACAATATAAGATGCAGGTTCAATGTGAGAAAAAGAGAAATAGTTAGAAAACCTGGCAGTGCAATATGAGTATATAGCCTTAGGAGCATTTCTCTTGTGAAGTCTAACCAGTCCTAGAGCTGATAAAAATTAATAAGACGTATTTCTATTTATAAAACTTGTATTGTGAAGAACAAAGCGGTTCAGTTCAGAAATATATTATTTTAAGAAAATGAACTATTGTTAGCAGGGAGGAATCTTGTTTAATTAGGCCATGCACAGCCCGCAGATAGGTTTATCCAAATCATTTCTTTTTTTTTTTTGTTAATTTTTTTATTCATAATCCATGATCACACAGAAGGGCACATTTAGCAAAATAGACAGAAAAAAGCACAAAAAAGCATCCATAATACATTACATTACATCATATTTTCATAAAGTCAAGTACATACATAATTCACTAACTAAGGAATCTACACCGGGGATTTATTCATCCAAATAGACAGCCACTGGGCCCCAGATCTCACAACCCAATTTCTTTTTTCGTCTACCTTTCAAGGCGTATAGACTGTATTCTATATTAAACATTGAGAGGAACCTAGCTCTCCATATTTCAAAAGAAGGAACATCCTTCTGCAACCACATTGAGGCAATACACAGCCTAGCCACTGCTGTAGCTAAGAATATAAAATACCTAAATTTGTGAAATAATTGGTCATCAGCAGATATCTCATCAACCCCCAACAATATATGTGCCACTGAAAGTTGAATTGGCCAACCCAGAATCTCCCCTAAAAAATTCTCTATGTGATCAAAGAAAATTCTTAAATGCCCGCAAGAATAGAAAATATGCACCAGGTCAGCATCACCGACGCCACAACGAAAGCACTTTCCATCATTAGACCCCCCCCCCCCCCCCATTTAGAAATGTTTGCTGGAGTGTAATATAGATTAAAAGCCATCTTATAATGCTGTGCACGAAGATTAGCTGACAAAAACAATCTCTCAGCCAATTCAATAGAGGTTTCAACTCGAGTGCAGAGGCACCCTAACCTATTATTCCATTTTAAATTTTGAACCTCTAAATCATTTCCCATAGTATCCAATAATAGGGTATAAAGTGTACCTATCCGTGCACTTTTCCTCACAGCCTCATTGAGGGGGTTGACTGCAATTTTCCATCGGGCTCTAAGCAAATAATCCTGGACTTGCAGATATTTAAAAAAATCAAAATGAGATAGAGAGAATTGCTCTTTTAATATTTCAAAAGACATTAAATCCCCGTTGATAAATCAATCTCCAATATAATGAACTCCTTTCACCCGCCAATTATCAACCACACGATCCCAGCATATCGATGGAAGAAGAGTGGTAGCAGTTAATGGAGTATACCATGATATCTTTTCTATCTTATATTTTTTTTAATAACCTTCCATACTTTATAGGCAGTATTAAGCACCTTGAGTCTAGTTCTCTTCTAATAGCTCATATCAAGGTTAATAAACAATCTATTTTTAGCATCACTGCCCAATAGCATTTGATAGATACAGGGAGCTTCAGCCATTCCAGTCGATTCTGCCCCAGTCAGTAATATATTCATATGCTGTAATACACACACATAGTAGTATACATTAAAGTTCGGGACAGCCCAGCCCCTTTGCAGCCGGTGCAAAATCATGTATCTCATCGCCCTCCATGATTTACCCTGAGCCCATAAAAATCTAGCACAAATAGATTGTAATAATGCAAGATTAACAGAAGAGATCTCCAAAGGCACTGACCGGAAAAAATATAACATTTTCAGAACCAACCATGGACAAATGTAAACACTCAGATCGATCCAGTTGCTTACGCACTTCACTCAACTATTGTGTCCATTTGACCGACACCAATGCCTCCAGACAGACCCGTAATGTAATTCCCAAATATACTGCCTCATTCACAACCCTCTGGTCATCAAATTCCTTTATATTAATGCATAAGATTTGTGTTTTAGAAGCGTTTAGTTTGTACCCTGATACCCCCACGAATTGTGCTGTGAGTAATTCAATTTCTGGCATAGCAGACAATGGGTTCGTTGTTACTACTGCCACATCATCTGCGTACGCAAAAACACAATATTGCTCTTGCCTCCAGACTACCGGTTCAATCCTAGAGCTCTGTTCTAACATTTTTTAAAACGGGTCTATATATAAGGAAAACAATAAAGGGGAACAGGGACATCCCTGTCTCGTCCCCCGTGTAATATGAACAGGGATAGATTCTAAGCCCATTGTACAAATTCTAGCAACAGGTTGACGATATAGCATTTGCAAGGCTTTGATAAATCTTTGCTTAAACCCACGACGACGTAACACCGCCCACAGAAATCTTCATGTTACACAATCAAAAGCCTTCTCTGCATCAAATAATATAAGGCAAAAGCCTTCCCCCGTAACATTTGCTATATCCAACAAAGTGATCACTCTATTGAAAAGGTTCGTAATCCCCCTCTTAGGGATGAAGCCATGTTGTCGGATCGAAACCAAAGCTGTTATCACTTTTGCCAGCCAGGTCGCAAGAATTTTAGAGTAGATCTTTCCATCGGCATTTAAAAGGGAACTTGGTCGATATCAGGCTGGTTGTTCAGCAGGCGGATTTTTTTTTAAATACTACTATGCTAGCCTCATCCCAAGTTAAAGGAGGTGCACCTGCCTGAGCTGATCTAAACATGGCTAACATATCATCCTTCAGGACTCCAAAGAAGGTTTTATAAATCTCAAGTGGAAGTTTATCTGGTCCCGAAGCCTTTTCAGATGCTAGCTCCTTTATAGCTCTTTCCACCTCTTCCATGGTTATAGGGGCCTCAAGTAAGTCCGCAACATGCCCATCTAAATTGCTATCACAGAAGCGGTGAATCAAAGTCTCCGATCGTAGGGTTCTCCACTATATAATGTTTCATAATAATCATGAGATACTTCTAGAATCCCTACCTCAGTTTCTACTAGATTGCCCCTAGAATCGACAATTGCACTGATCCTCTGAGCTGCCTCCTTAGACCTGAGCTTCTGTGCTGGACATCTCCCACTAGACTCCCCATATTCATAGGTTAGTTGTTTCTTAATCACAAATTTCTTGGCTGTCTCGTTGCTCTACTTAAGATTTATTTTAGCTTTGCACCTAGCTACTTCAGTTTGAAGACCTGCAATATCAAGACCTCCTTGTATACCCAGCATAAGCTTTTCATCTGCTTTAGTCAATGCCCTGTATAACTCCTGTAATGCAGCACGCATTTGTTTTTGCTTATACAAGCCAAAGCTTAGAGCTTCCCCCCTAAAAGCGGCTTTAAAAGCATCCCAGACACACCCCGTTCCTACACTACCCCGATCAATACTGCCAGACTGCTCATTGCCATTTAGAGCTATTGCGCATTGCTCGCACTGCTTACTATAATTATTTGTGCCTGATTATACTGATATGGTAGCGCTATACTGCTAGACTGTTCTTTACTTATTATTCCATTGTGTATTGCTCGTTTTGCCTGCCTATACTATTGGTGTCTGATTGTGCCGGTGCCACTGCCCATTTCATAGCGTTTATTAAGATTGTGCCCCAATCCTGTTTCGCTTTTGGCTTGCTGCCATTTTGTTGTTTGTTGTTGTGCTTCCCAGCCCGGCTCTCCACCCCGCTCCCGCCTCCCAGCTGCTCCTCCCTCGCTCCGCCCCCCTCCACTATCCACTTATGTCAGAACAGCCTACGCGCAGCGGACGCGCACCATGCGCGCCTAAGGTGCGCCAAAAGTAAGCCAGTCTACGCCCGTCCGCACCTGGACCGCGCCCAGCGCCAAACCCCCTGGCCCCCGCAAAATCCACTCCTCCCGCATTACGTACAACGCCGCAACCCTCTCAGCACTCAACCCCGGCCGTCTCCCAGACTGCTACCAAGCCACCCCAGGACACTCCCATGGACCCTTCACCTGCCACTCCTGCAAGTACGACTGCATCAGAACCCACATCAAATCCACAAACTCCAAACAGAGCTCCGTAACTAACCACCTGAAGTGTATCCTGCTCAATACCCGCTCGGTTCACAAACACGCAACTGAACTATGGAACCTACTAGACACCACATCGCCGGACGTCGCATTTCTTACAGAAACCTGGATGAACGCCTCATCAGCACCTGACATCGCCATAGCCATCCCGGACGGCTACAAGATCATCCGAAAGGACCGCATCAACCAAACAGGTGGAGGCATCGCCATCGTCCATAAGAACACCATCCGAATCACTACCAGTTCTGCCGAACACCTTCACTTCCAGATTCACATCGACCCCAAGACCACACTTAGAGGCCCCTCATCTACAGGCCACCAGGACCCCGCACACAATTCAGTGAAGACATCACTGACTTCATCAGCCCACACGCCCTTCCCTCCAAGGAATACATTCTACTGGGAGACCTCAACTTCCACCTGGAAAAGAACAATGACAGCAACACCCCCACCCTTCTGGACAACCTCGCCAATCTCGGACTCAAACACCTTGTTGACACACCCACCCACTATGCCGGGCACACGCTCGACCCAATCTTCACCTCCAGCAAACACATCTCCTTCAACCACGCCACAGGACTCCACTGGACGGACCACAGCTGCGTTCACTTCAACTACAAAAAGACCACGACCCACAACCACCCACAACCAATTCCCCGCAGAAACTGGAACAAAATTACCACCGGCCAGCTCTTCACATCCCTTCACCAAAACCCTCCTGCCAAATCACTGGACCCAAATCAAGCAGCCATCAACCTCACACAATGGATCACCCACAGCGCTGACGAATTAGCTCCCTTGAAAAACCATCAAATCAAACAAGGTAGTAAAAAAGCCCCCTGGTTCAATGATGACCTTAAGAAATCCAAGAAGATCTGTCTCACCCTCGATAAAACATGGCGAAAAAACCCAACCACAGACAACATGACCACCCTCAAGAACGCCACCCGCAAACACCACCAACTGATCAGATCCACCAAGAAATCAGCATTCAAGGATCGACTCGACAACAACGCCCACAACAGCAAAGAACTATTCAACATCGTCAAAGAGTTTACCAACCCCACCGCCGGCACCAACGACATCACTCCCTCTCAAGACCTCTGCGACTCTCTAGCCTCGTTCTTCCACAACAAAATCGCTGACATAAATAACAGCTTTGGCGACCAGCCCACCCCACCCACCTCCGAACAAAAACCCCCCACCAACAACCTTTGCGCCTGGAACCCAATCACCACTGAAGACACCATCCGCTTGATGAACTCCATCCACTCAGGATCGCCAACCGCCCCATGTCCCCACCACATTTTCAACAAAGCAGACTCCATTATAGCACCCCATCTCCGAGATGTCATCAACTGCTCCCTCAACTCCGCTACCTTCCCGGAAAGCTGGAAACATGCCGAACTCAGTGCCCTCCTGAAGAAACCTACAGCAGACCCCACCAAACTTAAGAACTACCGCCCCATCTCGCTCCTCCCATTCCCTGTCAAAGTCATTGAGAAAACCGTCAACAGCCAGTTCGCCGCCTTCCTCGAATCCAACGGCTCCCTCGACCCTTCACAGTCCGGCTTCAGAGCCAAACACAGCACCGAGACCGCCCTCATCGCAGCAACAGACGACATTCGAACTCTACTGGACAACGGAGAAACAGCTGCCCTCATCCTACTTGACCTCTCCGCAGCCTTCGACACAGTCTGTCATAGCACCCTTATACAACGCCTCAGCAACGTCGGAATACAAGGAAAAGCATTAGACTGGATCATCTCGTTCCTCGCCGGAAGAACCCAGAGAGTCCGCCTCCCCCCTTTTCAAATCGGAAGCCACTGAAGTCATCTGCGGCGTTCCACAAGGATCATCACTCAGTCCCACCCTCTTCAATGTATACATGAGCCCCCTCGCATCCATCGCGCGCCAACACAACCTCAACATTATCTCCTACGCAGACGACACCCAGCTGATCCTCTCCCTCACCAAAGACCCAAACTCCGCCAAAACCAACCTACACGATGGGATGAAAGAAGTGGCCGAGTGGATGAAGAACAGCCGTTTAAAACTGAACTCGGACAAAACGGAAGTCCTCATCTTAGGATCATCCCCCTCCACTTGGGACGACTCATGGTGGCCACCAGCCCTGGGAAATGCACTCAAACCAACGGACCATGCACATAACCTGGGCTTCATCCTAGACTCCTCCCTCTCGATGACCAAACAAGTCAACGCCGTCTCATCATCATGCTTCAACACCCTACGTATGCTCAAAAAAATCTTCCGCTGGATCCCCACCGAAACAAGAAAGACGGTCACCCATGCACTAGTCACAAGCCGACTGGACTACGGAAACACCCTTTACGCCGGAACCACAGCCAAACTACAGAAAAAACTCCAACGCATCCAGAACGCCTCCGCTGGACTCATCCTAGACATCCCCCGCCAAGCTCACATTTCCGGCCACCTGAAAGACCTCCACTGGCTCCCCGTCAACAAGAGAATAACATTCCATCTCCTCACTCACGCACACAAAGCCCTTTACGACCTAGGACCCGAATACCTCAACACGCGCCTGACCTTTTACACCCCCACCCGCCAACTACGATCGTCCAATCAAGCCCTCGCCGCGATTCCACGCATCCAAAGATCCACCATGGGTGGAAGATCCTTCTCCTACTTAGCGGCCAAAACCTGGAATTCTCTCCCCACCCACCTCCGCCTTACACAGAACCACCTCTCCTTCAGAAAACAACTAAAAACCTGGATATTCGATAAGTAACGTACCCCCCCCTCCCTCAAGCGCCTGGAGACCCTCTGGGTGAGTAGTGCGCTATACAAATTTTTAACTTGAACTTGAACTTGAACTCATCCAACAATGATTTTCTATCAAAAGAAAAAACACGGGGTTTAGATCTGATCCTGTTAAGCGGTAAAGTTGCCACTAAATGGCCATGATCTGAAGTCATCCGTGGGTACACCTGTATTCCAGCGCCCGCCAATAACAAACTTGGAACTAAAAAATAATCCAACCTTACAAGTTTCTGGTAAGAAAAAGAATAGAAGGTGTACGTCGGCTCCTCCCCTCTCAAAATGGCCCAAGCATCAAACAATCTGTGAGCACTATTAAGAGATTGGAGGGCCTTAAACACCTTTGGCTTCCTCCCAGTATATCTGTAGCTAACATCCTGTAAGGATTTAGGAGCGAGGTGTAAATTTAAGTCACCACAGACAACTAGTGGAGTGGGCCATAAGGCCAATTCTACATTGAGCCATTCTAAAATCTGAGCCTCATCAAGCATTGACCCATATATTGAACATACTGTGAATTTCTGATTTCCAACAGTACATTCAACAATAGCCCACCTCCCCTGTTTATCCGCCTTAGCCCTTCCTGTACTTTGAATATGTTTTTTTGCTAAAATCAAGACACCTCCCAGATTAATAGATTGTTCAGTAGTAACTGATACACTGTAGCCCAAATCCAATAACAACTTCCTTTTAGCCCAAGCTCTATGGGTTTCCTGTAGACATATTAGATCACACTGCAACATCTGCAACTCACTCGCAACCCGCTGCCTTTTATTAAAGTGGTTTAAACCCCTAACATGCAACGAGCAGACCCAAATACTCCCTTAAACCTTTATCCCTCATCAGTTTTCCCTGTATTTTTAAACTTATAGCCTATGTGCCAAAAACCAATAATTGCGAAACTTAAAACAACAGTACAATCATGGATTGTTTTTCCCCCCGTACCTTGTACCACCCCCTACCCAAAAACCATCCCCCACCCTCTGACCCCCGAAACCCCAATAGAGGCCTAAGGACCATGTCCTCAGTGATGGGGACTGACTATAGGCTGCAACCCTCAACTCCCACCCGTGCTCCACCACACCCATCAGAAATCGTCCTCTTCAGATCTCACACCCATTATCAGGACACAGAAAGAAGAAGAAAAAAAACAGCAATACCTGCAGGAGAGAAAAAAAAGGCCATACTTAAATGAATAACTATTATACATTATATTATCTTCATAAATTCTTGTGCAGCAATTTCTGAAAAAAAATAATGAGTTTTTTCCTTATGGATCACTTTCAGCTTAGCGGGGTTGAACAGGAACGCCTGACCGCCTTTCGCCTGAACTGCTGTAATCACCTGACGCAACTTCCATCTTAACTGTACTGTAACCTTAGAAAAGTCTGGGCGCACAAAACATTCACACCCTTTACCAGAGCGTCACCTATCTGGCCTGGCCAGATCATACAATGCTTCATGTAGGAGATAGTTGTTCAGGCAAATTAAAATTGCCCTAGGCCTTTCCGCGGACCCCCCTTTTCCACCTCGCTGCACAAACGGAAATCTGTGTGCCCTGATAATCTCGGTCTCCCAGTTCCATTCCTTCAGATCAGGGAAAGCTTCCTTAAACATCTCGATGACAAATTGTCTAACATCTTTCCCTTTTTGTTTTTAGGTACCCCCAAAACGCGGAGATTGTTCCGTCTTGATCGATTTTCGAGATCAGTCACTTTCTAGTAAATATCCTCCTTTGTTTTTTGTAGATCTACAATCGTTGTCTGTTGATGGGCCAGCTGATCTTCTACCCCAGAAATCCGCTCTTCTGCCTCCACGATACGTGTTGTAACTTCCGCACATGATTTGACTATACGGCGTACAGTATTTTGTAGTTTGCGTACCGCCCCCTGAGTGCGCAGCCCTTCAGCCTTTGTTTCCTCCACACGAGCCATAATCACCTTATATATGGTATTCAATGTGATCTCCCCCTCTGACTCTAAAGGAGGGTTAGGATTGGTTTCTGCGTACTCCTGCTGAGGTGAAAGCGAATTATCGCAAATTAGCTGGCCTTCCGAGGTCGGTATATTTTTAAGGGTCCTGTATTTTCCAAACAGTCTCCTGGTTCATTGAGTACTCAGAGCTAGGATCCTCATCCTCAGGGTGTGATTCAATTTCATCGCCCCAATCGCAAGCCACACTTACATTGTCATTCTCTGAAATATTTGAGAGGTCAAACATTGAATAAAATATCCCACCTGAGCCCGCAGACTCTGCATCATTTAGCCCATCAGCCACAGGGTGCCCATTACTCTGTAAATTCTGCGCCTTCAATAAGCTCTGCGTGACCCGCCCTGTGTTTAATGGGTCACCTCCAACCATCAGGTTCGAACTTGTGCGTAGGCCAGGTTTAGCAACAGTATTCCTTGACCTCTCCTTGCCAGTCATCATCACATTGTTACTATCCAATACAGCAACATTAGAGATAGTACTGGGAGCAGGGCTAGCAGTGTTACATAACTTCCTTGTGGAGACCCCCACATCTTCGTCAGCAGCTACAATCGTTAGTGTTGCATCATTGCCATTATTGCCCACTACTGCTCCCGGCTCTGAGAGTGCGGTTAGTTCAGCAGTTAATTCAGCAAAGCGTTCCTCCGGCTTACCTCTCAGGACCGGTTTCTTTTGAAAAATAGCAGGTATAGTCTGTACTCTCAGCGGAGGGTCTTGTTGCAGGTCTCCGCTACAATGTTGCCCAGAATCTTCCGCTGCCCCAGTTCTACTCTCCGGCTGCTAGAGTCTCGCACACCTTGCTCTTGCTCCCCCACACGAATCGCAGTCTGTCATCCGACCTCAGACCGCGGAGCGGCAGCAGCTGCAGCTCCAAACCCATCTACTGCTGTTACAGTCGCTCCAGTCGCTCCTGCCACAGCCGCCGCTCCGCGGGTCTTTGCCGCCCTCCCTTTTGGAGCCATAGCACAGTGTTTCCTCGCTTGCAGCTAGCATGGTGGATATCCTGCCGCCATTCACCCCAACGCCCGGGTCAGTACCGCCGCAGCCGGTTCAGTTATTAAAGGGGCCGCCTCTTCCAGCATCAGAACGCCACCAGAGAATGGCAGACCCGAGTCAGCGGGAGCACTTATCCTATACACCGATGCACCGCTGCAGACTCCGACCAAAACCCACCAGTGCAACACTACCGCTTCCCGGAGGGTTCCACAAGGCTATAAGCACGGTAGGTGCAGTGAAGAATCACAGGTGAGCACCTAAAGAGGAGCAGCCACACGCCTCTCACTCAGCCACAACTGCGGGCGCCATCTTGCGCCAAAGAGAGATTATCCAAATCATTTCCCAGTGATTTAGCTTAACTATCTAGGAAATGAGGACACATGTTAAAAAAAGAATGTAAGACAATGGTATGGAAAATAGACTGCTCGCTGTTTTAGGAGATTATACATGATCAAGAACAATTGATATAAACGATGGACCATTCTTCTGAAACACTGCTTTTTGTTAGCTTAAATATTGGCTTTATAAAATATGTATCTGCTAATGATGAGATTGCGTAATCGTAAATCACGTTTTAACTTATGTAATGCAATTTCAATGGACTTCCTACACATGTAATATGGTGGAACCTTATTTTCCAGGAAAGAGGTAAAAGAGTTAACAAGTAGCTTGAAGTTGCAGTTTCTGTGCGAATTATCCTCAGATTATTTCTTCTCCGTTTTCATTTGTGCATCAGTCCTTAGATCCACGCTTGCTTGCCTAGGTCTACACTTTCCTGTCCACTGTTCTGGATGACTCAGGAATCTTAACTCTGGTGTCCTTGTTCATTTGGATTCATTGTGCCTTTGGATTATTTTATCTTGCTCTGGATGGAAATGTATGATCGTTATGGTTTACTCTCTCCTAGTAGTACAATAACTAGGATCATTATATATATTTTTTTCTCAAACCAGATTTTATTAAGTTTTAGTGACAGAGAGAAAAAGACTTGCGACAGTCCCGCATGTCATCCCACGCAGGGGGTAGCTAACCAAGGCATACCAGATATGACACCAAGTCCAGGTGGGATAACAGGTACCCAGGCCATAAATGGCCGAGGCCAATTTAAAGATCAAGAGCTTAGCGGGGGTCACATCACTGTCAGGTGAACCATTGGAGCTCAGTCTCGGGAGGAGCAGTGATAAAGGAGGCTCTGACAACTGTGGGAGTTGGTAAGCCCGCATCCCGTGAAGGCGGAGTGCCATCACTTTATTCTGTCAGACTGTCACAAGCACATAAACCAAAAGAACTCCCCCATACCCATATCCCTCCCCCCACCCCTAGTGGTGGTAGCAATGACTGCAAAAAAAAAAAGTTCTGTTCATTCGAGAGCTGGACAATCACACTTGAAATAGATGGAGAGCTCGCACACTGGGCGGACATACGGCCGTGGGAAGACCCTTAGATAGAAAGCGGACCAGGGGGCCCCAACGGAATGTGAAGTTCTTAAAGTCGTCCCTGAAGATATCAGCCATTCTCTCCATACTCAACAGTTTCCACAGTCTCACATGCCACAACAAAATTGCGGGGGCTTCTTTCTTTTTCCACGCCGTGGCCAGAGTGAGCTTGGCCGCTCCCATACATAACCACATTATCTTTTTGTCTGCTTTGGTCTGGAGAGTGAGGGCCGGGTCTCGGAGTCCTAGTAAGATATGAGCCATTGAGTCCGAGATCGGATACCCCAACATCTCCTTGACATGAGATAGGATCTCTCCCCAGTAGGGGGGGATGACATGGCAATCCCACCAGATGTGGCGAAAGTCACCCAGTAGACCGCAACCCCTCCAACACCTATCAGAGGAACCAGGAAATATCTGCCGCAATTTGGACAGGTAGAGGTACCAATCCATCATTGTTTTAAGGTGCACCTCGCGGAGCTCTATGAGTGGTTGTGTTTAGCAATGTCACCCCACAATGTGGACCATTCCTCGTCTGATATGTCGCGGCTGAGGAGTTCCTCCCACAAGCCCATGTAGTGAGGTCGGGGGGCTCTGGTTGTTGTAAGAAGAAGGTTATAGATGAACGTGATAACCCCTCGCATGGTGGATGTTCTAGGGAGGAAGGCCTCGAAGGGAGTAACTGGCCAAGTGGCTGCATCTCTAACCGCAGGGGTGAGTGCCCAGTGGAGGAGCTGGGCATGGTGGTAACGCTCAGTCGGCTGGATGCCATAGTCCCGCATACAATTGTGGAAGGTAAGTGGCGCTGAACCATGGAACAAGTGTGTAAGGGCCAAGCATCCTCCCTCCTTCCAGGCATCAAAGGGACCCTCAAGAGCCGCAGGTGGGAAGGCCGGATTTAAGTGTATCGGCGTATAGTGGGAAGGTAACGACGTCCAGCATTAATCACAAGAGACCGAGTCCCACACCTTCAGGGTAGTGCTGGTGGGAGTACTGATGTAAACGTTTTTGGGTCTATCACTCCTAGGTTTCCAGACTAAGTCCCAGATCGACCTACCCGCCACACTCCGTTCTATGTGAAGCCAATGTTTCTCCGACATAGGCTGAGTCCATTCTACCAGTACCCGAAGTTGCGCCACCTTATAGTACAACTGCATATCGGGCAAACCTACCCCCCCCTTCCTTCCTTGGGCGACGCAGCGTAGCAAAGGCGAACCGTGCCCGACCCCTTTGCCAGATGAAACGTAACATCAACATTTTAACGCGTCAGAAGAATTCCCCGTCAAGCGCTATGGGGAGTGCCTGGAAGAGGTATAGAAGCTTGGGGAGGAGTGACATTTTAATCGCATGGATTCTCCCTAGCCACGAAATAAACATTGGTTTCCAGCGGGCTAGTTCAGTCCGGATTTTTGCCAGCAAAGGAGGAAAGTTAGCAGATTAAAGTCGTTCAAGTGTGGGCGTCAATTGGACCCCCAGGTATTATATGGAGGAGCTGGACCAGGGCAGGGGTGTGAGCGGCTGGAGGCGAGCCACCTCAGCCGGTGCGAGCGTGAGGTTTAGAACATATGATTTTTCATAGTTGACCTTGAAACCCGCTACCAGTTCGAAGCGTGAGAGGGCATCCCGGACCAGTGGAAGGGAGAGGCCCGGATCCGCTAGAGAGAGGAGGACATCGTCGGCAAATAGGGTGATCTTGTGCTGTTCTCCCGTGAAGGGGAGACCCCGAATATTCGGGATTCGGGTCTTCCCTCATTGCCACAGCCAGCGGCTCAATGCAAGAAGAAGGGGGGACGGGGACAACCCTGCCTAGTGCCCCGGGAGTGCGAAAAAAAGGCCGAGGGGTGACCGTTGACCATCACCCTGGACCAGGGATGGCTGTAATTTGCTCTAAGCATCGTCAGAAATTTAGCTGAGAAGCCAAACGCCGACAGGGTCTGAAACAGGTACCCCCAATCCACCCGGTCAAAGGCCTTCTCGGCATCGAGGCCTACCAATACCAATGGGATTTTGAACTTGTTGGCCTTCTCTATCAGGTGAATCACCCTCCTAGTATTATCGTGGGTCTGACGTCCCTTAATAAAGCCATATTGGTCTGGTTGAATGAGGGCTGGCATCAAGTCGTTGAGCCTCCGAGCTATGATGGAGGAGTAGAGCTTAGCATCTAGGTTGAGGAGGGCTATCGGTCTATATGAGGAGCATTTCGATGGGTCTTTCCCCGGTTTGGGAATGACCGATATAATTCAGCCATGGAACCCGAAGTGACCCCCTCCTCAGCCATGGTGTTAAATAGGCGGGTCAAATAATCACTGAGTTCGGCTGCAAAAGTCTTATAAAAGACAGCTGTGTATCCATCCGCTCCCGGGGCCTTATGGGGTTTTAGGCCCTTGATGGCATCCAGCACCTCCTCTCTAGTAAAAGGGGCAGTGAGGAGCTCGTTCCATTCCTCCAACACCTGGGGGAGCGGGAGCGCCCCCAGGTAGTCCCTTTGTGCATCGCTATCCAAGGCCTCTCCTCGATGAAGAGCCTCGTAGAAGTCTCCAAAGAGGCAGGCTTTGGCCCCATCCTGGTGGGTCAGGAGTCATGTCGCTTCACGGATGCCTCCGATGTACTCCCTCTCACGCTTGTCTCGGAGCTGCCGGGCCAGAAGTTTCCCAACCTTGTTCCCCTGCAAATAGGAGAGGTGCCGTAATTTCAACAGCGTATATTCTGCTCTATTATTGTAGTGGGTCCACAGTTTACCCCTGACGGCCGTAAGTTGTCTCAATGTTTGCCTGGTGGGGTTCCGTTTGTGATCTTGTTTGAGTGTAAGAAGCTCTCCCTCCAATCCCTCCCAGTCCATCCTGCGCTGCCGGTTAAGGGCAGCGTTAAGGCCCAGACAGGTGCCACGGAGAGATGCCATGAAGGCGTCCCAGGTGGTAAAGATTGAGGTGTCTCCGGGGTCATTAAGGTCGAAAAATTCACGGATCGCTATCCGTAGTTCCCTACAAGAGCGTTTGTCCCGAACCAGGGAGGCAGGTAGGTACCATTTACGTTGCGTACTGTCCCCCCCACTCCAAGAGAGGTAGATGGCCAACAGGCTATGATCCGAGACTGAGAGAGAAAATATCTTGGCTTCCTGTAGTGACCCCCGTAGGGACTGACTTAGAAAGATATGGTCGAGGCGGGAATAGGAGTGATGTACGTGGGAAAAAAAGGTATAATCCCTGGATTGCAGATGGAGAGAGCGCCACCCATCTATAAGGCCCATAGTCTCTATTGCCCGTTGCGTCTCATCGGAGAACAGACCCGCCTCTGATCTCTGATGATGAGTGCAATCTAAGTCTCTGTGCCAAACCAAGTTGAAGTCTCCCATTACAATTAGAGGACCCTCGGCAAAGTCCGTTACAGTACGAAGGAGCCCCTGAATAAACCCGTTTTGGCCTGCGTTGGGGGCATAGAGGACCAGGAAGGTACAAAGTCGACCGTGCAGTACACCCTTAACGGCAAGCCAGCGTCCCTCCTTATCGCTACTAACTCCCAGGGGTTGGAAATGTAGGGCCGAACGGAAAAAAAGCGCCACCCCTCTGTCTTTAGTGGTTGCTGAGGACCTATAAATAAGGGGAAATTGCTTGTAATTGAGGCGGGACTCGTCCGCTCTGGTCAGGTGGGTCTCCTGGAGACCCACCACATCTAGCTGATGGTCAATGATGTATCTCCAGACCTTCTGGCGTTTCTGAGGGTAGTTCAAGCCTTTCACGTTCCATGATCCAAAGGTGAGCGGCATCACAAAGTGTGTACCCGGCCTCGCTCTGTATTCGGCTTCAGGTTAGATAACTCACACCTCCACCGGCCAAGCAGACCCACTACCCGTTCCCCCATCAGGGTGAATCAGTCCCTCCCCAGGAATGTCCCTCAACACCACAACATCAGTCATCACTTGTAGCTCACCTCCCAGTCTCTCCAGCTCACCAAACATCTCGCCACGCAGCCAGCAAGCATCCTCCGCCGGCCAAACCCAGCTACCACCACTACCCTCCCAGACACTCCCCAACGCCCCCCCTTCTCCCTCCTCCCCCCAGCCCCCCAGCCCCCCAAAAAAGTCAAACACAAACAGGTAGTAGAAAACAGGGCGGTGATGAGGTCCTTGACAATTGGCCCTATAGAGGCCACCCAGAGATGAAGGTCGCAGGAAAAGTTAGAGTCCCACCAGTTCCAGGGGCCGGGGTGGTTCCATAAACCAAACATGGGTTACCCACGGTACCTTGTAGGGGCGAGCCCCTCCGACGCCTCCATGCTGTCTTCCTGGGGCTCATGCTACTGAGGAGCTGTCCCGTGACGAAGCCTCTGTCACTCGGGCCACCGAGGCCACTGCTGCTCCCCTCTCGTGTATGCTAATAGTGGGGTCCGGCCTTCGTGCCGCAGCAGGAGGGCCCACTCTCTGCCAAGATGAAGAACGCCGCTGACGCCTCGGCGGGGTACCTTGCTCCTCGGGGACCGGCGAAGTGCTGGACAGGTCAAGGAGCTCTTTACCTGCCTGCAAAGAGCGGATCTGGACCAGCCTGTTCTGCCAACGGAAGATAAGGCGAAAGGGGTGGCACCAGGAGTAGGCCACGTTCTGATCCCGCAGATATGCAATTACTGGCCGAAACTCACGCCTTTTTTGCAGCGTCGAGGCCACCAGATCATGGAATAGCTGGGGGCGATGATCGCGGAAGAGCAGCGGGTTGATCCCTCTCGCTTTCCTGAGAATACGTTCCTTCAGTTGGAAGTCGTGGACACAGTCCAGAATGTCAGGGGGCGGCGCCCCAGTGCCCCTTGGGAGACCCACACGGTGGACCCTATCCATCCAAATTTTATGTAAGTCATCCTCACCCAAGATCTGCAGGAAGAGGGCCTCCATGTAGCCCCTCAGATCGCGGCCTCACCGTCCCAGGGCACCGCTCGGATCCTGATGTTGTTCTGGCGAAACCTATTTTCCAAATCTTCGGCATGGGCCTGGAGATCGAGATTATGTTCCGTGAGACGAAGAACGTCCTGCTGGAGATGGTGCACATCGTCGGCCAGGCCCACGTCATGTTCTTCTAGTGTCGCAACCCGTTCCCCTATGCTGTCCACATCTCGCCTCACCTCGCACAGATCTGACGCAAGCTGGGAGAGGAGCTCGGAGATGTCCTCCTTTATAGCGTTGAATAGTTCCACCATGAAAGCCTTGGTGGCAGGTGCCTCGTCATCACCCTTCAGGGGGGATTTGCTGGTTCACGGTGGCGTCGTCGGCTGGGTGGTCTTCGAGTGCCCCTCCTTACCCGGCTTATCCTTGCGGGGTCTGGTTTTCATGGTGCCGGCTCGGTAGGAGCGGTCTAGAGGACAAGGCCAGATCTCTTCCCTCTCGGTGCAGGCGCACTGCGTGACCAGTCCGTGCAGGTGAGTCCCCTCAACGCTGGCCCCATAGAACAATGGAGTGACCGGGGATGAGTTCCGCGTTGGTCCCGTCACCCTTGCTACACAGGACAGTAGGCCAAGCACCGCCCACCGTGGGCAGAACCGGGCGCGATGCTATCTGGCCTCCTTCAGGCCTCTTAAGTCTCTCCGGTCCGGCTCGGTGCTCAGGGAGGGCGCCACAGGGGACCCCCAGAACCCAGACCGGGGGGCCTCTCTAAACAGCGACCCAGGAGGTAGCGCGGGGCCTCCACCTGTAGCAGGCGCAGGGCAGGGCCGACAGCTCTCTCCGTCGGTGGGGTCCTAGGGCTCACCTCTGCTGTTCGATGCCCTACCGCCAGCCCACCACTCAGAAGCAGCCAGGGGAAGCCGGGGTCAACACCGCCGGGGTCGCGAAACTCGAGGGCCAGTGCAGTTCTCCCGATGTGAGCAAGGAGCTCTCCGCTCCGAGAGTCGCTCAATCTCCGCCACTGATCCCGCTTCAGTGTGTTGCTCTCACCGCGGCAGTGGCGGCTCCTCCGTCACCGTCGGGCCCTCCTCCGTAGCCGAGACCGCCGTCACCCGGCCTCGCTGATGGATAGGCCGCCTCCGGGTCGCACCTCGGTCCCGAATCGGACCCGATACAGCTCCGCAGCGGACCGGTAAACCCCTCCTGTCATCTCTCCGCACCATCGGTACTTAGGGGAGCCAGAATCACGGGCGAAAGCGCGCCCCAGGAAGCTGCTGGACAAAGCTGATGAAATCGGCGCCGGAGGGACTCAGATTCACGTCTCACTCTGTCGCCATCTTGCCTCGCCCCCCAGGATCATTATATTAAACTGCCTGTAGTTATGGCCATGCCAATGCTCCTGGGAGAATGTAGGATATTTCACTTCTCTAGAAGATTTAGACTCATCACCCCAAATGGTGCTTCCAACTAGGAGCACATTCATACATGTAGAATCAGTTATATGAGGAATATGTTTTATCTGCAAGCTATTGTTATAAAGTATTGTGAAAGAAGGCTGGCAAAAAGGGAGTGCCCTGTAGCTCTGAGCACAGCTTTTCGCCCACGGGTAATTGTTCGCGCTCTATAAATGTCAGTAAATAAATAAATAAATAAATAAATCACTAGTCTGAGAAGCCGTGCCTAAATTGTGCCTACATTAAGGAAACTGGAGTTGAATGGGGGAATTCACTGAATCTGAGAAGGAAATTGCAAATGGCATTCAAATGTCAAAATCTGCCCCATGACCACCAGGTCATGAGGGTGGCAAGAACATTTGACGCTGTTAGTCTTGTTTGTATTAAGGCCTCCATGGCACCCAAAATGTTGGAAATGTAAAACCCCAAATATTGCTTAAAACCAGCTCTAAAGGTGAACATTGTTTACCACGAATCCTTTTCCCGGCACGGAATTACAACGCTGTTGTTACAATGACCGCATTATACCAACGCATACCATTACTCCGCAAGTCAGGACAATGACTTGCGGAGGGGGCAGAATGGGTTGTATTTAAAATCCAACACCTTTCCTACTGTTGCACATACTGGAGCAGGTATAGTAAATTCTATTATTCCAACATGCAGCGCCTCCCAGAGCAAGTCATTGCTCCGATTTGCGAGGTAATGGTATGCGTTGTTGCAATGCGGTCGTTGTAACCACCTCTTTGTAATTGTATGCGGGGAAAATGAATTCGGAATAAAGTGGCATATTCGCTCTAGAAACCTGAGAGCACATTTAAAAACTGCGGTGAAAGTGGAATCAGACCACGGCATGGTATGGTCACCTTTCAACACTTCTGGTGCCTCCTGTAACTGCCCTTATTACACTTTTACACTGGATTAAATATAAACATCTTGCAAATGGTGAGGAGGAGGAAGAGGGAGATGTGAGACAGGAAAATACACTGAGATAGTGAGCCACTGACACTGGAACATCAATTCACCTGCAGTAATGATAGCAGTTAGCGGTGACATTGTCATTGGCACCGAGAGACCCTAACACTGAGAAAGGTTGCAAGTCCCCCCCCCCAACTCACCCTCCAAAGTGTGATCATTCCATACAGAATACTCTAATCACACAGTCAGGACCATGCAAAAAAAAATCAGCCATCAGTTACCTAAGACTATTTCCAGCCATGGGCTTTCATTTATTAAAACAGTGGCAGGACATTCTGAGAGTTCTAATCTAGTTCAGTTGCACTGAACCTATTAGACCAATATTCAAGATAACAATGGTTTGTGAAAATAAAGCAAAGAGATTGAAAACAGGTGCACTGTAGCCAATAATTAAGGTGGGCAGTAATCATAAGGAAACAGTCCCCACAATAAGAAAATTAATGGAAAATTAATGTTAGAATAACTCAACCCCTGAAATTTGGAGGTTAATGTATCCTCTTTCAATAGCTGAATCCTAAGAAATTGGAGCACAGGTAACTGATCATAAGCAGGGTTATGAAATGGAAACTTCAAAGGAAGATCCTTAAAAGAAATGAGAACCCTATAGGCACCTTGAAACCTGGGTTGTGTCAGGAGAATAATTAAGATACTCCAGTACAAGAGGACTGAACTAAAATCAGGTTGATTGTAGCAACACGGAGCACAGAGGCACCACAAAAATAGGATTGAATGCATCAGTTGAGGAAAAGGGAGGTCTCTTATAAAAACAGTAATTGTAGGAATAGAAGCACCAACATCTTACCAAATCATATCCCTTCTTTCTATGCTTGTGTTGAGAAATGCTCAGACAGATTACCGGATTTCACATGCCTGTCATAACGGTTACTTCTTTGAGTCATTGCATGTCTCACTAGGAGGATTTACTGGTCAGCTTAAGGATTTATGGGAGTTGTGTGGTCTATGTTGGTGGGTAGTTTAACTTAAACATGATCAGGCCCAAGGCAGCTACAATCAATAGTGGTGGAAGCATTTTTCACGGTTAAAGTCAAGGCAGGATCAAAACTGAAAAAACAGAAAGCACTTGAAAATGTGTGTTATCTCTCTCTGTTTAGATACCATTACTGTCTAGTCACACATATGCTGGATGATGTCCCCCTAAACCTGTGAGAAACACCCACTAGCCGGGAGTGCAGACCTCTTGCCAGCAACAAAGAGCTAGCATAACACCTGTATATTTCTGTCAATTGCAGATAAAATAAATTGCATCCTAGGAGATTTGTGGAGTGCGGATCTCATTCATGGGCAAGAGCTTGATGAGGGAGGCGTTCTTGGAACAATTATAATACATAGGAGGCGTAAGGATGCCAATTTCTCCAATAACTACCAGTAGTGCACAGGATTTATAGCACCCGTAAAATAACTAAAAGGCAAGAATGTTAAAAACATTTATGTGGAGACTTTTAGGTAAAATGGAAAAAGTGTCTGCCTTGTGCTTAGCATGGCTACCCATAGTCAAAAGTGCTAAAAAAAATAATAGAAAGGTGTGCCAGGCATGACTTTGATCTTGAAGCTGCATCTAAGAGTCACTAGTCTGATTGATGGAAAGAAGTAATTGGAAAGATGTGCATAGCAGGCCAGGTGACCAAAGACCATGCACAGTAAACACATGACATAGGCGTTCACCAGGAGTTGACTCAATTCCAGTGGGGAGAAGAACTACAGTTACCTGTGTCAGAGGAAATTAGAATATATGTAGGCACACCAAAGAACTGCTTAATTTCCCACTAGACATTCAACTTCTGAAAACAGTTAAAACCTCCATCTGAAACTCTGGGGATATATGAGGAACTAACCAGGCAATCAGATCTGTTATATTCACCTTTGTAACTCTTCATTTTTAAGAGGTCCCAATTTCCCAATTATCATTCCCCAATGACATTAACTATGGGGGGGGGGAGACAGAAAATGGAAACAAATTGTATCTCTGCGGGAAAACCTACATTGGGACACAGATCTGTGTAGAATTCATGCAAAATCTATTATTTATTGCTTCACAAGCTAGGTCTTCCTTCAGAGTTTCCATAACGGACATGACCAAAAGAATCTCTACCTCTCATAGTATCAACATTCATACTGACTGCCCCTACTGCACAAAGACTGTCTGACGTTATAAAGCAATAAGACTGCCAGTGCCGCCCTTGTGCCAACACGTGTATTGTCCCTGCTGTACATGGGCATTGGAGTTCCAAGACCTTATAAACTCGCACAATGGATTTATACGGCAGAAGTGGTCCAAATTATACTCGCGGTTTCATAAATTACGAGGCAAGAAAAGCCAAAATATGAGGTGTAGCACATTTTTTGTTAGTATTACCTGATTATTTTGCCATTTGTACACGTTAACACAATTGGGGCAAAGGTTTCACCACATTAGTACAACTTTGACACCCAAATACACAAGTAAGCGATAGATAGGTGGCCAGACAACCTTTGCAAGGAGCCTTTCACTGCACAGCAAAGTGTTGCAGTGTTTTTAGTAACTTTTAATCCGTTTGAGCTAAAAACATTTTTTTCAGAAATCTTCAGATTATGGATTGACTAGGATATGTGGCGTATCCATAATTATGCAGATAACACTGCTGCAGCAAAATTGCATACTTTTAGTGGTCCTGCTTATAAAGGAGCTCAGACAAGCTCCTCTATCTGATATCACAACTACTTCATGAGGTCCAATACCCTCATAATAAAAAGCACAAGGTACTTTGTCCAAAGTAGAATAGTTTGTGTTTTGTCAAAGTTAGACTGAGGGTGATGATACAGTAGGGCAAATTGCCATGTTGTTGGTGAACATATCAGGGAGAATTTAAAAGCCTTAATCTCCTTTCAAAAACAGGTGTTTCTTTTTATTTTAACCACATCCGCGCTCAGAGAATTCTCCTCCTGTGCTCAGATTTACAAAATCCCATGTTTCATGACGAGCTGGGCTCGGCATCAGCGTGCGAGGAGGCTACGCCATGACGAGCCCAGCTCGTCATGAGCCTGGAAGGGGTTAAACATCTAAATTAATAAATCTGAGATGCCACTACGAATGCACAGAAGGCAGTCATTTTGCAAGATCCAAATTCTGCAAACTGGTGATGCAATTTTAAACTTTTTTTTTTTTAAACCCATTATCCTCATAAAATTCTACACTAATTGAAAATCACAAATTCTTGCATACTTACAAAACAGTAAGTCAATTTGCAGTCATCTTCAATTTCATCGGCGCTATCTTCGTCAGAAACCTCACCCTCGGAAGCATCATCCCCAAGGTGATATGGCAGCTTCTTACCCTGGGAAGAAATGTAATTATTTGAGTCTTAAGAGTAAACACACTTTGGAACTTTTCCAAATCTCTTTTTTCAAATCTTCATTTCAGGGCGAAAAATCGCAATTGTTATTAATAGTGTCGGAAAGGAAATTTGCAATTGGCGAGATCACAATGCATTTATAAGACGGGGCTCACAGTTTAATTATAAAGAACTTCGTTTTTAATTATCATTATTACAATTTTGAATCAGAAAAGACAATATAATATCAAAAGTACATTATTGTATGTTTAACATATAAAAGATGAAGGATTCTTGTTTTTGCAAAATGGAGGAAATGTCTGAATATATTGGGCAGCATAAGCAATGCTTTTTATCTTGTTTTTGACAGATGTGCAATAAGAATTTCTGCCATTTTTCTAAATGAGTACCTTTACTCATCTAGACACTAATGGGTTATCATGCTGTTCGAAAACATGGTTTGCATGAAAGTTGAGCAAGGTGCTAGGCCATGTTAAGGAAGACAAATCTATTTAAATGAAAACTCAGACCTCGTATACTGGATATATCACTTTAGTTAGCATGAATTAAGGTTTTATTCGTTTAAAAAGCACTCAGACTTTCTACAGTGTGTAAGTGTAGAAAAAGAAGCAATTTAAAAGTTTTTCTTTAATATTTCTTCATGTCTAAAGCACACAATGAAAATAAAAAGCAAGTGAGTAGCATGCACTAGAAATCAAGACATCGCTGCATGTTGCTGATAATTGATATTTTTCGACTTACAGGTACTCCGATTTTAAAAAGATGATAATGAACTTGTAGAGATTGAAACCTTGGACTTTTCTATTACATACTGATGTACACAGATCTCGCTCTGGCAGTCAGGCGACAGTAGTTAAAAAAAATAAACGAGTTCTAGGATAATCAAGCAAAAAAATAGATAGTGTGTTTGATTTATGCTAACCATGAACAATCTCATTGCCCTGAACCTATAGTTATGAATAAGTGGACAAAACAACAATAGGACGCACAGGATGCTACAGGATTGAGAGGGTCATACCCATTTTTCTAAACGGATTGGGACGCGTTTCAACAACTAGTCTAAACTACACATCGCCTGCTTGATGCTACTGTCATTTACGCCATCAGGAAAATATCTAGTTGCAAGATCCACTCCCCTGCTAAATTGGACTACTCACTGCCATGTCATTGTGGTGCTGTATTTGAACAAATTGCTAAGCATCGGTTTCATGAACCATGTGCTAGCAAATACATTGTGGAACTGCTGCCTGCAAAATAATTTGACACTGTTGATGGAATACCTTCCATGGCTAAAAAAAATTCCATTATAGATTGTCAGTCTCTGCCAAAACCACAGTTCTTTCTATCACATATGACAGACAGAAGATGTTTACCTCTTAGTGCTAAAAGAGTGCAGGTCTATTCTGCAGCTATCATTGCAGGCTGACCAGGCAATCTATCAACATTTCACACCAGCCTCACTATACACTGTTGCTGACTCATTCCTCCCTAACTCTGTAAAACGAAGTAGAAAGCTTCTAAACTATACGTCCCTAATGAACTCTAGTCTCCGGTCCCCCCACATTGGCTCAGACCCTGCATGTCTTGATGAAAGCTCTGCACAATAATAATAAAGATGAAATGTGCTACCGCACTAGTGGGACTCACTGTGGGAATATATATTCAAGTTGTAAATACAATTCAGGTAGTCACTAACTATCAACGGCAAAAAAGAACTGTAGATCGCTTCTTCACATTAAGCTTCAGCACAATATTGCTTCCTTTTATCTAAATATCAGCTCAATGTATACACAGAAAATATATATAATACCCCTGTGTGCACTCTCCTTGTGCTGAAATAAGTGTTTTGTTTTTTTACAAGTCTTGCCCAACATGCACACTAACACAACACTGTTTATTAATGATAAAAAATCAAAATAATTAACGGAGGAGGGCACTTAAGGGGTCGTAATCCAGAGTCCTCCCTCTGCATCTGTGGAAAAAACCTCTTTAATCGTTGTATGTATAGCATAGTCTTCGGGACATATAAGAGCACTCTGCCAATGAACTGTAAATCTTCATTGAAGGAACTCTTGTTATTATAGGTCAGACACCCCGGTGTTCCACACGTTGTTCTACCTGCAGCATGCCCTGAAGTTGGAATAGGCGAAACGTTCAGTTGAAATCATTTCACAGGTTTGGATGACAGATGACGTTCAGTTGGAACCCACTGTTACCACAAGATGTATGACAGTGGAAAGCACAATTAGTGTTCTTGCCTGAAAACAAATGTCCAATAAGTCACAGTTGCACCCTCACAGCAACCATGTATGAGTGCTGAAGGGCGGGAAAGGCATCCTTATGATGTGAATTAAAAATACCTTAATGTATACCAGCTACTTGGCTTTATTATTGGGTACACTAGGTAAGGTTAAAAAATGTCTCAGACCTTCTCTTTCATAAGGATGACCTTCCCTCCCTTCAGCACTCACACGTGTGTTGTGACAGTCCAAGTGTGTCTTATTGGATGTTTGTTTTCAGGCAAGAACACTAATTGTACTTCCTACCTGCAGCTGCCGTACATCTTGCAGTGAAAGTCTCTTTCTAGGAGGGCGTAAGGCTGCTTACCTTCTCCTCTCTTCTGTGTATTGTGTGTTCAGCTGGAACCCAATCAGAGTTTATGCTTTTCCTTCTTGAAACTGCTCCCGGAGCTCTTCTCAACACCGACCTTTTCGTGGAACACTTGTTCACAGAGTACTTTGCTGGGCAACCTAAACAAGGTGCCAGCCTCTCTCAGAACTCTTCTGATCAACTCTCACCTCCTCTTTCCTGTGAAGTCTGATCTTGAACTAAATCCAGCTGGATCTACCAATTATTTGACCACTCATGCGAGAGTTCATCTGCTAAATGTGGATTTTCAGAGGAGTCTTGAAATAATAGACTTTGCTAGCTTTATAACTTATTGCTTAAACTTGAATCATGGGAACAAAGAAAGCCCACAATAACTATTAAACTGCCAAGCTATGCATCCGTTTGGGAAGGGGCAGTGAGCCTTCTAACATCTGGAAGAAATATTTCGTAACTAAATACTTTGCACATACATTGACATTAATCTGAAACATGCAAATGCATTTACTATGTGATATTCTTGTTATAGTTAACTGCAGCAAATGCAGGCCTCAATTCCAAATTGCGGATGTGCCGATGCCATATACCTTTCTTGTGTATTTTTCCCTCTTCTCATAACAGGAGAAAAGCT
Organism: Lissotriton vulgaris; assembly: GCF_964263255.1. Classification (NCBI taxonomy): domain Eukaryota; kingdom Metazoa; phylum Chordata; class Amphibia; order Caudata; family Salamandridae; genus Lissotriton; species Lissotriton vulgaris. The sequence goes on from NC_141699.1 coordinate 956,669,954, forward strand.
GAACCAGTAAATGTTAAATGATGTCTTATTTGTGTAATTTTCTCATTAAAATATTTATCTTTGAGTATGTATGAGAGAGCAAAATATTGATCGAGCTCCTGGGAATGAGAACATCCTGGAAAGATTGTATCATCTTGTTGCGGATATTTAGCTGAAGGTCACTTAAACCGTTTGGTGTGTGTGTTGGCCAATGGCTCCATGGTGCGTCATATGGCCGTTGGCCGACACTGTGGAAGGCTTTAGGGAATTCTCAGGGGCAAAGCACTGGATCATTCCTTTAATAAAAATAAAAAAACGGCAATGCTGAATCAATTCCGAGTCTCCCTCACCCATTTATTGCGTCAGTGTGCTGATGTCACAAACCTTCACCGGAGTGGATTGGAATAAGTAGGTACGGTTTGCTCCCTCGTCCAATCGGGATCTGGGGGGTTTTGGATGCCCCCCATGTTTGTGGAAGGCATCGCTGGAAAGGGGAGAGTCTCCCCTTTCCAGGGATGCCTTTCAAAAACTGTTCCAGAAGCAGGAATCCCACTAGACCTCACAAGGTCACGAGAAATCTCATTAGGGGGATAGGCCCATGTGGTACCTGGCCGCCGCCCCAGAGAGCAACATTTCTTTCACATATATGTCTGTTTTCCCCCTGGGGTGTAAATGTGAATGCCCCTGCCCCCCCCCCCCTCCCCCAGGGGACTATAACATTTTTTGTAATGTTTTAATTGTCAGGGCTACTACAAACCGGCTAACTCCCTGTGGGGGCTATTTATTTTTATACATATGTGGTTTCACTGGGTGGGGGCACAATCAGTCCCCCCAGGGAAACCACACATTTATTAAAAAGTGATCTATATATATATATATATATATATATATATATATATATATATATATATATATATATATATATATATATATATATATATATATATATATATATCTCTCTCTCTATATATATATATATATATATATATATACAAATATATATACATATACTCACTGAAAACGCAAAGATTGCAGGGATGTTATAGTTGCGTACTGCATTTACTCGAACTAAACCATAGAAATAAAGCAGTTATAGTTACCAGCCCTAATTATAACTTACGCCCCCGCAATGCCCTGCTTATGACCTCAAATATTACATCACTCATGACATTGTCAGTGACATCACTGATGACATCTCAGATGGCATCACTGATGACATATCTATAGTACCACTTACACCCCTATACACCTCTCAAACACACACACAACCACTCACATACCCAGACCCATACAAGTACTTGCACAACCACTTACTCCTCCATAAAGTCACTCACACACCCATTCAGTCACTCATACAGCCACTCACACAACCATTCGCTCGGCCATATAGTCACTTAGACGACCAGTCACTCACCCATACAGCCACTCACACATCCATACACTCACTCATACAGCTACTCAAAAACAATTATTCACCTATACACCCACTCACAGATTCACCCATACGGCCTCTCAACACAGCTACGCAGTCAACCATAAAATCATTCACATACTCACTCACCCACACAACTACTAACATATACCATTCACACATCCATACAAGCACTTCCATATCCGCTCACGCACCCATACAGCTATTCACAGACACCCACTCTCTAACACAGCGACTCATACACCAACTCACTTAACCAAACAACCACTAAAACAGCCACTCACCCATACACCCACTTACACAGCCAGTCACTGACTCATACAGCCATTCAGACACCCACTCATACATACCGACACTCACACACCTACTCGCACACCCATACAGCAACTCACACACCCATAAAACCACTCACACACCCACAGAGCTAGTCAGAAACACACTCACTCACCCATACGGGCACTCAAGCACACACTCATACAGACAGTCACACAGCCACTCAGATCACATATATTAAAAATAATATCACTCATTAGTAGTGCACCTTGTATACTAATCTAACTTTTGAAGTAAGGTAGTATATATATTTAACACTCAAACTCTTAGAAAAAAACCTACAATCACTTGATGTCATGAGCAAACAATACAATTGTCAAGATAATTCTTGTGATTATGTTCCTGCTAGAGAGAGATTGGAGTTTTGTCTACCTGCAGTTTTGATATGCCATAAACCTAGAGCAGAGGGTTAACATGTCTGCTGCAAAGAAACAGATCAGTATTATATGTGGATAGCTGAGTCGATTAGTAAAGTCAGCTGCTACTAGTGCTTTAAAACAAATGATATGTATGTTAGAGATGGCCTATGGAGAGATCAGGTGGTATTTTGTTGGGTGGTAATGAGGCAATCCAAGGATGAAGTCAAGGGGGGTGCCAAAAATGATTGTCACACTGTGTGCCACCAGCGCTAAAGGCAGTGATGATGATGTAGGATAGAGTTTTAGAAGGACCGGGTTAGGCAGTAGCAGAGATGGCATCTTGGAGGATGACTGCTGCTCAAGCCCTTACTCAGGTTATGAAGGACAGTTCTCAGGCAGGACCAGAGACTGAGACAGTAGATACCGAGACAAAGTCTGAGGGAGAGGACGATGGAGAAGAATCTGAAAGTGATTTTCAGTCGGCGCAGTTGCATTCTACAACTCATCTACCAGTGATTTTGAGGGACACGATGATGACAGTAAGGCTGTCGGTTCGCAATCACAGTCTGTGAGCGGGACAACAGTAACAGGATAGACCAACCCAGAGAGCTGGCACGTGTGGTGGCAAGCACATACGGGGTGCACGCTTGGTAGGCCCCAATTTAGTTCAGCTCCAAATTCCGCCTTTCACTGGCAAAGCTGGATGCAAAGTCAATACGGTCATTTTTTGGCCAATTTACTACATCCATCTCTTTTTGGATGTTGACTTTCCGGAGTAAATTGTGCAGCTAACAAATTTGGATTCCGAACAATTTCTGAGAGAGCATGGAGGCACTCTCAGGCCTCATTCTAGTGCACACAAGAGGACTCCCACTTCATTGAGGGAGTTGAGAAATTTTTGGGCCTTACACTCAAAATGGGGGTAGTGCATAAGCCAACCTGTTCTATTCACACCGTTTGGTTAACCCCCATCTTTGAACCGTACATGAGCAGAGGTTGTTTGTTGCAATTGTAGCGCAAGCTGCATTTCGATGACAATTCTGCTGCATTGCGCGAAGACTATCCAGATCATGACAGGTTGTTCAAAATTCAGCCTGTCGTGGAACATTTGTCTGGCAGGTTTCCAGAGGTTTATACTCCTGTAAAGAATATAGCCATCAATGACTCCCTGATCCTGTACAAAGGGTGGCTGCTGTTCAGGCATTACATTGTAAGCAAAAGAGCTTGCTGTGGCATCAAGCGGTACATGCTGTGTGAGAGCTCAACTGGCTATGTGTACAGCTTGAGGGTGTATACAGTGAAGGAGTCCAATCTCAACCCTGAAGGCTGCCCTCCCATACTAGGAGTCACAGGGAAGATTGTATGGGAGCTTTTCCAGCCTCTCCTTCACAATGTGTATAACTTTTATGTAAACAATTTCTATAGGAGACTAGAGCTGTTCAGTGAGCTGTTCAAAGCTGGAACTGTGGCCTGCTGTACAGTTTTTTGTTGCTGCAAAGGATTCATGGAGGAGCTTGTTTATAAGAAGCTCTAGAAATCCTAGAGCACTGCATGCATTTCAACTAACCGCTCGCAGTTCAGTTCTTGGATAAGCATGATGTGTATGTGCTCATTAATATTCATGATGAGAGCACTTCACCGGTCATGGTTTTGGGTCAGATGGCCGAAGTTTACAAGCCCACCTGTATACTGGATTACAAGTACATGGGGGAGTGAATAAGAATGACCTGGTTCTTCAGGAATACAATGCTCGTCATAATACTCACACTTGGTACAAGAAACTGTTTACCCATCTGATCGAGAGTGCAACATACAATGGGTAGGTTGTTTATCGTTCGTCAACCTCAGGAAGACTTAATGTATTTCCTTGACTTTCAGTTGTCAGTCATTGAAAATCTTACTGCTACAGAAGCAGCAGCCTCCAGTTCATATGCTCTGTAGGACGTTGTAAGGCTGAAGGAGCGACATTTTGCTAATTGTATTCCTGCAACACCTAAAAAAGGCTCTACCATGTTGTTGTTGTAAAGTCTGATCTAAGCATGGAAAGAGGCAGGTGAGCCGTATTTACTGTCCCCAGTGCCCATCGCACCTAGCCCTGTGCTTTCCTGATTGTTTTGCATTGTACCATACAGAAAATAACTACTGGGAAATAAACTTGAGGTGGCGCTGCTGTTACGTAAACCTTTCAATGGTTGTGCATGGATATCTACCTTCCACAGGCCACTACTTCACTAGGCAAGCAGCTGTAGAGTTGTTGTGCCTCTACTTGAGGAAATAATGGAGTTCCTTATGGTCCTACTTGACATCTTTATCTGCCATCAAAACGTGGTTGGTGTTCTGTTCGCTGACTGACAAGTGCATTATAGTCCCCAGACTGCACATATTGGGAGATGGAACATAAGCAACGGTGTCAGAGTACTCTGTGTGGCAACATTTTAAAGGCTTGACTAGATTGTGAAGTGCTTTTTAGGGAACTTATGTATACAGCACAAGGACCATCCTGACTGCCACGAGAACCAGAGTAAGCGTAATAAGTCAAATGAATGTCCTGTGGGACTTATTCTCCAACACTTTTATTTGCTTTGAAAGTGTGCAAACTCAATTAGTAACTGATATCATAACCTATGTTATTGAAAAAGAGTACTGGACACAGTACCATGTATGAAGATTGTTTTCACATCTTTATATTACTTATGATACAAGCTAGTCATTGAGTTTTCATACTTTCAAAGCAAAAGTAGAAGTGTTGGTGAATGAGTCCCACAGGACATTTGTTTGGCTTATTACTTTAGGGAACTTAGGCAGTATGTACCCAAATATTTGCCCATCTTTCAAATGGTAGATATGCTCTCTCAGTTCGAGGAATGAGCTCTCGGAGGAAGCCATTCTCAGACATCCCCAACTTGCATGCACAAACTGGAAGGAATTGGATTTAGCCCAGGAATTGTGCTGATGGTGCATGAAAGACACATATTCTGGAACTTCAAGTAGCTAGGGATGGAGGCATTAGTATAAATTCACTTGGCAATTAAACAGGATTAGCCAGGATTCTGAAGAGGACAGAGACATGAGCAGCTAAGAAAAGCTTACGTTAGGTATGCTTTTCCAGGAATATTGCATAGGTAGAAGGCAGATTGCAAAGGTTTTACAGATAACATGCCAAAACTTCATCTTCACCTATGAATTCAAACCCATTTGGTGCAGCACTCACCCAATAGTGCCCTCCAATGGCACATATAGGTAAATGCTTGACCTGCTTGCCATGTTCATCCTCCATCAAACTTAGTAGATGTTCAGTTTGCTGTATGATAAGTGCATTACAGTCACAGCATTGCACATAATGGTGGATGGGACATATGCTATGTTCTCATGAATTACCCTGTGTTTCAAAGACAACCATTCTTCAAAGTTTATGATGTTCCCTTTAGGAAATTGGAAAATTCTCCAGAATGTTTGCTTTAGTTTCAAAGTTAGATATGCTCGCTCAGTTTGAGGAACAGGCCTTGGGGCATACTCGGATACCCCCAACGTGCTATACATTTCTGAAAAGTACACAAAATGTTGAATTCACAAGGGGTTATTTGTGTAGATCCTTCAAGGTTTTATATTTAGTAAAAAGCAGTTGAAAACAAAACATATTGAAATTGAGTTGAAATAATAAGCCATTTGAGCCAACATTTTCACCTGTAACTTCTTCTAAGTATGACATTTTTTTAAGCAATATACTGTTTCATCTGCTGGACCCTTCTGGTTGTGGGGATATATAGGACTTGTAGGTTCGCCAAGAACCCGAGGAACCCAGAGCCAATAACTGAGCTGCGTCTTGCAATAGTTTTTCATTGTGTACTGGATATATAGCAATTCATTTGGTAAAATATAGTGAAAAATAGGTACCACAAAGCTTATATATTTTCAAAATGGGAACAAAATATAGAGTTTAGAAGCAGTCCAAAATTGTGGGTACCCATACAAGCAGGTGAGTTAGAGGTAATTTTTCAAAATGACTTCTTTTTTTAGAATTGTCTTACATTTGGAAGGCAGAAATGCAAATAAAGCAAATTGGTAATAACACTTGTTCTACTATTCTGTATTCCCCTAAGTCTCCTGATAAAAATGCTACCTCACTTGTGTGGGTAGGCCTAGTGCCTGCGACAGGAAACGTCCCAACACGCAAAGTTAACACATCACATTTTTCCAGTGAAAACGGACCTTTTTTTTTTAATATGTGCCTAGCTGTGGATTTTGGACCCTAGCTGAGCCGGCAACTAGGGACACCTAGCAAACCTATACATTTTTTAAGCTAGACACCCAGGGGAATTAAGGATGGGTGAGTTGTATGACTCATCAGGTTCTGTTACCCAGAATCCTTTGCAAACCTCAAACTTTGTAAAACAAAACATCATTTCTTCAAATTTCTGTGATGAAAAGTTCTGGAATCTGCAAGGAAGCACAAACCTCCACACAACCAGCATTCACCAAGTCTCTCGATAAAAATAGTACCTCACTTGTATGGGTAGGACTAGTACCTGTGACAGGAAAAGACCCAAAATGCAATGTGGACACATTTTTTCAGTGAAAATTGACCCTTTTTTAGCAATGTGTCTAGCTGTGGATTTTGGACCCTCGCTCTGCCGGCACCTAATGAAATCTAGCAAACGTATACATTTCTGAAAACTAGACATCCAGGGCAATCGAGGATGGGGTGACTTGTGTGAGTCTCACTAGGTTCTGTTACCCAGAATTACTTGTAAACCTCAAACGTTGTCCCAAAAATAAATTTTCCTCACATTTCTGGGAGGGAGAGTTCTAGAATCTGCGGGGAACCACAAACTTTCAGCCACCCAGCATTCCTCAAAGTCTCTCAATACAAATGGTACCTCACGAGTGTGGGTAGGCCTAGTGACCATGACAGGAAATGGCCCAAAACCTACTGTGGAGATTTCAAAATTATCAACCATAAAAAAGACCTTGTATTGTGATGGAGTCACCTGTGTTTTTGATCCTGGCTCAGTGGCCATCGAAGGATTGGTATCCCAGACATTTCTGTAAACTAGACACCTGGGAGAGTCCAGGGAGGTATGACTTGCATGTATCTCTCAAAGTTTCCCTACCCAGAATCCCCTGCAAACCTCAAATTTAGCTGAAGAAAATCAAATTTTTCTCACATTTTCTACCTGGGATCACTGCACCAGCACAAATGTCCTACCACTCAGCGTACCCCCATTTTTGTAAACATTTTTAGGCGATTCTGCATTGGACACCCACACAAGAGATATCATTTTTATTAGGAGACCAAGGGGAATGCTGGGTGGTAGGACATTTTTGCTGGCACAGTAATCCCACTCAATGAGAGGGAAATGTGATTTTTGTAGCTAAATTTGAGGTTTGCAGGAGATTGTGGGTAGGAAAACGTTGGGGGTTCCACACAAGTCATACATCCCTAGACTTCCCCGGGTGTCTACTTTTCAGAAATGTCTGGATTTGGTAGGTTTCCCTATATGGCCGCCGAGCCCGGGACCAAAAACACATGTGCCCCCCTTTCAAAACCAGTTTGTTTTGTAATAGATAATTTTGATGTCTCCACAATACATTTTAGGGTGCAGGTGCTTGGGCAACCCGCACAAGTGAGGTACCATTTTTATTGAAATACCTGAGGGAACCCAGGCTGGTATAAAATGTGTGTCAATCCATTGATCACCCAACTTTTCCACCCAAAAATGTGAGAAAAATTAGATTTTTTCAGAAAAGATTGAGGTTTGCAAATGTAAATGTAAATGTGTTTGTATTTATACAGCGCACTTCTACCCTGAGGTCTCATAGCGCTGTATTCATACCACTGTGCAGCCCTTCCTGGCTTTCCTTTGAGATGTCCACTCCTGGGCACCCCCCCAAGGTGAAGCCAGGCATCCAAGCGCTGCTGGGGCCGTTGTGGAGATTAAGCAAGCTATTGCCTAGAGTCACAGAGTGGGACCCATGATTAGACTAGGCACCGAGGCGAGAATTATCAGGTTCGGGGAGATTGAGTCCAAGAGTCACTGAGGCGGGAATTGAACCCTTGTCCCGGGCCAGACCCCTGCATCAGGGTCTACCGCTCTAACCATTGAGCCACGCTTCTCCACAGGAGATTCTGGGTAGAAAAACATAGGAAGATCCATATAAATCACACCTCTTTGGACTCCCCCAGTTGTCTAGTTTTCAGAGATGTCTGGGCTTGGTAGGTTTCCCTAGATGACTGCCGAGCGAGTGATCAAAAACGCAGGTGACTCCCTTGCAAAACAAGGTCTTTTGTAATCGATAATTTTAACATGTGTAGTTGTAAAGGCACGTTCACCCAGAGGTCTCTTGGCGCTGAATAGCAGATGTTCATTGCTACCCAACTCAATGGTACTTATTTTATCGACCTCAGATAGATGAAAGGCTGAGTGGACCCGCCGGGATTTGAACCTGTGACCATGAGGTCGAACACAGGTCCCTGCAATGGATGCATTAGTCCACTGAGCCACCAGACCCGGCTTTTGAAGTCTCCACAGTACATTTTGGGCAGTTTCCTGTCAGGAGCACTTGGCCTATCCAGACAAGTGAAGTACTATTTTTATTTGGAGACTTGGGGGGGGATGCTGGGTTGGTGGAAGTCTGTTGCTCCCCTTAGATTGCCGAACTTTCCATCACAGAAATATGAGGAAAATGTATTTTTCCCCCTAAGTTTGAGATTTGCAAGGGATTCTGGGTAACAGAATCTGATGAGAGCCACACACGTCACCCCATCCTGGATTCCCCAGGGTGGCTAGTTTTCAAAAATGTACATTCTGGTTGGTTTCCCTATGTGCCGGCTGAGCTAGAGCCCAAAATCCACATCTAGGCACATTGCAAAAAAAGGGTCAGTTTTCTGTGGAGAAATGTGATGTGTCCACATTGCGTTTTGGAACATTTCCTGTCACGGGCACTAAGCTACACACACAAGTCAGATTTTTATCGGGAGACTTGGGGGGAACGTTGGGAGAGTGGAAGCTTGTGGATCCGCACATATTCGAGAACTTTCCATCACAGCAATGTGAAGAAAATGTTTTTGTTTTTTTTTTCTACAAACTTTGTGGTCACCACATCCCGGATTCAACTGGGTGCCTAGATTTAAAAAATGTATAGGTTTGCTAGGATTCCTTAGGCATCGGCAGAGCTAGGATCCAAAATCCAAAGCTAGGCACATTGCAAAAAGGATCAGATGTCACAGGAAAAATGTGATGTGTCCAGATTGCGTTTTTTGGCAATTTCCTGTCGTGGGTACTAGGCCTACCCACAAAAGTGAGATACCCTTTTTATCACTAAACTTTGGGGAATGCTGGGTGGTTGGAAGTTTGTGGATCCACACAGATTCCGGAACTTTTCAAAAACAGAAATGTAAGGAAATTGTGTTTTTATTTTACTAAGTCTGAGGTTTGCAAGGGATTCTTGGTAACAGATCCTGGATTTCCCTTGGTGTCTAGTTTAAAAAAAATGTACAGGGGTTTGCTAGGTTTCTCTAGGTGCTGGCTGTGCTAGGGTTCACAATTCACAGCAAGTTACATTGCAAAAAAAGATCAGTGCCAAGGTGGCTTTCTGCAGCCCGGAGGTTGGCAGATCGGGGGCTATTGACCCGATATGGCCCCAAGTGAGATAGAAAGACTGTGGTTATTTGCCTGGGGGTTTGGGGCATTGGTATGGCTATTCTGGGCAACGCGCACCCCTATGTATTAAAAAAACGGCGTAATCCCTGGTGCCTAGTGGGCTGTCCAGGGGGGCACATCAGGGGCTATTGTCCCAGCTTCCTCCTGGGGTGGGCAGAAAGTCTGTGGCATTTTGGGGGGGCATTGGCATGCCCATTCTGGGTGGCCCGCACCCCTTAACTTAAAAAAAAAAAAGAATCCATGGTACCTAGTGGGCTTTCTGCCCCAGCATTGGGGCAGATAAGGGGTTTTGCTCCCATCTGCCTCCCAGGGGGCAGAAAGGCGGCGTCAATGTTTTTTGGAGTGAGGTCATTGGCATGCCCTACTGGGCATACGCATAAAAGAAATCACTGGTGCCCAGTGGGCTTTCTGCCCACTCAGGGGGCAGATAAGGGGCTATTGCCCCTTCTGCCTCCCAGGGGAACAGAAAGACTGTAGCAATTTTTTTGGGGGTGGGGCATTGGCATTCTCATTTTGGGAAGCGCTCACCTGTATGTATAAGAAACAAAAACAAATCCCTATTGCTTAGTGGGCTTTCTACCCCCCACCCCACCTCAGGGAGCAGATCAGTGGCTATTGCCCCAATCTGCCTCCAGGGCATAAATACTTTGGGTTTTTTTATGGTGAGGGGAGCATTGGCATGCCCATTCTGTGCAGCCCCCACCCCTTAACTACAAAAAAGAATCCCTGGTGTCAAGGGTGCTTTCTGCTCCGCTGGGGGGCAGATTCAGGGATACTGAAAGACTGAATGTGCCCATTTGAAATGGGGAGAGCAAAGGCCCTTGCCCAAGAAGCACTCCCCCCCCACCCTGGGTCTGATGGGTGGATCTGGGCTTGGGGATCACCCTCCTGTGGCGATCCCCTAGCTGGGATCCACTAGGGAAGGATGCCATTGGGAAGGGGAGCTTCTCCCCTTTCCAATGATACATCTCTGGTGTGTTCTTGTGCTCAGGGTTCTGAGATAGCCCCACGAGCACCGAAACAAAGAAACAAACTAAGTTTCAGTTTTGTTTTCAGTGTAATGACGCCAGCGCGTTCTGCGCATGATCGTCATTACAAAGAAAACCAAAATAAATGCCTCAGGAGAGATTCCCACCTTCCAAGGCAAAAAGGAAACCTCTCTGCTGTTTACAACAGAGGGATTTTGTGCAAGTGTGCACATGACGGAATGGCTCCGTCATGAACAGACGAGCACTGGTGCTCATGACAGAGCCATTCCGTCATGAATACCGAATGGGTTACGACTGTGATTTTATGGCAATGCAATACCTAGGGCAGATATTTAATGATGGTCTAACTAAGAATTGTTAATTATCAACTTTTTCCAACTTTTCACTATTTAGTGCCAACTTGATTGATACCTTGTTCTGCCACAAAACCTTTACTTTATTTTTCTTTGCATTGGTCACTAATCTACTGGCTGAACAATAATTGTTTAAATCATTAAGGGCCTGATTTAGAGTATGGTGGATGGGTTACTGTGTCACAAACCTGACAGATTTCCGGTCCCCTGTATTACCAGTGCCATTCAATTTAATGCACTTGGAATAGAGAAGACTTGATATCCAACAAGTTTGTGATAGAGTAACTCATCCGCTAAAATTGGCATCGCACATGGCTGTCAAATCAGACATCTTAGATGCGTATCTCTCAACTTAGATTAGTATGAATACAGTTCTGCAAATGATTTGAATAGGTTGGCAATACAAAGGCAGAATCACAGTTGAGCAAGACGTCCAATTCAGAATAGTTTGAGGTCATTCTGGTTTGGCATTTTCCAGGAAAGCTTTCCATAGAAGGTAAGCTCCACTTCTACCCCGTTTTCTGCATGTAGATCAGGATTACAAATATCAACCATGCCAACAGATTCTATGTTCTCAAATGTGTCCACAGGAGTGTAAAATCTAAGGAATAAAATGCCTCAGAAAAGCTCACAATATCCCAAAAAGGAATCCATTTTCTGTGGACCTTGTGACCACTTCCCAAAGAAAGAAACACTGATTTATATTTGAATGGAAACACTCAAACCCTGCCTGTCCTACAGGAACCAAATATTGAAATAATACCCTCTCTTTTAAGTGTTCTATACCTCTCTAACACTCCCTGAAAAATAAAAGTTCAGGAGCTTATGTCCGAGTGGCACACTAGTTTTCAATGAGTTTGAAGTTTCCAAGCATCCACATTTGAATTCAATTCTTGCCTTGGTGTGCATGCTCAAATCAAGAAAAACTATGCTTGTTCTGAGCATAGAACTTTAAATGATGTATGACTGTAATAGGGTTTTAAATAGTTTTACACTGAAAGGTCTTGTCGTGCAATTTGAAAACAAAACATAATTAGGTCTGACCTTAGAGAGAACCTTTACGTTTACTAGAATTATATATATAAAATACTTATAGTATCTTTCACCTAGCTCTCTTCATCCATTATCCTGTTGGTCCGTGATTCACATTTTCCTTCCACTCATTACAGAATAAAGCATGGGGTAGTAGACAAGCCCACTTCAGCCACTGGCTAACTTCACTGTGAGTGATGGTCTTATGCTCTTTAACAATGAGCACATCTTCACGAAGCTGTTCTCTTCACAGTGCCACCGACCGTTGCAGCAATGTATGCTTTGACACCCAAAAATATTTTTGCTTTTAGACAATTTATTATTTGTTTTAATATTGTTAACATCCTAGGAGCTCCCCCAGAAATAAAGTTTTACAAAACCCATAACAATATAAAGCAATGTAAATGTAAATGTAAATGTATTGCGATTTATATAGCGCACGTATCACCCGAAGGCATCAAAGTGCTTGCCTTGGGAACCTGTCCTGGTATTCCCTGTGAGATAACCCCAGCAGGGTATCCACAAGGTGAAAGCCAGGCATCCCGCCGCGAGGGGCCGTAGTGGATATTAAGCAAGCTATTGCCCAGAGTCGCAGAGTGTGAACCCGTGAGTCGAGTAGGCACCGGAACGAGAATTATCGAGTCCCTGGAATTTTTGAGCCCAAGACCCGCTGAGGCGGGGAATTGAACCCTGGTCCAGGACCGATCTCAGCTTCCGGGTCTGCCACCTCTAACCCCTGGGCCACACTTCTCCACTGGCAAAGTCAAAACATTAGGAGCTTGGCCATATTTATTAGTTTTGAGAAGGCATATTGTTTACTGGATGAAGTACAGTGAGTTCTGAGCACTGGTCCTGGCCCACCCGGGTGTTCTACAGCGTCATGTGGCATGGACTGTGGGATGCTGGGACTTGCCAGCAGCCACTGTGCCCCCTTCCCTTGTGCCATACCCTGCTGTTCCTGACCTTCCATCTTATGCAGTATCACATAGACTCTGGCCATGCCATTCAGCCAGCACTATGTTAGCTTATTTCCTCTAACACAGTTTTCTTCAGCATATGTTCGAGAGTGGTCTGAGAATTGTTTGCATCACACCATAGTGACCATGGAATATTTTTTAACCAGGGCAAGCCAAAAAGATTGAAGTTATTTCCCAAATGTCATTGAACCATTGCAGAACGGCATTCATTATAGAAAAATATCTGTTACTGCCTATCAGGTATGTCTTCCAGTTCTCTAAATAACAGTTCTTGGACCATAATTAAACTCAACTATCATGATATATAAATTATTAACCCTTCACAACCCGCCTAATGTGATTCTAAGACATAGTTTTCAAAAACTACTGCAGGCAGTTTACAACAAACAACAAAATGGCCTATTACTTTTAAAGTACTACTTAGGTGCTAAGGTTGGTGTATTCCTTTCAGTGGTTTTGGCAGTAGAGTACAGAAAATAATGGAAGGCATGCTTTACTGTATGCCATATTGGTAGCACATTACCTTCACTAGAATTTTTCCTTTCAAACTTTGAGGGCTTGGTAGCTGCTTCATGTCGCCTGTGTTAATAGACGATAGATCCAGTTTATCACTAAAGATGTCCTTCATGTACATGGCAATCTTGTGCTGTTGTTGAATACTACAGTGATTCTCAATAGACAAAATAACTGGATACCTGAAACCAAGAAAACACAACAATCTTTTTAAAGGATGAAGTAGTAAAGGATTTTTAATAAGCACTTGCTTCCACATCTATGAATATTTTGAAAGCTTCATACTTACAGCTTCAACCACTGCTCGTCAATGAGATGAAGACAGGAACAAGGTTTATTCAACAGTTGGCTTGTTTGTGAGGTTCTTTGTTTGGAACCTCATAATATTCCCCTCTTACAGTAGTGAAAAGTTTACATAGATACATATAAGGTTACCTGTGGTAGTTGGGCTCATCATCAATAACTGGGCTCTAGTATGCTCAAAACAGCACTGTGCCTGGTAGCTCAAAAAAAGCTATCAGCCATGACTTGCCCTCTCTTCGTCCACTCTGACTACATTAATGTCCATATTAAAACTTGCTATTTCACAATGTGCTACCCTTGCCAGTGATTGCAGACATATCAGTAGTCCCTTATATTTTGTGAATATCTAAATCCCTTGCACCCATGTGAGTCACTGGTAACATTATTACACCAATGGTATGTGGTGCAGAAAATTTCTGTTCCAATAGGATGAGTGCTATAGAATAAAAATGCATTTGGAAGAAGAATTCAATCGAATTGGTTAATACTTGAATGAAAACATAAAACGTTTATGCTCTTTGTAAAGTGCACTCATCCTATTGGAACAGACATTTTCTGCACCACATATCATTGGAATTTTAGAGGGTTTCTTGAGACAAGGAGCCAAGATGAAGTAGCACCGTGTGTTGAACAGGAATACAGTTTGTAACAAGATTAAATTTGAGTGCACGGAAGGATTCTCTTTTAGTTTCAACATTATTACACCAGCACAAATTGTCTTCTATATGTGATTTAACAGACCCCCCCCCCCCACCCCCACACACACACTCAATCAATGAATCAATCAATCAGGGGTTGGTAAAGCGCACTATTCACCCATGAGGGTCTCAAGGCGTTGAGGGGTGGGGGTGGGGGGTAGGGCAGCTCAGGTCAGTTGAAAAGCCAAGTCTTGAGTGCACTCCTGAATGCCTACAGGGTTGGTGTTAGTTGTATTTCCAACTGGAGAGAGTTCCAGGCCGTGGCCGCGGTGTAGGAGAAGGCCCTGCCTCCAGATCTGCTACGGTGGATGCGGGAGACTTCTGCCAGGGCGAGGTCGGCCGAGCGGAGGTTCCTCACTGGTGAGTGGAAACACAATCTGTCTTTGAGGTACTGATGTTGTTGAATGATTTGTAGGCGTGTGTGAGCAGTTTGTAAGTGACTCTCTTCTCAACGGGGAGCCAGTGGAGTCTGCGCAGAAGCGGGGTCATGTGCTCGTGGCGTGGTGTTCCTAGGATGAGCCTTGTGGCAGCGTTCTGGATGGTTTGGAGTCTGCATAGCAGGGATTTGTTGATGCCTGCGTAGATAGCATTTCCGTAGTCGAGCCTGCTAGTGATGAGGGCGTGGGTGACCGTCTTTCTAGAGTTGGGAGGGATCCATTTGAAAGTCTTACGCAGGATCCGGAGGCAATTGAAACTGGTGGAGGAGATTGTGTTAAATTGGCAATTCATGGAGAGTGAGGAGTCCAGGATTATGCCAAGGTTTCCTGCGTGGTCCGTAGGGGTGGGGGATGGACCGAGGGCTGATGGCCACCATGCGTTGCTCCAGGAGGAGGGGCAGGTGCCGAAGATGAGGACTTCGGTTTTGTCAGAGTTGAGTTTCAGGCAGCTGTCCTTCATCCACGATGCAACGTATTTCATTCCCTCCTGGAAACTGAGTCTTGTGTCTTCTGAGTTCCTGGTGAGGGAGAGGATGAGTTGAGTGTCGTCGGCGTAGGATATGATGTTAAGTCCGTGTTTCTTGGCTATGTTGGGGAGGGGTGCCATGTAGATGTTGAAGAGGGTGGGGCTCAGCGAGGAACCCTGGGGAACTCCGCAGATGATGTCTGTCGGTTCCGAGAGATAGGGGGGGGGGGGGGGAGTCTGATTTTCTGAGTTCTTCTGGAGAGGAAGGTGCGGATCCATTCGAGGGCGTTTCCCTGGATCCCAGCGGTGTTGAGTCTGGTGGTTAGTGTGCAGTGTGAAACGGTGTTGAAAGCTGCTGGAAAGGTCCAGGAGGATGAGGGCTGCGGTGTGTCCCTGATCTAGTAGCATGCGGATGTCATCAGTGGCAGCGATCAGGGCCGTCTCAGTGCTGTGGTTGCTCCAGAAGCCAGATTGGGACGGGTCCAGGATGCAGTTTTCTTCGATGAACGTGGTCAGCTGGGAGTTGATGATTCTTTATGAGACTTTGGCGGCGAAGGGCAGGAGGGAGATGGGTTGGTAGATCTTTAAGTCCGTTGGATCGCCCAAAGGGTTTTTCAGGAGGGGCTTCACTTTTGCGCGTTTCCATTCCAGGGGGCAGGTGCCCAAGGCCAGGGAGGAGTTGATGGTGTGGGTTAGTTCTGGAGGGATGGCATCAGAGGCTCTGTGTAAGATGGGAGGAGAGAAAACAATTCCTTTGGAGGAAGCGGAGGCCAGCTCCTAGATGTATAACAAGCAAAACACTCTCTGATATGCAAAGTTTTTATATGAATTAAAAACATGAAAACAGAAACAGTATATAGGAATTACTTCATTCCACTACATTACTAGTAAACACTTTAAATTTGTGAATAGTGACAGTAGTGATTAGGGTGACAAGTGCAATATATATAGTGACACTTATATACACAACGAATTATTTACAATAAAACCACATGGGGAAAGAACCGGGGGAGGGAGGAAAACGAGGTATTTTCTGTCGTTTTTTGAGGCCAGTCTTTTTACAAGTAAATATTCCAAGGAAAACCAATTGGTTAATGTCCAGGTTCCTGGAGTTTAGCTTGGCCAAGGTAAGAGCGTCGACGTTTCGACCCTGGTTGCGCCCCAGTTGGTGGTCGCGGCGGGTTTTTATCAAGACAAAGGGAAGGGAAAGGTCAGGAGGTGAGTTATTCCAGACGGTCGCCCGTTGGTCGACCCTCGAAGTAGTGTCAGGCGCGGTATTAATCCGCGATATGGTTCAGCGTTCTGCACAACCAAGCCGTCCGTAGGAAATATTCGAACTAGTGGGTTCAGGCTGGGCGACCGTCTGGAATAACTCACCTCCTGACCTTTCCCTTCCCCTTTGTCTTGATAAAGACCCGCCGCGACCACCAACTGGGGCGCAACCAGGGTCGAAACGTCGACGCTCTTACCTTGGCCAAGCTAAACTCCAGGAACCTGGACATTAACCAATTGGTTTTCCTTGGAATATTTACTTGTAAAAAGACTGGCCTCAAAAAACGACAGAAAATACCTCGTTTTCCTCCCTCCCCCGGTCCTTTCCCCGTGTGGTTTTATTGTAAATAATTCGTTGTGTATATAAGTGTCACTATATATATTGCACTTGTCACCCTAATCACTACTGTCACCATTCACGAATTTAAAGTGTTTACTAGTAATGTAGTGGAATGAAGTAATTCCTATATACTGTTTCTGTTTTCATGTTTTTAATACATATAAAAACTTTGCATATCAGAGAGTGTTTTGCTTGTTATACATCTAGGAGCTGTCCTCAGCTTCCTCCAAAGGAATTGTTTTCTCTACCCAACAGAACCATTTTGTTTGTTAATCGCATATACCCAGGTTCTGAGGGACACAGGGTCACCCCTTTTTGCTAAAATTAAGATGGGAGGAGGGCAGGGGTCCGTGGTGGCGGTGATGAGGTCGACAGAGGCGGTGGATCAAGTGGTGATGGTCGGGATGGTGGAAGTAGTGGCGGTGAGGGAGAGGGCGTTCGTTGGTTCGTTGAAATTGTGGTAGATGGTCATGATCTTCTGGTGGAAGAACATGCTCAGGTTGTTGCAGAGGTCTAGGGAGGGTGTTATGTCCGTTTCTTCGCAGGGGGGGGTTTGTGAGACGTTTAATGATGTTGAAAAGCTCACTGCTGTTGGCAGCGTTGGCGTTTATCATTTTGTTGATGAAAGTTCTTTTGGTGTCCTTTATCAGTTGGTGGTAGATTCTCATGGCCCTTCTGTGGTCGTAGAGTGATGATGGGGGTCTCTGGTTTCTCCAGACCTTCTCGAGTCGTCTGCAGGTGCGTCTGGCCTCGAGGAGCTCGGTAGTGAACCAGGCTGCTTTAGGGGGGCGTGCGGTGGTGGTGTGCCCTAAGGGGGCAAGTTGGTCTGCGCATTTGGTAATCCAGCTGTGGAGTTCCAGGGCGGCGTGTTCTGTGTTGGTGGCGGCTGCCGAGGGGGTCTTGAAGGAGGGTGGAGTTGAGAAAGTCCGCGGAGATCTTGTTTCAGTTGCGTTGTGGGGGGCGAGGGGCTTGTTTGGGAGCGGCGCTGGACGTAAAAGTGAAATGGATGCAGCGGTGGTCCGTCCAGAGGAGCTCTGAGGTGTGGGTGACCTGGATGTTGGACCTGGCGGCGAGCCTTGTGAGTGGGGGCGCCTACCAGTTGCTTGAGTCCCAGGATGGAGAGGTTCTCCAGAAGCGTGATGGAGTCGGGGTCCTGGGTGTTCTCGAGGTGAAAATAAAGATCTCCTAGCAGAATGTAGTCCTTTGAGGCGATGGCATGGGCTAGTTCCGTGATGGCGGCAGTGGGCTGCGCGCGTGGCCCCGGAGGTCTGTAGATGAGTGTGCCTCGGAGCGTGGTCCTGGGGTTGGTGTGGATTTGGAAATGAAGGTGTTCCATGTTGGGAATAGAGACGTTGGTGTTAGGTGTGGAGAGTTTGAGGGAGGTTTTGTGAGCGATGGCAATGCCGCCTCCAGGGCGGTTCGAACGGTCCAATCTCTTGAGTTTGTAGCCGTCCGGTATTGCCGTTGCGATGTCCAGTCCCAAGCTTCCGTTTGTCCAGGTTTCGGTGAGAAAGACGACATCGGGTTTGAGCGTGTTGAGTAGGTCCCATATCTCAATGGCGTGCCTGTGAAGTGATCTGACGTTGAGGAGGATGCAGTGGATGGTGTTTTCGGGGGGGCAGCCTGAGGAGTGGAGTTTGTGGCTGTGGTTGCGGTGGTAACGAAGAAGGTGGAGTGGCAGTGAGCCCATGAGAAAGCTCCTTTGGTGTAGTGAGGTGCAGCTTGTACGCAGGGCTCTTTGCGGCTGGGTTTGAGAGCGAGGAGGGGGGCGGCGGTGTAGTGGCCGGAGTCTGGAAGACCGGGGGTCCTGCCACTGGGCGCGGTCCAGGCCTAGACGGGGTTGCCTTTGGAGCGCCTTTGGAGAGCCAGCGGCGCGTCCACTGCGCGACCACACAGCGGTCGCCGTGATAAAGGGGAGGTGGACAGGCTCAGAGAAGAAGCGGGCGGGAGTATGGAAGGGGGTGGGGCTTGCTGTCCGGAAGGCGCTACTGCGCTTTAAAGAAATGCGGGCGAACCTGTGAGGAAAAAGGCAAAGTACACAAAAACACAAGAACACAACCCGTATACACTAACTCACAGCGCAGATGCCGGGAGCGCGATAGTGTAAGATTACGACCTGAATCTGTCTGCAGAGTCGAGCGTGAGGCTCGAACTCTGGTGCTGCGGCTTGGAGGAGGCGAGTCTGATCAGACGGAGCTGCCGGGGAACGTGCTGCCTGAACGAGGTCAGGTCAGCACATGCGCTCCCCCGCAGCGGTCGCCGTGATAAAGGGGAGGTGGGTGGGCTTAGGGAAGAAATGAGCGGGAGTATGGAGGGGGTGGGGCTTGCTGTCCGGCAAGACGCTATGGCGCTTAAAAGAAATGCGGGCAGACCTGTGAAGAAAAAGGCAAAGTACACAAAAACACAAGAACACAACCAGTATACACTAACTCATATGGCAGATGCCAGGAGCATGAGAGTGTGAGATTACAACCTGAAACTGTCTGCAGAGTCGAGCGCGAGGCTCGATCTCTGCTACTGCGGCTTGATGGAGGCGCGTCTGATCAGGCGAAGCTGCCGGGGAACGTGCTGCCTGGCCGAGGTCAGGTCAGCACATGCGCACCCCCGCAGCGATCGCGGTGATTACCTATGAATATTCAGTTAGGTGGGATTAAACCTTGTTGTCTTATTTCAATCTGTTCCCTTGTTGAGATCTCTGTGTCCCCACTGCAAATAGCATTTGGCCTTTTCTGGAATTTTGTACATTGGTTCTTGCGCATAGAATGACAAATGTTCAACCCTTTTGACCCAGTTTCCTATCACTACTAAACATAGCATTAGTTGGAGTGTGCCTGACCCTTGGACTGAGCATCATTAGAGGCTACAGTTCAGAGAACTTCAAACTATGGGGCAGCCAAGTGTCAGTAATATGACAATAATGAAGAGGGCACTTTCAATTTCTTACAATTTGTTTGAACAAGCTCTACTAAAAACAATCCCATTCAAGTCTAGCCTACATAATGATGGTGATATTTGTATCACTTCCCTTGTGTACGTTGTGCTTGTTTTGGGATTCTTCTTGTAGGTGTGGGCACTGTAAAATACCTTGTAGCTACAAGAACAGATTTCAGTAGAAGGCACCTCTAAAAATGTTTAAGTTAAGTGCATGGACAGCAAAGGGGGTACGTGGAGAAGGGTTCCTGGGACAACATTGTCCCTCATCAAGCCTCTGCAAGGCTGGTACCGCAGGGAAGAAACAGTAATGGGTCTGGTTGATTCTGCCTCATCTCTACTAACCACTGAAAGTTACTAGCTAGTGTACAGTGACTGAGATGCAACAGGAAAGGTGCTAATTACTGAAGTGTTTGTCAGGAACAGGTGTGGGGCATTGACAGAAGAGACCGGCAATGATACAGAGTTCAGCAGTGTGGGAGACAATGATGAGTAGGCATGATATGCAGTGAGTGGCAGGAGTGAGAATAGAAAAGGAGTGATAGAAGTGAACATTAATGAGGGAAGGTTGAAGTGATGGGGAAGGTGAGTGTGGCCAGTATATATATGTACTGATGGGAAAAGGAGAACCTAGCAAGTGAAGGAAATAAGAGAGGGGAGGTGGAAAATCGCAGGAAAATAATGGCAGAATGGGACAGTAACAAGACTTAGAAGAGGACAGTGAGAAGTTGTCAGCAAAAGGAAAGGGCTTCATTGAGAGAGGTTTAGATAAGACAGGAGAAAAGACTAGTCAGATAGAGGTGGTGTTTGTTGCTGAACTTGCTGCACGAGCCAGATATCGCTAATTGTGAGGGTAATAAGACCCAATAGCAGCAGTAACTGCATAATACTCCCCATTGAGGTTCCGTAACGATTGTAAGTGGTGTTTTCGACTCGCACGAATATGGTCAAGTCTGGTATCTATGAACCGCAAATGACGAGTTTAGTGGGTGTACGCAGTTCCGCTGTGCTAGCCTAAACCGTTCGTTTTGTTTCGTGGGTTTCTCTATCTGTACCCACGGGTTCCATCTTAGATATGGCATCCATTTTGTTTCTTGCCCTCAAGTAGCCAGCGAACGGACGCTGTCCGCTTCGCGACCCTGGGATTCCCAAGACTTCTGCGGAAGACACGTTTCCTTTGAAAGTGTCTTTATGATGAGGGGAATGACACTGTAAGGCAGATGGCCCCGCTCGAGGCACATCTTGCCGTGCCGGTCTATTGTCTTAGCCCTGCATCTCATTAGGCACGTCCCTTTGATGCCTGCAACTCGTGTTTCCCGATACCACCCCTTTTACACCCTTTCCGATCTCCCCACTGTTTCTGCCTTCCTCTGCACCTGTCTTTGTTCCTTCTTCGATCTGTTTACTACCGATTGGAATGTACTAATGGTGGGAAGATGGGTTTTACAGTTGGGAACCACCAAATGTTTCCGTACTTATGTTCCGGGCCTTGAATACATCAAAGTAACCCCTCTTGGAGATTATGATGGGAACCAAGTTGTAAACCTTTGTGTACCATGTTAACCTATGAGCAAAATGTGTATAAAAGGAGCGACCTACAGTAGCAATTTGAAGCAGTCTCCTCGAACCTACACGTGTTGTACTTCCTGTGACTTCTGTGTTCCCTGCAGTAAATAAACCTCGAAATCTTTGACGCCGAAGGAAGTGTCCCGTGTCTCTGTCATTTGTACGCCGGAACAGGTTACCCACGAAGGTTTCAGGTGTTGTCCCCTGGCACCGCTGGGTCTTAGAAAACCCAGTCCTTCAGTTGGCGCCCACGTGGGGCTGCATCAGTGGTACCGGTCCAAGCCCGACGATCGTGAGGAACTTCGTGTGAAATCTCCGAGGGAAGGTGCACCCCGCTTCATCGATCCTGTTGTCGAAACAAGTGGCCCGACGACTTTTCCCGCGAAGATTCCCGCCTCCTGACGGCTGCGACGGACTGCTGCCCTGACTGTAGACCTGTTTTGGCGCCTGGCGTAGACCTTGGTACAGCGAGACGATTGACGGGCCTTCCTGGTGACGCCATCGATCTTTGAGTTAAGTATTTGTGGGTCGCTCCCAGAGTCCTTAGTTGTGGTTGCTTAGTTGTTGCATGGTTCCATTGCATTTGTGGTTCTTAGTACTTGGTTCTTTGTTGTAATATTTGACGTCTGCAGCCGCCAAAAACCGAGGGTTTTTGCTCTTTGCAGGGACTTGGTAAATCCCGTAACCCTTGAAGTTTGTGAAACTCGGCTAGTGTGCAAGATGCCTGGTCGTAGTACTTTGTTCAGTTGTTTTAGACGTTTTGGTACGGATTCCCGACTGGAGGACTCGTGTCCGATACCTCCGGTTGGAACTCCAACTTATGAGCTCTACAGCAAGCATGGGTTAGGTCCGATTACCTTTAATGAATATTGGATTCGCTATACTAAGAAGGACGGTGTCCTTAGTTGGCCACCTCATGGTAGTTTTGAGACCACGATATTAGATAACCTCGAGGCAAAATTGTTTAAGAAAAAATCAAGGCGGCCATGTTTGATGCTTTTCGATTATGGCGTAAAGAAGCTAAACAAAGAGAAATTAGATCGTTCAAACGTAATCAGAGAGATGGAGTTGCTACCATGATGAGAAAAGCAGATCAATTTCAGCATGATAAGGAGGAAAAGGAAAAGGAAGTTTTCAATAGACTTCAGCGTATGTCTATAGATAAATGTTATCCCGCTTTGCCAACGGAGTCAGATAAGAAAGAGGAATCAGTTGAGGATCCTTTACTGTCCTATCTTCTGAAGTCACCACCTCCGTACGCACAGGGTACCGCAGCTCCTGTGGTTCCTCCTGTACCTGCTCTTGTACCTGTTCCTCAACCTGTTCCTCAACCTGTACCTGTTCTTCCGACTGTTCCTGCTCCCTTGCCTACTTCTGTTCCTACTGCTCCTCCGCTTGTACTTCCTCATACTCCTGCTCCCGCTGCTGCTCCTGTTCTACTTACTCCTGCTGTATCTTCTGTTCCCGATTCTTCTCTTGTTAATACCCTATGTTATACTTCTCCATCTACCCGACGTCGTACCCCTTTAGTTGCTGCTAACTTTGTTAATTCTCTTGGACCTATTTCTGAGTCCGCTGGTTCGGACGGTCCACAAAGACGTAGTCAGCTTCCCGGTAATAGGGAACGTGCTGCGCTGTATAATATGGCGATGGCATGGATGCTACACCCCTTTAGGAATCCTCCACGTTCGGTATTGGATACGTTTGGTCAATTCAATATACCGACACAAAGATATGTTTTTGAAGAAATGTCCAAGGCTTTACGTGACCAAATATCGGCTGATGCATCTGACGATGTATTAACTGCTTTGACTAATCTACAGCTCCAGTTTTCGAGCGGAATGATAGTAGGTTCTAATGTTCGACGCGCTGTTGAGCAATTGTTATCTCTCCGTCCCTCTATAATGCCTCGAGCATTGTTCGTAGAAGACATTGAGAGACCGCTAGATGCACCTGGTCAGTATCCCATGCGTAAAGTTCCACCAGTGTGGATGCCAGGTGATGCTACTCAAGCTCCGCCGATTCTGCCACACTTCCAGAGAGTATGGATACATCTTCCATGGAAACGATCAGAAGTTTTGCAGGTGAAGCAATCTTTGCCTGACCCTCGTAAAAATCCTGCAGGGTATTATAAAGAATTATCGCAGCTCGTAGATGCTACGATAATGAATCTTGCTGATATCGATATGCTGTTTGGCAATGTCGTACCGCAACCGGTATGGGCAAAGATTCGTCAAGAAAATCATGCAGCAGAATTAGGTGGTGATTGGGCTGCTCTTATTGCGGCAGATACACGACAAATTGGTGGGGCTAAACCTGAACAGCTTATTACCGATCTCCCTCAGAGAATCATTACCCTAATGAAAACGCTTATGCCAGCTATGAAGGTGAACTGGGATAAGTTGTCAGCTTGTAAACAGAAGAAGGACGAGAGTGTCTCTGATTACTTTACGAGATTTGAGGAGGCATTCATCGATCATAGTGGTCAGGATATGGGTACCGAGGGGGGTCAGAGGTTGTTCGTGGACAAATTTGTCTCTAACTTGTTGCCTGACTTGAGCAACAAATTGAGAAATTCTGAGAGTGCGTGGGCTGTTTCTACTTCTGCTCAAATATTGGCTACGGCACAGTATTATGAGAATAGGGAGAAAGAAGAAAATGATTGCGCCGATAAAAAGACGAAAGAACTCAAAACTAAAGTGTTGTTGCAGCAGGCGTATCCTCCGCGTTCGAATCAGAATGATTCGCAACAGCGTAATCGATCGCAGTCTCAATCTAATAGATCACATTCTCGAAATGACTCCTCTTCGCAGAGATCTTCGTTGGGGTACAATCAGTGTGCCTATTGTAGACATGAGGGTCATTTGAAATTCGATTGTCCAGTCTTACGTGATCGAAATAGTGGCAGTGCATCAAGAGGAGGTCGTAGTGGTCCGCAGCAGGCATCACGTGGTAGGGGTCGTGGTGCTCAAAATGATCGTTCAGATAATTCGTCAGATTCAAACAATTGTTTTGATCAACGTGGATCATCGCAAGGAAGATCTGCGCAGTACAATGTGGATGATTATTACGTCGATCAGGGAACTGACGACGGTCATTACTAGGACAGCCATAGACAAGGAGAGGGAGTAGTATCAGTTCCGGTTGATCAGAGAGGGCCTTACGTCGCAGTTGCCACCTCGGGCGTCGTTGAGCCTTTTCTGTTGGACACTGGTGCAGCGAAAAGTTCCATCATGCATTCGAAACTCCCTGGCGCACCTTTGTTTGCTTAACAAATGTTTCCGTTGGATTCTCTGGCGCCCCCGTTAGCAATCCAGTTTCACGCCCTTTGCCTCTTACCATTGGGTCTCGTGAGCTGAAAGCTCCGTTGATTTTGACTACTGGTTGTGGTGAAAATCTCTTGGGTCTGGATTTGCTCAAACGTCTGTATGCGACTTTGTATTGTTCTCCTGCGGGAGTAAAGCTTACTTTGGGTGAGAGCGTTGTCTCTCCAATGTACTTGTCTCTCGATAAGCTTCCACTGGAATTGAGTTTTCTTCCTGCATCTTTGTGGGCAACAGGTCCCAATGACGTGGGCCTGCTTGACATCTCCCCTTATGTTGTTCACTGAAATCTAACGTGCGATTGCCACGTATTCCCCAGTATCGTATCTCTCTTGACGGTGAACGAGCATTGTTAGCGATCATTTATGACCTGATCGAGAAAGATGTCATTGAGGAGACTCGGGGAAACGTGTGCAACAGCCCTGTACTGCCCGTTTTGAAACATACTGACCCTTCGAAACCGCCTGTTTATCGTTTTGTTATCGATTTACGGGAGGTAAATAAAATTGTGATTCCTCAGTTCCCTGTGGTGCCTGACATTACGGCTCTACTGACTCTGATTCCAGCTTCTGCATCTTGGTTTTCAGTGATCGATCTGAAGAATGCGTTCTTCAGTATTCCGATTGCTGAAGAGAGTAGAGACCTTTTCGGTTTCTCTCTTGGAGGTCGCAGCTTCCGGTTTAAACGTGCTCCTCAGGGCTACTGTGAGAGTCCATCGATATACAGTCAAGCCTTGAAGGGTCAACTTGATGCATTTGTGTTGCCGGCTGGTGCAGCCTTGATCCAATACGTCGACGACCTATTGGTGGCCACAGATACTCAGGACATTTGCAAAATTGCTACAGTGTCGTTGTTGCAACATCTCTGTGACTTACACCACGAGGTGTCACCTTCCAAACTTCAATATTGTTGTCAAGAAGTAACCTATCTAGGTCACTTATTGTCAAAGGAGGGAAGAAGGTTGACCCCAGAGAGAATTGCAGCGATTGCGCGAATGACTGTGCCAACGACTCAGAGAGATGTGCGTGCCTTTCTAGGTATCACGTCATACTGCAGGCAATGGATTCCAAATTTTTCATTGCTAGCGAAACCATTGGTAGCTCTTACGTGCAAGGATGTTCCAACTCCTTTACCATGGACGGAAGAATGTCAGAAAAGTTTTTCTGAATTGCGTGACGCATTGTGTTCGGCTCCTGTGTTAGGTACCCCTGACTACAGCAAGCCGTTTACATTATACGTTCACGAGAGGGAAGGTTGTGCGTTGAGTGTTTTGACGCAACCTTTTGGTGGTAAGCAACGTCCATGTGCATATTTTTCCTCGACCTTGGACCCGGTAGCTAGAGCATTGCCGAGTTGTTTGAGAGCAACAGCGGCAGCTGCGGTGTCCATCCGACAATCTGCAGGATTGGTCATGGATAATATGCTTACGGTGATGGTTCCGCATGCAGTTGACACTCTTTTGAATCGTACTAAAACCCAACACTTGACGAGTGCGAGGTTGTCTGGGTACGAATTGACGCTGTTGGCAAGTCATATTCAGATAAAACGTTGTAATGTCCTCAATCCGGCGACTTTATTGCCAATTAGTATGGAATCAGATGAAGTAGCACCTCACGACTGCTATTTGCGGACTGAGGAGGAAACGAAAGGTCGTGTGGACCTTAAAAACACTCCTTTGGAAGATCCCGATGGGACTTTGTATGTGGATGGTTCATGTTTTAAATTGCCGAATGGGGATGTGACGACTGCGTATGCTGTGGTAACTTTGAATACTGTTGTGGAAACCGCGAGATTGAATCAGAATTCTGCCCAAGCCGCAGAACTGATCGCTTTGACTAGAGCGTGTGTCTTGTCGAAAGGAAAACGTGTGAATGTGTTTACCGACAGCCAATATGCTTTTGGCGTCGCTCATAGCTTTGGACGATTGTGGAGAGAGAGAGGTTTTATGACATCGCATGGCACTAAGATACAGCATGGACAGCTTGTGAATGATCTTTTGGATGCACTTACATTGCCTAAGCAGGTAGCGATTGTTAAATGTAGTGCGCATCGTAAGGTGACGGATGATGTTGGTCGAGGTAATGCGTTTGCGGATGAGACTGCTAAGGAGACTGCCCGGAACCTTAGCACTAGAATGTATGTGACGAGTTCGGTAAGGTGGCCTACACAGACTGGTATGTGTGAGGATTCCATCGAGAGTGTGAAAACGATACAGAATGAGGCCACCGAGACTGAAAAGACGAAGTGGAAAGAGAGTACGGGAAAGTTGGATGCGAATGGTTGTTGGATTGATTTGTCGGAGCATAAGAGATGGATGTTGCCAGATGCGTATGTGCTAGCTGTTGTGACGATGGCACACGGGTTAGCGCATATTAGTGCGAAAGGTATTTGCAAGTTGTTGTCTCCTGTGTGGAAGAATGATGGTATTACGAAGTGTGCTGAGAGATTGGTGAAGAATTGCATGACATGTATGTTGTACAATCCTGGAAAGGGAACCCCTACACCTCCTGGCCATTTTGCTCCCCCTTCATGTCCCTTTGAGGTTATTCAGTTAGACTTCATCCATATGGAGCGATGCAATAACCTGAAATACGTTTTGGTGGTGGTTTGCGCATTCTCCCGATGGATTGAAGCCTACCCTCTCAAAGACAATACTGCTCTGTCCACTGCGAAAATCCTACTGAAGGAATACTTTCCTCGGTATGGAATGCCACGGATTGTATGGTCTGATAACGGAAGTGAGTTTGTGGGGAGCGTGATGAAGAATGTGTGTAAGGGCCTTGGAATTACTCAAAAATTCCATAGCGCCAATCATCCCCAGTCAGCAGGTTTAGTAGAAGGATATAATGGTACCCTTAACCCCTTCACTGCTGGCCCGTTTCCGCCCCTGTGCTGTAAACAAATGAACAGGGGCGGGCCATGACGAACCCCAGCCGTCATCAGCACACGAGCACTGTAGTGCATGACGGCTGGGGTTCGTCATCAGCATGCAAGGGGTTAAACTAAAACTAGCAAAGATTCAGGCTACGACTGGTCTCTCGTGGCCTGACGCTCTGCCTCTAGCTCTGTTGTCAACAAGGGCGACTGTACACTCCCGAGTAGGGCTTAGTCTCTACGAAATAGTGTTCGGCTGTCCTGCAAATATTTGGGGGGTCCCTAGACCGAGTGTGTTTTCTGATCTTGAATATCCAATGTTGATCGATTATCTTCATGATCTGACTGCTAAACTGAGGTTAATTCACCAACAGGTCTTTGAAGCACTGCCGACGCAGACGGCGGGTCCAGGCCACCAGCTCCAGCCCGGAGACTGGGTGGTGACGAGGAACTTTGGAAGAAAACGCAACCTTGAACCTCGTTTTACTGGACCCTACCAAGTCCTTCTCTCCACGAGGACTGCTGTCCGTTTGGAAGGCCGAAAACACTGGGTGCATGCCACCCACACCAAAAAGGTTCCAATACCTTTAACAGCGGACTCGTGGGTGAGGAAGGGCATTGCCTCGTCTGAAGCTGAAGCATTACAGACCTTTGTACCTTTTAGCGACGCTCAGCCTGTCGGAGAATCCTCAGTGCAGCAGAAAGACATTGTTGAACATTTGCCATCACAGGATTCAAGATATGAACAATTGACTGATCAACAGAACTCTGTTCCCTCATCGGATCCATTGGTTGACGAACAGACACGTCCTGGGAAAAGCCGTTACTCTTTGCGATCTAATACCAAGGACAAATAAAGGACAAATAAAATTTTCGTTTCTGTCCCTCGACATATACGTTACCCCTTTTGCCACGATCAGTCAAAACACACGTATAACTGTGATTTTTGTAAATATTGAGTTTTTTCCTTACATATGTTTTTGCTTCCACAGCTGAGAGACTTTGTATATATATTTGTGAATTAGAATACCTTGCATCCAGGTGAACCATAGGGCCGCGCGTGTACTTCCTTCTGGTTAGTAGGTCTGGACACTAGGTCCAAGACCGTCGGTTCCTGGGAACTCCTGGGGATTGACTACTGCTACACAGAACGAAGTACGTCAAGAAACGTTGCGGACGGTTTTAGGGGATGGCGTTTTCAAAGCTGATGGACTTGGAAAAAGCTCAGGCGCAAAGATTCAAACTGCAACAGATTACTCGTACAAAATGCTTTATGATTCAAGTGTTCCTTCTGTTTCTAATTGTTTCCTCGTTATTGGCGGGTGGGGTGTATTATATGATACAGTACTTCCTACCTTCTGCCATACCTACTCCTACTTCTGAACCCAAAACTACCTCCACTGTGTCCCCTCATTCCTTCCATATCTTACCCCAACACGAACAGGCTAGACGTGCGGAATTCAGAAATAATTCCTTCATTCAGCTCCTTCATCAGCATCAGTTAGTGGTTAACACTACTAATTGTTGGGTGTGCGGGTTAATGCCACATACCACGGATAAGGGAATTCCATATCTGGTCCTTCCTTATAGTTCCCAGGGTTCAGCTCGAGCATTGCAAACAATGTTTCGAAGCGCACTAGATTCCTACCCCAATCGAGAGCCACGTCCTCCGCACTTTGGTCCTGGTCCGTACCACAAGCCTTTGGCCATAGCGATTGCCGATCTAGATAGGGATATCTATGAGCCGTCGCTCATCCCAGAGGAAGAGGTGCGAGCCTATAGGGTCCTGAGTGAGGCTGAGTATAGTGCGCTCGTGGGTGAAAGACAGCTTAAAAGCTCGTCCCCAATATGGATCGTACCCCACCTTGGTAATTTTTGTCTAAAAGGTCGTGGCCGAAGTCCGAGAGCTCATCTTGGAGAGAGTGCTTGCTCCGAGACATATGTCTTGCCGATGCTCTCTTCCCCTGTGTTTCTGACTGCCAAGGGTACGTACTTTGTCTGTCATGATCGTGCGTATACATGGTTGCCCTCCGACTTTGCGGGCACATGTTATATTGCGAATTTGTTGCCTCCGACGTTCACCGTCGATGCAGACTATCACAAGACTAGAGTTGTGAGAGGCGTGGTTAGCGAAGAGGACACTGCCGGTCAAGAGGCAGGAGACTTTTTCAAGGGTTTCTTTCCGTTTTGGGGGCCTATGGTCAATAGTAGGAACCTGAGACAGTTGACGCGAGTAGTGGAATCGACAGCTAATATCACTGCCAGTGCCCTTGGTAATATCACCGCAGAACTTCAGGCGGACAGGCTTATGACGCTACAAAACCGTATGGTTTTAGACGTTGTTCTAGCAGATCGAGGTGGAGTATGTAAAGTGATCCATTCGAGCGGCTGTATTTTCATTCCAGATAACGCTCCGACTGTCTATCAAGCCATCTCAAAGTTGCATAAGATCTCTGAGTCCATACACGTGGACGTAGGGGATTGGACGCTACTTGGGTGGTTTTGGGGCCTAATGTCGACTTGGGGTTGGAAAATTCTGATGATCATCGGAGTTGTTGTAGCATTTCTGTTCACGTGTTGCCTTTGTGTGCAGTGTGGTCCTGCCTTATGTGGCCACTGTGCTACAACGTGTATGAGACAGTCACCTGTTACCAAAGGAGCTCAGATGGACAGAGCCATGTTGCAGCAACATCTAGATGGTCTGATGAATATCGAATATGATTCCGACTAGTGCTTGCCTACATGAGGGCAAAAGGAGCGTCTGAGGTTCCGTAACGATTGTAAGTGGTGTTTTCGACTCGCACGAATATGGTCGAGTCTGGTATCTATGAACCGCAAATGACAAGTTTAGTGGGTGTACGCAGTTCCGCTGTGCTAGCCTAAACCGTTCGTTTTGTTTCGTGGGTTTCTCTATCTGTACCCACGGGTTCCATCTTAGATATGGCATCCATTTTGTTTCTTGCCCTCAAGTAGCCAGCGAACGGACGCTGTCCGCTTCGCAACCCTGGGATTCCCAAGACTTCTGCGGAAGACACGTTTCCTTTGAAAGTGTCTTTATGAGGAGGGGAATGACACTGTAAGGCAGATGGCCCCGCTCGAGGCACATCTTGCCGTGCCGGTCTATTGTCTTAGCCGTGCATCTCATTAGGCACGTCCCTTTGATGCCTGCAGCTCGTGTTTCCCGATACCACCCCTTTTACACCCTTTCCGATCTCCCCACTGTTTCTGCCTTCCTCTGCACCTGTCTTTGTTCCTTCTTCGATCTGTTTACTACCGATTGGAATGTACTAATGGTGGGAAGATGGGTTTTACAGTTGGGAACCACCAAATGTTTCCGTACTTATGTTCCGGGCCTTGAATACATCAAAGTAACCCCTCTTGGAGATTATGATGGGAACCAAGTTGTAAACCTTTGTGTACCATGTTAACCTATGAGCAAAATGTGTATAAAAGGAGCGACCTACAGTAGCAATTTGAAGCAGTCTCCTCGAACCTACATGTGTTGTACTTCCTGTGACTTCTGTGTTCCCTGCAGTAAATAAACCTCGAAATCTTTGACGCCGAAGGAAGTGTCCCGTGTCTCTGTCATTTGTACGCCGGAACAGGTTACCCACGAAGGTTTCAGGTGTTGTCCCCTGGCACCGCTGGGTCTTAGAAAACCCAGTCCTTCACCATTGATGATGAAAAAATGCCCACAGCAAAATCTAGCATGCTTATAATGTTCCCTTTGGGTAAATATATCATCTGTATTTCCAGCCTATTGCGTATCCAGATTACATCTCCCCATCCTGATCTATTATCATAAATGCCAATCAAACCCTCTTCTTATACGTGCTATCGTTGAGTAGTAAGAGTTCAATTTGACTTACCCCATAAAGTAACATCTCAAAATCGTCAGCATAGATAACGGCACAAACTGAACATTTACACCTAACTGCTTCAACTCTCATTGCTGCTTTCTTTGAAAATGTTTGTAGCACAGATCAGGGAAGAAGCATAATCATAACCCTGGCTTAATATAAATACAGGAAGTCCATATGTTCTAGAGGATCAGTGCTTTTGTTTGAATATTTTGAATTCAGGTCACTATGGTGCCTATAAGTCTTCCCTTTGGGTTCATTAAAGGGCACACAATTAGTTCTAATGGTGGAATTATCCACAGAGTAGACTTCTGGTCTGTTATAGATAATTTCTGTGACATATTTCTTTACTTGAGGAATTATTTCCATCACAACTTATTTACCAATTCACTGAAAGTCCACAATGTGAATCCTAAGAAGTAATTGCACAAAATATGAACAACAGTCACAGGTGTATGTTGACAAATTATATATAAATTTACTTTGCTTAATTAATGTACAGTTTGAGTTAAACATATTGTCAACATTAAATTCTGGTAGTATTTACATTCCATTAATAACAACATTGACATATCCACATAATCCCAACATCTAATATTGTTGTGTATAATTAGTAATGTACCCAGATCCTTGGGGAATATTGGGTTGCCCTATTGTGTGATTATATTTATTTACTGGCATTTATGAGCACAACAAACAATTATCAAGATCTTCTAATTTAACCTGTAGATTTATAGTTGATTTATTAGACTCCCTTTCATGTTCTTCTGTAAAGGTCACTCTTTCCTCTGCTTGTTAGAGACGTCCTGGATTTTCATGTGTAGGGTACCCACTTTTGGGATTAATCTAAGCAAAGGCTTGATTTGTCTTATAATTTAAAAAAAGCAAATGAATAATATGATATACCTTCTTTTTTTAACGTCTACTTACTTATTTTACAACATAGATATTTGTATGAAAGTAAGAAGCATAGAAATATCAAGAACTCTGAGAAGTCCAATCATTATATAGTATGACCAATAAAGAAATATTGCAGTTCAGAGTTGTGTTGGTTTGGATTTATTGTTTTCACAGTTATTAACATTTCTCATGCAAAAATCCGTTACAAGCAGGCAGCCGACACGTGTTTCATTATTTAGATGGGTTCTTCTCATTTTGTGTGCACTTTCACTTGAGATATCTTTCGTGCTTAGCTCCTTTTACCTCTGTGATATTCTCAGAACTACCTCACATTGCGATCGAATATGTATTTCTTACACTTCAGTGAGGTACTACATTATCGCCTTTTCAAAGTTAGAATACTTGCACGGATACCAGGCTTCAGGTTTAGTTTCCCCGTAATAGTGCACATTTGATTACTTTTGTGTGTTGGCTAAATATTGATTAGCATTTCACTGTACGGGGTTAACTTGAGCTGCAATTTGATTCCTTTCCCTTTCTGTTTGATTTCTTTTGAGGTCTTCCGCTGGTGTTGGCCACTGTATTTTCCCTCTCTCCACACTTTGTGTTTTTAGATCTCGCCTAGGTAGCACTTGCACTGTTTCTTCGAGACATGCTGTATTCAGGATATGGTCATTAAGCTCTGCCCCTACCTTTTATTAGCTCTTTGCAGTGTCTTTTAGGATTGTTTTTATTTCATTGGTTTAGTTGTTTAATAGTCCCTTCTTCTCCCTCTTCAGTACATCCTCTCATCAGTTGACAAGGACAGCCCCTCTTACATGTGACATTACTCAGTACCTTTTATTTCTGCTTTCCCTGCACTCTTTTTTTAATGACTTCTCCAAGGTAGCTGGAGATGCAAAGAAAGGGGCTCCTTCCCCAACCCCACTTCCTCAACATGCACTGTTTTCATATTCCAGATTCCAGCTTTCTTCTCCTCATCCTTCCTGCTTGTTTTATTTGCTGCACACCAATGCGTGCTTTCACTTTAACAATGGCAGCCACACGCCTTTCTTTTGTTCTGCGCTGCTTGCCGTATTCAACTTCTAAAACATTAGGTGTTTATCTTTTGGAGCATGCAATGCCGCGCTTTCAATTTGACAAATGCCATGCACCCCTTTCCCTTTAACAAATGTCATGCGCCGCTTTCACTTTAACAATGGAGGCCGCACATTTCTTTTATTCTGTGCGTCTCGCCGTATACAACTTGATTTTCTTTCGTCCTTCACGCCGACAGCTGCATTTCGTTCAGTTTCACCCACCAAACATTCCTGTGCACTTCCTCGCAGTCTGCCTGCTGAAGTTCCTCAGACCCCACGCCTTCTGTCAAGTGCTTTGTTTTCCAAGCTCAATTATGGTTCCTGAGCTCGGTTGCAGTTTCTCCTTACGACTTTGGCTTGTGTACTGCCAGCTTGGAAGGAATGCCTCATTTAATGTTCTCTTAAAAACCCCACTGAATTTGTAAGCTGCATGTTTTAAAGTGATCTTTGTGCGCTTTGTGTTGTTAAGAATCAGTTGCACAGACGGTTGGCTGTAATTTTTCTGTAACCTGCTTAGAAGTGCAGCACTGTATTCGTGCTTCCAAGCTCTTCTTTAGTTCTTCTGCTTCGTAGCTCGATTCCTGCTTCTTCGTACATGCTTTTAAGCCCCACGGCAGCCATCTGTGTGCTTAGAAACTGCTGTGATTTATGCTAAGAAAATTGCTTGCAGTCAATGGGGTTGTAGGTTGGCTCCAAAGGTATTATTGCACACAGCACGAGAAGCTAACCAAGACTCTTGTGCTTTGTAAATTGGTTAACTTTCATGAGCTTCAGAGGCCATTGTGGTTAATTGTCCTACCTGCCACATGCTTAGATGTTCGTCTGAGATTCATCGGCTGCAGTCGCAGACGTTCGAGTGCAGTTTGTGTGTGCCTAGAAACTCAACTTTACTTTGTGTGCTTTTGTCTATTCGAAAGTGGAGCCTCGGATGGAAAGGAAAAAAATGGTTCAAAATACGAAAAATAAACACTAAATAAAGCAAGACAGAGTGGTCGCAAAGTGGCCAGATTGGTTTTATTCACAACCACACACATTAGCGCCACTTTACAGAGTTTGCTAGTAAAGCGCTACTTTCGTTTTCTCCTCTTTCTTTGAACAACATTGTTTTCCCCGGCTAAGAAAGTGCACCATTCCTGGAGCTATTGCAACCCCCAGCTGATGTGTAAAGTGAAAAACAATTAATATGATTCTTAACAGCGTTTTTCCTTATTTTAGTTTATAAAATGTGTACCACAGTTCTGTATTCAGGGAAGTGGATTTTTAAACCATACTGCTTAGGTTTTGTAAGGATATAAGCAATGGACATTGAAACTGGTCCCATCCAGCCCTGTGGTCATGTTCTTAACTTTTCAGGCAAAAACACTCAATGGTTTCTGAATAATAAGTGTAAAGGCGTTAGGTAAATATAATGTTCCTGCTTACATTTCACATGCTTTGCTTAATATTGCATTCACTTTGAGTGTTTGCTATTTCCAGAATGTTATTACTTTTTTTCCAGCCAGCATATTACCCATGTCTCCCCTCCCTCATAACCTATTTCACATTTTCTAGCTCTCCAGCACCACGAGGTCATACAAATGGCAAAAAAGCTATGCAAATAGCATCACTCCACTGCATACAAAAAACTAAAGTAAAAATCTGTCATTTTCAACACCAAGAGCTCTAGCTTTCACAAATCCGAGACCTATTGCATTGCAAATGCTTGTTGTCAATGCTTATACTGGTATGATCTTGGAGCACCATGCTATGTCTCCGCATGGTCAATCTGTCAGTCACAATCTATTGAAGGCTTTCATCATCTGCACTTGGCTCTTACTGGGTATCCTTCAAGACTGGGAGGGTATTGCATTTTATTTCTTTCTGTTCTATTTGGTGTGGTGATGTTAAAGTAACGAAAAACGTTTTAGTCCTTATGTCATCATTACAATTGTTTAAAATGCCTTGTATAGCCTCTTGCAGTTTTGAAGAAGTCTAGATGATAAAACGTTGGCTGCTTGTTTGTAATGGAGTTTTATGCAAGAAATGTGAATAACCGTGAAAAGAATAAATCCAAACCAACACAACTCTGAACTTGCAACATTTCTTTATTGGTCATACTATAATGTAATGATTCGAACTCTGAGTGCTTTTGCATTCCTCTGTTTATATCAGTCTGCTGAACTAGGGTTTCTGCGGTTCTGGCCATCTCACCCTGGGTGACAGGGTGTTAATACCAGGAAAGCAGCAACTTCACCTTTGTACTATGATTTTGCACATATGTTTCCCTAAATGTATGTACAAGTTGGGATTTACGTGCACGGAGGCATATCCATCATTATCTTGTGTATTGTATTTGTATGAAAGTAGACCATCTTAAAACATTTCAGTAAAGAAGTGAAATTGGGAAGTTTTTTTTTAAATTTGCATGAGCCAAGTAATGTTACTCATCATGAGCTAATCACTCAGGACCGAATTCACAAAACCTTCAGGAAAACAATAAAAAAATGTACTCCTAGCTTGATTATTTTTTATAAACTTTGCAACTATTCACAAAATATGTCTTAACTACACAAGCTGCAGCTTCTCATGAGTAATCACAAGCATAATCTTTTACTTTCACAGAAATGTAACAGGTGAACATTTGCGAATGCAGAAATTGAGCTCATCAAATCAACTTTATTCGAGCTTGATTACACCAGTCCTAAAAGTACAGATTCATTAATAACATTACAACACCTAATATGGCCAGATATACAAGTTAAAAATGTAGAATTCAATCAAGCAAGATTTGACAAACTTGTGATTCATAAAAGCCCGTTTATAAACCCCAATAAAAAATATTGAGATACTATAAATTGTTAAAATAATATGAATCTCTTACTAGAAATTAAAACATGTGTTATAAAGATAAACCACTTCTATCTTCATTTCTAATTGTTAGTCTACTAACCCCAGCCTTCCTTCTTCTAATACATGACCATAAAAATAATGCTAGGGAAAAACATACAAACGGGTCACACAAGGTCTTTAAAAAGTACATGGCCACCCTGCATTGTATAAATTTGTGGTACCTCATAATTGGATAAATATTTTTTTTCCTTTCTGCTATCTAAAACTTGCAGAATAATATCAAATGAAGGTCTTACTGAGAGGAATAATTATTGCATGGGCAAGGTGGCAAGTCTGAAATTTTGTATATTTTTTCCGGGTACCATAACATTAAAGGGATCAGATTCATTTGAAACCGAAAAGAATAAATCTGTGCTGGGAATTA
Organism: Lissotriton vulgaris; assembly: GCF_964263255.1. Taxonomy (NCBI): domain Eukaryota; kingdom Metazoa; phylum Chordata; class Amphibia; order Caudata; family Salamandridae; genus Lissotriton; species Lissotriton vulgaris. Next base: position 956,706,884 of record NC_141699.1, read on the forward strand.
TTAATAGACGCGAGGTAACAAAAACCTTCCTCCACTCTGGGTGCAACTAAATCATAGGAAATAGAAGAACTTTGAGTACAATTTTTTTCCCTTCTGACACCCTTTGCCCTTTGCATAAATAGCTCCGTTAGCCTTATCTTTGTAATCGTTTTACAGTTTTCAGGGTCCTGAAATAATTCACCTAACCCCAATACAGTCAATTGTGTCTCCACATAGTTTAACCAGCCAATCTTCTTATAATGTTCCAATTTACAGCAGTCCTTAATAACGCACTGGATCAAATCTACAGTAGACCTCCGCCAGATCGAAAGTCACAATAAGAGCGGTGCCAGTCTAATGCAATCACTCAGGTATGATAATCCCAGTTCCAAATGCAAAATATAAATGGAAGAAGATTGGGGTAAGGATACTCGGTTTTTAAAAAAGATGTCTTCCAATTGCTGAAGATATTCAATGTTTACCATCCCCCAGACTCCCGCCCAATAAGTTATAGCAGCCTTAGTTTTTGCAGAGTAGATCTTTTTGACCGAATACAGTGGGCTCGCCACTAGCTTCTTCGCAAAGCTTTTAATGCCTTGGAGACTCCTTTTCATACACTGGGCTCTTGCTGCCACCAAGTTAGACCACAAGTGATTTTTATCGAAAAGTACTCCCAGGTATGAAAAACAATTGACCACCTCAATCTTTTTTTATGCCAAATTAAAAGTGGGGTGTTTTTCCACTCTAGCTGTCCCTGCTACTATTAAAAAGGACTTAGTTTCATTTACCTTTAAATTTAGGGAGGCCATGAATGTTGCATAAGCTGTAATTAGAGATTGCAATGCTTTTCCCGTTCTAGCCATTAGTACAGCGTCATCGGCGTACGCCAATATCAGGAGGGCCTATGATCGAATTTAGGCACGTCCCATGGTGTAGCAGAGAGGGCGGCCTCTACCCCATTTGTGTAAATAGAGAAAAGGAACGGGGCGAGTACACATCCTTGTCTCACTCCCTTTTCTATCTTGAAGGAGCGCGTGCACTCCCCATTCCTACTGTATCGTATGCAAGCGGTAGCATTGGCATACAGCTGTCGAATAAATCTTATTGGTGGATCAATGCCCATCCCCTCCATCATAGACCACAGCCTCTGATGCAAAATGCAATCAAAGGCTGCTTTCAAATCCAAAAAGGCCATATAGATTTTCCCAGTTTTTGCCTTAGGGTATTTTCCTATGGATAGACAGAGTTTTAGGCATTGATCCTTCCGGAAACCATATTGGGCCTTCATAAAAATGCAGTTATTTTCAGCCCATCCCTCTAATCTAGCTAACAGGAGATTGGCAGCAGTATCAAGGAGAGAAATTGGGCGGTAATTCATTGGGGACCCAATATCACCCTTTTCGTAAATTTGCACTTATACGCTCTGTTTCCAGGATGGAGGTGGTCCCTCTATCTGAATGGAATTAAAAACATTAGTTAATAAAGGGACCCACATATCGTAGTTCACCTGGAAAAGATCTCTTGGTGTGCCATCAGGCCCTGGAGCCTTTCCCGAGTCACATGATTCCAGCCCCTTTCTAACCTCTTCTATAGAGAAAATTAACCCACCCTGTGCTACAATCATTGAGCGGGAGGTGAAGAGAGTAAAGTGGGCCTGAGACAAAAAGAAAATGTCTTTAAAGTGTCCCACCCAGGCATCTTCATCTATGTGTGAATCCAGGGTGGGATCGTTGGAATCTTTAAAATAGGGGGCATTCACTATTTTCCAAAAATCCCTAGTACTACCTGAAATGGCTGCAATTTCAAGGTCCTCCCACGCCTGTACCCTCAATTCTTCCTCTCTTTTCACTCTTGCTTTGTTTTAGTCAATACGCAATGCTCGTATCTTTATAGAATCTCTAGGGGATATATTTAAAGCATTTACGAGAGCTCTTTTTGGTTGGAAGCAAGCAGGATCAAACCAACGAATGGTTGGGATGTTAAACGGTGCCTTTGTACGAGTGAGTGCTTCTTTTAATTTTATCAAAAGGGCCGTAAACTGGGTTACCAACAATGTGGGCGGGGGGTTCCCTTCCAGACATGATATAATTTCATTTTTAGTTTGGGCTAACATTTCAGGGACCAGGTTTAGCTTTTGGGCGTGTGACCATTTCAGTTGGTATCCATTTTTACTGGACAGGGACACGTCCTCCATTTTCTGATGTTGGACTTTTGATTTAGACAGAATACTTATTTGAATATATAGGATGGCGTGATTACTGTAACAGGAAAACAGAGTACCCCTATGTGCCACTGTTCCTTTTAATGAGGTCGATGCTAGAACAAAATCCATCATGGACTCTGGGTTTCCCCTTCTAAAGGTACTCCCTGTCTCTCCTACTTTTACTTCGTTCATTATTTCCAAGTCCCACTTACATAATAATCTATTTAGAGATTTGCCATACTCATTGTGTTGAAAATGACGTAAAGTGTTACCATAAGGATCTTCCAGACCACATACCAAAGTCCCATTATATTTACATAGATGGATATTAAAATCCCCCGCCCATATAAGGTTTACACGACCCCTAATGTTAGTCAAATGAAGATTCTCTAACTCCATTACTAATATATCTAGGACTACCTTCATATTACTCCCAAACTCATTGTTATAATAGTTCATGAATAACCAAGTATCCCTTTTTTATTAGTCATTTGAAAAAGATGAAAGTGGCTTTTGGTAAGACCAACTGGTCTAAGTTGATAGGGTGTAGTATTCGCGATAAGAGTTAATAGCGCCCCTTTCACCCTTCCGGATGTCAATAGAATTGCTGGGGTATGAAAACTCCTAAATCCGGGGAAGAAGACTGGGTCCGTTGCCCAAGTCTCCTAAAAAAATGTAATCTCCAATGATTGCCACAGGGTTTGCCAAACATGCTGCCCTAACGTGGAAGCTATTCCTGCTATATTCCAGGATCCCATGGTGTACCCACTTTCCTCTACACTAGTTAGCGAAGGTAAAATACTCATATCCCTCTCCTGACTATTGGATTGGGAATTGCTACAGAGCTACACCACTCTATAACTGATAAATTTGGGGGTTTCGCATGTGGTTTTAGCGCCAGATGAACCTAAGTATATTCACTCCCTGATAGAACTAGTGGTGGAATTAGTCAATCACACAACTCCAAATCTGAGAGAGGTGCAAATCTATTCTGCAGCCTTAACCCTAAGCTAGCATTGGAGCCTTCATTAACTCTCTGGCCTAGATCTACAGGAATTCTCCTATTACCGTAATCCATATGCGGCTTAACACTTTAATTATAAAAATGAACCAATGATAAGGGGATGATCTGTGAAATCCTTGGGGAAAATCTATGAAGGTTATCCAACAGAAAAGGTCCCATATACGGATCATTAAAATTAATAACCACAGTCACCAGTAAAAGATTTTCTTGTACCACCCACCCAGACCACTCTCCTTGTAATTATGATTTTAGTGAACAGTTGATACCTCCTCATTTGTGAACCATTCAAATTGGCTGTTAGCCAATGAAGGCATTTGTCCATAAACTGTCTTGTGGATTCACTCTGATTTTCTTGAAGAGGGGGTACACCCACCAAAACCAATACCAGTGGAGCTGCTGCTGGTGGGAGATCTAGAAATTGGGGTGATTGGTTACATGGTGCTCTAATATAAGTCTCAGAAGATCCTCTTACTCGCTTAAGCGCTCTTGAATCCTCCTAGCATGATGGTACCTGTTGCAATGAGTCCCTTTCACTCTTCTCTTGAGTGTTTTGAGTGTCCCCATTTATGTTTGGTTTAGAGATTCCTGTTTGCTGCAATGAGAGGGACGAGATATTATCAATCGATATAATTGAAGCTGGTTTACTTATGGATGGTTCCAAACCTTTATTCAGTTGAGTTGGATTGTTGCCTCTGGGTAATTCCTGGTTAGAGTCTCTTATAGGAGGGGCTCTAGATAATAATAAGCAATTCTGTGACTCAAGATCCGCCAGTCTACTTTCAATTTGAGACAATTTTGTTAAAATAGGATCCATTATAGCTGCCAGCCTTTTGGTTATTTCAGTCCAAAAGGACTCATCTGGGGGAACTTGGGGTAATAAAGGAATATCCACTAGGGTACTACTGTTGTAATGTTCGGTTTTGTCACCCTAGTTTCTGGTCCTTTCAGTTTAGTAACACAAGTGTTTTCAGGTTGTTTTTGTTTTGTATTTATAGTACCCCCTGTTCTAGTGCGCCTGGCTGGTAGTTTAGGAGTAAGCTCCTTCTGGGGCGTATTTACAGGGGATATTTCTATCTCCCTCCTTAGTGTGGCCTGAGTAGGTGAAGAAGGCCTAGACCCCTGTTGTCCTGGTGGGAAACCCGATGATGTTAGCAATATTGGAGATGATTGCGTGACCTGTAAAACAATATCAGGAGTTACAGTTAATGCGGCTACAAGGTGCTGTGGGCCGGCATCTTGCCTTTATAGCGCATCCGCGCGCTAGTCCTGCTGGATGTTGTGGTCTCCCGTGAGTCCCGGAGCAGTCTGTGTGTCCGGCAAAAAGCGGGAAGCCAGGCAATAGTTAATGCGGCTCAAAAGTACCATGGCACACAGAAAAGTGTTTCTTGATAGAGAAAATATTTTTCACACGGAGTAACTCCTTTAAATATTCCAACTCCCCATTTCCCACATTAACTATGCATTTACATCTTTACTTGACAAAAAAATATATACATACTTATTTGGGGCAGAAAATAGCTTTTATGTTTGATGAATGCCCAAAAATGGGTGCATTTGTTGGTTTTCACCAGCCATTACAGGTGGTCCAACTTTGAATACTCACACAGCTACCCATAAAAGCAAATTAGATTATATGACAATTCCATCACACTAGCAGAACATCTGTGTGACTAAAACTCCTTTCAAAACAGGAAATACCTGCCACTCCTGAATCAGAAGGTTTAGTTTATTTTACTGTTGCACGAACATGCGTTAATAGCTTTGTGCATTGACCTCAATCATTATTAGAAATCCTGAATTAATACTCCTGTGTAGATAAGATGTTATTACACAAAGCAAAGTGATATCAGTTTCCACTTGTGTTTGATTTAGTATAGTTTCAAAAAACTGTGTTAATAGTTATGCTGCAACACAAGGACCGCCTAAGCCCTGCTTTATTTGCTCCATCTTTTAATGTTGACAATTGCAAGAATATTTTTTATATTTTGTGCGACTGCCTTGTTCTTGCCATCTTTGTGTCATTATGCTGTTATTTTTACATTGGAAGCAAAATTATTAAATATTAAACATTTAAGTAGCACAACTGAAACTAAATAATTTAATATGCATTTATGTTACTGATCTTACAATAAACTTACTCATTTTTGACAAAGGCATGCTTATTGATGGCTTCAACAACGTCTTTGAAAGGTATTTTTGAGGTAAGAGTGTAGCCGTGATGTACCACTGGTTCTCCATCTGCTCCATCCCAACAGTCAACTACAAAAACAAAAATATTTATATATATATAAGAGAACACATCTTTTGTGATAAAAGGACCTTAATCTATGTAGTCCGTTTACTGCAAATAAGAATAATTGGGTTATCTGTGAATTTAAAAACAGTTTTTTTTCTCATGACCTTAAAGGATCTGTTGGCATAAAAATGTGAAGTGAATATTACATTTAGGTTCTGTGGTTACAGAAAAAAAACACACATCCATCTAATTTGAATTTTTGTCATAGCTATTGAAGTAAAAAAAAAACTTGTATTATACTATTATAATCAAGAGAGCCCTAAGGACTTAAGGATCTGGACAGGAAAAGATATTTAGTAGTGACCAGCATGGGTAAGTAAACATTGACAAAAAACTTCTGGGATCTTTTGAGAAGGTGAGTAAAATGTGGATCAATTATTTGCGGATGCAATATATTCAGCCTTAGTGAAATAATTGATACAGTGCTATAGCTAAGGGTCAGGTTTTTAAATGTCATCAAATGGGTTTAATAACGGGCCCAATTTTTGTTGTTAATATAAATGTGGTGCAAATATGAAGGTTAGTAGAAGGGATGAGAAGCTGGAGGAGGACCTCAGGTCTTGTAGGGAGTTGTGCCAAGTGTTTCTGAACCCTGTGGTTCACTTGAGTGATCAGCATGACTTAAACGCTAGTGGATGTACAACCGAGGAGGATGCCTGTTGAGGCGTTGATATTCTTATGGTCAGGCCAATGCTGTCCAATGACTGGTAAAGTTGATTATAATCATGTACTGTGTCATGATCTCGCGTGCGGACTTTGATCTCACCCAGCTGTACTCCTTTTACTGACAATCTCTGCCTCTATTAGTTGTGCTGCTTATGAAAAACTAAAATAAAGGTTATAGAAATAAACTTTTAAAAAACTGTGGTGCAAAAACACAAATCTGTGATAAGTGGCTTGACAGAATTTTCGTTGTTTTGATCATTAATAGAAATGTATTTCCTTTATTGTGCACACCATTTAATATTTCGGAAATCATGTACATGTGCAATGGTTTTGTGACTGGTGGCAGTCTTCATTTATTATTTCATGAACTAAAGCCATTTCTGATTGATCCCAATTATGGTGTGTTGTAAGTCTGTGGTGTAAAAATAAAGGATGCAAACTGAGGAGTAAAAATAATCTGGAGTATATTCATAAAGGCATTTTAGAGTACGTAAAGTAGTACTCCTATGTGTCTTTGTGGATTGGCCCCAAATGGGAAATGCATATACAATTAGCACAAACTGAATGGAATTTGGGCTTTTTGCACCTTTACTAACAGAGAGTGTGACGTTTCAGGACGATTCACATAAGCATGTGAGAGTACATACAGGGTACTGCTGGAGTCCTACTTCCTATACTCATAAATGATTTCATGAACCAATCTCTATACAACGGTTACTGACCTTCCGGTGCTCCTTGAGAATTTTGATGGAGGAAAACTTTATTGGAAATGGCCTTATTTGCTGCAGCATCATCAAGAAATTAACTGAACATTTGAAGATGCAGAAATCTGGTATGCGTGACCACAGTTTGGCATGATTGTACCAGAGGCTAAAAAGCTTCAAAAATTGTATATTCTTGGGGCAAGGTGGTCCCTGTGACGTGTTCTTTCAACAAAGGCATAATTGCATTTGAAAGTGTGTTCTATCTTTCATTTACACAGAATCAGAATTATTTTGAGAAATATAAGTCTGTAAAACACATTATCACTCCTTTGTTCAAATGGAAAACTGACATAAATCACATAACGGAGTTTCATAAATGTGATGAAAAAATACACAATTTTGATATTATGGTTACAAAACATGCACACAGACACTCCAGTTTCCGTCCATGTTTCAGGGTGCTGCAGTAGTGTTCTTTACCCTCCCCCGGTTCCTGGAAGAAATGATTATGCGCAAACCAAGGATGGACAACTAAGGCGACAATACCTCTCCTACACCATAAGCACTTCTGCCATAGTCCTGCTGCACAACATAAATCTAGGATTATTTGGAGAAAATCTGGTTATATGGCAACTATGTGTATACTGGTTCTCTTCCACCGTGCTCCTTCACCCTAACTGTGAATTATTATTTACCATGCTCTTTACCTGGTCTTAAAGGTGAAGCAACCTAATGCACGGACACTGGAACTTTATACATACGCAAACATTGTGCATGTGAAAACTCATCTGCGTGCATGTCACACACAGAGGTGGGGGAGGGCAAACAATTCATGGGGCTTGATTTTTGTGCTCGCTAGTAACTCCTGTCTTGAATATGTTATCATTTTGTAACTTATGTGAAATGTTGTAACTTGCTGTTTCCTTATGTAAAGCGCTCTGATACCTCCGGGTCTAGTCAGCGCTATATAAAACTCATACAATAAATTCAAAGAGAAAGTACCTCCAGAGGTGAGCCGTGGGGACAACTTGGCACCTTAAAGCCCACCCACAAGCCCAGCCACTTAGTGAGCAGTACTGTGAAATATTCAACAGATGGCATTGAAACAAGACAGAAATCTTTAAAAATAGTTAATTTGTTGGTATCTCAATGTATACATGGTTACATTACACATTGCGTAGTAGTCATTGCATTTCACATTGGCTGAAGATAAACGTAGAAATAGTTCATAAAGTATGCCCAGGTGAAGTGCTGAAAAAATACACTTTTGAGTTTTGGAACTAGCTAGCCTCAGGCACAAATCTTTTTGTTTTAATATTTTTTATTTGTGGTATTGCAACATATAACAGAAAAAATAAAAGAGACAAACAAGAGTAGTATGTACAGCAATATAGGATAACACATGTATGCAATAGCTGTCCTTCTACGATAGAGCCAGATCTAGGGAGGAACTGACAGACAAATGGAACCCCTGAGGCACACCTGAAAAATTAACATGTTTTCGGTTATAGATGTGATGTCATCCTGTGTGATAAAGTTAAACTTTGAGTCAGTGAGGAAGAGTTCTTTGATGGTGGAGTAGCAGCTCTGAGCTCCAGGAGATAGGCCGCAGGGAAGCCGAAATATCTATGGAATTTGAAGCAAATGGAAGCGTGGAGTTGTATATTTAAAGCAACTCATTGCCATATACTAAGTTTTTAAGAGAGAAAACAAAACAAGCAACTGAAACAAACAATGAGCAAAAAAACAATCATCAACAGAAAACCAGGTGTTAAGAACTGACATCAAAAAACATAGAGACATATACAGGCAAGCAAACAGTGACCAACATTAATATAACACCTTTACGTCACTTCTTATTGAAAAGAAAGCACAAGTGCACCCCCCAAAAAAAATACTACAATGCACAGTGTAATGGGTCCGAGTGTAAGTCGATGACGTTTTGATCCCATAAAAATATTGGATCGTCATCAGGACTGAGGATCCGTTGCCTGGCATGGTATCAATTGATATATTACATGAAACACCTGATTTTTCAACAATCGACTATTAAGCAAACAACAGACTTTTCAAACACAATTAGTGTCTGTTCGTGAGTATCATACAAAGATGAAGAACCTAAAATAAACAAGGAGAGAAAATGAAGGAACGGAAATGAGAATGAAGAAATTATTTTTAAGATATGTATATTAGGGCCATGTATCTAGAGAGATGTGTGAGAAAATTTGTCTTGAAATAGTGGAAGAAAAGGATCAAAAAAGAATCATGCATGAACTGTGAGACAAGGGCAACATACTATCTTGTGCCCTGGCAACAAATGATTACTAGTAACGCACTGATCAATAATGTATAGCGTCAAGGTAACTGGTAAGAGTGTGATTGTAGTCCAATGCATGTGTGAAGAATATAAAAATATAAGGGCAGATATACCTGAAAAGGTAGTGTGCACTGTTGTATACAAAAATTGTGGCAGTTTTGGAAGAAATCCAAATATACACCCAAATAAAGATGCGATCAAAATCTAAAATAAAGGAATTGAATGAGTATAATGTAAATTTTAGTGTAAGAGACTAGTATAGTATTAATTCAGAAGACCCTTGCTAGTGCTACTTCTATTAACACACGTTTTCAATACTGTGAGAAAGTAAACGACAAGTAGAAATCAATGCCTGTCCAGAGAGGAGTTACAATAATTTAAACAAATAGAGCATGAAAACAATGTGTAAAAATAGCTCCTCCGATTAGGGAGGGGCATCTTTTCGGCAAACGAGAAAGACATTATCAGTGCGGATGGTGAGTCTTACTTTAATAGAAAAGTGGTCCCAAATGAAAACACATTTGTGTCATGCTGACCCGACAGTAATGTGCAAAGCAGAGCATGCTTACAAACGGAGAGAGTAGAAATAGGACAGGCTCAAAATAGAAAGCAGAGCATGCTTACAGACAGAAAAAGTAGAAATAGGGCTGGTTCAAATTAGAAATAGTAAATGTTTTTGAGAAGACAGCGACCATCTGGGAAGGGCGCTTCGTAGTGACAGGCCTTATTGAGAAACAATCAATTGTATAGTGAGAAACCAAAAGAAGAGAAATGGGGGTCATATTGATGAAGCAGATTTAATCTGCAGTCAGGCATTGTCCTATTTGTTGTGCTTCAGACAGACTGCATTTAAATTGCCACGCACCTTTTGGTGCAAGTTAAAAACATGGCACATGAAAAATATGAAAGTGAGGCCTATTCAGTCTAAAATGCTTTTGCTGAATTAACATGTGTTTTTGCAGTGTAGAGAAAAGTGGCCTTTATAGCTTTGAAGATTAATAGAATATGTTTCTCTCTTCCCAGCTCATCCCGAAATCCACTATTTCTGTCTTAAGAGACTTTGACTTGTTGCATATTTTGATAAATATTTTCAGTTAATAACATCTCTTTTACTTTGTTGCACATTGCATATTTATTTTGCATGTTGTCATAAATAATAGAAAAGCTGCTTTACACTAGTAGCTTGGCTAGGTAAACATTTATAAGGGGTATTAGTATAGAGTTGGGAAACATAATTGGCTGATTTACATGAAATTAATATTATCTTTGTGTTTGTTTTATTTTGGGGCCTACCATTAAATGGCTGCCTGTGAAACCAGCAAGGCTATGGCTTGCTTTGAAAGAGAAGAGAGCATGCGCAGACTGTGGCAGCTTGACTCAAACTGCGGAAGGAGTCAAGGACAGCTTGAACTGTACATTCTTGTGACTGTGCCAATGTACCAGTTAGTTAAAAGTATCCATCTGACTGCTCTGTGGCAGGAAGGAAGGAAAACTATAGAAACATTTTTCCTAGTAAATGTTGCAACTGTTTATAAATGTATTATTCATGTATGCGTCTTTTGGTAAAACTGGTAAAGTCAGGTTTTTTAGAATGAGTCAGGGTTGTGAGAACTCATGCCATCATGACTGACCAATCACGTACAGGTTTTCCTGAAGTTGAAACATTTTGTGTAGTCTGCCAAAATTTTGTGTATAAATTCTGACCTCTCCGGAGGAGGGGCTGGCTTTCTTAGCTCAGCTGGCTTCTTGCTCATTTTGGTTTAGGCTTTGCTTCATTCTATGGGTTAGGTACGAGAAACGTCCCGGGAGATTGCTGAAGGGAGGAGTGGCGTCCGAGGAGAGTCAGGGGGAGGTTTCTTGCTTCCATGTCATATCTTTGCACTGCAGGCCAAATTCCTTTGAGGTCTGGTGAAGGGCGGGCTGTCTCCCTCCCTGCTTGCTCTTTAGACACAGAGAGATGTACAGGACACCAAACAGATAGAAAGGCTCTTTAGATTTAGATGCTAAAGTTTAAGTTTATGCTTTGACTAATTAATTAGGTCTGAAAAGATTTTTTTGACTTATGCATTTATTTCTCTTAATGGGAGATTTTTGCAAACTATTTGATTTTTGATTAGCCTTGCAAGACTATTTTTTCCTTAGAAACTCTTTAAGCGTTTTGAATGACATTTTGCGCCACATTCCTATATGTAATGCTTATATGCAGACAGTAATAAGTTCTGTATTAGTGCTATTTTTCCTGTTTTCCAAATTCTGTAACCTGATTGATATTTTACTAATGAATAAAGGGTCAGAGAAAAATTAACTTTTGACTAGAAAATAAAACCCTTTAAATACTCAACAACTCTCTTCATTGGCTTAAATAATAATTGCATTTATGACTGTTCATGATTATTAAAAGTCTCCTGAAGGTAATACATGGTGTGAAGGGCCCAACACCTTTTGAGCGGTAAATTAGAGGTAGCATGAAGGTTTTGCATTGAGAAACTACCAGAAGAAATTACCGCTCCATCAATATTATCAAAATCATATAACGTATATTGTTAAATGAAGTAATTCTCTTGTCGTCATAATCTCGACTGTTGTGCAAATAAACATATTGTAATCAAAATTCATCAAAATGACATAATGCTTACAAAATCATATTGTGCACCAAGATCATTTAGTGCATTCAGCCAGTACTACAGTGATATGAATTATGATCACACAAGCGTAGACCAGTCCTCCATCCGGTTTAGTCCTTTTTGAAAACGATAAGTCTTCAGAATCCATTTTAGTTCAATTTCGTTGAGAATGGCTAAGAGGTCTCCTCCGCACATAGGTGACTTCATGGGTTCAACGACTTGCCATTTAATGTCATTCTCATCATGTCCACACCTTTAGAAATGTTCCACAGGTAGTGAATATACTATCTTGCATCTTATTTGACTCCTGTGTTGTCAAATTCTAATGCATATGTTTTGTGTGGTTTGCCCTACATGAATCATTTTGCAAGGACACAATCAAACATTATGGGTACTGCAGTAAGAAAGTCCTGTTAAAACATTTCTCACACTGTTGTGAACAAACTTGTTTCAATTGTATATTCACATTCACTGCATTCTCCCCATTTCAAATGTCCAACCAAAGGTGTGGATCCCCACAGTTTGTGTAATGTTAAATTTTTCTTAGTAGGAGGAAGGCATGCCCTAAGTGCTCTTTTATGTTCTTGCTTTTTTTAAAGCAAAAATTGGGCGTTCAATGGATAATTTATCAGTATTTAGAGTATGCCAATATTGTTTGATAATTTCTTTGAGTTAATTGTAAATTGATGAAAAAGTGGACCCACACCGTCAGAGCTTTTTTTCAGTGTTTGTGGATAGTAGTATGTCACGCAGGCTGTACCATGCCCTCCTAATGGATTTGGTGATAAGTTTGCATAGGTAACTTCTGGTCAATATTTTAGTCTTGAGCACCTCTGCTTTTTTGAAGACATCCTCTTTGAAAAAGTAATCTCTACATATCCTAAGAAATTGTGAGCATGAAAGGGAGTCCCTCAGTGCTCAGGGATGAAAACTTGAGTATGCTACTAATGTGTTTTCATAGGGTAGTGTACAGCTACCCATCATTGACTTTTATCAGTAAGCTTAGAAAGGAAATTTGTTGTCCATAGGATTGGAATGGGAAGGTAAGTCCTTTACAATTTGTGTTGGGTCAAATGATAAATGTGGTTAAGGTGTTCTCATCACCCTTCCAAATCATGAAGATATCTATATATATCTCTTCCACATCAATATGTTGTCATTGTATGAGTTCCTTTCAGTCAAAATGGTATGAGTCTCTATTGCGTCCATGAAGAGAATTGCAAAATTTGGTGAACAGACAGCCCAATGGAAGTGCCCTTTATTTGTTGATAGTAACTCCCTTTGAATAAGAATTGTTTTTGAGAGAGATAGTTCCAGAAGATCCAAATTGAAATCTGATGGGACTGTATGAGGCTGTTCCCTGTTCTCAACGATCAGTCTAATAACTTCTATACCTTCTGCTTGGGGAATGTTTGTATATAGAGAATCAATGTCTAAGGTACAAAGTAAGCATTTGTTAAAAGGCATATGTTCAATTTTATTGATCATATCAGTATTATATTTTACATAGCATCTTGTTCCAGGTACATATTCTTTGAGGAAAGAAATCACTATATCTTCCGAGTGTTTGTAGAATTGAGCCACACCCAGAAATTATTGGTCTGCCGTGGAAAGCTGTTTGATTTTAATGTATTTTGGGGAAGGTGTACAGCACAGGAGTTCAAGGATTCCTGGTGTTAAGAACAAGATCGTCATTTATAGTAAGGAAACCTTCTTCAAGACTTTTTTTTAGTAAGTGATGAAATGGCGGTCTGTAGTCCTTCATGGGGTTTCCGTGGAGTCTCAAGTAGTGATCATTGTTTGTGAACTGTCTAGTGATCTCCTTTTTGTAATCAGAAATATTCTGAAGTACACTCCCTGTGACCTGGTGGGCAGGTTTAACAATAAGAGTTGTGTTCATTTTCAGGTTATTAAGTAATGTTTTTCAGACAGAGTTATATTGTAGGGGACAAAGCCTTTTTTAGGGAGTAACTTAGCGATATCTTAATACCAGCTTTTCAAATGTGAGGATTTCAGGTGAAATGACGGAAGATAGGGGCAAAAATGTGGATGGGAGGTTGAAACAGGTGTATGGCTGAGAAGGAGTTTTCTGTGCATTATTGTTTTTCTGCTCGTAGTTTGTTTTAGTTCATTGGTTTTTTTGCTCTCTTGATCTTTGGTTTTTGAAATTATTCTGGCTGGGGTAATTCAAATTTTTGCTCAAATCATGGTAATAAAATTGAAAACATTGATCATTGAATCTTTTTATGGAACTGATTTTTGTATCAAGAACTGAATTTCATTTTTTGTTAAGGGGCCGTTGTCTCTAGAATTCCGGATAAATGTGGCAAAGGAGGCAGATTTCCCTGTAGCCATAACTGGTGTGGGTGAACGGAGGCCAGTGTCAGGGCATGTATGAAGTTCACTGGCATATTGTAGGTCAAAGAATAGGTTCTCAAAATCATAGATATGGCCATCTTCTTCAGAGTCAGGGATCCTGCAGTGGTGTGGTAATCTCTCAGAGTGGGGATGTTGTTGGAGTGATTGGGACCTCCATGGTGGCTGACCTAAAGTCCTAAAGAACTATCTGATCCCCATCCAGTATTAATGCTGTCAGCACTCTGGGTTGTAGTGTCAGTTGTGCTGATGTAAATGGCATCAGGCTTGGCGTCATGTCTGGAGTTAGGGTGGACTCCCAGACTGGGATGAGTGGCATAGTTGGCATAAGGGGGGAATCTGCCAATGGTAAACTTAATGGAGGCCAACTCGGATCCTTATGTCCTGAATGTGCTCCAGAGGTATCCAGTTGGGTACCAAATATTCTGTCCATGGCATCCTTAAATTTGCAGGGTTGTTGTGGCCGCCAATAGCCCAGGAAAGTTAGGGTGCAAAGGGACAAGAGATTGAGCAGGTTCTGATGATGGAGACCAAGGCCACGACTTAGAGGTACCACAGGAGTCTCACAACTCCTGATGGGATTTGCGGCACAAAGGGGAAGGGTGCTCTGACTCCTTGCATTTCTTTTACTTCTTTGACTTACCATAGAATCTTGACTTCAAACAGAAACAATCTAGAAAGCAGCCTCAGGACCATGTCTGCGCCTTCAACCAAGACTGCAAAACACACAAGATGATGGACGGAATGTTGCACAATGGCAAAACATTCAACCCCAGTCACAGATCTGGATTTAATCCATCGTTATTTTGCTCACCAAGCCACCCCAGTTCAGACATGGCCATACGCAAATCAGTCTTGACCCTGTGCCTCATGGGAACAGTCCAGCCCGAACTGCCAAGCCATGTCTTCCCTGGACCGGAATCAAGCATCCTAGGACCGGTTTCTGGCTATCAGCCGTCTTCAGCCAGGATAGCTTGACTCCAGTGGCTTAGAGAAGCACGGGACCCACATCTGGGCATACCCTTCCCACATAGGGTGAACAGCAAAACACACAAGATGATTGACGGAATGTTGCACAATGGCAAAACATTCACCCCAGTCACAGATCTGTGTTTAATCCATAGTTATTTTGCTCACCAAGCCACCCCAGTTCAGACATGGCCATACGCAAATCAGTCTCGACCCTGTGCCTCATGGGAACAGTCCAGCCTGAACTGCCAATCCATGTCTTCCCTGGACCGGAATCAAGCATCCTAGGACCGGTTTCTGGCTATCAGCCGTCTTCAGCCAGGATAGCTTGACTCCAGTGGCTTAGTGAGCACGGGACCCACGTCTGGGCATACCCTTCCCACATAGGGTGAACAGCAAAACACACAAGATGATGGACGGAATGTGGCACAATGGCAAAACATTCACCCCCAGTCACAGATATGGGTTTAATCCATCGTTATTTTGCTCACCAAGCCACCCCAGTTAAGACATGGCCATACTTAAATCAGTCTTGACCCTGTGCTTCATGGGAACAGTCCAGCCCGAACTGCCTTTTGGAAAGGCATGGCTTGGCAGTTCGGGCTGAACTGTTCCCATGAAGCACAGGGTGAGACTGATTTGCACATGGCCATGTCTGAACTGGGGTGGCAGAGTGAGCTAAACAACGGTGAGGGATTAAACCCAGATCTGTTGACTGGGTGTGAGTGTTTGATTGGTTCAGATGCTCCATCCATCACCACCCTCTTTTGTACCGCTTTGTCGCCATAAGTTGGCAGGGTAAGCTTAGACGTGAGTCCCTTGCTCACTTTGCCACTGGATTCAAACAAGCCTGGCTGAAGACGGCTGTCATGCCAGAAACCGGTCCTAGGAAGCTTGAATCCGGTCCAGGGAAGGCATGGCTTGGCAGTTCGGGCTTGACTGTTCCCGTGAGGCACAGGGTCAGACTGATTTGCATATGGCCATGTCTGAACTGGGGTGGCAGAGTAGGCTAAAGAACGGTGATGGATTAAACCCAGATCTGTTGACTGGGTGTGAGTGTTTGATTGGTTCAGATGCTCAATCCATCACCACCCTCTTTTGTACCGGTTCAACCAAGACTGGGCCTTCTCGTTTTTCTGACAGTGCTTCCACACAGTAGAGTTTAGCTTAACAGTCTTGAATGGCCTTCAGGATAATCTTCATGAACTTCGCATATGATGTTGAATGATGTTTGGACACCAGACATCAAAGACAGGCCTTGCGAGGGGTCCATCATTGACATCTATTTGCAGCAGTCATTGTATTGCTTAAAACCAATCATTCTTGGAGGGGACAAGTCCCTAACAGACTAGAAAACTTTTTAGGAAAGAATGTGTCAGGACTGACAGATTTTGAGGGAACAAGCGAGCACAGGATTCACGTCTGGAGGAGAAGATAGAAAGGAACTGACGTCGTCAAGAAAAGGTAACAACTATGCAGGGGTCCTGTCATCACATCGGGGTGGGACAGACCAGACATGGAGCTGCACAATGTCACCTGCCGACAAATGAGGAAATTGCTGAGAAATAATCTCTGGTTCCAGCCTGGTGTCTGGGGGTATTCGCAAGGTGAGGAATCTGTGGTTAGAAGTATCCATCAGAAAAGTGCATACCTATATTTATCTATAGGGGGCATGTGGGGCTTCCCTCTTCATTGATTGGTATGTTCAACTGTCATTTAGATTTCGCTTCCACTCAACACAGCATACAACATGGGCAGCGGGACAACCCACTTCAAAATTGACTCTCTTGCAGTCAGTGACAGCATTTTGTCAGATCACACCAGTACATCCATTGAAAAAATAGTGCACTTTATTGCCACAGTAGTGTAAAAGAATTATATGGATTTACATTGTCTTGCATAAAAATGTGCAGTATGCACTTATACACACAATTTCACATGTACAGACTGATTTAAAACAATTGTTTTTGAAATTGTTTTTTAATGCTGTGCAGAGATGTGTTTTCTAATATGTATTAATCAGGCCACACTTGTGTGTAAAATGCAATCATGATAAAGATCATCTCTGTCACTCACTCTGTGCTTCCCTTCCCCCCGGCAACCATCCTCTCCCCAAATGCAGGCAGCATACAGTCAAGATGTAATGTATTAGGATATTTCCACTAGTTTTCTTATTCTGTTCACCATAAACTTTCTCTAACTCGGATGTAACTGGCAATGCCTTACGTTTCTTCACTGAGACCGGTTTATTTACAGAACATGGCACTGTAAATGTATCTTGTTTTGTTCAAACAGCTCCTGGGAATATTTGCATAGGGGTACTGAATAATTATTTATGCAGTGGGTTAGTGCTTAGGTGTTAAGGTATTAGGGTTTTTATTTCAAGTGTCCCGATTTGCTGAAGAAATTATACACTGGCTCACACCATGATGAATCTCAGAAATGATCATTTCCTATGCAAGAATTGTGCATAAAAACCCTCGAATTTGGGGGTCAGCAAAAAGACTTTCCTTTTTTAGTAGGGATGCTGCTCAATTTTTTTTCTGATTTTGCTGCCCACTGACACTTAGAATGGGTTCTGATTTTTGCATATTCTGTTTAACTCTGCAGTTGAGAGCCTTCATAGCTTTGACTCGGTTTCACTTATTTTTGAAATTTGTAATAAAACTCCTTAACTTTTTATTGAACTACAACTCAGGTATTGACTTGGGATTATTCCGTCCTAAATTTTTAATGTATTGTATTGCTGCCTGATTTTTGTATCTCGGGAGGTGCCTGAAAGCGAGGACACATTGACTCCTGAAACCGAGGTTTAACACCATCTCCGATCCAGCAACTTGTAGGCAATCTGATGGAGGTAAAGTTTGAGGTGTCTTGATTTTGGGGTACCCTTTTGCTCCAATAGTGTGTGGGTCCATACTTTGCCAATGTGTTTCTCTTTCCTATTCTTATCCTTTTTCTTTTTTAGTCATACTAGCTTGTTTAAACCATGTCTTGGAGTTACAATAATTTAAAGACAATAGTACCTTTTCCCTGCACCAATAAAAATTATATTTTCCTGTGATTTGCATTAACAATAAAAAGGGTTAGCAGCAACTTTCTGGTTTTGATAACTAGAGAGTTGCTGTTATTCGGGGTGTGCAAGGACAGGGAAGCTATACAGATTTGTTATCCTTATCGATATTTTATTTTTATGGCGATAGCTGAAGCTCGACTATGTATTGCTACGATGTAGTTGAAACCAGAGGCGCCATCCTACGAAATGTGGCGAGCTAAGTTTTATAATGTGTTCTATTTTGAATTTAATCTGTATTGTATCAAATCATTGAAAAAAAAAACAACTAGGGCTGAAGATTTTGCAACCAATGTTGCAACATATGGAGATGTCGTTGTGAAATCAAGCTAAAATGATGTTCATTTCTTTGCCTTTTCTTTTTCCTTTTTTTTCTTTTCTCTTCTCTTTGTATATTTGTTATATGCTATGAACTGAACAATAAAAGACCTTAAAAAAATAATAAAAAGGGTTTCTATGCCTGTACTGAATGCACTTGCCTGTAAAGAAGTTATTGCACAGTTTTCTAAAACATGATCTGCAATGCATAATTTCTCAATTTTTTTAACACGTATATGGTAGGCAAGTTTAGACTGAGAAATGTTTTATTTTTTTTTTCTTCGTGTGACATATGCTTGAAATATTTAATGCACCAGCTTGACAAGGCCAGAATATTGCCTTTGCCAGTGCTCTTTCTAAAATCAGTGTGGTCATGCAAAACAGACTGGTTGGGTAAACTAAGTGAGCAGTGGGTGAGCCTCATAAATGATGTAGGTTTCATAATGTATTCATGTTACGATGGGAACGTAGTTAAAGAGTTTTCCATTAGAACACTAAAACCAAATATTAAGCTAATTTAAGAGCATGACTGTTATCTTTAAAGAAGTGTGTTTCAGAGAACTACAGGTTTATCTCTTCAAAAGTGTATTGAGCCACCAGCCAGTGTAACCTGCGTCTGCTAGAAATAAGAAGCGATTGGGGTTCAACGTAGGTGGTGAGCAATTTCTTATATTATCCAAAGTCTTCAGCAAATCCTTAAAAAGCCAAACAAATCATTAGAGGACACAGAAAGTTAGAACAATCATGTATACTATAAACTACAAAAATCTTTCTGAGTCAGTTTCCGTTACATTGTTTCCCCTTCTTTCCCATCATATTTGTTTCAGCTCCAATTTCCAACATTCTGCACAACTTTTTCCTACCTCAGTGCCCCACTGTCTACGGGGGTTCCGTTTGCCTGTTTTCCTGCCCTGGTGGGACTGCCATATGCAGCGGGCTTTATGGATGTAATAAAATCTGATACTTTTCATAAAATTAGTTGGCTAAGGGGAGTCAGAGAAGTTTAGGTAGATATTGGTATGAAAGTGTTCTGGGAGGATCCAACTAAGGCCTGCTTTCCCTCAAAAAAGATCCTAAAAGAAAAGTATTGGGAGATGGTTACTTATAACACTTTGAGATATAGTGATTCAGCCTCCTTGACAGAAATATTCAGTGCCTCAGATCATATTGGGACAGTATAACCAAACCACTGGATAGGAAATTGTATTTTTAGTTGAGGGCGGGTTTGTTGCCTCTAAGATCCTTCACTTCTAGGTGGTCTAACTCAAGTGGTAATAAGTGTCCTGCTTCTGCGGCCTACAAAGAATCAGTCCCACATATGCTTTTTGCCTGTCCCACCTATGTAGCCCCTCGTCGGGTTTGGTTGAGTCCTATATATAAACTGCTAGGTACTAGAAGGAGCGCAGAAGCTGAAAGGATTATACGCACTAGTACTTCATCTACTATCTCAATTGCAGTTGCAAAATATCTTGGGTGGATGTGGGCAATAAAGCTGAAATCAATATCTGTGTGAAATGCTTATGCAAATTGTGATTAGTCAGTCTATTGAACCAGTATTGTAAATGTCTCCCACACATTGAAATTCATCCAGCTTTTCTTTTAGCCCAGGCCTAAACCACCAAAGATGAAGCTGTTCTTACTAGGCTCCAATGATCGAGAATTTTGTATACATTTTATCATTTGTATATATGGAGGTTTTTATGATAATGTTTTGCTCTATTGAAAGTCTATATGCAACTTATATTTAACTAATTTTCCCCAAACAGGATTGCTTTATAACCTATGAACAACATTTTTTATGTATATTTATTGAATATTTTTTGTAATGTGCTTTTAAATCAGAATCATGCAGTACATAGAATCTATAGTGGGTGGAATATGCACGTCCGTGCAAGTAGCTACCCAATATCCCTTGAAACTTGGGCAATGTTAAATAGTAAAAATAAAAAGTAATAATGGTTTCGGCAAGGTCATTTCTAAAACACATTGTTAACTGTGTAAACTGTGCCCCAAAAAGCGCTTGAATCACAGTAAGAAGAAAACAGGAAGGGGCGCAAAAAACATAATCACAAGATATATAATTATTTTCAAAATAGTCCATGAGCAGGGTGGTATTTACTCTAAACAAGTGCTGAAGTGTATCAAATGTGCAAAAGTGAAACAAATGTGGACAGAGCATGGTAAACAACCGTCAATAGGCTGCCAGAAATTTGTGTTCACTTATTAAAGAATAACTTGTTGTTATGGAGCCCTTTCTGCAGGTCAAACAGTGTAATTTGGTTGATTGTAAACATTTTGACCTGGGGAGCGATTTACAGTGGTTCACCATCAGGGCTATGTCAGAAACACTTGAGTGAGTTGCAACCTTTTTATGAGATATAGAACAGAACTCTCATCACACTAAAAATGGGTAAGTGGAGACAATTGGGCACAAATAAAGTCCTGATGTAGTGAGTCAAAAAGGCTTCAAAATTTAGATGGGGAACTTCAGTGAGCTTGCCTGGTCAAAAATGGAATCTGGTCAGTTGACATGTGCAGTGTCTAAGGAGGTTCTGAACACATTTTACGGTGGGGCTGAACGTGTACCTTAGGTCACTTGTTAATTCCCATCTTTCATATTGGGTTATACCCAAAGAGCAAGAAGATGTGCACTTATCAACAAGTGCAAAAGATAAGTTTTCACTGCCTTTCAATTGTAAAATGTATTGTGCAACCCGGGGCAATATGGAAATGGCAGTGCAAACATTGCTCATTGCCAATGCAAATCCGTGTAGTCTTGGACTATCAGTGCAATATAATGGAATTTGAGTTCCAGTTAGTTAATCTACACATTTTGCCTAAAACCAAATAAAAGCATAATGTCCTTTGAAAGCAGTTCTGTTACTGGCTAGAGGCAACATTTGTCTTCCCAAAATGAATTAATAACTAAATTCTTATTTCAACAATAAAAGAAATGACGTTGAAAAAGAACACAGCTGCTTTACACGAAGGCAATGCTTTCATGGTTTTAAATACCATTGTCATCTTAAAAAATTTAACAAGTATTGCCAATAAAATTATGCAAATGTTTGAGCAGTGTGTTTAAAGATGGATATGGATAAAACGAACCGAGAAATAGATATGCACTTAACAATGGAACTGTTTAGAAGCTCTGCTTTTTGTTTACAAATATAAATCCAAAATCGTTGTACATTTCTTTTTGTTTTTTACAAAAAGCCTAAGCACAATTAGAAAATTTTAACAAAAAAACACAGTGGCCCTCAGTGAGTGAATTTAACCCACTGCAGCCACAGATGGGTGATAACGTTTATAGTTGGATGTCACTCCACGGGCAGGGAGGTATTGAATGTGATCACCCATATCTGTTCCCGCTGGCTCTTTTTATCATCTGCCAGGTCATTTTATTCGAATTTTCTACTTAGGTATAAGGGTGGACTTGTTTCTGAATGTAAAAGGTTCTGTATGGTGATTACCAGGCAGAAGGCCACTTGAGGCCCACCCTCAGAGGAGGGCAGGCCCTCCAAGGACCCTACCACAACCCAGGGAGTCTCCACAAGATTAATTACTTCTATGCATTCATGGTATGTAAGATTGGACCAGCAAGCACTGAGAATCCACACGTAGTCCATTATGCCAAATCAGCATTGAACACCAGCGGGGTTAACACACAAGGATCATGCCCCATTGCCAATATATTTTTTCAGGTCCGGTGGAACTGACATCTCGGTCATCCACTCCTCAATGTTTAATAAAGACGATTTTGGGTGGTAACCAAAATCACGGTCTGAAAAAATCCCACAAATATTCCAATATCATATGTGAAATATAGATTAGTGAATTTATGAAGCTGCTTTCAAGTAAAAGGAGAAACATTGACATGGGCAAAGATAGCAACACATGTAAAGTAAAGTGTTCAATAGTCAAGGAACGTATTAGACTACAAGCAACATATGGTTTTATCAATTTTTTTATGGGTGTATAAATCCACTAAACCCCAACACAAACTTATAAAACTACCAAACATGCTGTTGCTGACGAGGATTCTTTATAAGCAAGCATTTCTCCTTATCAACAAGTCGGCACCGAGGAGGAAAGCCAAGTAATTTTCTAAACTAGGGATCTTGTCACTGAGGCCCAATAAAAATGGTTTTGAGGACTACCCAGCAGAAAACACCAAACCGAGCTATGTAAGGATAACCAGCCCTCCAAATCTGCAACTAAAGCCAAAAAGAATTAGGGAAATGATTTATGTGAGCCACACTAAATGTTTGTCTCAAGAATGTCAATTGAATTAGAAAGGGTCAAGAGCAACTATAAAATATGGGAATCATATTAGAACTGCATTATGTCAGAAATTGGTACAACAGTTTAGTAGTAATGAAAATAACTTTATTTAAACTATTAACACGTATAAAGTTAAGTAAAATACCAGTAGTTGTTATATTAAATACAAGGAAACTTATTGAAAACAATTAAAGATAGAAAATACCTTCTATACATCGACACCCATCCTGTAATACCCAGGCATACATGTCAACTTTAGATTGAGAAAGAAGCTGATCCCCGGTGAGATACGTGTTGTGGGATGAGGCAATGTAGTAATTGCAGAGCGGTTGGTCCATGTCTTGATAGATCTCACAGTGCAAAGGGTTAAATATATCGCCAGCCGGGCTGCGCATAAAACTAGTGAAACCTAGAGAGGGGAAAGAAAAAACCTTGAAATACCCCTATTTAGTACATTTTGGACAATAAAATGAATTTAATCGTAATTAAATTTAAAATGCACATCCACAAAATCCTACATTAAACTAAGTTGCACTGCTAGATGTCACTATGGCAATGACATGGATATATCAATACGTCACTTTAGGGAAGAAATAACACTTTTATGAAAGATGATTAATAAGTTTCACAAACTGCAACACCTTTAAAATAAAACATATTACATGAACTGTCATTGTTTATTGTTTGAAGCTAGGAATAGAAATTCAAAAGCCAGTCATTCAAATATTTAGTATAGTGCTTTAGCTAAAAGCTTCAACAAATGCAAAAAGAATAAGAAATATGGTTTCTTGAGAAAATCGAAAAGTGCACAGCAGTTTTCACTGTATGTGTATATGAATTGTAGAAAGAACAAGCATCTCAAAATAAAATATGCAAAAAGATGACTAAAGACGTTTTGATTATCAATAATAGAAAGAAGGCTGGGCGAAAGAAATACGTTTACCTTTATCAGAGGAGGGTTGTTTTAAATGTGCTCTTTTATTCCAGGACTGGAAAGGGTGTATATGACTGAAATGTGTGTGTACAAATTCTCCAAAACCGTGGAGGCATTTCCCAGACAAAGCTGATAGCCGAATCTGGTCACGTAAGCCTGCAATGGCTAGCTGTTCAATCAAATATGTGATTGCAGCAACAAACCAGGGAACAATCGTTGTTGTAATGCACGGAAATGAGCATCACAATTAGCCTTTGACAATAATCAACACAAAGGTATTTTCTGTAATAAAGAATTGGATAGAAGACTTGTATAGAACACTGAAGCTTCATTAATACCTCGAATCACATGCCCCTGTAATACAGACTGCAAGGGAGAAAGCTACAACATGGCTAAGGTAATCTGGTAGAATGATGATTCTTTCTGCACAAAGAGAAAAGGATGAGTTTCTAGGCATCAAGGAGGAATGCTGTGCAACCTCAGAGAGGACAACAGCACTGGCATCCATCATTAGCTGCCCCTAACCTACCACCAGATAACGTGGTTAATACAAAACACACTTTACTTCTTTTCCTGCTGCCAATTATTGAACACTAAATTATTCCACTTTACAGATGTGTATAATCTGGAATGAAAATGGCAAATTAGAAAGGTTTGGTACATGTATAAATGATCGAGTCGTTTTTAAAATCATCTGAAAAACAGTTTCTCCGTAACTTCATTTGACTTTTTGAGGGTAGATTCTAAAACATTGCACCTTAATGTCTGCCCTTATCATTCATGGCAGCGAAAGCAAAGAATTGGAACACATGGGTGGTTCATTTTCCTTTCATTCAAGGGGAAATACATACAAAACTTTTACTTTGAATTAAAACATAATCATTTAAACTATGTAGATAGCAAAGCGAGGTCAAAAGTGAAGGGAAAGAAGATAACGTATTCCGACTGTAGTGCAAACTGAGAATTTTAAAAACAGTGGGCGCAGACTATTAAAACCACAAATTCACACTAGTTTAGAGAATAATTCAGATGTGGTACTAGAGCTCAAAATAAATCAGGCTTATTGTAGTTGAGACATCAGAGGTGTTCTACGAACTTTTAGCACAACACAACGTACACATATAGTTGTTGCTGAACACCACTCTATTTTCGCTAGAGGAAAATATAACGTAACCGGCACTAAATCAATAATGTCTTATACGATTGTTCAACTTAATAACATACAAAACTAATTTGTCTTCAAGATCACTTACATATCTGGAAGTCACTGATCGATAGGGCCTTTACATTCACGGCAGGGAGAGGGGGGGGGGA
Organism: Lissotriton vulgaris; assembly: GCF_964263255.1. Classification (NCBI taxonomy): domain Eukaryota; kingdom Metazoa; phylum Chordata; class Amphibia; order Caudata; family Salamandridae; genus Lissotriton; species Lissotriton vulgaris. The sequence goes on from NC_141699.1 coordinate 956,731,965, forward strand.
TAATTCACCCAGAGAATAAAAATAAAAATAATTCATGTAATATATAACACACCAGGTCAAGAACGGGAGAAATCATGGAAGGTTGCAGTACACTCATAAACATCATAAGGGAGACTAATTAGATACATTCCATAGAGCCAGAATGTTTTATTTTAAATGCTAAAGGGCAAAACGTTCATAAGGATTGCTTACTGTAATGTTCAACAGGGCAGGGACCAATAACCACCTGCATTGGGGAAACTTACTGCTGGGGTGCAAAGTGCTCAGAGGTATGGAAAAACTCTTGGACAGGGTGGAGCAATGAGCACGTGTGGAGACTTGAACAAGCAAATAAAGGGAGTCCACATGTGTATAAAGTGACAGGCAGAGAAGAAAGATGTTGTCGTCTTAGTTATAGAAGACCTGTGTAAAAGTGAGCAGGGACTTAAGGGTTAGTGAATTTCAATGACACTTAAATGTCATTTCAATCAGGATTGGTAGGGTAGGAAAAGACTACACACACAATCTTGACAACACAGCTTGATGACAAAAGTTTCACAAATGTTAAGGAATCAATAAATAGCATACATAAAGCGAACAAACAATTCACAAAAGTCATTCAAATTCCAGAAAGGTAAAAAACAAATTACACTAATGCCAGTGGTTGCCAATCGATACCTCATTGAGCCCATTGTTCATGCTTTTCAGCCAAAATTCACAACTTGTCTCTTCCCTCTCATAGATAGTGCAAAGAGCTTTGGGAATCATGCCTTTTATATAACCAAATTTGGTGTGCATTTTCAAGATAAAGTAGATTTCATGAACATTATGGGTCTGGGTTCGATTTTGGCGGATGGGTACTTTGTCAAAAACAAGACAGACATCAGGTATGCCTTATTATAAGTGCAATATACATTAATGCTCTTGTAATAATTTTTATGTGATATCTATCATGTTTGTGATGGCGCACCCTTTCACCAAACTCTAAATTAGGCCCTATATTTGGAAATACTATGTCTAAACAAGCATTGGCATAGCCAATAGGTCTTGCCTTTGGGACCTACAGGCTTTGGTTATTATTTTGGATGGGACCATACAGAATTAGGACACACACTGGGCAGCAACTTTAATAGAAAAAGATTTGACAATGTCAATAACTCTCACATAGGCGAGTACTATAGAAGCAAGGTGGCCATGTCGATACTAGTTAATTGCCATATTAGCTGTGAAACTTTGAAAAATGAGGCTGGAGCCTCTTTCACTGAGACTTCTGAGCCTGGCAGAGAGGCTAGGAGGACTGCAGCAAGAAACATAAATCTAGTAACTTTAAAGATCATAAGAACAACACTGTGCAGTGTTGATCAGAGTAGGATTTTGGAATGAAAAATAACTGTACAGCGAAGGTGCATGTGCAGAACGACTGATGCTTATGACATACGAAATCAGTCCCGCAGTCCGCAAAATAATGATATGAAACTATTTAGGAAAAGGGTAGCATCTACAGAAAAAAGACAGATAATTGTCGAAGTCTAACCTCAACTTTCAATAAAGAAAATAAGTCAGTAGCACCATGCACGAATATTCTTTTTTTCTGCCACAAGAGCATAAACTTCACACATTCAACGAATTGAACACGGTTTGGGTGTTGGAGCTAACTCGTCCATCAGGTAAACCTGTAGCGTTAGAATACTGAACCGTCCCGTGGAGACAAGCACTGCAGTGTATAAATAGCAAAGCATGAAACAGCAATTTAGGGATCTGGCCAGACAGAGGCCGTTGGGCCCCGCTGTTACCATCATTAACCCAGTTTAGCTCAATATAAGCGTCACCGAGCGAAGGCTACAGCCTCCATATCTAGAGTGATGTCAGATTATGTCAGGTCTTGAGATCACACAGGCGGGCTACTTCTTGCCTATGAACATTTACTACTGTACAGCGTGCTTAAAGCCTCCTGTAGGACGCCAGAGAATGGCACAGAATTCGGCCCACCAAAAGGATTCAAAATGTAAGCTTGTGATTGTGAGAAGATGACAGAGGGAGTTAACCAGGGGGGAAATTTGGGGAAATTGAGGGGGTTGTCAGGTCACGGGTAGAACATTGTGGGGAACAGTGAGGGACCATGGGTAGGAAAAAGAACTTTGGTTTGGGAGGTCGGTGGGTGGTTATTAATATCCTGTGGAAAATGGTTAAGGGGCCTATGCCAGTGGGAGGATGCAAAGATGCATAAAACAAGCACAATAACAGAAAATAAAACAAGAACTGGTAGAGCCAATGAGTATAACATTGGCTGCTATGGTTTGTTCAGGCTTTTATCTTGTCATGGTTTTCGTAAACTTTAATTGCTGGGGGAGCCACCATCCCCTCTTCAATAGGAAAAAGACAAAACAGATCAATGGATGTAGAGAGATGGCTGAAAGCCCCCACATATGCCAACGTTTTAGGAAAGTGGGAGAGATAGCCCCCCCAAAAAATACTTCAGGAGAATGTATTTTCCCCACTGACCTATATTGAAATAGAGGCCATTTTACACAGGAAACATTGGAAATAAACCCACTTTAGCCTTAAAACAATTGGGATTCTCCTGCCTGAATTGTTGAAATGTACAATTCCCTGTGGGTATATTGTTTTATAGATATATACCAATCCAATGTTGTTCCTTCTGAAACCCTTGACCCATGGAAGGTGGTGTGCTTGCCGGCAGAGCATGCCGGTTAAATCCAACATGCACGATTCCAACAATGTGTATCTACTTTAGGAAGGCCACCACTGTTTGTACACTGTGTCATTGGTTGATGTATGAAGTCCATCATCTATGTTTTCCTCTGCTATGATACGAATGTCGAATCAAATGTTTCTCGTGTGATCAAGCCTGCTTGCATAGTTGAAATGCGTTACGAGATTTATGGATTAATAAATCATTCTCAATGCATTGGGATTGATCCTGTGTGCACGATTTATTGAACTTGTGTGCGATATATCTATATATCTATCCAAACAGTTGCCTGCTGCGAAGGAGCCCAACCAGGTACGCAAGTATTGCCATAGATTTATCGAAGGAAAGCCCAAATGACAGCTCGGCGCTTCACCAGTAATCCAGTCCTTCCCGACGCGTTTCGTATCACCAGACACTTAATCATGGGTTCAGGGCTTTTTGAGTTCTGAAACTGGCGATAATATGTACTGTTCAATTGTTCATACCCCGCCTAGTGGGTGTGGCCACCCGCGTGGCCTATTGGTCTCCGTAGTTTGTGTTACTCCAGTGAGCCGCCAATTCAGTTCTCATGTTAAAAAATAAATGAATCCACAGTGGGTTGGGAACGCACTGTTGTTGCCAAAACTGCTGCTTACATCTTTCAAAGGCCGCCACCTTGCCCAATGCGCTACGTCGGTTGGCGCAGCAGCGGGGCTCTTTCTGCGGCTCAGGCGGGGCCTACAACATCCATCCAAACAGTTGCCTGCTGTGAAGGAGCCCAACCAGGTACGCAAGTATTGCCATAGATTTATTGAAGGAAAGCACAAATGACCGCTCAGTGCTTCACCAGTAATCCAGTCCTTCCCGACGCGTTTCGTATCACCAGACACTTAATCATGGGTTCAGGGTTTTTTGAGTTCTGAAACTGGCGATAAAATGTACTGTTCAATTGTTCATACCCCGCCCAGTGGGCGTGGCCACCCGCGTGGCCTATTGATCTTCGGTCGCCAGTAGGTAGATATAGTTAGGACCTATTATCCATAGAAAATCCACAACATACTATTGACAATAACTTTGGCACCGGTTGATGAATCTGCACAACATTTTCCAAACTTTATGCCAGCTCAGTTCCGCTCCTTCCCTGAAAATTGATTGGGGTGATTGGTCAAGCAGGGGCCGAGAAAAAAGGGGGTCCCAAAACGTGTTTTCCCCACACAATATCCCAATAGGACCTTTAGCCATGGCTACAGCCCGAACAGCTGAATGGAATTACACCAAATTTGGCAGAGAGGTAGTCCTCAGTTCCAACTTGTGTCTTTCGTAAACCCTAAGCGCAAGCCTACGAGAACCCTGCCGTGCACGAGCTGAATTCTCATTGGCTGACAACTGTCAAAATTAGGAAGTGTTGGCAGCTATCTTGTGCCTCGGTAGACCCGAGGTACAAGAAAACAAAAACAATTGCTGCAAAATGCCAAAAGGGGGCAGGGTAGACACACCCTGACCCCCTAGACCTGCTCAGGGCCCAAAAAAAAAGATTTTTTTTTTAGATCATGGGTTTCGCGCAGGATCCGCGAATCCTAGCGATATTGTAAAAAAAGAAACGCGGTCTCCTGCGGAAAATAAAATATGTAAATTTACCCTGGTGGGCCAAATCCCAGGGCCAATATTGAAAAAAAAAATACGTGTGGGGCTCCCAATACCCCCCTCACTGCCCTGGGGACCGCCACCCCCGGGGCTCTAATTTAATATATGCGGGGGGCTCAGGGACCCCCCCAGCCATGGGGACCGCCCCCCCTCGGGCTCGATTTTGGGGCTATTTTCAAATGGGAGGGGAGCTCTCAGGCCCCCCCAGCCTCGGGGACCGCCACCCCCAGGGCAAGAATTAAATGTATGCGGGGTGCTCACGGGGCCCCCCCCCGCAGCCCCGGGGACTAACACCTAGATATAGTTAGGACCTATTATCCATTGGAAATCCGCAACATTCTATTCACAGTAACCTTGGCACCAGTTGATGAATCTGCGCAAAATTTTGTGGATGATTGGTCAAGCGGGGCAGAGAAAAAAGGGGGGTCCCAAAACGTGTTTTCCCCATGTAATTTCCCATAGGACCTTTAGCCATGGCTACAGCCTGAACGGCTGAACGGAATTACACCAAATTTGTCAGAGAGGTAGTCCTCAGTTCCGACTTGTGCCTTTCGCTTATCTGGTGTCAATCTGTTCAGTCGTTTTTGAGAAAATTACGGTTACATTTATTTATATATCTATGGGCGCGGAGGATCTGGAGTAGTATCCGCAAACCCTACGCGCAGTCTACGAGAACCCTGCCGTGCACGAGCTGAATGCTCATTGGCTGACAACTGTCAAAATCAGGAAACAAAAACAAACGCCACAAAACGCGAAAAGGGGGCAGGGTAGACACATCCTGACCCCCTAGGCCTGCTCAGGGGGCCCCACAAGGAACCCCAGGGTAAAAACAATATATATTTTTTTTTTAAATCGCGGGATTCGCAATATGTAATAAAAAAGAAACCCGGTCTTTTATGTTTATGCACAATGGAATTTTTTTTGCTGAATAACTTAAAATAAGAAATACGTACATCTATATGTGTAACGCCGCCGGACCTCAGGGGTGTTGGCTGATGGGCTGTGTAACTTCTGAAGGGATTAGCTGACCCAAAACTGCCAGCCGCCGGCCCCAGGGTTGTAGGCACTTTGGCTGTGTCTCGAATGTGGTACAAATAAAGGTTTTTGAAACTTAAAAAAAAAAACCCTGGTCTCCCACAAAAAATATGTAAATTTGCCCCAGGGGGCCAAATCACGGGGGCATTATTAAAAAAAGTGTAGGGGGGTCCCAATACCCCCCACACTGCCCCGGGGACTGCCACCCCCCGGGACTCTAATTTAATATATGCAGGGGGGCTCAGGGGCCCCCCAGTCCTGGGGACCGCCACCCCAAGGGGCTCAATTTTAATATTTTAATGTATGCAGAGGGCTCACAGGGTCCCCGCAGCAGCCCCGGGGACTGCCCCTCACCCCTGGGAAAATTTTTTATGTATGTGGGGGCTCAGGGGGTCCACCCGCAGCCCCGGGAACCGCCACCCCCGGGGCTTAAGAAAATTAGGTGGGGGCTCTGAGGCCCCCCCACCCCTGGGGACCGCCACCCCCCAGGGCTTGTCAAATGTGGGAGGGGGGCCGTGCTGCCCCCCTGATGGAGCCCTCAATGGCCCTGGGGACTGCCACCCCCCAGGGCCGGCTCCCGTAGTGTCCCGGGGTGCCTACTCCCGGGACACTGCTGTTTGCAATGGCAGGGAGGGAGCCTCGCGGCTCCCACCCTGCCACTGCAAACTGCTTTGCTTCATTGAAGCGAGAGCAGGGAAACCTGCTCTCGCTTCAATGAAGCAAATCAAATTGCTTTTCCATATGGGGAGCAGCATGTTAACTGCTCCCCATATGGAAAAGCAATGCCGACTCCAACAGGAGGCGGGGAGCCGGCGGGACCGTGGGGGGATTGGGGACCCCCCACGGTTTCCAACAAAGAGGGCGAGCCCCGGGGGATGGATCCCCGAGGCTAGTAGTGGCCCCCTTCCAAAAAAATTAAATAATTAAAACATTTTTAAAAGAAACAGCCCGGGGGATGGGGTCCCCAGGCCAGAACTGGCTATAGGAAGGGGGCAAGGCAACCCCCCTCAAAAATATATATATTTTTTTTAAAGTCCCATGCCCTGGGGGATGGGGTCACCCAGGGAAAATTATGCCCTCGGGAGGGGGGTCACGCGGCCTCCTTCCCGATGTAAAAAAAATAAAAACTGGGGGCAGGCCCTGGGGGATGGGGTACCCAGGGCCAATAAATTAGAAACAGCAGGGGGGCTACACAGCCTCCCTTTTTAATTTTTTTTTAAAGAAAAAAGGGATCGGGCAGGAGGCCACGCGCCCTACCAGCATCACTCTGCAAACCCGCACCCTGGCGCGTTTGCAGAGGGGCAATGAATTCCTCTTGAATACTGGGGGTCCCTGGGGGGCAACTAGTCCACCAGGAACCTCCAGGATGTACCAGGGGCCTGAGAGGTGTTCTGAGGCCGTGCCCCTTTTTACACCTCTCTGCAACGCAACGCAGCTCCCTGGCACTATGTGGAGGTACCTGGTGGGCTAGTTGGCCGCGAGGGGACTGCAGGATTCAAGGGGTCTTAATCCCCCAACTTAAAACGTGCCACGGGGCGCGTTTCCACAGTGGTGAAGGTAGGGGGCGGGCCTAAGGTGATATGTGTGCAAACACATCCTGAGGGGTGTTTTAAGTTGGAGAATTAATTCCTCTTCAATCCAGAGGTCCCCTAGGGGCAAACTAGCCCACCAGGTACCTTCAGTATGCGCCAGGGAGCTGCGTTGCAGAGTGGTGTTCTGAGGCCACGCCCCTTTTTACACCTCTCTGCAACGCAGCTGTGTGGCGTACTGGTGGTAGCTGGTGGGCTAATTGCACCCCAGGGACCCTCAGTATTCAAGGGGAGTTAATCCCCCAACTAAAATGTGCCACGGGCGCGTTTGCACAGTGGTGAAGGGAGGGGTCGGTGCCTGGGGTGACATGTGCAAACACGCCCTGTGGCGCGGTTTAAGTTGGGGCATTAATTCCTTGTCAATACTGAGGGTCCCTGGGGGCCAACTAGTGAGGTTCTGTAATTTCCAAGTACACTAGATTGCACAACTCCATTTTAAAATATGGGTTCCATTTTGTACTGTGCCACCAAATTGTGTTGCCCTCACATAGGCTCATGAAGGCAGCCTGACGAACAAAGTGACCTGGCCTTCTTGGTTCATGTACACATTAACTAGGTTTCCTTCTGACACTGGAGTGAACTATAGAAACTGACCTCTTCACCTGAAACTGGCCTCGTAAAACCAATTTCTCTTATCAATCTCGTTTTGAAATTGCCAATCAATGTTCAGGACAGCCTTATCTTGTTCATCATCTGTTACTGTTTCTTTTTATGTTTCTTCATTACATGTTTTATGCTTTCAAATATAGGTTTGTCCGGCTTTTGGAGATTGAATTTGGGACATTCTTAATGATTGACTTTTGGGTTGGGATACTGTACATGTAATCATGCCATGCCCTGCAGTGCCATCTAAATCAGATTAACCTTTGTGAATTATGTAATTATAATATTTTGCCGATATCCTGCTAAAACCCCAAAGGCTACTCACCTGCTGACACTACAGATTTTCCATTTGTTTAGGAATGTAATAAAAAGTTAACTGATACAACTCCCTTACATGTTTGGGGCAGGATAAAGAGTATATAATATGTGAAGTAAGACCATTCTAGCAGACTGCCTCATTCAGTTGCTAAGGCTTCTGTGTGACGTAGTCTCACTCATTTGAGGTTAATAAAAATGTTCTTTTATATTTCCAGCTTCTGTGCCAAATTATTTATTATTGGTTTGAATGGACTAAGTATCAGTGAGACCCCTGATAAGTGGATTTTTAAAATTTCTACAAATGGCGTGGCCAACGCGGGCCTCATCAGAGAAGTGGCTATCTGAGGGAGTGATCTTGTCAGAAAACAGAAATCTACTGAGGAGGACAGGACAGGACTCTACTAAGGAGGTACTCTGTGCACGAGGTTCTGGGGATTCTTTGTCTCTGCAGCCCAGTATATTTCTGATCTTTCTGATTTTGATCCTCCACATGATGTCACTCCTGACTGAGAAACTTTTTAGCGTGAGCATTTTTAAAAAAAGACCGTTAGGTAATTTAGAATTTGGCAGTTAGAATTTGGACAACCATTTGTTTGGTATAGCTTTGGAATTTTGGAATTTGAGTTGGCCAACTTTGGATTTGTATAGGTTTGTAGATGCGAATTGCAATTTGTGTAGGCAGGTAATGAGGAGATTTTTCTCTATCTGATTTTGTTGAACGGTGCACGTACGAAGAGTAGTTTAAGCACTTCTTTGGGTATAATATTGTATATTCTGCAATATTTTTAGCATCCCTGTTTTCAAGCTCACATAAAAGAATGTCTTGCTTTTTGGAAGGTACCATAGTGAGATGTGAATTAAAATTAGCTAGCTCCCCTAGAGGAAATACTTTAATAGGTTTAGGTATAAAAAAATATATTTCTTCCTTGGTGATTCTGTATCCCCAGGGAATTAAAATATGGACATAATACATACAAGGATCCTCTGTTCGGTGCAATTTTATGAATGGAGATATGCAGAGCGATTTCTGGTGCTCTGCCAGCCAAAACTAGTGAATTGAGTGTATTTTGGCATCTTGGACATACAGCAGTCTGTTGGACTGGTTTTTTTGCAGTCTTTTGGAACACTATTGAGAAGCGTTTCTTGTAAATATGACTTACAACTAGTATTTACAAATGGTTTGGTTTAAGTACAGTCTGTGGGCTGTCGTTTGTTTTAGTCCTATATGTTGATCTGTGGGTTAAATGTGTGTTTAAATGTCTATGTGGTTTTTCCTATTAGTGTCACTTCTGTAAGTGAATAGCGATGGCGCAATTTATGAAACAAATGGCTAAAGCGCTGTATTGTGTGTCCTGAGTGTTTGAACTCTTTCTGTTTATGTCTGAAATGAGCTCAATGTGTGTTTGTGGGTTTTTTATGTTTTCAGTCTGTTAAGTAAAATGTGAGATTAATTAATATTAAGTAGAATCCAGCAATTTACCATGTGATATGCTAAAGTAGCTATATGTTGCTATTTAATTTATAGACTAAGTAAAACGCATACGTACAAACTGTTCAATGCTTAAAAATAGATAAAATTAAAATTCACATTCACTAGGAATATGAAAGGCCTCAAAAATAAATTGTGTGTTTTGTAGAAAAACGAATTTATAGCATTTTTTACTTACATTCATTGTATTACATGTAAACAGGCAAACACTTCAGCTAAAGTGAATCTTTGCTAAATTTAAATGCATCTTATTGCACACGCATTTTAAAACTTGAAATGTCTGTTTTAAGTAAGACTGCCACCGTGCTCAGGTTTCAACACTGTGCAGGGCTCTTACTGCCGTTAAGGAAGCAGATGTTTTTTTGAAGGCCACAAATAACATCGGAATGTTTATTTAGCCAGGACTTAGCCGTTAGTTAATCATGGTTGGAACTTTGCATTTCAGAATAGTGTTTTACAGGGTTACAAAAATAAGGTTCATTATTTTGTATCATAGGAAGACATTTCAATTGTGGTTTTCCTCTCTTTAAGCATTTTTGTAAGCATATTCTTGGTTCTGTTGCTAAATGATAATTGTCCTTTTTAAAAGAAAAAAGTGGCGCGAAATTCTGTCATGTTTTCAGTTAGGCTTCTGTGCTTAGGCTCATAAATGAATGCGTCTAAAATTGATAGGCAAGAGATGCAGCTTGCTTTTGTATGTGGAGTTATCAAAAATGATTGGGTTTAGTAAAAATAATTATTAATTATGAAAAATAATTATTAAAAATAAGTGCTTCTAAATTCGTTTTTTCATATTTATAAAGCCTAATACTCATACTATGACCTCCTAGCATTAGAATTTAATTTAAGTTGTGTGTTACTGCATAATCAGGACATTCGCATGTGGGTTTTCACTTGGCGCAGGCGTAAAAACTAATTTTTCTAAGGAATTACATGAGATGTCTAATGTCCAATCTCTACAATCTGTAAAGAACATTCGGAGGATGATTAATAAGTAATGCAATTGTAGGATCTTTATTTTTAAGTGCCCCAGAGATCAAAGTCGAAATTGAGTTAAATAGACTTTTAAACAGCATTCTTGCCATTTACAATAGCTTTAACCCCTTCGCTGCTCATGACGAGCTCAACTCATCATGAGGCACACTGGAGCTGTGCTTATGACGAGCTGAGCTCGTCATGAATTATGGATAATAGCAATTTCCAGCACAGGAGGGGAATTGCCTTAGCAGCCAAGGTGTTAAAGTATCTCAGGCTTCAGTAAATGCATACATTTGTGTATAATGCAAACTTGCAGGTTGTTACCATTTGAGGTTGCTTTTAGTGGCTCAGCGAGCCAATGTGCCCGGTGCAGAGGTTTGTGTTTAATATTAGGGTTGAAGGTTCTAACTTTAGCTGGGCCTACTGAGACGTTCATCCATTTAAGGTTGATGAAATGAGTACCATTGCATAGGGTGGTAACAAGCATTTGTTCTAAAGCTGGTGTGTTGTGTTGTTGTGTTCTGTGAATCATTCACAGTAGATGTTTTTGAGTCTGGGAATAGGAGTGGATTGTGGCCCCTAAAGGGAGTAATATATATGGTATGTGGTTTTGGATAGGGTTGGTTATTGCAAGTTAGAAAGAGTTAGGAAGGCTTTTTGTCTTTGTCAGCTCGAGTGAGGGAATAGAGAGAGGGGCTGAGGAGCGCGAGGCAGATTTTGACCTTCAGGTCAGTGAGATGGGGGTTTAGAAGTAAGTGAAAACAGATGGAGAAATCACTGCTTGGAAAAGCTTCTCTGACAAACAGAAATTAAAGCTTGCACATTGCAAGGCTTTCACATCGACATCTGCAGCCTATTACATTAGGGCTTTGTCTCCGAGAAGTGCATTTCTGACCAGCCTTGCAAAAATAGCAGGGCCTTAAAGAGGGTTGGCGCACGGGACATGCAGAGTGTCTGTGAAAGAGTTTTATTTTTGGACAGTCAAAATTAAGGTGGTTTAGCATGTTTACAAAAGATGGTTGGTTACAGTTGATATTTTGTGTGTTATTTGCAGTGTCAGCAGTATGTTGAAAATAGGATGTGTGTTTTTATTATGACTTCTTTGAAAAGAAATGTTCGTGCATTTTTTCACATTTTTGCATTTTATCCTTTTATGAATTGTTCCTGCTGGTCATGTGTGTCAGAAGCGACACAGTAAGTTGTATTTGACAGCTGATCTCCACTGACTGGTGATCTGTCAAACGGAGGGCGAGGAAAGTAAAATAATATTGGGTTTTGGGCTGCAGGTTCATAGTGCATAAAGTGCATGCAATGGTGTTGTGTGTCACCGCTTATTTACATATGTTATTGTACTTTGTCTATGCTTGTTGTGCTTGATATACAGCGCGTATATCTGATGGCTTGGCATGTGTGTGTTTTTTAGGTTATTGCATGTATTTGTTTTATGTTGTTGCTTTTGATACTATTACAAGTTCCCCTGTGTTGTGAAGGGATTTTTTATGACGAAGCAAATCGCTGCACAACAGTTGGGCAAATTTGAGCTGATATTAAATTTCACAGATATGATTTTTCATGCTGTGAACAAGACAGACAACCCTTCATCAGTGTATGTCAAATTTGGCTATATAATATTGAAGAAAAATAAAAGAGATATACAGGATCAAATTGTGTCACCTGCAGTTAGTCACGTTACTGCCATTTCCCTCAAGGAACAGGCAGCCCTAGATTTATGTTTCCTTGATTGGACCGAAGGATGAAATTATAGATTTGTGGCTCTTGCTAAAGGTGGCCTAAACTTTTCATTTTTCCTTGAAGAAGGAACTGGACCATTAGCTGAGATTACCGTATATGGTGTAGCGGCCAGCGGGAGAGTTAAAATTTGTGTAACTTTGGCCTTTTGTGTATCACCCGTACTCTTGGTGTTGTGTCACATGCCGGACTATCACCCAAGTAATTTCTTGTCCTTCCTATAGATTTCTTTTGTTGCCGCTTCTCCCCTGACGGATGTCACATTGTGCCTAGTTATTGGGGATTTTAGCTGTGTCCTACTCCCATTTCCTTTTCCATATTCTTTTCACCAGTCAGCCCATTTATTATAATTGGTGTATTGTTCTGGTTCACACTTCCAGACTGCAGTGATGTACCAGGGGCCCCCATATTATGTATAATTCCCTTTTGTATGACCGGACTGGTTTTCAAGAGTTTTCTTTAGGCCTACTTCGATGTTTTCCAGTCTGACTGTCAGGGTAGTGATAGACTGTTTAGCTGACTTAATATTATAGTAAGACAAGTTTTCCATCTCAATAGGAGATACCTTATGTTTATTATTTTTTTGAATATGACAAATTCAATGCCTTTTCTAATTTGGTTTTCAGTTCTTTTTTCTGCTGCTTTAATTTTTGATGGACCAGATGTGTTTTAATAATGGAAACACCAGGACTCTCTAGTTCTTGTCTTTTGTTTCCACATTTTGATCATTAGCCTTTGTATTGCATAGTGCGCCTGATGCACAATTATTAAAAAGGAGGTATCTACATGTCCCTGATAATCTGTATTATATGATTTCGCTTTTGAGGTGTTCTAGATAGGGAATTTAGGAACACTTAAACTTAATCATTGAGAAAAAATGTTTACCCTATCAGACTATGTGTGAGGACATCCATTCATATAGAATTCGCATGCAGTTATCTACCCTTAGATGGTAGAGGATATGCTCTCACATGGAAACCCAATTGAAGAGGCTAGAGTCACTGTTTTGCCTACTGCCTTTGTCTTTGTATTCTATGAGAATGACAGTGTATTTTAGATACAAATAGTCCCATGGCGTGTGGCCACTCATTTGAAGATTGCAGGCCACCTGCTTGCAGTCCCCTTGCTAAATACATTGAACTGTTTTTGGACTAAATTGAAGGAAACTAACAACTATGTGGAGAAGTGTGGCTCAGGGGTTAGAGGCGGCAGACCCGGAAGCTGAGATCGGCCCTGGACCAGGGTTCAATTCCCCGCCTCGGCGGGTCTTGGGCTAAAAAATTCCACGGACTCGATAATTCTCGCTCCGGTGCCTTCTCAACTCACGGGTTCACACTCTGCGACTCTGGGCAATAGCTTGCTTAATCTCCACTACGGCCCCTCACGGCGGGATGCCTGGCTTTCACCTTGTGGATACCCTGCCGGGGTTATCTCACAGGGGAATACCAGGACGGGTTCCCTAAGCAAGCGCCGGGAAACCCACTGTGGGTAGCTGTGCGCTATATAAGCTCAAATACATTTACATTTACATTTACATTTCCTACATCACTAGGTTCTGCGGGATCTTCCAGAGTCAAAGGAAGAATGATACCCTGCAGAACGGTGATCAAGACGAATCCTAATTCTCATCAGTGTCAGCTAAAGATGAGAGGCCCTACAGTCCCAACACCCAGAAAGTGCTTCATCAACTGCATCTTCAAAACATTGTGCTTGCTTTATCAGAAGGCGTTGAACATCAGAGAAGAAGGAGGATCTGGTTTTGCCACAGAACCAGTGTTTCAGTGCAAAAGAGCAAAAGCTACCTGTCATGTGCTGGTAACCTCTGACAGTGTACAGTCCCTTGAGCCTCTTGGCCTGAGTTTTGGCCACACACTTCCCCTTTTTTCTTTGCTCCAACGGAAGGGCAGTGCACCGGATGATCCAAGATTTGAGTCCTCGTTGCAGTAACCCTCTGGATCATTGCTTTCTTCCTCCTCAGCGAGAGGCATCTGACCCATTCTCCTGTTGCACCCAGCCTGCCCTCCTTTGGCCGGTCTCACCTTGGTCCCTCTGTGTGATGCAGGAGGCTACTGCCCCTTTGCACCTGCCACCATTCTGGCTGCTTGCCCCTCCCACCGGGCCTTGGGGGGGTTCTGTCTCCAGACTTATTTACCTCCCTGTGCTTGCTTGGGTTTCTTAGCTGGCCTTCCCTCCAGGCCCACAGTTATCTGTTTATCCATCCAACTCTTTCCTTTTAATGCCACCATAGCCCTGGCCTTCTCCCGATAGAGCTCAAAACAGTCTAATATTTAAATTGGTTTTTGCACTTGAGCTACTGCTATACTAGTGGGATGAAAAAGCTGATGTGTCTCACAATGGTTGCAGCCAAAGACATGTAGCTAGGAATCTTTTATAAGAGACACGTTCATGTAACTATGGACGTGGCCTAAAACGTGAGCTCAGATCCTGAGCTTTCAAAGCATGCCACCTAATCAGCATTTGAATGTCTCTGCTGTAAGTGGGTTTAAATACATCACAGAAGGTACACATAAAAACAAGTTAGAACATGGAATTTGGATTAAAAAGTACAAGAAAGACCTCAAACATAACACGGGAATATAACATGGGTCCTTCAGAACAGAATAAAGCCCCTACCTAACTACCTAACTAGAGCTATAATTTGTGTGTTCTAACTTGAACGTTTAGTTCTGAACACCACCAGGCACGGCGTTCCAAGAAAAAACCACCCCCCAGTTCACTTTCGCACATCACCACTGTTCTTCCCACAAATCGAACCTCGGATTGGAAATAATAACAATAACTTTTATTTTTAAGTCACGGACATATCACCCCCTTAAAGGTTTGAAGGCACTGAGGGGCGTCAGGGAGATTAAGTGAGCTATTGCCTAGAGTCACATGATGCTGAGCTGCCACTGGTGATCAAACTGTGACCCCTGCACTCCGGAGTGAGCCGCTCTAGCCACTGCGCCACACCTATCCCGCTATTAAGTGATGGCAGGCGCATAAGGATCAAGTGGGCTTTTTCTTGTACAGTTTTGCACTTTACGCCTTCACCAGAGGTCCGACCGGCGGCATGAGGCCAAGCAGATATGGACCTCGCTGCTGGTGTGGTGTGTCACATGCACCTTACTGCTGGGGCGGTGTGGTACAGAAAGCTGAGCAGCACATCAGAGATGCACTTCGCTGCTGGTGCGGTGTAGCACAGCAGGCTGTGTACAGTTACACCTCACTGCTGGTGCAGTGTAGCACAGAAGGCCAAGCAGAGATGAACCTCACTGCTGGTGCAGTGTGGCACAGAAGGCCAAGCAGAGATGTACCTCACTGCCGGTGCGGTGCGGTGCGGATCCGGAGGCCGAACAGCTCAGCAGAGATGCATCTTGCTGCTGGTGCAGTGTGGCACAGCAGGCTGTGCAGAGATGCATCTCACTGCTGGTGCAGTGTGGCACAGAAGGCCAAGCAGAGATGAACCTCACTGCTGGTGAAGTGCATCACAGAAGGCCGAGCAGAGATGCACCTCGGTTCTGGTGCGGTGTGGCACAGCAGGCTGTGCAGAGATGCCCCTCACTGCTGGCGCGGTGCAGCACAACAGACTGTGCAGAGATGCACCTCACTTCTGGTGCAGTGTTTACACATCATGACACATCTGCACGGGTCCAGCTGTTTCTTGTGTGTGGTGAGCCATGCCTTCTTCCTTTAGCCTAGTATGTACACAAGGACAGTTCTTGGCCATCGCACGTGGTGAGCCTTTGTACAATGGAGGTGGCCGATATGAATGTTGTGAGGCCTAGTCAACCCAATCCGCTCTTACAAAAGGATGATTGATGTGCACAGACGGCCTCAAGATGCTTTAATGACATTGTGCAGGGGTGCAGCAAGCATATCCCCATGTCAAACAATTTTAGCAGATGCCTTTAAATGGATTCATTCACATCTTCAGCGTATTACCATCACAGAGGCCCACTGTCTTTTTTTCCGTTACACGAAACCCCTGTCCAACTTAATACAAATGGAATGAAAGCTGTTCTAATTATCTTACCTAACTTGGGTACTGCAATTGCTAATTAGCTAATTGTATAGTTGAGGATTCCTAATGACCTAAAGGAAGGCACAGTGTTCGATTTGGCACTCTACCTAGTGATGGCTGTCACAGATCGGAGGTGGCAGGGCGAAAGGGTTTGTTGGTAACAAACTTGTATTTTATATTGTCACTTTCCCTTTACTTGCCCCCGTACCCATTCACAAGCGCTGTGACCTTGCTGGGTCAGATGAATGGCGAATAACTGGAAGTTTTATTTGTCGCCTTTTCTGATTGGTCAATACGCAGAGTTTGCATGCACTGCAAGCTCTACTGACAAGACCAATTGAGATGAAACCTGGAAGGCAGGAAAAATGAATCGGGGGCTGTAGGAAGGTGAATACCCGACTATGGTTACCCCAGATTTTTTGCCGAGTGTTTAGCTGGTTTTCGACTTAGTTCACCTGGGATCCAGCTAATAAGGGCCCCAGGCTATCTGCTCTCTCTGTAAAATGGACTCCATGTACCCTAGGTACATCTCCAATTGGATATTGGGTCACATTATCAGCCCCTGTACAGTGTACTATAGGTACCCAGGGCATAGGTGCATCCAAGGCCTACCAGGGGCTGCAGTATATCTTTTGCCACCCATGGCTGGCCATCCAAAATGACAACTGGCTGATCACTCAGCTGGGGCAAGGTGATGTAATCACCCCTTGCTTAGATATAGTATACCTATGTCTAAACCTATATCTGGGCACATATACACCTATAAGTCACTCCTATGGCAGGCCTTAACAATCCTGGAGGCAAAGTGCTTGGTTTTATGTGAGATGGTGCTCTAGCATGAGCTGAGCCTGTCTGCAGCTTTCGGAACCATGTCCTTATAGCTGTTCTGGGATATTGCCAAACCATATACTCTTAAGTGCATTATGAACCTCGCGGTTCACTGCTAACTTTGGTTTGGCTTTCTCAAAACATGTCGTGTAAGGTGTCATACGCTTTGGAATACTACCCCCTCACCAGTCCTGGCAACGGGGTAGCATTCCACCCTTCTAGAGGGAGAAGACATGTTACTTTCCTTAATCGCGGTTTAATCTAACCAGAGCCTCAGCATCACAAAATGGATGCTGATGCCACAAACACAAGTCTGGCCTCCTGCTGCTGACCGAAACTCCGGCAGGGGAGGCCTGGACAAAAGATTTCCTGTCACAGGGAGGTGTTACACCACCCCAGACAGGAGATTGTGGATTGGGGCAGGGAGGGCTGAATGAAACTAGACACTGCCTGGGGCACACAAGGTGTCCCATGCAAAGTCCAGATCAAACCGGTGCTGGGGCACTCCAGACCCAGCTCTGGCGCGAAACTGGACAAAGGGAAAGGGGTGTAACCACCCCCTTCCTGGGTCCCACCCATAGGAGGGACCTAGCAGGTGATCCAGCCCCTTCATTTGGAATAAAGGTAAGAGCTGTGCCATGGCACATCAGATCATCCTGACTGAAACTTTGATATAAAACTCTGGACCCTTCGACATCCTACTCGACGTAGAAGACTGAAGAATCTCCCTTGTGGTCAAGGAGTGGCCACCCTGTGCAAGCAGGCACCATCAGTGCTCTAAGGTTTTCTTCGCCGTTGCTCCCGCCCGTGCTTGAACAGCAGAGACCAACAAGAACTGGACTCCCAGACTTCCAACAGTCCGATCCACAGTCCTAGCAAAGCTGAGACCCGTGGAGGCGGCGTGAGACGAGGGACCGGCCATCTTGGAAAGCCAGCGAAGTGCTTCCTGCGCAGCTCCAGAGACACCCTCGAGGCTGTGCTTTGGGGATTGAGAAGCCCCACCCCCGCACAGCCTGTGCACCAAAGATCACCTCTCCACACTCACCGAGTGCTGCGAGGGGCCCTTTTGCACTTTTCCTGCTCTACGCGTTGTCCGGTCACTTGCCCTTTGACTAGTGGCCTCTGAGACGACGAACCTTCAAATTTAAACTGTTGGTCTGGTTGCTCCAGACTGGCCCTAGCTCCCCTGCAAAGGAGCCACCGATTTGACCTTGCTGGTCCGATCCAGAAGCCATCTTTGAGTCCTGCGTGGGTTGCATTTGCCAAGGCCCGTTGACTCGGATTCAAGAACCGACACTGCCGACAGCGAGAGCCTTTGTGAGGCAGCCCGTGTTCAACTCCTGGTTGTCATCGATACTTCCTGATCTACGTGGAAGCGGAGACAAACTACTCGACAGCACCTGATCGCAAGCCGACATTGCCTGGTTCCGTCCTGGTTCCATCCTGGTCACTGGCTAGTGACCTAGACTCTGTCCCCTCTACTTTCAGGTACTCTACATCTTCGATCCACCTTTGGATCCAACCGGACTCTTCTCTCCTGGTCGCCTGCAGCATCTTTTCCTCCAGGCTCAATAGAACTCCACTAAGAAACCCGACGCACTTTGGCACCTATGCTCCCGCTTCCTGTGGGTGAGGTAACGAGGGTACTCCGGTGCCCTGTAGTGATTTACATCCCTAGTGTCCTAGTTTCAAGTGGCTAAGTTCTAGTCCAGTCGGAAGACTCCCAAACCTATAACATTATGATTTTTACGCACCATTGACTTGCATGGTAAACACGGTTGCCTATAGACACTGCACCTGCATTCTGTGGGTCTCCTATGTCCTAACCTTCATTAGTCCAGTGTAGGCCCAGTGATTCTGAAGGCCCTAGGCCTTACCATTGTTCGTGACGTGGTACTTATACCACTTTTTTCATATATGGTTTGAGTGGCCACCCGGCCTATCCATAATTGTGCAGCTTATTGTATGTTATATTAAGTTCTTTGTTTAACGCTTGCGCTTCTGTGCTCATAAAGAGTATAGGGGATTATTCTAGAAATAAATACATATATTTTATAATATATAACTTGTGTGGTGTCCTTTCATTTGGTATTTAAAGGATTGCATATGGTAAAACAGCTGGCTTCACATGCCCTCTTGAGTTTAGCCGAAGACTGCTTTTGTCCATGCTACCCCTAAGATAGCTGGTCTATAAGGTTGACTTACAACCAATCACCATAAGGGTCGTTTGGACTGGTGCAAGGTGCTCACTAGAATTAGTGATCATCATATACCAGGCCAACTTCTCACAGGGGCAGTGCCCCCACGAAGCGATAGTGAATTTGCACTACTTGACATTTGAAATGTTTGCAAAAATAAACTAGAGATTGGCTGAATCCATAGCTCCATTTACACAAAAACACAAGTATGCATGAATAAAAACAAAGCAGGATTTAGAGGCGCAGGCACTTCTAAGAAGTGCTCGATGTAAATAATAAAAATGAAAACATCATCGCTCCAAGCGCGGTATCGGTTAAGAATGTGCAACACACACTAGAGGGAAGTTCTTGATTAAACTGAAGTGTGGCGGCCGTGAATCGGGTGCCATGCTAAGTGAGAAATGCTTGATCAGAATGTAAAAAGAGTTCCAAAGACATTGAATACAATACCACAGGTGGAAGAGGACAAGTCCTGCGGCGATACTCCATGGGAGTTAACAATTAAGAAAAAAAGGAGTGGCAAGCAGGAACAATTATCTACTTAGAAACAATGTTTTTTAAAGGACACTGACAAAAGCCAATCAAAGCCTGGATGCAGGCTGTAAACTCACAGATTGAATACAGCATGTCTCGAGAGAGACAGTGCATGCGCTGCCTAGGCTCAACCTAAAAAGGGAGGTCAAATATGTTCTTGTAAATTCTCGAGGTTAAAGTAAGTAGGTAAGTAAAGTATTTATAGAGCACACGAATGCCACTGTGTCTTGGCGCTGAGAGTAACATGTGTCGAATGTTATCCAGGGACAGTGGCAGTTTATTTGGAGGGAATAGTCAAAACGAGGATTACAAGGGTTTATGTCAGGATGATGCTGTATAGGAGGCTATATGTTTCTGTTAATTTGCTAAACTACACATACATTTTGTCTTGCACTTTTTAGCCTTATGTGCAGATACTACTGATTTGTGCACACTGAACATTTTTTCTGGTTAATACTGCATAGTCTGGAATTGTTGATTTATGTCTTATTGATTACAGATGAATGAACCATCCTTTCTAAAGAACAAACACTAACTGCCTTGCCCCTCCCCCCACACTTTACAATGGAATTACCTGAATGGAAATACAATACAAACAGTAGGGTCATATATTTACAATACCTTAGGTCTAGGAGAAAATGCTCCTGAACATTCAACATGCTAAACAACTCCCTTTTCTTGTTCTCGTCTATTAGAACTCTAACATCAGACTCACATCCCTGTTGGTTCTGTTGTCACAACAGCTGTGATTCTCAGACTTTTGAGACAAAATAATTCTTGAGCTCAATCAGCCCTAAAGATGCAATTACAGTGCACATAGATCGACGCATCTGTTTGTTTTTGTTGGTTAGACAACTTTGTGGGTGCTGTGTCTGTGCATATTCCTGCTATGCCTGGATGTCGGGGACTATAATTTGGTATTTGAGGCTTTGACTGGGAATTAAGGCTGTAGTTGGGCATTTGTGGCAGTAGCTGGGCATTAGTTAATATGCCTATGCATTCAAGGCTGTTCCTGAAATGTTTTGTTCTGTTATTAAAACTGAGTGTTCTGCAGATTTTCTGAAATGGATAAGTAAACCGGTCATTATTCCGAAAGGGAATTGGATTTCATGGACTAAATTTCTTCAGGTTTCATCCACAGACTGATGCTTTTTAGGTCTCGGCTAGTAACGCGCAGAGCGCGTTCTTGCCAGAGAACTATAGCTGGCGTCTCAGCCAACAACAAGTTGGAATGTGGCTACAAGAACTGGCCGCGCGCGCAGCGTTGTCCCATAGGATAACGTTGCGCGCGTGAACTTTTGCTGTTTTCAGCATAGCAGAAATAATCGGATCGCGTTGCGCGCCTCGGGAGGTTTTCACGTGAATGACTTTGGAATGCAGGCGGAGTCTGCAGAGGGGCGCGCGGCGCCGAGTCAGTCACGTGAACTCTTCCCGAGGCGCGCGACGCCAATAAACAGGCTAGCTTTGCCTCCTCCCGCCTGCTGTCTGTGCCCTCGTTCAATACATATCGTGTCCTTATTCGTCCAGGCACCTTAGGAGGTGTCTGTGGGGTGCCTCTGCCTTACCCCGGATGTTGTATTCATGCAGGTGGACCAGCAGCCGCACAGCATGCTCTTCATTTACAAGCCCGAGTTCGGTTTGGTGTTGGCATAAATACATAGAAATTAGTGTATTTGAGCGCCTGTACCCCGCTGGCTTCTGGGAGAAAGTGCGAGGGTAGAGGACGAGCTCCGGAGGGTTGAAGTCCGATTGCTTTCACGCATAATCAGAAGCGGCCGCTGCAGCCACCGTCACCCCAGCCCTGGCGCAGCAGGAAGTGCTTGCGCGTGCCCCTTTCCGCGCGCACATTAGCGCTTACTCCAACCGCAGCGTGCCAAGGTGGCATTTCGCAGGGCTGTATTTTTCTGAGGAAAAGTTGAAGAAAATATCCGAAGTAATTGTGGGCTGCCATGGAGCGGAGGGAAGGACGCGAGAGCTGAAATGCTGTTTCGTGAAGTATTTGCCAAGAGGGTTTCAGTGGAATTGCTCAAAATTACTCTTCCGCCTTTCAGCATTTGATTGCCAAGCGTTACACATAATGAATGTACAGGACTTGTTCATTCTATAAATACACAGGCAGATTCAGTTGCTTAGCAAAACACATAAGCTCATGCAGTTGTTTTACAGAAGAGTTTGACATTGTGGCTCCAGCTATATGTTGGTTTACTTCAGTACAGATTTTGATTTGGTAACAATTGTGTGGTTCCACAGAATGAGTGCCCCCCTCCCCTACAACACAGCTGTGATCATTTGTGTATCCAGATGCGTGAGCTAGCAGCTCTATGGTCAGCCAGGGAAGGATTGTTAATGCCCCTAAAGGTTCAAGGCAGGTTACTGTGTTACAAGGGAATGGAGCTTGGCCATTAGGTCACACACATTCCACTTATGATGCTGTTACACCAAACCTCCTAGATAATTAGATAAGGACAGTGTTTATTCTAGTGTGGCCGCATCACAGGTGGAAGGAGGGTACTCAGGAGGAACATATTGATGTTTGGGGTTTTAAGGTCCAGCACCCACCCCTCTTCTCCTTCCATCATTAACGTCGGAGTACCGTTGTGGGTTTGAGGTCAATATGGGATACTCAGGGTTACACTAATGTACAAGCATGTTTACACAACTTAAAAAGGGCCTGCTTTTGGGAATTGTTTCCTCTTTTTAACTCCTATACTGTATTCATTTGATTGCTGGTGTTAAATGTAGTGTGCTACCTTTGCTTCAGCCTGAAGTGTAATATCGTTTGAAAAAAAACTTCACACTCATTGTAACATCTTGTCTGATCGATTAGCTCAAATGCTGAACAAGCAAATGTTTCTGTTCAGTACAATAGTTATGTGGCTGAATAAGTAGGGGCCAACTGCAATCTAGCAAACATTTCTGTGACTAGTACACATGCCTGACCTCCACATGTAGAGAGTGCTTCCTAGGGCGAGTGCTGCCTCCATCACAGTAATCAAACCACCATCCTCCAGTTACCAGCACTATTAGTGCATTAACACGACCACAGTATTACCTTGACTTTGCTACCAGCTCATAGCACCACCCACATCACTAGACTACTGCCTCATCAGTGCAATGCACTACCTCTTTACCCTGCACTACTGCCCCAGAATACTAGAACGGTTACACCCAACAGGGGTGGTTGCCCTACAAACACAGAATCTGGGGCTGTTAAATAATATAAAGACCACAATATCTCCAGAACAAGTTGTTTTACAAAACTGTGTATCAACAAAGAAAAGGAAAAGAAAAGAACAGGTGCCCACACAGGAAACCTTTGAAACAATAACAATTATTATTAGCTTTTTGCAAAAAGTTATGTTTTACACATGAGTCACACAATACAATCAAACATTTCTGCTCCCACGTTACTCTAGACAGACATTTATCAACAATATACAGTGTAAACAGAAAACAGTCCTAATGGCAAAGTGTTTACAATTCCATAAGGTGGTCCATATTACAATAGGAACGGAACGCAATTAATGCTTTATCTCAATTTGCCAAATGTGTGTAAATGCCGTTTCGCCCATGCATCTTATTGGTTCATCATCACAACAAGAAAACATTTTTAGAGCAACCACAAGATATAAATTCTGTAAATATTGAAACTAACGAATTAAATGTCACCCACTTGTAGCACAAGAGTCTCCAGCCTCTGGAGAATTACAGAGTTCAAAGACCCTAAGCAGCTCATGGAGTCCGCTTATACGGAGTAAATAAATGAATAATTAAATATAACACTGCCCTGGGGAATTACAAAAATCTGTGTACGGTGGTCAATGTACATAAATAGAAACTCACCCATATGCCAATGCAATTAAGGTAACCACAGTATGAATATACCTAAAACATAGTATAAAATCCAAGTTAAATCCACTACAGAAAAGGTAGATGACCCTTTCTATTGCATACGGGCCACACAAGTCAAACTTATTGGGAAACAGGCTCCTCAGAAGTCATCTGCGGCATCCCTCAAGGATCCTCGCTGAGCCCTACTCTCTTCAATGTCTACATGAGCCCCCTCGCGGCCATCGCACGCCAACACAACCTCAACATAATCTCCTACGCCGACGACACCCAGCTGATCCTCTCCCTGACCAACGGCCCCGCCGCCGCCAGAGCCAACCTGCACGAAGGGATGAAAGAGGTAGCCAAGTGGATGACGACGAGCCGCCTGAAACTGAACTCAGATAAGACGGAGGTCCTCATCCTGGGCTCCTCGCCCTCCGCCTGGGACGACTCCTGGTGGCCCCCCGCCCTGGGCACCGCACCCAAACCTACGGACCACGCACGCAACCTGGGTTTCATCCTGGACTCCTCCCTCTCCATGACCAGACAAGTCAACGCCGTCTCCTCTTCGTGCTTCAACATCCTGCGCATGCTGCGGAAGATCTTCTGGTGGATCCCCACAGAGACCAGGAAGACCGTCACCCAGGCCCTCGTCACCAGCCGACTGGACTACGGCAACGCACTCTACGCCGGAACCATCGCCAAGATCCAGAAGAGACTCCAGCGCATCCAGAACGCCTCAGCCAGACTCATCCTCGACATCCCACGACACAGCCACATCTCCGGACACCTAAGAGACCTACACTGGCTCCCGGTCAACAAGAGAATCACCTTCCGCCTCCTTACCCACGCACACAAAGCTCTCCACGATCAAGGCCCGAGCTACCTCAACAACCGCATCAACTTCTACGCTCCCAAACGCCACCTCCGATCTGCCAGCCACGCCCTCGCCGCCGTCCCTCGCATCCGCAGAGCCACCACAGGAGGAAGGTCCTTCTCCTACCTGGCCGCCAAGACCTGGAACTCCCTCCCGGCCGACAGGCGCCTGACCCAAGACCACCTCTCCTTCAGGAAGAAGCTCAAGACCTGGCTGTTCGAGCAGTAGCGGCACCCCCCCCCCCCCCCACCCCCTCGAGACCCTACGGGTAGGTAGTGCGCTCTATAAATGTCTTCGATTGATTGATTGATCCTCAGTGTCTTAGCGTCTAGCGCTGTCAGGAAACATAAGAGAATTGTTAAGTCCGAATTGACATGCGAAGTAACACTGATCCCGTTCAAGGGGTAAGAAAGACTACCCACTGGAGTATCACAGGCTGTGTCATCCACCTGCCATTTAAAGTTCCTTCCAGCATGATCAGGAAATGCCCTCATGATTGAGTCAGGTCCAAAGGTGTAGGGCCACTTGGCGCAGGATCCCACTCCACCCTCATTGCTGCAATACCGCATGGTAAAAGTGTTGTCCATGAGGACCTGAACCAGCCTCCCTTTAATGGAGGACAGAGAGGCCATCACTGCCAAGCAAATAGCACACAACTTTAAAAAGGCAGATACAGAGATGGTTCTCCGCCAGGGACAAAAAAATCTTCTGATCCTTAACTCTTCTAAATGTCTTAGATGGTGACAGCAATGATACATCTGTCAGCATCTTCAGCTCTGGGTGAGACAGGAAGAAAGGTCTGCCACTGGCCCCATTGCAGTTGAGCAGCCACCCTGCACATCTTTTGCAGTCTTCTCTGAAACCATGATGGAATCTATCAGGTTCCCTTGAAGTTGGTCAGAGCATGCACATGCCTACTGACATAGTTGAAGGGCAGGATGCAGGAAGCCCATAAGTCTTAGAGCCACACTCGGAGATCCAGGACCAAGGCTGAAACATCAGGATCATAGCCTAAATTTCCTGAAATCTCAGCTCTAGAAGGAAATCCTAGAACTGCACCATATTCATGATCGCTATGATGAATGGGGTCCTCTGTGGTGCCAGGTGTAACTTTGGTACTTTGACCGTGAACACCAGTAATATAAAAAGGATTGCTGTCGTCTGGAGGTGGTCTACGATTGACTTTATTGAACCCATCTTCAAAAATCAATTCTCAAGGTAGTAGAAGACTGGAATACCCAACCTCTGAAGATGCTCCGGAGACCACCGGCATCACTTTCATGAACACCAGAGTGGAGCTGGTGAGGCTGCTGAGAAGCATGGTAAACTGAAAATGCTCATGGACTACAATGATCAAAAGGTAATGCTGGTGGGTTTGCATGACAGGTAAATAAAAAAAACGCCACCATCTAGTCCATAGGATCCAGGGCAAACAGTCCTTTCCCAGCATGAGTTTGTCCTTTCGCAAGTTTGTGTTTAGAGGGTGAAGACCCAAAATAGTTTGAAGGCCTCTATCCTTTTTTAGCACAATGAATTAGGAGGAATAATTTCTAGCTCGTACATACAAGGCTGGTACCCTCTCTATGACTCCTTTGGCCAAAAGAGCCTACATCTCCTGATAGAAAACAGACAGGTGGTAGCACGAAAGCCACTGTGATGGTGGTGAAAGGTTCGGCGGGTCAAAACATAATGGCAGGGTAAAACCCCATTGGACAATTGAAGATCCCATTTGTCAGACGTGATAATCTGCCCCCCTGGAAGAAGTGGCAGATCCTGCCTCCTGCAGTGTGATTGTGTGCCACCAAGTGCATACTAACAATAGGTTTAGGTTGCCGCTCAGGGGGTGGGGGACTGAGAGACATGTTGTCCTTGAAGACCTGGGTATTGAGTGTTGGAACCCTAACCTCGGAGAACAAGTAGGCCTGCTGTGCAGGTGGCAGAGTCTGGCGATGTCAATACAGCATGTATTTGTCATATCCCCGAAAAGGGTGAATATACTGGGGAGATTGCCAAACTAATTCTAAAAGGCCCAATGAATGTGCAGAAACACAGCTCTCATTAAAATGCTCTAGGGCAGAGTCCACTTTTCCTCCAAATAAGTGGGACACATCAAAAGGCATGTCTATTGTGGAGAAGTGTGGCTCAATGGTTAGAGCGGCAGACCCTGATGCAGATCCT
This sequence comes from Lissotriton vulgaris, assembly GCF_964263255.1. Taxonomy (NCBI): domain Eukaryota; kingdom Metazoa; phylum Chordata; class Amphibia; order Caudata; family Salamandridae; genus Lissotriton; species Lissotriton vulgaris. The sequence goes on from NC_141699.1 coordinate 956,758,511, forward strand.
GCCTCCTACAGTGTGATTGTGTGCCATGATGATTCAATTCCGGCCTCGGCGGGTCTTGGGCTCAATTTCCGCGGACCTGATAATTCTCGCCTCGGTGCCTATTCTAATCATGGGTCCCACTCTGCAACTCTGGGCAATAGCTTGCTTAATCTTCACAATGGCCCCAACAAAGCTAAGATGCCTGGCTTCACCTTGGGGGTGCCCAGGAGTGGGCCCTTCACAGGGAAAAGACAGGAAGGGTTCCACAGCGGTATGCGTACAAGCGCCTGAGATACCCCTTCGGGGGTCGATTCGGTGCGCTATACAAATACTACTACATTTACATTTACATTTATTGGAGATGCTTGGCAGTCCTTGGAAATGCCTGTGGGCCTCATCCGCAGGTGGCGTCAAAGCACCACATTTGCCCATCATAAACAATCAGTGGTGTCTAAGTCTGATTGGATGACAAACTTGGCTGCATCCTGTTAGTTTGGGCCAAGGAAGCCTGCTGAGCTGGTGGTAAGATCCCACCACCCATGTCCAAAAGTGCATGGATGTAACATCTCAGGAGGCACCTTGCGATGACTGACCTCAAGGCAAGGCTGACCAATGGAAACATCGCCTGCAGCTGGTATATGGCGGTGTCCAACTTGGCGATTGGCTTGAAGGACAAAATATAGTTTAGCCCAAGCACTGAATAGTGTATCAATGAGGGCCCTGTTGATGAGCAGAAGAGGTACAATTATTGCCTGGCCATCCTGAAGAACCTCAGTGAGGACATTAGTTTTTGCCTCCATATTGGGGTAGGGCAGGTCAAGAACTTCGGCATTTCTTCTGATGACCATCATAAGATGCACTTTCCTCAGTTGCTTGTCCTGGGGAAACCAACACAGTACTGAGTAACGTATTCAATCGACTGGCATTTTGCAGGTCCACATACCAGTTTTCATCATCATAGGGAGAGGCAAACTCATCCCCATCTCCCCAATCATCATCTCCATATGGCGGGCTATGGTCGGTGTCTGAGCCAAAGATTTGGTACTGTGTTGGTGCTGTGTCTGACTCAGAAGGATTGTGTAGAGGCTGCACCATGTCAGGACCGGGATTTGGTCAGGGGAAAGCTGAATGCGGCTCAGAGACCAACACCACGATAGATCCTGGATCCTATGCCAGCAGTGTTGGTACAGTTGACAATGTCAAAAGGTCAGTGTTGATTTTGGTGACAGAACTCAGGTTGACACTGATGCCTATGTAGAATCCTAAGTGGGTTAAAGGGGCACACACAATGCCAAGGACAGATCTGCCAACGGCAACCTGACTGGAGGCCCCTGTAGATGCTTGAGGCCCATAGGAGTACCAGAAGGAGCCAGAGATGTGTCGAAGATGTGCAGTGTGACCTCCCTATAGGTTTCAGTCTGGTGCAACATCGTCAACAGAACTGAAAAGTCTAGGGTACATTGGGACCAGGTTTGGAATCAGCTCCTCTGTGGAATGGGAGTGAGACCAAGTGCCACAGTGATGACTTCGTGCCTTTTCTGGCGAATGAGAGAGCCGGAAAGGAGCTGAATCACACTTAGACTTCTTATCTTTTTTCTGGGACTTACCCGAAGACTTTGACCTCAATGAAAACCTGCTGTGGGAATAACTTCACGAGGGGTTACATTTATTACCTTGATCAACAACCTCTTATGTAAAGAAGACAAAACAAAATGAACTAGGCTATGAATTAGTTGGCAACATGTATGAACTGTAAAAACATTTCTTTTTAATTTCAAGGGTTTTAATGCATCTTAGTTTTAAATCATGGACATTGATTTTTAAACAAACACTTTATCTTTAGTACTATGCTTTATGGTTGTGATAACCAAATAAAGTTTTTCTTGAACTGAACTGAACTAACTTCAGGTGCTCTCATCTTCGAGTGGGGCATGCATGGAGTCTTGCGGTGTTTAGCCATGTAGAGATTTGCCTTCTCGCTTTAGGAGCCTGCTACCCATGCGGAGGGGCACTCTTTTAACTTTCCGGATCAAGCCTATCATCTGGAGATAGTGACACTGAGAGGAGTCTGTGGTTAGATGTATCCATCAGAACCCAGGCATGTGATTGTACCACCACATCCCCCCAACACACACACATTTTTTTTAAATAGCACAGGTTCAAACTTCAACATCTAACTATATACTTTAATTTTTACACTGAATTAGTTTTTATTACATGGTAAGATTTTACCCACATGCTGCACAATAAGGTCCCTTTAAGATTTGCTTTTTTCGGCAGAAAAATATGTATGTATATATATATATATATATATATATATATATATATATATAAATATATATATATATATATATATATATATATATATATAAATATATATATATATATATATATATATATATATATATATATATATATATATATATATATATATTCAGTCACTTGAGCAAAGGATTAGTTTCCGGGATCCATATCCCATGGTCAGGTGGCGTGTTGCGCTCGGCCAATCCACCGCCGAGTTTGTCAATATCCGAGAAAACTGCTATGATAAGCAAAAACACGCACTCGGAAAGGTGCAGCTAGTAGTAGTTTATTCACGAGGTAACGAGGTGAATAAACTACTACTAACTGCACCTTTCCGAGTGTGTGTTTTTGCTTATCATAGCAGTTTTCTCGGAGATATATATATATATATACATAGTATAGACTAGAAGACTGAAGCACTACCAAGGCTTCTGAAAATGTCAAAAGTCTTTCACCAGAACTACAGAGCTACGGCGGGTACTTACATACTATAATTACATTAAGACAAATAGGATACGGTTGATGGCTCCATATCATATGGAGAAGTGTGGTTCAAATGGTTAGAGCGGCAGACCCTGATGCAGAGGTCTGTTCCAGGACCAGGGTTCAATACCCGCCTCGGCGGGTCTAGGGCTCAATTTCCTCGGACCTGATAATTCTCGCCTCGGTGCCTATTCTAATCATGGGTCCCACTCTGCAACTCTGGGCAATAGCTTGCTTAATCTCCACAATGGCCCTAACAGCGCTGGGATGCCTGGCTTCACCTTGGGGGTGTTTTGGCATATATTTAACAAGGACCCCCTGAGTTCATAGAAAAATGATTCCTAGACCAGGGAAAAGTAAACATTTGATATTTAACAATCTAGGCAACCATGAGGAACAATCAAAGAGATTTTAATAAATGGAAGGGAATTAGGCTACAAAATGTTTGTAAAGTAAACAATTTATTAAAGATAAAAAAGAACAATATCACATTTACAGATTTAATATGTGCGTTAAAAAAGTATAGTTTAGACAAACTAGACTTGAACAACAATGTAAAATTCACATGTCATAAATCACATTACAATTACAGACATATATAAAGTTAAAAAACAGGAAGTGGCAGATTGGTACTCTACGCGCGTTTCGGCGGCCAGCGCCTTCTTCTGGAGTAGCCACAAAAAGTTTCTAAAAGAATAAATATACACAAAAATAGAGATTACACACATAAGCTACAGTATGAACTGTCATTATTTCATGACTATTGTAAATAGAAAGGTCTATTTTTAAGCTACTGTAAAATCTGAAAATTGTTCTCTTTTTATAAAGTTATTTGCTTATGTGTGTAATCATTATAAATATCAAATGTTCACCTTGGGGGTGCCCAGGAGTGGACATTCCACAGGGAGAAACCAGGAAGGGTTCCTAATCGGTATACGTACAGCGCTGGGACACCTCTGTTGGAGGTAGCTGTGCGCTTTACAAATGCCTTTTACATTTTTTTTTACATCACCAAGGACATGGAGATCTAGTACCTATAGTGCCCTTGAAGCCTCAAGCCTGGTTTGGGTAAAGTGATCCAAATGCTGTCCCTGGGACAGGTAATCTTCTGGAAATCTAATAATAAGGTGCAACTTGATTATTAAAAATAGATATTCGTAACAAATTGTAAAAGATGGGTTCGAAGGAAATTCTTCATTGCCTCTGTAGCATAAGATAACCAACAGAGACTGACTGAGAACGTGTCCTGGCTACTAAAATTATCAAAGTTACAATTAATACTTAAGAGTTGATTAAATTGCCCTTGGGCTGATTTTAAAGCTCTTCAGGTTTCTTTCCCCTGTCTCCGGTAGTAAAACCTGCGTATGTGATTCTCTGTATACAGTTTATAAAAGGTAAACAATATGCATTACATTTCAAAAATTAGTTAAAAGAATTGTTCTAAGGCCCCAGTGGAACAAATGTAAAAGTAGCATCCAACTTAAAAGGTTTTTACTACACGAATTACAAAGAAAAATATAAGCAAAATACAGCCTTCCGTCTACTTAACTGTGACCTATTAAAATGTTTTCGTGATGCATGTAGACCAGAATGTTGAATAAAATTAGTTTCAAAATTAATATGCCATCTGCGACTTTGTTTTTGCTGCCGTAGGGCTTTAGAAACTAGATTCCAAAGAATCATTCTTAATTCATAAGCAAATTGTAAACTTCTAATGCTTTTGGGATTCAGAGAGAACTAGCAATGACGTTTATCATCAGATAAAATAATTGTGAATTTTATTTATTAAAGAGACGCTGTTTTGGATAAAGCAAAGCTAACTTTTACCTTTCACAACTATATTTAGCAAGTACTCATGACCCATCCTCAAAGAACAGATTATGCCCAGTGAAAGGTATGTGGGACAGTGCAGAAATATGTTCAATTAGTCTGTGTTGCGTACCACACAGATCTATTACAGAACTCATTCACCTTTTGATTTTCAGAAGTGGGAGGAGTTGATCCTGTTTGCATGAATTCCTACAGAGAGGAAGTCTCCAAGCTTTGAGTTACTACCATGGTATGAATAGAAAGGGGAGAGGATGTGGTCTAACGGCTAGAGCAGTCGACCTTGAAGCTGGGGAACCAGGTATGATGATCACATCCTGTGATTCTGGGCAAATCACTCAATCTCCCCGGGCCTAACAAAATGAATGTGTCCATCTGTAACGCAACGGCTGCTCATGTAAAGCGTGCTAATACCAGATACCTTCGGGTCGAGTTTGTGCTATATAAAACTCTAAAAAAAAATTTTATAAAGCTCTGAGATTTTGACCCAGCTGTAGAACTCATTGCAAAAAAATAGAAATAGCAGCTTAGGTGTTTATGGAACAAACAGTTGAAGCATTGCATCTTTTAGGTATTACCTGCAGACTTCACTGGCTCTCAGGCTCTAGAGAGCTGTCCGAAAAGTATGGGCAACTGTTAGGTTTGCTGGCAGACCAATCATTAACCAGACAATGTTTGGAATGGGTCAGAAACAGAAAATGTCTGGTACCCAGATCACCAACCATTTTTTCCTTTCAGCAATAATAATGACTATGATCTACCTAGGTGACAATAAGTTATCTGCAGGGAGTTAGGCTAAAAGAATCTTCACTAAATCTTTGTTCGTACTTTCTTGCTTCAGGACACATGACTAATTTTCATTTGGCTGCTGGTCCAATTTGGTCCAATTTGGTCATTTCTCTCTTTCGTCCTGAATGAACATTCATTGAGCCCATCAAGCCCCATCATCAAACTCTTCTGAGCTGCTTTTAGGTATGGGTTTTGAGTTGACAACAAAAATGTCAAGCAGACCTACTACTAACAACATACAAACAGTGGGCTTTAAGTCCTCCTCATTCAACCAATGGCTTTCCTCAAGCAGCCTCTTTCAGCCATTGACTTGTGATTTTTGTCAACGGCTTATTGGATTAGCCCGGGGGAGTGTTTATCTCTTTCCTAATGCTATTGGGCGTTTGGGAGTAACCTTCCATCTTCACGTGAGAGCTTTTATTAGGAACGAGGGAGCTCACAACTATATCGCTATATATGTAGCTGCACCTGTTGACTTCCTCCTTTGTGCTTTGCTCTCTTCCTCTTCTTATGCCCATCCCACCTTCCCCTGTGTGCTTCTGGTACCTCCCTCTACCCTCTTATATGTACAAACTTTCACTACTTGGTTGTGTGCACCAGTAATTCCTTGGCCAATAATCAAACATCAAAAATTAAAATCCAGTGCTGAGTGGTGAATACAGGAAGGCTAACCTTATAATTGATGTTTTGGTTTTGCATCTGTTACTGTATACAAAATAAATGTGATAAATGCCACAGACACTCATGGACGTCATTTAGGGGTCGCATTTGTGACGCCTGGCTTGCTCCTGCCATCCTAGATACTACACATGGTGATCCTGAGCTTAGTCTGTGAAGGTAAACATCAGGAACAGAGGAACTGAAAAATTGTCAGAAAATAAAAGCAGCTTAAGGATATTGAATCAGCAGCTGCTCCAGGAACCAGCTTTATAGGAACAGGCCACGGTGGCACCGTTGAAACTTGCAACTCTTAATTTGTGCTATCAGCTTTGGTGCTGCCTAGCAACATGTTCTTTTGGGCCTCACAGGCCTAAGGCTCCCTCAGGTAGGAACTTACTTCTCCTGAAGGCTCTGGGTTGGATTGGACAGCATTGAGAAAAAGTTACAAGGATTTCTCTCAGTAGTCTGTACAAGTGCTCCTATGCTGCTGACTGTAACATGCTGCCAGGTCACGCCCTTGTGCTGTGATGCCCACACACATGCATGCCCTGACCTCACTTTGGAGGTCAGAGTGAGCTAATAAAGGGAGGAAGGTCCAACCTGTTCACGCTGAGAATCACTCGAGCCTCTGTGTGTGCTCTTTGTTTGCACTAGCGCTACACACTTAGCACTGCCCAGCGACTCCTGTCACCACAGTGGCGATGAGGATGGAGCAGACCACGCTTCAGCCCCAGCTACCTGCCGTTCCCCTGCCACTTTACGACAAGCCTCGACACATGCTGCCCCTTCATTTGCACACAGGGCCAAACTCCATGAGGATAGCAGATAGATTATGACTTTCTCAACACACGTTGGCCTCTGTCACTACTGTCAGCTCAACTTTGTAACATAACCATCAGCGGTGGTCTTCCGAAATGCAATCCAAGAAGTCCTGACAGGCCTTGAAGGTGTCATCAACATCAGCGACAACATTTCATACATGCGCCCACCCTTACCACCCTCACCACCGCCTGTATGCCACCCTCTTGAGGAACGAGTCCGCTGGCCTCACAATGAACCGCACAAAATGCCAGTTCTTCCAGTAAAAGATGGTGTTCTTTGGCTAAATATTTTCAAAGGATGGTGTCAAGATTGATCCATCCAAATGCGTCTACATAAGAGATGCCATCCCCTCCTCTGCAGCAGAGTTCCGGAACTTCCTTTGCTTTGCACCTGCTGCGGGAGGTTCATCCCCAACCTAGTGATGCTAGCACGCCCGCTAAGACACCTCACCAAAGCGTCAACACCATGGTTGTGGTGTCCGGCAGAGGAAGATGCCTTCCAAGTGATCAAGAAGGCACTCTTCCAAGACACCATGATTGCCTAATTCGACCCTGTCAAATAGTCAGAGTTAGTGGTTGATTCAAGTCCCATTATTCTGGGAGCTATGCTGATGCAACACACAAGAGATGATCACTGGGCCCTTGTAGCATACCCAACAGAGCTCTCACAGACACTGAAAAATGCGATGCACACATCAAGAAAGTTATCCTCACAATCAAGTGGGGCTGTCGACCATTTATACCTCCACTTATATGGCCGATCTTTCTGTGTCATCATGGACCACAAGTTGCTGATCTCTCTGTTTGCTGGCACTGCCCCATATCCACTGCCCAGGATTGAGAAATGGACCCTGCAGCTACAGAAGTACCAACTGATTGACTGATACATGCCAGGCTGTGGCAATCCAGATGATTAACTTCCCAGACATTGAGATGTAAGAAGCAGCTCAAACGGCCTCTAACTTACAAGGGATGAACACGTTCAGTGGATGGCAGAACTTGCTTACCCCAACACTATCTCCCTCCAAGACATTGCCAATGCCACTGCTTCAGACCCGGCTATCCAAAAAGCCTGGGGGGCCACCAACTCTGGAAGGTGGAAGGAATGCCTTTGTGACATGCAGGGGCATGCGGATATCACCCAACAAGAACTGGCCACCTTCTGGAATGTCCGCCATGAACTCAGCACCATGCCACCATAGCTCCTACTGCGTGGTCACCGGATCGTCATCCCTCGCAACGCACGATGATGCTAGCTCTCGCGCACACTGGTGACCAAGACTCCACGAAAACCAAGGCATGGCTAAGACAGAAGGTGTGGTTCCCCACCTTAGACCCCGAGGTTGACAACATGGTTGCATGATGCCACTGGTGCCAAACCAGCAAACTGCTGGACAAACACCCTCCAGTCAAAACTGACAGCCCGAGTGATGGACCGTGGTGCAACATCAGTGTGACTTTAGAAGCTTGCCTGACTGCCAGCACATGCTAATTATTTCTGATTCATACTCAAAATTTCCAATTGTAAATATAATGTAGGCAATGTCATTTGATCACATCATGACATGCCTTCACAAATGTTTTGAAACATTTGGTGTCCCTCAGACTCTCACGGGCAACAACAGGCCCCCGTTTCCGAGTCTGGATTTCAAGCAATATCTAACATCCTTGACCACTGATTATATGAATACAACACCCCAGTGGCCCCAAGCCAACAGAGGCATGGAAAGACTGATGCCCACACCTAAGTTCATACACATCAGATATGCACAACAAGCTGACATTGTAGAGGCGATCCACCAAACCCTTGGAGCGTATATGCACACTCTCCACAACACGACTCACAGGACACCCGCCAACTTCAAGTGTGGGTGTGCTGTTGGGAACAATATACCCCAAGTGACAACATGGACCCCAGAACCCGTTGGCGTTGTATCCATACAACAGAGAAGAGTGAGGAGTAACACAAATGCCGGCCAAGAGCACAAGCCAAAATCTCAGACACCTGTGTAGGAGGCTAGGTTCTAGTGCGAAATCGGCACCCCGGTGGAAAGCTTTGACTTCTGTTTGAAGTGCGTCCACTTCAAGTAGTCACCAGGGAGAGCACAATGGTGAGTATTAGAAATAGTTCAGACTGCATCACGAGAAATATGTGCGCTTTCACCAAAAGTCATCATCCAACTGCATGTAACTCAGACCAGCAAGCCACATACTGCACACAGGTAAACAGAGAAGAGGATCAAGACTTAGAAGCTGGCCACCCCAATGACAGCCCAGAGTTGGCAGGCCATGGATCCAAGTAGCTAGGGAGAGGCCTCACCTGCAAGAACACATGAGCCACCACAGTGTCTCTGCTAGCTAGGTGTCACCCTTACAACCTGAGGCGCAATATCACAAGACCACAGAGGCTTTAGGACTATGTGTGTGAGTAGACCCAAGAGACTGCTGTCATATTCACAAGACTGGTTCAAGAGGCTCCACTGGGCCCCGTTTGTGGTAACTGATCTGTGCAAGCATTTTCTTTTGTTGAAAGTTTTGAAGGAATGTAACAGCCCTAGGTCATGCCCTGGCACTGTGACGCATACACCCACACATGCCCTGACCCCACATTGCAGTTGAGGGAATTGGAAATGAGATACATTTCAGAAATGATCTCTTCACTTCAACCCTTCTATGCTATGTGAGACAGTGCAATGCTTTCTGGGACTTGTAGTTTCTGTTTTTATGGGTTGCAAGCTAGAAAACCGAAACTTTGCTGAAAGTGTGTCACCTTTAGAATACATAAAAATTTACTAAATGCTAAGGCCAATTGGTGGTAGTGAGGGTTTCTCAGGAGAGTGTGGGCAGAGTTGCATTATCAGTTAGGCACCAGAAAATGTCATGAAAAACGTTTTAGAACCACTTACAAACAGTAACATAATTGTTTAGGATTCACTGGGGGAATAGAGGAGTGAACAAAACATGGTATGATTCATTTCCATGTGAAGGTGTTTGTTTCTATTATTGTCTAATTCTTGATGCATAATCACTGCTGTAGGTTATATGTTGATATTCAGTATTAGAAGCACCACTGCAGGTACTGATAAGCTTAGTCAGAGGCAAGAAGGAAGTTGTGTAAATGAAGCTATTTCTCAGGGGGGGTGGATTAGTGGAAGTTAATAGTTTAGCGGTGTTGCTGTTGCAGCACACTTAGAGAGTGCACCAGTTACTGGCAAAGTGTTGGTGTCATGTCCTGCTGTCTGCATTGCCTCTTTAGATAAGCCTAACTGCTCTGTGCCAAGCTATCAGAGGATGAGAATAGGTTATCCTTTAGTGTGTATCTAGCTTATTCTGACTAGAGTGGTGGTTCCTGCTTGCACAGGGTACATACTGTTCACCAGGTTACTGGTCACAATGGGTGAACAGACTGACAGCTGGAGGTCAAAGGAGCCTGCTTCGCCAGGTTAAACAGTCAGGTCTTGCACAGCACTCCATCAGGTTTGTGAAGCAGGGTCAGTCACAGTTCTGCACCTTGCCAGTTGCTGCAAGGCTCTACTGCCTCATATAGTCTGTGGGTACCCCAAGCAGCGTGCACGACATACAGCTACGTGGTGTGGTCACATAAAAGGTGACTATCAGTTTGCTGTTTATACAAAGATGACACTGCCCAAAGAAAACCTTTTCTTACTTTGAGGAGACATTGCCTTGATGTGGGCTGGCAGTGCCAATTGTTGACCCGTCCTTCACTCCTCAGGCAGCAGATGTATTCATTAGTAATAAGGGATATACTCCTCTCCTCCATAGGTTCTTCCTCACACAACAGCATGGTTTCTTGCCTGTGGTTGCACAGCGCTGCAAGTGTGGGAACAGGGCAAAGTACAAACACGTGTGACCCTGTCAGGGGTAGAGGAGCTAAGAATGCACAGTGCAGGGGCGGCTCTAGGCTCATGGCGGCCCTGAGCAGGGAGCGTAGGTAGGAGGCCCTGGAAGAGGTGGTCTGGGCGGGGCGGAGTGCGGAGGCCAGTGAAGAGGGGGGGGGGGGGGGGGGGTCAGGGTGTTTGGAAGTGGAACTGAGCCAGAGCCCGCCAAATCCCTCCAGGGGCCGCCATGCAAATATGTATCATCCTCCGAGGATTATTATATTAAGGATATTTATTGGTGTGGTGGCCCCTGGGGTTTGGTGGCCCTGTGCAGGTGCACAGTTTGCACATGCCTAAGGCCGCCCCTGCACAGTGGATTTAGAATTAGAATTGAGCTTCCGACTAAATGTACTGAATCATGCAGTAACCAGGACACAATGTCAAGTTTAGGCCCAAACAAACTTGATGTGGCACTACCGTATCGGAAAAGAAGGACTTCACCATCATGAGCCAGGCAGAGAGGAAATACATGTCAAACACGCCACTTTGTTTTCTAAGTTCGGAAAACATGGCAATCTTCAATCCTCGTATGATGAGGACATTTTAATAGCACGTGTTAGTCTAGCCCGAGTTGTGTGACACTTGGGAGGGCTGCATCACCCTAGTGTGTGTTCATGTTGCTCCAGCTGCACAACATATTGGCACAGCGCTACATAACAATTTTCTAGTTTATGTATGAAATGTTAATGTTTCCATTGTGTATAAGTTTGATGTTATTTGTTGATTGTGAAGAGGATCCTCACACAGGTTTAAGATATTTTAATTTTTTTTAAAAGAAAAGAAAAAGCGAAGGAAAAAAGGCTCTAGGCTACAGCAGGAAATATACAGGTGGTCTCTCATGGCATCTACTGCCACTCAGCCACCACTCACTCATGCTCCCTTGCAGCTGGAGGTCCCAAATTTAGGAGCAGAGCGGACCGCAGCCAGGGACATCATATGAACTTCTGCAGAGCAGCACACCTTTTACCTATTGGAAACTTCAAAAGCAGTAGAGGTTGAAGGTAAAAGAGGAGGGTGGTGCTTTATACTTTTGGAAAATGATAGACCTTTTCAAGCAGCAATCTTTCTTCAGGAGTCTCACAGTTGCTTTGCAGATCCTGAAGTATTGGGATATTCCCTGCATACAGTTGCATCATAGCCCAGATGCAATTTTTCAAAGGTTGGGGTGATGGTTGTAAGATGTTAAACTGCTTAGAATGGACATGTGTGCTTAACTGGGCCTTTCTGATACTACGTGCCCAACGTGGGCATGTGCAGCTTTGTGATTGTTCATGGCAGTGTATGCCTGTTATAGAATTTGTGATACTGGCATCAAAATAAACATTTCTAAATGGGCCATTCTGACACAGTCATGTGATAGGTTGGCACATAAATCAGAATCACTTTGTATCTCATCAATACTGTTGGATACAGTTACACAGAGTACCATGCTAATAGCAGCACCAATCAATATTTGAGCTAACCACACACTGACATTATTCCAAACTCCCAAGAGTGTGAATGCATCTTTTCAGTGTATGTAGAGTAACATTTTGACAACGTTATAAGTGTGCAATGACTTGGTATTCTCTGGAATGTCTTGTCTACTTTTAGGATCTTAAGGCAGTATGCTGCTATTGTTTCAAAGATCTCATCTACTTTTAAGGTGAGCTGGAAAATGGCCCTCTTTGTAGCGGCACCCCAAACTTTTTGCCTTCCTCCTCCTATTTTTCTGACCTTCTTTTTTCTTGCATTTATGAAAACAAGAGTGTGACTACACACTCCCACTAGCAGAACTTGAAGTTATAAAACTGCCCATATATTGAGTGACAATCAAAGTGACCCTTCTTAATAGTGACTTCAAATAGTTATAGGAAAAGATTTTTTTGTTTGATTAAATTGTTTTTATTTTGATGTTAGATATTTTCTGTTTTCTTTTTATAAATATATTGCATCTCATAAATAATTCATTGATCAACATACATAGATTCCATACATTAATATATATATACAATGATCAATACAAAAATACACTATACAAAATCAAACACAACAAAAATCTGGTCGATGTAGCATTGAGGTAGGCAAAGCGGTGGACTATAGCAACTACGCGCGTTTCAGCCAATAGCCTTCGTCAGGTGACCGTCATTGACAAAGAGACAAAACTTGACATAATACAACGTAAATTGTTAAAATATTTATATTGAAAATCTCAAATGATTATTATTTGGTCTGTTCTGTGCCATAGGGTGGAGAAAGAATTCCGCACTTGTGTAGTGCCTTTTATTTTATCCAATCCAAAAACGGGAAGTATTTTAGACTCGTCGAGTCGGTCCTTTATTTTTCTGACGTTCCAATCAGATGGTATCAATAATATTGGTATTAAAAGGGGAAGAGGTTTTGAGATAAATCAGCAATCACGTCCTTATTATGGAAATAGTGTTTTCACGGTAATATCTTCCTTCTAGAGGAGACCTTCATTTGCGGTTGTGCACAATTCCATTGTCTGTTCTTGTAATATTGCGGATAGCCTTCCGATATTCTTTATTGTCATATGAGTTTATCTTTTTAACGGGTAAGTCTATCCGTGCATACCGCCGGGAGTCCGCAACAAATCTTTTTTCTTGGCCTTAGGACTCTGAGCATTTCACCACTGCTAATCAGTGCTAAAGTGCATGTGCTTCTCCCCAAAAAATGGTAACATTGGTGTATAAAGAATTGACGTATTTAGTTTACTTGTAAGTTGCTTGTGAAGAGGTATACCAGATACCCAGGGCCTGTAACCTAAATGCTACTAGTGGGCCTGGAGCACTGGTTGTGTCACCCAAACAAGTAGCCTTTCAAACATGTCTCAGGCCTGCCACTGAAGGGCCTATGTGTGCAGTTTACTGCCATTTCGACTTGACACTTAAAACTTCTTGCCAAGCCTTAAACTCCCCTTTTATTACACATGTGTCACAAATAAAGTAGGCCCTAGATAGACCATAGGGGAGAGTGATGTGCAAGTAAAAGGTATGACATGTACTGTTAGGTTTTGCATGCCCTGGTTGTGACAAACACCCAGAGTCATTTATCAATACTGTGATGCCTTCTCTTCGCATAGGTAAGCATTGGGAATTCCTTAAAACACTTGTAAAGTTGAAATTCCAGATCAGAAAGGAGTAGCTGCATTATGTTTTATATCTTTGGAATGTCCATTATCTCCTTGTGTTTGCTTTGTTCGCCCTAAGTTGACAGGGTATGCCCAGACGTGGGTCCCTTGCTCACTTTGCCACTGGATTCAAGCTAGCCTGGCTGATGAGGGCTGTTAACCTGAAACCGGTCCCAGGATGCTTGTTTCCAATCCAGGGAAGACATAGCATGGCAGTTCGGGCTGGACTGGTCCCATGAGGCACAAGGTTAAGACTGATTTGCATATAGCTGTGTCTGCACTTGGGTGGCGAAGTGAGATAAAGAATGCTGATGGATTCAACCCAGATCTGTGACTGGGGGTGAGTGTCTGAAAAGTTTCATTGCTCCATCCATCATCTCCTTGTGTTTGCCATGGTAATGATAAATCTTCTTTATTGGGAAAGGTGGATATAACATTACTAATTTAGAAATGTCTTTTTTAAGTGTCCATTTCTTTGCTCTTATTGCTCTGTGTGGCTTCTAGCCTGTGTCCAATACACGTCTGGGGTGGCAGCTACACTTTGGGCATTCCCTCAAGTCAGCCACAAACATAGGAAGTGTAGGTGTGACAGAGAATTCAAATGCATTCTGATAGCTCCTCATGAGCAGAAAGAGGAGGAGAGCTGACACACCTGGATAGGCAGTGTCCTGTTTCCCACACAAAGGGCTGATTATCCTCTACTGATAGTCTAGCGCCAGGGCTGGGAAGCAAAGACCTGTGTGCACTTCAAAGACCCCTCTTTGAAGTTACCCCCACTTCAAAGGTACAACTGGGTATAATTATTGGGGCACTGACCCAACCATGACAGTACGCTATTGGACATGGGAAGAACTCTGCCAGGAGTAAAGACTTCTGTGCTATAAGGATTGTCACTCTGCTGGACTGCTTCTCTGGTAGAACTACTTTTCTGCTTTGCTATGGTGCCCTTCTGCTTGGTGATCTCTGCCCTGCTGAGGACAAGGACAGGACCCCTTTCACTGGAACTCAGAGTAACACAAAGGCTTGCTGACTTGCTCCCTGTTCTGAAGTCCCAGGGCCATTAAAGACTTCCTTCAACTTGCAACATCACCAGGGAATCTGCCATCTGTAAGTCCAAGTGGCGCCAATCCAGTCATGGGCCCTTGAAAGGCAACTTCTGCTGTACAGAACCATCAAAATGGATGCAGTTATGATTTTGCTCCGATTGAAAATGATGCATTGCCCTTTGACGCCAAAAGAGGAGCTGATCGTCGACATTGCTTCGACAAACTGTACAGCTTGACGACAACGCAGTGCCTGAATTGTAAAGGGGTTCGTCTATGAAGCCTTCATCGTCTATGCGATCGGAACTGACACATCGAGTCTTTAACGTCGATGCTTGCTTCAGCCAAGATACTTTTTCAGCAGAACCTGCGTGAGTCCTGTAACCAGCCTGTCCTCCATCGCAGTCGGCCTGAACTTTGTGTTTTTCCTGGTCCAGTGTGACCTTGTGTAACCACTAAGCGCTATTTGTTTTTAAGGTACTACTTTTTTATTTATTCTTTAAAAATTCGTAACTCCGGTTATACTTATTTGATTTTTGTCATTTTGATCTTGTTTTACTAATGAGAATATCATCTAATTAGACCATGTGTGGAGTATTTTTGAGGGGTTTTCATAGTGTTACTGTGAGTTTTTCACAAATACTTTAGACATTGTCTCTTTAGATAAGCCTGGTGGCTCTGTGCCAAGTTACCAGAGGGTGAGCACAGTTTATCTTTTAGTGTGTATCTAGGTTATCATGACTAGAGTGGTGGTTCCTACTTCCATAGGGTGCATACTCTTTAAACCAGAAACTCAATTTCTAACAAAGTGTTTCAGACAGTTTGCTTATATGGTTTCTCATCCACAGTGTTGTCAGCTGGAAACCAAGACGCAAAAGGCTTAGCCTTTACCAGCCAATCATATATATATGGACTAGTGCTGCCTGAGTTAGCCTGGTGTGGTGAGGGAAGTTTGCACTGCTGCTACCTCTTCTGTGTATGTACTAGGAGTATGATTGACACCTGGACTGCTGCTACAGCCGATACTCTTCCTCATATCTTTGGACGACTGATTTCTTCTGATCATAATGTGCATTTTCATGCAGGCCTATAATTGAACATAAGGGCTTGTAAATGGACAGTGGAGGCTCTATTTGTGTGGCATAATGGGCCATCTATCAAATGATGGCTGCCTCTGGGTATGTGATTCTTGTATCCCTTACCCGGTGGTTGTCCTCTTGGTACAGGTGTAAGAACTAAACTAGGGTTGTACCTCAACTAGCAACATTTTTTATTAAATTTCTGTGATGTAATGAGGGTCAAATGTCACATGACATCACTTGTTATTATGCTGCCAAGCGTAATTTGTGATGTCACAGGATAAAAGCATGTAATGACATTTCCACATCCCCCCGACACTTTGACGAATCAACGTCCATGGATAACCTCACTGCCACACCTCATAGCTCCCCCTTAGGCTCAAAGTACTACACACCTATAAGCAAGAGTCAACAATAGTGTTTTTCCCATACTGCTTGCCTTCCAAGCACACAAATATACCTAATATTGGAAGGTCAAAACGGAAACGGTTAGGGCAAACCATGCACTGAAAGAATTGAGCTAAAAAAGGAAAACAATAGGTGAGTGACTATGTGGTTTCTTCCAGCAGCCTTAGCAAGGAAATGCACCCAACAGAAACCTGCACACTCCTTAGACTAATCGTCTTCAAGCATTAACAGAACCTAGTCTTTAAGCATTAACAGAACCTAAGTGCCGACGGTCAAACAACTTGCAAACCAGGAACCCCCACACAACCCAGAAGGGTACATTGATAGTTCTTGCATGTGCTGAATCATAAATCGCAGGCACCACATTTCAGTCCTTGTATGCCTGCACTCTTGTGTTTAGCTCTTCTACATGTTGGTGGAATTTTGCCATTTCGATATGCGTGTAGGCATATGTTATTTCTATAGTGTGCACCTGGCCAAAAGGCAGCTAAGTGTTGTACGGGCATAAAGTCAATGAGTAAGAGGAGAGGAAGCTGGGTTTTGGATGGTTAATGCATTGTGATGAAGTGTTCTTTAAAGAGGTGTCTTCAATTATTTCCTAAATTAGAGCAGCACTGGGGCTTTCCTCCATGGGTAGGGGATGTTGTTGCAGATCCTGGGTGCACAGAAGGAAAAGGCCTGCTGTCTTGTGTTTTTCACCCCTATTCTCTACACTCTGTAAGTATTTATGCAGCCAAAGTGTAAAACAATTCTACTTCAGCTACCAGAAACATCACACAGAATCATAAACAGCAGATATGCATAGAGATTTCCTAGTCACTTTCCCTCATAAACCATTATCTAATGACAAAACTGTAAATCAACGCAGATAACAGAAATTGCCCTTCCATTTTGACCTTTTCAAATAACTCTTGCTTATGCCATCTAATTACAGCAGCATAACATGGTTAATAACGGCTCACTGGCCACTTTAGAGCTTCTTATATATCCGGGTACATCACTGCTCCTTGTCGATCTCTTCATCACTCTAACAACTTCCGGCTTCTCAAGGGTCGATGGCCCTTGTAATGCTGGGCAGGCAGACTCTCAATGGGCCAGGTCAACTGAAATTAAGCTATATTGCAACCGTGGCACTTTCCCCATAAATATCAATTTGCTGCATTTGATACATAATCTGTCATCTACTGCATAATCTGCAGCTGTTAAGAAAAAAAGAAAGAAAGTACTCTAAGCGCAAACGGATCAAAAGTTACTAAATACGCAGCAACATGAGTTGCCGCACAGTGGAAGGCCCTTCACACAGGTTGGCTGGTCACCTTTCTGTTGCTTATTGCTGTATTTGGGTCTTAAATTGACACTAATGAGGGGGAAATCCTTGCCCGGATAGCGTTACCATGAGTAAAAAATGACAAAATGATACAGTAATACCACCATGAAAAGTGGCGCATTATGCCGCATAATTTGCTCTTTGTTGAAGTTTAATTTAGTCAACCATGCTACATAATTTGGTCATCACATGTCATATAATTCCATTGACCCTGAGTGTGCCCTGCCACAGGAAGGCACTGAGGTGACCACAACTCACAGCTTTTCTATAAATGATCCTCGGTGCTCGCAGTATGAAGTCGTTGGATGCTCTGAATGGTAAAGTGAGGTGCCAAGTGGTGCGCTTATGTGGAATTAACGACCTCACCCATACGGTATACCTCGTGAACCACTCTCAGTCTTAAAACAGAGAAGACGACACCCGTATTATTTAATAAGCTACCTACGAGGAATGAGGTGTGGCGTGAAAAAAACATTTAAGGAAACCTCTTTTTTGGAAACTTTATAAAAAGTATTCATGATGGCTGTAATGTGACTGTACACTAGTCCTATTATCAGAACATATGTACAGTGCACTAAAAGTGATAGTAAATATTTCTCACAGAGCTTTGAGTGTGTGTGAATCACTTTTTCAAGAATTCGGCAGGCTAGCACAGGCACCGTGTTTCAATGTTACAGTACATGCAGGGTATACTATTGCACATAGTGTGGGGATGGATACAGATTCACATTCCTTCCTGGTCCATATGTTAATTTGTTGGTAAGGGATCTAAGCAGAAAAGCTGCCTTTGATGTATGTGTGGGGTGAATAACAGCAGAGTGCAGGCCGAGCACTTTATGACTGACTGAGTGTAAGGGTGCAGGGTGAACGGGCCATCTGCGCATGCGCACTTATTCAGGAGGGCGTGGTTTAGTGATAAGGATCTGACACCAGTTATTGACCTTATATGTTAGTTTCGGATAGGAAATACCTCCACTAGAAATATGTTAAGGTTAGCCATCTGAATACCTGTATATATCAATTGTAACATTTTCTGCATAATTGTGAAAATTATGTTTATTTCAATTTTTTATTTATTTTGTATGTTTTAATAAATACGGCTGGGGGGGTCGAAAGATCCCCCGCCTTCCAAAGAAAGCCCTCACACATCCTCTTAATAATGTTTGTTAATGGAAGGGTGGGGGTCCTCTGGCACTCCCTGGCCATAGTTATGTGGTACACCCAACAGCCTCCAAAGAGCTCTGAGCTGTGTCCCGTGGTGCACTGCGCAGCGCATAGTCTCAGCTCTCCCCTCTCCTTTCTCTGTATCTTAAAAGTAAAGCTGAATGCGCAGTCACAAGAGCAGAGTGCAGGGACTGCATCTCCCGGCGAAACTCCGGGCAGCTCTCACACGGTCTGAACTGTCTATTGGCACTTGGTAGAAGAAATAATGTAATTGTAGGATGAATATAAATACTGGTGAGTGACATTTTAGCATCAACTGACCAAAACATTGCATATGGAGGCGGTGCAAAGGATAACCTTTCTAGCCACTTCATGCATTAAGCCGCTTTTTCTGAGCTCCTGTGTTTAAGTGAAGACAAACAGCTTTGAAGGTCAGCTCTAGCAGAGGCCCACAATTCCGTTTGTTGTATGCTACTTCGCATTATTTTTGAGGATCCGACCGAGCATCTGTAGTGATTGTCGACGAGCTAGGTGTGCATCTTAGTATGCAATACCATATGGAAAATCGTATCTGTGTGTTATATGTTGTTGGAGTACAGGGCTTCGAGGAAAGTTGATTAGTCAATCAATAAATAAAGAATAAAACTAGATTGGGAAAATCAACTCAAACTCACTTCAATTCGCAGAGGGTGTAGGTTGTTTGGTCTATGTATCATTTCACCTTTAAAGGACTGCTTGCATTGTATGGGGGTCTATTTTACATCTATGGAGTGCACTCAAATATCACACTTTCTCAAATGCAATTCCTTTCCTATGCACGCAATGTAAATATGTAAATATAAATGTAGTCCTTACTGTTAAAGGCATTTTTTGAGTGCTTTTGTCATGATTTCAGTGCAAGCCTGACCCTAACAGTCACTTATCATACTACAAAAACCACACCACCAATACCACAACTACTACTATTACCACAACCACCACCAATACCACAGCCACTCCCAATACCACAGCCACTCCCAATACCACAGCCACTCCTAATACCACAGCCACTCCTAATACCACAGCCACTCCTAATACCACAGCCACTCCAAATACCACAGCCACTCCAAATACCACAGCCACTCCTAATACTACAGCCACTCCTAATACCACAGCCACTCTTAACCTCATAAGTGCTGTGCCAGTCCAACGGCCGACGGCACCACTACCTCGGGAGTGCTGCCGTCCGCCGTTGGACGTTCCAACTGCACCTGCGCAATGGAACGTTCAGCACTGGAGCTGGACGTTCCATAGCTGCTAAGGTGTTAATACCATAGCCACTCCTAATACCGCAGCCACTCCTAATACCACAGCCACTCCTAATACCACAGCCACTCCTAATACCACAGCCACTCCTAATACCACAGTCGCTCCTAATACCACATCCGCCACCAATACCACATCCGCCACCAATACCACAACTATTAATATCACAAGCGCCACCAATACCACAAGCACCACCATTACCACAAGCATCACCAATATCACAAGCGCCTCCAATACCCCAACCGCCACCAATACCACACCGCAACCCCACCAATGCCACAACACTGCAATGCCACAAAGCCACCACCATAACCACTAGCCCTCAAAATCAGCTCCAGAATCATTATCAATAATATCATACATCATCATTGCCAACTTTACTATTGATACCACCACCAGTAACAAACCAATGCTAATATCGCAACTACCAATGCCACAATCAATATCACTATCCATACCACCACCAATACCAATATCTCCACCATTGCCACCACCTATACTAATAAAGATGCTACCAACTACACCACCAGTGCCACCACCAATAACACATCTTGACCAATATCAGAACTACACTGCCATTACACCATCACCAATACCACCACTTTATTAATGAATATCACCACAACTATCAAGCACCAGTAAAGTCATTAGATATCCATTTAATCTGCTGTTGCAGGCAAATATAATTTCTGCATGTCTGTTTTCACATTAGACCCAGGTTTATTGGTTTTGACAATGCTTATTTTAAACCTGGTCGAATTTATTCATCTATGTGCTGGGTGATATACCTGCTTCTAAGTAGTCTGGCCCTGACAGCAACCAACATACTTCAACTAGATACTCCTTTTAAGTAAAATATGTATTATGTGAGAGTCCGCAATGGATGAAATCAGCTTGATAAGCGCCTCTCAAATTGACTATATGCACTTTCATATGTGGTTATTTGTGACATATTATCCACATATCAAAAACACATGTAGTTTGAAAAGTGTTTTGTAAGTGAGTGGAATTAGTATGTTCACGTGAGGCTCACTAATACTCTAGAACACCTATACAGATCTCCGGTTCAGTCTACATCGGGGATAGTCCATGATGAATAGTAAATAACAAGGATTTCAAAACATATATAATCTGTATCAATTTCAAAATATCTGATTTTATATCATATATGCAATTCAACCATGGTCCCAAAGTGATCAAGCAATAGGTATAGATTCGTAAAAAGGTTAGAAGCTGATTTCATGAACGATTTTAGGTTGTACACTTTATACCACATTTAGTCCACCTTCTAACACGTCTTACACTATCTGCATCCCAGATCTGCATTTTGGTTCAAAGCAAGATCACCATACAACTTCACAACACAGAGGATTCCTTACCTCGCTTGACATCAGGCATTAAACGCAGATATAGGCACATTCAGGGTTGGTGCTTTATATATGTGAGAACCGCCTGAGCCCCAAGGCCTCGACTATAGAAGTGGGCAGGCCAAGCAAGGCTCCATCCTGCCTGCGGCTGAATGATGTCTCTGGCTCGGCTCCTCTCCAGTGGGGAATCACGAGCCAACTAGATTCCCAAGCATCTCACTAAAGACGTGTGGCAAGTCCTCTTTGTTTTTCTAATCAACTTAATTGCCCGCATTGAGGTGCTGACCATCTTCCTCTTTAAGTCAGGAGAAGGTGGTGAATTAAAATTAATCTCTTCTATTCCTGTACAGTTAATTTTGTAGATTATTAAGAAAGTCACCTCGATAATCTACATATCTTGTCAGATTGAATTAACATGTGATGCTTTTACTTACGGAGTATAGTTTACTAATTTAAGTCATGAAATAATTGAACACAAGGCATTGTCCTTTTGATGGTAAAAAGGAGGGAGGTGATATTCAACCCGGATATGAAATACTCAATGCGTAACCAGGACACATGGGCCCAGCTTCCCCCTTGATCAAACTGACACCAAGAAATTAACTTTACTTCACAGGGACTCATTTCAACTGGGCATCAGCTCTAAGACTAACTTAAAGAAATCCAATTCAAGGTGTGTGGTATATAAGAACCTCACTTACGTGTGATTTAAATAACAGTGTTAAACCACATACAACAACAATATTGGCCATATATAAAGTACACGTTAACAACTGGCATTTCTTGGTTGATTTATGGCAAGGTGCTCAGGGAACTGTGGTAGGCAAAGTTAATGTTTAAAGACGATTACTTTTAATAGATTTCAATCCATTGTTATAGCATAAAGCACTAATGTGAAACAGAAATGTTCAAGAAATATCCTACTTTAATTAGAAAGAGTCGCCAGCATATTTTTACATGGCTATTCCTGTATCATTTAAGCTCTGAAAATGTGATGGCTCGGCTCCGGCTTCAACTCCTAGAGCCAAGCCAAATCCCTGGCTTGCTTTCGGTTCTGCTGTCCCTAAGAATTTCTAGGGTCGTCCACCTATTTTAAACTAATTTCAAATAAGACACTCTACTCAGCTTTTGCTTGATTAATTCGAGTGGGTATTTGATTTGAGCATCGGTGTGAAGTGAATCATCGCCAGGGTCTCTCAAGCCTCAATTTTACAAATACATTACATGCCAACTCCCACGTTTGGACTTCTGCAGTTTCAGAAGCAAACACACAATAATGTTATTATCTGATGGCAACTGGTTTGTATTATTTGTAAGCAACTTCATTTAGATTAGTTTTCATAGGCATACATTACTCGTCTGAATCTGGGGAGCTGTTGCTTTATTTTGAAGCTGCCTTTCACCCACTCCGCCTCTCATCATCGGGCTGAAATGACCCGTTTAGCACCCCCTTTGCACAATATTGGAGAGCTGGCTGCGTAAAGAAACTTTCAGAAACGCAGGGCCATTGCTTGTTATTTTAAGCGTATCTGTTTTCCCTGGCTTTTAATTCCGTGGTATGCAAATCACAACAGTAAATTACTGAATCTGCTCCTTATCAAAACTTACATCCACTTACTACTACAATAATTAACGATTCGTGTTTTATCCTGTTTCCTTAAATTACTAAGCAGAATTCAAAGAACCTTTTAAAAAAAAAAACATTTCTAGTTTAGCTAATTTGAATATTGTTTCAACAGCAGAGAAATACTGCTTTCTCCCGTGGAAGACTAAACAGTTAGCTGTACAAAGAAAACACACATTTTGCATCACCTATCTAGTTGCATATTAACCAAGGTGCTCCCCATTGGGTCAGATCATGCTGCTCTGCCAGAGGGCACAGGACTGGACTGGGTTACAGGGCAACCAGGCAGTGCCCGACGGGCCGGTCTGACAAGCCACCAAGTGGGCGGTTTTTGGGCTATTTGTCGGTCTGTTTTATGGTATTTTGGGACGATTTTTACTGGCAAGTTCCCTAATATTAAAACAAATATTGTATGCTCACTAATGTTTTCCACTCGCACTACTATGACATCATAGTATAGACACTATTATGCCGAGGTTTTGTAGTGAGTGACACTACTGTTGATTGACACTTGATAGGCTGGCTGTTATTTACCAGAGATAATGTTTGATGAAGATTAAACAAATTTAAAACACCTACATGATAATTGGTGTAAACCAACTATCAGCCAACACAGAGTGAAGGAATGAGAAAAGTAAAAAGTGAGATACACAGAACTTGGGCCAGATCTATAAGCTTTTCACATTGTACAAAGGCCCTTAAACGAGCTACAAAGGTATTTCAGACTCTGAAGGTCTTTTGTAATCCAGTCAAAATCAAAAAGAGGAGGGTGCATGAGAGGTGCACTCCCTTTTATTTACTATTTGGAAAGGATTTGTTTGTGACCTCATATGCTTTAAAAAGCACTAATTGCACCCGAGTTAGGGTAGCAACTGATTGGTCCAGACGACAACTGCCTTCTCCCCGCCCTGTAATGCCATATGATATGTATATGTATGTATGTATATGTATGTATGTATATATATATATATATATATATATATATATATATATATGTCCAAACACACCTTCCCACGAGGCCCCAGGAAGCGAGTTGCACACGAACATAGGCAATTCCTTTATTACTGGATGTACGAACCAAAAAGCACTTTCCCTACGCGTTTCAGTGTGAGCCTTGATCACGGGAGTTAACTGCTTTGACATCGGGCACTTCCAGGTCTGTCCCACCTGCTTTACATCTGAAGCCCTCTTTAGGCCCACCCCCAATGGGGCGAAGCATCGTGGTCCCGGTAGTCCCAACAAAAATATTGTGTCCTTGCATAGGTTACATGGTCCGTGAGAGCTACAAAGGTATTTCAGACTCTGAAGGTCTTTTGTAATCCAGTCAAAATCAAAATGAGGAGGGTGCATGAGAGGTGCACTCCCTTTTATTTACTATTTGGAAAGGATTTGTTTGTGACCTCATATGCTTTAAAAAGCACTAATTGCGCCAGAGTTAGGGTAGCAACTGATTGGTTCAGAAGATAACTGCCTTCTCCCCGCCCTGTAATGCCATATGATATGTATATGTATATGTACGTATATATATGTATATATATGCACTGAAAAAAACATAGGTTTCACACCAGTTATAGTTCGCTGGAAATTTTACTGACATAAAACCAATGAAATTCCACGTTATAGTTAGTTGGACTCACTATAACTTGCGCGCCTGCAATGCACTGCTGATGACGTCACATATTACATCACTCATGACATGGTCAGTGACATCACTCATGACATCACTGATGACACCATCCAGTGAATGTGTGTCTTTCTGAAAAATATATATGTTTTATATATGTATTTGTAAAGGACGATGGAAGAATAAATGGTTGAATAAGTGTGTAAATGGATGTTTGTTTTTAAAAGAATTGATTGGTTAACTGCCTTATTAAGTGTATCTTAGTGAATACATATATTAGCAAGTCACTTTTAAATATTGAAATGTATGTATCAGTGTTTCACTTTGTGTATAAGTGGCTGTATGGGTTGGTGACTGACTCACTGTTTGTATGTGTTTTGAAGACAGCATATGTACAGGACTGTATGGATGGATGAGTGTGTATATGTGTGTGTTAGTGAGTAAACGACTGTCTCACTATTGTCTTTATCAGTAACGACATATGTTTTAATCTAGTATATGTGAGTATTGATATATATAAGTGAGTATATGTGAGAGTGAGAGATTGTAAGAGTTCCTGTTTAAATAAGTATGTGTTTCTATAAGTGATTGTTTAAGAGAGTAAGTATGTGTAAGTTTCCTTAGAAGTAAAGTGGTAGTGTGTGTATAGCTGTATATGCAAATAAATGGATGTTCAATAGTTTTTTTGCATGTGTGAATATGTGTGTGAGTAACTTTTGCATGACTGTCGGTGTGTAACAGGATGTATAGGTCTATCACTGCATATGATGAGTGAATATATATATATGAATGACTATATAGAACTGTTGGTGAATGAGTGGATGTGTATATAAATGGTGGAATTACTGAATTGGTTGTTGTAACTGGTATAGGTATCTCCACTTTTTTGAAAATGTTAGTTTCTATTTTTGAATATGTGTTTCAAGGGTTACTTTACAGAGAAAGGAGGTCTTTCACTCTTTCACAAGGATGGTGTCATCAGTGATGTCATGAGTGATGTCACTGACCATGTCATGAGTGATGTAATATGTGACGTCATCAGCAGTGCATTGCAGGCGCACAAGTTATAGTGAGTCCAACTAACTAGAACGTGGAATTTCATTGGTATTATGTCAGTAAAATTTCCAGCTAACTAACTGGTGTGAAACCTATGGTTTTTTCAGTGAATTTAATAGGTTTTTTAAATGCTAATTCCCAACTATAACTGGTGTGAAACCTATGGTTTTTTCAGTGAATTTCTTAGGTTTTTTAAATGCAAATTCCTAACTATAACTGGTGTGAAACCTATGGTTTTTTCAGTGAATTTAATAGGTTTTTTAAATGCTAATTCCTAACTATAAGTCTCACTTTATAAGTAAGACTGTTAGCGCTCTAGTTGTTCTTTAGAACACTCTGGTACATTCTGTCATTGGGCTATAGTTGGGCTACATCTGGCTGATATTTGGGCTACATTTGTTTTTTTTTGTCTCTGGTGGCCATCTTTGGGCTACATTGGGCTACATTTGGGCTACATTTGGGCTCTAACATATATATAGCCCAATGTAGCACAATATATATTTTTTTCAAAGTGAATTTTCGTAAAAACCACTTGAGCATATATCTTGAGACATAGCAAAGGCACATCGGGCTACCAGTCCCTACAATTTTGCCAAATGTTTTTTTGTATATTGTTTTTTTTTAAATTTTTTTTTGCCTTGGAGCGCTTTCGGTGCGCGCCCCGGTGAGCGCCCCGGAAAGCGTAGTTTTATGAAGCGCCCCGGGGCGCGCACCGGGGAGCGTCCCGTAAGCGCCAATATCGCGAACGAAAACATAATCATGACGTATCGCGTAGCCGCGTCCGCGTGATACGCACGGCGTAAGCGCACCCAGAAGCACTCGAGCGAATACGATCGCGCAACGTAGGCGTCCGACGCGCTTACGCGACGCGCCCCTGGGCGCGTAAGCGCGTCGGGTCATGTGACCTGAAAATAACACTTTTCATTGGTTCATAACAGTTTTGGTTTCATAATGATGAAGCCCCTGGTCATGTGACCTAAAAATAACACTTTTCATTGGTTCAATACATTTTTTTTTCCAAAAGGATGAAAGACCCCACCTTTTTTCCTTATTTTGACTTTGTCCTTTGACTTAGGAAGACCTGTTTGTACTTGTCTGTACCTTTTTGATCTATATAATGGCTTCAGTAGCAGCAGCAGCTGGTGCATCTGCACCACCACCACAACCACCAAGAGGACCACCTCAAGATATCATTGGTGGTCAACAAGAGGAGGAAGAGGAGGAGGAGGAGGAAGAGGAGAGGAGAACATGGCTTGAAGCACAAAATACTCCATACCAGCCAAGACCACACATTATATGGGAGTTTTTTTCGATCCCAGTGGGGAAGAAAAAAGTAATGCAGCCAAGGTGACTTGCAAAATCTGTGGCGTGGAACTTTCCAGGGGAAACCCGAACAAGAAATATTCATTTGGAAACAACACGATGATACGCCACATGCAGCGCAAGCATCCAATAAATTATTCTGCTGCAGAGATGAGGGAACTGGCCAGTAACCCTCCCCAATCCACAAGCACCACCTCAAAAAGGAAGCAACCCACTCCGTGGGCACCAGAGGAAAGTGAGACGATGCCTTGCATTCAGCCACGATTTGCAGATTTCCGAACTATCGGTAAATATTGTGGGAAGACCATCTCCTACGGAGAACAGCGCGTAAAGCTCATCGTCCTTGCTGGGGACAACCACAAATGCCCCAATAAACCCAAATTATTTCTTTTCTTTTTTTTTTTTTGCTCCAGTTGAGCCATTTTCAGTTCCCTGTTTTTTCGTTTCTCCCCATGAAAAATACCAAAAAAATATAAAACTGTTCAGAAAACCCCAGATAAGTTAAAAACTCTTGTCATTCTTTTTTCGCTTTACACAACGACATTCCCGTTCACAAGCCATGTAAATTACATATCCCTGGTTTGCAAAAGAGCACCCCGCACATTGGAATAAAGGAAACATTTGCTCTGAACCATTTAATTAACTCTTTCTATTCCACGCAGGTAAAGTGCCTCGCTAAATTATTGCCACAAAAACATTGCACATATTTAATTATTTAGGGCAGCAACCAGCACACCATCAATGGCTAAATCCACTGAGTCATTACAAAAAAAAACCTCTTATCCCTGTAATATTACGTACTCTAGTGCAATTTATAAAAGGCAGGAAATGTTATTAGAATGAACTGCACCTCAAATGGTTATTCTACGATATGGAACATAACATGTAATAACAAAGCACATATTCACCCCAAAAAGGAACTCTTGTGGCTAACAGTTGTTTATTGCTACCCATTTTAACGATACTCATTTTATGAATCTCGGAAGAATGAAAGGGTGAATAAACCCACAGTAATCTGACTTTCTGTCCATAAGAACAAACATATTGCTTGTGTTGGTGTTTTAGTCCGTGAAGACACAAGACGCGGCATCTGACATCACTGCAATTCTTTAGTCACACTTGAGGGTCAAACAAAGCAAGGCACTCTTCATAGATACAGTACAACTCATCTCATTGTCCACTAAAGAAAATATATATCATATTCAAATCCTTCCTATTAGGAGTACTCTTTATTTTATAGATATAAAATATCTTTGTCGCCAGATGGGTTGCCATCTTACTTTGTCTTACTTACTGCCTACTACCCTCCTGGGCTATAAGCCATCAACCAAGACTCTACAGCCATCTCTGGCTCGGGCTCTTCTTTCAATCTGAATCCAGGTATCGTCCATTTCCTTGTAGTCAGCCTAGAGGCCTCAGCGCCAGGTGTTTATTTGAACTTTCTCTTTTCCATTTCCCTTGAGGGTTACAGGTCAATGCTTGCCTGGTGGTGTTTGACACAGGCTTGTGGAGTGTGTGGCCTACCCAGTGTCTTTTCAATATGTCTTTGTGGCCAATGAGTTGGTAAATCTGAAGCCATACTCGCGGTTGCTGATGGTGTTTGGTCAGCGGATTTGGAGGATCTACCTCAGATAGGTGTTGATGGAGGTCTGGATTTTTTTTCCATATTAAAAAGCATAATTTCCACATGCATGCAAAAAATTAACTGTATGTTAACTGAGGCATAAGGCAAAGATCATAGTCCCCTGAGTATAGACCCACCAGAGGGTTGGTGCTTTAATGCCAAGCTCAATCAACAGATGTGAGAACAGCTCCATATAGGTCAACCATTAGGAATAGGCAAGGTGCATAATGTAGGATTGTGCATTA
The DNA here is from genome assembly GCF_964263255.1 of Lissotriton vulgaris. NCBI lineage: Eukaryota > Metazoa > Chordata > Amphibia > Caudata > Salamandridae > Lissotriton > Lissotriton vulgaris. The sequence goes on from NC_141699.1 coordinate 956,787,592, forward strand.
CCGTGCAAATCCCATAGGAGCACATTGACAGAATAGCTGTTAAAATCCTGTCAATCGCTGACTGTTTTGTTTGCTCTCTCCTGAGCCTTGCTTTGCGTAGAGTTTCTTTTCCACTACTTGAGTGCGATGACTCAAGGGCAAGGGGCACTAGAGTTCTTACTCAACTACAAGTCCAGCAGTCCTGATAGACTGTACTAGGTCTGTAATAGATGGACGTTTTTAATTGTGGGCAAGCCCCACAGGGGGGGAGGAAGGAGAAGACACCAGAGTGTCTGATCACTCTCCTTACCATAATTCCAAAGGGCCATTGGCCAGTGTAAATTGTAGAATACAAAGTATTTTTATGAGGATCTCTTTCCTAAAGATACTTGTGCGAGAGGACCTAGGCATTTGCAGTTCCCGCCTTGCAGTATATCACCCTTGTATCGCATGTGTTCTATGCTATGACAGCAATATCACATCAATGTCATTGAACCACCCTCTAATCACATGGTAAGTGCAAGTAATTTGAGTGGATGTAAGAATAGCTATTATATACGCGCCACACTTAGCATGACGTAATAATGATAGATGATGTAGTTGATGCTATATAATTACATGTAACTGCTATCAGCCTATATACAATTTCATACAACTCTCCTCTCTGAGCGCGCACCAGTACAATAGCCACCCTTGGTCATACTTTGCAATAGAAAGGATCTCAGGGGCTCTTCTGTTAAAATAAAGTGTCCAGGAGTGCATATGCAATCAAAACATGGTACGTGTTGGCCTGGATTTTTTTTTTAACTCTCCTTTCCTTTCATACATTTCTACTGCACGCGGAATATTGTCTTGTTGTCTCTGCAGTCTACAGTACTGTAAACAATTGTATTTTATTTTCATTTAGAAAATAGTATTTTTCAATTAAGTTCTACATTAGAAATACAATCAATTAACTAAAACACTGCACAATACGGATTTAACCAGCCAAACCTTGCATCAAGGGAAAAACACATTAATCTAATCTAAACCCAGGCAAAGTCATTACCTGCACATACAAAGCTCTCATAACTAAAAATATAGCATAATTGCATAGCCACAACTTCACAATGACATTCAAGAAATATTATGTGCTATACCTTCTATCCCAAGAACATTTTGCTCCTTGTTCTCTTCTGAGACTTCAAACTTCCTTATAATATCAAGGCAATATTCTGTTGTTACATTATTCATCTGCAAAGAAATGAAGAAAACTATGGTTTGTCATTTTGCTTTTCTTTTGTGTCAATTACATGTTTTGCAGATTTATCTTTCTGTGATAGACAACATTAAAATAAAAACAACAGGACAACCAAAAATACAGTGGCCAAATCCAGCAGCATCGATTTCTGCAACCGGAGAGCTGCTCACGGCCGGGCTTTGCTCCGCTGTGCGCTTGTGCTGGGCGGCATCATCGTTGTGGTCAGAGGAGGGCCGGGCTTCGCTCTGCTGGTGGCCTGGCCGGGCTTGGCTCCGCCGGGTCACGAAGAAACCACAACTCCCAGCAGCCCCTTGCGGCAAGGAAGCCGCCACTGCCCTCGAAAGCAGGAAGTGCCTGGGGGCATAAAGGAGCACCTGCGAGAGAGTGCTGCGGGAGCCTTCTGCAACCGGAGAGCTGCTCACGGCCGGGCTTTGCTCCGCTGTGCGCTTGTGCTGGGCGGCATCATCGTTGTGGTCAGAGGAGGGCCGGGCTTCGCTCCGCTGGTGGCCTGGCCGGGCTTGGCTCCACCGGGTCACGAAGAAACCACAACTCCCAGCAGCCCCTTGCGGCAAGGAAGCCGCCGCCGCCCTCGAAACCAGGAAGTGCCTGGGGGCATAAAGGAACACCGGCTCCCTCGTCCCGCGGGACGTGCGTGGGCGCGCCCGGGAGAAGCCCGGGACAAGGGCGGGGCCGTCTGCGGCCGTCAGAGGCCAGAGGAGGCTGGGCTGGGCCACGGACTTTGGCTCCTTGTTTCTGGACTATGGACTTAGAGTAAGCCCTACTTTTTAATTATTGATGTATGTTTTGTTATATTAACTTGGTCTTATTGTCCTGATAGTTCTTTTTTACCACAATCAGGCTTGTCTCTTGCTACCTCATATACCCAAAAATTCGTATCTGTAGGGCCTCATTATGTCTAAGCTCAGGTCGGCTAAACCTGCGGCAGTAAATGAGGTCCGGACAATGGATAATTATCTTGTTAAAGTTGTAAGCAAAATTAATAAAGACAGGAGATTATCACTAGGTAGGGGTAGTCCAGATAGTTCACCTATAAAACTGAGTGCACCTTCCACACTGCTGCCTCATATAGACAGTGGTTTGCCAGCTGCAAATAATGATGACATAATTAATGATGCTACCATTATAACGCTAACAGAGGAGCGGGAAATTGTAACTGAAACTACCCTAGTCAGAGATCATCACCCTCCCCAAGGCCCTCTCCACCTCAAACACCTGTACGGAGGATAGTGCGTGCTTGCAAGAAGGCACCAGTCAAAAGGGTGGTGGGTAGGAAGACTAAAAAGACAGGCCCAACACCACAGATTAGGGAAGTTAGCCCAGAGCCTGCAAATACAGTGGGTGGGAGCACTTTACATCCAGCCCACATTGAACTCTTGGTTTCCATTATGGAGACTAAACTAAAGGCATTGATCAGACCCCTGGAGGAAAAGTTAGATCTAGTTGCCAGTGAGGTCTCTAGACTTGGTAGTCTTTTAGATTCCCATATGACTCGGCTTCCCACTCAGATGAGTCCTCAAACTGGCCTACAAGGTCATTCAGAGGGACCTGTTGGCCCAGTATCAGTTAGCTCTAGTGATAATGGCCTAGGGGTTACTGCTCAGGTGCCCACAGTTGTACACGTACCGAACATCCCAACTGCAAACCCACTAATAGTGGCAACACCTATAGTACAAATACCAGCACAACCCCAAGCAGCACTAAATAGTACCCAAAATAACCTAGCAGGGGGAGATACGGCCGGGCGAAGTAGGAACAGGAGGAAGAACTCTGTCAACCTCCCACCGGAGTGTGTTCCATACACGGTGGTCCTAACAAATGTACCTGAGGTTGACTCCTGCCTAACAGACCCAAGGCTAGAAACACATGCAGCCTTAAAAAATAAAACCCTTGCTTGGTTGAATAGAAACTGTGGCTTTCCGGATGCCTTTGCTAACGATATAATATCTACACGCAGAGTCAGTTGGATTGGCAATGGTAGGAAAAATACAAGTGGGGACTGTATTATTATAAATTTTAAACATCCGCAACACGTTGCAACTGTCCTCCTTAGAGCTGCCTCCCTACCAAACCTTGATAACTCAGTATGTGCTAGACCTCTTGGTTTTTTCTATAATCATCTGGACAACTCCCAACATCGAGTGCCTCATAACCAAAGGTATCTTGCACATGGGTATGGGAGGGGAATGACTGGTTGTGGGTCGAATGCTCCTTTAAATGTACCCCTGCAACACAATAGAGCGGACTCTTACTGTTATCAGGTGGAAAATAGGCAGTTTGATTACACTTTACCTCTCTTTAATCGTTTTTCTGCCCTGTCATCATTAGAGGAAAACGATTTACTGCCTGCTGTCCCGGAGAATTCTAGCCAGATACTAACTCCGTCTTTTAAAATTGCTACATGGAACATTGCTGGCTTGAAGAATAAAATTGGGAATGACGATTGGCTACAGTCATTAAAATCCTATGATATCATTGCCCTACAAGAGACTTGGGATCAAACAAATAGTTTTTCTCTGGATGGATTTTGCCATTTTTTCAACCCAGCCAGTAGTAGTGTGGCAGGAAGATCTAAGGGGGGCCTGTTAACCCTCTTCAAATTGGACAAAAAAGGAACTTTAACTCAATGTTCTTCGGGCTCGGAAAACTGTCTGATTGTTGAACTATCTATTCAGGATAAAACCAAGATTATGTTTGTTAATTTTTATAATTCACAGGCAAATGAGCATACCAGTCAAAACTTGGAACTATTGGATACATTTTTGTCAACGTACAGTACTAATGTTAATGCCTTTGAATTGATATTACTAGGGGACTTTAACATTCATCCATGTACATTACCCTGCATTATTCATGATGCTGATGGTCCCCCCCCCTCTCCACACCTGTCCATCTTGAACATACCAGGAGAGGAGAGCTCCTCGAAACATTTCTTGCAAGATGGAACTTACATGAATCTGGATGTGGGGATGGGAAAGATAGGTCCCCTACTTTCAAGGGTAAAGACGTGGGCACTATTATAGATTATATTTTTCTGTCTTCTTATTTGTTAAACAATGTGATAAAATACTATACAGAGGTGTCAGTTTTTAGCAATCATAACCCTGTTTTAATTGAAATGATGCATTCGGATTTATTTTCTTTACAATCAGTAAAAGTTAGAGGGGGACAAAATGTTATGGTAAAAGATCAAAACCGTAGGCTGAAATGGACAAAAATAGTCCCTGAAACTTTCCTTCAAGAGGTTTTGTCCAAAGTGGAGGATGAAGTTGCAATATGCTTAGCGAATAGAGTAGAATGTAAGGATGTTATAGCAGCATTTCATAATATCTGTATTGACATTAACCAAAGTCTGCAGATAAAATCGAGGCACCCACCGCTACAGGGAAATAGATGGTTCGATAGGAAATGCTCAAAAGCGCATGGCGTGCTATTAAAAACTCTGAAAGCCATTCCTAAGAACCGCGCTGATATCGCTAATGCTAGGATTGCTTATAAAAAAACTATCCTGGAAAGGAAGAGGGTCCTAAAAGACAACGCTTTGGCCCAACTTCTTGAACCGGAAACTTTAAAAGATAGTGGCCTTTTTTGGAAAATTATAAATCAGCCACTCTTTTCGGATGAAGAAAATACCCCCCTAGAGGCAAATATTCCAGATGAGGGCTGGATTGAACATTTTAGCCAAATATACTCGGAAGCTAGCAGTGCCACCACTTCTATCTCTACCACAGAAGCTGAGGAAATCACACCATTTACCCCTGTGGATGCCGTTATTTTTGTAGACACAGATGTGGAAAAAGCGATAGATCTGACCTTAAAAAATAAGGCACCGGGTCCCGATGGGGTACCAGGGGATGTCTTTAAAAGTGCCCCGAAATTTTGGTCTAAGGTCTTATGTAATGTTTTTAATGCTCTTTCATCTGATAAAATCCCGGATTCCTGGAAAAAATCCATCATTATACCGGTCTTCAAAAAAGGTAACAGGCAAGACCCATCCTGTTACAGACCCATTTCATTGATAGATTCATCGGTGAAAATACTGGGCCGGGTTATTTTATCAAAACTGAATGATTGGTTAATAGAAAATAGGGTCCTATCAAACGTTCAGTATGGCTTTAGATCAAAAAGGAGCACAATAGATCAAGGACTTAATTTGCATTTGTTGGTAGAAAAGTATACAAGGGCTAAAGAGGGGTCCATGTACTTAGGTTTCATGGATCTCTCGTCAGCCTTTGATCTGATAAACCGCGTTAAATTATGGAGAATTCTGCTTGAGATAGGATTAGATAGGGCACTTGTTTGCCTTTTAGCAGATTTACACACTGACCTAATAGCCTCGGTCAGAGTTACCCAGGAGGGGCGATGCACGAGCCACTTTAAATCAGAAAGGGGGGTTAGGCAGGGTTGTATCTTGGCCCCTCTTTTATTTACAGTCTACATAAATGCCCTGGAACCAGCACTTAGAGAGGCATCCATTGACATCCCACGTATAGGAGAGCTGGGAATCCCGGTTCTCCTACACGCGGATGACGCCGTTTTGCTCTCGCGCACTGGTGTCGGTCTCCAAAGACTCCTAGATGCCTTTGAGGACTTCATGGGGTCATTGGACTTAAAAATTAATGTAAAAAAGTCTCAAATAATGATACTGGGTAAGGGTACAAAAAATAAGCTCACAAAAACATTTACTTGTTTCAAACAAGAACTTTGCAGGGTTGCCACCTTCCTTTATCTAGGTATCACTTTTGATGATGAGGCACATGGGGCCCCCAGATAAAAAATAGGAATATCTCCCTTGCCAGATCTTCTTCTGCATTGCAGGGCTTTTTAAAAAAACGGGAGCAAGGCCAGTAGCAACTCTTTTAAAAATTTATAAAGCTAAATATCTTGCCGTTGCTACATATGGAAGTGCTATATGGGCCTATTGTTCCATGGAAAATTTACAGATCACATTTTTAAGAGCTGTTCTCTCTGTACCACAGTCCTCCTCAACATATATAGTTCACACTGAACTTGGTTTAGGTTATATTTCAGACCTGATTAAAGTGGCTCCTGTTCCGGCTTGGTTAAAGACATGGCTGAACCAAGAAATTCCCCTTAATCATATCATTCTAAAAGACTGCTTGCAACTGGACAGAGTAAATAAAATCCAGTGGCTAGCCTACATTAAGAACTGTCTTGTTAAAGTGGGAAGACCAGATCTCTTTTCTTCCCCGGCCTCTATAACTGTTAAAGATATTGAGCTCATTAAATGCCTGATGGGAGAAGCTTTAAGGCTGGAAAGGGAACAAGTAGAGCTCAAAAAGCCAACAGTGCGGACTAGTATTATTCTGAGCACTCATGCTGGACCAGAATCATACATAATTACTGTAAATCAACCTTTTCATCGCTTTCTTTTGATGCATTTTCGGTTCAATTTTATACATTTAACTCTTGGACATTTCTCTACTTGGAGTACCCCCGAAAATGCTATGCCGTGTTCCTGTGACAATTTTTCAATCCAGAACACTCTACATTTCTTAATGTTCTGTGATCACTACACGGCACCAAGAAGGAAATACTTGATCCCTATCTTAAAGGAGGCAGGTTTTTTGCAGGTAAGGCCGGCGCTCCTGTTCCTACAGCTATTACAGACCCCCAGGATTATGTTCCATGTTGCGAGTTTTTTAGTAGGGGCTGTTAGGATCAAGAAAAGGATGTTGCCCGATAATATAACAAATATGACCCCATAAGTGATGAAATCAAATACTGGTCATAGGAAAATGTTTTACAATATGAATTAATATCCTGAAATGCAATATGTACATATGGTTTTAACTTACTGACCTCTTTTTAATACTTTTTTAAACATTTTAGTCTGTTATATGATAATGTGTTTTTTATCTTTTTCCTTTTGTATAAAACTAGAGAATGTAAATTAATTAGGATATGATCATGTATAATTTTGTGTTGTTGTTTGTATAAGATTGTATTTTTGCCTATGTCTTTTTATGATATTAATTTATCGAAAATAAAGTATTTTGACTGACTGACTGACTGGCAAATCTACATATTTGTTTACATTCCAGCTGCAGTCTGCATATTAGGCTCCTGCTTCTAGTTGCAGTGTGGAATCCTGGGTATACGAGTCTCCCAGTTTAGATTAGGTAGAAGTAATTATGGTTCATCTTATGACTTGTGTGAGCCCTCAGACCGTCGAAGGAGTTTGAATAAATAAAGCGGTAGGGTACGGATAGATAAAGACGGTGAAGGAAAAAGGGGGCAACAAGTGCAGGAGAGGGAAGTCAATTACAAAAAAAGTTGGAGATCGCTCTAGGTTTGACATTTCATTGAAAATATGGACTCCTGTAGGAGATTGAGGAAATAAAAGGTAATCATAGAGCACCTAGGGAAAGGTTTGATTATGTCTGTCATCTGCACCGGGGGCTGGGGGGGGGGCAGGGTTGGTCTATTTTCCAAAACCTTTTTGGTTTTACTGTCCTACTGCAGAAATTCTCTTCATGCTTATTTATTTATTTGGAGATTTTTAAATAGCACTGGCAAGACCCGAGGGTATTAGCGCACTTTACAGCATTGACACAGGCAATAATATGAGAAAACAATTAGTAAAATTAAATAACTGAGTCGAGGGTTGCATCTGATTGGTGTTGAGAGATGCACAACAATCTATACATAGAGCAGAGTAGAGATTTCCAAAATGCGCTAGGGATTACAGTCCAGAGGGCTGAGTTGCAGATAGAGGAGGAGATCCTTTCACTGTATCTTAAAGATCATGAAAGAGTGGTTGGTCCCGAGACGTACAGGTAGGAGTTCCAGATTTTGGAGAAGAAGCTAGCCAGGCCTTTTTCTTTATGTTTCTTTGGGAGGATGAGATATAGGGTGTTGGTGCTTCTTAGGATTCTCGACTGGCCGGCCTTAGTGTGTTTGGCACCAGGTAGGCTGGCTTACCAGTGTGGAGGACTTTGTGAGTGAGAAAAGCAGTTTTGAAGTGACAGCGAGCTTTAATTAGGATCCACTTTTTCTGTGAAGGTAATATGTGATAATGGCTTTTGGCTCCGGTGACCATCCTTGCTGCTTCATTTAGAGGGGTCCTCAGGGGGCTATGTGGGACTTCACTGTGCCAGTGAGAGTAGCCTTCCCTTAGTCAAGTCTGGACAGAATCAGGACTTGCATTGCAGTTTCGAGATCATTCGGAAGGAGGAATGACTGATTTAATTAAGGAGTTTTAGGTTGCAGAAGACACTCCTCGTTGTGTTCGTATGTGTCAGCTCATGTTCAATCTTGGGTCCAGTGTGATCCCCAGCAATTTGGCAGAACTGCCAAGGATAGATTGCAGTTTAGAGAATTATGTAATTTAGCCACTCTTGGACCTGGGGGGTCTGTCTATTGTTGGTTAGGAGAAGAGTTCAGTATTTTCTTGCTTGAGTTTTGAATGGTTGCTTGATTGCCAGTTTTGGATTTTTATGAGCGAATCATTCAGTCTGCGTATGTCATCTAGAGAGGATATTTCCAAGTAAAGCTGATGTCGCCCGCATAGACGTGGTAGGGGATGTTTGCTTGTTTGAGTATGATGGTGATGGGCTAGATGTAGATATTGAAGAGTATAGGTGAGAAGACTGAGCCTTAGGGAACACTTTTGGTTACAGCAGAGGTATCTGAAGTAAAGTTTAATTTTTATTTGCTGAGAGCGGTAACGAGGAAATTATGTGAACCCATTGCAGAACCAAGACATCAGCTTCAATCAGTTGTTAGAGGGTATTTTGAAGAAGCTTGTGGTTGACTGTCGAAGGCTGCTGAGTCGGCAAGATGGCAGCCGCGTGATCTGAGTGGGTGTCACTCCCCAACCGCTGCTGCTGGGTCTTGGCGTTTACGAGAGAGGAGTGTATGGAGGGGATCACTGAGATGGTGGAATAATCTTTAGAAGAACAGCGGATCAATAGAGGATTGGAAGAAGTGGCATGTTTGGCGATTTGGAGAACCAAAAGCTGTGGCTGCAGTCAGTCCGGCTTGCAGTAACGGTTCTTCGCAGTCGCGCTCACCTGTGGATGTGGCGGGCGTGGTCTGCGGCAAAGTCTGGGCAGGACGGCGACTTGAACGGTTGTTTGAAAGTCGGTATGCCGCCCCGCAAGAATGGGAATCTACCCGTTCTCAACATTAAAGCTGCAGGGATGGCAGCGGCTGTGGTGGCGGCGGGAGGGAAGAAGATGCCGGCTTTGAATTCGGATGAAAATCCAAGAAAATTGAGAAAGCACCTGACAAGCCCGGCATTAAAGGAATGGCTACGAGCTCGAAGAAAGGGAATACTATCAAGGCGAAATGCTCCAAAATAACGCACTCCCCCTGCCTGATAAGCGATGAGGCTATGAGCGGAAAGGACGGACTGCTGGGGGGTGCCCCACAATCCCTTGATAAGGCTGGGCGAGGAAAGACACTGATCGTCCTTGGGATGTTTTCCGGTAAGCCCACCGGTACAAAAACGGTGGTAACACCCCCTCGCAGCATTGTGAATATAGCTGGTGTAATTAATGTAACCAATGTGCCCGAGCAAACCAAAACTACAGATGAAGTGGTCAGAGATATAGCCAACAAACCAGGGACTGCTAGCTCTAATAAAACTGTAATTACACCAACCCCTGAGGTAGCATATGTGTTAAACACTGCCGCAAGAGAGTCTGATGGGGATATCGAGAAACAAATACAAGGGACTGAGACCGACCCTGATACTACTTCTGTCTTCCAAACTCCTGTAGGGGGAATGCCAGATACGGGATCCGGTACTGGTGGCTTGCCAGATACACTGGACGGGAAGAGCTTTTTTTCTCTGGCTGAAGAGTCAGATATAGATAATAGCACAGACTCAGAATATTCGGAGGATATATCTGGAGAAGATAGTGGGAGTCTCCCAACCACTGCGGATACTTTAAGAAAGGCCACACTTCGGCATAATAAAATCAGGAAGACACCCTCAGCTAGCTTAGGACGACGAGAGAGCGGCTGCTCTGAGACTAGTGTCAACCTGCAGTGGGACTTTTCTACAACTAGTCTAGCAGGTGCAAGAGGGCTCAGAGGGCAGGAAGAAGATCTGGGGGCCCCCGGCAGTAAATATAACTTACCCACATCAAATACCCTGATATATGCCATGCTCAAATCTATACAAAGGGAAGCACGACAAGAGCATAAAAGAGCGCAGCTTACAACTAAGAAAATACAAGGGGCAATACGTAAAAACACTAAAGTCTGTGCAGAGGTTGTGGTTAGAACAACAGCCCTGGCGGAACAAATTGTTGGATTGGAAGCTGGTTTAGAAAATGCAGAATCTAAGACAACAGCTAATGATGAAAGGCTCACGGATATAATGTGGAAGCTGGAGAACTCTTAAAATTGGCTTCGCAGGAACAATGTACGTCTTTTATGGATTGATGAAAAAGCAGAGGGGGACGATGTAAGAGGGTTTGTGCTGAGACTGTTCATCACCACCCCCTTTTCTGAATCGTTTTTGGCCACTATAGGTGTGGCAGGGTATACTCAGACATGAGTCCCTTTCTCACTGCACCATCAGGATTCAAGCAAGCCGGGCCGAAGAAGGCTGAAATGCCAGAAACCGGTCCCCGGTAGCTTGTCTCCTTTCTGGTGAAGAATTGGCTTGGTAGTTTAGTCTGCCCTGTTCCCATGATGCACTGGGCCAGGGACAGACTGATTTGCATATAGCCAGGTTCTGAGCTGGGATGGTGCAGTGAGATAAATAACGGTGATGGATCAAGCCCTGATCTTTGGACGGGGTAAGAGTGGTCTGCTTAATTCAGACACTCTGTTCATCACCACCCCCTTTTCTGAATCGAGACTGTTCAAGTCGGCATTCCCAGAGCTAGCGCATTGGTGCTGGGAAACCGAGATTCAGAGAGTTCCTCGATTCCCCCTAATGATGAAAAAAAAAAAAAAGGCTCCGATGCTAAACCCCGAGCAATTTTAATTTTTCGGGGCAATTTTTTGTTGAGACAGGCTATCTTTGAAAAGGCACGACCAGACGCTAGGAAATCAGCTGCGGGCCAGACTTTCTTTGTGCGCCCGATTTTTGCCACGCAGCAGTAGAAAGGAGGTGGCGGCTCCGCCAGATGATTACCCCTTTCCAAAAAAAAGGATGTGAGGTCTATTTGATGAATCCAGCGCGGCTGAAGGTTATACACACCAAGGGAAGATCCGGGTATTCTCCTCGGAAGTCCAAGCCAAAAGTTATTTGAAGTAACTAACAGATGGCTAAATGACGCTAGCTTAGCTTGAAGTTTATGTAGCCTGTCTGATTTATTTTTGATTTGTCTCGTGGTTAAAGTTTGTTTGTTCCATAACTCTCAATTCCCTCATTGTTCTTGATGTAGTTTCACTGCGAGAGCTAGAGAGAGGAGGTGAAATTTGAGGGGTTTGAGGGTTTGAGGGTGAAGGATCTTTCCCCTTGTGGGTCCACTTGGTCCACCTGGTCCTTTTGTGGTCCTACTGTGGTAGGAGTAGGTTTCTTTCTTCTTAAGTTTTTTGTTTTTTTCTCTCTCATTTGGTGTTTCCAAGGTCGGGGAGTGACTGGGCGACACTCAGGAACGTGGGAGGCATCGCAAGGGTCTGAGGATCTTTTTTGCCTTTATGGTGGGTTTGAGGGTTTGAGGGGGGTTGGAGGGGTGGGTGGGGGGTCCACTGGAGGGAAAGGGGAGGTTTGATCTAATAATTGGGCATGTTTTTGGTAAGAGGATAGTTGTGACAGGGGTGGTACATTTTTCTATGGTTTTTTATGGATTGTTTATTTATACAGGATGGCAAGCATTAGGATAGCATCTATCAATATTTGCAGATTGAACGATCCAGTAAAACGGCGTAGGGTAAGAGAAGATGTCCGATTCTTGAGGGCAGATATTATCTGTCTTCAAGAGATGCACATTGAAGCTAGTCGCCATAAACTCCTCGAGTTTGAGGGTTTTCAGTTGATCTCTTGGACAAAGCTGGAGGCAAAGACTAAAGGGTTAGCGATACTGGCCCGCCGGGGGTTGGTCAATATAACTCGCTTTTCTGAGGATGAGCATGGTAGGTGGGTCATTATTCATGGTAATATCCATAATAAAGTATTTACATTGTGTTCCATCTGTGGTCCGGTATTGGACGACCCGGAACTTTATAATTGGCTTAATCTTGAGCTGGTCGGTTGGCCTGCTCCGCTCATATTATGCAGCGATTTTAACATCAACATAGCATGTGAGCTCGCCAATCGCCCAGACTTAGGGTATTCTGGGCGGAAACCTAAAGTCTACAGGTCTCTGGTTCAAATGCAAGAATTACATGGTTTGATTGAGACGTGGGCTTTTTTTTAGGAGCAATGACCCTGGGTTAACTTTTTTTTCAGCACCACATAAAACCCATTCTAGGTTGGGTTATTTTTTTATTTCTCTAAGTTTGACACAGGGAGCCAGTATAACTAGATATCCTAGAGCAATGTCCGACCATAATCCGTTAGTACTCGAGGTTAATATACAGTCCAGGGTAAAAAAACAAGACACATGGACTTTTAACCGGGGCTTGCTCAGAGACAGGGCCTATATTGAATGTATGGCGATATGGATAACCAGGTTTTACAATTAAATATAGGTAGCACCAATATACAGAATGTGTGGGATACACTTAAAGCGGGGATAAGGGGGGAGACCACTCGGTATGGATGGGAGAGTCAGAAAAGGAAAAAAGTGAAGGTACAGGAGTTATATAGAGAACTGGAAGAGGCAGAGATCAATCTTGCCAGGGTTTTGTCGGGTGGTGGAGAAGGTGACTCAGCACAAACACGGATAATAATTGCCAAGTCGACCATAACCGAAATCTCACAGTCCAAATCCGCAAGTAAATTCCTAGCCTGGCGATCTAAATCATATGAGAATAGTGAAAGAGCCAGTCAGATGCTAGCTTTAAGGACTAGAGAAAAAGTGGCTGCCTCACGTATTGACAGTATTATGGACCCAGATGTCGGGTTGGTTACTGAGGAAGGGGCAATAGTGCTGGCTTTCCAGAAATTTTACCAAAATGTATATTCTGAAGATATTAGAGATAATTATGGGGTTCAGGCGGAAATACAAAGATACCTTAGTGAAATCGAGGTAGGTGCACAATCATTGGAAGAGCAGGGTATGCTCCATGTCGCGATTAACTCTGACGAGCTACTGTTAGCTATAGATTCTCTCCCAATCGGCAAGGCTGTGGGGCCAGATTTTTTACCTGGAGAATTCTATAAGATTTTTCGACCCCAGCTTAATCCTGTCATGCTTGAGATGTTCCGAGTGGTTCAGAGCGGTGATAAGCCTCCTGAATCCTGGCGGAGGGCTAGGATAGTAACATTTCTAAAGAAAGGAAAGATATCGACGGATACTGGGTCTTACAGGCCAATTACTCTAATCAATAGCGATATCAAAATTTGTTCAAAGATTTTCGCAAATCGGCTGGCAGTAGTGATAAAAACATTGGCTTCTCCGCAGCAACATGGCTTCATACCTGGCCGAGAAACTATTGAACATATACGCTGTACAATTGCGTTATTCGACTACACTAAGGTTACAGGAGACCCTATGACTTTAATTCTGCTAGATGCGGAAAAAGCTTTCGATAGGGTTTCCTGGCCTTTTTTATGGGCCACATTGAAGCACGATGGTCTTGGGGAGAAATATATTCGAGCTATCCAGAGTATGTATATTCAACCAACAGCTCAAGTATCGGTGATGGGGACTCAATGGGCAACAATAAATATACTCAGAGGAACAAGGCAGGGGTGTCCTTGCTCCCCCCTATTGTTCGCCATCTACATCGATCCTTTAATCAAAAAAAAATGTAACGATTCATTAATTCAACCGGTGCAGGCTAAGGGTGATGATACGTAAATTTTAGGTTATGCTGATGATCTAGCCATTCTGACTGACTCCCCGCAGGTAGCACTACAAGAAATCAAAATTTTAACATCACAGTTTGGTGAGATATCAGGCTACCACTTAAATGAAGCAAAAACTCAAATAATCTGTAATGACAAAATCAGTTTAGCTGACCCCCGCATAGTAGGCAAATCCAAATATTTAGGGATAGAGATTAGTTCTAAACCCGAGGAAATAGTGGAGATCAACCTGAATCCACAAATACGTAAATCAGAAGCGGATGCTTGTCGAATGAATAATTTACAGCTGACATTGATGGGTAGATGTAACGTCATCAAAATGATATTTCTCCCCACGATTCTATATTGCCTTAGAGCGATTCCTCTGCTGATAGATCAAACTTGGTTCAAAAAACTAGATCGGATTACTTCATGGTTTTTATGGGCTGGAAAACGTCCTAGAAAGGCTTTGAAATGTATGACTTTGCCTGGAGATGGGGGGGGGGGGGGTGGGGGGGGGGTTGACAGTACCCAACTTTGAAGTATATTATTGGTCAATAACACTGAGACAAATCGCTTACCTATTAGATACAGGAGTTTGGGATCGTTCAGATACTTCAATATATTATTTAATTTTTGGGGTAGAGGCTAGGGGACTTTTGTTTCGACATATAGATTTAGCATATTTTAAAAGGGTGAGGTTTAAGGTGCTGCTTGGTGCCTTTAAAGTTTGGACGGCGGTTCGTAAAATACTTGAAATTGTAAGATTCCACATATATTCTCCTTTTGCAAGGAATATTCTCTTCCCAGACATTTTTCGGGATGCTTATTTTAAAGAGTGGTCAGCTCAAGGGGTTAATACCATAGGGAATATTATTTCTGATTCTAGGTTTATGACCTTCGAGGCCATAAAACAGAAATTTGGGATAGGGAATAAACAATTCTTTACATTTTTTCAGATTAGAGATTTTCTATGCAAAAGAACTGCCACCTGGGTACACATCCCGTTAGTGGAATTGATCAACGGGAACCAATCAACTATATCTTCTATATATAAATTACTAAACAAGAAAAAAAGTGATGATTTAACCAAGCATTTCGATAGGTGGCAGGAGAAGTTACAAGCGGGACAAGGTATATGTGAAGATACACTTGTGTATAGCCAATCTGCTTCCATCTCCGCTAATTTTCAGGTGCAATGTTTCAAAACTTGGCTCAATCTGTATATAACTCCCTCCCGAATTCATAAATGGGGGGAGGGACTGTTAGGATAAATTGCTCACGATGTGGGGAACTTGCGGCTGATAGTATACATATGTTTGCCACTTGCCCCACTTTGGGCCAACTGTTGAATAAAATAGAACAGCGTCTAGGCCAAGTTTTGGGATATACTGTATCATTGACACCCCAGGTTAATATGCTGGGAGTTTCTGACCAAAACATGGCTGACTTTCGTCTAAAAAAGATTCCCTTTGGACACCTTATACTTGAAATAACACTTATCTCACTCACATAAAACAAATATTAAAAAACATATGTTAAACTATAGAAGCAATTGCAACCAATATAACAAAAACACGCTATATTAAAATGATCCTGCACAGTTAATTCATATACATTGAAACACAATTAAAACACAATTAAAATTGGGAAACCGACATTATTCGAAGAAGGAAAATTACATACAAAAAATCATAAGCTTCTAATCAATAAAAAGCAGATACAAAACAGAAAATTAATTCAGCCAAGCGGTCAGAGTTATCCTCAGTTCATGTAAGGTGTATTTCTCCTTTGGCATCGACGCGTTTCGGTGGATACTAATATACGCCCACCTTCATCAGGATTACATGTAATGTTTCCCCAAACATTCTCTAATCCAATTGAGTTAAGACCCTTCCAAACTTGGGGTGTACACCTCCTATTCAGGTAGTTCACGTCCAGCGAGAATAAAAGTTTTCATTTAAAAATTATTATGGAGCATATATTTCTGGAAAAGAAAATAACAAGACCACAAAGAGAGCACAATTAGACACAATAAGAAAGGTTTATGTTTCCGAATTCAGGGTTCCAGAAAAGCTCTCTAAATACACAATGCTCGCCAATCAGATCGTGCTCACATCAAAATTACTTCCAATTGGACGGCGATTTTAACAAAAAATATGTGATTCACACTCTTTTATACAGAGTCAGGTTCTCCATCAGTTTTTTGTCTCCTATGGCTGTAAAATCAATCTCACTACATCAAGAGGGGACGATGTACTTACATCCTCCAAGTAACTGTGCTTGTGTATAATGCACAGGAGGCTAACTTCTTTATCACAAACGCGATGAAACCATCTGCTTCTGTACGAATTTTAGACGCTTCAAAACGTTCTAACGGTTCCACTAATGCACGCGGTAGGATAAGGTCGTGAAATGGCGAGGCTTGGAAAGTGCACGTTGATAGCTTCCGCCGTTTAAAATATATTGGATCTCATACAGCGAGTTCGAAGTTTCTATAAAGGCTTCAACACTTCAAATGACGAACGTGTGCATCCTTAGCTCACGGTGTACGAACGTACCGCGTGCAACCCGGTAGCTTCCAAGTGAGTAAACATGGCTGAACCAGAGGGGAAGCTGCTTTTCGTTGCAATGGCTGTGTTGAGGTTATGTTTAGCGACAGTTTGTTTGGAACCAGTCCCCCCGACCCTACATGTATGGTTTAGTAAATTTTTATGTGTATATAAGTGGGAAATATCTGTATATAAGAGAAGAGAATATAGGGCTCGGAGGGAGGGTGAACCGATGTGGGGAATCTCTAACTAATTGGTTGAATTCAGAGCAATGACGCCCAGTACTGATTGATTGATTTATTTATCTATATTTATGTTTTCATCTATGAACGACTGATACTGTTGATAATTATCCTCTTTACCCTGTTGGGATCCTTTCGGGGTGGGTGGGGGGTGGGTTTGGGGTGGGTTGGGGTATAATCATGAAAAAGAGGATTTAAGGCATGGCAATTTAACGTTTGCTTTTTTCTTTCTGTATGATTTCCGTCCATGTCTTATGTCCTAATAAAAATTGTTTAAAAAAAAAAAAAGGATCAGGCTCTGCACTCCACACCTAATCTGTAAAGGTTAATTCCTCACTGATGATGAATGTTTATTGAGGTATATGAAGTAGCTATACGCCCCTCACAGGGAGTCAGGGATCATGCTACCATCAATTAAATGTTATGTCAACTATTGGGATACCTGCTTTTTACAAAAAAAAAACATGCAACAAATCTATTCTCAAATAGATGTGTCTGGGTAAAAAGTTTAATTTGGTGTTTGTATGAACGACTACAAGGTACACCTAATTAATTCCAATAATGAACGGAAAATAGAAATGCTTATTGGTTAGCTGCAAAACCATCACCATTCTCACTAGAATCAGTGGGAGTTACATTTTTTTCTAATTTCAATTGTAAACTTCCTTAGGAGGGTCATATATTTCTGACTTTAATGCCACTGACATTTTCAATTGAGAACAAACAACAAAAACGTTGCTTATTCTTTTACTGCCACCTCAAAAAGTATCTAATTCACGAACATTAATACATTTAGTTTGGATGTGCCACATTCCTACACTATAGGTCTATTTACAACTGATAAACAAATGAATTATAGATAGCGTCATACTTGTGAGATAATTATGAGTTTCATAACTCACTTATAGGAATGTAAGATGAGTTGTGAATGTAAGGCCAATTTTTCATAGTTTGCACTGCAGGATAAGGCCAGAGTAAAGTTATGGAAATAAATACATTTTGCAACTATTCAGATTCGCCATTGGCCATGCTGAGGTTGTGTTCACTGATAAAGTTGACAAAGTCCAGCAATCTAGCAGGGTGAACTGCCCTAATGGTATTAAAATCAAGCCATTTTGTACTGGGTGTTAACAGACATTAGAATAATGGAGAACAAAATTAGCTATGGTCGGGTTTCGTTTCAAGAAGAATTTTTTCATCCAGTTCATTTTTCTTATATTTTGTAAATCTTTTTCTTGAGGTTTCTTGCAAACAACAACATAGATAACGATACATAACCCAACAAACCCCCCAGGAAGCTGCGGCACAAGTACACAAGCAAAATGATATGGGTCAATATCAGTCTGATCCAGAATGTAAATACTTTTTCAAAGAAATATTTTGTTAATTAGGATTGCTGAAAACATTATCTGTTTGCACGAAGCAAAAATTCAGCAATCTAAAGCATTATTTGCTGTGGAGAGCTGAATGATTATAGTGGGCCAGACAATCGTAATAATTTCAAAGTCATGCAAGAATCCAGAACACTTTATTTTACCAGCTTCCTTAGAGGCAAAAACTTTTGTTATTTTACCTTCTGTTCCACTTTAAGAAATTGCCCCAGCTCCTCTACTGTCAAATGATCTTTTTTGCCGCTGTAGCTCAAAAGCAGCAGGTACAAGTCACGCCTCAAGGACATCATCTTGTAAAACACCGAAAACTCTTCGAATGTTAGGGTTCCCTGATTCTCGTCAGTGTCTGCTTCCTGGAGAGTGAAATAACAGAGTAAGTTTTTAATGAGAGCAGAGGGGCAAATACAAGGAAACAAACAATATATGTGAAATATTTCACTTTATACAGAACAAAGTGGTTTTCAAGAATATGTCAGCTTGTATCTTCTGATAGAAGTCGTACGTGGTTCAAATCCCTTCCTAAACCATGTAAAGCAAAAACAAAACCTTTTCATCACTAACAGGAGGATAGCCGTACACGTCCTGCAGACAACTCAGCCCTTAATTGCTCTCAAAATGTCCCAGAGGGGAGTACATAAGCCATCACTTCTGTGGCTTTCAGCATCTGCCTAAGAGGATTTATTCAGGATTTAGAAAACATCTTAGAAAGGTTTTCTAACATCTTGATCAGTCGCTTTTACTCTTATCTCAACATAAAACATACGGTAGAAAAACGTGATGTATTCCCAGCTGATCCAGCGCCTGGCAGTAATAAACTCAGAGGAAAAGCTGTGCTTGTATGCAAGCTATCAATAAAGTACAACATCTATTTACATTCTGACATTACTTTCATTTTACTGTACGTTCTCGAGCAAAACATATTTTCAACAAGACTGCATTGCCTAAAGTAACAATAAACAATAAGCCACGTGCATAAATGGTGCAGTGCTGTTCAATGCTGGTCCACAGAAGTGTGGTACAGAATTGAAGGCTATTTTCACGAGGATAGTTTAGCCAAGATATGAATGAAACTAATTTACCTATTCGCTGGTTATCCTAAAAATCTGGGATAAGCCACCTTTCTTCCCCCGCCAACCAATTGTACAATCCTTGTAATGTGCACATATTTCACCTGTCCTAAAAACCTTCAATATCAAGTTTGTAGCAAAGGGTGACGGTGTTGGTAGCAGCCCTGAAGAGCGCTTGCCTGTAACTGGAACCACCGACAGTGTGGTATACAAAAATGATATAAATTATGGGTTCCAATCTATAATCAAAATGTTTCTCAAACACTGAGGTAGCATGTATTTGACAATACAATCCTAAAATATGGTCATTACTCTAGCAAAGAAACGAAAGAAATGAAAATAGGTTTTATAAAGTGCTCGATTGCCCATGGGCATCTTGGCGCTAGTCTAACAACAGAGTGGGTAAAAAGACAGAAGACAAACCAGAGGAACTATAGGTTAAAAATCCAGGTTTTAAGTTTCTTTCTTAAGGAGGACAGGGAAGTACTAGTCTTTAGATGGAGCGGTAAGGCATTCCATTGTTTAGTTGTTCCATAACTAAAGCTTCTTACATTCTAGAGAACTTGTTTGAATTTAGGAACCATAAGATTGAATGCTGATGAAGAGCACAATGACCTAGGGGGAACATATCAGATACATTTATTTACAAAATAGTTCGGCCACTCATAATACAAGGATTTGAAGACAATGCACAAAGTCTTGAAATCTATACGCTTGTGAACTGGCAACTAGTGAAGATGAACCAGCGCCTTACCGGCAGACTGGTGCCTAGGTGTTCCAACCAGCAATCAGGCAGCAGAGTTCTACAAGAACTGTAGCTTATTCAGTAAGCGTTTTTGTAGGTTAATGTACAAGGTATTGCAATAATCTATTTTAGAGAGAGTGAGGGTGCTACTAATTACCTCAAATCACCGGGATGAAATGCAGAATTTTTCTCAGGATTTTTAAAGTAAGAAAAGCGGAGGAAGTGATTGCATTCGCCTCCTTGTCGAACGACAGGTGTTTGTCACAGACAACACCCTGGTTTTTCACTTTTGTCACTGGAAGCGGAACACAGCCTAGCTCATATGGCCACCAGATGGAAGACCAACATGATACATTATTGCCCAATATCAAGACTTCGGTTTGTCACAATTTAGTTTTAGGCAACTACTTATCGTCCATTTGTTAATTTGTTGCATACAACTGAGGAAATTGGCAGCCGTCTCTTGCTGATTTTAAGAGACAATTTGGGTGTCGTCAGCATTGCGGACAACTGAGAAACCACATTTTGTATCACAGTGGCTAAAGTAGTAACATATAAATTAAACAATGTAGGGCTCAATGAAGAAGAAGGCTGGGTTTCTCTCTTTCCAAACTCATGCTAGAATCTGTGTTAAGGGGCTAGCACAATGCACTTACTGATTAAGTCGATAAGCATAATTGTGATAGACAATGTATTATTCTCTCACCCTTGTTGTGACCTGCCATTTTCATTGTTATTTTATCTAACACAGAGGAAGGGCTGGTTGGGTGACCTATTGAATAGGTTATGAGCTACTTGGATCTAGCAGGAAACACCTGTGCCCATACTTAAAATTCTCCAGGTAGCGATTTTAACATTAGGATGGGGCTGGGGCTGGAACACTGGGTTCAGAAGATGTGGAAGTCTATGAGGTCTATTGTGACTTCCCCCAATGAAAATGGAGTTAAAGATTGAAAATAATGGGGTGGAGCAAGCTTGTAGCTCTGCAAATTGTATTTGACTTTAAAATAATGAATGTAAGAGTGGTTGAGGATTGGCCGACTTGCCCATGTATGTAGAAAAGTAATGCCCAAACAGATATTCCGTTCATGCAGAGGACTGGACTCTGTTGAGGATCAAGAAGGTGACGCCTAGGGTTGAGTCATCTCATAGTCCGCCAGTGGTAAATCTCAAAGTGTCCACATTTTTTTTTTGCACCACAAAGGGTGAGTTAATAAGCTGTGCCCTCCAGGGTAGCAATGGAAGAGGAGGACACTTGGATGTCAAACTTACTAGCCTAATTCCAGTCATACAATATTTAGGGAAAGAGCCACTTTCACCAAAAAAGTCCAGGAGGTTAATTTACTATTATAACTCCAGTACCGTAAAAGTTTGGGCAAAATTGAAAATCTCACAAGTATTTTAAGACAGGGTTAAATGGTGGCAAAATTATGTTCATCGAAGAGCTGTCCAGAGGGCACTAATCAAGGCAAAAAACTAGAAATACCAAGTAACAAGGACCAGGAAAGAAGTGAGGTGTGCTCACTTTTTCTGGTGATTCAAACCATACTAAATGCCACAGTGCAGAGACAGAGACTAACCCCTCACTAGATTCCAATCAGCAGCAAATAATTCTAGAGTACCCGTTGTTCATAACGTCTGAAGGGGATAACATAAAATGGGAAGGTTCTGTAAGGGACCAAGAATGGATAGGACCAACTATTACATTTATAGGTAAAGTTTGGGTTTCGCTGGGGCTGGAAGAGCACTACTCTCCAACCCATGCTATTGAGTGTTTGGCTGGTGTACCATTCCATGCCTATAGATTGGAGTGCTTTCACTGAAATGCAAGTGGGACCCTTTTACATAAGAAAATGCACTCAATCACCACACATATTTCCTTATCTCAAAAATTCATTGTATACATAAAGTAACCCTTTTTTGTACTTTTTAACTGCAGTATACTTTATGTTTTGTCAGGATGCCAGTACCAACATCATTTTTACTACTACCACCACAAACATCAGCATCACCCCATCGCTGTGACCATTTCAAATACCACAACATTTGAGCATTGTTTACCACATGAAAGCCAGCCCTATTGGATTTGCCAGTGCTACTTTACGTGATAAGTAATAGCTACAATTACTTCCGTCTATGGTGAGTTTCATTTTATTTTAATTGTGATTAGTGGTCATTCACTGTGAAGGACTTACAGCTAGATTCATGAAGAACACATTTTGCGATTCCTTAATAGCGAAATTTACGGATTCGCTATAGCAAAATGCTATTCATCAAGAAATAACTCAAGAAATAGCGATTTCTAATTATTCCTTAATTGCGACTCGCAAATTGCGAGTCGCAATTAAGGAATATCTCCCCATTCATTCCTATGGGCCTAGAGGCCCATAGGATTGAATGGGAAGACACTCGCAATTTGCTAATCGCAAATAGCGATTCGCAAAATGAAATTGCGATTTCAAGGGTGCAGGGGTGTCCTAAGGACACCCTGTAACACCCCTGAAATGTGAATTTACACTGATGTTGTGCACACACATGTCCAAAGGACGTGTGTGTGTAACATGCAACTTAGAAAAATGCATTTAAATGCATTTTTCTAAGTTTTCGCTATTTACCACGAGGTTTGACTTCATGGTAAATAGCGGTCCTAAATTGCGAATTCGCAATTTTTAAATGTTTCATGAATAGGATTTAAGGAATCTCTAATAGAGATTCCTTAAATGCTAATCCTCGCAAATTTGCGAATTCTTTATTAGCGATTTTTGCATTTGGGATGATGAATCCCAAATGCAAAACTTGCACTTGCAAAGGGCCAGATTCTCAGAATCTGGCACTTTTGCGAGCGCATTTCGCATGATGAATCTGGCTGATTATGGCTAAAAGAGCATCAAAGTTTGAAGTCATACTTTAAGTCTTTAAAATAATACATATGTTTTAACCACTGTAACATTCATGCTGATTGAGCTGGTCAAACACAAATTCACCATTGCTAAGTGCTAATAATATTAAATATATTAGTTCAATAATATTGTGAAATATGGGTCAGCTGCACGGTGCTGCGATACCAGCATCAAGATAACATTTGAGTACAACAAGTATTAATTTAGCTACAGAAAAGGATCTCTGTAGCCAAAGTGTCTTTCAAAACCTCTGAAAGAGTAGCCTGAGACAAGAATAACTACAAAGGCAAAATGGATCACCCCATATCACGCCTAATATTCTCTGTGTTTTACTTTGGAATGAGTTTTAAAAAGTGGCATAAACCTCCAACATAGAGCTCTTTCCTCTGGGGGCTGAAAACAAGGTTTAATTAGCAAAATAAAAGCTAAAATGTTAAAGGTGAATGTTGAAATTAGTCATTTAAATGCATGTTGTAAAAGACAGCCCCGTTTTAGTCCGACAGCCCTACATACATGAGAGTGTTCCATTTAAGAAGTACAGGGTTTTCAGGCTCATGCATTAGAGTAGATGTACATGTTGAAACTGCACATGCATTATGCATTTGCCGACATTTCCAATTTCAACTGTTGCAACCCAAAACATAGCAATAATGTAGTTTTCTCAACACATCCTGCTACAGCAGAAATCCACTGTGTAATTCCTTCTGTGATCCCATGGAACCAGTGAAAAAGGCAGAAAGCAGGAAGCTACTTCCACGCGAGAGCATTATTTTGTGCATGTGCCTTGCTTGCGATACACTGTTGTATACAATAAAGGGCTTGGA
Organism: Lissotriton vulgaris; assembly: GCF_964263255.1. NCBI lineage: Eukaryota > Metazoa > Chordata > Amphibia > Caudata > Salamandridae > Lissotriton > Lissotriton vulgaris. The sequence goes on from NC_141699.1 coordinate 956,811,430, forward strand.
GCCTGCCCAAGCTTACCATTTGTCTGCTTCTGCGTCACTCTTCTCTGCAGATGCTTTAATTTGGCAGTGCAGCCGAAACGTCATTTCCGCCACTTTCTTTGGAGCAGGGACCAAGCACAGCTGAATTCAGTTTAATCAGTGCCCGTCCGCTGCTCCCAGCATGATTCAGGTACTATTTTTTGGATTTTGGCCAGCTAAAACGTCACTTCAGACTTTTTGCTTGCCCTCGAATCTGCCTGGTTTCGCTTTCCCACTACTGCTGTTTTACTTTTCATCCCCACGCCCTCCCTCACTGCTACTGCACCTATCCTCTATTTGAGTGCCCACCTGGCACTCTTTCACTCCACCCACAGCAGCAAATAGCAGGATGCTGCTGAGGGACTAAGGGTCAACTGTGGATTCCTCTTAAGGGTCAAAGTGTGTGCGATCTCATTTCCGCTGTCTGAGCAGTTTAGCAAATGCGTCAATCCCTGAACTCTTAGGGTATTAGGTTTTCATGGTGGGGGCCAACGCACACTTCACAAACAACTTCCACTGCATATGTCTTAATGCTGTGCATAATGCAGGTTGGTCACTTGTGGAGGAGTGTGCCCAAATACTGGTTCCGAAACCTTGTTACAAACATGCCCTATTTATGGTTGATAATTGCTTGTAGTGGAGGTTTGATGGTTGTGGAGGGTTGCTGGTGCCTAGGCACCCTATCCAAATACTAATGCGGATTGAATGCAGAGTCTGGCCGAAGACTATGACATGGGTGATGTCATTTAACATAGAAAGAGAGAGTGCGTGAGTATATTCACTGAAAAAACAAAGGCTAAAGTGACTTTATACATACATGAAAATGTCAGTGCCAACATAACGTTTTAAACTCAAAATACCACGGAAATTCCCTAGTTGCAGTTAGCAGAGCTAACTGTAACTTGCGGCTTGCCATGCACTGCTTATGACCTCACATATTACATTACTCATGACATGTTCTATGACATCATTTATTACATTACTGATGACATCTCAAAATGACATAATTGATGACATCACTCATGAACTCATCCATGTACTACTGTACACATTACTCTATAAAAGAGCATAGCAATAGAGGTATGAAAGCCTTTTAAGACTCTCCTTTTTATGATTTTGGTCCCAGGGGACGGGGTCTAACAAGGCCCGGGCAGAGGGGTTGGGCATCCCCCTCCCCATACTGTTTTGGGCCCGAGGAATCTGGTCCCCAGGGCCAACATCAGCTCAGCGAGGGGGCCACGCAAAACCACCTTAATTAACGTACCAGGCCCTGGGGAATGGGGTTCCAGGGGCTCAAAATTGGCTCTGGAAGGATGGCCAATTTTGGAAAAGGTGATGGACAGAGTTTCTGAATCATGCAGAATACTCCTACCCAGTCAAGAGATCAGGGCTTGATCCATCACCGTTTTTTAGCTCACTGCACCATCCCAGCTCAGAACCTGGCTACATGCAAATTAGTCTGTTCCTGTCCGAGAGCATGATGGGAACAGGGCAAACCAAACTACCAAGCCAATTCTTATACTGGGAAGGAGACAAGCTTCCGGGGACCGGTTTCTGGCATTTCAGCCGTCGTCGGCCCGGCTTGCTTGAATCCTGATGGTGCAATGAGCAAGGGACTCACGTCTGAGTATACCCTCCCACACTTAGTGTGGATAAAATCAATTTTGGAAAAGGTGATGGACAGAGTTTCTGAATGATGCAGAATACTCCTACCCAGTCAAGAGATCAGGGCTTGATCCATCACCGTTTTTTAGCTCACTGCGCCATCCCAGCTCAGAACCTGGCTACATGCAAATTAGTCTGTTCCTGTCCCAGTGCATGATGGGAACAGGGCAAACCAAACTACCAAGCCAATTCTAATACTGGGAAGGAGACAAGCTTCCGGGGACCGGTTTCTGGCATTTCAGCCGTCGTCGGCCCGGCTTGCTTGAATCCTGATGGTGCAATGAGCAAGGGACTCACGTCTGAGTATACCCTCCCACACTTAGTGTGGATAAAATCAATTTTGGAAAAGGTGATGGACAGAGTTTCTGAATCATGCAGAATACTCCTACCCAGTCAAGAGATCAGGGCTTGATCCATCACCGTTTTTTAGCTCACTGCACCATCCCAGCTCAGAACCTGGCTACATGCAAATTATTCTGTTCCTGTCCCAGTGCATGATGGGAACAGGGCAAACCAAACTACCAAGCCAATTCTTATACTGGGAAGGAGACAAGCTTCCGGGGACCGGTTTCTGGCATTTCAGCCGTCGTCGGCCCGGCTTGCTTGAATCCTGATGGTGCAATGAGCAAGGGACTCACGTCTGAGTATACCCTCCCACACTTAGTGTGGATAAAATCAATTTTGGAAAAGGTGATGGACAGAGTTTCTGAATGATGCAGAATACTCCTACCTGGAAGGATGGCCTCCAGATAATATGGGAGCCCCGTGAGATGGCGACAGAAAACAACAACTTTGTTAATATTTTGGCCCGGGGAGGAGGGGTCCCTCGGGATCACTCCACAGGGCCTAGGAAGAAAGGGTATCCTTACCCTGCCCCCATATATATTTTTATTCTCAAACTTGAGGATAGGGGGCAAAGCCCCTGAGTCCTGACATTTTTCTCACATTGATGGCTGCCAATCAAAGTCGCACTCCAGTGGGAGCAAACTGGCCCTAGAGAAAAAAGCTCCAAAGGCCAATCAGAAAGCTCTATTTAGTAAAACCGTCCAGATATACAATTATTTTCCTGTCTTACATTTTCAAAAACTACCAAATGGATTTACACATCATCACAAAAAGCACTATCTGTGGACTGAGATCTAGCTTCCTGCCAAATTTGGTGTCATTTCATTTGCAGTTGTTGTGAAAATACTTCTGAAAAAAGTCTATGGAAAATGCATGAGCAGAGGTGAATTCACTTTTTTTGTTGTAAAGATTTGAGAAGATTCTTCAAACAGAGCCAGTTATTAGCAAAACAAAAAATGCTTTGTCTATGGTAACGCAATTCTAACTATTTATACCCAGTGTCATCATTATTCTACAATGAGGGCGCTATTAAGTGACTGAGAAAATAAGTTGGCTCTCCCTGTAGATGTGGAAAGGGAATGCTGTTCTTATACAGATGTTTCTAACTATTGTTAGCCCCTTTATAACAACATTACAGTTTGCCTAAACTTACTATAAAAAACCCACGCCCCATACTTTAAATACCCAGGTTTCAACCTGCATTAACATTTAATTCTTAATTTACTTTACCCGCTCCGTAGAGAAGGCTTTATATTTAACACCTCCTATTCCAACAATTAAATAGCACCTCATTTTTGTCTTGTATACAAAATATTAGCACTAATGGCTCAGTAGATGCTGCAGTTGATCATTTGGAAGTTGTTAACTCCGACAGCCTTATCCCAACTTTCTGCCTTCCTCCTCCACCATTTCTGACCTCGATTTTGCTGCTATTAGGAATCTGCGCATTTTATCCCAAACATGGCAATATTGGCTCATCCCATTTTGGCACATTTAATTTACTTACAAGTCCCTAGTAAAGTGGTTCTCCCTGTACCCAGGGCCTGTAAATTAAATACTACTAGTGGGCCTGCAGCACTGATTGTGCCACCCACTTATGGAGCCCTTTAACCATGTCTCAGGCCTGCCACTGTGGAGCCTGTGAGTGTGGTTTACACTCACATGTTAACCTATCAAAGAAAAAACCTTTTGCCAGGCCCAAAACTTCCCTTTTTATAAATATAAGTCAACCCTAATGTAGGTCCTGGACTACCCAGAGGACAGGGTGCAATGTAGTTCAAAGGCAGGACATGTACTTTTAGGTTTTGCATGCCCTGGCAGTGAAAAACACTTACATGTGTTTTTCACTACAGCAAGACTTGTATCTCCCATAAGATAACGATGGTGGTGCCACCTCAGTCTTGGACCCTTAGAAGTGGGCCAAAGGGGCTTGCCAGGGGAACCGGCGCATCTTTTCCTTGGCTGAGCGGTGCATCTCCTAGCAGAACCGACTCATCGCCGCTGCTGCATGGATTGGACCGGTCGCAAAAGAATCACATCAGCACCCACTCCTGCCTCAGTGACACATTGCCTTCAAAGCCCCCTCTGAGCAATGTTTTTCCCAGAGCAAGCTCCTCGCATCCCTTCTCAACGCCAGCCTCGACGACGGAACTCCCCTTGCAGCTTCACCACTCAACGGAACCGACATATCAACTATGTTGGGTCTCACATTCTCGACATCGGACTTCATATCACAAGCCCGGCCGACACGATCCTCGACGTCGATACAACACATTGCCTCTGCTGCACAAAGCATCTTCTACGCAGGTCCATGCAATGCTCAGCAACCCAGATTTAAGGTTCTTTGTTCAGCAGGTCTAACTGCTTTCCTGTAGCTGGCCCGTGCTCCATTGTGCTATGCTTGAATTTGTGGTTCTGTCCCGATCCTGCCCAACCAGATATCCCCAATAGTGCTTTTTCTTTCTTGGTGCTATTTTTAGCTATACACTTTAAAAATCAATCTCTCCAGTTCTACTAATTGGATTTTTGTCATTTTTATCTTGTTTTATTTATTCAAATCAGAGCTATTTTTCTAACTTGGTGTGGAAATGTTTTGTGTGTGGCGTTTTCACAGTTTTACTGTTTGAAGCGTTACTCAAATACTTTGTACACAGGCCATACGTTAAGCCTGACTGCTCTGTGCCAGGCTACCAGAGGTTGAGCACAGGTTCATTTAGGGTTTGCGTCTTGCTCGGACTAGGACTGTGGTTGAAGCTTGGCCAGGACTTACACCCCAGTACACTTGACAATCTGCTGCTGGTGTTGGAATTGCATGTTTTTATGCATGTGTGAATGTTTTATAGACAAGGATGAGGAAGATATCTGAGAACTTCACAAAACTGTGCCCTAGTTTTAACTTTCTAGATCACTCCCCATAAGATCTAGAATAAAAAGTACCTCTTATTTTGTTCTTTTTTAGACAGTCTCCAGTGTAAGAATTTTCTTCGTGTCTTGCAGCTTTGATACCATCAAGCTGGCATTCAAGCATGCTACCCTTTTGTCATAAATACATAACGTTAGTGTTCTATTTTTTCATTAGAACATTGTGGAAAATGTGCAGTCAAATACTGGGAAATCAACTGACTGGCTCCTGTTTAAAGTACATGTTCAACTCAGAATGTCAGACTTTTCCACTTAATTGAGGATGCGAGTATGATCTTACAGAAAATGTGCTCTTGTTTTAGCACATTCCATAACCTATATGGCAAAATCATGAGAGAAAATCGTTTTCTCTCAAACATGGTTAATCAAATCCCTGAAGAAGGTCAGCATTTTCCACAGGGTGAAATCACCTGAGAAAACACTATAATACCTAGAAAGTTAGAACACCACAAATTGTTTATTTTGTCTCTAAAATTGGTATCATGCTTTATATGGGCTTCTTTTTGTGACCCTCAAAACGTGGCTTTCCCTAAAATTATTTCAATGAGGACCAAGTCCACGGGTCCCGTAACCACTGCCATAACGTATTGCCCAAGTGTGACCAGCCAATTAGTGGTGATCCCTTTGGTCCCCCCCCATCTGGCCGCTACGGGTCAGTGTGTGCTAAACCTGTCCCATTTTTTAGGTCGAGCCTGAGTCAGCATGCATGCACTACTGTGTGATACGTGTCGTAGTGGAGTATTTAAGAGAAACCCCACCCACTCTCCACACCTATTTTTCATTGGCTTGTGTCATTGTTCTTTGTAAATGTGGGCTTCTCATTGGATAATAGGCATGTTAGTCCCTCCTTAGTACCACCTTGTCTTCATTTGTAACCTCCCATGAGGACTGGCCCCTTTACTTCGGTCGTTACACAGTACGTTTATCTTACTCTGTAAGCACTATTTTCTTCAATGAATTTCTTGTACTGCAGGCATGACATGCGTGTCTGCAACATTCAGCGCGCTGTGTGTGCTTTCACTTTTATTGTAGCATACAGACCGCACTTATTATGTAAAACAGCAGTCAAAAACATCCATTTCTTATGTTATAACAGTGCGCCATGCCGCACTTTCACACAGCAGCCCTATTCCTTCGAGTATCGCTCCGTCCCGAACTCACATGACACCCCCCCTCCCTGACCCCACTGCTCAGCAGCAGAAAAAGCCAGAAGCAGCGATGCAGGAAGAAAAGCGGTCGGCAAGAAAATGGCACAGTGAAATGTTTTCTTTCAATTATTTAGATTTCTAATAATAGTATTTTTAGGTCTATCTTAGAGTCAGTTATACTTAATGACTTGTTCCAATTCTGTTGAGGCAGTCCCAGAGGTGTTGATGGGGCGTGGCTATTCATCTAATAAAATGTACATCTGAGTACACAGTGTCTGGTTTGTTTTTAAAATAATTATTTTTCCAGTTGCAATGAAACCTGCCCTAACTTGTATACAAAGCCCGGAGCCTCCTAAGGCAGCTGCAATCATGCCACTGGCATGCTGTGTGAATCACGTGATCCTTAGATAATGTCCGGAGGCGGCTGCTGCTGCAGAAGGAGAAGATTCTCAAAATCTGTCTCTGCAGCTGGGAGGCCACGGTGGGGGTAGGGGAGAGATGCTCCGAGACCCGCTCGAGCCCTTAGACTTTCCGTACTAATAAAGTCACTGAGGAGCAGGCCTTTCTCATGAAATTAAAGGAACGCTATGACGCAGCGTTTTGCATTCTGGGACTTGTAGTTTTGTTGCGCAGAGTTATTAAACCCATCACAAGTGTTTGCTTACAAAGAAGGACTGCGGGAATGTAACTCTAACCAGCTTTGATTGAAGGGAGTGGCTAATGCCCCCTGATGGCAGCTGGTAGGGGCAGGCCAGGTTACCAGATCCCTGCATGTCACAAGGACTCTGCATTTCACAGGCTGTCCTTGTCATTTACACAATCTTGGGTTCATTGCTTCCAGGAGCGTCTACACTGCCCCCACCCCCCACCAGTACTTTACATTTGCTGACTTGTAATCTGGATTCTAACCCCTTCCCTGCTGCTGTCGCGAGCACTACCTCGCTGGTGCTGCGAACGTCCAACGGCCGACGCGGCCCTGCCCACTCGTTCAAACCGCCGCACTGCTGCGGAAAATCGGCTACGGGTAAACATCTCAAGAATACGTTTACAAACCCTGGCATCCAACCCTGACCTCAAAGCCCGGCCTGGCCGGAGGTGTCTAGATGGGAATAGAGCCTCTTGATGGCTAAGATATCCTCCAACTCTGATCCCAGGTGCTTAAGTCAATGAAGTCAGCTCCCAGAATGTGTCGTGTAAGACAGCTCTAGATGTCAGCATGGCACAGGGTCAGTGGGAGGTTTAAATGCTACAGCGCCGCCATTTGTTACCCTGAACCCACAACCATCTCACTGCTTTCAGTCAATGCTGGTTAAACGCAGGACTTGTAGTTTATATCCACAATAGGCAAAACCTACAAATGACGGCATGCAAAGGGTTGTTAACTAAAAGGCATGTTGTAGGTCTGTCACATGACATGAAGACCCCGGCCAGCCAAGATGGTGGGGGTCAAGGAGGTGCAGGTATTTAGTGAAAGTTGGTTTTCTGTGTGATGGCCACGTGCTCAACACCGGCAGGGGAATGGGGGGGGGGGGGAGGCTTTATTCACAATGTGTGTGTGGCTGTATTGAACTCAAGCCCTGTGTGTTTGTGGGGCACCTGGCCCTGACATCACGCTGAACTCAGCCCCTATTTGCTCTGCACTAGCGTCATACTGAATTTTAACTATTTGTAGGGACCCTACACGGGTCTGAAGTTGTGTACTCAATTTGGAATTACCTGAACAGGAATCATGCTTGCCTCTTCTTTTGGAGAGACCCAGCACTGGTGTTACATTGTGTTATGTTTGTGGTGACCACTGTTGTTACATTGTGCTCGGTTTGTGGTGATCCTGCACTGGTATTACACTGTTCTCTGTTTGAGCTTGGCTGCACTAGTGTTATATTGCGCTCTTTTTGTAGTGCCTCTAAACTAGTGTTACATTGTGCTCTTTTTGTAATGACCCTGCACTGGTGTTACGATGTGCTCATTTTGTAACAACAGTGTACTGGTGTTACATTGTGGTGATGCAGCACTGGTGTAACATTGTGCTCGGTTTTCACTGACCCTGCACTAGTGTTACATTATGCTCTTTTTGTTGTGCCTCTGGACAAGTGTAACAAGGTGCTTGTAGGCTGTCCGAGTGTTCAACACAAGAATGGGGTAGTTTTTTAGACTTTTAACCAGTTCCTGGGAGGTTTCTTGCAGAGAGAGTAGTCTTGGCTTTTTGTCCAGTAGGCCCGTATGTTTGATCCCTTTTCGCCCCGTTGTCTGTCTTCTAGTTTGTATTAAAGCGCCGGGACACTCCCCGGAGTAGCCGTGCGCTACATAAAATCTTTTTAACATTAACATTAACAAAAGAGAAACAAAATAAATGATGAAGAGGGTCTTGTGTTGACTTCAAGGTAGGCCGTCTACTTCTTGGGTTTGACCTCTGGGCTTGTCTTGCTGCTTTTCAGACTTCTCCCTAGTCAGGCTCCACAGAAAGGTAGAGATTAAAAGAAAGGAACCTGGATTAATCACACCTGTCTCTCCTTTGTTTTGTGTGTGCTACCATCACTAGGCGTAGTGAAAAAAGGGCTTAAAGAAAAAAACGGGGAAAAGGGGCAGGGTGTGCAGGAAGGATGGCCGACAATATCCGTGAGTTTTACTACTTCTTAGCGCCCCACCAAACCCACCAGAATCAGACCCTCCAGGATTTCGCGGCAAACCACGAAATCCGCACTTTTGTAAAAATGCCGCGATTTTTACAAAAGTGCCCATGAATGCAGGGAAATGGTTTATGAGGGGTCTGAGACCTGCCATAGAAACAGTGAGGCAGGGGGCTACCCTCAGCATCCAGAAAGGAATGGAGAATGTGAGGCCCAAATATTAATATATGTTTGGTGATTTTAAATCCGAGGCTGTGACACACGGGGCCATTAGTCATTCATTTTGCCTCTTTGAAGTCCGTGTGAAAATCCTTTCTCTGAGCTAGGTCTAAAAAGAAAGGCCAGCGGCCGCAACTTGCAGTCTGCATTTTTCAGCACGCTGTTCTCAGCGCAGGGGCAGACAAAACAGAGGGAGAGGCCGTGCTCACTTGGGCCCAGGCCCTCTGCCTGAGTCCGCACTTCCAAAGCCATGCAAGGCTGTTTTAATAGTCGGATGTGCAGGATGCTGTGAGTCTCCTCTCCCACCGCGAGGAGAAGAGACAAGCTCCTGCAGCCAACCCCGACAGGCCATAATGTGCACATCATGTGTGGGTCACCTGGAACTGGCATCGGGGCCAAGCTGCCCTGCGCGATGACAAGAGGGATTGACGAATAAGATCGAGAAACACGGGCCGGGGATGATCTTCAATCAAAAAGGAAATAGCGCAGTAAGTGAGGATGAAGAAAGAGAGAGAACACATTAGGCATTAAAGGCAGACATTGGAAGAGAGTTGAGATTGAGGTACAAGGAGGAAGAGGGGCAGGTGTGCTGGAAGCACTTGTGTCAGAGGAGGTATTAGACCTCCCTGTGTGGCAGACAGGGCAGAGAGCATATCTTCGAGGATGTTAACCAGTTTAGACAGTTGCTGAGTTAGATTTGCTTTAATACACTTAGAAATTGTGGCTCGTCATCCTGTGATTCTGTCAAGTCACAATCTCCCTATGCCTATAAACAATGCTTGTGTTTGTGTTGTAATTGTGTAGTGTGACTGGTGCACATGTGCGGGGAACGAGATTTTGATATCAATTTATGATTATGATAAATTTAATAAAGAATCTCATTCGTCTGTTTTGGACCGCTTATATCTGTCATTGAGGAAAGGACCACCCCCGCATTGGTTAGACAAACCCCATTAACTGACGCCACTCTGAAGAACCACTTACAACTGATGAAGTTTCAATAAGTTTATATAAAGATTAATTTGAATACGATACAATCCACTCAGGATAAAATCTCAAAAGAATACAAAATACAAATCAATTAATATATCAGTCGCTTTAAGCTTCGATATGAAGTGGTTCCTTCTGCGTCATCTGCAGTAAGATAAAAAATATCATCAAGTTAAATCTGTCCCTACTCTATGCTATGTGACGTCCCTACTCTGCAAGTTCTCTTCCCTAAAAAGGTGTCAGCAGTTTGACTCCCTAAGAAGTTCAAACTCTCTTAGCCTCTAAAGGAAATCTTAAGTTTCAGAAGCAGTACCCTATCTGCCTACCCATCCGCTCTCTAAGGGTCCTCGGCCTACTGCTCCCTTGCGCTCTGATGTCTCAGCGCATCTGCTCAAGGCATCTACCCTTGCCTTTCTCTCTCTGAGCTCCCTACTGGGCTGTTCGCTATCTTATCCCCGGGGTGCTGTCCCTAAAATACACAATCACAGTGTGGGTGGAACGCCCCTTGACGCCCACCACGGACTTTCCCCGATGATGTCAACTTCCTGCTTCTTCCATTGGTCCACTCTTTGCGTCGTCCGTTCAGTTGACCCTTCTCCTTTGGATGTCATCTTCATCATTTCAGCGTCGACATTTATCGATCCTTTCAGATCATGTAACATGTGAATTTAGACAAGGCCTTAACTCTATGTCTCTTAACTTGACCCTGTTAGGTCCTGTGAATGGTCTTGTCAAAACATAGTCTACATTCAAAGTGTCTCTCCTCACGTTCGAGCAATAAGCTCCGTCCGGCATTGTCGCCTTAAATCTAACAAGTGCTAGACTTCTCGGCTCTCACGTCTACATCAAGCTATTTACGACCTTCACAAGTCCTCTAAATTACATTCATGTGACTATGCTCCTTCGAACTCTTGACCAGTTAGGTTACAAACACAAATGACCTAAACTCTTCCAGCATTCCTACAGAAACCTTCTACACAGTATAACCTTTGGCATACATTTATATATTCGTACTTCAGCAAAAGCCCTAGTTATACTTAAATACATTCTACATCAAATATATGAAATACATTGAATACGACTACATAGAACATAACTTATGCCTTTTCCTTGGTTACATCTTCATGTAAAGTCTCTTATATATTTATCCACGTTTCTCCACGTTTACGTCTTTCCACGTTACATTTCTCGCCGCTTCTCCAATTCAAAGTTACACATTTTAAAGTTACACACGTACACGAATTCTACTGTGCACGTTCGATATTTCCTATGCATTTCTACACATTTCTATACATTTACCCTTCATGTATACGGGTCTTCTAAATCTAATGCATTTTAACGTGTGAATACATTTACATTTCCTATACCATGTTATCACATTCATTGGTCTTTATACTATAATCGCCAACTTCACATTACGATATGCGTTTCATTCTTACGTTTATAACATATACGTCTAGATATGGTTACTATATACTTTGTATTCAAATTGCGCTCTCTCAGTTCCCCCCTTTGATGACTTTTAGGAGTCATCACTAAAAGCAATTTGAATATCTTTATACCGAACTAGTTACATCAGTTCCTCTTTTTATCGATTCAAGTGTTCTCAGACTTTTATACTGTTGATCTTGTAGAACAGCTAGTCTCCTTTCTTGATCTCTCATCGATCTTTGTAACTGGTTCGACCTATACCATTTATATAATTTTACTAATCCTAATAATGTAATTATACAAATTAATACTATTAATACAGGCTTTAAAATGTACCAAACTATACTTTTGCCTAGATTAGCAAACCAACTTCCAACCTTTCCCACTCCATTTCCTACTTTTTCCCAAACATTTACTTTTGATAAATCTTCAATTTCTTGATGAATCTGTGTAATGTTCTGTATGACTTTCTCAAGTGGTTTTGAATTATCAGGAATATAAGTACAACATTCCTGAACTTTCAAAGCCTTACAAACTCCTCCTTCTTTTGCTAATATTACATCTAAAGCAAGTCTGTTCTGTAAAACCATTGCTCTAATCGACTGCATCTCACCCTCTACTAACATTAATGATCTTGCAGTGCTGGCAGACAATCTATCCACGACTGTCGCTAACCTTCTAATCTTAACATCGTTAAGAATCAAACCTAATAATGGAAACATCGCTCCAAATACATCTCCTACTACTTCTGCATCTCCTACTTCCCTTTTCGTTCTCCTCGAAGCCTTTCCTTCTATTATCGCCAAATCCTTTGCATGATATATTTTGGGGAAGACAATTGCCAAGTAACACGAACCATACCAATTGTCTGGAAGTTTTACATAGGCATTTCTCCCACATACAAAATACACATTCGGAATAGCTTGCATCCCTTTCATAAAATCCTTTGTGTAGTACTCCAACCTAAAAGAGTGCTCGCAACTAACTTCACCTACAAATTCACTCTCATAATACGTTTTGCTTCGAGTTAAACATAACTTTCCTTTCTGCGTTTTATCCAATGCTATTGGACCATTGCTACCTTTCTTTTTATGTGCCTTCTCTTCTTCTGTCCAGTCTATTTTCCATTGTCCTGACATTTTTAGAATCTTCTGCCGTCTGCATCGATCATCTACTTGTGCTATAAACCTTTTCTCTACTTCTGATACTTTGCAAGTCAGATTATTTCTTCGTGCATATGATGTATCTAATGTATCCCAAGGAAGAAAGAATTTAGCCAGTCTATCTTCCTTTTTGTAGTAGTCCCACTTATTCATTTGCTTATAATTCGGAACTTCAGGCAGTACCGAATCATAATTTGAAAAGTAGTACTCAAACCCTTCTCTACCGTAGAATATACTAAGCAGTAAACTACATGTAATCCCATAAGTCAATGGGAGATGATGATATCTAATGCCTTCGTCTACAGAAGCCGGCAATTGCATACAAACGTAGCAATCTTTGGCCTCCATGGCACCGATATATTCATACAATAATTTGGCATATGCATTTGACCTAAAGTTTCCCTGTGACTCATCCATGTGTAATCTACGAGCTTCATCTGCAAGTAACGCCTTCTCACGTATAACATTGCTCTCCTCCTTCTTTCCTACAAGAGCAGGTTTCAAAGTCGTTACAATTTTTACATTTGCTATCCTTTTATCGTTTTCATGTCCTGTCATGTAAGATATCGTTACTACTATGATTATGAGAAATATCACTATTGCTATAAGTGTACCTACTATACATCTAGCTTTCCTGTTTGGGTTTCCGTTCTCCATGTTATCAAAACAGCGTACCTCGTTCTCTAGCGAAAGTTCTCTTCTCAGTCTTTGGTTGCTTGTTTGCTTTCACAGTCTTTTAAAGTGCTTTTTATCAACAGGTATCTTTTCACAACAATGTCTTTTCTCTTCTTAGCAGCAGACAACCCTAGCCCTTCTCCGTCCTCTAAATGTAATCCCTAACTTTATTCTTCTTTCCACTTGGCGCTAGGTTATCTTCTTCTTCATAACATAAGTACAAAAGTCTTTTATGCATCAACAATTATTTTCGGACCTGCAGCTTTCACAACAATGATCAATAGTTCAAAGCGAATAACCTTTTCTTCTTCTTCTGACATTTTCTGACCAGCCGTTGGAAATTGTAGTCTATTTAGCACTAGATCTTGAATTTTACTCAAACGTGGGGGTATGGGAAATGTGAAAGTCAGTAACCCATCAGTCTCGAGCCCAGGCGCCAACATCCATATTTCCACTGTCACAGCTGGATCGAGAGTGGTTACTTTCACACTCTTCACTCTCCCAGATTTCTGTCCCCAATACATCTGCTAGATAAGTCCACTCTGGGGTGGCGTACCTTCTGCAGGGCACACGTACCCTTCTCGATCTTCGTGGACTCTCAGTTCCTGAATCTGTCGTTTCTTCCTCCTGGTCCGATTCTTCAGTGATCGGGGCAAGAGTTCTTTCCTTTTTCCTTTCCGAACTTGGCCTTTTCCTTCTCTCCGGCCAACTGGCTTCTTCACTCTTTGTCTTTCCGCTCTTTGTTCTAGGACCTGTCTCTTGGTCACTCTCAATTTGTTCGATATCTGTGTCGGATTCCCAATTACTTTCTTCTCCTGAGGCAACTTCGGTCCCACTCGTGTCCTGACCTTCGTCGCCCTGTTCCAACACAGTTTCCGCTTCTTCGATCACCTCCACAGCTTGGCTTTCCCCCTCTATGGCTTCTCCACTTCCCGCCAGATTCTCATCCGAGAGAGGAGCTGTGTCTTCTGGAGGTGTTGGCACTCTTCGGGTGTGGGAGGCATGTATCCAGTTTGACAGCCCTCCACACTTCACTGCGGTATTCGTTACAAGTATGACTTGAAACGGTCCTCGCCAACGCACATCTAAGCAGTTCTTCCTGACATGTTTCTTCACCAGGACCCAGTCTCCTGGACTCAGGTCATGGCACAAGTCTTGTACTGATGGAACCTCTGCAGCCTGGACCTGGAGGGACACAGAATTAACGGCATCAGATAGTCCCTTGCAGTAGTCCAAGATCAAATCGTCTGTGATGTTCACTAGCGCTGCAGTCGGAACCGATGGCAATCTCATAGCTCTCCCCATTAGCACTTCATGTGGAGAGAGGCCTGTTCTTCTATCAAGTGTGCTACGTATGCTCATAAGAACTACTGGAAGTGCGTCTGGCCAACTCAGGGATGTCGATGAACAAACTTTAGCCAGTCTGGACTTGATAGTACTGTTAATTTGCTCTACGATCCCTGAAGCTTCTGGTCGATAGCTGCAGTGTAACTTCTGATCGATATTTAAAGCTGAACACAGCATCTTCACCACTTCGCTATTGAAATGAGTTCCTCTGTCCGATTCCAAAGAGGATGGCACCCCAAACCTCGGTATCAACTCTCTAAGTAACAATTTTGCTACTGTAAGTGTATCGCACCTACGTGTAGGGTAAGCCTCAACCCATCTAGAAAATATGCAAACAATCACTAGCACGTATCTGAGTCTGTTGCATGGAGGCATTTCTATGAAGTCAATTTGCATCCTATTGAAAGGCCCCCCAGACCTTCCTATGTGACTCAAGGTAACTGGTGTTCTCTTACCCACATTTAGTTGCTGACAGATCGTACATCGCTGACACACTGCTTCTGCCGCTACTCTAAATTTAGGGTTAAACCACGTTTGTCTGAATACTCTCACCATAGCATCTCTTCCTATGTGAGCTGATCCATGCAATTTCCTTGCCATTGGACTAATGAGTTCATTTGGTAACACTGCCCTTCCGTCGGCAGACACCCAGAAATTCATCTCACTTTTTTCGCACCCTGCTGTTTCCCAGCCCTTTTTCTCATCATCTGGTGCATTTTCCTGTACTGCTCTCAATTCATCCCACGTATCTACAGTGTCTAACAACATGGTCAATTCAGTCATTTCCTGGATTCCCCCCACCTTTGCATCAGTGTGAGAATATCCCTGCTCTGCGCAGTAACGCGCTACCTCATCTGCATATTTATTTCCTAGTGATACAAAATCCGTATTTTTGGTATGTGCTACACATTTGACCACAGCTATGGCCATAGGTTTTTGCAAAGCCTCTAACAGTAGTTTCACGAATTCTCCATTCCTAATAGGAGAACCCGAGGAGGTCATGTAACCTCTTTGAGACCACAACTGCCCGTAATCATGAACTACGCCGAAACCATACTGACTATCGGTGTATATAGTGACTCGAAGTCTATCGCCTGCTAAGCAAGCACGAGTCAAAGCCACAATTTCAGCTACCTGTGCGGAGTGTACTCCTTCCAGGCAAGCGGCTTCTATAACTCTGGTGATCGTGCATACTGCATAAGCTGCTCTCAGCTGACCGACATCGTTTCTTACGCATGAACCATCAACGAAGAAAATTTCGTCTGGGTCTGTCAATGGCTCATCTACGATATCAGGTCTCGGTTTGGTACATAGTTCAGTCACATCGAGGCAGTCATGTTCTGTACAATTGTCGTCGTCCACTTCATTCGGAAGTGGCATCAAGGTTGCAGGATTCAAGACAGAGCATCTCTTTAGGGTCACATTCTCGGCAGCCAGTATGACCTGCTCGTAGCGTGTGAGCCTGCTATTCGTCAGATGCTGAGTCTTAGTCCTGGTCATTAACAGTTCTACAGAATGTGGTACATACACTTCTAACTGATGACCCATAACTACGCTTTCAGATCTTTCAATGCTGACACCCGTTGCAGCTACGGATTTGAGACATCCGGGCAACGCTGCGGCTACTGGATCTAATGTAGCCGAAAAATACGCCACTGGCCTGCGCGCATCTCCATGGACCTGTGCTAATACCGCTAAAGCGCATCCCTCTCTCTCGCAGCAGTAAAGCAAAAAAGGTTTCTTATAATCTGGCATTCCTAAAGCCGGGGCACGACATAAGTCCTCCCTCAGCTGTAAAAACGCCATTAAACAATCTTTGTCCCATGGTACCGGATCACTTACTCCTTTGTGCGTCAGTTGCAATAATGGTTTGGCCTTCAGTGAAAAGTTTGCTATCCACTGTCGACAATAACCAACCATGCCTAGAAACATCCTGACTTCTCTTTGTGTTGTAGGCGCGTTCATTTTCATAATCGCCTCTATTCTGTCTGGAGACACCTTCCGCTTTCCCTTTTCAATCCTATGGCCCAAGTATTGCACCTCAGTCTTACAATATTGCAATTTACTTGGAGACACCTTGTGTCCGTTCTCAGCCAAGTGATTTAACAAGGTGATGGTGTCTTCCTTGCAAGCTTCCTCAGTTTCTGACGCAACCAGGAGGTCGTCTATGTACTGGACCAGAACTGAATTCTTGGGCAGTACTAGACTCTCAAGATTTCGTTTCAATAACTGGTTAAAGATCGATGGGCTTTCTGTATACCCCTGAGGGATACGACACCATGTTAAGACGCGATCTTCCAGCTTGAAAGCGAAAAGATATTGGCTCTCTTCGTCTAACGGTATCGAAAAGAAAGCCTGGCACAAATCTATCACGGTAAACCATTCAGCTTGGAACGGTATCTGAAACAATATCACTGATGGATTCGGTACCACTGGACAACATGAGACAACAATGTTATTAATCTTTCGAAGATCCTGCACTATTCTGTATTTTCCACTAGGTTTCTGCAAACCCATGATCGGGGAGTTACATGGACTGCCCACGATCTCCTTCAGTATCCCTTGCTTAATCATGGATTCGATCACAGGCTTAATCCCTGCAATCGTCTCTGGCGTTAGCTTATACTGTGGTGTTCTTGGATACTCAGCATGGGGTCTTACCAAGATTTTTACCGGTTCCACTCCTTTGATCAATCCTATTTCTTCCCCAGTAAAATCCCATACCTCAGCTGAGACTTTCTCTCTCAAGTCCTGCGGAAGCTCCTCCACTGTTAAGGTAGGATAAAGTTCCACACATTCCCTTGAATTTACAACCTTGAAATCAGCGTCTTCATCATTGGTCTGCACTTCTACTCCCTCAGGTGTGCAATGTATCGTGCAATTCAGTTTGCACAGCAAATCTCTCCCTAATAAGCACACAGGACTAGAGTCGCAGATCACAAACTGATGTTCGTCACTGTAATTCCCTATTCTTACTGACACTGGTTCGGTCAAGGGATTTGTCATCCTTTTGTTCGCAACTCCTACCACCTGAACCGTTTCTCCTGACATTGGCAGACCCGGGACTACTGCAGATCTTAACGTGGATCGAGTGGCCCCTGTATCCACCAAAAAGGTCGTAGGACATCCCGCTATCTCAGCCTCTACGTATGGTCCTCTCTGATCTACTTCCAAAGCGGCTCCTAGAGTACAATCTTCCTCCCTGTTCGCCCGCCGCCCTGTAAGAGGATCAACGTAGTAACATTCCTCTCCTCCTACAAACAATGGCATCTGTCTGTAGGTTTTCCCTCCGTTTGAGATGCGAGGTGGTTGAGGAAACGGGACTCGAGGAGTCTGAGTCCCCCCTTTGACAAACTTGCCCTTCGGGACTGTGGCTCCTTTGACCACGTTGTTCTGAACCTCTTCCTCCTCCTGCTCTAATTCCCCTGACTCAACATTGTAAGGACACTCGCGTCGCCAGTGTCCCACCTCATTACACTGATGACATCTCGTCGTCTTTTTCAGTGTCGCGATATCCATTCTCGGTCTCGGTCTTTCTTCCTCGTCTCTGCTCTGATTATTCTGTTTCTTTGCCTGCGTTCCTGTTCCCTGCTGCCGCGGTTTATCCTTTCCAGCAGCTTGCATTTGCACTAGCATTAACTTTTCTTTAAGCTTCTTTGCCTTCGAGTCTATCTCGTCACTACAGTACCTTGCATACCTCAGAATCTCGTCTAAAGGTTTGTTCTGCCAACAGATTAGATGCTGTTGGATCATCAGGCATATTTCTGGTCTCAATCCTAAGACAAACTTTGAAACAAACTGTCCTATGTCCTTGGGATCCATCACATCTAATCCGCTGTATTGCTTGAATGCTTTCAGCAATCTCTCGTAGAACTCATGCACTGTCTCTTTCGGCTCCTGAGTAGTTCGATCTATCTTTACCCAGTCTATATCTTGCACCGGCACTTTCTCTTTTAGCCATGTTATTACTCTCTCGTACTTTTCCATGACTCTATCAGATGGACCATTCGTCCGGGTATCTCTTGATGGCTCAGAAGTGGGCCATTCAACACTAAGCTTGCACGCCGTCCACAAGTCTCCGGGTACTACGATATCGAACAGTGTGTTCAAATCGATCCACAGTACCTTCGAGATCTTCACAAATCTTTCTACCTGCTTATACCACTCGACAGGATTGTCCCTAAGCTTTGGGAAGGAATTGGTGAATGCCGCCAAATCCCCCCTACTCCAAGGCACATGAACGTAACTTCCATTCGCGATTTCTCGCAAAGGGAAGGCTTCCATTCGCATCAAGCCTGTGTCCTGGGAGCCCTCAAGTACACTCCGTCTAACAGAGCCCTTTTTGGACCATCTTTCCTCCCATCTATCTAGATCTCTCCATATTCTGATACTTACGATCAATTCCCTTATATGTACTTTCAGCGCGATCGTTCTGCGATCATCCAAATCCTGATCTGTGCAAGTTAGCCTGTGGTTACTCTGTAAAGCCTTAGTTCGTGACAGGTCTACCATGTACCTGTTTGCTAAATTAGATAAGTTCTCATGAACTGACCTCGCTCTTCGAGTAATATCTTTGGATAGAAACAGTATCTCATCTGGTGTATACGAGGCTAATCTCTCTAATGGCACTGTACCATCAATCAATTCATCCAGATCTGCCTTCAAACTCATCACGTCAAGCCGTTTCGCTTTTATTTCAGCTTTCAGCATTTCAGTTCTATGTTCTTCTCTCATATCCCTCTCACCTCCACTATGCGCCCTACGCCTGAGCACAGGTGAGTTATGAGGAGTCTTCCTTCCATCTTTTCGTTCCCACCCTTCTAGATCCCAAGCCTTTCCATCGTCCCGTGGGGTATGGTGGAATAAGGCTCCTTCCCCCAACCCTACGTTCCGATTTTTCGGCTCGGTTTCTCCAGATGTGAGATAGGATCCACCGTTCGGTTCTAACCCATTATAACTTGCTTGTTGTCTGGTGTCACTTAACAAAATGAAAGGCCCTCGCCGGTCTTCCGTGTTCCCGTGATCTCTTTCGTGATCACCGGATGCATGGCGAGATGTTTCGTGACTCCCTAAATTCCCATGACTCCTTCCACTATCCCCGGATGTATGTCGAGACGCTTCGCGACTCTCCATATTTCCGTGACTCCAATGTCTCGCATTCTCACCTGGGGCATGGTGTGTGCACCTAAAGGTATTCTGGTACTCCTGTGTCCTACGTTCCCCTTCACTGAAGGTGACGCGAGGCACTTCGCCACACCCTGCTCTTCTGTCTTCGCACATTAGCCTATTGCTGTTATCAGTAGGATAAGTATCTCTTCTGCTCTCTTGGCTTCCTCCCTCCCATTCGGGGCTGCTTTCGCCAGCTCCACAATGAGAGAGAATCCTGTTATCCTGCTCTCTCCACTCGGATCCCGTTTCTAAACTTTTATTCCGAGCCTCTTCTGCAGCGTCCCATTCTCTCAGGTATTCCCTTAATTCCTTATGGGTTTTTGGTTTAGGACCCCTCAAATCCATTGGTCCTCTTCGACCTCCCTGTTCTACCCTGGGACCTGTTGCGGAATCAAATGGGGTACTCCGACTTATTGGTGCTCGTATTTGCCTGTGGGAATTCATTGTGTCATTCCTATTCTCCTCTTCTGCTCTTTCATTGTCCCATCGTGCCTGTTCCTCCTGCTGGACCCCTTCCGGGTTGTAGATTGACACAATAGGGCCTATGGTGACCGGGACTTGCAAAGTGTCCGGCATTTGGTATGACCTAGCGCATTGCGTCTCCGGCACCTTCTGAACCACAAATCTTCCCACTACTCTCTGTTCCGGACTAGTTTGGGGTATCTCTACAGTCTTAGTAGCGTCCCACTCTGTTACTGGGATCGACCTATATTCCCCCCACCTAGTTCCGTCCACTTGCGGTAATATGGGACTCGCAAGTTCACCGCTATATGGAGGTGGTTTATCTGTTAACAACCTGTCTATTAAATCCTCCTCCGACTCGCTTTCCTCATCATCTTGTTCTAGAGGTTTCCTCTCTCCCGTAGCCTCTATCATGGTGAACAGTTTGTCCGCTTCTATCTTTTGTACCCTCCATTTCTTAGCTTCATCGTCCCATTTAGCATCCTGCACTGCTTTTACCGATCTTCTCACTCTTTCTTGGCGCCTCTTTACGCCCCTTTCGTGTGCTGTTCTAAACCACACACCAAGAGCTTCAAATTGTGTTGGCCTCGGTAGAGGTCTCATTGAAAGCATCGTCGCCTTCAGTTGGTTCAACACTTCTAATTTAAACGTTCCAAATCTTGGAAACGCTAGTTCTTTTTGCCCTTCAGTTAGCCTGTGCCACTCGGAAATCCACAGTATTGAGTGTAAGCCTATATTTACTGCCATATGATATGCTGGTGTGCCTTCTGGTGGAGCTTCTTCTCCGGCATATAAATTTCTCCTTTTCTTTTTAAAGATTTTCCCTAAACCCTTAAAGCACTTCATTTTGATAACGTACGATATTTCTTACTTATTTGCGTCTTAATAACAACCACCAATCCCTGTGCGACTCTCGCTAATCAGCCTATCCCAGCACGGTTCTATGCTGACTGACCAATCTCAGCGCGGCTCTACGCTGACGTCACTTATCTCTTCTTCAGCAGCTTCCCTCGTTTCTCGACTCGTCTCACGATTTCACATGCGTTTTCATTCATACACTGAAAAATGACTACTTCCGTCCAAGCGATCACTTTTCTCTGACTGTACGGCCACAGTCTAACTGTAATTGCTACCTCAACTGGCACAGCGTCTTTCCTCTTACGGTCGGACACTTGCCTTAACTGATAGGTTACTTACACACAGTAAACGTACGACCAGCGTCCGCTACTCATTCACTCACACATACGCTCCCCCTATCATCGGTCTGTCGGGAAATCAATGGTACCTCATGACCCCCTCTCAATGGTAGACAAATTACTCTGGGTGTTCGATACACCCGAACCACTTAAGTCCTCTGGACATAAGATTTCATCCAGTTGCGCGCGCTCACAACTTTCCCTCAATCACACTACAGGCATTCAACTCCGCTTGACATTACAACACAGGAACAACATAAAACACCGCAATCTTACAACGCATGACCCTTATACTCACTCTCGACCGACTCTGCTGCTTTTCTCTCGACGCACCGTCAGCACCGTCTTCGGCTGCAATTCTTCTTCTGGTCGACGATGACTAGGGACCTTGGGGTAAACTAACCTGGCCTAGGTCGTCTTCCTCAAGAAGATAACCATCATTTCTCTGCTACCAACTGCGGGGAACGAGATTTTGATATCAATTTATGATTATGATAAATTTAATAAAGAATCTCATTCGTCTGTTTTGGACCGCTTATATCTGTCATTGAGGAAAGGACCACCCCCGCATTGGTTAGACAAACCCCATTAACTGACGCCACTCTGAAGAACCACTTACAACTGATGAAGTTTCAATAAGTTTATATAAAGATTAATTTGAATACGATACAATCCACTCAGGATAAAATCTCAAAAGAATACAAAATACAAATCAATTAATATATCAGTCGCTTTAAGCTTCGATATGAAGTGGTTCCTTCTGCGTCATCTGCAGTAAGATAAAAAATATCATCAAGTTAAATCTGTCCCTACTCTATGCTATGTGACGTCCCTACTCTGCAAGTTCTCTTCCCTAAAAAGGTGTCAGCAGTTTGACTCCCTAAGAAGTTCAAACTCTCTTAGCCTCTAAAGGAAATCTTAAGTTTCAGAAGCAGTACCCTATCTGCCTACCCATCCGCTCTCTAAGGGTCCTCGGCCTACTGCTCCCTTGCGCTCTGATGTCTCAGCGCATCTGCTCAAGGCATCTACCCTTGCCTTTCTCTCTCTGAGCTCCCTACTGGGCTGTTCGCTATCTTATCCCCGGGGTGCTGTCCCTAAAATACACAATCACAGTGTGGGTGGAACGCCCCTTGACGCCCACCACGGACTTTCCCCGATGATGTCAACTTCCTGCTTCTTCCATTGGTCCACTCTTTGCGTCGTCCGTTCAGTTGACCCTTCTCCTTTGGATGTCATCTTCATCATTTCAGCGTCGACATTTATCGATCCTTTCAGATCATGTAACATGTGAATTTAGACAAGGCCTTAACTCTATGTCTCTTAACTTGACCCTGTTAGGTCCTGTGAATGGTCTTGTCAAAACATAGTCTACATTCAAAGTGTCTCTCCTCCCGTTCGAGCAATAAGCTCCGTCCGGCATTGTCGCCTTAAATCTAACAAGTGCTAGACTTCTCGGCTCTCACGTCTACATCAAGCTATTTACGACCTTCACAAGTCCTCTAAATTACATTCATGTGACTATGCTCCTTCGAACTCTTGACCAGTTAGGTTACAAACACAAATGACCTAAACTCTTCCAGCATTCCTACAGAAACCTTCTACACAGTATAACCTTTGGCATACATTTATATATTCGTACTTCAGCAAAAGCCCTAGTTATACTTAAATACATTCTACATCAAATATATGAAATACATTGAATACGACTACATAGAACATAACTTATGCCTTTTCCTTGGTTACATCTTCATGTAAAGTCTCTTATATATTTATCCACGTTTCTCCACGTTTACGTCTTTCCACGTTACATTTCTCGCCGCTTCTCCAATTCAAAGTTACACATTTTAAAGTTACACACGTACACGAATTCTACTGTGCACGTTCGATATTTCCTATGCATTTCTACACATTTCTATACATTTACCCTTCATGTATACGGGTCTTCTAAATCTAATGCATTTTAACGTGTGAATACATTTACATTTCCTATACCATGTTATCACATTCATTGGTCTTTATACTATAATCGCCAACTTCACATTACGATATGCGTTTCATTCTTACGTTTATAACATATACGTCTAGATATGGTTACTATATACTTTGTATTCAAATTGCGCTCTCTCACATGTGAAGAGCTTCAATGCCTTCAGGTCAAGTTCGAGCTAAAATAAAAAAAAATACAGAAGAATGCACCAGGAGGTTAAAACTAAAACCAAAGTCTTAACATAAGGAAAGACAAATTGATACCCACTTACTTGTTGATTTGTACAGAGTGAAACCAGAAAATTTGGAAAAAATCGTGGCTTCCATGCTGAAATTGTGTGATCTTAGGCAAATATTTAATTTCACTAAGGTAGGTTCTGGAATGCCATTTCCCATGGGATGCTACTAGGCCATCTTTGATGGGCTTCCCAGAACCTATACTAAAGCAAATGGAGGATTGCATTTCCAAGGAATAACAGCCTTCACCTGTGGGCTGCTTCCTCCGTTACATATCCCAGGTTGCCTATTTCAAAGCGGAATACTCTGCTTAAACAGTTTCCATTGAAATAAGGCTGAAAATGAATGATTATGAGTAAAATAAGGTGCCGCAAAAATGCCGCTAAATTTCCATATTTGTGCCGCTAAATTTCCATATTTGTGCCGCTAAATTTGCTAATCCATGCCGCTGTATCCTGGGGGGTCTGCAGAATGCTCCCCTCAATGGCACTTGCCTTGGGCCACGACCCATCAACAGGGCTGGGGCGTCCGGACTCGGGGCGTCCTCTCCCCTCCTTGGGCCGCCAGGTATGTGCGCCTTGTATGCTCTTGTGAGGCTTCCCTCCATGCTCTGCTCCCTCAGCAGTTGGTCTCTGATGCTCGGCTCCCCGGCAGCTTGTCTTCGGGCCTTGGCTCCTCCTGCAGCTCACTTCCGACGCTCGGACCCTCCGGAAGCTGGTCTTTGGTCCTCGGCCCCTCCGGTAGCTGGTCTTCTCCTCCTCGATAGCTGGGCTCCTCATCTCCTGCCTCTCTCCAACTTACTGCCTCCTGACTGCGCCGTCCTTCCTTCATTGTTGCAGTATTTTTATTGTCCCTCCTCTGTTTCAATGATCCCATGTCATCTTGCAGAGATAGACCGCTGGTGGCTTCCGGTCTGTTTTGGGAGTCCTCGCCCATTATATTACTCTTCCGGCTGGCGGATCCTTTGTCATTCTCACAGTGCTCTTTGGCGACCCTGCACTGGTGCCACATTGTGCATTTTTTGTAGAGACCCCACATTGGTGTTATATTGTGCTTTTTTTGTAGTGACCCTGCACTGGTGTTATGCTGTGCTCATTTTGTAGAAGCAATGGACTGATGTTACATTGTGTTGTGTTTGTGGTGACGCTGCACCGGTGTTACATTGTACACTGTTTGCACTAACTGTGCACTGTTGTTACATTGTGCGCTGGTTGCACTGACCCTGCACTGTTGTTACATTGTCCAATGGTTGCACTGCCCCTGCACTGTTGTTTCATTGTGTGTGTGCTGGTTGCACTGACCCTGCACTGTTGTTTCATTGTGTGCTGGTTGCACTGACCCTGCACTGTTGTTTCATTGTGCGCTTGTTGCACTGACCCAGCACTGTTGTTCCATTGTGCTCTGGTTGAGGTGACCCTGCACTGGTTTTACATTGCACCCTGTTTGCACTGACCCTGCTTTGGTGTTAAATTGTGCTCAATTTGTAGTATCTGAGCTCTCTTTGTGTATTCACTTCAGCGAAGTTTCAGTAAGCTCTTTGAATAGAGTATGCACACTGTGCTTAATTTTCAGTGAACGTGCCAACATTCCATTTAATACTGAAAGTGCACCATTGTTCATTCTCAACTCTTTTTTAAAAGTGACTCTACTGTGGTGTTACGCTCAGCTATTTTTAATGACCCTGTGCTGATATTGTAGTGCCCTATTTGTATAGTGAATATGTTTTGTTGTTGCACTGCAATTTGTTTGCAGTGCAGGTGCACTGGTGTTACATTAAACTCTGTTTATAGTGATTGTGCCTCTTAGTTACAACAGGTTGTGTTTATTCTAACCCTGAGCTGCAGTTACTCAGCTTCTGCTTGTAGTGACATTGCACTGGTGCTACACTGAGCTATGTTTGTAGTGACGCTGCACTGGTGTTGCACTAAAGTGTATCTGTTTGTAGTGGCTCTCTGCAGAAGTGACCCGGAACGCTGTGGTAAGTTACCTTGCGCCACTGTTAGAATGGACCCTTTCCCGGAGGCCACTGCACCGCCCATTGTCCCTGCCAGTGCTGCCAATGATAGTAACAGCACAACTACTAACCATCACACTTACCAGTGTGATAATTTCGACTATTTAAGGCCCTCAAAGCTAAAAGAATGGAACGGGCAGAAGGCATTAGTCACTATGTCGAACCTACAGAGCTTGCGATCAGTTCAACACCACCTCAGCATCAGTGCAGCACCAGTCAGCTTCACTCAGCAGCACTTCTACATCACTCAGCAGCACCACCGCATCACCTGAGAACCACCGCTACACCACCACAGCACCATCTCAGCCCCAGCCCAGCACCAGCCCAGCACCACTGCAGCACCAGTGTAGCACCAGCATAGCACCACCTCTGCACCGCTGCCGCACCACCTCACTACCAGCACTGTGCATACCCCCCATAACAAAAAAGCTATAACAAATATAAGCATTGCAAAAACAACAAAAACTAGAAGACATTTTTTATGTTCATTCTTATTTTAATAGGGTCGATCAGTTCTACGTAATATCTACTTGGTTATATATACCATAACAAAAGTGCCTGTTACAATTTATTTTCAGGCTGTAGGGAACATATCTCTGAGTCATGTAATGACTGGTTCTAAACGTTCTAAGTTTGTACCAAATTTGTTGTGATTCCATCCAGCCCTTTTTTCTGTGTGGAAAAGCAAACTCTCCTATGAGAATCAAAATGTGAAATTACACGTTTGGGCCCCTACCCCGTTTTTTTAGGCACCAACTTAATGGATGAGCGTTAAACTTTCCATAAAAGAGCCTGAGGAGTAGAACTGTTTTTGGTGAAAGTTTTGTGCAGGTTTGTTAACTTTATTAGGAAAACGAAAAACACATTTCAAATGGAAAATCTGACCTAACAATAGCTATGCTTTGATTTATATACTTTTAAGTTTAGGGGTCAAAAGCTTTATTTAGGAGCCCGCCCCTAGTGCAGCTGAAGGCAGGAGTTGCCAATTGGCAGGGCTGTTTACAATTTTGAAAACCACAACATGCCACTTTCTCCCAGCACCTCACACTTCCTGTCATTTACCTAACTATTGCTGGTTCCTTCCTGCCCTTCTTTCTCCCTGTGTCACTGTTTTCCTATCTTTCCCTTCCTCCTTCTTTCTCTCTTTTCTGCCTGATGATGAAAAATAAGTCCTGGTTGCCAATAAAGAGTGCAGGTTCCCCTTCCATCTGCAACCACCTGCTCAAATTAAACACTGTCAGCACATTGTTCCCAGTTTACATTACAATTATTTGATTAGTTTCTACAAGGAGTAATGTTGAGGCTTTTCCAAAGTACATTCTAAATATATCTAAGTGAAAAAATTACATTTTTAAAGAATTTCTCAAAACTCTGATTGCTCTGCCAATATAAGAGAAAAAGAAAGAGGATACCAAAAAGTTCTCATTATGGAAAACTATTTATGTTAATTAGTGTCCTTTGCCTACTTTAAATAATATAAACAATGGTCCATTCCTTATTATAGTGCAACTCTGCAAGCTGGCCATTGACCCCTGCAGACATACAAATGAGGTGGTTTGAACAAACTTACCTGAAACATCTGTCGGACCTTTCTACGTGGCAGGTTGACATTCAACTTATGCATTAGTTGATATATCTCTTCAATATTCAACAGGCCATCCCTGTTCTTGTCCGCTTCTTCAAAGGTCTGTTTTACCCATGTGGAGAAATATTAAGGAAATGATAATCTATTCAAAGAAAAGTTGCAAAACATCAATGAGTCACAGGAGGAATTACTGAAAAAATATTAGTGTGTAACGAACTGATTGAATGTCAAGACCAGATTCACCAATAAAACCTGTACAAATAGTGGTTGTAGCCTTCAGACTACAGTTTGTGCAGCTGAATGCATTTTCACAAAATGCAACAAGTGTGAATGAGCAAACATACTCAAATGGCCAGGTATACACCCTGTACACCACACATACTTCAGGTGATTGCCCCTGCTCTCTCAGACCAATCCACTGGAGTGGAACGCTGGGAATTTTGAAAAAGCACAATTTTATGTTCTTTTTTCTCTCGCCATGGGGATACTATTTTCTGCCATGGAGAAACCCCTCCTTCTTAGACCTGGGAGAAAAATAAATTACACTCCATTTCGGGAATTTCAATTTACACTTTGCATACAAAGTTCCATAAATTAGGTCATCATGCTACTTTGCGTAATGACGTGCTATTTATGGTAAACATTTAAAGCAAATGCGCCATTCACTGTAAACGCACGATGACACCAGAACACAAGCAGTTGCTTTTGCCGGTGCTCTTGTTTTTTGCTCCGTCTTTAGATTTGAGGGAGCATTTCATGATAACATTTATTGCAAAATGACTGATTTGCATTGCTTGTCATTTTGTTGAATTGTGCGCAACTACACAAAGGCAAATCGCACAACTTTCACACACCTCTGTTCTCTTATGCTCCTATGAAATATGGCTGTATTATTCCAATGCAAACCTGTATGGTCACTGATACTAGCATTTTGCAGGCATGCATATCTGTAAGTTTGCAGGAAGGGAAACAGTCTGCAAATTGTTTGTGGATGCCCACAGGTATGGGGCCATTTGAATACCCTTTTACCCTTTCGTCCCCCTGGAATATTCGCTGTCCTCCCACCCTCCATATAATCCTAGAATGATGGTATGTTAGGATTTCATTCTGAGGGACTGAGACCAGGATAAGGGGGTACCGAAGGCTACAGCAGAGCTACAGGGACTGATATTTCCACAGCAGGTTGGAGAATATAGAAACGCTTAGCAGCTGGAGCCTATATTGAAAATTCCAAAGGCATCCTTCAGGTTCAGGGACAACAGAAACAGGGAAGGACGTACGTTGTTTCCTGGTCCCTATATGCAGATACACAACCATATTTTTGTACTGTTTGGATCCTACTCAGTTCGTCACATGCAGGGCGTCCTCCACATTTGGGGCCCGATGTAGGTAGGCCGTTACCGATCGGTAACGGCCGAAAATACCGATTTTTGGCCCTTACCGATCGGTAAACAGCCATCGAGATGTAGGGAACAAAAAAAAATCAAAATCGGAGTGAAAACCGATTCGGAATGAGCACCGAATGGAAAAGAATCCGATACGTACATACCGAAAATCGGATATGTAACGAATCGGTAACACACCGAATCGGATGCAAACACCGATTCGGTCAATGTACCGAATCGGTAGACACACCGAATCGGAAAATAACCGATTCGGTCCATGTACCGATTCGGTAGTGACACCGATTCGGAAAATAACCGATTCGGTCCATGTACCGATTCGGTAGTGACACCGATTCGGAATTTATCCGAATCGGCCCATGTACCGATTCGGTAGACACACCGATTCGGAATGAAGCCGATTCGGTCCATGTACCGAATCGGTAGATAGACCGAATCGGACATGAGCCGAATCGGAGAACATACCGATTCGTATGAATCACCGATCGGGAAATTCCCCGATTCCGACAGATGGGGAGATGTAGGGAGGCACAGAAACACCGAAATCGGCTCAGAATCGGTAGAATTCACTCGGTATTTACCATGGATTACGATCAGGTGGTAACCAACTCCAACCCATATAAACAGCCCCAAAATGCATTGCAACTTGCAGGATGGCAGCTTTTTATGTCATTGCGAGGCGGCTACGGCTACAGCAGGAAGGACAGAGGGAATGGCTAAGAAATGAACAGGTCTACAGACAGAGGATAACCCTGTTCATGCTCACAGAGGCAGAGATCCTACAGAGATACCGGCTGGACTCTGACACCATACTTGAGCTCATCAGGGATCTCAAACCATTCTTGGACCACCACACCCCAAGGGCACACGCCATCCCAGCACACGTCCAGGTGCTATGCAGCCTACACCTGCTAGCGTCTGGCAGCTATCAAAGTGGAGTTGCAGCGGCAGGAGGGGTGAGCCAGAGCAGCCTGTCAAGGTTCTTCCACACATTCCTTGACGCCATGATACACAGGATGGACCAATACATCTCTTTCCCTGCAACCCACGCAGAACTGCTACAAACTAAAGCTGACTTCTACCAGATGGCACAATTTCCCCAAATCATTGGTTGCATAGATGGCACGCACATTCCGATTTGCCCACCAGCGGACACAGAATACATATACCGCAATCGGAAGTCTACACACACCATCAACGTGCAGGTGATCTGCAATGCGAAGTGCACCATCACAGACCTGGTAGCAAAATTTCCAGGGAGTACCCATGACTCCTATATTTTCCAACAGAGCGGCATCTATGCACGGCTGATGGCTGGCGAATTTGGTGAAGGATACCTCCTAGGTGAGACACATCATCAGACCCCCATAACACACAGTAGCTAGGTGGAATACATGTATGCATGTGTGTAATGTTACCCCTTTCTCTTCCAGGCGACAGTGCATATGCCCTCCGCTCATTCATACTCACCCCCTACCTCAACCCCTCCACACCCAGCCAAAGGAGGTATAACCGGGCCCACATACGCACAAGGAATGTCGTCGAACGGACCTTTGGCATCTGGAAAAGTAGATTCAGATGCCTGCACAAGAGTGGAGGTGCAAGGCAGTATACCCCCATCACCTGCTGCAAGATCATAGCTGTATGTGCAATGTTACACAACCTTGCGGTGAAGAAGGGCACTGAGGTGGAGTTGTCTGACTACGAGGACCATGACGACGACGAAGCTGTGCCACTGACACAGCCAGCTGGGGTGTGTACGCCAAGTGATGGCAGATACAGACGTGAGGAGATTACAGAAAACTATTTCTGAGTGAGTACAGATGCAAAGACAGCTAAATGGTTGTTGTGAAAAAACAATTTTTAATACTGTTGCAACACAGTTACTGCACTGATGTGCAACAAAAAAAAGGTGTAATGGCAAAGAAAACAAAAGTCCAAGGTCCAGGTTGCCTCACCCGCCCTTGCAAGGCTATTTCTTTGACCGCTTGGCAGCCCCACTGGGGTGTCCCTCAGCCCCCTCAGAATGACCAGCGCATCTGCGGAGCGCCTGGTGCTCCTGCGTGGCTCTGACGCAGCGCTGGCCGGGCTGCTGCGGCTGCTGCTGTCCCCAGCATCCCCCAGGTCCAGGGCAGGATTTGCGGCAGTGTTAGAGATGATCATGGCCTCCATTGCAGTCGTGATGCGGGCCATTCCCCTTGTTATCTCTGCCGTATTTTGTGTGAGGCTGGACTCCATGTTGGCACTGCGCTGGCAGAGTTGTGCCGTTGCCGCAGCAAGGCGGCTCATGGAGCGGTTCTGCACCCGGGCATCCCGCCTGCGCACCAGCTCATGCTCCTCCATTCTGCCACACAACTGGGTAATGGCAGTGGTTAGCCTGCCTAAACCTGCTGCTACCTCCTTGTTTGAAACCACGAAGGCCTGAAATCCTTTTACCATTTCCCCCATCTGCAGGTTGTGCTGCAGGAGCTGGCGTTGGCAGGCCATCATGGATTTTGCCTGCTGCCTTTGTATCTTTACCATCTTTCCTTCGAGGCCCAGGAAGACACTGCCCTCCCGTGCTGGTGCTGCAGTGGTGGGGATGGCACGGCGCCGGGTACTGCTGCTGCCGGCCTGCTGAGTGGGCTGGGGTGCCACTGGTGGGGGTGTGGTGCTGGCCGGGGCCTGAGCCCCTGCTCCCAGGACAGGTTGTACTGGTGCCACAGCCATGGTCGTGGCAGGAGCTGGTGTAGGTGGAAGGAGGTCCCTTGTCGGGGAGTTCTCTGGGGAGAACTGCAAGGGGGTGTGCTGGGCATTTGTGGGGAGTGCAGTGCTCCAAAGTCTATTACCAGGTCTCCCTCCATACCAAGCCCTATGGTGTTTTCGTCCTCCTCCTCCTCGGCAGCCTGGCTGGTGCTCGGCCCTGCGAGTGCAGTGTCAGATGGTGCTGCTGCCTCTGTTGACATTGTTTGTCCGCCTGATGGTGCCCCTAGGTACAAAGAAGCATTTGTAAATTGAGTGCCGATGTATTACAGTCAGTACAATTAAAGCATTCCACATGTCCTTGCATCTCCTTAGAATGTGTTCCACTGTTTCCTGTCTTGTGATTCTGCACTGCCATAGTTTGCTAACTTCTGCTGACTACATGTACCATGATGCTTGTCTCTTGTATGTTGGTTACAGTACTGTGCTGGGGTTTGCCTATGCATTGTGTCTAATGGGGAGGTGTCTGGTAGGGTGTCTCATGATGCGCATGCTTCTTACCTGTAGCTGTAGCTCTGGCTGAGCTGTCCAGGGTCCCAATTCCAGTTACGCTCTCCCTCGCAAGTTCCTGGCAGTGTGGAATAAAGAGGTCGCTTGAAAGTACAAATACATGGAGTGCAGAAGATGGACTTATGACTTTAATACATATATTGCAATTGAGAGGAAATAATGCATGTTGGGATTAGAAGTTCACAAGAAACATAGGGTGTGTTAAACGCATTTTTATTGGTAGCACCTGTAGGGTGGAGCATTCATTAGGCTAACGGCTAAGCTGCTAGTGGGAGAGCTTGATTTTGAAGCTTGGACTCATTCCTGCCTTGGGAGGATAAGAAATACGAGAGCAGGTACGCTCGGCGCATTGATAAGAGTGGGGCAGATAAATACTAAGCACGTTAAGATGAAGAAAGCATTTGGCTTTTATTGAGCACATGAACATGCTAACACTAAGAAATAGTGAGAGTTTAATACGCCTCGAGAAATACCTGGTATTATATTTTGTGCAACCATGAACAAACTAACCAAATAGCAGAACTCAGCTTGTTACATTGGCGTTTAAATTCATCCCGGTTGTAATTGTGTTTCTTTAAGTAAAATAAGTAACCAGAGGCATCGAAGGTTGTGAACTTGGTAACTTAAATGATGCAATGCATTTTTAAACAAGTTGTTATAGTCGAGCAATGCTATATGTATTAATTTAAATTGAGGGGAGGTTATTATTATTAATATTAATGGACTTCTTTGTAATTTTCAGCTACCCCAGATGAAGGGCAAAAAGTGCCCGAAATGCATTGGGTTAAGAATAAAGAAGCTGCTTGGAACTACTTGTTGTGTCGGATTTGTATTCACAAAGAAGCCTGGATTGGCGCATGTTGATACGTAAAGTTTCCAAAAAACGCAATTAGTTACATATGTGGATATTGAGCGCAAGAAAAAGTGAAAAAAACTAGATAAAACATGTTTTGATTAAAACACGGATTAACATTAAAAATGGACAAATGGAATAATATGAGTTTGGATCGAGTATCCTATAACTGCAGTGCATTTTGGAGTGGAGCGTGACGTTCGCGCTCCCTATCGTTGTTGTTTAAACCCTTTAATACAGCAGCTCCTATTTTCCTCCACTAGTGAGAGGTTAGTGATGGAGAGGTAGAGATCCTGCTTCTTGGAGCCATCTCCTTCTGTGGTGCTGGTACCAATGCCTCGTCTCTACTTTCTTCTTTATGAACCTTATTGCTTAGGAGGTGGAAGCTAGGAGCAATAGAAATGGGGGAAGCAGCTGCTCCATTCTTGAGCCCTCTGTGTGTGCACTGTCATGATTACACCAGCCATTGGCTCTTTTTTTCACGGTTGCCTTTTCCCCTGTGGAGGCAAAAGCATTCCTTTGTGAGAAGTTCTTGACACAGCAAGCGAAGGGAACTGTGCCACACTGGTGCCTTCACTTGCTGAAAAGAAACAGACATGTTTTCTGACTGTGCTATCATCTGCCTCCATCATGCCTTGTCACGATGTTGGAGAAAAGCTAGTGATTGTGCTGGGATAATGCTGGGATAATGCACCCATATCTGTTTTTGTAGGTTGTGCCTAGCGGCAGCGGGCATGCACTGCTTGCTATATGAGACTGCTGTAGTAGAGTATGGGAGAGAAGCTGCGCCCACTCCCCTCCCATATTATTAATTGGCTTGTGTCATTGTCTTTCGTAAATGCTGCCTTCGGACTCCTTAATATGCTTATTATTCATTCCTTAGTACGGCCTTGTCTTAATTTGTACCACCACCTATACCACCACCACCACCAGATAAGATAGATAAGAAAATGTTTATTTTTGCTTGATTAATTAAAATCTTTGCAAATACATAACAATAAAAATTCCCATTGTACACAAATTATTACATTTAAAAACAACATTAAAAAAGAACATCAATGAAATATTCTCAGTTTGTGCAATTTGCTGTTTTAAAAGACGATTCTCATAAATTCTTGTATTTTAAGTAGTGCTGAACTGACAATAACTACCATAAATTTACAAGCCGCATGACACAGCTTAACCAAGTCCATTGTTCAAATTAGAGGCTTGGTAATTTAAAGTGCGAGTGCAGCTAAAGAATATTAAGTTAATTTTACATATGAGAAGCATTTTCTTAACCTTTGGGCAATAAATAAAAACACTGGTACAACTATAAAGTGTTATTATAAAATTTTTGGGTGCTCCCTCCTGAAGCCCTTGTACTCTTATCTTTAACGTATTTCAGTTAACAACAGGTTTTTAAGTCTCTTGGTTACCGTCTCAAAGAATTTTGTTAGCCAACAGTTAATCTGGACGTCAACAGGGTTGAAGCAGAGCTTCACTGCCTGCCTACAGGACCGGATGCCGTAATACCTGAAGAAGGGACGTAAGAAGGTGCATCTTATATCCTTTAAGTTGGGACAGTTGCAAATTACATGTATATTGTCCTCCTTCCCGCTTCCGCATAAACGAAAAGTCGGAATGCCTCCTCTCCTTTCCCATGGTGGGAGATGGGGTTTAATCGCAATTACCTCCAAACGCAGCTTTAGGAAGTTTTCTTTCGTTCATATTTTGACTTCTGCACTCAAGTAGGCTTGGGGTTTGCGACTTGCGTAGTCACCACCTCAGCGCCTCTCGCTCACTAGTAATAGTAGGGGCACTGTACGAGGCCGGAGCTGCAGCCGAGACCATCCCTCTCTTGATGCCTGCCATAAAGCACAGTCGGCCCTGCACCAGCTGGAGTGTTTTTTATTAGGCCAAAGATAGCAATGGCATTACGCAATGTCACACTGCACACTCAAATCACGGCAAGGGCAGGAAATAGGCAGGAAATAGCACCCCCTCCAGCCCCTCCGCCTGAGCCGCGACAGTGTAATCACAGAGAAAAAGGTGTCAGAGCGCTTTGTTAGGGTTTATAGCTCGGATCATATGTAACTCTCACTTCACATTGTGTCTGTGTAATTTAAAAACACTTACACATCTTCTTCACTGCACTATTTATCACTACTTTGAAGACGTTGCAGGCTGGTCTCTTCCTCTGATACTTACAATCTAACAAGCGGTGGAGAAGGCCCTTTATTGCAATGCAATAAGTCTTGCATTTGCGAGAGTTTCAGCAACTAGTATTGTAAATGACAATGCCTTTTATTTATTTTTTAAAACCCAAAACATAAATAAAAGGCATTGTCATTTGCAATGCTAATAACTCACACTCACGTGAAATCGAGACCTATTGCATTGCATATGCTTGTTTCTTTTGCAGTTGACAGTGGTGTTAAGATTCCTCATGCAAATGCACTTTTAATCCTGAAGGGGTGCATTTCAGATATACAACCGTAAAAACAGCAAAAACAGAGTATTACCCCAAATCAATGACACATTCCAACACAATGTAAACTGCATTCATATATATGCTCTCCATATCACAGATCGCCACACGGCTAAAAACCAATGAAAAATTACAAACCTGGTTCCTCAATTGCAGACAGAAAGAAACAATAGGACAAAAAAATGCAATGAGTGATAGTTCGGGCTGGACTGTTTCTCCTGGAACAAGACATACGCATATATTTCTCCTCACCAGAAGTGGCTCAGAGGGGCAGAAAACGATGGACTGGAATGCTTCTCCAGCAATTAGCAGGGTTGAGACTTCTGAAAGCATTCCATCTATTAAATTGGCTTGTTTAATAGGAGAAAGAGTTGTTGATTAAGTACCTTTCAAAATCAACACATGCCCCTAGCCGCTGATAACATTATCGGGTCGCGCAAAGAGCAAACTGTCTGAGCTGCATTTGATCTAAGCCTGTAAACCAAAGGTCCAAAGGGACATCAAACTGCACGAAATTCTGAAATAATACAGTCATCCACTCTGTAAGCGAGTACCCACAGACAACAGTTTTAGCTCATTTCCATTGGGTCAAGCCTTCAACTCAATTTATATATCAGTTGCATTCCCTACACATTAGGCTTTTGCAAATGTGCCAATTAACTATTCTGGCCCTAATTGGAAATCAATGGAGCATGACAATGGTTTTCTTTGCAATATCTACATTTACTCCTTTAAAGTTAATTACTTTCAAGCAAACACATCACCGATTATAAATTCAGGTTATATTTCTAATTAGAACTGAGACTCGACATTGAACCCCCACTACAGTAAGTATCTAGGCATGGCATTTTAGGATGATGGAAAAGAAAGGCCATTTTAACATAAGTAGTCCTAATTTCATTCTAATTTACACACATGCCTTATTCAATAGAAATGTTGCTTGATGAACACATGATTTTATTTCCCACCGAATGATTTTCTCTCATATCTTTATAAGTAAGTCGCCACCTTTTCATCTCCTCTAAGACATGCCGAGTGTTGACAAAAGTGTTATGGAGTTTTCTACATCACATGCAGCCTTTTGCAGAATTCCACTTTTTAAAACTATTATTTATTGATGGTGCTTTTTTGAAGACGAGAGTCGAAATTTGAAAACTTGACACTTGAATTGTTCTCAGCACAAATAAACTTTGCACCCTTTTTTCAATGGTAAAGTGTAATACCTACCCACCTAACGTTATATGTAGGCATCGTTTAAATTACTTTAAAAATAACCATTGTACCCATTTGCCCTAATTTATTAACGAGGCCAGTGCCATGCTGATATGAAGATGTATTTGAAATACGTAAAACAGGCGGGAAAAGCTCAGGCACAAAAAAATGCTGCATTTAAATAAGGGTGATATGTATCCTATTCTAGAAATTCTCACCAACAGGTTGCAGCGTTTTTACAAGGTAAATAAAAAAAATGTCTCTGAATCTTTGCACGAGTAATCCTCACCCAGCACAATACACAAGTATTCTGCGTGGACCTTCTGTGGTATAATCCGGTGCAAGGATTACAGATTGTCAGAATGTTGCGGCCAAATTACTAATTGAGCTAAAGGGTTTATGCACATCGGCATTCCAATTGGTAACTCCCTGAAGTGCTATACCTATATCTTCATTCATTAACACGTATCTATGCTTTACAAAATGTGATTGGTTGGCTGAATGGTTGATTTATTGGCGGACTTTTGTGTTACTAAAATTTGAACCTCTAAAATCTATGAGGCAAGATGTCAACCCATGAAGCACACGAAGTATCACTACATTTTATACATCAGAGGAAATGTAGTAGAAATCACCTTCGTCAGGGGCTTTCATGCAATTAACTGAACTACGAAAAATGATGAGGAAACTTGTACGATATGCAGAAATGAGCAATGGAAGAAAACCCATGCTTCTTTCCAAAGTAACTGGAACCACATGGGGAACAGAAACAGGTCCTAGAAATACCTTAAATGTAACTAAAATATACGAAAGAACATTTTCTGCAAAAAACATGCACAGAAGATGTAACTTTATTTATATTATGGATCACTTGAGAAACGAGGCACACAATCTGCACATATATTACTTATTTTGAATAACTTGTTAAAAATTAAAGGTTAATTAAGGTGGTTTACTGTCGGATGAAATATCTTAATACCGGATTCAACATATGTGCCTGGCCACGTCATTTTCAGTCAAGTGATTTTTTTCATTAATTTCAAAAGGTTCTAGGCTTGGGGTATTGGAGTAATCTAGTTGTGTACAAACACCACCTGGTGAAGGTTCTCAAATGGCTCAGAAAGTAGACATGAACAATTTTAACAATATGTCTGTGATGCACATAACATTTTCTAATATAATTTAGCAGAAGAATATATGGAAGAGTGTCAAAACTACTCCTGATTACTGGAGAGAATCAGAACACTGAGTCTGGACACAGAAATATGAAGGTTCTGAGTCCAGCACGGCTGCTCAGTCATTCGGCTCATCATCGCTTGCTTAGTCTTCCTTGTAAGGTGGTGATGTTTGGAGATGATATTCTGCTGGTGGTCACAGACATGGAGACATCTTTCTTTGGCAATGATAGCTGAGGGAGTACCAAAAGGCTTAGGGCTTTAAATGAATCTGAACAACTGAATGAGCCTCAACTCTACGTTAAGCCCTGTAGCACTGCACTCCTATTCAGAATCCATCCCTTTAAAATGGTCTGCAGACGCAAACCATTTGACACAAATTTAAAAATGATTTAACTATCCATGCTGGAAGGCATTAGCGATGCTAATGTGAAACTCCTCCACAACATTTTTACAACGGGATTGTCCATCTGGAGACATCAGACTATATCATGGGTGGGATGCATGGCAGTGTTTAAAACGTCCTTACATCTCAAAATACTTTAATCTGCCAGGAGATACCCTTGAGCTTCCAGAAATCACTTGTGTTGTGTTTCCAGAGGTGTTGTTGAAAATTCATTTGATATGCCCCATGTCTTCTATGCTCAAAAAAGGGAGGCCTACATGGACCTGACTTAGTGAAAAATAAACAAGCCGCATTACTGCACTATATTTATGAATGGACCCTCTGAGATGGATAAATAGTGGTGCATACCTGACCATATGTTAAGAAGGAGACCACTTTGGGTGTTAACACAAGAAAAATCTCAAACCAATTTAGAAAAACTGAGTAATTTTAATGAATAGAATGAAACCAAGATGACAAAAATCCAATATGTATATCTGGAGTTACGAAATGTAATAGTTTTAAGTACAACTAGCACCAAGGAGCACAAAGTGCCCCTCACATTTATCCACAAGGGCTGGACCGATCACAGTAAAAGGTTCAGGGCAATCCCGAAAGAACACGGATCAGATACAGGGACCAGGTTCATCCCAGTGGAAAGTTTGCCTTTTAATTTAGTCCAGTGTTCACACAAGAAGCACTCGTCGATGAGGTCGTTGACAGTGGGAATGCAAGCTGGATCTATAGAGGCACTAATTGGCAGTAGATTACTGAAGTTTTAGGCCTTGGTCAGAACTTCGCAATGGCGGTGTGGTCGTCATTGGTGTGAAGAGCTGGTCAATAATGGGAACTTTATCTTTGCAGAAAACATTAATCTTCTTGCTTCTAATGCTAAGAGCACTGGGCGGTGAAGCCTTTCCAGGACACAGGGCCTAGTCATGTCAGCGGTCAGATGCGGGTACACATAGACCTTGGTGAAGTTCTCTCACATTCATGAGGTGACTCAGGACAGTTCTTTTTAAGGCCAATAGCGATGAATCATTGGTTTATCTCTTGAAGTCCAGTTCTTGCAGCTCCTGGTGTGGCGAAATTCACTCTAATAGCAGCCAGAGTTCCAGGACCTGGAAGGGCACCCCTTGGAGGTCAAGACTCACTTCAGCGGAGGCCAGCAGCAGGGTCCAATTGGTACTGGTTAACTAGACAGGTGCAGGAAAAGGCCTCTGGAAGCTTGTTGTGTCACTGTAGCTCAAGCAGGAGGTCAACCACCTGACCCTTGAAGTTACTTCTGGGGTCCTGGGTTCAAGGCAAGCTGATCCAGTCTTCTTTCAGGCTTCAGACATCAGGTCAGTCCTTCTTTGAAGTCTCAATTGATCCATGAGTGCTCTGATAAGATGTTCTGAGGGTGCCATTGTTATACCAGCACCAACCTGTGTGTGAGGACCACACCCTTTGTCTAACTCTAATCCAGTTCTGGTTAGTTCTACCCCTTATCTTAAGCCTGGCTACAATCTGTGTAGGGTAACACAGGGAAGACCGGTCCAGCAGTGGGATGCATTTGGCATTGACAGGGAAGGCATTTTCTTAAGTCAGCAAGGAGTGGTTACAGCCCCTACGCTAATCTCTAAAGCCAGGAAGGACTGAGTGCAATCTCCAGGCCATCCTGCTCAGGAGAAGAATAACCTTCCCCACACCTGAGGCCCATTTGTCCCCTGTCTGGAAGGAATACACAGTTGTATGACACAACCACGGATGCCTAAACCACCTGTTCCTTAACAATGCAGTAGAAACAACGAATGCGTCTTAACCATGCATTTCTTTACCACGCGAGTCTTTACGACGACTTGCCTTAGGGAAAGCGCTGGACTTTGGATCTGTATAATACTTCCATTTCTAACGATAATGGCATTACTCCTAGTCCTACTCCCTCGCCTTCCTTCCATACAATTGAGGCTCCGCCTCCCACCCAGACCCACCCCCAGCATAAAAACTCTGCCCGCCCTCTCCTCCACCTGTACGTAAACAAGCCGAGCTAGCACTCAGTTGAACCACACCGGGAGGGAGGGAGGGTCCTCGAAGGAAGGCGAGGGAGTAGGACTAGGAGTAATGCCATTATCGTTAGAAATGGAAGCATTACCTCCCGTCCCTCCCTCGCCTTCCTTCCATACAATTGAGGACATAGCAAGCAG
The DNA here is from genome assembly GCF_964263255.1 of Lissotriton vulgaris. NCBI lineage: Eukaryota > Metazoa > Chordata > Amphibia > Caudata > Salamandridae > Lissotriton > Lissotriton vulgaris. The sequence goes on from NC_141699.1 coordinate 956,851,565, forward strand.
AAGAAAACAGAGACGGACAACTGAGTGATAAAGAACACCAAAATTTAATACAGTGCCCAAAACACAGCAGATCAACATCCCTGGCCCTGCATAGAGGACAAGACCCTGTGGCCCAGAACATTATCCAAATATTCCAGACTCGCAATTCCATAGTGGCGGACAAAAGTAGACGGAGAAGACCAAGTTGACGCCCTACAAATCTCCACCACAGAAGCCCCATGCAACTCAGCCACCGTAGCAGCCATACTGCGAGTGGAACGCCCCTGAACCCCCACAGGAGAAACCACACCCTTAAGATGGTAAGCCAGCAAGACCGTGGACCTAATCCAACGACTCAAAGAGGCCGTGGAAGGCTTAACCCCTTTCCGAGCCGGACCAAAGTTAACAAACAAAGAGTCCCCCACCCGGAAGGACTCAACAACATGGAGGTACCACAGCAAGGCCCGTCGGACATCCAAACAATGCAAGCGAGAATCCTCAGCCGAGGAAGGAGCAGGACAGAACTCAGGCAAAATCACCTCCTGACTGAGGTGAAAAGCCGAATTGACCTTAGGGACAAAGGACGGAACGGGAACCAGAACCACCCGATCCGAAAAGACTTTACAAAAAGGAAACTTGCAAGACAAGGCCCCCAACTCCCCCAAGCGCCTCGCAGAGGTGATAGCGACCAAAAAGCAAGTTTTAAAAGTCAAGAGACGCAACTCGAGACCCTCAAGTGGCTCAAAGGGAGGACCAGACAGGACATCCAACACCAGATGCAAATCCCAGGAAGGGAAGGACCGAACAGGGCGGGGAAACAAGTTCAACAGACCCCGAAAAAAACGAGGCATCAGAGCCCCCTCATCCTGCAAATTACGCCAGGAGCCCCTAAATGCCTGAATAGCTGCCCACTGCACCCGCAGAGAAGCCACCGACAGCCCCAGAAGAGCCCCATCCTGAAGGAACTGCATCACCAAAAAGAGGTCAGCAAGCGTGGGGTCAACACCCTTACCAGCACACCAGAACGAAAAGACCCGCCAATGCCTGACATAGGACAGCAGAGTGGAGGACCAACGCGACGCCCGCAAAGTAACCGCCAACTGGGCAGGAACCCCCAACCCAGCTAAGCCCTGCCGCTCAACAGCCAGGCCGTCAGGTGCAACCTCCGGAGAGAATCCAGGGGACGGGCCGGAAACTCCAACGGGGACGGAACCACCAGAAGGACCCACTCCCGGTCGCAACACAACTCGGTCAGGAGAGGAAACCAATTCGCCCGAGGCCAATAGGTAGCCACCAACAACACCCGAGCACAATCCCTCCGGACCCGCACCAGAAAGGACCGAAGCAGCGGAAAGGGAGGGAAGGCATACAGCAGACCCCGAGGCCAAGGACAGGTCAAGCCGTCGACCCCCAGAGACCCGGGACACCTGCCCAGAGAACAGAACTGCACCACTTTGGCATTCCCCAGATCCGCAAACAGGTCCACCACAGGGAGGCCCCAACGACCCACCAACTGGAGGAACACACCGGGAAGGAGAGAGAAATCCCGAGACGACGGAATGGCACTGCTCAACAGAACCGCCCTCACATTGTCCACCCCCCGAATGTAGAGAGCCGACAGACCCAGCACCCAGACCTGAGCCCACCGAAAGAGGATGCTGGCAATCAAGTTCAAGGACCTGGACCGGGTCCCCCCTTGACGGTTGACATAGGACTTTGCCACCAGATTGTCCGTCTGAACCAACACCCAATGCCCCCTCAAAGAGTCCTGAAAGTGCACCAGGGCAAGCACAATCGCCCTCAGCTCCCGCCAGTTCGAGGACCTCCGGGAATCCAGCAGAGACCAGAACCCCCGAACCTGCTCCGACCCCAGCCAAGCACCCCACCCGGACAGGCTGGCGTCCGTAGTCACCACAAGCGGAGCCGGAGGAGTCAGAGAAACCCCCGCCAGGAGGTGTTGGCGGCAGAGCCACCAGGAAAGCTACTTCCGGATCCGGTCCGTCATGGGCAGCAGGGACAACAGACTCTGAGACCCTGGAGACCAACCCAACAGGATCCAGTTGGCCAGGTGGAGGAGATGAAAATGAGCCCATGGAACCAAAAACACCACGGAAGCCATGTGTCCCTGCACCCGCAGCCACTGGACCGCAGGAGAAGCCTCCCGGGACATCAAGGCCCGAACCTGCGACTGAAGAGACACCAGGCGCTTGTGGGACAAGGTAACATGGCCGAGCAAAGTCTGAAAACTAGCCCCGATGAACACCAAGTCTTGAGACGGGACCAAAGAAGACTTTCCCCAGTTCACCAAAAATCCGTGTCCCTGAAGAACCTCCAAGGCCCTCCCGATGTGAGAGAGCAAAAGAGACTCACCCGCAGCATGCAGCAAGAGGTCGTCGAGATATGGATGAATGAAAACCCCTTCTGCATGAAGGAGAGCCACGAGAGGCGCCAGGACCTTTGTGAAAACCCTGGGCGCAGACCTGAGGCCGAAGGGAAGTACGCAAAACTGAAAATGGGCGTCTCCCACAGCGAACCTCAGGAAACGTTGAGAAGCAGCGGCAACTGGGACGTGGAGATAAGCGTCCTCGAGATCCATGGATGCCAGGAAGTCGCCAGGCTGAACCAAAGGAATGATGGCCTGAAGGGTCAACATACGGAAGTGTACGGGCCGAACCCAGGCGTTGACCCACTTGAGATTGAGGACAGGCCGAAAGCCCCCGGTCACCTTCTGAACCAGAAACAGAATGGAGTAGGTCCCCGTCCCCACCTCCTCTACAGGAACCCGGCAGATGGCAGTCTTGGCAAGCAAACAGGACACCCCGTCCAGCAGAGCCACCCTGCTGGGACCGGAGACAGGCAGAGGAGTCAGCCGAACCCCAGAATCCGGCGGAACCTGCAGGAAGTCTATCACGTACCCACGACCCACAGTGTCCAGGACCCAGCCATCCGAAACGTCCTGCTGCCAACGAGGAAGAAAATGCTGAAGACGACCCCCCACCGGCAGGGAACCGGCCAGACAGTAGTTGTCAGGGACCCTTCTTGGCAGGGCCCTTAGGAGCGGAGGCAGCGTGCCTGGGAGAAAAACGGGGCTGAAAACGCACCCTGCGGAAAGACTGACGAGAATCACGCTTCGGGGGAAGATCGAGGGGCCCTACTCCAAGGCTTACCAGACGGAGCCGCCCCGCCCTAATACGGCAAGGCATGCTTCCGCACCTTGAAAGCCTTCGAAATCATGGCAGGCAATTGGTCCCCAAACAGAGCCAGTCCATCAAAAGGCAATTTCAACAGAGCCGCCTTCTCCCCAGGATCAGCCTTCCAGGACCGGAGCCAGAGGGAACGACGTGCCGCCACCAAAGCCCCAGTGGACATAGCCGAAGACTTAATAACATCCGATGAAATGTCCGCCAATAGCCTAGCCTGCTGTTCCATAGCAGCCAGGAGGTCAGAGCACTCAGAGCCCTCCTGAACCGCCGTAGCCAATTTCTCGAAATCCTGAACCAAAGACTGCGCAGAGTAGGCAGAGAAAAGGCTAGCCCTCAGCGCCAGGTTCCCAGCAGCAAAGGAGCGTTTAAGGCCAGAATCCACCTTCTTATCAGTAGCATCCGCCGGGGTACAGTCCTCGGGCTGAATAGCAGTCTTGCCAATCAGAGTGGCCAGGATAGAGTCCAGCTTCAAATTGTGAGGCAAGGGGTCCTCCCCCTCCAAAAGGTAAAGTTTCTGAAGGAAGCGAGGGACCTGCAACTTATCAACCTCACGCCACTCCCTCAGCACCATGTCCTTGACCGGATCCTGAAAAGGCATGCCCAATAGGAGGGAGAAGCATACTGAGGAAAGAGATTCCCATCCGCCTCCAGCTGGAAAGGAGGGAACCCCAAATTGTCCCGCACATGAGCCAGAATATCCCATCTCTCCTCCCTGGAGATAAACTTCCCACCCGAGGAGGTAGAAGGACCATCATCATCCGACAAGGAAACCTCCCTCGCAGGATCCAGTGAGCGTGGACGAGAAGAAGCCGCAGGCACCGGACGAGCCTGGAGAGCCTTAGACACAGCCGCCTCAATCATGCCCTGCACCTCCTCCTTGGACATGAGAGGCACATCGCCCCAGAAAGGCCCCGACACCGAGGGCGCTTGGAGGGAACAGGAGAAACCTCAGGCGAGGAGGAAGAGGAAGAAGACACCATATGGTTCCGCTTAAACGCCCGCTTGCGACCCATGGCAGAAGCACAAAGGAGCAGAAAACCCCACGCTGCTACATGAAGGGAAAAATCACAACCGGGATCCAATGACAGCCCCGGCCAGAAAACCTGCCAAAAACAGGCCCTACCCTCATTACAACCAGTAAATGTAAAAAAGAAAAACAAAAACGGGCAGCAACCCGTCCTACCAGGTCTTCCAGAAGAGTGTAGTCCGGGAGGAGGCATCCATGACAGCCCGACCCGGAAACACATCCCCAGCCACAGGAGGACCGCCCAACAACGCTGCGGCTTCCCGAGTCACTGCTCCGCCCCCAAACCACGAGGGAGACGAGGAGAGGAGACACAGCCAGGAGAACGCTGCAGAGGACACCGTCGCCGCAGAGAACCAGCACGAAGACTCCCCGGCACCGCCACAGGGAGGAACTGAAAGTAAGTCCCACTAGGGAGACAAAAAAAAACAGGTGGAGGAGGGGGAGGGCAGAGTTTTTATGCTGGGGGTGGGTCTGGGTGGGAGGCGGAGCCTCAATTGTATGGAAGGAAGGCGAGGGAGGGACGGGAGGTAATTTATTATTCCAACTCCAGTCCGCACAACAATAGGGAAAGCAATGGACTTTAAAGTCCAATGCCGCTTTACCGAAGACATGTCATTGTAACAACATGCATGGTGGTAAAGGAATGCATGGTTAAGACGCATTTGTTGTTCCACCACATCTCAAAGGCAACGCGTGGTGTGGCCACCGTTGTAAGTGCTGTTTCCTGAAATACACATGACACCACAGGAGAGCAATTGACAGTCATGTGACCCTGGTCCCTGGCAGAAGGCACATTCGGATTAGGCAGGAAAATGTAAACTTGCAAAAACATTGCATTGTCTGAATAGCAATTTAAAATCAGACTTTACCATTAAAAAGGGTTGTAATATAAAATTTCAAATGAGTGGAAGAAGTAGTTCTCTATCTGCTCCCAAACTGAATTTACTGCTTATTAAGTGGGATAAGATAACCCAGTGTTAGTCTATGGGAAAGCTAGCCTTGCTGCAGTGAAAAATGATTGTTTTTTTCCACTAAACAACAAGCGAGGGGTTGCTGAACTGTTCCTGATAAGAAAGGAGACTGGCTGTACCGAAGGTGTAAGTTAACACCCTTGGGCATCCATTAAGTTGGACATGTTTGCCTCACACACCCCGAGGGATGTCATGCTTCATCATCGGCGGTTGCTCCTCGTCGGGGAGGCGGTGCAATCCCCGACGGGCTCACCTCAAAGAGGGGCTCTTTGGCGGAGATCTTTTTGTCCAGCTGCCTGTTGGTGAAGTGCGGGTATGTGGGCCAGGGCAATAGTATCCTGAATTGGAAGGGTGAGGTTTAAAATATAGTAGAGGGTACCGGAAAAGACTTTATTCTGGAGGTCCTCCTACTATCATTAAAAAGGTGTAGTTTAGCTTGTTGGGACACGGAGAGTTACGTGCCGTATTTCAAACTAGTCTAATGTGAAGGTCGGTCAACATGTTTCTCGCTTGGGGATTTCCCACGATTCGTCAGGACCTGGTAAAATTGTGGGTGGGGGGTTAAAACAGGGACATGCTAGTGTCATGAACCTCGTGTGCTTTACCTCAGGGGAAATCCTGTGCCTGAAGTATGGAGACAAAAGGAAACATTAGAGCAGGTATCATGTTAAATATCAACAATTGTCTATGGTAACAGCCAATCTAGCATCTCAGTGCAGTGAAGTGGTAGTGGTGTGTGCGGTGTCACACATACGAACATGCCTGTGATGTATGAAGAGTGTGTAGTGTAGTGAACACTCTTATACCTGTGTTCGTGGTGGGTGCGTTGTGATTTAAAAACAGTAGTTAAAACCAGTAGTTAAAAACGCAACTGTTATCTCAGGGAGAGAACTCGAATCAGGAGATGGCAAATCGTGACGTGGTTAGTTACAGACTCACCTAAAGGTCTTGGACTAATAGCCACCTGAGTTATCGGCGGGTCGGTACAACAGAAGTTGCCTATAGTTCAGGCTAGGGAAAGAGAACTAAGGTTATGGAAGTTCTTGGTATCTTTCCCCCTCGTATAGGGCACCTAGGGAGTTGTTTGATCTTACCTCAAGTTATCCGTGTCCGTGCTGAGTCACCTACCCATCACTGCCGAGCTCGAATAGGTAATGAACTAACGGGGCGTGGGCTATTTATAGGTGGACTCGTCATAAGGTTGCGTCAGTTAACGCCCTCTGTGCGGGTCACGTGGTAACCAAGGTAATACCGGCCATGATGGAGTGGTGTAACTAGTGTTTGACCTGACGTGGATTGATACAGTAACAAGGGGTTGGATGTTCACAGAGAATGCCAGGGAATGTCCTCATTCAGTCCTTGTCTGTCTGTGGAGAGGCGATGAACCCACCTTTGTTCTTTGCGGAACAGGGCATTTTTAGGGCAATTAGGACTTGCCTCAAGTATCACCCACCGTATGCAGTCGGCGCTGTGTTGTTTCTCAAGATAGTGTTTGCACATCTTGGTGTGCGATTTCTTGCACCGGAAATTACTACGGTGTTCAGTGATCCTTGTCTTAATTGTACGTGTAGTCATCCCAATGTATTTGAGACCACATGGGCAAATCAGCATATAGATGCAGTGGGTGGTGTTGCAGTTCGTGTGGCCCTGGATAACCCATTTAAAGGTGTCAGTGAGCTGTATTGTTTTCTGGGGGTTAGTGTATTTGCAAACCCCACAGTTACCGCATGGGTAGTGACCGGTGACCGGTGGCAGGTTCCATAATGTCTGTTGGGAACTTTTTTTGGTGGTCTTCGGTCTAGTGTGGATCAATATGTCCTTCACATTTTGTGACCTTTTGAAAGCAAACCTTGGTTGTTCAAAAGTCAAATCGCCTGTGTTTAGGATTCCCCAGTGGCGTTTAATTGTGTTTTTGATCTTGGTTGATAGTGGGGTGAAAGTCGTGACACAGGTTATCGGTTGGTTTTCGATGGGTAGTTTTTCCCGTCTCTCAAGGAGTGCCTCTCTGTTATTATTCCTTGCCCGTTTTTTTGCTTTCATAACCTCTCCTTTGGGATAGCCTCTGTCTAGTAGATTTCTTGATAATATGGTGGATTCCTTTTTGTAGTCTGCAATGTTACTACAATTCCGTCTGATCCGGAGGAATTGTCCGAATGGTAAATTGGACCGTAGGGCTTTGGGATGGTGGGTCTCGAAATGTAGGAGACTATTTCGGTCTCTTGGTTTCCTAAACATTGTTGTCTGGAGTCTACCGTCTACCAATTGTACTGTTAGGTCGAGAAAAGCAATCTCTTTGGGCGAGGAAGACATGGTGAACCGAAGATATGGGTTGAGTGAGTTAACCCATACGAAGAAGGCCTCATGTGAGTTAGGACGACCCGACCATAGGATGTTTTTTTCCACTGCCAGCACATGTGAAATTTAAGTACACATGTCCTACTTTTTAAATATCAAGCACGCAACCCTATGAGCATTTAAGGCCTACCTTAGGGGTGACGTTAAACTATTATAAAAGAAGGTTTAGGCTTGGAAAAAGGTTTATTTGGCCAGGTACAAAATGGCAGTATAAAACTGCACTACAGTCTGCAGTGGCAGGTCCGAGACAGGTTTTAAATTGCTACTTTAGTGGGTGGCACAATCAGTGCTGCAGCCTACTTGCAGCAATTCATTTACAGGCCCTGGATACATGAAGCACAGTTTACTTCAGACTTATAAGTAAATTAAATGTGTCAATTATAGGAAGAGAAAGCACAAGAACCTTACTGCGGTATCCCCTTGGGTTTACCGTGTCCCCTGTATTACAGAAGGGAGAAAATCATATCCCACATGCTATTGACAGGAAAAAAAAGAGGTAACTCTGCTTAAATATGAGACAACAATTCCACCTTCTGAAGAGATGTAGTGGCAGAACCTCTGGTATTTTTTGGCAGTAAAAATTGGGCAAGATGCTCTCGGCAGGGGAAAAGATATCTGAAATTAGCGGAGCATATCGCTTTGATATCTTGCCAGAGATTTTAAAAAACTGCACTTCCAAAGAGGCTCAGTAGACTGATCATTATAGAAAACTCCAAATTGTCTGTGGCATGTGGTGCTACGGCTACAGTGGAGATTAACTAGTCTGATGTATTTGTAAAAGGGAACTAGTGCATGGCTCCACCTTCTTGGGAGGGAAAACCCAGTGATATTAAGACAAGGTGGTAGTCAATGATGCTGAGCCAGTCTTCAATTATAGAGAGAAAATGTCCTTCTATAAGTTGTAAACTGGAATAGGTATTTAATGAAAGTGGAATGTTAGTTTATAGATTGTCAAAAACAAAGCTGTGTACGAACACCAAAGTAGGACAGGAACTGGCACTAAATCATTTTGATCTTTTACCTTTTAGATTAGGGATATCGACATGTCCTGATGAATGCACGGACCCTAGGGGGCCACCAAGGGCAAGAAACATGTTAATCCATTCCAATCACATCCAACGAGTACACTACTGTTTTTAATCTCATCATTGATTCCATTAAAAATTGTCAACAAATCTTCTTGACAAAGGATATCCATAGATAATATTAACACTTTTATTGGCCCAACTACAAATCACTTAAGAAAAACCTGCTGGAGGCATAAACTATTTTAGAAAGGGGAATGTTTATCAAGCCTGTTGAACTGCTGTTCAGTAATGCTGTTGAAAAGAATTCAAAAGATCTCCACAAAGTGCCCCCCCACATGGCGCCAGTTGGGAATTGACCCTCCGCCCCCCCACTCAATGAGGCGAGGGACTCAATGAAGACGCATGACGTCTCTGTGTGTGATATCACTGTATCCTACCAACAAATGTTCCCTAGAATAGAGATGTAGTCTAGAAGGAGCATCGATAGCCAACTTAGACTCCTTTATGAGAAGGTCATGCTTAATTTGTCTGTTGAAAAGTTTGAGAGGGTGTATGAAGGGCCAAGCAATCTCCCTTCCCCTTTGTTGATACCCAGTATATGTGCCCCATTGAAAGCAATGGCTCAAGAGGGGCGCTGGCTCAAACCCTTCCAGGTCTGCACGGCTGGACGAATGAACGCAAAAGCAGTACCTTCCACCACCTCAAGCTGTCATATTGTGTACACTGTCCATTGCGGTACAGTTTTGTGTGGGTTTGTTCTTGCTATGTGCCTGATTGTTTTATTAATTTGTCTGCAGCACTTTGAAACTAGCTCTGCACCACTTTCAAAATGTTGTTTATCAAGTTCAGTACAGAGCTGAGACACTGAATCTAATGAGATTACAGTGGAGCAGGTCTGATTACAATGCATTTGTCACATGCAAGACAACTTGTTCAACGTCATTGGTGTGACACAAGCTCTGATTCGCCTCATATGTTTACAACAGAAGAGAGTAAAAGAAATTGGTTCTCGTGAAGTAGTGGTGTATTTTCTCAAGTGGCAAATACAACATGTCGTTTTAGTTCATCGTACGTGTGCCTTTTGATGAGGACATTGTTGCTCTCAAACAGGCATATTAAGCAAGTTTTTTTTCCCAGAAACACATAATGCAGTTTTCATTACTGCAAGTGGCTCCCTTCTTCCGACAAGGAATGAAGAGTTAAGCAAACGCTCCAGTTCTCGCATTCCCACAACCATGAAGCATTCCCGCCATTTCAAAGCAATGCAAGTAACATGATACAGTAAGTCAGACTCTTGCAGTACAATACGTTATTGTGCTGCACAGAGGAAAAAAGCATTGAACAAACCGATTAAAAAACAAACACCCCCCTTGAGCATGCAGCAAAAAATCCTGTGAAACAAAGCAGCTGGATGCATACATAATGCAGGGTCAAAAAGAAAATCATTTTCTCAAATGCAAGCATTATTTGTTAAACCTGAAAACACGTTTTGAGTCTTCTATCTCCACAATTATGACCGCAAGTGAGTAACAAGTAAGACTGGGTCTAATTTACACACAAGTAAATGAGTGTATTTTGGCAGAAAATTGTCCTCACAAGAAAATGAACTTTGTCCTTAACACACGCCCTCACATACCCCTTCCTTCCACAAAATTTCCTGAATAAGGAAAATCGTGAATCAATTTGTAACTAAGAACTCATTGGGTTATTGGAGGAAAAAAGAATTCAATTTTGAGAAAGCAAAATTCAATTACATTTTGAGAAATCAAAATATTGTATTCTTGTAGAAAAGCAAATCGTTCATTAAAAAGAGATTCTAGGGTGCATAAGGTGCGAGGTACCCTTGGCTCACTTTGGACACGTCACCTGGACATGCCCTGTAGTGAGATCCTTTTGGGGGTATATTTTATGGGAGGTACGGAGAGTGACAGGAGCAAAAGCTGAACTAATAACACAACATTGCCTACTGGGACTTTTGCCACTCCCTCAAAAAGGTAGGAAGATAAGATACAGATTTGCCCAGATGGGATTGGTACTTGCCAAATGGCATATCACAATTCACTGGACCAGCCCGGTACCACCAAAATGGGGTAAGTGGAGGGCTGATCTACTGGAGTGGACAGTGGCCGAAGGATATTGGCTCCTGCAAGTTCACTCCGATGATAATGTGGAAATGGACTAGAGATCTGGAGCGCAATGATAGACCTTCTGGGAGAGGACAGTGAACCAGTGTTTTGGGACCCTGACCCTGGCTCACCAGGGACTTTTGCTGCAGCCACTCACAAGGTGGTTGAGGGCCAAGTTGAACCCTAGTGGACACAAATGCCCCCCACAACCATTAGTGAATGCCAGATGAATCCAGACGATGGTTGGGTGAGTGATATGCTTAAAACATTTGATGGTTGGATGATGCAGCGCTGCTGGGAGCCCCCCTTTTTTTTTGCCCTGTGCTCAACAAGACAGTCCGATATGGGAATGTTAGTCATTGTGTGTGTGCGCTCGTACGCCGCTGACAATCCATGGGAGACGAGATACTGTTATTCTGCAGAACTGTTCAATTGTTCCTCTGTTCCGCCTCAGTGCATTACCATGATAGTTTATTTATTTTTATCATGTATATCATATTATTTGCACACTCAAAATGCAAATAAATATTTTTAATACAATATTGTTGCCTTTTGTAATGAATTTCAAATCTTTATTAAATATTCATGGTTTCTGTGAAGAAAAAGTACATGATTCTAGGAAAATAATTTCAAAAAATGAGATGCATAAATGAAATGGTTCACAGAAAAATAAGATTTTCGGTTGAATAAAACATTGCTAGCACAGTTTCAATACAACAATAACTCTTACCTCTAATTTGAGCACATATTTTTCAGTTGCACAAATAGACCTATCCCTAAGCAAAATGTTGTCATTTATCTGTTGTTGGATTGCATTTGAACTCAGTTGGATAATTTCCTGGATTGGTAACTAGTTTGGAAAATCAGTAATTTTCATATAAAATTCACCTTTTTAAGTTTCAGCAACAGAGCGTTTATAAGGAAGACCTATTGTTTCCTCTTAGTAACATATAGTTAAGAGTGGGCTTCATGTCAGGTCTTGTTCATGTCAGGATGTATTTCTTGTCTATCTCACTTCTCTGCTCCTGAGTCAATGGCTTTCCTTTGTATCTAGTGTTGGACCCAACCTGGAGCATTCTGGCCTCCTTGTGTTTTGATCGGATAATGTACCCTTCCTCAGAGGACATCAAACTTTGCTTTGTCGAACATGAGGGACTATTTTCTCCCCATCTCCCTCTGTTTCCCCTTCCGTCTCTTTAACCCAATAATGTATATTATGCATCATTGCGCTCGCTGGATCCTCTTGTTTAATTTTCTCCGTCTACCTTGCTATTGGGGGACGTCCATCTTAAAGTGTTTTTGCGCCATTGCAAGATGGCTGCACCGGTGTGCACATGCATAGCAGACATCTTCAAATGGCTTTTGTTTTATTTTAACATAGTAAATCTGGATGTGAACATCTGTGACGTCCATCTTTTCAATCATTGTGTTTCTCTTTTAACAAATCCCTGTACCGAGATAGCCAAAATGGATGTGCGCTCATTTACTACAGCTATCTAAGACTGTAAAAAAAGCATTGGCAAAGCCATTATGAGCAGACATATTGGCATTGCCAATCTTTGATTATTCGCCATATTCTTTATTCTTGAGCTGTGCTCCATAAAACAGCGCTTTCGAGCTTCCCGATTCCGTGCGTGAGTAACTCATCCAGGAATCCTGGTTATCCCTTCGTAGACGGAGGACTACGAGTACCAGATGCACAGAGAAAGGCCTGCGCTGGGTAAATGGCTCCCTTACAGACCAAGGGCCTTGGGAGCTCAGCAAAAACATGACCACAGATTATGTATAATAATTCAGGGCAAATGTCACTGAACAAATAGACACTGATTGTGGGTCGTAACACAACATATTAGATGCACCGAAAGTAATGCGATATTCATTCGTTCAAAAAGGATATTGGTCGTGTGTCCTCTGCCTTTTAGCGAGCGAGTCCTCGTCGCTAATCCCAGCCATCAAATACTTCAGCCCTGTAATCCAAGTCCGGGCCTCCTCCGGGTTAGACGTTATCAGATCCAGGCATTCCATGTGGTTACCATGGTAAATGGTAAAACAGCAGCTGGGGTCAAAGTTCCCTTCAGCATGGCGGTGGAATATTTCCGACTGGCGACCCTCCGTGACTTTGTATATGGAGTCGATTATAACTGCAAAGAAAAGAAAAAAACGTAATTATGAAGTCTGTTTGACAATGTAATTTTAATAAATTAAAAAAACTTCAGACTGCGACTAAAAAAAATAGAAAATACATAATTGTGATAATTACAGTTTCGGTTCTAGAATTTGACACACGACAATGTGCTCAAAAACGGAGGAAACACGTCTTTATTGCGCACAGGCATTTCGCTTCTGCGAACGCTTCCCACAGGAATTCACTTCAACACAATTTCCCCGTCCTCGTGTGTTTTTTAGCAGCCCACACACCTTGACGCCGCGCTCTGTCACTTATCGGAATAATTGTTCACGAAGCGAATGTAAAATACAAATCCTGCCCAATTTAACATCCCCCATTTTGTAATTTGGAAATTGGTTAATTAGCCGTTCATGACATGCCTGATTGCTGTGTACAGTAGGACATGAAAATAGACCGAGGAACTCATAGCAGAATTTTAACAACCTGGCGATTTTTTTTTTGAGTAAGGTGCCCGCACTGAATGTCTTTGTAGGTAAGGGGGGTGGGGTGGGCCATTAAACTGCGCTGACGGCAAAGTCAAGAACATACGTTCTTTCTTTCCACCGGCAGAAAGCTACCAAAGACTTAAAAAAACTCCCTGGCAATGTGAAGAGAAGAGGATCAAACAAATGCTATTTTCAGCCTGAACAAAGCTACACAAAAGAAGGTGAACCGCGGTGCAGAGAGATGAAGAACATCAAATGTCAATATTATGTTCTGTTCACTGGACCTCGACAAGGCGTATTTCAAGACTCGTCGAAAATACATGAAAGGCGAGCCTGCAGCCTTTACCTTGGACGCGCAGAAACATTTGAACAATGAAATTATGATGCTGTGCTATAAAAGTAAATGCACTAGTGAACCCCGTGACAACTATCGCTTTGTTAGCAACCGGTCCAGTGGTACTTGGACCAAATGGATTTGCCTACACCTTGTGAGAAGTTGGCCTGGTATATAATGCTCACTAATTCTTAGTGATCACTTTGTACCATGCCAAGCAACCCTTATGATGATGGTTGTAATTCAACCTTGTAGACCAGTTATCCTAGTGGTAACGTGGACAAAGCAGTCTTAGGCTAAACTCTGAAAGGCATGTGAAGCCAGCTGTTATACCATACACAACCCCCTTGAATACCAAATGAAAGGGACACCACACAGATATATATTGAAAATATATATTGATTTATTAACTATTAAAATCCCCTGGACTCTTTATGAGCACAGAAGCACAAGCGTTAAATCACAAGACAGTTTAAAATACACAAAAGTTGCACAATATGGATGAGCCCTAGGGGCCACCTAAACCATATACTAAGAAAGTGGTATAAGGGATACCTAGAGGAAAGTGAAGAGGCCTAGGGCCTTGGGAATCGCTGGAGCTATTCGAGACTGGCAATGACTAAGTCGGGAAAGGCCCACGGGACTCGGGTGCAGTGTTCAAAGTGCACGCACTTCTCAATACAAAGTCTATGGTGCGTAAAAAGCACAAAGTTAGAAAGTTAGGAACCTTCCGAGTGACCTACGGAGCTGAAACTTAAAACACAGGCCCTTGGGATGTGTACCAGTGCAGGAGCACCGGCGGAGCTGAGTTACCTCACCCACAGGAAGCGGGTGCACAGGGTCGAAGTTGTGTCGGGTTTCGTCACGCTGGTCGATGGTGCTTGGAGCTGAAGATGCTGCAGGCGGCTCGATGAGAAGAGTTCCGGTGGATCCAAGGGTGGATCGGAAGATGTGAAGACCTGAAAGCAGAGGGGACAGTGTTCAAAGTCACTAGCCAGTGACTACCGTGGAACCAGATTGGAACCAGGCGATGTCGGGTGCAAACAGGCGTTGTCGGGTAGCTTCTTTCTGCAGCCACGTGGATACCCGGGGTCGAGGACGTCCAGGAGTCGGTCACGAGCTGTCCCACGTAGGCTTCTCGCTGTTGGCGGTGTCGGCGACCTGATCGGAGCAAACAGGCCTTGGCAAATGCAAGCCACGCAGAAGTTGAAAGATGCTGTTCACTCGGACCAGCAAGGTCAGAGCGGGTGCTCCTTTTCACAGGAGCTTGGGTAGGTCTGGAGCAACCAGACCTGCTGTTTAAATCTTCGGGTTTGTCGCCAAGATGGCCGCTGACCACGTGGCTAGTGGCCGGGATGGCGCGTCGAGTGGCACAATGCAAAAGGGCCCCACGCAGATCGTGGAGATGCTGGAGGGCTGATCTTCGGTGCAAGGGCTACTCGGTGGTGGGGGTTCTCAATCCCCAAAGCACAACATCGAGGATACCTCAGAAGCTGCGCAGTCAGCTTTTCGAGTGTCTTCCAAGAGGTCCGGTCCCACGTCACTCGGTGCCTCCACGGGTCCCTTCTTCGCAGGGACTGTGGATCGGGCTCTGAGAGGTCTGGGAGTCTGGTTCTTGTCGGGCTCTGGGCTCGGTCTCCGGCGGGAGGCGGCGGCAAAGCAGACGTCGAGTTGCTGGTTGGTACCTGTGTTCACAGGGTGGCCACTCCTAGGCCACAAGGGAGATTCTCTTCAGTCTTCTGTGCAGCAGAATGTCGAAGTCCAGTCTTCTTCTTGTTTAAAGTTGATTTCGGGATGATCTGCTGTGCAATGGCACTGCTCCCTCTCTTATTCCCATCTGAGGGGTGGATCTCCTGCTAGGTCCCTCCCCTATGGGTGGGACCAGGAAGGGGGGTGGTTACACCCCCTCTCCTTTGTCCAGCTCCTCGCCAGGACTGGGGCTGGAAAGCCCCAGAACCGGTTTGGGCTGGCTTATGCACAGGGACACCTTGTGTGCCCCAGGCATGTCTCAATCTATTCAGCCCTGTCCTACCCAATACACAAAACCCTGTCTGGGGTGGTGCTCGCACCTCCCCAGGCAGGAAACCCTTTGTCCAGGCCCTCCTCGCTGGAAGGACTCCCAGCAGCAGGAGGTCAGACATGTGTCTGTGGTGGCAGCATCCATTTTGTGATGCTGAGGCTCTGTTTAACTTTAACCAGGGTTAAGGCTACACACATGTCGTGTCCCTCTAGAAGGGTGGAATGCTATCCCCGTCGCCAGAACTGGCGAGGGGATAGTATTCCAATTCGTATGACACCTTACTCGACATGTTTTGATAAAGCCAAACCAAAGATAGCATTTAACCGCAAGGATTATAATGCACTTAAGAGTATATGGTATGGCAATATCCCGGAACAGCTTAGGGAGTGGTTCCCAACAGCTGCAGACAGGCTCAGCTCATGCTAGAGCACCATCTCACATATTTCCAAGCACTCTGCCTCCAGGATTGATGAGGCCTTCCATAGGAGTGGCTGATAGGAACATATGTGTCCAGTTTAGGGTTAGGCACAGTCATACTGTACCTAAGTAAGAGGTGATTACACCAACTTACCCCAGCTGAGTGATCAGCCAGTTGTGTCAAATATGGAGGCCAGGCCAGGGGTGGCACAATACATGCTGCAGCCCCTGGCAGGCCTTGGCTACACCTATGCCCTGGGTACCTATGGTACACTGTTACAGGGGCCTATGAGGTGAACCAATTCCAATTGTGTTATGCACCTAAGGTACATGGAGTCCATTTTAAGGAGAGAGCAATCAGCCTGGGGCCCTGAATAGCAGGATCCCAGGCCAAATAAGTCAAAAACCAGCTAAACACCAGGCAAAAAGTTTGGGGGTAACCATAGTCAGATATCCACCTTCCTACACACCTGCTATGACATTCTTTCAACGGGCCCAGGACAGCAAAGGACTGAGTTAATGTAATGCATGCTACTCAGAAAGATAAAAAAGCATTGGTGACTCAAATTGTTCTAGCATTGCCTTTTGGCATTTGCCAATGCTTATTTTGTTTGTGATTGGTATTTGTTCGAAGGAAAGTATTATATGAAAACAAGCATTGTTTAAAAGCCAAAATATATATATATATACATTTTTCTTTTTTGCACCAGTAGTACCTGGAACTGAAGAAGGCTACTTACTGTGAAGATGTGCAAATTGTGCAAGAGCAAAATGCCAGCCTCACAGACAATCAAGCATTTGTAGAGCGCACTGCTCACCTGAGGGTGTCCAGGCATTAAGTGTGTGTGTAGGGGGGGGGGGGGAGGGGGGTGCTGCTACTGCTCGAACAACCAGGTCTTGAGAAGTCTCCTGAAGGTCAGCAGGTACTGGGTCTGTCGCAGGTGGATGGGGAGGGTGTTCCATGTCTTGGCGGCGAGGTGGGAGAATGATCTGCCGCCGGTGGTCGTACAGTGGATGCATGGAACGTGGCAAGGGCCAGGTCAGCAGAGCGAAGCTGGCGGTTCAGGGTGTAGAAGGTGAGTCGTTTGTTGAGGTATGTTGGTCCGGTGTTGTGGAGTGCTTTGTCAGCGTGGGTGAGGAGCTTGAAGGTGATCCTCTTGTTGACAGGGAGCCAGTGCAGGTCTCTCAGGTGGGCAGTGATATGGCTGTGGATGTCAAGGATTAGGCGTGCCGAGGCGTTCTGTATGCGTTGAAGTATTTTCTGGAGTTTGGCCGTGGTTCCCGCGTATAGGGCATTATCGTAGTCCAGCCTGCTGCTGACAAGGGCTGGGGTGATCGTCCTTCTGGTTCCGGTGGGGATCCATCTGTAGATCTTGCGAAGCATGAGCAGGAGGACGAGACGGGGCTGACTTGCTGGGTCATTGATAATGATGAGTCCAGGACGAACCCAAGGTTGCACGCATGGTCGGTGGGTGTCAGTCAGGTAATCTGATGGCTGAAGGGGGCTGACGGTTTGCCCCATGCTGTTTGCTGTAGTACGTAGAAGTAAAATGTGAAAGGCACTACAGTAGAATAATGGGCAAAGAGGGCAGACTGAAGGCCCCAATAAATATGTACAATATAGATATTATTATTATTGAAAAAAACAAAAGGCATTGGCTAAAACCAGACATAAATGGGGATGGATGAAATGCTTCAATCAAACGCAGCCACTCGTAATTACTCAGGTCACCTTCCAGTCCACATAGGCCCCATCCAATAAAACTCAAGCTGTCCTTCAATGACAAGGCTCAAATAGACTGAAAACAGTCTGTGGTTGCATGTGATCACCTGGTATGGTAGTACTGAAGCTGGGCAAAGGCACAGTGGGCAAAATACCCAGTGGTCTGGAATGCAGCCCATAGTAACTACGACTGACAGTAATTCAAGCATTCCACGCATCATATTTTTAGGTTGAACATTCAAGACCACTTGTATATACTTTATTATATACTTATATGTGTATGTACTTTGTGGGCTCTGGAGATCAGCCCTAGGACTTGTTATATACTTATATGTGTATGTACTTTGTGGGCTCTGGAGATCATCCCTAGGACTTGTCTGCTTCCGCTTAGGGACTTTATTTCTGTTCAACTGACTCTATTTAACTGTCTTGATAGAAAACAACCAACAGAGGTCAGTAAAATACCAGAATTGCTTTCTGCTGAGGGACTTTATTTTTTTTATTTTTCAGGCGTCTGCCTCTATTTAACTTTCATGATAGAAAACGACCAGCAGAGGACAGTGAAATACCAGAATCACTTTAGCATTCTCTAGATTTCAGTTCATAGAAATGGTCTTCCACGAGCATCTGTAGACAATAATATTTTTTGCAAATCTGGTATTTTCAGTGATATGACCACCGAAGGCCCTGACTTTATATTAAAAAAGAGCTTTGGACTATACCATTTCCCGCTGAAAGGCAATATTTCTCTCCATGTGTTCCCATACCTAGTGTGTCACACAGTTTGGTGCTTACTTTCCCTCCATGTTAAAGAACAGTAGATGTTTCAGCACCCAGGCTAATGTACTGCACAGCTAAATACATATAAGGTCCCAAAGGCGAGACTGATTGCATTGCAAATGCTTGTTGTCATTCTCATCACATTATTAAGAGAGCAAATTTGTACGTCCCTGACTCAGTAGGCTTGCACCCTCTCATTTTACTATTCCTTTTCACCTTCACTTCCCCCTTCAAGCTGTCCTCCCATCCTAACCATACCAATCTTCTTCCCCCTACCCTCCACATGCCCTACTAATGCCTTTACCCTCTGACACCCGCCTCCTCTCTCCAAATATCCCCTTTGAGCTGCCTGCTGATCAATGTACAGTCAATGAAAAAAGCAATAAAAAATGGAAAACAATTGACAAAACATTTTTGACCAAATTTCCGATTCAAATGCAGACCTTCTCTGTGTAACCAGAACCTGGTTTAGAGATGACACTTCACACCTGGGGTACATTAGGCAAAACCTGACACATAACCACCAAGGAAGGTTCAGACAAGGCTTACTGGTAATCTTTATTAATCACTACTCACCAACTACATTGAAGATGTACTCCTGACAGATACTGAATTCATGCTGATCTACTGTACACTAACCCTCACCCAAGGACTGTTTAACAATGGAGCTTCACAGAGGCTTTCCTTTGATGCCATCGTGGACAAAAACACTGCAACCAGAGAAACCTGATACATCAGAGTATTTTGTGGTAGAACCCAGAGTTGCAGATTCAAAAAAATATCCAAAATATTAAGTATAGGACTGTGGCATTATAATTGTTTGTTGAAGTTTGGATCTATAGAAGATGAATTGGAAATTGGAGCCACCACAACGCGTGTCGACTGTTTTTAAATTCTGTGGACTCCAACCTGCGGTGTATAAAGAGTTGATCTAGTGAATAGTACACTGTATAAAGGGAATGTTTATGATGTGATGAATCAATTGTTTGCAGTGTTATGCATGTGTATCAGTGTGTAAATGAGGGGAATGAGGGAGTGTTTTTTTCTTTTTTTCACTGATGTGTTTGATGTTAATTTTTCATTGTGTGTTCTATGATAACTTGTCCCAACGTCATTATGAATAATTGTATATTTTTGGGATCTATGTCTTACATTGGACTATTTAGTAAAAAGATAACTATTAAAATGATAATACATTAAAAAAGAATATAAATGAAAAGATGGTTTGTTCTGATTCATTTTATGCCATTGGTGATGATATACCATTTTTGAATAAATATAGGTTGGGTCGGAACTCCTAATTCAAATGTTACCAACTTTCCATGCTGCAGCCATGAATCATTGAAATAAACTTATGATTGTCCAGTTTCCCACAGGTAGTCACTGGAGCTACACACATTTGATGTATTATTCACCCTAATGGATTCATCACAAGCATTAGTAATTAACCTACCCTCTACAGCAGTGGTCCTAACATGTGGTCCGTGTACCCCTGGGGGTCTGTGACACCTACTCAGAGGTTTCGTGACTGTGTTAACAAATTAAGTGACATTAAGGTGAATACATTAAAATGAATTTATTTATTTATTTTAGGACTTTTATATAGCACTGGCCAGACCCGAGGGTATCGGAGCACTTTACAACAAATTTTAATGCAATAGCACACAGTGAGACAGAGGAATATATATTGGTTCGGAATTCCCAGCGTGCTGTGCCGCATTGAGGATGGGAGTACTGCGATAACCTCGATGGGTGCACATTGTCATTGGGCTGAACCTCTTTCATGGAGGAGGGAGGTATGGTAAAATATATACAAATAAAGAAGCTAAATTGAAAATGTGAAAGGTGTTCTATATTAGACTGTGAATTAAACACAATATTTGAGCTATTTGTTTAGTGTATACTTGTATTTTTGTGTACTGTTCTGAAGTTCAAATCATAGAAATTGCTGAGGTCGGGGGTCCTCACCTTCCAATAATGACTCAGTGGGGTCCCCAGATTCCAGTAATGATTCAGCAGGGATCCAGCAAAGTCAAAAGTTTAAGAACTGCTGTTCTAGAGCAACCACCAGCTAATTTCATTCAACTGAAACCTTTGCATAAGAACATCTACAGGTAACATTCATCAATTAGCACTCTGTTTTAACAACTCATGAAAAGATGTAAACCAGCTGAAACCACGGACTCACCAAATCCTTTAACATATTCAGCAAACTGAAAACATCCCGAAACCCTAACAAAGCCAACAAAAGCAATACGTAGGCACAATCAACAAGCCCACCTATAGATCTTCAAAAGGATCTACAAAACTTCCATAAAGAAAACAAAAAGGCTACACGTCTTAAACAGGATCTTCAAGGGCTAGTGTCATACTAAGGGAAGCAACAGAATCCGCACAGAGTTCCAAAATGCAGAGGCACATCCACAAAGACTTCTTAGTCTTGAGACTTCTGTAATTCCTTGTGAATCACTTTAGGGCCAAAGCTAATATGCAAAAAATTCACATTATAAACAAGGTACTAAACATAAAGCCATCTAAAGGCAAGAAATAGAAGACTGTCTTTTAATACAGACTTATTAGCCAATCTCTCCCTCAGAATTCCAAGAACTTGTCAGTGCTATTGGGATTTGGGCTCACTTTCAGAACCTTACCTTCCAAAATCCTTCAAAAGCATCCACTAGCAATAACTATTACTAACTAACCTTTGAGGGGAGCACAGTTAAAAAAACATCCTCTCTTTGACTACTTTCCAGCATATATCGAACATATGAAATAATACTAAAAAGAATGACCTACTCCAACAGACTGGGCCAGTTATAAACCAATATTGAATGAACCATTCTTTGGAGCCCAGACTGAAATTGACAACCGCGATTGACATTTGTGACACCCCTGAAAACATCATCCTCTAAGGCCAATATGGGTTTCACTCATGGAGAGGTACGTAATATACTCTATTCTCCAACTGGGAAGACTTGAAAACAATGATTCATAAAAATGGCATTGTTGCACATCTCTCACTGGACATGTCTGCCACATTCCGCTCCATTCTGGAGTCACTTCAGCCTTGGATGACGGGTACAGGTCTAGTCCTTCGTTCTCAGCCAGCAGGGCAGCACAATAGCAGTCCATCTGGCAGCAGAGCAGCACAGCAGTCCTCTTGAGTCTTACACAGGTCCAGAGGTGTATTGCAGAGTTGGGTCTGAGGGGGGTCAATATTTATACCAGTAACCACCTTTGAAGTTGGAGAGGTTTCTAGAGGGTTCCACTCCCAGAGGAGGTTAGAATTTCCTGCCTCCCTGCCCTGGCCCCATCTTTACTGGGGACACAAACTACTAGTGTCAAACGTTTTGTGAGTGCACCCTGCCCTGGCATGTTTAAAGGAGAGAGTGCAGTTTATATAACACTGGCTAGCAGTGGTAAAGTGATTAATTTTAATTTGAAAAGGAAGCAGTACTGTACAAACATCCTTTTCATTTGATATGTGTTGCAGTCACTGTTGGTTTGAGCTTACATAAGATTTCATTGTATTGTAAGCCACCTCTTGCTCCAACCGGTTTGCCTGTTATTCTTTTCCCCATGTATTGTTTTTTCCTTTGACTTGTTACAGGCTTTTGCCCAGTTATCAATTTGTGGTTTGTTCCACTTTAAACTCTGTATCCTTTTACCTAATCTTTTGAAATAAATACCCCCTTGTCCGGCTAGACATTGGAGGAAAAAGACACACAGTTCTTATTCTAAGCCTGTGCTTATTATTTTGCTTTGCATCTAAAAGTTTAGGACCTTTGTCTTCTTTAAAATTAGTAACTACCCGAGGTCCTCTACTACCTAGAAGGGTTCCCTTGTTTCTTATATTAGCAGTGGTAAAGTGTGCAGAGTCCTCAAGCCAGCAAAAACAGGAGGAAGGAACGCAAACAGTTGGAGAAAAACCACACCAAGGATGTTCAGTCCAATATGCCCCCCGATGAATGCAGAGAGAACTACCCACCCTTTTGGGAGTTCTCATCACTAAGATGAAAGAATCTGCATTGGCGTGGTCAGTTCCAGGGCAATACTCCACTGTAAAGTCTATTCCCTGTAGGGAGATGGAGCACCTAAACAGTTTGGGATTCTCCCCCTCTTTGCATTAGCCTTCTGGGGGATCTCTGGTCTGTATGAAAACCCGGACATGAGACCCAAACAGGTTTGGTTTCAACTTCTTCCGTGCCCTGATCGCTGTAAATGCTTCACTTTCTATTGCACTTCACCTCTGTTTTGTGGGAAGTAACCTCCTGCTGATGAAGGATACTTGTTGATTTAGGTCCTCTTCATTTAGCTGTGAGAGCACAACCAGTATGCCATACTTTGAGGCATCAGCCTGCACAATAAACTCAGGGGCCTTGCGCACAGGTGTCATGCACATGGCCTCTCTTCAGGGTGTCAAAAGCGTTCTGGCACGCCTCCATCCAGATCATTTCTCTGGGCTGCTTCTTAAAAGTCAGCTCAGTCAAGGGAGCAGCAATGGTGTCATACCAGTTGACAAATCTCCTGTAAAATCTGGTGAGGCCCAGGAAGACCCTCACCTATATCTCTCAAACAGGATAACATTGGTGTTACCTTATTGAATTCAATAAGCTATAACTTTCAATTTGGAGCAGGTCGAGTGAGGGGTGTCCAAAGAATTGTAATTAAAAGCCCTCTTCCATGGTAAATTACAAATGAAATTTTAAATTATAATTTAAAACAAATTCACTTTTAGAAAGTTGGCATTTTCGTGCCTTAGCCATTTAGTGCCTGCAGCCTGGCTCTGAGTCACATGGCAGTTGGGCATTGTGTATTCCTCCTAGACAGCCACACAAAGACAGCCTGGGTGTGCCTGGGTGGGCCATCACTGGCAGGATGAGAAGGCGGAGCTGGGCACATCTCTATTTACACTTGAATAGGTTGTATCCTGCCTCCACAAAGGGCTGCATACCCCATGTAGTTAGTCTGGAGCCAGTGCATGGGAGGCAGGAGATCTCTTGGTTTCAAAGTGAAACCTCTCAAGCTTCTCCCACTTCAAAGGAGGCACCTGGCATAAATATTCAAATTCAGGCACCAACTCTTAAGTAAACTTCTGGGCCAGTGGAGACGCTGCCAGGAAGGACATCTCTGTTGCTGAAAGCACTGCCACTCTACTGCCCTGCCGGACTACCACCTTGCTGGACAGCCATCTTACTGGATTGCTGCCCTGCTGCCTTCCTGCCTATGTCAGAGGGATTGGACCTGCATCTGACCTCAGGACTCTCTGAGTGAATCCAAGGGATAATCTGCTGGCCTCCTGTTTAGAACCACAGGGACATAAAGGACTCCCAACCACTGGAACCAGCACCCAGATCCAGCTGGAGTAAACCCCTGACCCCCCCCCCCCCCCCCAAAGTGGTGTCCCTCAGGTCCTAGACCCTTGCTGTGGCTCAGTGGAGCTGAATTGACGTTTTTGGGCTCTTTGAAACCACAATGGGCCCATCGGCACCAAACCCTAGTCACTTGCATTACCCACCAACACGAAGTTCCGTCAGCATGACCCTTCATGCTACAATATTAACTGTGCACGGGGAGTGCTACCACGAAGCTTCAGGCCAACTCACTGGGGGTGAGTGTTTGATTTGCTCAAACGCTCCATCCATCATCCCCTTTTGTATCGCTTTGTTCGCCCTAAGTTGGCAGGGTATGCTAAGACGTGAGTCCCTTGCTCACTTGGCCACTGGATTCAAGATAGCCTGGCTGATGAGGATTATTATTCCGAAACCGGTCCCAGGATGCTTGTTTCCGGTCCAGGGAAGACATGGCTTGGCAGTTCGGGCTGGACTGTTCCCATGAGGCACAGGGTCAAGGCTGATTTGCATATGGCCATGTCTGAACTGGGGTGGTGTGGAGTGCAAAAAAGCGATGGATTTAGGCTCAGATCTCTGTCCTGGGGTGAATGTATGACATTGTTCTGCATTCTCTCCATCGATTGTTGTTTTGCATACTACACATTGTAGCTTTGTATATTATGGCACAGACTTCATTTTCCCAAGATGATATTCGTTTTAGAAATTAGAAGTACTAAAGAATTAAACATTAAACTCTTTATAAAACTATCTCTGTGAAATATGTGCATTCCTGCGTTAAGTATATTATTTAAAAAAATGTGTTACTTTTGAAATATGAACATACATATAACTTTCATACACGAAGTCACATATATGATATCATTTGTGAATATCAAGCTAGAAATACATCATCTAAACGAAAAGGAAAGAAACAAAGCATTATAAGAGGACACTTGTACAGATTCAGCATGGAGGATTAATACAAAAACAAGTACCAAAGCATTGAATAACACTGGCTAGCTTTTTAGGTCTCTCCTACGACGAACGCGCTGAAAGCGCGTTCTCGCAAGCGGGAACTATAGTCATCGTCTCAGCAGTCTGAGACCGAGGAAGGGAGACAAGACCTGGCAGCGCGCAGCGTTTCCCCATAGGATAACGTTGTGCGCGCGGCCAGGTCTTGTCTCCACAGCATGGATTGCAGACCGGATCGCGACGCGCGCCTCGCATGCATTGCAGACCGGATCGCGACGCGCGCCTCTCTGGAATGCAGGGGGAGTATGCAGAGAGGCGCGCAGCGCTGATAAACAGGCTGACTGAGACTGACCCGGGGAGGGCAATGAACACATTCCTCTTAGGTTTCGGTTCGTTTATCTCTTTCCGTGTGCGCGAGGCAGAAACAGCCGAGGGAGGCAGGCAGGCGGGATGGACACTGTGAGTGAGTGCCCCTGCCCCAAATCACTAAAATCCCCCCATGCCAAAAAAACAATAAAAAATGCTTTAAAGTAAAACTTCTGCCTATCGTGTAAAATGTTTTAATGGCCGGGCCAAGTTTACGCCATCCGACCATTGTCTGTGCGTGCCGTCTCTCTACCTGCTTACCTTCCTCCCTACCCCCACCCGTTGTCCGTGCCTTCTCCGCCCGCCCACCCTCCTGTTATCCGTGTCGTCTCTCCGGCCACCTCCCCGCACCCTCTCTCCTCTGGTCTGTGCCTTCAAAATACCCCCACATTCTCCCTCCCATTGTCCGTGCCTTCCCCACCCACGCGCCCTCCCTTCCGTTGTCTGTGCTGTCTCTGCCCACCTCGATCATCCTCCCTCCCGTTGTCTGTACCTTCAAAATCCCCCGCTCCCGTTGTCCATGCCTTCTCCGCCCGCCCTCCCTCCCGTTGTCCGTGATGTTATTTCTTTTGCCCATATTCTGACATTATTAAACTTGTTGGTTTTTTGTTTGCTCCTTCGCAACAAGTTAGTAAATGTTTAGTCTCTGCATGATCAGTGCCGCCTTGTTTTTTATGCTTTTATAGTTTACAGACTGCCGAGGGAGCTCAGAGTTATGCATTACACTGGCAAAAATGTGCATTTGATACATGAAAAAAGAAAAAGTGCAACACAGATATCTCTTTAATGTAATAAACAGTTCCAAAGAGCGCGATGACTGGCACCTCGCACAACAGGCTAAATAGAAATACATTTTTGATAACGAGACCCAGCTGAGAGCAGAGCCAGCCTTTGCTAAGATAACGCCTTGGGCGAAGAGACATTTGGCACGTTTGCTGATCCTAGTGAACACAACAAGGCAGCACGGGCCCCTTTTGTGTCCACGGGTCAGTCCCAGGATGAGCAGTGAATGGTCCTTGAACAGAAACCCCTCCAGCCCCCCCTCAGCTCACCTACATCGCCCAGAGCTTCGCTGCCTCAGCTGATGAGGGGGTTGTATGTGTGTCGGCAGGAAGGAAGGCGGATAATAGTGTGTGAAAAACATGGCCTATGGTATTCTGATAAAGGACAACTTTAAAAACAAGCATTTGCAATGCAATACGTCTCGCATTATTTAAGTTTGAGCTTTTGGTGTTGCATTATTTTTAGCAATGCCAATAGCTCAAACTTAAATAATGCGAGACCTATTACATTGCAAATGCTTGTTGTATTTCCAGTCAGCACAAGGAACAATAGAGGTACCTTTTTGTTATTCAAATAAATGAAAAACATGCCGCTTCGTTGTGAATCTTTTTATTTTTTATTTTATTTGTTTACATTTTTCTGGACCACTATTTAAACTAGAAATGTTAGTGTACTTTACAGTGATATAAACTCTGGCGACTGAGTTCTCCGGTTACAATGAAACTGTGTGCCAAAGTGGCTCTTGGGATAACAATAGCAACAATATTCACATCATAAATGAATCATGGTACTGGTAGTAGAGAAAGTGGAGGTCAGAGTTCAATTTACTGTTGTAGTAGGGTGAGGGGGTAAAGACAGGGGGTGGAGGAGGTAAAGAGAGGTAGTAGAGTGCACAGAAGTTGTGACTGGAAAAAACACTAATTCCAGACAGATGTGAGGATCTGGAAGCGGATGAGACCCCAATGCAGGAGGAATTTGGATAGAAGGTTTTTCAGTTCTGATGGAGTTCTAAAACAATGGCGCTGCTCTAGAGATAAAATGGCAGTCGGATGCAAGTGCTTTCAGTTTTCTGACTGAAGTCAGAGATGACCTTTGGTATTTTAGATGTTTATTCCATCCTATGCTCTAAGGGTGTGGAAAAGGGAATCGGGCTGGTCGGAGTTCATGACATTGAAAGCTATGCGGGATAGCTTAGATTTGATTCTGATGTCAATCAACAGGCAGTGCAATTCTTTTAAGGCTGGGTAAGGTGAGTGGGTGGACTTGGGCATTACCACAACAGTCGTATGTCCATAATCAAATCAGGAATACTACTAGGAACTGGACCACAGGCAAAACTTCAAGTACCACGATGACCAGTTATATTAATTATCTGTGTCCACATATTACAAAATATCTTAACACAAGGCTAGTGTAGGCGAGTCAAGCTTTCAGGAATGCTGAGCGGGTGGAAGAGCTCACGAGGAAAGGAAAATGTGTCAAAGGTGTGTCAAAAATATTCTTCGAAGATGTAATTTATTTATAATGGCATCCCGTGAATTTACAATGTCTTGATAACAAAATTGTCTTGGAGATCATGATTACCCACAATTACTAATCCGTTTCACAGCTGCGATTCCATGTTTCTTTGTTAGAATGTGATACATTTTTGTATGTGTAGAGGTTGGGTAGCAATTTGAAAAAAAACAATAACTGGTCCTGGCACTCCACCGTTTTGGTATCCCTGGAGATTTGTGCCAATCCACCTCTGCAAAATAAGTCATACTGGAGAGGTCAATACTGGAAGGCAGTGTACAGAGGGCGATGTTTGGGTGCTATACTGTCAGTTCTATTTGTCAGTGATGTAGCCAGAAATCAGGGCAGTGTATTTAACTGGCGGAGGCGTGCCACACTGATATTTTTAAAAGCTGGATTCATTTTTTTTCACTGTGCTCCCTTACTTCTCTTCTCCCATATTTTGTGGCATTTTTGGGGAATTTGTTTCTCAAGTCTATGTTGTTCTTTATTCTGGCTCATATAGCAGCTCACCTCATCTTAAAATGTAAACAGGATTATTTGCTAAACTAAGCTCACTTTAGTGACTTTCTACGATGTAAAAGATGAAATTAGGGATTTGCTTTATGTGATGGACTCAGGTGCAGCCTTTCATCTCACAGAGTAGGGCAGCCTCTAACAGAAGGGCCTTCCACTTCTGGGCAAGGCAGGAGTCAAGCAGCAGAACAGTCCTCTGGGAAACATGGTAGTCCATCTTCTGTAATATCCACATGTGCAAAAGTGTACAAAAGTGGCGTTCTAAGTGCCAAATATTCATAACTGGTGCCAGCCTTTGAAGTGTGGGTATTCCCTATACTGCCTCACATCACATTTTGGGAGGATCTTCCCTTCCCCTGCCAAGGCTCCAAGAAGTCTGGGGTGACACATGATTAGTGTCAGGTGTGTCTACTAGAGGCAGCCCTTTGAAATGTAAGTGGGGCTGGTAACAGCCTCTCCTCAACCACCCTGGAAAGATGGTCAATCCTGTCAACCACTAGTCTCCCTTTGTTTCACTATCTAGAAGGAATACACAAAGGCCAACACCTAAGATATTCACAGTAATATGACCTAGGACCCTGGCAGCAGGCATCAAATGGTTAGAATGAGAAAATTCAAACTTTCTAAATGTGGAATTTTGAGAATTGTGGCTTAAAAATCGAACTTCACCATTAAAGACGTTTCTAAAATACAATTCATTTGAGTTCACACTTGACATATCTAGCTGCACCCAATCAAAAGATAGCACTAAATATAATAAGGTAACACAATGTTATCCAAAGGAAGAGACAGGCCTTACAATAGCGAAAAATGAATTTAGGAATGTTTTACTACCAGGTCATGTAAAACCTAAGAAAAGTCCTACTCTTTAAATACAATGACCTCTGCCCCGAACAAACACCCCCGCACCCCTACAGCCCCTTCTACCCTCCTATCCCTCCTCTTTCCCCATTCTCTCTCATCTATAACCATGCCCTTTTCATAATCTCTCCCTGTACCCCCTCTCATGCCCTCGCTGCAGTCGCCTCTTGTCTTTCTTCCTCTCTCCTCTTCTTCTTTCCCCTTCCTTGACAAGGCAGCGCTGTCGAAGCCCAGTCACACAGGTCAATAGCGCATGTCCTGTACGTCCCACCCAGGTATTGACAAACACCCCGTACATATCATTCTGATCCTTATGCCCAGAGGCTATATTGGCTTCAGCATACTAACTGCACCTGTGATATCCCAAATCACTGATGGCTGTGCTACTGCACCAGAACCACACCCCATTTCACACTCGCATAGAGTAGCAAGGCCAACACCGACCCTCCCACCTGTTGCTCCTCGGGGATACAAGCATAAACATCCCCTTCCACACATCCGTATAACCCCCACATGTTTAATGTTTATGAGAAGAACACAGCACATAAGGTGCCGCTATGTTATGTATTCAGGCCAATGTTTTGAGCGACCGATGACGCTACCACCACTGATGTAAAATGTCAAAATTGTCAATAAAGAAATATTACCCCAAAAATTAAATAAATACAATGCCCACTGCCCAAGGGCTTTTAGGGTCTATCCAAGGAGTGACTTATATGTATTAAAAATTGAAGGTTTAGGCCTGGCAATTTTTTTTTTGCCAGGTTGAAATGGCAGTTAAAATTGCAGTAGAAGCTGCAGAGGCATGGTTTAAACAGCTACTTTAGTGGGAGGTACAATGAGTGCTGCAGACTCACTAGTAGCATTTAATTTAGAGGCTCTGGGTACACATCATACCACATATTAGGGACCTATAAGTAAATTAAATGTGCCAATCAGGTGTAGGTCAATTTTACCATGTGCTAGGGAGAGAGCACAAGCACTCTAGCACTGGCTAGCAGTGGTAGAGTGCAATGGCGGCTCCCCGCAGCGGCGGAGGAGAGTTGCCCGCTGCTTTTAAGCAGTCTAACTAAAAGAAAAAGAAAATGATAATAACTAAACCCAAATTATCATTTTATTTGTACTTGCAGCTGGGATGGGCAGAGCTGCTCTACTCTAGGAGCAGGGGAGGAGTAGTTTGCCCACTCTCAGTGATATGCCCTGTTCTCCACCCACACTGCATTACAGCCTGCGTGGAGAACTTGCCCAATCTCCCTGTTCCTGGCTGAGCATCGAACCACGATGCTCAGACCAATCACAACACTGAATTGCAGCTTTGTGATTGGTCAGAACAGCTGGCTGATTCCTGGGTCCTGAGTCCTGACGCGGAGGTGCGCCACAGCGACGATAAGGTGAGTTTTCTATTTTATTTTTACATGAACACTCATTTATAGATTTGTTTCATGGATTAGTGATGCTTTTGTAAAAATGCAATTCTACTAAGATGTTTTTTCCCTAAAAAAGACATTGAAGTAATTCACTATGCATAATATGAATATGTTTGTAGGGAGCTGCAAAGTAAACGGAAGATGAGGAAAAAAATCGTTTGGTAATCACATGCTAGGAAATGGTTCAATACCAGCCCACACTCATATCAGAACGAAGGAGTAATAGGGCCATGCAATACATCACAATAGTAAGACGTGAACAATCAATAAGTTACTCAAAGGGGACTACAATTACAAAGTTATTTACCATGAAAGAGACACAGTTACAAACAACAAAACAAAACAAAAATAGACCTGACCTCCGAGTAGAAAACGTGTACCGCGAATAGAAGGAAAACGCAAGAGGAGGATATGGTGCTTTACCCTATAGAGCAAATACAACAGATTCAGGATTAGTAAATCTGTAATCTATGGTATATCAAGGTCTAAATTGGAAAATCTGGTAACACATAAAACCAAGGAGGTGCTCACTCTAGAAAAGCGAAATTCAATAAACCAAAAAACGTTCTTCTAATCCTACTCAGGAGCCGCGCAAAAATCTGGAACAGGATTCCCAATCACCTAGGACTGGGACCTCAAACACTGCCTTCAGGAAAGGAATTAAACAATTCCTGTTAAACAGTCTGCTTTATTCAGCAAGAAACTCAAGTCCTAGCTCGCTCTAGCCTCATTACAAGAGCCCCATACTTCCTCATGGAGGCATTGAGCGTGTTATCGGCCCCTTTGGGAATTTTGGGGTCTGTAAAATTACAGCAGGTCTATCATCGATCCCCAAGACATTTTGGCTGCTGAAAACTCAGAAAACTGTGGGGAAGAAAGAAAAATTGCCAGGCGAACCAGATGCGAAATGATAGATTTCCCTAGTAAATTCTCATTTCCCAGGGAATTCACAGGGGTCTAACTGCAATCCCTATTAGTTCTGCATCCTCCGAGATAATTTGACTTCTGCTACTCCCATCTCAGGGAATGTCACATTAAGCAACCATACTAAAGAACCCAATGCGAGGCAGAACTGTTGAATGTCACATAAAGCAACAACAGAGTACGATGAGGTGAAACCCTTTGCTCCTAAGTGGTTATGAATTTAGCGAACACGTCAAGAAGCCTTTTATTCAAATTTCACTCTAATGTTTGTGTTTTTTACCTGTTCATATTGTTGGGTGTATTTATTCTTTGGTATCTGTGTCAAGTGCTCTGATCTCAATCAATAATGACATTGTCCAATCAACCTATTATCCGGCAGCAGTTAACAGAGTTGGGGCACATTTTTGTGTGGTTTCATGCACATAGAAAGTGGCCTTCTTGGAGTTCAGGTGTCACACAGAGAGAGTCAGTGACATGGGAATTCATCTAACTTTAGACCAGAGTTTTAACAACATGCTAAGTACTGTGATCAGGAAACAGAAGGAAGAGGGGCACAGAGAGGGTGAATAACTGGAGAATCACATTAGCCTGAAAGAGATTTCTGGATAGCAAAACCCTTTAGCAAAAAGAGGACAAAAGTAGACTATGTTTGAAAAGAGCAGGCCACCAACACATCAGTAGGGCTCAAGAATCAATGACGACTCCATTCATTCACTGCCTGTGGCATCTTTCAGCTCTCCCCTGCTACGAGGGAAGGCATGTGTGGGACGAGGGAATCTCAGTAATCGCCCCTACGCCCTCCCTTCATCCCCCTCAGTTACAGTTTATTTACTGGCAAAGGGGGCTGAAATGATTTAAGAAAAATCTGGGAAAACCATGATACCCACAACCATCCGGATGCTGCACTGAGTACTTAAAAGTTGGAAACTTAACAAAAGTCTTATGCCAAACCACGAAGACATTCGATCTTCTTAAACTTCTTTAACGCAAAACCACCATTTAAGTTCCTCAAAAACCCACCGTGTTACAAAACAATATTAATGTCATCTCCTTATTCATTTTTGGGAATTCAATAAATTGCGGACACCAGTTAGGCGTTATCGGGTCAATCTTGAAGACCGAGAAAAATCTAACTGAGGTATAGCCTAACTTAATGTTTTATCTGCCTTTTCATAACATATTCATTTTTCTCTGTCAAGGATTTATATTCAAACTCGCATATTTTAGCACAGGAATTCTCATGGTGGATTTGCCCAACCTTAAATACCTTTATCATGCTTTCCAAGGATTGATAGGAAACATTTTAGCATTGAAGGGGTGGGGAGGGGGGCTAACACAACTCAGTGGCTGCCCGATTTCAAATACTCCAAACTGATATTAAAACAAGTCACTAAAAAACGTTCGGGCAGAAGAAAACAACAGCAGATGCAAAACTGCAAAATCATCTAAATGCATTTGCTTCTACTAATGGGACGTGATGTGCTTCAATGAAGCTGTCAACCTACTTAACAGTGCAGATGGAGTTAGTTTATATTGTCCAATTAAAGCCACACTTTTCCTGATGCCTTCCAATAGGAACTCCAGTAGACCTGTTAAATAGCTATGCTCACTGTGCTCATTGTAGATTAGGCACAAGCTTTTGTTTAAGTGTTTTTGGTATTTATTGGAAATGTATTTTTAAAATGCAATGATTTTAATTAATTGTGCGATAGGCTCTATGAATGACCAGTATGAACATGAAATATATTAACCCATTGATCTACTCCCCTAATTATCATGCTATACGATGAATTCTGAACTGTTGTTACGGACCATTGCACCTCTTTCCTTAGGAGAACAATTGTTATTTGCATGCTAATTTAAATTGTCTTCTTGTAAATAACTAGGTTAAGTTAAATAATTGTTATTTACTTGGCAATATTAGCAAAAACTAACAAGACTTATTGTAGAACCAGCTAATCCCCAAACCGAGATACCTTTCTGTGTGCCACGCTGGATCCTAATCCCAGTTTAAACAAAGAGGAGTGGTGTTATTTTACTGTTTTTGGTACCACAGAAGGTTCAAGTATGTCTTTTTAAACCCTCGAACATTTAGATAGTAATGGTCCATAATTATATTACCCACCTGCTAGTAAAGGAAATGAAACATCTCTATTATGTCAAAAAAGCAGCATCTATCCAAATATTAACTATGTATACCACACTTTTCAAAGCACCCACTTCATTCACGTTCCCCATATAACCTAGATACTCCATACTAGTCGGAAAATCAATAGAGTCTACCTTATCACCATTACCGGCCTCTTTCTTCAAAACACTATTGACATTACATTACGTCAAAGAACACAAACATTCCCATGAAAAAAATTAAATGTGTTGCAGGGCTTTGTTTATAAAGGTATCTCTTAGCACAAGAATGGCACCGAGATAGTTGGGTCCGTTATTGTAGTTTACAGTTGCCTCCCAATTGCCCAGCTGTCAGGAGACTATATATTTTTGATAATTGAAAAGATATATACTCCCACAAATTGGAACCCACGTCCTCTTCTACAATTACATGTTGTAAAGGGTGTTAAGAATCTAAACCCACAAATTCAGTACTTACAAGAGACATGAAGAAAATATTTGTTGGCTGGAGAATAATGTTTCAGGATGCCAACTCAAAACATATTTTAAAAATAACCAACCAAAAATATTCCGTATGGCGACATGTTGTCACTTTTACCTGATAACATCCAAGCTAAGTGGTTAAAAGTCCAAGTAGACTAGACGGTATAAAGTAATGAGAGTGATACTAGAACAACCCATGTTCCTAGTTCCACACAGTGACATCTAGCCACTTCTAATATGATAAACAAATAGGTTTGTCCAGAGTCCAAGTAGTGTAGAAAGCTGAAAAATATCTGAAAGTTCCACATCTCCTGCTCGATCCCTAAAGTGGTTAATATTGTTGATGCTGTGGAGTTCTGTAGTTGATGGGTAGAAGTATTTTATCTCAGGCCAGAGTTGCACTCTATCCTCTTTCACTCCTCATACAAATCCATCAACCCCTTCAGCAATGCAGCATATAGGTAGGTTCATACCACACCTAATTTCTAACCAGGATCATGTTGGTTCATGAAAATTGCCCCGGTCATAAATTTAGGCAGAACAGCTGCTTCTCCCTCCCCTCCTCCAAGATATAACATGTATTTCATGCATGACAGTTTTTCAGTTGAAAGAAGAGATCCTGAGGTGAAAGAGAGAGAAGAGAGTAAAGTAAAGGACATCAGATACTAGACAATTGGGATTTCGAGAACTGCATTGTTCAGAAATTTGGTAAATCATCATGGGAACTGCAACAGTAGAAATGCCTAAAAGGTGGATGTGGGAGGCAGACCAAGATATGGAGCAGGCAGGTGGTCTAAATAGAGGTAAAGAATAACAAGTAGACCAAAAGCTAGAAAAGTGTGTCAAAACACCAGAACATAGAGATATTAGAGCACACAAAAGGCTTGAGAAGGGAAGCAAACCAAAATCTGGGAAACAAAGTAAGCCGGAATGCTAAAAAAGGCTAGAAGTAGAAAATGTCTGGTGAGTCGGGGTAAGATAAACACTAGAGTGTGGAGGGTAGGGCAAAAGCTGCAGTGAATAGATGAGATGCAAGATGGACAAAGAGGGAAGGTAAATGTTAAAGCAAGAGAGTGAACAAATGTAGTAACTGGGAGAGATCTAAGGCAGGCACAGGACATAAACCAAAGGATGTACACGATGAAGAATGAGGCTGGCTGCTCAGAAGCTAGAAATAAGCATCCTCAGGAGTAAAGATAAAACTGGAGCAGAAGGAGGAAGTGTGACGGGCAAATAAGGTAGGTTGAAAACTGGTGCAGGAAGTTTGCTAAAGTCTGGAGATGGATACAGGTCAAAAGCTAGAGCAGGAGGCAGAATGAAGGTTTTAATAAAAAGGAAGACAACATTATTTGCTAGGAGACAGATAAAAACTTGATGCAGACGACACAATCCAAAAACAAGATAAATGGAAGGCTGGAAGTAAGTACAAATCTAGAGTAGTCCAGTAGACACACAGAGGTAGAGCTGGACAAAAAAATGCAAACCTTCATCAGCAAGAACAGTAGATGGAAGAGGTAACATACAGACTAAAATAAGAACGCTAGGGATGGGGAACAACAGGGGCAATGTTAGGCGATAAACTAGAACCTGAATAGGACACCCAGGCACATGCAGTAAAACACAGAAGGGCACCGTAATCAACAAGAAGCTAACACCAGATGCAACAACGGATCTGCTTGGCAGTGAATGTAATGTACATGCTCATTAACATAACTGCTTGCAGGATTATTATTTTTAATTCAATAGATTGATAAGCATTTGCTATATAATAACATGTAAATGTAGAAATGATTCAGGATTTATAATGTACAAATAAAAAATCGGTGCATCACAAAATACCATAAAAATGAATAGGTCGATGTTTATTCTTTAAGTGCAATTTTTTATAGTTCCCCCTTGACGGACCATTTTCTACAAACAGTAGTGAAATAATTTTGGTCGCATTGGCTAAACAATCTCCTGATCCACACAACGACCAATCTTTCTGCACTTGTTCCTTTTTTGTACATAGGTGTTCTTTCACATGAATTAGTTCAATGGAATTGTACAAATGAGTGAAACACTTCGGCTGTGACTACATCATGTGAAACTATACTTATTCTGAAAATTTTACTTTGGGGTAAGAAAAGGAAGCTATTTTATTCAGAACTACTTGCTGATTATTTGAAAGACATATAGAAAGTGTTAAGACCATCAATATTTGTTAAGGAGGTTACAGCTGGCAGTTAAAGCTAGGGTGTCTAGTATATTCCCATTATCCTAAAGGTTTTTAGGTCAAGCCTACAGCATTGCTTTAGCAATTCTTGTTTGAGGAGATTATAGTAAGGCTTTCAAAAGTCTACCCAAACTGCGGATTAGGTACAGTTCATGTGAGCCAGGCGCGTGCACATCGCCAGCCACATCACACACCATTTGTCTGAGCCTCTGCATCAGACTTTAAGGTAATCCTCTCCCCCGCCCCCCCATCAGACTTCAAAGGAAGCTGCTCCCCCACCCCCGCCATGCAATGCCGTCCACAACAGCTCCTACCACGGCACACTGTTTCATGTTTATGGGCTCCATTGCCTTTCCCTTGCTGCAGCCTCCAAAGTCCTTGAATTCTCACTACACCTGCTGCTGCAGG
Organism: Lissotriton vulgaris; assembly: GCF_964263255.1. NCBI lineage: Eukaryota > Metazoa > Chordata > Amphibia > Caudata > Salamandridae > Lissotriton > Lissotriton vulgaris. Next base: position 956,888,071 of record NC_141699.1, read on the forward strand.
TTATGCCCGGGTGCCGCACCACAGGATTTAGCACAGCGCTCTCTTTCTTCATATTCCCGTCTTCCCCCATGTCGATCTCTTCCTCTCCCTGTTATTCCCATGTTTTTAATCATTGATTGTCTTTGCCTGCCACATTTTTATTTTGTATTTTGTGCAGTTTTATATAGCACGAATTATAGCGCTTTAGATGAGCACCCGTGGGGGAAGTTGGTTTCTTCTTTACTCAATGCCATTAACGGAGGTGTGCCTGTTCCAGATTCCTGGAAGGGGGCAGAGGTTGTCCAGATATTCAAAAATTGGAGTCGGGACAACCCTGCTAATTATAGGCCAATAAGTCTCATTGATTCCTCCCAAAAAGTGGCAGGGAAGGTGATTTTGAGAAGGGTGCTTCAGTGGGTGGACGACAACAAGATTCTGTCGGACCTCCAAGCCGGTTTTCGTTCTGGAACCGGGACTATTGAAAAGGCCTTTAGACTGTCTCTCTTGTATTGGAAGGTGGTGGTGGTGCTGGGCAAAGGCAGTCTATATTTGGCATTTATAGACCTTAAGACTGCCTTTGACCTAGTACCTAGAGAGGAGTTGTGGAAGGTCTTATCAGAACTGGGGCTCCCTTCGTATATTCTATCCCTCCTTGTGAGACTACACAATGGTAATTTTGCACAGGTGCGATGGGGCAAGAACGGTGAAAAAACCAACAGGATTCCTGTAGGAAGGGGTGTCCGTCAGGGATGTGTGCTAGCTCCCACTCTGTTCTCTCTCTATGTGAACGGAGTGGTTTAGCATTTGTTAAGACATCCCTCCGATGCTCCTTCCCTGGCGGGTAAAAGGATTCCTACACTGCTTTTTGCAGATGACACTCTTCTTATTTCTAAGTCCCCAATGGGTCTTCAGAGCCTCCTGAATAACTTCCAGGAGTTTTGTTCACTGAGGGGGTTGGTAATCAACACTGACAAAACTAAGTATTTTTCATTATGAATCCCCCCAAAAACTCGGGGCGCCCGCCAACTTTAAATTCTGCTCCATTGGAGAGGGTACCCGAGTTTGATTACCTGGGTATCCGCCTTAATGATTCTCTAAGTTGGATTCCACATATTAACAAAATGCTCCTTGGTCACAAAAGAGTGGGCGGAACATTACTCAAGGAACAACGCTCCTCCACAAGTAAACCTATAGCCCCAGTGATGGAGATTTACAAAGCTAGAGGGGTTAGCGCCGCCCTTTATGGGGCCGAGTTGTGGGGTACTTGTAATTTGGATGTACTAGTAAAATCAGAGAGCAAATTTTTGAAAGATCTGATGGCTCTCCCGTCGAGTACTCCAACCGTCCCAGTGTCTCTTGACTTAGGCTGTAAATCGATCAAGGATCATGCGCAACTTCGCCCCTTGCTTCTCTGGGCTCGGTTGTGGCGGGTGCCGGAATCAGCCTCGTATGCAGAAGCGCTATCAGAGCTAATGGCAACGGTAGGCTGGTCTAGGATTAAATGGTTGAGGGACGTAAAATGGCTGCTAGTAGAGATAGGGCTAGGCGAGGCTTGGGCATCGAGATCCGCCCCTCCTAAAGCTGTGATCAAGAAATTATATTGGGATTGGGTCTCTTCCAAACTACTCCCAGATCCAAGTCATTGCAATTCCACTGTAGCCTTCTTGGGGATTAAAGACGTGGTGGCCTATGAACCCTACCTAGACATGATTTCCATCCCTTTTGATCGTACCCTGTACTTTAAGTTCAGAGTGGGAACTTTACCAGTAGGTGAATTAGTTGCCATTGGAAATCCCCTAACCAGATATCTCCCTTTTGTGCGCACTGTCCCACTCGTGTGGAGTCGGTAGCCCACATTCTTTTCGAATGTCCGGATTATTGTGCGCCTAGGAGGTGATGGCTCAAACCCTTATGCAGACTTTTAGGCACCCGTCAACATAAAGTGGCGCTACGTATTTTAATGTCTGACACATCAACCCTGATTGTCTGTACTGTGTCAACATTTATAAAAGTGGTGTTGGTTGATTCGTGCAAGAAGGCTTTCATTATCAATTTAATCTTGTTTTAACAGTTTTTAACACTTTTTCCTACTGTTTTTTCCCTTTGTATATCTGGAAATTGACTGTTTTAAATACTGTGTCTTATATTTATTGCATAAACAAAAAAAGGAGGGAGAAGGAGGTTAAACCAGACCAGGTCGGCCTCCAGTCTGTGTACGAAATACAGGAACCCTATGTCAAGGGTCCAGAGACCTGGTAGGTGTTTGTATGGTCACTGCTTACTAAGTCAGTGTGTACCAAAAATGTGTAAGAAAGAAAAATTTCTTTCTAGAGTCCCCTCACTCACCGGGGTTGCCCCACGGTGACATGCTTCATCATTGGGGCCATCCCAGTTCTCTACGAAAAGGGGCGTGCTGCGACAAGGCGACTACGCTGGAGCACTGGTTTTGTGAGATGACTATGTGTGGTGCAAGTGTGGTGATGGTGGAGTGGGTGTGGAATTAAAAATACCGTGCTAGTGGGCCTCAACAATTTATTTTGCTCCTAGTGTGGTATAAAAAAATTAAAAAGGGGTAACACTGTATTCCAACTTTTACTGAGCTAGATCAGTGTCAAGGTCAACATGTTTCAAGCTCCCCCAAGCTTTTCTTCAGGACCATACAGGGTCCAGCCCTGTATTGCCACTCCTGTTTTCAAATGAAAAAGTGTTGCTAAAAACTACTTATTTACAATGAACGCTGTTGTTAATAAAACATGCGTGTTGTTGTACATACGTTTTGTATTTCACTTCGATTTCTGTAAAATAGAATAACAGTTGTTAAATGATGGACAACCCCTTCCAAGAAGGGGAACAACTCACATGCATCTCACTCCAACTAGGGCGTGAGTGTGCCCTTGGCATCATAATGATGCGTGCTGGTTTTCAAACCGGTGTAGAAAAATAAATCACTGTGAATAAAGTGGTTTAGTGGTTTCACACACAAAACATATAGACTTAATGTGACTATTGACAAGACACACAACACATACACACGAAATAATATGGCAGATGGTTATATTTACATAAAAGAGTGTATGATTACACCCCATGGTCTTAGGCAAGGGCAGGAACGCCTCGTGGAAACATTGCTGAAAAAGGATTATCAAGGTTTAGAGTTAGAAGGCTCCTTTCCTGTTTGCCCGTTTAAAATTGCCGGTTTCCTTGCAATCTAGCGTAGTTCATACACTTACTTCCTATCGGCAAACCCGCTCGGTACTACCTGGTGCTTCCTCACCCGACCGCATACTGATCTGAACCCGGGCTCGCGGTGTATTTAGAACGCGCGAGCTTCCGGGTTGCCGGGAAACCTCTGTTAAGCTAGAGCGCTCACTTGGGGCGGCCATCTTGGTGGGATGTGATCGCGCTCGGCGCGAGTGTTAGCAAAAAGTAGGGATTACTACCGAATGTTGCTGGGTTTAGGGATAAGAAGTATTTTAGAGTGATACTGTGAACTGGGGCATTTTTATACACTAATTTAGAACACAAGTTTTTTTCTCGGGTGGGTGAAGTTCTTTAGAATGACTAGGCTTATTCTTGAAAAAACGGGTATTTTAGCATTTGATAGATAGGAGGGCTCGTACCTATCTTTGCTGGGAAGGCTGTGCTGGGTCTTTTGATATTGTGGAAAAAGGTATTCATGGTGATAGGGTTTGTTTTTTGGGGGGGAGTATTACCATGATATTTATTCAGTTGTGGTTCATACCATCCCAAGTCAATTCATAAAAAAATTGGTCTATGGGCGAAAGGCTCCCCATGGGATTTCATCATTAAGTCCATGGGTGTCCGTATGTAGACGAAACACCCATCTTTGTTCTTTTTCATGGAGGATTCGTTCCTGATTGTCTTTGTTTTTCACTGTTTCTATGACCACCCAGGTTAAATCATTAGGTGTATGGTTCTGTTCAATGAAGTGGGTGGTCATTCTTGTTGTGGCTCGCTTGCACCTGATGTTACTTCTGTGCTCTACTATGCGAGTACTGACCTTTCTAGTGGTCATTCCTACATAGTGAAGGTTGCACGTGCAGGTTATCAAGTACACAACCCCACTGGTATTGCAATTGGAAAATCCCTTTAGTTCCCATCTCGTAGTGTTGTTGAAAATTACGTTTTTGGTTGGGGAAGTCAAATGACAAACACTACAATTGTTGCATGGAAAATGACCATCAGGTAGTGGTTGGGATCTTACTGTCTGGGTTATTGGTGTGGGACGGGTATGTACCAAATAATCCTTCAAATTTTTACCCCGCCTATGACTGAACATGGGAGTAGGTATGTGAAGGCCGCCGCTGTTAAGTATTGGCCAATGTTTTTTGATTATTTTGGACACACTGTCAGAGACTTGATTGTACGTGGTGATACAGATCGTTTTTTTGTCCTCAGGTTGTGTTCTCTCTTTGGGTTCTAAAAGTGCTTCCCTATTGTTGTTAGCCGCCCGTTTTTTAGCCTCTTTGATCAGTTTATTTGGGTATTTTCTGTATCTCAGCTTGTTGCTTAAGTCTTCCGCTTGGGTTAGGTAGTCGGATTTTTTGCTACAGTTCCTGCGCAAACGGAGGAATTGCCCAAATGGCAGGTTTTGTTTGAGATGGCGAGGGTGAAAACTATCAAAGGTCAAGAGGCAGTTTCTTGCTGTCTCTTTAAAATGGGTTGTTGTCACCAGTCTGCCTGACTCAGCATGAATGTTTAGATCAAGGAAAACTAGATCGGTCTTGCTCATTGAGCAGGTGAATTTGAGGAAGGGATCCTGTGTGTTAAGCCAGGTGAGAAAGGTCTGTGCTTCTTCTTCTGTGCCTTGCCATATCAACAAAATATCGTCGATATAGCGTTTCCAATGTAGGATTTGATGTCTGTGTGGATTCCTCTCATTCAGTATTTTGTTTTTCTCCAGTTGATGGACGTACAACCCGGCTATGCTCGGCGCAAATGTACTGCCCATACTGGTCCCATGTTGTTGTTTATATAGGGTAGATTCAAAGCGGAAGAAGTTTTCACACAGTGCTAGTTGGCAGCATTCGAGTACTACATGGCGAGGAGTATGGAATTCCCACTCGTTTTCGTACAGTACTTCCTCTAGAATCTGTAAAGTCTCTCTGTGTGGCAAGCTGGTATATAGACTTTCGACATCCAGACTTATCAGAAGGCTGGATGTCGCGTCAAAGGTTAGGTCTTGTAACAGGCACAGTACGTCCTTGGTGTCCCTCAGATAGGTGTCTGTTTTTTGCACAAGGGGTCTGAGAAAGGCATCTGCGAATTGTGAAAGAGGCTCTAGAATTGAGCCTATCCCCGAGACTATGGGCCTCCCTGGTGGGTTCTCCAGTCTCTTGTGTATTTTGGGGATAGTATAGAAGAATGGTATTGTTGGTTTTTTGTTTGTTAAGAACTCAATTTCTTTTTTACTAAGCCAATCGTTGGCTTGACATTCCTCTGTTAGGTATGCAATTGAGATTCTTAGACGTTCTGTCGGGTCTTCATCCAGTTTGGCGTAGTTTCTTGTGTCCCCTAGTAGACGGAGACATTCATTCCTGTAATCCGTGGTGTTTTGTAATACAATTGCCCCGCCTTTGTCGGCTGGTTTTATGGTAATTTGGTTGTTTTTTGACAGTTCCTGTAACGTGGATTGTTCAGCTTTGCTGGTGTTATGAAATACTTTGATAGTTCGTGGGTCTAACTCCTGAACCTCTCTCATGACCGCTTTTTCAAAAGTGAATACTTCCACAGGTAGGCTGTGTGATGGAGGGACAAAGTTTGATTTTTTATGTAGTCCTGTGTCACTCTTTGTTCGTTCTGTGGGGTCTTTGTCTTGAAAGAATACCTGCAATTTGATTTTTCTCAGGAATTCTTTCAATTCACAGCATAGTTTGAACTTGTCTGTGGTTGGGGTGGGTACAAATCCTAAGCCTTTGTTAAGCACTTGGATCTGTATAGCTGTGAGGCATAATGATGATAGATTTACTACTAAATCGAGCTGGTGCTCGTGGTCGGTTCCGGCGGGCCTTTGCTCCGTGTGTGACGTGTAGTTGTCACCACTGGTTCTGCCCATTGTACTCCCTGGCTGGGTTTGTTTTTTGCTCTTTGTGCCTGGCGGCCTCTCCCTAAAAAAGGTTTCCTTTGGTTTCCTTGGTTTCCTTGATCATTTCCCCAGTTCTGATAGTTGGGTTGGTTGTACATGGGTGGGCCATAGAAGAAAGGCGGGGGCGGAGGGCAATAATTATATGGGTCTTGGTACATGGGCCACATCGGTGCTTGGTTGCCTCTAAAACCCCTTGTATTGCCTCTTCCTCTTCTGGGTCTTCTGTTGGGGGTGGTGCTGTAATTGCTTGATCCCCCAGAGCTATTAGATCCTGTGTCAGAGCCATCACTATCAGTGTTGTATCCAGGGTTCTTATTGCTGGTTCTGTAATCGTCCCTAATATAAGGATACACTTTTTCGTGAGCAAATGCTTTTTTATCCTTAGATAGTTTGATGTATTTTGAATCCTTCAGGCTGATTTCGAATTCAGACATCGTTTTATTTAGCTCATTCAGTCTTTTTGTTAGTTCTGCTGGAGTTTGAAAAGACTTGAGGCATATCTCCATGGAATTTATCTCTTCCTTCAGGGAATCTACTAATCTGGTCGCGGTTTTAATGATCAAGACCAGCCAGTCTCTGGTACAGTGCCAGGATATTTGTGACCAGTCCAGCTTGAATTGTTTGTCGTGCTGGAATATAAATGGATCATTCCTGACTATGAGGCCCCTTGGTGCTGCGTTAGCTTGTAAATATTCCGCCATCATGACGCCATGAATCAATGTTTTTATCTGTGTTCTCTTTAATTCAGTCAATTCGTCCCAACACTGGCTCGCATCACTGTTTTCTCCTGTGGGTGCTCCTGCATGTGGTAACATGGAGGCAATGGCTCTATCAACTTCATCCTCCGAGAAGGATAGTCCTGTGTTCTGTGCCATAATTTTTTCTGTGAGTGTTTCTTTGTGTGTGTTGTCTTAGTCCCTAGATCAACCTGGTATGTACCAGTCAGTTGACCTATGTCTGAGAGAAAGAAAAACTCCCGCAGCCCGTGGCTGCTTAATGCATAAACAAAAAAAGGAGGGAGTAGGAGGTTAAACCAGACCAGGTCGGCCTCCAGTCTGTGTACGAAATACAGGAACCCTATGTCAAGGGTCCAGAGACCTGGTAGGTGTTTGTATGGTCACTGCTTACTAAGTCAGTGTGTACCAAAAATGTGTAAGAAAGAAAAATTTCTTTCTAGAGTCCCCTCACTCACCGGGGTTGACAGAACGTCTAAGAATCTCAATTGCATACCTAACAGAGGAATGTCAAGCCAACGATTGGCTTAGTAAAAAAGAAATTGAGTTCTTAAACAAAAAACCAACAATACCATACTTCTATACTATCCCCAAAATACACAAGAGACTGGAGAACCCACCAGGGAGGCCCATAGTCTCGGGTATAGGCTCAATTCTAGAGCCTCTTTCACAATTCGCAGATGCCTTTCTCAGACCCCTTGTGCAAAAAACAGACACCTATCTGAGGGACACCAAGGACGTACTGTGCCTGTTACAAGACCTAACCTTTGACGCGACATCCAGCCTTCTGATAAGTCTGGATGTCGAAAGTCTATATACCAGCTTGCCACACAGAGAGACTTTACAGATTCTAGAGGAAGTACTGTACGAAAACGAGTGGGAATTCCATACTCCTCGCCATGTAGTACTCGAATGCTGCCAACTAGCACTGTGTGAAAACTTCTCCCGCTTTGAATCTACCCTATATAAACAACAACATGGGACCAGTATGGGCAGTACATTTGCGCCGAGCATAGCCGGGTTGTACGTCCATCAACTGGAGAAAAACAAAATACTGAATGAGAGGAATCCACACAGACATCAAATCCTACATTGGAAACGCTATATCGACGATATTTTGTTGATATGGCAAGGCACAGAAGAAGAAGCACAGACCTTTCTCACCTGGCTTAACACACAGGATCCCTTCCTCAAATTCACCTGCTCAATGAGCAAGACCGATCTAGTTTTCCTTGATCTAAACATTCATGCTGAGTCAGGCAGACTGGTGACAACAACCCATTTTAAAGAGACAGCAAGAAACTGCCTCTTGACCTTTGATAGTTTTCACCCTCGCCATCTCAAACAAAACCTGCCATTTGGGCAATCCCTCCGTTTGCGCAGGAACTGTAGCAAAAAATCCGACTACCTAACCCAAGCGGAAGACTTAAGCAACAAGCTGAGATACAGAAAATACCCAAATAAACTGATCAAAGCGGCTAAAAAACGGGCGGCTAACAACAATAGGGAAGCACTTTTAGAACCCAAAGAGAGAACACAACCTGAGGACAAAAAAACGATCTGTATCACCACGTACAATCAAGTCTCTGACAGTGTGTCCAAAATAATCAAAAAACATTGGCCAATACTTAACAGCGGCGGCCTTCACATACCTACTCCCATGTTCAGTCATAGGCGGGGTAAAAATTTGAAGGATTATTTGGTACATACCCGTCCCACACCAAAACAACCCAGACAGTAAGATCCCAACCACTACCTGATGGTCATTTTCCATGCAACAATTGTAGTGTTTGTCATTTGACTTCCCCAACCAAAAACGTAATTTTCAACAACACTACGAGATGGGAACTAAAGGGATTTTCCAATTGCAATACCAGTGGGGTTGTGTACTTGATAACCTGCACGTGCAACCTTCACTATGTAGGAATGACCACTAGAAAGGTCAGTACTCGCATAGTAGAGCACAGAAGTAACATCAGGTGCAAGCGAGCCACAACAAGAATGACCACCCACTTCATTGAACAGAACCATACACCTAATGATTTAACCTGGGTGGTCATAGAAACAGTGAAAAACAAAGACAATCAGGAACGAATCCTCCATGAAAAAGAACAAAGATGGGTGTTTCGTCTACATACGGACACCCAAGGACTTAATGATGAAATCCCATGGCGAGCCTTTCGCCCATAGACCAATTTTTTAATGAATTGACTTGGGATGGTATGAACCACAACTGAATAAATATCATGGTAATACTCCCCCCCAAAAAACAAACCCTATCACCATAAATACCTTTTTCCACAATATCAAAAGACCCAGCACAGCCTTCCCAGCAAAGATAGGTACTAGCCCTCCTATCTATCAAATGCTAAAATACCAGTTTTTTCAAAAATAAGCCTAGTCATTCTAAAGAACTTCACCCACCCGAGAAAAAAACTTGTGTTCTAAATTAGTGTATAAAAATGCCCCAGTTCACAGTATCACTCTAAAATACTTCTTATCCCTAAACCCAGCAACATTCGGTAGTAATCCCTACTTTTTGCTAACACTCGCGCCGAGCGCGATCACATCCCACCAAGATGGCCGCCCCAAGTGAGCGCTCTAGCTTAACAGAGGTTTCCCGGCAACCCGGAAGCTCGCGCGTTCTAAATACACCGCGAGCCCGGGTTCAGATCAGTATGCGGTCGGGTGAGGAAGCACCAGGTAGTACCGAGCGGGTTTGCCGATAGGAAGTAAGTGTATGAACTACGCTAGATTGCAAGGAAACCGGCAATTTTAAACGGGCAAACAGGAAAGGAGCCTTCTAACTCTAAACCTTGATAATCCTTTTTCAGCAATGTTTCCACGAGGCGTTCCTGCCCTTGCCTAAGACCATGGGGTGTAATCATACACTCTTTTATGTAAATATAATCATCTGCCATATTATTTCGTGTGTATGTGTTGTGTGTCTTGTCAATAGTCACATTAAGTCTATATGTTTTGTGTGTGAAACCACTAAACCACTTTATTCACAGTGATTTATTTTTCTACACCGGTTTGAAAACCAGCACGCATCATTATGATGCCAAGGGCACACTCACGCCCTAGTTGGAGTGAGATGCATGTGAGTTGTTCCCCTTCTTGGAAGGGGTTGTCCATCATTTAACAACTGTTATTCTATTTTACAGAAATCGAAGTGAAATACAAAACGTATGTACAACAACACGCATGTTTTATTAACAACAGCGTTCATTGTAAATAAGTAGTTTTTAGCAACACTTTTTCATTTGAAAACAGGAGTGGCAATACAGGGCTGGACCCTGTATGGTCCTGAAGAAAAGCTTGGGGGAGCTTGAAACATGTTGACCTTGACACTGATCTAGCTCAGTAAAAGTTGGAATACAGTGTTACCCCTTTTTAATTTTTTTATACCACACTAGGAGCAAAATAAATTGTTGAGGCCCACTAGCACGGTATTTTTAATTCCACACCCACTCCACCATCACCACACTTGCACCACACATAGTCATCTCACAAAACCAGTGCTCCAGCGTAGTCGCCTTGTCGCAGCACGCCCCTTTTCGTAGAGAACTGGGATGGCCCCAATGATGAAGCATGTCACCGTGGGGCAACCCCAGTGAGTGAGGGGACTCTAGAAAGAAATTTTTCTTTCTTACACATTTTTGGTACACACTGACTTAGTAAGCAGTGACCATACAAACACCGACCAGGTCTCTGGACCCTTGACATAGGGTTCCTGTATTTCTTATATTTATTGTACATGCTTTTATGATATTTTTATGTCGAAATAAAGCCCATCAATCAATCGAAAACCTTATCAGACGGGGAAGGCGAGAGCCGGCAGCGCTGACCTTCTGTCCCCGTGTCACCCAAGCCGCTCTTTCTCTCTTCTCTAAATTCATTTGGCAGGGGCTTTGAGGTACACGACTTGCAAGCTTTTTAGGTCTCGGACCGGAAAAGCTGGCTTGCCAGCTTCCGGTCAGAGAATTAATGATTTTGAGTACGGAGCTTGAACCCGCCTCTGTACTTGACCTCTCCTCATTGGCTGGCTTCCTAAATGGAGGCCAGCCATTGGAGGAGAGATCCATCACTCCGATGTAGCCCCGTCCTTTTCGGATTTGGGGGCGTAAGTTTTGCTGTTCTTTAGACAGTGACGTCGCCCGTCACTCAGAACAGCAAAACACACGCCCCCAAATGCGAAAATGACCATGCTTTCTCCGAGGCATTTCTGCTTTGCCTCGGAGAAAGACGGTGGTGATTTACAGAGCTGCTCTGCTCGTCCCGCTCCCCCCTCCCCCAGCAAATCCAACAGACCCTCTCACTAGCCCACCTCTGTTTCTGACTCCAGAGGCAAAGCACGCTCAGATGTACCCTTCTTCGTCCCGGTCCCTCTCCCACCCCCTCCCTCCGCCCGCAGCTCTCCTTCGTCCCGGTCCCCCCCCCCCCCCCCTCCCTCCCTCCGCCCGCAGCTCGAGCGTCGTTCTTTTCCTCTTCCTCGTCTTGTTTTCGATGGCAGCCGAGTCACACAGCTCCACCCCAGCTGCCAGTAAAACACCTTTGTCACGCTGGGGAGTTTAGGACAACTCTTCGAAGCACCTCGTTCCCAGTCCTGAAAGGTCATTTAACAAAATTATTGCAGCCAAGAGTTTTATTCTTAATTCCGTTCGAATTAGAATTGTGAGTGAATACACTTGAAAAGAACACCTTCGAGAAGGAAAGCAAGGAACTATAAATGTTCTGTGCCATGACATTGAATTATCATGAATTTAGAGTGTAAATCAGCATGTTTTAGTGTATCAGTATATTTACCAAAGGACGTCAGCCGATAGCAAGTAAACGCCCACCGCCCTGTGCAGGTCGTGCACGCCCACCCCCACCGGCCTACGGTGAGAGGCTGAGCAGGTCGCGCATGCCCACCGGCCTAAGGTGAGAGGCTGAGCTGGTCGCGCACGCCCACCCCACCGCCCTAAGGTGAGAGGCTTCACCCGCCCCCCCACCCCCCATCTAAAGTGAGAGGCTGAGCGTGCTCCTGCTTCTACATTATTTAGCAAGCATTGATTCCCCCCACGCACGGAGCGAGGAGACAGTGAGAAGGAACAGGACAGCTCACTAGTGTGCAAGTGCTAGTGACTAATGTACTGACTGTACAAAAAATCGGCCCCCGCCCCAACCAGCAACAAACCCACCCCTGGCAGCCTATCGGGGGATGGCCCGGCTCCCACTCCAAAGCGGCTAGAGCTCGTGTTCCGAGGATACTAGCGCCTCTACTTCTTTCGGAGAGTGTGAAACTACAACTCCCAGCATGCACACTGGTGCGCACTAAAGTGCACACTTAGAGGCGCTTTACATCTCTGCCTTTGTTTCCAGTCTGCTCGAGCGGCCCTTGACTTGGCCCCCATCTCGGAGGTGGGCACTTGCCGCTCTGATACGGTTGCTCCCCCCTCCCTGTAGCCCTCAGAGGGGTCACCCTCCACCACACCCATCCTGCCCGAGAGAAGACTGTTCTTGCAACCAACCGTAAGGGTCTCCAGCGCCATGAGCCCCGTACGGGTGAGGAGTGGCGCTTTAAAAGAAATCAGATGGACTCTTCCCCTCACGTGAGCCGCTGCATTCTTGCAGTGCAGGGTGATTTACAGAGCTGCTTTGCTCGTCCCCCCTCCCTCCGCAGCTCTCCTTCGTTCCGGTCCCGCTCCCCCCTCCCCCAGCAAATCCAACAGACCCTCTCACTAGCCCACCTCTGTATCTGACTCCAGAGGCAAAGCACGCTCAGATGTACCCTTCTTCGTCCCGTCCCCCCTCCCTCCCTCCGCCCGCAGCTCGAGCGTCGTTCTTTTCCTCTTCCTCGTCTTGTTTTCGATGGCAGCCGAGTCACACAGCTCCACCCCAGCTGCCAGTAAAACACCTTTGTCACGCTGGGGAGTTTAGGACAACTCTTCAAAGCACCTCGTTCCCAGTCCTGAAAGGTCATTTAACAAAATTAGTGCAGCCAAGAGTTTTATTCTTAATTCCGTTCGAATTAGAATTGTGAGTGAATACACTTGAAAAGAACACCTTCGAGAAGGAAAGCAAGGAACTATAAATGTTCTGTCCCATGACATTGAATTATCTGGAATTTAGAGTGTAAATCAGCATGTTTTAGTGTATCAGTATATTTACCAAAGGACGTCAGCCGATAGCAAGTAAACTTCCCCCACCCCCCCACAAAGGGACTCATCCAGTCTGTACTGCTAGGCCCCGCCTCCGTAGCACCCATTCATTTTGTGGTCAAAAGTCGAAACCTAATTAAGATTACATAGTAAATGCCGCACACAATTCATTCAAAATTACACTACTTAAAAGGTTTGCCCTATTTGCGTATGTATTAACAACGTTTAATTTGATAAATAAGTCTCATAGACCCTTTTTTAAGATATCTACTTACAAATGATTAATTTTTGTAAAGAAAAATTAAGAGTGCTTAAGAAGCACTTAGGTTGTTCAGAGGCTTGCCCTAACCACATATGGGTTCGCTACAAAACAGTCGATCCAATAGCATGTCCTGACTCTGGGTGGACTGCTGGCAAGGTACGTGAAGGTTTCCTTTTTCGAACTCCACTTCCTAAAGCAAATGCACCGCATCCCTTCATGCTGGGAGCTGATTTCTCGCGGATACCGAGTTAAAGCTGACCTAGTGTGCATTCCAAGGCTTTGAAGTGGTGCTTCCATCGGGAGTGTCTCCAATTAAAGTGCTTGACTCCGCTGAACAGGGCTATCTGCGGCAAACCTGGCTGTAATAGTTATACAATCTTTGAAAAGGCTGCCATTTAAATGCAGTGCATCAACTGCATTGCATCCCTGTTGCATGCTCACTCCCGAAAAGGGGTTTGCTACCTTTTAGTTTGGTATGCTGGAAGTTCAAATGCAAGGGAAGACTGGAAGAGCCCCATCCAGAGCACAGGTTGAGGATGCCCATACTTTTCTGTGAGTAACTGTTGAAGGTGTGATGTATTTTGTAGCACAGCATTTCACGTCATGCTTTTTAGCATAGCAAAGACATGAATATAAGGAACCACAACCAGAAGTGAGACTGGCAAATAGAAATCCCTACATACAGTCCCTCTACTAAATGATACAAGATATTCTAAGGACATGTATTTCTAAAATATCAGATGTTGTAATATTTAGGACACATACTATTATAATACAAGTTGATTTCTAGTCCTGGGAACCATCGATGACGTCACCGGGGCTTGCCTGAGAGCTGCGCACTGATTGGTGCAGCGCTCGTTTTATTTACAACTCCAAATTCAAATGTTGTTTGCACTATAACTGAAATAAAAAAAAATATATAGATATAAAAATGGAGGCAGTGTCATGTCATTTGTGCATGCATGTATGTTGGTACATGTTCAAACTAGTTAACTATAACGGAATGATGCATGCTTACTTGCGCACAGCAGCGTTTTTAAGAAAAATCTGCTTTTTTAAAATATATATTTTTGCTGATGGTGTCCGGCAGTGGCGCGTAAAACATTACCAAAGCCAGTAGGTCAAAAAGACCAGGCCTGTTTGTTTAGCCAACGGATGTTCGAATACTCTATTACTGGTGTGAAGAGTATCTCTACTGTGAATCAGGACTTCTTTAAACTATTAAATATCAAATTGGGTTTTTTCCAGGCCGCACTTTTTTTTAATGAGCGTTTGGGAGCTAGTGGCTATCGAGAGTCCACATAGACTATTTATTGATGCAAATATTTGGGCTTTTAGGCGTGGAAGGGCGATTGCTTTTGCAGTGTGCCTCGTGTAAAGGAATAAAGTACCTATGCTGGCTTGCATAGCGTTGTATGCCTGGGCAAAAAAAACTGTGCTTTAAGGGTGAGGCTACAGTGACCACGCACTGGGGGCGTTCTGCATGCCAGATGTAGCTCATGGGCAGAAGAGAGAGCTAAGTGCCTCGTCGGACAGGAAGGTTAAATGCACGCGGCGCTTCCCACTTCCGGTTTATTGCTCCTTGCTCACTGGCACCGCGAACCAAGTGTTTACAGTGCCAGTTGCTGTGTGCCGCTCTGTTTAGCTGACGCCAACATATAAAGCACGGCACGGGGACAGTCGTGTGCCGTCAGGTCGCAGTAAAAACAGACCAACGAGAAACACCCCTGGCTGACGGGAACCGAGGCCCTGGGCGCTCGAGGCACGTCCTGCTGCAGGCGGTGAGGAAGGAGGAGGAGTGCAGGGGTCCGAAAGAGGAACCCGACCCCGTGGCGGTAACTGACCCCTGGCAGCAGGGACTCGCTTCTGCTGCTCCTGCTGAGCCCAGCCGGGCGCGCGCCTCTGGTGTCACAGGGCTGCCCTCGGACATGGCAGAGAAGATCAATTCCAGAATGAACGCGTCACGCTTTCTCAGCGCCTCCCCATACCATGTACTTCTGCCTCGACAATGCTCTGCTCAACCCCCAGCTCATGGTCCTGTTGAAGACTTGATCCCATAATGAGAAGAGCTTTCAGGCGACTTCTGACTGCCACCTTCAATCTATTCAGAATGTGGCCTTACAGCCAGAGCTGCTGACATTAGACCTGGGGAGCCGGGTCGGAGTTTCCCCATCAGCTCTTTATCTTGAGTGTCTCAGCTATTCACGAAATCTTCCCATGGCTAAGAAACAAATGGGTGTAACTTTGTGTAATGCGAAGCGGCTAAAAGCCCTCTGTTGTGCTATCCAAAATGCACAGAGGTAAATACAGAGTAGAGTGCTGTGGAGTGCAGAGTGCTGTGGAGTGCAGTGTGCTGTTGAGTACAGACTGCAGAGTGCTGTTGAGTGCAGTGTGCTGTTGAGTACAGACTGCAGAGTGCTGTTGAGTGCAGTGTGCTGTTAAGTACAGACTGCAGAGTGCTGTTGAGTGCAGTGTGCTGTTGAGTACAGACTGCAGAGTGCTGTTGAGTGTGTCTGTGGGAGGGTGGCTCTGTGTAGGGTGTAGCTATTGACATTGTCAATGACAATGCCATTTATATAACGATTAAGCTATTGGCAATGTAAATGACAATGCCATTGATGATTTAAAAAAAAAAAAGAAATGTCATGAGCAATGCTAATAGCTCTACCTTTAATGATGCCGAGACCATTGCATTGTAAATGCTTGTTTATTTTTGTTTTGTGCAGTTTTATATAGCACGAATTACAGCCCTTTACATGAGCACCTGTTACGTTGCACAAGGAAACATTCATTTTTGGTAGGCAGCACAGGGAGATTGCGTGAATTGCCCAGAATCACACTATGTTGATCCAACGCCGAGGCTCGAGCCTTGTTTCCCAAAGTCAGCAGTTCTGGCCATTACGCCGTCATTTTGGTTCCCAGCCACTTTCACTCTCATTCCAATACCCCCTAATATTATGTGTAAGAGGCGTCGATTACATAGGGAGGAGCTTCAGCACAAAGGGGACCTGCACATCAGCTGCAGTACCCCTATTCAGCTACAGAGACGCAAATACAGCCACTGCTCCAGATACATGAACGAAAACAATACTAGGGACCAATAATGGGAGTATCCCCTTGGTGGTTCTTTGCTCTATTAAGCTGTTTCTGAGTGGTCAAGTATCTTTAAATCAGTGAACAGAGGTACCACGAGAGTCTGATGTGCCTTGGATCTAACTCCTACTTGCTCCCAGGGCTTCACATTTACCATCATATTGCATTTTGGGGCCGATATAAGACTGGGCACTCCCTCCCTCCCCCGGGTTCTATTCAGTCCATTTTTTATCTATGCTCTTGCTCGCACCTTTTACATTAATTCTAAATACTTCCAATCTTTCCGAAAAGGGAGCAAAGGAATCATTTCAAAAAGTGTTTTCCCAAGTGCACACAATTTGGCCAAACACACGATATCTCCCCTCTCTCAACACCCCTCTCTCTCTCTCTACACACTTCTCTCTTTATACCCCTCTCTCTCTGTCTATCGCCCTCACTCTGTCTATCTATCTATCACCCTCACTCTATCTATCTATCTATGGCCCTCACTCTATCTATCTATCTATCTATCGCCCTCACTCTATCGCCCTCACTCTATCTATCGCCCTCACTCTATCGCCCTCACTCTATCTATCTATCGCTCTATCGCCCTCACTCTATCTATCTATCTATGGCCCTCACTCTATCTATCTATCTATGGCCCTCACTCTATCTATCTATCTATGGCCCTCACTCTATCTATCGCCCTCACTCTATCTATCTATCTATCGCCCTCACTCTATCTATCTATCTATAGCCCTCACTCTATCTATCTATCTATCGCCCTCACTCTATCGCCCTCACTCTATCTATCTATCTATGGCCCTCACTCTATCTATCTATCTATGGCCCTCACTCTATATATCTATCTATGGCCCTCACTCTATCTATCTATCTATGGCCCTCACTCTATCTATCTATCTATGGCCCTCACTCTATCTATCTATCTATGGCCCTCACTCTATCTATCTATCTATGGCCCTCACTCTATCTATCTATCTATGGCCCTCACTCTATCTATCTATCTATAGCCCTCACTCTATCTATCTATCTATCGCCCTCACTCTATCGCCCTCACTCTATCTATCTATCTATGGCCCTCACTCTATCTATCTATCTATGGCCCTCACTCTATCTATCTATCTATGGCCCTCACTCTATCTATCGCCCTCACTCTATCTATCTATCTATCGCCCTCACTCTATCTATCTATCTATCGCCCTCACTCTATCGCCCTCACTCTATCTATCTATCGCCCTCACTCTATCGCCCTCACTCTATCTATCTATCTATGGCCCTCACTCTATCTATCTATCTATGGCCCTCACTCGATCTATGGCCCTCACTCGATCTATGGCCCTCACTCTATCTATGGCCCTCACTCCATCTATGGCCCTCACTCCATCTATGGCCCTCACTCCATCTATGGCCCTCACTCCATCTATGGCCCTCACTCCATCTATGGCCCTCACTCCATCTATGGCCCTCACTCCATCTATGGTCCTCACTCCATCTATGGCCCTCACTCCATCTATGGCCCTCACTCCATCTATGGCCCTCACTCCATCTATGGCCCTCACTCCATCTATGGCCCTCACTCCATCTATGGCCCTCACTCCATCTATGGCCCTCACTCCATCTATGGCCCTCACTCCATCTATGGCCCTCACTCCATCTATGGCCCTCACTCCATCTATGGCCCTCACTCCATCTATGGCCCTCACTCCATCTATGGCCCTCACTCCATCTATGGCCCTCACGCCATCTATGGCCCTCACGCCATCTATGGCCCTCACTCCATCTATGGCCCTCATTCTATCTATCTATCGCCCTTCACTCTATCTATCTATCACACTCAGTTCAGTCATTCTTTATTCGATGATTAAAAAACATCATAAAAGTACACACATATACAAAGTTAAAAATAGAATTAAATTACATCTGAACATCTTAATTTGCATATAAAATCAGATAAAAAACATATTCTTAAATGGTCCAAAGATTAGCCCTCTCCTCTTGTATTTCTTAACCTCACAGCAATCTTAATAAAATTCATAATACAGCAGAGTGTCCACTGGTCGTTTGCTCTTTGCAAAAAAAGTAAAGCGGTTTTGGCATGACTAAACTTCTCTTATTTTAAAATCTCCACCAAACATTTACGCCTAGGATACTTAAAAAAAGGACACAAAAGTACAAAATGAAGAGTGTCCTGCGGAGACCGATAGTCGCAGCCGCAGGCACCCTTCTGCTCAATTGTCAATGTAAAACCTGGCGGATCAGCCAGTATATGTGGTAATAAATTGAGCCTAAAACGGGTCATTAAAAACCTCTCTTGTGCGTTATGCATCAAATACAAATATGGTTCCATGCCCTCATTGTTCTTTATAAAACTATGAGCACCTACAGAGTGTTTGGTCATCTCCCCTTCTGCTCTACGTGTGGAAAGCTGATCAGACAACAATCTTTTGATTTTCAGTTTATCAGGGTGTGAGATGGGGTTAATAAAAAGGTCCTTCCGGTCAATGCCTTCCAAAGTAACCTTAACATCCAAGGGATTTGTAACCCTTTGTCCCTGTGCAGAGAGTCTCTCAAAATTTGTCTGCTTAAATGTGCCTCAGGGTTTGCCCAGATTTTTAACCATGCCATAGTGGGTCTTAGCTTGACCTGGTCCTCGATGAAAGGACTCCCCAATTCGCTATGTACAATTGCAGCTGGGGTACTCTGGGGGACTTTTAAAATCCTTCGCATATATATATTTTCCTCCAGTTGCAATTGCTCCACGTTGACATAGCCCCATACTTCTGATCCGTACATGACTTTCGAACAGTTTATCAAACTATAAAGGTTCATGACCTGTTCCGGGGACCAACGACCCAGCCTTCGGCCAAAATTTGCTATGGCGCCCTTTGCGGATATTAGTTTTGTGCAGCGATCCTCCAATAGGGATCTAAATTTTAGTGCTCCGTCAAATAGAAGATAGATGAATAGAACTACAGGATGCAGGTGATTACTTATTTGTACTCCATTTGAGTATTTCACCAAAGAACTCATCTCTACATTTCAAAATATCAGCTGATTTGGGACATGTTTGTGTCAACTGCTTCCGCTTGGATGTCTTGCATCACAGGTCTCAGAGTGTGAAATTCTGTGAAAACTACTTCAGCTGACATTAATCCTAATAAAAATAAGAACAGCGTTTCTTTGGCGAAAATAACCTAAGCAACTTTCATTGATGATTCAAACAAAGTGAGTAAACCTACATGTTCAGATCTTTGGATACGACAGTAGGATAGGAATGTCAGCGTAGACAAAACATCCAACCTAATGTCATTTTCACATTAACCTCTGTCATGGAAACTCTTCTAGATGTCAGACTGGCATGCCTTTTTCAATAATTATTGTGTGGTCCCAATAAAGTTACCAGACCTGAAGAGTCAACCACCACACATGAAGCCCACTGACAAAGAAGATCATCCTTTGAAAGTAGTAATATTTTGATCTCACCAGATGGATACATCTGGCACTTTATGGAATTTTTTCCCTATGTATAGCTAGTGTATCGTTATATAGGGGTCCCCTACTTTCTAAACTATACATCTGGCACTTTATGGATACATGTTTTTATGGGCGAACACATGTACTTCGGTCTAGAGCTTTCTGCTACTTCACACTGCTATGCCATCAGCAGTACTCTTGAAGAGTCCAACTGGAGATCCAGAACACTAAATCAAGACACAGCAATCTATTTAAGCGGATACGGGAATGTCCACAAGCCAGTAGCAAGGTGCCTCAGAATTTCCTTCACATTCTGGCCCCTAGCGTTTGGAATTTGGCCAGGCTCTAGGTATTCAACTTTAGCCAGACCAAAGAAATCCTCAAGCTCCTATACAAATATCTAGATTAAAGAGTCTGATTAATTGTAAAGAAGAACTACTTGCTCACTTATATACAAAGAAGTAGCAAAGAACACATTTACAGGGAAAAAGAGTGAATGGTTGATTTCTTGGAGAAGACAAAGTCTCACTGTCCTGGCAAGATGGCAGAATGAGTGGTGCTGGGGTTAGGGCATCATCTTATTAGATAGCCAAAGTAATATGCGGAATTTCTCTTTTCTGAACTCGAATGCAGAAAATACTAAGAATAACTTCACTTAGCTTGACTTCTCTATCTGTGGTTAAAGAAAGACAGTCTGGGGCCCTGAAGCTTTGAGAGGCGATCGAAGGGCTACAGATTTGGTGTGGCTCAATGGGACACAACATCTAGTTCAATCTCAAAGCCAGCAGAATTTACAGCACACCGCATTTAAAACGCACATCATCTCAAATACATAGCCCCTGGAGCACAAAACTACAATTTTTTTCAGCCCAAAAAACCTGGAATTCTAAAATGATACTGCAACTACAATGTTGAATATTAAATTATACCCATATACACACGACACTGTATCACAATAGAAATGAATTAAAAGATTGATGTGGCATTATGTGGGCATTGTATAATGAAAGCACATTTACCCCGTCATGAAGGAAAAAAGTTAAAATCTAGCACGTGCAGCTGTTTGAAGTGTGTATATGAAAGAGAATTCATATAGTTTAGCTACCTATAGAAAAGCTCATAGGTCTTGCTTACAAATTCTAAAGAGAAATAGGTTAATGAGGCATTGATGGTATGTAGTAATCAGACACAAATTCCAACTTGAACGCAACAGGCAATGTCCAAGGCAAAACTGAACAAATTAAATGGTACATTTCTATGGCAACAACCCCTGCTATTCTGGCAATTAAACTATATTGCTCAATTGAGTAAGTGCATTCTATTATAAATCACAAAGTAACCTACAGAGGCAACTCTTGGGGACACAACATATCAGTAACGGGGATCCTTGAGGGACGCTTAAAAGAGAGGAAGGGCAAAATTATTTCTGTACCCGACCAAAACCTTTTTTTTTTGGTCAAGCAAGATGTAAACCAACCACAATACCCATCTAACATCCCTGCCCTTTCAACTAGAAGCTCCAGTTATCCTGGTTAATAGAGTCAAAGGCACCCAAAAGAGTCAGCAACACGTACATGCCTCGTGAACCCTTATCTGAAGGCAAATGAACACAAGCTACATATGTTGCGTTATGGTCAGATTAGCCATTAAGCTTTCTTAAGGCACTTTCTCTTTTAGTAAGACAAGCTCAAAACTAACAAAGCTAAAAAAGTAAAAGTTACTTCGATCAATGGAGCATTCACTGTTACTATCTCTCTTTGGTTCTCTTCCGTCTTTATCTGTAGGTCTCAGAGACAGAACAGGTCAGCTAGATTTCATCAATAAATAATCACAATAATAGTATCAAAAGAGAACAATATTACAATTAAACATTTATGATTATTTATAGGTAAAATAAAAAATAAACTATATGAATTGTCATACATTTTAGAATTCAATGCCTATTATTGTTAACCTGCTACACAGAATGCTTGCAGCATTTACTTATAACTTATTATCAGCACTGTGTAGGAGAGTCATTACCAACGTGGCACACACATGTCTCAGCTTCAAAATCATCAATTAGCAACCAGTGGCAATTCCAGCGTAGTTAAAACTATAGAATCTCACACTGTAACATAATGAATTTCTGAAGACTTTTTTGATATTGGCTATATGGGAAAGATAGAAGACCAAGGAGGCCTTGTTGAAAGGATTTTTGATAAATAGAGCATGGAAAAATTAACAGCTGAAATAGGTCATTTGAGGAGATAACTAGTAATACCAATAAAAGAAAAGTTGATTTAGAAGTTAAAACGTTGAAAGTTACTGCAATTATTCTAAGACACTAAAACAGGAACAAAAAAAGGACAAACGGCTCAAGCTTCTTGAAGGCATATTGATACTAAATGTTACTGGTAAAGGAGAATAAGGCTCTTTTTCCACTTGAATGTCATTTAGTAAATGAATTTGAATAGTTTAGTCTGTGAATTGCCATGCTGCATGTATCTTCAATGGATGTATTATCTTATTGCTCACTGAGAGCAGGAACCAGGGGCGGCTCCTCCGTTGAGGAGCATCACCCCACTTTAATGACCCCAAAATGAAAAATAAAACCGTAATTCATAATTCGCATTTTATTTTTCATCCTGACATCCTCCCTTCCTAAACTAGCGTCAGGACAGGGGCGGAGTGTTGCTGAATGACAGCAGCAGGGACTAGTAGGAGGGTGGGTTGTATGTACACTTTTCAAAGAGTGCATGTCTATTTGGCGGGCCATTTTGCGATGGCCAGCAAGACATGTAGAGTAAAGAAATGGGGGGAGTCCCAAGACACTCAACTGAAAAGAACCCTTTTAGTGTATTTCCCTTATATCTCAAAAAGCCAGATTTACATAAATGATGTACAGTGTTATACAATTAAGACCAAATAATAAACAAATCAAGAATCCTAAGCAGTGTGCATGTTATAAAAAATATACAATTTATTACAAATCAATTAAAACAATGTAATACAGCATGATAGTAATGCCAAATATCCAGTGCAATTACAATATAAAAATAAAAACAATAGACAATACACAGTTTAAAAATGATCAAAGAATCACAGTTGTTGAAGTTGTCGACGCAGCGTTTCGGTGTATGAGTGATACCACCTTCTTCAGGACAAACAATTCTATATAAAAGAACATTACAATTAGATACGTACCACGGTTCATAAAACTTAAGCAAACTTTTTTTTTTTTTAAACATCGTAGTTACTGTTGTAGGCACATTTTTAATACACACAACAATAGATTGTTTCTATTGGTCAGAGGGGGCTTTCTCTTGGTACATCTTTCCGGCGTTTGAGGTATAAAAAGCTATACACGAGGTCCTTAAAAATGGTGATAGAAAGTCACCATCATAGGTAGCTACTAAGAAAAAATCTTAATGCATACCTGTGAGTTAGTTATTTACTATCCTCCTCATATTCAATTTCGAAGGAGATTTGGATCGATGTCACTCAATTTTGTAGAGCATCTGGTCTATTTAATTCCAGACTGCCGTCCCGTTCTGCAAGGAATACAGGGTCACAATGCTTGTTTGTTAAATTTTAAGCAAGAAGTTTGTTTTGTCCAAATGGACCCATTGGAAATGTTTAGCCTGTATCTGTTTACCTTATTATATCCGGAACTTTATATTGATGAGGATAATGCTGGAGGGGGGCCACCGAATTGTAGATACAAAACACTGGAAGTAAAATGAGGTATTGTTTTTAATTTTCAGGCAGAAATTCTATTTTTTGCACAGTCTGTACATCTGCGTAATTATACCTAATTCCTGGTGGTCTTAAATGGATAGGTGAAGTGGGATGCAAAGGAACTAGACGATATTCATTTTTTAGAGAAGAAGGGGGCTATGGTGGTAAATGGTAACCCTAATTCTCTTGCTAGTGGTACATTGCCATTGGACGGGAATAGGAGCTCTTGCCTCAATTAATATTTAATGCTTTATTCTAGAGGCTTTAGTGATTATATATATCACCGCCTCTCATATTTTGAGTTATTATTTCTAGTCCGCACCATCTTATCTCTTCTATCTTATGCCCTGCTGTTTTCCAGTGGTCTGTTAATGGAGCTCCTATTTTGTTACAGCGAATGGCGGATTTACATAAATCCGCCATTCGTTGTAACAAAATAGGAGAGGCGGTGATATAAATACAAAACGCAAAAAACGTGAACAATTTTTTATGTCACGATTTAATTCAGTAAAAGACGGCCTCAACTCGAGAGGATTGGGAAAGAATCATATAGAGATACCAAATATGAAACTGCAGGTAACTGGAGCAATAGTAACAACTAAAGACAGATATTCAACATGAACTGTCACTAGTGATTAATAACCCTAACAGCATATTTGTTGTCTAAACAAAACAAACGTTCTATATCCACTTGTGAGAATGTTTTCTAACAACACCAGGTAGACCAATGTACTCATAGACAAGAAAAATAGTTAAGAAACATGAAAGATGATTTCCATCATAATATGAGATCCAGACCCCTGGTAATGGTGTAGATCCAATTGTATAATACTTATAAGGTGTTCATTTGTGACCTACGGAAGCGAACAGACCAGTAGCTTCAAACATTATGAAATGTCCCAGCACTTAAATCACCCTCTAGTCATTCCTCTCACTGCCCCCACTGCTTTTTAGCAAATAACTGTCAAACAGGAGGTCCCATTCGAAAAGACAACAAAACGACTTCGCAGTGACGTCTTTCTCATAATTTTAGTAAAGGTCGTTGTTTGGAATAAAATTAATACTTAAACTACTACCGTAGTTCACAAATCGAATATAGGATTGCGGTATTGACATTACGCGAGTATTGATAAACGGGACGCGACCTAAACAAATAGAACTACAATTGTAGTTCCTAACAGCTGTAAGCGGCGCGTGATTAGTGACGCAAACAATACGCCAATCCCTCGCGCTGGTCCAACTGACTATTTCCCGCGGAAATGCGAGTAAATAACAAGCCGACACACGCCAGGTGAAACACAACTGACGGATCGCAGAAGAAAGAAGCCACGAGAGGAGCTGTGAGGGGAGCAGGGAGGCCGACCACGATCGAGGAGGTAAGAGCGGTCCCGATACTGAGAGACCAACCCCACTCTATCCGTGGTCTTCCTCTCCGTTGGTGTCAAACTTGCTCAATCGGTAGTTGTCCTCTCCTTTAGTTTAAAAAAAAAAAAATCGAGAATGAGAGGAATGAGCCCAATAAGTATTAGTAACCGTGACTACATACCCGTAACAGTTTTATTTGTAAATAATTTCATAGTAGGAATACAGACAGTACGAGCAAAGTTTAGGAGGGTGTGTCGCTATCTCACTAAGGACACACAATATACAGCACGTTCTATATACAGAAACAGGGACAGAGACCTGAAGCGAAAGTAATACGAATCCTTAAATCTTTACCAATCCTTTATCCACACTATGGTTGAAGATACACGCTAACCATCAATAATGTCAGACTGGTAGTGTGTTCCTAAGGACACTCACCTCTGATAGCAGTTTTGTGTTACAGACAAAACTCAGGGAACAACTGAATTATAATAATACCCTACTGCGACCAAAAGTACTAAAGGTCGACATAGATCATAGAATCTTCCTCCAACATCATAGATAGACACCCGAAACTGACTTAAACCAACATCGGATGACGTATCTTCTCTTTTAGCCTGCAAATTAAATAGACAGGTCTATTAATAGAAATCAATGTATCCATTTTTCAGTACATAAACAAAGAAAAATTACCTGCGATGTAATTTCACACAAGTCAAATTGATGAAAGACCCCGTCTAAAGAGTTTCCGACGCTGCCTGCAGAATTAAAAGTATCCAGCGACGCTGCATTGAGGGACATAGAACCCTACTCTTGCGGGTGAGTAGAACTATATAATCACTAAAGCCTCTAGAATAAAGCATTAAATATTAATTGAGGAAAGAGCTCCTATTTCCGTCCAATGGCAATGTACCACTAGCAAGAGAATTAGGGTTACCATTTACCACCATAGCCCCCTTCTTCTCTAAAACATGAATATCGTCTAGTTCCTTTGCATCCCACTTCACCTATCCATTTAAGACCACCAGGAATTAGGTATAATTACGCAGATGTACAGACTGTGCAAAAAATAGAATTTCTGCCTGAAAATTAAAAACAATACCTCATTTTACTTCCAGTGTTTTGTATCTACAATTCGGTGGCCCCCCCTCCAGCATTATCCTCATCAATATAAAGTTCTGGATATAATAAGGTAAACAGATACAGGCTAAACATTTCCAATGGGTCCATTTGGACAAAACAAACTTCTTGCTTAGAATTTAACAAACAAGCATTGTGACCCTGTATTCCTTGCAGAAAGGGACGGCAGTCTGGAATTAAATAGACCAGATGCTCTACAAAATTGAGTGACATCGATCCAAATCTCCTTCGAAATTGAATTTGAGGAGGATAGTAAATAACTAACTCACAGGTATGCATTAAGATTTTTTCTCAGTAGCTACCTATGATGGTGACTTTCTATCACCATTTTTAAGGACTTCGTGTATAGCTTTTTATACCTCAAACGTCAGAAAGATGTACCAAGAGAAAGCCCCCTCTGACCAACAGAAACAATCTATTGTTGTGTGTATTAAAAATGTGCCTAGAACAGGAACTACGATGTTTTTAAAAAAAAAAAGATTGCTAAAGTTTTATGAACCGTGGTACGTATCTAATTGTAATGTTCTTTTATATAGAATTGTTTGTCCTGAAGAAGGTGGTATCACCCATACACCGAAACGCTGCGTCGACAACTTCAACAACTGTGATTCTTTGATCATTTTTAAACTGTGTATTGTCTATTGTTTTTATTTTTATATTGTAATTGCACAGGATATTTGGCACTACTATCATGTTTTATTACATTGTTTTAATTGATTTGTAATAAATGGTATATATTTTATAACATGAACACTGCTTAGGATTCTTGATTTGTTTATTATATGGTCTTAATTGTATAACACTGTACATCATTTATGTAAATCTGGCTTTTTGAGATATAAGGGAAATACACTAAAAGGGTTCTTTTCAGTTGAGTGTCTTGGGACTCCCCCCATTTCTTTACTCTAATGCTCCTTGTCCCAAATTGTGTTTAAAAGGAGGCCTCCCTCGCTTTTTTTACATACAGCAAGACATGTACACTTTGAAACCTCCAAACCAGCTGTCTTGAGACAGCTGAGTTACAGCAACTACAGGTCTCAATAGACAAGTGGGGCACAGAGACTGCTCTCATACTGGGAAACAGCGCCCTGATTGGTCATGTGAGTTTCCTAGTGGCCGGGACGAAGCGCCTCTGGCAGGAACACTATATATTAGAGCCAATTTTTATACTTGTTGGAAACCATCATAAGGAGTTCCTAGCATGATAAAGGGGAACATATTTTACACTCCTTATTTAAAATCAGATATTAATGATAGATTTGTGTAAGTAATTGAGTAGACTAGCCCATGTAACTAGAGTAGGTGGGCCACCAGCCCCAACATATGAATATATTTCTGTGGAATGTCACTTATGAATTTCAAATCTGTATTTTAAAACAGAGTTCAGTATCAAAGTTGTCTTCCCTCACCACGAAATATTAGAATTAGATATGTACTTTAAGGTGGTATTCAAAATTGGGAATGTAATCAAAGAATATACTTGCATGGAATGTGCAACTGCTTAATTTCAGGCAATTGTAAATGAGCTTTCCCTACCAGACAGAGTCATCCCTCAACCTCAGCCGACCCAAATCCTCTGCGATTCGCTCAACTCCTATTTCACAGAAAAAATCACTACAATAAAACTCAACATCCCAACCCCGGCATCCCCTACCCCCCCCCCTCTTCCCCCTTCAAACATTTGCATCTTGACTGAATTTCCACCTATATCTATTCAAGAATTCTCCTCACTGCTTCATAAAGTCAGCTCGGGCTCCCCCAATGACTGCTGCCCTCCGCAGGTTCTGAAAGGAGCCTTTCTTGCGTGCCCTGGCCCCCCGTTAGCTCTACTTAACAACTCCCTTGCTACCGGGGTGGTTCCATCCTCTTTCAAACAAGCTGCAGTCTTACCAATTCTAAAGAAACCCAATGCAGACCCTTCTATACTTAGTAACTATAGGCCTATTTCCCTTCTCCCCTACCTAGGTAAGATCTTGGAGACCTACGTTACCCGCTGCTTGAGCTCTTTCATCGAGAAATCATCTTTTCTTGATCCACAACAAGCGGGATTCAGACCCCTCCATTCTACCGAGGCGGTCATAGTAGCAGTCATGGACTCCCTTAGGAAGGGAGCTGACAAAAACATCTCTCAAGCCCTTGTCCTACTGGATCTCTCTGCGGCGTTTGACACGGTCGATCACACCATCCTGATCGACCGTGTCCACAACGCCGGCATCCAGGGTGTGGCCCTTGACTGGCTCAGATCTTTCCTTCACCAGCGCTCACAGGCCGTCCACCTCTCTACCTTCTCCGCACCCTTCACCTCCCTTCACTGCGGTGTCCCACAGGGTTCTGCACTATCCCCTCTTCTTTTCAATTTGTATCTCCAACCACTTTTAGCCTCTCTCCGTAACTCCCCGGTCACAATCTTTAACTATGCTGACGACCTTCAGTTAATTTTTCCCATTGACTCCCTCCCTTCCTCCCGCATCAACTTTCAGTCTACCATGCTGACCATTGCTGAGTGGATGTACCACAGCCACCTAAAGCTGAACCCCACCAAGACCGAGCTCGTCCTGGTGGGTGGCCCCAACCACCCATGGAATGCCACCTTCTGGCCGACATCTTTGGGGACAGCACCTACCCCTGTGAACTCAGTCAAAAGCCTGGGGGTGATTATTTCTGAAGACCTATCAATGAGACCACACATTAACGCGGTTACATCTGCCTGTTTCTTCCACCTCAGACGGATCCGCAAGATCAGCAGGTTTCTCACCAAAGAGGCCCTGATCCAGGTCGTCATTGCGCTTATCACCTCCAGGCTTGATTACGCCAACATTCTGTATGCAGGCATTCCCGCCTGTCACCTCCACCGACTTCAGCTGGTGCAGAATCAGGCAGCCCGCCTGATTTTTGGCCAGCCAAAACACCAGCACGTCACCCCCCTCCTTCGTAGCTTGCATTGGCTTCCCGTTTCCAAACGCTGCATTTTTAAACTGGCATGCACTACCTTCAAGGCTTTATCGGACGCAGCTCCCAGGTTCATCTCTTCGGCCTTGTCCCGCCACATCCCTATCAGAACCCTGCGCTCAGCGTCTCTAAACCTCCTTGAGGTCCCTAGATTTAAGAGGAAAAAGCATGGTGGCCTGAGCTTTTCTGTCCTGGCTCCCACCACCTGGAACTCCCTACCCCTTTCTCTCCGTCTCTGCCCAAAATACGATTGTTTCCGTACCCTCTTAAAAACACTGCTCTTCCAAGCGGCGTACGACTAACTCCTCACCCTGGATCAACGCTATATATATCAACGAGCGCCAAGAAACCGATGGTGATAGTGCGCGTTACAAATAATTTTAATAGAATAGATTTTAATAGAATAATCTAATTTCAGTTAATAATCCTGGATTTAGTAATGTTTGAGATTCAAAAGCTAAGGTACCAGTGATCTATGAGTGGTTGCTCAATTTCCATACAGCAAAATTATGAAGTAAAAGTACAAACAAAGGAGAAAGAAAGTAAAAACATAGTTATGTGGTTCAACAATTCTAATAATGAGTCCTGACAAACAGAGAAAAATAATTATAAATAAAAAAATAAAAATGGAAGAAGTGGAATGCGACAATATTATTAGGATGTCTACATTCTAGCATACATGTTTTATCCATAAAAGACATACGCGTTCCTGGAAGTTTGTTGGGATTAAATATATTAATTAAAAGCAAATGGGGTGGGGGGAGTATTTTGTTTGTAGGGTTCCCCTAGAAGCTCTGGAAGGATTTCCGGATAACTTAATATCACCATTGATAAAAAAGCTGAACATGACTCCCCAGGTACACACTTTAAAGATGCTGTGAAAGATCTGCAAGTGGCTACCCTATAAAAACTGAAAACTGCACGCACCCAAGCCCTCATAACCAGAAGTCTGGACTAAGAGAACTTTACTTTTTTTTTACACAGGAATCACCATACACCTTTCGAGAAGACTGTAAACCATCCAGAACACAACCTGACCCGTAGTAAACCTCTCATTCTGAACACCCATCACACTGTCTTTGGATACACAAACGCACACAGTTCAAGCTCCTCACCCAAGCATAAGAAGCACTACACAGCATGGACCGAGCTCCCACTACATACCAGAGCCTTCTCCACTTTTCTTGAGTTCCAAAAGGAGCTGAAGACCTGGTTCTTCGAGTGACTCCTAACCCGCTCCAAGGAGCGCACCTGCACAGTACCAGGATACCCTTATGCTGATAGGGCAGTATACAAATAAACATAACATACCAATATGCCAAAAGAGGATGACAAACACATTGAAAAAGGAAAAATGTGAAATGGAATTGACTGTACAGTCCATCCACTAATTATTAGTCATTACATATTTTAAAACAGGATAAATGGAACACCCAAACAGATCCCTGAATGATACATTGTCAACATATGTGAACCTCGCGTTCCCATTGATGGTTATACTCTTCACAGCAGCGAGGATTAGAAATATGATTCCTGATTTACAGATATGGCACTGCCTAGTCCAGATTTACAGAAAAAGGTCCCCCCATTTAGTGATTAATAAGGCTTCTGAACATTTATGCTCAAATATATGCTGAAGTGATTGCATATAAAAT
Source organism: Lissotriton vulgaris (assembly GCF_964263255.1). Taxonomy (NCBI): domain Eukaryota; kingdom Metazoa; phylum Chordata; class Amphibia; order Caudata; family Salamandridae; genus Lissotriton; species Lissotriton vulgaris. The sequence goes on from NC_141699.1 coordinate 956,918,694, forward strand.
TCAGGATTCAATTATTGCCAGTCAAACAAACTGACATTGGAGTGTGGAATTTAACAATGGGTCATGTTTACCCTTTCATGGATGATTAATATATATTTTTGGTGAAGCAATCATTATACTGCACTTAAATGAAGCATTGGGCACAGACATTTGTCACGCAATGTGATAAAAGTTGAAGTAGGGTATATTGCAGCCATATTGAATATTTTAGTAATACCTGGTTGTATATTGAACAGCAGATAACAACATTCAAACACTATCTAAAATGGGTATAGGGTACATGCAGGTCACTATAATACAATCCCCTACACAGTATCATACTGTATCCACAAACTGTCAACCAAGCTTGCCTGCTCCAGCTTGGTATAAATCAGGTAAGGTCATGCACCAGTATTGCACCTAAATTGGAGAAGTGTACTATACAACTAACAAAGTAATGTATGCACTTTAGACCCTGTGTCATGACAAGTGCTAGGGGTTATCTTGCAGGTGAGGTCAGTGGTAAACCGTGAGGGGTGATAACATCATTTTCTTAGATTATGCTCCTCAAGTTCTTCAGGAGAAATTACATGTTTTAAATTCATTGGGTTAAGCTTAGAACTTGTGTATGATAACTTACAAAATCAAAACTGTGCTATTTGTATAAAAAAAGTAATTTGCCTTGAAACTTTGCAGGATGCAACTTGGATGGAGTACCAGCCTATGCTCATCTGTAGACTCAGAAAAACACACTACAAGAACAGTTGATAAAATACAATTTATAGCTATTGTGGTGAAAGTTATATTGCTACAGCAACATTTAGAAATACCAATGGATACCATCTGTGTTCCTATATAAGTGGGCGTTTAGCATGACACTGGTCATTTGTTAAGCAGAATTTCACTTTTGAGTTTTTTGTTGCAGCCCACAAAGAAGGAAGAACTCAAATTCACTATGCTTGCCAAACATATGGTTAGAAGTGATTACATTCAGAGAAAGTGTAAATCCTATAAAAAATGTTTGATATGTAGCCGCTTTCACAGGCGAGAGCCTGCTGAACACACTGCCCCGTGGAGGAAGGACTAGATTCCCCACTGGCCCTTGGACTCCAACGCACTCTAAAGTGCATCTTGACCCGTTGAAGCGTAGCCACTTTCAAGAGGGAGGGCCTACTGAACACTCCACCCTGTTGGGGAAGGACTTCATTCCCCACCAGCCCCTGGACTTCACCAAGATGCTCTTAAGTGCAGCACTGACCCGTGGAGCAGGACACAAGCGTAGGCGCATCCGTGCCAAGGGCAGCCCCATCCATGCCCTCCCTCTAAGCTGAGGATTTCAGTGCCTTCATCGTCATCACAAGGCCAAGGGGAAAAGGAAGGCAAACAACCTACCTCACAGGGAGACATAATCAACACCCTGGACTTGTTTCTAATCATAGCGACCAATGTGTTAATTAAAGAATTCTAACTCACCAAACGCGGTCTCTCGATAGAAGAGGTAAGGAGCGGCCTGGGTGGGAAATGTCAAGTCTAGAAGGGTGACATTTCCGAGCACTGCCACATCGGTAATTCACCATATGGCCCCCAGCACTCTAGACCACAACCCACCCAGCCTAGCAGGAGTTGAAATACCCACCCCTACAGAACCACCAGCAAGAGAAAAAGAGGAGCAAGGAAAAAAAGTCTCCACAGACATTAGAACTGCAACTTTGGAGGTCCATTAAAAGATAGCATCACCCATAATTATTTGTTTGGGAAATTTAAAGCACAGTCCCAATGCTGTTGCACCCTTTACCGAACAGATTGTTAAAAATAGAAGATAGCTTTCTGATCCGAACTGTTTTTTTACCCATTTAGGGAAAGCTAATGTTTCTAGGGGTGGCCAGAGTGTGAGTGATATGCAGTCGCCTTCTCTTACCCATGTGCATCAGAAGCACTAAAAACTATCAAAGGATGGCAATAGGGCAGAGAGGGCAGATTCATCAATACCCCAATCACACTAGATTCACAAAGGCCCAATTTGTCTGTCCTAATCACAGATAGACCGTCGACTGCACCCTTAAGATGCCCACGCCCCGGGCAGTTGACCCGGCTGGTACATATGACACACGTGGACAAGGTCCTGGCTCAAGAAGGGAGATACTGAGAGGACAAAGGAGCAAGTAAGCTGAAAGGTCAGCCAGATTTCAGGGTCCAAAAGTTAGATTCCCCCTTTGGCTTGTCCATACGTTCTAATACTGGTTAATACGCCCAAACTAAACCAGCCATAGTCAGAGACAATTAAAGAATTAATTGCAAAAGCTTTGCACTGATTAACAAGACATGCAAGGATAGATTTCACACTCAATGGGCATATAATCATGTTAAGGAGAGTTCCATAGGTGGGGATAGCCCCAAAACAATTGATGGCAATTGCATAGTCATTAATTTTGATCATAGCAGGTTGGTGGAGGACTTGCTAAGAAGGTTAACTCATATGCACACTTTAGCGTCTCACACTTACTCACTACCTTTGGGGTTCTTCAACAAACCTGCTTATTTGGAGCCCCCTCAGAAGGGGTAGAATAGTACTGCCACTCACAGATTCACCCCCCCCCCTCAATGAACCTACCCTAACACTGTCCCAGCTAAGTACGGATTAAGTAAAAGAAGCAGGTTCAAGCCATTGGAAGGCTTGGATTTCTGTGATTTGACTGCCTGTCATACTTCCTGGAGCAGGGGATTAGTGCACGTAATCTCCCAGTGGAGCACAAAGGATGAGAGTATGCATACGTTATAAGCCAATCACATGGAATGTTATGGGCCGAAAGCTCAAACTGGATAATTCAGACTGGCTTAGTTCGGTAGCAGAGTTTGATATATTAGGTTTCCAGGAAACTTGGGAAACTCAAAAGGTTTCTGTGGATGGGTTCCAGTCATAACAAACTCCTGCCATACTATCTAGGTCAGGGAGGGCGAAGGTGGGCATTATCATTCTGCTGCCCGCCAACGCTAGTGCAAAGGTTTTAAACTTTTGGGTTGCATTCCCATATTTCCTTATCCTGCTTTGTGAAGGTTCTGAGGAGTGGGACTGGATCTTAGTGAATTATTATGAAAACAAATTTGATGGGATATTCCCGTGGTGTTAGGCCTATTGGAAGAAGATATAAATTCCCTTTGTGTGGAACACCATAGGCAGCCTAATATAATGTGGCAAAGCGAATTCAATGTGCACAACTGTGATCTTAGGCATAAGCCAGTGTGTGGGTTGATGGATGAGGAGGGGGATGTGATGGCCCACTTCACCCATTGTGAGTATGGCGAAACACTCAATAGGATACTGGTCGTACAGAACCTAGAAATAATGAATTCTGTGGATCTCTATACCGGGCTATTGATAAGGACTTTTGGGTCCCAGGCTAAGGGTTACACCATTGATTATATCGTGGCTTCCAGTATGTTGCTTGCTTTATTGAGGAAGGTAGAATTGAAGCAATTACATTTTAGTGACCATGTGGCCCTTACTTTCCATATGATCTGGGGAGTGAAGAATAATCCTACAGACATTAAGGTCTCTAAACCAGTTCTAACCAGGAGAAATGGTTATATACTAAAATGGGAAGCACAGAGAGGTTTCTGCCGACGATTTTGACCCAAAGACAATCAGGAATGGCGGTATGCCGGGCCCCTAACTTTGACCCAGACAGCTCATTGAAGGCATTTAATACTCTGTTGGTGGACATTAATAGTCATCTGGTGCAGCCTAGTCCCACTAAACAGCCCTCTGTAGTGAAATGGTTCGCTGCAGCTTGCTCACGTTCTTTAAAGAGCCTACATGAAGTATTAAGGGATATTCCAAGAGATAGCAAAGTTCGGAATTTTCGTGAGTGGTACCGAGCAGCCCGGAGGGCTAGACTAAGAGTTAGGAGTGGAAGCTTGGGAGAACCGGAGATTTGCTGTATTAAGAAAAGATAGCAGGGAAGTCTGGAAAGTCAAAAATGCTCCTTTTCTGAAAGATAATATTGGACCATCTCTATATCTCCATATTGAAGAGGGTGTTTGGGTAGACTACTTTTGATTTTTTTTTTTGAGAAGACAGATGAGTCTTTAGCCTCTCCAAAAAACACTTGGCAGATAGACCAGGGTGGCAGCCTAGCCTTTGATCTGTCCATGGTGAGGTGAGGTGAGGTGAGGAATGTCCCAGTTTAGTTCAGACAAAGCGCTGGGACCAGATGGAGTTCAGAGAGACTGTTTCCTGGATGTCCTTGATCTTTGGGCACCTATACTAACCAACATCTTTAATACTGTAGGCAAGATAGGACCCCTTGATTCATGGAAAAAACTATCATCGTCCCCCTCTTTAAGAGAGGCGCCAAGTCATTGTCAAATAACTACAGACAATTCTCCCTGCTAGATGGTACTGCCAGATAGGCTAGAGGAGTGGTCAGAAGAGATGAATCTCCTCATCCAGACACAGTATGGAAAGGAACAGTAGGCCAATGCATAAACTTGAGCATGGTGATAGCCAAATATACAACTGTGTCACCCACTCAAAACTATGGCTGGTCATGGACAGTATGGATATAGATAACTCCATTATAGTGTTTATCCCCCAGATGTACTCCCAGGCTACTGCCTCTGTCCGGTATGGGAAGGATGGAGAGCGCACTAGGCCCTTCGAGATTCTCTGCGGAGTCAGACAGGGCTGCGTTTTGGCCCGTCCTATTTTTCTTATATACTAATAGGGTGGAGGCAGCATTGTTAGGAGTCACAAAAAATGTTCCTCATTTTAATTCCACCTTCTTTCATACACTACGATCTGCAGACGATGCAGTCCTCTTAGCAAGAACTGGGAGGGCTCTGCAGAAACAAATTAAGGGTTATACTACATACATTCAAAGTTAAGATTTTGCTTTATTCACCCGCAGATGTTCTAGTGGCAGGGGATCGCCCCAAGAAGCTTCCAACTTTCCAGGCAGATTTTATAAGTATGGAGGCAGTGGACATATTTTCCTATTTAGGCATACTCTTTGATAGAAAACACTCTTGGAAGGTTATGCTAGCTATTAGATCACTTCTCTTAGAGAAAAATATAGCAGGCATCTTTTCATTTGTCAAAAGGCTGGGTATGAAACCCATCCCAGAGATTTTGGGCGTATACGTGGCAAAAGCAATTTCTATAACCACATATAGGGCTTGGGTTAGGGGCCTTGGGGAAACTGAGTCCCTTCAACGTATGAAGTTACAGTATGTTAAGAGTACGCTGAGGGCACTTGGGCCAGTAGGACTATATGAGGACCAGCCTAGCTGCGCCACAATTTCCAACGCTGGGAATAAATCCATCTTCCTACAGAAGATAGAGCATGAAAGATGGGAGACTATTTGCAGAAAACTTACAGGGAAGTTATACTTTAGGACCCCATCCCATTATCCAGATTATACTCTCCTGTCTAGCTAGCTACAGTCTCTAATCCACAGTACAGATTCATAATAGTTAGATTTCGATTAAACTATATACCCTTGATGTTGGGCTACTCTAATAACATATTCTCAAGGTGATCTGACTTTATGCCACAGTATTGGGATGTCAACACAGACAGGCGTACATGTATTTTTTTCTGCGGTTTAGACGATGTTGCCTCGCTCTCTATTTTCTCCACGTGCTAGTCGATTCCTTGGTATGTTAATCTCTGGTTTCATTCTTTTTGGCTGCCTACAAGAAAAGAAGAGCTTAGACAGCTATAGCTGGGTGACTATTATAGGAGCCACTGTGTACATGGATTTAATATGATTCTTAAGATTGGTTTTGTTTTTCTCTTCATGATGATGTAAAGATATTTTAAACATAATTCACGACTGTATTGCTTCTATCTATAACTGCAAAAGGAGGGGTCAAAGAGAGCACAATCCTTAAGAACAAATGAACTTAAATGACTTATTAGTAACAGTACACAAGAACAACAGTCAAGTTATAAGTATCATGTAGTGTTCATGTTTAGACAGGATAGAAGAGCAAAAAGTTCATATTTTCATTTCCTTTATTTGAAGATCCATAATAAAAAAAGATGTAGAATTAACAAAAACAGCCGACACGTGTTTCGTCAGTATCATCGATCAGTACCATGACTTTCTCAAGGCTATATGAATGGAAATGATCAGGATGCGTCCAATTCTTTTCTATAAGGTGAGATGTAAATTTGGGTTCTTTACTGTGCAGATTTCAGCAGTGCTTTTGATTCAGTTGACCACCCCATCCTATGGTCAACCCTTCTCTCCATTGCTGAGCATACATAGATTATTCATTTCCTTGCTAGGCTATATGATAAATTATCGAGTATGGTCCACTTTGGCCCACGAGGTTAAAGCACAGAAAATTATTAAGTCCAAAGAGGCATTCAGCAAGGCTGTGTCCTTGCCCCGCTGTTGTTTTCTTTGTTCATTGATGGGATGGACATGGCCCTAAGAGCTATAAAAGCAGATGCCCCCCAAGTCACCGGGAGTCTTGTACCAGTTCTATTGTATGCAGGGCGATGCTATTTTGCTGGCAAGGACCCCGGTGGGCTTACAATGTTTAATAAATGCTTTCGGTGATTTTATAGCTTCAAGGTAATTGGTGGTTAACAAGAACAAAACCTATGCAATGATCTGCGGAGCCAAGCAAAAGAAATGTTGAACATTATTTTATGGATAAAAGCCCGAAAGCTACAGGTAACACTTTTTGCTATCTGGGCATTACCTTTACAGGAAATGGCTCCTAGTCACAAGAAATTACCAAAGTTAGGTGTAAGATAAGTAGGAGTGTCCATGGAATGTTTAGGTTCTCAGAAAAATTAGGCACCCGACCCATACAAGACATGCTTGCAATTTATAAGGCAAGGGTATCAGCTATTGCCACATAGGTGTCCGTGGTATGGGCCATTATACGAGTAAGCCTCTCCAGACTGATCAAAATAGTTTCCTCAAAAGTTTATGTCTCCCTACCTCTGCCTCTACATAGGTAGCACATAGGGAGGTTGGGCTGCAGCACCTAGCAGATATAATTGCACTTCGCCGTTTGTTGCTGTGGCGCGCTATCTGGACCAAAGAACAAACTTGTTTTACTAAGTTAATTATTGAAGACTGTTTGTCTCTGGATAAAGCACTGTGCATCCCTTGGCTATGTTATAACAATTCCAACTATATTGAGCTGTTTAAGATGCCATTTCAACCTAATCCCTGATTGATAATAACACTCTAAACGGTCTATCAAAGATAACTTTATGTTTCATAAAAGGGAAACCAGGGTGAGAAGCAAGGGGGGGACCAACTGTTGCACTTTATTTCTCACTTACACTGAAGGAAGGTTATCAAAGTTATTTAACTAATGTTTCAATTTTAATGCACAGATTTTTATTAACGAGACTTACATTAGGGATCATCCACCATTTAGTTGCTTTTCCCCTTATGGAAACTTTCCCACTAGATACGATTCCCTGTCCTTGTGATGGCCGGAGAAAATTAAGCACTATGAACTTTTTGCTGTTTTGTGTTTTTTATCCAATTTTAGGTGTCATTATTTAAAAAAGATTTTGCTTGCACAAGATTTCAGATCACATGTGATTTCTCTGAAATATCTGCTGAAGTTGAATGACTAACGTTTGCCTAAATGTTGCACTTTTTTTTTTATCTCAGAAGCAATTAACACACGTCAAAGTATCATTCTTTGATGCTGTAATGAAACCTATTAAGACTGGATGACAGCTTTTTAGCAATTTACACATGTACTTTTGGTAGGGGCATTTATGTTTATTTTTAACTGCCACTGTTTTTATGTCTTAATTTTAACCATGAGTACTTTTTTTATTGTGACTGCTTTTATGGTTGTTCTTTTAACACACTGAAAAATGTCTTTTGAATTGAACTGCCATAACATTTGCAGATAGTGCAACTGCTTTTGATTTTGCTGTTGAAATATGCAAGGAGGCTTATAAACTGTTATTTTAATTAGTTCAGCGCAGCAATTATTATATTATCTGAAGAAATGGATTTATGTTTCTAAAATGTTTGCTCGCCTGGAACTTTTATCTATTGATTTTTTTTTTCAACTACAAGGATCATGATTTTTTTAAATTTTAGATTTTTGCAGATGCATTTGGGTTAATCTAATGTAACTCTGGATTCGATTTTGTTAGGTCTATAGTTGTTTATCTCAACCTAAACATGAAAAAATAGAGTAAAACCAAACAAAGTTGTACTCTTAAATCTTATTAAAATTTATTGATGCCACATTTTCAACAATTTTGATCTGATTTTTGTCATGTGAAGTGTGAGAACGGCCTCGTGAACACCTCTTCAAATGATGATGATATTTTTGAAATGCTTAAAAAAGTGAGCATGTGTGTGATTGCAGGTTTTTTTAATTTGCGAAAAGACTTCAGCTATAATCTTCTGGTGAGGTGGGATTCCTCTTAAGTGGGTTGCATTCCATCAAGATTTTCTTCTACGAATTGTCATGGAATGTGTTGAGATTTTTTGTAGTGGTAATAACATTTCAAAGTTTAATGGTGTTAATTTAGATTTCTAAGAGTCACAATTTCAAGCAATTGGCTTACATGCTTCCATCTTTGTTCCTTTGGTTTAAAATACGATTACTTGAACAGCAACGCCTGATTTTTTACTTAAGAAAACACTGCATGGGAGTTCATGTTTTGTACATAGGTTTGGTCAGTTGTTAGAATTAATTTTGACTCAAGTAGTAATGTTGTGTGTTATTTGTCACTACATAGGTCCCCTTTATATTACGTCATTCTAGTTTATGGTCCACGATAGTTTATTGCAAATGCTGCTTGTTTTTATTATATTCATGCTGCAGTTATCCCATGATATATGATCCTTATTGTATGTATTATGATAGTGGGCTTTTAGTTTAAATATTCCTATAATATCAGTGTTTTACTTTAGGTAATGGTATCCTATAACGACGATTATAGGTAAGAATTTCCATGAAATTCTATTCATGTTAGCTCTGGTAAATAATATAGGTAGAGTGCCTTCAGCTCTCTCAGACATAAAGCTGCATGTTAGAACATGCCAGGTCTCATAGCCTAACCTGCCACTGAACAGGTATGTGATTTTAATATATATTGCACAAACTCAATGGCAGATTCTTCAGTGCGGTCATGATCTTTGGCACAGAATCACCTTTTCATACTTATGTACCCGGGGAGGTAATAGGCCAACAAATTAGTGCTACGTTCCTTTCGGGAAAGGAAAGGTTGGCAATGTACCCAGAATGTTGCTGCCGCCTGGCAAAAAGCTCTGGATGAGTCTGGAGCAACTAATCACAGGTTCAGGAACTATAAAAGCCAGAGAACTCTCATGTTTGGAAATAGTTTACCGCCTTTTTGAAGATATTAAGTATACATTCTTCACAGTCCAGAGCCTAGACAATCGTGAGAATTTGTGGTTACCAAAACCTGTGAAAACATTGGGGACTTTTTGTTTTCTTTTTTAAGATGAGGTTGGGAGTCAACGTCCAACACAGAGAACTATTTTAAGGCATACAAATGTCTTCACGTTTTTAAATATCCTGTATCATTCTCACTACTCATTTCCCTTTTACACACAATAAATAAATATGATCACTTTAAAAAAGCACTTTGCTTTATCCCTAAAACCCGGTGGAAAAAAAAGCGGCATCAGTCACAATAAATGTCTACATGTTAAAAATAGACTACAAACAATTTCAGTGCAGTTCTCGTCAAGCCTTTTATTTTACAGTATTTAGAAGCCAATGTTAGCACACCACAAAAACAAGCATTTACAATGCAATAGGACTCACATTTACGCGAGACCTTTTGCATTGCAAACGGTAGTCATTACGGACAACAGGAGGGAGGGCGGGGGAGAAGGCAGGGACAATGGACGGGGGGAATAAGACGTGGATAACAGGTGGGAGGGGGGAGTAGAGAAGGCAGTAGGAGAACCTCATTAAAGAAAATAGTGCTCACAGTATAAATGACACGTACCTTGTAACACTCGATGTAAAGGGTCGAGTGGCCATGGGAGTGGACAAATGAAGAGGAGGCAGTACTAAGAAGGGAGTAACAAGCCTATTGATGAATCAGAAGCCAGCATTTAGGACAGACAATGACACAAGCTAATGGCAAACATGGGTGGAGAGTGGGCAGGGCTTCTATTCGCTACTCGTTTACAATAAGTCTCGCAGCGCATGGGCGCTGGCTCAGGATCGACCTAACAAAGGTGGAGGCAGAGGAGCACTTGTATTTTAGTCCTTTTGTGTTCAGGTGATAGATCAGACTATGGCCCACATGCATCTGATGGAGCGGACTTTCAGAATAAATTCTGAATTAAAGTACGCAGTGATGAAACCTTCATAATTTTAATTTACTAATGAGTGTTGCATGATTTGCACATTTTTGTACTGACACAACCTAGAGTAATGTGCACCTACATGAACACGTGGGTTTAATCATTTGTGCTCTTGTCATGTTCGTCACTCTGCTCTAAATAATACATTTACTTTGTCTTTCGTTTTGTTGTACATTAACTGCGGCTGTTTTAAATAATAGCATGTGCATTCTTTTTTAATGTGCTTTTGTTTATGTTATGTCGTCTCATGTGTTCGTGTTTTGTTTATTTTTTGTATGCAAAGCTAGGTAACATAGTCTAATGGGTTAATTTTAGTAAAAGGGGTGGGTAACAGAATAATTATCATTTCTTGAATTAATTATTGTCTTGTGTTTCCTTGCATACTAGGATCATGCTAAAAGAGGCCTGTGGCCTATTTCTAAAATGGATGTCCGGAGCTCTGTCAAAAGTTGGGCCTTGCTCAGCAACGTTTGAATGTGGAAATATTTTTCTACAATAATTCTTTGAAAGAGGCTCGTAGCAAGGCCGTGTGGAAGCTATGGACATTTGATTCAGCTTCCATGGACGAGACAGGATATATTACTGTTCACTAATGATTTTCCTCGGCTGAGATAAAAGCCAGTGGAATGGTATCGTCAGGTTGACAGATTCATTAAAGTCTCAAAAGTTCTGTGGATTGATCTTCATGGTTTCTTTGACATTGTTGTCCCGTCAGATCTTTGGACAGAATGTAAAATTTCTATTGGATGGCCTCAAGAGGAATCACAACGACAAAGTAACAGGCGCTCCTTCAGACATTGTCATGGATTTCTATGCCAAAGTAATTGTTTGGCTGAAAGACAAGATTCCTGCAAAAGAAGTAGATTTGGTTAAAATTGACAGAACTAACCAGGAACCAAAAGAATCAGTTCATTCCTATTATGAAAGGTTACTCCTGGTATTTAAACAATACAGTGGCTATGAAAAATTAAGTGAAAGTGACATGAGCCACTTCATTTACAGGTTTGTTTATGGCCTGAGACCTGAGATAGGGGATATGATTAGAACTGGAATTGTCGGATGGCAAGCACTCTCAGTTGATGACATCCTCAGAAAGGCAAAATACTGCAGTGATGAGTTAGATGCAAAGCAGAAGAAACTCAAGGAAAAGGCAATGTGGGCACAAGTAAAGGTAGCTGAACAGCACATAGCAGCATTAGAAAATACACATTTTCAGCAGAATCCAGGCAAGTTCAAAGGGAACTTTTCAAATAAGCCAAAATTCAATATAAATATTGTAGAGCTAAAAACAAAAGCTACCTTGTTTTAATTGGGGCAAAATTGGTCACTGGAAGCGTGAGTGTAAAAATCCGCCCAGAAATTTTTAAAATTCATCATTGAATCCACAGATGCAGAGTGAGGTAAGTCAGCAGCAATAAAATGTTTCCTGCTTTTGATAAAAATAATTTACCTGAGGAGCTGAAAGAGACGGTAAATCCAAAAATGTGGGATCTAACTGGTGATGAAATGGGTTTAATGAAACATGTGGACCCAGTAAAAATTACTGTGAAACAGGGAATATATTTTCCAAACATTCCCCAGTACAAAATGAAACCTGAAACAATGGAAGGTGTAATTCCTGTAATTGAAAGAATCATTAAGCAAGGTGTTTTGAGAGAAATTGAGAGCAGTCCATGTAATTCACCGATTATGGGTATTAAAAAGCCAAACGGAACGTACAGAATAGTTCAGGACCTGAAAAAGGTTAATAAAATAGTTGTTCCTTGCTGTCCTGTTGTACCAAATCCAGCGGTAATTCTATATCAGATTCCGCATGATGCAGAATGGTACACGGTCATTGATCTGTGTAATGCCTTCTTTACGGTTCCATTGCATCCAGATAGCCAGCAAATTTTTGCATTTCGGTTCCAGGATCGCATATTAGCATGGTGTCGTATCCCTCAAAGGTATACTGAGAGTCTGTCTATCTTTAATCAGTTACTAAAGAAATCCCTGGAAGATTTAAAATTACATGGAGAGTCAACATTGGTCTAGTATATAGATGACCTCCTGATTGCAGGAAAAACAAGAGAAAATTGTGTGACTGACACCATTACACTTTTGAATCGCTTGGCAGATGAAGGACATAAAGTACCACCTGCAAAACTACAGTTTTTCAAACAAGAGGTGAAATACCTTGGTCACAGAATTGCAAATAAAAACGAATAAAAATGATTTGAGCAATACAACCACCAACAACTCAAAGACAGATTAGGATGTTTCTAGGAATGGTTGGCTATTGTCGCCAATGGATTTGTGGGTTTTCAGTAATTGCAAAACCTTTGCAAAGATTAACAAAAGCAGACATAAAAGACCCGATTGTTTTGACAAATACAGAATTGGAGGCTTTTGAAAAGCTAAAGAAAAGTCTCTGCGAAGCACCAGCATTGGGTATGCCTGATTATTATAAGGAATTTGAGCTGTACTGCAGTGAAAGGGAAGGCTGTGCTTTGTCAGTTCTCATTCAGAAACATGGAAAAATGAGAAAACCCATAGCTTACTTTTCAGCTGTTCTTGATCCTGTTGCTAAAGCATTGCAGGTTGCTTAAAAGCAGTGGCTGCAACAAGTGTAAGCCTTGAGCAAAGTGAAGGAATCATAATGGGGTTTCCTGTAAAGGTATATGTACCTCATTCAGTCGAAACACTTCTTACTAGAAGTAAAACACAACACCTGTCAAGCAACAGATTGACAAAATATGAAAAAGTTATTCTGGGATCAGATAATGTATCCATTGCGAGATGTCTTAATCTCAATCCAGCTACACTTTTACCAGATAATGTGGCTTCAGAAAATAATGATGAAAACGATGATGTTGATCATGAATGTTTGGATGTTTTGGAATACTGTACCAAACCCAGAAAAGACATTAAAGATGTGCCTTTACCAGAGTCAGACATTGTTTATTTTGTTGATGGCTCTTGTTTAAAAACAGATGAAGGCATTCTGAGAGCAGCATATTCAGTATGCACAGTTTCTGAGGTAGTTGAGGGTTCAACTCTTGAAGGAATCCGTTCAGCACAAGTAGCAGAATTAGTGGCTTTAATTCGTGCCTGTGAAAAAGCTGCAGGGAAAAAAGTTACCATAGTGACTGACAGTCAGTATGGATATGGCATAGTCCATGATTATGGTCAGCTCTGGTCTCAGAGAGGTTATTTAACCTCTGCAGGAACTCCAATCAGGAATGCAAAATTAATAAAAAGACTGATCAATGGCATTCAGTTACCAGAAAAAATAGCTGTGGTTAAATGCAGTGCACATAAAAAGGGACAAGATTACATTACTAAAGGAAATGCCTTTGCAGATCAAACTGCACGATACTGTGCAAAGAATAATCTTTCACTCAATCGGGAGAAGGACAATGAACATATAATGAACTCTCTCATGCTAATATCTGTTTTAGAAAGATGGCAGGGAGTAAAAGACTTACAAGATGAGGCAAATGTTGAGGAGAAAAACACATGGCTCAAAGAAGGTTGTAGACAGCAAGAGGAAGATGGAATTTGGGTTTACAAAGATGGAAGGCCTGTTATGCCTAATTGCATGATTGCTGACATGGCACGGATGTACCATGGACCAGGTCACTTAGGAAGAGACACAATGATCAGACAGTTCAGGGAGACTTGGTATAATCCAAAATTTAGGGTTATTGCAGAGTCGCTTTGCCAACGTTGTTTGATCTGCCAGCAAATCAATCCAAACAGAAAAACAGTTGTAAGCATGGGAACCATAGGACGGGAGGGTGGTCCTTTACTAGTCTGCAAATGGATTTCATTGACATGCCACAACATAACAAACTTAGATACGTTTTGGTTATTGTCTGTTTGTTTTCAAGATGGGTGGAAGCGTTCCCAACTCGTCACAATGATTCAATTACTGTGGCAAAATTGCTTTTAAGGGAGATTATACCTAGATATGGTTTTCCAGTAACTATTGAAAGTGATCGTGGCACACATTTTGAAAACAGACTGATTAAATAAATTTGTGAAGCATTTGGGATTAACCACATGCGTGCGGTGCATTTTCCCGCTGTGCGCTGGAGATGCATAATCTCCATTGTTCATGACGAGCTGGCCTTGTCATCCGCACACGACCGGTGTGCGCCATGATGAGCCCAGCTCGTCATCAGCAGCGAAAGGGTTAAACAAAAGCTACACTGTGCCTCCAGGCCAGAAGCATCAGGTGTCGTTCAGCAAATTAATGGCACAATCAAAAATAGAATTTCAAAAATGTGTTTAGCTACAGGAATAAAATGGACTGATGCACTTCCACTTGTTTTGATGTCTTTGAGAAGTACTCCAGATAAAAGAACAGGTCTTAGCCCTAATGACATTCTCATGGGAAGGGTAATGAGACAGGCCTATGTTCCAGTTGGAAAGTTGTTAGCAATAAATGACAGTGCAATCTTAGACTATTGTAAGCAGCTCTCTGATGTAGTAACTTCTGTATTCCATCAGGTGGGAACAGATGTGATTTCAAAAGAAAAGGAGCAGGCTCATGATCTATTGCCAGGAGATTGGGTCAGAACAAAAGTTTATCGGAGGAGGAACTGTTTGGTACCCAGGTGGCAGAAAGCAAGGCAAGTGATTTTAGTCACAACAAATGCTGTTAAGTGCAGAGGTCCGAAAAGGTGGGTGCGTGCAAGTCATACCATTCGTGTACCTGCACCTGATAACCCTGACGAAGATAGTGACGAGACTACAGCAGATTCAGATTCAGAAGAAGAAGAACCTGACAATCCAGATTCTGAAGATCGACAGAGAAGTCGACATCTGGAAAACTCAGAACCAAATCAAGCATCAAATGAAAAAGATCTAGACATCGTTGTTGTTGATTCGGAGAATGATGAAGATGCTCTAGAAAAGAGGACTGAAGAATAAACTGTCAGAAGAGGTTCAAGACCAGGAGAGTATTGAAAAGCAGATTGGAAGCTCTGAAAGCAGGAACGGGAAATCTGGAACAGGGAAGTTAGAAGTAATTCCGGAAGAAGAGGATGAATTGCCAAGTACCAGCTACAGAGATGTTGTTCCTAACGGAGTGAAGCTGCTGAGTAAAGAAGTTCCTAGATACAGTATTGAAATCTCTGAAACTGATTCGGATGATAGTGATGAAGAGTCTGAAATAAGAAGGTTCAGAAAAAGAGCTTGGAAAACTGAATGTAATGAAATTGAGCCTAAAAAGAAGCTTTTGAGAAAAGGTGATGTCTGGCCAAAAGAAGACTTGAAATTCAAACTTGTCAACAGATCGAAAGAACAGGTCAACGAAATATCTAGTCAAAGGAGTGAATCAGACAAAAAAGAACAAGTTGGAAAGAAAATTGAAGTAATTAATAGAAAAAGTAAAAGACCATTGAAGCCTAATCAAAAGTACAAGTCTCCAGAGTGGGCCTATATCATCATACCACCAGTAGTTGAGGTTAGTAGTAGCAGTCAGGAAAATTTGGAAGAAAATAGTGACAATGATTAAGGTTTAGTTTTCTTTAAGTTGAGGTTTGCTTTTGGCATAAGGCTGAAGAAATTGTGTTAGGTGACACAAGGTCGAAGAAATTGTGTTAGCTGAATACTTTTTATGGACGCAAGGTCGAAGAAAAGCTGTTAGAAGGTTACTAAAAAAAAATTAAAAGAGGAGGGTGTGTAGTTTATTACACATAGTTTATTACACATAGTTTATTACACATACTAACTAATTTAAAATTATTGATATCAAGTTTTAAATTTTTGTGTTTTAAATTTTTGTTTTTGTTTAGTTTGAGCTGAGTAAAATGCCTAATATTGATAATTCTAGGTGTGCCAATTCTTAGAAGATGTTGTAAAATGTCTTCTATTTGTGTGATTTTAATTATTCTAGTTTGGTTAGTTTTAGCAGTCATCTTTCCTTTTGGCATTAATAGAGAAGATTCCAAGATAAATATGACAAGCAAAGCTGAATCTAAACAAGTTGATTGAGATGTTGCAGGCAAAACTAATAGAGTTATTGAGCATAAACCAGATATCCATCAGGACAGATCTGTTGGAGATTTTTCTACTAATTCTTTTTCCAGACTCCTATCGGAGTATGTTAGAGTCATGGATGTTAAGGATTGTTATGTGTGTGTTAAGCTTCCTACTTCAGTTTCTGAAGGGGTCAAGTATAATATGCTTCCCCTTCCTTATGGAATAACATGCAGTGTTATATCAAGCTTGTTCTATCAAACAGATCGACTGGAATACTATTATTCAGATTTTGATGAGATTTTTGCTAACTTAAAAATTGTGCATAGTCTTAACAAAGTTAGGCCTGCTAAGCTGATGAGGGAATTTTTCCTAGTGACAAATGAACCCACCTACGAGTACGCTTACAAGAATAATTTAACTTGCAAAATGAGGGATGAAGAAAGATCTTTCCTTGATCAAGTTGAGGAGAGGAGAGCAATTTATAAAAGGAATGAAATGCTGAAACAAACTAAATCCAAGTTTTGGCAAATCGAGGATGAGAAGCTTAATGGTGAAAATAGATATGCTGCTATTCATATAGATGAACCAGTTGCTGGAAAGCTTTGCATTAGAAGAGATAGCACGCTTTACGACAATTATTTTGTCGGTGCACGCCAGTGTGAGGATAGTGTTTGTAGGGGGGTGGGTATTTAAAGGTGGTAAAGACCCAATTTTCCCAGGAATTTATTTTGTTTGTGGAAACAAAGCATATTTCAGTCTTCCTGACCATTGGTATGGTACATGTTACCTTGGTCTTGTCTTTCCTAAGATTTTTCATGTTGACAGAAATGGAGAAGGATCATTTGAAATTGGCAAACACCTGAATAGATTTAAAAGAGAAAGCTTTTCAGAAATCATGGGAGATATATTTGGTGCAATAATTCCTATGGTAGGAATTACCCTGAATGCGATTAAAATCAGAAAGGTTTCCACAATTGTTGACAGGTTGTCCACTGATACTGCAGGTGGTTTCCAGTTGGTCAATACAGAGCTCATTGCTACCAGAAGCATGGTTATGCAAAACCGGCTTGCGTTAGACATCCTCCTAGCAAAAGAGGGAGGGGTCTGTGGGATTTTGCATGTTCAGCATTGCTGCACATATATCCCGGATAAGAGTCAGAACATAGAATTATTAATCAAGAATATTACAGAAATTCACTCAGAAGTAGAACCCATGGAAAGTGACAGTTTTTCTGAACGTTTGGCAAAACTATTTGGGGCAATCAAAGAGTGGTTTGCAGACATTGGCAGTTCAATCATTGGCAAAGTGCTTTACCCTGTAATAGTTATTGTTATAGTGACACTTTTGTTAAAAATCAGTTGCATGATTTACAAGAGAAAGAAGCATGTGAGGGAGAAAAAGAGGATTTATAAACTCAGAAAAGCTCAAGAGAAGGAGATGGAAATGGATGAATTTTGCAGGGCTCAATATGAGAGTTACAGACAGACTGATGAAACAGGAGTTTAGATTTACTAATACAGAGAGAGATCATTATATGACATTACTAAAAAGTAAAATTTAGTATAAATGTTGGGTTGATTAGGTGATTTTAAAATCACCAGATGAGGGGGTGGATGGAGCGGACTTTCAGAATAAATTCTGAATTAAAGTACGCAGTTATGAAACTTTCATAATTTTAATTTACTAATGAGTGTTGCATGATTTGCACGTTTTTGTACTGACACAACCTAGAGTAATGTGCATCTACATGAACACGCAGGTTTAATCATTTGTGTTCTTGTCATGTTCGTCATTCTGCTCTAAATAATACATTTACTTTGTCTTTCGTTTTGTTGTACATTAACTGCGGCTGTTTTAAATAATAGCATGTGCATTCTTTTTGAATGTGCTTTTGTTTATGTTATGTCGTCTCATGTGTTTGTGTTTTGTTTATCTTTTGTATGCAAAGCTAGGTAACATAGTCTAATGGGTTAATTTTAGTAAAGGGGGTGGATAACAGAAAAAGTATCATTTCTTGAATTAATTATGGTCTTGTGTTTCCTTGCATACTAGACTCATGCTAAAAAAGGCCTTTGGCCTATTTCTAAAATGGATGTCCGGAGCTCTGTCAAAAGTTGGGCCTTGCACAGCAACGTTTGAATGTGGAAATATTTTTCTACAATAATTCTTTGAAAGAGATTCGTAAGCAAGGCCGTGTGGAAGCTAAGGACATTTGATTCAGCTTCCATGGTAAAGGACAGGATATTCAGCGGCGGAAAGGCTTGGACGGAGGAAATAATTTGCTTAATGTTGCAACTCTCGGGAAGCCTGTGACACGCATAAACTATGAACAATGCCGCTCTTGAAGAAACGTGACTTTTGCTATGTGAGAGTCGTATGACTTCATCGGATGATGTCCTGGACCAATCGTGTTTTGTCTTGCTCGAATATTTGTATTCTTTTAGTTAGTTTTAGATAGGAAAAAGGTATAAAAATTGCCCCCTTGCTAAGAGCACTGTTCGTTCGTTTCTGTGCTCCAGAGATGCTATTGGACTTTCTTTTCACGTAAGATCCATTGAGACTTTACTTTTTCTCTTAGGTTTTCCCTTTAGCTAAGTTAGGGAAATAGAGTTTAAAGAATTTTACTAAATGTTTGAGCATATGATCATGCTGGTTTGAATTTGAACTGTCAGTCTAATGTGCCTTTCTAATAAATAATTTTGCTTAATAAAAATGCTAATAAAAGAGTTTATGCTTAAAAATGCATTTTGCTTAATAATAAAGTTAATAAAATAGATTTTGAAATGACAAGCTGGACTTGTTTGTTTCTTTGGGTTACCATTAGTTAATCCATTGCCTATGATTTAGACTTAATTAAATGCAATAATGTGTTTATGATTAATTTGGTCATATGATTCAGTTGGTCTAATTATGTCTCAGGCATTTATGGGCCTAGTGATAAATTTATAAATTATGGTGAGTATTGTGGTGTAGAGTTGTACATATGACACTGAATTTCTCTTGGCCCGCTGGATCACATCAAAGCAAAAACCGGTTGCAAGCAGGCAGATTCTCAGAATCTGCCCCTTTGCGACCTGTATTTTTGCATTTGGGATGCATCATCCCGAATGCAAAAATCGCAATTTAAGTAATCTCTTAATTGCGATTACTCAAATTGCCATTGCATTTAAGGAATCGCAAATTGAGATTCTCTAAATGCAATGCATTAAAGTAAAAAACTAGCGATTTCGCTAATAATGGAGCAAATTACCATGAAGTTGAACTTTACGGTAATTTGCAAAAACTGTGAAAAATGCACTAAGTGCATTTTTCAAAGTTCCATTTTACACACTCACATGCCCTTGGGGCATGTGTGTGCAAGATGTACTCATATGCAGATTTCAGGGGAGCAACAGGGTGTCCTTTTGACACCCTGGCATCTTTGAAATTGCATTCTCAATTTGTGAATCTCTAATTGAGAATCGTAAAATTGAGAATGTCTTCCCATTCATTCCTATGGGCCTCTAGGCCCATAGGAATAAATGGGGAGGTATTCCTTAATTGCTAATCACAATTTGCGAGTCGCAATTAAGGAATGTTTAGAAACCGCTATTTTTTAAGCAATTTCTACATGCATAGCCTTTTGCTATTCCTTATTAGTGAATCCTTATTTTTCGCTAATAAGGAATCGCAAAAGGCATTGTTGATGCAGGTGCCAGAATGTGCCTTAACAATGGGAACATGATGTAAAGCATATGATATTATTGTCTAGTGCAAAACTAATTTGATGTACAACACGAAAATGTAAAAACAACAAAGAAGAGCAGTTATAGTATTAGCTGAATAGTATTCTGTTAAGAGTTTAAGATATGTCTCTTAAGGAGGTAAACATAATTTATACCATGTAGCAAAAGAAAAATAACGAAATATGGTTGGGTTTGCAGGCGAAAAACTGATTTTAAAAAGTGAATGTAACCATATATAACCTCTTTGAGTTTATGGTTCACAAACATGAAAATTAAATAATTTTCTTTGACAGATATAGGTCAGAATATGGTAGTTCCTGAAAAAATAATTCTTGTAATTAGGAGGGCGTGCCAGTTTACCAGCCATTGTGCTGGGTTTATGGCCCCTTTGAATCGATAGATAAATGTCTGGAGGGTATTCTCATAATGGCATTTATTGTTACCAAGTGGGACAAAGTGATAAAGGCAGCATGTGTTGGCACTATTAAGCCAGAAAAAGAATTCATTTACTTTTTTGACAACCTCTACAATACGGAAACACATACTGCACTGTATCAATTCTAGGAAAGATAGCAGTAGTGTAATACACTTTTCAATGTGAGGATTGTGTCAAG
Source organism: Lissotriton vulgaris (assembly GCF_964263255.1). NCBI lineage: Eukaryota > Metazoa > Chordata > Amphibia > Caudata > Salamandridae > Lissotriton > Lissotriton vulgaris. The sequence goes on from NC_141699.1 coordinate 956,939,333, forward strand.
TACATCTGAAATTCCCAGAAAGCAACAGTTTATCTCTGTGGGTGGTGCAATATAGGACTTATATATTTCACTACACTCTGATGACACTAAAATATACACTTTGGAAAAGCCTAACGAGTATAAACGATACACATTATTGTACCAGCTCCCCAATGATGTAAACAGCAGCAGATGGATGTTCTTCTGAAATCTCAGTAGAGGAAAATCTATTGAAAGCTTATTTTTTAAACCAGCAATCCAGTGCATCATTAAAGTAGTGAATTTTTTTAAATAAATGAAGAACCTTGCCTAATACTGTGCAATGAAAGGCGGAATGTGCATGTTAATTTTTAGGTCGAGCACATTGTGTAAAGGTTTCGAAAAATATATTGTGGCTTACTAAGTACAAACAGAGGCTTGTGGCCCCAGTGGCGTAGCTAGACCTACTAGAAAGTGAGCTAATGCAAACCTCTAACTCAGAGGTTGTTGAGAAAATTCTTTCTTTATTGGGCAGTATAATTTACCAATCTTATTTTTGCTTGCATCCAGTGGATGTGGTCTTACACATCATAACATTAATTAATCATAAATGAATATTTAACTCTGCCCAATGCATTTTTGGCGGGTGGCCCTTCTTCAGGGGCTCGGTGACTGTAATAAGAAAATGTCAGGTTCCGAACATGTCCGTAATATCATTAATTGCATTATTAAGTGATAAACCAATATATCCTACTGTACATGGTTTATCCAACAAGGCTGTTACATTGTTAATGGTATCATGAAGTTCATAATACTGATCCACTGTATGCCAATAAATCATACTTTGCGTGATAAAATTGTGGGTATTATGCGAGGACTGGTGAGTAATCCTTGGGTGTTACTAATCATAAAAACCTTCAAATAACATGGTGCCTCGTGTGTTTTAGATGAACAAAGACCATAATAGCCCTCTGGCATGTACAGGTGCTCACGGTGTGGGAATCATATCTCCATGTGAAAAAACGTAACATGCCGATGTGAGGTGATTGTGACCCAGGTTATCGGTGAAATGGCAATGTAGCAAGCACTTACGTAAGAGGTTAGGTTGTACTTGCAAAGACACATGCTGTCAATGGCCGTAAACGTTCTGTCAATGACACAAAAGAAAATTAACGCCTTACCGCAGCAGTATTTCCGCCGCAGTGCAGGCATTCGAAAGGGTGGGCGGGGCTGCGTCGGCCGTTGGCCGACGGCAGCACTAGGGGTGTAGTGCTCCCGTCGGCCGTTGGCTGACTGCAGCACGGAACGGGTTAAATATCTTGCGTAAAAAAGACTCAAGGCTCGAATACTCGTGCGAATCGATTCGCTTTCCTCTGAGAGAGTAGATAACTCGTATGTGGTTATCAGAGTTCTAAAACTGGGTTGAAGAAATGTAACCTCGCGAATTTAACCCGGAGGCGTTTTCGGCACCCCGGAAGTGAATCGTATGCTGTGTGATGGTATTGGAAAACAGACTGAGTTTTCCGCGTGGTAATGAAGAAAAACACCTACCATATTCCCAATTACTTCGGCTGAAAAGAATATCGTCGGATGATGACCTATATAAAACAAGTATTGAAAAATGCATGAAAAAATTCAAAGACCGGGGTTACCCGAAGCAAATTGTACAATCAGCTATCCAGAAAGCAGGAATAAAATCATGTGCTGAATTGTTGAACAGCACACGTTCGAACACGGACGAGAACCGAAGAGTATTCATTTCCAAATTTTCGACCAGAAGTTATCAAATCGAAAGAATCATCTTAAAGTTCTGGCCCATGCTAAGTACTGGACCTGATTTTAAAGGCATATTCAACATTCAATCCAGATTTGCCTACACCAGATCAAGAAACATCAAACAAATACTCAATAAACAACCGCAAAGTAAAGAAACAGAATACAAAGGAACGGTCCCTTGCTTAAACTGTGGCAATTGTAATTCCATAATTAAACATACCAACATCAGACATCCCGCTCGAGGAACACAAATCAAACTCAGAGTCACAGCCAATTGCAACAGCCAAAATGTTATTTATATGCTGAAATGACCATGTGGTCCCGCCTACGTGGGTGAAACTTAACGGAAAATTTGCATCCGGCTCAATGAAGACAAAAGCAACATCCGGACAAGGAATCCTAAATTCCAGATTGGAAGTCATTTCAACGCTGCACAGCGCAACATAAGTCAACTCCGGTTCTTAGTCCTTGAACAAGTCCCACTTATGCAGGGGTGCAACAATACGCAATTCTTATTGCAAAGAGAAATATACTGAATCAACCTCATGGACTCGGTTAACCCGAAAGGACTAAATGAATGTTGTGATTAAAATTGTTTTTTGTAAATCATGTTTCCGAGAATTCATCATAGTGTGGGTCACATGCACCTTTGTGTTTAGATTGCTTTTCTTTATTATCATGTATGCAACATTTACTATTATGACAGAATTGCCTTCTACTACATGGTTACATGCCATTTTACAACCATCCATTACACATTTTCCGCCCTTGATTTTTAGTTAGGGGAGTCCACATTCCGATTTAGCAGACCCGCAGGTTTTCATACACCGGATGTTATGTCAGTTACACCACTGTTCTTCACTCTGGTTTTAATGTCACGTCATTTCACACTTTTTATGAAATTGTACACCACGTTTCTACCAACACATTCTTTATCAATCTGGTCAAATTAAGAGCACCAGAATATATTTGCGAAGTTTCACGTTTTTCGTCTATCTTCATTACCACACAGAAAACTATGTTTTCCAATACCATCACAGAGCATACGATTCACTTCCGGGTGCCGAAAACACCTCTGGGTTAAATTTGCGCGGTTACATTTCTCCAACCCAGTTTTAGAACTCGGATAACCACATACGAGTTATCGACTCTCTCAGAGGTAAGCAAATCACTTTGCAAGAGTATTTGAGCCGTGAGACTTTTTTACGCAAGATAATTAATTATCTTTTGTGTCATTGACAGAACGTTTACGGCCATTGACAGCATGTTTACTGTCTTTGCAAGTACAACCTAACCTCTTACGTAAGTGCTTGTTACGTTGCAATTTCATCGATAACCCGGGTAACTATCACCTCTCATCGGCATGTTACGTTTTTTCACATGGAGATATGATTCCCACACTGTGAGCACATGTACATGCCAGAGGGCTATCATGGTCGTCTTTTGTCCACAACACACGAGGCACCATGTTATTTGAAGGTTTTTATGATTAGTAACACCCAAGTATTACTCACGAGTCCTCGCATAATACCCACAATTTTATCACGCACAGTATGATGTATTAACCTACTGTGGATCAGTATTACGATCTTCATACCATTAATAATGTGACAGTCTTGTTGGATAAACCATGTACAGTAGGATATATTGATTTATCACACAATAATGCCATTAATGATATTACAGTCCTGCTCTGAACCTGACATCTTCTTAATGTTACAGTCATGGAGCCCCTGACGAAGGGCCACCCGCCCGAAATGCATTGGGCCGAGTTAAATGTTCATTTATGATTAATTAATGTCATGACGTAATTACATAAGACCACATCCACTGGATACAAGCAACAAGAATATTGGTAAATTGTACTACCCAATAAAGAAAGAATTCCCTCAACAAATTGATTACTGAGTATTTACAAAAACTACATTGTCATTGAGTGCATGAAGGCATGCACCTCTGGAATAGAGGTTTGCATTAACTCACTTTCTAGAATTCATCCTCATACTCAGGAGGATTACCCCGATTGCACCACCCACGGAATTAACACTGACAGCCACATGTGTATATAAACACGGAGTGCGGTTAACTGAATACAACCTGTAGCTAGACCTACTGCCACCCTGGGCGGCCCCTAAGTTTGTGCACAGTGCAGGTAAGAGTGGGGGTGTCCAACAGGGGGAGGTGTCAGATGACTTGTTTATGGGGGGGTGGCAGTCAACGGATGACACGTTCTCAGGGCAGGGGGATGGTGGTAGTTGACAGACAAAACTGGCACACCTCCGCTGCTCCCAAAAAGAGGGCCTCCTGGGGCAGACTGACTCCTCTCCTTCAGCTGTGCCACTATGTAGCCACTAATTGATTACCGTTGGTTGACTTTCCTGTAACTTTCATATGGTTGATTCTTATTTGATGGGTTTGTTGTTAGTCTTGCGTTTTTCCCTCTCATGTAGAATAGCCTCCTCACTATCTCTTTGATTGGCTTGCTTCCATGCGGTCTCTGCTCATTTGTAGTGGAACTACTTTGCTTATTTTTGGATAGGTACTCCTCGAGAGTTCATGTGTTTTCCAGAAGGTTCCCTTGTGTGTGTGTTTTTCTCCCCTCTCTCTTTCTGCCCATTTGCTTCTCTCCACTACCTGCACTCTTCTTTCTCTCACTTGCCCGTGTGCTTCTGCCCTTCATAGTACCAACACACTCGCTTTTGCCCGTTGTCTCTATTATTTGTTGCTTCTCCTTCAACCCGCCTGCCATGTTGCTTCTTCCAGCACCCACCTGCTGCGTTACTTCTCCCAACGTCTGCTGTGTTGCAGCACACCATGCCCCCTTTCAACCCGCTCTCACATCCCACTCCTCCATTAATGTTTTTAAGCACTTTTTGCACTACATTTTAAACCAGCACTTTAGTGCTATTTTTTTTTATCTATTTCAAATCCTTTTGTAGACACCTGCATGCTGGACACATGCATGCAACTACAAAATGATGCAGTGGTTGCTTCATCATATTTTTTTTGCCATGCTGCACAGCAGCCGCAATGCTGTCCAGCACTGCTAAAAAACATTAGCAAAGTCAGTAGGTCTTATTGTGAGACCTATTGGCTTTCGCAACGCTGATTCTCCTTTAGCATGCACTATTGGTATCACAAAACCATTTTCTAATAAGGAGAAATACAATCCTACACCCTACCATTGATCAACACAAATCAGTATTGATTGTCTATCAATAGATGTCAATAGACAATGCATGTAAAAATGTACAGCTACCGCACCTAAAGCATTCTAGTGCCATTGTTACAAGGTTAAACTTCAGTAAATATATTTTTTAATTAAAAAAAAAAGGTTCAGTCGCAGTAAATATATTTATTCATTTAAAAAGGTTATTGTCAGACATAATTCCTATGGCAAACGTGTCTTCACTTTAGTTAAATCAATGTTTTATGTGACAATGTAATAACATTGGCTATTTAGTAAATCTTCTTCTACAGGACGAAATGCATATTTTATCAGTAAAATATAATACATTCCCAGGTCTATTTCAGCAATTCTTATTTTAAGTACAGAGAAAAAGGTTTTAGAGCTGATCACATTCTGGAGGAGTTTACCCGTATTGCATTACGAAAGACTGTGCACTTTGGGGGGTTTTATTTGAAAACCATGAATGAGATGATTTCACACTGAATCATTTATGGACTGAAGATGCAGGTCATTTATTGAAATGATGTATTGAAGTTTAATCACCAGGGGAAAGCCTCTGCTTCAGCCTGACAACTAGCATACACAATCTGAAAGTGAACACTGTTAAATGTAAATAATGATAAAAGCAAGCAGCACGCAGTGCAGATAAGAGATCCAGTATCAGACGTCAATAAGTTGTCTTATCCCCCATTTTGTGTTTTAATACTTTAGTTTCAGAACCCCTTTCTTACTTTGATGCAGCCTGAAATGCACAGCAATCATTAACAACTAAGTATGGGTAACAATGTCCCCACTATGCACACATTCACTCATACCAAATGCAGCATTTTCACTGATGATGGGCAAATCTAATTCTAATTCATACTCAATGGGTGGAGAGTTGCACTGCCCGTAGTTTATATTTGAAAAGTTCAAACGAAAGACTTTTAATGTTTTAAACAAAATTAGTCAAATGCGAGGTAGCTGCTTGGGAGGCGTCTCTTGTCAGGACGTCAATAATGAATCAATAAAGCAGTGTTCCCAACGGTTGTTGGAAACATCCCCTACGCGACAGAGTGAGAAAGACCCGCGCTAGAGTGTTGAAGAGACGCCAATGCGTCCACCAACTTGTTCAACTCACTGATAAGAATAACACTTTCATGTCCCAGATGAAGGGCTTTTCAGCCCGAAATGCATTGGACTGAATGAAAGTTTATTTCATAAATGAATATAAAGAAATATTCAAATGTACTATTTGGAAAAGAATTTTGAAATGATGAACTGATAAAAAACTTTATTCTTGAAAAACTGGCAAGATTTATGATTTCAAATTTATTTGGAGGAGTACCATAACCACATTTGAGCGAAGCGCCAGGGGATGTTTCCAACAACCGTTGGGAACACTGCTTTATCAAATCTAATTCATATGTCACATTTAATGAATGCTTCACATCAATAAAGATTTTTCATTTTTCATAGAGAATGATTCAGCTGTCTTAAGGAGTGGCAAGTGAATATGGAATATTAAAATAAAAAAATATGGGAATTACTTACTATAATATTATCAAAAACAATATACAGTTATTTGATGCTAAATTCTGCCAAACCTGGAGTGCTGTGTTCCTCTCCCAACTCTTCCCTGGCTCATTCCTCCAGGTCTCATTAGCTATGCATCTTGGTGTCTACTTGGATCCATAAATGACGATGGAGGCGTTTACCGCCAGAATAGCCAAAGTAGCATGATTCCAATTACTTAACATACGTAAAATCTACACACTGACTCCTCTCCACTTTGTAAATTCACTTAACCCACTCATTTCAGAAGACTGCAATAGCCTACTGGTTGGCATCCCTCTCTACTCTTACACTCCCTTGGATAAGATTTTGAACTTTCCTTCCTGAACAATATTCAATCTCCTCAGGTATACGTATACCCAACCTCTACCTACCACCACCAAGTAAGTAGGATGGTTAAAGGCAAAAATGTGCTATTAGATAATTTGCTAATATTAGCATACAATCTACCACCCAGGCTATTTTCGAGATTCACTATCAGCCAATTCACCAGCTCATATCCTTGTAGTCCAATAATCAAACCTTTTGTCTACATGTAAGTCACAGTATGCCAATAGTTTTCATGCCTTTCACCTGCTCGGCACACTCCATCAGAGTGATGAAAGAATACCTATTGCAATAAGAAATACAAACTGAATTTCCAGCATTCTACTGTATATAGCATATCATATATAACCTACATTTGTCCTTAGTTAGAAATAGCTCTGTGTCTTCATTCTACCTTTTGCCGTTACAAATCATATCCATATAATGTCGTGTTTTATCATGACCGATGTGTTCGGTTCAATATATTTGTAAAAATCAAATCTTTCTCGATATACACACCCATTAAGATGCTGTGTGCAATTAACATTAAAGGATTAGGCTGCTGCTGATTCATTCAAAAACGGTAATGCCAAGATGAATAAGCTTACTTTTGGCCTTCTCACTTTTCCTGGACGGCCGCCATCTGATGCAGGTCCGATGCTCATCCAGGTAAAATAGACGAACCAGTCCTTTTGTTCCGCTCTTGAGTTTGATCATCTGAGTCCCAGACTGCATTACACTCATACATCTTTCAACTGCAAAGAAGAACAACATGTCATTAACTTAAGAAAACATTCAACTAAGAGTAATTTGTCACCAAAAGAGAAACTAAGACGGTGCTATGAATTTCAATTTTATGAAACAGTAGAAGTGAAAAAGCCACTAAAAGTATTCACACTTCATTTAAAGAGTCTTAATGGCAGATGTGTGGTATTGCAAAAGCTGAGACTGGAATTCGGGAGTTATGATTTCAAGCCCTGGTTTCTGAACCCAAAAGCATGCAATTCTGAATACTTGAATTTGGTTGCCTTGTCCCAGAAGCCTACCTTTACAACTATGTAGTGACAACGAGTTACCACATGCAAGCACTACAAAACATTTACCTCTACAATGCAGTAAGCTACTATGAGGTAAGTCACAGCACATTACATTTACAATGCAGGAAATGATAGTGGTAAGGGGTAGCATGGGGCATTTGGGGTTCAGTGACGGGTAGTGGGATGGAGTAGTAAGAGTTTTTAGGGTTCAGGATGGGTTGTGGTAAGGGGTTTTAAGGAGTTATGGATGTTTATGGCAGTTTAATTTAGAATATAAAAAAACCTATATTATATATATTATACATATTATATAAATATATATATATTTCTCAACAGCTCAGGCGCATGCACGTATAAACACACAAAGTCACTCCAGGGTAAAAGTTTAAAACATCTTTATCAGCTGATGCGTTTCAGCATTGAGCTTTCTTCAGTGCCTAAAGGTATCAGCGTCTTGTGCACAGCGTCGTTTTTAAATAGATTTTGCTGATTGACGCTCTTGTGATGTGGTCATTGAAACAGGACTTACAATGTACGTTCTATGTAATCGCCATACTTAAAAGGTAATGTTCCTTTTTTTTTAAAGGTATTCCTCATTACCATACCAGATTGAAGAAAGAAATCTTCGTATTTCTTCCTTGTGGCGTGTTTTTGTAAATATTTAAGCAAAGGAGGGACTGGATTAGGACAATATTTTACGGGGTCCAGTGTACTGGTCCAGAAACTAGTAGCACAAAAAGGGTACAAAGTTACCCGGGAAGAGTGACGGAACAGAGGAATGTGTGTGCTAGTAAGAGGGGGAATCCCCTAGTTGGAACTAAAACCCTCACACACCCAGCAAGCTAGGTGTCATGCTTCATCATATGGGTTCTGCTCCTCATCAGACTGGCGCTGCAATGTCTGACGGGCTCCCGAAACCGGGGCTCTTTATCGGAGATCTTTTGTTCCGGCCATATGGTGCATGCGTGTGAGAGGGCAGGGGGAGTGTGGTCGTGACGTGAAAGTGAAGCTAAAAAAGGTGAGTCAGTCCACAACCTAATTTATTCTCGTGGTAGACTCCCTTGGTTAAAAGAGGTGAGAGGGGAGGTAAAATGCCCCGGAACTATCCGAGCAATATTAACTACTACCCTCATGTATGGTCAACATGTTTCATGCCTGATGGCAATTCTTCAGGACCTCAATAGATAGTACAACACAGTGAAAAATTATAATGGTGAAGGATAAAACTTGCAATGAGGTATACAACCTTCTATGGTCGGTAATACCGGGGTGCAGGCCGATAGGTCCTGCTGCAGTATTGTCCCCCCAGAAGATTCCCTGAGGTACCTCGCAGTCTGCTCCCGTGGGACCGGCTGAGAAGGTATGGTACCTTTGGCGGCATCCGGTCCTAACCGATGCACCTACCCCACGAGCGGCTTCGGACGCCGCTCGTGGGGTAGGTGCATCGGTTAGGACCGGATGCCGCCAAAGGTACCATACCTTCTCAGCCGGTCCCACGGGAGCAGACTGCGAGGTACCTCAGGGAATCTTCTGGGGGGACAATACTGCAGCAGGACCTATCGGCCTGCACCCCGGTATTACCGACCATAGAAGGTTGTATACCTCATTGCAAGTTTTATCCTTCACCATTATAATTTTTCACTGTGTGGTACTATCTATTGAGGTCCTGAAGAATTGCCATCAGGCATGAAACATGTTGACCATAGTTGAGGGTAGTAGTTAATATTGCTCGGATAGTTCCGGGGCATTTTACCTCCCCTCACACCTCTTTTAACCAAGGGAGTCTACCACGAGAATAAATTAGGTTGTGGACTGACTCACCTTTTTTAGCTTCACTTTCACGTCACGACCACACTCCCCCTGCCCTCTCACACGCATGCACCATATGGCCGGAACAAAAGATCTCCGATAAAGAGCCCCGGTTTCGGGAGCCCGTCAGACATTGCACCGCCAGTCTGATGAGGAGCAGAACCCATATGATGAAGCATGACAGCTAGCTTGCTGGGTGTGTTAGGGTTTTAGTTCCAATTAGGGGATTCCCCCTCTTACTAGCACACACACTCCTCTGTTCCGTCACTCTTCCCGGGGAACTTTGTACCCTTTTTGCGCTATAAGTGTTTTTTTTAAATACTCAGTCCGTTAGAATGTCTTTAGCCACCAAAGCGCTGTACACAGTTTGCCCCTCACCAAATCTCTTCCCAATTAGGATGCAAGCACAGGTAGCGGTATATGATGGCAACCTGAATATATATATCCTCCGCCAAGATGCAAAAAACACGTGCACTCTCACAGATAGCAGAATAACGATTTATTCCATTTGTTGCAGTGCCATTATCCCCCTTCACCAACGCGTTTCACCCTGCATGTATTGATTCCCTTTGCTGGTGTGAACCTTTCTAAAAATTGTTAAACTGGTAGTGTGTATAAAAGAAACCATGCACTTCCAATATATTGAACCCAGAAAAATCCTTAGTGTCTAATAGCCAAAGCAAGCATCCATTGAACCTTCATTGTTCATATGTATGCAAACTTTCATGTGCTAAGAACGGTGTAGTAAAGTCCAAAACACAACCACAACACGAGACAGGAAACAATGTGTATCTTTATAACAAGGCAAAAACAAGTACAGTCTGAAACAGAAAATGGATATAAAAGAGTGTAGGACTTGTTCCTTAGGATTATACACTAAGGGTTGTGTATCTCACGTGCACTATGGTTCAATTTTAATTACCCAAATGTATCTAAACTGTTTCTGTACTCCATATATTCATGTCGGACCAAAAATGGTCACTGTTTGGACGGAAACGCCCTCTCCATGATTAAGACGGGCACCCTAGCCCTGAGTGCCCAACTGTACTGCTGTCTGGATCCCAAATGGTGATTTATTTATTTCATAAGCGATCACAGATAATGCATGTCCAACATAACATAGGCCTGTCTCACGGATTGCAGTCTTTTGTGGACTAGGAAGAGAGCCCAAAGTGCAACCCTCATGGTGGTGGAAGGCTACTACCTTCACCAGTAGTAAAGCAGCTTGAGTGCAGCGGTGGCAGGATACTGTGTAGTGATCAGTAGTGGTGAACAGGATCTTTTTACCCTGTGTCAATGACTGAGGTCTATAGACTCAGTGACCTTTTTAAACGTTCTGCTGCTTTGTGCTCAACTCACATTTTGGCCTACATCAGGTAAGTTGTGGAGGGCTGCGTAGCTCAGAATTAGTGACTCAGTGTTAGTTGTATATGTGTGCCTGGGAACAGTACAGGACAAGGATGGAGAAGTATAGTGTAGTGCATGTGTGGTTTGTTCTGGGTGTATGTATGCCAAGAGAAATACATTACTTGAGAGAAATAGTGCTGTGCAGTGCATGTGTGGATAAAGCAAGTGCAGAGAGTATGTGTGCTTGTGTGGAGTACAGTGTGACAGGTGAAGTTTGTACAGCGTGCACATATTGAGTGTGCAGGCTGGCAGTGTGTATGTTTTGAAAGAGCACACCCTGATTAAATACAGAAAAGCTTCAGTGCTTAACAGTGCGCGCAGACTGTGTGTTCTGAATGCATGGGTAAATGTAAGGGTACAATGCACAGAGAACAGTGTTGGACTGAAAGCACAATGAGCAAGTGTGCCGGCAATGATACGTTGTATGGAGGACCTAGGTTTCATTTTGAGAAGCCCAGGACTGTTTGTAAAGACATGAAGAGGAGCAGAATCCCCCCCCCACCCACAGATGTGTATTGCTGCATTCGTGCAAGGTGGGTGGGGACAAACTGGAAGGAAAAGGAAGAGACTCTTTTTACATTTCAAAAGATAGCTCTTTGTTTCACTGATAGATCACATTTAAGGCGCCTGGACACATTTCAGGAAGGGAAATGGGGCTGATAAGGGAATCAAGGAGTAGGACTGGAAGTCTGGGAATAAACTTTTGATACATGTATCACTGTGGCTGACTTCCAAGTGTGAACTCTGGTCACTCCAGTGAATTGTGTTATAGCTACAGAGTCATGCCTGCTGTGACAGACATCTTTCATGATGGAAGATGAAAAGAAGTGTCCACTTGAAAAGGAGAAGTGTCCACTTCAAAAGAAGCAGAACCCACAACATAAATGTTCAATAACCCAGACTTTAAATCATATTTGCTGTCAGGAAAAGGACTATAAGGTGAGTCCCCAAACATTTGTCATCTGCCAAGCAGCCAGATGGAGAAGTGTGGCTCACTGGTTAGAGCAGGCAGACCCTGAAGCAGAGGTCAGACCCGGGACCAGGGTTCAATTCCCGACGCGGCAGGGTCTTGAGCTCAAATGTCCATGGACTCGATAATTCTCGCTTCAGTGCCTGACCTAATCATGGGTTCACACTCTGCAACTCTGGGCATTAAGCTTTCTTAATCTCCACAACGGCCCCCCTGCGGCGGGATGCCTGGCTTTCACCTTGGGGATGCCCTGTAGGGGCTATCTCACAGGGAAAAGCCAGGACGGGTTCCCAAGGCCAGCGCGGAGATACCCCTTCGGGGGTCGATTCAGGCGCTATATAAGAAACATAATAATAATAATAATAATAAGATGGGCTGTGTGAGAAGGGGAAGCTCTGCAAGACTTGTGGCTGTAACTAGGACTGGGGACCATGGCCTGCTCATCTTCCTGCTGAATGAGAGGACATGACCAAGGTAAACCAAGACCACCTGCCCTGGAGCATCAGCACCTAATTGCTTGCCAAGACCTGTGTACCCTGTGAGGAAGAGGAGAGCGTTGGAGGTAAATCCTGCTCTTAAGTTGGCGAAACAAGGAGAAATGCATTATTTCTCTTCGTTTTTGCTTTTTCCATGTGTGCAGCCTTGTGCAGCACACATGGAAAATGCAAAATGCCATTGTTTGTTTATGTGCAGGAAGGTGTCCCCTCCTGTACATAAACAAACTTTAAAAAACAAATGCCATTTTGTCACTTTCATGTGTGCTGCATGAAGCAGCACACATTAAAGTGACAGAATGGCATTTTAGGATTGTTTATGTGCAGGAAGGGACACCTTCCTACATATAAACACTCCTCCCCTGCACGCAGACACCCTTGCACCATGGTGCAAGGGTGCCTGAATTAGTGCTAAGTTGTTAAACTTAGCACCATCGCAGGTTAAAAAGCAAGGCTGCACTGGATTCTTGTAAATATAGTGCAGCCTTGCATTTCAGAAGTGGCGGAGAGAAGCATTAAGCAAGGAAGGCTATCGCCTCTCTCTGCCACTTCACTGTACATATGGCCCTTAACCCCACCCATGCTCATGACGAGCTCATCATGAGCCACGGTGCTCTGGTGCTCATGACAGGCCCGTGGAACGCTCTGGTGCGGGGAGAATTTCCCAGCTGTGCTGAACGTTCCACGGAGCCAATGCACCTGTGACGAGCTGAGCTCGTCATGAGCACAGAAGAGCACTGTAGCTCATGACGAGCTCAGCTCGTCATGAGCATGCGTGCGCTGTGCGCGCCCCCTTCCCCCCCAGCACAGCGGTGGAATAAACCCCACAGCGAAGGCGTTAATTTCAAGATTATACTGGTTATTCCGGTTTCATTCAATTAATTGCAAATTATTTGAAAGAAAGATATTGAAAGTTCATACACAACGTTATCCAACTGTGGCAAAAAATACATCTACATAACCTTATTGAGCACAAACAGACGACATGGTAAATTGTGCTAACACCACCACTGTGTGTAGGAAGTGTTTTGTTAGATAAAACCAAACACAATATCACTAAAGACCACTGAGCAGATTCCCGAAAAAGCGGGCTTCTCCCAGAAAAATCAACTGTCCAGCCCCGGTTTATAGAGTACAGTCATCAAGCTATCAGACAATGGACATTTAACCCTACTATGTTGCTGTAAAGACCAGAATTGGACTCAGTGGTCCTTCATGATATTGCAATTTGTTTTATCTAACTAGAACCTTCCTGCACGTAGTGGTTTTGGGATAGCACAATTTATGCAGATTTAGGTTTTGCCACTCATGGATAATGTGAACAAACTTCCAGTTTCTTTGTTTCCCATGATTTGCAATTAATTGAATGAAACAGGAATAACCAGTGTGATCATAAAATTAAGTGTCTTGCTCTATATAAAAAGTCACTTCAGCAAGTGGTTCAGGCGAGGTCATTTCTTATTTTTATTGTACTTTATAAGAGGTACAACTTCGCTTGCATGTAAGGACCCAACCCTCTTATTACATGGAGGAATAAGCATGCCATTTATGTTTACCATAGTGTTCCTAGTTTTAGATTTAAATACATCGGGGAAATTTAGTGACCAAGATGGTTCTTAATCTGGCAAAACAGGCAGGACATCCATCGTAATAAACACACTTCTCACGCTACAGTACCAAAAAAAGAAAGCAATTAGCTCCATATTTTGCTCATCTCCTGCAGATTCTTCAATAACAAAGCGTGTGAATTCCAAAGCTCTTGTTCCGATACAAAGTTGCAATTCTACTTTTTTTTGTTAGAGCTCTGTAGTGCAGTTACAGTCGAGAACTGCAGAATCAACTGAAACTATTCCCATGAAAAATATTTGTTTCTATCAACAAATGAGGAAGCTATGAATTTACAGAAAGTTATATCACATTTCCGCTTTCTAATCCATAACCTAACATTTCCATGAAAATATCACGAGAGATAACTATTCACTCTCAGAGAAGATGCATCAAAATCCAGGAGGAGAGCAATCTTTTTGACATTACGAAAATCTGTGGAACACTCACACGCGGGGATAATTCACTTGCTGTGCTGAGCGTTCCACGGGAACGGGTGCACCTGTGACCAGCTCAGCTCGTCATGAGCACTGGAGCTCCGTGCCTCATGACGAGCTGAGCTCGTCATGAGCATGCGGGCGCTGTGCGCGCACCCCGGCACCCCAGCACAGCGGGGGAATTACCCCCCGCAGCGAAGGGGTTAAAGGAAAGAATATGTTCTCTGGCTAGTAGCAAAACCTCAAATGGAATTTTATCTGACCTCCTTCTCCATGATTTTAGCAAATGTGCGAGGCAGGAATGGGGGATGAGTGCCTCTCCTAGTCCCTTGAAATAAGCCCTACTTATATCCAAACCTAAGCCGGACAGAGACATGACATACATATCTTCATACAGTCCGTTAATGATAACTATTACAGACTATAGAAGGTGTTATCAGAGGGCCTGCTGTTATTGATCCCTCAGTTGGTACACCCTGACCAAAACAGCTATGTGTCGATCAGGAGCACATCGTTAAACATCCACAGGTTCTTCAGGATCATAGAGGCTAGCCCAGAGCTTGGTCCGGGAAGCTTGCATGAACCTCGATCTTGAAAAGCGGCTTGATTCCCTGGACTGGACTTTCCTCTTCACACTACTCAAAAGGTATGAGTTGGGAAATCTCTTAATACATATGATCCAGCTTCTTTACACTGCACCAATGGCGTGCATTCAGACAGGAAGATAGCCATTCTTAATGGCATCTTCTCTTTGCTCTGGTGTTGAAGACAGGGACTATTGCCTTGCGTTCGTGGGGGGATTCATTAAGGCATTCCACTAGGCAACCAAACCTATTTTGTTTCCCTCTATGCTGGCGATACGTTACTTTATGTCAGAGATAAAATGCCTCTACAAATAAAAACTTCACAAGGGCTTTAACAACAACTCATAGAAATTATTAGGGTTTCCTCTTCGGCTGGAAGCTATGGAGGTTTGACTAGACATTGGTGGGGAACACCATGTTGGCAAACCCAAACAGTTAGGTACCAGGGGGTTTGGATTTATAATGATGCAATGGTCTTCTTAGAGGGTACCATCATATCTGTGGCGACAATCCAAAACCAAGTTGTATTCTGTAGAATTCTCCTGTCGGCAGTGATGGGCAGAATACCTCTTTTCAAAATAATTGTGCTCCTGAGAGTATTATATAACTTTGTCAATTTTCAAATTCCTTTAACAGCGAAGTTTTTTCCCTCGCTGGATGTCTGGCTGGAAGATCTCATATGGAGGAATGGATGTTGTAGAGTTGCCCTGGCAATGTTTAGGCTGCCCGAGCACAGGGGAGGTCTTGGTGTTCCCAACTTTGAGCATTACTACCTGGCGTCACAGTAACAATGGGTGAGTCGCTGGCTGGCTGAAATTCATTTGGACACTGCCTCTGTCCACCTCTCCTCTTCCCCCCAGTTACCTAGCAGCATGCTCAAATAACAGTGTTCACCACCTTGCACAGATGGGAGGCCTTAGCCCTGTGATCTTACCAGTGTATTAAGACAAATAAGATGATAGCCCTGATCCTCAACCTATCCCTTCTGCTAGTTAAGTACACAATCACATGCCAATGGAAAGCTGCCCTCTCCCCTCCTTAGTAATAGTGTGGAATCAATCACTGTTGGGCCTAGCTAAGGCAGAAAGCCCTATTCTGAGAGCAGAGGAAGACCGAGGAATCTGCAAGTACTCCATTTCTTTCAAATAGGCTGATTTGCTACTTTGCTTTCAAGTGGAGGCCAAAGAGGACTCGCGACCTTCCTAGGAGCAGTCCCAATACTTTTGCATGACATTCATCACACTAATGACCGACACTACATGAAATGTCACTTTACTGGCTCTATCAAACCCTACCACTACTCTACCCTTCAATAACCCTTTTGCCTTGACAACCAAGACACTTCCATTTAGTGCCGGCTGGTCGAATCTCCAGGCATCACACACAATGTTCTTTGTACGTCTATTGACTAGCGCCTGCCCCCAGATTGCGATAATTCAAGACACGTACTCTTACCTGCACTACTATGTACAATTATTCACTGCTGATCTGCATCTTGTTCTATTTAATGCTGCTGATTTAACTTAAACGTTCTGTGCCTCAAATGATTCCATCTAATTAAGGCATGTAGTTAAGGCCTTAAACACTATAATGTATTCTGATGGCATATTATTTGCTATGTTGTTTTGAAGTCTTACTCATAAGGGAAACCAATACATAAATAAGTACATTTCTCTTGAGACTAATCACAATAAACAACAATAGCCACCTAATTAACTCCTAAACTTGAGTTCCGGAGTGGCGTGCTACTCCCTGTAAAGCGCTTCAACGCCTCGTCAAGGGTAGTAAGTGCTATATAAATACAATTACACTTTTTTTGTATGACAATTTCAAATAGCTAGAACAGCTAAGCTAGAATAACGCTTCAAGAGGATTGCACAACAAAATGGATACAAAAATTAACTTTTGCAGAACCCGTAAACTGTCTCCTACTAGTTGTATAGATACAAATGAATAGAAATTAATATGAATTGAAAACCACACAGACTAATATTCACAGAGATTAATTTACAAAGAGAGATTATGTTTGGGGACTCGTTTTCAGTCACTTCAATTAAATGTCAGAGATTAATTTTGAGAGGTTCCACTGTAATCATTTCAAGAGGATTTCTCTTTTATTGTTCGATCTGTAAAACCACACTTTGCATTTTGAAATGGTATCCATTTTCTTTTTTGTACGAGCAATAAAAAATACTATTCATTTAATTTTACGAAACTCACACAGGTGTTAAAATGTATCTTATATGGGTTTTACTGCCTTAAATGCACTGTGCTTATATGCAGGAATGACGGCACAAGCTTTCCCCAGGCAGGATACATGAAACCAGCGATGTACACTGATGAAACAGGCCAAAATTCTAAATTGACCCATGTAACTGTTTTGGATCTAGGAACTTTTGTTTCCTTTGCACATAATTGAAAATTGTATTTCTTCCAGTCGAATTCTGCCAAAATCAGAAAAGCTATCAGGTACTGTATACAATATTTACTTAATACAGAAATAATATTTAAGAGTATTGCAAGAATACCAAGGTTTAGTGCTCATATTTTCAGCTATATTGCAAAATATAATTGAAACAAGCACTGGCAAGGCAAAGAGGCCTGGTCTAGATTTCCAGTTTATTGGCGCCAGTGTTGGTTTTTGTCATGGTTTTTGCAAAACTGTATTGTTTTGAAACAGCCAGACTCTAGTCAATGTAACAAAACGGGTAAAGAAGTTTAAAAAAAATGTTTTGGTCTCAAAAAGCACAAATTGCCCTAGTAGTCCCTAGCGCTTATTTATTTTTTATTATTTGTCGAGCCTGTTATACCCGAAGATGTCAAAGCGCTTGCTAACCAGAAAAGTCTCTACAAGAAAGAACAGGACATATTCTTCACAGTAGAAAAAGAGCCAGGTTTTCAAGCGCGTACGAAAAGCCGAATGAGAGGACAGGCTTGCAATGTGAGTGGTAAGGGAGTTCCACAGCCTGGCAGCAGCAACGCAAAGGGGACCCGCCGTTCCCCTCCCCAAACTGGCTTTCCGAAATCTCTGGACCTCTGCCTTCTTTAGAGGTGCAGACCTCAACTGTCCACTGGGCGTGTACCACTGGAAGGCCATTCTCAAATGCCTCTGCCCCTGGCAATTAATGGAGAGTGCTTTGAACTTCACACCCTTTGAGACTGGCAACCAGTGCAAAGCGCAATTCCCTCTCTGATTGACAGGTATTTAGGAACATTCAGAAACAGACGGGCAGCTGCATCTGGATCATCTGGAGTCTATTTAGAGTGCCTCTATTAATATTAAGGTACGGGACATTACGGTAATCAATGCATGATGTGATGAGCACAATGAACACAGCAATTCTAGGCTCAGCAGGGATGAAAGGAAAGACGTCCTCAAGATTTTAATGGTGAAAAAACAGTAACTGACAATCCTCTTAGCCAGAGTGTCAAAGGAAAGGGATGTGTCAAAGACAACCCCTAAACTTTTAGCCTCCGTGACAGGGAGGGGGAGAGGGGAACAGAGCTCTGGCCACTACAGCTCTGACCATACCGTAATTCTCTCACTGAAAACCAAGATCTATGTCTAGTCAGTTTTTAATGTAAGCCAATTCTCCTTCACCCAGTTGTCAATGTCCACCATACACTGTTTAAACCTCTCTGTCAACACAGTAGCATCGTTCGCAATAGATATAATAATTTGCGTATCATCCCTATACGATAATACTTAGAAGCCATAGAATCTAATCAATTTAGCCAGTGGGGCAACATAAAGATTGAACAATGTCGAGTTGAGTGAGGAGCCCTGTGGCAGCCCACATGGTAGCTGGAAGGAGCCAGATCTGAAGTGACCAAAATCAAATATAGCACTGAAGGAACTACTGTGTGTATGTTTTTTGTGCAAGGGAAGAATGCACTCTCTTACTGTGAAGTTAACCAATGGCTGAAGTTGGCTGATCTTCTGCATCTTAAAGAGTACTGTAGTGGGTGGAAATAAAACGTGAATGCCACAGTAACAGACTGATGGACGAAGAGGGCTTATTGAAAACCACAATAAGTAAGTATATTTTACATGCAAAAGATTTTGGAAGAAATAATGGGGAAAATGCGTTTTAGGACCCCCCTTTTTTCTTGGCCTCCCCGGTTGATGGATCAGCCTGAAACTTTACATGCACAAACTAGTCAAGAGGAAGCACTGTTTTGGAAAGTTTCATGGAGATTTATATAAACTGCACCAAAGTTATTAGCAACACAGAAAATGTTTCTTCAATGGAAAACAAGCTTACTTTAATTACTATTCCATATATATATCAATCATAAACATATAAAAGACAGGGGGATTCAATATATAATAATCATCAGTGATGTCATGAGTGATGTCACTGACCATGTCATGAGTGATGTAATATGTGACGTCATCAGCAGTCCATTGCAGGCGCACGAGTTATAGTTAGCTGAACTAACTGTAACGGGGGAATGTCAATGGTTTTGTATTAGTGAAATGTCCAGCTAACTATAACGTGTGAAACCTATAGTTTTTTCTGTGAATTTCTAAGGTTTTTTAAATGCTAATTCCTAACTATAACGTGGCTGAAACCTATGTTTTTTTCAGTGAATTTCAAAGGTTTTGTAAATGAAATTTTTTAACTGTATTAATTGTTATATTTTTTTATATTGATTTACTACATTGTTTTAAAGTATTTATTTTCAGATATATTTTTTTTAATTACATATTTTTAATATAAATCGAAAAAATGCTTTTTAAAAATATTGAATTTTTTTTTTTATTGTATATATTTTTTAATTTATATATAGTTTATATAGCAGGCAATGATATCCTTTGGAAGGAAATTCAAGTTACTGGTAAGTGCAGTTAAAATTACTTTTCAGGATCAGTACTGGACTGAAAGATGCAGCACTGAGGTCTCTCCTGATAACAGGTGAGTAAATTGGAATTCGTAGTTCGGCTGATTTTAGAGGAATTTTTTTAAGTTCCAAAATTTCACACTTGGAAGAATTTCCAAGTGAAACCAGTCAATGTTAGCCTATGGAAGGAAATTCAAGTTACTGTAAGTATGGCTAGAATTACTTTTCAGGATCAGTAGTAGGCTGAAAGATGCAGCACTGAGGTCTCTCCTGATAACAGGTGAGTAAATCGGAATTCGGAGTTCGGCTGATTTTAGAGGAATATTTGTACGTTTCAAAAATAGACACTTAGAAACTTTTCTGGTGAAAACCACACAATAGATTCCTATGGAAGGAAATGCAAGTTACTGATAAGTACACTTAGATTTACTTTTCAGGGTCCTTACTGGGCTCAAAGATGCAGCACTGACGTCTCTCGTGATAACAGGTGAGTAAATTGGAATTCGTAGTTCGGCTGATTTTAGCGGAATATTTTGCTCAATAGTGAAGGAAGGGGGCGAGGCCTGAGGTGACATGTGTGCAAACATGCCCTGTGGCGCGTTTTAAGCTGGGGAATTAATTCCTATTCAAACCTGAGGTCCCCTTTGGGCCAACTAGCCCACAAGGTACCTCCAGTATGCACCAGGGAGCTGCGTTGCAGAGAGGTGTTTAGAGGCCATGCCCCCTTTTTACAACACTCTGCAACGCAGCTCTGTGGCACTTACTACACGTACCTGTTGGGCTAGTTGGCCCCTAGGGGACCTCTGGATTGAAGAAGAATTAATTCCCCAACTTAAAACGCGCCACAGGGCATGTTTGCACCAGTATGCGCCAGGGGGCTGCCTTGCAGAGAGGTGTAAAAAGGGGCATGGCCTCATTACACCTCTCTGCAACGCAGCCCCCTGGCGTGTTTCCAGAGTGGGAACTAAATCCCCTTGAATACTGGGGGTCCCTGGGGGCCAACTGGCCCACCGGGAACCTCCAATATGCGCCAGGGGCTACGTTGCAGAGAGGTGTTAAAAGGGGCGTGGCCTCATTACACCTCTCTGCAACGCAGCCCCCTGGCGCATTTCCAGAGGGGGAACTAAATCCCCTTGAATACTGGGGGTCCCTGGAGGCCAACTAGCCCAACAGGTACGTGTAGTAAGTGCCACAGAGCTGCGTTGCAGAGTGTTGTAAAAAAGGGGCATGGCCTCTAAACACCTCTCTGCAACGCAGCCCCCTGGCGCGTTTCCAGAGAGGAAAATAAATCACCTTGAATACTGGGGGTCCCTGGGGCCAACTAGCCCACCAGGAACCTCTAGTATGCGCCCGGGGGTTGCGTTGCAGAGAGGTGTAATTAGGCCACGCCCCTTTTTACACCTCTCTGCAACGCAGCCCCCTGGCACATACTGGAGGTTCTTTGTGGGCTACTTGGCCCCCAGGAACCCCCAGTTTTCAAGGGGAATTACTTCCCCCTCTGCAAACGCGCCAGGGGGGGCGCGTTTGCAGAGTGGTGCAGGGAGGGGACGTGGCCTCCTCCCCATCCCGTTTTTAATTTTTTTTTGTTTTTGTGTAGCCCTCCTTTTTCTTTTTTTGGGCCCTGGGGACCCCATTCTCCAGGTCCTGACCCCCAAAAAGTATTTTTTTTGTATCAGCAGTGTACGCGTACCCTACTCGTATCCCGCGTATCTAACCAGGCCTAGGGGGTCAGGGTGTTTCTACCCTGCCCCCTTATCGCGTTTTTTGCGTTTCTTTTTCTGTTTTCTTGTGCCTCGGTTCTACCGAGGCACAAGATGGCTGCCAACATTTCCTAGTTTGGAGTGTTGACAGCCAATTAGCATAAAGCTTGTGCTCGGGAGGGTACGCGTACTGTACGCGTACTGGGTCTACGTCTATAGATATATCTATGATTTTACTTTTGATTTCTCAGGAACTACTGAACGGATTTACACCATTTAACAAAAAGCGGGATCTTCAAACCAAACTTTACCTTTTTGCCAAATTTGGTGTAATTCCGTTAAGCAGTTCTAGCTGTAGCCGTATCTGAAGGTCCCTATGGAAAATTGCATGGGGAAAACACGTTTTGGAACCCCCTTTTTTTCAGGGAAGCAGCGGAGTGCCCCACCTTCTTTGAGAATTTCGCAAAGATTCATCAACCGGCGCCAAAGTTATTCCAAATTGAATGTTGCGGATTTCCTATGGAAACTAGGTCCTAACTATAACTACCTACTGGCGACCGCCAGTAGGTAATTCGCCACGCTTCCAAAACAGAAAAGTCGACGTTGTGTCTGTGCGCAAGGTAATTTTAATGTCAGCTGGTAATGCTAGACGTGTTTCGCCTGTCCTGTAGGCTTGTTCACTAGCAAATCAATAAAGTTTCTCTGCATTTTTAACAGTGAATTTGAAGCTGTCACGTGTTGAAAAATATATATATATACACACACATACATATACTCAGAGTTGGTTTCCCTGAATTCTAGAACTATTTTCAGGGACACCTAGAAAGAAAAAAAATATATATTTTGTGCCTTTCCCAGAAACTGTAACTTCTAGACAACAGAAGCAGACTTATTTCTACTCACAATGTTTGTATGTCTTTGTGTGGGGCCTGCATGACAATATTAGTACATACAAGGTGAAGAATGGCACCTAATATGATAATTTACCTCTCAGACTTCAAATTTGCCTGTGTATACAAATATCCATATGGCAAGTGCTGTAATGAATAAATATAGACTTTGTAAAGACTACCTTTTAAGTCAAGTATCTCGCTGCCTCTTGTATAGGTGGCAAAATATGCCCTTGTCTAGAGTACGTTCAGCACAAAGACTTTGATGGGAATGTGTGGGCTCGGCCATCGAAGGTCACCGGTCTTTCTTTGGTCTAGTTTTGCTACTGACATTGATTTAGATTGAATTCTCACTGTAAGGGATTGTGGTCCTTGCTATTATAGAAGAGGTGTGTTCCCTTCAACAATAGTACATGCCAATTGTTTTCAGGTGCAATGAACTTTAAATTGGCCCACGATTTTCCGATTATATATGGACACTACACATAAAGCCAACACGGAATGCCTTTGTTTCTCTTTAATAAGTAAAGCTACTGGAAGCGTGGTGACGCTGCTGTCTAAGCTAACTTTGAAGAGAAATATGCTTTGATTCTCTTTCAATTAAATGATACCATAACATGGAATTTTTTGCACACATCTGCACTCAGGCTAGATTTGTGGTCAAAAGCATGGTTAAATCGTGGTCGCAGCCTATTCCAACTTTGTTAGTCAGTATTGCAGTGTGGCTCGCCTCTAAACAACTTGAAACCAAACACAATATCTAAACACCACTTTAACTCCAGTCAATAAGAGTCAGAGAGCAGTAAAAGGCTCTTGGATTTGGAAAGCACTATGGGAACATAGGAACTTTCGAATACGTAATACTGGTGCATATCATAATGTTTTTTAGGGACCATGTATAAATCGTTGGGTATCAAAAACTATATAGAGATGGCGGCACTCGTGGTAGAAAATGTTCACCAATGTGAATAATGTAAACTGGGTTGTTAGTATTTTAGGGTGCCAGGAAATAGTCCCTTCCGGCCGGTGGGGACTGTTACTTGTACTGAAAAAAGAGGGAGTGCAGGGACTGCCTGCGCTGTTTCCAAAGGCACTCCAGTGGGAGAATGAACTCCTGAATTATGGTTTCATCATGAAGTTTCGCCCCATTACTGGACGCACAGCGATCATAGAAGCATTCCAATAATGCAACGTTATAAACCAAGTTCATTCCAACCATAGTTCAAAGTTTATTCAAGTTGTTCGCAATTTCCAAGGTTTATCCAAAGTCAAGAGCGAGGCATTTTGCTAGCATCACTGAAACCTCAAACGCTACAGACATGCCGAGGCCTTAATCGGTAGCTAGGAGTGCATGCCAGTAATCTTCATAAATTCTTCACGTTAACCGAATGCATTTCGGGCCTAATCTTGGCCCTTCGTCAGGGGTATTTCTACAATTAAAAAACAAAGTTTCAATACAAAAAAGATGTATCTAAGTACATATTTAAACATATTGATAAGCAATTATGTCATAACCTTTTCAACGTTTTCCCGCTAACTGTGACTGTAAGCTGCCACTGAATTCTTAGTTGATGTTTAGATCTCCCTCCCTTATTATTCACATGTATAGTTAAATTTATGCGTCCCTTTATGGTAATCTTAAATATGCCGAATGTGATGTACTACCTCCATTTAATTTCACACTGGTAATAGCTGTTCTTAATGAAAATGTGGTTATTCAAATTCATTTACAAACGGAATCTCTTCCATCAAATTCCTTACCCTTTCAAACATCCTTCTCCTTCACTTCCAGGTGGTTCACTAACTGTGTTTTACCCGCCATTCATTATTTAAACACCTTCGTTCTAACCCTCGGCAGCCCCGCATGTCGTGCGTTGCTGCATTTAACATCTGATCTTTTGCTATCCCCTGACGAAGGGCCCCGCCCGAAATGCATAGGGATGATGCATTGATCAATGGATGTTATTAAAAAGTACAATTGACATATTGCTCCACAAACAAGTCACTATGATGAAATAATATGTGGCCCATCGATTAAATGAACTTTCATAAAAAGGACTACGATTGACTACGCTTGTTTGTAATGTGTGAAACTTCATGATGAAACCATAATTCAGGAGTTCATTCTCCCACTGGAGTGCCTTTGGAAACAGCGCAGGCAGTCCCTGCACTCCCTCATTTTTTAAATCGTTGGGTAGCCATGGCATGTCCATGGACTAAAAGAACTTCCTGCCATTTTTATATTTCTCTATTAGCAACGATTGCAAATGAAGCCTACATAAAACGATTTTTTATAAGAAAAAAAACTCTATTAGGTGTAACACTTCTAGGTGGGTAGAGTATATGATTTAATTAAAACATGTGAAGAAAAAGAAAAACATTGTAGTTCAAACACTCTAGTGATCCAATAATTTTAATTCTAGCATACATTCATGTGCACATTATTGTCAATCGAGGTTTTTAAAGAAAAATGTTAAAAAAAGTAAACTATAACCATTAAATATAAACATGCGATCCAGCATGTATGATAGTATTATAAATAATAAAATAAGACTAGTTTAAAAAACATTGATTTAAAACACTTTTTTCTATATAGCACTCATACTTACACCTCAATAATTTCTAAGTATTGTAAATGAGAGTGAATATTGCTACCAAATGTAGTATTATATTTATCAACCTCAGGAGGATGGAAGACTGAATTGGCCATACCTAGATTCTAACTCAGGACAGTGGATCATATTAGATGTTAGCAGCAAATGTTAATGCACAGAGACTTTTTTGCCAGCTAATGCTACATTGTAGAAACAAATGGAGGTAGAGGAAATCACGTAAAAGCTTTACTTTAACATTGGCATACCAAAGGAATTATAATTTAATGAAACATCAGCTGTGGTCTTTCAGTAGTTACTACTGTCTTGTTTACTTGCTTCAGGTATCGACCGCCCATGGTTTTGCTTGAATAATGATCTGGTTAGTTTGGTTCCATTATGTGTGCGGTGGACTACCACACATAACCTGCTGATAGCAGTGCTTAATTTGTAAAAAAAAAAATAAGTTCCAGGGCTCTCATCAGGAGGCCACTGCAGCTTGCATCACACATTGCCTCAGCGATGCTGCCAATGATAGTAACTGCACAACTACTAACAGTCACACTCCGACAAGTGTGGCAATTCATAATATTTCATGCCCCCAAAGCTACAAGAATGGCTTGGGTGGCAGGTAATAGTAATTTTTAATGTATAGTCAATTAATAACTAACTGTTGTTGTGGTCATCTCTAAATTAGACAGACAGCGCCACACTGCGGCAGACTGTCACAAGCGCTGGTTTTGACAATGAAGTACCGGTGCTGAACACGGGAAACCACCAGCTCAATAAAGCACTGGCTGGTAGACCCAGCAAGGTCTGTGCACACTTACTTCAGACACAGAGTTCAAGTCAGCAGGGAACATATAATGTGTAAAGAGTAAGACATAGGATGAAAGTCACCATAATATCACAAGAGACCACATTCAAGATGCATACACAGGGCAGGTGCATTACGCATACATTTAACAAATATTCAAAAGAAAAGAGAAAAATAAATCAAATTAAAACAAAAATGTCAAAACTATAAGTGAGCAGAACACTCGTTTATCTTCTTAATGTAGTTGCCATGTTCCCAAAAGTAAAACGGGTACAAAAAGAGTGTTTTACTCTTAACAGTGAAAATAAACGATATCTTGTTGAGTTAATAGATATGTACTGATGTACCCCTCAAGTAGAACCAGTGGTCAGAAAGTGCTAACCGGTCTATACTTAAATATGTATTACAAAATAAAATGGAATCCAGCAAAAGACAGATTGAAAGCAATATCACAGAGCTTTCTTCGTGTCACAATTTGCATTGAATAAGTAAATGAATAATATTGAGTCTAAAACGAAACATTATTGTTTTGAAAATCCTGCAATTTCCTGGGAACGGAAAGGTCTCCGTAGCACTGGGTATAGAGTCTGAGAACACACAGTCTTTGTGGAAACTGAGAAGAAACGGCGACCTTTATTTTCTGAGGGAATTCGGAAGAAATTGACCATTAATATATTTTTTTAAAAGTGCTAGTTTTAAAGTGTCTTCCATGAATACATACGAGCTGTCATGGATCCTACCTGCATAATGTGTATTTGAAATATCTACTTAGGTAATTGTGATGGAAAAGTGCACGTCAAATAAAATACTAAATACAACTTGAGAAAATAAATAAGTTAAATAAATTAAACTATACTAAAATATATATATATATATAGTTATAGAAAAACGTTAAAATACAAACTGCAAGGCATAAATGTGCGACCATTTCTTGAAATTTCGTCCATAACATTTAAAACAGTGGTGCGTTTTAAATGCCTTTTTAAAGCATGTTTAAATGGCACAATACAGCAGAACACCAGAACATGTACCCAATAGCACCACCACAAACACGATAGCCACCAAACAGCCTTTTAATCTTTCGAAAAAGAGCACCCTGCTACAAGCATCAAACTCCAAACCAGGTACAGACCCATTTGCGCCAGCCTGCATCTCTGGGACGTCCCCACGCTCCCCACCACATGGTACATCTCGGACGCCAGTTGGGACGCCATGTCAGCGCCGGGGGACCCCAGACGCGCCGCGTCTATCCGAAGGCAGATGATGCGCATTCCACCTGACAGCAGCGGGTCCCCACCGCTGAATAAATCACATCTGCTGAACTCCAAGCACTAAGCCGGGTCTCTGAGCAAATTGCTTCACGTTGTTTTCTGCTCAAAACGCACTTTAATCCCCCCCTAACGTTTAAACGCTACTTCCCAGGCAGCCTCGCTCGACTTTAGCTTGTTTTCAAATCGCAACTGCAAACGTGGTGATAATGGCGTAGCTATCTAATGCACTCTGTATAACTATTTTCCTTAGCATTTCACTGATGTGCATGCAGAATGAAAGATAATGCAATAAAGAGAGGGGGCGGGCGTTCTGAATACCTTCTTTTCAGTGGAAGCATTGTAGGACTTAATTGAAGCTTTTTCCCCCACAACGAATAAACAACATTCGAAAGCCATCCCATTTCTCCTCAGTCACTATGAGGAAGGCAACCCCTTCCTCTCCAAGAACCGACAATGCGCGGCCAAGAGCTTTCATCGAATCTATCCTAGGACCTCTTCCACCTATATCGATTTCATTTCCCTTCATAAGGTGGACTGACAGCAGCATTTTGCTATCCGAATGACAAACCAGTATTTGTCCCGAACGCAGAGCGAGAGGGATAAAAGATGGAATTACATTGTAACAGAATAGTTTTTATGGTTCCCATGCTTTAATTTCATTGATGTTTCAACAAAACTTTGGTGGTGTTAAACTAATCTAAAAATGATACATAAAAACAAAGAGTAGTGCGAGATTGGCTTTAAATAGACTCAAGCTCTATTGTCATTTTCTCAAGAAATAAATACTTTTTTAAAGTGCTTTCCAAACCTTTTAGAACCACATCCCACTTTTAAGCATGATGAACCTACAGGACCCATCTTATGCTAATGGACATGAGGCAGGCAAGTTTTGAATGTGGCTAAAGCATTATGTAGTAGCCCACTGTCATGGACAGCACATTTTCCTTTTTCCATTGAAATGGTCACTACATTTTTACAGGCATATAGTTTTACTGATAAAACTGTATTGCAAACAATTGATAATGGCCAGCACCAAGTAAAAGTGTCTTGATCAGTTTTGATCCTAATAAAATCTTAGTTTCCATCACATTTCAAAAGTACCAAAAATGTGCATCAATTTTTACAAGTATTTACATTTTGTTGTGTGTTACAAAAAAGAACATCTCACAGCATTTCTTTGAAACTCTGTCCCACAGCTAGATTGCACACAATTCAATTTACTTTTCTTCCTCTCATTGCAAAGTAAGAGAAACTTGTAAACAACAATCCTCAATTTAAAAGAAATTAGCAGCAACTTGTCAGAAAACAAGGCCTGACATTTGACCTCTGTTATTGAAGTGTAGCAAATGTGACTAGATAAATACAGATTTTAAAGCAATCTTATTGCTTGGACTTTCAGGACCCACAAGGGACAGTTTGGTAAGCACTGTTCTAAAACTAATACTTACATGATAACGGAAGGTCATGTGCTTTATAGCTCGTACACGTTTCTTTAAAAATAAATGAAAATAAGAATGATTTAAATAGCTCATTGGAACATCTGAAAATGCATTTTCTCTCTGAAGACATTGATGTCCTATTCAAAGGTGTCCTCTTGGCAGCAGATTTGAAAACTACATTTGGAGGAAGTAAGGTTTATGCAATAATCTGTGTAGTTAAATGTCTCTCAGCCTTTCGGGGAATCTGTCAACCCAATTTTCATAAATATCATATTTCTTAGACAACATTTTTCCATTTATAGAGCCCCCAAAATCAAAAACGAATGTGGAGTCCCTCAGGGCTCGTCCCTGTCCCCACTCTTATTTAATTTGTACTTACGACCCCTGTTATTTTCATTAAAAAAGTTTAGAGCCTTAATTTTTAATTATGCAGATGATCTGCAACTGATCTTCCGTTTCGACTCCCCTGGCGCGGCCACCGAATTTCGGGAGGCCATGGTCCACATTCAGAGATGGATGGGCCTAAATCACCTGAAACTCAACCCAGGCAAAACTGAATTGATTTTGCCTGGGAAGATTGAACTGTCTTGGGGACCACATTTTTGGCCTCCAGAGATGGGAAACCCCCCGGCTAAGTCCCAAACAGTTAAAAGCCTAGGAATCACTTTCAACGAAGATCTTTCACTCAAAAGTCAGGTAGGGACTGTGGTATCTGCAAGTTTTTTTCAACTCCGTAAGATTAAGAAGATCGCCCACCTTTTAACCCACCCTGCTCTGATTCAGGTCATTATCGCTCTTGTGCTGTCCCGTCTGGACTACTCTAATAGCCTGTACTTGGGACTTCCAGCGGGGCAGCTCAAGAGACTTCAACTGGTCCAGAACCAAGCGGCCAGGTTGATTTGCAAGATTCCTAAGTGGCAGTCCATCAGACCAGGACTGGCTAGTCTCCACTGGCTGACAGTAGCGCAGAGAGCAGCATTTAAAGCGGGATGCATTATCTTCAGGGCTCTACAAGGTAAGGGCCCTGGATTCATTAGCAGCCTGCTTGTCAGTTATACTCCCGCTCGTGCTCTCCGCTCAGGTCAAAAGAACTTGTTAGTGGTGCCTCGGATCAGGAAACAACGCCAGGGAGGCGGATCTTTCCACTTCCTGGCCTCCTCCCTGTGGAACTCTCTACCACCGCCGCTAAGGCTTCATGAAGATCTGCTGGCCTTTAGACAGGCTTTTAAAACCTGGCTCTTTAAGCAAGCTTATCCTTAGTTAATTCCGTTTTTTTCTGTTACATGTTATGTTTTGCTAGTCTTCCACAGCGCCATGAAGCCTACGGGCGTACGTGCGCTTAATAAATTTAATTTAACATAACATAACATAACGAATAGTACATGGTGTGCAACTAATGTAAAAAAAAACACTAAATGTTTTAATGTTTACTGCCTCTTGAAAACCGGGTTTTAGAACCGAGCGGCGCCAGGGATAACGCCCGATGTCTTCGGATTCTCCTGCCTCGGCAAACAGAGACACGGGACACTTCTTGATGACATCAAAGACCAAATTTATTGGCTGCAACCAGGAACAGAGGTCTACGAAGCACAACACAGGTGATTCGCTAGAGACTGCACAAATTCAAGGAGCGGAGCATCGTCTTTTATGCAAAAAATCACATTCCTGGCTAGCATCAATTACATACAAACTGACCAATGAAACAGCGACATTTCAAACATATCGCATGACGACAATCCCACTTTCCGTTGTCCAGCCCACCAGAAATGACTGAGCAAATTCCAATATTCTTGTTCGATCAGGCCGGACAAACCCATTATAAAGACCTCAACCCAAATCAATGATTAAGCCATAAAGGAAGGAACAGAAGCAGTTGAGAAGCAAAATAGAAGGGTGTGTGCGTGTACCATAAACTCAGCAATGTCCTGCCCTTTGATCTTTATTTGACCAGCTGCTTAACAAGGAACTGGCTCAGCGAGGTCAGCCTCGGGCAAGGGAGTCAGTTCGGCCATGTCACACAAGAGTCAGCTAAGGTGTACGTGTCCCAAGGACTCGTTCGGCCATAGTCATCGGCCTATGTGAGGGCAACCACACAAAATGGCTGCCACACACAAAATGGAACCCGAGGGTTCAAACGAAATCCATGAATACGTAGTGTTCTCATTGATCGGTTATGACGAAAACACTCGTACATACCGCACTCGTGATTTGCGGTCCGCTGATACCAAAATCGTCTATATCCGACGACCTTTATTGAACGGGTTCAGAATCTCCGAACCACAGACCCTCAGAACTACAGAACCACAGACCTCCTTTTGCCCTTACATAGGCAATAAACCCAAACCCATGTCAGTCTGAATCCAGGTCTATATTCATCAGATCATCAAGATGTTGCTGTAGCATCATCCTTGTACTTAGCAACTCTCTCTGGACATGTTTCCTCGCACACGAAGTAACACAAAGGCCACATATAGCCGGAGCACACTGTACACAGAGACAGAACAGGAAAAGGATAGCTAAGATCATCCCAATGACCGTCAGAATCTTCCATCCCCACGTGGATATCATTTCCCAAAAGCATCCAATCAACAGCCAATCTCCCTCGTCTATTTGTACAGACTCGGAGATCTTATGTAGCTTGGAAATGGCCTGGAAGACTGTCGGAGCGTTGTCTGGAATGAAAACGCAGCAGCTCGATTGAATCAGTTTACACACTCCACCTCTGTCTGCAAGTATGACATCAAGAGCAACTCTATTCTGAAGTGTCATAAGTCGATCTGACTGGAGCTCAGCAGTCAAGTTACTAAGGGCACCAGCAGTTTCGACTATGGTGGACTCAACCACTCTCGTCAACTGGCGAATGTTCCTGCTGTCTGCCATAGGTCCCCAGAACGGCAGAAAACCCTTAAAGAAATCTACTGAAGAACCGGGTTTTAGAACCCAGCGGCGCCAGGGATAACGCCAGATATCTTCGGATTCCCCTGCCTCGGCAAACAGAGACACAGGACACTTCTTGATGACGTCAAAGACTAAATTTATTGGCTGCAACCAGGAACAGAGGTCTACGAAGCACAACACGGGTGATTCGCTAGAGACTGCACGAATTCAAGGAGCGGAGCATCGTCTTTTATGCCAAAAATCACATTCCTGGCTAGCATCAATTACATACAAACTGACCAATGAAACAGCGACATTTCAAACATATTGCATGAGGACAATCCCACTTTCCGTTGTCCAGCCCACCAGAAATGACTAAGCAAATTCCAATATTCTTGTTCGATCAGGACGGACAAACCCATCATAAAGACCTCAACCCAAATCAATGATTAAGCCATAAAGGAAGGAACAGAAGCAGATGAGAAGCAAGATAGAAGGGTGTGTGCGTGTACCATAAACTCAGCAATGTCCTGCTCTTTGATCTTTATCTGACCAGCTGCTTAACAAAGAACTGGCTCAGCGAGGTCAGCCTCGGGCAAGGGAGTCCGTTCGGCCAGGTCACACAAGAGTCAGCTAAGGTGTACGTGTCCCAAGGACTCGTTCGGCCATAGTCATCGGCTTATGTGAGGGCAACCACACAAAATGGCTGCCGCACACAAAATGGAACCCGAGGGTTCAAACTAAATCCATGAATACGTAGTGTTCTCATTGATCGGTTATGATGAAAACACTCGTACATACCGCACTCGTGATTTGCGGTCCGCTGATACCAAAATCGTCTATATCCGACGACCTTTAATGAACGGGTTCAGAATCTCCGAACCACAGACCCTCAGAACTACAGAACCACACTCTCTACCCTAGAACTTGACTGCTTCCACTAAAGAAATAGGTCAAAGCTGAAGGCGTACTGAGTCGTATTTTCCCTTTTCCGTTTTCACATATTTTCACCATTTCAATCAATCAATACATTTGTAGAGCACACAACTCACCCTTGAAGGTCTCAAGGAGCGGGGGGCTGCTACTGCTTGAACAGCCAGGTTTTGAGGAGTCTCCTGAAGGCCAGCAGGTCCTGTGTCTGTCGTAGGCATATGGGGAGGGTGTTCCAGGTTTTTGCAGCGAGGTGAGAGAATAATCTGCTGCCGGCGGTCGTTCGATGGATGCGGGGGACGGTGGCGAGGTCAGCGAAGCGAAGCTGGTGGTTTGGGGTGTAGGTGAGTCGTTCGTTGAGGTACTCTGGTCTGGTGTTGTGGAGTGCTTTGTGGGCGTGGGTGAGGAGCTTGAAGGTGATCCTCTTGTTGACGGGGAGACAGTGTAGGTCTTTTAAGTAGGCTGTGATGTGGCTGTGGTGAGGGATGTTGAGGATGAGGCGTGCTGAGGCGTTCTGTATGCTCTGTAGTCATTTCTGGAGTTTGGCTGATGTTCCTGCGTAGAGAGTGTTGCCGTTGTCTAGTCTGCTGCTGACGAGGGTCTGGGTGACTGCCCTTCTGGTGCCAATGGGGATTCATCTGTAGATCTTGCTGAGCCTGCAGAGGGTGTTGAAGCAGGAGGAGGAGACGGTGTCCACTTGCTGGGTCATTGACAATGCGGAGTCCAGGATGACTCACAGGTTGCATGGGTGGTTAGTGGGCGTCGGTGCATCTCCCAGTGCAGCCGGCCACCATGATTCGTCCCAGACGGAGGGGGTGGATCCGATGATGAGGACCTCTGTCTTGTCTGAGTTCAGTTTCAGGCAGCTGATCACCATCCATTTGGTGTGGCCTTCATTCCTTCATGGACGTTGGATTTGACGGTGGTGGGGGCCTTGGTGGGGGAGAAGATCAGCTGGGTGTCGTCAGGGCATGAGACGATGTTGAGGTCGTGCGATCTGGCGATGTTGGCAAGCAGTGCCATGTAGATGTTGAAGAGTGTCGGGCTGAGGGACGATGTTTGGAGTATGCCAGAGGATCTTGGTGTCTTTAGAGCGGAATGGGGGGAGGCGCACACTCTGGGTTCTGCCGGTAAGGAAGGACGTGGTTCAGTCCAGTGCTCTGACACGGATTCCTGCATTGTGGAGGCATATGCGGAGGGTGTGGTGGCAGACAGTGTCTAAGGCGGCCGAGAGATCCAGGAGGATGAGGGCCGTGGTTTCTCTGTTGTCCATCATGGCCCTGATGTCGTTAGTAACGGCGATGAGCGCGTTATCGGTGCTGTGGTTGCTGCGGAATCTGGATTGGGACGGGTCCAGGATGTTGGTCTTTTCGAGGAAGGAGGTCAGTTTACTTGTTGACGATCTTCTCGATGACTTTCGCCAGGAATGGGAGTAGGGAGATAGGCCGGAAGTTCTTGAGGTTTTTGGGGTCAGCTGTGGGTTTCTTGAGTAGGGCGTTGGTCTCGGCGTGCTTCCAGGTCTGCGGGAAGGTGGCGGTCTCACAGGAGCTTTTCATGATCTTGCGGAGATTGGGTGCGATGGTGGAGCTAGCTTTGCTGAAGATGGGATGCGGGTAGGGGTCGGATGGTGAGCCAGAGTGGATGGTGTTCATGATTTTGATGGTGTCTCCATCATTGACCTGAGTCCAGGAAAGCAGGGGGTCGATGTTCATGAGGGGGGGGTGATTCTGAGGTGTCTGTGTCTGTTGGAGGGCCTGGTTGCTGAAGCTGTCGTGGATGTCTGTGATCTTGCGGTGGGAGAAGGTGGCTAGGGAGTCGCAGAGGTCTTGGGATGGCGGGATGTCGCTGGCGTTGGAGAGTTCCTTCACGATGTTGAAGAGCTCTTTGCTGTTGTGTGCATTGTTGTCAATGCGCTCTTTGAAGGAGGCCCTTTTGGCAGTTAGGATGAGTTGGTGTTGTCTGCAGATGGCGCTCTTGTAGGCTGTGTTGCTGTCTGGTGTTTGTTTGTGGTGCCACTTCTTCTCGAGCCTACAGCAGGCCTGCTTGGATGCCTGGAGGTCGGCGGTGAACCAGATGGCTTTTCTGTCAGTGCGTCTGTTTGAGGGTTTCTCGATCGGGGCAAGAGTGTTGGCGCAATCGTTGATCCATTGCCTGAGGTTGAGGGCAGCAGAGTCTGTGTCAGTAGCGTCCGTTGGTGAGTTTTGGGTTAGGGTGGTGACTAGCTGGTCTTCGGTGACTTTGCTCCAGCTGTGGTGGGGGGCCCGTTGTGTGCGGTGGTGCGTGGTAGGTTTCTCGAAGGTGAAGTGGATGGAGCTGTGGTCAATCCAGTGGAGTTCGGTGGTGTGGCTGAAGGTGACGTGGTTGCTGGATGAGAAGATGGGGTCGAGTGTGTGGCCGGCGGAGTTGGGGGGAGTTGTGACGAGCTGTTTGAGTCCGAGGTTAGCAAGGTTGTCTAGCAGGGTGGTGGAGTTGCTGTCGTAGGTGTTTTGGAGGTGCAAGTTCAGGTCTCCGAGGAGGATGCAGTCCGTGGACGCATGGGTGTGCGTGCTGACGAAGTCGACAATGGAGTCACTGAACTGCGGCCGGGGCCGGGTGGTCTGTAGATGAGGGTTCCTCTGAGGGTGGTGCTGGAGTCGGTGTGGATCTGGAAGTGCAGGTGTTCGGTCGTGATAGGCGTGTCGTCGGTGCTGGTCGAGAGTCTGAGGGTGTTTCTGTGGACGATTGAGATTCCTCCTCCGTTGGCGTGGTCCCTGAGGGTGATCTTGTAGCTGTCAGGGATGGCTATGGCAATGTTGGGTGCCAAAGAGGGGTTCAGCCAGGAAGGCAACATCTGGGGAGGTGGAGTCGAGTAGGTCCCAGAGTTCGATGGTGTGTCTGCGGGCAGAGCTGGTGTTGAGAAGAAGGTATCCAAGGCTGTTGCGACCTACCCCGGTTCTCGTGGCGCTGTTATAGAGTCTGATGTTGTGGCAGTTCCAGCAGGTGAAGGGTCCATGGGTCCGCTTCGGGGTGGCCCGGAAGCAGGTGTAGGATCGGCCGGCGTTGAGTGCGTTGAGGGTGCTGGCCTGGTAGTGGCGTCGGGAGTCGTGGAGGCCAGGGGGTCGGCCACCATAAGAGGGTCAGGTGGGAGGGAGGAGAGGCCTGGAGGTGGGAGTGGGATGAATTGACGATTGGGGGGCAGGCCGCAGGGGACGCCGCAGAAGAAATTAATTATGATGGAATTTGAACTCATTTGTCATTTTTGCAGTGAACTGCAAGTTGTTTCGCGCACTTTTGTCATTATTCCTGGATTACCAGAGAGTCGTGCGGGAGGAAAACAGTTGGAGATGCATTGTGGGAAATGTAGTGTTATAGGTTGCCAGCAGGACTGACAAGCAACGTGTAATGGTTGTAGTACATTCTTGAAAGCAGTGAAAGATGCGCATGAGATAAATAACGTGTGGGGAAGAGGAAGGGCTTCCAATTAAGGAGCTTATTAACAGCAAATTCAGTTTGTGCTGTGGCACGCCATGGAGCAGGAAATGTTAAGAACTAGAAAGCACTTCAGCTTTAGGATGTGCTACAATAGACGTGAATTCGGGTCTTTGCAATTAAGACAGTTTTTATGGTACGGTAAGACCATTGTTAGGCAAAAGGAATTGCAGAACATGGGTGGAAGTGGGAAGGATAACATTATGAAATGGAAGGTCCCAATGGGGGATATTCGTGAGCCTTCCCAAGGGTTTGGGTGTAGAATTTAAAGCCCCAGTCAATGTAAAAATGATGAATGTATCAGGTTAGCACTATGAGGGGTGCATGTAGTATTAATGAGTTCAACATAGAGGTAGTCAAGAAAATTAATGCAAATACATGGTCGATGTCTAAATTTACTATTCACGCTGATGGCAATTTCCATGAAATTTTTAACATTTTGCATTTTAGATACCCCTGAGGAAGGGAAGATGGCTTCCCGAAATGCATTGGGTTAATTTAAAATAAAAACTCAACATGTGGATTTATTTGGTGTCCTTTTCGATGATGTGAAAAGCCTGGCATGGTTACTGAATGAATAAAATGAATTGAAGAAAACATAAAATAAAAGGAATATGGAAAAGTAAGCACGGAGTTTAAATGAAGATAAAATGGAGAACTTGATTGATTTG